>NC_090928.1:10000000-12500000 GCF_040938575.1 Ambystoma mexicanum | reverse complement strand
CATTCCAATCCTGAGACCCTTCCTATAGCATGAGATGTGATATCTCAATGCTTATACCAAACCTGAGACCCTTCCTTTAGCATGAGATGTGATATCCAACTCCTTCCCATTCCAACCTGAGACCCTTCCTATAGCATGAGAAGGGATATCCAACTCCTTCCAAATCCAATCCTGAGAACCCTCCGATAGCAGAGATGTGATATCTCAATGCTTATACCAAACCTGAGACCCTTCCTATGGCATGAGATGTGATATCCAACTCCTTGCCATTCAAATCCTGAGACCCTCCCTATAACAAGAGATGTCATATCCAACTCCTTCCCATTCCAAACCTGAGACCCTTCCTTTAGCATGAGATGTGATATCCAAATCCTTCACATTCCAATCCGGAGACCCTTCCTATAACATGAGATGTGATATCCAACTCCTTCCCAATCCAATCCTGAGACCCTTCCGATAGCAGAGATGTGATATCTCAATGCTTATACCAAACCTGAGACCCTTCCTATGGCATGAGATGTGATATCCAACTCCTTGCCATTCAAATCCTGAGACCCTCCCTATAACAAGAGATGTCATATCGAACTCCTTCCCATTCCAAACCTGAGACCCTTCCTTTAGCATGAGATGTGATATCCAAATCCTTCACATTCCAATCCGGAGACCAATCCTATAGCATGAGATGTGATATCTCAATGCTTCTAATACCAAACCTGAGACCCTTCCGATAGCATGAGATGTGATATCTCAATGCTTCAAAAACCAAACATGAGAACCATCCTATAACATGAGATGTGAAATCCAAATCCTTCCCTTCCCAAATCTGAGACTCTTCCTATAGCATGAGATGTGATATCTCAATGCTTCTACCAAACCTGAAACCCTTCCTATAGCATGAGATGTGATATCCAACTCCTTCCCATTCCAATCCTGAGACACTTCCTATAGCATGAGATGTGATATCACAATGCTTCTAATACCAAACCTGAGACCCATCCTATAACATGAGATGTGATATCCAAATCCTTCCCCTTCCAAACCTGAGACCCTTCCTTTAGCATGAGATGTGATATCCAGCTCCTCCCATTCCAATCCTGAGACCCTTCCGATAGCATGAGATGTGGTATCTCAATGCTTCTAATATCAAAACTGAGACCCTCCCTATAGCATGAGATGTGATATCTAAGTCCTTCCCATTCCAATCCTGAGACCCTTCCGATAGCAGAGATGTGATATCTCAATGCTTATACCAAACCTGAGACCCTTCCTATGGCATGAGATGTGATATCCAACTCCTTGCCATTCAAATCCTGAGACCCTCCCTATAACAAGAGATGTCATATCCAACTCCTTCCCATTCCAAACCTGAGACCCTTCCTTTAGCATGAGATGTGATATCCAAATCCTTCACATTCCAATCCAGAGACCAATCCTATAGCATGAGATGTGATATCTCAATGCTTCTAATACCAAACCTGAGACCCTTCCGATAGCATGAGATGTGATATCTCAATGCTTCAAAAACCAAACATGAGAACCATCCTATAACATGAGATGTGAAATCCAAATCCTTCCCTTCCCAAACCTGAGACTCTTCCTATAGCATGAGATGTGATATCTCAATGCTTCTAATATCAAACTTGAGACCCTCCCTATAGCATGAGATGTGATATCCAAGTCCTTCCCATTCCAATCCTGAGACACTTCCTATAGCATGAGATGTGATATCTCAATGCTTCTAATACCAAACCTGAGACTCTTCCTATAACATGAGATGGGATATCCAACTCCTTCCCATTCCAATCCTGAGACTCTTCTGATAGCAGAGATGTGATATCTCAATGCTTATACCAAACCTGAGACCCTTCCTACGGCATGAGATGTCATATACAACTCCTTCCCATTCCAATCCTGAGACCCTTCCTATAGCATGCGATGTGATATCTCAATGCTTATACCAAACATGAGACCCATCCTATAGCATGAGATGTGATATCCAACTCCTTCCCATTCCAATCCTGAGACCCTTCCTATAGCATGAGATGTTATGTCTCAATGCTTCTAATACCAAACCTGAGATCCTTCCTATAACATGAGATGTGATATCCAACTCCTTCCATTCCAATCCTGAGACCCTTCCTATAGCATGAGTTGTGATATCCAAGTCTTTCCCATTCCAATCCTTAGACCCTTCCTACAGCATGCAATATGATATCTCAATGATTCTAATAACAATCCTGAGACCCGTCCTATAACATGAGATGGGATATCCAATTCCTTCCCATTCCAATCCTGAGACACTTCCGATAGCAGAGATGTGATATCTCAATGCTTATACCAAACCTGAGACCCTTCCTATAACATGAGATCGGATATCCAACTCCTTCCCGTTCCAAACCTGAGACCCTTCCTTTAGCATGAGATGTAATATCCAGCTCCTTCCCATTCCAATCCAGAGACACTTCCGATAGCATGAGATGTGATATCTCAATGCTTCTAATATCAAAACTGAAACCCTCCCTATAGCATGATATGTGATATCTAAGTCCTTCCCAATCCAATCCTGAGACCCTTCCTATAGCAGAGATGTGATATCTCAATGCTTCTACCAAACCTGAGACCCTTCCTTTAGCATGAGATGTGATATCCAACTCCTTCCCATTCCAACCTGAGACCCTTCCTATAGCATGAGAAGGGATATCCAACTCCTTCCCAATCCAATCCTGAGACCCTTCCGATAGCAGAGATGTGATATCTCAATGCTTATACCAAACCTGAGACCCTTCCTATGGCATGAGATGTGATATCCAACTCCTTGCCATTCAAATCCTGAGACCCTCCCTATAACAAGAGATGTCATATCCAACTCCTTCCCATTCCAAACCTGAGACCCTTCCTTTAGCATGAGATGTGATATCCAAATCCTTCACATTCCAATCCGGAGACCAATCCTATAGCATGAGATGTGATATCTCAATGCTTCTAATACCAAACCTGAGACCCTTCCGATAGCATGAGATGTGATATCTCAATGCTTCAAAAACCAAACATGAGAACCATCCTATAACATGAGATGTGAAATCCAAATCCTTCCCTTCCCAAACCTGAGACTCTTCCTATAGCATGAGATGTGATATCTCAATGCTTCTAATATCAAACTTGAGACCCTCCCTATAGCATGAGATGTGATATCCAAGTCCTTCCCATTCCAATCCTGAGACACTTCCTATAGCATGAGATGTGATATCTCAATGCTTCTAATACCAAACCTGAGACTCTTCCTATAACATGAGATGTGATATCCAAGTCCTTCCCATTCCAATCCTGAGACACTTCCTATAGCATGAGATGTGATATCTCAATGCTTCTAATACCAAACCTGAGACTCTTCCTATAACAAGAGATGTCATATCCAACTCCTTCCCAATCCAAACCTGAGACCCTTCCTTTAGCATGAGATGTGATATCCAAATCCTTCACATTCCAATCCGGAGACCCTTCCTATAACATGAGATGTGATATCCAACTCCTTCCCAATCCAATCCTGAGACCCTTCCGATAGCAGAGATGTGATATCTCAATGCTTATACCAAACCTGAGACCCTTCCTATGGCATGAGATGTGATATCCAACTCCTTGCCATTCAAATCCTGAGACCCTCCCTATAACAAGAGATGTCATATCCAACTCCTTCCCATTCCAAACCTGAGACCCTTCCTTTAGCATGAGATGTGATATCCAAATCCTTCACATTCCAATCCGGAGACCAATCCTATAGCATGAGATGTGATATCTCAATGCTTCTAATACCAAACCTGAGACCCTTCCGATAGCATGAGATGTGATATCTCAATGCTTCAAAAACCAAACATGAGAACCATCCTATAACATGAGATGTGAAATCCAAATCCTTCCCTTCCCAAACCTGAGACTCTTCCTATAGCATGAGATGTGATATCTCAATGCTTCTAATATCAAACTTGAGACCCTCCCTATAGCATGAGATGTGATATCCAAGTCCTTCCCATTCCAATCCTGAGACACTTCCTATAGCATGAGATGTGATATCTCAATGCTTCTAATACCAAACCTGAGACTCTTCCTATAACATGAGATGGGATATCCAACTCCTTCCCATTCCAATCCTGAGACTCTTCTGATAGCAGAGATGTGATATCTCAATGCTTATACCAAACCTGAGACCCTTCCTACGGCATGAGATGTCATATACAACTCCTTCCCATTCCAATCCTGAGACCCTTCCTATAGCATGAGATGTGATATCTCAATGCTTATACCAAACCTGAGACCCTTCCTATAGCATGAGATGTGATATCCAACTCCTTCCCATTCCAATCCTGAGACCCTTCCTATAGCATGAGATGCGATGTATCAATGCTTCTAATACCAAACCTGAGATCCTTCCTATAACATGAGATGTAATATCCAACTCCTTCCATTCCAATCCTGAGACCCTTCCTATAGCATGAGATTTGATATCTCAATGCTTATACCAAACCTGAGATCCTTCCTATAACATGAGATGTGATATCCAACTCCTTCCATTCCAATCCTGAGACCCTTCCTACAGCATGCAATATGATATCTCAATGATTCTAATAACAATCCTGAGACCCGTCCTATAACATGAGATGGGATATCCAATTCCTTCCCATTCCAATCCTGAGACACTTCCGATAGCAGAGATGTGATATCTCAATGCTTATACCAAACCTGAGACCCTTCCTATAACATGAGATCGGATATCCAACTCCTTCCCGTTCCAAACCTGAGACCCTTCCTTTAGCATGAGATGTAATATCCAGCTCCTTCCCATTCCAATCCTGAGACACTTCCGATAGCATGAGATGTGATATCTCAATGCTTCTAATATCAAAACTGAAACCCTCCCTATAGCATGATATGTGATATCTAAGTCCTTCCCATTCCAATCCTGAGACCCTTCCTATAGCATGAGATGTGATATCTCAATGCTTCTACCAAACCTGAGACCCTTCCTTTAGCATGAGATGTGATATCCAACTCCTTCCCATTCCAACCTGAGACCCTTCCTATAGCATGAGAAGGGATATCCAACTCCTTCCCAATCCAATCCTGAGACCCTTCCGATAGCAGAGATGTGATATCTCTATGCTTATACCAAACCTGAGACCCTTCCTATGGCATGAGATGTGATATCCAACTCCTTGCCATTCAAATCCTGAGACCCTCCCTATAACAAGAGATGTCATATCCAACTCCTTCCCATTCCAAACCTGAGACCCTTCCTTTAGCATGAGATGTGATATCCAAATCCTTCACATTCCAATCCGGAGACCCTTCTTATAACATGAGATGTGATTTCCAACTCCTTCCCAATCCAATCCTGAGACCCTTCCGATAGCAGAGATGTGATATCTCAATGCTTATACCAAACCTGAGACCCTTCCTATGGCATGAGATGTGATATCCAACTCCTTGCCATTCAAATCCTGAGACCCTCCCTATAACAAGAGATGTCATATCCAACTCCTTCCCATTCCAAACCTGAGACCCTTCCTTTAGCATGAGATGTGATATCCAAATCCTTCACATTCCAATCCAGAGACCAATCCTATAGCATGAGATGTGATATCTCAATGCTTCTAATACCAAACCTGAGACCCTTCCGATAGCATGAGATGTGATATCTCAATGCTTCAAAAACCAAACATGAGAACCATCCTATAACATGAGATGTGAAATCCAAATCCTTCCCTTCCCAAACCTGAGACTCTTCCTATAGCATGAGATGTGATATCTCAATGCTTCTACCAAACCTGAAACCCTTCCTATAGCATGAGATGTGATATACAACTCCTTCCCATTCCAATCCTGAGACACTTCCTATAGCATGAGATGTGATATCACAATGCTTCTAATACCAAACCTGAGACCCATTCTATAACATGAGATGTGATATCCAAATCCTTCCCCTTCCAAACCTGAGACCCTTCCTTTAGCATGAGATGTGATATCCAGCTCCTCCCATTCCAATCCTGAGACCCTTCCGATAGCATGAGATGTGATATCTCAATGCTTCTAATATCAAAACTGAGACCCTCCCTATAGCATGAGATGTGATATCTAAGTCCTTCCCATTCCAATCCCTAGACCCTTCCGATAGCAGAGATGTGATATCTCAATGCTTATACCAAACCTGAGACCCTTCCTATGGCATGAGATGTGATATCCAACTCCTTGCCATTCAAATCCTGAGACCCTCCCTATAACAAGAGATTTCATATCCAACTCCTTCCCATTCCAAACCTGAGACCCTTCCTTTAGCATGAGATGTGATATCCAAATCCTTCACATTCCAATCCGGAGACCAATCCTATAGCATGAGATGTGATATCTCAATGCTTCTAATACCAAACCTGAGACCCTTCCGATAGCATGAGATGTAATATCTCAATGCTTCAAAAACCAAACATGAGAACCATCCTATAACATGAGATGTGAAATCCAAATCCTTCCCTTCCCAAACCTGAGACTCTTCCTATAGCATGAGATGTGATATCTCAATGCTTCTAATATCAAACTTGAGACCCTCCCTATAGCATGAGATGTGATATCCAAGTCCTTCCCATTCCAATCCTGAGACACTTCCTATAGCATGAGATGTGATATCTCAATGCTTCTAATACCAAACCTGAGACTCTTCCTATAACATGAGATGGGATATCCAACTCCTTCCCATTCCAATCCTGAGACTCTTCTGATAGCAGAGATGTGATATCTCAATGCTTATACCAAACCTGAGACCCTTCCTACGGCATGAGATGTCATATACAACTCCTTCCCATTCCAATCCTGAGACCCTTCCTATAGCATGAGATGTGATATCTCAATGCTTATACCAAACCTGAGACCCTTCCTATAGCATGAGATGTGATATCCAACTCCTTCCCATTCCAATCCTGAGACCCTTCCTATAGCATGAGATGTGATGTCTCAATGCTTATACCAAACCTGAGACCCTTCCTATAGCATGAGATGTGATATCCAAGTATTTCCCATTCCAATCCTTAGACCCTTCCTACAGCATGTAATATGATATCTCAATGATTCTAATAACAATCCTGAGACCCGTCCTATAACATGAGATGGGATATCCAATTCCTTCCCATTCCAATCCTGAGACACTTCCGATAGCAGAGATGTGATATCTCAATGCTTATACCAAACCTGAGACCCTTCCTATAACATGAGATCGGATATCCAACTCCTTCCCGTTCCAAACCTGAGACCCTTCCTTTAGCATGAGATGTAATATCCAGCTCCTTCCCATTCCAATCCTGAGACACTTCCGATAGCATGAGATGTGATATCTCAATGCTTCTAATATCAAAACTGAAACCCTCCCTATAGCATGATATGTGATATCTAAGTCCTTCCCATTCCAATCCTGAGACCCTTCCTATAGCATGAGATGTGATATCTCAATGCTTCTACCAAACCTGAGACCCTTCCTTTAGCATGAGATGTGATATCCAACTCCTTCCCATTCCAACCTGAGACCCTTCCTATAGCATGAGAAGGGATATCCAACTCCTTCCCAATCCAATCCTGAGACCCTTCCGATAGCAGAGATGTGATATCTCAATGCTTATACCAAACCTGAGACCCTTCCTATGGCATGAGATGTGATATCCAACTCCTTGAAATTCAAATCCTGAGACCCTCCCTATAACAAGAGATGTCATATCCAACTCCTTCCCATTCCAAACCTGAGACCCTTCCTTTAGCATGAGATGTGATATCCAAATCCTTCACATTCCAATCCGGAGACCCTTCCTATAACATGAGATGTGATATCCAACTCCTTCCCAATCCAATCCTGTGACCCTTCCGATAGCAGAGATGTGATATCTCAATGCTTATACCAAAACTGAGACCCTTCCTATGGCATGAAATGTGATATCCAACTCCTTGCCATTCAAATCCTGAGACCCTCCCTATAACAAGAGATGTCATATCCAACTCCTTCCCATTCCAAACCTGAGACCCTTCCTTTAGCATGAGATGTGATATCCAAATCCTTCACATTCCAATCCAGAGACCAATCCTATAGCATGAGATGTGATATCTCAATGCTTCTAATACCAAACCTGAGACCCTTCCGATAGCATGAGATGTGATATCTCAATGCTTCAAAAACCAAACATGAGAACCATCCTATAACATGAGATGTGAAATCCAAATCCTTCCCTTCCCAAACCTGAGACTCTTCCTATAGCATGAGATGTGATATCTCAATGCTTCTACCAAACCTGAAACCCTTCCTATAGCATGAGATGTGATATCCAACTCCTTCCCATTCCAATCCTGAGACACTTCCTATAGCATGAGATGTGATATCACAATGCTTCTAATACCAAACCTGAAACCCATCCTATAACATGAGATGTGATATCCAAATCCTTCCCCTTCCAAACCTGAGACCCTTCCTTTAGCATGAGATGTGATATCCAGCTCCTCCCATTCCAATCCTGAGACCCTTCCGATAGCATGAGATGTGATATCTCAATGCTTCTAATATCAAAACTGAGACCCTCCCTATAGCATGAGATGTGATATCTAAGTCCTTCCCATTCCAATCCTGAGACCCTTCCGATAGCAGAGATGTGATATCTCAATGCTTATACCAAACCTGAGACCCTTCCTATGGCATGAGATGTGATATAAAACTCCTTGCCATTCAAATCCTGAGACCCTCCCTATAACAAGAGATGTCATATCCAACTCCTTCCCATTCCAAACCTGAGACCCTTCCTTTAGCATGAGATGTGATATCCAAATCCTTCACATTCCAATCTGGAGACCAATCCTATAGCATGAGATGTGATATCTCAATGCTTCTAATACCAAACCTGAGACTCTTCCTATAGCATGAGATGTGATATCTCAATGCTTCTAATATCAAACTTGAGACCCTTCCTTTAGCATGAGATGTAATATCCAGCTCCTTCCCATTCCAATCCTGAGACACTTCCGATAGCATGAGATGTGATATCTCAATGCTTCTAATATCAAAACTGAAACCCTCCCTATAGCATGATATGTGATATCTAAGTCCTTCCCATTCCAATCCTGAGACCCTTCCTATAGCATGAGATGTGATATCTCAATGCTTCTACCAAACCTGAGACCCTTCCTTTAGCATGAGATGTGATATCCAACTCCTTCCCATTCCAACCTGAGACCCTTCCTATAGCATGCAAAGGGATATCCAACTCCTTCCCAATCCAATCCTGAGACCCTTCCGATAGCAGAGATGTGATATCTCAATGCTTATACCAAACCTGAGACCCTTCCTATGGCATGAGATGTGATATCCAACTCCTTGCCATTCAGATCCTGAGACCCTCCCTATAACAAGAGATGTCATATCCAACTCCTTCCCATTCCAAACCTGAGACCCTTCCTTTAGCATGAGATGTGATATCCAAATCCTTCACATTCCAATCCGGAGACCCTTCCTATAACATGAGATGTGATATCCAACTCCTTCCCAATCCAATCCTGTGACCCTTCCGATAGCAGAGATGTGATATCTCAATGCTTATACCAAACCTGAGACCCTTCCTATGGCATGAGATGTGATATCCAACTCCTTGCCATTCAAATCCTGAGACCCTCCCTATAACAAGAGATGTCATATCCAACTCCTTCCCATTCCAAACCTGAGACCCTTCCTTTAGCATGAGATGTGATATCCAAATCCTTCACATTCCAATCCAGAGACCAATCCTATAGCATGAGATGTGATATCTCAATGCTTCTAATACCAAACCTGAGACCCTTCCGATAGCATGAGATGTGATATCTCAATGCTTCAAAAACCAAACATGAGAACCATCCTATAACATGAGATGTGAAATCCAAATCCTTCCCTTCCCAAACCTGAGACTCTTCCTATAGCATGAGATGTGATATCTCAATGCTTCTACCAAACCTGAAACCCTTCCTATAGCATGAGATGTGATATCCAACTCCTTCCCATTCCAATCCTGAGACACTTCCTATAGCATGAGATGTGATATCACAATGCTTCTAATACCAAACCTGAAACCCATCCTATAACATGAGATGTGATATCCAAATCCTTCCCCTTCCAAACCTGAGACCCTTCCTTTAGCATGAGATGTGATATCCAGCTCCTCCCATTCCAATCCTGAGACCCTTCCGATAGCATGAGATGTGATATCTCAATGCTTCTAATATCAAAACTGAGACCCTCCCTATAGCATGAGATGTGATATCTAAGTCCTTCCCATTCCAATCCTGAGACCCTTCCGATAGCAGAGATGTGATATCTCAATGCTTATACCAAACCTGAGACCCTTCCTATGGCATGAGATGTGATATCCAACTCCTTGCCATTCAAATCCTGAGACCCTCCCTATAACAAGAGATGTCATATCCAACTCCTTCCCATTCCAAACCTGAGACCCTTCCTTTAGCATGAGATGTGATATCCAAATCCTTCACATTCCAATCCGGAGACCAATCCTATAGCATGAGATGTGATATCTCAATGCTTCTAATACCAAACCTGAGACTCTTCCTATAGCATGAGATGTGATATCTCAATGCTTCTAATATCAAACTTGAGACCCTCCCTATAGCATGAGATGTGATATCCAAGTCCTTCCCATTCCAATCCTGAGACACTTCCTATAGCATGAGATGTGATATCTCAATGCTTCTAATACCAAACCTGAGACTCTTCCTATAACATGAGATGGGATATCCAACTCCTTCCCATTCCAATCCTGAGACTCTTCTGATAGCAGAGATGTGATATCTCAATGCTTATACCAAACCTGAGACCCTTCCTACGGCATGAGATGTCATATACAACTCCTTCCCATTCCAATCCTGAGACCCTTCCTATAGCATGAGATGTGATATCTCAATGCTTATACCAAACCTGAGACCCTTCCTATAGCATGAGATGTGATATCCAACTCCTTCCCATTCCAATCCTGAGACCCTTCCTATAGCATGAGATTTGATGTCTCAATGCTTCTAATGCCAAACCTGAGATCCTTCCTATAACATGAGATGTGATATCCAACTCCTTCCATTCCAATCCTGAGACCCTTCCTATAGCATGAGATTTGATATCTCAATGCTTATACCAAACCTGAGACCCTTCCTATAGCATGAGATGTGATATCCAAGTCTTTCCCATTTCAATCCTTAGACCCTTCCTACAGCATGCAATATGATATCTCAATGATTCTAATAACAATCCTGAGACCCGTCCTATAACATGAGATGGGATATCCAATTCCTTCCCATTCCAATCCTGAGACACTTCCGATAGTAGAGATGTGATATCTCAATGCTTATACCAAACCTGAGACCCTTCCTATAACATGGGATCGGATATCCAACTCCTTCCCTTTCCAAACCTGAGACCCTTCCTTTAGCATGAGATGTAATATCCAGCTCCTTCCCATTCCAATCCTGAGACACTTCCGATAGCATGAGATGTGATATCTCAATGCTTCTAATATCAAAACTGAAACCCTCCCTATAGCATGATATGTGATATCTAAGTCCTTCCCATTCCAATCCTGAGACCCTTCCTATAGCATGAGATGTGATATCTCAGTGCTTCTACCAAACCTGAGACCCTTCCTTTAGCATGAGATGTGATATCCAACTCCTTCCCATTCCAACCTGAGACCCTTCCTATAGCATGAGAAGGGATATCCAACTCCTTCCCAATCCAATCCTGAGACCCTTCCGATAGCAGAGATGTGATATCTCAATGCTTATACCAAACCTGAGACCCTTCCTATGGCATGAGATGTGATATCCAACTCCTTGCCATTCAAATCCTGAGACCCTCCCTATAACAAGAGATGTCATATCCAACTCCTTCCCATTCCAAACCTGAGACCCTTCCTTTAGCATGAGATGTGATATCCAAATCCTTCACATTCCAATCCGGAGACCCTTCCTATAACATGAGATGTGATATCCAACTCCTTCCCAATCCAATCCTGAGACCCTTCCGATAGCAGAGATGTGATATCTCAATGCTTATACCAAACCTGAGATCCTTCCTATGGCATGAGATGTGATATCCAACTCCTTCCCATTCCAATCCTGAGACACTTCCTATAGCATGAGATGTGATATCACAATGCTTCTAATACCAAACCTGAGACCCATCCTATAACATGAGATGTGATATCCAAATCCTTCCCCTTCCAAACCTGAGACCCTTCCTTTAGCATGAGATGTGATATCCAGCTCCTCCCATTCCAATCCTGAGACCCTTCCGATAGCATGAGATGTGATATCTCAATGCTTCTAATATCAAAACTGAGACCCTCCCTATAGCATGAGATGTGATATCTAAGTCCTTCCCATTCCAATCCTGAGACCCTTCCGATAGCAGAGATGTGATATCTCAATGCTTATACCAAACCTGAGACCCTTCCTATGGCATGAGATGTGATATCCAACTCCTTGCCGTTCAAATCCTGAGACCCTCCCTATAACAAGAGATGTCATATCCAACTCCTTCCCATTCCAAACCTGAGACCCTTCCTTTAGCATGAGATGTGATATCCAAATCCTTCACATTCCAATCCGTAGACCAATCCTATAGCATGAGATGTGATATCTCAATGCTTCTAATACCAAACCTGAGACCCTTCCGATAGCATGAGATGTGATATCTCAATGCTTCAAAAACCAAACATGAGAACCATCCTATAACATGAGATGTGAAATCCAAATCCTTCCCTTCCCAAACCTGAGACTCTTCCTATAGCATGAGATGTGATATCTCAATGCTTCTAATATCAAACTTGAGACCCTCCCTATAGCATGAGATGTGATATCCAAGTCCTTCCCATTCCAATCCTGAGACACTTCCTATAGCATGAGATGTGATATCTCAATGCTTCTAATACCAAACCTGAGACTCTTCCTATAACATGAGATGGGATATCCAACTCCTTCCCATTCCAATCCTGAGACTCTTTTGATAGCAGAGATGTGATATCTCAATGCTTATACCAAACCTGAGACCCTTCCTACGGCATGAGATGTCATATACAACTCCTTCCCATTCCAATCCTGAGACCCTTCCTAAAGCATGAGATGTGATATCTCAATGCTTATACCAAACCTGAGACCCTTCCTATAGCATGAGATGTGATATCCAACTCCTTCCCATTCCAATCCTGAGACCCTTCCTATAGCATGAGATGTGATGTCTCAATGCTTCTAATACCAAACCTGAGATCCTTCCTATAACATGAGATGTGATATCCAACTCCTTCCATTCCAATCCTGAGACCCTTCCTATAGCATGAGATTTGATATCTCAATGCTTATACCAAACCTGAGACCCTTCCTATAGCATGAGATGTGATATCCAAGTCTTTCCCATTCCAATCCTTAGACCCTTCATACAGCATGCAATATGATATCTCAATGATTCTAATAACAATCCTGAGACCCGTCCTATAACATGAGATGGGATATCCAATTCCTTCCCATTCCAATCCTGAGACACTTCCGATAGCAGAGATGTGATATCTCAATGCTTATACCAAACCTGAGACCCTTCCTATAACATGAGATCGGATATCCAACTCCTTCCCGTTCCAAACCTGAGACCCTTCCTTTAGCATGAGATGTAATATCCAGCTCCTTCCATTCCAATCCTGAGACACTTCCGATAGCATGAGATGTGATATCTCAATGCTTCTACCAAACCTGAGACCCTTCCTTTAGCATGAGATGTGATATCCAACTCCTTCCCATTCCAACCTGAGACCCTTCCTATAGCATGAGAAGGGATATCCAACTCCTTCCCAATCCAATCCTGAGACCCTTCCGATAGCAGAGATGTGATATCTCAATGCTTATACCAAACCTGAGACCCTTCCTATGGCATGAGATGTGATATCCAACTCCTTGCCATTCAAATCCTGAGACCCTCCCTATAACAAGAGATGTCATATCCAACTCCTTCCCATTCCAAACCTGAGACCCTTCCTTTAGCATGAGATGTGATATCCAAATCCTTCACATTCCAATCCGGAGACCCTTCCTATAACATGAGATGTGATATCCAACTCCTTCCCAATCCAATCCTGAGACCCTTCCGATAGCAGAGATGTGATATCTCAATGCTTATACCAAACCTGAGACCCTTCCTATGGCATGAGATGTGATATCCAACTCCTTGCCATTCAAATCCTGAGACCCTCCCTATAACAAGAGATGTCATATCCAACTCCTTCCCATTCCAAACCTGAGACCCTTCCTTTAGCATGAGATGTGATATCCAAATCCTTCACATTCCAATCCAGAGACCAATCCTATAGCATGAGATGTGATATCTCAATGCTTCTAATACCAAACCTGAGACCCTTCCGATAGCATGAGATGTGATATCTCAATGCTTCAAAAACCAAACATGAGAACCGTCCTATAACATGAGATGTGAAATCCAAATCCTTCCCTTCCCAGACCTGAGACTCTTCCTATAGCATGAGATGTGATATCTCAATGCTTCTAATATCAAACTTGAGACCCTCCCTATAGCATGAGATGTGATATCCAAGTCCTTCCCATTCCAATCCTGAGACACTTCCTATAGCATGAGATGTGATATCTCAATGCTTCTAATACCAAACCTGAGACTCTTCCTATAACATGAGATGGGATATCCAAATCCTTCCCATTCCAATCCTGAGACTCTTCTGATAGTAGAGATGTGATATCTCAATGCTTATACCAAACCTGAGACCCTTCCTACGGCATGAGATGTCATATACAACTCCTTCCCATTCCAATCCTGAGACCCTTCCTATAGCATGAGATGTGATATCTCAATGCTTATACCAAACCTGAGACCCTTCCTATAGCATGAGATGTGATATCCAACTCCTTCCCATTCCAATCCTGAGACCCTTCCTATAGCATGAGATGTGATGTCTCAATGCTTCTAATACCAAACCTGAGATCCTTCCTATAACATGAGATGTGATATCCAACTCCTTCCATTCCAATCCTGAGACCCTTCCTATAGCATGAGATTTGATATCTCAATGCTTATACCAAACCTCAGACCCTTCCTATAGCATGAGATGTGATATCCAAGTCTTTCCCATTCCAATCCTTAGACCCTTCCTACAGCATGCAATATGATATCTCAATGATTCTAATAACAATCCTGAGACCCGTCCTATAACATGAGATGGGATATCCAACTCCTTCCCATTCCAATCCTGAGACACTTCCGATAGCAGAGATGTGATATCTCAATGCTTATACCAAACCTGAGACCCTTCCTATAACATGAGATCGGATATCCAACTCCTTCCCGTTCCAAACCTGAGACCCTTCCTTTAGCATGAGATGTAATATCCAGCTCCTTCCCATTCCAATCCTGAGACACTTCCGATAGCATGAGATGTGATATCTCAATGCTTCTAATATCAAAACTGAAACCCTCCCTATAGCATGAGATGTGATATCCAACTCCTTCCCATTCCAACCTGAGACCCTTCCTATAGCATGAGAAGGGATATCCAACTCCTTCCCAATCCAATCCTGAGACCCTTCCTATAGCATGAGATGTGATATCTCAGTGCTTCTACCAAACCTGAGACCCTTCCTTTAGCATGAGATGTGATATCCAGCTCCTCCCATTCCAATCCTGAGACCCTTCCGATAGCATGAGATGTGATATCTCAATGCTTCTAATATCAAAACTGAGACCCTCCCTATAGCATGAGATGTGATATCTAAGTCCTTCCCATTCCAATCCTGAGACCCTTCCGATAGCAGAGATGTGATATCTCAATGCTTATACCAAACCTGAGACCCTTCCTATGGCATGAGATGTGATATCCAACTCCTTGCCATTCAAATCCTGAGACCCTCCCTATAACCAGAGATGTCATATCCAACTCCTTCCCATTCCAAACCTGAGACCCTTCCTTTAGCATGAGATGTGATATCCAAATCCTTCACATTCCAATCCGGAGACCAATCCTATAGCATGAGATGTGATATCTCAATGCTTCTAATACCAAACCTGAGACCCTTCCGATAGCATGAGATGTAATATCTCAATGCTTCAAAAACCAAACATGAGAACCATCCTATAACAAGAGATGTGAAATCCAAATCCTTCCCTTCCCAAACCTGAGACTCTTCCTATAGCATGAGATGTGATATCTCAATGCTTCTAATATCAAACTTGAGACCCTCCCTATAGCATGAGATGTGATATCCAAGTCCTTCCCATTCCAATCCTGAGACACTTCCTATAGCATGAGATGTGATATCTCAATGCTTCTAATACCAAACCTGAGACTCTTCCTATAACATGAGATGGGATACCCAACTCCTTCCCATTCCAATCCTGAGACTCTTCTGATAGCAGAGATGTGATATCTCAATGCTTATACCAAACCTGAGACCCTTCCTACGGCATGAGATGTCATATACAACTCCTTCCCATTCCAATCCTGAGACCCTTCCTATAGCATGAGATGTGATATCTCAATGCTTATACCAAACCTGAGACCCTTCCTATAGCATGAGATGTGATATCCAACTCCTTCCCATTCCAATCCTGAGACCCTTCCTATAGCATGAGATGTGATGTCTCAATGCTTCTAATACCAAACCTGAGATCCTTCCTATAACATGAGATGTGATATCCAACTCCTTCCATTCCAATCCTGAGACCCTTCCTATAGCATGAGATTTGATATCTCAATGCTTATACCAAACCTGAGACCCTTCCTATAGCATGAGATGTGATATCCAAGTCTTTCCCATTCCAATCCTTAGACCCTTCATACAGCATGCAATATGATATCTCAATGATTCTAATAACAATCCTGAGACCCGTCCTATAACATGAGATGGGATATCCAATTCCTTCCCATTCCAATCCTGAGACACTTCCGATAGCAGAGATGTGATATCTCAATGCTTATACCAAACCTGAGACCCTTCCTATAACATGAGATCGGATATCCAACTCCTTCCCGTTCCAAACCTGAGACCCTTCCTTTAGCATGAGATGTGATATCCAACTCCTTCCCATTCCAACCTGAGACCCTTCCTATAGCATGAGAAGGGATATCCAACTCCTTCCCAATCCAATCCTGAGACCCTTCCGATAGCAGAGATGTGATATCTCAATGCTTATACCAAACCTGAGACCCTTCCTATGGCATGAGATGTGATATCCAACTCCTTGCCATTCAAATCCTGAGACCCTCCCTATAACAAGAGATGCCATATCCAACTCCTTCCCATTCCAAACCTGAGACCCTTCCTTTAGCATGAGATGTGATATCCAAATCCTTCACATTCCAATCCGGAGACCCTTCCTATAACATGAGATGTGATATCCAACTCCTTCCCAATCCAATCCTGAGACCCTTCCGATAGCAGAGATGTGATATCTCAATGCTTATACCAAACCTGAGACCCTTCCTATGGCATGAGATGTGATATCCAACTCCTTCCCATTCCAAACCTGAGACCCTTCCTTTAGCATGAGATGTGATATCCAAATCCTTCACATTCCAATCCAGAGACCAATCCTATAGCATGAGATGTGATATCTCAATGCTTCTAATACCAAACCTGAGACCCTTCCGATAGCATGAGATGTGATATCTCAATGCTTCAAAAACCAAACATGAGAACCGTCCTATAACATGAGATGTGAAATCCAAATCCTTCCCTTCCCAAACCTGAGACTCTTCCTATAGCATGAGATGTGATATCTCAATGCTTCTAATATCAAACTTGAGACCCTCCCTATAGCATGAGATGTGATATCCAAGTCCTTCCCATCCAATCTTGAGACACTTCCTATAGCATGAGATGTGATATCTCAATGCTTCTAATACCAAACCTGAGACTCTTCCTATAACATGAGATGGGATATCCAACTCCTTCCCATTCCAATCCTGAGACTCTTCTGATAGCAGAGATGTGATATCTCAATGCTTATACCAAACCTGAGACCCTTCCTACGGCATGAGATGTCATATACAACTCCTTCCCATTCCAATCCTGAGACCCTTCCTATAGCATGAGATGTGATATCTCAATGCTTATACCAAACCTGAGACCCTTCCTATAGCATGAGATGTGATATCCAACTCCTTCCCGTTCCAATCCTGAGACCCTTCCTATAGCATGAGATGTGATGTCTCAATCCTTCTAATACCAAACCTGAGATCCTTCCTATAACATGAGATGTGATATCCAACTCCTTCCATTCCAATCCTGAGACCCTTCCTATAGCATGAGATTTGATATCTCAATGCTTATACCAAACCTGAGACCCTTCCTATAGCATGAGATGTGATATCCAAGTCTTTCCCATTCTAATCCTTAGACCCTTGCTACAGCATGCAATATGATATCTCAATGATTCTAATAACAATCCTGAGACCCGTCCTATAACATGAGATGGGATATCCAACTCCTTCCCATTCCAATCCTGAGACACTTCCGATAGCAGAGATGTGATATCTCAATGCTCATACCAAACCTGAGACCCTTCCTATAATATGAGATCGGATATCCAACTCCTTCCCGTTCCAAACCTGAGACCCTTCCTTTAGCATGAGATGTAATATCCAGCTCCTTCCCATTCCAATCCTGAGACACTTCCGATAGCATGAGATGTGATATCTCAATGCTTCTAATATCAAAACTGAAACCCTCCCTATAGCATGAGATGTGATATCCAACTCCTTCCCTTTCCAACCTGAGACCCTTCCTATAGCATGAGAAGGGATATCCAACTCCTTCCCAATCCAATCCTGAGACCCTTCCGATAGCAGAGATGTGATATCTCAATGCTTATACCAAACCTGAGACCCTTCCTATGGCATGAGATGTGATATCCAACACCTTGCCATTCAAATCCTGAGACCCTCCCTATAACAAGAGATGTCATATCCAACTCCTTCCCATTCCAAACCTGAGACCCTTCCTTTAGCATGAGATGTGATATCCAAATCCTTCACATTCCAATCCGGAGACCCTTCCTATAACATGAGATGTGATATCCAACTCCTTCCCAATCCAATCCTGAGACCCTTCCGATAGCAGAGATGTGATATCTCAATGCTTATACCAAACCTGAGACCCTTCCTATAGCATGAGATGTGATATCCAACTCCTTCCGATTCCAATCCTGAGACCCTTCCTATAGCATGAGATGTGATATCGCAATGCTTCTACCAAAACTGAGACCCTTCCTTTAGCATGAGATGTGATATCCAAGTCCTTCCCATTCCAACCTGAGACCCTTCCTATAGCTCGAGATGTGATATCAAACTCCTTCCCATTCCAATCCTGAGATAGCTTGAGATGTGATGTCCAACTCCTTCCCATTCCAATCCTGAGACCCTTATCATACCATATGTGATATCTCAAGGCTTCTAATACCAAACCTGAGACCCGTCCTAAAACATGAGATGTGAGATCCAAATCCTTCCCCTTCCAAACCTGAGACCTTTCCTTTAGCATATGTGATATCCTACTCCTTCCCATTCCAATCCTGAGACCCTTCCCATAGCATGAGATGTAATATCTCAATGTTTCTAATATCAAACCTGAGAACCTCCCTATAGCATGAGATGTGATATCTAACTCCTTCCAATTCCAATACTGAGACCCTTCCAATAGCATATGTGATATCTCAGTGCTTCTAATATCAAAACTGAGACCCTCCCTATAGCATGAGATGTGATATCCAACTCCTTCCCATTCCAATCGAGACCCTTCCTATAACGAGATGTGATATCTCTTTGCTACTAATACCAAACCTGAGCCCCTTCATGTGATATCCAACTCCTTCCCATTCCAAACTTGTGACCCTTCCTGTAGCATGAAATGTGATTTCTCACCCCTTCCAATGCCAAACCCGAGACCGTTCCCACAGCCTGAGATTTGAAATCTCATTTCTTCCAATACCAAACCCGAGACCCTTCCGATAGGATGAGATTTACTATCTCACTCCTTAAAATACCAAACTCGAGTCCCTTCCTAAAGGATGTGATTCTAATACCAAACCTGAGACTCTCCCTACAACAAGAGATGTCATATCCAACTCCTTCCCATTCCAATCCTCAGACTCTTCCTATAGTATGACATGTGATATCGAACTTCCCATTCCAATCCTGAGACTCAGACCTCCCCGTCTAACCTTCTCACCACTCATAGCTCCCGGATTGATCATGAACTCCTGCTGTCTCTTCGCTCCCTTCTTCTGCTTCCTTTCCTCTCTCCTTCCTCATCTGCCCTAGGTCAGGCTCCTTCTACACCTCCGCAGGGATTACTGATTTGTACCCCTCCCCACTCTCAACTCTCACTCAGTTTCAAACACTCATCTGACATCTGCCATTTCCTGGAAGTACCCGACCTTGATGTTCTTGGTCTAACCGAGACATGGTTGACGGCCAGCGCTATCTCGAGCTTTGACACTTTCCTCCCTGATGACAAGTTCCTCTCCATGCCCAGATCCAACCGTTCTTGAGGGGGAGTATCCTTGATTCCTGTAGTAAATTGCTTTCCTTTGCAGGCCGACTCCTCTCACGAATGCCTTGTCTGCATGCATTCTCTCTTTCCTGGCGAATCTCTCACCGTGGCTATTTGCCTACCCCCTTCCTCTCTCAGTGGATGGACTTCTCCATCCTAGCCTCCTACCACTCAACTCCGCCTACTTGGAAAATTCCACATGAACCTGTATGCTTCCTGACCTGGACTTTTACGAGATCTGCAACTCTTCATGTATCTGGCCCTACACACTGCAGGGAATACTCAGGATTTTCAGATCTCAGACCTCCCCCTCTGTAACCCTCTCAACAATCCTCTCCCGTGGTGATCAAGTTCTCATCTCCAAAGAAGGCTAACTGCCAGCTGTTCCTCCTCAGTGGAGTTCTCCCTTTCTGTCCCTGCTCCCTGCACCGTTTCGCGTTGCAAGTACTCGCTTCCCAGCTCTCTGGTTTCGACGCGTGTTCCCTGCCTTCTCTCCTCTTCCCGCTGCCTTCAAATCAACAAATGAGCTTCAAAAGATACACATTGCTCAGAATGCTTTATAACACCCATTATTCATCATATAGCTGTAACCCGCTAGACGTATTGAAATGTGCTGTAAACTAGCAAAACCAGCTAGAAAATGTACTTTCCTCGCGTTTTTGTAAATGCGAATTCTGATGGGTTCCCATGTTGTATGTACTGTGTCCGTGCGTTTGTTGTCGAATCCTGAAGTGTTTAACCACTGTTCTCCCATACAAGGGGGGTTCAACATCTACTGCTGTTCACAGGCTGAATGTATACGGCTGAAATCTTCAAGGCATTATCAGCTTTCCTGACTGTTTTGGAACGTGTATTTGCCATCTGTTAATGCAGTCGCCTTGTGGTCATCGTCCCTTTTAGTTTACAGGCTGCACTCCCCTGGTGATCACATTCTCTTCTCCAGAGCAGGCTAACTACCAGCTGCTCCTCCTCAGAGGCGTTCCTTCTTTCTGTCCCTGCTCCCTGCGCCGTTTCGCGTTGCATGTACTCGCTTCCCACCTCTCTGGTTTAGATGCGTGTTCCCTGCCTTCTCTCCTCTTCCTACAGCCTTCCAATGAGCTCCACAAGATAGTGTTCAGAATGCTTCATAACCCCATTATTCAACATATAGCTGTAACTCGCTAGACGTATTGAAACGTGCTAAAAACTAGCAAAAATAGCTAGAAAATGTACTTCCCTCCCGTTTTTGTAAATGCGAATTCTGGTGGGTTCCCATGTTGTATGTACTGTGTCCGTGCGTTTGTTGTCGAATCCTGAAGTTTTTAACCACTGTTCTCCCATACTAGGGGGGGTCAACATCTACTGCTGTTCACAGGCTGAATGTATACGGCTGAAATCTTCAAGGCATTATCAGCTTTCCTGACTGTTTTGGAACGTGTATTTGCCATCTGTTAATGCAGTCGCCTTGTGGTCATCGTCCCTTTTAGTTTACAGGCTGCACTCCCCTGGTGATCACATTCTCCTCTCCAGAGCAGGCTAACTACCAGCTGCTCCTCCTCAGAGGCGTTCCTTCTTTCTGTCCCTGCTCCCTGCACCGTTTCGCGTTGCCTGTACTCGCTTCCCACCTCTCTGGTTTAGATGCGTGTTCCCTGCCTTCTCTCCTCTTCCTACAGCCTTCCAATGAGCTCCACAAGATAGTGTTCAGAATGCTTCATAACCCCATTATTCAACATATAGCTGTAACCCGCTAGACGTATTGAAACGTGCTAAAAACTAGCAAAAATAGCTAGAAAATGTACTTCCCTCGCGTTTTTGTAAATGCGAATTCTGGTGGGTTCCCATGTTGTATGTACTGTGTCCGTACGTTTGTTGTCGAATTCTGAAGTTTTTAACCACTGTTCTCCCATACTAGGGGGGGTCAACATCTACTGCTGTTCACAGGCTGAATGTATACGGCTGAAATCTTCAATGCATTATCAGCTTTCCTGAATTTTTTGGAACGTGTATTTGCCATCCGTTAATGCAGTCGCCCTGTGTTCATCGTCCCTTCTAGTTTACAGGCTGCACTCCCCTGGTGATCACATTCTCCTCTCCAGAGCAGGCTAACTACCAGCTGCTCCTCCTCATAGGCGTTCATCCTTTCTGTCCCTGCTCCCTGCACTGTTTCGCGTTGCATGTACTCGCTTCCCAGCTCTCTGGTTTAGATGCGTGTTCCCTGCCTTCTCTGCTCTTTTGGCTTAATGCACAAAAAACCCAGACTTGTTTAAAAGTGGAAAAGGTCGCTTTAATGTGACAGGCCAAAGCTTACAATCAAACGCTTAACTGGCTCCATGGCCTAACAAACTAAAGGAATATTTTAACCACCACTTAAATAAATTAAACATTTTCATTTTCCCCCAACAATTAAATAATTAAATAACCCAATTCCTCCCTAATGATCCCTTGGATCCTACCGTCTCCTTGCCCCTTTTCCAGGCGTCCCGCTTTCTCCCAGGGGCCATGCCCCTCCAGGCTCAATACCTGTTACCCCGGGGTGACCTGCTTGTGCAAACAGCGCCACCCCATCCTTTCCCGTGTCATTCCCCCATTGTGCTTCCCTCCCCCCACATCAAAAGGGGCCATGCCCCCGGCACCCCGACCCACTTCAACACACTTCAAACTCCCCTCTACACCAAACTCCCCCTTTCCTATGACCTGCAGCCAGCCTGACCTGCCACATCAGCAACATATATTACACACACTTTCACAATGCCCTGACCTGTCACACAAAACTACCAACCCTACCTTCCTAACAGACCCCAAAACTCATGAACCCGCCCTGTCATCTAAAAAAAACCCTGCATAATCCCATGAACAATGGACCCCCCCATATTACATACCCAGACACTACCCAACGAAGTGAAAGGGGTGGGAGGGCGGGACAATCATCAAGTCCTAACTGTCGCCTGCCTCCCGAACCTTCCCTGAGCCCTTAAATACCCCCCCCAGGAGGCGCTCTGCCCCACGGCCACTCGCTGGCCATGTGCATCGCCAAAAAACTCCCCGGGGGGAAACGCTTCGCGTTCCCTCCGGGGCCCCCCTTCCTAAAGCCTTCCAAGGAGCTCCACAAGATAGTGTTCAGAATGCTTTATAACACCCATTATTAGCCGTAACCCGCTAGACGTATTGAAACGTGCTAAAAACTAGCAAACACAGCTAGAAAATGTACTTTCCTCGCGTTTTGGTAAATGCGAATTCTGGTGGATTCCCATTTTGTACTCTGTTCGTGCGTTTGTTCAGTCGAATCCTGTTCTTTTGAACCACTCTTCTCCCATAAAAGGGAGGATCAAAATGTGTTGTTCACAGGCTGAATTTATACTGCTGAAATGATCGCTTCCCTGCTCTCTGGTTTAGACGCGTGTACCCTGCATTTACCAAAACGCGAGGGAAGTACATTTTCTAGCTATTTTTGCTGGTTTTAGCACGTTTTAATACGTCTAGCGGGTTACAGCTATATGTTGAATAATGGGGTTATAAAGAATTCTGAACACTGTGTCTTGTGGAGCTCATTGGAAGGCTGTAGGAAGAGGAGTGAAGGCAGGGAACACGCATCTAAACCAGAGAGCTTGGAAGCGAGTACATGCAACACGGTGCAGGGAGCAGGAACAGAAAGGAGGAACGCCTCTGAGGAGGAGCAGCTGGTAGTTACCCTGCTCTGGAGAGGAGAATGTGATCACCAGGGGAGTGCAGCCTGTAAACTAAAAGGGAGGATGAACACAAGGCAACTGTATTAATAGATGGCAAATACACGTTCCAAAACAGTCAGGAAAGCTGATAATGCCTTGAAGATTTCAACCGTATACATTCAGCCTGTGAACCTGTGAACAGCATTAGATGTTGAACCCCCCTTGTATGGGAGAACAGTGGTTAAAAACTTCAGGATTCGACAACAAACGCACGGACAATGTACATACATGGGAACCCATCAGAATTCGCATTTACAAAAACGCGAGGAAAGTACATTTTCTAGCTGGTTTTGCTAGTTTACAGCACATTTCAATACGTCTAGCGGGTTACGGCTATATGATGAATAATGGGTGTTATAAAGCATTCTGAGCACCGTGTATCTTTTGAAGCTCATTTGTTGATTTGAAGGCAGCGGGAAGAGGAGAGAAGGCAGGGAACACGCGTCTAAACCAGAGAGCTGGGAAGCGAGTGTTTGCAACGCGAAACGGTGCAGGGAGCAGGGACAGAAAGGGAGAACTCCACTGAGGAGGAACAGCTGGTAGGTAGCCTTCTTTGGAGATGAGAACTTGATCACCACGGGAGAGGATTGTTGAGAGGGTAACAGAGGGGGAGGTCTGAGATCAGAAAATCCTGAGTATTCCCTGCAGTGTGTAGGGCCAGTGACATGTACAGTTGCAGATCTCGTAAAAGTCCAGGTCAGGAAGCATACAGGTTCATGTTGAATTCTCCAAGTAGGCGGAGTTGAGTGGTAGGAGGCTAGGATGGAGAAGTCCATCCACTGAGAGAGGAAGGGGGTAGGCAAATAGCCACGGTGAGAGAATGGCCAGGAAAGAGAGAATGCATGCAGACAAGGCATTCGTGAGAGGAGTCGGCCTGCAAAGGAAAGCAATTTACTACAGGAATCAAGGATGCTCCCCCCTCAAGAACGGTTGGATCTGGGCATGGAGAGGAACTTGTCATCAGGGAGGAAAGTGTCAAAGCTCGAGACAGCGCTGGCCGTCAACCATGTCTCGGTTAGACCAAGAACATCAAGGTCGGGTTCTTCCAGGAAATGGCAGATGTCAGATGAGTTTTTGAAACTGAGTGAGAGTTGAGAGTGGGGAGGGGTACAAATCAGTAATCCCTGCGGAGGTGTAGAAGGAGCCTGACCTAGGGCAGATGAGGAAGGAGAGAGGAAAGGAAGCAGAAGGGAGAGAGGAGACAGCAGGAGTGCATGATCCATCCGGGAGCTAGGAGTGGTGAGAAGGTTAGACGGGGAGGTCTGAGTCTCAGGATTGGAATGGGAAGTTCGATATCACATGTCATGCTATAGGAAGAGTCTCAGGATTGGAATGGGAAGGAGTTGGATATGACATCTCTTGTTATAGGGAGGGTCTCAGGTTTGGTATTAGAATCGCATCCTTTAGGAAGGGACTCGAGTTTGGTATTTTTTTAAGGAGTGAGATAGTAAATCTCATCCTATCGGAAGGGTCTCGGGTTTGGTATTGGAAGAAATGAGATTTCAAATCTCAGGCTGTGGGAATGGTCTCGGGTTTGGTATTGGAAGGGGTGAAAATCACATTTCATGCTACAGGAAGGGTCACAAGTTTGGAATGGGAAGGAGTTGGATATCACATATACTACGAGAAGGGGCTCAGGTTTGGTATTAGAAGCATAGAGATATCACATCTCATGTTATAGGAAGGGTCTCGATTGGAATGGGAAGGAGTTAGATATCACATCTCATGCTATAGGGAGGGTCTCAGTTTTGATATTAGAAGCATTGAGATATCACATATGCTATTGGAAGGGTCGCAGTATTTGAATTGGAAGGAGTTGGATATCCCTTCTCATGCTATAGGAAGGGTCTCAGGTTGGAATGGGAAGGATTTGGATATCACATCTCTTGCTATAGGAAGGGTCTCAGGTTTTTTATTAGAAACATTGAGATATCACATCTCATGCTATAGGAAGGGTTTAAGGATTGGAATGGGAAGGAGTTGGATATCCCTTCTCATGCTATAGGAAGGGTCTCAGGTTGGAATGGGAAGGATTTGGATATCACATCTCTTGCTATAGGAAGGGTCTCAGGTTTTTTATTAGAAGCATTGAGATATCAAGTCTCATGGTATAGGACGGGAGTTTGATATCACATCATGCCATGGTATGGGTCTCAGGTTTTGTAGAAGCATTGGGATATCACATCTCATGCTATCGGAAGGGTATCAGGATTGGATTTGGAAGGAGTTGTTGGATATCCCATCTCATGCTATAGGAAAGGTCTCAGGTTGGAATGGGAAAGAGTTGGATATCACATCTCATGTTATAGGAAGGGTCTCAAGATTGGAATGGGAAGGACTTGGATATCACATCTCATGCTAAAGGAAGGGTCTCAGGTTTGGAATGGGAAGGAGTTGGATATGACATCTCTTGTTATAGGGAGGGTCTCAGGATTTGAATGGCAAGGTGTTGGATATCACATCTCATGCCATAGGAAGGGTCTCAGGTTTGGTATAAGCATTGAGATATCACATCTCTGCTATTGGAAGGGTCTCAGGATTGGATTGGGAAGGAGTTGGATATCCCTTCTCATGCTATAGGAAGGGTCTCAGGTTGGAATGGGAAGGAGTTGGATATCACATCTCATGCTATAGGGAGGGTTTCAGGATTGGAATGGGAAGGAGTTGGATATCACATCTCATGCTAAAGGGAAGGTCTCAGGTTTGGATGGGGAAGGATTTGGATATCACATCTCATGTTATAGGAAGGATCTCAGGTTTGGTATTAGAAGCATTGAGATATCATATCTCATGCTATCGGAAGGATCTCAGGTTTGGTATTAGAAGCATTGAGATATCACATCTCACGCTATAGGAAGGGTCTCAGGATTGGAATGGGAAGGACTTGGATATCACATCTCATGCTAAAGGAAGGGTCTCAGTTTTGGTAGAAGCATTGCGATATCACATCTCATGCTATAGGAAGGGTCTCGGGATTGGAATCGGAAGGAGTTGGATATCACATCTCATGCTATAGGAAGGGTCTCAGGTTTGGTATAAGCATTGAGATATCACATCTCTGCTATCGGAAGGGTCTCAGGATTGGATTGGGAAGGAGTTGGATATCACATCTCATGTTATTGGAAGGGTCTCCGGATTGGAATGTGAAGGATTTGGATATCACATCTCATGCTAAAGGAAGGGTCTCAGGTTTGGAATGGGAAGGAGTTGGATATGACATCTCTTGTTATAGGGAGGGTCTCAGGATTTGAATGGCAAGGTGTTGGATATCACATCTCATGCCATAGGAAGGGTCTCAGGTTTGGTATAAGCATTGAGATATCACATCTCTGCTATCGGAAGGGTCTCAGGATTGGATTGGGAAGGAGTTGGATATCCCTTCTCATGCTATAGGAAGGGTCTCAGGTTGGAATGGGAAGGAGTTGGATATCACATCTCATGCTATAGGGAGGGTTTCAGTTTTGATATTAGAAGCATTGAGATATCACATCTCATGCTATCGGAAGTGTCTCAGGATTGGAATGGGAAGTAGTTGGATATCACATATGCTAAAGGAAAGGTCTCAGGTTTGGAAGGGGAAGGATTTGGATCTCACATCTCATGTTTTAGGACGGGTCTCAGGTTTGGTATTAGAAGCCTTGAGATATCACATCTCATGGTATAATAAGGGTCTCAGGATTGGAATGGGAAGGAGTTGGATATCACATCTCAAGCTATTTCAGGATTGGAATGGGAAGGAGTTTGATATCACATCTCAAGCTATAGGAAGGGTCTCAGGTTTGGGAAGGGAAGGATTGGGATTTCACATCTCATGTTATAGGATGGTTCTCATGTTTGGTTTTAGAAGCATTGAGATATCACATCTCATGCTATCGGAAGGGTCTCAGGTTTGGAATGGGAAGGAGTTGGATATCACATCTCATGTTATAGGAAGCATCTCAGGTTTGGTATTAGAAGCATTGAGATATCACATCTCATGCTATAGGAAGGGTCTCAGGATTGGAATGTGAAGGATTTGGATATCAAATCTCATGCTAAAGGAAGGGTCTCAGGTTTGGTATAAGCATTGAGATATCACATCTCTGCTATCGGAAGGGTCTCAGGATTGGATTGGGAAGGAGTTGGACATCCCTTCTCATGCTATAGGAAGGGTCTCATGTTGGAAAGGGAAGGAGTTGGATATCATATCTCATGTTATAGGAAGGGTCTCAAGATTGAAATGGGAAGTATTTGGATATCACATCTCTTGCTATATGAAGGGTCTCAGGTTTTTTATTAGAAACATTGAGATATCACGTCTCATGCTATCGGAAGGGTTTCAGGATTGGAATGGGAAGGATTTGGATATCATATCTCATGTTATAGGACGGGTCCCAGGTTTGGTATTAGAAGCATTGAGATATCACATCTTATGGTATAGGAAGGGTCTCAGGTTTGGAATGGGAAGGAGTTGGATATCACATCTCATCCAATAGGAAGGGTCTCAGGTTTGGAATGGGAAGGAATTGGATATCACATCTCATGTTATAGGAAGGATCTCAGGATTGGAATGGGAAGGAGTTGGATATCCCTTCTCATGCTATAGGAAGGGTCTCAGGTTGGAATGGGAAGGATTTGGATATCACATCTCTTGCTATAGGGAGGGTTTCAGTTTTGATATTAGAAGCATTGAGATATCACATCTCATGCTATCGGAAGTGTCTCAGGATTGGAATGGGAAGTAGTTGGATATCACATATGCTAAAGGAAAGGTCTCAGGTTTGGAAGGGGAAGGATTTGGATCTCACATCTCATGTTTTAGGACGGGTCTCAGGTTTGGTATTAGAAGCCTTGAGATATCACATCTCATGGTATAATAAGGGTCTCAGGATTGGAATGGGAAGGAGTTGGATATCACATCTCAAGCTATTTCAGGATTGGAATGGGAAGGAGTTTGATATCACATCTCAAGCTATAGGAAGGGTCTCAGGTTTGGGAAGGGAAGGATTGGGATTTCACATCTCATGTTATAGGATGGTTCTCATGTTTGGTTTTAGAAGCATTGAGATATCACATCTCATGCTATCGGAAGGGTCTCAGGTTTGGAATGGGAAGGAGTTGGATATCACATCTCATGTTATAGGAAGCATCTCAGGTTTGGTATTAGAAGCATTGAGATATCACATCTCATGCTATAGGAAGGGTCTCAGGATTGGAATGTGAAGGATTTGGATATCAAATCTCATGCTAAAGGAAGGGTCTCAGGTTTGGTATAAGCATTGAGATATCACATCTCTGCTATCGGAAGGGTCTCAGGATTGGATTGGGAAGGAGTTGGACATCCCTTCTCATGCTATAGGAAGGGTCTCATGTTGGAATGGGAAGGAGTTGGATATCATATCTCATGTTATAGGAAGGGTCTCAAGATTGAAATGGGAAGAATTTGGATATCACATCTCTTGCTATATGAAGGGTCTCAGGTTTTTTATTAGAAACATTGAGATATCACGTCTCATGCTATCGGAAGGGTTTCAGGATTGGAATGGGAAGGATTTGGATATCATATCTCATGTTATAGGACGGGTCCCAGGTTTGGTATTAGAAGCATTGAGATATCACATCTTATGGTATAGGAAGGGTCTCAGGTTTGGAATGGGAAGGAGTTGGATATCACATCTCATCCAATAGGAAGGGTCTCAGGTTTGGAATGGGAAGGAATTGGATATCACATCTCATGTTATAGGAAGGATCTCAGGATTGGAATGGGAAGGAGTTGGATATCCCTTCTCATGCTATAGGAAGGGTCTCAGGTTGGAATGGGAAGGATTTGGATATCACATCTCTTGCTATAGGAAGGGTCTCAGGTTTTTTATTAGAAACATTGAGATATCACATCTCATGCTATATGAAGGGTTTAAGGATTGGAATGGGAAGGAGTTGGATATCCCTTCTCATGCTATAGGAAGGGTCTCAGGTTGGAATGGGAAGGATTTGGATATCACATCTCTTGCTATAGGAAGGGTCTCAGGTTTTTTATTAGAAACATTGAGATATCACATCTCATGCTATAGGAAGGGTTTAAGGATTGGAATGGGAAGGATTTGGATATCACATCTCATGCTAAAGGAAGGGTCTCAGGTTTGGAACCGGAAGGATTTGGATATCACATCTCATGTTATTTGACCGGTCTCAGGTTTGGTATTAGAAGCATTGAGATATCAAGTCTCATGGTATAGGACGGGAGTTTGATATCACATCATGCCATGGTATGGGTCTCAGGTTTTGTAGAAGCATTGGGATATCACATCTCATGCTATCGGAAGGGTATCAGGATTGGATTTGGAAGGAGTTGTTGGATATCCCATCTCATGCTATAGGAAAGGTCTCAGGTTGGAATGGGAAAGAGTTGGATATCACATCTCATGTTATAGGAAGGGTCTCAAGATTGGAATGGGAAGGACTTGGATATCACATCTCATGCTGTAGGAAGGCTCTCAGGTTTGGAAAGGGAAGGAGTTGGATATCACATTTCATGTTAGAGGTAGGATCTCAGGTTTGGTATTAGAGGCATTGAGATATCACATCTCATGCTATCAGAAGGGTATCAGGATTGGAATGGGAAGGAGTTGGATATCACATCTCATGCTAAAGGGAGGGTCTCAGGTTTGGATGGGGAAGGATTTGGATATCACATCTCATGTTATAGGAAGGATCTCAGGTTTGGTATTAGAAGCATTGAGATATCACATCTCATGCTATCGGAAGGATCTCAGGTTTGGTATTAGAAGCATTGAGATATCACATCTCATGCTATATGAAGGGTCTCAGGATTGAAATGGGAAGGACTTGGATATCACATCTCATGCTAAAGGAAGGGTCTCAGTTTTGGTAGAAGCATTGCGATATCACATCTCATGCTATAGGAAGGGTCTCAGGATTGGAATCGGAAGGAGTTGGATATCACATCTCATGCTATAGGAAGGGTCTCAGGTTTGGTATAAGCATTGAGATATCACATCTCTGCTATCGGAAGGGTCTCAGGATTGGATTGGGAAGGAGTTGGATATCACATCTCATGTTATAGGAAGGGTCTCCGGATTGGAATGTGAAGGATTTGGATATCACATCTCATGCTAAAGGAAGGGTCTCAGGTTTGGAATGGGAAGGAGTTGGATATGACATCTCTTGTTATAGGGAGGGTCTCAGGATGTGAATGGCAAGGTGTTGGATATCACATCTCATGCCATAGGAAGGGTCTCAGGTTTGGTATAAGCATTGAGATATCACATCTCTGCTATCGGAAGGGTCTCAGGATTGGATTGGGAAGGAGTTGGATATCCCTTCTCATGCTATAGGAAGGGTCTCAGGTTGGAAAGGGAAGGAGTTGGATATCACATCTCATGCTATAGGGAGAGTTTCAGTTTTGATATTAGAGCATTGAGATATCACATCTCATGCTATCGGAAGTGTCTCAGGATTGGAATGGGAAGGAGCTGGATATTACATCTCATGCTAAAGGAAGGGTCTCAGGTTTGGAACGGGAAGGAGTTGGATATCCGATCTCATGTTATAGGAAGGGTCTCAGGTTTGGTATAAGCATTGAGATATCACATCTCTGCTATCGGAAGTGTCTCAGGATTGGAATGGGAAGGAGTTGGATATCCCATCTCATGTTATAGGACGGGTCTCAGGATTGTTATTAGAATCATTGAGATATCATATTGCATGCTGTAGGAAGGGTCTAAGGATTAGAATGGGAAAGACTTGGATATCACATCTCATGCTATAGGAAGGGTCTCAGGTTTGGTATAAGCATTGAGATATCAAATCTCATGCTATAGGAAGGGTCTCAGGATTGGAATGGAAGGAGTTGGATATCACATCTCATGTTATAGGAAGGATCTCAGGTTTGGTATTAGAAGCATTGAGACATCACATCTCATGCTATAGGAAGGGTCTCAGGATTGGAATGGGAAGGAGTTGGATATCACATCTCATGCTATAGGAAGGGTCTCAGGTTTGGTATAAGCATTGAGATATCACATCTCATGCTATAGGAAGGGTCTCAGGATTGGAATGGGAAGGAGTTGTATATGACATCTCATGCCGTAGGAAGGGTCTCAGGTTTGGTATAAGCATTGAGATATCACATCTCTGCTATCAGAAGAGTCTCAGGATTGGAATGGGAAGGAGTTGGATATCCCATCTCATGTTATAGGAAGAGTCTCAGGTTTGGTATTAGAAGCATTGAGATATCACATCTCATGCTATAGGAAGTGTCTCAAGATTGGAATGGGAAGGACTTGGATATCACATCTCATGCTATAGGGAGGGTCTCAAGTTTGATATTAGAAGCATTGAGATATCACATCTCATGCTATAGGAAGAGTCTCGGGTTTGGGAAGGGAAGGATTTGGATTTCACATCTCATGTTATAGGACGGTTCTCATGTTTGGTTTTTGAAGCATTGAGATATCACATCTCATGCTATCGGAAGGGTCTCAGGTTTGGTATTAGAAGCATTGAGATATCACATCTCATGCTATAGGATTGGTCTCTGGATTGGAATGTGAAGGATTTGGATATCACATCTCATGCTAAAGGAAGGGTCTCAGGTTGGAATGGGAAAGAGTTGGATATCACATCTCATGTTATAGGAAGGGTCTCAAGATTGGAATGGGAAGGACTTGGATATCACATCTCATGCTGTAGGAAGGCTCTCAGGTTTGGAAAGGGAAGGAGTTGGATATCACATTTCATGTTAGAGGTAGGATCTCAGGTTTGGTATTAGAGGCATTGAGATATCACATCTCATGCTATCAGAAGGGTATCAGGATTGGAATGGGAAGGAGTTGGATATCACATCTCATGCTAAAGGGAGGGTCTCAGGTTTGGATGGGGAAGGATTTGGATATCACATCTCATGTTATAGGAAGGATCTCAGGTTTGGTATTAGAAGCATTGAGATATCACATCTCATGCTATCGGAAGGATCTCAGGTTTGGTATTAGAAGCATTGAGATATCACATCTCATGCTATATGAAGGGTCTCAGGATTGAAATGGGAAGGACTTGGATATCACATCTCATGCTAAAGGAAGGGTCTCAGTTTTGGTAGAAGCATTGCGATATCACATCTCATGCTATAGGAAGGGTCTCAGGATTGGAATCGGAAGGAGTTGGATATCACATCTCATGCTATAGGAAGGGTCTCAGGTTTGGTATAAGCATTGAGATATCACATCTCTGCTATCGGAAGGGTCTCAGGATTGGATTGGGAAGGAGTTGGATATCACATCTCATGTTATAGGAAGGGTCTCCGGATTGGAATGTGAAGGATTTGGATATCACATCTCATGCTAAAGGAAGGGTCTCAGGTTTGGAATGGGAAGGAGTTGGATATGACATCTCTTGTTATAGGGAGGGTCTCAGGATGTGAATGGCAAGGTGTTGGATATCACATCTCATGCCATAGGAAGGGTCTCAGGTTTGGTATAAGCATTGAGATATCACATCTCTGCTATCGGAAGGGTCTCAGGATTGGATTGGGAAGGAGTTGGATATCCCTTCTCATGCTATAGGAAGGGTCTCAGGTTGGAAAGGGAAGGAGTTGGATATCACATCTCATGCTATAGGGAGAGTTTCAGTTTTGATATTAGAAGCATTGAGATATCACATCTCATGCTATCGGAAGTGTCTCAGGATTGGAATGGGAAGGAGCTGGATATTACATCTCATGCTAAAGGAAGGGTCTCAGGTTTGGAACGGGAAGGAGTTGGATATCCGATCTCATGTTATAGGAAGGGTCTCAGGTTTGGTATAAGCATTGAGATATCACATCTCTGCTATCGGAAGTGTCTCAGGATTGGAATGGGAAGGAGTTGGATATCCCATCTCATGTTATAGGACGGGTCTCAGGATTGTTATTAGAATCATTGAGATATCATATTGCATGCTGTAGGAAGGGTCTAAGGATTAGAATGGGAAAGACTTGGATATCACATCTCATGCTATAGGAAGGGTCTCAGGTTTGGTATAAGCATTGAGATATCAAATCTCATGCTATAGGAAGGGTCTCAGGATTGGAATGGAAGGAGTTGGATATCACATCTCATGTTATAGGAAGGATCTCAGGTTTGGTATTAGAAGCATTGAGACATCACATCTCATGCTATAGGAAGGGTCTCAGGATTGGAATGGGAAGGAGTTGGATATCACATCTCATGCTATAGGAAGGGTCTCAGGTTTGGTATAAGCATTGAGATATCACATCTCATGCTATAGGAAGGGTCTCAGGATTGGAATGGGAAGGAGTTGTATATGACATCTCATGCCGTAGGAAGGGTCTCAGGTTTGGTATAAGCATTGAGATATCACATCTCTGCTATCAGAAGAGTCTCAGGATTGGAATGGGAAGGAGTTGGATATCCCATCTCATGTTATAGGAAGAGTCTCAGGTTTGGTATTAGAAGCATTGAGATATCACATCTCATGCTATAGGAAGTGTCTCAAGATTGGAATGGGAAGGACTTGGATATCACATCTCATGCTATAGGGAGGGTCTCAAGTTTGATATTAGAAGCATTGAGATATCACATCTCATGCTATAGGAAGAGTCTCAGGTTTGGGAAGGGAAGGATTTGGATTTCACATCTCATGTTATAGGACGGTTCTCATGTTTGGTTTTTGAAGCATTGAGATATCACATCTCATGCTATCGGAAGGGTCTCAGGTTTGGTATTAGAAGCATTGAGATATCACATCTCATGCTATAGGATTGGTCTCTGGATTGGAATGTGAAGGATTTGGATATCACATCTCATGCTAAAGGAAGGGTCTCAGGTTTGGAATGGGAAGGAGTTGGATATCACATCTCATGCCATAGGAAGGGTCTCAGGTTTGGTATAAGCATTGAGATATCACATCTCTGCTATCGGAAGGGTCTCAGGATTGGATTGGGAAGGAGTTGGATATCACATCTCATGTTATAGGAAGGGTCTCCGGATTGGAATGTGAAGGATTTGGATATCACATCTCATGCTAAAGGAAGGGTCTCAGGTTTGGAATGGGAAGGAGTTGGATATGACATCTCGTTATAGGGAGGGTCTCAGGATTTGAATGGCAAGGAGTTGGATATCACATCTCATGCCATAGGAAGGGTCTCAGGTTTGGTATAAGCATTGAGATATCACATCTCTGCTATCGGAAGGGTCTCAGGATTGGATTGGGAAGGAGTTGGATATCCCTTCTCATGCTATAGGAAGGGTCTCAGGTTGGAATGGGAAGGAGTTGGATATCACATCTCATGCTAAAGGAAGGGTCTCAGGTTTGGTAGAAGCATTGAGATATCACATCTCATGCTATCGGAAGTGTCTCAGGATTGGAATGGGAAGGAGCTGGATATTACATCTCATGCTAAAGGAAGGGTCTCAGGTTTGGAACGGGAAGGAGTTGGATATCCGATCTCATGTTATAGGAAGGGTCTCAGGTTTGGTATAAGCATTGAGATATCACATCTCTGCTATCGGAAGTGTCTCAGGATTGGAATGGGAAGGAATTGGATATCCCATCTCATGTTATAGGACGGGTCTCAGGATTGTTATTAGAATCATTGAGATATCATATTGCATGCTGTAGGAAGGGTCTAAGGATTGGAATGGGAAAGACTTGGATATCACATCTCATGCTATAGGAAGGGTCTCAGGTTTGGTATAAGCATTGAGATATCAAATCTCATGCTATAGGACGGGTCTCAGGATTGGAATGGAAGGAGTTGGATATCACATCTCATGTTATAGGAAGGATCTCAGGTTTGGTATTAGAAGCATTGAGACATCACATCTCATGCTATAGGAAGGGTCTCAGGATTGGAATGGGAAGGAGTTGGATATCACATCTCATGCTATAGGAAGGGTCTCAGGTTTGGTATAAGCATTGAGATATCACATCTCATGCTATAGGAAGGGTCTCAGGATTGGAATGGGAAGGAGTTGTATATGACATCTCATGCCGTAGGAAGGGTCTCAGGTTTGGTATAAGCATTGAGATATCACATCTCTGCTATCAGAAGAGTCTCAGGATTGGAATGGGAAGGAGTTGGATATCCCATCTCATGTTATAGGAAGAGTCTCAGGTTTGGTATTAGAAGCATTGAGATATCACATCTCATGCTATAGGAAGTGTCTCAGGATTGGAATGGGAAGGACTTGGATATCACATCTCATGCTATAGGGAGGGTCTCAAGTTTGATATTAGAAGCATTGAGATATCACATCTCATGCTATAGGAAGAGTCTCAGGTTTGGGAAGGGAAGGATTTGGATTTCACATCTCATGTTATAGGATGGTTCTCATGTTTGGTTTTTGAAGCATTGAGATATCACATCTCATGCTATCGGAAGGGTCTCAGGTTTGGTATTAGAAGCATTGAGATATCACATCTCATGCTATAGGATTGGTCTCCGGATTGGAATGTGAAGGATTTGGATATCACATCTCATGCTAAAGGAAGGGTCTCAGGTTTGGAATGGGAAGGAGTTGGATATGACATCTCTTGTTATAGGGAGGGTCTCAGGATTTGAATGGCAAGGAGTTGGATATCACATCTCATGCCATAGGAAGGGTCTCAGGTTTGGTATAAGCATTGAGATATCGGGTCTCAGGATTGGAATGGGAAGGACTTAGATATCACATCTCATGCTATAGGGAGGGTCTCAGTTTTGATATTAGAAGCATTGAGATATCACATCTCATGCTATCGGAAGGGTCTCAGGATTGGAATGGGAGGAGCTGGATATCACATCTCATGCTAAAGGAAGGGTCTCAGGTTTGGAAGGGGAAGGATTTGGATATCACATCTCATGTTATAGGATGGGTCTCAGGTTTGGTATTAGAAGCATTGTGATATCACATCTCATGCTATAGGAAGTGTCTCAGGATTGGAATGGGAAGGAGTTGGATATCACATCTCATGCTATAGGAAGGGTTTCAGGTTTGGTAGAAGCATTGAGATATCACATCTCATGCTATAGGAAGAGTCTCAGGTTTGGGAAGGGAAGGATTTGGATTTCACATCTCATGTTATAGGATGGTTCTCATGTTTGGTTTTTGAAGCATTGAGATATCACATCTCATGCTATCGGAAGGGTCTCAGGTTTGGTATTAGAAGCATTGAGATATCACATCTCATGCTATAGGATTGGTCTCCGGATTGGAATGTGAAGGATTTGGATATCACATCTCATGCTAAAGGAAGGGTCTCAGGTTTGGAATGGGAAGGAGTTGGATATGACATCTCTTGTTATAGGGAGGGTCTCAGGATTTGAATGGCAAGGAGTTGGATATCACATCTCATGCCATAGGAAGGGTCTCAGGTTTGGTATAAGCATTGGGATATCACATCTCTGCTATAGGAAGGGTCTCAGGTTTGGTATAAGCATTGAGATATCACATCTCATGCTATAGGAAGGGTCTCAGGATTGGAATGGGAAGGAGTTGTATATGACATCTCATGCCGTAGGAAGGGTCTCAGGTTTGGTATAAGCATTGAGATATCACATCTCTGCTATCAGAAGAGTCTCAGGATTGGAATGGGAAGGAGTTGGATATCCCATCTCATGTTATAGGAAGAGTCTCAGGTTTGGTATTAGAAGCATTGAGATATCACATCTCATGCTATAGGAAGTGTCTCAGGATTGGAATGGGAAGGACTTGGATATCACATCTCATGCTATAGGGAGGGTCTCAAGTTTGATATTAGAAGTATTGAGATATCACATCTCATGCTATAGGAAGAGTCTCAGGTTTGGGAAGGGAAGGATTTGGATTTCACATCTCATGTTATAGGATGGTTCTCATGTTTGGTTTTTGAAGCATTGAGATATCACATCTCATGCTATCGGAAGGGTCTCAGGTTTGGTATTAGAAGCATTGAGATATCACATCTCATGCTATAGGATTGGTCTCCGGATTGGAATGTGAAGGATTTGGATATCACATCTCATGCTAAAGGAAGGGTCTCAGGTTTGGAATGGGAAGGAGTTGGATATGACATCTCTTGTTATAGGGAGGGTCTCAGGATTTGAATGGCAAGGAGTTGGATATCACATCTCATGCCATAGGAAGGGTCTCAGGTTTGGTATAAGCATTGAGATATCGGGTCTCAGGATTGGAATGGGAAGGACTTATATATCACATCTCATGCTATAGGGAGGGTCTCAGTTTTGATATTAGAAGCATTGAGATATCACATCTCATGCTATCGGAAGGGTCTCAGGATTGGAATGGGAGGAGCTGGATATCACATCTCATGCTAAAGGAAGGGTCTCAGGTTTGGAAGGGGAAGGATTTGGATATCACATCTCATGTTATAGGATGGGTCTCAGGTTTGGTATTAGAAGCATTGTGATATCACATCTCATGCTATAGGAAGTGTCTCAGGATTGGAATGGGAAGGAGTTGGATATCACATCTCATGCTATAGGAAGGGTTTCAGGTTTGGTAGAAGCATTGAGATATCACATCTCATGCTATAGGAAGAGTCTCAGGTTTGGGAAGGGAAGGATTTGGATTTCACATCTCATGTTATAGGATGGTTCTCATGTTTGGTTTTTGAAGCATTGAGATATCACATCTCATGCTATCGGAAGGGTCTCAGGTTTGGTATTAGAAGCATTGAGATATCACATCTCATGCTATAGGATTGGTCTCCGGATTGGAATGTGAAGGATTTGGATATCACATCTCATGCTAAAGGAAGGGTCTCAGGTTTGGAATGGGAAGGAGTTGGATATGACATCTCTTGTTATAGGGAGGGTCTCAGGATTTGAATGGCAAGGAGTTGGATATCACATCTCATGCCATAGGAAGGGTCTCAGGTTTGGTATAAGCATTGGGATATCACATCTCTGCTATCGGAAGGGTCTCAGGATTGGATTGGGAAGAAGTTGGATATCACATCTCATGTTATAGGAAGGGTCTCCGGATTGGAATGTGAAGGATTTGGATATCACATCTCATGTTATAGGATGGTTCTCATGTTTGGGAAGGGAAGGATTTGGATTTCACATCTCATGTTATAGGATGGTTCTCATGTTTGGTTTTTGAAGCATTGAGATATCACATCTCATGCTATCGGAAGGGTCTCAGGTTTGGTATTAGAAGCATTGAGATATCACATCTCATGCTATAGGATTGGTCTCCGGATTGGAATGTGAAGGATTTGGATATCACATCTCATGCTAAAGGAAGGGTCTCAGGTTTGGAATGGGAAGGAGTTGGATATGACATCTCTTGTTATAGGGAGGGTCTCAGGTTTGGAATGGGAAGGAGTTGGATATGACATCTCATGCCATAGGAAGGGTCTCAGGTTTGGTATAAGCTTTGAGATATCACATCTCTGCTATCGGAAGGGTCTCAGGATTGGATTGGGAAGGAGTTGGATATCCCTTCTCATGCTATAGGAAGGGTCTCAGGTTGGAATGGGAAGGAGTTGGATATCACATCTCATGCTAAAGGAAGGGTCTCAGGTTTGGTAGAAGCATTGAGATATCACATCTCATGCTATAGGAAGGATCTCAGGATTGGAATGGGAAGGACTTAGATATCACATATCATGCTATAGGGAGGGTTTCAGTTTTGATATTAGAAGCATTGAGATATCACATCTCATGCTATCGAAAGTGTCTCAGGATTGGAATGGGAAGGAGCTGGATATTACATCTCATGCTAAAGGAAGGGTCTCAGGTTTGGAACGGGAAGGAGTTGGATATCCGATCTCATGTTATAGGAAGGGTCTCAGGTTTGGTATAAGCATTGAGATATCACATCTCTGCTATCGGAAGTGTCTCAGGATTGGAATGGGAAGGAATTGGATATCCCATCTCATGTTATAGGACGGGTCTCAGGATTGTTATTAGAATCATTGAGATATCATATTGCATGCTGTAGGAAGGGTCTAAGGATTGGAATGGGAAAGACTTGGATATCACATCTCATGTTATAGGAAGGATCTCAGGTTTGGTATTAGAAGCATTGAGACATCAAATCTCATGCTATAGGAAGGGTCTCAGGATTGGAATGGGAAGGAGTTGGATATCACATCTCATGCTATAGGAAGGGTCTCAGGTTTGGTATAAGCATTGAGATATCACATCTCATGCTATAGGAAGGGTCTCAGGATTGGAATGGGAAGGAGTTGTATATGACATCTCATGCCGTAGGAAGGGTCTCAGGTTTGGTATAAGCATTGAGATATCACATCTCTGCTATCAGAAGAGTCTCAGGATTGGAATGGGAAGGAGTTGGATATCCCATCTCATGTTATAGGAAGAGTCTCAGGTTTGGTATTAGAAGCATTGAGATATCACATCTCATGCTATAGGAAGTGTCTCAGGATTGGAATGGGAAGGACCTGGATATCACATCTCATGCTATAGGGAGAGTCTCAAGTTTGATATTAGAAGCATTGAGATATCACATCTCATGCTATAGGAAGAGTCTCAGGTTTGGGAAGGGAAGGATTTGGATTTCACATCTCATGTTATAGGATGGTTCTCATGTTTGGTTTTTGAAGCATTGAGATATCACATCTCATGCTATCGGAAGGGTCTCAGGTTTGGTATTAGAAGCATTGAGATATCACATCTCATGCTATAGGATTGGTCTCCGGATTGGAATGTGAAGGATTTGGATATCACATCTCATGCTAAAGGAAGGGTCTCAGGTTTGGAATGGGAAGGAGTTGGATATGACATCTCTTGTTATAGGGAGGGTCTCAGGATTTGAATGGCAAGGAGTTGGATATCACATCTCATGCCATAGGAAGGGTCTCAGGTTTGGTATAAGCATTGAGATATCACATCTCTGCTATCGGAAGGGTCTCAGGATTGGAATGGGAAGGACTTAGATATCACATCTCATGCTATAGGGAGGGTCTCAGTTTTGATATTAGAAGCATTGAGATATCACATCTCATGCTATCGGAAGGGTCTCAGGATTGGAATGGGAGGAGCTGGATATCACATCTCATGCTAAAGGAAGGGTCTCAGGTTTGGAAGGGGAAGGATTTGGATATCACATCTCATGTTATAGGATGGGTTTCAGGTTTGGTATTAGAAGCATTGTGATATCACATCTCATGCTATAGGAAGTGTCTCAGGATTGGAATGGGAAGGAGTTGGATATAACATCTCATGCTATAGGAAGGGTTTCAGGTTTGGTAGAAGCATTGAGATATCACATCTCATGCTATAGGAAGAGTCTCAGGTTTGGGAAGGGAAGGATTTGGATTTCACATCTCATGTTATAGGATTGTTCTCATGTTTGGTTTTTGAAGCATTGAGATATCAAATCTCATGCTATCGGAAGGGTCTCAGGTTTGGTATTAGAAGCATTGAGATATCACATCTCATGCTATAGGATTGGTCTCTGGATTGGAATGTGAAGGATTTGGATATCACATCTCATGCTAAAGGAAGGGTCTCAGGTTTGGAATGGGAAGGAGTTGGATATGACATCTCTTGTTATAGGGAGGGTCTCAGGATTTGAATGGCAAGGAGTTGGATATCACATCTCATGCCATAGGAAGGGTCTCAGGTTTGGTATAAGCATTGAGATATCACATCTCTGCTATCGGAAGGGTCTCAGGATTGGATTGGGAAGGAGTTGGATATCACATCTCATGTTATAGGAAATCTCTCCGGATTGGAATGTGAAGGATTTGGATATCACATCTCATGCTAAAGGAAGGGTCTCAGGTTTGGAATGGGAAGGAGTTGGATATGACATCTCTTGTTATAGGGAGGGTCTCAGGATTTGAATGGCAAGGAGTTGGATATCACATCTCATGCCATAGGAAGGGTCTCAGGTTTGGTATAAGCATTGAGATATCACATCTCTGCTATCGGAAGGGTCTCAGGATTGGATTGGGAAGGAGTTGGATATCCCTTCTCATGCTATAGGAAGGGTCTCAGGTTGGAATGGGAAGGAGTTGGATATCACATCTCATGCTAAAGGAAGGGTCTCAGGTTTGGTAGAAGCATTGAGATATCACATCTCATGCTATAGGAAGGGTCTCAGGATTGGAATGGGAAGGACTTAGATATCACATATCATGCTATAGGGAGGGTTTCAGTTTTGATATTAGAAGCATTGAGATATCACATCTCATGCTATCGGAAGTGTCTCAGGATTGGAATGGGAAGGAGCTGGATATTACATCTCATGCTAAAGGAAGGGTCTCAGGTATGGAACGGGAAGGAGTTGGATATCCGATCTCATGTTATAGGAAGGGTCTCAGGTTTGGTATAAGCATTGAGATATCACAGCTCTGCTATCGGAAGTGTCTCAGGATTGGAATGGGAAGGAATTGGATATCCCATCTCATGTTATAGGACGGGTCTCAGGATTGTTATTATAATCATTGAGATATCATATTGCATGCTGTAGGAAGGGTCTAAGGATTGGAATGGGAAAGACTTGGATATCACATCTAATGCTATAGGAAGAGTCTCAGGATTGGAATGGAAGGAGTTGGATATCACATCTCATGTTATAGGAAGGATCTCAGGTTTGGTATTAGAAGCATTGAGACATCACATCTCATGCTATAGGAAGGGTCTCAGGATTGGAATGGGAAGGAGTTGGATATCACATCTCATGCTATAGGAAGGGTCTCAGGTTTGGTATAAGCATTGAGATATCACATCTCATGCTATAGGAAGGGTCTCAGGATTGGAATGGGAAGGAGTTGTATATGACATCTCATGCCGTAGGAAGGGTCTCAGGTTTGGTATAAGCATTGAGATATCACATCTCTGCTATCAGAAGAGTCTCAGGATTGGAATGGGAAGGAGTTGGATATCCCATCTCATGTTATAGGAAGAGTCTCAGGTTTGGTATTAGAAGCATTGAGATATCACATCTCATGCTATAGGAAGTGTCTCAGGATTGGAATGGGAAGGACTTGGATATCACATCTCATGCTATAGGGAGGGTCTCAAGTTTGATATTAGAAGCATTGAGATATCACATCTCATGCTATAGGAAGAGTCTCAGGTTTGGGAAGGGAAGGATTTGGATTTCACATCTCATGTTATAGGATGGTTCTCATGTTTGGTTTTTGAAGCATTGAGATATTACATCTCATGCTATTGGAAGGGTCTCAGGTTTGGTATTAGAAGCATTGCTTCAAAAACCAAACATGAGAACCATCCTATAACATGAGATGTGAAATCCAAATCCTTCCCTTCCCAAACCTGAGACTCTTCCTATAGCATGAGATGTGATATCTCAATGCTTCTACCAAACCTGAAACCCTTCCTATAGCATGAGATGTGATATCCAACTCCTTCCCATTCCAATCCTGAGACACTTCCGATAGCATGAGATGTGATATCTCAATGCTTCAAAAACCAAACATGAGAACCATCCTATAACATGAGATGTGAAATCCAAATCCTTCCCTTCCCAAACCTGAGACTCTTCCTATAGCATGAGATGTGATATCTCAATGCTTCTAATATCAAACTTGAGACCCTCCCTATAGCATGAGATGTGATATCCAAGTCCTTCCCATTCCAATCCTGAGACACTTCCTATAGCATGAGATGTGATATCTCAATGCTTCTAATACCAAACCTGTGATCCTTCCTATAACAAGAGATGTGATATCAAAATCCTTCCCCTTCCAAACCTTAGACCCTTCCTATAGCATGAGATGTGATATCTCAATGCTTCTAATACCAAACCTGAGATCCTTCCTATAACATGAGATGTGATATCCAACTCCTTCCCATTCCAATCCTGAGACACTTCCTATAGCATGAGATGTGATATCTCACTGCTTATACCAAACCTGAGACCCTTCCTATAGCATGAGATGTGATATCCAACTCCTTCCCATTCCAATCCTGAGACCCTTCCTATAGCATGAGATGTGATATCTCAATGCTTCTAATATCAAACTTTAGAGCCTCCCTATAGCATGAGATGTGATATCCAAGTCCTTCCCATTCCAATCCTGAGACACTTCCTATAGCATGAGATGTGATATCTCAATGCTTCTAATACCAAACCTGAGACTCTTCCTATAACATGAGATGGGATATCCAACTCCTTCCCATTCCAATCCTGAGACCCTTCCGATAGCAGAGATGTGATATCTCAATGCTTATACCAAACCTGAGACCCTTCCTAAAGCATGAGATGTGATATCCAACTCCTTCCCATTCCAATCCTGAGACCCTTCCCATAGCATGAGATGTGATATCTCAATGCTTATACCAAACCTGAGACCCTTCCTACGGCATGAGATGTCATATACAACTCCTTCCCATTCCAATCCTGAGACCCTTCCTATAGCATGAGATGTGATATCTCAATGCTTATACCAAACCTGAGACCCTTCCTATAGCATGAGATGTGATATCAAACTCCTTCCCATTCCAATCCTGAGACCCTTCCTATAGCATGAGATGTGATATCTCAATGCTTCTACCAAACCTGAAACCCTTCCTTTAGCATGAGATGTGATATCCAACTCCTTCCCATTCCAATCCTGAGACCCTTCCTATAGCATGAGATGTGATATCTCAATACTTATAATACCAAACCTGAGATCCTTCCGATAACATGAGATGTGATATCCAAATCCTTCCCCTTCCAAACCTGAGACCCTTCGGATAGCATGAGATGTGATATCTCAATGCTTCTAATACCAAACCTGAGATCCTTCCGATAGCATGAGATGTGATATCTCAATGCTTCTAATACCAAACCTGAGATCCTTCCTATAACATGAGATGTGATATCCAAATCCTTCCATTTCCAAACCTGAGACCCTCCCTTTAGCATGAGATGTGATATCCAACTCCTTCCCATTCCAATTCTGAGCCCCTTCCTATACCATGAGACTTGATATCCAACTCCTTCCCATTCCAATTCTGAGCCCCTTCCTATACCATGAGACTTGATATCTCAATGCTTCTAATACCAAACCTGAGACCCGTCCTATAACATGAGATGTGATATCCAAATCCTTCCCCTTCCAAACCTTAGACCCTTCCTTTATCATGAGATGTGATATCCAACTCCTTCCCATTCCAATCCTGAGACCCTTCCGATATCATGAGATGTGATATCTCAAAGCTTCTAATATCAAACTTGAGACCCTCCCTATAGCATGAGATGTGATATCCAAGTCCTTCCCATTCCAATCCTGAGACCCTTCCTATAGCTTGAGATGTGACATCCAACTCCTTCCCATTCCAATTCTGATCCCCTTCCTATACCATGAGACTTGATATCTCAATGCTTCTAATACCAAACCTGAGACCCGTCCTATAACATGAGATGTGATATCCAAATCCTTCCCCTTCCAAACCTTAGACCCTTCCTTTATCATGAGATGTGATATCCAACTCCTTCTCATTCAAATCCTGAGACCCTTCCGATATCATGAGATGTAATATCTCAATGCTTCTAATATCAAACTTGAGACCCTCCCTATAGCATGAGATGTGATATCCAAGTCCTTCCCATTCCAATCCTGAGACCCTTCCTATAGCATGAGATGTGATATCTCAATGCTTCTAATACCAAACCTGAGACCCTTCCTATAACATGAGATTGGAATATCCAACTCCTTCCCATTCCAATCCTGAGACCCTTCCGATAGCAGAAATGTGATATCTCAATTCTTATACCAAACCTGAGATCCTTCCTATAACATGAGATGTGATATCCAACTCATTCCCATTCCAATCCTGAGACACTTCCTATAGCATGAGATGTGATATCTCACTGCTTATACCAAACCTGAGACCCTTCCTATAGCATGAGATGTGATATCCAACTCCTTCCCATTCCAATCCTGAGACCCTTCCTATAGCATGAGATGTGATATCTCAATGCTTCTAATATCAAACTTGAGAGCCTCCCTATAGCATGAGATGTGATATCCAAGTCCTTCCCATTCCAATCCTGAGAAACTTCCTATAGCATGAGATGTGATATCTCAATGCTTCTAATACCAAACCTGAGACTCTTCCTATAACATGAGATGGGATATCCACCTCCTTCCCATTCCAATCCTGAGACCCTTCCGATAGCAGAGATGTGATATCTCAATGCTTATACCAAACCTGAGACCCTTCCTACGGCATGAGATGTCATATACAACTCCTTCCCATTCCAATCCTGAGACCCTTCCTATAGCATGAGATGTGATATCTCAATGCTTATACCAAACCTGAGACCCTTCCTATAGCATGAGATGTGATATCCAACTCCTTCCCATTCCAATCCTGAGACCCTTCCTATAGCATGAGATGTGATATCTCAATGCTTATACCAAACCTGAGACCCTTCCTACGGCATGAGATGTCATATACAACTCCTTCCCATTCCAATCCTGAGACCCTTCCTATAGCATGAGATGTGATATCTCAATGCTTATACCAAACCTGAGACCCTTCCTACAGCATGAGATGTGATATCCAACTCCTTCCCATTCCAATCCTGAGACCCTTCCTATAGCATGAGATGTGATATCTCAATGCTTATACCAAACCTGAGACCCTTCCTATAACATGAGATGGGATATCCAACTCCTTCCCATTCCAATCCTGAGACACTTCCGATAGCAGAGATGTGATATCTCAATGCTTATACCAGACCTTAGACCCTTCCTATAACATGAGATCGGATATCCAACTCCTTCCCGTTCCAAACCTGAGACCCTTCCTTTAGCATGAGATGTGATATCCAACTCCTTCCCGTTCCAAACCTGAGACCCTTCCTATAGCATGAGATGTGATATCCAACTCCTTCCCGTTCCAAACCTGAGACCCTTCCTTTAGCATGAGATGTGATATCCAGCTCCTTCCCATTCCAATCCTGAGACACTTCCGATAGCATGAGATGTGATATCTCAATGCTTCTAATATCAAAACTGAGACCCTCCCTATAGCATGATATGTGATATCTAAGTCCTTCCCATTCCAATCCTGAGACCCTTCCTATAGCATGAGATGTGATATCTCAATGCTTCTACCAAACCTGAGACCCTTCCTTTAGCATGAGATGTGATATCCAACTCCTTCCCATTCCAATCCTGAGACCCTTCCTATAGCCTGAGATGTGATATCTCAATACTTCTAATACCAAACCTGAGATCCTTCCGATAACATGAGATGTGATATCCAAATCCTTCCCCTTCCAAACCTGAGACCCTCCCTTTAGCATGAGATGTGATATCCAACTCCTTCCCATTCCAATCCTGAGACCCTTCTGATAGCATGAGATGTGATATCTCAATGCTTCTAATACCAAACCTGAGATCCTTCCGATAGCATGAGATGTGATATCTCAATGCTTCTAATACTAAACCTGAGATCCTTCCTATAACATGAGATGTGATATCCAAATCCTTCCCCTTCCAATTCTGAGACCCTCCCTTTAACATGAGATGTGATATCCAACTCCTTCCCATTCCAATCCTGAGACCCTTCTGATAGCATGAGATGTGATATCTCAATGCCTCTAATACCAAACCTGAGATCCTACCTCTAACATGAAATGTGATATCCAACTCTTTCCCCTTCCAAACCTGAGAGCCTTCCTATAACATGAGATGTGATATCCAACTCCTTCCCATTCCAACCTGAGACCCTTCCTATAGCATGAGATGTGATATCTCAATGCCTCTAATACCAAACCTGAGATCCTTCCTCTAACATGAAATGTGATATCCAACTCCTTCCCTTTCCAAACCTGAGAGCCTATCTATAGCATGAGATGTGATATCCAAGTCCTTCCCATTCCAATTCTTAGACCCTTCCTACAGCATGCAATATGATATCTCAATGATTCTAATAACAAACCTGAGACCCGTCCTATAACATGAGATGGGATATCCAAGTCCTTCCCATTCCAATCCTGAGACACTTCCGATAGCAGAGATGTGATATCTCAATGCTTATACCAAACCTGAGACCCTTCCTATAACATGAGATGTGATATCCAACTCCTTCCCGTTCCAAACCTGAGACTCTTCCTTTAGCATGAGATGTGATATCCAGCTCCTTCCCATTCCAATCCTGAGACACTCACGATAGCATGAGATGTGATATCTCAATGCTTCTAATATCAAAACTGAGACCCTCCCTATAGTATGATATGTGATATCTAAGTCCTTCCCATTCCAATCCTGAGACCCTTCCTATAGCATGAGATGTGATATCTCAATGCTTCTACCAAACCTGAGACCCTTCCTTTAGCATGAGATGTGATATCCAACTCCTTCCCATTCCAATCCTGAGACCCTTCCTATAGCATGAGATGTGATATCTCAATACTTCTAATACCAAACCTGAGATCCTTCCGATAACATGAGATGTGATATCCAAATCCTTCCCCTTCCAAACCTGAGACCCTCCCTTTAGCATGAGATGTGATATCCAACTCCTTCCCATTCCAATCCTGAGACCCTTCTGATAGCATGAGATGTGATATCTCAATACTTCTAATACCAAACCTGAGACCCTTCCTACAGCATGCGATGTGATATCTCAATGCTTCTAATATCAAACCTGAGACCCGTCCTATAACATGAGATGGGATATCCAACTCCTTCCCGTTCCAAACCTGATACCCTTCCTATAGCATGAGATGTGATATCCAATTCCTTCCCATCCCAATCCTGAGACACCTCTGATAGCACAGATGTGATATCTCAATGCTTATACCAAACCTGAGACTCTTCCTATAACATGAGATGTGATATCCAACTCCTTCCCGTTCCAAACCTGAGACCCTTCCTATAGCATGAGATGTGATATCCAACTCCTTCCCGTTCCAAACCTGAGACCCTTCCTTTAGCATGAGATGTGGTATCCAGCTCCTTCCCATTCCAATCCTGAGACACTTCCGATAGCATGAGATGTGATATCTCAATGCTTCTAATATCAAAACTGAGACCCTCCCTATAGCATGATATGTGATATCTAAGTCCTTCCCATTCCAATCCTGAGACCCTTCCTATAGCATGAGATGTGATATCTCAATGCTTCTACCAAACCTGAGACCCTTCCTTTAGCATGAGATGTGATATCCAACTCCTTCCCATTCCAATCCTGAGACCCTTCCTATAGCCTGAGATGTGATATCTCAATACTTCTAATACCAAACCTGAGATCCTTCCGATAACATGAGATGTGATATCCAAATCCTTCCCCTTCCAAACCTGAGACCCTCCCTTTAGCATGAGATGTGATATCCAACTCCTTCCCATTCCAATCCTGAGACCCTTCTGATAGCATGAGATGTGATATCTCAATGCTTCTAATACCAAACCTGAGACCCTTCCTACAGCATGCAATGTGATATCTCAATGCTTCTAATATCAAACCTGAGACCCGTCCTATAACATGAGATGGGATATCCAACTCCTTCCCGTTCCAAACCTGATACCCTTCCTATAGCATGAGATGTGATATCCAATTCCTTCCCACCCCAATCCTGAGACACCTCCGATAGCAGAGATGTGATATCTCAATGCTTATACCAAACCTGAGACTCTTCCTATAACATAAGATGTGATATCCAACTCCTTCCCGTTCAAAACCTGAGACCCTTCCGATAGCATGAGATGTGATATCTCAATGCTTCTAATACCAAACCTGTGATCCTTCCTATAACAAGAGATGTGATATCAAAATCCTTCCCCTTCCAAACCTGAGACCCTCCCTTTAGCATGAGATGTGATATCTCACTGCTTATACCAAACCTGAGACCCTTCCTATAGCATGAGATGTGATATCCAACTCCTTCCCATTCCAATCCTGAGACCCTTCCTATAGCATGAGATGTGATATCTCAATGCTTCTAATATCAAACTTGAGAGCCTCCCTATAGCATGAGATGTGATATCCAAGTCCTTCCCATTCCAATCCTGAGAAACTTCCTATAGCATGAGATGTGATATCTCAATGCTTCTAATACCAAACCTGAGACTCTTCCTATAACATGAGATGGGATATCCACCTCCTTCCCATTCCAATCCTGAGACCCTTCCGATAGCAGAGATGTGATATCTCAATGCTTATACCAAACCTGAGACCCTTCCTACGGCATGAGATGTCATATACAACTCCTTCCCATTCCAATCCTGAGACCCTTCCTATAGCATGAGATGTGATATCTCAATGCTTATACCAAACCTGAGACCCTTCCTATAGCATGAGATGTGATATCCAACTCCTTCCCATTCCAATCCTGAGACCCTTCCTATAGCATGAGATGTGATATCTCAATGCTTATACCAAACCTGAGACCCTTCCTACGGCATGAGATGTCATATACAACTCCTTCCCATTCCAATCCTGAGACCCTTCCTATAGCATGAGATGTGATATCTCAATGCTTATACCAAACCTGAGACCCTTCCTACAGCATGAGATGTGATATCCAACTCCTTCCCATTCCAATCCTGAGACCCTTCCTATAGCATGAGATGTGATATCTCAATGCTTATACCAAACCTGAGACCCTTCCTATAACATGAGATGGGAAATCCAACTCCTTCCCATTCCAATCCTGAGACACTTCCGATAGCAGAGATGTGATATCTCAATGCTTATACCAGACCTTAGACCCTTCCTATAACATGAGATCGGATATCCAACTCCTTCCCGTTCCAAACCTGAGACCCTTCCTTTAGCATGAGATGTGATATCCAGCTCCTTCCCATTCCAATCCTGAGACACTTCCGATAGCATGAGATGTGATATCTCAATGCTTCTAATATCAAAACTGAAACCCTCCCTATAGCATGATATGTGATATCTAAGTCCTTCCCATTCCAATCCTGAGACCCTTCCTATAGCATGAGATGTGATATCTCAATGCTTCTACCAAACATGAGACCCTTCCTTTAGCATGAGATGTGATATCCAACTCCTTCCCATTCCAATCCTGAGACCCTTCCTATAGCATGAGATGTGATATCTCAATACTTCTAATACCAAACCTGAGAACCTTCCGATAACATGAGATGTGATATCCAAATCCTTCCCCTTCCAAACCTGAGACCCTCCCTTTAGCATGAGATGTGATATCCAACTCCTTCCCATTCCAATCCTGAGACCCTTCTGATAGCATGAGATGTGATATCTCAATTCTTCTAATACCAAACCTGAGATCCTTCCGATAGCATGAGATGTGATATCTCAATGCTTCTAATACTAAACCTGAGATCCTTCCTATAACATGAGATGTGATATCCAAATCCTTCCCCTTCCAATTCTGAGACCCTCCCTTTAACATGAGATGTGATATCCAACTCCTTCCCATTCCAATCCTGAGACCCTTCTGATAGCATGAGATGTGATATCTCAATGCCTCTGATACCAAACCTGAGATCCTACCTCTAACATGAAATGTGATATCCAACTCTTTCCCCTTCCAAACCTGAGAGCCTTCCTATAACATGAGATGTGATATCCAACTCCTTCCCATTCCAACCTGAGACCCTTCCTATAGCATGAGATGTGATATCTCAATGCCTCTAATACCAAAACTGAGATCCTTCCTCTAACATGAAATGTGATATCCAACTCCTTCCCTTTCCAAACCTGAGAGCCTATCTATAGCATGAGATGTGATATCCAAGTCCTTCCCATTCCAATCCTTAGACCCTTCCTACAGCATGCAATATGATATCTCAATGATTCTAATAACAAACCTGAGACCCGTCCTATAACATGAGATGGGATATCCAAGTCCTTCCCATTCCAATCCTGAGACACTTCCGATAGCAGAGATGGGATATCTCAATGCTTATACCAAACCTGAGACCCTTCCTATAACATGAGATGTGATATCCAACTCCTTCCCGTTCCAAACCTGAGACTCTTCCTTTAGCATGAGATGTGATATCCAGCTCCTTCCCATTCCAATCCTGGGACACTCACGATAGCATGAGATGTGATATCTCAATGCTTCTAATATCAAAACTGAGACCCTCCCTATAGTATGATATGTGATATCTAAGTCCTTCCCATTCCAATCCTGAGAGCCTTCCTATAGCATGAGATGTGATATCTCAATGCTTCTACCAAACCTGAGACCCTTCCTTTAGCATGAGATGTGATATCCAACTCCTTCCCATTCCAATCCTGAGACCCTTCCTATAGCATGAGATGTGATATCTCAATACTTCTAATACCAAACCTGAGATCCTTCCGATAACATGAGATGTGATATCCAAATCCTTCCCCTTCCAAACCTGAGACCCTCCCTTTAGCATGAGATGTGATATCCAACTCCTTCCCATTCCAATCCTGAGACCCTTCTGATAGCATGAGATGTGATATCTCAATACTTCTAATACCAAACCTGAGACCCTTCCTACAGCATGCGATGTGATATCTCAATGCTTCTAATATCAAACCTGAGACCCGTCCTATAACATGAGATGGGATATCCAACTCCTTCCCGTTCCAAACCTGATACCCTTCCTATAGCATGAGATGTGATATCCAATTCCTTCCCATCCCAATCCTGAGACACCTCTGATAGCACAGATGTGATATCTCAATGCTTATACCAAACCTGAGACTCTTCCTATAACATGAGATGTGATATCCAACTCCTTCCCGTTCCAAACCTGAGACCCTTCCTATAGCATGAGATGTGATATCCAACTCCTTCCCGTTCCAAACCTGAGACCCTTCCTTTAGCATGAGATGTGATATCCAGCTCCTTCCCATTCCAATCCTGAGACACTTCCGATAGCATGAGATGTGATATCTCAATGCTTCTAATATCAAAACTGAGACCCTCCCTATAGCATGATATGTGATATCTAAGTCCTTCCCATTCCAATCCTGAGACCCTTCCTATAGCATGAGATGTGATATCTCAATGCTTCTACCAAACCTGAGACCCTTCCTTTAGCATGAGATGTGATATCCAACTCCTTCCCATTCCAATCCTGAGACCCTTCCTATAGCCTGAGATGTGATATCTCAATACTTCTAATACCAAACCTGAGATCCTTCCGATAACATGAGATGTGATATCCAAATCCTTCCCCTTCCAAACCTGAGACCCTCCCTTTAGCATGAGATGTGATATCCAACTCCTTCCCATTCCACTCCTGAGACCCTTCTGATAGCATGAGATGTGATATCTCAATGCTTCTAATACCAAACCTGAGACCCTTCCTACAGCATGCAATGTGATATCTCAATGCTTCTAATATCAAACCTGAGACCCGTCCTATAACATGAGATGGGATATCCAACTCCTTCCCGTTCCAAACCTGATACCCTTCCTATAGCATGAGATGTGATATCCAATTCCTTCCCATCCCAATCCTGAGACACCTCCGATAGCAGAGATGTGATATCTCAATGCTTATACCAAACCTGAGACTCTTCCTATAACATAAGATGTGATATCCAACTCCTTCCCGTTCAAAACCTGAGACCCTTCCGATAGCATGAGATGTGATATCTCAATGCTTCTAATACCAAACCTGTGATCCTTCCTATAACAAGAGATGTGATATCAAAATCCTTCCCCTTCCAAACCTGAGACCCTCCCTTTAGCATGAGATGTGATATCTCAATGCCTCTAATACCAAACCTGAGATCCTTCCGATAGCATGAGATGTGATATCTCAATGCTTCTAATACCAAACCTGAGATCCTTCCTATAACATGAGATGTGATATCCAAATCCTTCCCCTTCCATTCCTGAGACCCTCCCTTTAGCATGAGATGTGATATCCAAGTCCTTCCCATTCCAATCCTGAGACCCTTCCTATAGCATGAGATGTGATATCTCAATGCTTCTAATACCAAACCTGAGACCCTTCCTATAACATAAGATGGGATATCAAACTCCTTCCCATTCCAATCATGAGACCCTTCCGATAGCAGAGATGTGATATCTCAATGCTTATACCAAACCTGAGACCCTTCCTGTGGCATGAGATGTCATATACAACTCCTTCCCATTCCAATCCTGAGACCCTTCCTATAGCATGAGATGTGATATCGAACTCCTTCCCATTCCAATCCTGAGACCCTTCCTATAGCATGAGTTTTGATATCTCAATGCTTCTAATACCAAACCTGAGATCCTTCCGATAGCATGAGATGTGATATCTCAATGCTTCTAATACCAAACCTGAGATCATTCCTATAACACGAGATGTAATATCCAAATCCTTCCCCTTCCAAACCTGAGACCCTCCCTTTAGCATGAGATGTGATATCCAACTCCTTCCCATTCCAATCCTGAGACCCTTCCTATAGCATGAGATGTGATGTCTCAATGCTTCTAATACCAAACCTGAGATCCTTCCTATAACATGAGATGTGATATCCAACTCCTTCCCATTCCAATCCTGAGTCACTTCCTATAGCATGAGAAGTGATATCTCCATGCTTATACCAAACCTGAGACCCTTCCTATAGCATGAGATGTGATATCCAAATCCTTCCCATTCCAATCCTGAGACCCTTCCTATAGCATGAGATGTGATATCTCAATACTTCTAATACCAAACCTGAGATCCTTCCGATAACATGAGATGTGATATCCAAATCCTTCCCCTTCCAAACCTGAGACCCTCCCTTTAGCATGAGATGTGTTATCCAACTCCTTCCCATTCCAATCCTGAGACCCGTCTGATAGCATGAGATGTGATATCTCAATACTTCTAATACCAAACCTGAGATCCTTCCGATAACATGAGATGTGATATCCAAATCCTTCCCCTTCCAAACCTGAGACTCTCCCTTTAGCATGAGATGTGATATCCAACTCCTTCCCATTCCAATCCTGAGACCCTTCTGATAGCATGAGATGTGATATCTCAATGCCTCTAATACCAAACCTGAGATCCTACCTCTAACATGAAATGTGATATCTAACTCTTTCCCCTTCCAAACCTGAGAGCCGTCCTATAACATGAGATGTGATATCCAACTCCTTCCCATTCCAACCTGAGACCCTTCCTATAGCATGAGATGTGATATCTCAATGCCTCTAATACCAAACCTGAGATCCTTCCTCTAACATGAAATGTGATATCCAACTCCTTCCCTTTCCAAACCTGAGAGCCTATCTATAGCATGAGATGTGATATCCAAGTCCTTCCCATTCCAATCCTTAGGCCCTTCCTACAGCATGCAATATGATATCTCAATGATTCTAATAACAAACCTGAGACCCGTCCTATAACATGAGATGTGTTAAGACGGATTTCTGAACTCTGTCCTGGTGGCGCAGAAGTTCAGAAGGCCAACCTAATTACTTGGAACAGGGTAACCTCTGGACGAGCCAGACCAATCAAGGTAGCGATCGCGGCGGTCAAGACTAGGTCTCAAGAGGGGTGAGGGTGACTGAAAGCCCGCAATGAGCACACAAAACAAGATCACTTACAAACTACTCCAAACAGGTGTTATATAAAAAATATATACACGTTTATTTTAAGGCCTTTAAAACAATGACCGTAGCGAGAAAATCACAATATCACAATATTAAAGCAACACATACCATATCAACACAATATATATACAAATACGACAGTCGCAAGCGGTATATGCATGAAATGTGTAGTCCACCTGAAAGGGAAGGAAAACAGGCAGTGCGATACAATGCTTTAGACTCAGTTCGCCTTCAGAGACACCTAACTAGATGGAAGTCCGAGCCCTGCGAAGAGTGGAGCCTTGTGCTCAAAGTACCTGCACGCGCTGGTGCCAACGGGCAAAAGGAGAAGCTCTTCGAAGGAAGTCAGGCAGTTCAGTTTAGTGCATACAGAAGAAGAACAAGTTCCGCGACTCAAGCGCAGCCTCCACAGTGGGCAGAAGCAGAGCGCGAGTACGGACAAACGGGTGCTGTTTTACACAGCGGGGAAAGCAATGGACTCCTGCAGGACGGCGACCAGATCCTAGCTATACTACTCACCGGTCCCCGATGCAAGCAGACCCAGGCTTCTCCGCGTCAGTTTCAGCAGCTGGCAGGTTCAGAAGAGCAGGGAACGCCTCGTCGTCGTGTTGAGTAAAAAGACGTCCCAATCGAAGAAACCTGCACAGTTTTGTCACCACAGCAGGGCAACGGAGCGGCCGTGTGTATCTGAGCCAAATGTACACTACTCACTTCCGACCTGGGAACGCCAAGTGTACGAAGCGTGTGAGAGTGACAAGGACTCGAAATACTACACAACCTGGTGGCGGTTACAGAGCAAGGCTCCCGGGTAAGCTGGTCAGTCAACTGGATGGCCCAGAGACGCTTCCGAAGGCTTACTGGCAGGAGATGGTGAAGATGCCGAGAATAGCTGTTCCCGCTATTCCAAGGGTCGAAGTACCAGTACAGGCCTTCTGGTTCGATCAAAGGTGAAAAGGGTTTCACAAGGCGACAGCAGTGCAGAGGAGGAGTCCTTCAGCGGGTCACCAGCGATTCCTCGGTCCAGCCTCTTGGTTGCAGGATACTTGGCTCCTGTATTCCTTCGTTCGTGAGAACTCAGGAGATCGACATGGTAGTGGTGTTTCCAGCCCCCTCTTATCCACGGTTCCCTTCGCACCAAAACGGAGGGGACCCAATGGGAGATCCGCTCATCAACACTCACACCATTCATGGACCAATCACGGACCACGGTGGTCCCAGGCATTCACACTACCCTAGACTCTCTGGCACCCAGGATGTGTATTGGGACCAGACATCCCAGCCCACACCCTGGAGGCACACACAAGACATGTAGAAGCCCGCGAAAGCATCTGTGTTTCGCGGGAAAGTACATGCCCAAATAAGGAAGGCCCCGGGTCGGCTCGACCTGGGGAAGTTGAAGGGAGCAAGACGGTCAGCGGACAGGACAAAGGAGCCTCGTGGTCTGGCCATTTTGGGAGCCAGGCCACCATTTTGGGTTAAGCGCAGAAAACGCGCTTAGAACGCCAAAAGGAGCTCAAAATACAAAGAAACGATCGCTGCCACCATTCCCGTCCCTGAATCACTTGCACCGATCAAATACAATCCTAAACGAGTATCTAGGGCCTGTAGAAGGCTAGAGACCCAAGAGAGCTGTAACTTAGCTTACAGTGCCCTCTTGTGTCATGTTGCACTAAAGCCGCAACATGATAAAAGAAACTACGGGAAACAGCGTTCCCCGGTACTGACTGTCTTAAGGGCATGTCAGTTTCCCCGTAAGAAAGGAGCGAAAGCCCAGAGGAGTGCGGCAGAAGGCTGCACTTCTCTGGCAAAATCAAGAACAAGGTGAAAAACAACAGCAAAAAGTTTAGGGGTTGCCACATGGAAGGAAAATTACCTACAATTACGAAATCTTTCCTAACACTCGCCCCTCCCAGACTATGGACAGGGGGAACTAATCCACCCCTGGATGAGTCTCTTGTTCAGGTCGGTTAAACATTCTGGACAACCCATCAGCATTGCTATGTTGGACACCTGGCCTATGCTCAATAGTGAAGTCGAAGCCTTGTAGACTTATGGACCACCTAAGCAACTTTGGATTCTCCCCCTTCATGTTCATTAGCCACTTTAACGGCTTATGGTCAGTTTGCACAGTGAAGTGGGTCCCATAGAGGTAGGGCCTCAGCTTCCTTAGGGCCCACACAACAGAGAAACATTCTTTCTCTACCGTGGACCATCTGAGCTCTCTGTCCTTAAGCTGGCGACTAATAAAACCGATAGGGTGTTCCTTACCCTTCTCATCTACTTGTGATAGTACAGCTCCTATCCCAGTGTCAGAGGCGTCCGTCTGCACGATAAAAGGTCTTTGATAATCAGGGGCCCTGAGGACAGGGGCCTGGCACAAGGAGTCTTTTAAGCCATTGAAGGCCTTCTCACATTCGTCGGTCCAAGTTACCTTCTTGGGTTTCTTCGGAGTTGTGAGGGCAGTCAGAGGGGCAGCTATGGTGCCATAGTCTGCCACAAAATTGCGGTAATACCCCGTGAGTCCTAAGAAGGCTCTCACTTGGGTTTGCGTAGTGGGGGTAGGCCAGTCTTGTACTGCTTGTACTTTACTGGGTAGAGGCTGTATCCTCCCTCCACCTACTTCATGTCCAAGGTAAACCACTGAGCTTTGTCCAATCTGGCATTTACTAGCCTTTATGGTCAAGTGGGCTTTCTGAAGAGCCTGGAGCACAATCCCGAGGTGTTTCACATGGTCTTCCCAGGTGGCACTGAAAACTGCTATATCGTCCAGATATGCAAGACAGAATTCGTCCAACCCATTCAACACATGATTCACAAGCCTCTGGAAAGTGGCAGGTGCATTCTTCAACCCGAACGGCATTACCCGGAATTGGTAAAGGCCGTCTGGAGTAGAAAATGCCGTCTTCTCCTTGGCATGTTCTGCTAAAGCTATTTGCCAATAGCCAGCAGTGAGATCAAACGTGCTGAGGTACTTGGAGGCACCCAAAGTATCCACCAGCTCATCTGTTCGAGGCAAGGGGTGTGCATCTGTCTTGGTGACAGCATTCAGAGCCCTGTAATCCACGCAGAACCTCAATTCAGAAGTGCCTGCCTTTGGAACCAAAACCACAGGGCTGGACCAAGGACTACTAGAGGGTTCAATCACCCCAAGGTCTAACATCTTGTTGACCTCGGTCTTAATATAAGACCGTACTTTGTCTGACATCCTGTATCCCCTACTTTTGGTAGGTACACTGTCTCCTGTGTCAATGTTATGTTTGCACCAAGGTGTCAAACCAGGCGACTGTGAAAACAGGGGGGAAAACTGCCTAAGCAAACTTTTCACCTCAGCCTGCTGATCAGAAGTCAGGTGAGGGGCCACTCGGACACCCTCGAAGGAGCTATCTGAAGGACCGCTTTGGAACAGGTCGGGGAGAGGTTCAGACTCCTCTTCCTCAACGTCTGAAGCCAGTAGCAGTGCTGCGATTTCGACTCCTAGGACGAAAGCCTTCAGCCTATTCACGTGAAACACTTTTGGAGCCTGTCCAGGCCTTCCAAGGTCCACTAAATAGTTAACCTCACCCAGGGGCTCCACCACTGTGTAAGGGCCTGACCATTTGTCCTGTAAAGCTCGAGGCCTTATGGGATTCATGATCAGGACTTGCTGACCAGGTGTAAAGTTGATGAGGGAAGCTTTCTGGTCGTACCAATGTTTCACCAGCGCTTGTCCTGCCTTCAATTTATCACTAGCCAAGCCCATCAGAAGTACCATCCGTTTTCTGAGCCCTAGCACATAATCAACTACGTTGGTAGTAACAGGGGGAGTGGGCATCTCCCATCCCTCTTTGACGATGGCTAAGGGTCCCCGTACGGGATGACCGAACAGAAGTTCGAAGGGGCTGAAGCCAACACCCTCCTGTGGTACCTCTCGGTAGGCAAACAGTAAGCATGGTAAAAGAAGATCCCATTTTCTTCTCTGAGGCTCCTCCAGAGCCCCAATCATGCTCTTTAACGTTCTGTTGAAGCGTTCCACCAGACCATTGGTCTGGGGGTGCTATGCAGAAGAGAACTTGTAGGTGACCCCACATTCTTTCCACATAGCCTGCATATACTTCGACATAAAGTTGCTGCCACGATCCGACACAACTTCTTTAGGGAAGCCAACCCTAGTAAATATGCCGAGTAAAGCTTTTGCAACTGACTTGGCAGTTACAGTTTTTAATGGGATGGCCTCAGGATACCTGGTTGCATGGTCGACCAGCACCAGGATAAACCTATTGCCCGAGGATGTTTGCGGGTCAAGGGGACCAACGATGTCGATCCCTACCCTTTCAAATGGTACCCCCACAACTGGGAGCGGTACCAACGGAGCTTGGATTGTCGCGCCAACCTTACCAGACAACTGGCAGGAGGCACAACTCCTGCAGTGACTTTCTACTTGCACCCCCATCTTGGGCCAGTAGAAGTGCATGGATAACCTTTGCTTGGTCCTCTTCATACCAAGGTGACCAGCAAGGGGAACTTCATGTGCCAACTGCAGGAGGAAGGGCCTAACAGCAAGGGGAACCACCAACCTCCTATGGTCTCCTTCTGTAGACTCTGTGGGCTCACTATACAGGAGTCCACCTTCCCAATAAATCCTATGCGTCCCAGGAGGTTCACCCTCAAGCTGGGAGCAGGCCTGTCTCCTTAGGCCTTCCAGAGATGGGCACTCACGTTGGCCTTTACTGAATTCGTCCCTATCAGGACCTCCTTCAACTAACAAGTCTTTTAGTTCAGTATGATCGTTGGGGTCGAATACTTCAGGCATCGCCACCTCCTCGTCAGGCCCGGGCGATTGACCAACTTCCTCCACCGCAGTGGTAGGCGAGCTCGGGGGAATATTCTCTTTCCCTCGTCGTGACTTGTTGACTCCTTTCGCCTTGGGTTTCCCCTTCGGCTGGGGCGGCGTATTGGACTTGGCCAATGCTGCCCGTGCTTGAGACCGTGTGTAGGGTCTTTCGGCAGTGTCTCCTACGAGCCCTAAAGCTCTGAGATCACCTAACAAGACCTTTCCCGGGACGTTTCTCTGAATGCTCACTGGAATCCTGACTGCTGTACCATTTAAAATAAGATTTACAGGTATTACTGGAAACATACGGAGGGGGCCGTCAGCCAACTTAGTGGGCATCAGAGTAGCTCTGGCAACTTCCTCTGAGTCTACCAAGGTAGAATCCACTACAGTGCGACTGCACCCACTATCCCTAAGAGCTGGAGTATCTACTCCATTGATCAGCACACTGTCTTTAAAGTAGTGCTTGGTATTATCTGGAATCCTAGCATAAGCCTCTGCGACTTTAGGCTCCCAGGAACCCAGGGACACTAAAACTACCTCAGCCTCTATCCCGCTGGGAAATGAGTCTGAGGAGAAGGATGCTCCTGTAATCTCTTCTTCCTCGTAGGAGGAGAAGGCCAGATTAGCGGAGTGGACCCCCAAAGGTTTAACCTTACAACGGGGATCCCCCTTCACGTGGTCAGTTGCTCCACAAGCAAAACAAGATCCATTGGGTCTGTTTACATAGGGAGGCTTATTGTAACCAGAGTTTTGTTTCGGAGGCTGACCTCCACTTCCCTGTGAGTTCTTTTGTGCCTTACCCTTGTTTTTCTTTTTGTGGCCTTTATGGGAAGAAGATTTAGCAGATTCTCCACCCTCCATATCTTTGGACTTTTTCCCTTCCTCCTGCTTACCAGGATGAGTTTTGTCCTCATGGGACACTCGATGTGACACCCATAAGTCTGCTGCAATGGCCAGCTTCTTAGGATCTATCTCCTTCGAATCGGCCAAATGCTGCTTAAGCTCCGGGGAAGAAGAAGCAAAAATGTGTTCCAGCATGACAAGATTTATCATGCCTTCGAAGGTAGAAACCTTATAACCTTCGACCCAGCCAGTTAAGTTTTTCAAGGATTCAGTGACATAAGATACCCAAGTACCACCTTCCTTTTTCTTATACTCTCTGAAACGTTTCAAATATTGGGCCGGAGTCTTCCCAAACTTTAAAATGAGAGTTTGCTTTAACATTGCGAAATCAGCTCGCTCAGCCTTCGACATTTCCATAATGGCACTACAGCCAGAATGGGGCAGTCTGCTGAGTAACCAGACAATCTTATCAGCATTGTCAACTTGTTGAACTTCGCATGCATACTCAAACGCATTCAGCCAGTCCATAATGTCATTCCTTTCTTCATACACACTGAGCAGATCTTTCGGAAACCGTGGATGAGAGGAGGCCCCAGACCCATGTCCAGGACCCTTGGACCCATTTGCAACCTGAAGCTTGGCCAGTTCCAACTGGTGATCCCTGTCTTTTTGTTTTTCTGCCTGTTCGATTTTTAGTTTGGCTATGCTGAATTCAAGCTCCTGCTGCCTAAACCGCAGCTCTTGCTTCTTGAATTCAAGCATAGCCTCCCCATCAGCACTGGCAGAGGAAACATTAGACATCTCGTCCTCCCTGTCCTCGTGGTCGCGATGGATCAGTGCGGCGGCAGAACCGTCGGTTCTACCAGTGAGAGCAGCCCCACCACCTTCCGCACTGTCCTCAGAAGTTATAGCGTCAAGCTGCGCTTCTTGCCACGCCACGATTCTTTGGATCATTTCCAATTTCGTGCCTTGAGAGGAAACACCTCTCTCCGCACACATCTTCTTCAATGTTTCTGATTTGGAAGCATTTAAAGTTAACAAGGTATTTGTTTCCATACTGTTAGATAGGACTATGGCCTTTTTAAAGTTATACTACAACAATTCACTATGTGTCCTGGTTGGAATAACCTGAAATGCCTTAGTTCGTGCGCAACACTGGATACCTTCAGTCGTATCCCACCGCTGTACACCAATTTGTTAAGACGGATTTCTGAACTCTGTCCTGGTGGCGCAGAAGTTCAGAAGGCCAACCTAATTACTTGGAACAGGGTAACCTCTGGACGAGCCAGACCAATCAAGGTAGCGATCGCGGCGGTCAAGACTAGGTCTCAAGAGGGGTGAGGGTGACTGAAAGCCCGCAATGAGCACACAAAACAAGATCACTTACAAACTACTCCAAACAGGTGTTATATAAAAAATATATACACGTTTATTTTAAGGCCTTTAAAACAATGACCGTAGCGAGAAAATCACAATATCACAATATTAAAGCAACACATACCATATCAACACAATATATATACAAATACGACAGTCGCAAGCGGTATATGCATGAAATGTGTAGTCCACCTGAAAGGGAAGGAAAACAGGCAGTGCGATACAATGCTTTAGACTCAGTTCGCCTTCAGAGACACCTAACTAGATGGAAGTCCGAGCCCTGCGAAGAGTGGAGCCTTGTGCTCAAAGTACCTGCACGCGCTGGTGCCAACGGGCAAAAGGAGAAGCTCTTCGAAGGAAGTCAGGCAGTTCAGTTTAGTGCATACAGAAGAAGAACAAGTTCCGCGACTCAAGCGCAGCCTCCACAGTGGGCAGAAGCAGAGCGCGAGTACGGACAAACGGGTGCTGTTTTACACAGCGGGGAAAGCAATGGACTCCTGCAGGACGGCGACCAGATCCTAGCTATACTACTCACCGGTCCCCGATGCAAGCAGACCCAGGCTTCTCCGCGTCAGTTTCAGCAGCTGGCAGGTTCAGAAGAGCAGGGAACGCCTCGTCGTCGTGTTGAGTAAAAAGACGTCCCAATCGAAGAAACCTGCACAGTTTTGTCACCACAGCAGGGCAACGGAGCGGCCGTGTGTATCTGAGCCAAATGTACACTACTCACTTCCGACCTGGGAACGCCAAGTGTACGAAGCGTGTGAGAGTGACAAGGACTCGAAATACTACACAACCTGGCGGCGGTTACAGAGCAAGGCTCCCGGGTAAGCTGGTCAGTCAACTGGATGGCCCAGAGACGCTTCCGAAGGCTTACTGGCAGGAGATGGTGAAGATGCCGAGAATAGCTGTTCCCGCTATTCCAAGGGTCGAAGTACCAGTACAGGCCTTCTGGTTCGATCAAAGGTGAAAAGGGTTTCACAAGGCGACAGCAGTGCAGAGGAGGAGTCCTTCAGCGGGTCACCAGCGATTCCTCGGTCCAGCCTCTTGGTTGCAGGATACTTGGCTCCTGTATTCCTTCGTTCGTGAGAACTCTCGAGATCGACATGGTAGTGGTGTTTCCAGCCCCCTCTTATCCACGGTTCGCTTCGCGCCAAAACGGAGGGGACCCAATGGGAGATCCGCTCATCAACACTCACACCATTCGTGGACCAATCACGGACCACGGTGGTCCCAGGCATTCACACTACCCTAGACTCTCTGGCACCCAGGATGTGTATTGGGACCAGACATCCCAGCCCACACCCTGGAGGCACACACAAGACATGTAGAAGCCCGCGAAAGCATCTGTGTTTCGCGGGAAAGTACATGCCCAAATAAGGAAGGCCCCGGGTCGGCTCGACCTGGGGAAGTTGAAGGGAGCAAGACGGTCAGCGGACAGGACAAAGGAGCCTCGTGGTCTGGCCATTTTGGGAGCCAGGCCACCATTTTGGGTTAAGCGCAGAAAACGCGCTTAGAACGCCAAAAGGAGCTCAAAATACAAAGAAACGATTGCTGTCACCATTCCCGTCCCTGAATCACTTGCACCGATCAAATACAATCCTAAACGAGTATCTAGGGCCTGTAGAAGGCTAGAGACCCAAGAGAGCTGTAACTTAGCTTACAGTGCCCTCTTGTGTCATGTTGCACTAAAGCCGCAACATGATAAAAGAAACTACGGGAAACAGCGTTCCCCGGTACTGACTGTCTTAAGGGCATGTCAGTTTCCCCGTAAGAAAGGAGCGAAAGCCCAGAGGAGTGCGGCAGAAGGCTGCACTTCTCTGGCAAAGTCAAGAACAAGGTGAAAAACAACAGCAAAAAGTTTAGGGGTTGCCACATGGAAGGAAAATTACCTACAATTACGAAATCTTTCCTAACAAGATGTGATATCCAACTCCTTCCCATTCCAATCCTGAGACCCTTCTGATAGCATGAGATGTGATATCTCAATGCCTCTAATACCAAACCTGAGATCCTACCTCTAACATGAAATGTGATATCCAACTCTCTCCCCTTCCAAACCTGAGAGCCTTCCTATAGCATGAGATGTGATATCCAAGTCCTTCCCATTCCAATCCTGAGACCCTTCCTATAACATGAGATGTGATATCCAACTCCTTCCCATTCCAACCTGAGACCCTTCCTATAGCATGAGATGGGATATCCAACTCCTTCCAAATCCAATCCTGATACCCTTCCGATAGCATGAGATGTGATATCCCAATGCTTCTACCAAACCTGAGACCCATACTATGGCATGAGATGTGATATCAAACTCCTTCCCATTCCAATCCTGAGACCCTTCCTATAGCTTGAGATGTGATATCCAACTCCTTCCCATTCCAATTATGAGACCCTTCCTATACCATGAGACTTGATATCTCAATGCTTCTAATACCAAACCTGAGACCCTTCCTATAACATGAGATGGGAATATCCAACTCCTTACCATTCCAATCCTGAGAACCTTCCGATAGCAGAGATGTGATATCTCAATGCTTATACCAAATCTGAGATCCTTCCTATAACATGAGATGTGATATCCAACTCCTTCCCATTCCAATACTGAGACACTTCCTATAGCATGAGATGTGATATCTCACTGCTTATACCAAACCTGAGACCCTTCCTATAGCATGAGATGTGATATCCAACTCCTTCCCATTCCAATCCTGAGACCCTTCCTATAGCATGAGATGTGATATCTCAATGCTTCTTATATCAAACTTGAGACCCTCCCTATAGCATGAGATGTGATATCCAAGTCCTTCCCATTCCAATCCTGAGACACTTCCTATAGCATGAGATGTGATATCTCAATGCTTCTAATACCAAACCTGAGACCCTTCCTACGGCATGAGATGTCATATACAACTCCTTCCCATTCCAATCCTGAGACCCTTCCTATAGCATGAGATGTGATATCTCAATGCTTCTACCAAACCTGAGACCCTTCCTTTAGCATGAGATGTGATATCCAACTCCTTCCCATTCCCATCCTGAGACCCTTCCTATAGCATGAGATGTGATATCTCAATACTTCTAATACCAAACCTGAGATCCTTCCGATAACATGAGATGTGATATCCAAATCCTTCCCCTTCCAAACCTGAGACCCTCCCTTTAGCATGAGATGTGATATCCAACTCCTTCCCATTCCAATCCTGAGACCCTTCTGATAGCATGAGATGTGATATCTCAATGTTTCTAATACCAAACCTGAGATCCTTCTGATAGCATGAGATGTGATATCTCAATGCTTCTAATACCAAACCTGAGATCCTTCCTATAACATGAGATGTGATATCCAAATCCTTCCCCTTCCAAACCTGAGACCCTCCCTTTAGCATGAGATGTGATATCCAACTCCTTCCCATTCCAATCCTGAGACCCTTCTGATAGCATGAGATGTGATATCTCAATGCCTCTAATACCAAACCTGAGATCCTACCTCTAACATGAAATGTGATATCCAACTCTTTCCCCTTCCAAACCTGAGAGCCTTCCTATAACATGAGATGTGATATCCAACTCCTTCCCATTCCAACCTGAGACCCTTCCTATAGCATGAGATGTGATATCTCAATGCCTCTAATACCAAACCTGAGATCCTTCCTGTAACATGAAATGTGATATCCAACTCCTTCCCTTTCCAAACCTGAGAGCCTATCTATAGCATGAGATGTGATATCCAAGTCCTTCCCATTCCAATCCTTAGACACTTCCGATAGCAGAGATGTGATATCTCAATGCTTATACCAAACCTGAGACCCTTCCTATAACATGAGATGTGATATCCAACTCATTCCCGTTCCAAACCTGAGACCCTTCCTTTAGCATGAGAAGTGATATCCAGCTCCTTCCCATTCCAATACTGAGACACTTCCGATAGCATGAGATGTGATATCTCATTGCTTCTAATATCAAAACTGAGACCAACAAAAATGATATGTGATATCTAAGTCCTTCCCATTCCAATCCTGAGACCCTTCCTATAGCATGAGATGTGATATCTCAATGCTTCTAATATCAAACTTGAGACCCTCCCTATAGCATGAGATGTGATATCCAAGTCCTTCCCATTCCAATCCTGAGACACTTCCTATAGCATGAGATGTGATATCTCAATGCTTATACCAAACCTGAGACCCTTCCTACGGCATGAGATGTCATATACAACTCCTTCCCATTCCAATCCTGAGACCCTTCCTATAGCATGAGATGTGATATCTCAATGCTTATACCAAACCTGAGACCCTTCCTATAGCATGAGATGTGATATCCAACTCCTTCCCATTCCAATCCTGAGACCCTTCCTATAGCATGAGATGTGATGTCTCAATGCTTCTAATACCAAACCTGAGATCCTTCCTATAACATGAGATGTGATATCCAACTCCTTCCATTCCAATCCTGAGACCCTTCCTATAGCATGAGATTTGATATCTCAATGCTTATACCAAACCTGAGACCCTTCCTATAGCATGAGATGTGATATCCAACTCCTTCCCGTTCCAAACCTGAGACCCTTCCTTTAGCATGAGATGTGATATCTAGCTCCTTCCCATTCCAATACTGAGACACTTCCGATAGCATGAGATGTGATATCTCAATGCTTCTAATATCAAAACTGAGACCAACAAAAATGATATGTGATATCTAAGTCCTTCCCATTCCAATCCTGAGACCCTCCCTATAGCATGAGATGTGATATCCAAGTCCTTCCCATTCCAAACCTGAGACCCTTCCTATAGCATGAGATGTGATATCTCAATGCTTCTAATACCAAACCTGAGACCCTTCCTATAACATGAGATGGGAATATCCAACTCCTTACCATTCTAATCCTGAGACCCTTCCGATAGCAGAGATGTGATATCTCAATGCTTATACCAAACCTGAGATCCTTCCTATAACATGAGATGTGATATCCAACTCCTTCCCATTCCAATACTGAGACACTTCCTATAGCATGAGATGCGATATCTCACTGCTTATACCAAACCTGAGGCCCTTCCTATAGCATGAGATGTGATATCCAACTCCTTCCCATTCCAATCCTGAGACCCTTCCTATAGCATGAGATGTGATATCTCAATGCTTCTAATATCAAACTTGAGACCCTCCCTATAGCATGAGATGTGATATCCAAGTCCTTCCCATTCCAATCCTGAGACACTTCCTATAGCATGAGATGTGATATCTCAATGCTTCTAATACCAAACCTGAGACTCTTCCTATAACATGAGATGGGATATCCAACTCCTTCCCATTCCAATCCTGAGACCCTTCCGATAGCAGAGATGTGATATCTCAATGCTTATACCAAACCTGAGACCCTTCCTACGGCATGAGATGTCATATACAACTCCTTCCCATTCCAATCCTGAGACCCTTCCTATAGCATGAGATGTGATATCTCAATGCTTATACCAAACCTGAGACCCTTCCTATAGCATGAGATGTGATATCCAACTCCTTCCCATTCCAATCCTGAGACCCTTCCTATAGCATGAGATGTGATGTCTCAATGCTTCTAATACCAAACCTGAGATCCTTCCTATAACATGAGATGTGATATCCAACTCCTTCCATTCCAATCCTGAGACCCTTCCTATAGCATGAGATTTGATATCTCAATGCTTATACCAAACCTGAGACCCTTCCTATAGCATGAGATGTGATACCCAAGTCCTTCCCATTCCAATCCTTAGACCCTTCCTACAGCATGCAATATGATATCTCAATGATTCTAATAACAATCCTGAGACCCGTCCTATAACGTGAGATGGGATATCCAATTCCTTCCCATTCCAATCCTGAGACACTTCCGATAGCAGAGATGTGATATCTCAATGCTTATACCAAACCTGAGACCCTTCCTATAACATGAGATCGGATATCCAACTCCTTCCCGTTCCAAACCTGAGACCCTTCCTTTAGCATGAGATGTGATATCCAGCTCCTTCCCATTCCAATCCTGAGACACTTCCGATAGCATGAGATGTGATATCTCAATGCTTCTAATATCAAAACTGAAACCCTCCCTATAGCATGATATGTGATATCTAAGTCCTTCCCATTCCAATCCTAAGACCCTTCCTATAGCATGAGATGTGATATCTCAATGCTTCTACCAAACCTGAGACCCTTCCTTTAGCATGAGATGTGATATCCAACTCCTTCCCATTCCAATCCTGAGACCCTTCCTATAGCATGAGATGTGATATCTCAATACTTCTAATACCAAACCTGAGATCCTTCCGATAACATGAGATGTGATATCCAAATCCTTCCCCTTCCAAACCTGAGACCCTCCCTTTAGCATGAGATGTGATATCCAACTCCTTCCCATTCCAATCCTGAGACCCTTCTGATAGCATGAGATGTGATATCTCAATGTTTCTAATACCAAACCTGAGATCCTTCCGATAGCATGAGATGTGATATCTCAATGCTTCTAATACCAAACCTGAGATCCTTCCTATAACATGAGATGTGATATCCAAATCGTTCCCCTTCCAAACCTGAGACCCTCCCTTTAGCATGAGATGTGATATCCAACTCCTTCCCATTCCAATCCTGAGACCCTTCTGATAGCATGAGATGTGATATCTCAATGCCTCTAATACCAAACCTGAGATCCTACCTCTAACATGAAATGTGATATCCAACTCTTTCCCCTTCCAAACCTGAGAGCCTTCCTATAACATGAGATGTGATATCCAACTCCTTCCCATTCCAACCTGAGACCCTTCCTATAACATGAGATGTGATATCTCAATGCCTCTAATACCAAACCTGAGATCCTTCCTCTAACATGAAATGTGATATCCAACTTCTTCCCTTTCCAAACCTGAGAGCCTATCTATAGCATGAGATGTGATATCCAAGTCCTTCCCATTCCAATCCTTAGACACTTCCTACAGCATGCAATATGATATCTCAATGATTCTAATAACAAACCTGAGACCCGTCCTATAACATGAGATGGGATATCCAACTCCTTCCCATTCCAATCCTGAGACACTTCCGATAGCAGAGATGTGATATCTCAATGCATATACCAAACCTGAGACGCTTCCTATAACATGAGATGTGATATCCAACTCCTTCCCGTTCCAAACCTGAGACCCTTCCTTTAGCATGTGATGTGATATCCAGTTCCTTCCCATTCCAATACTGAGACACTTCCGATAGCATGAGATGTGATATCTCAATGCTTCTAATACCAAACCTGAGACCCTTCCGATAGCATGAGATGTGATATCTCAATGCTTCAAAAACCAAACATGAGAACCATCCTATAACATGAGATGTGAAATCCAAATCCTTCCCTTCCCAAACCTGAGACTCTTCCTATAGCATGAGATGTGATATCTCAATGCTTCTAATATCAAACTTGAGACCCTCCCTATAGCATGAGATGTGATATCCAAGTCCTTCCCATTCCAATCCTGAGACACTTCCTATAGCATGAGATGTGATATCTCAATGCTTCTAATACCAAACCTGAGACTCTTCCTATAACATGAGATGGGATATCCAACTCCTTCCCATTCCAATCCTGAGACTCTTCTGATAGCAGAGATGTGATATCTCAATGCTTATACCAAACCTGAGACCCTTCCTACGGCATGAGATGTCATATACAACTCCTTCCCATTCCAATCCTGAGACCCTTCCTATAGCATGAGATGTGATATCTCAATGCTTATACCAAACCTGAGACCCTTCCTATAGCATGAGATGTGATATCCAACTCCTTCCCATTCCAATCCTGAGACCCTTCCTATAGCATGAGATGTGATGTCTCAATGCTTCTAATACCAAACCTGAGATCCTTCCTATAACATGAATGTGATATCCAACTCCTTCCATTCCAATCCTGAGACCCTTCCTATAGCATGAGATTTGATATCTCAATGCTTATACCAAACCTGAGACCCTTCCTATAGCATGAGATGTGATATCCAAGTCTTTCCCATTCCAATCCTTAGACCCTTCCTACAGCATGCAATATGATATCTCAATGATCCTAATAACAATCCTGAGACCCGTCCTATAACATGAGATGGGATATCCAATTCCTTCCCATTCCAATCCTGAGACACTTCCGATAGCAGAGATGTGATATCTCAATGCTTATACCAAACCTGAGACCCTTCCTATAACATGAGATCGGATATCCAACTCCTTCCCGTTCCAAACCTGAGACCCTTCCTTTAGCATGAGGTGTAATATCCAGCTCCTTCCCATTCCAATCCTGAGACACTTCCGATAGCATGAGATGTGATATCTCAATGCTTCTAATATCAAAACTGAAACCCTCCCTATAGCATGAGATGTGATATCCAAATCCTTCCCATTCCAATCCTGAGACCCTTCCTATAGCATGAGATGTGATATCTCAATGCTTCTAATACCAAACCTGAGACCCTTCCTATAACATGAGATTGGAACATCCAACTCCTTCCCATTCCAATCCTGAGACCCTTCCGATAGCAGAGATGTGATATCTCAATTCTTATACCAAACCTGAGATCCTTCCTATAACATGAGATGTGATATCCAACTCCTTCCCATTCCAATCCTGAGACACTTCCTATAGCATGAGATGTGATATCTCACTGCTTATACCAAACCTGAGACCCTTCCTATAGCATGAGATGTGATATCCAACTCCTTCCCATTCCAATCCTGAGACCCTTCCTATAGCATGAGATGTGATATCTCAATGCTTCTAATATCAAACTTGAGAGCCTCCCTATAGCATGAGATGTGATATCCAAGTCCTTCCCATTCCAATCCTGAGAAACTTCCTATAGCATGAGATGTGATATCTCAATGCTTCTAATACCAAACCTGAGACTCTTCCTATAACATGAGATGGGATATTCACCTCCTTCCCATTCCAATCCTGAGACCCTTCCGATAGCAGAGATGTTATATCTCAATGCTTATACCAAACCTGAGACCCTTCCTACGGCATGAGATGTCATATACAACTCCTTCTCATTCCAATCCTGAGACCCTTCCTATAGCATGAGATGTGATATCTCAATGCTTATACCAAACCTGAGACCCTTCCTATAGCATGAGATGTGATATCCAACTCCTTCCCATTCCAATCCTGTGACCCTTCCTATAGCATGAGATGTGATATCTCAATGCTTATACCAAACCTGAGACCCTTCCTACGGCATGAGATGTCATATACAACTCCTTCCGATTCCAATCCTGAGACCCTTCCTATAGCATGAGATGTGATATCTCAATGCTTATACCAAACCTGAGACCCTTCCTATAACATGAGATCGGATATCCAACTCCTTCCCGTTCCAAACCTGAGACCCTTCCTTTGGCATGAGGTGTAATATCCAGCTCCTTCCCATTCCAATCCTGAGACACTTCCGATAGCATGAGATGTGATATCTCAATGCTTCTAATATCAAAACTGAAACCCTCCCTATAGCATGAGATGTGATATCCAAGTCCTTCCCATTCCAATCCTGAGACCCTTCCTATAGCATGAGATGTGATATCTCAATGCTTCTAATACCAAACCTGAGACCCTTCCTATAACATGAGATTGGAATATCCAACTCCTTCCCATTCCAATCCTGAGACCCTTCCGATAGCAGAGATGTGATATCTCAATTCTTATACCAAACCTGAGATCCTTCCTATAACATGAGATGTGATATCCAACTCCTTCCCATTCCAATCCTGAGACACTTCCTATAGCATGAGATGTGATATCTCACTGCTTATACCAAACCTGAGACCCTTCCTATAGCATGAGATGTGATATCCAACTCCTTCCCATTCCAATCCTGAGACCCTTCCTATAGCATAAGATGTGATATCTCAATGCTTCTAATATCAAACTTGAGAGCCTCCCTATAGCATGAGATGTGATATCCAACTCCTTCTCATTCCAATCCTGAGACCCTTCCTATAGCATGAGATGTGATATCTCAATGCTTATACCAAACCTGAGACCCTTCCTATAGCATGAGATGTGATATCCAACTCCTTCCCATTCCAATCCTGAGACCCTTCCTATAGCATGAGATGTGATATCTCAATGCTTATACCAAACCTGAGACCCTTCCTACGGCATGAGATGTCATATACAACTCCTTCCGATTCCAATCCTGAGACCCTTCCTATAGCATGAGATGTGATATCTCAATGCTTATACCAAACCTGAGACCCTTCCTACAGCATGAGATGTGATATCCAACTCCTTCCCATTCCAATCCTGAGACCCTTCCTATAGCATGAGATGTGATATCTCAATGCTTATACCAAACCTGAGACCCTTCCTATAACATGAGATGGGATATCCAACTCCTTCCCATTCCAATCCTGAGACACTTCCGATAGCAGAGATGTGATATCTCAATGCTTATACCAGACCTTAGACCCTTCCTATAACATGAGATCGGATATCCAACTCCTTCCCGTTCCAAACCTGAGACCCTTCCTTTAGCATGAGATGTGATATCCAGCTCCTTCCCATTCCAATCCTGAGACACTTCCGATAGCATGAGATGTGATATCTCATTGCTTCTAATATCAAAACTGAAACCCTCCCTATAGCATGATATGTGATATCTAAGTCCTTCCCATTCCAATCCTGAGACCCTTCCTATAGCATGAGATGTGATATCTCAATGCTTCTACCAAACATGAGACCCTTCCTTTTGCATGAGATGTGATATCCAACTCCTTCCCATTCCAATCCTGAGACCCTTCCTATAGCATGAGATGTGATATCTCAATACTTCTAATACCAAACCTGAGAACCTTCCGATAACATGAGATGTGATGTCCAAATCCTTCCCCTTCCAAACCTGAGACCCTCCCTTTAGCATGAGATGTGATATCCAACTCATTCCCATTCGAATCCTGAGACCCTTCTGATAGCATGAGATGTGATATCTCAATGCTTCTAATACCAAACCTGAGATCCTTCCGATAGCATGAGATGTGATATCTCAATGCTTCTAATACCAAACCTGAGATCCTTCCTATAACATGAGATGTGATATCCAAATCCTTCCCCTTCCAATTCTGAGACCCTCCCTTTAACATGAGATGTGATATCCAACTCCTTCCCATTCCAATCCTGAGACCCTTCTGATAGCATGAGATGTGATATCTCAATGCCTCTAATACCAAACCTGAGATCCTACCTCTAACATGAAATGTGATATCCAACTCTTTCCCCTTCCAAACCTGAGAGCCTTCCTATAGCATGAGATGTGATATCCAACTCCATCCCATTCCAACCTGAGACCCTTCCTATAGCATGAGATGTGATATCTCAATGCTTCTAATACCAAACCTGAGACCCTTCCTATAACATGAGATTGGAACATCCAACTCCTTCCCATTCCAATCCTGAGACCCTTCCGATAGCAGAGATGTGATATCTCAATTCTTATACCAAACCTGAGATCCTTCCTATAACATGAGATGTGATATCCAACTCCTTCCCATTCCAATCCTGAGACACTTCCTATAGCATGAGATGTGATATCTCACTGCTTATACCAAACCTGAGACCCTTCCTATAGCATGAGATGTGATATCCAACTCCTTCCCATTCCAATCCTGAGACCCTTCCTATAGCATGAGATGTGATATCTCAATGCTTCCAATATCAAACTTGAGAGCCTCCCTATAGCATGAGATGTGATATCCAAGTCCTTCCCATTCCAATCCTGAGAAACTTCCTATAGCATGAGATGTGATATCTCAATGCTTCTAATACCAAACCTGAGACTCTTCCTATAACATGAGATGGGATATTCACCTCCTTCCCATTCCAATCCTGAGACCCTTCCGATAGCAGAGATGTTATATCTCAATGCTTATACCAAACCTGAGACCCTTCCTACGGCATGAGATGTCATATACAACTCCTTCTCATTCCAATCCTGAGACCCTTCCTATAGCATGAGATGTGATATCTCAATGCTTATACCAAACCTGAGACCCTTCCTATAGCATGAGATGTGATATCCAACTCCTTCCCATTCCAATCCTGTGACCCTTCCTATAGCATGAGATGTGATATCTCAATGCTTATACCAAACCTGAGACCCTTCCTACGGCATGAGATGTCATATACAACTCCTTCCGATTCCAATCCTGAGACCCTTCCTATAGCATGAGATGTGATATCTCAATGCTTATACCAAACCTGAGACCCTTCCTATAACATGAGATCGGATATCCAACTCCTTCCCGTTCCAAACCTGAGACCCTTCCTTTGGCATGAGGTGTAATATCCAGCTCCTTCCCATTCCAATCCTGAGACACTTCCGATAGCATGAGATGTGATATCTCAATGCTTCTAATATCAAAACTGAAACCCTCCCTATAGCATGAGATGTGATATCCAAGTCCTTCCCATTCCAATCCTGAGACCCTTCCTATAGCATGAGATGTGATATCTCAATGCTTCTAATACCAAACCTGAGACCCTTCCTATAACATGAGATTGGAATATCCAACTCCTTCCCATTCCAATCCTGAGACCCTTCCGATAGCAGAGATGTGATATCTCAATTCTTATACCAAACCTGAGATCCTTCCTATAACATGAGATGTGACATCCAACTCCTTCCCATTCCAATCCTGAGACACTTCCTATAGCATGAGATGTGATATCTCACTGTTTATACCAAACCTGAGACCCTTCCTATAGCATGAGATGTGATATCCAACTCCTTCCCATTCCAATCCTGAGACCCTTCCTATAGCATAAGATGTGATATCTCAATGCTTCTAATATCAAACTTGAGAGCCTCCCTATAGCATGAGATGTGATATCCAAGTCCTTCCCATTCCAATCCTGAGAAACTTCCTATAGCATGAGATGTGATATCTCAATGCTTCTAATACCAAACCTGAGACTCTTCCTATAACATGAGATGGGATATTCACCTCCTTCCCATTCCAATCCTGAGACCCTTCCGATAGCAGAGATGTTATATCTCAATGCTTATACCAAACCTGAGACCCTTCCTACGGCATGAGATGTCATATACAACTCCTTCTCATTCCAATCCTGAGACCCTTCCTATAGCATGAGATGTGATATCTCAATGCTTATACCAAACCTGAGACCCTTCCTATAGCATGAGATGTGATATCCAACTCCTTCCCATTCCAATCCTGAGACCCTTCCTATAGAATGAGATGTGATATCTCAATGCTTATACCAAACCTGAGACCCTTCCTACGGCATGAGATGTCATATACAACTCCTTCCGATTCCAATCCTGAGACCCTTCCTATAGCATGAGATGTGATATCTCAATGCTTATACCAAACCTGAGACCCTTCCTACAGCATGAGATGTGATATCCAACTCCTTCCCATTCCAATCCTGAGACCCTTCCTATAGCATGAGATGTAATATCTCAATGCTTATACCAAACCTGAGACCCTTCCTATAACATGAGATTTGATATCCAACTCCTTCCCATTCCAATCCTGAGACACTTCCGATAGCAGAGATGTGATATCTCAATGCTTATACCAGACCTTAGACCCTTCCTATAACATGAGATCGGATATCCAACTCCTTCCCGTTCCAAACCTGAGACCCTTCCTTTAGCATGAGATGTGATATCCAGCTCCTTCCCATTCCAATCCTGAGACACTTCCGATAGCATGAGATGTGATATCTCATTGCTTCTAATATCAAAACTGAAACCCTCCCTATAGCATGATATGTGATATCTAAGTCCTTCCCATTCCAATCCTGAGACCCTTCCTATAGCATGAGATGTGATATCTCAATGCTTCTACCAAACATGAGACCCTTCCTTTTGCATGAGATGTGATATCCAACTCCTTCCCATTCCAATCCTGAGACCCTTCCTATAGCATGAGATGTGATATCTCAATACTTCTAATACCAAACCTGAGAACCTTCCGATAACATGAGATGTGATATCCAAATCCTTCCCCTTCCAAACCTGAGACCCTCCCTTTAGCATGAGATGTGATATCCAACTCATTCCCATTCGAATCCTGAGACCCTTCTGATAGCATGAGATGTGATATCTCAATGCTTCTAATACCAAACCTGAGATCCTTCCGATAGCATGAGATGTGATATCTCAATGCTTCTAATACCAAACCTGAGATCCTTCCTATAACATGAGATGTGATATCCAAATCCTTCCCCTTCCAATTCTGAGACCCTCCCTTTAACATGAGATGTGATATCCAACTCCTTCCCATTCCAATCCTGAGACCCTTCTGATAGCATGAGATGTGATATCTCAATGCCTCTAATACCAAACCTGAGATCCTACCTCTAACATGAAATGTGATATCCAACTCTTTCCCCTTCCAAACCTGAGAGCCTTCCTATAACATGAGATGTGATATCCAAGTCCTTCCCATTCCAATCCTTAGACCCTTCCTACAGCATGCAATATGATATCTCAATGATTCTAATAACAAACCTGAGACCCGTCCTATAACATGAGATGGGATATCCAAGTCCTTCCCATTCCAATCCTGAGACACTTCCGATAGCAGAGATGTGATATCTCAATGCTTATACCAAACCTGAGACCCTTCCTATAACATGAGATGTGATATCCAACTCCTTCCCGTTCCAAACCTGAGACTCTTCCTTTAGCATGAGTTGTGATATCCAGCTCCTTCCCATTCCAATCCTGAGACACTCACGATAGCATGAGATGTGATATCTCAATGCTTCTAATATCAAAACTGAGACCCTCCCTATAGTATGATATGTGATATCTAAGTCCTTCCCATTCCAATCCTGTGACCCTTCCTATAGCATGAGATGTGATATCTCAATGCTTCTACCAAACCTGAGACCCTTCCTTTAGCATGAGATGTGATATCCAACTCCTTCCCATTCCAATCCTGAGACCCTTCCTATAGCATGAGATGTGATATCTCAATACTTCTAATACCAAACCTGAGATCCTTCCGATAACATGAGATGTGATATCCAAATCCTTCCCCTTCCAAACCTGAGACCCTCCCTTTAGCATGAGATGTGATATCCAACTCCTTCCCATTCCAATCCTGAGACCCTTCTGATAGCATGAGATGTGATATCTCAATGCTTCTAATACCAAACCTGAGACCCTTCCTACAGCATGCGATGTGATATCTCAATGCTTCTAATATCAAACCTGAGACCCGTCCTATAACATGAGATGGGATATCCAACTCCTTCCCGTTCCAAACCTGATACCCTTCCTATAGCATGAGATGTGATATCCAATTCCTTCCCATCCCAATCCTGAGACACCTCTGATAGCAGAGATGTGAGATCTCAATGCTTATACCAATCCTGAGACTCTTCCTATAACATGAGATGTGATATCCAACTCCTTCCCGTTCCAAACCTGAGACCCTTCCTATAGCATGAGATGTGATATCCAACTCCTTCCCGTTCCAAACCTGAGACCCTTCCTTTAGCATGATATGTGATATCCAGCTCCTTCCCATTCCAATCCTGAGACACTTCCGATAGCATGAGATGTGATATCTCAATGCTTCTAATATCAAAACTGAGACCCTCCCTATAGCATGATATGTGATATCTAAGTCCTTCCCATTCCAATCCTGAGACCCTTCCTATAGCATGAGATGTGATATCTCAATGCTTCTACCAAACCTGAGACCCTTCCTTTAGCATGAGATGTGATATCCAACTCCTTCCCATTCCAATCCTGAGACCCTTCCTATAGCCTGAGATGTGATATCTCAATACTTCTAATACCAAACCTGAGATCCTTCCGATAACATGAGATGTGATATCCAATTCCTTCCCATCCCAATCCTGAGACACCTCTGATAGCAGAGATGTGATATCTCAATGCTTATACCAAACAAGAGACTCTTCCTATAACATAAGATGTGATATCCAACTCCTTCCCGTTCAAAACCTGAGACCCTTCCGATAGCATGAGATGTGATATCTCAATGCTTCTAATACCAAACCTGTGATCCTTCCTATAACAAGAGATGTGATATCAAAATCCTTCCCCTTCCAAACCTGAGACCCTCCCTTTAGCATGAGATGTGATATCTCAATGCCTCTAATACCAAACCTGAGATCCTTCCGATAGCATGAGATGTGATATCTCAATGCTTCTAATACCAAACCTGAGATCCTTCCTATAACATGAGATGTGATATCCAAATCCTTCCCCTTCCATTCCTGAGACCCTCCCTTTAGCATGAGATGTGATATCCAAGTCCTTCCCATTCCAATCCTGAGACCCTTCCTATAGCATGAGATGTGATATCTCAATGCTTCTAATACCAAACCTGAGACCCTTCCTATAACATAAGATGGGATATCCAACTCCTTCCCATTCCAATCCTGAGACCCTTCCGATAGCAGAGATGTGATATCTCAATGCTTATACCAAACCTGAGACCCTTCCTGTGGCATGAGATGTCATATACAACTCCTTCCCATTCCAATCCTGAGACCCTTCCTATAGCATGAGATGTGATATCAAACTCCTTCCCATTCCAATCCTGAGACCCTTCCTATAGCATGAGTTTTGATATCTCAATGCTTCTAATACCAAACCTGAGATCCTTCCGATAGCATGAGATGTGATATCTCAGTGCTTCTAATACCAAACCTGAGATCATTCCTATAACACGAGATGTTATATCCAAATCCTTCCCCTTCCAAACCTGAGACCCTCCCTTTAGCATGAGATGTGATATCCAACTCCTTCCCATTCCAATCCTGAGACCCTTCCTATAGCATGAGATGTGATGTCTCAATGCTTCTAATACCAAACCTGAGATCCTTCCTATAACATGAGATGTGATATCCAACTCCTTCCCGTTCCAATCCTGAGACACTTCCTATAGCATGAGAAGTGATATCTCCATGCTTATACCAAACCTGAGACCCTTCCTATAGCATGAGATGTGATATCCAAATCCTTCCCATTCCAATCCTGAGACCCTTCCTATAGCATGAGATGTGATATCTCAATACTTCTAATACCAAACCTGAGATCCTTCCGATAACATGAGATGTGATATCCAAATCCTTCCCCTTCCAAACCTGAGACCCTCCCTTTAGCATGAGATGTGTTATCCAACTCCTTCCCATTCCAATCCTGAGACCCTTCTGATAGCATGAGATGTGATATCTCAAAACTTCTAATACCAAACCTGAGATCCTTCCGATAACATGAGATGTGATATCCAAATCCTTCCCCTTCCAAACCTGAGACTCTCCCTTTAGCATGAGATGTGATATCCAACTCCTTCCCATTCCAATCCTGAGACCCTTCTGATAGCATGAGATGTGATATCTCAATGCCTCTAATACCAAACCTGAGATCCTACCTCTAACATGAAATGTGATATCCAACTCTTTCCCCTTCCAAACCTGAGAGCCTTCCTATAACATGAGATGTGATATCCAACTCCTTCCCATTCCAACCTGAGACCCTTCCTATAGCATGAGATGTGATATCTCAATGCCTCTAATACCAAACCTGAGATCCTACCTCTAACATGAAATGTGATATCCAACTCTTTCCCCTTCCAAACCTGAGAGCCTTCCTATAACATGAGATGTGATATCCAACTCCTTCCCATTCCAACCTGAGACCCTTCCTATAGCATGAGATGTGATATCTCAATGCCTCTAATACCAAACCTCAGATCCTTCCTCTAACATGGAATGTGATATCCAACTCCTTCCCTTTCCAAACCTGAGAGCCTATCTATAGCATGAGATGTGATATCCAAATCCTTCCCCTTCCAAACCTGAGACCCTTCCTATAGCTTGAGATGTGATATCAAACTCCTTCCCATTCCAATCCTGAGATAGCTTGAGATGTGATATCCAACTCCTTCCCATTCCAATCCTGAGACCCTTCCGATAGCATGAGATGTGATATCTCAATGCTTCTAATATCAAAACTGAGACCCTCCCTATAGCATGAGATGTGATATCTGAGTCCTTCCCATTCCTATCCTGAGACCCTTCCGATAGCAGAGATGTGATATCTCAATGCTTATACCAAACCTGAGACCCTTCCTATAGCATGAGATGTGATATCTCAATGCTTCTATCAAACCTGAGACCCTTCCTTTAGCATGAGATGTGATATCTCAATTCTTATACCAAACCTGAGATCCTTCCTATAACATGAGATGTGACATCCAACTCCTTCCCATTCCAATCCTGAGACACTTCCTATAGCATGAGATGTGATATCTCACTGTTTATACCAAACCTGAGACCCTTCCTATAGCATGAGATGTGATATCCAACTCCTTCCCATTCCAATCCTGAGACCCTTCCTATAGCATAAGATGTGATATCTCAATGCTTCTAATATCAAACTTGAGAGCCTCCCTATAGCATGAGATGTGATATCCAAGTCCTTCCCATTCCAATCCTGAGAAACTTCCTATAGCATGAGATGTGATATCTCAATGCTTCTAATACCAAACCTGAGACTCTTCCTATAACATGAGATGGGATATTCACCTCCTTCCCATTCCAATCCTGAGACCCTTCCGATAGCAGAGATGTTATATCTCAATGCTTATACCAAACCTGAGACCCTTCCTACGGCATGAGATGTCATATACAACTCCTTCTCATTCCAATCCTGAGACCCTTCCTATAGCATGAGATGTGATATCTCAATGCTTATACCAAACCTGAGACCCTTCCTATAGCATGAGATGTGATATCCAACTCCTTCCCATTCCAATCCTGAGACCCTTCCTATAGAATGAGATGTGATATCTCAATGCTTATACCAAACCTGAGACCCTTCCTACGGCATGAGATGTCATATACAACTCCTTCCGATTCCAATCCTGAGACCCTTCCTATAGCATGAGATGTGATATCTCAATGCTTATACCAAACCTGAGACCCTTCCTACAGCATGAGATGTGATATCCAACTCCTTCCCATTCCAATCCTGAGACCCTTCCTATAGCATGAGATGTAATATCTCAATGCTTATACCAAACCTGAGACCCTTCCTATAACATGAGATTTGATATCCAACTCCTTCCCATTCCAATCCTGAGACACTTCCGATAGCAGAGATGTGATATCTCAATGCTTATACCAGACCTTAGACCCTTCCTATAACATGAGATCGGATATCCAACTCCTTCCCGTTCCAAACCTGAGACCCTTCCTTTAGCATGAGATGTGATATCCAGCTCCTTCCCATTCCAATCCTGAGACACTTCCGATAGCATGAGATGTGATATCTCATTGCTTCTAATATCAAAACTGAAACCCTCCCTATAGCATGATATGTGATATCTAAGTCCTTCCCATTCCAATCCTGAGACCCTTCCTATAGCATGAGATGTGATATCTCAATGCTTCTACCAAACATGAGACCCTTCCTTTTGCATGAGATGTGATATCCAACTCCTTCCCATTCCAATCCTGAGACCCTTCCTATAGCATGAGATGTGATATCTCAATACTTCTAATACCAAACCTGAGAACCTTCCGATAACATGAGATGTGATATCCAAATCCTTCCCCTTCCAAACCTGAGACCCTCCCTTTAGCATGAGATGTGATATCCAACTCATTCCCATTCGAATCCTGAGACCCTTCTGATAGCATGAGATGTGATATCTCAATGCTTCTAATACCAAACCTGAGATCCTTCCGATAGCATGAGATGTGATATCTCAATGCTTCTAATACCAAACCTGAGATCCTTCCTATAACATGAGATGTGATATCCAAATCCTTCCCCTTCCAATTCTGAGACCCTCCCTTTAACATGAGATGTGATATCCAACTCCTTCCCATTCCAATCCTGAGACCCTTCTGATAGCATGAGATGTGATATCTCAATGCCTCTAATACCAAACCTGAGATCCTACCTCTAACATGAAATGTGATATCCAACTCTTTCCCCTTCCAAACCTGAGAGCCTTCCTATAACATGAGATGTGATATCCAAGTCCTTCCCATTCCAATCCTTAGACCCTTCCTACAGCATGCAATATGATATCTCAATGATTCTAATAACAAACCTGAGACCCGTCCTATAACATGAGATGGGATATCCAAGTCCTTCCCATTCCAATCCTGAGACACTTCCGATAGCAGAGATGTGATATCTCAATGCTTATACCAAACCTGAGACCCTTCCTATAACATGAGATGTGATATCCAACTCCTTCCCGTTCCAAACCTGAGACTCTTCCTTTAGCATGAGTTGTGATATCCAGCTCCTTCCCATTCCAATCCTGAGACACTCACGATAGCATGAGATGTGATATCTCAATGCTTCTAATATCAAAACTGAGACCCTCCCTATAGTATGATATGTGATATCTAAGTCCTTCCCATTCCAATCCTGTGACCCTTCCTATAGCATGAGATGTGATATCTCAATGCTTCTACCAAACCTGAGACCCTTCCTTTAGCATGAGATGTGATATCCAACTCCTTCCCATTCCAATCCTGAGACCCTTCCTATAGCATGAGATGTGATATCTCAATACTTCTAATACCAAACCTGAGATCCTTCCGATAACATGAGATGTGATATCCAAATCCTTCCCCTTCCAAACCTGAGACCCTCCCTTTAGCATGAGATGTGATATCCAACTCCTTCCCATTCCAATCCTGAGACCCTTCTGATAGCATGAGATGTGATATCTCAATGCTTCTAATACCAAACCTGAGACCCTTCCTACAGCATGCGATGTGATATCTCAATGCTTCTAATATCAAACCTGAGACCCGTCCTATAACATGAGATGGGATATCCAACTCCTTCCCGTTCCAAACCTGATACCCTTCCTATAGCATGAGATGTGATATCCAATTCCTTCCCATCCCAATCCTGAGACACCTCTGATAGCAGAGATGTGAGATCTCAATGCTTATACCAATCCTGAGACTCTTCCTATAACATGAGATGTGATATCCAACTCCTTCCCGTTCCAAACCTGAGACCCTTCCTATAGCATGAGATGTGATATCCAACTCCTTCCCGTTCCAAACCTGAGACCCTTCCTTTAGCATGATATGTGATATCCAGCTCCTTCCCATTCCAATCCTGAGACACTTCCGATAGCATGAGATGTGATATCTCAATGCTTCTAATATCAAAACTGAGACCCTCCCTATAGCATGATATGTGATATCTAAGTCCTTCCCATTCCAATCCTGAGACCCTTCCTATAGCATGAGATGTGATATCTCAATGCTTCTACCAAACCTGAGACCCTTCCTTTAGCATGAGATGTGATATCCAACTCCTTCCCATTCCAATCCTGAGACCCTTCCTATAGCCTGAGATGTGATATCTCAATACTTCTAATACCAAACCTGAGATCCTTCCGATAACATGAGATGTGATATCCAATTCCTTCCCATCCCAATCCTGAGACACCTCTGATAGCAGAGATGTGATATCTCAATGCTTATACCAAACAAGAGACTCTTCCTATAACATAAGATGTGATATCCAACTCCTTCCCGTTCAAAACCTGAGACCCTTCCGATAGCATGAGATGTGATATCTCAATGCTTCTAATACCAAACCTGTGATCCTTCCTATAACAAGAGATGTGATATCAAAATCCTTCCCCTTCCAAACCTGAGACCCTCCCTTTAGCATGAGATGTGATATCTCAATGCCTCTAATACCAAACCTGAGATCCTTCCGATAGCATGAGATGTGATATCTCAATGCTTCTAATACCAAACCTGAGATCCTTCCTATAACATGAGATGTGATATCCAAATCCTTCCCCTTCCATTCCTGAGACCCTCCCTTTAGCATGAGATGTGATATCCAAGTCCTTCCCATTCCAATCCTGAGACCCTTCCTATAGCATGAGATGTGATATCTCAATGCTTCTAATACCAAACCTGAGACCCTTCCTATAACATAAGATGGGATATCCAACTCCTTCCCATTCCAATCCTGAGACCCTTCCGATAGCAGAGATGTGATATCTCAATGCTTATACCAAACCTGAGACCCTTCCTGTGGCATGAGATGTCATATACAACTCCTTCCCATTCCAATCCTGAGACCCTTCCTATAGCATGAGATGTGATATCAAACTCCTTCCCATTCCAATCCTGAGACCCTTCCTATAGCATGAGTTTTGATATCTCAATGCTTCTAATACCAAACCTGAGATCCTTCCGATAGCATGAGATGTGATATCTCAGTGCTTCTAATACCAAACCTGAGATCATTCCTATAACACGAGATGTTATATCCAAATCCTTCCCCTTCCAAACCTGAGACCCTCCCTTTAGCATGAGATGTGATATCCAACTCCTTCCCATTCCAATCCTGAGACCCTTCCTATAGCATGAGATGTGATGTCTCAATGCTTCTAATACCAAACCTGAGATCCTTCCTATAACATGAGATGTGATATCCAACTCCTTCCCGTTCCAATCCTGAGACACTTCCTATAGCATGAGAAGTGATATCTCCATGCTTATACCAAACCTGAGACCCTTCCTATAGCATGAGATGTGATATCCAAATCCTTCCCATTCCAATCCTGAGACCCTTCCTATAGCATGAGATGTGATATCTCAATACTTCTAATACCAAACCTGAGATCCTTCCGATAACATGAGATGTGATATCCAAATCCTTCCCCTTCCAAACCTGAGACCCTCCCTTTAGCATGAGATGTGTTATCCAACTCCTTCCCATTCCAATCCTGAGACCCTTCTGATAGCATGAGATGTGATATCTCAAAACTTCTAATACCAAACCTGAGATCCTTCCGATAACATGAGATGTGATATCCAAATCCTTCCCCTTCCAAACCTGAGACTCTCCCTTTAGCATGAGATGTGATATCCAACTCCTTCCCATTCCAATCCTGAGACCCTTCTGATAGCATGAGATGTGATATCTCAATGCCTCTAATACCAAACCTGAGATCCTACCTCTAACATGAAATGTGATATCCAACTCTTTCCCCTTCCAAACCTGAGAGCCTTCCTATAACATGAGATGTGATATCCAACTCCTTCCCATTCCAACCTGAGACCCTTCCTATAGCATGAGATGTGATATCTCAATGCCTCTAATACCAAACCTCAGATCCTTCCTCTAACATGGAATGTGATATCCAACTCCTTCCCTTTCCAAACCTGAGAGCCTATCTATAGCATGAGATGTGATATCCAAGTCCTTCCCATTCCAATCCTTAGACCCTTCCTACAGCATGCAATATGATATCTCAATGATTCTAATAACAAACCTGAGACCCGTCCTATAACATGAGATGTGATAATCAACTCCTCCCCATTCCAATCCTGAGACCCTTCTGATAGCATGAGATGTGATATCTCAATGCTTCTGATACCAAACCTGAGATCCTTCCGATAGCTTGAGATGTGATATCTCAATGCTTCTAATACCAAACCTGAGATCCTTCCTATAACATGAGATGTGATATCCAAATCCTTCCCCTTCCAAACCTGAGACACTCCCTTTAGCATGAGATGTGATATCCAACTCCTTCCCATTCCAATCCTGAGACCCTTCTGATAGCATGAGATGTGATATCTCAATGCCTCTAATACCAAACCTGAGATCCTACCTCTAACATGAAATGTGATATCCAACTCTCTCCCCTTCCAAACCTGAGAGCCTTCCTATAGCATGAGATGTGATATCCAAGTCCTTCCCATTCCAATCCTGAGACCCTTCCTATAACATGAGATGCGATATCCAACTCCTTCCCATTCCAACCTGACACCCTTCCTATAGCATGAGATGGGATATCCAACTCCTTCCAAATCCAATCCTGATAACCTTCCGATAGCATGAGATGTGATATCCCAATGCTTCTACCAAACCTGAGACCCATACTATGGCATGAGATGTGATATCAAACTCCTTCCCATTCCAATCCTGAGACCCTTCCTATAGCTTGAGATGTGATATCCAACTCCTTCCCATTCCAATTTTGAGACCCTTCCTATACCATGAGACTTGATATCTCAATGCTTCTAATACCAAACCTGAGACCCGTTCTATAACATGAGATGTGATATCCAAATCCTTCCCCTTCCAAACCTTAGACCCGTCCTTTATCATGAGATGTGATATCCAACTCCTTCCCATTCCAATCCTGAGACCCTTCCTATAGCATGAGATGTGATATCTCAATGCTTCTAATACCAAACCTGAGACCCTTCCTATAACATGAGATGGGAATATCCAACTCCTTACCATTCCAATCCTGAGACCCTTCCGATAGCAGAGATGTGATATCTCAATGCTTATACCAAACCTGAGATCCTTCCTATAACATGAGATGTGATATCCAACTCCTTCCCATTCCAATACTGAGACACTTCCTATAGCATGAGATGTGATATCTCACTGCTTATACCAAACCTGAGACCCTTCCTATAGCATGAGATGTGATATCCAACTCCTTCCCATTCCAATCCTGAGACCCTTCCTATAGCATGAGATGTGATATCTCAATGCTTCTAATATCAAACTTGAGACCCTCCCTATAGCATGAGATGTGATATCCAAGTCCTTCCCATTCCAATCCTGAGACACTTCCTATAGCATGAGATGTGATATCTTAATGCTTCTAATAGCAAACCTGAGACTCTTCCTATAACATGAGATGGGATATCCAACTCCTTCCCATTCCAATCCTGAGACCCTTCCGATAGCAGAGATGTGATATCTCAATGCTTCTAATACCAAACCTGAGACTCTTCCTATAACATGAGATGTGAAATCCAAATCCTTCCCTTCCCAAACCTGAGACTCTTCCTATAGCATGAGATGTGATATCTCAATGCTTCTACCAAACCTGAAACCCTTCCTATAGCATGAGATGTGATATCCAACTCCTTCCCATTCCAATCCTGAGACACTTCCTATAGCATGAGATGTGATATCACAATGCTTCTAATACCAAACCTGAGACCCATCCTATAACATGAGATGTGATATCCAAATCCTTCCCCTTCCAAACCTGAGACCCTTCCTTTAGCATGAGATGTGATATCCAGCTCCTCCCATTCCAATCCTGAGACCCTTCCGATAGCATGAGATGTGGTATCTCAATGCTTCTAATATCAAAACTGAGACCCTCCCTATAGCATGAGATGTGATATCTAAGTCCTTCCCATTCCAATCCTGAGACCCTTCCGATAGCAGAGATGTGATATCTCAATGCTTATACCAAACCTGAGACCCTTCCTATGGCATGAGATGTGATATCCAACTCCTTGCCATTCAAATCCTGAGACCCTCCCTATAACAAGAGATGTCATATCCAACTCCTTCCCATTCCAAACCTGAGACCCTTCCTTTAGCATGAGATGTGATATCCAAATCCTTCACATTCCAATCCGGAGACCAATCCTATAGCATGAGATGTGATATCTCAATGCTTCTAATATCAAAACTGAGACCAACAAAAATGATATGTGATATCTAAGTCCTTCCCATTCCAATCCTGAGACCCTTCCTATAGCATGAGATGTGATATCTCAATGCTTCTAATATCAAACTTGAGACCCTCCCTATAGCATGAGATGTGATATCCAAGTCCTTCCCATTCCAATCCTGAGACACTTCCTATAGCATGAGATGTGATATCTCAATGCTTCTAATACCAAACCTGAGACTCTTCCTATAACATGAGATGGGATATCCAACTCCTTCCCATTCCAATCCTGAGACTCTTCCGATAGCAGAGATGTGATATTTCAATGCTTATACCAAACCTGAGACCCTTCCTACGGCATGAGATGTCATATACAACTCCTTCCCATTCCAATCCTGAGACCCTTCCTATAGCTTGAGATGTGATATCCAACTCCTTCCCATTCCAATTTTGAGACCCTTCCTATACCATGAGACTTGATATCTCAATGCTTCTAATACCAAACCTGAGACCCGTTCTATAACATGAGATGTGATATCCAAATCCTTCCCCTTCCAAACCTTAGACCCGTCCTTTATCATGAGATGTGATATCCAACTCCTTCCCATTCCAATCCTGAGACCCTTCCTATAGCATGAGATGTGATATCTCAATGCTTCTAATACCAAACCTGAGACCCTTCCTATAACATGAGATGGGAATATCCAACTCCTTACCATTCCAATCCTGAGACCCTTCCGATAGCAGAGATGTGATATCTCAATGCTTATACCAAACCTGAGATCCTTCCTATAACATGAGATGTGATATCCAACTCCTTCCCATTCCAATACTGAGACACTTCCTATAGCATGAGATGTGATATCTCACTGCTTATACCAAACCTGAGACCCTTCCTATAGCATGAGATGTGATATCCAACTCCTTCCCATTCCAATCCTGAGACCCTTCCTATAGCATGAGATGTGATATCTCAATGCTTCTAATATCAAACTTGAGACCCTCCCTATAGCATGAGATGTGATATCCAAGTCCTTCCCATTCCAATCCTGAGACACTTCCTATAGCATGAGATGTGATATCTTAATGCTTCTAATACCAAACCTGAGACTCTTCCTATAACATGAGATGGGATATCCAACTCCTTCCCATTCCAATCCTGAGACCCTTCCGATAGCAGAGATGTGATATCTCAATGCTTCTAATACCAAACCTGAGACTCTTCCTATAACATGAGATGTGAAATCCAAATCCTTCCCTTCCCAAACCTGAGACTCTTCCTATAGCATGAGATGTGATATCTCAATGCTTCTACCAAACCTGAAACCCTTCCTATAGCATGAGATGTGATATCCAACTCCTTCCCATTCCAATCCTGAGACACTTCCTATAGCATGAGATGTGATATCACAATGCTTCTAATACCAAACCTGAGACCCATCCTATAACATGAGATGTGATATCCAAATCCTTCCCCTTCCAAACCTGAGACCCTTCCTTTAGCATGAGATGTGATATCCAGCTCCTCCCATTCCAATCCTGAGACCCTTCCAATAGCATGAGATGTGGTATCTCAATGCTTCTAATATCAAAACTGAGACCCTCCCTATAGCATGAGATGTGATATCTAAGTCCTTCCCATTCCAATCCTGAGACCCTTCCTATAGCAGAGATGTGAAATCTCAATGCTTATACCAAACCTGAGACCCTTCCTATGGCATGAGATGTGATATCCAACTCCTTGCCATTCAAATCCTGAGACCCTCCCTATAACAAGAGATGTCATATCCAACTCCTTCCCATTCCAAACCTGAGACCCTTCCTTTAGCATGAGATGTGATATCCAAATCCTTCACATTCCAATCCGGAGACCAATCCTATAGCATGAGATGTGATATCTCAATGCTTCTAATATCAAAACTGAGACCAACAAAAATGATATGTGATATCTAAGTCCTTCCCATTCCAATCCTGAGACCCTTCCTATAGCATGAGATGTGATATCTCAATGCTTCTAATATCAAACTTGAGACCCTCCCTATAGCATGAGATGTGATATCCAAGTCCTTCCCATTCCAATCCTGAGACACTTCCTATAGCATGAGATGTGATATCTCAATGCTTCTAATACCAAACCTGAGACTCTTCCTATAACATGAGATGGGATATCCAACTCCTTCCCATTCCAATCCTGAGACTCTTCCGATAGCAGAGATGTGATATCTCAGTGCTTATACCAAACCTGAGACCCTTCCTACGGCATGAGATGTCATATACAACTCCTTCCCATTCCAATCCTGAGACCCTTCCTATAGCATGAGATGTGATATCTCAATGCTTATACCAAACCTGAGACCCTTCCTATAGCATGAGATGTGATATCCAACTCCTTCCATTCCAATCCTGAGACCCTTCCTATAGCATGAGATTTGATATCTCAATGCTTATACCAAACCTGAGTCCCTTCCTATAGCATGAGATGTGATACCCAAGTCCTTCCCATTCCAATCCTTAGACCCTTCCTAAAGCATGCAATATGATATCTCAATGATTCTAATAACAATCCTGAGACCCGTCCTATAACGTGAGATGGGATATCCAATTCCTTCCCATTCCAATCCTGAGACACTTCCGATAGCAGAGATGTGATATCTCAATGCTTATACCAAACCTGAGACCCTTCCTATAACATGAGATCGGATATCCAACTCCTTCCCGTTCCAAACCTGAGACCCTTCCTTTAGCATGAGATGTGATATCCAGCTCCTTCCCATTCCAATCCTGAGACACTTCCGATAGCATGAGATGTGATATCTCAATGCTTCTAATATCAAAACTGAAACCCTCCCTATAGCATGATATGTGATATCTAAGTCCTTCCCATTCCAATCCTAAAACCCTTCCTATAGCATGAGATGTGATATCTCAATGCTTCTACCAAACCTGAGACCCTTCCTTTAGCATGAGATGGGATATCCAACTCCTTCCCATTCCAATCCTGAGACCCTTCCTATAACATGAGATTTGATATATCAATGCTTATACCAAACCTGAGACCCTTCCTATAGCATGAGATGTGATATCCAACTCCTTCCCGTTCCAAACCTGAGACCCTCCCTTTAGCATGAGATGTGATATCCAACTCCTTCCCATTCCAATCCTGAGAGCCTTCTGATAGCATGAGATGTGATATCTCAATGTTTCTAATACCAAACCTGAGATCCTTCCGATAGCATGAGATGTGATATCTCAATGCTTCTAATACCAAACCTGAGATCCTTCCTATAACATGAGATGTGATATCCAAATCCTTCCCCTTCCAAACCTGAGACCCTCCCTTTAGCATGAGATGTGATATCCAACTCCTTCCCATTCCAATCCTGAGACCCTTCTGATAGCATGAGATGTGATATCTCAATGCCCCTAATACCAAACCTGAGATCCTACCTCTAACATGAAATGTGATATCCAACTCTTTCCCCTTCCAAACCTGAGAGCCTTCCTATAACATGAGATGTGATATCCAACTCCTTCCCATTCCAACCTGAGACCCTTCCTATAGCATGAGATGTGATATCTCAATGCCTCTAATACCAAACCTGAGATCCTTCCTGTAACATGAAATGTGATATCGAAGTCCTTCCCATTCCAATCCTTAGACCCTTCCTACAGCATGCAATATGATATCTCAATGTTTCTAATAACAAACCTGAGACCCGTCCTATAACATGAGATGGGATATCCAACTCCTTCCCATTCCAATCCTGAGACACTTCCGATAGCAGAGATGTGATATCTCAATGCTTATACCAAGCCTAAGATCCTTCCTATAACATGAGATGTGATATCCAACTCCTTCCCGTTCCAAAGCTGAGAGCCTTCCTTTAGCATGAGATGTGATATCCAGCTCCTTCCCATTCCAATACTGAGACACTTCCGATAGCATGAGATGTGATATCTCAATGCTTCTAATATCAAAACTGAGACCAACAAAAATGATATGTGATATCTAAGTCCTTCCCATTCCAATCCTGAGACCCATCCTATAGCATGAGATGTGATATCTCAATGCTTCTAATATCAAACTTGAGACCCTCCCTATAGCATGAGATGTGATATCCAAGTCCTTCCCATTCCAATCCTGAGACACTTCCTATAGCATGAGATGTGATATCTCAATGCTTCTAATACCAAACCTGAGACTCTTCCTATAACATGAGATGGGATATCCAACTCCTTCCCATTCCAATCCTGAGACTCTTCCGATAGCAGAGATGTGATATCTCAATGCTTATACCAAACCTGAGACCCTTCCTACGGCATGAGATGTCATATACAACTCCTTCCCATTCCAATCCTGAGACCCTTCCTATAGCATGAGATGTGATATCTCAATGCTTATACCAAACCTGAGACCCTTCCTATAGCATGAGATGTGATATCCAACTCCTTCCCATTCCAATCCTGAGACCCTTCCTATAGCATGAGATGTGATGTCTCAATGCTTCTAATACCAAACCTGAGATCCTTCCTATAACATGAGATGTGATATCCAACTCCTTCCATTCCAATCCTGAGACCCTTCCTATAACATGAGATTTGATATATCAATGCTTATACCAAACCTGAGACCCTTCCTATTGCATGAGATGTGATATCCAACTCCTTCCCGTTCCAAACCTGAGACCCTTCCTTTAGCATGAGATGTGATATCCAGCTCCTTCCCATTCCAATACTGAGACACTTCCGATAGCATGAGATGTGATATCTCAATGCTTCTAATATCAAAACTGAGACCAACAAAAATGATATGTGATATCTAAGTCCTTCCCATTCCAATCCTGAGACCCTCCCTATAGCATGAGATGTGATATCCAAGTCCTTCCCATTCCAATCCTGAGACTCTTCCTATAGCATGAGATGTGATATCTCAATGCTTCTAATACCAAACCTGAGACCCTTCCTATAACATGAGATGGGAATATCCAACTCCTTACCATTCCAATCCTGAGACCCTTCCGATAGCAGAGATGTGATATCTCAATGCTTATACCAAACCTGAGATCCTTCCTATAACATGAGATGTGATATCCAACTCCTTCCCATTCCAATCCTGAGACCCTTCCTATAGCATGAGATGTGATATCTCACTGCTTATACCAAACCTGAGACCCTTCCTATAGCATGAGATGTGATATCCAACTCCTTCCCATTCCAATCCTGAGACCCTTCCTATAGCATGAGATGCGATATCTCACTGCTTATACCAAACCTGAGACCCTTCCTATAGCATGAGATGTGATATCCAAATCCTTCCCATTCCAATCCTGAGACCCTTCCTATAGCATGAGATGTGATATCTCAATGCTTCTAATATCAAACTTGAGACCCTCCCTATAGCATGAGATGTGATATCCAAGTCCTTCCCATTCCAATCCTGAGACACTTCCTATAGCATGAGATGTGATATCTCAATGCTTCTAATACCAAACCTGAGACTCTTCCTATAACATGAGATGGGATATCCAACTCCTTCCCATTCCAATCCTGAGACCCTTCCGATAGCAGAGATGTGATATCTCAATGCTTATACCAAACCTGAGACCCTTCCTACAGCATGAGATGTCATATACAACTCCTTCCCATTCCAATCCTGAGACCCTTCCTATAGCATGAGATGTGATATCTCAATGCTTATACCAAACCTGAGACCCTTCCTATAGCATGAGATGTGATATCCAACTCCTTCCATTCCAATCCTGAGACCCTTCCTATAGCAGAGATGTGATATCTCAATGCTTATACCAAACCTGAGACCCTTCCTATAACATGAGATCGGATATCCAACTCCTTCCCGTTCCAAACCTGAGACCCTTCCTTTAGCATGAGATGTGATATCCAGCTCCTTCCCATTCCAATCCTGAGACACTTCCGATAGCATGAGATGTGATATCTCAATGCTTCTAATATCAAATCTGAAACCCTCCCTATAGCATGATATGTGATATCTAAGTACTTCCCATTCCAATCCTAAGACCCTTCCTATAGCATGAGATGTGATATCTCAATACTTCTACCAAACCTGAGACCCTTCCTTTAGCATGAGATGTGATATCCAACTCCTTCCCATTCCAATCCTGAGACCCTTCCTATAGCATGAGATGTGATATCTCAATACTTCTAATACCAAACCTGAGATCCTTCCGATAACATGAGATGTGATATCCAAATCCTTCCCCTTCCAAACCTGAGACCCTCCCTTTAGCATGAGATGTGATATCCAACTCCTTCCCATTCCAATCCTGAGACCCTTCTGATAGCATGAGATGTGATATCTCAATGTTTCTAATACCAAACCTGAGATCCTTCCGATAGCATGAGATGTGATATCTCAATGCTTCTAATACCAAACCTGAGATCCTTCCTATAACATGAGATGTGATATCCAAATCCTTCCCCTTCCAAACCTGAGACCCTCCCTTTAGCATGAGATGTGATATCCAACTCCTTCCCATTCCAATCCTGAGACCCTTCTGATAGCATGAGATGTGATATCTCAATGCCTCTAATACCAAACCTGAGATCCTACCTCTAACATGAAATGTGATATCCAACTCTTTCCCCTTCCAAACCTGAGAGCCTTCCTATAACATGAGATGTGATATCCAACTCCTTCCCATTCCAACCTGAGACCCTTCCTATAGCATGAGATGTGATATCTCAATGCCTCTAATACCAAACCTGAGATCCTTCCTCTAACATGAAATGTGATATCCAACTCCTTCCCTTTCCAAACCTGAGAGCCTATCTATAGCATGAGATGTGATATCCAAGTCCTTCCCATTCCAATCCTTAGACCCTTCCTACAGCATGCAATATGATATCTCAATGATTCTAATAACAAACCTGAGACCCGTCCTATAACATGAGATGGGATATCCAACTCCTTCCCATTCCAATCCTGAGACACTTCCGATAGCAGAGATGTGATATCTCAATGCTTATACCAAACTTGAGACCCTTCCTATAACATGAGATGTGATATCCAACTCCTTCCCGTTCCAAACCTGAGACCCTTCCTTTAGCATGAGATGTGATATCCAGCTCCTTCCCATTCCAATACTGAGACACTTCCGATAGCATGAGATGTGATATCTCAATGCTTCTAATATCAAAACTGAGACCAACAAAAATGATATGTGATATCTAAGTCCTTCCCATTCAAATCCTGAGACCCTTCCTATAGCATGAGATGTGATATCTCAATGCTTCTAATATCAAACTTGAGACCCTCCCTATAGCATGAGATGTGATATCCAACTCCTTCCCATTCCAACCTGAGACCCTTCCTATAGCATGAGATGTGATATCTCAATGCCTCTAATACCAAACCTGAGATCCTTCCTCTAACATGAAATGTGATATCCAACTCCTTCCCATTCCAATCCTTAGACCCTTCCTACAGCATGCAATATGATATCTCAATGATTCTAATAACAAACCTGAGACCCGTCCTATAACATGAGATGGGATATCCAACTCCTTCCCATTCCAATCCTGAGACTCTTCTGATAGCAGAGATGTGATATCTAAATGCTTATACCAAACCTGAGACCCTTCCTACGGCATGAGATGTCATATACAACTCCTTCCCATTCCAATCCTGAGACCCTTCCTATAGCATGAGATGTGATATCTCAATGCTTATACCAAACCTGAGACCCTTCCTATAGCATGAGATGTGATATCCAACTCCTTCCCATTCCAATCCTGAGACCCTTCCTATAGCATGAGATGTGATGTCTCAATGCTTCTAATACCAAACCTGAGATCCTTCCTATAACATGAGATGTGATATCCAACTCCTTCCATTCCAATCCTGAGACCCTTCCTATAGCATGAGATTTGATATCTCAATGCTTATACCAAACCTGAGACCCTTCCTATAGCATGAGATGTGATATCCCAGTCTTTCCCATTCCAATCCTTAGACCCTTCCTACAGCATGCAATATGATATCTCAATGATTCTAATAACAATCCTGAGACCCGTCCTATAACATGAGATGGGATATCCAATTCCTTCCCATTCCAATCCTGAGACACTTCCGATAGCAGAGATGTGATATCTCAATGCTTATACCAAACCTGAGACCCTTCCTATAACATGAGATCGGATATCCAACTCCTTCCCGTTCCAAACCTGAGACCCTTCCTTTAGCATGAGATGTAATATCCAGCTCCTTCCCATTCCAATCCTGAGACACTTCCGATAGCATGAGATGTGATATCTCAATGCTTCTAATATCAAAACTGAAACCCTCCCTATAGCATGATATGTGATATCAAAGTCCTTCCCATTCCAATCCTGAGACCCTTCCTATAGCATGAGATGTGATATCTCAATGCTTCTACCAAACCTGAGACCCTTCCTTTAGCATGAGATGTGATATCCAACTCCTTCCCATTCCAACCTGAGACCCTTCCTATAGCATGAGAAGGGATATCCAACTCCTTCCCAATCCAATCCTGAGACCCTTCCGATAGCATAGATGTGATATCTCAATGCTTATACCAAACCTGAGACCCTTCCTATGGCATGAGATGTGATATCCAACTCCTTGCCATTCAAATCCTGAGACCCTCCCTATAACAAGAGATGTCATATCCAACTCCTTCCCATTCCAAACCTGAGACCCTTCCTTTAGCATGAGATGTGATATCCAAATCCTTCACATTCCAATCCGGAGACTCTTCCTATAACATGAGATGAGATATCCAACTCCTTTCCAATCCAATCCTGAGACCCTTCCGATAGCAGAGATGTGATATCTCAATGCTTCAAAAACCAAACATGAGAACCATCCTATAACATGAGATGTGAAATCCAAATACTTCCCTTCCCAAACCTGAGACTCTTCCTATAGCATGAGATGTGATATCTCAATGCTTCTAATATCAAACTTGAGACCCTCCCTATAGCATGAGATGTGATATCCAAGTCCTTCCCATTCCAATCCTGAGACACTTCCTATAGCATGAGATGTGATATCTCAATGCTACTAATACCAAACCTGAGACTCTTCCTATAACATGAGATGGGATATCCAACTCCTTCCCATTCCAATCCTGAGACTCTTCTGATAGCAGAGATGTGATATCTCAATGCTTATACCAAACCTGAGACCCTTCCTACGGCATGAGATGTCATATACAACTCCTTCCCATTCCAATCCTGAGACCCTTCCTATAGCATGAGATGTGATATCTCAATGCTTATACCAAACCTGAGACCCTTCCTATAGCATGAGATGTGATATCCAACTCCTTCCCATTCCAATCCTGAGACCCTTCCTATAGCATGAGATGTGATGTCTCAATGCTTCTAATACCAAACCTGAGATCCTTCCTATAACATGAGATGTGATATCCAACTCCTTCCATTCCAATCCTGAGACCCTTCCTATAGCATGAGATTTGATATCTCAATGCTTATACCAAACCTGAGACCCTTCCTATAGCATGAGATGTGATATCCAAGTCTTTCCCATTCCAATCCTTAGACCCTTCCTACAGCATGCAATATGATATCTCAATGATTCTAATAACAATCCTGAGACCCGTCCTATAACATGAGATCGGATATCCAACTCCTTCCCGTTCCAAACCTGAGACCCTTTCTTTAGCATGAGATGTAATATCCAGCTCCTTCCCATTCCAATCCTGAGACACTTCCGATAGCATGAGATGTGATATCTCAATGCTTCTAATATCAAAACTGAAACCCTCCCTATAGCATGATATGTGATATCTAAGTCCTTCCCATTCCAATCCTGAGACCCTTCCTATAGCATGAGATGTGATATCTCAATGCTTCTACCAAACCTGAGACCCTTCCTTTAGCATGAGATGTGATATCCAACTCCTTCCCATTCCAACCTGAGACCCTTCCTATAGCATGAGAAGGGATATCCAACTCCTTCCCAATCCAATCCTGAGACCCCTCCGATAGCAGAGATGTGATATCTCAATGCTTATACCAAACCTGAGACCATTCCTATGGCATGAGATGTGATATCCAACTCCTTGCCATTCAAATCCTGAGACCCTCCCTATAACAAGAGATGTCATATCCAACTCCTTCCCATTCCAAACCTGAGACCCTTCCTTTAGCATGAGATGTGATATCCAAATCCTTCACATTCCAATCCGGAGACCCTTCCTATAACATGAGATGTGATATCCAACTCCTTCCCAATCCAATCCTGAGACCCTTCCGATAGCAGAGATGTGATATCTCAATGCTTATACCAAACCTGAGACCCTTCCTATGGCATGAGATGTGATATCCAACTCCTTGCCATTCAAATCCTGAGACCCTCCCTATAACAAGAGATGTCATATCCAACTCCTTCCCATTCCAAACCTGAGACCCTTCCTTTAGCATGAGATGTGATATCCAAATCCATCACATTCCAATCCGGAGACCAATCCTATAGCATGAGATGTGATATCTCACTGCTTCTAATACCAAACCTGAGACCCTTCCGATAGCATGAGATGTGATATCTCAATGCTTCAAAAACCAAACATGAGAACCATCCTATAACATGAGATGTGAAATCCAAATCCTTCCCTTCCCAAACCTGAGACTCTTCCTATAGCATGAGATGTGATATCTCAATGCTTCTACCAAACCTGAAACCCTTCCTATAGCATGAGATGTGATATCCAACTCCTTCCCATTCCAATCCTGAGACACTTCCTATAGCATGAGATGTGATATCACAATGCTTCTAATACCAAACCTGAGACCCATCCTATAACATGAGATGTGATATCCAAATCCTTCCCCTTCCAAACCTGAGACCCTTCCTTTAGCATGAGATGTGATATCCAGCTCCTCCCATTCCAATCCTGAGACCCTTCCGATAGCATGAGATGTGGTATCTCAATGCTTCTAATATCAAAACTGAGACCCTCTCTATAGCATGAGATGTGATATCTAAGTCCTTCCCATTCCAATCCTGAGACCCTTCCGATAGCAGAGATGTGATATCTCAATGCTTATACCAAACCTGAGACCCTTCCTATGGCATGAGATGTGATATCCAACTCCTTGCCATTCAAATCCTGAGACCCTCCCTATAACAAGAGATGTCATATCCAACTCCTTCCCATTCCAAACCTGAGACCCTTCCTTTAGCATGAGATGTGATATCCAAATCCTTCACATTCCAATCCGGAGACCAATCCTATAGCATGAGATGTGATATCTCAATGCTTCTAATATCAAACTTGAGACCCTCCCTATAGCATGAGATGTGATATCCAAGTCCTTCCCATTCCAATCCTGAGACACTTCCTACAGCATGAGATGTGATATCTCAATGCTTCTAATACCAAACCTGAGACTCTTCCTATAACATGAGATGGGATATCCAACTCCTTCCCATTCCAATCCTGAGACTCTTCCGATAGCAGAGATGTGATATCTCAATGCTTCTAATATCAAACTTGAGACCCTCCCTATAGCATGAGATGTGATATCCAAGTCCTTCCCATTCCAATCCTGAGACCCTTCCTATAGCATGAGATGTGATATCTCAATGCTTCTAATATCAAACTTGAGACCCTCCCTATAGCATGAGATGTGATATCCAAGTCCTTCCCATTCCAATCCTGAGACACTTCCTATAGCATGAGATGTGATATCTCAATGCTTCTAATACCAAACCTGAGACTCTTCCTATAACATGAGATGGGATATCCAACTCCTTCCCATTCCAATCCTGAGACTCTTCCGATAGCAGAGATGTGATATCTCAATGCTTATACCAAACCTGAGACCCTTCCCACGGCATGAGATGTCATATACAACTCCTTCCCATTCCAATCCTGAGACCCTTCCTATAGCATGAGATGTGATATCTCAATGCTTATACCAAACCTGAGACCCTTCCTATAGCATGAGATGTGATATCCAACTCCTTCCCATTCCAATCCTGAGACCCTTCCTATAGCATGAGATGTGATGTCTCAATGCTTCTAATACCAAACCTGAGATCCTTCCTATAACATGAGATGTGATATCCAACTCCTTCCATTCCAATCCTGAGACCCTTCCTATAGCATGAGATTTGATATATCAATGCTTATACCAAACCTGAGACCCTTCCTATAGCATGAGATGTGATATCCAACTCCTTCCCGTTCCAAACCTGAGACCCTTCCTTTAGCATGAGATGTGATATCCAGCTCCTTCCCATTCCAATACTGAGACACTTTCGATAGCATGAGATGTGATATCTCAATGCTTCTAATATCAAAACTGAGACCCTCCCTATAGCATGAGATGTGATATCTAAGTCCTTCCCATTCCAATCCTGAGACCCTTCCGATAGCAGAGATGTGATATCTCAATGCTTCTAATATCAAAACTGAGACCAACAAAAATGATATGTGATATCTAAGTCCTTCCCATTCCAATCCTGAGACCCTCCCTATAGCATGTGATGTGATATCCAAGTCCTTCCCATTCCAATCCTGAGACCCTTCCTATAGCATGAGATGTGATATCTCAATGCTTCTAATACCAAACCTGAGACCCTTCCTATAACATGAGATGGGAATATCCAACTCCTTACCATTCCAATCCTGAGACCCTTCCGATAGCAGAGATGTGATATCTCAATGCTTATACCAAACCTGAGATCCTTCCTATAACATGAGATGTGATATCCAACTCCTTCCCATTCCAATCCTGAGACCCTTCCTATAGCATGAGATGTGATATCTCACTGCTTATGCCAAACCTGAGACCCTTCCTATAGCATGAGATGTGATATCCAACTCCTTCCCATTCCAATCCTGAGACCCTTCCTATAGCATGAGATGTGATATCTCACTGCTTATACCAAACCTGAGACCCTTCCTATAGCATGAGATGTGATATCCAACTCCTTCCCATTCCAATCCTGAGACCCTTCCTATAGCATGAGATGTGATATCTCAATGCTTCTAATATCAAACTTGAGACCCTCCCTATAGCATGAGATGTGATATCCAAGTCCTTCCCATTCCAATCCTGAGACACTTCCTATAGCATGAGATGTGATATCTCAATGCTTCTAATACCAAACCTGAGACTCTTCCTATAACATGAGATGGGATATCCAACTCCTTCCCATTCCAATCCTGAGACCCTTCCGATAGCAGAGATGTGATATCTCAATGCTTATACCAAACCTGAGACCCTTCCTACGGCATGAGATGTCATATACAACTCCTTCCCATTCCAATCCTGAGACCCTTCCTATAGCATGAGATGTGATATCTCAATGCTTATACCAAACCTGAGACCCTTCCTATAGCATGAGATGTGATATCCAACTCCTTCCCATTCCAATCCTGAGACCCTTCCTATAGCATGAGATGTGATGTCTCAATGCTTCTAATACCAAACCTGAGATCCTTCCTATAACATGAGATGTGATATCCAACTCCTTCCATTCCAATCCTGAGACCCTTCCTATAGCATGAGATTTGATATCTCAATGCTTATACCAAACCTGAGACCCTTCCTATAGCATGAGATGTGATACCCAAGTCCTTCCCATTCCAATCCTTAGACCCTTCCTACATCATGCAATATGATATCTCAATGATTCTAATAACAATCCTGAGACCCGTCCTATAACGTGAGATGGGATATCCAATTCCTTCCCATTCCAATCCTGAGACACTTCCGATAGCAGAGATGTGATATCTCAATGCTTATACCAAACCTGAGACCCTTCCTATAACATGAGATCGGATATCCAACTCCTTCCCGTTCCAAACCTGAGACCCTTCCTTTAGCATGAGATGTGATATCCAGCTCCTTCCCATTCCAATCCTGAGACACTTCCGATAGCATGATATGTGATATCTCAATGCTTCTAATATCAAATCTGAAACCCTCCCTATAGCATGATATGTGATATCTAAGTACTTCCCATTCCAATCCTAAGACCCTTCCTATAGCATGAGATGTGATATCTCAATGCTTCTACCAAACCTGAGACCCTTCCTTTAGCATGAGATGTGATATCCAACTCCTTCCCATTCCAATCCTGAGACCCTTCCTATAGCATGAGATGTGATATCTCAATACTTCTAATACCAAACCTGAGATCCTTCCGATAACATGAGATGTGATATCCAAATCCTTCCCCTTCCAAACCTGAGACCCTCCCGTTAGCATGAGATGTGATATCCAACTCCTTCCCATTCCAATCCTGAGACCCTTCTGATAGCATGAGATGTGATATCTCAATGTTTCTAATACCAAACCTGAGATCCTTCCGATAGCATGAGATGTGATATCTCAATGCTTCTAATACCAAACCTGAGATCCTTCCTATAACATGAGATGTGATATCCAAATCCTTCCCCTTCCAAACCTGAGACCCTCCCTTTAGCATGAGATGTGATATCCAACTCCTTCCCATTCCAATCCTGAGACCCTTCTGATAGCATGAGATGTGATATCTCAATGCCTCTAATACCAAACCTGAGATCCTACCTCTAACATGAAATGTGATATCCAACTCTTTCCCCTTCCAAACCTGAGAGCCTTCCTATAACATGAGATGTGATATCCAACTCCTTCCCATTCCAACCTGAGACCCTTCCTATAGCATGAGATGTGATATCTCAATGCCTCTAATACCAAACCTGAGATCCTTCCTCTAACATGAAATGTGATATCCAACTCCTTCCCTTTCCAAACCTGAGAGCCTATCTATAGCATGAGATGTGATATCCAAGTCCTTCCCATTCCAATCCTTAGACCCTTCCTACAGCATGCAATATGATATCTCAATGATTCTAATAACAAACCTGAGACCCGTCCTGTAGGAAGGGTCTAAGGATTGGAATGGGAAAGACTGGGATATCACATCTCATGCTATAGGAAGGGTCTCAGGTTTCGTATAAGCATTGAGATATCAAATCTCATGCTATAGGAAGGGTCTCAGGATTGGAATGGGAAGGAGTTGGATATCCCATCTCATGTTATAGGAAGAGTCTCAGGTTTGGTATTAGAAGCATTGAGATATCACATCTCATGCTATAGGAAGTGTCTCAGGATTGGAATGGGAAGGACTTGGATATCACATCTCATGCTATAGGGAGGGTCTCAAGTTTGATATTAGAAGCATTGAGATATCACATCTCATGCTATAGGAAGGGTCTCAGGATTTGAATGGGAAGGACTTAGATATCACATATCATTTTTGTTGGTCTCAGTTTTGATATTAGAAGCATTGAGATATCACATCTCATGCTATCGGAAGTGTCTCAGTATTGGAATGGGAAGGAGCTGGATATCACATCTCATGCTAAAGGAAGGGTCTCAGGTTTGGAACGGGAAGGAGTTGGATATCACATCTCATGTTATAGGAAGGGTCTCAAGTTTGGTATAAGCATTGAGATATCACATCAGTCAGTGTATTAAAGGGAGTCTCAGTCTCTTATCAGCATATTTAATGTTACCAATTGAATATATTCTCGCAGCTCTCTGTTCATTTTATCACAAATAATGTTGTACCATTTCATTTATTTCTGTAAAAAAAGTTAAACTGTGTTTAAAAGAAATTGCTATAATACAAAAACATTTGAAAACAGATAGCTAGTGTGTATTATTTCTTTCTTTCATTTTGCATGGGAAAAGGTTTAAACGTGGGTAGATTTTTAAACAGTGCAATTGTCATTTTAAAACAGATGTGTGCATGATTCTATTCAGTATGGACAGTTGTGAGTGACTGTTTGTAGCATAGCCTGTTGGAGGTACATGAGTCAACGGGAAGAGAGACTCCCTGGACATAGTTCCCTACCGTACATAAGGTAGTGGAAATTACCACAAAAATACCACAATAGCCCATGGTGGCACACAACACTAACACTGAAAATGTGGTATCCCTAAAATGTAGGCCTGAGGTCTCTCTAGTGATCAAGAACAATCTAGATAAAAAACAAGGGATGTTGGATATTGGGGCCACAAATAAACCAACCACTATACCAACCAACCACGCAAACTACCGCGCACATCATCTAAATAGGTCTGAATTCTGAAATAATGCAATGTATTATTGTCATGTGTGACCCAATATGAATACAGAGAGTGATTATTGCTAAAGGTATTTTGGCGGTAAGAAAATACCGCAAAGCCCCAAATATCCACAAAATACCCAACACATCTCATGCCACAGGAAGGGTCTCAGGTTTGGTATAAGCATTGAGATATCACATCTCTGCTATCGGAAGGGTCTCAGGATTGGAATGGGAAGGAGTTGGATATCCCATATTATGTTATAGGAAGGGTCTCAGGTTTGGTATTAGAAGCATTGAGATATCACATCTCATGCTATAGGAAGGGTCTCAGGATTGGAATGGGAAGGACTTGGATATCACATCTCATGCTATAGGGAGGGTCTCACGTTTGGAAAGGGAAGGAGTTGGATATCACATTTCATGTTAGAGGTAGGATCTCAGGTTTGGTATTAGAAGCATTGAGATATCACATCTCATGCTATCGGAAGTATCTCAGGTTTGGTATTAGAGGCATTGAGATATCACATCTCATGCTATCTATCATAAGGGTCTCAGGATTGGAATGGGAAGGAGTTGGATATCACATCTCATGCTAAAGGGAGGGTCTCAGGTTTGGAAGGGGAAGGATTTGGATATCACATCACATGTTATAAGAAGGATCTCAGGTTTGGTATTAGAAGCATTGAGATATCACATCTCATGCTATCGGAAGGGTCTCAGGATTGGAATGGGAAGGAGTTGGATATCACATCTCATGCTAAAGGGAGGGTCTCAGGTTTGGAAGGGGAAGGATTTGGATATCACATCTCATGTTATAGGAAGGATCTCAGGTTTGGTATTAGAAGCATTGAGATATCACATCTCATGCTATCGGAAGTATCTCAGGTTTGGTATTAGAGGCATTGAGATATCACATCTCATGCTATCTATCATAAGGGTCTCAGGTTTGGAATGGGAAGGAGTTGGATATCACATCTCATGCTAAAGGGAGGGTCTCAGGTTTGGAAGGGGAAGGATTTGGATATCACATCACATGTTATAAGAAGGATCTCAGGTTTGGTATTAGAAGCATTGAGATATCACATCTCATGCTATCGGAAGGGTCTCAGGATTGGAATGGGAAGGAGTCGGATATCACATCTCATGCTATAGGAAGGCTCTCAGGTTTGGAAGGGGAAAGAGTTGGATATCACATTTCATGTTAGAGGTAGGATCTCAGGTTTGGTATTAGAGGCATTGAGATATCACATCTCATGCTATCAGAAGGGTCTCAGGATTGGAATGGGAAGGAGTTTGATATCACATCTCATGCTAAAGGGAGGGTCTCATGTTTGGAAGGGGAAGGATTTGGATATCACGTCTCATTTTATAGGAAGGATCTCAGGTTTGGTATTAGAAGCATTGAGATATCACATCTCATGCTATCGGAAGGATCTCAGGTTTGGTATTAGAGGCATTGAGATATCACATCTCATGCTAAAGGGAGGGTCTCAGGTTTGGAAGGGGAAGGATTTGGATATCACATCTCTTGTTATAGGAAGGATCACAGGTTTGGTATTAGAAGCATTGAGATATCACATCTCATGCTATCGGAAGGGTCTCAGGATTGGAATGGGAAGGAGTTGGATATCACATCTCATGCTAAAGGGAGGGTCTCAGGTTTGGAAGGGGAAGGATTTGGATATCACATCTCATGTTATAGGAAGGATCTCAGGTTTGGTATTAGAAGCATTGAGATATCACATCTCATGCTATCGGAAGTATCTCAGGTTTGGTATTAGAGGCATTGAGATATCACATCTCATGCTATCTATCATAAGGGTCTCAGGATTGGAATGGGAAGGAGTTGGATATCACATCTCATGCTAAAGGGAGGGTCTCAGGTTTGGAAGGGGAAGGATTTGGATATCACATCACATGTTATAAGAAGGATCTCAGGTTTGGTATTAGAAGCATTGAGATATCACATCTCATGCTATCGGAAGGGTCTCAGGATTGGAATGGGAAGGAGTCGGATATCACATCTCATGCTATAGGAAGGCTCTCAGGTTTGGAAGGGGAAAGAGTTGGATATCACATTTCATGTTAGAGGTAGGATCTCAGGTTTGGTATTAGAGGCATTGAGATATCACATATCATGCTATCAGAAGGGTCTCAGGTTTGGAAGGGGAAGGATTTGGATATCACATCTCTTGTTATAGGAAGGATCACAGGTTTGGTATTAGAAGCATTGAGATATCACAACTCATGCTATCGGAAGGGTCTCAGGATTGGAATGGGACGGAGTTGGATATCACATCTCATGCTAAAGGGAGGGTCTCAGGTTTGGAAGGGGAAGGATGTGGATATCACATTTTATGTTAGAGGTAGGATCTCAGGTTTGGTATTGGAGGCATTGAGATGTCACATCTCATGCTATCAGAAGGGTCTCAGGATGGGAATGGGAAGGAGTTGGATATCACATCTCATGCTAAAGGGAGGGTCTCAGGTTTGGAAGGGGAAGGATTTGGATATCACATCTCATGTTATCGGAAGGATCTCAGGTTTGGTATTAGAAGCATTGAGATATCACATCTCATGCTATAGGAAGGGTCTCACGTTTGGTATTAGAAGCATTGAGATATCAAGTCTCATGGTATAGGAAGGGTCTCAGAATTGGAATGGGAAGGAGTTGGATATCTCAAGCTATAGGAAGGGTCTCAGGATTGGAATGGGAAGGGGTTTGATATCACAACTCATGCCATAGTATGGGTCTCAGGTTTGGTAGAAACATTGGGATATCACATCTCATGCTATCGGAAGGGTATCAGGATTTGATCTGGAAGGAGTTGGATATCCCATCTCATGCTATAGGAAGGGTCTCAGGTTGGAATGGGAAGGAGTTGGATATCACATCTCATGTTATAGGAAGGGTCCCAGGATTGGAATGGGAAGGACTTGGATATCACATTTCATGTTAGAGGAAGGATCTCAGGTTTGGTATTAGAGGCATTAAGATATCACATCTCATGTTATAGGAAGGGTCTCACGTTTGGTATAAGCATTGAGATATCACATCTCATGCTATAGGAAGGGTCTCAGGATTGGAATGGGAAGGAGTTGGATATCACATCTCGAGCTATAGGAAGGGTCTCACGTTTGGTATAAGCATTGAGATATCACATCTCATGCTATAGGAAGGGTCTCAGGATTGGAATGGGAAGGTGTTGGATATCACATCTCATGTTATAGGAAAGATCTCAGGTTTGGTATTAGAAGCATTGCGACATCACATCTCATGTTATAGGAAGGGTCTCAGGATTGGAATGGGAAGAAGTTGGCTATCACATCTCATGCTATAGGAAGGGTCTCAGGTTTGGTATAAGCATTGAGATATCACATCTCATGCTATAGGAAGGGTCTCAGGATTGGAATGGGAAGGAGTTGTATATGACATCTCATGCCATAGGAAGGGTCTCAGGTTTGGAATAAGCATTGAGATATCACATCTCATGCTATAGGAAGGGTCTCAGGATTGGAATGGGACGGACTTGGATATCACATCTCATGCTAGAGGGAGGGTCTCAGGTTTGGAACGGGAAGGATTTGGATATCACATCGCATGTTATAGGAAGGATCTCAGGATTGGAATGGGAAGGAATTGGATATCACATCTCATGCTAAAGGGAGGGTCTCAGGTTTGGAAGGGGAAGGATTTGGATATCACATCGCATGTTATAGGAAGGATCTCAGGTTTGGTATTAGAATCATTGAGATATCACATCTCATGCTATCGGAAGTATCTCAGGTTTGGTATTAGAGGCATTGAGATATCACATCTCATGCTATCATAAGGGTCTCAGGATTGGAATGGGAAGGAGTTGGATATCACTTCTCATGCTAAAGGGAGGGTCTCAGGTTTGGAAGGGGAAGGATTTGGATATCACATCACATGTTATAAGAAGGATCTCAGGTTTGGTATTAGAAGCATTGAGATATCACATCTCATGCTATCAGAAGGGTCTCAGGATTGGAATGGGAGGGAGTTGGATATCACATCTCATGCTATAGGAAGGGTCTCAGGTTTGGAACGGGAAGGAGTTGGATATCACATCTCATGTTATAGGAAGAGTCTCAGGTTTGGTATAAGCATTGAGATATCACATCTCTGCAATCGGAAGTGTCTCAGGATTGGGATGGGAAGGAGTTGGATATCACATCTCATGCTATAGGAAGGGTCTCAGGTTTGGAACGGGAAGGAGTTGGATATCCCATCTCATGTTATAGGACAGGTCTCAGGTTTGGTATTAGAAGCATTGAGATATCACATTGCATGCTGTAGGAAGGGTCTCAGGATTGGAATGGGAAGGAGTTGGATATTACATCTCATGCTATAGGAAGGGTCTCAGGTTTGGTATAAGCATTGAGATATCACATCTCTGCTATCGGAAGTGTCTCAGGATTGGAATGGGAAGGAGTTGGATATCCCATCTCATGTTATAGGACGGGTCTCAGGTTTGTTATTAGAATCATTGAGATATCATATTGCATGCTGTAGGAAGGGTCTAAGGATTGGAATGGGAAGGTCTTGAATATCACATCTCATGCTATAGGTAGGCTCTCAGGTTTGGAAAGGGAAGGAGTTGGATATCACATTTCATGTTAGAGGAAGGATCTCAGGTTTGGTATTAGAGGCATTGAGATATCACATCTCATGCTATAGGAAGGGTCTCAGGATTGGAATGGGAAGGAGTTGGATATCACATTTCATGCTATAGGAAGGGTCTCAGGTTTGGTATAAGCATTGAGATGTCACATCTCATGCTATAGGAAGGGTCTCAGGATTGGAATGGGAAGGAGTTGGATATCACATCTCATGTTATAGGAAGGATCTCAGGTTTGGTATTAGAAGCATTGAGATATCACATCTCATGCTATAGGAAGGGTCTCAGGATTGGAATGGGAAGGAGTTGTATATGACATCTCATGCCATAGGAAGGGTCTCAGGTTTGGTATAAGCATTGAGATATCACATCTCTGCTATCGGAAGGGTCTCAGGATTGGAATGGGAAGGAGTTGGATATCCCATCTCATGTTATAGGAAGAGTCTCAGGTTTGGTATTAGAAGCATTGAGATATCACATCTGATGCTATAGGAAGTGTCTCAGGATTGGAATGGGAAGGAGTTTGATATCACATCTCATGCCATGTATGGGTCTCAGGTTTTGTAGAAGCATTTGGATATCACATCTCATGCTATCGGAAGGGTATCAGGATTGGATTTGGAAGGAGTTGGATATCACATCTCATGTTATAGGAAGGGTCTCAGGATTGGAATGGGAAGGACTTGGATATCACATCTCATGCTATAGGAAGGCTCTCAGGTTTGGAAGGGGAAGGAGTTGGATATCACATTTCATGTTAGAGGTAGGATCTCAGATTTGGTATTAGAGGCATTGAGATATCACATCTCATGCTATCAGAAGGGTCCCAGGATTGGAATGGGAAGGAGTTGGATATCACATCTCATGCTAAAGGGAGGGTCTCAGGTTTGGAAGGGGAAGGATTTGGATATCACGTCTCATGTTATAGGAAGGATCTCAGGTTTGGTATTAGAAGCATTGAGATATCACATCTCATGCTATCGGAAGGATCTCAGGTTTGGTATTAGAGGCATTGAGATATCACATCTCATGCTATCACAAGGGTCTCAGGATTGGAATAGGAAGGAGTTGGATATCACTTCTCATGCTAAAGGGAGGGTCTCAGGTTTGGAAGGGGAAGGATTTGGATATCACATCACATGTTATAAGAAGGATCTCAGGTTTGGTATTAGAAGCATTGAGATATCACATCTCATGCTATCAGAAGGGTCTCAGGATTGGAATGGGAAGGAGTTGGATATCACATCTCATGCTATAGGAAGGGTCTCAGGTTTGGAACGGGAAGGAGTTGGATATCACATCTCATGTTATAGGAAGAGTCTCAGGTTTGGTATATGCATTGAGATATCACATCTCTGCAATCGGAAGTGTCTCAGGATTGGGATGGGAAGGAGTTGGATATCACATCTCATGCTAAAGGGAGGGTCTCAGGTTTGGAAGGGGAAGGATTAGGATATCACATCTCTTGTTATAGGAAGGATCACAGGTTTCGTATTAGAAGCATTGAGATATCACATCTCATGCTATCGGAAGGGTCTCAGGATTGGAATGGGAAGGAGTTGGATATCACATCTCATGCTAAAGGGAGGGTCTCAGGTTTGGAAGGGGAAGGATTTGGATATCACATCTCTTGTTATAGGAAGGATCACAGGTTTGGTATTAGAAGCATTGAGATATCACATCTCATGCTATCGGAAGGGTCTCAGGATTGGAACGGGAAGGAGTCGGATATCACATCTCATGCTATAGGAAGGCTCTCAGGTTTGGAAGGGGAAAGAGTTGGATATCACATTTCATGTTAGAGGTAGGATCTCAGGTTTGGTATTAGAGGCATTGAGATATCACATCTCATGCTATCTATCATAAGGGTCTCAGGATTGGAATGGGAAGGAGTTGGATATCACATCTCATGCTAAAGGGAGGGTCTCAGGTTTGGAAGGGCAAGGATTTGGATATCACATCACATGTTATAAGAAGGATCTCAGGTTTGGTATTAGAAGCATTGAGATATCACATCTCATGCTATCGGAAGGGTCTCAGGATTGGAATGGGAAGGAGTCAGATATCACATCTCATGCTATAGGAAGGCTCTCAGGTTTGGAAGGGGAAAGAGTTGGATATCACATTTCATGTTAGAGGTAGGATCTCAGGTTTGGTATTAGAGGCATTGAGATATCACATCTCATGCTATCAGAAGGGTCTCAGGATTGGAATGGGAAGGAGTTGGATATCACATCTCATGCTAAAGGGAGGGTCTCAGGTTTGGAAGGGGAAGGATTTGATATCACGTCTCATGTTATAGGAAGGATCTCAGGTTTGGTATTAGAAGCATTGAGATATCACATCTCATGCTATCGGAAGGATCTCAGGTTTGGTATTAGAGGCATTGAGATATCACATCTCATGCTAAAGGGAGGGTCTCAGGTTTGGAAGGGGAAGGATTTGGATATCACATCTCTTGTTATAGGAAGGATCACAGGTTTGGTATTAGAAGCATTGAGATATCACATCTCATGCTATCGGAAGGGTCTCAGGATTGGAATGGGAAGGAGTTGGATATCACATCTCATGCTAAAGGGAGGGTCTCAGGTTTGGAAGGGGAAGGATTTGGATATCACATCTCATGTTATAGGAAGGATCTCAGGTTTGGTATTAGAAGCATTGAGATATCACATCTCATGCTATCGGAAGTATCTCAGGTTTGGTATTAGAGGCATTGAGATATCACATCTCATGCTATCTATCATAAGGGTCTCAGGATTGGAATGGGAAGGAGTTGGATATCACATCTCATGCTAAAGGGAGGGTCTCAGGTTTGGAAGGGGAAGGATTTGGATATCACATCACAAGTTATAAGAAGGATCTCAGGTTTGGTATTAGAAGCATTGAGATATCACATCTCATGCTATCGGAAGGGTCTCAGGATTGGAATGGGAAGGAGTCGGATATCACATCTCATGCTATAGGAAGGCTCTCAGGTTTGGAAGGGGAAAGAGTTGGATATCACATTTCATGTTAGAGGTAGGATCTCAGGTTTGGTATTAGAGGCATTGAGATATCACATCTCATGCTATCAGAAGGGTCTCAGGATTGGAATGGGAAGTAGTTGGATATCACATCTCATGCTAAAGGGAGGGTCTCAGGTTTGGAAGGGTAAGGATTTGGATATCACGTCTCATGTTATAGGAAGGATCTCAGGTTTGGTATTAGAAGCATTGAGATATCACATCTCATGCTATCGGAAGGATCTCAGGTTTGGTATTAGAGGCATTGAGATATCACATCTCATGCTATCGGAAGGGTCTCAGGATTGGAATGGGACGGAGTTGGATATCACATCTCATGCTAAAGGGAGGGTCTCAGGTTTGGAAGGGGAAGGATGTGGATATCACATTTCATGTTAGAGGTAGGATCTCAGGTTTGGTATTGGAGGCATTGAGATATCACATCTCATGCTATCAGAAGGGTCTCAGGATGGGAATGGGAAGGAGTTGGATATCACATCTCATGCTAAAGGGAGGGTCTCAGGTTTGGAAGGGGAAGGATTTGGATATCACATCTCATGTTATCGGAAGGATCTCAGGTTTGGTATTAGAAGCATTGAGATATCACATCTCATGCTATAGGAAGGGTCTCAGGTTTGGTATTAGAAGCATTGAGATATCAAGTCTCATGGTATAGGAAGGGTCTCAGAATTGGAATGGGAAGGAGTTGGATATCTCAAGCTATAGGAAGGGTCTCAGGATTGGAATGGGAAGGGGTTTGATATCACAACTCATGCCATAGTATGGGTCTCAGGTTTGGTAGAAACATTGGGATATCACATCTCATGCTATCGGAAGGGTATCAGGATTTGATCTGGAAGGAGTTGGATATCCCATCTCATGCTATAGGAAGGGTCTCAGGTTGGAATGGGAAGGAATTGGATATCACATCTCATGTTATAGGAAGGGTCCCAGGATTGGAATGGGAAGCACTTGGATATCACATTTCATGTTAGAGGAAGGATCTCAGGTTTGGTATTAGAGGCATTAAGATATCACATCTCATGTTATAGGAAGGGTCTCACGTTTGGTATAAGCATTGAGATATCACATCTCATGCTATAGGAAGGGTCTCAGGATTGGAATGGGAAGGAGTTGGATATCACATCTCGAGCTATAGGAAGGGTCTCACGTTTGGTATAAGCATTGAGATATCACATCTCATGCTATAGGAAGGGTCTCAGGATTGGAATGGGAAGGTGTTGGATATCACATCTCATGTTATAGGAAAGATCTCAGGTTTGGTATTAGAAGCATTGCGACATCACATCTCATGTTATAGGAAGGGTCTCAGGATTGGAATGGGAAGAAGTTGGCTATCACATCTCATGCTATAGGAAGTGTCTCAGGTTTGGTATAAGCATTGAGATATCACATCTCATGCTATAGGAAGGGTCTCAGGATTGGAATGGGAAGGAGTTGTATATGACATCTCATGCCATAGGAAGGGTCTCAGGTTTGGAATAAGCATTGAGATATCACATCTCATGCTATAGGAAGGGTCTCAGGATTGGAATGGGACGGACTTGGATATCACATCTCATGCTATAGGGAGGGTCTCAGGTTTGGAACGGGAAGGATTTGGATATCACATCTCATGTTATAGGAAGGATCTCAGGTTTGGTAAGGGAAGGAGTTGGATATCACATTTCATGTTAGAGGTAGGATCTCAGGTTTGGTATTAGAGGCATTGAGGTATCACATCTCATGCTATCAGAAGGGTCTCAGGATTGGAATGGGAAGGAGTTGGATATCACATCTCATGCTAAAGGGAGGGTCTCAGGTTTGGAAGGGGAAGGATTTGGATATCACATCGCATGTTATAGGAAGGATCTCAGGTTTGGTATTAGAATCATTGAGATATCACATCTCATGCTATCGGAAGTATCTCAGGTTTGGTATTAGAGGCATTGAGATATCACATCTCATGCTATCATAAGGGTCTCAGGATTGGAATGGGAAGGAGTTGGATATCACTTCTCATGCTAAAGGGAGGGTCTCAGGTTTGGAAGGGGAAGGATTTGGATATCACATCACATGTTATAAGAAGGATCTCAGGTTTGGTATTAGAAGCATTGAGATATCACATCTCATGCTATCAGAAGGGTCTCAAGATTGGAATGGGAGGGAGTTGGATATCACATCTCATGCTATAGGAAGGGTCTCAGGTTTGGAACGGGAAGGAGTTGGATATCACATCTCATGTTATAGGAAGAGTCTCAGGTTTGGTATAAGCATTGAGATATCACATCTCTGCAATCGGAAGTGTCTCAGGATTGGGATGGGAAGGAGTTGGATATCACATCTCATGCTATAGGAAGGGTCTCAGGTTTGGAACGGGAAGGAGTTGGATATCCCATCTCATGTTATAGGACAGGTCTCAGGTTTGGTATTAGAAGCATTGAGATATCACATCGCATGCTGTAGGAAGGGTCTCAGGATTGGAATGGGAAGGAGTTGGATATTACATCTCATGCTATAGGAAGGGTCTCAGGTTTGGTATAAGCATTGAGATATCACATCTCTGCTATCGGAAGTGTCTCAGGATTGGAATGGGAAGGAGTTGGATATCCCATCTCATGTTATAGGACGGGTCTCAGGTTTGTTATTAGAATCATTGAGATATCATATTGCATGCTGTAGGAAGGGTCTAAGGATTGGAATGGGAAGGTCTTGAATATCACATCTCATGCTATAGGTAGGCTCTCAGGTTTGGAAAGGGAAGGAGTTGGATATCACATTTCATGCTATAGGAAGGGTCTCAGGTTTGGTATAAGCATTGAGATGTCACATCTCATGCTATAGGAAGGGTCTCAGGATTGGAATGGGAAGGAGTTGGATATCACATCCCATGTTATAGGAAGGATCTCAGGTTTGGTATTAGAAGCATTGAGATATCACATCTCATGCTATAGGAAGGGTCTCAGGATTGGAATGGGAAGGAGTTGTATATGACATCTCATGCCATAGGAATGGTCTCAGGTTTGGTATAAGCATTGAGATATCACATCTCTGCTATCGGAAGGGTCTCAGGATTGGAATGGGAAGGAGTTGGATATCCCATCTCATGTTATAGGAAGAGTCTCAGGTTTGGTATTAGAAGCATTGAGATATCACATCTGATGCTATAGGAAGTGTCTCAGGATTGGAATGGGAAGGAGTTTGATATCACATCTCATGCCATGTATGGGTCTCAGGTTTTGTAGAAGCATTGGGATATCACATCTCATGCTATCGGAAGGGTATCAGGATTGGATTTGGAAGGAGTTGGATATCACATCTCATGTTATAGGAAGGGTCTCAGGATTGGAATGGGAAGGACTTGGATATCACATCTCATGCTATAGGAAGGCTCTCAGGTTTGGAAGGGGAAGGAGTTGGATATCACATTTCATGTTAGAGGTAGGATCTCAGGTTTGGTATTAGAGGCATTGAGATATCACATCTCATGCTATCAGAAGGGTCCCAGGATTGGAATGGGAAGGAGTTGGATATCACATCTCATGCTAAAGGGAGGGTCTCAGGTTTGGAAGGGGAAGGATTTGGATATCACGTCTCATGTTATAGGAAGGATCTCAGGTTTGGTATTAGAAGCATTGAGATATCACATCTCATGCTATCGGAAGGATCTCAGGTTTGGTATTAGAGGCATTGAGATATCACATCTCATGCTAAAGGGAGGGTCTCAGGTTTGGAAGGGGAAGGATTTGGATATCACATCTCTTGTTATAGGAAGGATCACAGGTTTGGTATTAGAAGCATTGAGATATCACATCTCATGCTATCGGAAGGGTCTCAGGATTGGAATGGGAAGGAGTTGGATATCACATCTCATGCTAAAGGGAGGGTCTCAGGTTTGGAAGGGGAAGGATTTGGATATCACATCTCTTGTTATAGGAAGGATCACAGGTTTGGTATTAGAAGCATTGAGATATCACATCTCATGCTATCGGAAGGGTCTCAGGATTGGAACGGGAAGGAATCGGATATCACATCTCATGCTATAGGAAGGCTCTCAGGTTTGGAAGGGGAAAGAGTTGGATATCACATTTCATGTTAGAGGTAGGATCTCAGGTTTGGTATTAGAGGCATTGAGATATCACATCTCATGCTATCAGAAGGGTCTCAGGATTGGAATGGGAAGGAGTTGGATATCACATCTCATGCTAAAGGGAGGGTCTCAGGTTTGGAAGGGGAAGGATTTGGATATCACGTCTCATGTTATAGGAAGGATCTCAGGTTTGGTATTAGAAGCATTGAGATATCGCATCTCATGCTATCAGAAGGATCTCAGGTTTGGTATTAGAGGCATTGAGATATCACATCTCATGCTAAAGGGAGGGTCTCAGGTTTGGAAGGGGAAGGATTTGGATATCACATCTCTTGTTATAGGAAGGATCACAGGTTTGGTATTAGAAGCATTGAGATATCACATCTCATGCTATCGGAAGGGTCTCAGGATTGGAATGGGACGGAGTTGGATATCACATCTCATGCTAAAGGGAGTGTCTCAGGTTTGGAAGGGGAAGGATGTGGATATCACATTTCATGTTAGAGGTAGGATCTCAGGTTTGGTATTGGAGGCATTGAGATATCACATCTCATGCTATCAGAAGGGTCTCAGGATGGGAATGGGAAGGAGTTGGATATCACATCTCATGCTAAAGGGAGGGTCTCAGGTTTGGAAGGGGAAGGATTTGGATATCACATCTCATGTTATCGGAAGGATCTCAGGTTTGGTATTAGAAGCATTGAGATATCACATCTCATGCTATAGGAAGGGTCTCAGGTTTGGTATTAGAAGCATTGAGATATCAAGTCTCATGGTATAGGAAGGGTCTCAGAATTGGAATGGGAAGGAGTTGGATATCTCAAGCTATAGGAAGGGTCTCAGGATTGGAATGGGAAGGGGTTTGATATCACAACTCATGCCATAGTATGGGTCTCAGGTTTGGTAGAAACATTGGGATATCACATCTCATGCTATCGGAAGGGTATCAGGATTTGATTTGAAAGGAGTTGGATATCCCATCTCATGCTATAGGAAGGGTCTCAGGTTGGAATGGGAAGGAGTTGGATATCACATCTCATGTTATAGGAAGGGTCCCAGGATTGGAATGGGAAGGACTTGGATATCATATCTCATGCTATAGGAAGGCTCTCAGGTTTGGAAGGGGAAGGAGTTGGATATCACATTTCATGTTAGAGGAAGGATCTCAGGTTTGGTATTAGAGGCATTAAGATATCACATCTCATGTTATAGGAAGGGTCTCACGTTTGGTATAAGCATTGAGATATCACATCTCATGCTATAGGAAGGGTCTCAGGATTGGAATGGGAAGGAGTTGGATATCACATCTCAAGCTATAGGAAGGGTCTCACGTTTGGTATAAGCATTGAGATATCACATCTCATGCTATAGGAAGGGTCTCAGGATTGGAATGGGAAGGTGTTGGATATCACATCTCATGTTATAGGAAAGATCTCAGGTTTGGTATTAGAAGCATTGCAACATCACATCTCATGTTATAGGAAGGGTCTCAGGATTGGAATGGGAAGAAGTTGGCTATCACATCTCATGCTATAGGAAGTGTCTCAGGTTTGGTATAAGCATTGAGATATCACATCTCATGCTATAGGAAGGGTCTCAGGATTGGAATGGGAAGGAGTTGTATATGACATCTCATGCCATAGGAAGGGTCTCAGGTTTGGAATAAGCATTGAGATATCACATCTCATGCTATAGGAAGGGTCTCAGGATTGGAATGGGACGGACTTGGATATCACATCTCATGCTATAGGGAGGGTCTCAGGTTTGGAACGGGAAGGATTTGGATATCACATCGCATGTTATAGGAAGGATCTCAGGTTTGGTAAGGGAAGGAGTTGGATATCACATTTCATGTTAGAGGTAGGATCTCAGGTTTGGTATTAGAGGCATTGAGGTATCACATCTCATGCTATCAGAAGGGTCTCAGGATTGGAATGGGAAGGAGTTGGATATCACATCTCATGCTAAAGGGAGGGTCTCAGGTTTGGAAGGGGAAGGATTTGGATATCACATCGCATGTTATAGGAAGGATCTCAGGTTTGGTATTAGAATCATTGAGATATCACATCTCATGCTATCGGAAGTATCTCAGGTTTGGTATTAGAGGCATTGAGATATCACATCTCATGCTATCATAAGGGTCTCAGGATTGGAATGGGAAGGAGTTGGATATCACTTCTCATGCTAAAGGGAGGGTCTCAGGTTTGGAAGGGGAAGGATTTGGATATCACATCACATGTTATAAGAAGGATCTCAGGTTTGGTATTAGAAGCATTGAGATATCACATCTCATGCTATCAGAAGGGTCTCAAGATTGGAATGGGAGGGAGTTGGATATCACATCTCATGCTATAGGAAGGGTCTCAGGTTTGGAACGGGAAGGAGTTGGATATCACATCTCATGTTATAGGAAGAGTCTCAGGTTTGGTATAAGCATTGAGATATCACATCTCTGCAATCGGAAGTGTCTCAGGATTGGGATGGGAAGGAGTTGGATATCACATCTCATGCTATAGGAAGGGTCTCAGGTTTGGAACGGGAAGGAGTTGGATATCCCATCTCATTTTATAGGACAGGTCTCAGGTTTGGTATTAGAAGCATTGAGATATCACATCGCATGCTGTAGGAAGGGTCTCAGGATTGGAATGGGAAGGAGTTGGATATTACATCTCATGCTATAGGAAGGGTCTCAGGTTTGGTATAAGCATTGAGATATCACATCTCTGCTATCGGAAGTGTCTCAGGATTGGAATGGGAAGGAGTTGGATATCCCATCTCATGTTATAGGACGGGTCTCAGGTTTGTTATTAGAATCATTGAGATATCATATTGCATGCTGTAGGAAGGGTCTAAGGATTGGAATGGGAAGGTCTTGAATATCACATCTCATGCTATAGGTAGGCTCTCAGGTTTGGAAAGGGAAGGAGTTGGATATCACATTTCATGCTATAGGAAGGGTCTCAGGTTTGGTATAAGCATTGAGATGTCACATCTCATGCTATAGGAAGGGTCTCAGGATTGGAATGGGAAGGAGTTGGATATCACATCTCATGTTATAGGAAGGATCTCAGGTTTGGTATTAGAAGCATTGAGATATCACATCTCATGCTATAGGAAGGGTCTCAGGATTGGAATGGGAAGGAGTTGTATATGACATCTCATGCCATAGGAATGGTCTCAGGTTTGGTATAAGCATTGAGATATCACATCTCTGCTATCGGAAGGGTCTCAGGATTGGAATGGGAAGGAGTTGGATATCCCATCTCATGTTATAGGAAGAGTCTCAGGTTTGGTATTAGAAGCATTGAGATATCACATCTGATGCTATAGGAAGTGTCTCAGGATTGGAATGGGAAGGAGTTTGATATCACATCTCATGCCATGTATGGGTCTCAAGTTTTGTAGAAGCATTGGGATATCACATCTCATGCTATCGGAAGGGTATCAGGATTGGATTTGGAAGGAGTTGGATATCACATCTCATGTTATAGGAAGGGTCTCAGGATTGGAATGGGAAGGACTTGGATATCACATCTCATGCTATAGGAAGGCTCTCAGGTTTGGAAGGGGAAGGAGTTGGATATCACATTTCATGTTAGAGGTAGGATCTCAGGTTTGGTATTAGAGGCATTGAGATATCACATCTCATGCTATCAGAAGGGTCCCAGGATTGGAATGGGAAGGAGTTGGATATCACATCTCATGCTAAAGGGAGGGTCTCAGGTTTGGAAGGGGAAGGATTTGGATATAACGTCTCATGTTATAGGAAGGATCTCAGGTTTGGTATTAGAAGCATTGAGATATCACATCTCATGCTATCGGAAGGATCTCAGGTTTGGTATTAGAGGCATTGAGATATCACATCTCATGCTAAAGGGAGGGTCTCAGGTTTGGAAGGGGAAGGATTTGGATATCACATCTCTTGTTATAGGAAGGATCACAGGTTTGGTATTAGAAGCATTGAGATATCACATCTCATGCTATCGGAAGGGTCTCAGGATTGGAATGGGAAGGAGTTGGATATCACATCTCATGCTAAAGGGAGGGTCTCAGGTTTGGAAGGGGAAGGATTTGGATATCACATCTCTTGTTATAGGAAGGATCACAGGTTTGGTATTAGAAGCATTGAGATATCACATCTCATGCTATCGGAAGGGTCTCAGGATTGGAACGGGAAGGAATCGGATATCACATCTCATGCTATAGGAAGGCTCTCAGGTTTGGAAGGGGAAAGAGTTGGATATCACATTTCATGTTAGAGGTAGGATCTCAGGTTTGGTATTAGAGGCATTGAGATATCACATCTCATGCTATCAGAAGGGTCTCAGGATTGGAATGGGAAGGAGTTGGATATCACATCTCATGCTAAAGGGAGGGTCTCAGGTTTGGAAGGGGAAGGATTTGGATATCACGTCTCATGTTATAGGAAGGATCTCAGGTTTGGTATTAGAAGCATTGAGATATCACATCTCATGCTATCGGAAGGATCTCAGGTTTGGTATTAGAGGCATTGAGATATCACATCTCATGCTAAAGGGAGGGTCTCAGGTTTGGAAGGGGAAGGATTTGGATATCACATCTCTTGTTATAGGAAGGATCACAGGTTTGGTATTAGAAGCATTGAGATATCACATCTCATGCTATCGGAAGGGTCTCAGGATTGGAATGGGACGGAGTTGGATATCACATCTCATGCTAAAGGGAGTGTCTCAGGTTTGGAAGGGGAAGGATTTGGATATCACGTCTCATGTTATAGGAAGGATCTCAGGTTTGGTATTAGAAGCATTGAGATATCACATCTCATGCTATCGGAAGGATCTCAGGTTTGGTATTAGAGGCATTGAGATATCACATCTCATGCTAAAGGGAGGGTCTCAGGTTTGGAAGGGGAAGGATTTGGATATCACATCTCTTGTTATAGGAAGGATCACAGGTTTGGTATTAGAAGCATTGAGATATCACATCTCATGCTATCGGAAGGGTCTCAGGATTGGAATGGGACGGAGTTGGATATCACATCTCATGCTAAAGGGAGTGTCTCAGGTTTGGAAGGGGAAGGATGTGGATATCACATTTCATGTTAGAGGTAGGATCTCAGGTTTGGTATTGGAGGCATTGAGATATCACATCTCATGCTATCAGAAGGGTCTCAGGATGGGAATGGGAAGGAGTTGGATATCACATCTCATGCTAAAGGGAGGGTCTCAGGTTTGGAAGGGGAAGGATTTGGATATCACATCTCATGTTATCGGAAGGATCTCAGGTTTGGTATTAGAAGCATTGAGATATCACATCTCATGCTATAGGAAGGGTCTCAGGTTTGGTATTAGAAGCATTGAGATATCAAGTCTCATGGTATAGGAAGGGTCTCAGAATTGGAATGGGAAGGAGTTGGATATCTCAAGCTATAGGAAGGGTCTCAGGATTGGAATGGGAAGGGGTTTGATATCACAACTCATGCCATAGTATGGGTCTCAGGTTTGGTAGAAACATTGGGATATCACATCTCATGCTATCGGAAGGGTATCAGGATTTGATTTGAAAGGAGTTGGATATCCCATCTCATGCTATAGGAAGGGTCTCAGGTTGGAATGGGAAGGAGTTGGATATCACATCTCATGTTATAGGAAGGGTCCCAGGATTGGAATGGGAAGGACTTGGATATCATATCTCATGCTATAGGAAGGCTCTCAGGTTTGGAAGGGGAAGGAGTTGGATATCACATTTCATGTTAGAGGAAGGATCTCAGGTTTGGTATTAGAGGCATTAAGATATCACATCTCATGTTATAGGAAGGGTCTCACGTTTGGTATAAGCATTGAGATATCACATCTCATGCTATAGGAAGGGTCTCAGGATTGGAATGGGAAGGAGTTGGATATCACATCTCAAGCTATAGGAAGGGTCTCACGTTTGGTATAAGCATTGAGATATCACATCTCATGCTATAGGAAGGGTCTCAGGATTGGAATGGGAAGGTGTTGGATATCACATCTCATGTTATAGGAAAGATCTCAGGTTTGGTATTAGAAGCATTGCAACATCACATCTCATGTTATAGGAAGGGTCTCAGGATTGGAATGGGAAGAAGTTGGCTATCACATCTCATGCTATAGGAAGGGTCTCAGGTTTGGTATAAGCATTGAGATATCACATCTCATGCTATAGGAAGGGTCTCAGGATTGGAATGGGAAGGAGTTGTATATGACATCTCATGCCATAGGAAGGGTCTCAGGTTTGGAATAAGCATTGAGATATCACATCTCATGCTATAGGAAGGGTCTCAGGATTGGAATGGGACGGACTTGGATATCACATCTCATGCTATAGGGAGGGTCTCAGGTTTGGAAGGGGAAGGATTTGGATATCACATCACATGTTATAGGAAGGATCTCAGGTTTGGTAAGGGAAGGAGTTGGATATCACATTTCATGTTAGAGGTAGGATCTCAGGTTTGGTATTAGAGGCATTGAGGTATCACATCTCATGCTATCAGAAGGGTCTCAGGATTGGAATGGGAAGGAGTTGGATATCACATCTCATGCTAAAGGGAGGGTCTCAGGTTTGGAAGGGGAAGGAGTTGGATATTACATCTCATGCTATAGGAAGGGTCTCAGGTTTGGTATAAGCATTGAGATATCACATCTCTGCTATCGGAAGTGTCTCAGGATTGGAATGGGAAGGAGTTGGATATCCCATCTCATGTTATAGGACGGGTCTCAGGTTTGTTATTAGAATCATTGAGATATCATATTGCATGCTGTAGGAAGGGTCTAAGGATTGGAATGGGAAGGTCTTGAATATCACATCTCATGCTATAGGTAGGCTCTCAGGTTTGGAAAGGGAAGGAGTTGGATATCACATTTCATGCTATAGGAAGGGTCTCAGGTTTGGTATAAGCATTGAGATGTCACATCTCATGCTATAGGAAGGGTCTCAGGATTGGAATGGGAAGGAGTTGGATATCACATCTCATGTTATAGGAAGGATCTCAGGTTTGGTATTAGAAGCATTGAGATATCACATCTCATGCTATAGGAAGGGTCTCAGGATTGGAATGGGAAGGAGTTGTATATGACATCTCATGCCATAGGAAGGGTCTCAGGTTTGGTATAAGCATTGAGATATCACATCTCTGCTATCGGAAGGGTCTCAGGATTGGAATGGGAAGGAGTTGGATATCCCATCTCATGTTATAGGAAGAGTCTCAGGTTTGGTATTAGAAGCATTGAGATATCACATCTGATGCTATTGGAAGTGTCTCAGGATTGGAATGGGAAGGAGTTTGATATCACATCTCATGCCATGTATGGGTCTCAGGTTTTGTAGAATCATTGGGATATCACATCTCATGCTATCGGAAGGGTATCAGGATTGGATTTGGAAGGAGTTGGATATCACATCTCATGTTATAGGAAGGGTCTCAGGATTGGAATGGGAAGGACTTGGATATCACATCTCATGCTATAGGAAGGCTCTCAGGTTTGGAAGGGGAAGGAGTTGGATATCACATTTCATGTTAGAGGTAGGATCTCAGGTTTAGTATTAGAGGCATTGAGATATCACATCTCATGCTATCAGAAGGGTCCCAGGATTGGAATGGGAAGGAGTTGGATATCACATCTCATGCTAAAGGGAGGGTCTCAGGTTTGGAAGGGGAAGGATTTGGATATCACGTCTCATGTTATAGGAAGGATCTCAGGTTTGGTATTAGAAGCATTGAGATATCACATCTCATGCTATCGGAAGGATCTCAGGTTTGGTATTAGAGGCATTGAGATATCACATCTCATGCTAAAGGGAGGGTCTCAGGTTTGGAAGGGGAAGGATTTGGATATCACATCTCTTGTTATAGGAAGGATCACAGGTTTGGTATTAGAAGCATTGAGATATCACATCTCATGCTATCGGAAGGGTCTCAGGATTGGAATGGGAAGGAGTTGGATATCACATCTCATGCTAAAGGGAGGGTCTCAGGTTTGGAAGGGGAAGGATTTGGATATCACATCTCTTGTTATAGGAAGGATCACAGGTTTGGTATTAGAAGCATTGAGATATCACATCTCATGCTATCGGAAGGGTCTCAGGATTGGAACGGGAAGGAATCGGATATCACATCTCATGCTATAGGAAGGCTCTCAGGTTTGGAAGGGGAAAGAGTTGGATATCACATTTCATGTTAGAGGTAGGATCTCAGGTTTGGTATGAGAGGCATTGAGATATCACATCTCATGCTATCAAAAGGGTCTCAGGATTGGAATGGGAAGGAGTTGGATATCACATCTCATGCTAAAGGGAGGGTCTCAGGTTTGGAAGGGGAAGGATTTGGATATCACGTCTCATGTTATAGGAAGGATCTCAGGTTTGGTATTAGAAGCATTGAGATATCACATCTCATGCTATCGGAAGGATCTCAGGTTTGGTATTAGAGGCATTGAGATATCACATCTCATGCTAAAGGGAGGGTCTCAGGTTTGGAAGGGGAAGGATTTGGATATCACATCTCTTGTTATAGGAAGGATCACAGGTTTGGTATTAGAAGCATTGAGATATCACATCTCATGCTATCGGAAGGGTCTCAGGATTGGAATGGGACGGAGTTGGATATCACATCTCATGCTAAAGGGAGTGTCTCAGGTTTGGAAGGGGAAGGATGTGGATATCACATTTCATGTTAGAGGTAGGATCTCAGGTTTGGTATTGGAGGCATTGAGATATCACATCTCATGCTATCAGAAGGGTCTCAGGATGGGAATGGGAAGGAGTTGGATATCACATCTCATGCTAAAGGGAGGGTCTCAGGTTTGGAAGGGGAAGGATTTGGATATCACATCTCATGTTATCGGAAGGATCTCAGGTTTGGTATTAGAAGCATTGAGATATCACATCTCATGCTATAGGAAGGGTCTCAGGTTTGGTATTAGAAGCATTGAGATATCAAGTCTCATGGTATAGGAAGGGTCTCAGAATTGGAATGGGAAGGAGTTGGATATCTCAAGCTATAGGAAGGGTCTCAGGATTGGAATGGGAAGGGGTTTGATATCACAACTCATGCCATAGTATGGGTCTCAGGTTTGGTAGAAACATTGGGATATCACATCTCATGCTATCGGAAGGGTATCAGGATTTGATTTGAAAGGAGTTGGATATCCCATCTCATGCTATAGGAAGGGTCTCAGGTTGGAATGGGAAGGAGTTGGATATCACATCTCATGTTATAGGAAGGGTCCCAGGATTGGAATGGGAAGGACTTGGATATCATATCTCATGCTATAGGAAGGCTCTCAGGTTTGGAAGGGGAAGGAGTTGGATATCACATTTCATGTTAGAGGAAGGATCTCAGGTTTGGTATTAGAGGCATTAAGATATCACATCTCATGTTATAGGAAGGGTCTCACGTTTGGTATAAGCATTGAGATATCACATCTCATGCTATAGGAAGGGTCTCAGGATTGGAATGGGAAGGAGTTGGATATCACATCTCAAGCTATAGGAAGGGTCTCACGTTTGGTATAAGCATTGAGATATCACATCTCATGCTATAGGAAGGGTCTCAGGATTGGAATGGGAAGGTGTTGGATATCACATCTCATGTTATAGGAAAGATCTCAGGTTTGGTATTAGAAGCATTGCGACATCACATCTCATGTTATAGGAAGGGTCTCAGGATTGGAATGGGAAGAAGTTGGCTATCACATCTCATGCTATAGGAAGGGTCTCAGGTTTGGTATACGCATTGAGATATCACATCTCATGCTATAGGAAGGGTCTCAGGATTGGAATGGGAAGGAGTTGTATATGACATCTCATGCCATAGGAAGGGTCTCAGGTTTGGAATAAGCATTGAGATATCACATCTCTTGCTATAGGAAGGGTCTCAGGATTGGAATGGGACGGACTTGGATATCACATCTCATGCTATAGGGAGGGTCTCAGGTTTGGAAGGGGAAGGATTTGGATATCACATCACATGTTATAGGAAGGATCTCAGGTTTGGTAAGGGAAGGAGTTGGATATCACATTTCATGTTAGAGGTAGGATCTCAGGTTTGGTATTAGAGGCATTGAGGTATCACATCTCATGCTATCAGAAGGGTCTCAGGATTGGAATGGGAAGGAGTTGGATATCACATCTCATGCTAAAGGGAGGGTCTCAGGTTTGGAAGGGGAAGGATTTGGATATCACATCGCATGTTATAGGAAGGATCTCAGGTTTGGTATTAGAATCATTGAGATATCACATCTCATGCTATCGGAAGTATCTCAGGTTTGGTATTAGAGGCATTGAGATATCACATCTCATGCTATCATAAGGGTCTCAGGATTGGAATGGGAAGGAGTTGGATATCACATCTCATGCTATAGGAAGGGTCTCAGGTTTGGAACGGGAAGGAGTTGGATATCCCATCTCATGTTATAGGACGGGTCTCAGGTTTGGTATTAGAAGCATTGAGATATCACATCGCATGCTGTAGGAAGGGTCTCAGGATTGGAATGGAAAGGAGTTGGATATTACATCTCATGCTATAGGAAGGGTCTCAGGTTTGGTATAAGCATTGAGATATCACATCTCTGCTATCGGAAGTGTCTCAGGATTGGAATGGGAAGGAGTTGGATATCCCATCTCATGTTATAGGACGGGTCTCAGGTTTGTTATTAGAATCATTGAGATATCATATTGCATGCTGTAGGAAGGGTCTAAGGATTGGAATGGGAAGGACTTGAATATCACATCTCATGCTATAGGTAGGCTCTCAGGTTTGGAAAGGGAAGGAGTTGGATATCACATTTCATGTTAGAGGAAGGATCTCAGGTTTGGTATTAGAGGCATTGAGATATCACATCTCATGCTATAGGAAGGGTCTCAGGATTGGAATGGGAAGGAGTTGGATATCACATCTCATGCTATAGGAAGGGTCTCAGGTGTGGTATAAGCATTGAGATGTCACATCTCATGCTATAGGAAGGGTCTCAGGATTGGAATGGGAAGGAGTTGGATATCACATCTCATGTTATAGGAAGGATCTCAGGTTTGGTATTAGAAGCATTGAGATATCACATCTCATGCTATAGGAAGGGTCTCAGGATTGGAATGGGAAGGAGTTGTATATGACATCTCATGCCATAGGAAGGGTCTCAGGTTTGGTATAAGCATTGAGATATCACATCTCTGCTATCGGAAGGGTCTCAGGATTGGAATGGGAAGGAGTTGGATATCCCATCTCATGTTATAGGAAGAGTCTCAGGTTTGGTATTAGAAGCATTGAGATATCACATCTGATGTTATAGGAAGTGTCTCAGGATTGGAATGGGAAGGAGTTTGATATCACATCTCATGCCATGTATGGGTCTCAGGTTTTGTAGAAGCATTGGGATATCACATCTCATGCTATCGGAAGGGTATCAGGATTGGATTTGGAAGGAGTTGGATATCACATCTCATGTTATAGGAAGGGTCTCAGGATTGGAATGGGAAGGACTTGGATATCACATCTCATGCTATAGGAAGGCTCTCAGGTTTGGAAGGGGAAGGAGTTGGATATCACATTTCATGTTAGAGGTAGGATCTCAGGTTTGGTATTAGAGGCATTGAGATATCACATCTCATGCTATCGGAAGGATCTCAGGTTTGGTATTAGAGGCATTGAGATATCACATCTCATGCTATCAGAAGGGTCTCAGGATTGGAATGGGAAGGAGTCGGATATCACATCTCATGCTAAAGGGAGGGTCTCAGGTTTGGAAGTGGAAGGATTTGGATATCACATCTCATGTTATAGGAAGGATCTCAGGTTTGGTATTAGAAGCATTGAGATATCACATCTCATGCTATAGGAAGGGTCTCAGGATTGGAATGGGAAGGAGTTGGATATCACATCTCAAGCTATAGAAAGGGTCTCAGGATTGGAATGGGAAGGAGTTGGATATCACATCTCAAGCTATAGTAAGGGTCTCAGGATTGGAATGGGAAGGAGTTGGATATCACATCTCATGCTATAGGAAGGGTCTCAGGTTTGGTATTAGCATTGAGATATCCCATCTCATGCTATAGGAAGGGTCTCAGGTTTGGAATCGGAAGGAGTTGTATATGACATCTCATGCCATAGGTAGGGTCTCAGGTTTGGTATAAGCATTGAGATATCACATCTCTGCTATCGGAAGGGTCTCAGGATTGGAATGGGAAGGAGTTGGATATCCCATCTCGTTATAGGAAGGGTCTCAGGTTTTGTATTAGAAGCATTGAGATATCACATCTCATGGTATAGGACGGGTCTCAGAATTGGAATGGGAAGGAGTTAGATATCACTTCTCAAGCTATAGGAAGGGTCTCAGGATTGGAATGGGAAGGAGTTGGATATCACATCTCATGCTAAAGGGAGGGTCTCAGGTTTGGAAGGGGAAGGATTTGGATATCACATCGCATGTTATAGGAAGGATCTCAGGTTTGGTATTAGAATCATTGAGATATCACATCTCATGCTATCGGAAGTATCTCAGGTTTGGTATTAGAGGCATTGAGATATCACATCTCATGCTATCATAAGGGTCTCAGGATTGGAATGGGAAGGAGTTGGATATCACTTCTCATGCTAAAGGGAGGGTCTCAGGTTTGGAAGGGGAAGGATTTGGATATCACATCACATGTTATAAGAAGGATCTCAGGTTTGGTATTAGAAGCATTGAGATATCACATCTCATGCTATCAGAAGGGTCTCAGGATTGGAATGGGAGGGAGTTGGATATCACATCTCATGCTATAGGAAGGGTCTCAGGTTTGGAACGGGAAGGAGTTGGATATCACATCTCATGTTGTAGGACGGGTCTCAGGTTTGGTATTAGAAGCATTGAGATATCACATCGCATGCTGTAGGAAGGGTCTCAGGATTGGAATGGGAAGGAGTTGGATATTACATCTCATGCTATAGGAAGGGTCTCAGGTTTGGTATAAGCATTGAGATATCACATCTCTGCTATCGGAAGTGTCTCAGGATTGGAATGGGAAGGAGTTGGATATCCCATCTCATGTTATAGGACGGGTCTCAGGTTTGTTATTAGAATCATTGAGATATCATATCGCATGCTGTAGGAAGGGTCTAAGGATTGGAATGGGAAGGACTTGAATATCACATCTCATGCTATAGGTAGGCTCTCAGGTTTGGAAAGGGAAGGAGTTGGATATCACATTTCATGTTAGAGGAAGGATCTCAGGTTTGGTATTAGAGGCATTGAGATATCACATCTCATGCTATAGGAAGGGTCTCAGGATTGGAATGGGAAGGAGTTGGATATCACATTTCATGCTATAGGAAGGGTCTCAGGTTTGGTATAAGCATTGAGATGTCACATCTCATGCTATAGGAAGGGTCTCAGGATTGGAATGGGAAGGAGTTGGATATCACATCTCATGTTATAGGAAGGATCTCAGGTTTGGTATTAGAAGCATTGAGATATCACATCTCATGCTATAGGAAGGGTCTCAGGATTGGAATGGGAAGGAGTTGTATATGACATCTCATGCCATAGGAAGGGTCTCAGGTTTGGTATAAGCATTGAGATATCACATCTCTGCTATCGGAAGGGTCTCAGGATTGGAATGGGAAGGAGTTGGATATCCCATCTCATGTTATAGGAAGAGTCTCAGGTTTGGTATTAGAAGCATTGAGATATCACATCTGATGCTATAGGAAGTGTCTCAGGATTGGAATGGGAAGGAGTTTGATATCACATCTCATGCCATGTATGGGTCTCAGGTTTTGTAGAAGCATTGGGATATCACATCTCATGCTATCGGAAGGGTATCAGGATTGGATTTGGAAGGAGTTGGATATCACATCTCATGTTATAGGAAGGGTCTCAGGATTGGAATGGGAAGGACTTGGATATCACATCTCATGCTATAGGAAGGCTCTCAGGTTTGGAAGGGGAAGGAGTTGGATATCACATTTCATGTTAGAGGTAGGATCTCAGGTTTGGTATTAGAGGCATTGAGATATCACATATCATGCTATCAGAAGGGTCTCAGGATTGGAATGGGAAGGAGTTGGATATCACATCTCATGCTAAAGGGAGGGTCTCAGGTTTGGAAGGGGAAGGATTTGGATATCACGTCTCATGTTATAGGAAGGATCTCAGGTTTGGTATTAGAAGCATTGAGATATCACATCTCATGCTATCGGAAGGATCTCAGGTTTGGTATTAGAGGCATTGAGATATCACATCTCATGCTAAAGGGAGGGTCTCAGGTTTGGAAGGGGAAGGATTTGGATATCACATCTCTTGTTATAGGAAGGATCACAGGTTTGGTATTAGAAGCATTGAGATATCACATCTCATGCTATCGGAAGGGTCTCAGGATTGGAATGGGAAGGAGTTGGATAACACATCTCATGCTAAAGGGAGGGTCTCAGGTTTGGAAGGGGAAGGATTTGGATATCACATCTCATGTTATAGGAAGGATCTCAGGTTTGGTATTAGAGGCATTGAGATATCACATCTCATGCTATCTATCATAAGGGTCTCAGGATTGGAATGGGAAGGAGTTGGATATCACATCTCATGCTAAAGGGAGGGTCTCAGGTTTGGAAGGGGAAGGATTTGGATATCACATCACATGTTATAAGAAGGATCTCAGGTTTGGTATTAGAAGCATTGAGATATCACATCTCATGCTATCGGAAGGGTCTCAGGATTGGAACGGGAAGGAGTCGGATATCACATCTCATGCTATAGGAAGGCTCTCAGGTTTGGAAGGGGAAAGAGTTGGATATCACATTTCATGTTAGAGGTAGGATCTCAGGTTTGGTATTAGAGGCATTGAGATATCACATCTCATGCTATCAGAAGGGTCTCAGGATTGGAATGGGAAGGAGTTGGATATCACATCTCATGCTAAAGGGAGGGTCTCAGGTTTGGAAGGGGAAGGATTTGGATATCACGTCTCATGTTATAGGAAGGATCTCAGGTTTGGTATTAGAAGCATTGAGATATCACATCTCATGCTATCGGAAGGATCTCCGGTTTGGTGGTTTGGTATTAGAGGCATTGAGATATCACATCTCATGCTAAAGGGAGGGTCTCAGGTTTGGAAGGGGAAGGATTTGGATATCACATCTCTTGTTATAGGAAGGATCACAGGTTTGGTATTAGAAGCATTGAGATATCACATCTCATGCTATCGGAAGGGTCTCAGGATTGTAATGGGACGGAGTTGGATATCACATCTCATGCTAAAGGGAGGGTCTCAGGTTTGGAAGGGGAAGGATGTGGATATCACATTTCATGTTAGAGGTAGGATCTCAGGTTTGGTATTGGAGGCATTGAGATATCACATCTCATGCTATCAGAAGGGTCTCAGGATGGGAATGGGAAGGAGTTGGCTATCACATCTCATGCTAAAGGGAGGGTCTCAGGTTTGGAAGGGGAAGGATTTGGATATCACATCTCATGTTATCGGAAGGATCTCAGGTTTGGTATTAGAAGCATTGAGATATCACATCTCATGCTATAGGAAGGGTCTCAGGTTTGGTATTAGAAGCATTGAGATATCAAGTCTCATGGTATAGGAAGGGTCTCAGAATTGGAATGGGAAGGAGTTGGATATCTCAAGCTATAGGAAGGGTCTCAGGATTGGAATGGGAAGGGGTTTGATATCACAACTCATGCCATAGTATGGGTCTCAGGTTTGGTAGAAACATTGGGATATCACATCTCATGCTATCGGAAGGGTATCAGGATTTGATTTGAAAGGAGTTGGATATCCCATCTCATGCTATAGGGAGGGTCTCAGGTTGGAATGGGAAGGAGTTGGATATCACATCTCATGTTATAGGAAGGGTCCCAGGATTGGAATGGGAAGGACTTGGATATCATATCTCATGCTATAGGAAGGCTCTCAGGTTTGGAAGGGGAAGGAGTTGGATATCACATTTCATGTTAGAGGAAGGATCTCAGGTTTGGTATTAGAGGCATTAAGATATCACATCTCATGTTATAGGAAGGGTCTCACGTTTGGTATAAGCATTGAGATATCACATCTCATGCTATAGGAAGGGTCTCAGGATTGGAATGGGAAGGAGTTGGATATCACATCTCAAGCTATAGGAAGGGTCTCACGTTTGGTATAAGCATTGAGATATCACATCTCATGCTATAGGAAGGGTCTCAGGATTGGAATGGGAAGGAGTTGTATATGACATCTCATGCCATAGGAAGTGTCTCAGGTTTGGAATAAGCATTGAGATATCACATCTCATGCTATAGGAAGGGTCTCAGGATTGGAATGGGACGGACTTGGATATCACATCTCATGCTATAGGGAGGGTCTCAGGTTTGGAAGGGGAAGGATTTGGATATCACATCGCATGTTATAGGAAGGATCTCAGGTTTGGTAAGGGAAGGAGTTGGATATCACATTTCATGTTAGAGGTAGGATCTCAGGTTTGGTATTAGAGGCATTGAGGTATCACATCTCATGCTATCAGAAGGGTCTCAGGATTGGAATGGGAAGGAGTTGGATATCACATCTCATGCTAAAGGGAGGGTCTCAGGTTTGGAAGGGGAAGGATTTGGATATCACATCGCATGTTATAGGAAGGATCTCAGGTTTGGTATTAGAATCATTGAGATATCACATCTCATGCTATCGGAAGTATCTCAGGTTTGGTATTAGAGGCATTGAGATATCACATCTCATGCTATCACAAGGGTCTCAGGATTGGAATAGGAAGGAGTTGGATATCACTTCTCATGCTAAAGGGAGGGTCTCAGGTTTGGAAGGGGAAGGATTTGGATATCACATCACATGTTATAAGAAGGATCTCAGGTTTGGTATTAGAAGCATTGAGATATCACATCTCATGCTATCAGAAGGGTCTCAGGATTGGAATGGGAAGGAGTTGGATATCACATCTCATGCTATAGGAAGGGTCTCAGGTTTGGTATAAGCATTGAGATATCACATCTCTGCTATCGGAAGTGTCTCAGGATTGGAATGGGAAGGAGTTGGATATCCCATCTCATGTTATAGGACGGGTCTCAGGTTTGTTATTAGAATCATTGAGATATCATATTGCATGCTGTAGGAAGGGTCTAAGGATTGGAATGGGAAGGACTTGAATATCACATCTCATGCTAAAGGTAGGCTCTCAGGTTTGGAAAGGGAAGGAGTTGGATATCACATTTCATGTTAGAGGAAGGATCTCAGGTTTGGTATTAGAGGCATTGAGATATCACATCTCATGCTATAGGAAGGGTCTCAGGATTGGAATGGGAAGGAGTTGGATATCACATCTCATGCTATAGGAAGGGTCTCAGGTGTGGGATAAGCATTGAGATGTCACATCTCATGCTATAGGAAGGGTCTCAGGATTGGAATGGGAAGGAGTTGGATATCACATCTCATGTTATAGGAAGGATCTCAGGTTTGGTATTAGAAGCATTGAGATATCACATCTCATGCTATAGGAAGGGTCTCAGGATTGGATTGGGAAGGAGTTGTATATGACATCTCATGCCATAGGAAGGGTCTCAGGTTTGGTATAAGCATTGAGATATCACATCTCTGCTATCGGAAGGGTCTCAGGATTGGAATGGGAAGGAGTTGGATATCCCATCTCATGTTATAGGAAGAGTCTCAGGTTTGGTATTAGAAGCATTGAGATATCACATCTGATGCTATAGGAAGTGTCTCAGGATTGGAATGGGAAGGAGTTTGATATCACATCTCATGCTATAGGAAGGCTCTCAGGTTTGGAAGGGGAAGGAGTTGGATATCACATTTCATGTTAGAGGTAGGATCTCAGGTTTGGTATTAGAGGCATTGAGATATCACATCTCATGCTATCAGAAGGGTCTCAGGATTGGAATGGGAAGGAGTTGGATATCACATCTCATGCTAAAGGGAGGGTCTCAGGTTTGGAAGGGGAAGGATTTGGATATCACATCTCATGTTATAGGAAGGATCTCAGGTTTGGTATTAGAAGCACTGAGATATCACATCTCATGCTATCGGAAGGGTATCAGGATTGGATTTGGAAGGAGTTGGATATCACATCTCATGTTATAGGAAGGGTCTCAGGATTGGAATGGGAAGGACTTGGATATCACATCTCATGCTATAGGAAGGCTCTCAGGTTTGGAAGGGGAAGGAGTTGGATATCACATTTCATGTTAGAGGTAGGATCTCAGGTTTGGTATTAGAGGCATTGAGATATCACATCTCATGCTATCAGAAGGGTCTCAGGATTGGAATGGGAAGGAGTTGGATATCACATCTCATGCTAAAGGGAGGGTCTCAGGTTTGGAAGGGGAAGGATTTGGATATCACATCTCATGTTATAGGAAGGATCTCAGGTTTGGTATTAGAAGCACTGAGATATCACATCTCATGCTATCGGAAGGATCTCAGGTTTGGTATTAGAGGCATTGAGATATCACATCTCATGCTATCAGAAGGGTCTCAGGATTGGAATGGGAAGGAGTCGGATATCACATCTCATGCTAAAGGGAGGGTCTCAGGTTTGGAAGTGGAAGGATTTGGATATCACATCTCATGTTATAGGAAGGATCTCAGGTTTGGTATTAGAAGCATTGAGATATCACATCTCATGCTATAGGAAGGGTCTCAGGATTGGAATGGGAAGGAGTTGGATATCACATCTCAAGCTATAGAAAGGGTCTCAGGATTGGAATGGGAAGGAGTTGGATATCACATCTCAAGCTATAGTAAGGGTCTCAGGATTGGAATGGGAAGGAGTTGGATATCACATCTCATGCTATAGGAAGGGTCTCAGGTTTGGTATTAGCATTGAGATATCCCATCTCATGCTATAGGAAGGGTCTCAGGTTTGGAATCGGAAGGAGTTGTATATGACATCTCATGCCATAGGTAGGGTCTCAGGTTTGGTATAAGCATTGAGATATCACATCTCTGCTATCGGAAGGGTCTCAGGATTGGAATGGGAAGGAGTTGGATATCCCATCTCGTTGTAGGAAGGGTCTCAGGTTTTGTATTAGAAGCATTGAGATATCACATCTCATGGTATAGGACGGGTCTCAGAATTGGAATGGGAAGGAGTTAGATATCACTTCTCAAGCTATAGGAAGGGTCTCAGGATTGGAATGGGAAGGAGTTGGATATCACATCTCATGCTAAAGGGAGGGTCTCAGGTTTGGAAGGGAAAGGATTTGGATATCACATTGCATGTTATAGGAAGGATCTCAGGTTTGGTATTAGAATCATTGAGATATCACATCTCATGCTATCGGAAGTATCTCAGGTTTGGTATTAGAGGCATTGAGATATCACATCTCATGCTATCATAAGGGTCTCAGGATTGGAATGGGAAGGAGTTGGATATCACTTCTCATGCTAAAGGGAGGGTCTCAGGTTTGGAAGGGGAAGGATTTGGATATCACATCACATGTTATAAGAAGGATCTCAGGTTTGGTATTAGAAGCATTGAGATATCACATCTCATGCTATCAGAAGGGTCTCAGGATTGGAATGGGAGGGAGTTGGATATCACATCTCATGCTATAGGAAGGGTCTCAGGTTTGGAACGGGAAGGAGTTGGATATCACATCTCATGTTATAGGAAGAGTCTCAGGTTTGGTATAAGCATTGAGATATCACATCTCTGCAATCGGAAGTGTCTCAGGATTGGGATGGGAAGGAGTTGGATATCACATCTCATGCTATAGGAAGGGTCTCAGGTTTGGAACGGGAAGGAGTTGGATATCCCATCTCATGTTATAGGACGGGTCTCAGGTTTGGTATTAGAAGCATTGAGATATCACATCGCATGCTGTAGGAAGGGTCTCAGGATTGGAATGGGAAGGAGTTGGATATTACATCTCATGCTATAGGAAGGGTCTCAGGTTTGGTATAAGCATTGAGCTATCACATCTCTGCTATCGGAAGTGTCTCAGGATTGGAATGGGAAGGAGTTGGATATCCCATCTCATGTTATAGGACGGGTCTCAGGTTTGTTATTAGAATCATTGAGATATCATATTGCATGCTGTAGGAAGGGTCTAAGGATTGGAATGGGAAGGACTTGAATATCACATCTCATGCTATAGGTAGGCTCTCAGGTTTGGAAAGGGAAGGAGTTGGATATCACATTTCATGTTAGAGGAAGGATCTCCGGTTTGGTATTAGAGGCATTGAGATATCACATCTCATGCTATAGGAAGGGTCTCAGGATTGGAATGGGAAGGAGTTGGATATCACATCTCATGTTATAGGAAGGATCTCAGGTTTGGTATTAGAAGCATTGAGATATCACATCTCATGCTATAGGAAGGGTCTCAGGATTGGAATGGGAAGGAGTTGTATATGACATCTCATGCCATAGGAAGGGTCTCAGGTTTGGTATAAGCATTGAGATATCACATCTCTGCTATCGGAAGGGTCTCAGGATTGGGAAGGAGTTGGATATCCCATCTCATGTTATAGGAAGAGTCTCAGGTTTGGTATTAGAAGCATTGAGATATCACATCTGATGCTATAGGAAGTGTCTCAGGATTGGAATGGGAAGGAGTTTGATATCACATCTCATGCCATGTATGGGTCTCAGGTTTTGTAGAAGCATTGGGATATCACATCTCATGCTATCGGAAGGGTATCAGGATTGGATTTGGAAGGAGTTGGATATCACATCTCATGTTATAGGAAGGGTCTCAGGATTGGAATGGGAAGGACTTGGATATCACATCTCATGCTATAGGAAGGCTCTCAGGTTTGGAAGGGGAAGAAGTTGGATATCACATTTCATGTTAGAGGTAGGATCTCAGGTTTGGTATTAGAGGCATTGAGATATCACATATCATGCTATCAGAAGGGTCTCAGGATTGGAATGGGAAGGAGTTGGATATCACATCTCATGCTAAAGGGAGGGTCTCAGGTTTGGAAGGGGAAGGATTTGGATATCACGTCTCATGTTATAGGAAGGATCTCAGGTTTGGTATTAGAAGCATTGAGATATCACATCTCATGCTATCGGAAGGATCTCAGGTTTGGTATTAGAGGCATTGAGATATCACATCTCATGCTATCGGAAGGGTCTCAGGATTGGAATGGGAAGGAGTTGGATATCACATCTCATGCTAAAGGGAGGGTCTCAGGTTTGGAAGGGGAAGGATTTGGATATCACATCTCATGTTATAGGAAGGATCTCAGGTTTGGTATTAGAGGCATTGAGATATCACATCTCATGCTATCTATCATAAGGGTCTCAGGATTGGAATGGGAAGGAGTTGGATATCACATCTCATGCTAAAGGGAGGGTCTCAGGTTTGGAAGGGGAAGGATTTGGATATCACATCACATGTTATAAGAAGGATCTCAGGTTTGGTATTAGAAGCATTGAGATATCACATCTCATGCTATCGGAAGGGTCTCAGGATTGGAACGGGAAGGAGTCGGATATCACATCTCATGCTATAGGAAGGCTCTCAGGTTTGGAAGGGGAAAGAGTTGGATATCACATTTCATGTTAGAGGTAGGATCTCAGGTTTGGTATTAGAGGCATTGAGATATCACATCTCATGCTATCAGAAGGGTCTCAGGATTGGAATGGGAAGGAGTTGGATATCACATCTCATGCTAAAGGGAGGGTCTCAGGTTTGGAAGGGGAAGGATTTGGATATCACGTCTCATGTTATAGGAAGGATCTCAGGTTTGGTATTAGAAGCATTGAGATATCACATCTCATGCTATCGGAAGGATCTCAGGTTTGGTGGTTTGGTATTAGAGGCATTGAGATATCACATCTCATGCTAAAGGGAGGGTCTCAGGTTTGGAAGGGGAAGGATTTGGATATCACATCTCTTGTTATAGGAAGGATCACAGGTTTGGTATTAGAAGCATTGAGATATCACATCTCATGCTATCGGAAGGATCTCAGGATTGGAATGGGACGGAGTTGGATATCACATCTCATGCTAAAGGGAGGGTCTCAGGTTTGGAAGGGGAAGGATGTGGATATCACATTTCATGTTAGAGGTAGGATCTCAGGTTTGGTATTGGAGGCATTGAGATATCACAGCTCATGCTATCAGAAGGGTCTCAAGATGGGAATGGGAAGGAGTTGGATATCACATCTCATGCTAAAGGGAGGGTCTCAGGTTTGGAAGGGGAAGGATTTGGATATCACATCTCATGTTATCGGAAGGATCTCAGGTTTGGTATTAGAAGCATTGAGATATCACATCTCATGCTATAGGAAGGGTCTCAGGTTTGGTATTAGAAGCATTGAGATATCAAGTCTCATGGTATAGGAAGGGTCTCAGAATTGGAATGGGAAGGAGTTGGATATCTCAAGCTATAGGATGGGTCTCAGGATTGGAATGGGAAGGGGTTTGATATCACAACTCATGCCATAGTATGGGTCTCAGGTTTGGTAGAAACATTGGGATATCACATCTCATGCTATCGGAAGGGTATCAGGATTTTATTTGGAAGGAGTTGGATATCCCATCTCATGCTATAGGAAGGGTCTCAGGTTGGAATGGGAAGGAGTTGGATATCACATCTCATGTTATAGGAAGGGTCCCAGGATTGGAATGGGAAGGACTTGGATATCATATCTCATGCTATAGGAAGGCTCTCAGGTTTGGAAGGGGAAGGAGTTGGATATCACATTTCATGTTAGAGGAAGGATCTCAGGTTTGGTATTAGAGGCATTAAGATATCACATCTCATGTTATAGGAAGGGTCTCACGTTTGGTATAAGCATTGAGATATCACATCTCATGCTATAGGAAGGGTCTCAGGATTGGAATGGGAAGGAGTCGGATATCACATCTCATGCTAAAGGGAGGGTCTCAGGTTTGGAAGGGGAAGGAGTTGGATATCACATTTCATGTTAGAGGTAGGATCTCAGGTTTGGTATTAGAGGCATTGAGATATCACATCTCATGCTATCAGAAGGGTCTCAGGATTGGAATGGGAAGGAGTTGGATATCACATCTCATGCTAAAGGGAGGGTCTCAGGTTTGGAAGGGGAAGGATTTGGATATCACATCTCATGTTATAGGAAGGATCTCAGGTTTGGTATTAGAAGCACTGAGATATCACATCTCATGCTATCGGAAGGATCTCAGGTTTGGTATTAGAGGCATTGAGATATCACATCTCATGCTATCAGAAGGGTCTCAGGATTGGAATGGGAAGGAGTCGGATATCACATCTCATGCTAAAGGGAGGGTCTCAGGTTTGGAAGTGGAAGGATTTGGATATCACATCTCATGTTATAGGAAGGATCTCAGGTTTGGTATTAGAAGCATTGAGATATCACATCTCATGCTATAGGAAGGGTCTCAGGATTGGAATGGGAAGGAGTTGGATATCACATCTCAAGCTATAGAAAGGGTCTCAGGATTGGAATGGGAAGGAGTTGGATATCACATCTCAAGCTATAGTAAGGGTCTCAGGATTGGAATGGGAAGGAGTTGGATATCACATCTCATGCTATAGGAAGGGTCTCAGGTTTGGTATTAGCATTGAGATATCCCATCTCATGCTATAGGAAGGGTCTCAGGTTTGGAATCGGAAGGAGTTGTATATGACATCTCATGCCATAGGTAGGGTCTCAGGTTTGGTATAAGCATTGAGATATCACATCTCTGCTATCGGAAGGGTCTCAGGATTGGAATGGGAAGGAGTTGGATATCCCATCTCGTTGTAGGAAGGGTCTCAGGTTTTGTATTAGAAGCATTGAGATATCACATCTCATGGTATAGGACGGGTCTCAGAATTGGAATGGGAAGGAGTTAGATATCACTTCTCAAGCTATAGGAAGGGTCTCAGGATTGGAATGGGAAGGAGTTGGATATCACATCTCATGCTAAAGGGAGGGTCTCAGGTTTGGAAGGGAAAGGATTTGGATATCACATTGCATGTTATAGGAAGGATCTCAGGTTTGGTATTAGAATCATTGAGATATCACATCTCATGCTATCGGAAGTATCTCAGGTTTGGTATTAGAGGCATTGAGATATCACATCTCATGCTATCATAAGGGTCTCAGGATTGGAATGGGAAGGAGTTGGATATCACTTCTCATGCTAAAGGGAGGGTCTCAGGTTTGGAAGGGGAAGGATTTGGATATCACATCACATGTTATAAGAAGGATCTCAGGTTTGGTATTAGAAGCATTGAGATATCACATCTCATGCTATCAGAAGGGTCTCAGGATTGGAATGGGAGGGAGTTGGATATCACATCTCATGCTATAGGAAGGGTCTCAGGTTTGGAACGGGAAGGAGTTGGATATCACATCTCATGTTATAGGAAGAGTCTCAGGTTTGGTATAAGCATTGAGATATCACATCTCTGCAATCGGAAGTGTCTCAGGATTGGGATGGGAAGGAGTTGGATATCACATCTCATGCTATAGGAAGGGTCTCAGGTTTGGAACGGGAAGGAGTTGGATATCCCATCTCATGTTATAGGACGGGTCTCAGGTTTGGTATTAGAAGCATTGAGATATCACATCGCATGCTGTAGGAAGGGTCTCAGGATTGGAATGGGAAGGAGTTGGATATTACATCTCATGCTATAGGAAGGGTCTCAGGTTTGGTATAAGCATTGAGCTATCACATCTCTGCTATCGGAAGTGTCTCAGGATTGGAATGGGAAGGAGTTGGATATCCCATCTCATGTTATAGGACGGGTCTCAGGTTTGTTATTAGAATCATTGAGATATCATATTGCATGCTGTAGGAAGGGTCTAAGGATTGGAATGGGAAGGACTTGAATATCACATCTCATGCTATAGGTAGGCTCTCAGGTTTGGAAAGGGAAGGAGTTGGATATCACATTTCATGTTAGAGGAAGGATCTCCGGTTTGGTATTAGAGGCATTGAGATATCACATCTCATGCTATAGGAAGGGTCTCAGGATTGGAATGGGAAGGAGTTGGATATCACATCTCATGTTATAGGAAGGATCTCAGGTTTGGTATTAGAAGCATTGAGATATCACATCTCATGCTATAGGAAGGGTCTCAGGATTGGAATGGGAAGGAGTTGTATATGACATCTCATGCCATAGGAAGGGTCTCAGGTTTGGTATAAGCATTGAGATATCACATCTCTGCTATCGGAAGGGTCTCAGGATTGGGAAGGAGTTGGATATCCCATCTCATGTTATAGGAAGAGTCTCAGGTTTGGTATTAGAAGCATTGAGATATCACATCTGATGCTATAGGAAGTGTCTCAGGATTGGAATGGGAAGGAGTTTGATATCACATCTCATGCCATGTATGGGTCTCAGGTTTTGTAGAAGCATTGGGATATCACATCTCATGCTATCGGAAGGGTATCAGGATTGGATTTGGAAGGAGTTGGATATCACATCTCATGTTATAGGAAGGGTCTCAGGATTGGAATGGGAAGGACTTGGATATCACATCTCATGCTATAGGAAGGCTCTCAGGTTTGGAAGGGGAAGAAGTTGGATATCACATTTCATGTTAGAGGTAGGATCTCAGGTTTGGTATTAGAGGCATTGAGATATCACATATCATGCTATCAGAAGGGTCTCAGGATTGGAATGGGAAGGAGTTGGATATCACATCTCATGCTAAAGGGAGGGTCTCAGGTTTGGAAGGGGAAGGATTTGGATATCACGTCTCATGTTATAGGAAGGATCTCAGGTTTGGTATTAGAAGCATTGAGATATCACATCTCATGCTATCGGAAGGATCTCAGGTTTGGTATTAGAGGCATTGAGATATCACATCTCATGCTATCGGAAGGGTCTCAGGATTGGAATGGGAAGGAGTTGGATATCACATCTCATGCTAAAGGGAGGGTCTCAGGTTTGGAAGGGGAAGGATTTGGATATCACATCTCATGTTATAGGAAGGATCTCAGGTTTGGTATTAGAGGCATTGAGATATCACATCTCATGCTATCTATCATAAGGGTCTCAGGATTGGAATGGGAAGGAGTTGGATATCACATCTCATGCTAAAGGGAGGGTCTCAGGTTTGGAAGGGGAAGGATTTGGATATCACATCACATGTTATAAGAAGGATCTCAGGTTTGGTATTAGAAGCATTGAGATATCACATCTCATGCTATCGGAAGGGTCTCAGGATTGGAACGGGAAGGAGTCGGATATCACATCTCATGCTATAGGAAGGCTCTCAGGTTTGGAAGGGGAAAGAGTTGGATATCACATTTCATGTTAGAGGTAGGATCTCAGGTTTGGTATTAGAGGCATTGAGATATCACATCTCATGCTATCAGAAGGGTCTCAGGATTGGAATGGGAAGGAGTTGGATATCACATCTCATGCTAAAGGGAGGGTCTCAGGTTTGGAAGGGGAAGGATTTGGATATCACGTCTCATGTTATAGGAAGGATCTCAGGTTTGGTATTAGAAGCATTGAGATATCACATCTCATGCTATCGGAAGGATCTCAGGTTTGGTGGTTTGGTATTAGAGGCATTGAGATATCACATCTCATGCTAAAGGGAGGGTCTCAGGTTTGGAAGGGGAAGGATTTGGATATCACATCTCTTGTTATAGGAAGGATCACAGGTTTGGTATTAGAAGCATTGAGATATCACATCTCATGCTATCGGAAGGATCTCAGGATTGGAATGGGACGGAGTTGGATATCACATCTCATGCTAAAGGGAGGGTCTCAGGTTTGGAAGGGGAAGGATGTGGATATCACATTTCATGTTAGAGGTAGGATCTCAGGTTTGGTATTGGAGGCATTGAGATATCACAGCTCATGCTATCAGAAGGGTCTCAAGATGGGAATGGGAAGGAGTTGGATATCACATCTCATGCTAAAGGGAGGGTCTCAGGTTTGGAAGGGGAAGGATTTGGATATCACATCTCATGTTATCGGAAGGATCTCAGGTTTGGTATTAGAAGCATTGAGATATCACATCTCATGCTATAGGAAGGGTCTCAGGTTTGGTATTAGAAGCATTGAGATATCAAGTCTCATGGTATAGGAAGGGTCTCAGAATTGGAATGGGAAGGAGTTGGATATCTCAAGCTATAGGATGGGTCTCAGGATTGGAATGGGAAGGGGTTTGATATCACAACTCATGCCATAGTATGGGTCTCAGGTTTGGTAGAAACATTGGGATATCACATCTCATGCTATCGGAAGGGTATCAGGATTTTATTTGGAAGGAGTTGGATATCCCATCTCATGCTATAGGAAGGGTCTCAGGTTGGAATGGGAAGGAGTTGGATATCACATCTCATGTTATAGGAAGGGTCCCAGGATTGGAATGGGAAGGACTTGGATATCATATCTCATGCTATAGGAAGGCTCTCAGGTTTGGAAGGGGAAGGAGTTGGATATCACATTTCATGTTAGAGGAAGGATCTCAGGTTTGGTATTAGAGGCATTAAGATATCACATCTCATGTTATAGGAAGGGTCTCACGTTTGGTATAAGCATTGAGATATCACATCTCATGCTATAGGAAGGGTCTCAGGATTGGAATGGGAAGGAGTCGGATATCACATCTCATGCTAAAGGGAGGGTCTCAGGTTTGGAAGGGGAAGGAGTTGGATATCACATTTCATGTTAGAGGTAGGATCTCAGGTTTGGTATTAGAGGCATTGAGATATCACATCTCATGCTATCAGAAGGGTCTCAGGATTGGAATGGGAAGGAGTTGGATATCACATCTCATGCTAAAGGGAGGGTCTCAGGTTTGGAAGGGGAAGGATTTGGATATCACATCTCATGTTATAGGAAGGATCTCAGGTTTGGTATTAGAAGCACTGAGATATCACATCTCATGCTATCGGAAGGATCTCAGGTTTGGTATTAGAGGCATTGAGATATCACATCTCATGCTATCAGAAGGGTCGCAGGATTGGAATGGGAAGGAGTCGGATATCACATCTCATGCTAAAGGGAGGGTCTCAGGTTTGGAAGTGGAAGGATTTGGATATCACATCTCATGTTATAGGAAGGATCTCAGGTTTGGTATTAGAAGCATTGAGATATCACATCTCATGCTATAGGAAGGGTCTCAGGATTGGAATGGGAAGGAGTTGGATATCACATCTCAAGCTATAGAAAGGGTCTCAGGATTGGAATGGGAAGGAGTTGGATATCACATCTCAAGCTATAGTAAGGGTCTCAGGATTGGAATGGGAAGGAGTTGGATATCACATCTCATGCTATAGGAAGGGTCTCAGGTTTGGTATTAGCATTGAGATATCCCATCTCATGCTATAGGAAGGGTCTCAGGTTTGGAATCGGAAGGAGTTGTATATGACATCTCATGCCATAGGTAGGGTCTCAGGTTTGGTATAAGCATTGAGATATCACATCTCTGCTATTGGAAGGGTCTCAGGATTGGAATGGGAAGGAGTTGGATATCCCATCTCGTTGTAGGAAGGGTCTCAGGTTTTGTATTAGAAGCATTGAGATATCACATCTCATGGTATAGGACGGGTCTCAGAATTGGAATGGGAAGGAGTTAGATATCACTTCTCAAGCTATAGGAAGGGTCTCAGGATTGGAATGGGAAGGAGTTGGATATCACATCTCATGCTAAAGGGAGGGTCTCAGGTTTGGAAGGGAAAGGATTTGGATATCACATTGCATGTTATAGGAAGGATCTCAGGTTTGGTATTAGAATCATTGAGATATCACATCTCATGCTATCGGAAGTATCTCAGGTTTGGTATTAGAGGCATTGAGATATCACATCTCATGCTATCATAAGGGTCTCAGGATTGGAATGGGAAGGAGTTGGATATCACTTCTCATGCTAAAGGGAGGGTCTCAGGTTTGGAAGGGGAAGGATTTGGATATCACATCACATGTTATAAGAAGGATCTCAGGTTTGGTATTAGAAGCATTGAGATATCACATCTCATGCTATCAGAAGGGTCTCAGGATTGGAATGGGAGGGAGTTGGATATCACATCTCATGCTATAGGAAGGGTCTCAGGTTTGGAACGGGAAGGAGTTGGATATCACATCTCATGTTATAGGAAGAGTCTCAGGTTTGGTATAAGCATTGAGATATCACATCTCTGCAATCGGAAGTGTCTCAGGATTGGGATGGGAAGGAGTTGGATATCACATCTCATGCTATAGGAAGGGTCTCAGGTTTGGAACGGGAAGGAGTTGGATATCCCATCTCATGTTATAGGACGGGTCTCAGGTTTGGTATTAGAAGCATTGAGATATCACATCGCATGCTGTAGGAAGGGTCTCAGGATTGGAATGGGAAGGAGTTGGATATTACATCTCATGCTATAGGAAGGGTCTCAGGTTTGGTATAAGCATTGAGCTATCACATCTCTGCTATCGGAAGTGTCTCAGGATTGGAATGGGAAGGAGTTGGATATCCCATCTCATGTTATAGGACGGGTCTCAGGTTTGTTATTAGAATCATTGAGATATCATATTGCATGCTGTAGGAAGGGTCTAAGGATTGGAATGGGAAGGACTTGAATATCACATCTCATGCTATGGGTAGGCTCTCAGGTTTGGAAAGGGAAGGAGTTGGATATCACATTTCATGTTAGAGGAAGGATCTCCGGTTTGGTATTAGAGGCATTGAGATATCACATCTCATGCTATAGGAAGGGTCTCAGGATTGGAATGGGAAGGAGTTGGATATCACATCTCATGTTATAGGAAGGATCTCAGGTTTGGTATTAGAAGCATTGAGATATCACATCTCATGCTATAGGAAGGGTCTCAGGATTGGAATGGGAAGGAGTTGTATATGACATCTCATGCCATAGGAAGGGTCTCAGGTTTGGTATAAGCATTGAGATATCACATCTCTGCTATCGGAAGGGTCTCAGGATTGGGAAGGAGTTGGATATCCCATCTCATGTTATAGGAAGAGTCTCAGGTTTGGTATTAGAAGCATTGAGATATCACATCTGATGCTATAGGAAGTGTCTCAGGATTGGAATGGGAAGGAGTTTGATATCACATCTCATGCCATGTATGGGTCTCAGGTTTTGTAGAAGCATTGGGATATCACATCTCATGCTATCGGAAGGGTATCAGGATTGGATTTGGAAGGAGTTGGATATCACATCTCATGTTATAGGAAGGGTCTCAGGATTGGAATGGGAAGGACTTGGATATCACATCTCATGCTATAGGAAGGCTCTCAGGTTTGGAAGGGGAAGAAGTTGGATATCACATTTCATGTTAGAGGTAGGATCTCAGGTTTGGTATTAGAGGCATTGAGATATCACATATCATGCTATCAGAAGGGTCTCAGGATTGGAATGGGAAGGAGTTGGATATCACATCTCATGCTAAAGGGAGGGTCTCAGGTTTGGAAGGGGAAGGATTTGGATATCACGTCTCATGTTATAGGAAGGATCTCAGGTTTGGTATTAGAAGCATTGAGATATCACATCTCATGCTATCGGAAGGATCTCAGGTTTGGTATTAGAGGCATTGAGATATCACATCTCATGCTATCGGAAGGGTCTCAGGATTGGAATGGGAAGGAGTTGGATATCACATCTCATGCTAAAGGGAGGGTCTCAGGTTTGGAAGGGGAAGGATTTGGATATCACATCTCATGTTATAGGAAGGATCTCAGGTTTGGTATTAGAGGCATTGAGATATCACATCTCATGCTATCTATCATAAGGGTCTCAGGATTGGAATGGGAAGGAGTTGGATATCACATCTCATGCTAAAGGGAGGGTCTCAGGTTTGGAAGGGGAAGGATTTGGATATCACATCACATGTTATAAGAAGGATCTCAGGTTTGGTATTAGAAGCATTGAGATATCACATCTCATGCTATCGGAAGGGTCTCAGGATTGGAACGGGAAGGAGTCGGATATCACATCTCATGCTATAGGAAGGCTCTCAGGTTTGGAAGGGGAAAGAGTTGGATGTCACATTTCATGTTAGAGGTAGGATCTCAGGTTTGGTATTAGAGGCATTGAGATATCACATCTCATGCTATCAGAAGGGTCTCAGGATTGGAATGGGAAGGAGTTGGATATCACATCTCATGCTAAAGGGAGGGTCTCAGGTTTGGAAGGGGAAGGATTTGGATATCACGTCTCATGTTATAGGAAGGATCTCAGGTTTGGTATTAGAAGCATTGAGATATCACATCTCATGCTATCGGAAGGATCTCAGGTTTGGTGGTTTGGTATTAGAGGCATTGAGATATCACATCTCATGCTAAAGGGAGGGTCTCAGGTTTGGAAGGGGAAGGATTTGGATATCACATCTCTTGTTATAGGAAGGATCACAGGTTTGGTATTAGAAGCATTGAGATATCACATCTCATGCTATCGGAAGGATCTCAGGATTGGAATGGGACGGAGTTGGATATCACATCTCATGCTAAAGGGAGGGTCTCAGGTTTGGAAGGGGAAGGATGTGGATATCACATTTCATGTTAGAGGTAGGATCTCAGGTTTGGTATTGGAGGCATTGAGATATCACAGCTCATGCTATCAGAAGGGTCTCAAGATGGGAATGGGAAGGAGTTGGATATCACATCTCATGCTAAAGGGAGGGTCTCAGGTTTGGAAGGGGAAGGATTTGGATATCACATCTCATGTTATCGGAAGGATCTCAGGTTTGGTATTAGAAGCATTGAGATATCACATCTCATGCTATAGGAAGGGTCTCAGGTTTGGTATTAGAAGCATTGAGATATCAAGTCTCATGGTATAGGAAGGGTCTCAGAATTGGAATGGGAAGGAGTTGGATATCTCAAGCTATAGGATGGGTCTCAGGATTGGAATGGGAAGGGGTTTGATATCACAACTCATGCCATAGTATGGGTCTCAGGTTTGGTAGAAACATTGGGATATCACATCTCATGCTATCGGAAGGGTATCAGGATTTTATTTGGAAGGAGTTGGATATCCCATCTCATGCTATAGGAAGGGTCTCAGGTTGGAATGGGAAGGAGTTGGATATCACATCTCATGTTATAGGAAGGGTCCCAGGATTGGAATGGGAAGGACTTGGATATCATATCTCATGCTATAGGAAGGCTCTCAGGTTTGGAAGGGGAAGGAGTTGGATATCACATTTCATGTTAGAGGAAGGATCTCAGGTTTGGTATTAGAGGCATTAAGATATCACATCTCATGTTATAGGAAGGGTCTCACGTTTGGTATAAGCATTGAGATATCACATCTCATGCTATAGGAAGGGTCTCAGGATTGGAATGGGAAGGAGTTGGATATCACATCTCAAGCTATAGGAAGGGTCTCACGTTTGGTATAAGCATTGAGATATCACATCTCATGCTATAGGAAGGGTCTCAGGATTGGAATGGGAAGGTGTTGGATATCACATCTCATGTTATAGGAAAGATCTCAGGTTTGGTATTAGAAGCATTGCGACATCACATCTCATGTTATAGGAAGGGTCTCAGGATTGGAATGGGAAGAAGTTGGCTATCACATCTCATGCTATAGGAAGGGTCTCAGGTTTGGTATAAGCATAGAGATATCACATCTCATGCTATAGGAAGGGTCTCAGGATTGGAATGGGAAGGAGTTGTATATGACATCTCATGCCATAGGAAGGGTCTCAGGTTTGGAATAAGCATTGAGATATCACATCTCATGCTATAGGAAGGGTCTCAGGATTGGAATGGGACGGACTTGGATATCACATCTCATGCTATAGGAAGGGTCTCAGGTTTGGAAGGGGAAGGATTTGGATATCACATCGCATGTTATAGGAAGGATCTCAGGTTTGGTAAGGGAAGGAGTTGGATATCACATTTCATGTTAGAGGTAGGATCTCAGGTTTGGTATTAGAGGCATTGAGGTATCACATCTCATGCTATCAGAAGGGTCTCAGGATTGGAATGGGAAGGAGTTGGATATCACATCTCATGCTAAAGGGAGGGTCTCAGGTTTGGAAGGGGAAGGATTTGGATATCACATTGCATGTTATAGGAAGGATCTCAGGTTTGGTATTAGAATCATTGAGATATCACATCTCATGCTATCGGAAGTATCTCAGGTTTGGTATTAGAGGCAGTGAGATATCACATCTCATGCTATCATAAGGGTCTCAGGATTGGAATGGGAAGGAGTTGGATATCACTTCTCATGCTAAAGGGAGGGTCTCAGGTTTGGAAGGGGAAGGATTTGGATATCACATCACATGTTATAAGAAGGATCTCAGGTTTGGTATTAGAAGCATTGAGATATCACATCTCATGCTATCAGAAGGGTCTCAGGATTGGTATGGGAAGGAGTTGGATATCACATCTCATGCTATAGGAAGGGTCTCAGGTTTGGAACGGGAAGGAGTTGGATATCACATCTCATGTTATAGGAAGAGTCTCAGGTTTGGTATAAGCATTGAGATATCACATCTCTGCAATCGGAAGTGTCTCAGGATTGGGATGGGAAGGAGTTGGATATCACATCTCATGCTATAGGAAGGGTCTCAGGTTTGGAACGGGAAGGAGTTGGATATCCCATCTCATGTTATAGGACGGGTCTCAGGTTTGGTATTAGAAGCATTGAGATATCACATCGCATGCTGTAGGAAGGGTCTCAGGATTGGAATGGGAAGGAGTTGGATATTACATCTCATGCTATAGGAAGGGTCTCAGGTTTGGTATAAGCATTGAGCTATCACATCTCTGCTATCGGAAGTGTCTCAGGATTGGAATGGGAAGGAGTTGGATATCCCATCTCATGTTATAGGACGGGTCTCAGGTTTGTTATTAGAATCATTGAGATATCATATTGCATGCTGTAGGAAGGGTCTAAGGATTGGAATGGGAAGGACTTGAATATCACATCTCATGCTATAGGTAGGCTCTCAGGTTTGGAAAGGGAAGGAGTTGGATATCACATTTCATGTTAGAGGAAGGATCTCCGGTTTGGTATTAGAGGCATTGAGATATCACATCTCATGCTATAGGAAGGGTCTCAGGATTGGAATGGGAAGGAGTTGGATATCACATCTCATGTTATAGGAAGGATCTCAGGTTTGGTATTAGAAGCATTGAGATATCACATCTCATGCTATAGGAAGGGTCTCAGGATTGGAATGGGAAGGAGTTGTATATGACATCTCATGCCATAGGAAGGGTCTCAGGTTTGGTATAAGCATTGAGATATCACATCTCTGCTATCGGAAGGGTCTCAGGATTGGGAAGGAGTTGGATATCCCATCTCATGTTATAGGAAGAGTCTCAGGTTTGGTATTAGAAGCATTGAGATATCACATCTGATGCTATAGGAAGTGTCTCAGGATTGGAATGGGAAGGAGTTTGATATCACATCTCATGCCATGTATGGGTCTCAGGTTTTGTAGAAGCATTGGGATATCACATCTCATGCTATCGGAAGGGTATCAGGATTGGATTTGGAAGGAGTTGGATATCACATCTCATGTTATAGGAAGGGTCTCAGGATTGGAATGGGAAGGACTTGGATATCACATCTCATGCTATAGGAAGGCTCTCAGGTTTGGAAGGGGAAGAAGTTGGATATCACATTTCATGTTAGAGGTAGGATCTCAGGTTTGGTATTAGAGGCATTGAGATATCACATATCATGCTATCAGAAGGGTCTCAGGATTGGAATGGGAAGGAGTTGGATATCACATCTCATGCTAAAGGGAGGGTCTCAGGTTTGGAAGGGGAAGGATTTGGATATCACGTCTCATGTTATAGGAAGGATCTCAGGTTTGGTATTAGAAGCATTGAGATATCACATCTCATGCTATCGGAAGGATCTCAGGTTTGGTATTAGAGGCATTGAGATATCACATCTCATGCTATCGGAAGGGTCTCAGGATTGGAATGGGAAGGAGTTGGATATCACATCTCATGCTAAAGGGAGGGTCTCAGGTTTGGAAGGGGAAGGATTTGGATATCACATCTCATGTTATAGGAAGGATCTCAGGTTTGGTATTAGAGGCATTGAGATATCACATCTCATGCTATCTATCATAAGGGTCTCAGGATTGGAATGGGAAGGAGTTGGATATCACATCTCATGCTAAAGGGAGGGTCTCAGGTTTGGAAGGGGAAGGATTTGGATATCACATCACATGTTATAAGAAGGATCTCAGGTTTGGTATTAGAAGCATTGAGATATCACATCTCATGCTATCGGAAGGGTCTCAGGATTGGAACGGGAAGGAGTCGGATATCACATCTCATGCTATAGGAAGGCTCTCAGGTTTGGAAGGGGAAAGAGTTGGATATCACATTTCATGTTAGAGGTAGGATCTCAGGTTTGGTATTAGAGGCATTGAGATATCACATCTCATGCTATCAGAAGGGTCTCAGGATTGGAATGGGAAGGAGTTGGATATCACATCTCATGCTAAAGGGAGGGTCTCAGGTTTGGAAGGGGAAGGATTTGGATATCACGTCTCATGTTATAGGAAGGATCTCAGGTTTGGTATTAGAAGCATTGAGATATCACATCTCATGCTATCGGAAGGATCTCAGGTTTGGTGGTTTGGTATTAGAGGCATTGAGATATCACATCTCATGCTAAAGGGAGGGTCTCAGGTTTGGAAGGGGAAGGATTTGGATATCACATCTCTTGTTATAGGAAGGATCACAGGTTTGGTATTAGAAGCATTGAGATATCACATCTCATGCTATCGGAAGGATCTCAGGATTGGAATGGGACGGAGTTGGATATCACATCTCATGCTAAAGGGAGGGTCTCAGGTTTGGAAGGGGAAGGATGTGGATATCACATTTCATGTTAGAGGTAGGATCTCAGGTTTGGTATTGGAGGCATTGAGATATCACAGCTCATGCTATCAGAAGGGTCTCAAGATGGGAATGGGAAGGAGTTGGATATCACATCTCATGCTAAAGGGAGGGTCTCAGGTTTGGAATGGGAAGGATTTGGATATCACATCTCATGTTATCGGAAGGATCTCAGGTTTGGTATTAGAAGCATTGAGATATCACATCTCATGCTATAGGAAGGGTCTCAGGTTTGGTATTAGAAGCATTGAGATATCAAGTCTCATGGTATAGGAAGGGTCTCAGAATTGGAATGGGAAGGAGTTGGATATCTCAAGCTATAGGATGGGTCTCAGGATTGGAATGGGAAGGGGTTTGATATCACAACTCATGCCATAGTATGGGTCTCAGGTTTGGTAGAAACATTGGGATATCACATCTCATGCTATCGGAAGGGTATCAGGATTTTATTTGGAAGGAGTTGGATATCCCATCTCATGCTATAGGAAGGGTCTCAGGTTGGAATGGGAAGGAGTTGGATATCACATCTCATGTTATAGGAAGGGTCCCAGGATTGGAATGGGAAGGACTTGGATATCATATCTCATGCTATAGGAAGGCTCTCAGGTTTGGAAGGGGAAGGAGTTGGATATCACATTTCATGTTAGAGGAAGGATCTCAGGTTTGGTATTAGAGGCATTAAGATATCACATCTCATGTTATAGGAAGGGTCTCACGTTTGGTATAAGCATTGAGATATCACATCTCATGCTATAGGAAGGGTCTCAGGATTGGAATGGGAAGGAGTCGGATATCACATCTCATGCTAAAGGGAGGGTCTCAGGTTTGGAAGGGGAAGGAGTTGGATATCACATTTCATGTTAGAGGTAGGATCTCAGGTTTGGTATTAGAGGCATTGAGATATCACATCTCATGCTATCAGAAGGGTCTCAGGATTGGAATGGGAAGGAGTTGGATATCACATCTCATGCTAAAGGGAGGGTCTCAGGTTTGGAAGGGGAAGGATTTGGATATCACATCTCATGTTATAGGAAGGATCTCAGGTTTGGTATTAGAAGCACTGAGATATCACATCTCATGCTATCGGAAGGATCTCAGGTTTGGTATTAGAGGCATTGAGATATCACATCTCATGCTATCAGAAGGGTCTCAGGATTGGAATGGGAAGGAGTCGGATATCACATCTCATGCTAAAGGGAGGGTCTCAGGTTTGGAAGTGGAAGGATTTGGATATCACATCTCATGTTATAGGAAGGATCTCAGGTTTGGTATTAGAAGCATTGAGATATCACATCTCATGCTATAGGAAGGGTCTCAGGATTGGAATGGGAAGGAGTTGGATATCACATCTCAAGCTATAGAAAGGGTCTCAGGATTGGAATGGGAAGGAGTTGGATATCACATCTCAAGCTATAGTAAGGGTCTCAGGATTGGAATGGGAAGGAGTTGGATATCACATCTCATGCTATAGGAAGGGTCTCAGGTTTGGTATTAGCATTGAGATATCCCATCTCATGCTATAGGAAGGGTCTCAGGTTTGGAATCGGAAGGAGTTGTATATGACATCTCATGCCATAGGTAGGGTCTCAGGTTTGGTATAAGCATTGAGATATCACATCTCTGCTATTGGAAGGGTCTCAGGATTGGAATGGGAAGGAGTTGGATATCCCATCTCGTTGTAGGAAGGGTCTCAGGTTTTGTATTAGAAGCATTGAGATATCACATCTCATGGTATAGGACGGGTCTCAGAATTGGAATGGGAAGGAGTTAGATATCACTTCTCAAGCTATAGGAAGGGTCTCAGGATTGGAATGGGAAGGAGTTGGATATCACATCTCATGCTAAAGGGAGGGTCTCGGGTTTGGAAGGGAAAGGATTTGGATATCACATTGCATGTTATAGGAAGGATCTCAGGTTTGGTATTAGAATCATTGAGATATCACATCTCATGCTATCGGAAGTATCTCAGGTTTGGTATTAGAGGCATTGAGATATCACATCTCATGCTATCATAAGGGTCTCAGGATTGGAATGGGAAGGAGTTGGATATCACTTCTCATGCTAAAGGGAGGGTCTCAGGTTTGGAAGGGGAAGGATTTGGATATCACATCACATGTTATAAGAAGGATCTCAGGTTTGGTATTAGAAGCATTGAGATATCACATCTCATGCTATCAGAAGGGTCTCAGGATTGGAATGGGAGGGAGTTGGATATCACATCTCATGCTATAGGAAGGGTCTCAGGTTTGGAACGGGAAGGAGTTGGATATCACATCTCATGTTATAGGAAGAGTCTCAGGTTTGGTATAAGCATTGAGATATCACATCTCTGCAATCGGAAGTGTCTCAGGATTGGGATGGGAAGGAGTTGGATATCACATCTCATGCTATAGGAAGGGTCTCAGGTTTGGAACGGGAAGGAGTTGGATATCCCATCTCATGTTATAGGACGGGTCTCAGGTTTGGTATTAGAAGCATTGAGATATCACATCGCATGCTGTAGGAAGGGTCTCAGGATTGGAATGGGAAGGAGTTGGATATTACATCTCATGCTATAGGAAGGGTCTCAGGTTTGGTATAAGCATTGAGCTATCACATCTCTGCTATCGGAAGTGTCTCAGGATTGGAATGGGAAGGAGTTGGATATCCCATCTCATGTTATAGGACGGGTCTCAGGTTTGTTATTAGAATCATTGAGATATCATATTGCATGCTGTAGGAAGGGTCTAAGGATTGGAATGGGAAGGACTTGAATATCACATCTCATGCTATGGGTAGGCTCTCAGGTTTGGAAAGGGAAGGAGTTGGATATCACATTTCATGTTAGAGGAAGGATCTCCGGTTTGGTATTAGAGGCATTGAGATATCACATCTCATGCTATAGGAAGGGTCTCAGGATTGGAATGGGAAGGAGTTGGATATCACATCTCATGTTATAGGAAGGATCTCAGGTTTGGTATTAGAAGCATTGAGATATCACATCTCATGCTATAGGAAGGGTCTCAGGATTGGAATGGGAAGGAGTTGTATATGACATCTCATGCCATAGGAAGGGTCTCAGGTTTGGTATAAGCATTGAGATATCACATCTCTGCTATCGGAAGGGTCTCAGGATTGGGAAGGAGTTGGATATCCCATCTCATGTTATAGGAAGAGTCTCAGGTTTGGTATTAGAAGCATTGAGATATCACATCTGATGCTATAGGAAGTGTCTCAGGATTGGAATGGGAAGGAGTTTGATATCACATCTCATGCCATGTATGGGTCTCAGGTTTTGTAGAAGCATTGGGATATCACATCTCATGCTATCGGAAGGGTATCAGGATTGGATTTGGAAGGAGTTGGATATCACATCTCATGTTATAGGAAGGGTCTCAGGATTGGAATGGGAAGGACTTGGATATCACATCTCATGCTATAGGAAGGCTCTCAGGTTTGGAAGGGGAAGAAGTTGGATATCACATTTCATGTTAGAGGTAGGATCTCAGGTTTGGTATTAGAGGCATTGAGATATCACATATCATGCTATCAGAAGGGTCTCAGGATTGGAATGGGAAGGAGTTGGATATCACATCTCATGCTAAAGGGAGGGTCTCAGGTTTGGAAGGGGAAGGATTTGGATATCACGTCTCATGTTATAGGAAGGATCTCAGGTTTGGTATTAGAAGCATTGAGATATCACATCTCATGCTATCGGAAGGATCTCAGGTTTGGTATTAGAGGCATTGAGATATCACATCTCATGCTATCGGAAGGGTCTCAGGATTGGAATGGGAAGGAGTTGGATATCACATCTCATGCTAAAGGGAGGGTCTCAGGTTTGGAAGGGGAAGGATTTGGATATCACATCTCATGTTATAGGAAGGATCTCAGGTTTGGTATTAGAGGCATTGAGATATCACATCTCATGCTATCTATCATAAGGGTCTCAGGATTGGAATGGGAAGGAGTTGGATATCACATCTCATGCTAAAGGGAGGGTCTCAGGTTTGTAAGGGGAAGGATTTGGATATCACATCACATGTTATAAGAAGGATCTCAGGTTTGGTATTAGAAGCATTGAGATATCACATCTCATGCTATCGGAAGGGTCTCAGGATTGGAACGGGAAGGAGTCGGATATCACATCTCATGCTATAGGAAGGCTCTCAGGTTTGGAAGGGGAAAGAGTTGGATATCACATTTCATGTTAGAGGTAGGATCTCAGGTTTGGTATTAGAGGCATTGAGATATCACATCTCATGCTATCAGAAGGGTCTCAGGATTGGAATGGGAAGGAGTTGGATATCACATCTCATGCTAAAGGGAGGGTCTCAGGTTTGGAAGGGGAAGGATTTGGATATCACGTCTCATGTTATAGGAAGGATCTCAGGTTTGGTATTAGAAGCATTGAGATATCACATCTCATGCTATCGGAAGGATCTCAGGTTTGGTGGTTTGGTATTAGAGGCATTGAGATATCACATCTCATGCTAAAGGGAGGGTCTCAGGTTTGGAAGGGGAAGGATTTGGATATCACATCTCTTGTTATAGGAAGGATCACAGGTTTGGTATTAGAAGCATTGAGATATCACATCTCATGCTATCGGAAGGATCTCAGGATTGGAATGGGACGGAGTTGGATATCACATCTCATGCTAAAGGGAGGGTCTCAGGTTTGGAAGGGGAAGGATGTGGATATCACATTTCATGTTAGAGGTAGGATCTCAGGTTTGGTATTGGAGGCATTGAGATATCACAGCTCATGCTATCAGAAGGGTCTCAAGATGGGAATGGGAAGGAGTTGGATATCACATCTCATGCTAAAGGGAGGGTCTCAGGTTTGGAAGGGGAAGGATTTGGATATCACATCTCATGTTATCGGAAGGATCTCAGGTTTGGTATTAGAAGCATTGAGATATCACATCTCATGCTATAGGAAGGGTCTCAGGTTTGGTATTAGAAGCATTGAGATATCAAGTCTCATGGTATAGGAAGGGTCTCAGAATTGGAATGGGAAGGAGTTGGATATCTCAAGCTATAGGATGGGTCTCAGGATTGGAATGGGAAGGGGTTTGATATCACAACTCATGCCATAGTATGGGTCTCAGGTTTGGTAGAAACATTGGGATATCACATCTCATGCTATCGGAAGGGTATCAGGATTTTATTTGGAAGGAGTTGGATATCCCATCTCATGCTATAGGAAGGGTCTCAGGTTGGAATGGGAAGGAGTTGGATATCACATCTCATGTTATAGGAAGGGTCCCAGGATTGGAATGGGAAGGACTTGGATATCATATCTCATGCTATAGGAAGGCTCTCAGGTTTGGAAGGGGAAGGAGTTGGATATCACATTTCATGTTAGAGGAAGGATCTCAGGTTTGGTATTAGAGGCATTAAGATATCACATCTCATGTTATAGGAAGGGTCTCACGTTTGGTATAAGCATTGAGATATCACATCTCATGCTATAGGAAGGGTCTCAGGATTGGAATGGGAAGGAGTTGGATATCACATCTCAAGCTATAGGAAGGGTCTCACGTTTGGTATAAGCATTGAGATATCACATCTCATGCTATAGGAAGGGTCTCAGGATTGGAATGGGAAGGTGTTGGATATCACATCTCATGTTATAGGAAAGATCTCAGGTTTGGTATTAGAAGCATTGCGACATCACATCTCATGTTATAGGAAGGGTCTCAGGATTGGAATGGGAAGAAGTTGGCTATCACATCTCATGCTATAGGAAGGGTCTCAGGTTTGGTATAAGCATAGAGATATCACATCTCATGCTATAGGAAGGGTCTCAGGATTGGAATGGGAAGGAGTTGTATATGACATCTCATGCCATAGGAAGGGTCTCAGGTTTGGAATAAGCATTGAGATATCACATCTCATGCTATAGGAAGGGTCTCAGGATTGGAATGGGACGGACTTGGATATCACATCTCATGCTATAGGAAGGGTCTCAGGTTTGGAAGGGGAAGGATTTGGATATCACATCGCATGTTATAGGAAGGATCTCAGGTTTGGTAAGGGAAGGAGTTGGATATCACATTTCATGTTAGAGGTAGGATCTCAGGTTTGGTATTAGAGGCATTGAGGTATCACATCTCATGCTATCAGAAGGGTCTCAGGATTGGAATGGGAAGGAGTTGGATATCACATCTCATGCTAAAGGGAGGGTCTCAGGTTTGGAAGGGGAAGGATTTGGATATCACATTGCATGTTATAGGAAGGATCTCAGGTTTGGTATTAGAATCATTGAGATATCACATCTCATGCTATCGGAAGTATCTCAGGTTTGGTATTAGAGGCATTGAGATATCACATCTCATGCTATCATAAGGGTCTCAGGATTGGAATGGGAAGGAGTTGGATATCACTTCTCATGCTAAAGGGAGGGTCTCAGGTTTGGAAGGGGAAGGATTTGGATATCACATCACATGTTATAAGAAGGATCTCAGGTTTGGTATTAGAAGCATTGAGATATCACATCTCATGCTATCAGAAGGGTCTCAGGATTGGTATGGGAAGGAGTTGGATATCACATCTCATGCTATAGGAAGGGTCTCAGGTTTGGAACGGGAAGGAGTTGGATATCACATCTCATGTTATAGGAAGAGTCTCAGGTTTGGTATAAGCATTGAGATATCACATCTCTGCAATCGGAAGTGTCTCAGGATTGGGATGGGAAGGAGTTGGATATCACATCTCATGCTATAGGAAGGGTCTCAGGTTTGGAACGGGAAGGAGTTGGATATCCCATCTCATGTTATAGGACGGGTCTCAGGTTTGGTATTAGAAGCATTGAGATATCACATCGCATGCTGTAGGAAGGGTCTCAGGATTGGAATGGGAAGGAGTTGGATATTACATCTCATGCTATAGGAAGGGTCTCAGGTTTGGTATAAGCATTGAGATATCACATCTCTGCTATCGGAAGTGTCTCAGGATTGGAATGGGAAGGAGTTGGATATCCCATCTCATGTTATAGGACGGGTCTCAGGTTTGTTATTAGAATTATTGAGATATCATATTGCATGCTGTAGGAAGGGTCTAAGGATTGGAATGGGAAGGACTTGAATATCACATCTCATGCTATAGGTAGGCTCTCAGGTTTGGAAAGGGAAGGAGTTGGATATCACATTTCATGTTAGAGGAAGGATCTCAGGTTTGGTATTAGAGGCATTGAGATATCACATCTCATGCTATAGGAAGGGTCTCAGGATTGGAATGGGAAGGAGTTGGATATCACATTTCATGCTATAGGAAGGGTCTCAGGTTTGGTATAAGCATTGAGATGTCACATCTCATGCTACAGGAAGGGTCTCAGGATTGGAATGGGAAGGAGTTGTATATGACATCTCATGCCATAGGAAGGGTCTCAGGTTTGGTATTAGAAGCATTGAGATATCACATCTCTGCTATCGGAAGGGTCTCAGGATTGGAATGGGAAGGAGTTGGATATCCCATCTCAGGTTATAGGAAGAGTCTCAGGTTTGGTTTTAGAAGCATTGAGATATCACATCTGATGCTATAGGAAGTGTCTCAGGATTGGAATGGGAAGGAGTTTGATATCACATCTCATGCCATGTATGGGTCTCAGGTTTTGTAGAAGCATTGGGATATCACATCTCATGCTATCGGAAGGGTATCAGGATTGGATTTGGAAGGAGTTGGATATCACATCTCATGTTATAGGAAGGGTCTCAGGATTGGAATGGGAAGGACTTGGATATCACATCTCATGCTATAGGAAGGCTCTCAGGTTTGGAAGGGGAAGGAGTTGGATATCACATTTCATGTTAGAGGTAGGATCTCAGGTTTGGTATTAGAGGCATTGAGATATCACATATCATGCTATCAGAAGGGTCTCAGGATTGGAATGGGAAGGAGTTGGATATCACATCTCATGCTAAAGGGAGGGTCTCAGGTTTGTAAGGGGAAGGATTTGGATATCACGTCTCATGTTATAGGAAGGATCTCAGGTTTGGTATTAGAAGCATTGAGATATCACATCTCATGCTATCGGAAGGATCTCAGGTTTGGTATTAGAGGCATTGAGATATCACATCTCATGCTAAAGGGAGGGTCTCAGGTTTGGAAGGGGAAGGATTTGGATATCACATCTCTTGTTATAGGAAGGATCACAGGTTTGGTATTAGAGGCATTGAGATATCACATCTCATGCTATCGGAAGGGTCTCAGGATTGGAATGGGAAGGAGTTGGATATCACATCTCATGCTAAAGGGAGGGTCTCAGGTTTGGAAGGGGAAGGATTTGGATATCACATCTCATGTTATAGGAAGGATCTCAGGTTTGGTATTAGAGGCATTGAGATATCACATCTCATGCTATCTATCATAAGGGTCTCAGGATTGGAATGGGAAGGAGTTGGATATCACATCTCATGCTAAAGGGAGGGTCTCAGGTTTGGAAGGGGAAGGATTTGGATATCACATCACATGTTATAAGAAGGATCTCAGGTTTGGTATTAGAAGCATTGAGATATCACATCTCATGCTATCGGAAGGGTCTCAGGATTGGAACGGGAAGGAGTCGGATATCACATCTCATGCTATAGGAAGGCTCTCAGGTTTGGAAGGGGAAAGAGTTGGATATCACATTTCATGTTAGAGGTAGGATCTCAGGTTTGGTATTAGAGGCATTGAGATATAACATCTCATGCTATCAGAAGGGTCTCAGGATTGGAATGGGAAGGAGTTGGATATCACATCTCATGCTAAAGGGAGGGTCTCAGGTTTGGAAGGGGAAGGATTTGGATATCACGTCTCATGTTATAGGAAGGATCTCAGGTTTGGTATTAGAAGCATTGAGATATCACATCTCATGCTATCGGAAGGATCTCAGGTTTGGTGGTTTGGTATTAGAGGCATTGAGATATCACATCTCATGCTAAAGGGAGGGTCTCAGGTTTGGAAGGGGAAGGATTTGGATATCACATCTCATGTTATCGGAAGGATCTCAGGTTTGGTATTAGAAGCATTGAGATATCACATCTCATGCTATCGGAAGGGTCTCAGGATTGGAATGGGACGGAGTTGGATATCACATCTCATGCTAAAGGGAGGGTCTCAGGTTTGGAAGGGGAAGGATGTGGATATCACATTTCATGTTAGAGGTAGGATCTCAGGTTTGGTATTGGAGGCATTGAGATATCACATCTCATGCTATCAGAAGGGTCTCAGGATGGGAATGGGAAGGAGTTGGATATCACATCTCATGCTAAAGGGAGGGTCTCAGGTTTGGAAGGGGAAGGATTTGGATATCACATCTCATGTTATCGGAAGGATCTCAGGTTTGGTATTAGAAGCATTGAGATATCACATCTCATGCTATAGGAAGGGTCTCAGGTTTGGTATTAGAAGCATTGAGATATCAAGTCTCATGGTATAGGAAGGGTCTCAGAATTGGAATGGGAAGGAGTTGGATATCTCAAGCTATAGGATGGGTCTCAGGATTGGAATGGGAAGGGGTTTGATATCACATCTCATGTTATGGGAAGGGTCCCAGGATTGGAATGGGAAGGACTTGGATATCATATCTCATGCTATAGGAAGGCTCTCAGGTTTGGAAGGGGAAGGAGTTGGATATCACATTTCATGTTAGAGGAAGGATCTCAGGTTTGGTATTAGAGGCATTAAGATATCACATCTCATGTTATAGGAAGGGTCTCACGTTTGGTATAAGCATTGAGATATCACATCTCATGCTATAGGAAGGGTCTCAGGATTGGAATGGGAAGGAGTTGGATATCACATCTCAAGCTATAGGAAGGGTCTCACGTTTGGTATAAGCATTGAGATATCACATCTCATGCTATAGGAAAGGTCTCAGGATTGGAATGGGAAGGTGTTGGATATCACATCTCATGTTATAGGAAAGATCTCAGGTTTGGTATTAGAAGCATTGCGACATCACATCTCATGTTATAGGAAGGGTCTCAGGATTGGAATGGGAAGAAGTTGGCTATCACATCTCATGCTATAGGAAGGGTCTCAGGTTTGGTATAAGCATTGAGATATCACATCTCATGCTATAGGAAGGGTCTCAGGATTGGAATGGGAAGGAGTTGTATATGACATCTCATGCCATAGGAAGGGTCTCAGGTTTGGAATAAGCATTGAGATATCACATCTCATGCTATAGGAAGGGTCTCAGGATTGGAATGGGACGGACTTGGATATCACATCTCATGCTATAGGGAGGGTCTCAGGATTGGTATGGGAAGGAGTTGTATATGACATCTCATGCCATAGGAAGGGTCTCAGGTTTGGAATAAGCATTGAGGTATCACATCTCATGCTATCAGAAGGGTCTCAGGATTGGAATGGGAAGGAGTTGGATATCACATCTCATGCTAAAGGGAGGGTCTCAGGTTTGGAAGGGGAAGGATTTGGATATCACATCGCATGTTATAGGAAGGATCTCAGGTTTGGTATTAGAATCATTGAGATATCACATCTCATGCTATCGGAAGTATCTCAGGTTTGGTATTAGAGGCATTGAGATATCACATCTCATGCTATCATAAGGGTCTCAGGATTGGAATGGGAAGGAGTTGGATATCACTTCTCATGCTAAAGGGAGGGTCTCAGGTTTGGAAGGGGAAGGATTTGGATATCACATCACATGTTATAAGAAGGATCTCAGGTTTGGTATTAGAAGCATTGAGATATCACATCTCATGCTATCAGAAGGGTCTCAGGATTGGAATGGGAAGGAGTTGGATATCACATCTCATGCTATAGGAAGGGTCTCAGGTTTGGAACGGGAAGGAGTTGGATATCACATCTCATGTTATAGGAAGAGTCTCAGGTTTGGTATAAGCATTGAGATATCACATCTCTGCAATCAGAAGTGTCTCAGGATTGGGATGGGAAGGAGTTGGATATCACATCTCATGCTATAGGAAGGGTCTCAGGTTTGGAACGGGAAGGAGTTGGATATCCCATCTCATGTTATAGGACGGGTCTCAGGTTTGGTATTAGAAGCATTGAGATATCACATCGCATGCTGTAGGAAGGGTCTCAGGATTGGAATGGGAAGGAGTTGGATATTACATCTCATGCTATAGGAAGGGTCTCAGGTTTGGTATAAGCATTGAGATATCACATCTCTGCTATCGGAAGTGTCTCAGGATTGGAATGGGAAGGAGTTGGATATCCCATCTCATGTTATAGGACGGGTCTCAGGTTTGTTATTAGAATCATTGAGATATCATATTGCATGCTGTAGGAAGGGTCTAAGGATTGGAATGGGAAGGACTTGAATATCACATCTCATGCTATAGGTAGGCTCTCAGGTTTGGAAAGGGAAGGAGTTGGATATCACATTTCATGTTAGAGGAAGGATCTCAGGTTTGGTATTAGAGGCATTGAGATATCACATCTCATGCTATAGGAAGGGTCTCAGGATTGGAATGGGAAGGAGTTGGATATCACATCTCATGCTATAGGAAGGGTCTCAGGTGTGGTATAAGCATTGAGATGTCACATCTCATGCTATAGGAAGGGTCTCAGGATTGGAATGGGAAGGAGTTGGATATCACATCTCATGTTATAGGAAGGATCTCAGGTTTGGTATTAGAAGCATTGAGATATCACATCTCATGCTATAGGAAGGGTCTCAGGATTGGAATGGGAAGGAGTTGTATATGACATCTCATGCCATAGGAAGGGTCTCAGGTTTGGTATAAGCATTGAGATATCACATCTCTGCTATCGGAAGGGTCTCAGGATTGGAATGGGAAGGAGTTGGATATCCCATCTCATGTTATAGGAAGAGTCTCAGGTTTGGTATTAGAAGCATTGAGATATCACATCTGATGCTATAGGAAGTGTCTCAGGATTGGAATGGGAAGGAGTTTGATATCACATCTCATGCCATGTATGGGTCTCAGGTTTTGTAGAATAATTGGGATATCACATCTCATGCTATCGGAAGGGTATCAGGATTGGATTTGGAAGGAGTTGGATATCACATCTCATGTTATAGGAAGGGTCTCAGGATTGGAATGGGAAGGACTTGGATATCACATCTCATGCTATAGGAAGGCTCTCAGGTTTGGAAGGGGAAGGAGTTGGATATCACATTTCATGTTAGAGGTAGGATCTCAGGTTTGGTATTAGAGGCATTGAGATATCACATCTCATGCTATCAGAAGGGTCTCAGGATTGGAATGGGAAGGAGTTGGATATCACATCTCATGCTAAAGGGAGGGTCTCAGGTTTGGAAGGGGAAGGATTTGGATATCACATCTCATGTTATAGGAAGGATCTCAGGTTTGGTATTAGAAGCAATGAGATATCACATCTCATGCTATCGGAAGGATCTCAGGTTTGGTATTAGAGGCATTGAGATATCACATCTCATGCTATCAGAAGGGTCTCAGGATTGGAATGGGAAGGAGTCGGATATCACATCTCATGCTAAAGGGAGGGTCTCAGGTTTGGAAGTGGAAGGATTTGGATATCACATCTCATGTTATAGGAAGGATCTCAGGTTTGGTATTAGAAGCATTGAGATATCACATCTCATGCTATAGGAAGGGTCTCAGTATTGGAATGGGAAGGAGTTGGATATCACATCTCAAGCTATAGAAAGGGTCTCAGGATTGGAATGGGAAGGAGTTTGATATCACATCTCAAGCTATAGTAAGGGTCTCAGGATTGGAATGGGAAGGAGTTGGATATCACATCTCATGCTATAGGAAGGGTCTCAGGTTTGGTATTAGCATTGAGATATCCCATCTCATGCTATAGGAAGGGTCTCAGGTTTGGAATCGGAAGGAGTTGTATATGACATCTCATGCCATAGGTAGGGTCTCAGGTTTGGTATAAGCATTGAAATATCACATCTCTGCTATCGGAAGGGTCTCAGGATTGGAATGGGAAGGAGTTGGATATCCCATCTCGTTATAGGAAGGGTCTCAGGTTTGGTATAAGAAGCATTGAGATATCACATCTCATGGTATAGGACGGGTCTCAGAATTGGAATGGGAAGGATTTAGATATCACTTCTCAAGCTATAGGAAGGGTCTCAGGATTGGAATGGGAAGGAGTTGGATATCACATCTCATGCTAAAGGGAGGGTCTCAGGTTTGGAAGGGGAAGGATTTGGATATCACATCGCATGTTATAGGAAGGATCTCAGGTTTGGTATTAGAATCATTGAGATATCACATCTCATGCTATCGGAAGTATCTCAGGTTTGGTATTAGAGGCATTGAGATATCACATCTCATGCTATCATAAGGGTCTCAGGATTGGAATGGGAAGGAGTTGGATATCACTTCTCATGCTAAAGGGAGGGTCTCAGGTTTGGAAGGGGAAGGATTTGGATATCACATCACATGTTATAAGAAGGATCTCAGGTTTGGTATTAGAAGCATTGAGATATCACATCTCATGCTATCAGAAGGGTCTCAGGATTGGAATGGGAGGGAGTTGGATATCACATCTCATGCTATAGGAAGGGTCTCAGGTTTGGAACGGGAAGGAGTTGGATATCACATCTCATGTTATAGGAAGAGTCTCAGGTTTGGTATAAGCATTGAGATATCACATCTCTGCAATCGGAAGTGTCTCAGGATTGGGATGGGAAGGAGTTGGATATCACATCTCATGCTATAGGAAGGGTCTCAGGTTTGGAACGGGAAGGAGTTGGATATCCCATCTCATGTTATAGGACGGGTCTCAGGTTTGGTATTAGAAGCATTGAGATATCACATCGCATGCTGTAGGAAGGGTCTCAGGATTGGAATGGGAAGGAGTTGGATATTACATCTCATGCTATAGGAAGGGTCTCAGGTTTGGTATAAGCATTGAGATATCACATCTCTGCTATCGGAAGTGTCTCAGGATTGGAATGGGAAGGAGTTGGATATCCCATCTCATGTTATAGGACGGGTCTCAGGTTTGTTATTAGAATCATTGAGATATCATATTGCATGCTGTAGGAAGGGTCTAAGGATTGGAATGGGAAGGACTTGAATATCACATCTCATGCTATAGGTAGGCTCTCAGGTTTGGAAAGGGAAGGAGTTGGATATCACATTTCATGTTAGAGGAAGGATCTCAGGTTTGGTATTAGAGGCATTGAGATATCACATCTCATGCTATAGGAAGGGTCTCAGGATTGGAATGGGAAGGAGTTGGATATCACATTTCATGCTATAGGAAGGGTCTCAGGTTTGGTATAAGCATTGAGATGTCACATCTCATGCTATAGGAAGGGTCTCAGGATTGGAATGGGAAGGAGTTGGATATCACATCTCATGTTATAGGAAGGATCTCAGGTTTGGTATTAGAAGCATTGAGATATCACATCTCATGCTATAGGAAGGGTCTCAGGGTTGGAATGGGAAGGAGTTGTATATGACATCTCATGCCATAGGAAGGGTCTCAGGTTTGGTATAAGCATTGAGATATCACATCTCTGCTATCGGAAGTGTCTCAGGATTGGAATGGGAAGGAGTTGGATATCCCATCTCATGTTATAGGACGGGTCTCAGGTTTGTTATTAGAATCATTGAGATATCATATTGCATGCTGTAGGAAGCGTCTAAGGATTGGAATGGGAAGGACGTGAATATCACATCTCATGCTATAGGTAGGCTCTCAGGTTTGGAAAGGGAAGGAGTTGGATATCACATTTCATGTTAGAGGAAGGATCTCAGGTGTGGTATAAGCATTGAGATGTCACATCTCATGCTATAGGAAGGGTCTCAGGATTGGAATGGGAAGGAGTTGGATATCACATTTCATGCTATAGGAAGGGTCTCAGGTTTGGTATAAGCATTGAGATGTCACATCTCATGCTACAGGAAGGGTCTCAGGATTGGAATGGGAAGGAGTTGGATATCACATCTCATGTTATAGGAAGGATCTCAGGTTTGGTATTAGAAGCATTGAGATATCACATCTCATGCTATAGGAAGGGTCTCAGGATTGGAATGGGAAGGAGTTGTATATGACATCTCATGCCATAGGAAGGGTCTCAGGTTTGGTATAAGCATTGAGATATCACATCTCTGCTATCGGAAGGGTCTCAGGATTGGAATGGGAAGGAGTTGGATATCCCATCTCAGGTTATAGGAAGAGTCTCAGGTTTGGTATTAGAAGCATTGAGATATCACATCTGATGCTATAGGAAGTGTCTCAGGATTGGAATGGGAAGGAGTTTGATATCACATCTCATGCCATGTATGGGTCTCAGGTTTTGTAGAAGCATTGGGATATCACATCTCATGCTATCGGAAGGGTATCAGGATTGGATTTGGAAGGAGTTGGATATCACATCTCATGTTATAGGAAGGGTCTCAGGATTGGAATGGGAAGGACTTGGATATCACATCTCATGCTATAGGAAGGCTCTCAGGTTTGGAAGGGGAAGGAGTTGGATATCACATTTCATGTTAGAGGTAGGATCTCAGGTTTGGTATTAGAGGCATTGAGATATCACATATCATGCTATCAGAAGGGTCTCAGGATTGGAATGGGAAGGAGTTGGATATCACATCTCATGCTAAAGGGAGGGTCTCAGGTTTGTAAGGGGAAGGATTTGGATATCACGTCTCATGTTATAGGAAGGATCTCAGGTTTGGTATTAGAAGCATTGAGATATCACATCTCATGCTATCGGAAGGATCTCAGGTTTGGTATTAGAGGCATTGAGATATCACATCTCATGCTAAAGGGAGGGTCTCAGGTTTGGAAGGGGAAGGATTTGGATATCACATCTCTTGTTATAGGAAGGATCACAGGTTTGGTATTAGAAGCATTGAGATATCACATCTCATGCTATCGGAAGGGTCTCAGGATTGGAATGGGAAGGAGTTGGATATCACATCTCATGCTAAAGGGAGGGTCTCAGGTTTGGAAGGGGAAGGATTTGGATATCACATCTCATGTTATAGGAAGGATCTCAGGTTTGGTATTAGAGGCATTGAGATATCACATCTCATGCTATCTATCATAAGGGTCTCAGGATTGGAATGGGAAGGAGTTGGATATCACATCTCATGCTAAAGGGAGGGTCTCAGGTTTGGAAGGGGAAGGATTTGGATATCACATCACATGTTATAAGAAGGATCTCAGGTTTGGTATTAGAAGCATTGAGATATCACATCTCATGCTATCGGAAGGGTCTCAGGATTGGAACGGGAAGGAGTCGGATATCACATCTCATGCTATAGGAAGGCTCTCAGGTTTGGAAGGGGAAAGAGTTGGATATCACATTTCATGTTAGAGGTAGGATCTCAGGTTTGGTATTAGAGGCATTGAGATATAACATCTCATGCTATCAGAAGGGTCTCAGGATTGGAATGGGAAGGAGTTGGATATCACATCTCATGCTAAAGGGAGGGTCTCAGGTTTGGAAGGGGAAGGATTTGGATATCACGTCTCATGTTATAGGAAGGATCTCAGGTTTGGTATTAGAAGCATTGAGATATCACATCTCATGCTATCGGAAGGATCTCAGGTTTGGTGGTTTGGTATTAGAGGCATTGAGATATCACATCTCATGCTAAAGGGAGGGTCTCAGGTTTGGAAGGGGAAGGATTTGGATATCACATCTCATGTTATCGGAAGGATCTCAGGTTTGGTATTAGAAGCATTGAGATATCACATCTCATGCTATCGGAAGGGTCTCAGGATTGGAATGGGACGGAGTTGGATATCACATCTCATGCTAAAGGGAGGGTCTCAGGTTTGGAAGGGGAAGGATGTGGATATCACATTTCATGTTAGAGGTAGGATCTCAGGTTTGGTATTGGAGGCATTGAGATATCACATCTCATGCTATCAGAAGGGTCTCAGGATGGGAATGGGAAGGAGTTGGATATCACATCTCATGCTAAAGGGAGGGTCTCAGGTTTGGAAGGGGAAGGATTTGGATATCACATCTCATGTTATCGGAAGGATCTCAGGTTTGGTATTAGAAGCATTGAGATATCACATCTCATGCTATAGGAAGGGTCTCAGGTTTGGTATTAGAAGCATTGAGATATCAAGTCTCATGGTATAGGAAGGGTCTCAGAATTGGAATGGGAAGGAGTTGGATATCTCAAGCTATAGGATGGGTCTCAGGATTGGAATGGGAAGGGGTTTGATATCACATCTCATGTTATGGGAAGGGTCCCAGGATTGGAATGGGAAGGACTTGGATATCATATCTCATGCTATAGGAAGGCTCTCAGGTTTGGAAGGGGAAGGAGTTGGATATCACATTTCATGTTAGAGGAAGGATCTCAGGTTTGGTATTAGAGGCATTAAGATATCACATCTCATGTTATAGGAAGGGTCTCACGTTTGGTATAAGCATTGAGATATCACATCTCATGCTATAGGAAGGGTCTCAGGATTGGAATGGGAAGGAGTTGGATATCACATCTCAAGCTATAGGAAGGGTCTCACGTTTGGTATAAGCATTGAGATATCACATCTCATGCTATAGGAAAGGTCTCAGGATTGGAATGGGAAGGTGTTGGATATCACATCTCATGTTATAGGAAAGATCTCAGGTTTGGTATTAGAAGCATTGCGACATCACATCTCATGTTATAGGAAGGGTCTCAGGATTGGAATGGGAAGAAGTTGGCTATCACATCTCATGCTATAGGAAGGGTCTCAGGTTTGGTATAAGCATTGAGATATCACATCTCATGCTATAGGAAGGGTCTCAGGATTGGAATGGGAAGGAGTTGTATATGACATCTCATGCCATAGGAAGGGTCTCAGGTTTGGAATAAGCATTGAGATATCACATCTCATGCTATAGGAAGGGTCTCAGGATTGGAATGGGACGGACTTGGATATCACATCTCATGCTATAGGGAGGGTCTCAGGTTTGGAAGGGGAAGGATTTGGATATCACATCTCATGCTATCAGAAGGGTCTCAGGATTGGTATGGGAAGGAGTTGTATATGACATCTCATGCCATAGGAAGGGTCTCAGGTTTGGAATAAGCATTGAGGTATCACATCTCATGCTATCAGAAGGGTCTCAGGATTGGAATGGGAAGGAGTTGGATATCACATCTCATGCTAAAGGGAGGGTCTCAGGTTTGGAAGGGGAAGGATTTGGATATCACATCGCATGTTATAGGAAGGATCTCAGGTTTGGTATTAGAATCATTGAGATATCACATCTCATGCTATCGGAAGTATCTCAGGTTTGGTATTAGAGGCATTGAGATATCACATCTCATGCTATCATAAGGGTCTCAGGATTGGAATGGGAAGGAGTTGGATATCACTTCTCATGCTAAAGGGAGGGTCTCAGGTTTGGAAGGGGAAGGATTTGGATATCACATCACATGTTATAAGAAGGATCTCAGGTTTGGTATTAGAAGCATTGAGATATCACATCTCATGCTATCAGAAGGGTCTCAGGATTGGAATGGGAAGGAGTTGGATATCACATCTCATGCTATAGGAAGGGTCTCAGGTTTGGAACGGGAAGGAGTTGGATATCACATCTCATGTTATAGGAAGAGTCTCAGGTTTGGTATAAGCATTGAGATATCACATCTCTGCAATCAGAAGTGTCTCAGGATTGGGATGGGAAGGAGTTGGATATCACATCTCATGCTATAGGAAGGGTCTCAGGTTTGGAACGGGAAGGAGTTGGATATCCCATCTCATGTTATAGGACGGGTCTCAGGTTTGGTATTAGAAGCATTGAGATATCACATCGCATGCTGTAGGAAGGGTCTCAGGATTGGAATGGGAAGGAGTTGGATATTACATCTCATGCTATAGGAAGGGTCTCAGGTTTGGTATAAGCATTGAGATATCACATCTCTGCTATCGGAAGTGTCTCAGGATTGGAATGGGAAGGAGTTGGATATCCCATCTCATGTTATAGGACGGGTCTCAGGTTTGTTATTAGAATCATTGAGATATCATATTGCATGCTGTAGGAAGGGTCTAAGGATTGGAATGGGAAGGACTTGAATATCACATCTCATGCTATAGGTAGGCTCTCAGGTTTGGAAAGGGAAGGAGTTGGATATCACATTTCATGTTAGAGGAAGGATCTCAGGTTTGGTATTAGAGGCATTGAGATATCACATCTCATGCTATAGGAAGGGTCTCAGGATTGGAATGGGAAGGAGTTGGATATCACATCTCATGCTATAGGAAGGGTCTCAGGTGTGGTATAAGCATTGAGATGTCACATCTCATGCTATAGGAAGGGTCTCAGGATTGGAATGGGAAGGAGTTGGATATCACATCTCATGTTATAGGAAGGATCTCAGGTTTGGTATTAGAAGCATTGAGATATCACATCGCATGCTGTAGGAAGGGTCTCAGGATTGGAATGGGAAGGAGTTGGATATTACATCTCATGCTATAGGAAGGGTCTCAGGTTTGGTATAAGCATTGAGATATCACATCTCTGCTATCGGAAGTGTCTCAGGATTGGAATGGGAAGGAGTTGGATATCCCATCTCATGTTATAGGACGGGTCTCAGGTTTGTTATTAGAATTATTGAGATATCATATTGCATGCTGTAGGAAGGGTCTAAGGATTGGAATGGGAAGGACTTGAATATCACATCTCATGCTATAGGTAGGCTCTCAGGTTTGGAAAGGGAAGGAGTTGGATATCACATTTCATGTTAGAGGAAGGATCTCAGGTTTGGTATTAGAGGCATTGAGATATCACATCTCATGCTATAGGAAGGGTCTCAGGATTGGAATGGGAAGGAGTTGGATATCACATTTCATGCTATAGGAAGGGTCTCAGGTTTGGTATAAGCATTGAGATGTCACATCTCATGCTACAGGAAGGGTCTCAGGATTGGAATGGGAAGGAGTTGTATATGACATCTCATGCCATAGGAAGGGTCTCAGGTTTGGTATTAGAAGCATTGAGATATCACATCTCTGCTATCGGAAGGGTCTCAGGATTGGAATGGGAAGGAGTTGGATATCCCATCTCAGGTTATAGGAAGAGTCTCAGGTTTGGTTTTAGAAGCATTGAGATATCACATCTGATGCTATAGGAAGTGTCTCAGGATTGGAATGGGAAGGAGTTTGATATCACATCTCATGCCATGTATGGGTCTCAGGTTTTGTAGAAGCATTGGGATATCACATCTCATGCTATCGGAAGGGTATCAGGATTGGATTTGGAAGGAGTTGGATATCACATCTCATGTTATAGGAAGGGTCTCAGGATTGGAATGGGAAGGACTTGGATATCACATCTCATGCTATAGGAAGGCTCTCAGGTTTGGAAGGGGAAGGAGTTGGATATCACATTTCATGTTAGAGGTAGGATCTCAGGTTTGGTATTAGAGGCATTGAGATATCACATATCATGCTATCAGAAGGGTCTCAGGATTGGAATGGGAAGGAGTTGGATATCACATCTCATGCTAAAGGGAGGGTCTCAGGTTTGTAAGGGGAAGGATTTGGATATCACGTCTCATGTTATAGGAAGGATCTCAGGTTTGGTATTAGAAGCATTGAGATATCACATCTCATGCTATCGGAAGGATCTCAGGTTTGGTATTAGAGGCATTGAGATATCACATCTCATGCTAAAGGGAGGGTCTCAGGTTTGGAAGGGGAAGGATTTGGATATCACATCTCTTGTTATAGGAAGGATCACAGGTTTGGTATTAGAGGCATTGAGATATCACATCTCATGCTATCGGAAGGGTCTCAGGATTGGAATGGGAAGGAGTTGGATATCACATCTCATGCTAAAGGGAGGGTCTCAGGTTTGGAAGGGGAAGGATTTGGATATCACATCTCATGTTATAGGAAGGATCTCAGGTTTGGTATTAGAGGCATTGAGATATCACATCTCATGCTATCTATCATAAGGGTCTCAGGATTGGAATGGGAAGGAGTTGGATATCACATCTCATGCTAAAGGGAGGGTCTCAGGTTTGGAAGGGGAAGGATTTGGATATCACATCACATGTTATAAGAAGGATCTCAGGTTTGGTATTAGAAGCATTGAGATATCACATCTCATGCTATCGGAAGGGTCTCAGGATTGGAACGGGAAGGAGTCGGATATCACATCTCATGCTATAGGAAGGCTCTCAGGTTTGGAAGGGGAAAGAGTTGGATATCACATTTCATGTTAGAGGTAGGATCTCAGGTTTGGTATTAGAGGCATTGAGATATAACATCTCATGCTATCAGAAGGGTCTCAGGATTGGAATGGGAAGGAGTTGGATATCACATCTCATGCTAAAGGGAGGGTCTCAGGTTTGGAAGGGGAAGGATTTGGATATCACGTCTCATGTTATAGGAAGGATCTCAGGTTTGGTATTAGAAGCATTGAGATATCACATCTCATGCTATCGGAAGGATCTCAGGTTTGGTGGTTTGGTATTAGAGGCATTGAGATATCACATCTCATGCTAAAGGGAGGGTCTCAGGTTTGGAAGGGGAAGGATTTGGATATCACATCTCATGTTATCGGAAGGATCTCAGGTTTGGTATTAGAAGCATTGAGATATCACATCTCATGCTATCGGAAGGGTCTCAGGATTGGAATGGGACGGAGTTGGATATCACATCTCATGCTAAAGGGAGGGTCTCAGGTTTGGAAGGGGAAGGATGTGGATATCACATTTCATGTTAGAGGTAGGATCTCAGGTTTGGTATTGGAGGCATTGAGATATCACATCTCATGCTATCAGAAGGGTCTCAGGATGGGAATGGGAAGGAGTTGGATATCACATCTCATGCTAAAGGGAGGGTCTCAGGTTTGGAAGGGGAAGGATTTGGATATCACATCTCATGTTATCGGAAGGATCTCAGGTTTGGTATTAGAAGCATTGAGATATCACATCTCATGCTATAGGAAGGGTCTCAGGTTTGGTATTAGAAGCATTGAGATATCAAGTCTCATGGTATAGGAAGGGTCTCAGAATTGGAATGGGAAGGAGTTGGATATCTCAAGCTATAGGATGGGTCTCAGGATTGGAATGGGAAGGGGTTTGATATCACATCTCATGTTATGGGAAGGGTCCCAGGATTGGAATGGGAAGGACTTGGATATCATATCTCATGCTATAGGAAGGCTCTCAGGTTTGGAAGGGGAAGGAGTTGGATATCACATTTCATGTTAGAGGAAGGATCTCAGGTTTGGTATTAGAGGCATTAAGATATCACATCTCATGTTATAGGAAGGGTCTCACGTTTGGTATAAGCATTGAGATATCACATCTCATGCTATAGGAAGGGTCTCAGGATTGGAATGGGAAGGAGTTGGATATCACATCTCAAGCTATAGGAAGGGTCTCACGTTTGGTATAAGCATTGAGATATCACATCTCATGCTATAGGAAAGGTCTCAGGATTGGAATGGGAAGGTGTTGGATATCACATCTCATGTTATAGGAAAGATCTCAGGTTTGGTATTAGAAGCATTGCGACATCACATCTCATGTTATAGGAAGGGTCTCAGGATTGGAATGGGAAGAAGTTGGCTATCACATCTCATGCTATAGGAAGGGTCTCAGGTTTGGTATAAGCATTGAGATATCACATCTCATGCTATAGGAAGGGTCTCAGGATTGGAATGGGAAGGAGTTGTATATGACATCTCATGCCATAGGAAGGGTCTCAGGTTTGGAATAAGCATTGAGATATCACATCTCATGCTATAGGAAGGGTCTCAGGATTGGAATGGGACGGACTTGGATATCACATCTCATGCTATAGGGAGGGTCTCAGGATTGGTATGGGAAGGAGTTGTATATGACATCTCATGCCATAGGAAGGGTCTCAGGTTTGGAATAAGCATTGAGGTATCACATCTCATGCTATCAGAAGGGTCTCAGGATTGGAATGGGAAGGAGTTGGATATCACATCTCATGCTAAAGGGAGGGTCTCAGGTTTGGAAGGGGAAGGATTTGGATATCACATCGCATGTTATAGGAAGGATCTCAGGTTTGGTATTAGAATCATTGAGATATCACATCTCATGCTATCGGAAGTATCTCAGGTTTGGTATTAGAGGCATTGAGATATCACATCTCATGCTATCATAAGGGTCTCAGGATTGGAATGGGAAGGAGTTGGATATCACTTCTCATGCTAAAGGGAGGGTCTCAGGTTTGGAAGGGGAAGGATTTGGATATCACATCACATGTTATAAGAAGGATCTCAGGTTTGGTATTAGAAGCATTGAGATATCACATCTCATGCTATCAGAAGGGTCTCAGGATTGGAATGGGAAGGAGTTGGATATCACATCTCATGCTATAGGAAGGGTCTCAGGTTTGGAACGGGAAGGAGTTGGATATCACATCTCATGTTATAGGAAGAGTCTCAGGTTTGGTATAAGCATTGAGATATCACATCTCTGCAATCAGAAGTGTCTCAGGATTGGGATGGGAAGGAGTTGGATATCACATCTCATGCTATAGGAAGGGTCTCAGGTTTGGAACGGGAAGGAGTTGGATATCCCATCTCATGTTATAGGACGGGTCTCAGGTTTGGTATTAGAAGCATTGAGATATCACATCGCATGCTGTAGGAAGGGTCTCAGGATTGGAATGGGAAGGAGTTGGATATTACATCTCATGCTATAGGAAGGGTCTCAGGTTTGGTATAAGCATTGAGATATCACATCTCTGCTATCGGAAGTGTCTCAGGATTGGAATGGGAAGGAGTTGGATATCCCATCTCATGTTATAGGACGGGTCTCAGGTTTGTTATTAGAATCATTGAGATATCATATTGCATGCTGTAGGAAGGGTCTAAGGATTGGAATGGGAAGGACTTGAATATCACATCTCATGCTATAGGTAGGCTCTCAGGTTTGGAAAGGGAAGGAGTTGGATATCACATTTCATGTTAGAGGAAGGATCTCAGGTTTGGTATTAGAGGCATTGAGATATCACATCTCATGCTATAGGAAGGGTCTCAGGATTGGAATGGGAAGGAGTTGGATATCACATCTCATGCTATAGGAAGGGTCTCAGGTGTGGTATAAGCATTGAGATGTCACATCTCATGCTATAGGAAGGGTCTCAGGATTGGAATGGGAAGGAGTTGGATATCACATCTCATGTTATAGGAAGGATCTCAGGTTTGGTATTAGAAGCATTGAGATATCACATCTCATGCTATAGGAAGGGTCTCAGGATTGGAATGGGAAGGAGTTGTATATGACATCTCATGCCATAGGAAGGGTCTCAGGTTTGGTATAAGCATTGAGATATCACATCTCTGCTATCGGAAGGGTCTCAGGATTGGAATGGGAAGGAGTTGGATATCCCATCTCATGTTATAGGAAGAGTCTCAGGTTTGGTATTAGAAGCATTGAGATATCACATCTGATGCTATAGGAAGTGTCTCAGGATTGGAATGGGAAGGAGTTTGATATCACATCTCATGCCATGTATGGGTCTCAGGTTTTGTAGAATAATTGGGATATCACATCTCATGCTATCGGAAGGGTATCAGGATTGGATTTGGAAGGAGTTGGATATCACATCTCATGTTATAGGAAGGGTCTCAGGATTGGAATGGGAAGGACTTGGATATCACATCTCATGCTATAGGAAGGCTCTCAGGTTTGGAAGGGGAAGGAGTTGGATATCACATTTCATGTTAGAGGTAGGATCTCAGGTTTGGTATTAGAGGCATTGAGATATCACATCTCATGCTATCAGAAGGGTCTCAGGATTGGAATGGGAAGGAGTTGGATATCACATCTCATGCTAAAGGGAGGGTCTCAGGTTTGGAAGGGGAAGGATTTGGATATCACATCTCATGTTATAGGAAGGATCTCAGGTTTGGTATTAGAAGCAATGAGATATCACATCTCATGCTATCGGAAGGATCTCAGGTTTGGTATTAGAGGCATTGAGATATCACATCTCATGCTATCAGAAGGGTCTCAGGATTGGAATGGGAAGGAGTTGGATATCACATCTCATGCTAAAGGGAGGGTCTCAGGTTTGGAAGGGGAAGGATTTGGATATCACGTCTCATGTTATAGGAAGGATCTCAGGTTTGGTATTAGAAGCATTGAGATATCACATCTCATGCTATCGGAAGGATCTCAGGTTTGGTATTAGAGGCATTGAGATATCACATCTCATGCTAAAGGGAGGGTCTCAGGTTTGGAAGGGGAAGGATTTGGATATCACATCTCTTGTTATAGGAAGGATCACAGGTTTGGTATTAGAAGCATTGAGATATCACATCTCATGCTATCGGAAGGGTCTCAGGATTGGAATGGGAAGGAGTTGGATATCACATCTCATGCTAAAGGGAGGGTCTCAGGTTTGGAAGGGGAAGGATTTGGATATCACATCTCATGTTATAGGAAGGATCTCAGGTTTGGTATTAGAGGCATTGAGATATCACATCTCATGCTATCTATCATAAGGGTCTCAGGATTGGAATGGGAAGGAGTTGGATATCACATCTCATGCTAAAGGGAGGGTCTCAGGTTTGGAAGGGGAAGGATTTGGATATCACATCACATGTTATAAGAAGGATCTCAGGTTTGGTATTAGAAGCATTGAGATATCACATCTCATGCTATCGGAAGGGTCTCAGGATTGGAACGGGAAGGAGTCGGATATCACATCTAATGCTATAGGAAGGCTCTCAGGTTTGGAAGGGGAAAGAGTTGGATATCACATTTCATGTTAGAGGTAGGATCTCAGGTTTGGTATTAGAGGCATTGAGATATCACATCTCATGCTATCAGAAGGGTCTCAGGATTGGAATGGGAAGGAGTTGGATATCACATCTCATGCTAAAGGGAGGGTCTCAGGTTTGGAAGGGGAAGGATTTGGATATCACGTCTCATGTTATAGGAAGGATCTCAGGTTTGGTATTAGAAGCATTGAGATATCACATCTCATGCTATCGGAAGGATCTCAGGTTTGGTATTAGAGGCATTGAGATATCACATCTCATGCTAAAGGGAGGGTCTCAGGTTTGGAAGGGGAAGGATTTGGATATCACATCTCTTGTTATAGGAAGGATCACAGGTTTGGTATTAGAAGCATTGAGATATCACATCTCATGCTATCGGAAGGGTCTCAGGATTGGAATGGGACGGAGTTGGATATCACATCTCATGCTAAAGGGAGGGTCTCAGGTTTGGAAGGGGAAGGATGTGGATATCACATTTCATGTTAGAGGTAGGATCTCAGGTTTGGTATTGGAGGCATTGAGATATCACATCTCATGCTATCAGAAGGGTCTCAGGATGGGAATGGGAAGGAGTTGGATATCACATCTCATGCTAAAGGGAGGGTCTCAGGTTTGGAAGGGGAAGGATTTGGATATCACATCTCATGCTATCGGAAGGGTATCAGGATTTGATTTGGAAGGAGTTGGATATCCCATCTCATGCTATAGGAAGGGTCTCAGGTTGGAATGGGAAGGAGTTGGATATCACATCTCATGTTATAGGAAGGGTCCCAGGATTGGAATGGGAAGGACTTGGATATCATATCTCATGCTATAGGAAGGCTCTCAGGTTTGGAACAGGAAGGAGTTGGATATCACATTTCATGTTAGAGGAAGGATCTCAGGTTTGGTATTAGAGGCATTAAGATATCACATCTCATGTTATAGGAAGGGTCTCACGTTTGGTATAAGCATTGAGATATCACATCTCATGCTATAGGAAGGGTCTCAGGATTGGAATGGGAAGGAGTTGGATATCACATCTCAAGCTATAGGAAGGGTCTCACGTTTGGTATAAGCATTGAGATATCACATCTCATGCTATAGGAAGGGTCTGAGGATTGGAATGGGAAGGTGTTGGATATCACATCTCATGTTATAGGAAAGATCTCAGGTTTGGTATTAGAAGCATTGCGACATCACATCTCATGTTATAGGAAGGGTCTCAGGATTGGAATGGGAAGAAGTTGGCTATCACATCTCATGCTATAGGAAGGGTCTCAGGTTTGGTATAAGCATTGAGATATCACATCTCATGCTATAGGAAGGGTCTCAGGATTGGAATGGGAAGGAGTTGTATATGACATCTCATGCCATAGGAAGGGTCTCAGGTTTGGAATAAGCATTGAGATATCACATCTCATGCTATAGGAAGGGTCTCAGGATTGGAATGGGACGGACTTGGATATCACATCTCATGCTATAGGGAGGGTCTCAGGTTTGGAAGGGGAAGGATTTGGATATCACATCGCATGTTATAGGAAGGATCTCAGGTTTGGTAAGGGAAGGAGTTGGATATCACATTTCATGTTAGAGGTAGGATCTCAGGTTTGGTATTAGAGGCATTGAGGTATCACATCTCATGCTATCAGAAGGGTCTCAGGATTGGAATGGGAAGGAGTTGGATATCACATCTCATGCTAAAGGGAGGGTCTCAGGTTTGGAAGGGGAAGGATTTGGATATCACATCGCATGTTATAGGAAGGATCTCAGGTTTGGTATTAGAATCATTGAGATATCACATCTCATGCTATCGGAAGTATCGCAGGTTTGGTATTAGAGGCAGTGAGATATCACATCTCATGCTATCATAAGGGTCTCAGGATTGGAATGGGAAGGAGTTGGATATCACTTCTCATGCTAAAGGGAGGGTCTCAGGTTTGGAAGGGGAAGGATTTGGATATCACATCACATGTTATAAGAAGGATCTCAGGTTTGGTACTAGAAGCATTGAGATATCACATCTCATGCTATCAGAAGGGTCTCAGGATTGGAATGGGAAGGAGTTGGATATCACATCTCATGCTATAGGAAGGGTCTCAGGTTTGGAACGGGAAGGAGTTGGATATCACATCTCATGTTATAGGAAGAGTCTCAGGTTTGGTATTAGCATTGAGATATCACATCTCTGCAATCGGAAGTGTCTCAGGATTGGGATGGGAAGGAGTTGGATATCACATCTCATGCTATAGGAAGGGTCTCAGGTTTGGAACGGGAAGGAGTTGGATATCCCATCTCATGTTATAGGACGGGTCTCAGGTTTGGTATTAGAATCATTGAGATATCACATTGCATGCTGTAGGAAGGGTCTCAGGATTGGAATGGGAAGGAGTTGGATATTACATCTCATGCTATAGGAAGGGTCTCAGGTTTGGTATAAGCATTGAAATATCACATCTCTGCTATCGGAAGTGTCTCAGGATTGGAATGGGAAGGAGTTGGATATCCCATCTCATGTTATAGGACGGGTCTCAGGTTTGTTATTAGAATCATTGAGATATCATATTGCATGCTGTAGGAAGGGTCTAAGGATTGGAATGGGAAGGACTTGAATATCACATCTCATGCTATAGGTAGGCTCTCAGGCTTGGAAAGGGAAGGAGTTGGATATCACATTTCATGTTAGAGGAAGGATCTCAGGTTTGGTATTAGAGGCATTGAGATATCACATCTCATGCTATAGGAAGGGTCTCAGGATTGGAATGGGAAGGAGTTGGATATCACATCTCATGCTATAGGAAGGGTCTCAGGTGTGGTATAAGCATTGAGATGTCACATCTCATGCTATAGGAAGGGTCTCAGGATTGGAATGGGAAGGAGTTGGATATCACATCTCATGTTATAGGAAGGATCTCAGGTTTGGTATTAGAAGCATTGAGATATCACATCTCATGCTATAGGAAGGGTCTCAGGATTGGAATGGGAAGGAGTTGTATATGACATCTCATGCCATAGGAAGGGTCTCAGGTTTGGTATAAGCATTGAGATATCACATCTCTGCTATTGGAAGGGTCTCAGGATTGGAATGGGAAGGAGTTGGATATCCCATCTCATGTTATAGGAAGAGTCTCAGGTTTGGTATTAGAAGCATTGAGATATCACATCTGATGCTATAGGAAGTGTCTCAGGATTGGAATGGGAAGGAGTTTGATATCACATCTCATGCCATGTATGGGTCTCAGGTTTTGTAGAAGCATTGGGATATCACATCTCATGCTATCGGAAGGGTATCAGGATTGGATTTGGAAGGAGTTGGATATCACATCTCATGCCATAGGAAGGGTCTCAGGTTTGGTATAAGCATTGAGATATCACATCTCTGCTATTGGAAGGGTCTCAGGATTGGAATGGGAAGGAGTTGGATATCCCATCTCATGTTATAGGAAGAGTCTCAGGTTTGGTATTAGAAGCATTGAGATATCACATCTGATGCTATAGGAAGTGTCTCAGGATTGGAATGGGAAGGAGTTTGATATCACATCTCATGCTATAGGAAGGCTCTCAGGTTTGGAAGGGGAAGGAGTTGGATATCACATTTCATGTTATAGGAAGGATCTCAGGTTTGGTATTAGAAGCATTGAGATATCACATCTCATGCTATAGGAAGGGTCTCAGGATTGGAATGGGAAGGAGTTGGATATCACATCTCATGCTAAAGGGAGGGTCTCAGGTTTGGAATGGGAAGGATTTGGATATCACATCTCATGTTATAGGAAGGATCTCAGGTTTGGTATTAGAAGCATTGAGATATCACATCTCATGCTATCGGAAGGATCTCGGGTTTGGTATTAGAGGCATTGAGATATCACATCTCATGCTATCAGAAGGGTCTCAGGATTGGAATGGGAAGGAGTTGGATATCACATCTCATGCTAAAGGGAGGGTCTCAGGTTTGGAAGTGGAAGGATTTGGATATCACATCTCATGTTATAGGAAGGATCTCAGGTTTGGTATTAGAAGCATTGAGATATCACATCTCATGCTATAGGAAGGGTCTCAGGATTGGAATGGGAAGGAGTTGGATATCACATCTCAAGCTATAGAAAGGGTCTCAGGATTGGAATGGGAAGGAGTTGGATATCACATCTCAAGCTATAGTAAGGGTCTCAGGATTGGAATGGGAAGGAGTTGGATATCACATCTCATGCTATAGGAAGGGTCTCAGGTTTGGTATTAGCATTGAGATATCCCATCTCATGCTATAGGAAGGGTCTCAGGTTTGGAATCGGAAGGAGTTGTATATGACATCTCATGCCATAGGTAGGGTCTCAGGTTTGGTATAAGCATTGAGATTTCACATCTCTGCTATCGGAAGGGTCTCAGGATTGGAATGGGAAGGAGTTGGATATCCCATCTCGTTATAGGAAGGGTCTCAGGTTTGGTATTAGAAGCATTGAGATATCACATCTCATGGTATAGGACGGGTCTCAGAATTGGAATGGGAAGGAGTTAGATATCACATCTCAAGCTATAGGAAGGGTCTCAGGATTGGAATGGGAAGGACTTGGATATCACATCTCATGATATAGGAAGGGTCTCAGGTTTGGTATTAGAAGCATTGAGATATCACATCTCATGCTATAGGAAGGGTCTCAGGATTGGAATGGGAAGGACTTGGATAACACATCTCATGTTATAGGAAGGGTCTCAGGTTTGGTATTAGAAGCATTGAGATATCACATCTCATGCTATAGGAAGGGTCTCAGAATTGGAATGGGAAGGAGTTGGATATCACATCTCAAGCTATAGGAAGGGTCTCAGGATTGGAATGGGAAGGAGTTTGATATCACATCTCATGCGATGTATGGGTCTCAGGTTTTGTAGAAGCATTGGGATATCACATCTCATGCTATCGGAAGGGTATCAGGATTGGATTTGGAAGGAGTTGGATATCCCATCTCATGATATAGGAAGGGTCTCAGGTTGGAATGGGAAGGAGTTGGATATCACATCTCATGTTATAGGAAGGGTCTCAGGATTGGAATGGGAAGGACTTGGATATCACATCTCATGCTATAGGAAGGCTCTCAGGTTTGGAAGGGGAAGGAGTTGGATATCACACTACATGTTAGAGGTAGGATCTCAGGTTTGGTATTAGAGGCATTGAGATATCACATCTCATGCTATCAGAAGGATCTCAGGATCGGAATGGGAAGGAGTTGGATGTCACATCTCATGCTAAAGGGAGGGTGTCAGGTTTGGAAGGGGAAGGATTTGGATATCACATCTCATGTTATAGGAAGGATCTCAGGTTTGGTATTAGACACATTGAGATATCACATCTCATGCTATCGGAAGGATCTCAGGTTTGGTATTAGAGGCATTGAGATATCACATCTCATGCTATCAGAAGGGTCTCAGGATTGGAATGGGAAGGAGTCGGATATCACATCTCATGCTAAAGGGAGGGTCTCAGGTTTACTATTAGAAGCATTGAGATATCACATCTCATGTTATAGGAATTAACTCAGGTTTGGTATTAGAGGCATTGAGATATCACATCTCATGCTATCAGAAGGGTCTCAGGATTGGAATGGGAAGGAGTCGGATATCACATCTCATGCTAAAGGGAGGGTCTCAGGTTTGGAAGGGGAAGGATTTGGATATCACATCTCATGTTATAGGAAGGATCTCAGGTTTGGTATTAAATGCATTGAGATATCACATCTCATGCTATCGGAAGGATCTCAGGTTTGGTATTAGAGGCATTGAGATATCACATCTCATGCTATCAGAACGGTCTCGGGATTGGAATGGGAAGGAGTTGGATATCACATCTCATGCTAAAGGGAGGGTCTCGAGTTTGGAAGGGGAAGGATTTGGATATCACATCTCATGTTATAGGAAGGATCTCAGGTTTGGTATTAGCATTGAGATATCCCATCTGATGCTATAGGAAGGGTCTCAGGTTTGGAATCGGAAGGAGTTGTATATGACATCTCATGCCATAGGAAGGGTCTCGGGTTTGGTATAAGCATTGAGATATCCCATCTGATGCTATAGGAAGGGTCTCAGGTTTGGAATCGGAAGGAGTTGTATATGACATCTCTGCTATCGGAAGGGTCTCAGGATTGGAATGGGAAGGAGTTGGATATCCCATCTCGTTATAGGAAGGATCTCAGGTTTGGTATTAGAAGCATTGAGATATCACATCTCATGGTATAGGACGGGTCTCAGAATTGGAATGGGAAGGAGTTGGATATCACATCTCAAACTATAGGAAGGGTCTCCGGATTGGAATGGGAAGGACTTGGATATCACATCTCATGTTATAGGAAGGGTCTCAGGTTTGGTATTAGAAGCATTAAGATATCACATCTCATGCTATAGGAAGGGTCTCAGGATTGGAATGGGAAGGACTTGGATATCACATCTCATGTTATAGGAAGGGTCTCAGGTTTGGTATTAGAAGCATTGAGATATCACATCTCATGCTAAAGGAAGGGTCTCTGGATTGGAATGGGAAGGACTTGGATATCACATCTCATGATAAAGGAAGGGTCTAAGGTTTGGAAGGGGAAGGATTTGGATATCACATCTCATGTTATAGGACCGGTCTCAGGTTTGGTATTAGAAGCATTGAGATATCAAGTCTCATGGTATAGGACGGGTCTCAGAATTGGAATGGGAAGCAGTTGGATATCACATCTCAAGCTATAGGAAGGGTCTCAGGATTGGAATGGGAAGGAGTTTGATATCACATCTCATGCCATGTATGGGTCTCAGGTTTTGTAGAAGCATTGGGATATCACATCTCATGCTATCGGAAGGGTATCAGGATTGGATCTGGAAGGAGTTGGATATCCCATCTCATGCTATAGGAAGGGTCTCAGGTTGGAATGGGAAGGAGTTGGATATCACATCTTATGTTATAGGAAGGGTCTCAGGATTGGAATGGGAAGGACTTGGATATCACATCTCATGCTATACGAAGGCTCTCAGGTTTGGAAGGGGAAGGAGTTGGATATCCCATCTCATGCTATAGGAAGGGTCTCAGGTTGGAATGGGAAGGAGTTGGATATCACATCTCATGTTATAGGAAGGGTCCCAGGATTGGAATGGGAAGGACTTGGATATCATATCTCATGCTATAGGAAGGCTCTCAGGTTTGGAACAGGAAGGAGTTGGATATCACATTTCATGTTAGAGGAAGGATCTCAGGTTTGGTATTAGAGGCATTAAGATATCACATCTCATGTTATAGGAAGGGTCTCACGTTTGGTATAAGCATTGAGATATCACATCTCATGCTATAGGAAGGGTCTCAGGATTGGAATGGGAAGGAGTTGGATATCACATCTCAAGCTATAGGAAGGGTCTCACGTTTGGTATAAGCATTGAGATATCACATCTCATGCTATAGGAAGGGTCTGAGGATTGGAATGGGAAGGTGTTGGATATCACATCTCATGTTATAGGAAAGATCTCAGGTTTGGTATTAGAAGCATTGCGACATCACATCTCATGTTATAGGAAGGGTCTCAGGATTGGAATGGGAAGAAGTTGGCTATCACATCTCATGCTATAGGAAGGGTCTCAGGTTTGGTATAAGCATTGAGATATCACATCTCATGCTATAGGAAGGGTCTCAGGATTGGAATGGGAAGGAGTTGTATATGACATCTCATGCCATAGGAAGGGTCTCAGGTTTGGAATAAGCATTGAGATATCACATCTCATGCTATAGGAAGGGTCTCAGGATTGGAATGGGACGGACTTGGATATCACATCTCATGCTATAGGGAGGGTCTCAGGTTTGGAAGGGGAAGGATTTGGATATCACATCGCATGTTATAGGAAGGATCTCAGGTTTGGTAAGGGAAGGAGTTGGATATCACATTTCATGTTAGAGGTAGGATCTCAGGTTTGGTATTAGAGGCATTGAGGTATCACATCTCATGCTATCAGAAGGGTCTCAGGATTGGAATGGGAAGGAGTTGGATATCACATCTCATGCTAAAGGGAGGGTCTCAGGTTTGGAAGGGGAAGGATTTGGATATCACATCGCATGTTATAGGAAGGATCTCAGGTTTGGTATTAGAATCATTGAGATATCACATCTCATGCTATCGGAAGTATCGCAGGTTTGGTATTAGAGGCATTGAGATATCACATCTCATGCTATCATAAGGGTCTCAGGATTGGAATGGGAAGGAGTTGGATATCACTTCTCATGCTAAAGGGAGGGTCTCAGGTTTGGAAGGGGAAGGATTTGGATATCACATCACATGTTATAAGAAGGATCTCAGGTTTGGTACTAGAAGCATTGAGATATCACATCTCATGCTATCAGAAGGGTCTCAGGATTGGAATGGGAAGGAGTTGGATATCACATCTCATGCTATAGGAAGGGTCTCAGGTTTGGAACGGGAAGGAGTTGGATATCACATCTCATGTTATAGGAAGAGTCTCAGGTTTGGTATTAGCATTGAGATATCACATCTCTGCAATCGGAAGTGTCTCAGGATTGGGATGGGAAGGAGTTGGATATCACATCTCATGCTATAGGAAGGGTCTCAGGTTTGGAACGGGAAGGAGTTGGATATCCCATCTCATGTTATAGGACGGGTCTCAGGTTTGGTATTAGAATCATTGAGATATCACATTGCATGCTGTAGGAAGGGTCTCAGGATTGGAATGGGAAGGAGTTGGATATTACATCTCATGCTATAGGAAGGGTCTCAGGTTTGGTATAAGCATTGAAATATCACATCTCTGCTATCGGAAGTGTCTCAGGATTGGAATGGGAAGGAGTTGGATATCCCATCTCATGTTATAGGACGGGTCTCAGGTTTGTTATTAGAATCATTGAGATATCATATTGCATGCTGTAGGAAGGGTCTAAGGATTGGAATGGGAAGGACTTGAATATCACATCTCATGCTATAGGTAGGCTCTCAGGCTTGGAAAGGGAAGGAGTTGGATATCACATTTCATGTTAGAGGAAGGATCTCAGGTTTGGTATTAGAGGCATTGAGATATCACATCTCATGCTATAGGAAGGGTCTCAGGATTGGAATGGGAAGGAGTTGGATATCACATCTCATGCTATAGGAAGGGTCTCAGGTGTGGTATAAGCATTGAGATGTCACATCTCATGCTATAGGAAGGGTCTCAGGATTGGAATGGGAAGGAGTTGGATATCACATCTCATGTTATAGGAAGGATCTCAGGTTTGGTATTAGAAGCATTGAGATATCACATCTCATGCTATAGGAAGGGTCTCAGGATTGGAATGGGAAGGAGTTGTATATGACATCTCATGCCATAGGAAGGGTCTCAGGTTTGGTATAAGCATTGAGATATCACATCTCTGCTATTGGAAGGGTCTCAGGATTGGAATGGGAAGGAGTTGGATATCCCATCTCATGTTATAGGAAGAGTCTCAGGTTTGGTATTAGAAGCATTGAGATATCACATCTGATGCTATAGGAAGTGTCTCAGGATTGGAATGGGAAGGAGTTTGATATCACATCTCATGCCATGTATGGGTCTCAGGTTTTGTAGAAGCATTGGGATATCACATCTCATGCTATCGGAAGGGTATCAGGATTGGATTTGGAAGGAGTTGGATATCACATCTCATGCCATAGGAAGGGTCTCAGGTTTGGTATAAGCATTGAGATATCACATCTCTGCTATTGGAAGGGTCTCAGGATTGGAATGGGAAGGAGTTGGATATCCCATCTCATGTTATAGGAAGAGTCTCAGGTTTGGTATTAGAAGCATTGAGATATCACATCTGATGCTATAGGAAGTGTCTCAGGATTGGAATGGGAAGGAGTTTGATATCACATCTCATGCTATAGGAAGGCTCTCAGGTTTGGAAGGGGAAGGAGTTGGATATCACATTTCATGTTATAGGAAGGATCTCAGGTTTGGTATTAGAAGCATTGAGATATCACATCTCATGCTATAGGAAGGGTCTCAGGATTGGAATGGGAAGGAGTTGGATATCACATCTCATGCTAAAGGGAGGGTCTCAGGTTTGGAATGGGAAGGATTTGGATATCACATCTCATGTTATAGGAAGGATCTCAGGTTTGGTATTAGAAGCATTGAGATATCACATCTCATGCTATCGGAAGGATCTCGGGTTTGGTATTAGAGGCATTGAGATATCACATCTCATGCTATCAGAAGGGTCTCAGGATTGGAATGGGAAGGAGTTGGATATCACATCTCATGCTAAAGGGAGGGTCTCAGGTTTGGAAGTGGAAGGATTTGGATATCACATCTCATGTTATAGGAAGGATCTCAGGTTTGGTATTAGAAGCATTGAGATATCACATCTCATGCTATAGGAAGGGTCTCAGGATTGGAATGGGAAGGAGTTGGATATCACATCTCAAGCTATAGAAAGGGTCTCAGGATTGGAATGGGAAGGAGTTGGATATCACATCTCAAGCTATAGTAAGGGTCTCAGGATTGGAATGGGAAGGAGTTGGATATCACATCTCATGCTATAGGAAGGGTCTCAGGTTTGGTATTAGCATTGAGATATCCCATCTCATGCTATAGGAAGGGTCTCAGGTTTGGAATCGGAAGGAGTTGTATATGACATCTCATGCCATAGGTAGGGTCTCAGGTTTGGTATAAGCATTGAGATTTCACATCTCTGCTATCGGAAGGGTCTCAGGATTGGAATGGGAAGGAGTTGGATATCCCATCTCGTTATAGGAAGGGTCTCAGGTTTGGTATTAGAAGCATTGAGATATCACATCTCATGGTATAGGACGGGTCTCAGAATTGGAATGGGAAGGAGTTAGATATCACATCTCAAGCTATAGGAAGGGTCTCAGGATTGGAATGGGAAGGACTTGGATATCACATCTCATGATATAGGAAGGGTCTCAGGTTTGGTATTAGAAGCATTGAGATATCACATCTCATGCTATAGGAAGGGTCTCAGGATTGGAATGGGAAGGACTTGGATAACACATCTCATGTTATAGGAAGGGTCTCAGGTTTGGTATTAGAAGCATTGAGATATCACATCTCATGCTATAGGAAGGGTCTCAGAATTGGAATGGGAAGGAGTTGGATATCACATCTCAAGCTATAGGAAGGGTCTCAGGATTGGAATGGGAAGGAGTTTGATATCACATCTCATGCGATGTATGGGTCTCAGGTTTTGTAGAAGCATTGGGATATCACATCTCATGCTATCGGAAGGGTATCAGGATTGGATTTGGAAGGAGTTGGATATCCCATCTCATGATATAGGAAGGGTCTCAGGTTGGAATGGGAAGGAGTTGGATATCACATCTCATGTTATAGGAAGGGTCTCAGGATTGGAATGGGAAGGACTTGGATATCACATCTCATGCTATAGGAAGGCTCTCAGGTTTGGAAGGGGAAGGAGTTGGATATCACACTACATGTTAGAGGTAGGATCTCAGGTTTGGTATTAGAGGCATTGAGATATCACATCTCATGCTATCAGAAGGATCTCAGGATCGGAATGGGAAGGAGTTGGATGTCACATCTCATGCTAAAGGGAGGGTGTCAGGTTTGGAAGGGGAAGGATTTGGATATCACATCTCATGTTATAGGAAGGATCTCAGGTTTGGTATTAGACACATTGAGATATCACATCTCATGCTATCGGAAGGATCTCAGGTTTGGTATTAGAGGCATTGAGATATCACATCTCATGCTATCAGAAGGGTCTCAGGATTGGAATGGGAAGGAGTCGGATATCACATCTCATGCTAAAGGGAGGGTCTCAGGTTTACTATTAGAAGCATTGAGATATCACATCTCATGTTATAGGAATTAACTCAGGTTTGGTATTAGAGGCATTGAGATATCACATCTCATGCTATCAGAAGGGTCTCAGGATTGGAATGGGAAGGAGTCGGATATCACATCTCATGCTAAAGGGAGGGTCTCAGGTTTGGAAGGGGAAGGATTTGGATATCACATCTCATGTTATAGGAAGGATCTCAGGTTTGGTATTAAATGCATTGAGATATCACATCTCATGCTATCGGAAGGATCTCAGGTTTGGTATTAGAGGCATTGAGATATCACATCTCATGCTATCAGAACGGTCTCGGGATTGGAATGGGAAGGAGTTGGATATCACATCTCATGCTAAAGGGAGGGTCTCGAGTTTGGAAGGGGAAGGATTTGGATATCACATCTCATGTTATAGGAAGGATCTCAGGTTTGGTATTAGCATTGAGATATCCCATCTGATGCTATAGGAAGGGTCTCAGGTTTGGAATCGGAAGGAGTTGTATATGACATCTCATGCCATAGGAAGGGTCTCGGGTTTGGTATAAGCATTGAGATATCCCATCTGATGCTATAGGAAGGGTCTCAGGTTTGGAATCGGAAGGAGTTGTATATGACATCTCTGCTATCGGAAGGGTCTCAGGATTGGAATGGGAAGGAGTTGGATATCCCATCTCGTTATAGGAAGGATCTCAGGTTTGGTATTAGAAGCATTGAGATATCACATCTCATGGTATAGGACGGGTCTCAGAATTGGAATGGGAAGGAGTTGGATATCACATCTCAAACTATAGGAAGGGTCTCCGGATTGGAATGGGAAGGACTTGGATATCACATCTCATGTTATAGGAAGGGTCTCAGGTTTGGTATTAGAAGCATTAAGATATCACATCTCATGCTATAGGAAGGGTCTCAGGATTGGAATGGGAAGGACTTGGATATCACATCTCATGTTATAGGAAGGGTCTCAGGTTTGGTATTAGAAGCATTGAGATATCACATCTCATGCTAAAGGAAGGGTCTCTGGATTGGAATGGGAAGGACTTGGATATCACATCTCATGATAAAGGAAGGGTCTAAGGTTTGGAAGGGGAAGGATTTGGATATCACATCTCATGTTATAGGACCGGTCTCAGGTTTGGTATTAGAAGCATTGAGATATCAAGTCTCATGGTATAGGACGGGTCTCAGAATTGGAATGGGAAGCAGTTGGATATCACATCTCAAGCTATAGGAAGGGTCTCAGGATTGGAATGGGAAGGAGTTTGATATCACATCTCATGCCATGTATGGGTCTCAGGTTTTGTAGAAGCATTGGGATATCACATCTCATGCTATCGGAAGGGTATCAGGATTGGATCTGGAAGGAGTTGGATATCCCATCTCATGCTATAGGAAGGGTCTCAGGTTGGAATGGGAAGGAGTTGGATATCACATCTTATGTTATAGGAAGGGTCTCAGGATTGGAATGGGAAGGACTTGGATATCACATCTCATGCTATACGAAGGCTCTCAGGTTTGGAAGGGGAAGGAGTTGGATATCACATTTCATGTTAGAGGAAGGATCTCAGGTTTGGTATTAGAGGCATTGAGATATCACATCTCATGCTATCAGAAGGGTCTCAGGATTGGAATGGGAAGGAGTTGGATATCACATCTCATGCTAAAGGAAGGGTCTCAGGATTGGAATGGGAAGGAGTTTGATATCACATCTCATGCCATGTATGGGTCTCAGGTTTTGTAGAAGCATTGGGATATCACATCTCATGCTATCGGAAGGGTATCAGGATTGGATCTGGAAGGAGTTGGATATCACATTTCATGTTAGAGGAAGGATCTCAGGTTTGGTATTAGAAGCATTGAGATATCAAGTCTCATGGTATAGGACGGGTCTCAGAATTGGAACGGGAAGGAGTTGGATATCACATCTCAAGCTATAGGAAGGGTCTCAGGATTGGAATGGGAAGGAGTTTGATATCACATCTCATGCCATGTATGGGTCTCAGGTTTTGTAGAAGCATTGGGATATCACATCTCATGCTATCGGAAGGGTATCAGGATTGGATCTGGAAGGAGTTGGATATCCCATCTCATGCTATCAGAAGGGTCTCAGGATTGGAATGGGAAGGTCTTGGATATCACATCTCATGATAAAGGAAGGGTCTAAGGTTTGGAAGGGGAAGGATTTGGATATCACATCTCATGTTATAGGACCGGTCTCAGGTTTGGTATTAGAAGCATTGAGATATCAAGTCTCATGGTATAGGACGGGTCTCAGAATTGGAATGGGAAGGAGTTGGATATCACATCTCAAGCTATAGGAAGGGTCTCAGGATTGGAATGGGAAGGAGTTTGATATCACATCTCATGCCATGTATGGGTCTCAGGTTTTGTAGAAGCATTGGGATATCACATCTCATGCTATCGGAAGGGTATCAGGATTGGATCTGGAAGGAGTTGGATATCCCATCTCATGCTATAGGAAGGGTCTCAGGTTGGAATGGGAAGGAGTTGGATATCACATCTCATGTTATAGGAAGGGTCTCAGGATTGGAATGGGAAGGACTTGGATATCACATCTCATGCTATAGGAAGTCTCTCAGGTTTGGAAGGGGAAGGAGTTGGATATCACATTACATGTTAGAGGTAGGATCTCAGGTTTGGTATTAGAGGCATTGAGATATCACATCTCATGCTATCAGAAGGATCTCAGGATCAGAATGGGAAGGAGTTGGATATCACATCTCATGCTAAAGGGAGGGTCTCAGGTTTGGAAGAGGAAGGATTTGGATATCACATCTCATGTTATAGGAAGGATCTCAGGTTTGGTATTAGAAGCATTGAGATATCACATCTCATGCTATAGGAAGGGTCTCGGGATTGGAATGGGAAGGAGTTGGATATCACATCTCAAGCTATAGGAAGGGTCTCAGGATTGGAATCGGAAGGAGTTGGATATCACATCTCAAGCTATAGGAAGGGTCTCAGGATTGGAATGGGAAGGAGTTGGATATAACATCTCATGCTATAGGAAGGGTCTCAGGTTTGGTATTAGAAGCATTGAGATATCACATCTCATGCTATCGGAAGGATCTCAGGTTTGGTATTAGAGGCATTGAGATATCACATCTCATGCTATCCGAAGGGTCTCAGGATTGGAATGGGAAGGAGTCGGATATCACATCTCATGCTAAATGGAGGGCCTCAGGTTTGGAAGTGGAAGGATTTGGATATCACATCTCATGTTATAGGAAGGATCTCAGGTTTGGTATTAGAAGCATTGAGATATCACATCTCATGCTATAGGAAGGGTCTCAGGATTTGAATGGGAAGGAGTTGGATATCACATCTCAAGCTATAGGAAGGGTCTCAGGATTGGAATCGGAAGGAGTTGGATATCACATCTCAAGCTATAGGAAGGGTCTCAGGATTGGAATGGGAAGGAGTTGGATATCACATCTCATGCTATAGGAAGGGTCTCAGGTTTGGTATAAGCATTGAGATATCCCATCTCATTCTATAGGAAGGGTCTCAGGTTTGGAATCGGAAGGAGTTGTATATGACATCTCATGCCATAGGAAGGGTCTCAGGTTTGGTATAAGCATTGAGATATCACATCTCTGCTATCGGAAGGGTCTCAGGATTGGAATGGGAAGGAGTTGGATATCCCATCTCGTTATAGGAAGGGTCTCAGTTTTGGTATTAGAAGCATTGAGATATCACATCTCATGCTATGGGAAGGGTTTCAGAATTGGAATGGGAAGGAGTTGGATATCACATCTCAAGCTATAGGAAGGGTCTCAGGATTGGAATGGGAAGGACTTGGATATCACATCTCATGTTATAGGAAGGGTCTCAGGTTTGGTATCAGAAGCATTGAGATATCACATCTCATGCTATAGGAAGGGTCTCAGGATTGGAATGGGAAGGACTTGGATATCACATCTCATGTTATAGGAAGGGTCTCAGGTTTGGTATTAGAAGCATTGAGATATCACATCTCATGCTATGGGAAGGGTCTCAGAATTGGAATGGGAAGGAGTTGGATATCACATCTCAAGCTATAGGAAGGGTCTCAGGATTGGAATGGGAAGGAGTTTGATATCAAATCTCATGCCATGTATGGGTCTCAGGTTTTGTAGAAGCATTGGGATATCACATCTCATACTATCGGAAGGGTATCAGGATTGGATTTGGAAGAAGTTGGATATCCCATCTCATGCCATAGGAAGGGTCTCAGGTTGGAATGGGAAGGAGTTGGATATCACATCTCATGTTATAGGAAGGGTCTCAGGATTGGAATGGGAAGGACTTGGATATCACATCTCATGCTATAGGAAGGCTCTCAGGTTTGGAAGGGGAAGGAGTTGGATATCACATTACATGTTAGAGGTAGGATCTCAGGTTTGGTATTAGAGGCATTGAGATATCACATCTCATGCTATCAGAAGGATCTCAGGCTCAGAATGGGAAGGAGTTGGATATCACATCTCATGCTAAAGGGAGGGTCTCAGGTTTGGAAGAGGAAGGATTTGGATATCACATCTCATGTTATAAGAAGGATCTCAGGTTTGGTATTAGACGCATTGAGATATAACATCTCATGCTATCGGAAGGATCTCAGGTTTGGTATTAGAGGCATTGAGATATCACATCTCATGATATCAGAAGGGTCTCAGGATTGGAATGGGAAGGAGTCGGATATCACATCTCATGCTAAAGGGAGGGTCTCAGGTTGGGTATTAGAAGCATTGAGATATCACATCTCATGTTATAGGAAGCGTCTCAGGTTTGGTATTAGAAGCATTGAGACATCACATCTCATGCTATCAGAAGGGTCTCAGGATTGGAATGGGAAAGAGTCGGATATCACATCTCATGCTAAAGGGAGGTTCTCAGGTTTGGAAGGGGAAGGATTTGGATATCACATCTCATGTTATAGGAAGGATCTCAGGTTTGGTATTAGAAGCATTGAGATATCAGATCTCATGCTATCGGAAGGATCTCAGGTTTGGTATTAGAGGCATTGAGATATCACATCTCATGCTATCAGAAGGGTCTCGGGATTGGAATGGGAAGGAGTTGGATATCACATCTCATGTGGGTCTCCGGTTTGGAAGGGGAAGTATTTGGATATCACATCTCATGTTACAGGAAGGATCTCAGGTTTGGTATTAGCATTGAGATATCACATCTCATGCTATCGGAAGGGTATCAGGATTGGATCTGGAAAGAGTTGGATATCCCATCTCATGCTATAGGAAGGGTCTCAGGTTTGGTATAAGCATTGAGATATCCCATCTCATGCTATAGGAAGGGTCTCAGGTTTGGAATCGGAAGGAGTCGTATATGACATCTCATGCCATAGGAAGGGTCTCAGGTTTGGTATAAGCATTGAGATATCACATCTCTGCTATCTGAAGGGTCTCAGGATTGGAATGGGAAGGAGTTGGATATCCCATCCCGTTATAGGAAGGGTCTCAGGTTTGGTATTAGAAGCATTGAGATATCACATCTCATGGTATAGGACGGGTCTCAGAATTGGAATGGGAAGGAGTTGGATATCACATCTCAAGCTATAGGAAGGGTCTCAGTATTGGAATGGGAAGGACTTGGATATCACATCTCATGTTATAGGAAGGATCTCAGGTTTGGTATTAGAAGCATTGAGATATCACATCTCATGCTATAGGAAGGGTCTCAGGATTGGAATGGGAAGGACTTGGATATCACATCTCATGTTATAGGAAGGGTCTCAGGTTTGGTATTAGAAGCATTGAGATATCATATCTCATGCTATGGGAAGGGTCTCAGAATTGGAATGGGAAGGAGTTGGATATCACATCTCATGCCATGTATGGGTCTCAGGTTTTGTAGAAGCATTGGGATATCACATCTCATGCTATCGGAAGGGTATCAGGATTGGATTTGGAAGGAGTTGGATATCCCATCTCATGCTATAGGAAGGGTCTCAGGTTGGAATGGGAAGGAGTTGGATATCACATCTCATGTTATAGGAAGGGTCTCAGGATTGGAATGGGAAGGAGTTTGATATCACATCTCATGCCATGTATGGGTCTCAGGTTTTGTAGAAGCATTGGGATATCACATCTCATGCTATCGGAAGGGTATCAGGATTGGATTTGGAAGGAGTTGGATATCCCATCTCATGCTATAGGAAGGGTCTCAGGTTGGAATGGGAAGGAGTTGGATATCACATCTCATGTTATAGGAAGGGTCTCAGGATTGGAATGGGAAGGACTTGGATATCACATCTCATGCTATAGGAAGGCTCTCAGGTTTGGAAGGGGAAGGAGTTGGATATCACATTACATGTTAGAGGTAGGATCTCAGGTTTGGTATTAGAGGCATTGAGATATCACATCTCGTGCTATCAGAAGGATCTCAGGATCGGAATGGGAAGGAGTTGGATATCACATCTCATGCTAAAGGGAGGGTCTCAGGTTTGGAAGGGGAAGGATTTGGATATCACATCTCATGTTATAGGAAGGATCTCAGGTTTGTTATTAGAAGCATTGAGATATCAGATCTCATGCTATCGGAAGGATCTCAGGTTTGGTATTAGAGGCATTGAGATATCACATCTCATGCTATCAGAAGGGTCTCGGGATTGGAATGGGAAGGAGTTGGATATCACATCTCATGTGGGTCTCGGGTTTGGAAGGGGAAGTATTTGGATATCACATCTCATGTTACAGGAAGGATCTCAGGTTTGGTATTAGCATTGAGATATCACATCTCATGCTATCGGAAGGGTATCAGGATTGGATCTGGAAGGAGTTGGATATCCCATCTCATGCTATAGGAAGGGTCTCAGGTTTGGTATAAGCATTGAGATATCCCATCTCATGCTATAGGAAGGGTCTCAGGTTTGGAATCGGAAGGAGTCGTATATGACATATCATGCCATAGGAAGGGTCTCAGGTTTGGTATAAGCATTGAGATATCACATCTCTGCTATCTGAAGGGTCTCAGGATTGGAATGGGAAGGAGTTGGATATCCCATCTCGTTATAGGAAGGGCCTCAGGTTTGGTATTAGAAGCATTGAGATATCACATCTCATGGTATAGGACGGGTCTCAGAATTGGAATGGGAAGGAGTTGGATATCACATCTCAAGCTATAGGAAGGGTCTCAGTATTGGAATGGGAAGGAGTTGGATATCCCATCTCGTTATAGGAAGGGTCTCAGGTTTGGTATTAGAAGCATTGAGATATCACATCTCATGCTATAGGAAGGGTCTCAGGATTGGAATGGGAAGGACTTGGATATCACATCTCATGTTATAGGAAGGGTCTCAGGTTTGGTATTAGAAGCATTGAGATATCATATCTCATGCTATGGGAAGGGTCTCAGAATTGGCATGGGAAGGAGTTGGATATCACATCTCAAGCTATAGGAAGGGTCTCAGGATTGGAATGGGAAGGAGTTTGATATCACATCTCATGCCATGTATGGGTCTCAGGTTTTGTAGAAGCATTGGGATATCACATCTCATGCTATCGGAAGGGTATCAGGATTGGATTTGGAAGGAGTTGGATATCCCATCTCATGCTATAGGAAGGCTCTCAGGTTTGGAAGGGGAAGGAGTTGGATATCACATTACATGTTAGAGGTAGGATCTCAGGTTTGGTATTAGAGGCATTGAGATATCACATCTCATGCTATCAGAAGGATCTCAGGATCGGAATGGGAAGGAGTTGGATATCACATCTCATGCTAAAGGGAGGGTCTCAGGTTTGGAAGGGGAAGGATTTGGATATCACATCTCATGTTATAGGAAGGATCTCAGGTTTGGTATTAGATGCATTGAGATATCACATCTCATGCTATCGGAAGGATCTCAGGTTTGGTATTAGAGGCATTGAGATATAACATCTCATGCTATCAGAAGGGTCTCAGGATTGGAATGGGAAGGAGTCGGATATCACATCTCATGCTAAAGGGAGGGTCTCAGGTTTGGTATTAGAAGCATTGAGATATCACATCTCATGTTATAGGAAGGATCTCAGGTTTGGTATTAGAGGCATTGAGATATCACATCTCATGCTATCAGAAGGGTCTCAGGATTGGAATGGGAAGGAGTCGGATATCACATCTCATGCTAAAGGGAGGGTCTCAGGTTTGGAAGGGGAAGGATTTGGATATCACATCTGATGTTATAGGAAGGATCTCAGGTTTGGTATTAGAAGCATTGAGATATCACATCTCATGCTATCGGAAGGATCTCAGGTTTCGTATTAGAGGCATTGAGATATCACATCTCATGCTATCAGAAGGGTCTCGGGATTGGAATGGGAAGGAGTTGGATATCACATCTCATGCTAAAGGGAGGGTCTCGGGTTTGGAAGGGGAAGGATTTGGATATCACATCTCATGTTATGGGAAGGACCTCAGGTTTGGTATTAGCATTGAGATATCCCATCTGATGCTATAGGAAGGGTCTCAGGTTTGGAATCGGAAGGAGTTGTATATGACATCTCATGCCATAGGAAGGGTCTCAGGTTTGGTATAAGCATTGAGATATCACATCTCTGCAATCGGAAGGGTCTCAGGATTGGAATGGGAAGGAGTTGGATATCCCATCTCGTTATAGGAAGGGTCTCAGGTTTGGTATTAGAAGCATTGAGATATCACATCTCATGGTATAGGACGGGTCTCAGAATTGGAATGGGAAGGAGTTGGATATCACATCTCAAGCTATAGGAAGGGTCTCAGGATTGGAATGGGAAGGTTTTGGATATCACATCTCATGTTATAGGAAGGGTCTCAGGTTTGGTATTAGAAGCATTGAGATATCACATCCCATGCTATAGGAAGGGTCTCAGGATTGGAATGGGAAGGACTTGGATATCACATCTCATGTTATAGGAAGGGTCTCAGGTTTGGTATTAGAAGCATTGAGATATCACATCTCATGCTATAGGAAGGGTCTCAGGATTGGAATGGGAAGGTCTTGGATATCACATCTCATGATAAAGGAAGGGTCTAAGGTTTGGAAGGGGAAGGATTTGGATATCACATCTCATGGTATAGGACCAGTCTCAGGTTTGGTATTAGAAGCATTGAGATATCAAGTCTCATGGTATAGGATGGGTCTCAGAATTGGAATGGGAAGGAGTTGGATATCACATCTCAAGCTATAGGAAGGGTCTCAGGATTGGAATGGGAAGGAGTTTGATATCACATCTCATGCCATGTATGTGTCTCAGGTTTTGTAGAAGCATTGGGATATCACATCTCATGCTATCGGAAGGGTATCAGGATTGGATCTGGAAGGAGTTGGATATCCCATCTCATGCTATAGGAAGGGTCTCAGGTTGGAATGGGAAGGAGTTGGATATCACATCTCGTGTTATAGGAAGGGTCTCAGGATTGGAATGGGAAGGACTTGGATATCACATCTCATGCTATAGGAAGGCTCTCAGGTTTGGAAGGGGAAGGAGTTGGATATCACATTTCATGTTAGAGCAAGGATCTCACGTTTGGTATTAGAGGCATTGAGATATCACATCTCATGCTATCAGAAGCGTCTCAGGATTGGAATGGGAAGGAGTTGGATATCACATCTCATGCTAAAGAGAGGGTCTCAGGTTTGGAAGGGGAAGGATTTGGAGATCACATCTCATGTTATAGGAAGGATCTCAGGTTTGGTATTAGAAGCATTGAGATATCACATCTCATGCTATCGGAAGGATCTCAGGTTTGGTATTAGAGGCATTGAGATATCACATCTCATGCTATCAGAAGGGTCTCAGGATTGGAATGGGAAGGAGTCGGATATCACATCTCATGCTAAAGGGAGGGTCTTAGGTTTGGAAGTGGAAGGATTTGGATATCACATCTCATGTTATAGGAAGGATCTCAGGTTTGGTATTAGAAGCATTGAGATATCACATCTCATGCTATAGGAAAGGTCTCAGGATTGGAATGGGAAGGAGTTGGATATCACATCTCAAGCTATAGGAAGGGTCTCAGGATTGGAATGGGAAGGAGTTGGATATCACATCTCAAGCTATAGGAAGGGTTTCAGGATTGGAATGGGAAGGAGTTGGATATCAAATCTCATGCTATAGGAAGGGTCTCAGGTTTGGTATAAGCATTGAGATATCCCATCTCATGCTATAGGAAGGGTCTCAGGTTTGGAATCGGAAGGAGTTGTATATGACATCTCATGCCATAGGAAGGGTCTCAGGTTTGGTATAAGCATTGAGATATCACATCTCTGCTATCGGAAGGGTCTCAGGATTGGAATGGGAAGGAGTTGGATATCCCATCTCGTTATAGGAAGGGTCTCAGGTTTGGTATTAGAAGCATTGAGATATCACATCTCATAGTATAGGACGGGTCTCAGAATTGGAATGGGAAGGAGTTGGATATCACATCTCAAGCTATAGGAAGGGTCTCAGGATTGGAATGGGAAGGACTTGGATATCACATCTCATGTTATAGGATGGGTCTCAGGTTTGGTATTAGAAGCATTGAGATATCACATCTCATGCTATAGGAAGGGTCTTAGGATTGGAATGGGAAGGCTTGGATATCACATCTCATGTTATAGGATGGGTCTCAGGTTTGGTATTAGAAGCATTGAGATATCACATCTCATGCTATGGGAAGGGTCTCAGAATTGGAATGGGAAGGAGTTGGATATCACATCTCAAGCTATAGGAAGGGTCTCGGGATTGGAATGGGAAGGACTTGGATATCACATCTCATGTTATAGGAAGGGTCTCAGGTTTGGTATTAGAAGCATTGAGATATCACATCTCATGCTATAGGAAGGGTCTTAGGATTGGAATGGGAAGGACTTGGATATCACATCTCATGTTATAGGATGGGTCTCAGGTTTGGTATTAGAAGCATTGAGATATCACATCTCATGGTATAGGACGGGTCTCAGAATTGGAATGGGAAGGAGTTGGATATCACATCTCAAGCTATAGGAAGGGTCTCGGGATTGGAATGGGAAGGACTTGGATATCACATCTCATGTTATAGGAAGGGTCTCAGGTTTGGTATTAGAAGCATTGAGATATCACATCTCATGCTATAGGAAGGGTCTTAGGATTGGAACGGGAAGGACTTGGATATCACATCTCATGTTATAGGATGGGTCTCAGGTTTGGTATTAGAAGCATTGAGATATCACATCTCATGCTATCGGAAGGGTATCAGGATTGGATTTGGAAGGAGTTGGATATCCCATCTCATGCTATAGGAAGGGTCTCAGGTTGGAATGGGAAGGAGTTGGATATCACATCTCATGTTATAGGAAGGGTCTCAGGATTGGAATGGGAAGGACTTGGATATCACATTACATGTTAGATGTAGGATCTCAGGTTTGGTATTAGAGGCATTGAGATATCACATCTCCTGCTATCAGAAGGATCTCAGGATCGGAATGGGAAGGAGTTGGATATCACATCTCATGCTAAAGCGAGGGTCTCAGGTTTGGAAGGGGAAGGATTTGGATATCACATCTCATGTTATAGGAAGGATCTCAGGTTTGGTATTAGACGCATTGAGATATCACATATGCTATCGGAAGGATCTCAGGTTTGGTATTAGAGGCATTGAGATATCACATCTCATGCTATAGGAAGGGTCTCACATTGGAATGGGAAGGACTTGGATATCACATCTCATGTTATAGGAAGGGTCTCAGGTTTGGTATTAGAAGCATTGAGATATCATATCTCATGCTATGGGAAGGGTCTCAGAATTGGAATGGGAAGGAGTTGGATATCACATCTCAAGCTATAGGAAGGGTCTCAGGATTGGAATGGGAAGGAGTTTGATATCACATCTCATGCCATGTATGGGTCTCAGGTTTTGTAGAAGCATTGGGATATCACATCTCATGCTATCGGAAGGGTATCAGGATTCGATTTGGAAGGAGTTGGATATCCCATCTCATGCTATAGGAAGGGTCTCAGGTTGGAATGGGAAGGAGTTGGATATCACATCTCATGTTATAGGAAGGGTCTCAGGATTGGAATGGGAAGGACTTGGATATCACATCTCATGCTATAGGAAGGCTCTCAGGTTTGGAAGGGGAAGGAGTTGGATATCACATTACATGTTAGAGGTAGGATCTCAGGTTTGGTATTAGAGGCATTGAGATATCACATCTCATGCTATCAGAAGGATCTCAGGATCGGAATGGGAAGGAGTTGGATATCACATCTCATGCTAAAGGGAGGGTCTCAGGTTTGGAAGGGGAAGGATTTGGATATCACATCTCATGTTATAGGAAGGATCTCAGGTTTGGTATTAGATGCATTGAGATATCACATCTCATGCTATCGGAAGGATCTCAGGTTTGGTATTAGAGGCATTGAGATATAACATCTCATGCTATCAGAAGGGTCTCAGGATTGGAATGGGAAGGAGTCGGATATCACATCTCATGCTAAAGGGAGGGTCTCAGGTTTGGTATTAGAAGCATTGAGATATCACATCTCATGTTATAGTAAGGATCTCAGGTTTGGTATTAGAGGCATTGAGATATCACATCTCATGCTATCAGAAGTTTCTCAGGATTGGAATGGGAAGGAGTCGGATATCACATCTCATGCTAAAGGGAGGGTCTCAGGTTTGGAAGGGGAAGGATTTGGATATCACATCTCATGTTATAGGAAGGATCTCAGGTTTGGTATTCGAAGCAGTGAGATATCACATCTCATGCTATCGGAAGGATCTCAGGTTTCGTATTAGAGGCATTGAGATATCACATCTCATGCTATCAGAAGGGTCTCGGGATTGGAATGGGAAGGAGTTGGATATCACATCTCATGACAAAGGGAGGGTCTCGGGTTTGGAAGGGGAAGGATTTGGATATCACATCTCATGTTATAGGAAGGACCTCAGGTTTGGTATTAGCATTGAGATATCCCATCTGATGCTATAGGAAGGGTCTCAGGTTTGGAATCGGAAGGAGTTGTATATGACATCTCATGCCATAGGAAGGCTCTCAGGTTTGGTATAAGCATTGAGATATCACATCTCTGCTATCGGAAGGGTCTCAGGATTGGAATGGGAAGGAGTTGGATATCCCATCTCGTTATAGGAAGGGTCTCAGGTTTGGTATTAGAAGCATTGAGATATCACATCTCATGCTATGGAAAGGGTTTCAGAATTGGAATGGGAAGGAGTTGGATATCACATCTCAAGCTATAGGAAGGGTCTCAGGATTGGAATGGGAAGGAGTTTGATATCACATCTCATGCCATGTATGTGTCTCAGGTTTTGTAGAAGCATTGGGATATCACATCTCATGCTATCCGAAGGGTCTCAGGATTGGAATCGGAAGGAGTTGGATATCACATCTCAAGCTATAGGAAGGGTCTCAGGATTGGAATGGGAAGGAGTTGGATATCACATCTCATGCTATAGGAAGGGTCTCAGGTTTGGTATAAGCATTGAGATATCCCATCTCATTCTATAGGAAGGGTCTCAGGTTTGGAATCGGAAGGAGTTGTATATGACATCTCATGCCATAGGAAGGGTCTCAGGTTTGGTATAAGCATTGAGATATCGCATCTCTGCTATCGGAAGGGTCTCAGGATTGGAATGGGAAGGAGTTGGATATCCCATCTCGTTATAGGAAGGGTCTCAGGTTTGGTATTAGAAGCATTGAGATATCACATCTCATGCTATGGGAAGGGTTTCAGAATTGGAATGGGAAGGAGTTGGATATCACATCTCAAGCTATAGGAAGGGTCTCAGGATTGGAATGGGAAGGACTTGGATATCACATCTCATGTTATAGGAAGGGTCTCAGGTTTGGTATTAGAAGCATTGAGATATCACATCTCATGCTATAGGAAGGGTCTCAGGATTGGAATGGGAAGGACTTGGATATCACATCTCATGTTATAGGAAGGGTCTCAGGTTTGGTATTAGAAGCATTGAGATATCACATCTCATGCTATGGGAAGGGTCTCAGAATTGGAATGGGAAGGAGTTGGATATCACATCTCAAGCTATAGGAAGGGTCTCAGGATTGGAATGGGAAGGAGTTTGATATCAAATCTCATGCCATGTATGGGTCTCAGGTTTTGTAGAAGCATTGGGATATCACATCTCATGCTATCGGAAGGGTATCAGGATTGGATTTGGAAGAAGTTGGATATCCCATCTCATGCTATAGGAAGGGTCTCAGGTTGGAATGGGAAGGAGTTGGATATCACATCTCATGTTATAGGAAGGGTCTCAGGATTGGAATGGGAAGGACTTGGATATCACATCTCATGCTATAGGAAGGCTCTCAGGTTTGGAAGGGGAAGGAGTTGGATATCACATTACATGTTAGAGGTAGGATCTCAGGTTTGGTATTAGAGGCATTGAGATATCACATCTCATGCTATCAGAAGGATCTCAGGATCAGAATGGGAAGGAGTTGGATATCACATCTCATGCTAAAGGGAGGGTCTCAGGTTTGGAAGAGGAAGGATTTGGATATCACATCTCATGTTATAGGAAGGATCTCAGGTTTGGTATTAGAAGCATTGAGATATCACATCTCATGCTATAGGAAGGGTCTCAGGATTGGAATGGGAAGGAGTTGGATATCACATCTCAAGCTATAGGAAGGGTCTCAGGATTGGAATCGGAAGGAGTTGGATATCACATCTCAAGCTATAGGAAGGGTCTCAGGATTGGAATGGGAAGGAGTTGGATATCACATCTCATGCTATAGGAAGGGTCTCAGGTTTGGTATTAGAAGCATTGAGATATCACATCTCATGCTATCGGAAGGATCTCAGGTTTGGTATTAGAGGCATTGAGATATCACATCTCATGCTATCCGAAGGGTCTCAGGATTGGAATGGGAAGGAGTCGGATATCACATCTCATGCTAAATGGAGGGCCTCAGGTTTGGAAGTGGAAGGATTTGGATATCACATCTCATGTTATAGGAAGGATCTCAGGTTTGGCATTAGAAGCATTGAGATATCACATCTCATGCTATAGGAAGGGTCTCAGGATTGGAATGGGAAGGAGTTGGATATCACATCTCAAGCTATAGGAAGGGTCTCAGGATTGGAATCGGAAGGAGTTGGATATCACATCTCAAGCTATAGGAAGGGTCTCAGGATTGGAATGGGAAGGAGTTGGATATCACATCTCATGCTATAGGAAGGGTCTCAGGTTTGGTATAAGCATTGAGATATCCCATCTCATTCTATGGGAAGGGTCTCAGGTTTGGAATCGGAAGGAGTTGTATATGACATCTCATGCCATAGGAAGGGTCTCAGGTTTGGTATAAGCATTGAGATATCACATCTCTGCTATCGGAAGGGTCTCAGGATTGGAATGGGAAGGAGTTGGATATCCCATCTCGTTATAGGAAGGGTCTCAGGTTTGGTATTAGAAGCATTGAGATATCACATCTCATGCTATGGGAAGGGTTTCAGAATTGGAATGGGAAGGAGTTGGATATCACATCTCAAGCTATAGGAAGGGTCTCAGGATTGGAATGGGAAGGACTTGGATATCACATCTCATGTTATAGGAAGGGTCTCAGGTTTGGTATTAGAAGCATTGAGATATCACATCTCATGCTATAGGAAGGGTCTCAGGATTGGAATGGGAAGGACTTGGATATCACATCTCATGTTATAGGAAGGGTCTCAGGTTTGGTATTAGAAGCATTGAGATATCACATCTCATGCTATGGGAAGGGTCTCAGAATTGGAATGGGAAGGAGTTGGATATCACATCTCAAGCTATAGGAAGGGTCTCAGGATTGGAATGGGAAGGAGTTTGATATCAAATCTCATGCCATGTATGGGTCTCAGGTTTTGTAGAAGCATTGGGATATCACATCTCATACTATCGGAAGGGTATCAGGATTGGATTTGGAAGAAGTTGGATATCCCATCTCATGCCATAGGAAGGGTCTCAGGTTGGAATGGGAAGGAGTTGGATATCACATCTCATGTTATAGGAAGGGTCTCAGGATTGGAATGGGAAGGACTTGGATATCACATCTCATGCTATAGGAAGGCTCTCAGGTTTGGAAGGGGAAGGAGTTGGATATCACATTACATGTTAGAGGTAGGATCTCAGGTTTGGTATTAGAGGCATTGAGATATCACATCTCATGCTATCGGAAGGATCTCAGGATCAGAATGGGAAGGAGTTGGATATCACATCTCATGCTAAAGGGAGGGTCTCAGGTTTGGAAGAGGAAGGATTTGGATATCACATCTCATGTTATAGGAAGGATCTCAGGTTTGGTATTAGACGAATTGAGATATAACATCTCATGCTATCGGAAGGATCTCAGGTTTGGTATTAGAGGCATTGAGATATCACATCTCATGATATCAGAAGGGTCTCAGGATTGGAATGGGAAGGAGTCGGATATCACATCTCATGCTAAAGGGAGGGTCTCAGGTTGGGTATTAGAAGCATTGAGATATCACATCTCATGTTATAGGAAGGGTCTCAGGTTTGGTATTATAAGCATTGAGACATCACATCTCATGCTATCAGAAGGGTCTCAGGATTGGAATGGGAAAGAGTCGGATATCACATCTCATGCTAAAGGGAGGTTCTCAGGTTTGGAAGGGGAAGGATTTGGATATCACATCTCATGTTATAGGAAGGATCTCAGGTTTGGTATTAGAAGCATTGAGATATCAGATCTCATGCTATCGGAAGGATCTCAGGTTTGGTATTAGAGGCATTGAGATATCACATCTCATGCTATCAGAAGGGTCTCGGGATTGGAATGGGAAGGAGTTGGATATCACATCTCATGTGGGTCTCGGGTTTGGAAGGGGAAGTATTTGGATATCACATCTCATGTTACAGGAAGGATCTCAGGTTTGGTATTAGCATTGAGATATCACATCTCATGCTATCGGAAGGGTATCAGGATTGGATCTGGAAAGAGTTGGATATCCCATCTCATGCTATAGGAAGGGTCTCAGGTTTGGTATAAGCATTGAGATATCCCATCTCATGCTATAGGAAGGGTCTCAGGTTTGGAATCGGAAGGAGTCGTATATGACATCTCATGCCATAGGAAGGGTCTCAGGTTTGGTATAAGCATTGAGATATCACATCTCTGCTATCTGAAGGGTCTCAGGATTGGAATGGGAAGGAGTTGGATATCCCATCCCGTTATAGGAAGGGTCTCAGGTTTGGTATTAGAAGCATTGAGATATCACATCTCATGGTATAGGACGGGTCTCAGAATTGGAATGGGAAGGAGTTGGATATCACATCTCAAGCTATAGGAAGGGTCTCAGTATTGGAATGGGAAAGACTTGGATATCACATCTCATGTTATAGGAAGGATCTCAGGTTTGGTATTAGAAGCATTGAGATATCACATCTCATGCTATAGGAAGGGTCTCAGGATTGGAATGGGAAGGACTTGGATATCACATCTCATGTTATAGGAAGGGTCTCAGGTTTGGTATTAGAAGCATTGAGATATCATATCTCATGCTATGGGAAGGGTCTCAGAATTGGAATGGGAAGGAGTTGGATATCACATCTCAAGCTATAGGAAGGGTCTCAGGATTGGAATGGGAAGGAGTTTGATATCACATCTCATGCCATGTATGGGTCTCAGGTTTTGTAGAAGCATTGGGATATCACATCTCATGCTATCGGAAGGGTATCAGGATTGGATTTGGAAGGAGTTGGATATCCCATCTCATGCTATAGGAAGGGTCTCAGGTTGGAATGGGAAGGAGTTGGATATCACATCTCATGTTATAGGAAGGGTCTCAGGATTGGAATGGGAAGGACTTGGATATCACATCTCATGCTATAGGAAGGCTCTCAGGTTTGGAAGGGGAAGGAGTTGGATATCACATTACATGTTAGAGGTAGGATCTCAGGTTTGGTATTAGAGGCATTGAGATATCACATCTCGTGCTATCAGAAGGATCTCAGGATCGGAATGGGAAGGAGTTGGATATCACATCTCATGCTAAAGGGAGGGTCTCAGGTTTGGAAGGGGAAGGATTTGGATATCACATCTCATGTTATAGGAAGGATCTCAGGTTTGGTATTAGAAGCATTGAGATATCAGATCTCATGCTATCGGAAGGATCTCAGGTTTGGTATTAGAGGCATTGAGATATCACATCTCATGCTATCAGAAGGGTCTCGGGATTGGAATGGGAAGGAGTTGGATATCACATCTCATGTGGGTCTCGGGTTTGGAAGGGGAAGTATTTGGATATCACATCTCATGTTACAGGAAGGATCTCAGGTTTGGTATTAGCATTGAGATATCACATCTCATGCTATCGGAAGGGTATCAGGATTGGATCTGGAAGGAGTTGGATATCCCATCTCATGCTATAGGAAGGGTCTCAGGTTTGGTATAAGCATTGAGATATCCCATCTCATGCTATAGGAAGGGTCTCAGGTTTGGAATCGGAAGGAGTCGTATATGACATCTCATGCCATAGGAAGGGTCTCAGGTTTGGTATAAGCATTGAGATATCACATCTCTGCTATCTGAAGGGTCTCAGGATTGGAATGGGAAGGAGTTGGATATCCCATCTCGTTATAGGAAGGGCCTCAGGTTTGGTATTAGAAGCATTGAGATATCACATCTCATGGTATAGGACGGGTCACAGAATTGGAATGGGAAGGAGTTGGATATCACATCTCAAGCTATAGGAAGGGTCTCAGTATTGGAATGGGAAGGAGTTGGATATCCCATCTCGTTATAGGAAGGGTCTCAGGTTTGGTATTAGAAGCATTGAGATATCACATCTCATGCTATAGGAAGGGTCTCAGGATTGGAATGGGAAGGACTTGGATATCACATCTCATGTTATAGGAAGGGTCTCAGGTTTGGTATTAGAAGCATTGAGATATCATATCTCATGCTATGGGAAGGGTCTCAGAATTGGCATGGGAAGGAGTTGGATATCACATCTCAAGCTATAGGAAGGGTCTCAGGATTGGAATGGGAAGGAGTTTGATATCACATCTCATGCCATGTATGGGTCTCAGGTTTTGTAGAAGCATTGGGATATCACATCTCATGCTATCGGAAGGGTATCAGGATTGGATTTGGAAGGAGTTGGATATCCCATCTCATGCTATAGGAAGGGTCTCAGGTTGGAATGGGAAGGAGTTGGATATCACATCTCATGTTATAGGAAGGGTCTCAGGATTGGAATGGGAAGGACTTGGATATCACATCTCATGCTATAGGAAGGCTCTCAGGTTTGGAAGGGGAAGGAGTTGGATATCACATTACATGTTAGAGGTAGGATCTCAGGTTTGGTATTAGAGGCATTGAGATATCACATCTCATGCTATCAGAAGGATCTCAGGATCGGAATGGGAAGGAGTTGGATATCACATCTCATGCTAAAGGGAGGGTCTCAGGTTTGGAAGGGGAAGGATTTGGATATCACATCTCATGTTATAGGAAGGATCTCAGGTTTGGTATTAGAGGCATTGAGATATCACATCTCATGCTATCGGAAGGATCTCAGGTTTGGTATTAGAGGCATTGAGATATAACATCTCATGCTATCAGAAGGGTCTGAGGATTGGAATGGGAAGGAGTCGGATATCACATCTCATGCTAAAGGGAGGGTCTCAGGTTTGGTATTAGAAGCATTGAGATATCACATCTCATGTTATAGGAAGGATCTCAGGTTTGGTATTAGAGGCATTGAGATATCACATCTCATGCTATCAGAAGGGTCTCAGGATTGGAATGGGAAGGAGTCGGATATCACATCTCATGCTAAAGGGAGGGTCTCAGGTTTGGAAGGGGAAGGATTTGGATATCACATCTCATGTTATAGGAAGGATCTCAGGTTTGGTATTAGAAGCATTGAGATATCACATCTCATGCTATCGGAAGGATCTCAGGTTTCGTATTAGAGGCATTGAGATATCACATCTCATGCTATCAGAAGGGTCTCGGGATTGGAATGGGAAGGAGTTGGATATCACATCTCATGCTAAAGGGAGGGTCTCGGGTTTGGAAGGGGAAGGATTTGGATATCACATCTCATGTTATGGGAAGGACCTCAGGTTTGGTATTAGCATTGAGATATCCCATCTGATGCTATAGGAAGGGTCTCAGGTTTGGAATCGGAAGGATTTGTATATGACATCTCATGCCATAGGAAGGGTCTCAGGTTTGGTATAAGCATTGAGATATCACATCTCTGCAATCGGAAGGGTCTCAGGATTGGAATGGGAAGGAGTTGGATATCCCATCTCGTTATAGGAAGGGTCTCAGGTTTGGTATTAGAAGCATTGAGATATCACATCTCATGGTATAGGACGGGTCTCACAATTGGAATGGGAAGGAGTTGGATATCACATCTCAAGCTATAGGAAGGGTCTCAGGATTGGAATGGGAAGGTTTTGGATATCACATCTCATGTTATAGGAAGGGTCTCAGGTTTGGTATTAGAAGCATTGAGATATCACATCCCATGCTATAGGAAGGGTCTCAGGATTGGAATGGGAAGGACTTGGATATCACATCTCATGTTATAGGAAGGGTCTCAGGTTTGGTATTAGAAGCATTGAGATATCACATCTCATGCTATAGGAAGGGTCTCAGGATTGGAATGGGAAGGTCTTGGATATCACATCTCATGATAAAGGAAGGGTCTAAGGTTTGGAAGGGGAAGGATTTGGATATCACATCTCATGTTATAGGACCAGTCTCAGGTTTGGTATTAGAAGCATTGAGATATCAAGTCTCATGGTATAGGATGGGTCTCAGAATTGGAATGGGAAGGAGTTGGATATCACATCTCAAGCTATAGGAAGGGTCTCAGGATTGGAATGGGAAGGAGTTTGATATCACATCTCATGCCATGTATGTGTCTCAGGTTTTGTAGAAGCATTGGGATATCACATCTCATGCTATCGGAAGGGTATCAGGATTGGATCTGGAAGGAGTTGGATATCCCATCTCATGCTATAGGAAGGGTCTCAGGTTGGAATGGGAAGGAGTTGGATATCACATCTCGTGTTATAGGAAGGGTCTCAGGATTGGAATGGGAAGGACTTGGATATCACATCTCATGCTATAGGAAGGCTCTCAGGTTTGGAAGGGGAAGGAGTTGGATATCACATTTCATGTTAGAGCAAGGATCTCACGTTTGGTATTAGAGGCATTGAGATATCACATCTCATGCTATCAGAAGAGTCTCAGGATTGGAATGGGAAGGAGTTGGATATCACATCTCATGCTAAAGGGAGGGTCTCAGGTTTGGAAGGGGAAGGATTTGGAGATCACATCTCATGTTATAGGAAGGATCTCAGGTTTGCTATTAGAAGCATTGAGATATCACATCTCATGCTATCGGAAGGATCTCAGGTTTGGTATTAGAGGCATTGAGATATCACATCTCATGCTATCAGAAGGGTCTCAGGATTGGAATGGGAAGGAGTCGGATATCACATCTCATGCTAAAGGGAGGGTCTCAGGTTTGGAAGTGGAAGGATTTGGATATCACATCTCATGTTATAGGAAGGATCTCAGGTTTGGTATTAGAAGCATTGAGATATCACATCTCATGCTATAGGAAAGGTCTCAGGATTGGAATGGGAAGGAGTTGGATATCACATCTCAAGCTATAGGAAGGGTCTCAGGATTGGAATGGGAAGGAGTTGGATATCACATCTCAAGCTATAGGAAGGGTTTCAGGATTGGAATGGGAAGGAGTTGGATATCAAATCTCATGCTATAGGAAGGGTCTCAGGTTTGGTATAAGCATTGTGATATCCCATCTCATGCTATAGGAAGGGTCTCAGGTTTGGAATCGGAAGGAGTTGTATATGACATCTCATGCCATAGGAAGGGTCTCAGGTTTGGTATAAGCATTGAGATATCACATCTCTGCTATCGGAAGGGTCTCAGGATTGGAATGGGAAGGAGTTGGATATCCCATCTCGTTATAGGAAGGGTCTCAGGATTGGAATGGGAAGGACTTGGATATCACATCTCATGTTATAGGATGGGTCTCAGGTTTGGTATTAGAAGCATTGAGATATCACATCTCATAGTATAGGTCTCAGAATTGGAATGGGAAGGAGTTGGATATCACATCTCAAGCTATAGGAAGGGTCTCAGGATTGGAATGGGAAGGACTTGGATATCACATCTCATGTTATAGGATGGGTCTCAGGTTTGGTATTAGAAGCATTGAGATATCACATCTCATGCTATAGGAAGGGTCTTAGGATTGGAATGGGAAGGACTTGGATATCACATCTCATGTTATAGGATGGGTCTCAGGTTTGGTATTAGAAGCATTGAGATATCACATCTCATGCTATGGGAAGGGTCTCAGAATTGGAATGGGAAGGAGTTGGATATCACATCTCAAGCTATAGGAAGGGTCTCGGGATTGGAATGGGAAGGACTTGGATATCACATCTCATGTTATAGGAAGGGTCTCAGGTTTGGTATTAGAAGCATTGAGATATCACATCTCATGCTATAGGAAGGGTCTTAGGATTGGAATGGGAAGGACTTGGATATCACATCTCATGTTATAGGATGGGTCTCAGGTTTGGTATTAGAAGCATTGAGATATCACATCTCATGGTATAGGACGGGTCTCAGAATTGGAATGGGAAGGAGTTGGATATCACATCTCAAGCTATAGGAAGGGTCTCGGGATTGGAATGGGAAGGACTTGGATATCACATCTCATGTTATAGGAAGGGTCTCAGGTTTGGTATTAGAAGCATTGAGATATCACATCTCATGCTATAGGAAGGGTCTTAGGATTGGAACGGGAAGGACTTGGATATCACATCTCATGTTATAGGATGGGTCTCGGGTTTGGTATTAGAAGCATTGAGATATCACATCTCATGCTATCGGAAGGGTATCAGGATTGGATTTGGAAGGAGTTGGATATCCCATCTCATGCTTTAGGAAGGGTCTCAGGTTGGAATGGGAAGGAGTTGGATATCACATCTCATGTTATAGGAAGGGTCTCAGGATTGGAATGGGAAGGACTTGGATATCACATTACATGTTAGATGTAGGATCTCAGGTTTGGTATTAGAGGCATTGAGATATCACATCTCCTGCTATCAGAAGGATCTCAGGATCGGAATGGGAAGGAGTTGGATATCACATCTCATGCTAAAGCGAGGGTCTCAGGTTTGGAAGGGGAAGGATTTGGATATCACATCTCATGTTATAGGAAGGATCTCAGGTTTGGTATTAGATGCATTGAGATATCACATATGCTATCGGAAGGATCTCAGGTTTGGTATTAGAGGCATTGAGATATCACATCTCATGCTATAGGAAGGGTCTCACATTGGAATGGGAAGGACTTGGATATCACATCTCATGTTATAGGAAGGGTCTCAGGTTTGGTATTAGAAGCATTGAGATATCATATCTCATGCTATGGGAAGGGTCTCAGAATTGGAATGGGAAGGAGTTGGATATCACATCTCAAGCTATAGGAAGGGTCTCAGGATTGGAATGGGAAGGAGTTTGATATCACATCTCATGCCATGTATGGGTCTCAGGTTTTGTAGAAGCATTGGGATATCACATCTCATGCTATCGGAAGGGTATCAGGATTCGATTTGGAAGGAGTTGGATATCCCATCTCATGCTATAGGAAGGGTCTCAGGTTGGAATGGGAAGGAGTTGGATATCACATCTCATGTTATAGGAAGGGTCTCAGGATTGGAATGGGAAGGACTTGGATATCACATCTCATGCTATAGGAAGGCTCTCAGGTTTGGAAGGGGAAGGAGTTGGATATCACATTACATGTTAGAGGTAGGATCTCAGGTTTGGTATTAGAGGCATTGAGATATCACATCTCATGCTATCAGAAGGATCTCAGGATCGGAATGGGAAGGAGTTGGATATCACATCTCATGCTAAAGGGAGGGTCTCAGGTTTGGAAGGGGAAGGATTTGGATATCACATCTCATGTTATAGGAAGGATCTCAGGTTTGGTATTAGATGCATTGAGATATCACATCTCATGCTATCGGAAGGATCTCAGGTTTGGTATTAGAGGCATTGAGATATAACATCTCATGCTATCAGAAGGGTCTCAGGATTGGAATGGGAAGGAGTCGGATATCACATCTCATGCTAAAGGGAGGGTCTCAGGTTTGGTATTAGAAGCATTGAGATATCACATCTCATGTTATAGGAAGGATCTCAGGTTTGGTATTAGAGGCATTGAGATATCACATCTCATGCTATCAGAAGTTTCTCAGGATTGGAATGGGAAGGAGTCGGATATCACATCTCATGCTAAAGGGAGGGTCTCAGGTTTGGAAGGGGAAGGATTTGGATATCACATCTCATGTTATAGGAAGGATCTCAGGTTTGGTATTAGAAGCAGTGAGATATCACATCTCATGCTATCGGAAGGATCTCAGGTTTCGTATTAGAGGCATTGAGATATCACATCTCATGCTATCAGAAGGGTCTCGGGATTGGAATGGGAAGGAGTTGGATATCACATCTCATGACAAAGGGAGGGTCTCGGGTTTGGAAGGGGAAGGATTTGGATATCACATCTCATGTTATAGGAAGGACCTCAGGTTTGGTATTAGCATTGAAATATCCCATCTGATGCTATAGGAAGGGTCTCAGGTTTGGAATCGGAAGGAGTTGTATGACATCTCATGCCATAGGAAGGGTCTCAGGTTTGGTATAAGCATTGAGATATCACATCTCTGCTATCGGAAGGGTCTCAGGATTGGAATGGGAAGGAGTTGGATATCCCATCTCAAGCTATAGGAAGGGTCTCAGGATTGGAATGGGAAGGTTTTGGATATCACATCTCATGTTATAGGAAGGGTCTCAGGTTTGGTATTAGAAGCATTGAGATATCACATCTCATGGTATAGGACGGGTCTCAGAATTGGAATGGGAAGGAGTTGGATATCACATCTCAAGCTATAGGAAGGGTCTCAGGATTGGAATGGGAAGGTTTTGGATATCACATCTCATGTTATAGGAAGGGTCTCAGGTTTGGTATTAGAAGCATTGAGATATCACATCTCATGCTATAGGAAGGGTCTCAGGATTGGAATGGGAAGGACTTGGATATCACATCTCATGTTATAGGAAGGGTCTCAGGTTTGGTATTAGAAGCATTGAGATATCACATCTCATGCTATAGGAAGGGTCTCAGGATTGGAATGGGAAGGTCTTGGATATCACATCTCATGATAAAGGAAGGGTCTAAGGTTTGGAAGGGGAAGGATTTGGATATCACATCTCATGTTATAGGACCAGTCTCAGGTTTGGTATTAGAAGCATTGAGATATCAAGTCTCATGGTATAGGATGGGTCTCAGAATTGGAATGGGAAGGAGTTGGATATCACATCTCAAGCTATAGGAAGGGTCTCAGGATTGGAATGGGAAGGAGTTTGATATCACATCTCATGCCATGTATGTGTCTCAGGTTTTGTAGAAGCATTGGGATATCACATCTCATGCTATCCGAAGGGTATCAGGATTGGATCTGGAAGGAGTTGGATATCCCATCTCATGCTATAGGAAGGGTCTCAGGTTGGAATGGGAAGGAGTTGGATATCACATCTCATGTTATAGGAAGGGTCTCAGGATTGGAATGGGAAGGACTTGGATATCACATCTCATGCTATAGGAAGGCTCTCAGGTTTGGAAGGGGAAGGAGTTTGATATCACATTTCATGTTAGAGGAAGGATCTCACGTTTGGTATTAGAGGCATTGAGATATCACATCTCATGCTATCAGAAGCGTCTCAGGATTGGAATGGGAAGGAGTTGGATATCACATCTCATGCTAAAGGGAGGGTCTCAGGTTTGGAAGGGGAAGGATTTGGAGATCACATCTCATGTTATAGGAAGGATCTCAGGTTTGGTATTAGAAGCATTGAGATATCACATCTCATGCTATCGGAAGGATCTCAGGTTTGGTATTAGAGGCATTGAGATATCACATCTCATGCTATCAGAAGGGTCTCAGGATTGGAATGGGAAGGAGTCGGATATCACATCTCATGCTAAAGGGAGGGTCTCAGGTTTGGAAGTGGAAGGATTTGGATATCACATCTCATGTTATAGGAAGGATCTCAGGTTTGGTATTAGAAGCATTGAGATATCACATCTCATGCTATAGGAAAGGTCTCAGGATTGGAATGGGAAGGAGTTGGATATCACATCTCAAGCTATAGGAAGGGTCTCAGGATTGGAATGGGAAGGAGTTGGATATCACATCTCAAGCTATAGGAAGGGTCTCAGGATTGGAATGGGAAGGAGTTGGATATCACATCTCATGCTATAGGAAGGGTCTCAGGTTTGGTATAAGCATTGAGATATCCCATCTCATGCTATAGGAAGGGTCTCAGGGTTGGAATCGGAAGGAGTTGTATATGACATCTCATGCCATAGGAAGGGTCTCAGGTTTGGTATAAGCATTGAGATATCACATCTCTGCTATCGGAAGGGTCTCAGGATTGGAATGGGAAGGAGTTGGATATCCCATCTCGTTATAGGAAGGGTCTCAGGTTTGGTATTAGAAGCATTGAGATATCACATCTCATGGTATAGGACGGGTCTCAGAATTGGAATGGGAAGGAGTTGGATATCACATCTCATGTTATAGGAAGGGTCTCAGGTTTGGTATTAGAAGCATTGAGATATCACATCTCATGCTATAGGAAGTGTCTTAGGATCGGAATGGGAAGGACTTGGATATCACATCTCATGTTATAGGATGGGTCTCAGGTTTGGTATTAGAAGCATTGAGATATCACATCTCATGCTATGGGAAGGGTCTCAGAATTGGAATGGGAAGGAGTTGGATATCACATCTCAAGCTATAGGAAGGGTCTCAGGATTGGAATGGGAAGGAGTTTGATATCACATCTCATGCCATGTATGGGTCTCAGGTTTTGTAGAAGCATTGGGATATCACATCTCATGCTATCGGAAGGGTATCAGGATTGGATTTGGAAGGAGTTGGATATCCCATCTCATGCTATAGGAAGGGTCTCAGGTTGGAATGGGAAGGAGTTGGATATCACATCTCATGTTATAGGAAGGGTCTCAGGATTGGAATGGGAAGGACTTGGATATCACATCTCATGCTATAGGAAGGCTCTCAGGTTTAGAAGGGGAAGGAGTTGGATATCACATTACATGTTAGATGTAGGATCTCAGGTTTGGTATTAGAGGCATTGAGATATCACATCTCCTGCTATCAGAAGGATCTCAGGATCGGAATGGGAAGGAGTTGGATATCACATCTCATGCTAAAGCGAGGGTCTCAGGTTTGGAAGGGGAAGGATTTGGATATCACATCTCATGTTATAGGAAGGATCTCAGGTTTGGTATTAGACGCATTGAGATATCACATATCATGCTATCGGAAGGATCTCAGGTTTGGTATTAGAGGCATTGAGATATCACATCTCATGCTATCAGAAGGGTCTCAGGATTGGAATGGGAAGGAGTCGGATATCACATCTCATGCTAAAGGGAGGGTCTCAGGTTTGGTATTAGAAGCATTGAGATATCACATCTCATGTTATAGGAAGGATCTCAGGTTTGGTATTAGAGGCATTGAGATATCACATCTCATGCTATCAGAAGGGTCTCAGGATTGGAATGGGAAAGAGTCGGATATCACATCTCATGCTAAAGGGGGGTCTCAGGTTTGGAAGGGGAAGGATTTGGATATCACATCTCATGTTATAGGAAGGATCTCAGGTTTGGTATTAGAAGCATTGAGAAATCACATCTCATGCTATCGGAAGGATCTCAGGTTTGGTATTAGAGGCATTGAGATATCACATCTCATGCTATCAGAAGGGTCTCGGGATTGGAATGGGAAGGAGTTGGATATCACATCTCATGCTAAGGGGAGGGTCTCCGGTTTGGAAGGGGAAGGATTTGGATATCACATCTCATGTTACAGGAAGGATCTCAGGTTTGGTATTAGCATTGAGATATCCCATCTGATGCTATAGGAAAGGTCTCAGGTTTGGAATCGGAAGGAGTTGTATATGACATCTCATGCCATAGGAAGGGTCTCAGGTTTGGTATAAGCATTGAGATATCACATCTCTGCTATCGGAAGGGTCTCAGGATTGGAATGGGAAGGAGTTGGATATCCCATCTCGTTATAGGAAGGGTCTCAGGTTTGGTATTAGAAGCATTGAGATATCACATCTCATGGTATAGGACGGGTCTCAAATTGGAATGGGAAGGAGTTGGATATCACATCTCAAGCTATAGGAAGGGTCTCAGGATTGGAATGGGAAGGAGTTGGATATCACATCTCATGCAATAGGAAGGGTCTCAGGAATGGAATGGGAAGGAGTTTTATATGACATCTCATGCCATAGGAAGGATCTCAGGTTTGGTATTAGAAGCATTGAGACATCACATCTCATGTTATAGGAAGGGTCTCAGGATTGGAATGGGAAGGAGTTGGATATCACATCTCATGCTATAGGAAGGGTCTCAGGTTTGGTATAAGCATTGAGATATCACATCTCATGCTATAGGAAGGGTCTCAGGATTGGAATGGGAAGGAGTTGTATATGACATCTCATGCCATAGGAAGGGTCTCAGGTTTGGTATAAGCATTGAGATATCACATCTCTGCTATCGGAAGGGTCTCAGGATTGGAATGAGAAGGAGTTGGGTATCCCATCTTATGTTATAGGAAGGGTCTCAGGTTTGGTATTAGAAGCATTGAGATATCACATCTCATGCTATAGGAAGGGTCTCAGGATTGGAATGGGAAGGAGTTGGATATCCCATCTCGTTATAGGAAGGGTCTCAGGTTTGGCATTAGAAGCATTGAGATATCACATCTCATGCTATAGGAAGGGTCTCAGGATTGGAATGGGAAGGACTTGGATATCACATCTCATGTTATAGGAAGGGTCTCAGGTTTGGTATTAGAAGCATTGAGATATCACATCTCATGCTATAGGAAGGGTCTCAGGATTGGAATGGGAAGGACTTGGATATCACATCTCATGCTATAGGAAGGATCTCAGGTTTGGTATAAGCATTGAGATATCACATCTCATGCTATAGGAAGGGTCTCAGGATTGGAATGGGAAGGAGTTGGATATCACATCTCAGGTTATAGGAAGGATCTCAGATTTGGTATTAGAAGCATTGAGACATCACATCTCATGCTATAGGATGGGTCTCAGAATTGGAATGGGAAGGAGTTGGATATCACATCTCATGTTATAGGAAGGGTCTCAGGATTGGAATGGGAAGGACTTCGATATCACATCTCATGTTATAGGAAGGCTCCCAGGTTTGGAAGGGGAAGGAGTTGGATATCGCATTTCATGTTAGAGGTAGGATCTCACGTTTGGTATTAGAGGCATTGAGATATAACATCTCATGCTATCAGAAGGGTCTCAGGATTGGAATGGGAAGGAATTGGATATCACATCTCATGCTAAAGGGAGGGTCTCAGGTTTGGAAGGGGAAGGATTTGGATATCACATCTCGTGTTATAGGAAGGATCTCAGGTTTGGTATTAGAAGAATTGAAATATCACATCTCATGCTATCGGAAGGATCTCAGGTTTGGTATTAGAAGCATTGAGATATCACATCTCATGCTATCAGAACGGTCTCAGGATTGGAATGGGAAGGAGTTGAATATCACATCTCATGCTAAAGGGAGGGTCTCTGGTTTGGAAGGGGAAGGATTTGGATATCACATTTCATGTTATAGGAAGGATCTCAGGTTTGGTATTAGAAGCATTGAGATATCAGATCTCATGCTATAGGAAGGGTCTCAGGATTGGAATGGGAAGGAGTTGGATATCACATCTCATGCTATAGGAAGGGTCTCAGGAATGGAATGGGAAGGAGTTTTATATGACATCTCATGCCATAGGAAGGATCTCAGGTTTGGTATTAGAAGCATTGAGACATCACATCTCATGTTATAGGAAGGGTCTCAGGATTGGAATGGGAAGGAGTTGGATATCACATCTCATGCTATAGGAAGGGTCTCAGGTTTGGTATAAGCATTGAGATATCACATCTCATGCTATAGGAAGGGTCTCAGGAATGGAATGGGAAGGAGTTGTATATGACATCTCATGCCATAGGAAGGGTCTCAGGTTTGGTATAAGCATTGAGATATCACATCTCTGCTATCGGAAGGGTCTCAGGATTGGAATGAGAAGGAGTTGGGTATCCCATCTTATGTTATAGGAAGGGTCTCAGGTTTGGTATTAGAAGCATTGAGATATCACATCTCATGCTATAGGAAGGGTCTCAGGATTGGAATGGGAAGGACGTGAATATCACATCTCATGCTATAGGGAGGCTCTCACGTTTGGAAAGGGAAGGAGTTGGATATCACATTTCATGTTAGAGGTAGGATCTCAGGTTTGGTATTAGAGGCATTGAATATCACATCTCATGCTATCAGAAGGGTCTCAGGATTGGAATGGGAAGGAGTTGGATATCACATCTCATGCTAAAGGGAGGGTCTCAGGTTTGGAAGGGGGAGGATTTTGATATCACATCTCATGTTATAGGAAGGATCTCAGGTTTGGTATTAGAAGCATTGAGATATCACATCTCATGCTATCGGAAGGATCTCAGGTTTGGTATTAGAGGGATTGAGATATCCCATCTCATGCTATCGGAAGGGTATCAGGATTGGATTTGGAAGTAGTTGGATATCCCATCTCATGCTATAGGAAGGGTCTCAGGTTGGAATGGGAAGGAGTTGGATATCACATCTCATGTTATAGGATGGGTCTCAGGATTGGAATGGGAAATACTTCAATATCACATCTCATGCTATAGGAAGGCTATCAGGTTTGGAAGGGGAACGAGTTGGATATCACATTTCATGTTAGAGGTAGGATCTCAGGTTTGGTATTAGAGGCATTGAGATATCACATCTCATGCTATCAGAAGGGTCTCAGGATTGGAATGGGAAGGGCTTGGATATCACATCTCATGCTAAAGGGAGGGTCTCAGGTTTGGAAGGGGAAGGATTTGGCTATCACATCTCGTGTTATAGGAATGATCTCAGGTTTGGTATTAGAAGCATTGAGATATCAAATCTCATGCTATAGGAAGGGTCTCAGGATTGGAATCGGAAGGAGTTGGATATCACATCTCATGCTATAGGAAGGGTCTCAGGATTGGAATGGGAAGGAGTTTTATATGACATCTCATGCCATAGGAACGATCTCAGGTTTGGTATTAGAAGCATTGAGACATCACATCTCTGCTATCGGAAGGGTCTCAGGATTGGAATGGGAAGGAGATGGATATCCCATCTCATGTTATAGGAAGGGTCTCAGGATTGTAATGGGAAGGAGTTCGATATCACATCTCTTGCTATAGGAAGGGCCTCAGGTTTTGTATTAGAAGCATTGAGACATCACATCTCATGCTATAGGAAGGGTCTCAGGTTTGGTATAAGCATTGAGATATCACATCTCTGCTATCGGAAGGGTCTCAGGATTGGAATGGGAAGGAGTTGGATATCCCATCTCATGTTATAGGAAGGGTCTCAGGTTTGGTATTAGAAGCATTGAGATATCACATCTCATGCTATAGGAAGGGTCTCAGGATTGGAATGGGAAGGCCTTGGATATCACATCTCATGCTATAGGGAGTGTGTCAAGTTTGATATTAGAAGCATTAAGATAAACAATCTCATGATATTGGAAGGGTCTCAGGATTGGAATGGGAAGGAGTTGGATATCACATCTCATGATAAAGTAAGGGTCTAAGGTTTGGAAGGGGAAGGATTTGGATATCACATCTCATGTTATAGGAAGGGTATCATGATTGGAATGGGAAGGAGTTTGATATCACATCTCATGCCATAGTATGGGTCTCAGGTTTGGTAGAAGCATTGAGATATCAAGTCTCATGGTATAGGAAGGGTCTCAGAATTGGAAAGAGAAGGAGTTGGATATCACATCTCAAGCTATAGGAAGGGTCTCAGGATTGGAATGGGAAGGAGTTTGATATCAGATCTCATGTCATAGTATGGGTCTCAGGTTTGGTAGAAGCATTGGGATATCACATCTCATGCTATCGGAAGAGTATCAGGATTGGATTTGGAAGGAGTTGGATATCCCATCTCATGCTATAGGAAGGGTCTCAGGTTGGAATCGGAAGGAGTTGGATATCACATCTCATGTTATAGGAAGGGTCTCCGGATTGGAATGAGAAGGACTTGGATATCACATCTCATGCTATAGGAAGGCTCTCAGGTTTGGAAAGGGAAGGAGTTGGATATCACATTTCAAGTTAGAGGTAGGATCTCAGGTTTGGTATTAGAGGAATTGAGATATCACATCTCAATGTATCAGAAGGGTCTCAGGATTGGAATGGGAACGAGTTGGATATCACATCTCATGCTAAAGGGAAGGTCTCAGGTTTGGAAGGGGAAGGATTTGGATATCACATCTCATGTTATAGGAAGGATCTCAGGTTTGGTATTAGAAGCATTGAGATATCACATCTCATGCTATCGGAAGGATCTCAGGTTTGATATCACATCTCATGCTATCGGAAGGGTCTCAGGATTGGAATGGGAAGGAGTTGGATATCACATCTCATGGTATAGGAAGGTTCTCAGGTTTGGAACGGGGAGGAGTTGGATATCACATCTCATGTTATAGGAAGGGTCTCATGTTTGGTATAAGAATTGAGATATCACATCTCTGCTATCGAAAGTGTCTCAGTATTGGGATGGGAAGGAATTGGATATCACATCTCATGTCATAGGAAGGATCTCAGGTTTGGTATTAGAAGCATTGAGATATCACATCTCATGCTATAGGAATGGTCTCAGGATTGGAATGGGAAGGAGTTGGATATTACATTCTTGCTATAGGAAAGGGTCTCATGTTTGTAATGGGAATCATTTGGATATCACATATGCTATAGGAAGGGTCTCAGGTTTGGAACGGGAAGGAGTTGGATATCACATCTCATGTTATAGGAAGGGTCTCGGGTTTGGTATAAGCATTGAGATATCACATCTCTGCTATCGGAAGTGTCTCAGGATTGAAATGGGAAGGAGTTGGATATCCCATCTCATGTTATAGGACGGGTCTCAGGTTTGGTATTAGAATCATTGAGATATCACATCTCATGCTGTAGGAAGTGTCTAAGGATTGGAATGGGAAGGACTTGGATATCACATCTAATGCTATAGGTAGGCTCTCAGGTTTGGAAAGGGAAGGAGTTGGATATCACATTTCATGTTAGAGGAAGGATCTCAGGTTTGGTATTAGAGGCATTGAGATATCACATCTCATGCTATAGGAAGGGTCTCAGGATTGGAATGGGAAGGATTTGGATATCACATCTCATGCTATAGGAAGGGTCTCAGGTTTGGTATAAGCATTGAGATATCACATCTCATGCTATAGGAAGGGTCTCAGGATTGGAATGAGAAGGAGTTGGATATCACATCTCATGATATAGGTAGGCTCTCAGGTTTGGAAAGGGAAGGAGTTGGATATCACATTTCATGTTAGAGGAAGGATCTCAGGTTTGGTATTAGAGGCATTGAGATATCACATCTCATGCTATAGGAAGGGTCTCAGGATTGGAATGGGAAGGATTTGGATATCACATCTCATGCCATAGGAAGGGTCTCAGGATTGGAATGGGAACGAGTTGGATATCACATCTCATGCTAAAGGGAAGATCTCAGGTTTGGAAGGAGAAGGATTTGGATATCACATCTCATGTTATAGGAAGGATCTCAGGTTTGGTATTAGAAGCATTGAGATATCACATCTCATGCTATCGGAAGGATCTCAGGTTTGGTATTAGAGGCATTGAGATATCACATCTCATGCTATCGGAAGGGTCTCAGGATTGGAATGGGAAGGAGTTGGATATCACATCTCATGCTATAGGAAGGTTCTCAGGTTTGGAACGGGAAGGAGTTGGATATCACATCTCATGTTAGAGGAAGGGTCTCAGGTTTGGTATAAGAATTGAGATATCACATCTCTGCTATCGAAAGTGTCTCAGTATTGGGATGGGAAGGAGTTGGATATCACATCTCATTTTATAGGACGGGTCTCAGGTTTGGTATTAGAAGCATTCTCATGCTATAGGAATGGTCTCAGGATTGGAATGGGAAGGAGTTGGATATCACATATGCTATAGGAAGGGTCTCAGGTTTGGTTTAAGCATTGAGATATCACATATCATGCTATAGGAAGGGTCTCAGGATTGGAATGGGAAGGAGTTGGATATCACATCTCATGTTATAGGAAGGATCTCAGATTTGGTATTAGAACCATTGAGACATCACATCTCATGATATATGAAGGGTCTCAGGATTGGAATGGGAAGAAGTTGGATATCACATCTCATGTTATAGGAAGGGTCTCAGGATTGGAATGGGAAGGACTTCGATATCACATCTCATGTTATAGGAAGGCTCCCAGGTTTGGAAGGGGAAGGAGTTGGATATCACATTTCATGTTAGAGGTAGGATCTCAGGTTTGGTATTAGAGGCATTGAGATATAACATCTCATGCTATCAGAAGGGTCTCAGGATTGGAATGGGAAGGAGTTGGATATCACATCTCATGCTAAAGGGAGGGTCTCAGGTTTGGAAGGGGAAGGATTTGGATATCACATCTCATGTTATAGGAAGGATCTCAGGTTTATTATTAGAAGCATTGAGATATCACATCTCATGCTATAGGAAGGGTCTCAGGATTGGAATGGGAAGGAGTTGGATATCACATCTCATGCTATAGGAAGGGTCTCAGGTTTGGAAGGGGAAGGATTTGGATATCACATCTCGTGTTATAGGAATGATCTCAGGTTTGGTATTAGAAGCATTGAGATATCACATCTCATGTTATAGGAAGGGTCTCAGGATTGGAATGGGAAGGAGTTGGATATCACATTTCATGTTAGAGGAAGGATCTCAGGTTTGGTATTAGAGGCATTGAGATATCACATCTCATGCTATAGGAAGGGTCTCAGGATTGGAATGGGAAGGATTTGGATATCACATCTCATGCTATAGGAAGGGTCTCAGGTTTGGTATAAGCATTGAGATATCACATCTCATGCTATAGGAAGGGTCTCAGGATTGGAATGGGAAAGAATTGGATATCACATCTCATTCTATAGGAAGGGTCTCAGGTTTGGTATAAGCATTGAGATATCACATCTCATGCTATAGGAAGGGTCTCAGGATTGGAATGGGAAGGAGTTGGATATCACATCTCATGTTATAGGAAGGATCTTAGATTTGGTATTAGAAGCATTGAGACATCACATCTCATGTTATAGGAAGGGTCTCAGGATTGGAATGGGAAGGACTTCGATATCACATCTCATGTTATAGGAAGGCTCCCAGGTTTGGAAGGGGAAGGAGTTGGATATCACATTTCATGTTAGAGGTAGTATCTCAGGTTTGGTATTAGAGGCATTGAGATATAACATCTCATGCTATCAGAAGGGTCTCAGGATTGGAATGGGAAGGAGTTGGATATCACATCTCATGCTAAAGGGAGGGTCTCAGGTTTGGAAGGGGAAGGATTTGGATATCACATCTCGTGTTATAGGAAGGATCTCATGTTTGGTATTAGAAGAATTGAAATATCACATCTCATGCTATCAAAAGGATCTCAGGTTTGGTATTAGAAGCATTGAGATATCACATCTCATGCTATCAGAACGGTCTCAGGATTGGAATGGGAAGGAGTTGGATATCACATCTCATGCTAAAGGGAGGGTCTCTGGTTTGGAAGGGGAAGGATTTGGATATCACATCTCATGTTATAGGAAGGATCTCAGGTTTGTTGTTAGAAGCATTGAGATATAACATCTCATGCTATAGGAAGGGTCTCAGGATTGGAATGGGAAGGAGTTGGATATCACATCTCATGCTATAGGAAGGGTCTCAGGAATGGAATGGGAAGGAGTTTTATATGACATCTCATGCCATAGGAAGGATCTCAGGTTTGGTATTAGAAGCATTGAGACATCACATCTCATGTTATAGGAAGGGTCTCAGGATTGGAATGGGAAGGAGTTGGATATCACATCTCATGCTATAGGAAGGGTCCCAGGTTTGGTATAAGCATTGAGATATCACATCTCATGCTATAGGAAGGGTCTCAGGATTGGAATGGGAAGGAGTTGTATATGACATCTCATGCCATAGGAAGGGTCTCAGGTTTGGTATAAGCATTGAGATATCACATCTCTGCTATTGGAAGGGTCTCAGGATTGGAATGGGAAGGAGTTGGATATCCCATCTTATGTTATAGGAAGGGTCTCAGGTTTTGTATTAGAAGCATTGAGATATCACATCTCATGCTATAGGAAGGGTCTCAGGATTGGAATGGGAAGGACTTGAATATCACATCTCATGCTATATGGAGGCTCTCACGTTTGGAAAGGGAAGGAGTTGGATATCACATTTCATGTTAGAGGTAGGATCTCAGGTTTGGTATTAGAGGCATTGAAAATCACATCTCTTGCTATCAGAAGGGTCTCAGGATTGGAATGGGAAGGAGTTGGATATCACATCTCATGCTAAAGGGAGGGTCTCAGGTTTGGAAGGGGAAGGATTTTGATATCACATCTCATGTTATAGGAAGGATCTCAGGTTTGGTATTAGAAGCATTGAGATATCACATCTCATGCTATCGGAAGGATCTCAGGTTTGGTATTAGAGGGATTGAGATATCACATCTCATGCTATCGGAAGGGTATCAGGATTGGACTTGGAAGTAGTTTGATATCCCATCTCATGCTATAGGAAGGGTCTCAGGTTGGAATGGGAAGGAGTTGGATATCACATCTCATGTTATAGGAAGGGTCTCAGGATTGGAATGGGAAATTCTTCGATATCACATCTCATGCTATAGGAAGGCTCCAGGTTTGGAAGGGGAAGGAGTTGGATATCACATTTCATGTTAGAGGTAGGATCTCAGGTTTGGTATTAGAGGCATTGAGATATCACATCTCATGCTATAGGAAGGGTCTCAGGATTGGAATGGGAAGGATTTGAATATCACATCTCATGCTATAGGAAGGGTCTCAGGTTTGGTATAAGCATTGAGCTATCACATCTCATGCTTTAGGAAAAGTCTCAGGATTGGAATGGGAAGGAGTAGGATATCACATCTCATGCTATAGGTAGGCTCTCAGGTTTGGAAAGGGAAGGAGTTGGATATCACATTTCATGTTAGAGGAAGGATCTCAGGTTTGGTATTAGAGGCATTGAGATATCACATCTCATGCTATAGGAAGGGTCTCAGGATTGGAATGGGAAGGATTTGGATATCACATCTCATGCTATAGGAAGGGTCTCAGGTTTGGTATAAGCATTGAGATATCACATCTCATGCTATAGGAAGGGTCTCAGGATTGGAATGGGAAGGAGTTGGATATCACATCTCATGTTATAGGAAGGATCTCAGATTTGGTATTGGAAGCATTGAGACATCACATCTCATGCTATAAGAAGGGTCTCAGGATTGGAATGAGAAGGAGTTGGATATCACATCTCATGTTATAGGAAGGGTCTCAGGATGGGAATGGGAAGGACTTCGATATCACATCTCATGTTATAGGAAGGCTCCCAGGTTTGGAAGGGGAAGGAGTTCGATATCACATCTCTTGCTATAGGAAGGGCCTCAGGTTTTGTATTAGAAGCATTGAGACATCACATCTCATGCTATAGGAAGGGTCTCAGGTTTGGTATAAGCATTGAGATATCACATCTCTGCTATCGGAAGGGTCTCAGGATTGGAATGGGAAGGAGTTGGATATCCCATCTCATGTTATAGGAAGGGTCTCAGGTTTGGTATTAGAAGCATTGAGATATCACATCTCATGCTATAGGAAGGGTCTCAGGATTGGAATGGGAAGGCCTTGGATATCACATCTCATGCTATAGGGAGTGTGTCAAGTTTGATATTAGAAGCATTAAGATAAACAATCTCATGATATTGGAAGGGTCTCAGGATTGGAATGGGAAGGAGTTGGATATCACATCTCATGATAAAGTAAGGGTCTAAGGTTTGGAAGGGGAAGGATTTGGATATCACATCTCATGTTATAGGAAGGGTATCATGATTGGAATGGGAAGGAGTTTGATATCACATCTCATGCCATAGTATGGGTCTCAGGTTTGGTAGAAGCATTGAGATATCAAGTCTCATGGTATAGGAAGGGTCTCAGAATTGGAAAGAGAAGGAGTTGGATATCACATCTCAAGCTATAGGAAGGGTCTCAGGATTGGAATGGGAAGGAGTTTGATATCAGATCTCATGTCATAGTATGGGTCTCAGGTTTGGTAGAAGCATTGGGATATCACATCTCATGCTATCGGAAGAGTATCAGGATTGGATTTGGAAGGAGTTGGATATCCCATCTCATGCTATAGGAAGGGTCTCAGGTTGGAATCGGAAGGAGTTGGATATCACATCTCATGTTATAGGAAGGGTCTCCGGATTGGAATGAGAAGGACTTGGATATCACATCTCATGCTATAGGAAGGCTCTCAGGTTTGGAAAGGGAAGGAGTTGGATATCACATTTCAAGTTAGAGGTAGGATCTCAGGTTTGGTATTAGAGGAATTGAGATATCACATCTCATGCTATCAGAAGGGTCTCAGGATTGGAATGGGAACGAGTTGGATATCACATCTCATGCTAAAGGGAAGGTCTCAGGTTTGGAAGGGGAAGGATTTGGATATCACATCTCATGTTATAGGAAGGATCTCAGGTTTGGTATTAGAAGCATTGAGATATCACATCTCATGCTATCGGAAGGATCTCAGGTTTGATATCACATCTCATGCTATCGGAAGGGTCTCAGGATTGGAATGGGAAGGAGTTGGATATCACATCTCATGGTATAGGAAGGTTCTCAGGTTTGGAACGGGGAGGAGTTGGATATCACATCTCATGTTATAGGAAGGGTCTCATGTTTGGTATAAGAATTGAGATATCACATCTCTGCTATCGAAAGTGTCTCAGTATTGGGATGGGAAGGAATTGGATATCACATCTCATGTCATAGGAAGGATCTCAGGTTTGGTATTAGAAGCATTGAGATATCACATCTCATGCTATAGGAATGGTCTCAGGATTGGAATGGGAAGGAGTTGGATATTACATTCTTGCTATAGGAAAGGGTCTCATGTTTGTAATGGGAATCATTTGGATATCACATATGCTATAGGAAGGGTCTCAGGTTTGGAACGGGAAGGAGTTGGATATCACATCTCATGTTATAGGAAGGGTCTCGGGTTTGGTATAAGCATTGAGATATCACATCTCTGCTATCGGAAGTGTCTCAGGATTGAAATGGGAAGGAGTTGGATATCCCATCTCATGTTATAGGACGGGTCTCAGGTTTGGTATTAGAATCATTGAGATATCACATCTCATGCTGTAGGAAGTGTCTAAGGATTGGAATGGGAAGGACTTGGATATCACATCTAATGCTATAGGTAGGCTCTCAGGTTTGGAAAGGGAAGGAGTTGGATATCACATTTCATGTTAGAGGAAGGATCTCAGGTTTGGTATTAGAGGCATTGAGATATCACATCTCATGCTATAGGAAGGGTCTCAGGATTGGAATGGGAAGGATTTGGATATCACATCTCATGCTATAGGAAGGGTCTCAGGTTTGGTATAAGCATTGAGATATCACATCTCATGCTATAGGAAGGGTCTCAGGATTGGAATGGGAAGGAGTTGGATATCACATCTCATGATATAGGTAGGCTCTCAGGTTTGGAAAGGGAAGGAGTTGGATATCACATTTCATGTTAGAGGAAGGATCTCAGGTTTGGTATTAGAGGCATTGAGATATCACATCTCATGCTATAGGAAGGGTCTCAGGATTGGAATGGGAAGGATTTGGATATCACATCTCATGCCATAGGAAGGGTCTCAGGATTGGAATGGGAACGAGTTGGATATCACATCTCATGCTAAAGGGAAGATCTCAGGTTTGGAAGGAGAAGGATTTGGATATCACATCTCATGTTATAGGAAGGATCTCAGGTTTGGTATTAGAAGCATTGAGATATCACATCTCATGCTATCGGAAGGATCTCAGGTTTGGTATTAGAGGCATTGAGATATCACATCTCATGCTATCGGAAGGGTCTCAGGATTGGAATGGGAAGGAGTTGGATATCACATCTCATGCTATAGGAAGGTTCTCAGGTTTGGAACGGGAAGGAGTTGGATATCACATCTCATGTTAGAGGAAGGGTCTCAGGTTTGGTATAAGAATTGAGATATCACATCTCTGCTATCGAAAGTGTCTCAGTATTGGGATGGGAAGGAGTTGGATATCACATCTCATTTTATAGGGCGGGTCTCAGGTTTGGTATTAGAAGCATTCTCATGCTATAGGAATGGTCTCAGGATTGGAATGGGAAGGAGTTGGATATCACATATGCTATAGGAAGGGTCTCAGGTTTGGTTTAAGCATTGAGATATCACATATCATGCTATAGGAAGGGTCTCAGGATTGGAATGGGAAGGAGTTGGATATCACATCTCATGTTATAGGAAGGATCTCAGATTTGGTATTAGAACCATTGAGACATCACATCTCATGATATATGAAGGGTCTCAGGATTGGAATGGGAAGAAGTTGGATATCACATCTCATGTTATAGGAAGGGTCTCAGGATTGGAATGGGAAGGACTTCGATATCACATCTCATGTTATAGGAAGGCTCCCAGGTTTGGAAGGGGAAGGAGTTGGATATCACATTTCATGTTAGAGGTAGGATCTCAGGTTTGGTATTAGAGGCATTGAGATATAACATCTCATGCTATCAGAAGGGTCTCAGGATTGGAATGGGAAGGAGTTGGATATCACATCTCATGCTAAAGGGAGGGTCTCAGGTTTGGAAGGGGAAGGATTTGGATATCACATCTCATGTTATAGGAAGGATCTCAGGTTTATTATTAGAAGCATTGAGATATCACATCTCATGCTATAGGAAGGGTCTCAGGATTGGAATGGGAAGGAGTTGGATATCACATCTCATGCTATAGGAAGGGTCTCAGGTTTGGAAGGGGAAGGATTTGGATATCACATCTCGTGTTATAGGAATGATCTCAGGTTTGGTATTAGAAGCATTGAGATATCACATCTCATGTTATAGGAAGGGTCTCAGGATTGGAATGGGAAGGAGTTGGATATCACATTTCATGTTAGAGGAAGGATCTCAGGTTTGGTATTAGAGGCATTGAGATATCACATCTCATGCTATAGGAAGGGTCTCAGGATTGGAATGGGAAGGATTTGGATATCACATCTCATGCTATAGGAAGGGTCTCAGGTTTGGTATAAGCATTGAGATATCACATCTCATGCTATAGGAAGGGTCTCAGGATTGGAATGGGAAAGAATTGGATATCACATCTCATGCTACAGGAAGGGTCTCAGGTTTGGTATAAGCATTGAGATATCACATCTCATGCTATAGGAAGGGTCTCAGGATTGGAATGGGAAGGAGTTGGATATCACATCTCATGTTATAGGAAGGATCTTAGATTTGGTATTAGAAGCATTGAGACATCACATCTCATGTTATAGGAAGGGTCTCAGGATTGGAATGGGAAGGACTTCGATATCACATCTCATGTTATAGGAAGGCTCCCAGGTTTGGAAGGGGAAGGAGTTGGATATCACATTTCATGTTAGAGGTAGTATCTCAGGTTTGGTATTAGAGGCATTGAGATATAACATCTCATGCTATCAGAAGGGTCTCAGGATTGGAATGGGAAGGAGTTGGATATCACATCTCATGCTAAAGGGAGGGTCTCAGGTTTGGAAGGGGAAGGATTTGGATATCACATCTCGTGTTATAGGAAGGATCTCAGGTTTGGTATTAGAAGAATTGAAATATCACATCTCATGCTATCAAAAGGATCTCAGGTTTGGTATTAGAAGCATTGAGATATCACATCTCATGCTATCAGAACGGTCTCAGGATTGGAATGGGAAGGAGTTGGATATCACATCTCATGCTAAAGGGAGGGTCTCTGGTTTGGAAGGGGAAGGATTTGGATATCACATCTCATGTTATAGGAAGGATCTCAGGTTTGTTGTTAGAAGCATTGAGATATAACATCTCATGCTATAGGAAGGGTCTCAGGATTGGAATGGGAAGGAGTTGGATATCACATCTCATGCTATAGGAAGGGTCTCAGGAATGGAATGGGAAGGAGTTTTATATGACATCTCATGCCATAGGAAGGATCTCAGGTTTGGTATTAGAAGCATTGAGACATCACATCTCATGTTATAGGAAGGGTCTCAGGATTGGAATGGGAAGGAGTTGGATATCACATCTCATGCTATAGGAAGGGTCTCAGGTTTGGTATAAGCATTGAGATATCACATCTCATGCTATAGGAAGGGTCTCAGGATTGGAATGGGAAGGAGTTGTATATGACATCTCATGCCATAGGAAGGGTCTCAGGTTTGGTATAAGCATTGAGATATCACATCTCTGCTATTGGAAGGGTCTCAGGATTGGAATGGGAAGGAGTTGGATATCCCATCTTATGTTATAGGAAGGGTCTCAGGTTTTGTATTAGAAGCATTGAGATATCACATCTCATGCTATAGGAAGGGTCTCAGGATTGGAATGGGAAGGACTTGAATATCACATCTCATGCTATATGGAGGCTCTCACGTTTGGAAAGGGAAGGAGTTGGATATCACATTTCATGTTAGAGGTAGGATCTCAGGTTTGGTATTAGAGGCATTGAAAATCACATCTCATGCTATCAGAAGGGTCTCAGGATTGGAATGGGAAGGAGTTGGATATCACATCTCATGCTAAAGGGAGGGTCTCAGGTTTGGAAGGGGAAGGATTTTGATATCACATCTCATGTTATAGGAAGGATCTCAGGTTTGGTATTAGAAGCATTGAGATATCACATCTCATGCTATCGGAAGGATCTCAGGTTTGGTATTAGAGGGATTGAGATATCACATCTCATGCTATCGGAAGGGTATCAGGATTGGACTTGGAAGTAGTTTGATATCCCATCTCATGCTATAGGAAGGGTCTCAGGTTGGAATGGGAAGGAGTTGGATATCACATCTCATGTTATAGGAAGGGTCTCAGGATTGGAATGGGAAATTCTTCGATATCACATCTCATGCTATAGGAAGGCTCCAGGTTTGGAAGGGGAAGGAGTTGGATATCACATTTCATGTTAGAGGTAGGATCTCAGGTTTGGTATTAGAGGCATTGAGATATCACATCTCATGCTATAGGAAGGGTCTCAGGATTGGAATGGGAAGGATTTGAATATCACATCTCATGCTATAGGAAGGGTCTCAGGTTTGGTATAAGCATTGAGCTATCACATCTCATGCTTTAGGAAAAGTCTCAGGATTGGAATGGGAAGGAGTAGGATATCACATCTCATGCTATAGGTAGGCTCTCAGGTTTGGAAAGGGAAGGAGTTGGATATCACATTTCATGTTAGAGGAAGGATCTCAGGTTTGGTATTAGAGGCATTGAGATATCACATCTCATGCTATAGGAAGGGTCTCAGGATTGGAATGGGAAGGATTTGGATATCACATCTCATGCTATAGGAAGGGTCTCAGGTTTGGTATAAGCATTGAGATATCACATCTCATGCTATAGGAAGGGTCTCAGGATTGGAATGGGAAGGAGTTGGATATCACATCTCATGTTATAGGAAGGATCTCAGATTTGGTATTGGAAGCATTGAGACATCACATCTCATGCTATAAGAAGGGTCTCAGGATTGGAATGAGAAGGAGTTGGATATCACATCTCATGTTATAGGAAGGGTCTCAGGATGGGAATGGGAAGGACTTCGATATCACATCTCATGTTATAGGAAGGCTCCCAGGTTTGGAAGGGGAAGGAGTTGGATATCACATTTCATGTTAGAGGTAGGATCTCAGGTTTGGTATTAGAGGCATTGAAAATCACATCTCATGCTATCAGAAGGGTCTCAGGATTGGAATGGGAAGGAGTTGGATATCACATCTCATGCTAAAGGGAGGGTCTCAGGTTTGGAAGGGGAAGGATTTTGATATCACATCTCATGTTATAGGAAGGATCTCAGGTTTGGTATTAGAAGCATTGAGATATCACATCTCATGCTATCGGAAGGATCTCAGGTTTGGTATTAGAGGGATTGAGATATCACATCTCATGCTATCGGAAGGGTATCAGGATTGGACCTGGAAGTAGTTTGATATCCCATCTCATGCTATAGGAAGGGTCTCAGGTTGGAATGGGAAGGAGTAGGATATCACATCTCATGTTATAGGAAGGGTCTCAGGATTGGAATGGGAAATACTTCGATATCACATCTCATGCTATAGGAAGGCTCCAGGTTTGGAAGGGGAAGGAGTTGGATATCACATTTCATGTTAGAGGTAGGATCTCAGGTTTGGTATTAGAGGCATTGAGATATCACATCTCATGCTATAGGAAGGGTCTCAGGATTGGAATGGGAAGGATTTAAATATCACATCTCATGCTATAGGAAGGGTCTCAGGTTTGGTATAAGCATTGAGCTATCACATCTCATGCTATAGGAAAAGTCTCAGGATTGGAATGGGAAGGAGTAGGATATCACATCTCATGCTATAGGTAGGCTCTCAGGTTTGGAAAGGGAAGGAGTTGGATATCACATTTCATGTTAGAGGAAGGATCTCAGGTTTGGTATTAGAGGCATTGAGATATCACATCTCATGCTATAGGAAGGGTCTCAGGATTGGAATGGGAAGGATTTGGATATCACATCTCATGCTATAGGAAGGGTCTCAGGTTTGGTATAAGCATTGAGATATCACATCTCATGCTATAGGAAGGGTCTCAGGATTGGAATGGGAAGGAGTTGGATATCACATCTCATGTTATAGGAAGGATCTCAGATTTGGTATTGGAAGCATTGAGACATCACATCTCATGCTATAAGAAGGGTCTCAGGATTGGAATGAGAAGGAGTTGGATATCACATCTCATGTTATAGGAAGGGTCTCAGGATGGGAATGGGAAGGACTTCGATATCACATCTCATGTTATAGGAAGGCTCCCAGGTTTGGAAGGGGAAGGAGTTGGATATCACATTTCATGTTAGAGGTAGGATCTCAGGTTTGGTATTAGAGGCATTGAGATATAACATCTCATGCTATCAGAAGGGTCTCAGGATTGGAATGGGAAGGAGTTGGATATCACATCTCATGCTAAAGGGAGGGTCTCTGGTTTGGAAGGGGAAGGATTTGGATATCACATCTCATGTTATAGGAAGGATCTCAGGTTTGGTATTCGAAGCATTGAGATATCACATCTCATGCTATAGGAAGGGTCTCAGGTTTGGAATGGGAATGAATTGGATATCACATCTCATGTCATAGGAAGGATCTCAGGTTTGGTATTGGAAGCATTGAGATATTACATCTCATGCTATAGGAATGGTCTCAGGATTGGAATGGGAAGGAGTTGGATATTACATTCTTGCTATAGAAAGGGTCTCATGTTTGTAATGGGAAGGAGTTGGATATCACATATGCTATAGGAAGGGTCTCAGGTTTGGAACGGGAAGGAGTTGGATATCACATCTCATGTTATAGGAAGGGTCTCAGGTTTGGTATAAGCTTTGAGATATCACATCTCTGATATCGGAAGTGTCTCAGGATTGAAATGGGAAGGAGTTGGATATCCCATCTCATGTTATAGGGCGGGTCTCAGGTTTGGTATTAGAATTATTGAGATATCACATCTTATGCTGTAGGAAGTGTCTAAGGATTGGAATGGGAAGGACTTGGATATCACATCTAATGCTATAGGTAGGCTCTCAGGTTTGGAAAGGGAAGGAGTTGGATATCACATTTCATGTTAGAGGAAGGATCTCAGGTTTGGTTTAGAGGCATTGAGATATCACATCTCATGCTATAGGAAGGGTCTCAGGATTGGAATGGGAAGGATTTGGATATCACAGCTCATGTTATAGGAAGGGTCCCAGGTTTGGTATAAGCATTGAGATATCACATCTCATGCTATAGGAAGGGTCTCAGGATTGGAATGGGAAGGAGTTGGATATCACATCTCATGATATAGGTAGGCTCTCAGGTTTGGAAAGGGAAGGAGTTGGATATCACATTTCATGTTAGAGGAAGGATCTCAGGTTTGGTATTAGAGGCATTGAGATATCACATCTCATGCTATAGGAAGGGTCTCAGGATTGGAATGGGAAGGATTTGGATATCACATCTCATGCTATAGGAAGGGTCTCAGGATTGGAATGGGAACGAGTTGGATATCACATCTCATGCTAAAGGGAAGGTCTCAGGTTTGGAAGGGGAAGGATTTGGATATCACATCTCATGTTATAGGAAGGATCTCAGGTTTGGTATTAGAAGCATTGAGATATCACATCTCATGCTATCGGAAGGATCTCAGGTTTGGTATTAGAGGCATTGAGATATCACATCTCATGCTATCGGAAGGGTCTCAGGATTGGAATGGGAAGGAGTTGGATATCACATCTCATGCTATAGGAAGGTTCTCAGGTTTGGAACGGGAAGCAGTTGGATATCACATCTCATGTTATAGGAAGGGTCTCAGGTTTGGTATAAGCATTGAGATATCACATCTCTGCTATCGGAAGTGTCTCAGGATTGAAATGGGAAGGAGTTGGATATCCCATCTCATGTTATAGGACGGGTCTCAGGTTTGGTATTAGAATCATTGAGATATCACATCTCATGCTGTAGGAAGTGTCTAAGGATTGGAATGGGAAGGACTTGGATATCACATCTCATGCTATAGGTAGTCTCTCAGGTTTGGAAAGGGAAGGAGTTGGATATCACATTTCATGTTAGAGGAAGGATCTCAGGTTTTGTATTAGAGGCATTGAGATATCACATCTCATGCAATAGGAAGGGTCTCAGGATTGGAATGGGAGGATTTGGATATCACATCTCATGCTATAGGAAGGGTCCCAGGTTTGGTATAAGCATTGAGATATCACATCTCATGCTATAGGAAGGGTCTCAGGATTGGAATGGGAAGGAGTTGGATATCACATCTCATGCTATAGATAGGCTCTCAGGTTTAGAAAGGGAAGGATTTGGATATCACATTTCATGTTAGAGGAAGGATCTCAGGTTTGGTATTAGAGGCATTGAGATATCACATCTCATGCTATAGGAAGGGTTTCAGGATTGGAATGGGAAGGATTTGGATATCACATCTCATGCTATAGGAAGGGTCTCAGGTTTGGTATAAGCATTGAGATATCACATATCATGCAATAGGAAAAGTCTCAGGATTGGAATGGGAAGGAGTTGGATATCACATCTCATGCTATAGGTAGGCTCTCAGGTTTGGAAAGGGAAGGAGTTGGATATCACATTTCATGTTAGAGGAAGGATCTCAGGTTTGATATTAGAGGCATTGAGATATCACATCTCATGCTATAGGAAGGGTCTCAGGATTGGAATGGGAAGGATTTGGATATCACATCTCATGCTATAGGAAGGGTCTCAGGTTTGGTATAAGCATTGAGATATCACATCTCATGCTATAGGAAGGGTCTCAGGATTGGAATGGGAAGGAGTTGGATATCACATCTCATGTTATAGGAAGGATCTCAGATTTGGTATTGGAAGCATTGAGACATCACATCTCATGCTATAAGAAGGGTCTCAGGATTGGAATGAGAAGGAGTTGGATATCACATCTCATGTTATAGGAAGGGTCTCAGGATGGGAATGGGAAGGACTTCGATATAACATCTCATGTTATAGGAAGGCTCCCAGGTTTGGAAGGGGAAGGAGTTGGATATCACATTTCATGTTAGAGGTAGGATCTCAGGTTTGGTATTAGAGGCATTGAGATATAACATCTCATGCTATCAGAAGGGTCTCAGGATTGGAATGGGAAGGAGTTGGATATCACATCTCATGCTAAAGGGAGGGTCTCAGGTTTGGAAGGGGAAGGATTTGGATATCACATCTCGTGTTATAGGAAGGATCTCCGGTTTGGTATTAGAAGAATTGAAATATCACATCTCATGCTATCGGAAGGATCTCAGGTTTGGTATTGGAAGCATTGAGATATCACATCTCATACTATCAGAACGGTCTCAGGATTGGAATGGGAAGGAGTTGGATATCACATCTCATGCTAAAGGGAGGGTCTCTGGTTTGGAAGGGGAAGGATTTGGATATCACATCTCATGTTATAGGAAGGATCTCAGGTTTGGTATTCGAAGCATTGAGATATCACATCTCATGCTATAGGAAGGGTCTCAGGTTTGGAATGGGAATGAATTGGATATCACATCTCATGTCATAGGAAGGATCTCAGGTTTGGTATTAGAAGCATTGAGATATCACATCTCATGCTATAGGAATGGTCTCAGGATTGGAATGGGAAGGAGTTGGATATTACATTCTTGCTATAGAAAGGGTCTCATGTTTGTAATGGGAAGGAGTTGGATATCACATATGCTATAGGAAGGGTCTCAGGTTTGGAACGGGAAGGAGTTGGATATCACATCTCATGTTATAGGAAGGGTCTCAGGTTTGGTATAAGCATTGAGATATCACATCTCTGCTATCGGAAGTGTCTCAGGATTGAAATGGGAAGGAGTTGGATATCCCATCTCATGTTATAGGACGGGTCTCAGGTTTGGTATTAGAATCATTGAGATATCACATCTCATGCTGTAGGAAGTGTCTAAGGATTGGAATGGGAAGGACTTGGATATCACATCTCATGCTATAGGTAGTCTCTCAGGTTTGGAAAGGGAAGGAGTTGGATATCACATTTCATGTTAGAGGAAGGATCTCAGGTTTGGTATTAGAGGCATTGAGATATCACATCTCATGCAATAGGAAGGGTCTCAGGATTGGAATGGGAGGATTTGGATATCACATCTCATGCTATAGGAAGGGTCTCAGGTTTGGTATAAGCATTGAGATATCACATATCATGCTATAGGAAGGGTCTCAGGATTGGAATGGGAAGGAGTTGGATATCACATCTCATGTTATAGGAAGGATCTCAGATTTGGTATTAGAACCATTGAGACATCACATCTCATGCTATAGGAAGGGTCTCAGGATTGGAATGGGAAGAAGTTGGATATCACATCTCATGTTATAGGAAGGCTCCCAGGTTTGGAAGGGGAAGGAGTTGGATATCACATTTCATGCTATAGGAAGGGTCTCAGGTTTGGTATAAGCATTGAGATATCACATCTCATGCTATAGGAAGGGTCTCAGGATTGGAATGGGAAGGAGTTGGATATCACATCTCATGCTATAGATAGGCTCTCAGGTTTGGAAAGGGAAGGATTTGGATATCACATTTCATGTTAGAGGAAGGATCTCAGGTTTGGTATTAGAGGCATTGAGATATCACATCTCATGCTATAGGAAGGGTCTCAGGATTGGAATGGGAAGGATTTGGATATCACATCTCATGCTATAGGAAGGGTCTCAGGTTTGGTATAAGCATTGAGATATCACATATCATGCTATAGGAAGGGTCTCAAGATTGGAATGGGAAGGAGTTGGATATCACATCTCATGTTATAGGAAGGATCTCAGATTTGGTATTAGAACCATTGAGACATCACATCTCATGCTATAGGAAGGGTCTCAGGATTGGAATGGGAAGAAGTTGGATATCACATCTCATGTTATAGGAAGGCTCCCAGGTTTGGAAGGGGAAGGAGTTGGATATCACATTTCATGTTAGAGGTAGGATCTCAGGTTTGGTATTAGAGGCATTGAGATATAACATCTCATGCTATCAGAAGGGTCTCAGGATTGGAATGGGAAGGAGTTGGATATCACATCTCATGCTAAAGGGAGGGTCTCAGGTTTGGAAGTGGAAGGATTTGGATATCACATCTCATGTTATAGGAAGGATCTCAGGTTTATTATTAGAAGCATTGAGATATCACATCTCATGCTATAGGAAGGGTCTCAGGATTGGAATGGGAAGGAGTTGGATATCACATCTCATGCTATAGGAAGGGTCTCAGGTTTGGAAGGGGAAGGATTTGGATATCACATCTCGTGTTATAGGAATGATCTCAGGTTTGGTATTAGAAGCATTGAGATATCACATCTCATGTTATAGGAAGGGTCTCAGGATTGGAATGGGAAGGAGTTGGATATCACATTTCATGTTAGAGGAAGGATCTCAGGTTTGGTATTAGAGGCATTGAGATATCACATCTCATGCTATAGGAAGGGTCTCAGGATTGGAATGGGAAGGATTTGGATATCACATCTCATGCTATAGGAAGGGTCTCAGGTTTGGTATAAGCATTGAGATGTCACATCTCATGCTATAGGAAGGGTCTCAGGATTGGAATGGGAAGGAGTTGGATATCACATCTCATGCTATAGGGAGGGTCTCAGGTTTGGTATAAGCATTGAGATATCACATCTCATGCAATAGGAAGGGTCTCAGGATTGGAATGGGAAGGAGTTGGATATCACATCTCATGTTATAGGAAGGATCTTAGATTTGGTATTAGAAGCATTGAGACATCACATCTCATGCTATAGGAAGGGTCTCAGGATTGGAATGGGAAGGAGTTGGATATCACATCTCATGTTATAGGAAGGGTCTCAGGATTGGAATGGGAAGGACTTCGATATCACATCTCATGTTATAGGAAGGTTCCCAGGTTTGGAAGGGGAAGGAGTTGGATATCACATTTCATGTTAGAGGTAGTATCTCAGGTTTGGTATTAGAGGCATTGAGATATAACATCTCATGCTATCAGAAGGGTCTCAGGATTGGAATGGGAAGGAGTTGGATATCACATCTCATGCTAAAGGGAGGGTCTCAGGTTTGGAAGGGGAAGGATTTGGATATCACATCTCGTGTTATAGGAAGGATCTCAGGTTTGGTATTAGAAGAATTGAAATATCACATCTCATGCTATCAAAAGGATCTCAGGTTTGGTATTAGAAGCATTGAGATATCACATCTCATGCTATCAGAACGGTCTCAGGATTGGAATGGGAAGGAGTTGGATATCACATCTCATGCTAAAGGGAGGGTCTCAGGTTTGTTGTTAGAAGCATTGAGATATCACATCTCATGCTATCAGAACGGTCTCAGGATTGGAATGGGAAGGAGTTGGATATCACATCTCATGCTATAGGAAGGGTCTCAGGAATGGAATGGGAAGGAGTTTTATATGACATCTCATGCCATAGGAAGGATCTCAGGTTTGGTATTAGAAGCATTGAGACATCACATCTCATGTTATAGGAAGGGTCTCAGGATTGGAATGCGAAGGAGTTGGATATCACATCTCATGCTATAGGAAGGGTCTCAGGTTTGGTATAAGCATTGAGATATCACATCTCATGCTATAGGAAGGGTCTCAGGATTGGAATGGGAAGGAGTTGTATATGACATCTCATGCCATAGGAAGGGTCTCAGGTTTGGTATAAGCATTGAGATATCACATCTCTGCTATTGGAAGGGTCTCAGGATATGAATGGGAAGGAGTTGGATATCCCATCTTATGTTATAGGAAGGGTCTCAGGTTTGGTATTAGAAGCATTGAGATATCACATCTCATTCTATAGGAAGGGTCTCAGGATTGGAATGGGAAGGACTTGAATATCACATCTCATGCTATATGGAGGCTCTCACGTTTGGAAAGGGAAGGAGTTGGATATCACATTTCATGTTAGAGGTAGGATCTCAGGTTTGGTATTAGAGGCATTGAAAATCACATCTCATGCTATCAGAAGGGTCTCAGGATTGGAATGGGAAGGAGTTGGATATCACATCTCATGCTAAAGGGAGGGTCTCAGGTTTGGAAGGGGAAGGATTTTGATATCACATCTCATGTTATAGGAAGGATCTCAGGTTTGGTATTAGAAGCATTGAGATATCACATCTCATGTTATCGGAAGGATCTCAGGTTTGGTATTAGAGGGATTGAGATATCACATCTCATGCTATCGGAAGGGTATCAGGATTGGACTTGGAAGTAGTTTGATATCCCATCTCATGCTATAGGAAGGGTCTCAGGTTGGAATGGGAAGGAGTTGGATATCACATCTCATGTTATAGGAAGGGTCTCAGGATTGGAATGGGAAATACTTCGATATCACATCTCATGCTATAGGAAGGCTCCAGGTTTGGAAGGGGAAGGAGTTGGATATCACATTTCATGTTAGAGGTAGGATCTCAGGTTTGGTATTAGAGGCATTGAGATATCACATCTCATGCTATAGGAAGGGTCTCAGGATTGGAATGGGAAGGAGTTGGATATCACATTTCATGTTAGAGGAAGGATCTCAGGTTTGGTATTAGAGGTATTGAGATATCACATCTCATGCTATAGGAAGGGTCTCAGGATTGGAATGGGAAGGATTTGGATATCACATCTCATGCTATAGGAAGGGTCTCAGGTTTGGTATAAGCATTGAGATATCACATCTCATGTTATAGGAAGGGTCTCAGGATTGGAATGGGAAGGAGTTGGATATCACATTTCATGTTAGAGGAAGGATCTCAGGTTTGGTATTAGAGGCATTGAGATATCACATCTCATGCTATAGGAAGGGTCTCAGGATTGGAATGGGAAGGATTTGGATATCACATCTCATGCTATAGGAAGGGTCTCAGGTTTGGTATAAGCATTGAGATATCACATCTCATGCTATAGGAAGGGTCTCAGGATTGGAATGGGAAGGAGTTGGATATCACATCTCATGTTATAGGAAGGATCTTAGATTTGGTATTAGAAGCATTGAGACATCACATCTCATGCTATATGAAGGGTCTCAGGATTGGAATGGGAAGGAGTTGGATATCACATCTCATGTTATAGGAAGGGTCTCAGGATTGGAATGGGAAGGACTTCGATATCACATCTCATGTTATAGGAAGGCTCCCAGGTTTGGTATAAGCATTGAGATATCACATCTCATGCTATAGGAAGGGTCTCAGGATTGGAATGGGAAGGAGTTGGATATCACATCTCATGTTATAGGAAGGATCTTAGATTTGGTATTAGAAGCATTGGGATATCACATCTCATGCCATCGGAAGGGTATCAGGATTGGATTTGGAAGGAGTTGGATATCCCATCTCATGCTATAGGAAGGGTCTCAGGTTGGAATCGGAAGGAGTTGGATATCACATCTCATGTTACAGGAAGGGTCTCCGGATTGGAATGAGAAGGACTTGGATATCACATCTCATGCTAAAGGGAGGGTCTCAGGTTTGGAAGGGGAAGGATTTGGATATCACATCTCGTGTTATAGGTAGGATCTCACGTTTGGTATTAGAGGCATTGAGATATCACATCTCATGCTATCAGAAGGGTCTCAGGATTGGAATGGGAAGGAGTTGGATATCACATCTCATGCTAAAGGGAGAGTCTCAGGTTTGGAAGGGGAAGGATTTGGATATCACATCTCATGTTATCGGAAGGATCTCAGGTTTGGTATTAGGAGTATTGAGATATCACATCTCATGCTATCAGAAGGGTCTCAGGATTGGAATGGGAAGGAGTTGGATATCACATCTCATGTTATAGGAAGGATCTCAGGTTTGGTATTAGAAGCATTGAGATATTACATCTCATGCTATCGGAAGGATCTCAGGTTTGGTATTAGAAACATTGAGATATCACATCTCATGCTATCAGAAGGGTCTCAGGATTGGAATGGGAAGGATTTGGATATCACATCTCATGTTATCGGAAGGATCTCAGGTTTGGTATTAGAAGTATTGAGATATCACATCTCATGCTATAGGAAGGGTCTCAGGATTGGAATGGGAAGGAGTTGGATATCACATCTCATGCTAAAGGAAGGGTCTCAGGTTTGGTAGAAGCATTGAGATATCACATCTCATGCTATAGGAAGGGTCTTAGGATTGGAATGGGAAGGATTTAGATATCACATATCATGCTATAGGGAGGGTTTCAGTTTTGATATTAGAAGCATTGAGATATCACATCTCATGCTATCGGAAGTGTCTCAGGATTGGAATGGGAAGGAGCTGGATATCACATCTCATGCTAAAGGAAGGGTCTCAGGTTTGGAACGGGAAGGAGTTGGATATCCGATCTCATGTTATAGGAAGGGTCTCAGGTTAGGTATAAGCATTGAGATATCACATCTCTGCTATCGGAAGTGTCTCAGGATTGGAATGGGAAGGAATTGGATATCCCATCTCACGTTATAGGACGGGTCTCAGGATTGTTATTAGAATCATTGAGATATCATATTGCATGCTGTAGGAAGGGTCTAAGGATTGGAATGGGAAGGACTTGGGTATCACATCTCATGCTATAGGAAGGGTCTCAGGCTTGGTATAAGCATTGAGATATCAAATCTCATGCTATAGGAAGGGTCTCAGGATTGGAATGGAAGGAGTTGGATATCACATCTCATGTTATAGGAAGGATCTCAGGTTTGGTATTAGAAGCATTGAGACATCACATCTCATGCTATAGGAAGGGTCTCAGGATTGGAATGGGAAGGAGTTGGATATCACATCTCATGCTATAGGAAGGGTCTCAGGTTTGGTATAAGCATTGAGATATCACATCTCATGCTATAGGAAGGGTCTCAGGATTGGAATGGGAAGGAGTTGTATATGACATCTCATGCCGTAGGAAGGGTCTCAGGTTTGGTATAAGCATTGAGATATCACATCTCTGCTATCGGAAGGGTCTCAGGATTGGAATGGGAAGGAGTTGGATATCCCATCTCATGTTATAGGAAGAGTCTCAGGTTTGGTATTAGAAGCATTGAGATATCACATCTCATGCTATAGGAAGTGTCTCAGGATTGAAATGGGAAGGACTTGGATATCACATCTCATGCTATAGGGAGGGTCTCAAGTTTGATATTAGAAGCATTGAGATATCACATCTCATGCTATAGGAAGGGTCTCAGGATTGGAATGGGAAGGAGTTGGATATCACATCTCATGCTATAGGAAGGGTCTCAGGTTTGGTATAAGCAGTGAGATATCACATCTCATGCTATAGGAAGTGTCTCAGTATTGGAATGGGAAGGAGTTGGATATCACATCTCATATTATAGGAAGGATCTCAGGTTTGGTATAAGCATTGAGATATCACATCTCTGCTATCGGAAGGGTCTCAGGATTAGAATGGTAAGGAGTTGGATATTCCCATCTCATGTTATAGGAAGGGTCTCAGGTTTGGTATTAGAAGCATTGAGATATCACATCTCATGCTATAGGAAGGGTCTCAGGATTGGAATGGGAAGGACTTGGATATCCCATCTCATGCTATAGGGAGGGTCTCAGGATTGGAATGGGAAGGACTTAGATATCACATATCATTTTTGTTGGTCTCAGTTTTGATATTAGAAGCATTGAGATATCACATCTCATGCTATCGGAAGTGTCTCAGTATTGGAATGGGAAGGAGCTGGATATCACATCTAATGCTAAAGGAAGGGTCTCAGGTTTGGAACGGGAAGGAGTTGGATATCACATCTCATGCTATAGGAAGGGTCTCAGGTTTGGTATAAGCATTGAGATATCAAATCTCATGCTATAGGAAGGGTCTCAGGATTGGAATGGAAGGAGTTGGATATCACATCTCATGTTATAGGAAGGATCTCAGGTTTGGTATTAGAAGCATTGAGACATCACATCTCATGCTATAGGAAGGGTCTCAGGATTGGAATGGGAAGGAGTTGGATATCACATCTCATGCTATAGGAAGGGTCTCAGGTTTGGTATAAGCATTGAGATATCACATCTCATGCTATAGGAAGGGTCTCAGGATTGGAATGGGAAGGAGTTGTATATGACATCTCATGCCGTAGGAAGGGTCTCAGGTTTGGTATAAGCATTGAGATATCACATCTCATGCTATAGGAAGTGTCTCAGGATTGGAATGGGAAGGACTTGGATATCACTTCTCATGCTATAGGGAGGGTCTCAAGTTTGATATTAGAAGCAATGAGATATCACATCTCATGCTATAGGAAGGGTCTCAGGATTGGAATGGGAAGGACTTAGATATCACATATCATTTTTGTTGGTCTCAGTTTTGATATTAGAAGCATTGAGATATCACATCTCATGCTATCGGAAGTGTCTCAGTATTGGAATGGGAAGGAGCTGGATATCACATCTCATGCTAAAGGAAGGGTCTCAGGTTTGGAACGGGAAGGAGTTGGATATCACATCTCATGTTATAGGAAGGGTCTCAGGTTTGGTATAAGCATTGAGATATCACATCTCTGCTATCGGAAGTGTCTCAGTATTGGAATGGGAAGGAGCTGGATATCACATCTCATGCTAAAGGAAGGGTCTCAGGTTTGGAACGGGAAGGAGTTGGATATCACATCTCATGTTATAGGAAGGGTCTCAGGTTTGGTATAAGCATTGAGATATCACATCTCTGCTATCGGAAGTGTCTCAGGATTGGAATGGGATGGAGTTGGATATCCCATCTCATGTTATAGGACGGGTCTCAGGTTTGTTATTAGAATCATTGAGATATCATATTGCATGCTGTAGGAAGGGTCTAAGGATTGGAATGGGAAGGACTTGGATATCACATCTCATGCTATAGATAGGCTCTCAGGTTTGGAAAGGGAAGGAGTTGGATATCACATTTCATGTTAGAGGAAGGATCTCAGGTTTGGTATTAGAGGCATTGAGATATCACATCTCATGCTATAGGAAGGGTCTCAGGTTGGAATGGGAAGGAGTTGGATATCACATCTCATGTTATAGGAAGGCTCTCAGGTTTGGAAGGGGAAAGAGTTGGATATCACATTTCATGTTAGAGGTAGGATCTCAGGTTTGGTATCAAAGGCATTGAGATATCACATCTCATGCTATCAGAAGGGTCTCAGGATTGGAATGGGAAGGAGTTGGATATCACATCTCATGCTAAAGGGAGGGTCTCAGGTTTGGAAGGGGAAGGATTTGGATATCACATCTCATGTTATAGGAAGGATCTCAGGTTTGGCATTAGAAGCATTGAGATATCACATCTCATGCTATCGGAAGGATCTCAGGTTTGGTATTAGAAACATTGAGATATCACATTTCATGCTATCAGAAGGGTCTCAGGATTGGAATGGGAAGGATTTGGATATCACATCTCATGTTATCGGAAGGATCTCAGGTTTGGTATTAAAAGTATTGAGATATCACATCTCATGCTATAGCAAGGGTCTCAGGATTGTAATGGGAAGGAGTTGGATATCACATCTCATGCTAAAGGAAGGGTCTCAGGTTTGGTAGAAGCATTGAGATATCACATCTCATGCTATAGGAAGGGTCTTAGGATTGGAATGGGAAGGACTTAGATATCACATATCATGCTATAGGGAGGGTTTCAGTTTTGATATTAGAAGCATTGAGATATCACATCTCATGCTATCTGAAGTGTCTCAGGATTGGAATGGGAAGGAGCTGGATATCACATCTCATGCTAAAGGAAGGGTCTCAGGTTTGGAACGGGAAGGAGTTGGATATCCGATCTCATGTTATAGGAAGGGTCTCAGGTTTGGTATAAGCATTGAGATATCACATCTCTGCTATCGGAAGTGTCTCAGGATTGGAATGGGAAGGAATTGGATATCCCATCTCACGTTATAGGACGGGTCTCAGGATTGTTATTAGAATCATTGAGATATCATATTGCATGCTGTAGGAAGGGTCTAAGGATTGGAATGGGAAGGACTTGGGTATCACATCTCATGCTATAGGAAGGGTCTCAGGTTTGGTATAAGCATTGAGATATCAAATCTCATGCTATAGGAAGGGTCTCAGGATTGGAATGGAAGGAGTTGGATATCACATCTCATGTTATAGGAAGGATCTCAGGTTTGGTATTAGAAGCATTGAGACATCACATCTCATGCTATAGGAAGGGTCTCAGGATTGGAATGGGAAGGAGTTGGATATCACATCTCATGCTATAGGAAGGGTCTCAGGTTTGGTATAAGCATTGAGATATCACATCTCATGCTATAGGAAGGGTCTCAGGATTGGAATGGGAAGGAGTTGTATATGACATCTCATGCCGTAGGAAGGGTCTCAGGTTTGGTATAAGCATTGAGATATCACATCTCTGCTATCGGAAGGGTCTCAGGATTGGAATGGGAAGGAGTTGGATATCCCATCTCATGTTATAGGAAGAGTCTCAGGTTTGGTATTAGAAGCATTGAGATATCACATCTCATGCTATAGGAAGTGTCTCAGGATTGGAATGGGAAGGACTTGGATATCACATCTCATGCTATAGGGAGGGTCTCAAGTTTGATATTAGAAGCATTGAGATATCACATCTCATGCTATAGGAAGGGTCTCAGGATTGGAATGGGAAGGAGTTGGATATCACATCTCATGCTATAGGAAGGGTCTCAGGTTTGGTATAAGCAGTGAGATATCACATCTCATGCTATAGGAAGTGTCTCAGCATTGGAATGGGAAGGAGTTGGATATCACATCTCATGTTATAGGAAGGATCTCAGGTTTGGTATAAGCATTGAGATATCACATCTCTGCTATCGGAAGGGTCTCAGGATTAGAATGGTAAGGAGTTGGATATTCCCATCTCATGTTATAGGGAGGGTCTCAGGATTGGAATGGGAAGGACTTAGATATCACATCTCATGCTATAGGGAGGGTCTCAGGATTGGAATGGGAAGGACTTAGATATCACATATCATTTTTGTTGGTCTCAGTTTTGATATTAGAAGCATTGAGATATCACATCTCATGCTATCGGAAGTGTCTCAGTATTGGAATGGGAAGGAGCTGGATATCACATCTCATGCTAAAGGAAGGGTCTCAGGTTTGGAACGGGAAGGAGTTGGATATCACATCTCATGCTATAGGAAGGGTCTCAGGTTTGGTATAAGCATTGAGATATCAAATCTCATGCTATAGGAAGGGTCTCAGGATTGGAATGGGAAGGAGTTGGATATCACATCTCATGCTATAGGAAGGGTCTCAGGTTTGGTATAAGCAGTGAGATATCACATCTCATGCTATAGGAAGTGTCTCAGTATTGGAATGGGAAGGAGTTGGATATCACATCTCATGTTATAGGAAGGATCTCAGGTTTGGTATAAGCATTGAGATATCACATCTCTGCTATCGGAAGGGTCTCAGGATTAGAATGGTAAGGAGTTGGATATTCCCATCTCATGTTATAGGAAGGGTCTCAGGTTTGGTATTAGAAGCATTGAGATATCACATCTCATGCTATAGGAAGGGTCTCAGGATTGGAATGGGAAGGACTTGGATATCCCATCTCATGCTATAGGGAGGGTCTCAGGATTGGAATGGGAAGGACTTAGATATCACATATAATTTTTGTTGGTCTCAGTTTTGATATTAGAAGCATTGAGATATCACATCTCATGCTATCGGAAGTGTCTCAGTATTGGAATGGGAAGGAGCTGGATATCACATCTAATGCTAAAGGAAGGGTCTCAGGTTTGGAACGGGAAGGAGTTGGATATCACATCTCATGCTATAGGAAGGGTCTCAGGTTTGGTATAAGCATTGAGATATCAAATCTCATGCTATAGGAAGGGTCTCAGGATTGGAATGGAAGGAGTTGGATATCACATCTCATGTTATAGGAAGGATCTCAGGTTTGGTATTAGAAGCATTGAGACATCACATCTCATGCTATAGGAAGGGTCTCAGGATTGGAATGGGAAGGAGTTGGATATCACATCTCATGCTATAGGAAGGGTCTCAGGTTTGGTATAAGCATTGAGATATCACATCTCATGCTATAGGAAGGGTCTCAGGATTGGAATGGGAAGGAGTTGTATATGACATCTCATGCCGTAGGAAGGGTCTCAGGTTTGGTATAAGCATTGAGATATCACATCTCATGCTATAGGAAGTGTCTCAGGATTGGAATGGGAAGGACTTGGATATCACTTCTCATGCTATAGGGAGGGTCTCAAGTTTGATATTAGAAGCAATGAGATATCACATCTCATGCTATAGGAAGGGTCTCAGGATTGGAATGGGAAGGACTTAGATATCACATATCATTTTTGTTGGTCTCAGTTTTGATATTAGAAGCATTGAGATATCACATCTCATGCTATCGGAAGTGTCTCAGTATTGGAATGGGAAGGAGCTGGATATCACATCTCATGCTAAAGGAAGGGTCTCAGGTTTGGAACGGGAAGGAGTTGGATATCACATCTCATGTTATAGGAAGGGTCTCAGGTTTGGTATAAGCATTGAGATATCACATCTCTGCTATCGGAAGTGTCTCAGTATTGGAATGGGAAGGAGCTGGATATCACATCTCATGCTAAAGGAAGCGTCTCAGGTTTGGAACGGGAAGGAGTTGGATATCACATCTCATGTTATAGGAAGGGTCTCAGGTTTGGTATAAGCATTGAGATATCACATCTCTGCTATCGGAAGTGTCTCAGGATTGGAATGGGAAGGAGTTGGATATCCCATCTCATGTTATAGGACGGGTCTCAGGTTTGTTATTAGAATCATTGAGATATCATATTGCATGCTGTAGGAAGGGTCTAAGGATTGGAATGGGAAGGACTTGGATATCACATCTCATGCTATAGATAGGCTCTCAGGTTTGGAAAGGGAAGGAGTTGGATATCACATTTCATGTTAGAGGAAGGATCTCAGGTTTGGTATTAGAGGCATTGAGATATCACATCTCATGCTATAGGAAGGGTCTCAGCTTGGAATGGGAAGGAGTTGGATATCACATCTCATGTTATAGGAAGGCTCTCAGGTTTGGAAGGGGAAAGAGTTGGATATCACATTTCATGTTAGAGGTAGGATCTCAGGTTTGGTATCAAAGGCATTGAGATATCACATCTCATGCTATCAGAAGGGTCTCAGGATTGGAATGGGAAGGAGTTGGATATCACATCTCATGCTAAAGGGAGGGTCTCAGGTTTGGAAGGGGAAGGATTTGGATATCACATCTCATGTTATAGGAAGGATCTCAGGTTTGGCATTAGAAGCATTGAGATATCACATCTCATGCTATCGGAAGGATCTCAGGTTTGGTATTAGAAACATTGAGATATCACATTTCATGCTATCAGAAGGGTCTCAGGATTGGAATGGGAAGGATTTGGATATCACATCTCATGTTATCGGAAGGATCTCAGGTTTGGTATTAAAAGTATTGAGATATCACATCTCATGCTATAGGAAGGGTCTCAGGATTGGAATGGGAAGGAGTTGGATATCACATCTCATGCTAAAGGAAGGGTCTCAGGTTTGGTAGAAGCATTGAGATATCACATCTCATGCTATAGGAAGGGTCTTAGGATTGGAATGGGAAGGACTTAGATATCACATATCATGCTATAGGGAGGGTTTCAGTTTTGATATTAGAAGCATTGAGATATCACATCTCATGCTATCTGAAGTGTCTCAGGATTGGAATGGGAAGGAGCTGGATATCACATCTCATGCTAAAGGAAGGGTCTCAGGTTTGGAACGGGAAGGAGTTGGATATCCGATCTCATGTTATAGGAAGGGTCTCAGGTTTGGTATAAGCATTGAGATATCACATCTCTGCTATCGGAAGTGTCTCAGGATTGGAATGGGAAGGAATTGGATATCCCATCTCACGTTATAGGACGGGTCTCAGGATTGTTATTAGAATCATTGAGATATCATATTGCATGCTGTAGGAAGGGTCTAAGGATTGGAATGGGAAGGACTTGGGTATCACATCTCATGCTATAGGAAGGGTCTCAGGTTTGGTATAAGCATTGAGATATCAAATCTCATGCTATAGGAAGGGTCTCAGGATTGGAATGGAAGGAGTTGGATATCACATCTCATGTTATAGGAAGGATCTCAGGTTTGGTATAAGAAGCATTGAGACATCACATCTCATGCTATAGGAAGGGTCTCAGGATTGGAATGGGAAGGAGTTGGATATCACATCTCATGCTATAGGAAGGGTCTCAGGTTTGGTATAAGCATTGAGATATCACATCTCATGCTATAGGAAGGGTCTCAGGATTGGAATGGGAAGGAGTTGTATATGACATCTCATGCCGTAGGAAGGGTCTCAGGTTTGGTATAAGCATTGAGATATCACATCTCTGCTATCGGAAGGGTCTCAGGATTGGAATGGGAAGGAGTTGGATATCCCATCTCATGTTATAGGAAGAGTCTCAGGTTTGGTATTAGAAGCATTGAGATATCACATCTCATGCTATAGGAAGTGTCTCAGGATTGGAATGGGAAGGACTTGGATATCACATCTCATGCTATAGGGAGGGTCTCAAGTTTGATATTAGAAGCATTGAGATATCACATCTCATGCTATAGGAAGGGTCTCAGGATTGGAATGGGAAGGAGTTGGATATCACATCTCATGCTATAGGAAGTGTCTCAGCATTGGAATGGGAAGGAGTTGGATATCACATCTCATGTTATAGGAAGGATCTCAGGTTTGGTATAAGCATTGAGATATCACATCTCTGCTATCGGAAGGGTCTCAGGATTAGAATGGTAAGGAGTTGGATATTTCCATCTCATGTTATAGGGAGGGTCTCAGGATTGGAATGGGAAGGACTTAGATATCACATCTCATGCTATAGGGAGGGTCTCAGGATGGGAATGGGAAGGACTTAGATATCACATATCATTTTTGTTGGTCTCAGTTTTGATATTAGAAGCATTGAGATATCACATCTCATGCTATCGGAAGTGTCTCAGTATTGGAATGGGAAGGAGCTGGATATCACATCTCATGCTAAAGGAAGGGTCTCAGGTTTGGAACGGGAAAGAGTTGGATATCACATCTCATGCTATAGGAAGGGTCTCAGGTTTGGTATAAGCATTGAGATATCAAATCTCATGCTATAGGAAGGGTCTCAGGATTGGAATGGAAGGAGTTGGATATCACATCTCATGTTATAGGAAGGATCTCAGGTTTGGTATTAGAAGCATTGAGACATCACATCTCATGCTATAGGAAGGGTCTCAGGATTGGAATGGGAAGGAGTTGGATATCACATCTCATGCTATAGGAAGGGTCTCAGGTTTGGTATAAGCATTGAGATATCACATCTCATGCTATAGGAAGGGTCTCAGGATTGGAATGGGAAGGAGTTGTATATGACATCTCCTGCCGTAGGAAGGGTCTCAGGTTTGGTATAAGCATTGAGATATCACATCTCATGCTATAGGAAGTGTCTCAGGATTGGAATGGGAAGGACTTGGATATCACTTCTCATGCTATAGGGAGGGTCTCAAGTTTGATATTAGAAGCATTGAGATATCACATCTCATGCTATAGGAAGGGTCTCAGGATTGGAATGGGAAGGACTTAGATATCACATATCATTTTTGTTGGTCTCAGTTTTGATATTAGAAGCATTGAGATATCACATCTCATGCTATCGGAAGTGTCTCAGTATTGGAATGGGAAGGAGCTGGATATCACATCTCATGCTAAAGGAAGGGTCTCAGGTTTGGAACGGGAAGGAGTTGGATATCACATCTCATTTTATAGGAAGGGTCTCAGGTTTGGTATAAGCATTGAGATATCACATCTCTGCTATCGGAAGTGTCTCAGGATTGGAATGGGAAGGAGTTGGATATCCCATCTCATGTTATAGGACGGGTCTCAGGTTTGTTATTAGAATCATTGAGATATCATATTGCATCCTGTAGGAAGGGTCTAAGGATTGGAATGGGAAGGACTTGGATATCACATCTCATGCTATAGATAGGCTCTCAGGTTTGGAAAGGGAAGGAGTTGGATATCACATTTCATGTTACAGGAAGGGTCTCAGGTTTGGTATAAGCATTGAGATATCACATCTCTGCTATCGGAAGTGTCTCAGGATTGGAATGGGAAGGAGTTGGATATCCCATCTCATGTTATAGGACGGGTCTCAGGTTTGTTATTAGAATCATTGAGATATCATATTGCATCCTGTAGGAAGGGTCTAAGGATTGGAATGGGAAGGACTTGGATATCACATCTCATGCTATAGATAGGCTCTCAGGTTTGGAAAGGGAAGGAGTTGGATATCACATTTCATGTTACAGGAAGGATCTCAGGTTTGGTATTAGAGGCATTGAGATATCACATCTCATGTTATAGGAAGGCTCTCAGGTTTGGAAGGGGAAAGAGTTGGATATCACATTTCATGTTAGAGGTAGGATCTCAGGTTTGGTATTAGAGGCATTGAGATATCACATCTCATGCTATCAGAAGGGTCTCAGGATTGGAATGGGAAGGAGTTGGATATCACATCTCATGCTAATGGGAGGGTCTCAGGTTTGGAAGGGGAAGGATTTGGATATCACATCTCATGTTATAGGAAGGATCTCAGGTTTGGTATTAGAAGCATTGAGATATCACATCTCATGCTATCGGAAGGATCTCAGATTTGGTATTAGAAACATTGAGATATCACATCTCATGCTATCAGAAGGGTCTCAGGATTGGAATGGGAAGGAGTTGGATATCACATCTCATGCTAAAGGGAGGGTCTCAGGTTTGGAAGGGGAAGGATTTGGATATCACATCTCATGTTATCGGAAGGATCTCAGGTTTGGTATTAGAAGTATTGAGATATCACATCTCATGCTATCGGAAGGGTCTCAGGATTGGAATGGGAAGGAGTTGGATATCACATCTCATGCTAAAGGAAGGGTCTCAGGTTTGGTAGAAGCATTGAGATATCACATCTCATGCTATAGGAAGGGTCTTAGGATTGGAATGGGAAGGACTTAGATATCACATATCATGCTATAGGGAGGGTTTCAGTTTTGATATTAGAAGCATTGAGATATCACATCTCATGCTATCGGAAGTGTCTCAGGATTGGAATGGGAAGGAGCTGGATATCACATCTCATGCTAAAGGAAGGGTCTCAGGTTTGGAACGGGAAGGAGTAGGATATCCGATCTCATGTTATAGGAAGGGTCTCAGGTTTGGTATAAGCATTGAGATATCACATCTCTGCTATCGGAAGTGTCTCAGGATTGGAATGGGAAGGAATTGGATATCCCATCTCACGTTATAGGACGGGTCTCAGGATTGTTATTAGAATCATTGAGATATCATATTGCATGCTGTAGGAAGGGTCTAAGGATTGGAATGGGAAGGACTTGGGTATCACATCTCATGCTATAGGAAGGGTCTCAGGTTTGGCATAAGCATTGAGATATCAAATCTCATTCTATAGGAAGGGTCTCAGGATTGGAATGGAAGGAGTTGGATATCACATCTCATGTTATAGGAAGGATCTCAGGTTTGGTATTAGAAGCATTGAGACATCACATCTCATGCTATAGGAAGGGTCTCAGGATTGGAATGGGAAGGAGTTGGATATCACAACTCATGCTATAGGAAGGGTCTCAGGTTTGGTATAAGCATTGAGATATCACATCTCATGCTATAGGAAGGGTCTCAGGATTGGAATGGGAAGGAGTTGTATATGACATCTCATGCCGTAGGAAGGGTCTCAGGTTTGGTATAAGCATTGAGATATCACATCTCTGCTATCGGAAGGGTCTCAGGATTTGAATGGGAAGGAGTTGGATATCCCATCTCATGTTATAGGAAGAGTCTCAGGTTTGGTATTAGAAGCATTGAGATATCACATCTCATGCTATAGGAAGTGTCTCAGGATTGAAATGGGAAGGACTTGGATATCACATCTCATGCTATAGGGAGGGTCTCAAGTTTGATATAAGAAGCATTGAGATATCACATCTCATGCTATAGGAAGGGTCTCAGGATTGGAATGGGAAGGAGTTGGATATCACATCTCATGCTATAGGAAGGGTCTCAGGTTTGGTATAAGCAGTGAGATATCACATCTCTGCTATCGGAAGGGTCTCAGGATTGGAATGGTAAGGAGTTGGATATTCCCATCTCATGTTATAGGAAGGGTCTCAGGTTTGGTATTAGAAGCATTGAGATATCACATCTCATGCTATAGGAAGGGTCTCAGGATTGGAATGGGAAGGACTTGGATATCACATCTCATGCTATAGGGAGGGTCTCAAGTTTGATATTAGAAGCATTGAGATATCACATCTCATGATATCGGAAGGGTCTCAGGATTGGAATGGGAAGGAGTTGGATATCACATCTCAAGCTATAGGAAGGGTCTCAGGATTGGAATGGAAGGAGTTTGATATCACATCTCATGCCATAGTATGGGTCTCAGGTTTGGTAGAAGCATTGGGATATCACATCTCATGCTATCGGAAGGGTATCAGGATTGGATTTGGAAGGAGTTGGATATCCCATCTCATGCTATAGGAAGGGTCTCAGGTTGGAATGGGAAGGAGTTGGATATCACATCTCATGTCATAGGAAGGGTCTCAGGATTGGAATGGGAAGGACTTGGATATCACATCTCATGCTATAGGAAGGCTCTCAGGTTTGGAAGGGGAGAGAGTTGGATATCACATTTCATGTTAGAGGCAGGATCTCAGGTTTGGTATTAGAGGCATTGAGATATCACATCTCATGCTATCAGAAGGGTCTCAGGATTGGAATGGGAAAGATTTGGATATCACATCTTGTTAGGAAAGATTTCGTAATTGTAGGTAATTTTCCTTCCATGTGGCAACCCCTAAACTTTTTGCTGTTGTTTTTCACCTTGTTCTTGACTTTGCCAGAGAAGTGCAGCCTTCTGCCGCACTCCTCTGGGCTTTCGCTCCTTTCTTACGGGGAAACTGACATGCCCTTAAGACAGTCTGTACCGGGGAACGCTGTTTCCCGTAGTTTCTTTTATCATGTTGCGGCTTTAGTGCAACATGACACAAGAGGGCACTGTAAGCTAAGTTACAGCTCTCTTGGGTCTCTAGCCTTCTACAGGCCCTAGATACTCGTTTAGGATTGTATTTGATCGGTGCAAGTGATTCAGGGACGGGAATGGTGGCAGCGATCGTTTCTTTGTATTTTGTGCTCCTTTTGGCGTTCTAAGCGCGTTTTCTGCGCTTAACCCAAAATGGTGGCCTGGCTCCCAAAATGGCCAGACCACGAGGCTCCTTTGTCCTGTCCGCTGACCGTCTTGCTCCCTTCAACTTCCCCAGGTCGAGCCGACCCGGGGCCTTCCTTATTTGGGCATGTACTTTCCCGCGAAACACAGATGCTTTCGCGGGCTTCTACATGTCTTGTGTGTGCCTCCAGGGTGTGGGCTGGGATGTCTGGTCCCAATACACATCCTGGGTGCCAGAGAGTCTAGGGTAGTGTGAATGCCTGGGACCACCGTGGTCCGTGATTGGTCCACGAATGGTGTGAGTGTTGATGAGCGGATCTCCCATTGGGTCCCCTCCGTTTTGGCGCGAAGGGAACCGTGGATAAGAGGGGGCTGGAAACACCACTACCATGTCGATCTCCTGAGTTCTCACGAACGAAGGAATACAGGAGCCAAGTATCCTGCAACCAAGAGGCTGGACCGAGGAATCGCTGGTGACCCGCTGAAGGACTCCTCCTCTGCACTGCTGTCGCCTTGTGAAACCCTTTTCACCTTTGATCGAACCAGAAGGCCTGTACTGGTACTTCGACCCTTGGAATAGCGGGAACAGCTATTCTCGGCATCTTCACCATCTCCTGCCAGTAAGCCTTCGGAAGCGTCTCTGGGCCATCCAGTTGACTGACCAGCTTACCCGGGAGCCTTGCTCTGTAACCGCCGCCAGGTTGTGTAGTATTTCGAGTCCTTGTCACTCTCACACGCTTCGTACACTTGGCGTTCCCAGGTCGGAAGTGAGTAGTGTACATTTGGCTCAGATACACACGGCCGCTCCGTTGCCCTGCTGTGGTGACAAAACTGTGCAGGTTTCTTCGATTGGGACGTCTTTTTACTCAACACGACGACGAGGCGTTCCCTGCTCTTCTGAACCTGCCAGCTGCTGAAACTGACGCGGAGAAGCCTGGGTCTGCTTGAATCGGGGACCGGTGAGTAGTATAGCTAGGATCTGGTCGCCCTCCTGCAGGAGCCCATTGCTTTTCCCCGCCGTGTAAAACAGCACCCGTTTGTCCGTACTCGCGCTCTGCTTCTGCCCACTGTGGAGGCTGCGCTTGAGTCGCGGAACTTGTTCTTCTTCTGTATGCACTAAACTGAACTGCCTGACTTCCTTCGAAGAGCTTCTCCTTTTGCCCGTTGGCACCAGCGCGTGCAGGTACTTTGAGCACAAGGCTCCACTCTTCGCAGGGCTCGGACTTCCATCTAGTTAGGTGTCTCTGAAGGCGAACTGAGTCTAAAGCATTGTATCGCACTGCCTGTTTTCCTTCCCTTTCAGGTGGACTACACATTTCGTGCATATAACGCTTGCGACTGTCGTATTTGTATATATATTGTGTTGATATGGTATGTGTGGTTACCAGTCAATTGGTCGAAAACATTTGGTCGACAGGACAATTGGTCGACACCATTTGGTCGATTGCCAAATGGTCGAATTTTTTTTTATTTTTTTTTACCCCTTTTTTGTTTTTTTTTGGGGGGGTCCCCCACCCAAACCCCTTTTTTTCGTTTTTTTTTTCTTTCCCCACACGAAAACCCACAAAAAAAATATATAAATAAAAAAAAAAAAATTCGACCATTTGGCATTCGACCAAATGGTGTCGACCAAATTGCAGTCGACCAAATTGCAGTCGACCAATTGACAGGACACCGGTATGTGTTGGTTTAATATTGTGATATTGTGATTTTCTCGCTACGGTCATTGTTTTAAAGGCCTTAAAATAAACGTGTATATATTTTTTATATAACACCTGTTTGGAGTAGTTTGTAAGTGATCTTGTTTTGTGTGCTCATTGCGGGCTTTCAGTCACCCTCACCGCTCTTGAGACCTAGTCTTGACCGCCGCGATCGCTACCTTGATTGGTCTGGCTCGTCCAGAGGTTACCCTGTTCCAAGTAATTAGGTTGGCCTTCTGAACTTCTGCGCCACCAGGACAGAGTTCAGAAATCCGTCTTAACACATCTCATGTTATAGGACGGGTCTCAGGTTTGTTATTAGAATCATTGAGATATCATATTGCATGCTGTAGGAAGGGCCTAAGGATTGGAATGGGAAGGACTTGGATATCACATCTCATGCTATAGATAGGCTCTCATGTTTGGAAAGGGAAGGAGTTGGATATCACATTTCATGTTAGAGGAAGGATCTCAGGTTTGGTATTAGAGGCATTGAGATATCACATCTCATGCTATAGGAAGGGTCTCAGGTTGGAATGGGAAGGAGTTGGATATCACATCTCATGTTATAGGAAGGCTCTCAGGTTTGGAAGGGGAAAGAGTTGGATATCACATTTCATGTTAGAGGTAGGATCTCAGGTTTGGTATTAGAGGCATTGAGATATCACATCTCATGCTATCAGAAGGGTCTCAGGATTGGAATGGGAAGGAGTTGGATATCACATCTCATGCTAAAGGGAGAGTCTCAGGTTTGGAAGGGGAAGGATTTGGATATCACATCTCATGTTATCGGAAGGATCTCAGGTTTGGTATTAGAAGTATTGAGATATCACATCTCATGCTATCAGAAGGGTCTCAGGATTGGAATGGGAAGGAGTTGGATAACACATTTCATGCTAAAGGGAGGGTCTCAGGTTTGGAAGGGGAAGGATTTGGATATCACATCTCATGTTATCGGAAGGATCTCAGGTTTGGTATTAGAAGTATTGAGATATCACATCTCATGCTATAGGAAGGGTCTCAGGATTGGAATGGGAAGGATTTGGATATCACATCTCATGCTATAGGAAGGGTCTCAGGTTTGGTATAAGCATGGAGATATCACTTCTCATGCTATAGGAAGTGTCTCAGGATTGGAATGGGAAGGAGTTGGATATCACATCTCATGTTATAGGAAGGATCTCAGGTTTGGTATTAGAAGCATTGAGACATCACATCTCATGCTATAGGAAGGGTCTCAGGATTGGAATGGGAAGGAGTTGGATATCACATCTCATGCTAAAGGGAGGGTCTCAGGTTTGGAAGGTGAAGGATTTGGATATTACATCTCGTGTTATAGGAATGATCTCAGGTTTGGTATTAGAAGCATTGAGATATCACATCTCATGCTATCGGAAGGATCACAGGTTTGGTATTAGAAGCATTGAGATATCAAAACTCATGCTATAGGAAGGGTCTCAGGATTGGAATGGGAAGGAGTTCGATATCACATCTCATGCTATAGGAAGGGTCTCAGGATTGGAATGGGAAGGAGTTGTATATGACATCTCATGCCACAGGAAGGGTCTCAGGTTTGGTATAAGCATTGAGATATCACATCTCTGCTATCGGAAGGGTCTCAGGATTGGAATGGGAAGGAGTTGGATATCCCATCTTATGTTATAGGAAGGGTCTCAGGTTTGGTATTAGAAGCATTGAGATATCACATCTCATGCTATAGGAAGGGTCTCAGGATTGGAATGGGAAGGACTTGGATATCACATCTCATGCTAAAGGGAGGGTCTCAGGAATGGAAGGGGAAGGATTTGGATATCACATCTCATGTTATAGGAAGGATCTCAGGTTTGGTATTAGAAGCATTGAGATATCAAATCTCATGCTATCGGAAGGATCTCAGGTTTGGTATTAGAGGCATTGAGATATCACATCTCATGCTAAAGGGAGGGTCTCAGGTTTGGAAGGGGAAGGATGTTGATATCACATCTCTTGTTATAGGAAGGATCACAGGTTTGGTATTAGAAGCATTGAGATATCACATCTCATGCTATCGGAAGGGTCTCAGGTTTTGAACGGGAAGGAGTTGGATATCACATCTTATGTTATAGGAAGAGTCTCAGGTTTGGTATAAGCATTGAGATATCACATCTCTGCTATCGGAGGTGTCTCAGGATTGGGATGGGAAGGAATTGGATATCACATCTCATGCTATAGGAAGGGTATCAGGTTTGGAACGGGAAGGAGTTGGATATCCCATCTCATGTTATAGGACGGATCTCAGGTTTGATATTAGAAGCATTGAGATATCACATTGCATGCTGTAGGAAGGGTCTCAGGTTTGGTATTAGAAGCATTGAGATATCACATCTCATGCTATCAGAACGGTCTCAGGATTGGAATGGGAAGGAGTTGGATATCACATCTCATGCTAAAGGGAGGGTCTCAGGTTTGGAAGGGGAAGGATTTGGATATCACATCTCATGTTATCGGAAGGATCTCAGGTTTGGTATTAGAAGTATTGAGATATCACATCTCAGGCTATAGGAAGGGTCTCAGGATTGGAATGGGAAGGAGTTGGATATCACATCTCATGCTAAAGGAAGGGTCTCAGGTTTGGTAGAAGCATTGAGATATCACATCTCATGCTATAGGAAGGGTCTCAGGATTGGAATGGGAAGGACTTAGATATCACATATCATGCTATAGGGAGGGTCTCATTTTTGATATTAGAAGCATTGAGATATCACATCTCATGCTATCGGAAGTGTCTCAGGATTGGAATGGGAAGGAGCTGGATATCACATCTCATGCTAAAGGAAGGGTCTCAGGTTTGGAACGGGAAGGAGTTGGATATCACATCTCATGCTATAGGAAGGGTCTCAGGTTTGGAACGGGAAGGAGTTGGATATCACATCTCATGTTATAGGAAGAGTCTCAGGTTTGGTATAAGCATTGAGATATCACATCTGTGCTATCAGAGGTGTCTCAGGATTGGGATGGGAAGGAATTGGATATCACATCTCATGCTATAGGAAGGGTATCAGGTTTGGAACGGGAAGGAGTTGGATATCCAATCTCATGTTATAGGACGGGTCTCAGGTTTGATATTAGAAGCATTGAGATATCACATTGCATGCTGTAGGAAGGGTCTCAGGTTTGGTATTAGAAGCATTGAGATATCACATCTCATGCTATCAGAAGGGTCTCAGGATTGGAATGGGAAGGAGTTGGATATCACATCTCATGCTAAAGGGAGGGTCTCAGGTTTGGAAGGGGAAGGATTTGGATATCACATCTCATGTTATCGGAAGGATCTCAGGTTTGGTATTAGAAGTATTGAGATATCACATCTCATGCTATAGGAAGGGTCTCAGGATTGGAATGGGAAGGAGTTGGATATCACATCTCATGCTAAAGGAAGGGTCTCAGGTTTGGTAGAAGCATTAAGATATCACATCTCATGCTATAGGAAGGGTCTCAGGATTGGAATGGGAAGGACTTAGATATCACATATCATACTATAGGGAGGGTCTCAGTTTTGATATTAGAAGCATTGAGATATCACATCTCATGCTATCGTGAGTGTCTCAGGATTGGAATGGGAAGGAGCTGGATATCACATCTCATGCTAAAGGAAGAGTCTCAGGTTTGGAACGGGAAGGAGTTGGATATCACATCTCATGTTATAGGAAGGGTCTCAGGTTTGGTATAAGCATTGAGATATCACATCTCTGCTATCGGAAGTGTCTCAGGATTGGAATGGGAAGGACTTGGATATCCCATCTCATGTTATAGGACGGGTCTCAGGTTTGTTATTAGAATCATTGAGATATCATATTGCATGCTGTAGGAAGGGTCTAAGGATTGGAATGGGAAGGACTTGGATATCACATCTCATGCTATAGATAGGCTCTCAGGTTTGGAAAGGGAAGGAGTTGGATATCACATTTCATGTTAGAGGAAGGATCTCAGGTTTGGTATTAGAGGCATTGAGATATCACATCTCATGCTATAGGAAGGGTCTCAGGTTGGAATGGGAAGGAGTTGGATATCACATCTCATGTTATAGGAAGGCTCTCAGGTTTGGAAGGGGAAAGAGTTGGATATCACATTTCATGTTAGAGGTAGGATCTCAGGTTTGGTATTAGAGGCATTGAGATATCACATCTCATGCTATCAGAAGGGTCTCAGGATTGGAATGGGAAGGAGTTGGATATCACATCTCATGTTAAAGGGAGGGTCTCAGAATTGGAAGGGGAAGGATTTGGATATCACATCTCAGGTTTAGTATTAGAAGCATTGAGATATCACATCTCATGCTATCGGAAGGATCTCAGGTTTGGTATTAGAAGCATTGAGATATCACATCTCATGCTATCAGAAGGGTCTCAGGATTGGAATGGGAAGGAGTTGGATATCACATCTCATGCTAAAGGGAGGGTCTCAGGTTTGGAAGGGGAAGGATTTGGATATCACATCTCATGTTATCGGAAGGATCTCAGGTTTGGTATTAGAAGTATTGAGATATCACATCTCATGCTATAGGAAGGGTCTCAGGATTGGAATGGGATGGAGTTGGATATCACATCTCATGCTAAAGGAAGGGTCTCATGTTTGGTAGAAGCATTGAGATATCACATCTCATGCTATAGGAAGGGTCTCAGGATTGGAATGGGAAGGACTTAGATATCACATATCATGCTATAGGGAGGGTTTCAGTTTTGATATTAGAAGCATTGAGATATCACATCTCATGCTATCGGAAGTGTCTCAGGATTGGAATGGGAAGGAGCTGGATATCACATCTCATGCTAAAGGAAGGGTCTCAGGTTTGGAACGGGAAGGAGTTGGATATCCGATCTCATGTTATAGGAAGGGTCTAAGGTCTGGTATAAGCATTGAGATATCACATCTCTGCTATCGGAAGTGTCTCAGGATTGGAATGGGAAGGAGTTGGATATCCCATCTCATGTTATAGGAAGGGTCTCAGGTTTGGTATTAGAAGCATTGAGATATCACATCTCATGCTATCGGAAGGGTCTCAGGTTTTGAACGGGAAGGAGTTGGATATCACATCTTATGTTATAGGAAGAGTCTCAGGTTTGGTATAAGCATTGAGATATCACATCTCTGCTATCGGAGGTGTCTCAGGATTGGGATGGGAAGGAATTGGATATCACATCTCATGCTATAGGAAGGGTATCAGGTTTGGAACGGGAAGGAGTTGGATATCCCATCTCATGTTATAGGACGGATCTCAGGTTTGATATTAGAAGCATTGAGATATCACATTGCATGCTGTAGGAAGGGTTTCAGGTTTGGTATTAGAAGCATTGAGATATCACATCTCATGCTATCAGAAGGGTCTCAGGATTGGAATGGGAAGGAGTTGGATATCACATCTCATGCTAAAGGGAGGGTCTCAGGTTTGGAAGGGGAAGGATTTGGATATCACATCTCATGTTATCGGAAGGATCTCAGGTTTGGTATTAGAAGTATTGAGATATCACATCTCAGGCTATAGGAAGGGTCTCAGGATTGGAATGGGAAGGAGTTGGATATCACATCTCATGCTAAAGGAAGGGTCTCAGGTTTGGTAGAAGCATTGAGATATCACATCTCATGCTATAGGAAGGGTCTCAGGATTGGAATGGGAAGGACTTAGATATCACATATCATGCTATAGGGAGGGTCTCATTTTTGATATTAGAAGCATTGAGATATCACATCTCATGCTATCGGAAGTGTCTCAGGATTGGAATGGGAAGGAGCTGGATATCACATCTCATGCTAAAGGAAGGGTCTCAGGTTTGGAACGGGAAGGAGTTGGATATCACATCTCATGCTATAGGAAGGGTCTCAGGTTTGGAACGGGAAGGAGTTGGATATCACATCTCATGTTATAGGAAGAGTCTCAGGTTTGGTATAAGCATTGAGATATCACATCTGTGCTATCAGAGGTGTCTCAGGATTGGGATGGGAAGGAATTGGATATCACATCTCATGCTATAGGAAGGGTATCAGGTTTGGAACGGGAAGGAGTTGGATATCCCATCTCATGTTATAGGACGGGTCTCAGGTTTGATATTAGAAGCATTGAGATATCACATCGCATGCTGTAGGAAGGGTCTCAGGTTTGGTATTAGAAGCATTGAGATATCACATCTCATGCTATCAGAAGGGTCTCAGGATTGGAATGGGAAGGAGTTGGATATCACATCTCATGCTAAATTGAGGGTCTCAGGTTTTGAAGGGGAAGGATTTGGATATCACATCTCATGTTATCGGAAGGATCTCAGGTTTGGTATTAGAAGTATTGAGATATCACATCTCATGCTATAGGAAGGGTCTCAGGATTGGAATGGGAAGGAGTTGGATATCACATCTCATGCTAAAGGAAGGGTCTCAGGTTTGGTAGAAGCATTGAGATATCACATCTCATGCTATAGGAAGGGTCTCAGGATTGGAATGGGAAGGACTTAGATATCACATATCATACTATAGGGAGGGTCTCAGTTTTGATATTAGAAGCATTGAGATATCACATCTCATGCTATCGTGAGTGTCTCAGGATTGGAATGGGAAGGAGCTGGATATCACATCTCATGCTAAAGGAAGAGTCTCAGGTTTGGAACGGGAAGGAGTTGGATATCACATCTCATGTTATAGGAAGGGTCTCAGGTTTGGTATAAGCATTGAGATATCACATCTCTGCTATCGGAAGTGTCTCAGGATTGGTATGGGAAGGACTTGGATATCCCATCTCATGTTATAGGACGGGTCTCAGGTTTGTTATTAGAATCATTGAGATATCATATTGCATGCTGTAGGAAGGGTCTAAGGATTGGAATGGGAAGGACTTGGATATCACATCTCATGCTATAGATAGGCTCTCAGGTTTGGAAAGGGAAGGAGTTGGATATCACATTTCATGTTAGAGGAAGGATCTCAGGTTTGGTATTAGAGGCATTGAGATATCACATCTCATGCTATAGGAAGGGTCTCAGGTTGGAATGGGAAGGAGTTGGATATCACATCTCATGTTATAGGAAGGCTCTCAGGTTTGGAAGGGGAAAGAGTTGGATATCACATTTCATGTTAGAGGTAGGATCTCAGGTTTGGTATTAGAGGCATTGAGATATCACATCTCATGCTATCAGAAGGGTCTCAGGATTGGAATGGGAAGGATTTGGATATCACATCTCATGTTATAGGAAGGATCTCAGGTTTAGTATTAGAAGCATTGAGATATCACATCTCATGCTATCGGAAGGATCTCAGGTTTGGTATTAGAAGCATTGAGATATCACATCTCATGCTATCAGAAGGGTCTCAGGATTGGAATGGGAAGGAGTTGGTTATCACATCTCATGCTAAAGGGAGGGTCTCAGGTTTGGAAGGGGAAGGATTTGGATATCACATCTCATGTTATCGGAAGGATCTCAGGTTTGGTATTAGAAGTATTGAGATATCACATCTCATGCTATAGGAAGGGTCTCAGGATTGGAATGGGAAGGAGTTGGATATCACATCTCATGCTAAAGGAAGGGTCTCATGTTTGGTAGAAGCATTGAGATATCACATCTCATGCTATAGGAAGGGTCTCAGGATTGGAATGGGAAGGACTTAGATATCACATATCATGCTATAGGGAGGGTTTCAGTTTTGATATTAGAAGCATTGAGATATCACATCTCATGCTATCGGAAGTGTCTCAGGATTGGAATGGGAAGGAGCTGGATATCACATCTCATGCTAAAGGAAGGGTCTCAGGTTTGGAACGGGAAGGAGTTGGATATCCGATCTCATGTTATAGGAAGGGTCTAAGGTCTGGTATAAGCATTGAGATATCACATCTCTGCTATCGGAAGTGTCTCAGGATTGGAATGGGAAGGAGTTGGATATCCCATCTCATGTTATAGGAAGGGTCTCAGGTTTGGTATAAGCATTGAGATATCACATCTCATGCTATAGGAAGGGTCTCAGGAATGGAATGGGAAGGAGTTGGATATCACATCTCATGCTGTAGGAAGGGTCTCAGGTATGGTATAAGCATTGAGATATCACATCTCATGCTATAGGAAGGGTCTCAGGATTGGAATGGGAAGGAGTTGTATATGACATCTCATGCCGTTGGAAGGGTCTCAGGTTTGGTATAAGCATTGAGATATCACATCTCATGCTATAGGGAGGGTCTCAGGATTGGAATGGGAAGGAGTTGGATATCACATCTCATGCTATAGGAAGGGTCTCAGGTTTGGTATAAGCATTGAGATATCACATCTCATGCTATAGGAAGGGTCTCAGGATTGGAATGGGAAGGAGTTGTATATGACATCTCATGCCGTAGGAAGGGTCTCAGGTTTGGTATAAGCATTGAGATATCACATCTCTGCTATCGGAAGGGTCTCAGGATTGGAATGGGAAGGAGGTGGATATCCCATCTCATGTTATAGGAAGAGTCTCAGGTTTGGTATTAGAAGCATTGAGATATCACATCTCATGCTATAGGAAGTTTCTCAGGATTGGAATGGGAAGGACTTGGATATCACATCTCATGCTATAGGGAGGCTCTCAAGTTTGATATTAGAAGCATTGAGATATCACATCTCATGCTATAGGAAGGGTCTCAGGATTGGAATGGGAAGGAGTTGGATATCACATCTCATGCTATAGGAAGGGTCTCAGGTTTGGTATAAGCAGTGAGATATCACATCTCATGCTATAGGAAGTGTCTCAGGATTGGAATGGGAAGGAGTTGGATATCACATCTCATGTTATAGGAAGGATCTCAGGTTTGGTATAAGAATTGAGATATCACATTTCTGCTATCGGAAGGGTCTCAGGATTGGAATGGGAAGGAGTTGGATATTCCAATCTCATGTTATAGGAAGGGTCTCAGGTTTGGTATTAGAAGCATTGAGATATCACATCTCATGCTATAGGAAGGGTCTCATGATTGGAATGGGAAGGACTTGGATATCACATCTCATGCTATAGGGAGGGTCTCAAGTTTGATATTAGAAGCATTGAGATATTGCATCTCATGATATCGGAAGGGTCTCAGGATTTGAATGGGAAGGAGTTGGATATCACATCTCATGATAAAGGAAGGGTCTAAGGTTTGGAAGGGGAAGGAGTTGGATATCACATTTCATGTTAGAGGAAGGATCTCAGGTTTGGTATTAGAGGCATTGAGATATCACATCTCATGCTATAGGAAGGGGCTCAGGTTGGAATGGGAAGGAGTTGGATATCACATCTCATGTTATAGGAAGGCTCTCAGGTTTGGAAGGGGAAAGAGTTGGATATCACATTTCATGTTAGAGGTAGGATCTCAGGTTTGGTATTAGAGGCATTGAGATATCACATCTCATGCTATCAGAAGGGTCTCAGGATTGGAATGGGAAGGAGTTGGATATCACATCTCATGCTAAAGGGAGAGTCTCAGGTTTGGAAGGGGAAGGATTTGGATATCACATCTCATGTTATCGGAAGGATCTCAGGTTTGGTATTAGAAGTATTGAGATATCACATCTCATGCTATCAGAAGGGTCTCAGGATTGGAATGGGAAGGAGTTGGATAACACATTTCATGCTAAAGGGAGGGTCTCAGGTTTGGAAGGGGAAGGATTTGGATATCACATCTCATGTTATCGGAAGGATCTCAGGTTTGGTATTAGAAGTATTGAGATATCACATCTCATGCTATAGGAAGGGTCTCAGGATTGGAATGGGAAGGATTTGGATATCACATCTCATGCTATAGGAAGGGTCTCAGGTTTGGTATAAGCATGGAGATATCACTTCTCATGCTATAGGAAGTGTCTCAGGATTGGAATGGGAAGGAGTTGGATATCACATCTCATGTTATAGGAAGGATCTCAGGTTTGGTATTAGAAGCATTGAGACATCACATCTCATGCTATAGGAAGGGTCTCAGGATTGGAATGGGAAGGAGTTGGATATCACATCTCATGCTAAAGGGAGGGTCTCAGGTTTGGAAGGTGAAGGATTTGGATATTACATCTCGTGTTATAGGAATGATCTCAGGTTTGGTATTAGAAGCATTGAGATATCACATCTCATGCTATCGGAAGGATCTCAGGTTTGGTATTAGAAGCATTGAGATATCAAAACTCATGCTATAGGAAGGGTCTCAGGATTGGAATGGGAAGGAGTTCGATATCACATCTCATGCTATAGGAAGGGTCTCAGGATTGGAATGGGAAGGAGTTGTATATGACATCTCATGCCACAGGAAGGGTCTCAGGTTTGGTATAAGCATTGAGATATCACATCTCTGCTATCGGAAGGGTCTCAGGATTGGAATGGGAAGGAGTTGGATATCCCATCTTATGTTATAGGAAGGGTCTCAGGTTTGGTATTAGAAGCATTGAGATATCACATCTCATGCTATAGGAAGGGTCTCAGGATTGGAATGGGAAGGACTTGGATATCACATCTCATGCTAAAGGGAGGGTCTCAGGAATGGAAGGGGAAGGATTTGGATATCACATCTCATGTTATAGGAAGGATCTCAGGTTTGGTATTAGAAGCATTGAGATATCACATCTCATGCTATCGGAAGGATCTCAGGTTTGGTATTAGAGGCATTGAGATATCACATCTCATGCTAAAGGGAGGGTCTCAGGTTTGGAAGGGGAAGGATGTTGATATCACATCTCTTGTTATAGGAAGGATCACAGGTTTGGTATTAGAAGCATTGAGATATCACATCTCATGCTATCGGAAGGGTCTCAGGTTTTGAACGGGAAGGAGTTGGATATCACATCTTATGTTATAGGAAGAGTCTCAGGTTTGGTATAAGCATTGAGATATCACATCTCTGCTATCGGAGGTGTCTCAGGATTGGGATGGGAAGGAATTGGATATCACATCTCATGCTATAGGAAGGGTATCAGGTTTGGAACGGGAAGGAGTTGGATATCCCATCTCATGTTATAGGACGGATCTCAGGTTTGATATTAGAAGCATTGAGATATCACATTGCATGCTGTAGGAAGGGTCTCAGGTTTGGTATTAGAAGCATTGAGATATCACATCTCATGCTATCAGAACGGTCTCAGGATTGGAATGGGAAGGAGTTGGATATCACATCTCATGCTAAAGGGAGGGTCTCAGGTTTGGAAGGGGAAGGATTTGGATATCACATCTCATGTTATCGGAAGGATCTCAGGTTTGGTATTAGAAGTATTGAGATATCACATCTCAGGCTATAGGAAGGGTCTCAGGATTGGAATGGGAAGGAGTTGGATATCACATCTCATGCTAAAGGAAGGGTCTCAGGTTTGGTAGAAGCATTGAGATATCACATCTCATGCTATAGGAAGGGTCTCAGGATTGGAATGGGAAGGACTTAGATATCACATATCATGCTATAGGGAGGGTCTCATTTTTGATATTAGAAGCATTGAGATATCACATCTCATGCTATCGGAAGTGTCTCAGGATTGGAATGGGAAGGAGCTGGATATCACATCTCATGCTAAAGGAAGGGTCTCAGGTTTGGAACGGGAAGGAGTTGGATATCACATCTCATGCTATAGGAAGGGTCTCAGGTTTGGAACGGGAAGGAGTTGGATATCACATCTCATGTTATAGGAAGAGTCTCAGGTTTGGTATAAGCATTGAGATATCACATCTGTGCTATCAGAGGTGTCTCAGGATTGGGATGGGAAGGAATTGGATATCACATCTCATGCTATAGGAAGGGTATCAGGTTTGGAACGGGAAGGAGTTGGATATCCCATCTCATGTTATAGGACGGGTCTCAGGTTTGATATTAGAAGCATTGAGATATCACATCGCATGCTGTAGGAAGGGTCTCAGGTTTGGTATTAGAAGCATTGAGATATCACATCTCATGCTATCAGAAGGGTCTCAGGATTGGAATGGGAAGGAGTTGGATATCACATCTCATGCTAAAGGGAGGGTCTCAGGTTTGGAAGGGGAAGGATTTGGATATCACATCTCATGTTATCGGAAGGATCTCAGGTTTGGTATTAGAAGTATTGAGATATCACATCTCATGCTATAGGAAGGGTCTCAGGATTGGAATGGGAAGGAGTTGGATATCACATCTCATGCTAAAGGAAGGGTCTCAGGTTTGGTAGAAGCATTAAGATATCACATCTCATGCTATAGGAAGGGTCTCAGGATTGGAATGGGAAGGACTTAGATATCACATATCATACTATAGGGAGGGTCTCAGTTTTGATATTAGAAGCATTGAGATATCACATCTCATGCTATCGTGAGTGTCTCAGGATTGGAATGGGAAGGAGCTGGATATCACATCTCATGCTAAAGGAAGAGTCTCAGGTTTGGAACGGGAAGGAGTTGGATATCACATCTCATGTTATAGGAAGGGTCTCAGGTTTGGTATAAGCATTGAGATATCACATCTCTGCTATCGGAAGTGTCTCAGGATTGGAATGGGAAGGACTTGGATATCCCATCTCATGTTATAGGACGGGTCTCAGGTTTGTTATTAGAATCATTGAGATATCATATTGCATGCTGTAGGAAGGGTCTAAGGATTGGAATGGGAAGGACTTGGATATCACATCTCATGCTATAGATAGGCTCTCAGGTTTGGAAAGGGAAGGAGTTGGATATCACATTTCATGTTAGAGGAAGGATCTCAGGTTTGGTATTAGAGGCATTGAGATATCACATCTCATGCTATAGGAAGGGTCTCAGGTTGGAATGGGAAGGAGTTGGATATCACATCTCATGTTATAGGAAGGCTCTCAGGTTTGGAAGGGGAAAGAGTTGGATATCACATTTCATGTTAGAGGTAGGATCTCAGGTTTGGTATTAGAGGCATTGAGATATCACATCTCATGCTATCAGAAGGGTCTCAGGATTGGAATGGGAAGGAGTTGGATATCACATCTCATGTTAAAGGGAGGGTCTCAGAATTGGAAGGGGAAGGATTTGGATATCACATCTCAGGTTTAGTATTAGAAGCATTGAGATATCACATCTCATGTTATCGGAAGGATCTCAGGTTTGGTATTAGAAGTATTGAGATATCACATCTCATGCTATAGGAAGGGTCTCAGGATTGGAATGGGAAGGAGTTGGATATCACATCTCATGCTAAAGGAAGGGTCTCATGTTTGGTAGAAGCATTGAGATATCACATCTCATGCTATAGGAAGGGTCTCAGGATTGGAATGGGAAGGACTTAGATATCACATATCATGCTATAGGGAGGGTTTCAGTTTTGATATTAGAAGCATTGAGATATCACATCTCATGCTATCGGAAGTGTCTCAGGATTGGAATGGGAAGGAGCTGGATATCACATCTCATGCTAAAGGAAGGGTCTCAGGTTTGGAACGGGAAGGAGTTGGATATCCGATCTCATGTTATAGGAAGGGTCTAAGGTCTGGTATAAGCATTGAGATATCACATCTCTGCTATCGGAAGTGTCTCAGGATTGGAATGGGAAGGAGTTGGATATCCCATCTCATGTTATAGGAAGGGTCTCAGGTTTGGTATTAGAAGCATTGAGATATCACATCTCATGCTATCGGAAGGGTCTCAGGTTTTGAACGGGAAGGAGTTGGATATCACATCTTATGTTATAGGAAGAGTCTCAGGTTTGGTATAAGCATTGAGATATCACATCTCTGCTATCGGAGGTGTCTCAGGATTGGGATGGGAAGGAATTGGATATCACATCTCATGCTATAGGAAGGGTATCAGGTTTGGAACGGGAAGGAGTTGGATATCCCATCTCATGTTATAGGACGGGTCTCAGGTTTGATATTAGAAGCATTGAGATATCACATTGCATGCTGTAGGAAGGGTCTCAGGTTTGGTATTAGAAGCATTGAGATATCACATCTCATGCTATCAGAACGGTCTCAGGATTGGAATGGGAAGGAGTTGGATATCACATCTCATGCTAAAGGGAGGGTCTCAGGTTTGGAAGGGGAAGGATTTGGATATCACATCTCATGTCATCGGAAGGATCTCAGGTTTGGTATTAGAAGTATTGAGATATCACATCTCAGGCTATAGGAAGGGTCTCAGGATTGGAATGGGAAGGAGTTGGATATCACATCTCATGCTAAAGGAAGGGTCTCAGGTTTGGTAGAAGCATTGAGATATCACATCTCATGCTATAGGAAGGGTCTCAGGATTGGAATGGGAAGGACTTAGATATCACATATCATGCTATAGGGAGGGTCTCATTTTTGATATTAGAAGCATTGAGATATCACATCTCATGCTATCGGAAGTGTCTCAGGATTGGAATGGGAAGGAGCTGGATATCACATCTCATGCTAAAGGAAGGGTCTCAGGTTTGGAACGGGAAGGAGTTGGATATCACATCTCATGCTATAGGAAGGGTCTCAGGTTTGGAACGGGAAGGAGTTGGATATCACATCTCATGTTATAGGAAGAGTCTCAGGTTTGGTATAAGCATTGAGATATCACATCTGTGCTATCAGAGGTGTCTCAGGATTGGGATGGGAAGGAATTGGATATCACATCTCATGCTATAGGAAGGGTATCAGGTTTGGAACGGGAAGGAGTTGGATATCCCATCTCATGTTATAGGACGGGTCTCAGGTTTGATATTAGAAGCATTGAGATATCACATCGCATGCTGTAGGAAGGGTCTCAGGTTTGGTATTAGAAGCATTGAGATATCACATCTCATGCTATCAGAAGGGTCTCAGGATTGGAATGGGAAGGAGTTGGATATCACATCTCATGCTAAAGGGAGGGTCTCAGGTTTGGAAGGGGAAGGATTTGGATATCACATCTCATGTTATCGGAAGGATCTCAGGTTTGGTATTAGAAGTATTGAGATATCACATCTCATGCTATAGGAAGGGTCTCAGGATTGGAATGGGAAGGAGTTGGATATCACATCTCATGCTAAAGGAAGGGTCTCAGGTTTGGTAGAAGCATTGAGATATCACATCTCATGCTATAGGAAGGGTCTCAGGATTGGAATGGGAAGGACTTAGATATCACATATCATACTATAGGGAGGGTCTCAGTTTTGATATTAGAAGCATTGAGATATCACATCTCATGCTATCGTGAGTGTCTCAGGATTGGAATGGGAAGGAGCTGGATATCACATCTCATGCTAAAGGAAGAGTCTCAGGTTTGGAACGGGAAGGAGTTGGATATCACATCTCATGTTATAGGAAGGGTCTCAGGTTTGGTATAAGCATTGAGATATCACATCTCTGCTATCGGAAGTGTCTCAGGATTGGTATGGGAAGGACTTGGATATCCCATCTCATGTTATAGGACGGGTCTCAGGTTTGTTATTAGAATCATTGAGATATCATATTGCATGCTGTAGGAAGGGTCTAAGGATTGGAATGGGAAGGACTTGGATATCACATCTCATGCTATAGATAGGCTCTCAGGTTTGGAAAGGGAAGGAGTTGGATATCACATTTCATGTTAGAGGAAGGATCTCAGGTTTGGTATTAGAGGCATTGAGATATCACATCTCATGCTATAGGAAGGGTCTCAGGTTGGAATGGGAAGGAGTTGGATATCACATCTCATGTTATAGGAAGGCTCTCAGGTTTGGAAGGGGAAAGAGTTGGATATCACATTTCATGTTAGAGGTAGGATCTCAGGTTTGGTATTAGAGGCATTGAGATATCACATCTCATGCTATCAGAAGGGTCTCAGGATTGGAATGGGAAGGATTTGGATATCACATCTCATGTTATAGGAAGGATCTCAGGTTTAGTATTAGAAGCATTGAGATATCACATCTCATGCTATCGGAAGGATCTCAGGTTTGGTATTAGAAGCATTGAGATATCACATCTCATGCTATCAGAAGGGTTTCAGGATTGGAATGGGAAGGAGTTGGTTATCACATCTCATGCTAAAGGGAGGGTCTCAGGTTTGGAAGGGGAAGGATTTGGATATCACATCTCATGTTATCGGAAGGATCTCAGGTTTGGTATTAGAAGTATTGAGATATCACATCTCATGCTATAGGAAGGGTCTCAGGATTGGAATGGGAAGGAGTTGGATATCACATCTCATGCTAAAGGAAGGGTCTCATGTTTGGTAGAAGCATTGAGATATCACATCTCATGCTATAGGAAGGGTCTCAGGATTTGAATGGGAAGGACTTAGATATCACATATCATGCTATAGGGAGGGTTTCAGTTTTGATATTAGAAGCATTGAGATATCACATCTCATGCTATCGGAAGTGTCTCAGGATTGGAATGGGAAGGAGCTGGATATCACATCTCATGCTAAAGGAAGGGTCTCAGGTTTGGAACGGGAAGGAGTTGGATATCCGATCTCATGTTATAGGAAGGGTCTAAGGTCTGGTATAAGCATTGAGATATCACATCTCTGCTATCGGAAGTGTCTCAGGATTGGAATGGGAAGGAGTTGGATATCCCATCTCATGTTATAGGAAGGGTCTCAGGTTTGGTATAAGCATTGAGATATCACATCTCATGCTATAGGAAGGGTCTCAGGATTGGAATGGGAAGGAGTTGGATATCACATCTCATGCTGTAGGAAGGGTCTCAGGTATGGTATAAGCATTGAGATATCACATCTCATGCTATAGGAAGGGTCTCAGGATTGGAATGGGAAGGAGTTGTATATGACATCTCATGCCGTAGGAAGGGTCTCAGGTTTGGTATAAGCATTGAGATATCACATCTCATGCTATAGGGAGGGTCTCAGGATTGGAATGGGAAGGAGTTGGATATCACATCTCATGCTATAGGAAGGGTCTCAGGTTTGGTATAAGCATTGAGATATCACATCTCATGCTATAGGAAGGGTCTCAGGATTGGAATGGGAAGGAGTTGTATATGACATCTCATGCCGTAGGAAGGGTCTCAGGTTTGGTATAAGCATTGAGATATCACATCTCTGCTATCGGAAGGGTCTCAGGATTGGAATGGGAAGGAGGTGGATATCCCATCTCATGTTATAGGAAGAGTCTCAGGTTTGGTATTAGAAGCATTGAGATATCACATCTCATGCTATAGGAAGTTTCTCAGGATTGGAATGGGAAGGACTTGGATATCACATCTCATGCTATAGGGAGGCTCTCAAGTTTGATATTAGAAGCATTGAGATATCACATCTCATGCTATAGGAAGGGTCTCAGGATTGGAATGGGAAGGAGTTGGATATCACATCTCATGCTATAGGAAGGGTCTCAGGTTTGGTATAAGCAGTGAGATATCACATCTCATGCTATAGGAAGTGTCTCAGGATTGGAATGGGAAGGAGTTGGATATCACATCTCATGTTATAGGAAGGATCTCAGGTTTGGTATAAGAATTGAGATATCACATTTCTGCTATCGGAAGGGTCTCAGGATTGGAATAGGAAGGAGTAGGATATTCCAATCTCATGTTATAGGAAGGGTCTCAGGTTTGGTATTAGAAGCATTGAGATATCACATCTCATGCTATAGGAAGGGTCTCATGATTGGAATGGGAAGGACTTGGATATCACATCTCATGCTATAGGGAGGGTCTCAAGTTTGATATTAGAAGCATTGAGATATTGCATCTCATGATATCGGAAGGGTCTCAGGATTTGAATGGGAAGGAGTTGGATATCACATCTCATGATAAAGGAAGGGTCTAAGGTTTGGAAGGGGAAGGATTTGGATATCACATCTCATGTTATAGGACGGGTCTCAGGTTTGGTATTAGAAGCATTGAGATATCAAGTCTCATGGTATAGGAAGGGGATCAGAATTGGAATGGGAAGGAGTTGGATGTCACATCTCAAGCTATAGGAAGGGTCTCAGGATTGGAATGGGAAGGACTTGGATATCACATCTCATGCTATAGGGAGGGTCTCAAGTTTGATATTAGAAGCATTGAGATATCACATCTCATGATATTGGAAGGGTCTCAGGATTGGAATGGGAAGGAGTTGGATAGCACATCTCATGATAAAGGAAGGGTCTAAGGTTTGGAAGGGGAAGGATTTGGATATCACATCTCATGTTATAGGACGGGTCTCAGGTTTGGTATTAGAAGCACTGAGATATCAAGTCTCATGGTATAGGAAGGGGCTCAGAATTGGAATGGGAAGGAGTTGGATATCAAGTCTCATGGTATAGGAAGGGGCTCAGAATTGGAATGGGAAGGAGTTGGATATCACATCTCATGCTAAAGGGAGGGTCTCAGGTTTGGAAGGGGAAGGATTTGGATATCACATCTCATGTTATAGGAAGGATCTCAGGTTTGGTATTAGAAGCATTGAGATATCATATCTCATGCTATTGGAAGGATCTCAGGATTGGTATTAGAAGCATTGAGATATCACATCTCATGCTATCAGAAGGGTCTTAGGTTTGGAAGGGGAAGGATTTGGATATCACATCTCATGTTATCGGAAGGATCTCAGGTTTGGTATTAGAAGTATTGAGATATCACATCTCATGCTATAGGAAGGGTCTCAGGATTGGAATGGGAAGGAGTTGGATATCACATCTCATGCTAAAGGAAGGGTCTCAGGTTTGGTAGAAGCATTGAGATATCACATCTCATGCTATAGGAAGGGTCTCAGGATTGGAATGGGAAGGAGTTTGATATCACATCTCATGCTATAGGAAGGGTCTCAGGTTTGGTATAAGCATTGAGATATCACATCTCATGCTATAGGAAGGGTCTCAGGATTGGAATGGGAAGGAGTTGTATATGACATCTCATGCCGTAGGAAGGGTCTCAGGTTTGGTATAAGCATTGAGATATCACATCTCATGCTATAGGAAGGGTCTCAGGATTGGAATGGGAAGGAGTTGGATATCACATCTCATGCTATAGGAAGGGTCTCAGGTTTGGTATAAGCATTGAGATATCACATCTCATGCTATAGGAAGGGTTTCAGGATTGGAATGGGAAGGAGTTGTATATGACATCTCATGCCGTAGGAAGGGTCTCAGGTTTGGTATAAGCATTGAGATATCACATCTCTGCTATCGGAAGGGTCTCAGGATTGGAATGGGAAGGAGTTGGATATCCCATCTCATGTTATAGGAAGAGTCTCAGGTTTGGTATTAGAAGCATTGAGATATCACATCTCATGCTATAGGAAGTGTCTCAGGATTGGAATGGGAAGGACTTGGATATCACATCTCATGCTATAGGGAGGCTCTAAAGTTTGATATTAGAAGCATTGAGATATCACATCTCATGCTATAGGAAGGGTCTCAGGATTGGAATGGGAAGGAGTTGGATATCACATCTCATGCTATAGGAAGGGTCTCAGGTTTGGTATAAGCAGTGAGATATCACATCTCATGCTATAGGAAGTGTCTCAGGATTGGAATGGGAAGGAGTTGGATATCACATCTCATGATAAAGGAAGGGTCTAAGGTTTGGAAGGGGAAGGATTTGGATATCACATCTCATGTTATAGGACGGGTCTCAGGTTTGGTATTAGAAGCATTGAGATATCAAGTCTCATGGTATAGGAAGGGGATCAGAATTGGAATGGGAAGGAGTTGGATGTCACATCTCAAGCTATAGGAAGGGTCTCAGGATTGGAATGGGAAGGACTTGGATATCACATCTCATGCTATAGGGAGGGTCTCAAGTTTGATATTAGAAGCATTGAGATATCACATCTCATGATATTGGAAGGGTCTCAGGATTGGAATGGGAAGGAGTTGGATAGCACATCTCATGATAAAGGAAGGGTCTAAGGTTTGGAAGGGGAAGGATTTGGATATCACATCTCATGTTATAGGACGGGTCTCAGGTTTGGTATTAGAAGCACTGAGATATCAAGTCTCATGGTATAGGAAGGGGCTCAGAATTGGAATGGGAAGGAGTTGGATATCAAGTCTCATGGTATAGGAAGGGGCTCAGAATTGGAATGGGAAGGAGTTGGATATCACATCTCATGCTAAAGGGAGGGTCTCAGGTTTGGAAGGGGAAGGATTTGGATATCACATCTCATGTTATAGGAAGGATCTCAGGTTTGGTATTAGAAGCATTGAGATATCATATCTCATGCTATTGGAAGGATCTCAGGATTGGTATTAGAAGCATTGAGATATCACATCTCATGCTATCAGAAGGGTCTTAGGTTTGGAAGGGGAAGGATTTGGATATCACATCTCATGTTATCGGAAGGATCTCAGGTTTGGTATTAGAAGTATTGAGATATCACATCTCATGCTATAGGAAGGGTCTCAGGATTGGAATGGGAAGGAGTTGGATATCACATCTCATGCTAAAGGAAGGGTCTCAGGTTTGGTAGAAGCATTGAGATATCACATCTCATGCTATAGGAAGGGTCTCAGGATTGGAATGGGAAGGAGTTTGATATCACATCTCATGCTATAGGAAGGGTCTCAGGTTTGGTATAAGCATTGAGATATCACATCTCATGCTATAGGAAGGGTCTCAGGATTGGAATGGGAAGGAGTTGTATATGACATCTCATGCCGTAGGAAGGGTCTCAGGTTTGGTATAAGCATTGAGATATCACATCTCATGCTATAGGAAGGGTCTCAGGATTGGAATGGGAAGGAGTTGGATATCACATCTCATGCTATAGGAAGGGTCTCAGGTTTGGTATAAGCATTGAGATATCACATCTCATGCTATAGGAAGGGTTTCAGGATTGGAATGGGAAGGAGTTGTATATGACATCTCATGCCGTAGGAAGGGTCTCAGGTTTGGTATAAGCATTGAGATATCACATCTCTGCTATCGGAAGGGTCTCAGGATTGGAATGGGAAGGAGTTGGATATCCCATCTCATGTTATAGGAAGAGTCTCAGGTTTGGTATTAGAAGCATTGAGATATCACATCTCATGCTATAGGAAGTGTCTCAGGATTGGAATGGGAAGGACTTGGATATCACATCTCATGCTATAGGGAGGCTCTAAAGTTTGATATTAGAAGCATTGAGATATCACATCTCATGCTATAGGAAGGGTCTCAGGATTGGAATGGGAAGGAGTTGGATATCACATCTCATGCTATAGGAAGGGTCTCAGGTTTGGTATAAGCAGTGAGATATCACATCTCATGCTATAGGAAGTGTCTCAGGATTGGAATGGGAAGGAGTTGGATATCACATCTCATGTTATAGGAAGGATCTCAGGTTTGGTATTAGAAGCATTGAGATATCACATCTCATGCTATAGGAAGGGTCTAAGGTTTGGAAGGGGAAGGATTTGGGTATCACATCTCATGTTATAGGACCGGTCTCAGGTTTGGTATTAGAAGCATTGAGATATCAAGTCTCATGGTATAGGACGGGTCTCAGAATTGGAATGGGAAGGAGTTGGATATCACATCTCAAGCTATAGGAAGGGTCTCAGGATTGGAATGGGAAGGAGTTTGATATCACATCTCATGCCATTGTATGGGTCTCAGGTTTTGTAGAAGCATTGGGATATCACATCTCATGCTATCAGAAGGGTATCGGGATTGGATTTGGAAGGAGTTGGATATCCCATCTCATGCTATAGGAAGGGCCTAAGGTTGGAATGTGAAGGAGTTGGATATCACATCTCATGTTATAGGAAGGGTCTCAGGATTGGAATGGGAAGGACTTGGATATCACATCTCATTCTATAGGAAGGCTCTCAGGGTTGGAAGGGGAAGGAGTTGGATATCACATTTCATGTAGAGGTAGGATCTCAGGTTTGGTATTAGAGGCATTGAGATATCACATCTCATGCTATCAGAAGGGTCTCAGGATTGGAATGGGAAGGAGTTGGATATCACATCTCATGCTAAAGGGAGGGTCTAAGATTTGGAAGGGGAAGGATTTGGACATCACATCTCATGTTATATGAAGGATCTCAGGTTTGGTATTAGAAGCATTGAGATATCACATCTCATGCTATCGGAAGGGTCTCAGGTTTGGTATAAGCATTGAGATATCACATCTCTGCTATCGGAAGGGTCTCAGGATTGGAATGGGAAGGACTTGGATATCACAATTCATGTTATAGGAAGGGTCTCAGGTTTGGTATTAGAAGCATTGAGATATCACATCTCATGCTATAGGAAGGGTCTCAGGATTGGAATGGGAAGGACTTGGATATCACATCTCATGTTATAGGAAGGGTCTCAGGTTTGGTATTAGAAGCATTGAGATATCACATCTCATGCTATAGGAAGGGTCTCAGGAATGGAATGGGAAGGACTTGGATATCACATCTCATGATAAAGGAAGGGTCTAAGGTTCGGAAGGGGAAGGATTTGGATATCACATCTCATGTTATTGGACCGGTCTCAGGTTTGGTATTAGAAGCATTGAGATATCAAGTCTCATGGTATAGGACGGGAGTTTGATATCACATCATGCCATGGTATGGGTCTCAGGTTTTGTAGAAGCATTGGGATATCACATCTCATGCTATCGGAAGGGTATCAGGATTGGATTTGGAAGGAGTTGGATATCCCATCTCATGCTATAGGAAGGGTCTCAGGTTGGAATGGGAAAGAGTTGGATATCACATCTCATGTTATAGGAAGGGTCTCAGGATTAGAATGGGAAGGACTTGGATATCACATCTCATGCTGTAGGAAGGTTCTCAGGTTTGGAAAGGGAAGGAGTTGGATATCACATTTCATGTTAGAGGTAGGATCTCAGGTTTGGTATTAGAGGCATTGAGATATCACATCTCATGCTATCAGAAGGGTATCAGGATTGGAATGGGAAGGAGTTGGATATCACATCTCATGCTAAAGGGAGGGTCTCAGGTTTGGAAGGGAAAGGATTTGGATATCACATCTCATGTTATAGGAAGGATCTCAGGTTTGGTATTAGAAGCATTGAGATATCACATCTCATGCTATCAGAAGGATCTCAGGTTTGGTATTAGAAGCATTGAGATATCACATCTCATGCTATAGGAAGGGTCTCAGGATTGGAATGGGAAGGAGTTGGATATCACATCTTATGCTAAAGGAAGGGTCTCAGTTTTGGTAGAAGCATTGCGATATCACATCTCATGCTATAGGAAGGGTCTCAGGATTGGAATCGGAAGGAGTTGGATATCACATCTCATGCTATAGGAAGGGTCTCAGGTTTGGTGTAAGAATTGAAATATCACATCTCTGCTATCGGAAGGGTCTCAGGATTGGAATCGGAAGGACTTAGATATCACATCTCATGCTATAGGGAGGGTCTCAGTTTTGATATTAGAAGCATTGAGATATCACATCTCATGCTATCGGAAGGGTCTCAGGATTGGAATGGGAGGAGCTGGATATCACATCTCATGCTAAAGGAAGGGTCTCAGGTTTGGAAGGGGAAGGATTTGGATATCACATCTCATGTTATAGGATGGGTCTCAGGTTTGGTATTAGAAGCATTGTGATATCACATCTCATGCTATAGGAAGTGTCTCAGGATTGGAATGGGAAGGAGTTGGATATCACATCTCATGCTATAGGAAGGGTTTCAGGTTTGGTAGAAGCATTTAGATATCACATCTCATGCTATAGGAAGAGTCTCAGGTTTGGGAAGGGAAGGATTTGGATTTCACATCTCATGTTATAGGATGGTTCTCATGTTTGGTTTTTGAAGCATTGAGATATCACATCTCATGCTATCGGAAGGGTCTCAGGTTTGGTATTAGAAGCATTGAGATATCACATCTCATGCTAAAGGAAGGGTCTCAGGTTTGGAATGGGAAGGAGTTGGATATGACATCTCTTGTTATAGGGAGGGTCTCAGGATTTGAATGGCAAGGAGTTGGATATCACATCTCATGCCATAGGAAGGGTCTCAGGTTTGGTATAAGCATTGAGATATCACATCTCTGCTATCGGAGGGGTCTCAGGATTGGATTGGGAAGGAGTTGGATATCACATCTCATGTTATAGGAAGGGTCTCCGGATTGGAATGTGAAGGATTTGGATATCACATCTCATGCTAAAGGAAGGGTCTCAGGTTTGGAATGGGAAGGAGTTGGATATGACATCTCGTGTTATAGGGAGGATCTCAGGATTTGAATGGCAAAGAGTTGGATATCACATCTCATGCCATAGGAAGGGTCTCAGGTTGGGTATAAGCATTGAGATATCACATCTCTGCTATCGGAAGGGTCTCAGGATTGGATTGGGAAGGATTCGGATATTCCTTCTCATGCTATAGGAAGGATCTCAGGTTGGAATGGGAAGGAGTTGGATATCACATCTCATGCTAAAGGAAGGGTCTCAGGTTTGGTAGAAGCATTGAGATATCACATCTCATGCTATAGGAAGGGTCTCAGGATTGGAATGGGAAGGACTTAGATATCACATATCATGCTATAGGGAGGGTTTCAGTTTTGATATTAGAAGCATTGAGATATCACATCTCATGCTATCGGAAGTGTCTCAGGATTGGAATGGGAAGGAGCTGGATATCACATCTCATGCTAAAGGAAGGGTCTCAGGTTTGGAACGGGAAGGAGTTGGATATCCGATCTCATGTTATAGGAAGGGTCTCAGGTTTGGTATAAGCATTGAGATACCACATCTCTGCTATCGGAAGTGTCTCAGGATTGGAATGCGAAGGAATTGGATATCCCATCTCATGTTATAGGACGGGTCTCAGGATTGTTATTAGAATCATTGAGATATCATATTGCATGCTGTAGGAAGGGTCTAAGGATTGGAATGGGAAAGACTTGGATATCACATCTCATGCTATAGGAAGGGTCTCAGGTTTGGTATAAGCATTGAGATATCAAATCTCATGCTATAGGAAGGGTCTCAGGATTGGAATGGAAGGAGTTGGATATCACATCTCATGTTATAGGAAGGATCTCAGGTTTGGTATTAGAAGCATTGAGACATCACATCTCATGCTATAGGAAGGGTCTCAGGATTGGAATGGGAAGGAGTTGGATATCACATCTCATGCTATAGGAAGGGTCTCAGGTTTGGTATAAGCATTGAGATATCACATCTCATGCTATAGGAAGGGTCTCAGGATTGGAATGGGAAGGAGTTGTATATGACATCTCATGCCGTAGGAAGGGTCTCAGGTTTGGTATAAGCATTGAGATATCACATCTCTGCTATCGGAAGAGTCTCAGGATTGGAATGGGAAGGAGTTGGATATCCCATCTCATGTTATAGGAAGAGTCTCAGGTTTGGTATTAGAAGCATTGAGATATCACATCTCATGCTATAGGAAGTGTCTCAGGATTGGAATGGGAAGGACTTGGATATCACATCTCATGCTATTGGGAGGGTCTCAAGTTTGATATTAGAAGCATTGAGATATCACATCTCATGCTATAGGAAGGGTCTCAGGATTGGAATGGGAAGGAGCTGGATGTCACATCTCATGCTAAAGGAAGGGTCTCAGGTTTGGAACGGGAAGGAGTTGGATATCACATCTCATGTTATAGGAAGGGTCTCAGGTTTGGTATAAGCATTGAGATATCACATCTCTGCTATCGGAAGTGTCTCAGGATTGGAATGCGAAGGAGTTGGATATCCCATCTCATGTTATAGGACGGGTCTCAGGTTTATTATTAGAATCATTGAGATATCATATTGCATGCTGTAGGAAGGGTCTAAGGATTGGAATGGGAAGGACTTGGATATCACATTTCATGTTAGAGGAAGGATCTCAGGTTTGGTATTAGAGGCATTGAGATATCACATCTCATGCTATAGGAAGGGTCTGAGGTTGGAATGGGAAGGAGTTGGATATCACATCTCATGTTATAGGAAGGCTCTCAGGTTTGGAAGGGGAAAGAGTTGGATATCACATTTCATGTTAGAGGTAGGATCTCAGGTTTGGTATTAGAAGCATTGAGACATCACATCTCATGCTATAGGAAGGGTCTCAGGATTGGAATGGGAAGGAGTTGGATATCACATCTCATGCTATAGGAAGGGTCTCAGGTTTGGTATAAGCATTGAGATATCACATCTCATGCTATAGGAAGGGTCTCAGGATTGGAATGGGAAGGAGTTGTATATGACATCTCATGCCGTAGGAAGGGTCTCAGGTTTGGTATAAGCATTGAGATATCACATCTCTGCTATCGGAAGAGTCTCAGGATTGGAATGGGAAGGAGTTGGATATCCCATCTCATGTTATAGGAAGAGTCTCAGGTTTGGTATTAGAAGCATTGAGATATCACATCTCATGCTATAGGAAGTGTCTCAGGATTGGAATGGGAAGGACTTGGATATCACATCTCATGCTATTGGGAGGGTCTCAAGTTTGATATTAGAAGCATTGAGATATCACATCTCATGCTATAGGAAGGGTCTCAGGATTGGAATGGGAAGGAGCTGGATGTCACATCTCATGCTAAAGGAAGGGTCTCAGGTTTGGAACGGGAAGGAGTTGGATATCACATCTCATGTTATAGGAAGGGTCTCAGGTTTGGTATAAGCATTGAGATATCACATCTCTGCTATCGGAAGTGTCTCAGGATTGGAATGCGAAGGAGTTGGATATCCCATCTCATGTTATAGGACGGGTCTCAGGTTTGTTATTAGAATCATTGAGATATCATATTGCATGCTGTAGGAAGGGTCTAAGGATTGGAATGGGAAGGACTTGGATATCACATCTCATGCTATAGATAGGCTCTCAGGTTTGGAAAGGGAAGGAGTTGGATATCACATTTCATGTTAGAGGAAGGATCTCAGGTTTGGTATTAGAGGCCTTGAGATATCACATCTCATGCTATAGGAAGGGTCTGAGGTTGGAATGGGAAGGAGTTGGATATCACATCTCATGTTATAGGAAGGCTCTCAGGTTTGGAAGGGGAAAGAGTTGGATATCACATTTCATGTTAGAGGTAGGATCTCAGGTTTGGTATTAGAGGCATTGAGATATCACATCTCATGCTATCAGAAGGGTCTCAGGATTGGAATGGGAAGGAGTTGGATATCACATCTCATGCTAAAGGGAGGGTCTCAGGTTTGGAAGGGGAAGGATTTGGATATCACATCTCATGTTATAGGAAGGATCTCAGGTTTGGTATTAGAAGCATTGAGATATCACATCTCATGCTATCGGAAGGATCTCAGGTTTGGTATTAGAAGCATTGAGATATCACCTCTCATGCTATCAGAAGGGTCTCAGGATTGGAATGGGAAGGAGTTGGATATCACATCTCATGCTAAAGGGAGGGTCTCAGGTTTGGAAGGGGAAGGATTTGGATATCACATCTCATGTTATCGGAAGGATCTCAGGTTTGGTGTTAGAAGTATTGAGATATCACATCTCATGCAATAGGAAGGGTCTCAGGATTGGAATGGGAAGGAGTTGGATATCACATCTCATGCTAAAGGAAGGGTCTCAGGTTTGGTAGAAGCATTGAGATAGCACATCTCATGCTATAGGAAGGGTCTTAGGATTGGAATGGGAAGGACTTAGATATCACATATCATGCTATAGGGAGGGTTTCAGTTTTGATATTAGAAGCATTGAGATATCACATCTCATGCTATCGGAAGTGTCTCAGGATTGGAATGGGAAGGAGCTGGATATCACATCTCATGCTAAAGGAAGGGTCTCAGGTTTGGAACGGGAAGGAGTTGGATATCCGATCTCATGTTATAGGAAGGGTCTCAGGTTTGGTATAAGCATTGAGATATCACATCTCTGCTATCGGAAGTGTCTCAGGATTGGAATGGGAAGGAATTGGATATCCCATCTCATGTTATAGGACGGGTCTCAGGATTGTTATTAGAATCATTGAGATATCATATTGCATGCTGTAGGAAGGGTCTAAGGATTGGAATGGGAAAGACTTGGATATCACATCTCATGCTATAGGAAGGGTCTCAGGTTTGGTATAAGCATTGAGATATCAAATCTCATGCTATAGGAAGGGTCTCAGGATTGGAATGGAAGGAGTTGGATATTACATCTCATGTTATAGGAAGGATCTCAGGTTTGGTATTAGAAGCATTGAGACATCACATCTCATGCTATAGGAAGGGTCTCAGGATTGGAATGGGAAGGAGTTGGATATCACATCTCATGCTATAGGAAGGGTCTCAGGTTTGGTATAAGCATTGAGATATCCCATCTCATGCTATAGGAAGGGTCTCAGGATTGGAATGGGAAGGAGTTGTATATGACATCTCATGCCGTAGGAAGGGTCTCAGGTTTGGTATAAGCATTGAGATATCACATCTCTGCTATCGGAAGAGTCTCAGGATTGGAATGGGAAGGAGTTGGATATCCCATCTCATGTTATAGGAAGAGTCTCAGGTTTGGTATTAGAAGCATTGAGATATCACATCTCATGCTATAGGAAGTGTCTCAGGTTTGGAATGGGAAGGACTTGGATATCACATCTCATGCTATAGGGAGGGTCTCAAGTTTGATATTAAAAGCATTGCGATATCACATCTCATGCTATAGGAAGGGTCTCAGGATTGGAATGGGAAGGACTTAGATATCACATATCATTTTTGTTGGTCTCAGTTTTGATATCAGAAGCATTGAGATATCACATCTCATGCTATCGGAAGTGTCTCAGTATTGGAATGGGAAGGAGCTGGATATCACATCTCATGCTAAAGGAAGGGTCTCAGGTTTGGAACGGGAAGGAGTTGGATATCACATCTCATGTTATAGGAAGGGTCTCAGGTTTGGTATAAGCATTGAGATATCACATCTCTGCTATCGGAAGTGTCTCAGGATTGGAATGGGAAGGAGTTGGATATCCCATCTCATGTTATAGGACGGGTCTCAGGTTTGTTATTAGAATCATTGAGATATCATATTGCATGCTGTAGGAAGGGTCTAAGGATTGGAATGGGAAGGACTTGGATATCACATCTCATGCTATAGATAGGCTCTCAGGTTTGGAAAGGGAAGGAGTTGGATATCACATTTCATGTTAGAGGAAGGATCTCAGGTTTGGTATTAGAGGCATTGAGATATCACATCTCATGCTATAGGAAGGGTCTGAGGTTGGAATGGGAAGGAGTTGGATATCACATCTCATGTTATAGGAAGGCTCTCAGGTTTGGAAGGGGAAAGAGTTGGATATCACATTTCATGTGAGAGGTAGGATCTCAGGTTTGGTATTAGAGGCATTGAGATATCACATCTCATGCTATCAGAAAGGTCTCAGGATTGGAATGGGAAGGACTTGGATATCACATCTCATGCTAAAGGGAGGGTCTCAGGTTTGGAAGGGGAAGGATTTGGATCTCACATCTCATGATATAGGAAGGATCTCAGGTTTGGTATTAGAAGCATTGAGATATCACATCTCATGCTATCGGAAGGATCTCAGGTTTGGTATTAGAAGCATTGAGATATCACATCTCATGCTATCAGAAGGGTCTCAGGATTGGAATGGGAAGGAGTTGGATATCACATCTCATGCTAAAGGGAGGGTCTCAGGTTTGGAAGGGGAAGGATTTGGATATCACATCTCATGTTATCGGAAGGATCTCAGGTTTGGTATTAGAAGTATTGAGATATCACATCTCATGCTATAGGAAGGGTCTCAGGATTGGAATGGGAAGGAGTTGGATATCACATCTCATGCTAAAGGAAGGGTCTCAGGTTTGGTAGAAGCATTGAGATATCACATCTCATGCTATAGGAAGGGTCTTAGGATTGGAATGGGAAGGACTTAGATATCACATATCATGCTATAGGGAGGGTTTCAGTTTTGATATTAGAAGCATTGAGATATCACATCTCATGCTATCGGAAGTGTCTCAGGATTGGAATGGGAAGGAGCTGGATATCACATCTCATGCTAAAGGAAGGGTCTCAGGTTTGGAACGGGAAGGAGTTGGATATCCGATCTCATGTTATAGGAAGGGTCTCAGGATTGGAATGGGAAGGAGTTGTATATGACATCTCATGCCGTAGGAAGGGTCTCAGGTTTGGTATAAGCATTGAGATATCACATCTCTGCTATCGGAAGAGTCTCAGGATTGGAATGGGAAGGAGTTGGATATCCCATCTCATGTTATAGGAAGAGTCTCAGGTTTGGTATTAGAAGCATTGAGATATCACATCTCATGCTATAGGAAGTGTCTCAGGATTGGAATGGGAAGGACTTGGATATCACATCTCATGCTATTGGGAGGGTCTCAAGTTTGATATTAGAAGCATTGAGATATCACATCTCATGCTATAGGAAGGGTCTCAGGATTGGAATGGGAAGGAGCTGGATGTCACATCTCATGCTAAAGGAAGGGTCTCAGGTTTGGAACGGGAAGGAGTTGGATATCACATCTCATGTTATAGGAAGGGTCTCAGGTTTGGTATAAGCATTGAGATATCACATCTCTGCTATCGGAAGTGTCTCAGGATTGGAATGCGAAGGAGTTGGATATCCCATCTCATGTTATAGGACGGGTCTCAGGTTTGTTATTAGAATCATTGAGATATCATATTGCATGCTGTAGGAAGGGTCTAAGGATTGGAATGGGAAGGACTTGGATATCACATCTCATGCTATAGATAGGCTCTCAGGTTTGGAAAGGAAAGGAGTTGGATATCACATTTCATGTTAGAGGAAGGATCTCAGGTTTGGTATTAGAGGCATTGAGATATCACATCTCATGCTATAGGAAGGGTCTGAGGTTGGAATGGGAAGGAGTTGGATATCACATCTCATGTTATAGGAAGGCTCTCAGGTTTGGAAGGGGAAAGAGTTGGATATCACATTTCATGTTAGAGGTAGGATCTCAGGTTTGGTATTAGAAGCATTGAGACATCACATCTCATGCTATAGGAAGGGTCTCAGGATTGGAATGGGAAGGAGTTGGATAACACATCTCATGCTATAGGAAGGGTCTCAGGTTTGGTATAAGCATTGAGATATCACATCTCATGCTATAGGAAGGGTCTCAGGATTGGAATGGGAAGGAGTTGTATATGACATCTCATGCCGTAGGAAGGGTCTCAGGTTTGGTATAAGCATTGAGATATCACATCTCTGCTATCGGAAGAGTCTCAGGATTGGAATGGGAAGGAGTTGGATATCCCATCTCATGTTATAGGAAGAGTCTCAGGTTTGGTATTAGAAGCATTGAGATATCACATCTCATGCTATAGGAAGTGTCTCAGGATTGGAATGGGAAGGACTTGGATATCACATCTCATGCTATTGGGAGGGTCTCAAGTTTGATATTAGAAGCATTGAGATATCACATCTCATGCTATAGGAAGGGTCTCAGGATTGGAATGGGAAGGAGCTGGATGTCACATCTCATGCTAAAGGAAGGGTCTCAGGTTTGGAACGGGAAGGAGTTGGATATCACATCTCATGTTATAGGAAGGGTCTCAGGTTTGGTATAAGCATTGAGATATCACATCTCTGCTATCGGAAGTGTCTCAGGATTGGAATGCGAAGGAGTTGGATATCCCATCTCATGTTATAGGACGGGTCTCAGGTTTGTTATTAGAATCATTGAGATATCATATTGCATGCTGTAGGAAGGGTCTAAGGATTGGAATGGGAAGGACTTGGATATCACATCTCATGCTATAGATAGGCTCTCAGGTTTGGAAAGGGAAGGAGTTGGATATCACATTTCATGTTAGAGGAAGGATCTCAGGTTTGGTATTAGAGGCATTGAGATATCACATCTCATGCTATAGGAAGGGTCTGAGGTTGGAATGGGAAGGAGTTGGATATCACATCTCATGTTATAGGAAGGCTCTCAGGTTTGGAAGGGGAAAGAGTTGGATATCACATTTCATGTTAGAGGTAGGATCTCAGGTTTGGTATTAGAGGCATTGAGATATCACATCTCATGCTATCAGAAGGGTCTCAGGATTGGAATGGGAAGGAGTTGGATATCACATCTCATGCTAAAGGGAGGGTCTCAGGTTTGGAAGGGGAAGGATTTGGATATCACATCTCATGTTATAGGAAGGATCTCAGGTTTGGTATTAGAAGCATTGAGATATCACATCTCATGCTATCGGAAGGATCTCAGGTTTGGTATTAGAAGCATTGAGATATCACATCTCATGCTATCAGAAGGGTCTCAGGATTGGAATGGGAAGGAGTTGGATATCACATCTCATGCTAAAGGGAGGGTCTCAGGTTTGGAAGGGGAAGGATTTGGATATCACATCTCATGTTATCGGAAGGATCTCAGGTTTGGTGTTAGAAGTATTGAGATATCACATCTCATGCAATAGGAAGGGTCTCAGGATTGGAATGGGAAGGAGTTGGATATCACATCTCATGCTAAAGGAAGGGTCTCAGGTTTGGTAGAAGCATTGAGATATCACATCTCATGCTATAGGAAGGGTCTTAGGATTGGAATGGGAAGGACTTAGATATCACATATCATGCTATAGGGAGGGTTTCAGTTTTGATATTAGAAGCATTGAGATATCACATCTCATGCTATCGGAAGTGTCTCAGGATTGGAATGGGAAGGAGCTGGATATCACATCTCATGCTAAAGGAAGGGTCTCAGGTTTGGAACGGGAAGGAGTTGGATATCCGATCTCATGTTATAGGAAGGGTCTCAGGTTTGGTATAAGCATTGAGATATCACATCTCTGCTATCGGAAGTGTCTCAGGATTGGAATGGGAAGGAATTGGATATCCCATCTCATGTTATAGGACGGGTCTCAGGATTGTTATTAGAATCATTGAGATATCATATTGCATGCTGTAGGAAGGGTCTAAGGATTGGAATGGGAAAGACTTGGATATCACATCTCATGCTATAGGAAGGGTCTCAGGTTTGGTATAAGCATTGAGATATCAAATCTCATGCTATAGGAAGGGTCTCAGGATTGGAATGGAAGGAGTTGGATATCACATCTCATGTTATAGGAAGGATCTCAGGTTTGGTATTAGAAGCATTGAGACATCACATCTCATGCTATAGGAAGGGTCTCAGGATTGGAATGGGAAGGAGTTGGATATCACATCTCATGCTATAGGAAGGGTCTCAGGTTTGGTATAAGCATTGAGATATCCCATCTCATGCTATAGGACGGGTCTCAGGATTGGAATGGGAAGGAGTTGTATATGACATCTCATGCCGTAGGAAGGGTCTCAGGTTTGGTATAAGCATTGAGATATCACATCTCTGCTATCGGAAGAGTCTCAGGATTGGAATGGGAAGGAGTTGGATATCCCATCTCATGTTATAGGAAGAGTCTCAGGTTTGGTATTAGAAGCATTGAGATATCACATCTCATGCTATAGGAAGTGTCTCAGGTTTGGAATGGGAAGGACTTGGATATCACATCTCATGCTATAGGGAGGGTCTCAAGTTTGATATTAAAAGCATTGCGATATCACATCTCATGCTATAGGAAGGGTCTCAGGATTGGAATGGGAAGGACTTAGATATCACATATCATTTTTGTTGGTCTCAGTTTTGATATCAGAAGCATTGAGATATCACATCTCATGATATCGGAAGTGTCTCAGTATTGGAATGGGAAGGAGCTGGATATCACATCTCATGCTAAAGGAAGGGTCTCAGGTTTGGAACCGGAAGGAGTTGGATATCACATCTCATGTTATAGGAAGGATCTCAGGTTTGGTATTAGAAGCATTGAGACATCACATCTCATGCTATAGGAAGGGTCTCAGGATTGGAATGGGAAGGAGGTGGATATCACATCTCATGCTATAGGAAGGGTCTCAGGTTTGGTATAAGCATTGAGATATCACATCTCATGCTATAGGAAGGGTCTCAGGATTGGAATGGGAAGGAGTTGTATATGACATCTCATGCCGTAGGAAGGGTCTCAGGTTTGGTATAAGCATTGAGATATCACATCTCTTCTATCGGAAGGGTCTCAGGATTGGAATGGGAAGGAGTTGGATATCCCATCTCATGTTATAGGAAGAGTCTCAGGTTTGGTTTTAGAAGCATTGAGATATCACATCTCATGCTATAGGAAGTGTCTCAGGATTGGAATGGGAAAGACTTGGATATCACATCTCATGCTATAGGGATTGTCTCAAGTTTGATATTGGAAGCATTGACATATCACATCTCATGCTATAGGAAGGGTCTCAGGATTGGAATGGGAAGGAGTTGGATATCACATTTCATGTGAGAGGTAGGATCTCAGGTTTGGTATTAGAGGCATTGAGATATCACATCTCATGCTATCAGAAAGGTCTCAGGATTGGAATGGGAAGGAGTTGGATATCACATCTCATGCTAAAGGGAGGGTCTCAGGTTTGGAAGGGGAAGTATTTGGATCTCACATCTCATGATATAGGAAGGATCTCAGGTTTGGTATTGTTAAGACGGATTTCTGAACTCTGTCCTGGCGGCGCAGAAGTTCAGAAGGCCAACCTAATTACTTGGAACAGGGTAACCTCTGGACAAGCCAGACCAATCAAGGTAGCGATCGCGGCGGTCAAGACTAGGTCTCAAGAGGGGTGAGGGTGACTGAAAGCTTGCAATGAGCACACAAAGCAAGAGCGCTTACAAACTACTCCAAACAGTTGTTATATCAAAAATAGATACACATTTATTTTAAGGCCTTTAAAATAATGACCGTAGCGAGAAAATCACAATATCACAATACTAAGCCAACACATACCATATCCACACAATATATATACAAATACACAGTCGCAAGCGTTTAAAGCACGAAATATGTAGTCCACCTGAAAGGGAAGGAAAACAGGCAGTGCGATAATGCTTTCGACTCAGTTCGCCTTCATAGGCACCTAACTAGATGGAAGTCCGAGCCCTGCGAAGAGTGGAGCCTTGTGCTCAAAGTACCTGCACACGCTGGTGCCAACGGGCAAAAGGAGAAGCTCTTCGGAGGAAGTCAGGCAGTTCGGGTTAGTGCACAGCAGAAGAAGAACAGGTTCCGCAACTCAAGCGCAGCCTCCACAGCGGGCAGAAGCAGAGCGCGAGTACGGCAAAAGGGTGCTGTTTTTACACAGCAGGGAAAAGCAATGGGATACTGCAGGAGGGCGACCAGATCCTAGATATACTACTCACCGGTCCCCGAAGCAAGCAGACCCAGGCTTCTCCACGTTAGTTTCAGCAGCTGGCAGGTTCAGAAGAGCAGGGAACGCCTTGTAGTCGTGTAGAGCAAAAAGACGTCCCAATCGACGAAACCGGCACAGTTTGTTGCCGCAGCAGGACAACGGAGCGGCCGTGCGTACCTGAGTCAAAAGTACACTCCTCCCTTCAGACCTGGGAACGCCAAGTGCACGAAGCGTGGGAGAGTGACAAGGACTCGAGATACTGCACAACCTGGCGGCGGTTACAGAGCAAGACTCCCTTGTAAGCTGGTCAGTCAACTGGATGGCCCAGAGACGCTTCCGAAGGCTTACTTGGCAGGAGATGGTTGAAGATGCCGGGAATAGCTGTTCCTGCTATTCCAAAGGTCGAAGCACCAGTACAGGCCTTCTGGTTCGATCAAGGAGGAAAGGGTTTCACAGGACGACAGCAGTGCAAAGGAGGATTCCTTCAGCGGGTCACCAGCGATTCCTCGGTCCAGCCTCGTGGTTGCAGGATACTTGGCTCCTGTATTCCTTCGTTCGTGAGAACTCAGGAGATCGACATGGTAGTGGTGTTTCCAGCCCCCTCTTATCCACGGTTCCCTTCGCGCCAAAACGGAGGGGAGCCAATGGGAGATCCGCTCATCAACACACATACCATACGTGGACCAATCACGGACCACGGTGGTCCCAGGCATTCACACCACCCTAGACTCTCTGGCACCCAGGATGTGTATTGGGACCAGACATCCCAGCCCACACCCTGGAGGCACACAAACGACATGTAGAAGCCCGCGAAAGCATCTGCGTTTCGCGGGAAAGTACATGCCCAAATAAGGAAGGCCCCGGGTCGCTCGACCTGGGGAAGGTGAAGGGAGCAAGACGGTCAGTGGACAGGACAAAGGAGCCTCGTGGTCTGGCCATTTTGGGAGCCAGGCCACCATTTTGGGTTCAGTGCGAAAAACGTGCTCAGAACGCCAAAAGGAGCTCAAAATAAACAAAACGATCGCTGCCACCATTCCAGTCCCTGAATGACTTGCACCGATCAAATACCATCCTAAACGAGTATCTAGGGCCTGTAGAAGGCTAGAGACCCAAGAGAGCTGTAACTTAGCTTACAGTGCCCTCTTGTGTCATGTTGCACTAAAGCCGCAACATGATAAAAGAAACTACGGGAAACAGCGTTCCCCGGTACTGACTGTCTTAAGGGCATGTCAGTTTCCCCGTAAGAAAGGAGCGAAAGCCCAGAGAAGTGCGGCAGAAGGCTGTACTTCTCTGGCAAAGTCAAGAACAAGGTTAAAAACAATAGCAAAAAGTTTAGGGGTTGCCACATGGAAGGAAAATTCCCTACAATTACGAAATCTTTCCTAACACTCGCCCCTCCCAGACTATGGACAGGGGGAACTAATCCACCCCTGGATGAGTCTCTTGTTCAGGTCGGTTAAACATTCTGGACAACCCATCAGCATTGCTATGTTGGACACCTGGCCTATGCTCAATAGTGAAGTCGAAGCCTTGTAGACTTATGGACCACCTAAGCAACTTTGGATTCTCCCCCTTCATTTTCATTAGCCACTTTAACGGCTTATGGTCAGTTTGCACAGTGAAGTGGGTCCCATAGAGGTAGGGCCTCAGCTTCCTTAGGGCCCACACAACAGAGAAACATTCTTTCTCTACCGTGGACCATCTGAGCTCTCTGTCCTTAAGCTGGCGACTAATAAAACCGATAGGGTGTTCCTTACCCTTCTCATCTACTTGTGATAGTACAGCTCCTATCCCAGTGTCAGAGGCGTCCGTCTGCACGATAAAAGGTCTTTGATAATCAGGGGCCCTGAGCACAGGGGCCTGACACAAGGAGTCTTTTAAGCCATTGAAGGCCTTCTCACACTCGTCGGTCCAAGTTACCTTCTTGGGTTTCTTCGGAGTTGTGAGGGCAGTCAGAGGGGCAGCTATGGTACCATAGTCTGCCACAAAATTGCGGTAATACCCCGTGAGTCCTAAGAAGGCTCTCACTTGGGTTTGCGTAGTGGGGGTAGGCCAGTCTTGTACTGCTTGTACTTTACTGGGTAGAGGCTGTATCCTCCCTCCACCTACTTCATGTCCAAGGTAAACCACTGAGCCTTGTCCAATCTGGCATTTACTAGCCTTTATGGTCAAGTGGGCTTTCTGAAGAGCCTGGAGCACAATCCCGAGGTGTTTCACATGGTCTTCCCAGGTGGCACTGAAAACTGCTATATCGTCCAGATATGCAAGACAGAATTCGTCCAGCCCATTCAACACATGATTCACAAGCCTCTGGAAAGTGGCAGGTGCATTCTTCAACCCGAACGGCATTACCCGGAATTGGTAAAGGCCGTCTGGAGTAGAAAATGCTGTCTTCTCCCTGGCATGTTCTGCTAGAGCTATTTGCCAATAGCCAGCAGTGAGGTCAAACGTGCTGAGGTACTTGGAGGCACCCAAAGTATCCACCAGCTCATCTGTTCGACGCAAGGGGTGTGCATCTGTCTTGGTGACAGCATTCAGAGCCCTGTAATCCACGCAGAACCTCAATTCAGAAGTGCCTGCCTTTGGAACCAAGACCACAGGACTGGACCAAGGACTACTAGAGGGTTCAATCACCCCAAGGTCTAACATTTTGTTGACCTCGGTCTTAATATAAGACCGTACTTTATCTGACATCCTGTATCCCCTACTTTTGGTAGGTACACTGTCTCCTGTGTCAATGTTATGTTTGCACCAAGGTGTCAAACCAGGCGACTGTGAGAACAGGGGGGAAAACTGCCTAAGCAAACTTTTCACCTCAGCCTGCTGATCAGAAGTCAGGTGAGGGGCCACTCGGACACCCTCAATGGAGCTATCTGAAGGACCGCTTTGGAACAGGTCGGGGAGAGGTTCTGACTCCTCTTCCTCAACGTCTGAAGCCAGTAGCAGTGCTGCGATTTCGACTCTTGGGACGAAAGCCTTCAGCCTATTCACGTGGAACACTTTTGGAGCCTGTCCAGGCCTTCCAAGGTCCACTAAATAGTTAACCTCACCCAGGGGCTCCACCACTGTGTAAGGGCCTGACCATTTGTCCTGTAAAGCTCGAGGCCTTATGGGATTCATGATCAGGACTTGCTGACCAGGTGTAAAGTTGATGAGGGAAGCTTTCTGGTCGTACCAATGTTTCACCAGCGCTTGCCCTGCCTTCAATTTATCACTAGCCAAGCCCATCAGAAGTACCATCCGTTTTCTGAGCCCTAGCACATAGTCAACTACATTGGTAGTAACAGGGGGAGTGGGCATCTCCCATCCCTCTTTGACGATGGCTAAGGGTCCCCGTACGGGATGACCGAACAGAAGTGCGAAGGGGCTGAAGCCAACACCCTCCTGTGGTACCTCTCGGTAGGCAAACAGTAAGCATGGTAAAAGAAGATCCCATTTTCTTCTCTGGGGCTCCTCCAGAGCCCCAATCATGCTCTTTAACGTTCTGTTGAAACGTTCCACCAGACCATTGGTCTGGGGGTGGTATGCAGAAGAGAACTTGTAGGTGACCCCACATTCTTTCCACATAGCCTGCATATACTTCGACATAAAGTTGCTGCCACGATCTGACACAACTTCTTTAGGGAAGCCAACCCTAGTAAATATGCCGAGTAAAGCTTTTGCAACTGACTTGGCAGTTACAGTTTTCAATGGGATGGCCTCAGGATACCTGGTTGCATGGTCGACCAGCACCAGGATAAACCTATTGCCCGAGGATGTTTGCGGGTCAAGGGGACCAACGATGTCGATACCCTTTCAAATGGTACCCCCACAACTGGGAGCGGTACCAACGGAGCTTGGATTGTCGCGCCAACCTTACCAGACAACTGGCAGGAGGCACAACTCCTGCAGTGACTTTCTACTTGCACCCCCATCTTGGGCCAGTAGAAGTGCATGGATAACCTTTGCTTGGTCCTCTTCATACCAAGGTGACCAGCAAGGGGAACTTCATGCGCCAACTGCAGGAGGAAGGGCCTAACAGCAAGGGGAACCACCAACCTCCTATGGTCTCCTTCTGTAGACTCTGTGGGCTCACTATACAGGAGTCCACCTTCCCAATAAATCCTATGCGTCCCAGGAGGTTCACCCTCAAGCTGGGAGCAGGCCTGTCTCCTTAGGCCTTCCAGAGATGGGCACTCACGTTGGCCTTTACTGAATTCGTCCCTATCAGGACCTCCTTCAACTAACAAGTCCTTTAGTTCAGGATGATCGTTGGGGTCGAATACTTCAGGCATCGCCACTTCCTCGTCAGGCTCGGGCGATCGACCAACTTCCTCCACCGCAGTGGTAGGCGAGCTCGGGGGAATATTCTCTTTCCCCCGTCTTGACTTGTCGACTCCTTTCGCCTTGGGTTTCCCCTTCGGCTGGGGCGGCGTATTGGACTTGGCCAATGCTGCCCGTGCTTGAGACCGTGTGTAGGGTCTTTCGGCAGTGTCTCCTACGAGCCCTAAAGCTCTAAGATCATTGCCTAACAAGACCTTTCCCGGGACGTTTCTCGGAATGCTCACTGGAATCCTGACTGCTGTACCATTTAAAGTAAGATTTACAGGGATCACGGGAAACATACGGAGGGGGCCGTCAGCCAACTTAGTGGGCATCAGAGTAGCTCTGGCAACTTCCTCTGAGTCTACCAAGGTAGAATCCACTACAGTGCGACTGCACCCACTATCCCTAAGAGCTGGAGTATCTACTCCATTGATCAGCACACTGTCTTTAAAGTAGTGCTTGGTATTATCCGGAATCCTAGCATAAGCCTCTGCGACTTTAGGCTCCCAGGAACCCAGGGACACTAAAACTACCTCAGCCTCTATTCCGCTGGGAAATGAGTCTGAGGAGAAGGATGCTCCTGTAATCTCTTCTTCCTCGTAGGAGGAGAAGGCCAGATTAGCGGAGTGGACCCCCAAAGGTCTAACCTTACAACGGGGATCCCCCTTCACATGGTCAGTTGCTCCACAAGCAAAACAGGTTCCAATGGGTCTGTTTACATAGGGAGGCTTATTGTAACCGGAGTTCAGTTTCGGAGGCTGACCTCCACTACCCTGTGAGTTCTCTTGTGTCTTACCCTTGTTTTTCTTTTTGTGGCCCTTATGGGAAGAAGATTTAGCAGATTCCCCACCCTCCATATCTTTGGACTTTTTCCCTTCCTCCTGCTTACCAGGATGAGTTTTGTCCTTATGGGACACTCGATGTGACACCCATAAGTCTGCTGCAATGGCCAGCTTCTTAGGATCTATCTCCTTCGAATCGGCCAAATGCTGCTTAAGCTCCGGGGAAGAAGAAGCAAAAATGTGTTCCAGCATGACAAGATTTATCATGCCTTCGAAGGTAGAGACCTTATAGCCTTCGACCCAGCCAGTTAAGTTTTTCAAGGATTCAGCGACATAAGATACCCGAGTACCACCTTCCTTTTTCTTATACTCTCGAAAACGCTTTAAATATTGGGCCGGAGTCTTCCCAAACTTTAAAATGAGAGTTTGCTTTAACATTGCGAAATCAGCTCGCTCAGCCTTCGACATTTCCATGATGGCACTACAGCCAGAATGGGGCAGTTTACTGAGTAACCACGCAATTTTATCAGCATTGTCAACTTCTTGAACCTCGCATGCATACTCAAACGCATTCAGCCAGTCCATAATGTCATTCCTTTCCTCATACACACTGAGCAGATCTTTCGGAAACCGTGGATGAGAGGAGGCCCCAGACCCATGTCCAGGACCCTTGGATCCATTTGCAACCTGAAGCTTGGCCAGTTCCAACTGGTGATCCCTGTCTTTCTGTTTTTCTGCCTGTTCGATTTTTAGTTTGGCTATGCTGAATTCAAGCTCCTGCTGCCTAAACCGCAGCTCTTGCTTCTTGAATTCAAGCATAGCCTCCCCATCAGCACTGGCAGAGGAAACATTAGACATCTCGTCCTCCCTGTCCTCGTGGTCGCGGTGGATCAGTGCGGCGGCAGAACCGTCGGTTCTACCAGTGAGAGCAGCCCCACCACCTTCCGCACTGTCCTCAGAAGTGATAGCGTCAAGCTGCGCTTCTTGCCACGCCACGATTCTTTGGATCATTTCCAATTTCGTGCCTTGAGAGGAAACCCCTCTCTCCGCACACATCTTTTTTAGTGTTTCTGATTTAGAAGCATTCAAAGTTAACAAGGTACTTGTTTCCATACTGTTTGATAGGACTATGGCCTTTTTAAAGTTATACTATAACAATTCACTACGTGTACTGGTTGGAATAACCTGAAATGCCTTAGTTCGAGCGCAACACTGGATACCTTCAGTCGTATCCCACCGCTGTACACCAATTTGTTAAGACGGATTTCTGAACTCTGTCCTGGCGGCGCAGAAGTTCAGAAGGCCAACCTAATTACTTGGAACAGGGTAACCTCTGGACAAGCCAGACCAATCAAGGTAGCGATTGCGGCGGTCAAGACTAGGTCTCAAGAGGGGTGAGGGTGACTGAAAGCTCGCAATGAGCACACAAAGCAAGAGCGCTTACAAACTACTCCAAACAGTTGTTATATCAAAAATAGATACACATTTATTTTAAGGCCTTTAAAATAATGACCGTAGCGAGAAAATCACAATATCACAATACTAAGCCAACACATACCATATCCACACAATATATATACAAATACACAGTCGCAAGCGTTTAAAGCACGAAATATGTAGTCCACCTGAAAGGGAAGGAAAACAGGCAGTGCGATAATGCTTTCGACTCAGTTTGCCTTCATAGGCACCTAACTAGATGGAAGTCCGAGCCCTGCGAAGAGTGGAGCCTTGTGCTCAAAGTACCTGCACACGCTGGTGCCAACGGGCAAAAGGAGAAGCTCTTCGGAGGAAGTCAGGCAGTTCGGGTTAGTGCACAGCAGAAGAAGAACAGGTTCCGCAACTCAAGCGCAGCCTCCACAGCGGGCAGAAGCAGAGCGCGAGTACGGCAAAAGGGTGCTGTTTTTACACAGCAGGGAAAAGCAATGGGATACTGAGGAGGGCGACCAGATCCTAGATATACTACTCACCGGTCCCCGAAGCAAGCAGACCCAGGCTTCTCCACGTTAGTTTCAGCAGCTGGCAGGTTCAGAAGAGCAGGGAACGCCTTGTAGTCGTGTAGAGCAAAAAGACATCCCAATCGACGAAACCGGCACAGTTTGTTGCCGCAGCAGGACAACGGAGCGGCCGTGCGTACCTGAGTCAAAAGTACACTCCTCCCTTCAGACCTGGGAACGCCAAGTGCACGAAGCGTGGGAGAGTGACAAGGACTCGATATACTGCACAACCTGGCGGCGGTTACAGAGCAAGACTCCCTTGTAAGCTGGTCAGTCAACTGGATGGCCCAGAGACGCTTCCGAAGGCTTACTTGGCAGGAGATGGTTGAAGATGCCGGGAATAGCTGTTCCTGCTATTCCAAAGGTCGAAGCACCAGTACAGGCCTTCTGGTTCGATCAAGGAGGAAAGGGTTTCACAGGACGACAGCAGTGCAAAGGAGGATTCCTTCAGCGGGTCACCAGCGATTCCTCGGTCCAGCCTCGTGGTTGCAGGATACTTGGCTCCTGTATTCCTTCGTTCGTGAGAACTCAGGAGATCGACATGGTAGTGGTGTTTCCAGCCCCCTCTTATCCACGGTTCCCTTCGCGCCAAAACGGAGGGGAGCCAATGGGAGATCCGCTCATCAACACACATACCATACGTGGACCAATCACGGACCACGGTGGTCCCAGGCATTCACACCACCCTAGACTCTCTGGCACCCAGGATGTGTATTGGGACCAGACATCCCAGCCCACACCCTGGAGGCACACAAACGACATGTAGAAGCCCGCGAAAGCATCTGCGTTTCGCGGGAAAGTACATGCCCAAATAAGGAAGGCCCTGGGTCGCTCGACCTGGGGAAGGTGAAGGGAGCAAGACGGTCAGTGGACAGGACAAAGGAGCCTCGTGGTCTGGCCATTTTGGGAGCCAGGCCACCATTTTGGGTTCAGTGCGAAAAACGTGCTCAGAACGCCAAAAGGAGCTCAAAATAAACAAAACGATCGCTGCCACCATTCCAGTCCCTGAATGACTTGCACCGATCAAATACCATCCTAAACGAGTATCTAGGGCCTGTAGAAGGCTACAGACCCAAGAGAGCTGTAACTTAGCTTGCAGTGCCCTCTTGTGTCATGTTGCACTAAAGCCGCAACATGATAAAAGAAACTACGGGAAACAGCGTTCCCCGGTACTGACTGTCTTAAGGGCATGTCAGTTTCCCCGTAAGAAAGGAGCGAAAGCCCAGAGAAGTGCGGCAGAAGGCTGTACTTCTCTGGCAAAGTCAAGAACAAGGTTAAAAACAATAGCAAAAAGTTTAGGGGTTGCCACATGGAAGGAAAATTCCCTACAATTACGAAATCTTTCCTAACAGGTATTAGAAGCATTGAGATATCACATCTCATGCTATCGGAAGGATCTCAGGTTTGGTATTAGAAGCATTGAGATATCACATCTCATGCTATCAGAAGGGTCTCAGGATTGGAATGGGAAGGAGTTGGATATCACATCTCATGCTAAAGGGAGGGTCTCAGGTTTGGAAGGGGAAGGATTTGGATATCACATCTCATGTTATCGGAAGGATCTCAGGTTTGGTATTAGAAGTATTGAGATATCACATCTCATGCTATAGGAAGGGTCTCAGGATTGGAATGGGAAGGAGTTGGATATCACATCTCATGCTAAAGGAAGGGTCTCAGGTTTGGTAGAAGCATTGAGATATCACATCTCATGCTATAGGAAGGGTTTTAGGATTGGAATGGGAAGGACTTAGATATCACATATCATGCTATAGGGAGGGTTTCAGTTTTGATATTAGAAGCATTGAGTTATCACATCTCATGCTATCGGAAGTGTCTCAGGATTGGAATGGGAAGGAGCTGGATATCACATCTCATGCTAAAGGAAGGGTCCCAGGTTTGGAACGGGAAGGAGTTGGATATCCGATCTCATGTTATAGGAAGGGTCTCAGGTTTGGTATAAGCATTGAGATATCACATCTCTGCTATCGGAAGTGTCTCAGGATTGGAATGGGAAGGAATTGGATATCCCATCTCATGTTATAGGACGGGTCTCAGGATTGTTATTAGAATCATTGAGATATCATATTGCATGCTGTAGGAAGGGTCTAAGGATTGGAATGGGAAGGACTTGGGTATCACATCTCATGCTATAGGAAGGGTCTCAGGTTTGGTATAAGCATTGAGATATCAAATCTCATGCTATAGGAAGGGTCTCAGGATTGGAATGGAAGGAGTTGGATATCACATCTCATGTTATAGGAAGGATCTCAGGTTTGGTATTAGAAGCATTGAGACATCACATCTCATGTTATAGGAAGTGTCTCAGGATTGGAATGGGAAGGACTTGGATATCACATCTCATGCTATAGGGAGGGTCTCAAGTTTGATATTAGAAGCATTGAGATATCACATCTCATGCTATAGGAAGGGTCTCAGGATTGGAATGGGAAGGAGTTGGATATCACATCTCATGCTATAGGAAGGGTCTCAGGTTTGGTATAAGCATTGAGATATCACATCTCATGCTATAGGAAGGGTCTCAGGATTGGAATGGGAAGGAGTTGTATATGACATCTCATGCCGTAGGAAGGGTCTCAGGTTTGGTATAAGCATTGAGATATCACATCTCTGCTATCGGAAGGGTCTCAGGATTGGAATGGGAAGGAGTTGGATATCCCATCTCATGTTATAGGAAGAGTCTCAGGTTTGGTATTAGAAGCATTGAGATATCACATCTCATGCTATAGGAAGTGTCTCAGGATTGGAATGGGAAGGACTTGGATATCACATCTCATGCTATAGGGAGGGTCTCAAGTTTGATATTAGAAGCATTGAGATATCACATCTCATGCTATAGGAAGGGTCTCAGGATTGGAATGGGAAGGAGTTGGATATCACATCTCATGCTATAGGAAGGGTCTCAGGTTTGGTATAAGCAGTGAGATATCACATCTCATGCTATAGGAAGTGTCTCAGTATTGGAATGGGAAGGAGTTGGATATCACATCTCATGTTATAGGAAGGATCTCAGGTTTGGTATAAGCATTGAGATATCACATCTCTGCTATCAGAAGGGTCTCAGGATTGGAATGGTAAGGAGTTGGATATTCCCATCTCATGTTATAGGAAGGGTCTCAGGTTTGGTATTAGAAGCATTGAGATATCACATCTCATGCTATAGGAAGGGTCTCAGGATTGGAATGGGAAGGACTTGGATATCACATCTCATGCTATAGGGAAGGTCTCAAGTTTGATATTAGAAGCATTGAGATATCACATCTCATGATATCGGAAGGGTCTCAGGATTGGAATGGGAAGGAGTTGGATATCACATCTCATGATAAAGGAAGGGTCTAAGGTTTGGAAGGGGAAGGATTTGGATATCACATCTCATGTTATAGGACGGGTCTCAGGTTTGGTATTGGAAGCATTGAGATATCAAGTCTCATGGTATAGGAAGGAGTTGGATATGACATCTCTTGTTATAGGGAGGGTCTCAGGATTTGAATGGCAAGGAGTTGGATATCACATCTCATGCCATAGGAAGGGTCTCAGGTTTGGTATTAGAAGCCTTGAGATATCACATCTCATGGTATAATAAGGGTCTCAGGATTGGAATGGGAAGGAGTTGGATATCACATCTCAAGCTATTTCAGGATTGGAATGGGAAGGAGTTTGATATCACATCTCAAGCTATAGGAAGGGTCTCAGGTTTGGGAAGGGAAGGATTGGGATTTCACATCTCATGTTATAGGATGGTTCTCATGTTTGGTTTTAGAAGCATTGAGATATCACATCTCATGCTATCGGAAGGGTCTCAGGTTTGGAATGGGAAGGAGTTGGATATCACATCTCATGTTATAGGAAGCATCTCAGGTTTGGTATTAGAAGCATTGAGATATCACATCTCATGCTATAGGAAGGGTCTCAGGATTGGAATGTGAAGGATTTGGATATCAAATCTCATGCTAAAGGAAGGGTCTCAGGTTTGGTATAAGCATTGAGATATCACATCTCTGCTATCGGAAGGGTCTCAGGATTGGATTGGGAAGGAGTTGGACATCCCTTCTCATGCTATAGGAAGGGTCTCATGTTGGAATGGGAAGGAGTTGGATATCATATATCATGTTATAGGAAGGGTCTCAAGATTGAAATGGGAAGTATTTGGATATCACATCTCTTGCTATATGAAGGGTCTCAGGTTTTTTATTAGAAACATTGAGATATCACATCTCATGCTATCGGAAGGGTTTCAGGATTGGAATGGGAAGGATTTGGATATCATATCTCATGTTATAGGACGGGTCCCAGGTTTGGTATTAGAAGCATTGAGATATCACATCTTATGGTATAGGAAGGGTCTCAGGTTTGGAATGGGAAGGAGTTGGATATCACATCTCATCCAATAGGAAGGGTCTCAGGTTTGGAATGGGAAGGAATTGGATATCACATCTCATGTTATAGGAAGGATCTCAGGATTGGAATGGGAAGGAGTTGGATATCCCTTCTCATGCTATAGGAAGGGTCTCAGGTTGGAATGGGAAGGATTTGGATATCACATCACTTGCTATAGGAAGGGTCTCAGGTTTTTTATTAGAAACATTGAGATATCACATCTCATGCTATAGGAAGGGTTTAAGGATTGGAATGGGAAGGAGTTGGATATCCCTTCTCATGCTATAGGAAGGGTCTCAGGTTGGAATGGGAAGGATTTGGATATCACATCTCTTGCTATAGGAAGGGTCTCAGGTTTTTTATTAGAAACATTGAGATATCACATCTCATGCTATAGGAAGGGTTTAAGGATTGGAATGGGAAGGATTTGGATATCACATCTCATGCTAAAGGAAGGGTCTCAGGTTTGGAAGGGGAAGGATTTGGATATCACATCTCATGTTATTTGACCGGTCTCAGGTTTGAGATATCAAGTCTCATGGTACAGGACGGGAGTTTGATATCACATCATGCCATGGTATGGGTCTCAGGTTGTGTAGAAGCATTGGGATATCACATCTCATGCTATCGGAAGGGTATCAGGATTGGATTTGGAAGGAGTTGTTGGATATCCCATCTCATGCTATAGGAAAGGTCTCAGGTTGGAATGGGAAAGAGTTGGATATCACATCTCATGTTATAGGAAGGGTCTCAAGATTGGAATGGGAAGGACTTGGATATCACATCTCATGCTGTAGGAAGGCTCTCAGGTTTGGAAAGGGAAGGAGTTCGATATCACATTTCATGTTAGAGGTAGGATCTCAGGTTTGGTATTAGAGGCATTGAGATATCACATCTCATGCTATCAGAAGGGTATCAGGATTGGAATGGGAAGGAGTTGGATATCACATCTCATGCTAAAGGGAGGGTCTCAGGTTTGGATGGGGAAGGATTTGGATATCACATCTCATGTTATAGGAAGGATCTCAGGTTTGGTATTAGAAGCATTGAGATATCACATCTCATGCTATCGGAAGGATCTCAGGTTTGGTATTAGAAGCATTGAGATATCACATGTCATGCTATAGGAAGGCTCTCAGGATTGGAATGGGAAGGACTTGGATAACACATCTCATGCTAAAGGAAGGGTCTCAGTTTTGGTAGAAGCATTGCGATATCACATCTCATGCTATAGGAAGGGTCTCAGGATTGGAATCGGAAGGAGTTGGATATCACATCTCATGCTATAGGAAGGGTCTCAGGTTTGGTATAAGCATTGAGATATCACATCTCTGCTATCGGAAGGGTCTCAGGATTGGATTGGGAAGGAGTTGGATATCACATCTCATTTTATAGGAAGGGTCTCCGGATTGGAATGTGAAGGATTAGGATATCACATCTCATGCTAAAGGAAGGGTCTCAGGTTTGGAATGGGAAGGAGTTGGATATGACATCTCTTGTTATAGGGAGGGTCTCAGGATTTGAATGGCAAGGTGTTGGATATCACATCTCATGCCCAGTGGTCGAAGTGAGCGGGAGCGGTCGGGAGCGGTGCTCCTATACTTTTTTTAATTCCCTTGTACAGCTCCTATACTTTTATTTTAAAAATAAACCGTTCCGGAATGGTTTTCTTTTAATATAAAAGTGTAGAAAGAAGTTGAAACCTTCACTTTCAGTGCACTGCACTGAAAGTTCCCTTAAACATCAGGTGCAAGTGTTTGGGGGGGTATATTGTGTGTGGAAGGGGTTGTGGCAATGTGGTTTGTGGGGAGCAGGGACAGGCCAGCAGGGAACATAGCTCCACTACTTCTATTCATACACTTCGACCACTGCTCATGCCATAGGAAGGGTCTCAGGTTTGGTATAAGCATTGAGATATCACATCTCTGCTATCGGAAGGGTCTCAGGTTTGGTATAAGCATTGAGATATCACATCTCTGCTATCGGAAGGGTCTCAGGATTGGATTGGGAAGGAGTTGGATATCACATCTCATGTTATAGGAAGGGTCTCCGGATTGGAATGTGAAGGATTTGGATATCACATCTCATGCTAAAGGAAGGGTCTCAGGTTTGGAATGGGAAGGAGTTGGATATGACATCTCTTGTTATAGGGAGGGTCTCAGGATTTGAATGGCAAGGTGTTGGATATCACATCTCATGCCATAGGAAGGGTCTCAGGTTTGGTATAAGCATTGAGATATCACATCTCTGCTATCGGAAGGGTCTCAGGATTGGATTGGGAAGGAGTTGGATATCAATTCTCATGCTATAGGAAGGGTCTCAGGTTGGAATGGGAAGGAGTTGGATATCACATCTCATGCTATAGGGAGGGTTTCAGTTTTGATATTAGAAGCATTGAGATATCACATCTCATGCTATCGGAAGTGTCTCAGGATTGGAATGGGAAGGAGCTGGATATTACATCTCATGCTAAAGGAAGGGTCTCAGGTTTGGAACGGGAAGGAGTTGGATATCCGATCTCATGTTATAGGAAGGGTCTCAGGTTTGGTATAAGTATTGAGATATCACATCTCTGCTATCGGAAGGGTCTCAGGATTGGATTGGGAAGGAGTTGGATATCACATCTCATTTTATAGGAAGGGTCTCCGGATTGGAATGTGAAGGATTTGGATATCACATCTCATGCTAAAGGAAGGGTCTCAGGTTTGGAATGGGAAGGAGTTGGATATGACATCTCTTGTTATAGGGAGGGTCTCAGGATTTGAATGGCAAGGTGTTGGATATCACATCTCATGCCCAGTGGTCGAAGTGAGCGGGAGCAGTCGGGAGCGGTGCTCCTATACTTTTTTTAATTCCCTTGTACAGCTCCTATACTTTTATTTTAAAAATAAACCGTTCCGGAATGGTTTTCTTTTAATATAAAAGTGTAGAAAGAAGTTGAAACCTTCACTTTCAGTGCACTGCACTGAAAGTTCCCTTAAACATCAGGTGCAAGTGTTTGGGGGGGTATATTGTGTGTGGAAGGGGTTGTGGCAATGTGGTTTGTGGGGAGCAGGGACAGGCCAGCAGGGAACATAGCTCCACTACTTCTATTCATACACTTCGACCACTGCTCATGCCATAGGAAGGGTCTCAGGTTTGGTATAAGCATTGAGATATCACATCTCTGCTATCGGAAGGGTCTCAGGTTTGGTATAAGCATTGAGATATCACATCTCTGCTATCGGAAGGGTCTCAGGATTGGATTGGGAAGGAGTTGGATATCACATCTCATGTTATAGGAAGGGTCTCCGGATTGGAATGTGAAGGATTTGGATATCACATCTCATGCTAAAGGAAGGGTCTCAGGTTTGGAATGGGAAGGAGTTGGATATGACATCTCTTGTTATAGGGAGGGTCTCAGGATTTGAATGGCAAGGTGTTGGATATCACATCTCATGCCATAGGAAGGGTCTCAGGTTTGGTATAAGCATTGAGATATCACATCTCTGCTATCGGAAGGGTCTCAGGATTGGATTGGGAAGGAGTTGGATATCAATTCTCATGCTATAGGAAGGGTCTCAGGTTGGAATGGGAAGGAGTTGGATATCACATCTCATGCTATAGGGAGGGTTTCAGTTTTGATATTAGAAGCATTGAGATATCACATCTCATGCTATCGGAAGTGTCTCAGGATTGGAATGGGAAGGAGCTGGATATTACATCTCATGCTAAAGGAAGGGTCTCAGGTTTGGAACGGGAAGGAGTTGGATATCCGATCTCATGTTATAGGAAGGGTCTCAGGTTTGGTATAAGTATTGAGATATCACATCTCTGCTATCGGAAGGGTCTCAGGATTGGATTGGGAAGGAGTTGGATATCACATCTCATTTTATAGGAAGGGTCTCCGGATTGGAATGTGAAGGATTTGGATATCACATCTCATGCTAAAGGAAGGGTCTCAGGTTTGGAATGGGAAGGAGTTGGATATGACATCTCTTGTTATAGGGAGGGTCTCAGGATTTGAATGGCAAGGTGTTGGATATCACATCTCATGCCCAGTGGTCGAAGTGAGCGGGAGCAGTCGGGAGCGGTGCTCCTATACTTTTTTTAATTCCCTTGTACAGCTCCTATACTTTTATTTTAAAAATAAACCGTTCCGGAATGGTTTTCTTTTAATATAAAAGTGTAGAAAGAAGTTGAAACCTTCACTTTCAGTGCACTGCACTGAAAGTTCCCTTAAACATCAGGTGCAAGTGTTTGGGGGGGTATATTGTGTGTGGAAGGGGTTGTGGCAATGTGGTTTGTGGGGAGCAGGGACAGGCCAGCAGGGAACATAGCTCCACTACTTCTATTCATACACTTCGACCACTGCTCATGCCATAGGAAGGGTCTCAGGTTTGGTATAAGCATTGAGATATCACATCTCTGCTATCGGAAGGGTCTCAGGTTTGGTATAAGCATTGAGATATCACATCTCTGCTATCGGAAGGGTCTCAGGATTGGATTGGGAAGGAGTTGGATATCACATCTCATGTTATAGGAAGGGTCTCCGGATTGGAATGTGAAGGATTTGGATATCACATCTCATGCTAAAGGAAGGGTCTCAGGTTTGGAATGGGAAGGAGTTGGATATGACATCTCTTGTTATAGGGAGGGTCTCAGGATTTGAATGGCAAGGTGTTGGATATCACATCTCATGCCATAGGAAGGGTCTCAGGTTTGGTATAAGCATTGAGATATCACATCTCTGCTATCGGAAGGGTCTCAGGATTGGATTGGGAAGGAGTTGGATATCAATTCTCATGCTATAGGAAGGGTCTCAGGTTGGAATGGGAAGGAGTTGGATATCACATCTCATGCTATAGGGAGGGTTTCAGTTTTGATATTAGAAGCATTGAGATATCACATCTCATGCTATCGGAAGTGTCTCAGGATTGGAATGGGAAGGAGCTGGATATTACATCTCATGCTAAAGGAAGGGTCTCAGGTTTGGAACGGGAAGGAGTTGGATATCCGATCTCATGTTATAGGAAGGGTCTCAGGTTTGGTATAAGTATTGAGATATCACATCTCTGCTATCGGAAGTGTCTCAGGATTGGAATGGGAAGGAGTTGGATATCCCATCTCATGTTATAGGACGGGTCTCAGGATTGTTATTAGAATCATTGAGATATCATATTGCATGCTGTAGGAAGGGTCTAAGGATTGGAATGGGAAAGACTTGGATATCACATCTCATGCTATAGGAAGGGTCTGAGGTTTGGTATAAGCATTGAGATATCAAATCTCATGCTATAGGAAGGGTCTCAGGATTGGAATGGAAGGAGTTGGATATCACATCTCATGTTATAGGAAGGATCTCAGGTTTGGTATTAGAAGCATTGAGACATCACATCTCATGCTATAGGAAGGGTCTCAGGATTGGAATGGGAAGGAGTTGGATATCACATCTCATGCTATAGGAAGGGTCTCAGGTTTGGTATAAGCATTGAGATATCACATCTCATGCTATAGGAAGGGTCTCAGGATTGGAATGGGAAGGAGTTGGATATCACATCTCATGCCGTAGGAAGCGTCTCAGGTTTGGTATAAGCATTGAGATATCACATCTCTACTATCAGAAGAGTCTCAGGATTGGAATGGGAAGGATTTGGATATCCCATCTCATGTTATAGGAAGAGTCTCAGGTTTGGTATTAGAAGCATTGAGATATCACATCTCATGCTATAGGAAGTGTCTCAGGATTGGAATGGGAAGGACTTGGATATCACATCTCATGCTATAGGGAGGGTCTCAAGTTTGATATTAGAAGCATTGAGATATCACATCTCATGCTATAGGAAGAGTCTCAGGTTTGGGAAGGGAAGGATTTGGATTTCACATCTCATGTTATAGGACGGTTCTCATGTTTGGTTTTTGAAGCATTGAGATATCACATCTCATGCTATCGGAAGGGTCTCAGGTTTGGTATTAGAAGCATTGAGATATCACATCTCATGCTATAGGATTGGTCTCTGGATTGGAATGTGAAGGATTTGGATATCACATCTCATGCTAAAGGAAGGGTCTCAGGTTTGGAATGGGAAGGAGTTGGATATGACATCTCTTGTTATAGGGAGGGTCTCAGGATTTGAATGGCAAGGAGTTGGATATCACATCTCATGCCATAGGAAGGGTCTCAGGTTTGGTATAAGCATTGAGATTTCACATCTCTGCTATCGGAAGGGTCTCAGGATTGGATTGGGAAGGAGTTGGATATCACATCTCATGTTATAGGAAGGGTCTCCGGATTGGAATGTGAAGGATTTGGATATCACATCTCATGCTAAAGGAAGGGTCTCAGGTTTGGAATGGGAAGGAGTTGGATATGACATCTCTTGTTATAGGGAGGGTCTCAGGATTTGAATGGCAAGGAGTTGGATATCACATCTCATGCCATAGGAAGGGTCTCAGGTTTGGTATAAGCATTGAGATATCACATCTCTGCTATCGGAAGGGTCTCAGGATTGGATTGGGAAGGAGTTGGATATCCCTTCTCATGCTATAGGAAGGGTCTCAGGTTGGAATGGGAAGGAGTTGGATATCACATCTCATGCTAAAGGAAGGGTCTCAGGTTTGGTAGAAGCATTGAGATATCACATCTCATGCTATCGGAAGTGTCTCAGGATTGGAATGGGAAGGAGCTGGATATTACATCTCATGCTAAAGGAAGGGTCTCAGGTTTGGAACGGGAAGGAGTTGGATATCCGATCTCATGTTATAGGAAGGGTCTCAGGTTTGGTATAAGCATTGAGATATCACATCTCTGCTATCGGAAGTGTCTCAGGATTGGAATGGGAAGGAATTGGATATCCCATCTCATGTTATAGGACGGGTCTCAGGATTGTTATTAGAATCATTGAGATATCATATTGCATGCTGTATGAAGGGTCTAAGGATTGGAATGGGAAAGACTTGGATATCACATCTCATGCTATAGGAAGGGTCTCAGGTTTGGTATAAGCATTGAGATATCAAATCTCATGCTATAGGAAGGGTCTCAGGATTGGAATGGAAGGAGTTGGATATCACATCTCATGTTATAGGAAGGATCTCAGGTTTGGAATTAGAAGCATTGAGACATCACATCTCATGCTATAGGAAGGGTCTCAGGATTGGAATGGGAAGGAGTTGGATATCACATCTCATGCTATAGGAAGGGTCTCAGGTTTGGTATAAGCATTGAGATATCACATCTCATGCTTTAGGAAGGGTCTCAGGATTGGAATGGGAAGGAGTTGTATATGACATCTCATGCCGTAGGAAGGGTCTCAGGTTTGGTATAAGCATTGAGATATCACATCTCTGCTATCAGAAGAGTCTCAGGATTGGAATGGGAAGGAGTTGGATATCCCATCTCATGTTATAGGAAGAGTCTCAGGTTTGGTATTAGAAGCATTGAGATATCACATCTCATGCTATAGGAAGTGTCTCAGGATTGGAATGGGAAGGACTTGGATATCACATCTCATGCTATAGGGAGGGTCTCAAGTTTGATATTAGAAGCATTGAGATATCACATCTCATGCTATAGGAAGAGTCTCAGGTTTGGGAAGGGAAGGATTTGGATTTCACATCTCATGTTATAGGATGGTTCTCATGTTTGGTTTTTGAAGCATTGAGATATCACATCTCATGCTATCGGAAGGGTCTCAGGTTTGGTATTAGAAGCATTGAGATATCACATCTCATGCTATAGGATTGGTCTACGGATTGGAATGTGAAGGATTTGGATATCACATCTCATGCTAAAGGAAGGGTCTCAGGTTTGGAATGGGAAGGAGTTGGATATGACATCTCTTGTTATAGGGAGGGTCTCAGGATTTGAACGGCAAGGAGTTGGATATCACATCTCATGCCATAGGAAGGGTCTCAGGTTTAGTATAAGCATTGAGATATCACATCTCTGCTATCAGAAGGGTCTCAGGATTGGAATGGGAAGGACTTAGATATCACATCTCATGCTATAGGGAGGGTCTCAGTTTTGATATTAGAAGCATTCATGCTATCAGAAGGGTCTCAGGATTGGAATGGGAAGGAGTCGGATATCACATCTCATGCTAAAGGGAGGGTCTCAGGTTTGGAAGTGGAAGGATTTGGATATCACATCTCATGTTATAGGAAGGATCTCAGGTTTGGTATTAGAAGCATTGAGATATCACATCTCATGCTATAGGAAAGGTCTCAGGATTGGAATGGGAAGGAGTTGGATATCACATCTCAAACTATAGGAAGGGTCTCAGGATTGGAATGGGAAGGAGTTGGATATCACATCTCAAGCTATAGGAAGGGTCTCAGGATTGGAATGGGAAGGAGTTGGATATCACATCTCATGCTATAGGAAGGGTCTCAGGTTTGGAATCGGAAGGAGTTGTATATGACATCTCATGCCATAGGAAGGGTCTCAGGTTTGGTATAAGCATTGAGATATCACATCTCTGCTATGGGAAGGGTCTCAGGAATGGAATGGGAAGGAGTTGGATATCCCATCTCGTTATAGGAAGGGTCTCAGGTTTGGTATTAGAAGCATTGAGATATCACATCTCATGGCATAGGACGGGTCTCAGAATTGGAATGGGAAGGAGTTGGATATCACATCTCAAGCTATAGGAAGGGTCTCGGGATTAGAATCGGAAGGACTTGGATATCACATCTCATGTTATAGGAAGGGACTCAGGTTTGGTATTAGAAGCATTGAGATATCACATCTCATGCTATAGGAAGGGTCTTAGGATTGGAATGGGAAGGACTTGGATATCACATCTCATGTTATAGGATGGGTCTCAGGTTTGGTATTAGAAGCATTGAGATATCACATCTCATGCTATGGGAAGGGTCTCAGAATTGGAATGGGAAGGAGTTGGATATCACATCTCAAGCTATAGGAAGGGTCTCAGGATTGGAATGGGAAGGAGTTTGATATCACATCTCATGCCATGTATGGGTCTCAGGTTTTGTAGAAGCATTGGGATATCACATCTCATGCTATCGGAAGGGTATCAGGATTGGATTTGGAAGGAGTTGGATATCCCATCTCATGCTATAGGAAGGGTCTCAGGTTGGAATGGGAAGGAGTTGGATATCTCATCTCATGTTATAGGAAGGGTCTCAGGATTGGAATGGGAAGGACTTGGATATCACATCTCATGTTATAGGAAGGGTCTCAGGTTTGGTATTAGAATGCTATAGGAAGGGTCTCAGGATTGGAATGGGAAGGAGTTGGATATCACATCTCAAGCTATAGGAAGGGTCTCAGGATTGGAATGGGAAGGAGTTGGATATCACATCTCATGCTAAAGGAAGGGTCTCAGTTTTGGTAGAAGCATTGCGATATCACATCTCATGCTATAGGAAGGGTCTCAGGATTGGAATCGGAAGGAGTTGGATATCACATCTCATGCTATAGGAAGGGTCTCAGTTTTGGTAGAAGCATTGCGATATCACATCTCATGCTATAGGAAGGGTCTCAGGATTGGATTGGGAAGGAGTTGGATATCACATCTCATTTTATAGGAAGGGTCTCCGGATTGGAATGTGAAGGATTTGGATATCACATCTCATGCTAAAGGAAGGGTCTCAGGTTTGGAATGGGAAGGAGTTGGATATGACATCTCTTGTTATAGGGAGGGTCTCAGGATTTGAATGGCAAGGTGTTGGATATCACATCTCATGCCCAGTGGTCGAAGTGAGCGGGAGCGGTCGGGAGCGGTGCTCCTATACTTTTTTTAATTCCCTTGTACAGCTCCTATACTTTAATTTTAAAAATAAACCGTTCCGGAATGGTTTTCTTTTAATATAAAAGTGTAGAAAGAAGTTGAAACCTTCACTTTCAGTGCACTGCACTGAAAGTTCCCTTAAACATCAGGTGCAAGTGTTTGGGGGGGTGTATTGTGTGTGGAAGGGGTTGTGGCAATGTGGTTTGTGGGGAGCAGGGACAGGCCAGCAGGGAACATAGCTCCACTACTTCTATTCATACACTTCGACCACTGCTCATGCCATAGGAAGGGTCTCAGGTTTGGTATAAGCATTGAGATATCACATCTCTGCTATCGGAAGGGTCTCAGGTTTGGTATAAGCATTGAGATATCACATCTCTGCTATCGGAAGGGTCTCAGGATTGGATTGGGAAGGAGTTGGATATCACATCTCATGTTATAGGAAGGGTCTCCGGATTGGAATGTGAAGGATTTGGATATCACATCTCATGCTAAAGGAAGGGTCTCAGGTTTGGAATGGGAAGGAGTTGGATATGACATCTCTTGTTATAGGGAGGGTCTCAGGATTTGAATGGCAAGGTGTTGGATATCACATCTCATGCCATAGGAAGGGTCTCAGGTTTGGTATAAGCATTGAGATATCACATCTCTGCTATCGGAAGGGTCTCAGGATTGGATTGGGAAGGAGTTGGATATCAATTCTCATGCTATAGGAAGGGTCTCAGGTTGGAATGGGAAGGAGTTGGATATCACATCTCATGCTATAGGGAGGGTTTCAGTTTTGATATTAGAAGCATTGAGATATCACATCTCATGCTATCGGAAGTGTCTCAGGATTGGAATGGGAAGGAGCTGGATATTACATCTCATGCTAAAGGAAGGGTCTCAGGTTTGGAACGGGAAGGAGTTGGATATCTGATCTCATGTTATAGGAAGGGTCTCAGGTTTGGTATAAGCATTGAGATATCACATCTCTGCTATCGGAAGTGTCTCAGGATTGGAATGGGAAGGAGTTGGATATCCCATCTCATGTTATAGGACGGGTCTCAGGATTGTTATTAGAATCATTGAGATATCATATTGCATGCTGTAGGAAGGGTCTAAGGATTGGAATGGGAAAGACTTGGATATCACATCTCATGCTATAGGAAGGGTCTGAGGTTTGGTATAAGCATTGAGATATCAAATCTCATGCTATAGGAAGGGTCTCAGGATTGGAATGGAAGGAGTTGGATATCACATCTCATGTTATAGGAAGGATCTCAGGTTTGGTATTAGAAGCATTGAGACATCACATCTCATGCTATAGGAAGGGTCTCAGGATTGGAATGGGAAGGAGTTGGATATCACATCTCATGCTATAGGAAGGGTCTCAGGTTTGGTATAAGCATTGAGATATCACATCTCATGCTATAGGAAGGGTCTCAGGATTGGAATGGGAAGGAGTTGGATATCACATCTCATGCCGTAGGAAGCGTCTCAGGTTTGGTATAAGCATTGAGATATCACATCTCTACTATCAGAAGAGTCTCAGGATTGGAATGGGAAGGATTTGGATATCCCATCTCATGTTATAGGAAGAGTCTCAGGTTTGGTATTAGAAGCATTGAGATATCACATCTCATGCTATAGGAAGTGTCTCAGGATTGGAATGGGAAGGACTTGGATATCACATCTCATGCTATAGGGAGGGTCTCAAGTTTGATATTAGAAGCATTGAGATATCACATCTCATGCTATAGGAAGAGTCTCAGGTTTGGGAAGGGAAGGATTTGGATTTCACATCTCATGTTATAGGACGGTTCTCATGTTTGGTTTTTGAAGCATTGAGATATCACATCTCATGCTATCGGAAGGGTCTCAGGTTTGGTATTAGAAGCATTGAGATATCACATCTCATGCTATAGGATTGGTCTCTGGATTGGAATGTGAAGGATTTGGATATCACATCTCATGCTAAAGGAAGGGTCTCAGGTTTGGAATGGGAAGGAGTTGGATATGACATCTCTTGTTATAGGGAGGGTCTCAGGATTTGAATGGCAAGGAGTTGGATATCACATCTCATGCCATAGGAAGGGTCTCAGGTTTGGTATAAGCATTGAGATTTCACATCTCTGCTATCGGAAGGGTCTCAGGATTGGATTGGGAAGGAGTTGGATATCACATCTCATGTTATAGGAAGGGTCTCCGGATTGGAATGTGAAGGATTTGGATATCACATCTCATGCTAAAGGAAGGGTCTCAGGTTTGGCATGGGAAGGAGTTGGATATGACATCTCTTGTTATAGGGAGGGTCTCAGGATTTGAATGGCAAGGAGTTGGATATCACATCTCATGCCATAGGAAGGGTCTCAGGTTTGGTATAAGCATTGAGATATCACATCTCTGCTATCGGAAGGGTCTCAGGATTGGATTGGGAAGGAGTTGGATATCCCTTCTCATGCTATAGGAAGGGTCTCAGGTTGGAATGGGAAGGAGTTGGATATCACATCTCATGCTAAAGGAAGGGTCTCAGGTTTGGTAGAAGCATTGAGATATCACATCTCATGCTATCGGAAGTGTCTCAGGATTGGAATGGGAAGGAGCTGGATATTACATCTCATGCTAAAGGAAGGGTCTCAGGTTTGGAACGGGAAGGAGTTGGATATCCGATCTCATGTTATAGGAAGGGTCTCAGGTTTGGTATAAGCATTGAGATATCACATCTCTGCTATCGGAAGTGTCTCAGGATTGGAATGGGAAGGAATTGGATATCCCATCTCATGTTATAGGACGGGTCTCAGGATTGTTATTAGAATCATTGAGATATCATATTGCATGCTGTATGAAGGGTCTAAGGATTGGAATGGGAAAGACTTGGATATCACATCTCATGCTATAGGAAGGGTCTCAGGTTTGGTATAAGCATTGAGATATCAAATCTCATGCTATAGGAAGGGTCTCAGGATTGGAATGGAAGGAGTTGGATATCACATCTCATGTTATAGGAAGGATCTCAGGTTTGGAATTAGAAGCATTGAGACATCACATCTCATGCTATAGGAAGGGTCTCAGGATTGGAATGGGAAGGAGTTGGATACCACATCTCATGCTATAGGAAGGGTCTCAGGTTTGGTATAAGCATTGAGATATCACATCTCATGCTTTAGGAAGGGTCTCAGGATTGGAATGGGAAGGAGTTGTATATGACATCTCATGCTGTAGGAAGGGTCTCAGGTTTGGTATAAGCATTGAGATATCACATCTCTGCTATCAGAAGAGTCTCAGGATTGGAATGGGAAGGAGTTGGATATCCCATCTCATGTTATAGGAAGAGTCTCAGGTTTGGTATTAGAAGCATTGAGATATCACATCTCATGCTATAGGAAGTGTCTCAGGATTGGAATGGGAAGGACTTGGATATCACATCTCATGCTATAGGGAGGGTCTCAAGTTTGATATTAGAAGCATTGAGATATCACATCTCATGCTATAGGAAGAGTCTCAGGTTTGGGAAGGGAAGGATTTGGATTTCACATCTCATGTTATAGGATGGTTCTCATGTTTGGTTTTTGAAGCATTGAGATATCACATCTCATGCTATCGGAAGGGTCTCAGGTTTGGTATTAGAAGCATTGAGATATCACATCTCATGCTATAGGATTGGTCTACGGATTGGAATGTGAAGGATTTGGATATCACATCTCATGCTAAAGGAAGGGTCTCAGGTTTGGAATGGGAAGGAGTTGGATATGACATCTCTTGTTATAGGGAGGGTCTCAGGATTTGAACGGCAAGGAGTTGGATATCACATCTCATGCCATAGGAAGGGTCTCAGGTTTAGTATAAGCATTGAGATATCACATCTCTGCTATCAGAAGGGTCTCAGGATTGGAATGGGAAGGACTTAGATATCACATCTCATGCTATAGGGAGGGTCTCAGTTTTGATATTAGAAGCATTCATGCTATCAGAAGGGTCTCAGGATTGGAATGGGAAGGAGTCGGATATCACATCTCATGCTAAAGGGAGGGTCTCAGGTTTGGAAGTGGAAGGATTTGGATATCACATCTCATGTTATAGGAAGGATCTCAGGTTTGGTATTAGAAGCATTGAGATATCACATCTCATGCTATAGGAAAGGTCTCAGGATTGGAATGGGAAGGAGTTGGATATCACATCTCAAGCTATAGGAAGGGTCTCAGGATTGGAATGGGAAGGAGTTGGATATCACATCTCAAGCTATAGGAAGGGTCTCAGGATTGGAATGGGAAGGAGTTGGATATCACATCTCATGCTATAGGAAGGGTCTCAGGTTTGGAATCGGAAGGAGTTGTATATGACATCTCATGCCATAGGAAGGGTCTCAGGTTTGGTATAAGCATTGAGATATCACATCTCTGCTATGGGAAGGGTCTCAGGATTGGAATGGGAAGGAGTTGGATATCCCATCTCGTTATAGGAAGGGTCTCAGGTTTGGTATTAGAAGCATTGAGATATCACATCTCATGGCATAGGACGGGTCTCAGAATTGGAATGGGAAGGAGTTGGATATCACATCTCAAGCTATAGGAAGGGTCTCGGGATTAGAATCGGAAGGACTTGGATATCACATCTCATGTTATAGGAAGGGACTCAGGTTTGGTATTAGAAGCATTGAGATATCACATCTCATGCTATAGGAAGGGTCTTAGGATTGGAATGGGAAGGACTTGGATATCACATCTCATGTTATAGGATGGGTCTCAGGTTTGGTATTAGAAGCATTGAGATATCACATCTCATGCTATGGGAAGGGTCTCAGAATTGGAATGGGAAGGAGTTGGATATCACATCTCAAGCTATAGGAAGGGTCTCAGGATTGGAATGGGAAGGAGTTTGATATCACATCTCATGCCATGTATGGGTCTCAGGTTTTGTAGAAGCATTGGGATATCACATCTCATGCTATCGGAAGGGTATCAGGATTGGATTTGGAAGGAGTTGGATATCCCATCTCATGCTATAGGAAGGGTCTCAGGTTGGAATGGGAAGGAGTTGGATATCTCATCTCATGTTATAGGAAGGGTCTCAGGATTGGAATGGGAAGGACTTGGATATCACATCTCATGTTATAGGAAGGGTCTCAGGTTTGGTATTAGAATGCTATAGGAAGGGTCTCAGGATTGGAATGGGAAGGAGTTGGATATCACATCTCAAGCTATAGGAAGGGTCTCAGGATTGGAATGGGAAGGAGTTGGATATCACATCTCAAGCTATAGGAAGGGTCTCAGGATTGGAATGGGAAGGAGTTGGATATCACATCACATGCTATAGGAAGGGTCTCAGGTTTGGTATAAGCATTGAGATATCCCATCTCATGCTATAGGAAGGGTCTCAGGTTTGGAATCGGAAGGAGTTGTATATGACATCTCTTGCCATAGGAAGGGTCTCAGGTTTGGTATAAGCATTGAGATATCACATCTCTGCTATCGGAAGGGTCTCAGGATTGGAATGGGAAGGAGTTGGATATCACATCTCAAGCTATAGGAAGGGTCTCAGGATTGGAATGGGAAGGACTTGGATATCACATCTCATGTTATAGGAAGGGTCTCAGGTTTGGTATTAGAAGCATTGCGATATCACATCTCATGCTATAGGAAGGGTCTCAGGATTGGAATGGGAAGGACTTGGATATCACATCTCATGTTATAGGAAGGGTCTCAGGTTTGGTATTAGAAGCATTGAGATATCACATCTCATGCTATCGGAAGGATCTCAGGTTTGGTATTAGAGGCATTGAGATATCACATCTCATGCTATCAGAAGGGTCTCAGGATTGGAATGGGAAGGAGTCGGATTTCACATTTCATGCTAAAGGGAGGGTCTCAGGTTTGGAAGGGGAAGGATTTGGATATCACATCTCATGTTGTAGGAAGGATCTCAGGTTTGGTATTAGAAGCATTGAGATATCACATCTCATGCTATCGGAAGGATCTCAGGTTTGGTATTAGAGGCATTGAGATATCACATCTCATTCTATCAGAAGGGTCTCGGGATTGGAATGGGAAGGAATTGGATATCACATCTCATGCTAAAGGGAGGGTCTCGGGTTTGGAAGGGGAAGGATTTGGATATCACATCTCATGTTATAGGAAGGATCTCAGTTTTGGTATTAGCATTGAGATATCCCATCTGATGCTACAGGAAGGGTCTCAGGTTTGGAATCAGAAGGAGTTGTATATGACATCTCATGCCATAGGAAGGGTCTCAGGTTTGGTATAAGCATTGAGATATCACATCTCTGCTATCGGAAGGGTCTCAGGATTGGAATGGAGAGGAGTTGGATATCCCATCTTGTTATAGGAAGGGTCTCAGGTTTGGTGTTAGAAGCATTGAGATATCACATCTCATGGTATAGGACGGGTCTCAGAATTGGAATGGGAAGGAGTTGGATATCACATCTCAAGCTATAGGAAGGGTCTCAGGATTGGAATGGGAAGGTTTTGGATATCACATCTCATGTTATAGGAAGGGTCTCAGGTTTGGTATTAGAAGCATTGAGATATCACATCTCATGCTATAGGAAGGGTCTCAGGATTGGAATGGGAAGGACTTGGATATCACATCTCATGTTATAGGAAGGGTCTCAGGTTTGGTATTAGAATCATTGAGATATCACATCTCATGCTATAGGAAGGGTCTCAGGATTGGAATGGGAAGGACTTGGATATCACATCTCATGATAAAGGAAGGGTCTAAGGTTTGGAAGGGGAAGGATTTGGATATCACATCTCATGTTATAGGACCAGTCTCAGGTTTGGTATTAGAAGCATTGAGATATCAAGTCTCATGGTATAGGACGGGTCTCAGAATTGGAATGGGAAGGAGTTGGATATCACATCTAAAGCTATAGGAAGGGTCTCAGGATTGGAATGGGAAGGAGTTTGATATCACATCTCATGCCATGTATGGGTCTCAGGTTTTGTAGAAGCATTGGGATATCACATCTCATGCTATCGGAAGGGTATCAGGATTGGATCTGGAAGGAGTTGGATATCCCATCTCATGCTATAGGAAGGGTCTCAGGTTGGAATGGGAAGGAGTTGGATATCACATCTCATGTTATAGGAAGGGTCTCAGGATTGGAATGGGAAGGACTTGGATATCACATCTCATGCTATAGGAAGGCTCTCGGGTTTGGAAGGGGAAGGAGTTGGATATCACATTTCATGTTAGAGGAAGGATCTCACGTTTGGTATTAGAGGCATTGAGATATCACATCTCATGCTATCGGAAGGATCTCAGGTTTGGTATTAGAGGCATTGAGATATCACATCTCATGCTATCAGAAGGGTCTCAGGATTGGAATGGGAAGGAGTCGGATATCACATCTCATGCTAAATGGAGGGTCTCAGGTTTGGAAGTGGAAGGATTTGGATATCACATCTCATGTTATAGGAGGGATCTCAGGTTTGGTATTAGAAGCATTGAGATATCACATCTCATGCTATAGGAAAGGTCTCAGGATTGGAATGGGAAGGAGTTGGATATCACATCTCAAGCTATAGGAAGGGTCTCAGGATTGGAATGGGAAGGAGTTGGATATCACATCTCAAGCTATAGGAAGGGTCTCAGGATTGGAATGGGAAGGAGTTGGATATCACATCTCATGCTATAGGAAGGGTCTCAGGTTTGGAATCGGAAGGAGTTGTATATGACATCTCATGCCATAGGAAGGGTCTCAGGTTTGGTATAAGCATTGAGATATCACATCTCTGCTATGGGAAGGGTCTCAGGATTGGAATGGGAAGGAGTTGGATATCACATCTCAAGCTATAGGAAGGGTCTCGGGGTTAGAATGGGAAGGACTTGGATATCACATCTCATGTTATAGGAAGGGACTCAGGTTTGGTATTAGAAGCATTGAGATATCACATCTCATGCTATAGGAAGGGTCTTAGGATTGGAATGGGAAGGACTTGGATATCACATCTCATGTTATAGGATGGGTCTCAGGTTTGGTATTAGAAGCATTGAGATATCACATCTCATGCTATGGGAAGGGTCTCAGAATTGGAATGGGAAGGAGTTGGATAGCACATCTCAAGCTATAGGAAGGGTCTCAGGATTGGAATGGGAAGGAGTTTGATATCACATCTCATGCCATGTATGGGTCTCAGGTTTTGTAGAAGCATTGGGATATCACATCTCATGCTATCGGAAGGGTATCAGGATTGGATTTGGAAGGAGTTGGATATCCCATCTCATGCTATAGGAAGGGTCTCAGGTTGGAATGGGAAGGAGTTGGATATCACATCTCATGTTATACGAAGGGTCTCAGGATTGGAATGGGAAGGACCTGGATATCACATCTCATGTTATAGGAAGGGTCTCAGGTTTGGTATTAGAATGCTATAGGAAGGGTCTCAGGATTGGAATGGGAAGGAGTTGGATATCACATCTCAAGCTATAGGAAGGGTCTCAGGATTGGAATGGGAAGGAGTTGGATATCACATCTCAAGCTATAGGAAGGGTCTCAGGATTGGAATGGGAAGGAGTTGGATATCACATCTCATGCTATAGGAAGGGTCTCAGGTTTGGTATAAGCATTGAGATATCCCATCTCATGCTATAGGAAGGGTCTCAGGTTTGGAATCGGAAGGAGTTGTATATGACATCTCTTGCCATAGGAAGGGTCTCAGGTTTGGTATAAGCATTGAGATATCACATCTCTGCTATCGGAAGGGTCTCAGGATTGGAATGGGAAGGAGTTGGATATCCCATCTCGTTATAGGAAGGGTCTCAGGTTTGGTATTAGAAGCATTGAGATATCACATCTCATGGTATAGGACGGGTTTCAGAATTGGAATGGGAAGGAGTTGGATATCACATCTCATGTTATAGGAAGGGTCTCAGGTTTGGTATTAGAAGCATTGAGATATCACATCTCATGCTATCGGAAGGATCTCAGGTTTGGTATTAGAGGCATTGAGATATCACATCTCATGCTATCAGAAGGGTCTCAGGATTGGAATGGGAAGGAGTCGGATATCACATCTCATGCTAAAGGGAGGGTCTCAGGTTTACTATTAGAAGCATTGAGATATCACATCTCATGTTATAGGAAGGAACTCAGGTTTGGTATTAGAGGCATTGAGATATCACATCTCATGCTATCAGAAGGGTCTCAGGATTGGAATGGGAAGGAGTCGGATATCACATCTCATGCTAAAGGGAGGGTCTCAGGTTTGGAAGGGGAAGGATTTGGATATCACATCTCATGTTATAGGAAGGATCTCAGGTTTGGTATTAGAAGCATTGAGATATCACATCTCATGCTATCGGAAGGATCTCAGGTTTGGTATTAGAGGCATTGAGATATCACATCGCATGCTATCAGAAGGGTCTCGGGATTGGAATGGGAAGGAGTTGGATATCACATCTCATGCTAAAGGGAGGGTCTCGGGTTTGGAAGGGGAAGGATTTGGATATCACATCTCATGTTATAGGAAGGATCTCAGGTTTGGTATTAGCATTGAGATATCCCATCTGATGCTATAGGAAGGGTCTCAGGTTTGGAATCGGAAGGAGTTGTATATGACATCTCATGCCATAGGAAGGGTCTCAGGTTTGGTATAAGCATTGAGATATCACATCTCTGCTATCGGAAGGGTCTCAGGATTGGAATGGGAAGGAGTTGGATATCCCATCTCGTTATAGGAAGGATCTCAGGTTTGGTATTAGAAGCATTGAGATATCACATCTCATGGTATAGGACGGGTCTCAGAATTGGAATGGGAAGGAGTTGGATATCACATCTCAAGCTATAGGAAGGGTCTCCGGATTGGAATGGGAAGGACTTGGATATCACATCTCATGTTATAGGAAGGGTCTCAGGTTTGGTATTAGAAGCATTGAGATATCACATCTCATGCTATAGGAAGGGTCTCAGGATTGGAATGGGAAGGACTTGGATATCACATCTCATGTTATAGGAAGGGTCTCAGGTTTGGTATTAGAAGCATTGAGATATCACATCTCATGATAAAGGAAGGGTCTAAGGTTTGGAAGGGGAAGGATTTGGATATCACATCTTATGTTATAGGACCTGTCTCAGGTTTGGTATTGGAAGCATTGAGATATCAAGTCTCATGGTATAGGACGGGTCTCAGAATTGGAATGGGAAGGAGTTGGATATCACATCTCAAGCTATAGGAAGGGTCTCAGGATTGGAATGGGAAGGAGTTGGATATCACATCTCAAGCTATAGGAAGGGTCTCAGGATTGGAATGGGAAGGAGTTGGATATCACATCTCAAGCTATAGGAAGGGTCTCAGGATTGGAATGGGAAGGAGTTGGATATCACATCTCATGCTATAGGAAGGGTCTCAGGTTTGGTATAAGCAGTGAGATATCACATCTCATGCTATAGGAAGTGTCTCAGGATTGGAATGGGAAGGAGTTGGATATCACATCTCATGTAATAGGAAGGATCTCAGGTTTGGTATAAGAATTGAGATATCACATCTCTGCTATCGGAAGGGTCTCAGGATTGGAATGGGAAGGAGTTGGATATTCCAATCTCATGTTATAGGAAGGGTCTCAGGTTTGGTATTAGAAGCATTGAGATATCACATCTCATGCTATAGGAAGGGTCTCAGGATTGGAATGGGAAGGACTTGGATATCACATCTCATGCTATAGGGAGGGTCTCAAGTTTGATATTAGAAGCATTGAGATATTACATCTCATGATATCGGAAGGGTCTCAGGATTGGAATGGGAAGGAGTTGGATATCACATCTCATGATAAAGGAAGGGTCTAAGGTTTGGAAGGGGAAGGATTTGGATATCACATCTCATGTTATAGGACGGGTCTCAGGTTTGGTATTAGAAGCATTGAGATATCAAGTCTCATGGTACAGGAAGGGGATCAGAATTGGAATGGGAAGGAGTTGGATGTCACATCTCAAGCTATAGGAAGGGTCTCAGGATTGGAATGGGAAGGACTTGGATATCACATCTCATGCTATAGGGAGGGTCTCAAGTTTGATATTAGAAGCATTGAGATATCACATCTCATGATATCGGAAGGGTCTCAGGATTGGAATGGGAAGGAGTTGGATATCACATCTCATGATAAAGGAAGGGTCAAGGTTTGGAAGGGGAAGGATTTGGATATCACATCTCATGTTATACGACGGGTCTCAGGTTTGGTATTAGAAGCATTGAGATATCAAGTCTCATGGTATAGGAAGGGGCTCAGAATTGGAATGGGAAGGAGTTGGATATCAAGTCTCATGGTATAGGAGGGGGCTCAGAATTGGAATGGGAAGGAGTTGGATATCACATCTCATGCTAAAGGGAGGGTCTCAGGTTTGGAAGGGGAAGGATTTGGATATCACATCTCATGTTATAGGAAGGATCTCAGGTTTGGTATTTGAAGCATTGAGATATCACATCTCATGCTATCGGAAGGATCTCAGGTTTGGTATTAGAAGCATTGAGATATCACATCTCATGCTATCAGAAGGGTCTCAGGATTGGAAGGGGAAGGATTTGGATATCACATCTCATGTTATCGGAAGGATCTCAGGTTTGGTATTAGAAGTATTGAGATATCACATCTCATGCTATAGGAAGGGTCTCAGGATTGGAATGGGAAGGAGTTGGATATCACATCTCATGCTAAAGGAAGGGTCTCAGGTTTGGTAGAAGCATTGAGATATCACATCTCATGCTATAGGAAGGGTCTCAGGATTGGAATGGAAAGGAGTTGGATATCACATCTCATGCTATAGGAAGGGTCTCAGGTTTGGTATAAGCATTGAGATATCACATCTCATGCTATAGGAAGGGTCTCAGGATTGGAATGGGAAGGAGTTGTATATGACATCTCATGCCGTAGGAAGGGTCTCAGGTTTGGTATAAGCATTGAGATATCACATCTCATGCTATAGGAACGGTCTCAGGATTGGAATGGGAAGGAGTTGGATATCACATCTCATGCTATAGGAAGGGTCTCAGGTTTGGTATAAGCATTGAGATATCACATCTCATGCTATAGGAAGGGTCTCAGGATTGGAATGGGAAGGAGTTGTATATGACATCTCATGCCGTAGGAAGGGTCTCAGGTTTGATATAAGCATTGAGATATCACATCTCTGCTATCGGAAGGGTCTCAGGATTGGAATGGGAAGGAGTTGGATATCCCATCTCAAGTTATAGGAAGAGTCTCAGGTTTGGTATTAGAAGCATTGAGATATCACATCTCATGCTATAGGAAGTGTCTCAGGATTGGAATGGGAAGGACTTGGATATCACATCTCATGCTATAGGGAGGCTCTCAAGTTTGATATTAGAAGCATTGAGATATCACATCTCATGCTATAGGAAGGGTCTCAGGATTGGAATGGGAAGGAGTTGGATATCACATCTCATGCTATAGGAAGGGTCTCAGGTTTGATATAAGCAGTGAGATATCACATCTCATGCTATAGGAAGTGTCTCAGGATTGGAATGGGAAGGAGTTGGATATCACATCTCATGTTATAGGAAGGATCTCAGGTTTGGTATAAGAATTGAGATATCACATCTCTGCTATCGGAAGGGTCTCAGGGTTGGAATGGGAAGGAGTTGGATATTCCAATCTCATGTTATAGGAAGGGTCTCAGGTTTGGTATTAGAAGCATTGAGATATCACATCTCATGCTATAGGAAGGGTCTCAGGATTGGAATGGGAAGGACTTGGATATCACATCTCATGCTATAGGGAGGGTCTCAAGTTTGATATTAGAAGCATTGAGATATCACATCTCATGATATCGGAAGGGTCTCAGGATTGGAATGGGAAGGAGTTGGATATCACATCTCATGATAAAGGAAGGGTCTAAGCTTTGGAAGTGGAAGGATTTGTATATCTCATCTCATGTTATAGGACGGGTCTCAGGTTTGGTATTAGAAGCATTGAGATATCAAGTCTCATGGTATAGGAAGGGGCTCAGAATTGGAATGGGAAGGAGTTGGATATCACATCTCAAGCTATAGGAAGGGTCTCAGGATTGGAATGGGAAGGACTTGGATATCACATCTCATGCTATAGGGAGTGTCTCAAGTTTGATATTAGAAGCATTGAGATATCACATCTCATGATATCGGAAGGGTCTCAGGATTGGAATGGGAAGGAGTTGGATATCACATCTCATGATAAAGGAAGGGTCTAAGGTTTGGAAGGGGAAGGATTTGGATATCACATCTCATGTTATAGGACGGGTCTCAGGTTTGGTATTAGAAGCATTGAGATATCAAGTCTCATGGTATAGGAAGGGGCTAAGAATTGGAATGGGAAGGAGTTGGATATCAAGTCTCATGGTATAGGAAGGGGCTCAGAATTGGAATGGGAAGGAGTTGGATATCACATCTCATGTTAAAGGGAGGGTCTCAGGTTTGGAAGGGGAAGGATTTGGATATCACATCTCATGTTATAGGAAGGATCTCAGGTTTGGTATTAGAAGCATTGAGATATCACATCTCAAGCTATCGGAAGGATCTCAGGTTTGGTATTAGAAGCATTGAGATGTCACATCTCATGCTATCAGAAGGGTCTCAGGATTGGAAGGGGAAGGATTTGGATATCACATCTCATGTTATCGGAAGGATCTCAGGTTTGGTATTAGAAGTATTGAGATATCACATCTCATGCTATAGGAAGGGTCTCAGGATTGGAATGGGAAGGAGTTGGATATCACATCTCATGCTAAAGGAAGGGTCTCAGGTTTGGTAGAAGCATTGAGATATCACATCTCATGCTATAGGAAGGGTCTCAGGATTGGAATGGGAAGGACTTAGATATCACATATCATGCTATAGGGAGGGTCTCAGTTTTGATATTAGAAGCATTGAGATATCACATCTCATGCTATCGGAAGTGTCTCAGGATTGGAATGGGAAGGAGCTGGATATCACATCTCATGCTAAAGGAAGGGTCTCAGGTTTGGAATGGGAAGGAGTTGGATATCACATCTCATGTTATAGGAAGGGTCTCAGGTTTGGTATAAGCATTGAGATATCACATCTCTGCTATCGGAAGTGTCTCAGGATTGGAATGGGAAGGAGTTGGATATCCCATCTCATGTTATAGGACGGGTCTCAGGTTTGTTATTAGAATCATTGAGATATCATATTGCATGCTGTAGGAAGGGTCTAAGGATTGGAATGGGAAGGACTTGGATATCACATCTCATGCTATAGATAGGCTCTCAGGTTTGGAAAGGGAAGGAGTTGGATATCACATTTCATGTTAGAGGAAGGATCTCAGGTTCGGTATTAGAGGCATTGAGATATCACATCTCATGCTATAGGAAGGGTCTCAGGATTGGAATGGGAAGGAGTTGGGTATCACATCTCATGCTATAGGAAGGGTCTCAGGTTTGGTATAAGCATTGAGATTTCACATCTCATGCTATAGGAAGGGTCTCAGGATTGGAATGGAAGGAGTTGGATATCACATCTCATGTTATAGGAAGGATCTCAGGTTTGGTATTAGAAGCATTGAGACATCACATCTCATGCTATAGGAAGGGTCTCAGGATTGGAATGGGAAGGAGTTGGATATCACATCTCATGCTATAGGAAGGGTCTCAGGTTTGGTATAAGCATTGAGATATCACATCTCATGCTATAGGAAGGTTCTCAGGATTGGAATGGGAAGGAGTTGTATATGACATCTCATGCCGTAGGAAGGGTCTCAGGTTGGGTATAAGCATTGAGATATCACATCTCTGCTATCGGAAGGGTCTCGGGATTGGAATGGGAAGGAGTTGGATATCCCATCTCATGTTATAGGAAGAGTCTCAGGTTTGGTATTAGAAGCATTGAGATATCACATCTCATGCTATAGGAAGTGTCTCAGGATTGGAATGGGAAGGACTTGGATATCACGACTCATGCTATAGGGAGGGTCTCAAGTTTGATATTAGAAGCATTGAGATATCACATCTCATGCTATAGGAAGGGTCTCAGGATTGGAATGGGAAGGAGTTGGATATCACATCTCATGCTATAGGAAGGGTCTCACGTTTGGTATAAGCAGTGAGATATCACATCTCATGCTATAGGAAGGGTCTCAGGATTGGAATGGGAAGGAGTTGGATATCACATCTCATGTTATAGGAAGGATATCAGGTTTGGTATAAGCATTGAGATATCACATCTCTGCTATCGGAAGGGTCTCAGGATTGGAATGGGAAGGAGTTGGATATTCCCATCTCATGTTATAGGAAGGGTCTCAGGTTTGGTATTAGAAGCATTGAGATATCACATCTCATGCTGTATGAAGGGTCTCAGGATTGGAATGGGAAGGAGTTGGATATCACATCTCATGCTAAAGGGAGGGTCTCAGGTTTGGAAGGGGAAGGATTTGGATATCACATCTCATGTTATAGGAAGGATCACAGGTTTGGTATTAGAAGCATTGAGATATCACATCTCATGCTATAGGAAGGGTCTCAGGATTGGAATGGAAAGGAGTTGGATATCACATCTCATGCTATAGGAAGGGTCTCAGGTTTGGTATAAGCATTGAGATATCACATCTCATGCTATAGGAAGGGTCTCAGGATTGGAATGGGAAGGAGTTGTATATGACATCTCATGCCGTAGGAAGGGTCTCAGGTTTGGTATAAGCATTGAGATATCACATCTCATGCTATAGGAACGGTCTCAGGATTGGAATGGGAAGGAGTTGGATATCACATCTCATGCTATAGGAAGGGTCTCAGGTTTGGTATAAGCATTGAGATATCACATCTCATGCTATAGGAAGGGTCTCAGGATTGGAATGGGAAGGAGTTGTATATGACATCTCATGCCGTAGGAAGGGTCTCAGGTTTGATATAAGCATTGAGATATCACATCTCTGCTATCGGAAGGGTCTCAGGATTGGAATGGGAAGGAGTTGGATATCACATCTCATGCTATAGGAAGGGTCTCACGTTTGGTATAAGCAGTGAGATATCACATCTCATGCTATAGGAAGGGTCTCAGGATTGGAATGGGAAGGAGTTGGATATCACATCTCATGTTATAGGAAGGATATCAGGTTTGGTATAAGCATTGAGATATCACATCTCATGCTATAGGAAGGGTCTCAGGATTGGAATGGGAAGGAGTTGTATATGACATCTAATGCCGTAGGAAGGGTCTCAGGATTGGAATGGGAAGGAGTTGTATATGACATCTCATGCCGTAGGAAGGGTCTCAGGATTGGAATGGGAAGGAGTTGGATATCACATCTCATGTTATAGGAAGGATCTCAGGTTTGGTATAAGAATTGAGATATCACATCTCTGCTATCGGAAGGGTCTCAGGATTGGAATGGGAAGGAGTTGTATATGACATCTCATGCCGTAGGAAGGGTCTCAGGATTGGAATGGGAAGGAGTTGTATATGACATCTCATGCCGTAGGAAGGGTCTCAGGTTTGGTATAAGCATTGAGATATCACATCTCATGCTATAGGAAGGGTCTCAGGATTGGAATGGGAAGGAGTTGTATATGACATCTCATGCCGTAGGAAGGGTCTCAGGTTTGGTATAAGCATTGAGATATCACATCTCATGCTATAGGAACGGTCTCAGGATTGGAATGGGAAGGAGTTGGATATCACATCTCATGCTATAGGAAGGGTCTCAGGTTTGGTATAAGCATTGAGATATCACATCTCATGCTATAGGAAGGGTCTCAGGATTGGAATGGGAAGGAGTTGTATATGACATCTCATGCCGTAGGAAGGGTCTCAGGTTTGATATAAGCATTGAGATATCACATCTCTGCTATCGGAAGGGTCTCAGGATTGGAATGGGAAGGAGTTGGATATCACATCTCATGCTATAGGAAGGGTCTCACGTTTGGTATAAGCAGTGAGATATCACATCTCATGCTATAGGAAGGGTCTCAGGATTGGAATGGGAAGGAGTTGGATATCACATCTCATGTTATAGGAAGGATATCAGGTTTGGTATAAGCATTGAGATATCACATCTCTGCTATCGGAAGGGTCTCAGGATTGGAATGGGAAGGAGTTGGATATTCCCATCTCATGTTATAAGAAGGGTCTCAGGTTTGGTATTAGAAGCATTGAGATATCACATCTCATGCTGTATGAAGGGTCTCAGGATTGGAATGGGAAGGAGTTGGATATCACATCTCATGCTAAAGGGAGGGTCTCAGGTTTGGAAGGGGAAGGATTTGGATATCACATCTCATGTTATAGGAAGGATCACAGGTTTGGTATTAGAAGCATTGAGATATCACATCTCATGCTATAGGAAGGGTCTCAGGATTGGAATGGAAAGGAGTTGGATATCACATCTCATGCTATAGGAAGGGTCTCAGGTTTGGTATAAGCATTGAGATATCACATCTCATGCTATAGGAAGGGTCTCAGGATTGGAATGGGAAGGAGTTGTATATGACATCTCATGCCGTAGGAAGGGTCTCAGGTTTGGTATAAGCATTGAGATATCACATCTCATGCTATAGGAACGGTCTCAGGATTGGAATGGGAAGGAGTTGGATATCACATCTCATGCTATAGGAAGGGTCTCAGGTTTGGTATAAGCATTGAGATATCACATCTCATGCTATAGGAAGGGTCTCAGGATTGGAATGGGAAGGAGTTGTATATGACATCTCATGCCGTAGGAAGGGTCTCAGGTTTGATATAAGCATTGAGATATCACATCTCTGCTATCGGAAGGGTCTCAGGATTGGAATGGGAAGGAGTTGGATATCCCATCTCATGTTATAGGAAGAGTCTCAGGTTTGGTATTAGAAGCATTGAGATATCACATCTCATGCTATAGGAAGTGTCTCAGGATTGGAATGGGAAGGACTTGGATATCACATCTCATGCTATAGGGAGGCTCTCAAGTTTGATATTAGAAGCATTGAGATATCACATCTCATGATATCGGAAGGGTCTCAGGATTGGAATGGGAAGGAGTTGGATATCACATCTCATGATAAAGGAAGGGTCTAAGCTTTGGAAGTGGAAGGATTTGTATATCTCATCTCATGTTATAGGACGGGTCTCAGGTTTGGTATTAGAAGCATTGAGATATCAAGTCTCATGGTATAGGAAGGGGCTCAGAATTGGAATGGGAAGGAGTTGGATATCACATCTCAAGCTATAGGAAGGGTCTCAGGATTGGAATGGGAAGGACTTGGATATCACATCTCATGCTATAGGGAGTGTCTCAAGTTTGATATTAGAAGCATTGAGATATCACATCTCATGATATCGGAAGGGTCTCAGGATTGGAATGGGAAGGAGTTGGATATCACATCTCATGATAAAGGAAGGGTCTAAGGTTTGGAAGGGGAAGGATTTGGATATCACATCTCATGTTATAGGACGGGTCTCAGGTTTGGTATTAGAAGCATTGAGATATCAAGTCTCATGGTATAGGAAGGGGCTAAGAATTGGAATGGGAAGGAGTTGGATATCAAGTCTCATGGTATAGGAAGGGGCTCAGAATTGGAATGGGAAGGAGTTGGATATCACATCTCATGTTAAAGGGAGGGTCTCAGGTTTGGAAGGGGAAGGATTTGGATATCACATCTCATGTTATAGGAAGGATCTCAGGTTTGGTATTAGAAGCATTGAGATATCACATCTCAAGCTATCGGAAGGATCTCAGGTTTGGTATTAGAAGCATTGAGATGTCACATCTCATGCTATCAGAAGGGTCTCAGGATTGGAAGGGGAAGGATTTGGATATCACATCTCATGTTATCGGAAGGATCTCAGGTTTGGTATTAGAAGTATTGAGATATCACATCTCATGCTATAGGAAGGGTCTCAGGATTGGAATGGGAAGGAGTTGGATATCACATCTCATGCTAAAGGAAGGGTCTCAGGTTTGGTAGAAGCATTGAGATATCACATCTCATGCTATAGGAAGGGTCTCAGGATTGGAATGGGAAGGACTTAGATATCACATATCATGCTATAGGGAGGGTCTCAGTTTTGATATTAGAAGCATTGAGATATCACATCTCATGCTATCGGAAGTGTCTCAGGATTGGAATGGGAAGGAGCTGGATATCACATCTCATGCTAAAGGAAGGGTCTCAGGTTTGGAATGGGAAGGAGTTGGATATCACATCTCATGTTATAGGAAGGGTCTCAGGTTTGGTATAAGCATTGAGATATCACATCTCTGCTATCGGAAGTGTCTCAGGATTGGAATGGGAAGGAGTTGGATATCCCATCTCATGTTATAGGACGGGTCTCAGGTTTGTTATTAGAATCATTGAGATATCATATTGCATGCTGTAGGAAGGGTCTAAGGATTGGAATGGGAAGGACTTGGATATCACATCTCATGCTATAGATAGGCTCTCAGGTTTGGAAAGGGAAGGAGTTGGATATCACATTTCATGTTAGAGGAAGGATCTCAGGTTCGGTATTAGAGGCATTGAGATATCACATCTCATGCTATAGGAAGGGTCTCAGGATTGGAATGGGAAGGAGTTGGGTATCACATCTCATGCTATAGGAAGGGTCTCAGGTTTGGTATAAGCATTGAGATTTCACATCTCATGCTATAGGAAGGGTCTCAGGATTGGAATGGAAGGAGTTGGATATCACATCTCATGTTATAGGAAGGATCTCAGGTTTGGTATTAGAAGCATTGAGACATCACATCTCATGCTATAGGAAGGGTCTCAGGATTGGAATGGGAAGGAGTTGGATATCACATCTCATGCTATAGGAAGGGTCTCAGGTTTGGGATAAGCATTGAGATATCACATCTCATGCTATAGGAAGGTTCTCAGGATTGGAATGGGAAGGAGTTGTATATGACATCTCATGCCGTAGGAAGGGTCTCAGGTTGGGTATAAGCATTGAGATATCACATCTCGGCTATCGGAAGGGTCTCGGGATTGGAATGGGAAGGAGTTGGATATCCCATCTCATGTTATAGGAAGAGTCTCAGGTTTGGTATTAGAAGCATTGAGATATCACATCTCATGCTATAGGAAGTGTCTCAGGATTGGAATGGGAAGGACTTGGATATCACGACTCATGCTATAGGGAGGGTCTCAAGTTTGATATTAGAAGCATTGAGATATCACATCTCATGCTATAGGAAGGGTCTCAGGATTGGAATGGGAAGGAGTTGGATATCACATCTCATGCTATAGGAAGGGTCTCACGTTTGGTATAATCAGTGAGATATCACATCTCATGCTATAGGAAGGGTCTCAGGATTGGAATGGGAAGGAGTTGGATATCACATCTCATGTTATAGGAAGGATATCAGGTTTGGTATAAGCATTGAGATATCACATCTCTGCTATCGGAAGGGTCTCAGGATTGGAATGGGAAGGAGTTGGATATTCCCATCTCATGTTATAGGAAGGGTCTCAGGTTTGGTATTAGAAGCATTGAGATATCACATCTCATGCTGTATGAAGGGTCTCAGGATTGGAATGGGAAGGAGTTGGATATCACATCTCATGCTAAAGGGAGGGTCTCAGGTTTGGAAGGGGAAGGATTTGGATATCACATCTCATGTTATAGGAAGGATCACAGGTTTGGTATTAGAAGCATTGAGATATCACATCTCATGCTATCGGAAGGGTCTCAGGATTGGAATGGGAAGGAGTTGGATATCACATCTCATGCTATAGGAAGGGTCTCAGGTTTGGAACGGGAAGGAGTTGGATATCACATCTCATGTTATAGGAAGAGTCTAAGGTTTGGTATAAGCATTGAGATATCACATCTCTGCTATCGGAGGTGTCTCAGGATTGGGATGGGAAGGAGTTGGATATCACATCTCATGCTATAGGAAGGGTATCAGGTATGGAACGGGAAGGAGTTGGATATCCCATCTCATGTTATAGGACGGGTCTCAGGTTTGGTATTAGAAGCATTGAGATATCACATCGCATGCTGTAGGAAGGATCTCAGGTTTGGAATGGGAAGGAATTGGATATCACATCTCATGTCATAGGAAGTATCTCAGGTTTGGTATTAGAAGCATTGAGATATCACATCTCATGCTATAGGAATGGTCTCAGGATTGGAATGGGTAAGAGTTGGATATTACATTCTTGCTATAGGAAGGGTCTCATGTTTGGAATGGGAAGGAGTTGGATATCACATATGCTATAGGAAGGGTCTCAGGTTTGGAACGGGAAGGAGTTGGATATCACATCTCATGTTATAGGAAGGGTCTCAGGTTTGGTATAAGCATTGAGATAGCACATCTCTGCTATCGGAGGTGGCTCAGGATTGGAATGGGAAGGAGTTGGATATCCCATCTCATGTCATAGGACGGGTCACTGGTTTGGTAATAGAATCATTGAGATATCACATCGCATGCTGTAGGAAGGGTCTAAGGATTGGAATGGGATGGACTTGGATATCACATCTCATGCTATAGGTAGGCTCTCAGGTTTGGTATAAGCATTGAGATATCACATCTCATGCTATAGGAAGGGTCTAGGGATTGGAATGGGAAGGATTTGGATATTACATCTCATGCTATAGGAAGGGTCTCAGGTTTGGTATAAGCATGGAGATATCACTTCTCATGCTATAGGAAGTGTCTCAGGATTGGAATGGGAAGGAGTTGGATATCACATCTCATGTTATAGGAAGGATCTCAGGTTTGGTATTAGAAGCATTGAGACATCACATCTCATGCTATAGGAAGGGTCTCAGGATTGGAATGGGAAGGAGTTGGATATCACATCTCATGCTAAAGGGAGGGTCTCAGGTTTGGAAGGGGAAGGATTTGGATATTACATCTCGTGTTATAGGAATGATCTCAGGTTTGGTATTAGAAGCATTGAGATATCACATCTCATGCTATCGGAAGGATCTCAGGATTGGAATGGGAAGGAGTTCGATATCACATCTCATGCTATAGGAAGGGTCTCAGGATTGGAATGGGAAGGAGTTTTATATGACATCTCATGCCATAGGAAGGATCTCAGTTTTGGTATTAGAAGCATTGAGACATCACATCTCATGTTATAGGAAGGGTCTCAGGATTGGAATGGGAAGGAGTTGGATATCACATCTCATGCTATAGGAAGGGTCTCAGGTTTGGTATAAGCATTGAGATATCACATCTCATGCTATAGGAAGGGTCTCAGGATTGGAATGGGAAGGAGTTGTATATGACATCTCATGCCACAGGAAGGGTCTCAGGTTTGGTATAAGCATTGAGATATCACATCTCTGCTATCGGAAGGGTCTCAGGATTGCAATGGGAAGGAGTTGGATATCCCATCTTATGTTATAGGAAGGGTCTCAGGTTTGGTATTAGAAGCATTGAGATATCACATTTCATGCTATAGGAAGGGTCTCAGGATTGGAATGGGAAGGACTTGGATATCACATCTCATGCTATAGGGAGGGTCTCACGTTCGGAAAGGGAAGGAGTTGGATATCACATTTCATGTTAGAGGTAGGATCTCAGGTTTGTTATTAGAGGCATTGAGATATCACATCTCATGCTATCAGAAGGGTCTCAGGATTGGAATGGGAAGGAGTTGGATATCACATCTCATGCTAAAGGGAGGGTCTCAGGAATGGAAGGGGAAGGATTTGGATATCACATCTCATGTTATAGGAAGGATCTCAGGTTTGGTATTAGAAGCATTGAGATATCACATCTCATGCTATCGGAAGGGTCTCAGGATTGGAATGGGAAGGAGTTGGATATCACATCTCATGCTATAGGAAGGGTCTCAGGTTTGGAACAGGAAGGAGTTGGATATCACATCTCATGTTATAAGAAGAGTCCCAGGTTTGGTATAAGCATTGAGATATCACATCTCTGCTATCGGAGGTGTCTCAGGATTGGGATGGGAAGGAATTGGATATCACATCTCATGCTATAGGAAGGGTATCAGGTTTGGAACGGGAAGGAGTTGGATATCCCATCTCATGTTATAGGACGGGTCTCAGGTTTGATATTAGAAGCATTGATATATCACATCGCATGCTGTAGGAAGGGTCTCAGGTTTGGTATTAGAAGCATTGAGATATCACATCTCATGCTAAAGGGAGGGTCTCGGGTTTGGAAGGGAAAGGATTTGGATATCACATCTCTTGTTATAGGAAGGATCACAGGTTTGGTATTAGAAGCATTGAGATATCACATCTCATGCTATCGGAAGGGTCTCAGGATTGGAATGGGAAGGAGTTGGATATCACATCTCATGCTATAGGAAGGGTCTCAGGTTTGGAACGGGAAGGAGTTGGATATCACATCTCATGTTATAGGAAGAGTCTCAGGTTTGGTATAAGCATTGAGATATCACATCTCTGCTATCGGAGGTGTCTCAGGATTGGGATGGGAAGGAATTGGATATCACATCTCATGCTATAGGAAGGGTATCAGGTTTGGAACGGGAAGGAGTTGGATATCCCATCTCATGTTATAGGACGGGTCTCAGGTTTGATATTAGAAGCATTGATATATCACATCGCATGCTGTAGGAAGGGTCTCAGGTTTGGTATTAGAAGCATTGAGATATCACATCTCATGCTATCAGAAGGGTCTCAGGATTGGAATGGGAAGCAGTTGGATATCACATCTCATGCTAAAGGGAGGGTCTCAGATTTTGAAGGGGAAGGATTTGGATATCACATCTCATGTTATCGGAAGGATCTCAGGTTTGGTATTAGAAGTATTGAGATATCACATCCCATGCTATAGGACGGGTCTCAGGTTTGATATTAGAAGCATTGAGATATCCCATCGCATGCTGTAGGAAGGGTCTCAGGTTTGGTATTAGAAGCATTGAGATATCACATCTCATGCTATCAGAAGGGTCTCAGGATTGGAATGGGAAGCAGTTGGATATCACATCTCATGCTAAAGGGAGGGTCTCAGGATTGGAATGGGAAGGAGTTGGATATCACATCTCATGCTAAAGGAAGGGTCTCAGGTTTGGTAGAAGCATTGAGATATCACATCTCATGCTATAGGAAGGGTCTCAGGATTGGAATGGGAAGGACTTAGATATCACATATCATGCTATAGGGAGGGTCTCAGTTTTGATATTAGAAGCATTGAGATATCAGATCTCATGCTATCGGAAGTGTCTCAGGATTGGAATGGGAAGGAGCTGGATATCACATCTCATGCTAAAGGAAGGGTCTCAGGTTTGGAACGGGAAGGAGTTGGATATCACATCTCATGTTATAGGAAGGGTCTCAGGTTTGGGATAAGCATTGAGATATCACATCTCTGCTATCGGAAGTGTCTCAGGATTGGAATGGGAAGGAGTTGGATATCCTATCTCATGTTATAGGACGGGTCTCAGGTTTGTTATTAGAATCATTGAGATATCATATTTCATGCTGTAGGAAGGGTCTAAGGATTGGAATGGGAAGGACTTGGATATCACATCTCATGCTATAGATAGGCTCTCAGGTTTGGAAAGGGAAGGAGTTGGATATCACATTTCATGTTAGAGGAAGGATCTCAGGTTTGGTATTAGAGGCATTGAGATATCACATCTCATGCTATAGGAAGGGTCTCAGGTTGGAATGGGAAGGAGTTGGATATCACATCTCATGTTATAGGAAGGCTCTGAGGTTTGGAAGGGGAAAGAGTTGGATATCACATTTCATGTTAGAAGTAGGATCTCAGATTTGGTATTAGAGGCATTGAGATATCACATCTCATGCTATCAGAAGGGTCTCAGGATTGGAAGGGGAAGGAGTTGGATATCACATCTCATGCTAAAGGGAGGGTCTCAGGTTTGGAAGGGGAAGGATTTGGATATCACATCTCATGTTATGGGAAGGATCTCAGGTTTGGTATTAGAAGCATTGAGATATCACATCTCATGCTATCGGAAGGATCTCAGGTTTGGTATTAGAAGCATTGAGATATCACATCTCATGCTATCAGAAGGGTCTCAGGATTGGAATGGGAAGGAGTTGGATATCACATCTCATGCTAAAGGGAGGGTCTCAGGTTTGGAAGGGGAAGGATTTGGATATCACATCTCATGTTATCGGAAGGATCTCAGGTTTGGTATTAGAAGTATTGAGATATCACATCTCATGCTATAGGAAGGGTCTCAGGATTGGAATGGGAAGGAGTTGGATATCCCATTTCATGCTAAAGGAAGGGTCTCAGGTTTGGTAGAAGCATTGAGATATCACATCTCATGCTATAGGAAGGGTCTCAGGATTGGAATGGGAAGGACTTAGATATCACATATCATGCTATAGGGAGGGTCTCAGTTTTGATATTAGAAGCATTGAGATATCACATCTCATGCTATCGGAAGTGTCTCAGGATTGGAATGGGAAGGAGCTGGATATCACATCTCATGCTAAAGGAAGGGTCTCAGGTTTGGAACGGGAAGGAGTTGGATATCCGATCTCATGTTATAGGAAGGGTCTCAGGTTTGGTATAAGCATTGAGATATCAAATCTCTGCTATCGGAAGTGTCTCAGGATTGGAATGGGAAGGAGTTGGATATCCCATCTCATGTTATAGGACGGGTCTCAGGATTGTTATTAGAATCATTGAGATATCATATTGCATGCTGTAGGAAGGGTCTAAGGATTGGAATGGGAAGGACTTGGATATCACATCTCATGCTATAGGAAGGGTCTCAGGTTTAGTATAAGCATTGAGATATCACATCTCATGCTATAGGAAGGGTCTCAGGATTGGAATGGAAGGAGTTGGATATCACATCTCATGTTATAGGAAGGGTCTCAGGTTTGGTATAAGCATTGAGATATCACATCTCATGCTATAGGAAGGGTCTCAGGATTGAAATGGGAAGGAGTTGTATATGACATCTCATGCCGTAGGAAGGGTCTCAGGTTTGGTATAAGCATTGAGATATCACATCTCTGCTATCGGAAGGGTCTCAGGATTGGAATGGGAAGGAGTTGGATATCCCATCTCATGTTATAGGAAGAGTCTCAGGTTTGGTATTAGAAGCATTGAGATATCACATCTCATGCTATAGGAAGTGTCTCAGGATTGGAATGGGAAGGACTTGGATATCACATCTCATGCTATAGGGAGGGTCTCAAGTTTGTATTAGAAGAATTGAGATATCACATCTCATGCTATAGGAAGGGTCTCAGGATTGGAATGGGAAGGAGTTGGATATCACATCTCATGCTATAGGAAGGGTCTCAGGTTTGGTATAAGCAGTGAGATATCACATCTCATGCTATAGGAAGTGTCTCAAGATTGGAATGGGAAGGAGATGGATATCACATCTCATGTTATAGGAAGGATCTCAGGTTTGGTATAAGCATTGAGATATCACATCTCTGCTATCGGAAGGGTCTCAGGATTGGAATGGGAAGGAGTTGGATATTCCCATCTCATGTTACAGGAAGGGTCTCAGGTTTGGTATTAGAAGCATTGAGATATCACATCTCATGCTATAGGAAGGGTCTCAGGATTGGAATGGGAAGGACTTGGATATCACATCTCATACTATAGGGAGGGTCTCAAGTTTGATATTAGAAGCATTGAGATATCACATCTCATGATATCGGAAGGGTCTCAGGATTGAAATGGGAAGGAGTTGGATATCACATCTCATGATAAAGGAAGGGTCTAAGGTTTGGAAGGGGAAGGATTTGGATATCACATCTCATGTTATAGGACGGGTCTCAGGTTTGGTATTAGAAGCATTGAGATATCAAGTCTCATGGTATAGGAAGGGTCTCAGAATTGGAATGGGAAGGAGTTGGATATCACATCTCAAGCTATAGGAAGGGTCTCAGGATTGGAATGGGAAGGAGTTTGATATCACATCTCATGCCATAGTATGGGTCTCAGGTTTGGTAGAAGCATTGGGATATCACATCTCATGCTATCGGAAGGGTATCAGGATTGGATTTGGAAGGAGTTGGATATCCCATCTCATGCTATAGGAAGGGTCTCAGGTTGGAATGGGAAGGAGTTGGATATCACATCTCATGCTAAAGGAAGGGTCTCAGGTTTGGTATTAGAGGCATTGAGATATCACATCTCATGCTATCAGAAGGGTCTCAGGATTGGAATGGGAAGGAGTTGGATATCACATCTCATGCTAAAGGGAGGGTCTCAGGTTTGGAAGGGGAAGGATTTGGATATCACATCTCATGTTATAGGAAGGATCTCAGGTTTGGTATTAGAAGCATTGAGATATCACATCTCATGCTATCGGAAGGATCTCAGGTTTGGTATTAGAAGCATTGAGATATCACATCTCATGCTATCAGAAGGGTCTCAGGATTGGTATGGGAAGGAGTTGGATATCACATCTCATGCTAAAGGGAAGGTCTCAGGTTTGGAAGGGGAAGGATTTGGATATCACATCTCATGTTATCGGAAGGATCTCAGGTTTGGTATTAGAAGTATTGAGATATCACATCTCATGCTATAGGAAGGGTCTCAGGATTGGAATGGGAAGGAGTTGGATATCACATCTCATGCTAAAGGAAGGGTCTCAGGTTTTGTAGAAGCATTGAGATATCACATCTCATGCTATAGGGAGGGTCTCAGTTTTGATATTAGAAGCATTGAGTTATCACATCTCATGCTATCGGAAGTGTCTCAGGATTGGAATGGGAAGGAGTTGGATATCACATCTCATGCTATAGGAAGGATCTCAGGTTTGGAATGGGAAGGAGTTGGATATCCCATCTCATGTTATAGGACGGGTCTCAGGTTTGGTATAAGCATTGAGATATCACATCTCTGCTATCGGAAGTGTCTCAGGATTGGAATGGGAAGGACTTGGATATCACATCTCATGCTATAGATAGGCTCTCAGGTTTGGAAAGGGAAGGAGTTGGATATCACATTTCATGTTAAAGGAAGGATCTCAGGTTTGGTATTAGAGGCATTGAGATATCACATCTCATGCTATAGGAAGGGTCTCAGGATTGGAATGGGAAGGAGTTGGGTATCACATCTCATGCTATAGGAAGGTCTCAGGTTTGGTATAAGCATTGAGTTATCACATCTCATGCTATAGGAAGGGTCTCAGGATTGGAATGGAAGGAGTTGGATTTCACATCTCATGCTATAGGAAGGATCTCAGGTTTGGTATTAGAAGCATTGAGACATCACATCTCATGCTATAGGAAGGGTCTCAGGATTGGAATGGGAAGGAGTTGGATATCACATCTCATGCTATAGGAAGGGTCTCAGGATTGGAATGGAAAGGAGTTGTATATGACATCTCATGCCGTAGGAAGGGTCTCAGGTTTGGTATAAGCATTGAGATATCACATCTCTGCTATCGGAAGGGTCTCAGGATTGGAATGGGAAGGAGTTGGATATCCCATCTCATGTTATAGGAAGAGTCTCAGGTTTGGTATTAGAAGCATTGAGATATCACATCTCATGCTATAGGAAGTGTCTCAGGATTGGAATGGGAAGGACTTGGATATCACATCTCATGCTATAGGGAGGGTCTCAAGTTTGATATTAGAAGCATTGAGATATCACATCTCATGCTATAGGAAGGGTCTCAGGATTGGAATGGGAAGGAGTTGGATATCACATCTCATGCTATAGGAAGGGTCTCAGGATTGGAATGGGAAGGAGTTGGATATCACATCTCATGTTATAGGAAGGATCTCAGGTTTGGTATAAGCATTGAGATATCACATCTCTGCTATCGGACGGGTCTCAGGATTGGAATGGGAAGGAGTTGGATATTCCCATCTCATGTTATAGGAAGGGTCTCAGGTTTGGTATTAGAAGCATTGAGATATCACATCTCATGCTGTAGGAAGGGTCTCAGGATTGGAATGGGAAGGAGTTGGATATCACATCTCATGCTAAAGGGAGGGTCTCAGGTTTGGAAGGGGAAGGATTTGGATATCACATCTTATGTTATAGGAAGGATCACAGGTTTGGTATTAGAAGCATTGAGATATCACATCTCATGCTATCGGAAGGGTCTCAGGATTGGAATGGGAAGGAGTTGGATATCACATCTCATGCTATAGGAAGGGTCTCAGGTTTGGAACGGGAAGGAGTTGGATATCACATGTCATGTTATATTAAGAGTCTCAGGTTTGGTATAAGCATTGAGATATCACATCTCTGCTATCGGAGGTGTCTCAGGATTGGGATGGGAAGGAGTTGGATATCACATCTCATGCTAGAGGAAGGGTATCAGGTTTGGAACGGGAAGGAGTTGGATATCCCATCTCATGTTATAGGACGGGTCTCAGGTTTGGTATTAGACGCATTGAGATATCACATCGCATGCTGTAGGAAGGATCTCAGGTTTGGAATGGGAAGGAATTGGATATCACATCTCATGTCATAGGAAGTATCTCAGGTTTGGTATTAGAAGCATTGAGATATCACATCTCATGCTATAGGAATGGTCTCAGGATTGGAATGGGTAGGAGTTGGATATTACATTCTTGCTATAGGAAGGGTCTCATGTTTGGAATGGGAAGGAGTTGGATATCACATATGCTATAGGAAGGGTCTCAGGTTTGGAACGGGAAGGAGTTGGATATCACATCTCATGTTATAGGAAGGGTCTCAGGTTTGGTATAAGCATTGAGATATCACATCTCTGCTATCGGAAGTGGCTCAGGATTGGAATGGGAAGGAGTTGGATATCCCATCTCATGTTATAGGACGGGTCTCTGGTTTGGTATTAGAATCATTGAGATATCACATCGCATGCTGTAGGAAGGGTCTAAGGATTGGAATGGGATGGACTTGGATATCACATCTCATGCTATAGGTAGGCTCTCAGGTTTGGTATAAGCATTGAGATATCACATCTCATGCTATAGGAAGGGTCTCAGGATTGGAATGGGAAGGATTTGGATATCACATCTCATGCTATAGGAAGGGTCTCAGGTTTGGTATAAGCATGGAGATATCACTTCTCATGCTATAGGAAGTGTCTCAGGATTGGAATTGGAAGGAGTTGGATATCACATCTCATGTTATAGGAAGGATCTCAGGTTTGGTATTAGAAGCATCGAGACATCACATCTCATGCTATAGGAAGTGTCTCAGGATTGGAATGGGAAGGAGTTGGATATCACATCTCATGCTAAAGGGAGGGTCTCAGGTTTGGAAGGGGAAGGATTTGGATATTACATCTCGTGTTATAGGAATGATCTCAGGTTTGGTATTAGAAGCATTGAGATATCACATCTCATGCTATCGGAAGGATCTCAGGTTTGGTATTAGAAGCATTGAGATATCAAAACTCATGCTATAGGAAGGGTCTCAGGATTGGAATGGGAAGGAGTTCGATATCACATCTCATGCTATAGGAAGGGTCTCAGGATTGGAATGGGAAGGATTTTTATATGACATCTCATGCCATAGGAAGGATCTCAGGTTTGGTATTAGAAGCATTGAGACATCACATCTCATGTTATAGGAAGGGTCTCAGGATTGGAATGAGAAGGAGTTGGATATCACATCTCATGCTATAGGAAGGGTCTCAGGTTTGGTATAAGCATTGAGATATCACATCTCATGCTATAGGAAGGGTCTCAGGATTGGAATGGGAAGGAGTTGTATATGACATCTGTAAGGATATTTGGCGTGTTATAGCACAGAGTACAGCACTACTGCACAGGTAGCATTTTTTTTTTGATGCAGCACCACCACATGGGTGTGGTGCATTGCTATATGTGTTGCCAGAGTGACATGGACATATAAGTAAAGACAGGCTATTCAGTCAAAAACGATTTTTACATATAAGATGCAAATCTATTTTTACAGTTAAAAGCACACATGTGCCCATTCAAAATGCACACTATTTTTCACCTGAAATGCCTATGTTGCAAGAGACACATTTGAAAATTAATAACTAACCTTATTAATAACTAACCTGACTAATAAAACTTCATTTAACATAACCCACTAATAAAAATGTGTCTCCACTGCAGAATTAGGCCTACTCTGAAAGTGAACTTTTAAACGCACATTCATTTTTTTTCTCTGCTGCTCTGTCCACATAACTACAGGAAGCAAAGAGCTCGAAGGAACAGGAAATCAGTTTGTTACAATTTTTACTGTAGAAGTGAGCCATTGTGTAGTGAGGGAGGAGATGACATGATTGATTCTGATTGGAGCAGCGTCATAGCAAGTATCATGCTAGAGGCTGTGATTAGAACTTTGCTGGAGAAGCTTGAGGGGAGGGAGAACAATCGAGATCTTGCAGAGCTGGGAGAAGGATCTGTTTCCTGGCTGAGGCATTCCTGCTGCAAAAGCTGAGAGTTCCAGGCAATAACCCCGGTTTGAGAACGGCAGACGCTTGTTCTCACTGGGTTGATTTTCAAGGGAGCCAAATTCAGAAAGAGAATAGCCGAAGAAAACTCATGCTGAACAGATAAGGTAATTACAGAAGCGAGTGGGAGCTGTGCGAAAGTGTGCGAAACTGTTCAGTCAGTGTATTAAAGGGAGTCTCAGTCTCTTATCAGCATATTTAATGTTACCAATTGAATATATTCTCGCAGCTCTCTGTTCATTTTATCACAAATAATGTTGTACCATTTCATTTATTTCTGTAAAAAAAGTTAAACTGTGTTTAAAAGAAATTGCTATAATACAAAAACATTTGAAAACAGATAGCTAGTGTGTATTATTTCTTTCTTTCATTTTGCATGGGAAAAGGTTTAAACATGGGTAGATTTTTAAACAGTGCAATTGTCATTTTAAAACAGATGTGTGCATGATTCTATTCAGTATGGACAGTTGTGAGTGACTGTTTGTAGCATAGCCTGTTGGAGGTACATGAGTCAACGGGAAGAGAGACTCCCTGGACATAGTTCCCTACCGTATATAAGGTAGTGGAAATTACCACAAAAATACCACAATAGCCCATGGTGGCACACAACACTAACACTGAAAATGTGGTATCCCTAAAATGTAGGCCTGAGGTCTCTCTAGTGATCAAGAACAATCTAGATAAAAAACAAGGGATGTTGGATATTGGGGCCACAAATAAACCAACCACTATACCAACCAACCACGCAAACTACCGCGCACATCATCTAAATAGGTCTGAATTCTGAAATAATGCAATGTATTATTGTCATGTGTGACCCAATATGAATACAGAGAGTGATTATTGCTAAAGGTATTTTGGCGGTAAGAAAATACCGCAAAGCCCCAAATATCCACAAAATTCCCAACACATCTCATGCCACAGGAAGGGTCTCAGGTTTGGTATAAGCATTGAGATATCACATCTCTGCTATCGGAAGGGTCTCAGGATTGGAATGGGAAGGAGTTGGATATCCCATATTATGTTATAGGAAGGGTCTCAGGTTTGGTATTAGAAGCATTGAGATATCACATCTCATGCTATAGGAAGGGTCTCAGGATTGGAATGGGAAGGACTTGGATATCACATCTCATGCTATAGGGAGGGTCTCACGTTTGGAAAGGGAAGGAGTTGGATATCACATTTCATGTTAGAGGTAGGATCTCAGGTTTGGTATTAGAAGCATTGAGATATCACATCTCATGCTATCAGAAGTATCTCAGGTTTGGTATTAGAGGCATTGAGATATCACATCTCATGCTATCTATCATAAGGGTCTCAGGATTGGAATGGGAAGGAGTTGGATATCACATCGCATGCTAAAGGGAGGGTCTCAGGTTTGGAAGGGGAAGGATTTGGATATCACATCACATGTTATAAGAAGGATCTCAGGTTTGGTATTAGAAGCACTGAGATATCACATCTCATGCTATCGGAAGGGTCTCAGGATTGGAATGGGAAGGAGTTGGATATCACATCTCATGCTAAAGGGAGGGTCTCAGGTTTGGAAGGGGAAGGATTTGGATATCACATCTCATGTTATAGGAAGGATCTCAGGTTTGGTATTAGAAGCATTGAGATATCACATCTCATGCTATCGGAAGGATCTCAGGTTTGGTATTAGAGGCATTGAGATATCACATCGCATGCTATCAGAAGGGTCTCGGGATTGGAATGGGAAGGAGTTGGATATCACATCTCATGCTAAAGGGAGGGTCTCGGGTTTGGAAGGGGAAGGATTTGGATATCACCTCTCATGTTATAGGAAGGATCTCAGGTTTGGTATTAGCATTGAGATATCCCATCTGATGCTATAGGAAGGGTCTCAGGTTTGGAATCGGAAGGAGTTGTATATGACATCTCATGCCATAGGAAGGGTCTCAGGTTTGGTATAAGCATTGAGATATCACATCTCTGCTATCGGAAGGGTCTCAGGATTGGAATGGGAAGGACTTGGATATCACATCTCATGCTATAGATAGGCTCTCAGGTTTGGAAAGGGAAGGAGTTGGATATCACATTTCATGTTAGAGGAAGGATCTCAGGTTTGGTATTAGAGGCATTGAGATATCACATCTCATGCTATAGGAAGGGTCTCAGGTTGGAATGGGAAGGAGTTGGATATCACATCTCATGTTAAAGGGAGGGTCTCAGAATTGGAAGGGGAAGGATTTGGATATCACATCTCATGTTATAGGAAGGATCTCAGGTTTGGTATTAGAAGCATTGAGATATCACATCTCATGCTATCGGAAGGATCTCAGGTTTGGTATTAGAAGCATTGAGATATCACATCTCATGCTATAAGAAGGGTCTCAGGATTGGAATGGGAAGGAGTTGGATATCACATCTCATGCTAAAGGGAGGGTCTCAGGTTTGGAAGGGGAAGGATCTGGATATCACATCTCATGTTATCGGAAGGATCTCAGGTTTGGTATTAGAAGTATTGAGATATCACATCTCATGCTATAGGAAGGGTCTCAGGATTGGAATGGGAAGGAGTTGGATATCACATCTCATGCTAAAGGAAGGGTCTCAGGTTTGGTAGAAGAATTGAGATATCACATCTCATGCTATAGGAAGGGTCTCAGGATTGGAATGGGAAGGACTTAGATATCACATATCATGCTATAGGGAGGGTTTCCGTTTTGATATTAGAAGCATTGAGATATCACATCTCATGCTATCGGAAGTGTCTCAGGATTGGAATGGGACGGAGCTGGATATCACATCTCATGCTAAAGGAAGGGTCTCAGGTTTGGAACGGGAAGGAGTTGGATATCCGATCTCATGTTATAGGAAGGGTCTAAGGTCTGGTATAAGCATTGAGATATCACATCTCTGCTATCGGAAGTGTCTCAGGATTGGAATGGGAAGGAGTTGGATATCCCATCTCATGTTATAGGAAGGGTCTCAGGTTTGGTATAAGCATTGAGATATCACATCTCATACTATAGGAAGGGTCTCAGGATTGGAATGGGAAGGAGTTGGATATCACATCTCATGCTATAGGAAGGGTCTCAGGTTTGGTATAAGCATTGAGATATCACATCTCATGCTATAGGAAGGGTCTCAGGATTGGAATGGGAAGGAGTTGTATATGACATCTCATGCCGTAGGAAGGGTCTCAGGTTTGGTATAAGCATTGAGATATCACATCTCATGCTATAGGAAGGGTCTCAGGATTGGAATGGGAAGGAGTTGGATATCACATCTCATGCTATAAGGAAGGGTCTCAGGTTTGGTATAAGCATTGAGATGTCACATCTCATGCTATAGGAAGGGTCTCAGGATTGGAATGGGAAGGAGTTGTATATGACATCTCATGCCGTAGGAAGGGTCTCAGGTTTGGTATAAGCATTGAGATATCACATCTCTGCTATCGGAAGGGTCTCAGGATTGGAATGGGAAGGAGTTGGATATCCCATCTCATGTTATAGGAAGAGTCTCAGGTTTGGTATTAGAAGCATTGAGATATCACATCTCATGCTATAGGAAGTGTCTCAGGATTGGAATGGGAAGGACTTGGATATCACATCTCATGCTATAGGGAGGCTCTCAAGTTTGATATTAGAAGCATTGAGATATCACATCTCATGCTATAGGAAGGGTCTCAGGATTGGAATGGGAAGGAGTTGGATATCACATCTCATGCTATAGGAAGGGTCTCAGGTTTGGTATAAGCAGTGAGATATCACATCTCATGCTATAGGAAGTGTCTCAGGATTGGAATGGGAAGGAGTTGGATATCACATCTCATGTTATAGGAAGGATCTCAGGTTTGGTATAAGAATTGAGATATCACATCTCTGCTATCGGAAGGGTCTCAGGATTGGAATGGGAAGGAGTTGGATATTCCAATCTCATGTTATAGGAAGGGTCTCAGGTTTGGTATTAGAAGTATTGAGATATCACATCTCATGCTATCGGAAGGATCTCAGGTTTGGTATTAGAAGCATTGAGATATCACATCTCATGCTATCAGAAGGGTCTCAGGATTGGAATGGGAAGGAGATGGATATCACATCTCATGCTAAAGGGAGGGTCTCAGGTTTGGAAGGGGAAGGATTTGGATATCACATCTCATGTTATCGGAAGGATCTCAGGTTTGGTATTAGAAGTATTGAGATATCACATCTCATGCTATAGGAAGGGTCTCAGGATTGGAATGGGAAGGAGTTGGATATCACATCTCATGCTAAAGGAAGGGTCTCAGGTTTGGTAGAAGCATTGAGATATCACATCTCATGCTATAGGAAGGGTCTCAGGATTGGAATGGGAAGGACTTAGATATCACATATCATGCTATAGGGAGGGTTTCCGTTTTGATATTAGAAGCATTGAGATATCACATCTCATGCTATCGGAAGTGTCTCAGGATTGGAATGGGAAGGAGCTGGATATCACATCTCATGCTAAAGGAAGGGTCTCAGGTTTGGAACGGGAAGGAGTTGGATATCCGATCTCATGTTATAGGAAGGGTCTAAGGTCTGGTATAAGCATTGAGATATCACATCTCTGCTATCGGAAGTGTCTCAGGATTGGAATGGGAAGGAGTTGGATATCCCATCTCATGTTATAGGAAGGGTCTCAGGTTTGGTATAAGCATTGAGATATCACATCTCATGCTATAGGAAGGGTCTCAGGATTGGAATGGGAAGGAGTTGGATATCACATCTCATGCTATAGGAAGGGTCTCAGGTTTGGTATAAGCATTGAGATATCACATCTCATGCTATAGGAAGGGTCTCAGGATTGGAATGGGAAGGAGTTGTATATGACATCTCATGCCGTAGGAAGGGTCTCAGGTTTGGTATAAGCATTGAGATATCACATCTCATGCTATAGGAAGGGTCTCAGGATTGGAATGGGAAGGATTTGGATATCACATCTCATGCTATAGGAAGGGTCTCAGGTTTGGTATAAGCATTGAGATATCACATCTCATGCTATAGGAAGGGTCTCAGGATTGGAATGGGAAGGAGTTGTATATGACATCTCATGCCGTAGGAAGGGTCTCAGGTTTGGTATAAGCATTGAGATATCACATCTCTGCTATCGGAAGGGTCTCAGGATTGGAATGGGAAGGAGTTGGATATCCCATCTCATGTTATAGGAAGAGTCTCAGGTTTGGTATTAGAAGCATTGAGATATCACATCTCATGCTATAGGAAGTGTCTCAGGATTGGAATGGGAAGGACTTGGATATCACATCTCATGCTATAGGGAGGCTCTCAAGTTTGATATTAGAAGCATTGAGATATCACATCTCATGCTATAGGAAGGGTCTCAGGATTGGAATGGGAAGGAGTTGGATATCACATCTCATGCTATAGGAAGGGTCTCAGGTTTGGTATAAGCAGTGAGATATCACATCTCATGCTATAGGAAGTGTCTCAGGATTGGAATGGGAAGGAGTTGGATATCACATCTCATGTTATAGGAAGGATCTCAGGTTTGGTATAAGAATTGAGATATCACATCTCTGCTATCGGAAGGGTCTCAGGATTGGAATGGGAAGGAGTTGGATATTCCAATCTCATGTTATAGGAAGGGTCTCAGGTTTGGTATTAGAAGCATTGAGATATCACATCTCATGCTATAGGAAGGGTCTCAGGATTGGAATGGGAAGGACTTGGATATCACATCTCATGCTATAGGGAGGGTCTCAAGTTTGATATTAGAAGCATTGAAATATTACATCTCATGATATCGGAAGGGTCTCAGGATTGGAATGGGAAGGAGTTGGATATCACATCTCATGATAAAGGAAGGGTCTAAGGTTTGGAAGGGGAAGGATTTGGATATCACATCTCATGTTATAGGACGGGTCTCAGGTTTGGTATTAGAAGCATTGAGATATCAAGTCTCATGGTATAGGAAGGGGATCAGAATTGGAATGGGAAGGAGTTGGATGTCATATCTCAAGCTATAGGAAGGGTCTCAGGATTGGAATGGGAATGAGTTGGATATCCCATCTCATGTTATAGGAAGGGTCTCAGGTTTGGTATAAGCATTGAGATATCACATCTCTGCTATAGGAAGGGTCTCAGGATTGGAATGGGAAGGAGTTGTATATGACATCTCATGCCGTAGGAAGGGTCTCAGGTTTGGTATAAGCATTGAGATATCACATCTCTGCTATCGGAAGGGTCTCAGGATTGGAATGGGAAGGAGTTGGATATCCCATCTCATGTTATAGGAAGAGTCTCAGGTTTGGTATTAGAAGCATTGAGATATTACATCTCATGCTATAGGAAGTGTCTCAGGATTGGAATGGGAAGGACTTGGATATCACATCTCATGCTATAGGGAGGCTCTCAAGTTTGATATTAGAAGCATTGAGATATCACATCTCATGCTATAGGAAGGGTCTCAGGATTGGAATGGGAAGGAGTTGGATATCACATCTCATGCTATAGGAAGGGTCTCAGGTTTGGTATAAGCAGTGAGATATCACATCTCATGCTATAGGAAGTGTCTCAGGATTGGAATGGGAAGGAGTTGGATATCACATCTCATGTTATAGGAAGGATCTCAGGTTTGGTATAAGAATTGAGATATCACATCTCTGCTATCGGAAGGGTCTCAGGATTGGAATGGGAAGGAGTTGGATATTCCAATCTCATGTTATAGGAAGGGTCTCAGGTTTGGTATTAGAAGCATTGAGATATCACATCTCATGCTATAGGAAGGGTCTCAGGATTGGAATGGGAAGGACTTGGATATCACATCTCATGCTATAGGGAGGGTCTCAAGTTTGATATTAGAAGCATTGAGATATTACATCTCATGATATCGGAAGGGTCTCAGGATTGGAATGGGAAGGCGTTGGATAATACATCTCATGATAAAGGAAGGGTCTAAGGTTTGGAAGGGGAAGGATTTGGATATCACATCTCATGTTATAGGACGGGTCTCAGGTTTGGTATTAGAAGCATTGAGATATCAAGTCTCATGGTATAGGAAGGGGATCAGAATTGGAATGGGATGGAGTTGGATGTCACATCTCAAGCTATAGGAAGGGTCTCAGGATTGGAATGGGAAGGAGTTGGATATCCCATCTCATGTTATAGGAAGGGTCTCAGGTTTGGTATAAGCATTGAGATATCACATCTCTGCTATCGGAAGTGTCTCAGGATTGGAATGGGAAGGAGTTGGATATCCCATCTCATGTTATAGGAAGGGTCTCAGGTTTGGTATAAGCATTGAGATATCACATCTCATGCTATAGGAAGGGTCTCAGGATTGGAATGGGAAGGAGTTGGATATCACATCTCATGCTATAGGAAGGGTCTCAGGTTTGGTATAAGCATTGAGATATCACATCTCATGCTATAGGAAGGGTCTCAGGATTGGAATGGGAAGGAGTTGGATATCACATCTCATGCTATAGGAAGGGTCTCAGGTTTGGTATAAGCATTGAGATATCACATCTCATGCTATAGGAAGGGTCTCAGGATTGGAATGGGAAGGAGTTGTATATGACATCTCATGCCGTAGGAAGGGTCTCAGGTTTGGTATAAGCATTGAGATATCACATCTCTGCTATCGGAAGGGTCTCAGGATTGGAATGGGAAGGAGTTGGATATCCCATCTCATGTTATAGGAAGAGTCTCAGGTTTGGTATTAGAAGCATAGAGATATCACATCTCATGCTATAGGAAGTGTCTCAGGATTGGAATGGGAAGGACTTGGATACACATCTCATGCTATAGGGAGGCTCTCAAGTTTGATATTAGAAGCATTGAGATATCACATCTCATGCTATAGGAAGGGTCTCAGGATTGGAATGGGAAGGAGTTGGATATCACATCTCATGCTATAGGAAGGGTCTCAGGTTTGGTATAAGCAGTGAGATATCACATCTCATGCTATAGGAAGTGTCTCAGGATTGGAATGGGAAGGAGTTGGATATCACATCTCATGTAATAGGAAGGATCTCAGGTTTGGTATAAGAATTGAGATATCACATCTCTGCTATCGGAAGGGTCTCAGGATTGGAATGGGAAGGAGTTGGATATTCCAATCTCATGTTATAGGAAGGGTCTCAGGTTTGGTATTAGAAGCATTGAGATATCACATCTCATGCTATAGGAAGGGTCTCAGGATTGGAATGGGAAGGACTTGGATATCACATCTCATGCTATAGGGAGGGTCTCAAGTTTGATATTAGAAGCATTGAGATATTACATCTCATGATATCGGAAGGGTCTCAGGATTGGAATGGGAAGGAGTTGGATATCACATCTCATGATAAAGGAAGGGTCTAAGGTTTGGAAGGGGAAGGATTTGGATATCACATCTCATGTTATAGGACGGGTCTCAGGTTTGGTATTAGAAGCATTGAGATATCAAGTCTCATGGTACAGGAAGGGGATCAGAATTGGAATGGGAAGGAGTTGGATGTCACATCTCAAGCTATAGGAAGGGTCTCAGGATTGGAATGGGAAGGACTTGGATATCACATCTCATGCTATAGGGAGGGTCTCAAGTTTGATATTAGAAGCATTGAGATATCACATCTCATGATATCGGAAGGGTCTCAGGATTGGAATGGGAAGGAGTTGGATATCACATCTCATGATAAAGGAAGGGTCAAGGTTTGGAAGGGGAAGGATTTGGATATCACATCTCATGTTATACGACGGGTCTCAGGTTTGGTATTAGAAGCATTGAGATATCAAGTCTCATGGTATAGGAAGGGGCTCAGAATTGGAATGGGAAGGAGTTGGATATCAAGTCTCATGGTATAGGAGGGGGCTCAGAATTGGAATGGGAAGGAGTTGGATATCACATCTCATGCTAAAGGGAGGGTCTCAGGTTTGGAAGGGGAAGGATTTGGATATCACATCTCATGTTATAGGAAGGATCTCAGGTTTGGTATTTGAAGCATTGAGATATCACATCTCATGCTATCGGAAGGATCTCAGGTTTGGTATTAGAAGCATTGAGATATCACATCTCATGCTATCAGAAGGGTCTCAGGATTGGAAGGGGAAGGATTTGGATATCACATCTCATGTTATCGGAAGGATCTCAGGTTTGGTATTAGAAGTATTGAGATATCACATCTCATGCTATAGGAAGGGTCTCAGGATTGGAATGGGAAGGAGTTGGATATCACATCTCATGCTAAAGGAAGGGTCTCAGGTTTGGTAGAAGCATTGAGATATCACATCTCATGCTATAGGAAGGGTCTCAGGATTGGAATGGAAAGGAGTTGGATATCACATCTCATGCTATAGGAAGGGTCTCAGGTTTGGTATAAGCATTGAGATATCACATCTCATGCTATAGGAAGGGTCTCAGGATTGGAATGGGAAGGAGTTGTATATGACATCTCATGCCGTAGGAAGGGTCTCAGGTTTGGTATAAGCATTGAGATATCACATCTCATGCTATAGGAACGGTCTCAGGATTGGAATGGGAAGGAGTTGGATATCACATCTCATGCTATAGGAAGGGTCTCAGGTTTGGTATAAGCATTGAGATATCACATCTCATGCTATAGGAAGGGTCTCAGGATTGGAATGGGAAGGAGTTGTATATGACATCTCATGCCGTAGGAAGGGTCTCAGGTTTGATATAAGCATTGAGATATCACATCTCTGCTATCGGAAGGGTCTCAGGATTGGAATGGGAAGGAGTTGGATATCCCATCTCATGTTATAGGAAGAGTCTCAGGTTTGGTATTAGAAGCATTGAGATATCACATCTCATGCTATAGGAAGTGTCTCAGGATTGGAATGGGAAGGACTTGGATATCACATCTCATGCTATAGGGAGGCTCTCAAGTTTGATATTAGAAGCATTGAGATATCACATCTCATGCTATAGGAAGGGTCTCAGGATTGGAATGGGAAGGAGTTGGATATCACATCTCATGCTATAGGAAGGGTCTCAGGTTTGATATAAGCAGTGAGATATCACATCTCATGCTATAGGAAGTGTCTCAGGATTGGAATGGGAAGGAGTTGGATATCACATCTCATGTTATAGGAAGGATCTCAGGTTTGGTATAAGAATTGAGATATCACATCTCTGCTATCGGAAGGGTCTCAGGGTTGGAATGGGAAGGAGTTGGATATTCCAATCTCATGTTATAGGAAGGGTCTCAGGTTTGGTATTAGAAGCATTGAGATATCACATCTCATGCTATAGGAAGGGTCTCAGGATTGGAATGGGAAGGACTTGGATATCACATCTCATGCTATAGGGAGGGTCTCAAGTTTGATATTAGAAGCATTGAGATATCACATCTCATGATATCGGAAGGGTCTCAGGATTGGAATGGGAAGGAGTTGGATATCACATCTCATGATAAAGGAAGGGTCTAAGCTTTGGAAGTGGAAGGATTTGTATATCTCATCTCATGTTATAGGACGGGTCTCAGGTTTGGTATTAGAAGCATTGAGATATCAAGTCTCATGGTATAGGAAGGGGCTCAGAATTGGAATGGGAAGGAGTTGGATATCACATCTCAAGCTATAGGAAGGGTCTCAGGATTGGAATGGGAAGGACTTGGATATCACATCTCATGCTATAGGGAGTGTCTCAAGTTTGATATTAGAAGCATTGAGATATCACATCTCATGATATCGGAAGGGTCTCAGGATTGGAATGGGAAGGAGTTGGATATCACATCTCATGATAAAGGAAGGGTCTAAGGTTTGGAAGGGGAAGGATTTGGATATCACATCTCATGTTATAGGACGGGTCTCAGGTTTGGTATTAGAAGCATTGAGATATCAAGTCTCATGGTATAGGAAGGGGCTAAGAATTGGAATGGGAAGGAGTTGGATATCAAGTCTCATGGTATAGGAAGGGGCTCAGAATTGGAATGGGAAGGAGTTGGATATCACATCTCATGTTAAAGGGAGGGTCTCAGGTTTGGAAGGGGAAGGATTTGGATATCACATCTCATGCTAAAGGAAGGGTCTCAGGTTTGGTAGAAGCATTGAGATATCACATCTCATGCTATAGGAAGGGTCTCAGGATTGGAATGGGAAGGACTTAGATATCACATATCATGCTATAGGGAGGGTCTCAGTTTTGATATTAGAAGCATTGAGATATCACATCTCATGCTATCGGAAGTGTCTCAGGATTGGAATGGGAAGGAGCTGGATATCACATCTCATGCTAAAGGAAGGGTCTCAGGTTTGGAATGGGAAGGAGTTGGATATCACATCTCATGTTATAGGAAGGGTCTCAGGTTTGGTATAAGCATTGAGATATCACATCTCTGCTATCGGAAGTGTCTCAGGATTGGAATGGGAAGGAGTTGGATATCCCATCTCATGTTATAGGACGGGTCTCAGGTTTGTTATTAGAATCATTGAGATATCATATTGCATGCTGTAGGAAGGGTCTAAGGATTGGAATGGGAAGGACTTGGATATCACATCTCATGCTATAGATAGGCTCTCAGGTTTGGAAAGGGAAGGAGTTGGATATCACATTTCATGTTAGAGGAAGGATCTCAGGTTCGGTATTAGAGGCATTGAGATATCACATCTCATGCTATAGGAAGGGTCTCAGGATTGGAATGGGAAGGAGTTGGGTATCACATCTCATGCTATAGGAAGGGTCTCAGGTTTGGTATAAGCATTGAGATTTCACATCTCATGCTATAGGAAGGGTCTCAGGATTGGAATGGAAGGAGTTGGATATCACATCTCATGTTATAGGAAGGATCTCAGGTTTGGTATTAGAAGCATTGAGACATCACATCTCATGCTATAGGAAGGGTCTCAGGATTGGAATGGGAAGGAGTTGGATATCACATCTCATGCTATAGGAAGGGTCTCAGGTTTGGTATAAGCATTGAGATATCACATCTCATGCTATAGGAAGGTTCTCAGGATTGGAATGGGAAGGAGTTGTATATGACATCTCATGCCGTAGGAAGGGTCTCAGGTTGGGTATAAGCATTGAGATATCACATCTCTGCTATCGGAAGGGTCTCGGGATTGGAATGGGAAGGAGTTGGATATCCCATCTCATGTTATAGGAAGAGTCTCAGGTTTGGTATTAGAAGCATTGAGATATCACATCTCATGCTATAGGAAGTGTCTCAGGATTGGAATGGGAAGGACTTGGATATCACGACTCATGCTATAGGGAGGGTCTCAAGTTTGATATTAGAAGCATTGAGATATCACATCTCATGCTATAGGAAGGGTCTCAGGATTGGAATGGGAAGGAGTTGGATATCACATCTCATGCTATAGGAAGGGTCTCACGTTTGGTATAAGCAGTGAGATATCACATCTCATGCTATAGGAAGGGTCTCAGGATTGGAATGGGAAGGAGTTGGATATCACATCTCATGTTATAGGAAGGATATCAGGTTTGGTATAAGCATTGAGATATCACATCTCTGCTATCGGAAGGGTCTCAGGATTGGAATGGGAAGGAGTTGGATATTCCCATCTCATGTTATAGGAAGGGTCTCAGGTTTGGTATTAGAAGCATTGAGATATCACATCTCATGCTGTATGAAGGGTCTCAGGATTGGAATGGGAAGGAGTTGGATATCACATCTCATGCTAAAGGGAGGGTCTCAGGTTTGGAAGGGGAAGGATTTGGATATCACATCTCATGTTATAGGAAGGATCACAGGTTTGGTATTAGAAGCATTGAGATATCACATCTCATGCTATAGGAAGGGTCTCAGGATTGGAATGGAAAGGAGTTGGATATCACATCTCATGCTATAGGAAGGGTCTCAGGTTTGGTATAAGCATTGAGATATCACATCTCATGCTATAGGAAGGGTCTCAGGATTGGAATGGGAAGGAGTTGTATATGACATCTCATGCCGTAGGAAGGGTCTCAGGTTTGGTATAAGCATTGAGATATCACATCTCATGCTATAGGAACGGTCTCAGGATTGGAATGGGAAGGAGTTGGATATCACATCTCATGCTATAGGAAGGGTCTCAGGTTTGGTATAAGCATTGAGATATCACATCTCATGCTATAGGAAGGGTCTCAGGATTGGAATGGGAAGGAGTTGTATATGACATCTCATGCCGTAGGAAGGGTCTCAGGTTTGATATAAGCATTGAGATATCACATCTCTGCTATCGGAAGGGTCTCAGGATTGGAATGGGAAGGAGTTGGATATCACATCTCATGCTATAGGAAGGGTCTCACGTTTGGTATAAGCAGTGAGATATCACATCTCATGCTATAGGAAGGGTCTCAGGATTGGAATGGGAAGGAGTTGGATATCACATCTCATGTTATAGGAAGGATATCAGGTTTGGTATAAGCATTGAGATATCACATCTCATGCTATAGGAAGGGTCTCAGGATTGGAATGGGAAGGAGTTGTATATGACATCTAATGCCGTAGGAAGGGTCTCAGGATTGGAATGGGAAGGAGTTGTATATGACATCTCATGCCGTAGGAAGGGTCTCAGGATTGGAATGGGAAGGAGTTGGATATCACATCTCATGTTATAGGAAGGATCTCAGGTTTGGTATAAGAATTGAGATATCACATCTCTGCTATCGGAAGGGTCTCAGGATTGGAATGGGAAGGAGTTGTATATGACATCTCATGCCGTAGGAAGGGTCTCAGGATTGGAATGGGAAGGAGTTGTATATGACATCTCATGCCGTAGGAAGGGTCTCAGGTTTGGTATAAGCATTGAGATATCACATCTCATGCTATAGGAAGGGTCTCAGGATTGGAATGGGAAGGAGTTGTATATGACATCTCATGCCGTAGGAAGGGTCTCAGGTTTGGTATAAGCATTGAGATATCACATCTCATGCTATAGGAACGGTCTCAGGATTGGAATGGGAAGGAGTTGGATATCACATCTCATGCTATAGGAAGGGTCTCAGGTTTGGTATAAGCATTGAGATATCACATCTCATGCTATAGGAAGGGTCTCAGGATTGGAATGGGAAGGAGTTGTATATGACATCTCATGCCGTAGGAAGGGTCTCAGGTTTGATATAAGCATTGAGATATCACATCTCTGCTATCGGAAGGGTCTCAGGATTGGAATGGGAAGGAGTTGGATATCACATCTCATGCTATAGGAAGGGTCTCACGTTTGGTATAAGCAGTGAGATATCACATCTCATGCTATAGGAAGGGTCTCAGGATTGGAATGGGAAGGAGTTGGATATCACATCTCATGTTATAGGAAGGATATCAGGTTTGGTATAAGCATTGAGATATCACATCTCTGCTATCGGAAGGGTCTCAGGATTGGAATGGGAAGGAGTTGGATATTCCCATCTCATGTTATAGGAAGGGTCTCAGGTTTGGTATTAGAAGCATTGAGATATCACATCTCATGCTGTATGAAGGGTCTCAGGATTGGAATGGGAAGGAGTTGGATATCACATCTCATGCTAAAGGGAGGGTCTCAGGTTTGGAAGGGGAAGGATTTGGATATCACATCTCATGTTATAGGAAGGATCACAGGTTTGGTATTAGAAGCATTGAGATATCACATCTCATGCTATAGGAAGGGTCTCAGGATTGGAATGGAAAGGAGTTGGATATCACATCTCATGCTATAGGAAGGGTCTCAGGTTTGGTATAAGCATTGAGATATCACATCTCATGCTATAGGAAGGGTCTCAGGATTGGAATGGGAAGGAGTTGTATATGACATCTCATGCCGTAGGAAGGGTCTCAGGTTTGGTATAAGCATTGAGATATCACATCTCATGCTATAGGAACGGTCTCAGGATTGGAATGGGAAGGAGTTGGATATCACATCTCATGCTATAGGAAGGGTCTCAGGTTTGGTATAAGCATTGAGATATCACATCTCATGCTATAGGAAGGGTCTCAGGATTGGAATGGGAAGGAGTTGTATATGACATCTCATGCCGTAGGAAGGGTCTCAGGTTTGATATAAGCATTGAGATATCACATCTCTGCTATCGGAAGGGTCTCAGGATTGGAATGGGAAGGAGTTGGATATCCCATCTCATGTTATAGGAAGAGTCTCAGGTTTGGTATTAGAAGCATTGAGATATCACATCTCATGCTATAGGAAGTGTCTCAGGATTGGAATGGGAAGGACTTGGATATCACATCTCATGCTATAGGGAGGCTCTCAAGTTTGATATTAGAAGCATTGAGATATCACATCTCATGCTATAGGAAGGGTCTCAGGATTGGAATGGGAAGGAGTTGGATATCACATCTCATGCTATAGGAAGGGTCTCAGGTTTGATATAAGCAGTGAGATATCACATCTCATGCTATAGGAAGTGTCTCAGGATTGGAATGGGAAGGAGTTGGATATCACATCTCATGTTATAGGAAGGATCTCAGGTTTGGTATAAGAATTGAGATATCACATCTCTGCTATCGGAAGGGTCTCAGGGTTGGAATGGGAAGGAGTTGGATATTCCAATCTCATGTTATAGGAAGGGTCTCAGGTTTGGTATTAGAAGCATTGAGATATCACATCTCATGCTATAGGAAGGGTCTCAGGATTGGAATGGGAAGGACTTGGATATCACATCTCATGCTATAGGGAGGGTCTCAAGTTTGATATTAGAAGCATTGAGATATCACATCTCATGATATCGGAAGGGTCTCAGGATTGGAATGGGAAGGAGTTGGATATCACATCTCATGATAAAGGAAGGGTCTAAGCTTTGGAAGTGGAAGGATTTGTATATCTCATCTCATGTTATAGGACGGGTCTCAGGTTTGGTATTAGAAGCATTGAGATATCAAGTCTCATGGTATAGGAAGGGGCTCAGAATTGGAATGGGAAGGAGTTGGATATCACATCTCAAGCTATAGGAAGGGTCTCAGGATTGGAATGGGAAGGACTTGGATATCACATCTCATGCTATAGGGAGTGTCTCAAGTTTGATATTAGAAGCATTGAGATATCACATCTCATGATATCGGAAGGGTCTCAGGATTGGAATGGGAAGGAGTTGGATATCACATCTCATGATAAAGGAAGGGTCTAAGGTTTGGAAGGGGAAGGATTTGGATATCACATCTCATGTTATAGGACGGGTCTCAGGTTTGGTATTAGAAGCATTGAGATATCAAGTCTCATGGTATAGGAAGGGGCTAAGAATTGGAATGGGAAGGAGTTGGATATCAAGTCTCATGGTATAGGAAGGGGCTCAGAATTGGAATGGGAAGGAGTTGGATATCACATCTCATGTTAAAGGGAGGGTCTCAGGTTTGGAAGGGGAAGGATTTGGATATCACATCTCATGTTATAGGAAGGATCTCAGGTTTGGTATTAGAAGCATTGAGATATCACATCTCAAGCTATCGGAAGGATCTCAGGTTTGGTATTAGAAGCATTGAGATGTCACATCTCATGCTATCAGAAGGGTCTCAGGATTGGAAGGGGAAGGATTTGGATATCACATCTCATGTTATCGGAAGGATCTCAGGTTTGGTATTAGAAGTATTGAGATATCACATCTCATGCTATAGGAAGGGTCTCAGGATTGGAATGGGAAGGAGTTGGATATCACATCTCATGCTAAAGGAAGGGTCTCAGGTTTGGTAGAAGCATTGAGATATCACATCTCATGCTATAGGAAGGGTCTCAGGATTGGAATGGGAAGGACTTAGATATCACATATCATGCTATAGGGAGGGTCTCAGTTTTGATATTAGAAGCATTGAGATATCACATCTCATGCTATCGGAAGTGTCTCAGGATTGGAATGGGAAGGAGCTGGATATCACATCTCATGCTAAAGGAAGGGTCTCAGGTTTGGAATGGGAAGGAGTTGGATATCACATCTCATGTTATAGGAAGGGTCTCAGGTTTGGTATAAGCATTGAGATATCACATCTCTGCTATCGGAAGTGTCTCAGGATTGGAATGGGAAGGAGTTGGATATCCCATCTCATGTTATAGGACGGGTCTCAGGTTTGTTATTAGAATCATTGAGATATCATATTGCATGCTGTAGGAAGGGTCTAAGGATTGGAATGGGAAGGACTTGGATATCACATCTCATGCTATAGATAGGCTCTCAGGTTTGGAAAGGGAAGGAGTTGGATATCACATTTCATGTTAGAGGAAGGATCTCAGGTTCGGTATTAGAGGCATTGAGATATCACATCTCATGCTATAGGAAGGGTCTCAGGATTGGAATGGGAAGGAGTTGGGTATCACATCTCATGCTATAGGAAGGGTCTCAGGTTTGGTATAAGCATTGAGATTTCACATCTCATGCTATAGGAAGGGTCTCAGGATTGGAATGGAAGGAGTTGGATATCACATCTCATGTTATAGGAAGGATCTCAGGTTTGGTATTAGAAGCATTGAGACATCACATCTCATGCTATAGGAAGGGTCTCAGGATTGGAATGGGAAGGAGTTGGATATCACATCTCATGCTATAGGAAGGGTCTCAGGTTTGGTATAAGCATTGAGATATCACATCTCATGCTATAGGAAGGTTCTCAGGATTGGAAAGGGAAGGAGTTGTATATGACATCTCATGCCGTAGGAAGGGTCTCAGGTTGGGTATAAGCATTGAGATATCACATCTCTGCTATCGGAAGGGTCTCGGGATTGGAATGGGAAGGAGTTGGATATCCCATCTCATGTTATAGGAAGAGTCTCAGGTTTGGTATTAGAAGCATTGAGATATCACATCTCATGCTATAGGAAGTGTCTCAGGATTGGAATGGGAAGGACTTGGATATCACGACTCATGCTATAGGGAGGGTCTCAAGTTTGATATTAGAAGCATTGAGATATCACATCTCATGCTATAGGAAGGGTCTCAGGATTGGAATGGGAAGGAGTTGGATATCACATCTCATGCTATAGGAAGGGTCTCACGTTTGGTATAATCAGTGAGATATCACATCTCATGCTATAGGAAGGGTCTCAGGATTGGAATGGGAAGGAGTTGGATATCACATCTCATGTTATAGGAAGGATATCAGGTTTGGTATAAGCATTGAGATATCACATCTCTGCTATCGGAAGGGTCTCAGGATTGGAATGGGAAGGAGTTGGATATTCCCATCTCATGTTATAGGAAGGGTCTCAGGTTTGGTATTAGAAGCATTGAGATATCACATCTCATGCTGTATGAAGGGTCTCAGGATTGGAATGGGAAGGAGTTGGATATCACATCTCATGCTAAAGGGAGGGTCTCAGGTTTGGAAGGGGAAGGATTTGGATATCACATCTCATGTTATAGGAAGGATCACAGGTTTGGTATTAGAAGCATTGAGATATCACATCTCATGCTATCGGAAGGGTCTCAGGATTGGAATGGGAAGGAGTTGGATATCACATCTCATGCTATAGGAAGGGTCTCAGGTTTGGAACGGGAAGGAGTTGGATATCACATCTCATGTTATAGGAAGAGTCTAAGGTTTGGTATAAGCATTGAGATATCACATCTCTGCTATCGGAGGTGTCTCAGGATTGGGATGGGAAGGAGTTGGATATCACATCTCATGCTATAGGAAGGGTATCAGGTATGGAACGGGAAGGAGTTGGATATCCCATCTCATGTTATAGGACGGGTCTCAGGTTTGGTATTAGAAGCATTGAGATATCACATCGCATGCTGTAGGAAGGATCTCAGGTTTGGAATGGGAAGGAATTGGATATCACATCTCATGTCATAGGAAGTATCTCAGGTTTGGTATTAGAAGCATTGAGATATCACATCTCATGCTATAGGAATGGTCTCAGGATTGGAATGGGTAAGAGTTGGATATTACATTCTTGCTATAGGAAGGGTCTCATGTTTGGAATGGGAAGGAGTTGGATATCACATATGCTATAGGAAGGGTCTCAGGTTTGGAACGGGAAGGAGTTGGATATCACATCTCATGTTATAGGAAGGGTCTCAGGTTTGGTATAAGCATTGAGATAGCACATCTCTGCTATCGGAGGTGGCTCAGGATTGGAATGGGAAGGAGTTGGATATCCCATCTCATGTCATAGGACGGGTCACTGGTTTGGTAATAGAATCATTGAGATATCACATCGCATGCTGTAGGAAGGGTCTAAGGATTGGAATGGGATGGACTTGGATATCACATCTCATGCTATAGGTAGGCTCTCAGGTTTGGTATAAGCATTGAGATATCACATCTCATGCTATAGGAAGGGTCTAGGGATTGGAATGGGAAGGATTTGGATATTACATCTCATGCTATAGGAAGGGTCTCAGGTTTGGTATAAGCATGGAGATATCACTTCTCATGCTATAGGAAGTGTCTCAGGATTGGAATGGGAAGGAGTTGGATATCACATCTCATGTTATAGGAAGGATCTCAGGTTTGGTATTAGAAGCATTGAGACATCACATCTCATGCTATAGGAAGGGTCTCAGGATTGGAATGGGAAGGAGTTGGATATCACATCTCATGCTAAAGGGAGGGTCTCAGGTTTGGAAGGGGAAGGATTTGGATATTACATCTCGTGTTATAGGAATGATCTCAGGTTTGGTATTAGAAGCATTGAGATATCACATCTCATGCTATCGGAAGGATCTCAGGATTGGAATGGGAAGGAGTTCGATATCACATCTCATGCTATAGGAAGGGTCTCAGGATTGGAATGGGAAGGAGTTTTATATGACATCTCATGCCATAGGAAGGATCTCAGTTTTGGTATTAGAAGCATTGAGACATCACATCTCATGTTATAGGAAGGGTCTCAGGATTGGAATGGGAAGGAGTTGGATATCACATCTCATGCTATAGGAAGGGTCTCAGGTTTGGTATAAGCATTGAGATATCACATCTCATGCTATAGGAAGGGTCTCAGGATTGGAATGGGAAGGAGTTGTATATGACATCTCATGCCACAGGAAGGGTCTCAGGTTTGGTATAAGCATTGAGATATCACATCTCTGCTATCGGAAGGGTCTCAGGATTGCAATGGGAAGGAGTTGGATATCCCATCTTATGTTATAGGAAGGGTCTCAGGTTTGGTATTAGAAGCATTGAGATATCACATTTCATGCTATAGGAAGGGTCTCAGGATTGGAATGGGAAGGACTTGGATATCACATCTCATGCTATAGGGAGGGTCTCACGTTCGGAAAGGGAAGGAGTTGGATATCACATTTCATGTTAGAGGTAGGATCTCAGGTTTGTTATTAGAGGCATTGAGATATCACATCTCATGCTATCAGAAGGGTCTCAGGATTGGAATGGGAAGGAGTTGGATATCACATCTCATGCTAAAGGGAGGGTCTCAGGAATGGAAGGGGAAGGATTTGGATATCACATCTCATGTTATAGGAAGGATCTCAGGTTTGGTATTAGAAGCATTGAGATATCACATCTCATGCTATCGGAAGGGTCTCAGGATTGGAATGGGAAGGAGTTGGATATCACATCTCATGCTATAGGAAGGGTCTCAGGTTTGGAACGGGAAGGAGTTGGATATCACATCTCATGTTATAGGAAGAGTCCCAGGTTTGGTATAAGCATTGAGATATCACATCTCTGCTATCGGAGGTGTCTCAGGATTGGGATGGGAAGGAATTGGATATCACATCTCATGCTATAGGAAGGGTATCAGGTTTGGAACGGGAAGGAGTTGGATATCCCATCTCATGTTATAGGACGGGTCTCAGGTTTGATATTAGAAGCATTGATATATCACATCGCATGCTGTAGGAAGGGTCTCAGGTTTGGTATTAGAAGCATTGAGATATCACATCTCATGCTAAAGGGAGGGTCTCGGGTTTGGAAGGGAAAGGATTTGGATATCACATCTCTTGTTATAGGAAGGATCACAGGTTTGGTATTAGAAGCATTGAGATATCACATCTCATGCTATCGGAAGGGTCTCAGGATTGGAATGGGAAGGAGTTGGATATCACATCTCATGCTATAGGAAGGGTCTCAGGTTTGGAACGGGAAGGAGTTGGATATCACATCTCATGTTATAGGAAGAGTCTCAGGTTTGGTATAAGCATTGAGATATCACATCTCTGCTATCGGAGGTGTCTCAGGATTGGGATGGGAAGGAATTGGATATCACATCTCATGCTATAGGAAGGGTATCAGGTTTGGAACGGGAAGGAGTTGGATATCCCATCTCATGTTATAGGACGGGTCTCAGGTTTGATATTAGAAGCATTGATATATCACATCGCATGCTGTAGGAAGGGTCTCAGGTTTGGTATTAGAAGCATTGAGATATCACATCTCATGCTATCAGAAGGGTCTCAGGATTGGAATGGGAAGCAGTTGGATATCACATCTCATGCTAAAGGGAGGGTCTCAGATTTTGAAGGGGAAGGATTTGGATATCACATCTCATGTTATCGGAAGGATCTCAGGTTTGGTATTAGAAGTATTGAGATATCACATCCCATGCTATAGGACGGGTCTCAGGTTTGATATTAGAAGCATTGAGATATCCCATCGCATGCTGTAGGAAGGGTCTCAGGTTTGGTATTAGAAGCATTGAGATATCACATCTCATGCTATCAGAAGGGTCTCAGGATTGGAATGGGAAGCAGTTGGATATCACATCTCATGCTAAAGGGAGGGTCTCAGGATTGGAATGGGAAGGAGTTGGATATCACATCTCATGCTAAAGGAAGGGTCTCAGGTTTGGTAGAAGCATTGAGATATCACATCTCATGCTATAGGAAGGGTCTCAGGATTGGAATGGGAAGGACTTAGATATCACATATCATGCTATAGGGAGGGTCTCAGTTTTGATATTAGAAGCATTGAGATATCAGATCTCATGCTATCGGAAGTGTCTCAGGATTGGAATGGGAAGGAGCTGGATATCACATCTCATGCTAAAGGAAGGGTCTCAGGTTTGGAACGGGAAGGAGTTGGATATCACATCTCATGTTATAGGAAGGGTCTCAGGTTTGGGATAAGCATTGAGATATCACATCTCTGCTATCGGAAGTGTCTCAGGATTGGAATGGGAAGGAGTTGGATATCCTATCTCATGTTATAGGACGGGTCTCAGGTTTGTTATTAGAATCATTGAGATATCATATTTCATGCTGTAGGAAGGGTCTAAGGATTGGAATGGGAAGGACTTGGATATCACATCTCATGCTATAGATAGGCTCTCAGGTTTGGAAAGGGAAGGAGTTGGATATCACATTTCATGTTAGAGGAAGGATCTCAGGTTTGGTATTAGAGGCATTGAGATATCACATCTCATGCTATAGGAAGGGTCTCAGGTTGGAATGGGAAGGAGTTGGATATCACATCTCATGTTATAGGAAGGCTCTGAGGTTTGGAAGGGGAAAGAGTTGGATATCACATTTCATGTTAGAAGTAGGATCTCAGGTTTGGTATTAGAGGCATTGAGATATCACATCTCATGCTATCAGAAGGGTCTCAGGATTGGAAGGGGAAGGAGTTGGATATCACATCTCATGCTAAAGGGAGGGTCTCAGGTTTGGAAGGGGAAGGATTTGGATATCACATCTCATGTTATGGGAAGGATCTCAGGTTTGGTATTAGAAGCATTGAGATATCACATCTCATGCTATCGGAAGGATCTCAGGTTTGGTATTAGAAGCATTGAGATATCACATCTCATGCTATCAGAAGGGTCTCAGGATTGGAATGGGAAGGAGTTGGATATCACATCTCATGCTAAAGGGAGGGTCTCAGGTTTGGAAGGGGAAGGATTTGGATATCACATCTCATGTTATCGGAAGGATCTCAGGTTTGGTATTAGAAGTATTGAGATATCACATCTCATGCTATAGGAAGGGTCTCAGGATTGGAATGGGAAGGAGTTGGATATCCCATTTCATGCTAAAGGAAGGGTCTCAGGTTTGGTAGAAGCATTGAGATATCACATCTCATGCTATAGGAAGGGTCTCAGGATTGGAATGGGAAGGACTTAGATATCACATATCATGCTATAGGGAGGGTCTCAGTTTTGATATTAGAAGCATTGAGATATCACATCTCATGCTATCGGAAGTGTCTCAGGATTGGAATGGGAAGGAGCTGGATATCACATCTCATGCTAAAGGAAGGGTCTCAGGTTTGGAACGGGAAGGAGTTGGATATCCGATCTCATGTTATAGGAAGGGTCTCAGGTTTGGTATAAGCATTGAGATATCAAATCTCTGCTATCGGAAGTGTCTCAGGATTGGAATGGGAAGGAGTTGGATATCCCATCTCATGTTATAGGACGGGTCTCAGGATTGTTATTAGAATCATTGAGATATCATATTGCATGCTGTAGGAAGGGTCTAAGGATTGGAATGGGAAGGACTTGGATATCACATCTCATGCTATAGGAAGGGTCTCAGGTTTAGTATAAGCATTGAGATATCACATCTCATGCTATAGGAAGGGTCTCAGGATTGGAATGGAAGGAGTTGGATATCACATCTCATGTTATAGGAAGGGTCTCAGGTTTGGTATAAGCATTGAGATATCACATCTCATGCTATAGGAAGGGTCTCAGGATTGAAATGGGAAGGAGTTGTATATGACATCTCATGCCGTAGGAAGGGTCTCAGGTTTGGTATAAGCATTGAGATATCACATCTCTGCTATCGGAAGGGTCTCAGGATTGGAATGGGAAGGAGTTGGATATCCCATCTCATGTTATAGGAAGAGTCTCAGGTTTGGTATTAGAAGCATTGAGATATCACATCTCATGCTATAGGAAGTGTCTCAGGATTGGAATGGGAAGGACTTGGATATCACATCTCATGCTATAGGGAGGGTCTCAAGTTTGTATTAGAAGAATTGAGATATCACATCTCATGCTATAGGAAGGGTCTCAGGATTGGAATGGGAAGGAGTTGGATATCACATCTCATGCTATAGGAAGGGTCTCAGGTTTGGTATAAGCAGTGAGATATCACATCTCATGCTATAGGAAGTGTCTCAAGATTGGAATGGGAAGGAGATGGATATCACATCTCATGTTATAGGAAGGATCTCAGGTTTGGTATAAGCATTGAGATATCACATCTCTGCTATCGGAAGGGTCTCAGGATTGGAATGGGAAGGAGTTGGATATTCCCATCTCATGTTACAGGAAGGGTCTCAGGTTTGGTATTAGAAGCATTGAGATATCACATCTCATGCTATAGGAAGGGTCTCAGGATTGGAATGGGAAGGACTTGGATATCACATCTCATACTATAGGGAGGGTCTCAAGTTTGATATTAGAAGCATTGAGATATCACATCTCATGATATCGGAAGGGTCTCAGGATTGGAATGGGAAGGAGTTGGATATCACATCTCATGATAAAGGAAGGGTCTAAGGTTTGGAAGGGGAAGGATTTGGATATCACATCTCATGTTATAGGACGGGTCTCAGGTTTGGTATTAGAAGCATTGAGATATCAAGTCTCATGGTATAGGAAGGGTCTCAGAATTGGAATGGGAAGGAGTTGGATATCACATCTCAAGCTATAGGAAGGGTCTCAGGATTGGAATGGGAAGGAGTTTGATATCACATCTCATGCCATAGTATGGGTCTCAGGTTTGGTAGAAGCATTGGGATATCACATCTCATGCTATCGGAAGGGTATCAGGATTGGATTTGGAAGGAGTTGGATATCCCATCTCATGCTATAGGAAGGGTCTCAGGTTGGAATGGGAAGGAGTTGGATATCACATCTCATGCTAAAGGAAGGGTCTCAGGTTTGGTATTAGAGGCATTGAGATATCACATCTCATGCTATCAGAAGGGTCTCAGGATTGGAATGGGAAGGAGTTGGATATCACATCTCATGCTAAAGGGAGGGTCTCAGGTTTGGAAGGGGAAGGATTTGGATATCACATCTCATGTTATAGGAAGGATCTCAGGTTTGGTATTAGAAGCATTGAGATATCACATCTCATGCTATCGGAAGGATCTCAGGTTTGGTATTAGAAGCATTGAGATATCACATCTCATGCTATCAGAAGGGTCTCAGGATTGGTATGGGAAGGAGTTGGATATCACATCTCATGCTAAAGGGAGGGTCTCAGGTTTGGAAGGGGAAGGATTTGGATATCACATCTCATGTTATCGGAAGGATCTCAGGTTTGGTATTAGAAGTATTGAGATATCACATCTCATGCTATAGGAAGGGTCTCAGGATTGGAATGGGAAGGAGTTGGATATCACATCTCATGCTAAAGGAAGGGTCTCAGGTTTTGTAGAAGCATTGAGATATCACATCTCATGCTATAGGGAGGGTCTCAGTTTTGATATTAGAAGCATTGAGTTATCACATCTCATGCTATCGGAAGTGTCTCAGGATTGGAATGGGAAGGAGTTGGATATCACATCTCATGCTATAGGAAGGATCTCAGGTTTGGAATGGGAAGGAGTTGGATATCCCATCTCATGTTATAGGACGGGTCTCAGGTTTGGTATAAGCATTGAGATATCACATCTCTGCTATCGGAAGTGTCTCAGGATTGGAATGGGAAGGACTTGGATATCACATCTCATGCTATAGATAGGCTCTCAGGTTTGGAAAGGGAAGGAGTTGGATATCACATTTCATGTTAAAGGAAGGATCTCAGGTTTGGTATTAGAGGCATTGAGATATCACATCTCATGCTATAGGAAGGGTCTCAGGATTGGAATGGGAAGGAGTTGGGTATCACATCTCATGCTATAGGAAGGTCTCAGGTTTGGTATAAGCATTGAGTTATCACATCTCATGCTATAGGAAGGGTCTCAGGATTGGAATGGAAGGAGTTGGATTTCACATCTCATGCTATAGGAAGGATCTCAGGTTTGGTATTAGAAGCATTGAGACATCACATCTCATGCTATAGGAAGGGTCTCAGGATTGGAATGGGAAGGAGTTGGATATCACATCTCATGCTATAGGAAGGGTCTCAGGATTGGAATGGAAAGGAGTTGTATATGACATCTCATGCCGTAGGAAGGGTCTCAGGTTTGGTATAAGCATTGAGAAATCACATCTCTGCTATCGGAAGGGTCTCAGGATTGGAATGGGAAGGAGTTGGATATCCCATCTCATGTTATAGGAAGAGTCTCAGGTTTGGTATTAGAAGCATTGAGATATCACATCTCATGCTATAGGAAGTGTCTCAGGATTGGAATGGGAAGGACTTGGATATCACATCTCATGCTATAGGGAGGGTCTCAAGTTTGATATTAGAAGCATTGAGATATCACATCTCATGCTATAGGAAGGGTCTCAGGATTGGAATGGGAAGGAGTTGGATATCACATCTCATGCTATAGGAAGGGTCTCAGGATTGGAATGGGAAGGAGTTGGATATCACATCTCATGTTATAGGAAGGATCTCAGGTTTGGTATAAGCATTGAGATATCACATCTCTGCTATCGGACGGGTCTCAGGATTGGAATGGGAAGGAGTTGGATATTCCCATCTCATGTTATAGGAAGGGTCTCAGGTTTGGTATTAGAAGCATTGAGATATCACATCTCATGCTGTAGGAAGGGTCTCAGGATTGGAATGGGAAGGAGTTGGATATCACATCTCATGCTAAAGGGAGGGTCTCAGGTTTGGAAGGGGAAGGATTTGGATATCACATCTTATGTTATAGGAAGGATCACAGGTTTGGTATTAGAAGCATTGAGATATCACATCTCATGCTATCGGAAGGGTCTCAGGATTGGAATGGGAAGGAGTTGGATATCACATCTCATGCTATAGGAAGGGTCTCAGGTTTGGAACGGGAAGGAGTTGGATATCACATGTCATGTTATATTAAGAGTCTCAGGTTTGGTATAAGCATTGAGATATCACATCTCTGCTATCGGAGGTGTCTCAGGATTGGGATGGGAAGGAGTTGGATATCACATCTCATGCTAGAGGAAGGGTATCAGGTTTGGAACGGGAAGGAGTTGGATATCCCATCTCATGTTATAGGACGGGTCTCAGGTTTGGTATTAGACGCATTGAGATATCACATCGCATGCTGTAGGAAGGATCTCAGGTTTGGAATGGGAAGGAATTGGATATCACATCTCATGTCATAGGAAGTATCTCAGGTTTGGTATTAGAAGCATTGAGATATCACATCTCATGCTATAGGAATGGTCTCAGGATTGGAATGGGTAGGAGTTGGATATTACATTCTTGCTATAGGAAGGGTCTCATGTTTGGAATGGGAAGGAGTTGGATATCACATATGCTATAGGAAGGGTCTCAGGTTTGGAACGGGAAGGAGTTGGATATCACATCTCATGTTATAGGAAGGGTCTCAGGTTTGGTATAAGCATTGAGATATCACATCTCTGCTATCGGAAGTGGCTCAGGATTGGAATGGGAAGGAGTTGGATATCCCATCTCATGTTATAGGACGGGTCTCTGGTTTGGTATTAGAATCATTGAGATATCACATCGCATGCTGTAGGAAGGGTCTAAGGATTGGAATGGGATGGACTTGGATATCACATCTCATGCTATAGGTAGGCTCTCAGGTTTGGTATAAGCATTGAGATATCACATCTCATGCTATAGGAAGGGTCTCAGGATTGGAATGGGAAGGATTTGGATATCACATCTCATGCTATAGGAAGGGTCTCAGGTTTGGTATAAGCATGGAGATATCACTTCTCATGCTATAGGAAGTGTCTCAGGATTGGAATTGGAAGGAGTTGGATATCACATCTCATGTTATAGGAAGGATCTCAGGTTTGGTATTAGAAGCATCGAGACATCACATCTCATGCTATAGGAAGTGTCTCAGGATTGGAATGGGAAGGAGTTGGATATCACATCTCATGCTAAAGGGAGGGTCTCAGGTTTGGAAGGGGAAGGATTTGGATATTACATCTCGTGTTATAGGAATGATCTCAGGTTTGGTATTAGAAGCATTGAGATATCACATCTCATGCTATCGGAAGGATCTCAGGTTTGGTATTAGAAGCATTGAGATATCAAAACTCATGCTATAGGAAGGGTCTCAGGATTGGAATGGGAAGGAGTTCGATATCACATCTCATGCTATAGGAAGGGTCTCAGGATTGGAATGGGAAGGATTTTTATATGACATCTCATGCCATAGGAAGGATCTCAGGTTTGGTATTAGAAGCATTGAGACATCACATCTCATGTTATAGGAAGGGTCTCAGGATTGGAATGAGAAGGAGTTGGATATCACATCTCATGCTATAGGAAGGGTCTCAGGTTTGGTATAAGCATTGAGATATCACATCTCATGCTATAGGAAGGGTCTCAGGATTGGAATGGGAAGGAGTTGTATATGACATCTGTAAGGATATTTGGCGTGTTATAGCACAGAGTACAGCACTACTGCACAGGTAGCATTTTTTTTTTGATGCAGCACCACCACATGGGTGTGGTGCATTGCTATATGTGTTGCCAGAGTGACATGGACATATAAGTAAAGACAGGCTATTCAGTCAAAAACGATTTTTACATATAAGATGCAAATCTATTTTTACAGTTAAAAGCACACATGTGCCCATTCAAAATGCACACTATTTTTCACCTGAAATGCCTATGTTGCAAGAGACACATTTGAAAATTAATAACTAACCTTATTAATAACTAACCTGACTAATAAAACTTCATTTAACATAACCCACTAATAAAAATGTGTCTCCACTGCAGAATTAGGCCTACTCTGAAAGTGAACTTTTAAACGCACATTCATTTTTTTCCTCTGCTGCTCTGTCCACATAACTACAGGAAGCAAAGAGCTCGAAGGAACAGGAAATCAGTTTGTTACAATTTTTACTGTAGAAGTGAGCCATTGTGTAGTGAGGGAGGAGATGACATGATTGATTCTGATTGGAGCAGCGTCATAGCAAGTATCATGCTAGAGGCTGTGATTAGAACTTTGCTGGAGAAGCTTGAGGGGAGGGAGAACAATCGAGATCTTGCAGAGCTGGGAGAAGGATCTGTTTCCTGGCTGAGGCATTCCTGCTGCAAAAGCTGAGAGTTCCAGGCAATAACCCCGGTTTGAGAACGGCAGACGCTTGTTCTCACTGGGTTGATTTTCAAGGGAGCCAAATTCAGAAAGAGAATAGCCGAAGAAAACTCATGCTGAACAGATAAGGTAATTACAGAAGCGAGTGGGAGCTGTGCGAAAGTGTGCGAAACTGTTCAGTCAGTGTATTAAAGGGAGTCTCAGTCTCTTATCAGCATATTTAATGTTACCAATTGAATATATTCTCGCAGCTCTCTGTTCATTTTATCACAAATAATGTTGTACCATTTCATTTATTTCTGTAAAAAAAGTTAAACTGTGTTTAAAAGAAATTGCTATAATACAAAAACATTTGAAAACAGATAGCTAGTGTGTATTATTTCTTTCTTTCATTTTGCATGGGAAAAGGTTTAAACATGGGTAGATTTTTAAACAGTGCAATTGTCATTTTAAAACAGATGTGTGCATGATTCTATTCAGTATGGACAGTTGTGAGTGACTGTTTGTAGCATAGCCTGTTGGAGGTACATGAGTCAACGGGAAGAGAGACTCCCTGGACATAGTTCCCTACCGTATATAAGGTAGTGGAAATTACCACAAAAATACCACAATAGCCCATGGTGGCACACAACACTAACACTGAAAATGTGGTATCCCTAAAATGTAGGCCTGAGGTCACTCTAGTGATCAAGAACAATCTAGATAAAAAACAAGGGATGTTGGATATTGGGGCCACAAATAAACCAACCACTATACCAACCAACCACGCAAACTACCGCGCACATCATCTAAATAGGTCTGAATTCTGAAATAATGCAATGTATTATTGTCATGTGTGACCCAATATGAATACAGAGAGTGATTATTGCTAAAGGTATTTTGGCGGTAAGAAAATACCGCAAAGCCCCAAATATCCACAAAATTCCCAACACATCTCATGCCACAGGAAGGGTCTCAGGTTTGGTATAAGCATTGAGATATCACATCTCTGCTATCGGAAGGGTCTCAGGATTGGAATGGGAAGGAGTTGGATATCCCATATTATGTTATAGGAAGGGTCTCAGGTTTGGTATTAGAAGCATTGAGATATCACATCTCATGCTATAGGAAGGGTCTCAGGATTGGAATGGGAAGGACTTGGATATCACATCTCATGCTATAGGGAGGGTCTCACGTTTGGAAAGGGAAGGAGTTGGATATCACATTTCATGTTAGAGGTAGGATCTCAGGTTTGGTATTAGAAGCATTGAGATATCACATCTCATGCTATCAGAAGTATCTCAGGTTTGGTATTAGAGGCATTGAGATATCACATCTCATGCTATCTATCATAAGGGTCTCAGGATTGGAATGGGAAGGAGTTGGATATCACATCGCATGCTAAAGGGAGGGTCTCAGGTTTGGAAGGGGAAGGATTTGGATATCACATCACATGTTATAAGAAGGATCTCAGGTTTGGTATTAGAAGCACTGAGATATCACATCTCATGCTATCGGAAGGGTCTCAGGATTGGAATGGGAAGGAGTTGGATATCACATCTCATGCTAAAGGGAGGGTCTCAGGTTTGGAAGGGGAAGGATTTGGATATCACATCTCATGTTATAGGAAGGATCTCAGGTTTGGTATTAGAAGCATTGAGATATCACATCTCATGCTATCGGAAGTATCTCAGGTTTGGTATTAGAGGCATTGAGAAATCACATCTCATGCTATCTATCATAAGGGTCTCAGGATTGGAATGGGAAGGAGTTGGATATCACATCTCATGCTAAAGGGAGGGTCTCAGGTTTGGAAGGGGAAGGATTTGGATATCACATCACATGTTATAAGAAGGATCTCAGGTTTGGTATTAGAAGCATTGAGATATCACATCTCATGCTATCGGAAGGGTCTCAGGATTCGAATGGGAAGGAGTCGGATATCACATCTCATGCTATAGGAAGGCTCTCAGGTTTGGAAGGGGAAAGAGTTGGATATCACATTTCATGTTAGAGGTAGGATCTCAGGTTTGGTATTAGAGGCATTGAGATATCACATCTCATGCTTTCAGAAGGGTCTCAGGATTGGAATGGGAAGGAGTTGGATATCACATCTCATGCTAAAGGGAGGGTCTCAGGTTTGGAAGGGGAAGGATTTGGATATCACGTCTCATGTTATAGGAAGGATCTCAGGTTTGGTATTAGAAGCATTGAGATATCACATCTCATGCTATCGGAAGGATCTCAGGTTTGGTATTAGAGGCATTGAGATATCACATCTCATGCTAAAGGGAGGGTCTCAGGTTTGGAAGGGGAAGGATTTGGATATCACATCTCTTGTTACAGGAAGGATCACAGGTTTGGTATTAGAAGCATTGAGATATCACATCTCATGCTATCGGAAGGGTCTCAGGATTGGAATGGGAAGGAGTTGGATATCACATCTCATGCTAAAGGGAGGGTCTCAGGTTTGGAAGGGGAAGGATTTGGATATCACATCTCATGTTATAGGAAGGATCTCAGGTTTGGTATTAGAAGCATTGAGATATCACATCTCATGCTATCGGAAGTATCTCAGGTTTGGTATTAGAGGCATTGAGATATCACATCTCATGCTATCTATCATAAGGGTCTCAGGATTGGAATGGGAAGGAGTTGGATATCACATCTCATGCTAAAGGGAGGGTCTCAGGTTTGGAAGGGGAAGGATTTGGATATCACATCACATGTTATAAGAAGGATCTCAGGTTTGGTATTAGAAGCATTGAGATATCACATCTCATGCTATCGGAAGGGTCTCAGGATTGGAATGGGAAGGAGTCGGATATCACATCTCATGCTATAGGAAGGCTCTCAGGTTTGGAAGGGGAAAGAGTTGGATATCACATTTCATGTTAGAGGTAGGATCTCAGGTTTGGTATTAGAGGCATTGAGATATAACATATCATGCTATCAGAAGGGTCTCAGGTTTGGAAGGGGAAGGATTTGGATATCACATCTCTTGTTATAGGAAGGATCACAGGTTTGGTATTAGAAGCATTGAGATATCACAACTCATGCTATCGGAAGGGTCTCAGGATTGGAATGGGACGGAGTTGGATATCACATCTCATGCTAAAGGGAGGGTCTCAGGTTTGGAAGGGGAAGGATGTGGATATCACATTTCATGTTAGAGGTAGGATCTCAGGTTTGGTATTGGAGGCATTGAGATATCACATCTCATGCTATCAGAAGGGTCTCAGGATGGGAATGGGAAGGAGTTGGATATCACATCTCATGCTAAAGGGAGGGTCTCAGGTTTGGAAGGGGAAGGATTTGGATATCACATCTCATGTTATCGGAAGGATCTCAGGTTTGGTATTAGAAGCATTGAGATATCACATCTCATGCTATAGGAAGGGTCTCAGGTTTGGTATTAGAAGCATTGAGATATCAAGTCTCATGGTATAGGAAGGGTCTCAGAATTGGAATGGGAAGGAGTTGGATATCTCAAGCTATAGGAAGGGTCTCAGGATTGGAATGGGAAGGGGTTTGATATCACAACTCATGCCATAGTATGGGTCTCAGGTTTGGTAGAAACATTGGGATATCACATCTCATGCTATCGGAAGGGTATCAGGATTTGATCTGGAAGGAGTTGGATATCCCATCTCATGCTATAGGAAGGGTCTCAGGTTGGAATGGGAAGGAGTTGGATATCACATCTCATGTTATAGGAAGGGTCCCAGGATTGGAATGGGAAGGACTTGGATATCACATTTCATGTTAGAGGAAGGATCTCAGGTTTGGTATTAGAGGCATTAAGATATCACATCTCATGTTATAGGAAGGGTCTCACGTTTGGTATAAGCATTGAGATATCACATCTCATGCTATAGGAAGGGTCTCAGGATTGGAATGGGAAGGAGTTGGATATCACATCTCGAGCTATAGGAAGGGTCTCACGTTTGGTATAAGCATTGAGATATCACATCTCATGCTATAGGAAGGGTCTCAGGATTGGAATGGGAAGGTGTTGGATATCACATCTCATGTTATAGGAAAGATCTCAGGTTTGGTATTAGAAGCATTGCGACATCACATCTCATGTTATAGGAAGGGTCTCAGGATTGGAATGGGAAGAAGTTGGCTATCACATCTCATGCTATAGGAAGGGTCTCAGGTTTGGTATAAGCATTGAGATATCACATCTCATGCTATAGGAAGGGTCTCAGGATTGGAATGGGAAGGAGTTGTATATGACATCTCATGCCATAGGAAGGGTCTCAGGTTTGGAATAAGCATTGAGATATCACATCTCATGCTATAGGAAGGGTCTCAGGATTGGAATGGGACGGACTTGGATATCACATCTCATGCAATAGGGAGGGTCTCAGGTTTGGAACGGGAAGGATTTGGATATCACATCGCATGTTATAGGAAGGATCTCAGGTTTGGTAAGGGAAGGAGTTGGATATCACATTTCATGTTAGAGGTAGGATTTCAGGTTTGGTATTAGAGGCATTGAGGTATCACATCTCATGCTATCAGAAGGGTCTCAGGATTGGAATGGGAAGGAGTTGGATATCACATCTCATGCTAAAGGGAGGGTCTCAGGTTTGGAAGGGGAAGGATTTGGATATCACATCGCATGTTATAGGAAGGATCTCAGGTTTGGTATTAGAATCATTGAGATATCACATCTCATGCTATCGGAAGTATCTCAGGTTTGGTATTAGAGGCATTGAGATATCACATCTCATGCTATCATAAGGGTCTCAGGATTGGAATGGGAAGGAGTTGGATATCACTTCTCATGCTAAAGGGAGGGTCTCAGGTTTGGAAGGGGAAGGATTTGGATATCACATCACATGTTATAAGAAGGATCTCAGGTTTGGTATTAGAAGCATTGAGATATCACATCTCATGCTATCAGAAGGGTCTCAGGATTGGAAATGGGAGGGAGTTGGATATCACATCTCATGCTATAGGAAGGGTCTCAGGTTTGGAACGGGAAGGAGTTGGATATCACATCTCATGTTATAGGAAGAGTCTCAGGTTTGGTATAAGCATTGAGATATCACATCTCTGCAATCGGAAGTGTCTCAGGATTGGGATGGGAAGGAGTTGAATATCACATCTCATGCTATAGGAAGGGTCTCAGGTTTGGAACGGGAAGGAGTTGGATATCCCATCTCATGTTATAGGACAGGTCTCAGGTTTGGTATTAGAAGCATTGAGATATCACATCGCATGCTGTAGGAAGGGTCTCAGGATTGGAATGGGAAGGAGTTGGATATTACATCTCATGCTATAGGAAGGGTCTCAGGTTTGGTATAAGCATTGAGATATCACATCTCTGCTATCGGAAGTGTCTCAGGATTGGAATGGGAAGGAGTTGGATATCCCATCTCATGTTATAGGACGGGTCTCAGGTTTGTTATTAGAATCATTGAGATATCATATTGCATGCTGTAGGAAGGGTCTAAGGATTGGAATGGGAAGGTCTTGAATATCACATCTCATGCTATAGGTAGGCTCTCAGGTTTGGAAAGGGAAGGAGTTGGATATCACATTTCATGTTAGAGGAAGGATCTCAGGTTTGGTATTAGAGGCATTGAGATATCACATCTCATGCTATAGGAAGGGTCTCAGGATTGGAATGGGAAGGAGTTGGATATCACATTTCATGCTATAGGAAGGGTCTCAGGTTTGGTATAAGCATTGAGATGTCACATCTCATGCTATAGGAAGGGTCTCAGGATTGGAATGGGAAGGAGTTGGATATCACATCTCATGTTATAGGAAGGATCTCAGGTTTGGTATTAGAAGCATTGAGATATCACATCTCATGCTATAGGAAGGGTCTCAGGATTGGAATGGGAAGGAGTTGTATATGACATCTCATGCCATAGGAAGGGTCTCAGGTTTGGTATAAGCATTGAGATATCACATCTCTGCTATCGGAAGGGTCTCAGGATTGGAATGGGAAGGAGTTGGATATCCCATCTCATGTTATAGGAAGAGTCTCAGGTTTGGTATTAGAAGCATTGAGATATCACATCTGATGCTATAGGAAGTGTCTCAGGATTGGAATGGGAAGGAGTTTGATATCACATCTCATGCCATGTATGGGTCTCAGGTTTTGTAGATGCATTGGGATATCACATCTCATGCTATCGGAAGGGTATCAGGATTGGATTTGGAAGGAGTTGGATATCACATCTCATGTTATAGGAAGGGTCTCAGGATTGGAATGGGAAGGACTTGGATATCACATCTCATGCTATAGGAAGGCTCTCAGGTTTGGAAGGGGAAGGAGTTGGATATCACATTTCATGTTAGAGGTAGGATCTCAGGTTTGGTATTAGAGGCATTGAGATATCACATCTCATGCTATCAGAAGGGTCCCAGGATTGGAATGGGAAGGAGTTGGATATCACATCTCATGCTAAAGGGAGGGTCTCAGGTTTGGAAGGGGAAGGATTTGGATATCACGTCTCATGTTATAGGAAGGATCACAGGTTTGGTATTAGAAGCATTGAGATATCACATCTCATGCTATCGAAAGGATCTCAGGTTTGGTATTAGAGGCATTGAGATATCACATCTCATGCTAAAGGGAGGGTCTCAGGTTTGGAAGGGGAAAGATTTGGATATCACATCTCTTGTTATAGGAAGGATCACAGGTTTGGTATTAGAAGCATTGAGATATCACATCTCATGCTATCGGAAGGGTCTCAGGATTGGAACGGGAAGGAGTCGGATATCACATCTCATGCTATAGGAAGGCTCTCAGGTTTGGAAGGGGAAAGAGTTGGATATCACATTTCATGTTAGAGGTAGGATCTCAGGTTTGGTATTAGAGGCATTGAGATATCACATCTCATGCTATCTATCATAAGGGTCTCAGGATTGGAATGGGAAGGAGTTGGATATCACATCTCATGCTAAAGGGAGGGTCTCAGGTTTGGAAGGGGAAGGATTTGGATATCACATCACATGTTATAAGAAGGATCTCAGGTTTGGTATTAGAAGCATTGAGATATCACATCTCATGCTATCGGAAGGGTCTCAGGATTTGAATGGGAAGGAGTCGGATATCACATCTCATGCTATAGGAAGGCTCTCAGGTTTGGAAGGGGAAAGAGTTGGATATCACATTTCATGTTAGAGGTAGGATCTCAGGTTTGGTATTAGAGGCATTGAGATATCACATCTCATGCTATCAGAAGGGTCTCAGGATTGGAATGGGAAGGAGTTGGATATCACATCTCATGCTAAAGGGAGGGTCTCAGGTTTGGAAGGGGAAGGATTTGGATATCACGTCTCATGTTATAGGAAGGATCTCAGGTTTGGTATTAGAAACATTGAGATATCACATCTCATGCTATCGGAAGGATCTCAGGTTTGGTATTAGAGGCATTGAGATATCACATCTCATGCTAAAGGGAGGGTCTCAGGTTTGGAAGGGGAAGGATTTGGATATCACATCTCTTGTTATAGGAAGGATCACAGGTTTGGTATTAGAAGCATTGAGATATCACATCTCATGCTATCGGAAGGGTCTCAGGATTGGAATGGGAAGGAGTTGGATATCACATCTCATGCTAAAGGGAGGGTCTCAGGTTTGGAAGGGGAAGGATTTGGATATCACATCTCATGTTATAGGAAGGATCTCAGGTTTGGTATTAGAAGCATTGAGATATCACATCTCATGCTATCGGAAGTATCTCAGGTTTGGTATTAGAGGCATTGAGATATCACATCTCATGCTATCTATCATAAGGGTCTCAGGATTGGAATGGGAAGGAGTTGGATATCACATCTCATGCTAAAGGGAGGGTCTCAGGTTTGGAAGGGGAAGGATTTGGATATCACATCACAAGTTATAAGAAGGATCTCAGGTTTGGTATTAGAAGCATTGAGATATCACATCTCATGCTATCAGAAGGGTCTCAGGATTGGAATGGGAAGGAGTTGGATATCACATCTCATGCTAAAGGGAGAGTCTCAGGTTTGGAAGGGGAAGGATTTGGATATCACATCTCATGTTATCGGAAGGATCTCAGGTTTGGTATTAGAAGTATTGAGATATCACATCTCATGCTATCAGAAGGGTCTCAGGATTGGAATGGGAAGGAGTTGGATATCACATCTCATGCTATAGGAAGGCTCTCAGGTTTGGAAGGGGAAAGAGTTGGATATCACATTTCATGTTAGAGGTAGGATCTCAGGTTTGGTATTAGAGGCATTGAGATATCACATCTCATGCTATCAGAAGGGTCTCAGGATTGGAATGGGAAGTAGTTGGATATCACATCTCATGCTAAAGGGAGGGTCTCAGGTTTGGAAGGGTAAGGATTTGGATATCACGTCTCATGTTATAGGAAGGATCTCAGGTTTGGTATTAGAAGCATTGAGATATCACATCTCATGCTATCGGAAGGATCTCAGGTTTGGTATTAGAGGCATTGAGATATCACATCTCATGCTATCGGAAGGGTCTCAGGATTGGAATGGGACGGAGTTGGATATCACATCTCATGCTAAAGGGAGGGTCTCAGGTTTGGAAGGGGAAGGATGTGGATATCACATTTCATGTTAGAGGTAGGATCTCAGGTTTGGTATTGGAGGCATTGAGATATCACATCTCATGCTATCAGAAGGGTCTCAGGATGGGAATGGGAAGGAGTTGGATATCACATCTCATGCTAAAGGGAGGGTCTCAGGTTTGGAAGGGGAAGGATTTGGATATCACATCTCATGTTATCGGAAGGATCTCAGGTTTGGTATTAGAAGCATTGAGATATCACATCTCATGCTATAGGAAGGGTCTCAGGTTTGGTATTAGAAGCATTGAGATATCAAGTCTCATGGTATAGGAAGGGTCTCAGAATTGGAATGGGAAGGAGTTGGATATCTCAAGCTATAGGAAGGGTCTCAGGATTGGAATGGGAAGGGGTTTGATATCACAACTCATGCCATAGTATGGGTCTCAGGTTTGGTAGAAACATTGGGATATCACATCTCATGCTATCGGAAGGGTATCAGGATTTGATCTGGAAGGAGTTGGATATCCCATCTCATGCTATAGGAAGGGTCTCAGGTTGGAATGGGAAGGAGTTGGATATCACATCTCATGTTATAGGAAGGGTCCCAGGATTGGAATGGGAAGGACTTGGATATCACATTTCATGTTAGAGGAAGGATCTCAGGTTTGGTATTAGAGGCATTAAGATATCACATTTCATGTTATAGGAAGGGTCTCACGTTTGGTATAAGCATTGAGATATCACATCTCATGCTATAGGAAGGGTCTCAGGATTGGAATGGGAAGGAGTTGGATATCACATCTCGAGCTATAGGAAGGGTCTCACGTTTGGTATAAGCATTGAGATATCACATCTCATGCTATAGGAAGGGTCTCAGGATTGGAATGGGAAGGTGTTGGATATCACATCTCATGTTATAGGAAAGATCTCAGGTTTGGTATTAGAAGCATTGCGACATCACATCTCATGTTATAGGAAGGGTCTCAGGATTGGAATGGGAAGAAGTTGGCTATCACATCTCATGCTATAGGAAGTGTCTCAGGTTTGGTATAAGCATTGAGATATCACATCTCATGCTATAGGAAGGGTCTCAGGATTGGAATGGGAAGGAGTTGTATATGACATCTCATGCCATAGGAAGGGTCTCAGGTTTGGAATAAGCATTGAGATATCACATCTCATGCTATAGGAAGGGTCTCAGGATTGGAATGGGACGGACTTGGATATCACTTCTCATGCTATAGGGAGGGTCTCAGGTTTGGAACGGGAAGGATTTGGATATCACATCGCATGTTATAGGAAGGATCTCAGGTTTGGTAAGGGAAGGAGTTGGATATCACATTTCATGTTAGAGGTAGGATCTCAGGTTTGGTATTAGAGGCATTGAGGTATCACATCTCATGCTATCAGAAGGGTCTCAGGATTGGAATGGGAAGGAGTTGGATATCACATCTCATGCTAAAGGGAGGGTCTCAGATTTGGAAGGGGAAGGATTTGGATATCACATCGCATGTTATAGGAAGGATCTCAGGTTTGGTATTAGAATCATTGAGATATCACATCTCATGCTATCGGAAGTATCTCAGGTTTGGTATTAGAGGCATTGAGATATCACATCTCATGCTATCATAAGGGTCTCAGGATTGGAATGGGAAGGAGTTGGATATCACTTCTCATGCTAAAGGGAGGGTCTCAGGTTTGGAAGGGGAAGGATTTGGATATCACATCACATGTTATAAGAAGGATCTCAGGTTTGGTATTAGAAGCATTGAGATATCACATCTCATGCTATCAGAAGGGTCTCAGGATTGGAATGGGAGGGAGTTGGATATCACATCTCATGCTATAGGAAGGGTCTCAGGTTTGGAACGGGAAGGAGTTGGATATCACATCTCATGTTATAGGAAGAGTCTCAGGTTTGGTATAAGCATTGAGATATCACATCTCTGCAATCGGAAGTGTCTCAGGATTGGGATGGGAAGGAGTTGGATATCACATCTCATGCTATAGGAAGGGTCTCAGGTTTGGAACTGGAAGGAGTTGGATATCCCATCTCATGTTATAGGACAGGTCTCAGGTTTGGTATTAGAAGCATTGAGATATCACATCGCATGCTGTAGGAAGGGTCTCAGGATTGGAATGGGAAGGAGTTGGATATTACATCTCATGCTATAGGAAGGGTCTCAGGTTTGGTATAAGCATTGAGATATCACATCTCTGCTGTCGGAAGTGTCTCAGGATTGGAATGGGAAGGAGTTGGATATCCCATCTCATGTTATAGGACGGGTCTCAGGTTTGTTATTAGAATCATTGAGATATCATATTGCATGCTGTAGGAAGGGTCTAAGGATTGGAATGGGAAGGTCTTGAATATCACATCTCATGCTATAGGTAGGCTCTCAGGTTTGGAAAGGGAAGGAGTTGGATATCACATTTCATGCTATAGGAAGGGTCTCAGGTTTGGTATAAGCATTGAGATGTCACATCTCATGCTATAGGAAGGGTCTCAGGATTGGAATGGGAAGGAGTTGGATATCACATCTCATGTTATAGGAAGGATCTCAGGTTTGGTATTAGAAGCATTGAGATATCACATCTCATGCTATAGGAAGGGTCTCAGGATTGGAATGGGAAGGAGTTGTATATGACATCTCATGCCATAGGAAGGGTTTCAGGTTTGGTATAAGCATTGAGATATCACATCTCTGCTATTGGAAGGGTCTCAGGATTGGAATGGGAAGGAGTTGGATATCCCATCTCATGTTATAGGAAGAGTCTCAGGTTTGGTATTAGAAGCATTGAGATATCACATCTGATGCTATAGGAAGTGTCTCAGGATTGGAATGGGAAGGAGTTTGATATCACATCTCATGCCATGTATGGGTCTCAGGTTTTGTAGAAGCATTGGGATATCACATCTCATGCTATCGGAAGGGTATCAGGATTGGATATGGAAGGAGTTGGATATCACATCTCATGTTATAGGAAGGGTCTCAGGATTGGAATGGGAAGGACTTGGATATCACATCTCATGCTATAGGAAGGCTCTCAGGTTTGGAAGGGGAAGGAGTTGGATATCACATTTCATGTTAGAGGTAGGATCTCAGGTTTGGTATTAGAGGCATTGAGATATCACATCTCATGCTATCAGAAGGGTCTCAGGATTGGAATGGGAAGGAGTTGGATATCACATCTCATGCTAAAGGGAGGGTCTCAGGTTTGGAAGGGGAAGGATTTGGATATCACATCTCATGTTATAGGAAGGATCTCAGGTTTGGTATTAGAAGCACTGAGATATCACATCTCATGCTATCGGAAGGGTCTCAGGATTGGAATGGGAAGGAGTTGGATATCACATCTCAAGCTATAGAAAGGGTCTCAGGATTGGAATGGGAAGGAGTTGGATATCACATCTCAAGCTATAGTAAGGGTCTCAGGATTGGAATGGGAAGGAGTTGGATATCACATCTCATGCTAAAGGAAGGGTCTCAGGTTTGGTATTAGCATTGAGATATCCCATCTCATGCTATAGGAAGGGTCTCAGGTTTGGAATCGGAAGGAGTTGTATATGCCATCTCATGCCATAGGTAGGGTCTCAGGTTTGGTATAAGCATTGAGATATCACATCTCTGCTATCGGAAGGGTCTCAGGATTGGAATGGGAAGGAGTTGGATATCCCATCTCGTTATAGGAAGGGTCTCAGGTTTTGTATTAGAAGCATTGAGATATCACATCTCATGGTATAGGACGGGTCTCAGAATTGGAATGGGAAGGAGTTAGATATCACTTCTCAAACTATAGGAAGGGTCTCAGGATTGGAATGGGAAGGAGTTGGATATCACATCTCATGCTAAAGGGAGGGTCTCAAGTTTGGAAGGGGAAGGATTTGGATATCACATCGCATGTTATAGGAAGGATCTCAGGTTTGGTATTAGAATCATTGAGATATCACATCTCATGCTATCGGAAGTATCTCAGGTTTGGTATTAGAGGCATTGAGATATCACATCTCATGCTATCATAAGGGTCTCAGGATTGGAATGGGAAGGAGTTGGATATCACTTCTCATGCTAAAGGGAGGGTCTCAGGTTTGGAAGGGGAAGGATTTGGATATCACATCACATGTTATAAGAAGGATCTCAGGTTTGGTATTAGAAGCATTGAGATATCACATCTCATGCTATCAGAAGGGTCTCAGGATTGGAATGGGAGGGAGTTGGATATCACATCTCATGCTATAGGAAGGGTCTCAGGTTTGGAACGGGAAGGAGTTGGATATCACATCTCATGTTATAGGAAGAGTCTCAGGTTTGGTATAAGCATTGAGATATCACATCTCTGCAATCGGAAGTGTCTCAGGATTGGGATGGGAAGGAGTTGGATATCACATCTCATGCTATAGGAAGGGTCTCAGGTTTGGAACGGGAAGGAGTTGGATATCCCATCTCATGTTGTAGGACGGGTCTCAGGTTTGGTATTAGAAGCATTGAGATATCACATCGCATGCTGTAGGAAGGGTCTCAGGATTGGAATGGGAAGGAGTTGGATATTACATCTCATGCTATAGGAAGGGTCTCAGGTTTGGTATAAGCATTGAGATATCACATCTCTGCTATCGGAAGTGTCTCAGGATTGGAATGGGAAGGAGTTGGATAACCCATCTCATGTTATAGGACGGGTCTCAGGTTTGTTATTAGAATCATTGAGATATCATATTGCATGCTGTAGGAAGGGTCTAAGGATTGGAATGGGAAGGACTTGAATATCACATCTCATGCTATAGGTAGGCTCTCAGGTTTGGAAAGGGAAGGAGTTGGATATCACATTTCATGTTAGAGGAAGGATCTCAGGTTTGGTATTAGAGGCATTGAGATATCACATCTCATGCTTTAGGAAGGGTCTCAGGATTGGAATGGGAAGGAGTTGGATATCACATTTCATGCTATAGGAAGGGTCTCAGGTTTGGTATAAGCATTGAGATGTCACATCTCATGCTATAGGAAGGGTCTCAGGATTGGAATGGGAAGGAGTTGGATATCACATCTCATGTTATAGGAAGGATCTCAGGTTTGGTATTAGAAGCATTGAGATATCACATCTCATGCTATAGGAAGGGTCTCAGGATTGGAATGGGAAGGAGTTGTATATGACATCTCATGCCATAGGAAGGGTCTCAGGTTTGGTATAAGCATTGAGATATCACATCTCTGCTATCGGAAGGGTCTCAGGATTGGAATGGGAAGGAGTTGGATATCCCATCTCATGTTATAGGAAGAGTCTCAGGTTTGGTATTAGAAGCATTGAGATATCACATCTGATGCTATAGGAAGTGTCTCAGGATTGGAATGGGAAAGAGTTTGATATCACATCTCATGCCATGTATGGGTCTCAGGTTTTGTAGAAGCATTGGGATATCACATCTCATGCTATCGGAAGGGTATCAGGATTGGATTTGGAAGGAGTTGGATATCCGATCTCATGTTATAGGAAGGGTCTCAGGATTGGAATGGGAAGGACTTGGATATCACATCTCATGCTATAGGAAGGCTCTCAGGTTTGGAAGGGGAAGGAGTTGGATATCACATTTCATGTTAGAGGTAGGATCTCAGGTTTGGTATTAGAGGCATTGAGATATCACATATCATGCTATCAGAAGGGTCTCAGGATTGGAATGGGAAGGAGTTGGATATCACATCTCATGCTAAAGGGAGGGTCTCAGGTTTGGAAGGGGAAGGATTTGGATATCACGTCTCATGTTATAGGAAGGATCTCAGGTTTGGTATTAGAAGCATTGAGATATCACATCTCATGCTATCGGAAGGATCTCAGGTTTGGTATTAGAGGCATTGAGATATCACATCTCATGCTAAAGGGAGGGTCTCAGGTTTGGAAGGGGAAGGATTTGGATATCACATCTCTTGTTATAGGAAGGATCACAGGTTTGGTATTAGAAGCATTGAGATATCACATCTCATGCTATCGGAAGGGTCTCAGGATTGGAATGGGAAGGAGTTGGATATCACATCTCATGCTAAAGGGAGGGTCTCAGGTTTGGAAGGGGAAGGATTTGGATATCACATCTCATGTTATAGGAAGGATCTCAGGTTTGGTATTAGAGGCATTGAGATATCACATCTCATGCTATCTATCATAAGGGTCTCAGGATTGGAATGGGAAGGAGTTGGATATCACATCTCATGCTAAAGGGAGGGTCTCAGGTTTGGAAGGGGAAGGATTTGGATATCACATCACATGTTATAAGAAGGATCTCAGGTTTGGTATTAGAAGCATTGAGATATCACATCTCATGCTATCGGAAGGGTCTCAGGATTGGAACGGGAAGGAGTCGGATATCACATCTCATGCTATAGGAAGGCTCTCAGGTTTGGAAGGGGAAAGAGTTGGATATCACATTTCATGTTAGAGGTAGGATCTCAGGTTTGGTATTAGAGGCATTGAGATATCACATCTCATGCTATCAGAAGGGGCTCAGGATTGGAATGGGAAGGAGTTGGATATCACATCTCATGCTAAAGGGAGGGTCTCAGGTTTGGAAGGGGAAGGATTTGGATATCACGTCTCATGTTATAGGAAGGATCTCAGGTTTGGTATTAGAAGCATTGAGATATCACATCTCATGCTATCGGAAGGATCTCAGGTTTGGTGGTTTGGTATTAGAGGCATTGAGATATCACATCTCATGCTAAAGGGAGGGTCTCAGGTTTGGAAGGGGAAGGATTTGGATATCACATCTCTTGTTATAGGAAGGATCACAGGTTTGGTATTAGAAGCATTGAGATATCACATCTCATGCTATCGGAAGGGTCTCAGGATTGGAATGGGACGGAGTTGGATATCATATCTCATGCTAAAGGGAGGGTCTCAGGTTTGGAAGGGGAAGGATGTGGATATCACATTTCATGTTAGAGGTAGGATCTCAGGTTTGGTATTGGAGGCATTGAGATATCACATCTCATGCTATCAGAAGGGTCTCAGGATGGGAATGGGAAGGAGTTGGATATCACATCTCATGCTAAAGGGAGGGTCTCAGGTTTGGAAGGGGAAGGATTTGGATATCACATCTCATGTTATCGGAAGGATCTCAGGTTTGGTATTAGAAGCATTGAGATATCACATCTCATGCTATAGGAAGGGTCTCAGGTTTGGTATTAGAAGCATTGAGATATCAAGTCTCATGGTATAGGAAGGGTCTCAGAATTGGAATGGGAAGGAGTTGGATATCTCAAGCTATAGGAAGGGTCTCAGGATTGGAATGGGAAGGGGTTTGATATCACAACTCATGCCATAGTATGGGTCTCAGGTTTGGTAGAAACATTGGGATATCACATCTCATGCTATCGGAAGGGTATCAGGATTTGATTTGAAAGGAGTTGGATATCCCATCTCATGCTATAGGAAGGGTCTCAGGTTGGAATGGGAAGGAGTTGGATATCACATCTCATGTTATAGGAAGGGTCCCAGGATTGGAATGGGAAGGACTTGGATATCATATCTCATGCTATAGGAAGGCTCTCAGGTTTGGAAGGGGAAGGAGTTGGATATCACATTTCATGTTCGAGGAAGGATCTCAGGTTTGGTATTAGAGGCATTAAGATATCACATCTCATGTTATAGGAAGGGTCTCACGTTTGGTATAAGCATTGAGATATCACATCTCATGCTATAGGAAGGGTCTCAGGATTGGAATGGGAAGGAGTTGGATATCACATCTCAAGCTATAGGAAGGGTCTCACGTTTGGTATAAGCATTGAGATATCACATCTCATGCTATAGGAAGGGTCTCAGGATTGGAATGGGAAGGAGTTGTATATGACATCTCATGCCATAGGAAGGGTCTCAGGTTTGGAATAAGCATTGAGATATCACATCTCATGCTATAGGAAGGGTCTCAGGATTGGAATGGGACGGACTTGGATATCACATCTCATGCTATAGGGAGGGTCTCAGGTTTGGAAGGGGAAGGATTTGGATATCACATCGCATGTTATAGGAAGGATCTCAGGTTTGGTAAGGGAAGGAGTTGGATAACACATTTCATGTTAGAGGTAGGATCTCAGGTTTGGTATTAGAAGCATTGCGACATCACATCTCATGTTATAGGAAGGGTCTCAGGATTGGAATGGGAAGAAGTTGGCTATCTCATCTCATGCTATAGGAAGGGTCTCAGGTTTGGTATAAGCATTGAGATATCACATCTCATGCTATAGGAAGGGTCTCAGGATTGGAATGGGAAGGAGTTGTATATGACATCTCATGCCATAGGAAGGGTCTCAGGTTTGGAATAAGCATTGAGATATCACATCTCATGCTATAGGAAGGGTCTCAGGATTGGAATGGGACGGACTTGGATATCACATCTCATGCTATAGGGAGGGTCTCAGGTTTGGAAGGGGAAGGATTTGGATATCACATCGCATGTTATAGGAAGGATCTCAGGTTTGGTAAGGGAAGGAGTTGGATATCACATTTCATGTTAGAGGTAGGATCTCAGGTTTGGTATTAGAGGCATTGAGGTATCACATCTCATGCTATCAGAAGGGTCTCAGGATTGGAATGGGAAGGAGTTGGATATCACATCTCATGCTAAAGGGAGGGTCTCAGGTTTGGAAGGGGAAGGATTTGGATATCACATCGCATGTTATAGGAAGGATCTCAGGTTTGGTATTAGAATCATTGAGATATCACATCTCATGCTATCGGAAGTATCTCAGGTTTGGTATTAGAGGCATTGAGATATCACATCTCATGCTATCACAAGGGTCTCAGGATTGGAATAGGAAGGAGTTGGATATCACTTCTCCTGCTAAAGGGAGGGTCTCAGGTTTGGAAGGGGAAGGATTTGGATATCACATCACATGTTATAAGAAGGATCTCAGGTTTGGTATTAGAAGCATTGAGATATCACATCTCATGCTATCAGAAGGGTCTCAGGATTGGAATGGGAAGGAGTTGGATATCACATCTCATGCTATAGGAAGGGTCTCAGGTTTGGAACGGGAAGGAGTTGGATATCCCATCTCATGTTGTAGGACGGGTCTCAGGTTTGGTATTAGAAGCATTGAGATATCACATCGCATGCTGTAGGAAGGGTCTCAGGATTGGAATGGGAAGGAGTTGGATATTACATCTCATGCTATAGGAAGGGTCTCAGGTTTGGTATAAGCATTGAGATATCACATCTCTGCTATCGGAAGTGTCTCAGGATTGGAATGGGAAGGAGTTGGATAACCCATCTCATGTTATAGGACGGGTCTCAGGTTTGTTATTAGAATCATTGAGATATCATATTGCATGCTGTAGGAAGGGTCTAAGGATTGGAATGGGAAGGACTTGAATATCACATCTCATGCTATAGGTAGGCTCTCAGGTTTGGAAAGGGAAGGAGTTGGATATCACATTTCATGTTAGAGGAAGGATCTCAGGTTTGGTATTAGAGGCATTGAGATATCACATCTCATGCTTTAGGAAGGGTCTCAGGATTGGAATGGGAAGGAGTTGGATATCACATTTCATGCTATAGGAAGGGTCTCAGGTTTGGTATAAGCATTGAGATGTCACATCTCATGCTATAGGAAGGGTCTCAGGATTGGAATGGGAAGGAGTTGGATATCACATCTCATGTTATAGGAAGGATCTCAGGTTTGGTATTAGAAGCATTGAGATATCACATCTCATGCTATAGGAAGGGTCTCAGGATTGGAATGGGAAGGAGTTGTATATGACATCTCATGCCATAGGAAGGGTCTCAGGTTTGGTATAAGCATTGAGATATCACATCTCTGCTATCGGAAGGGTCTCAGGATTGGAATGGGAAGGAGTTGGATATCCCATCTCATGTTATAGGAAGAGTCTCAGGTTTGGTATTAGAAGCATTGAGATATCACATCTGATGCTATAGGAAGTGTCTCAGGATTGGAATGGGAAAGAGTTTGATATCACATCTCATGCCATGTATGGGTCTCAGGTTTTGTAGAAGCATTGGGATATCACATCTCATGCTATCGGAAGGGTATCAGGATTGGATTTGGAAGGAGTTGGATATCCGATCTCATGTTATAGGAAGGGTCTCAGGATTGGAATGGGAAGGACTTGGATATCACATCTCATGCTATAGGAAGGCTCTCAGGTTTGGAAGGGGAAGGAGTTGGATATCACATTTCATGTTAGAGGTAGGATCTCAGGTTTGGTATTAGAGGCATTGAGATATCACATATCATGCTATCAGAAGGGTCTCAGGATTGGAATGGGAAGGAGTTGGATATCACATCTCATGCTAAAGGGAGGGTCTCAGGTTTGGAAGGGGAAGGATTTGGATATCACGTCTCATGTTATAGGAAGGATCTCAGGTTTGGTATTAGAAGCATTGAGATATCACATCTCATGCTATCGGAAGGATCTCAGGTTTGGTATTAGAGGCATTGAGATATCACATCTCATGCTAAAGGGAGGGTCTCAGGTTTGGAAGGGGAAGGATTTGGATATCACATCTCTTGTTATAGGAAGGATCACAGGTTTGGTATTAGAAGCATTGAGATATCACATCTCATGCTATCGGAAGGGTCTCAGGATTGGAATGGGAAGGAGTTGGATATCACATCTCATGCTAAAGGGAGGGTCTCAGGTTTGGAAGGGGAAGGATTTGGATATCACATCTCATGTTATAGGAAGGATCTCAGGTTTGGTATTAGAGGCATTGAGATATCACATCTCATGCTATCTATCATAAGGGTCTCAGGATTGGAATGGGAAGGAGTTGGATATCACATCTCATGCTAAAGGGAGGGTCTCAGGTTTGGAAGGGGAAGGATTTGGATATCACATCACATGTTATAAGAAGGATCTCAGGTTTGGTATTAGAAGCATTGAGATATCACATCTCATGCTATCGGAAGGGTCTCAGGATTGGAACGGGAAGGAGTCGGATATCACATCTCATGCTATAGGAAGGCTCTCAGGTTTGGAAGGGGAAAGAGTTGGATATCACATTTCATGTTAGAGGTAGGATCTCAGGTTTGGTATTAGAGGCATTGAGATATCACATCTCATGCTATCAGAAGGGGCTCAGGATTGGAATGGGAAGGAGTTGGATATCACATCTCATGCTAAAGGGAGGGTCTCAGGTTTGGAAGGGGAAGGATTTGGATATCACGTCTCATGTTATAGGAAGGATCTCAGGTTTGGTATTAGAAGCATTGAGATATCACATCTCATGCTATCGGAAGGATCTCAGGTTTGGTGGTTTGGTATTAGAGGCATTGAGATATCACATCTCATGCTAAAGGGAGGGTCTCAGGTTTGGAAGGGGAAGGATTTGGATATCACATCTCTTGTTATAGGAAGGATCACAGGTTTGGTATTAGAAGCATTGAGATATCACATCTCATGCTATCGGAAGGGTCTCAGGATTGGAATGGGACGGAGTTGGATATCATATCTCATGCTAAAGGGAGGGTCTCAGGTTTGGAAGGGGAAGGATGTGGATATCACATTTCATGTTAGAGGTAGGATCTCAGGTTTGGTATTGGAGGCATTGAGATATCACATCTCATGCTATCAGAAGGGTCTCAGGATGGGAATGGGAAGGAGTTGGATATCACATCTCATGCTAAAGGGAGGGTCTCAGGTTTGGAAGGGGAAGGATTTGGATATCACATCTCATGTTATCGGAAGGATCTCAGGTTTGGTATTAGAAGCATTGAGATATCACATCTCATGCTATAGGAAGGGTCTCAGGTTTGGTATTAGAAGCATTGAGATATCAAGTCTCATGGTATAGGAAGGGTCTCAGAATTGGAATGGGAAGGAGTTGGATATCTCAAGCTATAGGAAGGGTCTCAGGATTGGAATGGGAAGGGGTTTGATATCACAACTCATGCCATAGTATGGGTCTCAGGTTTGGTAGAAACATTGGGATATCACATCTCATGCTATCGGAAGGGTATCAGGATTTGATTTGAAAGGAGTTGGATATCCCATCTCATGCTATAGGAAGGGTCTCAGGTTGGAATGGGAAGGAGTTGGATATCACATCTCATGTTATAGGAAGGGTCCCAGGATTGGAATGGGAAGGACTTGGATATCATATCTCATGCTATAGGAAGGCTCTCAGGTTTGGAAGGGGAAGGAGTTGGATATCACATTTCATGTTCGAGGAAGGATCTCAGGTTTGGTATTAGAGGCATTAAGATATCACATCTCATGTTATAGGAAGGGTCTCACGTTTGGTATAAGCATTGAGATATCACATCTCATGCTATAGGAAGGGTCTCAGGATTGGAATGGGAAGGAGTTGGATATCACATCTCAAGCTATAGGAAGGGTCTCACGTTTGGTATAAGCATTGAGATATCACATCTCATGCTATAGGAAGGGTCTCAGGATTGGAATGGGAAGGAGTTGTATATGACATCTCATGCCATAGGAAGGGTCTCAGGTTTGGAATAAGCATTGAGATATCACATCTCCTGCTATAGGAAGGGTCTCAGGATTGGAATGGGACGGACTTGGATATCACATCTCATGCTATAGGGAGGGTCTCAGGTTTGGAAGGGGAAGGATTTGGATATCACATCGCATGTTATAGGAAGGATCTCAGGTTTGGTAAGGGAAGGAGTTGGATAACACATTTCATGTTAGAGGTAGGATCTCAGGTTTGGTATTAGAAGCATTGCGACATCACATCTCATGTTATAGGAAGGGTCTCAGGATTGGAATGGGAAGAAGTTGGCTATCTCATCTCATGCTATAGGAAGGGTCTCAGGTTTGGTATAAGCATTGAGATATCACATCTCATGCTATAGGAAGGGTCTCAGGATTGGAATGGGAAGGAGTTGTATATGACATCTCATGCCATAGGAAGGGTCTCAGGTTTGGAATAAGCATTGAGATATCACATCTCATGCTATAGGAAGGGTCTCAGGATTGGAATGGGACGGACTTGGATATCACATCTCATGCTATAGGGAGGGTCTCAGGTTTGGAAGGGGAAGGATTTGGATATCACATCGCATGTTATAGGAAGGATCTCAGGTTTGGTAAGGGAAGGAGTTGGATATCACATTTCATGTTAGAGGTAGGATCTCAGGTTTGGTATTAGAGGCATTGAGGTATCACATCTCATGCTATCAGAAGGGTCTCAGGATTGGAATGGGAAGGAGTTGGATATCACATCTCATGCTAAAGGGAGGGTCTCAGGTTTGGAAGGGGAAGGATTTGGATATCACATCGCATGTTATAGGAAGGATCTCAGGTTTGGTATTAGAATCATTGAGATATCACATCTCATGCTATCGGAAGTATCTCAGGTTTGGTATTAGAGGCATTGAGATATCACATCTCATGCTATCACAAGGGTCTCAGGATTGGAATAGGAAGGAGTTGGATATCACTTCTCCTGCTAAAGGGAGGGTCTCAGGTTTGGAAGGGGAAGGATTTGGATATCACATCACATGTTATAAGAAGGATCTCAGGTTTGGTATTAGAAGCATTGAGATATCACATCTCATGCTATCAGAAGGGTCTCAGGATTGGAATGGGAAGGAGTTGGATATCACATCTCATGCTATAGGAAGGGTCTCAGGTTTGGAACGGGAAGGAGTTGGATATCACATCTCATGTTATAGGAAGAGTCTCAGGTTTGGTATATGCATTGAGATATCACATCTCTGCAATCGGAAGTGTCTCAGGATTGGGATGGGAAGGAGTTGGATATCACATCTCATGCTATAGGAAGGGTCTCAGGTTTGGAACGGGAAGGAGTTGGATATCCCATCTCATGTTATAGGACGGGTCTCAGGTTTGGTATTAGAAGCATTGAGATATCACATCGCATGCTGTGGGAAGGGTCTCAGGATTGGAATGGGAAGGAGTTGGATATTACATCTCATGCTATAGGAAGGGTCTCAGGTTTGGTATAAGCATTGAGATATCACATCTCTGCTATCGGAAGTGTCTCAGGATTGGAATGGGAAGGAGTTGGATATCCCATCTCATGTTATAGGACGGGTCTCAGGTTTGTTATTAGAATCATTGAGATATCATATTGCATGCTGTAGGAAGGGTCTAAGGATTGGAATGGGAAGGACTTGAATATCACATCTCATGCTATAGGTAGGCTCTCAGGTTTGGAAAGGGAAGGAGTTGGATATCACATTTCATGTTAGAGGAAGGATCTCAGGTTTGGTATTAGAGGTATTGAGATATCACATCTCATGCTATAGGAAGGGTCTCAGGATTGGAATGGGAAGGAGTTGGATATCACATCTCATGCTATAGGAAGGGTCTCAGGTGTGGGATAAGCATTGAGATGTCACATCTCATGCTATAGGAAGGGTCTCAGGATTGGAATGGGAAGGAGTTGGATATCACATCTCATGTTATAGGAAGGATCTCAGGTTTGGTATTAGAAGCATTGAGATATCACATCTCATGCTATATGAAGGGTCTCAGGATTGGAATGGGAAGGAGTTGTATATGACATCTCATGCCATACGAAGGGTCTCAGGTTTGGTATAAGCATTGAGATATCACATCTCTGCTATCGGAATGGTCTCAGGATTGGAATGGGAAGGAGTTGGATATCCCATCTCATGTTATAGGAAGAGTCTCAGGTTTGGTATTAGAAGCATTGAGATATCACATCTGATGCTATAGGAAGTGTCTCAGGATTGGAATGGGAAGGAGTTTGATATCACATCTCATGCTAAAGGGAGGGTCTCAGGTTTGGAAGGGGAAGGATTTGGATATCACGTCTCATGTTATAGGAAGGATCTCAGGTTTGGTATTAGAAGCATTGAGATATCACATCTCATGCTATCGGAAGGATCTCAGGTTTGGTATTAGAGGCATTGAGATATCACATCTCATGCTAAAGGGAGGGTCTCAGGTTTGGAAGGGGAAGGATTTGGATATCACATCTCTTGTTATAGGAAGGATCACAGGTTTGGTATTAGAAGCATTGAGATATCACATCTCATGCTATCGGAAGGGTCTCAGGATTGGAATGGGAAGGAGTTGGATATCACATCTCATGCTAAAGGGAGGGTCTCAGGTTTGGAAGGGGAAGGATTTGGATATCACATCTCATGTTATAGGAAGGATCTCAGGTTTGGTATTAGAGGCATTGAGATATCACATCTCATGCTATCTATCATAAGGGTCTCAGGATTGGAATGGGAAGGAGTTGGATATCACATCTCATGCTAAAGGGAGGGTCTCAGGTTTGGAAGGGGAAGGATTTGGATATCACATCACATGTTATAAGAAGGATCTCAGGTTTGGTATTAGAAGCATTGAGATATCACATCTCATGCTATCGGAAGGGTCTCAGGATTGGAACGGGAAGGAGTCGGATATCACATCTCATGCTATAGGAAGGCTCTCAGGTTTGGAAGGGGAAAGAGTTGGATATCACATTTCATGTTAGAGGTAGGATCTCAGGTTTGGTATTAGAGGCATTGAGATATCACATCTCATGCTATCAGAAGGGGCTCAGGATTGGAATGGGAAGGAGTTGGATATCACATCTCATGCTAAAGGGAGGGTCTCAGGTTTGGAAGGGGAAGGATTTGGATATCACGTCTCATGTTATAGGAAGGATCTCAGGTTTGGTATTAGAAGCATTGAGATATCACATCTCATGCTATCGGAAGGATCTCAGGTTTGGTGGTTTGGTATTAGAGGCATTGAGATATCACATCTCATGCTAAAGGGAGGGTCTCAGGTTTGGAAGGGGAAGGATTTGGATATCACATCTCTTGTTATAGGAAGGATCACAGGTTTGGTATTAGAAGCATTGAGATATCACATCTCATGCTATCGGAAGGGTCTCAGGATTGGAATGGGACGGAGTTGGATATCATATCTCATGCTAAAGGGAGGGTCTCAGGTTTGGAAGGGGAAGGATGTGGATATCACATTTCATGTTAGAGGTAGGATCTCAGGTTTGGTATTGGAGGCATTGAGATATCACATCTCATGCTATCAGAAGGGTCTCAGGATGGGAATGGGAAGGAGTTGGATATCACATCTCATGCTAAAGGGAGGGTCTCAGGTTTGGAAGGGGAAGGATTTGGATATCACATCTCATGTTATCGGAAGGATCTCAGGTTTGGTATTAGAAGCATTGAGATATCACATCTCATGCTATAGGAAGGGTCTCAGGTTTGGTATTAGAAGCATTGAGATATCAAGTCTCATGGTATAGGAAGGGTCTCAGAATTGGAATGGGAAGGAGTTGGATATCTCAAGCTATAGGAAGGGTCTCAGGATTGGAATGGGAAGGGGTTTGATATCACAACTCATGCCATAGTATGGGTCTCAGGTTTGGTAGAAACATTGGGATATCACATCTCATGCTATCGGAAGGGTATCAGGATTTGATTTGAAAGGAGTTGGATATCCCATCTCATGCTATAGGAAGGGTCTCAGGTTGGAATGGGAAGGAGTTGGATATCACATCTCATGTTATAGGAAGGGTCCCAGGATTGGAATGGGAAGGACTTGGATATCATATCTCATGCTATAGGAAGGCTCTCAGGTTTGGAAGGGGAAGGAGTTGGATATCACATTTCATGTTCGAGGAAGGATCTCAGGTTTGGTATTAGAGGCATTAAGATATCACATCTCATGTTATAGGAAGGGTCTCACGTTTGGTATAAGCATTGAGATATCACATCTCATGCTATAGGAAGGGTCTCAGGATTGGAATGGGAAGGAGTTGGATATCACATCTCAAGCTATAGGAAGGGTCTCACGTTTGGTATAAGCATTGAGATATCACATCTCATGCTATAGGAAGGGTCTCAGGATTGGAATGGGAAGGAGTTGTATATGACATCTCATGCCATAGGAAGGGTCTCAGGTTTGGAATAAGCATTGAGATATCACATCTCATGCTATAGGAAGGGTCTCAGGATTGGAATGGGACGGACTTGGATATCACATCTCATGCTATAGGGAGGGTCTCAGGTTTGGAAGGGGAAGGATTTGGATATCACATCGCATGTTATAGGAAGGATCTCAGGTTTGGTAAGGGAAGGAGTTGGATAACACATTTCATGTTAGAGGTAGGATCTCAGGTTTGGTATTAGAAGCATTGCGACATCACATCTCATGTTATAGGAAGGGTCTCAGGATTGGAATGGGAAGAAGTTGGCTATCTCATCTCATGCTATAGGAAGGGTCTCAGGTTTGGTATAAGCATTGAGATATCACATCTCATGCTATAGGAAGGGTCTCAGGATTGGAATGGGAAGGAGTTGTATATGACATCTCATGCCATAGGAAGGGTCTCAGGTTTGGAATAAGCATTGAGATATCACATCTCATGCTATAGGAAGGGTCTCAGGATTGGAATGGGACGGACTTGGATATCACATCTCATGCTATAGGGAGGGTCTCAGGTTTGGAAGGGGAAGGATTTGGATATCACATCGCATGTTATAGGAAGGATCTCAGGTTTGGTAAGGGAAGGAGTTGGATATCACATTTCATGTTAGAGGTAGGATCTCAGGTTTGGTATTAGAGGCATTGAGGTATCACATCTCATGCTATCAGAAGGGTCTCAGGATTGGAATGGGAAGGAGTTGGATATCACATCTCATGCTAAAGGGAGGGTCTCAGGTTTGGAAGGGGAAGGATTTGGATATCACATCGCATGTTATAGGAAGGATCTCAGGTTTGGTATTAGAATCATTGAGATATCACATCTCATGCTATCGGAAGTATCTCAGGTTTGGTATTAGAGGCATTGAGATATCACATCTCATGCTATCACAAGGGTCTCAGGATTGGAATAGGAAGGAGTTGGATATCACTTCTCCTGCTAAAGGGAGGGTCTCAGGTTTGGAAGGGGAAGGATTTGGATATCACATCACATGTTATAAGAAGGATCTCAGGTTTGGTATTAGAAGCATTGAGATATCACATCTCATGCTATCAGAAGGGTCTCAGGATTGGAATGGGAAGGAGTTGGATATCACATCTCATGCTATAGGAAGGGTCTCAGGTTTGGAACGGGAAGGAGTTGGATATCCCATCTCATGTTGTAGGACGGGTCTCAGGTTTGGTATTAGAAGCATTGAGATATCACATCGCATGCTGTAGGAAGGGTCTCAGGATTGGAATGGGAAGGAGTTGGATATTACATCTCATGCTATAGGAAGGGTCTCAGGTTTGGTATAAGCATTGAGATATCACATCTCTGCTATCGGAAGTGTCTCAGGATTGGAATGGGAAGGAGTTGGATAACCCATCTCATGTTATAGGACGGGTCTCAGGTTTGTTATTAGAATCATTGAGATATCATATTGCATGCTGTAGGAAGGGTCTAAGGATTGGAATGGGAAGGACTTGAATATCACATCTCATGCTATAGGTAGGCTCTCAGGTTTGGAAAGGGAAGGAGTTGGATATCACATTTCATGTTAGAGGAAGGATCTCAGGTTTGGTATTAGAGGCATTGAGATATCACATCTCATGCTTTAGGAAGGGTCTCAGGATTGGAATGGGAAGGAGTTGGATATCACATTTCATGCTATAGGAAGGGTCTCAGGTTTGGTATAAGCATTGAGATGTCACATCTCATGCTATAGGAAGGGTCTCAGGATTGGAATGGGAAGGAGTTGGATATCACATCTCATGTTATAGGAAGGATCTCAGGTTTGGTATTAGAAGCATTGAGATATCACATCTCATGCTATAGGAAGGGTCTCAGGATTGGAATGGGAAGGAGTTGTATATGACATCTCATGCCATAGGAAGGGTCTCAGGTTTGGTATAAGCATTGAGATATCACATCTCTGCTATCGGAAGGGTCTCAGGATTGGAATGGGAAGGAGTTGGATATCCCATCTCATGTTATAGGAAGAGTCTCAGGTTTGGTATTAGAAGCATTGAGATATCACATCTGATGCTATAGGAAGTGTCTCAGGATTGGAATGGGAAAGAGTTTGATATCACATCTCATGCCATGTATGGGTCTCAGGTTTTGTAGAAGCATTGGGATATCACATCTCATGCTATCGGAAGGGTATCAGGATTGGATTTGGAAGGAGTTGGATATCCGATCTCATGTTATAGGAAGGGTCTCAGGATTGGAATGGGAAGGACTTGGATATCACATCTCATGCTATAGGAAGGCTCTCAGGTTTGGAAGGGGAAGGAGTTGGATATCACATTTCATGTTAGAGGTAGGATCTCAGGTTTGGTATTAGAGGCATTGAGATATCACATATCATGCTATCAGAAGGGTCTCAGGATTGGAATGGGAAGGAGTTGGATATCACATCTCATGCTAAAGGGAGGGTCTCAGGTTTGGAAGGGGAAGGATTTGGATATCACGTCTCATGTTATAGGAAGGATCTCAGGTTTGGTATTAGAAGCATTGAGATATCACATCTCATGCTATCGGAAGGATCTCAGGTTTGGTATTAGAGGCATTGAGATATCACATCTCATGCTAAAGGGAGGGTCTCAGGTTTGGAAGGGGAAGGATTTGGATATCACATCTCTTGTTATAGGAAGGATCACAGGTTTGGTATTAGAAGCATTGAGATATCACATCTCATGCTATCGGAAGGGTCTCAGGATTGGAATGGGAAGGAGTTGGATATCACATCTCATGCTAAAGGGAGGGTCTCAGGTTTGGAAGGGGAAGGATTTGGATATCACATCTCATGTTATAGGAAGGATCTCAGGTTTGGTATTAGAGGCATTGAGATATCACATCTCATGCTATCTATCATAAGGGTCTCAGGATTGGAATGGGAAGGAGTTGGATATCACATCTCATGCTAAAGGGAGGGTCTCAGGTTTGGAAGGGGAAGGATTTGGATATCACATCACATGTTATAAGAAGGATCTCAGGTTTGGTATTAGAAGCATTGAGATATCACATCTCATGCTATCGGAAGGGTCTCAGGATTGGAACGGGAAGGAGTCGGATATCACATCTCATGCTATAGGAAGGCTCTCAGGTTTGGAAGGGGAAAGAGTTGGATATCACATTTCATGTTAGAGGTAGGATCTCAGGTTTGGTATTAGAGGCATTGAGATATCACATCTCATGCTATCAGAAGGGGCTCAGGATTGGAATGGGAAGGAGTTGGATATCACATCTCATGCTAAAGGGAGGGTCTCAGGTTTGGAAGGGGAAGGATTTGGATATCACGTCTCATGTTATAGGAAGGATCTCAGGTTTGGTATTAGAAGCATTGAGATATCACATCTCATGCTATCGGAAGGATCTCAGGTTTGGTGGTTTGGTATTAGAGGCATTGAGATATCACATCTCATGCTAAAGGGAGGGTCTCAGGTTTGGAAGGGGAAGGATTTGGATATCACATCTCTTGTTATAGGAAGGATCACAGGTTTGGTATTAGAAGCATTGAGATATCACATCTCATGCTATCGGAAGGGTCTCAGGATTGGAATGGGACGGAGTTGGATATCATATCTCATGCTAAAGGGAGGGTCTCAGGTTTGGAAGGGGAAGGATGTGGATATCACATTTCATGTTAGAGGTAGGATCTCAGGTTTGGTATTGGAGGCATTGAGATATCACATCTCATGCTATCAGAAGGGTCTCAGGATGGGAATGGGAAGGAGTTGGATATCACATCTCATGCTAAAGGGAGGGTCTCAGGTTTGGAAGGGGAAGGATTTGGATATCACATCTCATGTTATCGGAAGGATCTCAGGTTTGGTATTAGAAGCATTGAGATATCACATCTCATGCTATAGGAAGGGTCTCAGGTTTGGTATTAGAAGCATTGAGATATCAAGTCTCATGGTATAGGAAGGGTCTCAGAATTGGAATGGGAAGGAGTTGGATATCTCAAGCTATAGGAAGGGTCTCAGGATTGGAATGGGAAGGGGTTTGATATCACAACTCATGCCATAGTATGGGTCTCAGGTTTGGTAGAAACATTGGGATATCACATCTCATGCTATCGGAAGGGTATCAGGATTTGATTTGAAAGGAGTTGGATATCCCATCTCATGCTATAGGAAGGGTCTCAGGTTGGAATGGGAAGGAGTTGGATATCACATCTCATGTTATAGGAAGGGTCCCAGGATTGGAATGGGAAGGACTTGGATATCATATCTCATGCTATAGGAAGGCTCTCAGGTTTGGAAGGGGAAGGAGTTGGATATCACATTTCATGTTCGAGGAAGGATCTCAGGTTTGGTATTAGAGGCATTAAGATATCACATCTCATGTTATAGGAAGGGTCTCACGTTTGGTATAAGCATTGAGATATCACATCTCATGCTATAGGAAGGGTCTCAGGATTGGAATGGGAAGGAGTTGGATATCACATCTCAAGCTATAGGAAGGGTCTCACGTTTGGTATAAGCATTGAGATATCACATCTCATGCTATAGGAAGGGTCTCAGGATTGGAATGGGAAGGAGTTGTATATGACATCTCATGCCATAGGAAGGGTCTCAGGTTTGGAATAAGCATTGAGATATCACATCTCATGCTATAGGAAGGGTCTCAGGATTGGAATGGGACGGACTTGGATATCACATCTCATGCTATAGGGAGGGTCTCAGGTTTGGAAGGGGAAGGATTTGGATATCACATCGCATGTTATAGGAAGGATCTCAGGTTTGGTAAGGGAAGGAGTTGGATAACACATTTCATGTTAGAGGTAGGATCTCAGGTTTGGTATTAGAAGCATTGCGACATCACATCTCATGTTATAGGAAGGGTCTCAGGATTGGAATGGGAAGAAGTTGGCTATCTCATCTCATGCTATAGGAAGGGTCTCAGGTTTGGTATAAGCATTGAGATATCACATCTCATGCTATAGGAAGGGTCTCAGGATTGGAATGGGAAGGAGTTGTATATGACATCTCATGCCATAGGAAGGGTCTCAGGTTTGGAATAAGCATTGAGATATCACATCTCATGCTATAGGAAGGGTCTCAGGATTGGAATGGGACGGACTTGGATATCACATCTCATGCTATAGGGAGGGTCTCAGGTTTGGAAGGGGAAGGATTTGGATATCACATCGCATGTTATAGGAAGGATCTCAGGTTTGGTAAGGGAAGGAGTTGGATATCACATTTCATGTTAGAGGTAGGATCTCAGGTTTGGTATTAGAGGCATTGAGGTATCACATCTCATGCTATCAGAAGGGTCTCAGGATTGGAATGGGAAGGAGTTGGATATCACATCTCATGCTAAAGGGAGGGTCTCAGGTTTGGAAGGGGAAGGATTTGGATATCACATCGCATGTTATAGGAAGGATCTCAGGTTTGGTATTAGAATCATTGAGATATCACATCTCATGCTATCGGAAGTATCTCAGGTTTGGTATTAGAGGCATTGAGATATCACATCTCATGCTATCACAAGGGTCTCAGGATTGGAATAGGAAGGAGTTGGATATCACTTCTCCTGCTAAAGGGAGGGTCTCAGGTTTGGAAGGGGAAGGATTTGGATATCACATCACATGTTATAAGAAGGATCTCAGGTTTGGTATTAGAAGCATTGAGATATCACATCTCATGCTATCAGAAGGGTCTCAGGATTGGAATGGGAAGGAGTTGGATATCACATCTCATGCTATAGGAAGGGTCTCAGGTTTGGAACGGGAAGGAGTTGGATATCACATCTCATGTTATAGGAAGAGTCTCAGGTTTGGTATATGCATTGAGATATCACATCTCTGCAATCGGAAGTGTCTCAGGATTGGGATGGGAAGGAGTTGGATATCACATCTCATGCTATAGGAAGGGTCTCAGGTTTGGAACGGGAAGGAGTTGGATATCCCATCTCATGTTATAGGACGGGTCTCAGGTTTGGTATTAGAAGCATTGAGATATCACATCGCATGCTGTAGGAAGGGTCTCAGGATTGGAATGGGAAGGAGTTGGATATTACATCTCATGCTATAGGAAGGGTCTCAGGTTTGGTATAAGCATTGAGATATCACATCTCTGCTATCGGAAGTGTCTCAGGATTGGAATGGGAAGGAGTTGGATATCCCATCTCATGTTATAGGACGGGTCTCAGGTTTGTTATTAGAATCATTGAGATATCATATTGCATGCTGTAGGAAGGGTCTAAGGATTGGAATGGGAAGGACTTGAATATCACATCTCATGCTATAGGTAGGCTCTCAGGTTTGGAAAGGGAAGGAGTTGGATATCACATTTCATGTTAGAGGAAGGATCTCAGGTTTGGTATTAGAGGTATTGAGATATCACATCTCATGCTATAGGAAGGGTCTCAGGATTGGAATGGGAAGGAGTTGGATATCACATCTCATGCTATAGGAAGGGTCTCAGGTGTGGGATAAGCATTGAGATGTCACATCTCATGCTATAGGAAGGGTCTCAGGATTGGAATGGGAAGGAGTTGGATATCACATCTCATGTTATAGGAAGGATCTCAGGTTTGGTATTAGAAGCATTGAGATATCACATCTCATGCTATAGGAAGGGTCTCAGGATTGGAATGGGAAGGAGTTGTATATGACATCTCATGCCATACGAAGGGTCTCAGGTTTGGTATAAGCATTGAGATATCACATCTCTGCTATCGGAAGGGTCTCAGGATTGGAATGGGAAGGAGTTGGATATCCCATCTCATGTTATAGGAAGAGTCTCAGGTTTGGTATTAGAAGCATTGAGATATCACATCTGATGCTATAGGAAGTGTCTCAGGATTGGAATGGGAAGGAGTTTGATATCACATCTCATGCCATGTATGGGTCTCAGGTTTTGTAGAAGCATTGGGATATCACATCTCATGCTATCGGAAGGGTATCAGGATTGGATTTGGAAGGAGTTGGATATCACATCTCATGTTATAGGAAGGGTCTCAGGATTGGAATGGGAAGGACTTGGATATCACATCTCATGCTATAGGAAGGCTCTCAGGTTTGGAAGGGGAAGGAGTTGGATATCACATTTCATGTTAGAGGTAGGATCTCAGGTTTGGTATTAGAGGCATTGAGATATCACATCTCATGCTATCAGAAGGGTCTCAGGATTGGAATGGGAAGGAGTTGGATATCACATCTCATGCTAAAGGGAGGGTCTCAGGTTTGGAAGGGGAAGGATTTGGATATCACATCTCATGTTATAGGAAGGATCTCAGGTTTGGTATTAGAAGCACTGAGATATCACATCTCATGCTATCGGAAGGATCTCAGGTTTGGTATTAGAGGCATTGAGATATCACATCTCATGCTATCAGAAGGGTCTCAGGATTGGAATGGGAAGGAGTCGGATATCACATCTCATGCTAAAGGGAGGGTCTCAGGTTTGGAAGTGGAAGGATTTGGATATCACATCTCATGTTATAGGAAGGATCTCAGGTTTGGTATTAGAAGCATTGAGATATCACATCTCATGCTATAGGAAGGGTCTCAGGATTGGAATGGGAAGGAGTTGGATATCACATCTCAAGCTATAGAAAGGGTCTCAGGATTGGAATGGGAAGGAGTTGGATATCACATCTCAAGCTATAGTAAGGGTCTCAGGATTGGAATGGGAAGGAGTTGGATATCACATCTCATGCTATAGGAAGGGTCTCAGGTTTGGTATTAGCATTGAGATATCCCATCTCATGCTATAGGAAGGGTCTCAGGTTTGGAATCGGAAGGAGTTGTATATGACATCTCATGCCATAGGTAGGGTCTCAGGTTTGGTATAAGCATTGAGATATCCCATCTCGTTATAGGAAGGGTCTCAGGTTTTGTATTAGAAGCATTGAGATATCACATCTCATGGTATAGGACGGGTCTCAGAATTGGAATGGGAAGGAGTTAGATATCACTTCTCAAGCTATAGGAAGGGTCTCAGGATTGGAATGGGAAGGAGTTGGATATCACATCTCATGCTAAAGGGAGGGTCTCAGGTTTGGAAGGGGAAGGATTTGGATATCACATCGCATGTTATAGGAAGGATCTCAGGTTTGGTATTAGAATCATTGAGATATCACATCTCATGCTATCGGAAGTATCTCAGGTTTGGTATTAGAGGCATTGAGATATCACATCTCATGCTATCATAAGGGTCTCAGGATTGGAATGGGAAGGAGTTGGATATCACTTCTCATGCTAAAGGGAGGGTCTCAGGTTTGGAAGGGGAAGGATTTGGATATCACATCACATGTTATAAGAAGGATCTCAGGTTTGGTATTAGAAGCATTGAGATATCACATCTCATGCTATCAGAAGGGTCTCAGGATTGGAATGGGAGGGAGTTGGATATCACATCTCATGCTATAGGAAGGGTCTCAGGTTTGGAACGGGAAGGAGTTGGATATCACATCTCATGTTATAGGAAGAGTCTCAGGTTTGGTATAAGCATTGAGATATCACATCTCTGCAATCGGAAGTGTCTCAGGTTTGGAACGGGAAGGAGTTGGATATCCCATCTCATGTTGTAGGACGGGTCTCAGGTTTGGTATTAGAAGCATTGAGATATCACATCGCATGCTGTAGGAAGGGTCTCAGGATTGGAATGGGAAGGAGTTGGATATTACATCTCATGCTATAGGAAGGGTCTCAGGTTTGGTATAAGCATTGAGATATCACATCTCTGCTATCGGAAGTGTCTCAGGATTGGAATGGGAAATAGTTGGATAACCCATCTCATGTTATAGGACGGGTCTCAGGTTTGTTATTAGAATCATTGAGATATCATATTGCATGCTGTAGGAAGGGTCTAAGGATTGGAATGGGAAGGACTTGAATATCACATCTCATGCTATAGGTAGGCTCTCAGGTTTGGAAAGGGAAGGAGTTGGATATCACATTTCATGTTAGAGGAAGGATCTCAGGTTTGGTATTAGAGGCATTGAGATATCACATCTCATGCTATAGGAAGGGTCTCAGGATTGGAATGGGAAGGAGTTGGATATCACATTTCATGCTATAGGAAGGGTCTCAGGTTTGGTATAAGCATTGAGATGTCACATCTCATGCTATAGGAAGGGTCTCAGGATTGGAATGGGAAGGAGTTGGATATCACATCTCATGTTATAGGAAGGATCTCAGGTTTGGTATTAGAAGCATTGAGATATCACATCTCATGCTATAGGAAGGGTCTCAGGATTGGAATGGGAAGGAGTTGTATATGACATCTCATGCCATAGGAAGGGTCTCAGGTTTGGTATAAGCATTGAGATATCACATCTCTGCTATCGGAAGGGTCTCAGGATTGGAATGGGAAGGAGTTGGATATCCCATCTCATGTTATAGGAAGAGTCTCAGGTTTGGTATTAGAAGCATTGAGATATCACATCTGATGCTATAGGAAGTGTCTCAGGATTGGAATGGGAAGGAGTTTGATATCACATCTCATGCCATGTATGGGTCTCAGGTTTTGTAGAAGCATTGGGATATCACATCTCATGCTATCGGAAGGGTATCAGGATTGGATTTGGAAGGAGTTGGATATCCGATCTCATGTTATAGGAAGGGTCTCAGGATTGGAATGGGAAGGACTTGGATATCACATCTCATGCTATAGGAAGGCTCTCAGGTTTGGAAGGGGAAGGAGTTGGATATCACATTTCATGTTAGAGGTAGGATCTCAGGTTTGGTATTAGAGGCATTGAGATATCACATATCATGCTATCAGAAGGGTCTCAGGATTGGAATGGGAAGGAGTTGGATATCACATCTCATGCTAAAGGGAGGGTCTCAGGTTTGGAAGGGGAAGGATTTGGATATCACGTCTCATGTTATAGGAAGGATCTCAGGTTTGGTATTAGAAGCATTGAGATATCACATCTCATGCTATCGGAAGGATCTCAGGTTTGGTATTAGAGGCATTGAGATATCACATCTCATGCTAAAGGGAGGGTCTCAGGTTTGGAAGGGGAAGGATTTGGATATCACATCTCTTGTTATAGGAAGGATCACAGGTTTGGTATTAGAAGCATTGAGATATCACATCTCATGCTATCGGAAGGGTCTCAGGATTGGAATGGGAAGGAGTTGGATATCACATCTCATGCTAAAGGGAGGGTCTCAGGTTTGGAAGGGGAAGGATTTGGATATCACATCTCATGTTATAGGAAGGATCTCAGGTTTGGTATTAGAGGCATTGAGATATCACATCTCATGCTATCTATCATAAGGGTCTCAGGATTGGAATGGGAAGGAGTTGGATATCACATCTCATGCTAAAGGGAGGGTCTCAGGTTTGGAAGGGGAAGGATTTGGATATCACATCACATGTTATAAGAAGGATCTCAGGTTTGGTATTAGAAGCATTGAGATATCACATCTCATGCTATCGGAAGGGTCTCAGGATTGGAACGGGAAGGAGTCGGATATCAGATCTCATGCTATAGGAAGGCTCTCAGGTTTGGAAGGGGAAAGAGTTGGATATCACATTTCATGTTAGAGGTAGGATCTCAGGTTTGGTATTAGAGGCATTGAGATATCACATCTCATGCTATCAGAAGGGTCTCAGGATTGGAATGGGAAGGAGTTGGATATCACATCTCATGCTAAAGGGAGGGTCTCAGGTTTGGAAGGGGAAGGATTTGGATATCACGTCTCATGTTATAGGAAGGATCTCAGGTTTGGTATTAGAAGCATTGAGATATCACATCTCATGCTATCGGAAGGATCTCAGGTTTGGTGGTTTGGTATTAGAGGCATTGAGATATCACATCTCATGCTAAAGGGAGGGTCTCAGGTTTGGAAGGGGAAGGATTTGGATATCACATCTCTTGTTATAGGAAGGATCACAGGTTTGGTATTAGAAGCATTGAGATATCACATCTCATGCTATCGGAAGGGTCTCAGGATTGGAATGGGACGGAGTTGGATATCACATCTCATGCTAAAGGGAGGGTCTCAGGTTTGGAAGGGGAAGGATGTGGATATCACATTTCATGTTAGAGGTAGGATCTCAGGTTTGGTATTGGAGGCATTGAGATATCACATCTCATGCTATCAGAAGGGTCTCAGGATGGGAATGGGAAGGAGTTGGATATCACATCTCATGCTAAAGGGAGGGTCTCAGGTTTGGAAGGGGAAGGATTTGGATATCACATCTCATGTTATCGGAAGGATCTCAGGTTTGGTATTAGAAGCATTGAGATATCACATCTCATGCTATAGGAAGGGTCTCAGGTTTGGTATTAGAAGCATTGAGATATCAAGTCTCATGGTATAGGAAGGATCTCAGAATTGGAATGGGAAGGAGTTGGATATCTCAAGCTATAGGAAGGGTCTCAGGATTGGAATGGGAAGGGGTTTGATATCACAACTCATGCCATAGTATGGGTCTCAGGTTTGGTAGAAACATTGGGATATCACATCTCATGCTATCGGAAGGGTATCAGGATTTGATTTGAAAGGAGTTGGATATCCCATCTCATGCTATAGGAAGGGTCTCAGGTTGGAATGGGAAGGAGTTGGATATTACATCTCATGTTATAGGAAGGGTCCCAGGATTGGAATGGGAAGGACTTGGATATCATATCTCATGCTATAGGAAGGCTCTCAGGTTTGGAAGGGGAAGGAGTTGGATATCACATTTCATGTTAGAGGAAGGATCTCAGGTTTGGTATTAGAGGCATTAAGATATCACATCTCATGTTATAGGAAGGGTCTCACGTTTGGTATAAGCATTGAGATATCACATCTCATGCTATAGGAAGGGTCTCAGGATTGGAATGGGAAGGAGTTGGATATCACATCTCAAGCTATAGGAAGGGTCTCACGTTTGGTATAAGCATTGAGATATCACATCTCATGCTATAGGAAGGGTCTCAGGATTGGAATGGGAAGGAGTTGTATATGACATCTCATGCCATGGGAAGGGTCTCAGGTTTGGAATAAGCATTGAGATATCACATCTCATGCTATAGGAAGGGTCTCAGGATTGGAATGGGACGGACTTGGATATCACATCTCATGCTATAGGGAGGGTCTCAGGTTTGGAAGGGGAAGGATTTGGATATCACATCGCATGTTATAGGAAGGATCTCAGGTTTGGTAAGGGAAGGAGTTGGATATCACATTTCATGTTAGAGGTAGGATCTCAGGTTTGGTATTAGAAGCATTGCGACATCACATCTCATGTTATAGGAAGGGTCTCAGGATTGGAATGGGAAGAAGTTGGCTATCACATCTCATGCTATAGGAAGGGTCTCAGGTTTGGTATAAGCATTGAGATATCACATCTCATGCTATAGGAAGGGTCTCAGGATTGGAATGGGAAGGAGTTGTATATGACATCTCATGCCATAGGAAGGGTCTCAGGTTTGGAATAAGCATTGAGATATCACATCTCATGCTATAGGAAGGGTCTCAGGATTGGAATGGGACGGACTTGGATATCACATCTCATGCTATAGGGAGGGTCTCAGGTTTGGAAGGGGAAGGATTTGGATATCACATCGCATGTTATAGGAAGGATCTCAGGTTTGGTAAGGGAAGGAGTTGGATATCACATTTCATGTTAGAGGTAGGATCTCAGGTTTGGTATTAGAGGCATTGAGGTATCACATCTCATGCTATCAGAAGGGTCTCAGGATTGGAATGGGAAGGAGTTGGATATCACATCTCATGCTAAAGGGAGGGTCTCAGGTTTGGAAGGGGAAGGATTTGGATATCACATCGCATGTTATAGGAAGGATCTCAGGTTTGGTATTAGAATCATTGAGATATCACATCTCATGCTATCGGAAGTATCTCAGGTTTGGTATTAGAGGCATTGAGATATCACATCTCATGCTATCACAAGGGTCTCAGGATTGGAATAGGAAGGAGTTGGATATCACTTCTCATGCTAAAGGGAGGGTCTCAGGTTTGGAAGGGGAAGGATTTGGATATCACATCACATGTTATAAGAAGGATCTCAGGTTTGGTATTAGAAGCATTGAGATATCACATCTCATGCTATCAGAAGGGTCTCAGGATTGGAATGGGAAGGAGTTGGATATCACATCTCATGCTATAGGAAGGGTCTCAGGTTTGGAACGGGAAGGAGTTGGATATCACATCTCATGTTATAGGAAGAGTCTCAGGTTTGGTATATGCATTGAGATATCACATCTCTGCAATCGGAAGTGTCTCAGGATTGGGATGGGAAGGAGTTGGATATCACATCTCATGCTATAGGAAGGGTCTCAGGTTTGGAACGGGAAGGAGTTGGATATCCCATCTCATGTTATAGGACGGGTCTCAGGTTTGGTATTAGAAGCATTGAGATATCACATCGCATGCTGTAGGAAGGGTCTCAGGATTGGAATGGGAAGGAGTTGGATATTACATCTCATGCTATAGGAAGGGTCTCAGGTTTGGTATAAGCATTGAGATATCACATCTCTGCTATCGGAAGTGTCTCAGGATTGGAATGGGAAGGAGTTGGATATCCCATCTCATGTTATAGGACCGGTCTCAGGTTTGTTATTAGAATCATTGAGATATCATATTGCATGCTGTAGGAAGGGTCTAAGGATTGGAATGGGAAGGACTTGAATATCACATCTCATGCTATAGGTAGGCTCTCAGGTTTGGAAAGGGAAGGAGTTGGATATCACATTTCATGTTAGAGGAAGGATCTCAGGTTTGGTATTAGAGGTATTGAGATATCACATCTCATGCTATAGGAAGGGTCTCAGGATTGGAATGGGAAGGAGTTGGATATCACATCTCATGCTATAGGAAGGGTCTCAGGTGTGGGATAAGCATTGAGATGTCACATCTCATGCTATAGGAAGGGTCTCAGGATTGGAATGGGAAGGAGTTGGATATCACATCTCATGTTATAGGAAGGATCTCAGGTTTGGTATTAGAAGCATTGGGATATCACATCTCATGCTATAGGAAGGGTCTCAGGATTGGAATGGGAAGGAGTTGTATATGACATCTCATGCCATACGAAGGGTCTCAGGTTTGGTATAAGCATTGAGATATCACATCTCTGCTATCGGAAGGGTCTCAGGATTGGAATGGGAAGGAGTTGGATATCCCATCTCATGTTATAGGAAGAGTCTCAGGTTTGGTATTAGAAGCATTGAGATATCACATCTGATGCTATAGGAAGTGTCTCAGGATTGGAATGGGAAGGAGTTTGATATCACATCTCATGCCATGTATGGGTCTCAGGTTTTGTAGAAGCATTGGGATATCACATCTCATGCTATCGGAAGGGTATCAGGATTGGATTTGGAAGGAGTTGGATATCACATCTCATGTTATAGGAAGGGTCTCAGGATTGGAATGGGAAGGACTTGGATATCACATCTCATGCTATAGGAAGGCTCTCAGGTTTGGAAGGGGAAGGAGTTGGATATCACATTTCATGTTAGAGGTAGGATCTCAGGTTTGGTATTAGAGGCATTGAGATATCACATCTCATGCTATCAGAAGGGTCTCAGGATTGGAATGGGAAGGAGTTGGATATCACATCTCATGCTAAAGGGAGGGTCTCAGGTTTGGAAGGGGAAGGATTTGGATATCACATCTCATGTTATAGGAAGGATCTCAGGTTTGGTATTAGAAGCACTGAGATATCACATCTCATGCTATCGGAAGGATCTCAGGTTTGGTATTAGAGGCATTGAGATATCACATCTCATGCTATCAGAAGGGTCTCAGGATTGGAATGGGAAGGAGTCGGATATCACATCTCATGCTAAAGGGAGGGTCTCAGGTTTGGAAGTGGAAGGATTTGGATATCACATCTCATGTTATAGGAAGGATCTCAGGTTTGGTATTAGAAGCATTGAGATATCACATCTCATGCTATAGGAAGGGTCTCAGGATTGGAATGGGAAGGAGTTGGATATCACATCTCAAGCTATAGAAAGGGTCTCAGGATTGGAATGGGAAGGAGTTGGATATCACATCTCAAGCTATAGTAAGGGTCTCAGGATTGGAATGGGAAGGAGTTGGATATCACATCTCATGCTATAGGAAGGGTCTCAGGTTTGGTATTAGCATTGAGATATCCCATCTCATGCTATAGGAAGGGTCTCAGGTTTGGAATCGGAAGGAGTTGTATATGACATCTCATGCCATAGGTAGGGTCTCAGGTTTGGTATAAGCATTGAGATATCACATCTCTGCTATCGGAAGGGTCTCAGGATTGGAATGGGAAGGAGTTGGATATCCCATCTCGTTATAGGAAGGGTCTCAGGTTTTGTATTAGAAGCATTGAGATATCACATCTCATGGTATAGGACGGGTCTCAGAATTGGAATGGGAAGGAGTTAGATATCACTTCTCAAGCTATAGGAAGGGTCTCAGGATTGGAATGGGAAGGAGTTGGATATCACATCTCATGCTAAAGGGAGGGTCTCAGGTTTGGAAGGGGAAGGATTTGGATATCACATCGCATGTTATAGGAAGGATCTCAGGTTTGGTATTAGAATCATTGAGATATCACATCTCATGCTATCGGAAGTATCTCAGGTTTGGTATTAGAGGCATTGAGATATCACATCTCATGCTATCATAAGGGTCTCAGGATTGGAATGGGAAGGAGTTGGATATCACTTCTCATGCTAAAGGGAGGGTCTCAGGTTTGGAAGGGGAAGGATTTGGATATCACATCACATGTTATAAGAAGGATCTCAGGTTTGGTATTAGAAGCATTGAGATATCACATCTCATGCTATCAGAAGGGTCTCAGGATTGGAATGGGAGGGAGTTGGATATCACATCTCATGCTATAGGAAGGGTCTCAGGTTTGGAACGGGAAGGAGTTGGATATCACATCTCATGTTATAGGAAGAGTCTCAGGTTTGGTATAAGCATTGAGATATCACATCTCTGCAATCGGAAGTGTCTCAGGATTGGGATGGGAAGGAGTTGGATATCACATCTCATGCTATAGGAAGGGTCTCAGGTTTGGAACGGGAAGGAGTTGGATATCCCATCTCATGTTATAGGACGGGTCTCAGGTTTGGTATTAGAAGCATTGAGATATCACATCGCATGCTGTAGGAAGGGTCTCAGGATTGGAATGGGAAGGAGTTGGATATTACATCTCATGCTATAGGAAGGGTCTCAGGTTTGGTATAAGCATTGAGATATCACATCTCTGCTATCGGAAGTGTCTCAGGATTGGAATGGGAAGGAGTTGGATATCCCATCTCATGTTATAGGACGGGTCTCAGGTTTGTTATTAGAATCATTGAGATATCATATTGCATGCTGTAGGAAGGGTCTAAGGATTGGAATGGGAAGGACTTGAATATCACATCTCATGCTATAGGTAGGCTCTCAGGTTTGGAAAGGGAAGGAGTTGGATATCACATTTCATGTTAGAGGAAGGATCTCCGGTTTGGTATTAGAGGCATTGAGATATCACATCTCATGCTATAGGAAGGGTCTCAGGATTGGAATGGGAAGGAGTTGGATATCACATTTCATGCTATAGGAAGGGTCTCAGGTTTGGTATAAGCATTGAGATGTCACATCTCATGCTATAGGAAGGGTCTCAGGATTGGAATGGGAAGGAGTTGGATATCACATCTCATGTTATAGGAAGGATCTCAGGTTTGGTATTAGAAGCATTGAGATATCACATCTCATGCTATAGGAAGGGTCTCAGGATTGGAATGGGAAGGAGTTGTATATGACATCTCATGCCATAGGAAGGGTCTCAGGTTTGGTATAAGCATTGAGATATCACATCTCTGCTATCGGAAGGGTCTCAGGATTGGAATGGGAAGGAGTTGGATATCCCATCTCATGTTATAGGAAGAGTCTCAGGTTTGGTATTAGAAGCATTGAGATATCACATCTGATGCTATAGGAAGTGTCTCAGGATGGGAATGGGAAGGAGTTTGATATCACATCTCATGCCATGTATGGGTCTCAGGTTTTGTAGAAGCATTGGGATATCACATCTCATGCTATCGGAAGGGTATCAGGATTGGATTTGGAAGGAGTTGGATATCACATCTCATGTAATAGGAAGGGTCTCAGGATTGGAATGGGAAGGACTTGGATATCACATCTCATGCTATATGAAGGCTCTCAGGTTTGGAAGGGGAAGAAGTTGGATATCACATTTCATGTTAGAGGTAGGATCTCAGGTTTGGTATTAGAGGCATTGAGATATCACATATCATGCTATCAGAAGGGTCTAAGGATTGGAATGGGAAGGAGTTGGATATCACATCTCATGCTAAAGGGAGGGTCTCAGGTTTGGAAGGGGAAGGATTTGGATATCACGTCTCATGTTATAGGAAGGATCTCAGGTTTGGTATTAGAAGCATTGAGATATCACATCTCATGCTATCGGAAGGATCTCAGGTTTGGTATTAGAGGCATTGAGATATCACATCTCATGCTAAAGGGAGGGTCTCAGGTTTGGAAGGGGAAGGATTTGGATATCACATCTCTTGTTATAGGAAGGATCACAGGTTTGGTATTAGAAGCATTGAGATATCACATCTCATGCTATCGGAAGGGTCTCAGTATTGGAATGGGAAGGAGTTGGATATCACATCTCATGCTAAAGGGAGGGTCTCAGTTTTGGAAGGGGAAGGATTTGGATATCACATCTCATGTTATAGGAAGGATCTCAGGTTTGGTATTAGAGGCATTGAGATATCACATCTCATGCTATCTATCATAAGGGTCTCAGGATTGGAATGGGAAGGAGTTGGATATCACATCTCATGCTAAAGGGAGGGTCTCAGGTTTGGAAGGGGAAGGATTTGGATATCACATCACATGTTATAAGAAGGATCTCAGGTTTGGTATTAGAAGCATTGAGATATCACATCTCATGCTATCGGAAGGGTCTCAGGATTGGAACGGGAAGGAGTCGGATATCACATCTCATGCTATAGGAAGGCTCTCAGGTTTGCAAGGGGAAAGAGTTGGATATCACATTTCATGTTAGAGGTAGGATCTCAGGTTTGGTATTAGAGGCATTGAGATATCACATCTCATGCTATCAGAAGGGTCTCAGGATTGGAATGGGAAGGAGTTGGATATCACATCTCATGCTAAAGGGAGGGTCTCAGGTTTGGAAGGGGAAGGATTTGGATATCACGTCTCATGTTATAGGAAGGATCTCAGGTTTGGTATTAGAAGCATTGAGATATCACATCTCATGCTATCGGAAGGATCTCAGGTTTGGTGGTTTGGTATTAGAGGCATTGAGATATCACATCTCATGCTATCAGAAGGGTCTCAGGATTGGAATGGGAAGGAGTTGGATATCACATCTCATGCTAAAGGGAGGGTCTCAGGTTTGGAAGGGGAAGGATTTGGATATCACATCTCTTGTTATAGGAAGGATCACAGGTTTGGTATTAGAAGCATTGAGATATCACATCTCATGCTATCGGAAGGGTTTCAGGATTGGAACGGGACGCAGTTGGATATCACATCTCATGCTAAAGGGAGGGTCTCAGGTTTGGAAGGGGAAGGATGTGGATATCACATTTCATGTTAGAGGTAGGATCTCAGGTTTGGTATTGGAGGCATTGAGATATCACAGCTCATGCTATCAGAAGGGTCTCAGGATGGGAATGGGAAGGAGTTGGATATCACATCTCATGCTAAAGGGAGGGTCTCAGGTTTGGAAGGGGAAGGATTTGGATATCACATCTCATGTTATCGGAAGGATCTCAGGTTTGGTATTAGAAGCATTGAGATATCACATCTCATGCTATAGGAAGGGTCTCAGGTTTGGTATTAGAAGCATTGAGATATCAAGTCTCATGCTATAGGATGGGTCTCAGGATTGGAATGGGAAGGGGTTTGATATCACAACTCATGTCATAGTATGGGTTTCAGGTTTGGTAGAAACATTGGGATATCACATCTCATGCTATCGGAAGGGTATCAGGATTTGATTTGGAAGGAGTTGGATATCCCATCTCATGCTATAGGAAGGGTCTCAGGTTGGAATGGGAAGGAGTTGGATATCACATCTCATGTTATAGGAAGGGTCCCAGGATTGGAATGGGAAGGACTTGGATATCATATCTCATGCTATAGGAAGGCTCTCAGGTTTGGAAGGGGAAGGAGTTGGATATCACATTTCATGTTAGAGGAAGGATCTCAGGTTTGGTATTAGAGGCATTAAGATATCACATCTCATGTTATAGGAAGGGTCTCACGTTTGGTATAAGCATTGAGATATCACATCTCATGCTATAGGAAGGGTCTCAGGATTGGAATGGGAAGGAGTTGGATATCACATCTCAAGCTATAGGAAGGGTCTCACGTTTGGTATAAGCATTGAGATATCACATCTCATGCTATAGGAAGGGTCTCAGGATTGGAATGGGAAGGTGTTGGATATCACATCTCATGTTATAGGAAAGATCTCAGGTTTGGTATTAGAAGCATTGCGACATCACATCTCATGTTATAGGAAGGGTCTCAGGATTGGAATGGGAAGAAGTTGGCTATCACATCTCATGCTATAGGAAGGGTCTCAGGTTTGGTATAAGCATAGAGATATCACATCTCATGCTATAGGAAGGGTCTCAGGATTGGAATGGGAAGGAGTTGTATATGACATCTCATGCCATAGGAAGGGTCTCAGGTTTGGAATAAGCATTGAGATATCACATCTCATGTTATAGGAAGGGTCTCACGTTTGGTATAAGCATTGAGATATCACATCTCATGCTATAGGAAGGGTCTCAGGATTGGAATGGGAAGGAGTTGGATATCACATCTCAAGCTATAGGAAGGGTCTCACGTTTGGTATAAGCATTGAGATATCACATCTCATGCTATAGGAAGGGTCTCAGGATTGGAATGGGAAGGTGTTGGATATCACATCTCATGTTATAGGAAAGATCTCAGGTTTGGTATTAGAAGCATTGCGACATCACATCTCATGTTATAGGAAGGGTCTCAGGATTGGAATGGGAAGAAGTTGGCTATCACATCTCATGCTATAGGAAGGGTCTCAGGTTTGGTATAAGCATAGAGATATCACATCTCATGCTATAGGAAGGGTCTCAGGATTGGAATGGGACGGACTTGGATATCACATCTCATGCTATAGGGAGGGTCTCAGGTTTGGAAGGGGAAGGATTTGGATATCACATCGCATGTTATAGGAAGGATCTCAGGTTTGGTAAGGGAAGGAGTTGGATATCACATTTCATGTTAGAGGTAGGATCTCAGGTTTGGTATTAGAGGCATTGAGGTATCACATCTCATGCTATCAGAAGGGTCTCAGGATTGGAATGGGAAGGAGTTGGATATCACATCTCATGCTAAAGGGAGGGTCTCAGGTTTGGAAGGGGAAGGATTTGGATATCACATCACATGTTATAGGAAGGATCTCAGGTTTGGTATTAGAATCATTGAGATATCACATCTCATGCTATCGGAAGTATCTCAGGTTTGGTATTAGAGGCATTGAGATATCACATCTCATGCTATCATAAGGGTCTCAGGATTGGAATGGGAAGGAGTTGGATATCACTTCTCATGCTAAAGGGAGGGTCTCAGGTTTGGAAGGGGAAGGATTTGGATATCACATCACATGTTATAAGAAGGATCTCAGGTTTGGTATTAGAAGCATTGAGATATCACATCTCATGCTATCAGAAGGGTCTCAGGATTGGAATGGGAAGGAGTTGGATATCACATCTCATGCTATAGGAAGGGTCTCAGGTTTGGAACGGGAAGGAGTTGGATATCACATCTCATGTTATAGGAAGAGTCTCAGGTTTGGTATAAGCATTGAGATATCACATCTCTGCAATCGGAAGTGTCTCAGGATTGGGATGGGAAGGAGTTGGATATCACATCTCATGCTATAGGAAGGGTCTCAGGTTTGGAACGGGAAGGAGTTGGATATCCCATCTCATGTTATAGGACGGGTCTCAGGTTTGGTATTAGAAGCATTGAGATATCACATCGCATGCTGTAGGAAGGGTCTCAGGATTGGAATGGGAAGGAGTTGGATATTACATCTCATGCTATAGGAAGGGTCTCAGGTTTGGTATAAGCATTGAGATATCACATCTCTGCTATCGGAAGTGTCTCAGGATTGGAATGGGAAGGAGTTGGATATCCCATCTCATGTTATATGACGGGTCTCAGGTTTGTTATTAGAATCATTGAGATATCATATTGCATGCTGTAGGAAGGGTCTAAGGATTGGAATGGGAAGGACTTGAATATCACATCTCATGCTATAGGTAGGCTCTCAGGTTTGGAAAGGGAAGGAGTTGGATATCACATTTCATGTTAGAGGAAGGATCTCATGGTTGGTATTAGAGGCATTGAGATATCACATCTCATGCTATAGGAAGGGTCTCAGGATTGGAATGGGAAGGAGTTGGATATCACATTTCATGCTATAGGAAGGGTCTCAGGTTTGGTATAAGCATTGAGATGTCACATCTCATGCTATAGGAAGGGTCTCAGGATTGGAATGGGAAGGAGTTGGATATCACATCTCATGTTATAGGAAGGATCTCAGGTTTGGTATTAGAAGCATTGAGATATCACATCTCATGCTATAGGAAGGGTCTCAGGATTGGAATGGGAAGGAGTTGTATATGACATCTCATGCCATAGGAAGGGTCTCAGGTTTGGTATAAGCATTGAGATATCACATCTCTGCTATCGGAAGGGTCTCAGGATTGGAATGGGAAGGAGTTGGATATACCATCTCAGGTTATAGGAAGAGTCTCAGGTTTGGTATTAGAAGCATTGAGATATCACATCTGATGCTATAGGAAGTGTCTCAGGATTGGAATGGGAAGGAGTTTGATATCACATCTCATGCCATGTATGGGTCTCAGGTTTTGTAGCAGCATTGGGATGTCACATCTCATGAAATCGGAAGGGTATCAGGATTGGATTTGGAAGGAGTTGGATATCACATCTCATGTTATAGGAAGGGTCTCAGGATTGGAATGGGAAGGACTTGGATATCACATCTCATGCTATAGGAAGGCTCTCAGGTTTGGAAGGGGAAGGAGTTGGATATCACATTTCATGTTAGAGGTAGGATCTCAGGTTTGGTATTAGAGGCATTGAGATATCACATATCATGCTATCAGAAGGGTCTCAGGATTGGAATGGGAAGGAGTTGGATATCACATCTCATGCTAAAGGGAGGATCTCAGGTTTGGAAGGGGAAGGATTTGGATATCACGTCTCATGTTATAGGAAGGATCTCAGGTTTGGTATTAGAAGCATTGAGATATCACATCTCATGCTATCGGAAGGATCTCAGGTTTGGTATTAGAGGCATTGAGATATCACATCTCATGCTAAAGGGAGGGTCTCAGGTTTGGAAGGGGAAGGATTTGGATATCACATCTCTTGTTATAGGAAGGATCACAGGTTTGGTATTAGAAGCATTGAGATATCACATCTCATGCTATCGGAAGGTTCTCAGGATTGGAATGGGAAGGAGTTGGATATCACATCTCATGCTAAAGGGAGGGTCTCAGGTTTGGAAGGGGAAGGATTTGGATATCACATCTCATGTTATAGGAAGGAACTCAGGTTTGGTATTAGAGGCATTGAGATATCACATCTCATGCTATCTATCATAAGGGTCTCAGGATTGGAATGGGAAGGAGTTGGATATCACATCTCATGCTAAAGGGAGGGTCTCAGGTTTGGAAGGGGAAGGATTTGGATATCACATCTCATGTTATAGGAAGGAACTCAGGTTTGGTATTAGAGGCATTGAGATATCACATCTCATGCTATCTATCATAAGGGTATCAGGATTGGATTTGGAAGGAGTTGGATATCACATCTCATGTTATAGGAAGGGTCTCAGGATTGGAATGGGAAGGACTTGGATATCACATCTCATGCTATAGGAAGGCTCTCAGGTTTGGAAGGGGAAGGAGTTGGATATCACATTTCATGTTAGAGGTAGGATCTCAGGTTTGGTATTAGAGGCATTGAGATATCACATATCATGCTATCAGAAGGGTCTCAGGATTGGAATGGGAAGGAGTTGGATATCACATCTCATGCTAAAGGGAGGATCTCAGGTTTGGAAGGGGAAGGATTTGGATATCACGTCTCATGTTATAGGAAGGATCTCAGGTTTGGTATTAGAAGCATTGAGATATCACATCTCATGCTATCGGAAGGATCTCAGGTTTGGTATTAGAGGCATTGAGATATCACATCTCATGCTAAAGGGAGGGTCTCAGGTTTGGAAGGGGAAGGATTTGGATATCACATCTCTTGTTATAGGAAGGATCACAGGTTTGGTATTAGAAGCATTGAGATATCACATCTCATGCTATCGGAAGGTTCTCAGGATTGGAATGGGAAGGAGTTGGATATCACATCTCATGCTAAAGGGAGGGTCTCAGGTTTGGAAGGGGAAGGATTTGGATATCACATCTCATGTTATAGGAAGGAACTCAGGTTTGGTATTAGAGGCATTGAGATATCACATCTCATGCTATCTATCATAAGGGTCTCAGGATTGGAATGGGAAGGAGTTGGATATCACATCTCATGCTAAAGGGAGGGTCTCAGGTTTGGAAGGGGAAGGATTTGGATATCACATCTCATGTTATAGGAAGGAACTCAGGTTTGGTATTAGAGGCATTGAGATATCACATCTCATGCTATCTATCATAAGGGTCTCAGGATTGGAATGGGAAGGAGTTGGATATCACATCTCATGCTAAAGGGAGGGTCTCAGGTTTGGAAGGGGAAGGATTTGGATATCACATCACATATTATAAGAAGGATCTCAGGTTTGGTATTAGAAGCATTGAGATATCACATCTCATGCTATCGGAAGGGTCTCAGGATTGGAACGGGAAGGAGTCGGATATCACATCTCATGCTATAGGAAGGCTCTCAGGTTTGGAAGGGGAAAGAGTTGGATATCACATTTCATGTTAGAGGTAGGATCTCAGGTTTGGTATTAGAGGCATTGAGATATCACATCTCATGCTATCAGAAGGGTCTCAGGATTGGAATGGGAAGGAGTTGGATATCACATCTCATGCTAAAGGGAGGGTCTCAGGTTTGGAAGGGGAAGGATTTGGATATCACGTCTCATGTTATAGGAACGATCTCAGGTTTGGTATTAGAAGCATTGAGATATCACATCTCATGCTATCGGAAGGATCTCAGGTTTGGTGGTTTGGTATTAGAGGCATTGAGATATCACATCTCATGCTAAAGGGAGGGTCTCAGGTTTGGAAGGGGAAGGATTTGGATATCACATCTCATGTTATCGGAAGGATCTCAGGTTTGGTATTAGAAGCATTGAGATATCACATCTCATGCTATCGGAAGGGTCTCAGGATTGGAATGGGACGGAGTGGGATATCACATCTCATGCTAAAGGGAGGGTCTCAGGTTTGGAAGGGGAAGGATGTGGATATCACATTTCATGTTAGAGGTAGGATCTCAGGTTTGGTATTGGAGGCATTGAGATATCACATCTCATGCTATCAGAAGGGTCTCAGGATGGGAATGGGAAGGAGTTGGATATCACATCTCATGCTAAAGGGAGGGTCTCAGGTTTGGAAGGGGAAGGATTTGGATATCACATCTCATGTTATCGGAAGGATCTCAGGTTTGGTATTAGAAGCATTGAGATATCACATCTCATGCTATAGGAAGGGTCTCAGGTTTGGTATTAGAAGCATTGAGATATCAAGTCTCATGGTATAGGAAGGGTCTCAGAATTGGAATGGGAAGGAGTTGGATATCTCAAGCTATAGGATGGGTCTCAGGATTGGAATGGGAAGGGGTTTGATATCACATCTCATGCTATAGGAAGGGTCTCAGGATTGGAATGGGAAGGAGTTGGATATCACATCTCAAGCTATAGGAAGGGTCTCAGGATTGGAATGGGAAGGAGTTGGATATCACATCTCAAGCTATAGGAAGGGTCTCACGTTTGGTATAAGCATTGAGATATCACATCTCATGCTATAGGAAGGGTCTCAGGATTGGAATGGGAAGGTGTTGGATATCACATCTCATGTTATAGGAAAGATCTCAGGTTTGGTATTAGAAGCATTGCGACATCACATCTCATGTTATAGGAAGGGTCTCAGGATTGGAATGGGAAGAAGTTGGCTATCACATCTCATGCTATAGGAAGGGTCTCAGGTTTGGTATAAGCATAGAGATATCACATCTCATGCTATAGGAAGGGTCTCAGGATTGGAATGGGACGGACTTGGATATCACATCTCATGCTATAGGGAGGGTCTCAGGTTTGGAAGGGGAAGGATTTGGATATCACATCGCATGTTATAGGAAGGATCTCAGGTTTGGTAAGGGAAGGAGTTGGATATCACATTTCATGTTAGAGGTAGGATCTCAGGTTTGGTATTAGAGGCATTGAGGTATCACATCTCATGCTATCAGAAGGGTCTCAGGATTGGAATGGGAAGGAGTTGGATATCACATCTCATGCTAAAGGGAGGGTCTCAGGTTTGGAAGGGGAAGGATTTGGATATCACATCACATGTTATAGGAAGGATCTCAGGTTTGGTATTAGAATCATTGAGATATCACATCTCATGCTATCGGAAGTATCTCAGGTTTGGTATTAGAGGCATTGAGATATCACATCTCATGCTATCATAAGGGTCTCAGGATTGGAATGGGAAGGAGTTGGATATCACTTCTCATGCTAAAGGGAGGGTCTCAGGTTTGGAAGGGGAAGGATTTGGATATCACATCACATGTTATAAGAAGGATCTCAGGTTTGGTATTAGAAGCATTGAGATATCACATCTCATGCTATCAGAAGGGTCTCAGGATTGGAATGGGAAGGAGTTGGATATCACATCTCATGCTATAGGAAGGGTCTCAGGTTTGGAACGGGAAGGAGTTGGATATCACATCTCATGTTATAGGAAGAGTCTCAGGTTTGGTATAAGCATTGAGATATCACATCTCTGCAATCGGAAGTGTCTCAGGATTGGGATGGGAAGGAGTTGGATATCACATCTCATGCTATAGGAAGGGTCTCAGGTTTGGAACGGGAAGGAGTTGGATATCCCATCTCATGTTATAGGACGGGTCTCAGGTTTGGTATTAGAAGCATTGAGATATCACATCGCATGCTGTAGGAAGGGTCTCAGGATTGGAATGGGAAGGAGTTGGATATTACATCTCATGCTATAGGAAGGGTCTCAGGTTTGGTATAAGCATTGAGATATCACATCTCTGCTATCGGAAGTGTCTCAGGATTGGAATGGGAAGGAGTTGGATATCCCATCTCATGTTATATGACGGGTCTCAGGTTTGTTATTAGAATCATTGAGATATCATATTGCATGCTGTAGGAAGGGTCTAAGGATTGGAATGGGAAGGACTTGAATATCACATCTCATGCTATAGGTAGGCTCTCAGGTTTGGAAAGGGAAGGAGTTGGATATCACATTTCATGTTAGAGGAAGGATCTCATGGTTGGTATTAGAGGCATTGAGATATCACATCTCATGCTATAGGAAGGGTCTCAGGATTGGAATGGGAAGGAGTTGGATATCACATTTCATGCTATAGGAAGGGTCTCAGGTTTGGTATAAGCATTGAGATGTCACATCTCATGCTATAGGAAGGGTCTCAGGATTGGAATGGGAAGGAGTTGGATATCACATCTCATGTTATAGGAAGGATCTCAGGTTTGGTATTAGAAGCATTGAGATATCACATCTCATGCTATAGGAAGGGTCTCAGGATTGGAATGGGAAGGAGTTGTATATGACATCTCATGCCATAGGAAGGGTCTCAGGTTTGGTATAAGCATTGAGATATCACATCTCTGCTATCGGAAGGGTCTCAGGATTGGAATGGGAAGGAGTTGGATATACCATCTCAGGTTATAGGAAGAGTCTCAGGTTTGGTATTAGAAGCATTGAGATATCACATCTGATGCTATAGGAAGTGTCTCAGGATTGGAATGGGAAGGAGTTTGATATCACATCTCATGCCATGTATGGGTCTCAGGTTTTGTAGAAGCATTGGGATGTCACATCTCATGAAATCGGAAGGGTATCAGGATTGGATTTGGAAGGAGTTGGATATCACATCTCATGTTATAGGAAGGGTCTCAGGATTGGAATGGGAAGGACTTGGATATCACATCTCATGCTATAGGAAGGCTCTCAGGTTTGGAAGGGGAAGGAGTTGGATATCACATTTCATGTTAGAGGTAGGATCTCAGGTTTGGTATTAGAGGCATTGAGATATCACATATCATGCTATCAGAAGGGTCTCAGGATTGGAATGGGAAGGAGTTGGATATCACATCTCATGCTAAAGGGAGGATCTCAGGTTTGGAAGGGGAAGGATTTGGATATCACGTCTCATGTTATAGGAAGGATCTCAGGTTTGGTATTAGAAGCATTGAGATATCACATCTCATGCTATCGGAAGGATCTCAGGTTTGGTATTAGAGGCATTGAGATATCACATCTCATGCTAAAGGGAGGGTCTCAGGTTTGGAAGGGGAAGGATTTGGATATCACATCTCTTGTTATAGGAAGGATCACAGGTTTGGTATTAGAAGCATTGAGATATCACATCTCATGCTATCGGAAGGTTCTCAGGATTGGAATGGGAAGGAGTTGGATATCACATCTCATGCTAAAGGGAGGGTCTCAGGTTTGGAAGGGGAAGGATTTGGATATCACATCTCATGTTATAGGAAGGAACTCAGGTTTGGTATTAGAGGCATTGAGATATCACATCTCATGCTATCTATCATAAGGGTCTCAGGATTGGAATGGGAAGGAGTTGGATATCACATCTCATGCTAAAGGGAGGGTCTCAGGTTTGGAAGGGGAAGGATTTGGATATCACATCACATATTATAAGAAGGATCTCAGGTTTGGTATTAGAAGCATTGAGATATCACATCTCATGCTATCGGAAGGGTCTCAGGATTGGAACGGGAAGGAGTCGGATATCACATCTCATGCTATAGGAAGGCTCTCAGGTTTGGAAGGGGAAAGAGTTGGATATCACATTTCATGTTAGAGGTAGGATCTCAGGTTTGGTATTAGAGGCATTGAGATATCACATCTCATGCTATCAGAAGGGTCTCAGGATTGGAATGGGAAGGAGTTGGATATCACATCTCATGCTAAAGGGAGGGTCTCAGGTTTGGAAGGGGAAGGATTTGGATATCACGTCTCATGTTATAGGAACGATCTCAGGTTTGGTATTAGAAGCATTGAGATATCACATCTCATGCTATCGGAAGGATCTCAGGTTTGGTGGTTTGGTATTAGAGGCATTGAGATATCACATCTCATGCTAAAGGGAGGGTCTCAGGTTTGGAAGGGGAAGGATTTGGATATCACATCTCATGTTATCGGAAGGATCTCAGGTTTGGTATTAGAAGCATTGAGATATCACATCTCATGCTATCGGAAGGGTCTCAGGATTGGAATGGGACGGAGTGGGATATCACATCTCATGCTAAAGGGAGGGTCTCAGGTTTGGAAGGGGAAGGATGTGGATATCACATTTCATGTTAGAGGTAGGATCTCAGGTTTGGTATTGGAGGCATTGAGATATCACATCTCATGCTATCAGAAGGGTCTCAGGATGGGAATGGGAAGGAGTTGGATATCACATCTCATGCTAAAGGGAGGGTCTCAGGTTTGGAAGGGGAAGGATTTGGATATCACATCTCATGTTATCGGAAGGATCACAGGTTTGGTATTAGAAGCATTGAGATATCACATCTCATGCTATAGGAAGGGTCTCAGGTTTGGTATTAGAAGCATTGAGATATCAAGTCTCATGGTATAGGAAGGGTCTCAGAATTGGAATGGGAAGGAGTTGGATATCTCAAGCTATAGGATGGGTCTCAGGATTGGAATGGGAAGGGGTTTGATATCACATCTCATGCTATAGGAAGGGTCTCAGGATTGGAATGGGAAGGAGTTGGATATCACATCTCAAGCTATAGGAAGGGTCTCACGTTTGGTATAAGCATTGAGATATCACATCTCATGCTATAGGAAGGGTCTCAGGATTGGAATGGGAAGGTGTTGGATATCACATCTCATGTTATAGGAAAGATCTCAGGTTTGGTATTAGAAGCATTGCGACATCACATCTCATGTTATAGGAAGGGTCTCAGGATTGGAATGGGAAGAAGTTGGCTATCACATCTCATGCTATAGGAAGGGTCTCAGGTTTGGTATAAGCATAGAGATATCACATCTCATGCTATAGGAAGGGTCTCAGGATTGGAATGGGAAGGAGTTGTATATGACATCTCATGCCATAGGAAGGGTCTCAGGTTTGGAATAAGCATTGAGATATCACATCTCATGCTATAGGAAGGGTCTCAGGATTGGAATGGGACGGACTTGGATATCACATATCATGCTATATGGAGGGTCTCAGGTTTGGAAGGGGAAGGATTTGGATATCACATCGCATGTTATAGGAAGGATCTCAGGTTTGGTAAGGGAAGGAGTTGGATATCACATTTCATGTTAGAGGTAGGATCTCAGGTTTGGTATTAGAGGCATTGAGGTATCACATCTCATGCTATCAGAAGGGTCTCAGGATTGGAATGGGAAGGAGTTGGATATCACATCTCATGCTAAAGGGAGGGTCTCAGGTTTGGAACGGGAAGGATTTGGATATCACATCACATGTTATAGGAAGGATCTCAGGTTTGGTATTAGAATCATTGAGATATCACATCTCATGCTATCGGAAGTATCTCAGGTTTGGTATTAGAGGCATTGAGATATCACATCTCATGCTATCATAAGGGTCTCAGGATTGGAATGGGAAGGAGTTGGATATCACTTCTCATGCTAAAGGGAGGGTCTCAGGTTTGGAAGGGGAAGGATTTGGATATCACATCACATGTTATAAGAAGGATCTCAGGTTTGGTATTAGAAGCATTGAGATATCACATCTCATGCTATCAGAAGGGTCTCAGGATTGGAATGGGAAGGAGTAGGATATCACATCTCATGCTATAGGAAGGGTCTCAGGTTTGGAACGGGAAGGAGTTGGATATCACATCTCATGTTATAGGAAGAGTCTCAGGTTTGGTATAAGCATTGAGATATCACATCTCTGCAATCGGAAGTGTCTCAGGATTGGAATGGGAAGGAGTTGGATATCACATCTCATGCTATAGGAAGGGTCTCAGGTTTGGAACGGGAAGGAGTTGGATATCACATCTCATGTTATAGGAAGAGTCTCAGGTTTGGTATATGCATTGAGATATCACATCTCTGCAATCGGAAGTGTCTCAGGATTGGGATGGGAAGGAGTTGGATATCACATCTCATGCTATAGGAAGGGTCTCAGGTTTGGAACGGGAAGGAGTTGGATATCCCATCTCATGTTATAGGACGGGTCTCAGGTTTGGTATTAGAAGCATTGAGATATCACATCGCATGCTGTAGGAAGGGTCTCAGGATTGGAATGGGAAGGAGTTGGATATTACATCTCATGCTATAGGAAGGGTCTCAGGTTTGGTATAAGCATTGAGATATCACATCTCTGCTATCGGAAGTGTCTCAGGATTGGAATGGGAAGGAGTTGGATATCCCATCTCATGTTATAGGACGGGTCTCAGGTTTGTTATTAGAATCATTGAGATATCATATTGCATGCTGTAGGAAGGGTCTAAGGATTGGAATGGGAAGGACTTGAATATCACATCTCATGCTATAGGTAGGCTCTCAGGTTTGGAAAGGGAAGGAGTTGGATATCACATCTCATGCTATAGGAAGGGTCTCAGGTGTGGGATAAGCATTGAGATGTCACATCTCATGCTATAGGAAGGGTCTCAGGATTGGAATGGGAAGGAGTTGGATATCACATCTCATGTTATAGGAAGGATCTCAGGTTTGGTATTAGAAGCATTGAGATATCACATCTCATGCTATAGGAAGGGTCTCAGGATTGGAATGGGAAGGAGTTGTATATGACATCTCATGCCATACGAAGGGTCTCAGGTTTGGTATAAGCATTGAGATATCACATCTCTGCTATCGGAAGGGTCTCAGGATTGGAATGGGAAGGAGTTGGATATCCCATCTCATGTTATAGGAAGAGTCTCAGGTTTGGTATTAGAAGCATTGAGATATCACATCTGATGCTATAGGAAGTGTCTCAGGATTGGAATGGGAAGGAGTTGGATATCACATCTCATGCTATAGGAAGGGTCTCAGGTGTGGGATAAGCATTGAGATGTCACATCTCATGCTATAGGAAGGGTCTCAGGATTGGAATGGGAAGGAGTTGGATATCACATCTCATGTTATAGGAAGGATCTCAGGTTTGGTATTAGAAGCATTGAGATATCACATCTCATGCTATAGGAAGGGTCTCAGGATTGGAATGGGAAGGAGTTGTATATGACATCTCATGCCATACGAAGGGTCTCAGGTTTGGTATAAGCATTGAGATATCACATCTCTGCTATCGGAAGGGTCTCAGGATTGGAATGGGAAGGAGTTGGATATCCCATCTCATGTTATAGGAAGAGTCTCAGGTTTGGTATTAGAAGCATTGAGATATCACATCTGATGCTATAGGAAGTGTCTCAGGATTGGAATGGGAAGGAGTTTGATATCACATCTCATGCCATGTATGGGTCTCAGGTTTTGTAGAAGCATTGGGATATCACATCTCATGCTATCGGAAGGGTATCAGGATTGGATTTGGAAGGAGTTGGATATCACATCTCATGTTATAGGAAGGGTCTCAGGATTGGAATGGGAAGGACTTGGATATCACATCTCATGCTATAGGAAGGCTCTCAGGTTTGGAAGGGGAAGGAGTTGGATATCACATTTCATGTTAGAGGTAGGATCTCAGGTTTGGTATTAGAGGCATTGAGATATCACATCTCATGCTATCAGAAGGGTCTCAGGATTGGAATGGGAAGGAGTTGGATATCACATCTCATGCTAAAGGGAGGGTCTCAGGTTTGGAAGGGGAAGGATTTGGATATCACATCTCATGTTATAGGAAGGATCTCAGGTTTGGTATTAGAAGCACTGAGATATCACATCTCATGCTATCGGAAGGATCTCAGGTTTGGTATTAGAGGCATTGAGATATCACATCTCATGCTATCAGAAGGGTCTCAGGATTGGAATGGGAAGGAGTCGGATATCACATCTCATGCTAAAGGGAGGGTCTCAGGTTTGGAAGTGGAAGGATTTGGATATCACATCTCATGTTATAGGAAGGATCTCAGGTTTGGTATTAGAAGCATTGAGATATCACATCTCATGCTATAGGAAGGGTCTCAGGATTGGAATGGGAAGGAGTTGGATATCACATCTCAAGCTATAGAAAGGGTCTCAGGATTGGAATGGGAAGGAGTTGGATATCACATCTCAAGCTATAGTAAGGGTCTCAGGATTGGAATGGGAAGGAGTTGGATATCACATCTCATGCTATAGGAAGGGTCTCAGGTTTGGTATTAGCATTGAGATATCCCATCTCATGCTATAGGAAGGGTCTCAGGTTTGGAATCGGAAGGAGTTGTATATGACATCTCATGCCATAGGTAGGGTCTCAGGTTTGGTATAAGCATTGAGATATCACATCTCTGCTATCGGAAGGGTCTCAGGATTGGAATGGGAAGGAGTTGGATATCCCATCTCGTTATAGGAAGGGTCTCAGGTTTTGTATTAGAAGCATTGAGATATCACATCTCATGGTATAGGACGGGTCTCAGAATTGGAATGGGAAGGAGTTAGATATCACTTCTCAAGCTATAGGAAGGGTCTCAGGATTGGAATGGGAAGGAGTTGGATATCACATCTCATGCTAAAGGGAGGGTCTCAGGTTTGGAAGGGGAAGGATTTGGATATCACATCGCATGTTATAGGAAGGATCTCAGGTTTGGTATTAGAATCATTGAGATATCACATCTCATGCTATCGGAAGTATCTCAGGTTTGGTATTAGAGGCATTGATATATCACATCTCATGCTATCATAAGGGTCTCAGGATTGGAATGGGAAGGAGTTGGATATCACTTCTCATGCTAAAGGGAGGGTCTCAGGTTTGGAAGGGGAAGGATTTGGATATCACATCACATGTTATAAGAAGGATCTCAGGTTTGGTATTAGAAGCATTGAGATATCACATCTCATGCTATCAGAAGGGTCTCAGGATTGGAATGGGAGGGAGTTGGATATCACATCTCATGCTATAGGAAGGGTCTCAGGTTTGGAACGGGAAGGAGTTGGATATCACATCTCATGTTATAGGAAGAGTCTCAGGTTTGGTATAAGCATTGAGATATCACATCTCTGCAATCGGAAGTGTCTCAGGTTTGGAACGGGAAGGAGTTGGATATCCCATCTCATGTTGTAGGACGGGTCTCAGGTTTGGTATTAGAAGCATTGAGATATCACATCGCATGCTGTAGGAAGGGTCTCAGGATTGGAATGGGAAGGAGTTGGATATTACATCTCATGCTATAGGAAGGGTCTCAGGTTTGGTATAAGCATTGAGATATCACATCTCTGCTATCGGAAGTGTCTCAGGATTGGAATGGGAAGGAGTTGGATAACCCATCTCATGTTATAGGACGGGTCTCAGGTTTGTTATTAGAATCATTGAGATATCATATTGCATGCTGTAGGAAGGGTCTAAGGATTGGAATGGGAAGGACTTGAATATCACATCTCATGCTATAGGTAGGCTCTCAGGTTTGGAAAGGGAAGGAGTTGGATATCACATTTCATGTTAGAGGAAGGATCTCAGGTTTGGTATTAGAGGCATTGAGATATCACATCTCATGCTATAGGAAGGGTCTCAGGATTGGAATGGGAAGGAGTTGGATATCACATTTCATGCTATAGGAAGGGTCTCAGGTTTGGTATAAGCATTGAGATGTCACATCTCATGCTATAGGAAGGGTCTCAGGATTGGAATGGGAAGGAGTTGGATATCACATCTCATGTTATAGGAAGGATCTCAGGTTTGGTATTAGAAGCATTGAGATATCACATCTCATGCTATAGGAAGGGTCTCAGGATTGGAATGGGAAGGAGTTGTATATGACATCTCATGCCATAGGAAGGGTCTCAGGTTTGGTATAAGCATTGAGATATCACATCTCTGCTATCGGAAGGGTCTCAGGATTGGAATGGGAAGGAGTTGGATATCCCATCTCATGTTATAGGAAGAGTCTCAGGTTTGGTATTAGAAGCATTGAGATATCACATCTGATGCTATAGGAAGTGTCTCAGGATTGGAATGGGAAGGAGTTTGATATCACATCTCATGCCATGTATGGGTCTCAGGTTTTGTAGAAGCATTGGGATATCACATCTCATGCTATCGGAAGGGTATCAGGATTGGATTTGGAAGGAGTTGGATATCCGATCTCATGTTATAGGAAGGGTCTCAGGATTGGAATGGGAAGGACTTGGATATCACATCTCATGCTATAGGAAGGCTCTCAGGTTTGGAAGGGGAAGGAGTTGGATATCACATTTCATGTTAGAGGTAGGATCTCAGGTTTGGTATTAGAGGCATTGAGATATCACATATCATGCTATCAGAAGGGTCTCAGGATTGGAATGGGAAGGAGTTGGATATCACATCTCATGCTAAAGGGAGGGTCTCAGGTTTGGAAGGGGAAGGATTTGGATATCACGTCTCATGTTATAGGAAGGATCTCAGGTTTGGTATTAGAAGCATTGAGATATCACATCTCATGCTATCGGAAGGATCTCAGGTTTGGTATTAGAGGCATTGAGATATCACATCTCATGCTAAAGGGAGGGTCTCAGGTTTGGAAGGGGAAGGATTTGGATATCACATCTCTTGTTATAGGAAGGATCACAGGTTTGGTATTAGAAGCATTGAGATATCACATCTCATGCTATCGGAAGGGTCTCAGGATTGGAATGGGAAGGAGTTGGATATCACATCTCATGCTAAAGGGAGGGTCTCAGGTTTGGAAGGGGAAGGATTTGGATATCACATCTCATGTTATAGGAAGGATCTCAGGTTTGGTATTAGAGGCATTGAGATATCACATCTCATGCTATCTATCATAAGGGTCTCAGGATTGGAATGGGAAGGAGTTGGATATCACATCTCATGCTAAAGGGAGGGTCTCAGGTTTGGAAGGGGAAGGATTTGGATATCACATCACATGTTATAAGAAGGATCTCAGGTTTGGTATTAGAAGCATTGAGATATCACATCTCATGCTATCGGAAGGGTCTCAGGATTGGAACGGGAAGGAGTCGGATATCACATCTCATGCTATAGGAAGGCTCTCAGGTTTGGAAGGGGAAAGAGTTGGATATCACATTTCATGTTAGAGGTAGGATCTCAGGTTTGGTATTAGAGGCATTGAGATATCACATCTCATGCTATCAGAAGGGTCTCAGGATTGGAATGGGAAGGAGTTGGATATCACATCTCATGCTAAAGGGAGGGTCTCAGGTTTGGAAGGGGAAGGATTTGGATATCACGTCTCATGTTATAGGAAGGATCTCAGGTTTGGTATTAGAAGCATTGAGATATCACATCTCATGCTATCGGAAGGATCTCAGGTTTGGTGGTTTGGTATTAGAGGCATTGAGATATCACATCTCATGCTAAAGGGAGGGTCTCAGGTTTGGAAGGGGAAGGATTTGGATATCACATCTCTTGTTATAGGAAGGATCACAGGTTTGGTATTAGAAGCATTGAGATATCACATCTCATGCTATCGGAAGGGTCTCAGGATTGGAATGGGACGGAGTTGGATATCACATCTCATGCTAAAGGGAGGGTCTCAGGTTTGGAAGGGGAAGGATGTGGATATCACATTTCATGTTAGAGGTAGGATCTCAGGTTTGGTATTGGAGGCATTGAGATATCACATCTCATGCTATCAGAAGGGTCTCAGGATGGGAATGGGAAGGAGTTGGATATCACATCTCATGCTAAAGGGAGGGTCTCAGGTTTGGAAGGGGAAGGATTTGGATATCACATCTCATGTTATCGGAAGGATCTCAGGTTTGGTATTAGAAGCATTGAGATATCACATCTCATGCTATAGGAAGGGTCTCAGGTTTGGTATTAGAAGCATTGAGATATCAAGTCTCATGGTATAGGAAGGGTCTCAGAATTGGAATGGGAAGGAGTTGGATATCTCAAGCTATAGGAAGGGTCTCAGGATTGGAATGGGAAGGGGTTTGATATCACAACTCATGCCATAGTATGGGTCTCAGGTTTGGTAGAAACATTGGGATATCACATCTCATGCTATCGGAAGGGTATCAGGATTTGATTTGAAAGGAGTTGGATATCCCATCTCATGCTATAGGAAGGGTCTCAGGTTGGAATGGGAAGGAGTTGGATATCACATCTCATGTTATAGGAAGGGTCCCAGGATTGGAATGGGAAGGACTTGGATATCATATCTCATGCTATAGGAAGGCTCTCAGGTTTGGAAGGGGAAGGAGTTGGATATCACATTTCATGTTAGAGGAAGGATCTCAGGTTTGGTATTAGAGGCATTAAGATATCACATCTCATGTTATAGGAAGGGTCTCACGTTTGGTATAAGCATTGAGATATCACATCTCATGCTATAGGAAGGGTCTCAGGATTGGAATGGGACGGAGTTGTATATGACATCTCATGCCATAGGAAGGGTCTCAGGTTTGGAATAAGCATTGAGATATCACATCTCATGCTATAGGAAGGGTCTCAGGATTGGAATGGGACGTACTTGGATATCACATCTCATGCTATAGGGAGGGTCTCAGGTTTGGAAGGGGAAGGATTTGGATATCACATCGCATGTTATAGGAAGGATCTCAGGTTTGGTATTAGAAGCATTGAGATATCACATCTCATGCTATCGGAAGGGTCTCAGGAATGGAACGGGAAGGAGTCGGATATCACATCTCATGCTATAGGAAGGCTCTCAGGTTTGCAAGGGGAAAGAGTTGGATATCACATTTCATGTTAGAGGTAGGATCTCAGGTTTGGTATTAGAGGCATTGAGATATCACATCTCATTCTATCAGAAGGGTCTCAGGATTGGAATGGGAAGGAGTTGGATATCACATCTCATGCTAAAGGGAGGGTCTCAGGTTTGGAAGGGGAAGGATTTGGATATCACGTCTCATGTTATAGGAAGGATCTCAGGTTTGGTATTAGAAGCATTGAGATATCACATCTCATGCTATCGGAAGGATCTCAGGTTTGGTGGTTTGGTATTAGAGGCATTGAGATATCACATCTCATGCTATCAGAAGGGTCTCAGGATTGGAATGGGAAGGAGTTGGATATCACATCTCATGCTAAAGGGAGGGTCTCAGGTTTGGAAGGGGAAGGATTTGGATATCACATCTCTTGTTATAGGAAGGATCACAGGTTTGGTATTAGAAGCATTGAGATATCACATCTCATGCTATCGGAAGGGTTTCAGGATTGGAACGGGACGCAGTTGGATATCACATCTCATGCTAAAGGGAGGGTCTCAGGTTTGGAAGGGGAAGGATGTGGATATCACATTTCATGTTAGAGGTAGGATCTCAGGTTTGGTATTGGAGGCATTGAGATATCACAGCTCATGCTATCAGAAGGGTCTCAGGATGGGAATGGGAAGGAGTTGGATATCACATCTCATGCTAAAGGGAGGGTCTCAGGTTTGGAAGGGGAAGGATTTGGATATCACATCTCATGTTATCGGAAGGATCTCAGGTTTGGTATTAGAAGCATTGAGATATCACATCTCATGCTATAGGAAGGGTCTCAGGTTTGGTTTTAGAAGCATTGAGATATCAAGTCTCATGCTATAGGATGGGTCTCAGGATTGGAATGGGAAGGGGTTTGATATCACAACTCATGTCATAGTATGGGTTTCAGGTTTGGTAGAAACATTGGGATATCACATCTCATGCTATCGGAAGGGTATCAGGATTTGATTTGGAAGGAGTTGGATATCCCATCTCATGCTATAGGAAGGGTCTCAGGTTGGAATGGGAAGGAGTTGGATATCACATCTCATGTTATAGGAAGGGTCCCAGGATTGGAATGGGAAGGACTTGGATATCATATCTCATGCTATAGGAAGGCTCTCAGGTTTGGAAGGGGAAGGAGCTGGATATCACATTTCATGTTAGAGGAAGGATCTCAGGTTTGGTATTAGAGGCATTAAGATATCACATCTCATGTTATAGGAAGGGTCTCACGTTTGGTATAAGCATTGAGATATCACATCTCATGCTATAGGAAGGGTCTCAGGATTGGAATGGGAAGGAGTTGGATATCACATCTCAAGCTATAGGAAGGGTCTCACGTTTGGTATAAGCATTGAGATATCACATCTCATGCTATAGGAAGGGTCTCAGGATTGGAATGGGAAGGTGTTGGATATCACATCTCATGTTATAGGAAAGATCTCAGGTTTGGTATTAGAAGCATTGCGACATCACATCTCATGTTATAGGAAGGGTCTCAGGATTGGAATGGGAAGAAGTTGGCTATCACATCTCATGCTATAGGAAGGGTCTCAGGTTTGGTATAAGCATAGAGATATCACATCTCATGCTATAGGAAGGGTCTCAGGATTGGAATGGGAAGGAGTTGTATATGACATCTCATGCCATAGGAAGGGTCTCAGGTTTGGAATAAGCATTGAGATATCACATCTCATGCTATAGGAAGGGTCTCAGGATTGGAATGGGACGGACTTGGATATCACATCTCATGCTATAGGGAGGGTCTCAGGTTTGGAAGGGGAAGGATTTGGATATCACATCGCATGTTATAGGAAGGATCTCAGGTTTGGTAAGGGAAGGAGTTGGATATCACATTTCATGTTAGAGGTAGGATCTCAGGTTTGGTATTAGAGGCATTGAGGTATCACATCTCATGCTATCAGAAGGGTCTCAGGATTGGAATGGGAAGGAGTTGGATATCACATCTCATGCTAAAGGGAGGGTCTCAGGTTTGGAAGGGGAAGGATTTGGATATCACATCACATGTTATAGGAAGGATCTCAGGTTTGGTATTAGAATCATTGAGATATCACATCTCATGCTATCGGAAGTATCTCAGGTTTGGTATTAGAGGCATTGAGATATCACATCTCATGCTATCATAAGGGTCTCAGGATTGGAATGGGAAGGAGTTGGATATCACTTCTCATGCTAAAGGGAGGGTCTCAGGTTTGGAAGGGGAAGGATTTGGATATCACATCACATGTTATAAGAAGGATCTCAGGTTTGGTATTAGAAGCATTGAGATATCACATCTCATGCTATCAGAAGGGTCTCAGGATTGGAATGGGAAGGAGTTGGATATCACATCTCATGCTATAGGAAGGGTCTCAGGTTTGGAACGGGAAGGAGTTGGATATCACATCTCATGTTATAGGAAGAGTCTCAGGTTTGGTATAAGCATTGAGATATCACATCTCTGCAATCGGAAGTGTCTCAGGATTGGGATGGGAAGGAGTTGGATATCACATCTCATGCTATAGGAAGGGTCTCAGGTTTGGAACGGGAAGGAGTTGGATATCCCATCTCATGTTATAGGACGGGTCTCAGGTTTGGTATTAGAAGCATTGAGATATCACATCGCATGCTGTAGGAAGGGTCTCAGGATTGGAATGGGAAGGAGTTGGATATTACATCTCATGCTATAGGAAGGGTCTCAGGTTTGGTATAAGCATTGAGATATCACATCTCTGCTATCGGAAGTGTCTCAGGATTGGAATGGGAAGGAGTTGGATATCCCATCTCATGTTATAGGACGGGTCTCAGGTTTGTTATTAGAATCATTGAGATATCATATTGCATGCTGTAGGAAGGGTCTAAGGATTGGAATGGGAAGGACTTGAATATCACATCTCATGCTATAGGTAGGCTCTCAGGTTTGGAAAGGGAAGGAGTTGGATATCACATTTCATGTTAGAGGAAGGATCTCATGGTTGGTATTAGAGGCATTGAGATATCACATCTCATGCTATAGGAAGGGTCTCAGGATTGGAATGGGAAGGAGTTGGATATCACATTTCATGCTATAGGAAGGGTCTCAGGTTTGGTATAAGCATTGAGATGTCACATCTCATGCTATAGGAAGGGTCTCAGGATTGGAATGGGAAGGAGTTGGATATCACATCTCATGTTATAGGAAGGATCTCAGGTTTGGTATTAGAAGCATTGAGATATCACATCTCATGCTATAGGAAGGGTCTCAGGATTGGAATGGGAAGGAGTTGTATATGACATCTCATGCCATAGGAAGGGTCTCAGGTTTGGTATAAGCATTGAGATATCACATCTCTGCTATCGGAAGGGTCTCAGGATTGGAATGGGAAGGAGTTGGATATACCATCTCAGGTTATAGGAAGAGTCTCAGGTTTGGTATTAGAAGCATTGAGATATCACATCTGATGCTATAGGAAGTGTCTCAGGATTGGAATGGGAAGGAGTTTGATATCACATCTCATGCCATGTGTGGGTCTCAGGTTTTGTAGAAGCATTGGGATGTCACATCTCATGAAATCGGAAGGGTATCAGGATTGGATTTGGAAGGAGTTGGATATCACATCTCATGTTATAGGAAGGGTCTCAGGATTGGAATGGGAAGGACTTGGATATCACATCTCATGCTATAGGAAGGCTCTCAGGTTTGGAAGGGGAAGGAGTTGGATATCACATTTCATGTTAGAGGTAGGATCTCAGGTTTGGTATTAGAGGCATTGAGATATCACATATCATGCTATCAGAAGGGTCTCAGGATTGGAATGGGAAGGAGTTGGATATCACATCTCATGCTAAAGGGAGGATCTCAGGTTTGGAAGGGGAAGGATTTGGATATCACGTCTCATGTTATAGGAAGGATCTCAGGTTTGGTATTAGAAGCATTGAGACATCACATCTCATGCTATCGGAAGGATCTCAGGTTTGGTATTAGAGGCATTGAGATATCACATCTCATGCTAAAGGGAGGGTCTCAGGTTTGGAAGGGGAAGGATTTGGATATCACATCTCTTGTTATAGGAAGGATCACAGGTTTGGTATTAGAAGCATTGAGATATCACATCTCATGCTATCGGAAGGTTCTCAGGATTGGAATGGGAAGGAGTTGGATATCACATCTCATGCTAAAGGGAGGGTCTCAGGTTTGGAAGGGGAAGGATTTGGATATCACATCTCATGTTATAGGAAGGAACTCAGGTTTGGTATTAGAGGCATTGAGATATCACATCTCATGCTATCTATCATAAGGGTCTCAGGATTGGAATGGGAAGGAGTTGGATATCACATCTCATGCTAAAGGGAGGGTCTCAGGTTTGGAAGGGGAAGGATTTGGATATCACATCACATATTATAAGAAGGATCTCAGGTTTGGTATTAGAAGCATTGAGATATCACATCTCATGCTATCGGAAGGGTCTCAGGATTGGAACGGGAAGGAGTCGGATATCACATCTCATGCTATAGGAAGGCTCTCAGGTTTGGAAGGGGAAAGAGTTGGATATCACATTTCATGTTAGAGGTAGGATCTCAGGTTTGGTATTAGAGGCATTGAGATATCACATCTCATGCTATCAGAAGGGTCTCAGGATTGGAATGGGAAGGAGTTGGATATCACATCTCATGCTAAAGGGAGGGTCTCAGGTTTGGAAGGGGAAGGATTTGGATATCACGTCTCATGTTATAGGAACGATCTCAGGTTTGGTATTAGAAGCATTGAGATATCACATCTCATGCTATCGGAAGGATCTCAGGTTTGGTGGTTTGGTATTAGAGGCATTGAGATATCACATCTCATGCTAAAGGGAGGGTCTCAGGTTTGGAAGGGGAAGGATTTGGATATCACATCTCATGTTATCGGAAGGATCTCAGGTTTGGTATTAGAAGCATTGAGATATCACATCTCATGCTATCGGAAGGGTCTCAGGATTGGAATGGGACGGAGTGGGATATCACATCTCATGCTAAAGGGAGGGTCTCAGGTTTGGAAGGGGAAGGATGTGGATATCACATTTCATGTTAGAGGTAGGATCTCAGGTTTGGTATTGGAGGCATTGAGATATCACATCTCATGCTATCAGAAGGGTCTCAGGATGGGAATGGGAAGGAGTTGGATATCACATCTCATGCTAAAGGGAGGGTCTCAGGTTTGGAAGGGGAAGGATTTGGATATCACATCTCATGTTATCGGAAGGATCTCAGGTTTGGTATTAGAAGCATTGAGATATCACATCTCATGCTATAGGAAGGGTCTCAGGTTTGGTATTAGAAGCATTGAGATATCAAGTCTCATGGTATAGGAAGGGTCTCAGAATTGGAATGGGAAGGAGTTGGATATCTCAAGCTATAGGATGGGTCTCAGGATTGGAATGGGAAGGGGTTTGATATCACATCTCATGCTATAGGAAGGGTCTCAGGATTGGAATGGGAAGGAGTTGGATATCACATCTCAAGCTATAGGAAGGGTCTCACGTTTGGTATAAGCATTGAGATATCACATCTCATGCTATAGGAAGGGTCTCAGGATTGGAATGGGAAGGTGTTGGATATCACATCTCATGTTATAGGAAAGATCTCAGGTTTGGTATTAGAAGCATTGCGACATCACATCTCATGTTATAGGAAGGGTCTCAGGATTGGAATGGGAAGAAGTTGGCTATCACATCTCATGCTATAGGAAGGGTCTCAGGTTTGGTATAAGCATAGAGATATCACATCTCATGCTATAGGAAGGGTCTCAGGATTGGAATGGGAAGGAGTTGTATATGACATCTCATGCCATAGGAAGGGTCTCAGGTTTGGAATAAGCATTGAGATATCACATCTCATGCTATAGGAAGGGTCTCAGGATTGGAATGGGACGGGCTTGGATATCACATATCATGCTATAGGGAGGGTCTCAGGTTTGGAAGGGGAAGGATTTGGATATCACATCGCATGTTATAGGAAGGATCTCAGGTTTGGTAAGGGAAGGAGTTGGATATCACATTTCATGTTAGAGGTAGGATCTCAGGTTTGGTATTAGAGGCATTGAGGTATCACATCTCATGCTATCAGAAGGGTCTCAGGATTGGAATGGGAAGGAGTTGGATATCACATCTCATGCTAAAGGGAGGGTCTCAGGTTTGGAACGGGAAGGATTTGGATATCACATCACATGTTATAGGAAGGATCTCAGGTTTGGTATTAGAATCATTGAGATATCACATCTCATGCTATCGGAAGTATCTCAGGTTTGGTATTAGAGGCATTGAGATATCACATCTCATGCTATCATAAGGGTCTCAGGATTGGAATGGGAAGGAGTTGGATATCACTTCTCATGCTAAAGGGAGGGTCTCAGGTTTGGAAGGGGAAGGATTTGGATATCACATCACATGTTATAAGAAGGATCTCAGGTTTGGTATTAGAAGCATTGAGATATCACATCTCATGCTATCAGAAGGGTCTCAGGATTGGAATGGGAAGGAGTAGGATATCACATCTCATGCTATAGGAAGGGTCTCAGGTTTGGAACGGGAAGGAGTTGGATATCACATCTCATGTTATAGGAAGAGTCTCAGGTTTGGTATAAGCATTGAGATATCACATCTCTGCAATCGGAAGTGTCTCAGGATTGGAATGGGAAGGAGTTGGATATCACATCTCATGCTATAGGAAGGGTCTCAGGTTTGGAACGGGAAGGAGTTGGATATCACATCTCATGTTATAGGAAGAGTCTCAGGTTTGGTATATGCATTGAGATATCACATCTCTGCAATCGGAAGTGTCTCAGGATTGGGATGGGAAGGAGTTGGATATCACATCTCATGCTATAGGAAGGGTCTCAGGTTTGGAACGGGAAGGAGTTGGATATCCCATCTCATGTTATAGGACGGGTCTCAGGTTTGGTATTAGAAGCATTGAGATATCACATCGCATGCTGTAGGAAGGGTCTCAGGATTGGAATGGGAAGGAGTTGGATATTACATCTCATGCTATAGGAAGGGTCTCAGGTTTGGTATAAGCATTGAGATATCACATCTCTGCTATCGGAAGTGTCTCAGGATTGGAATGGGAAGGAGTTGGATATCCCATCTCATGTTATAGGACGGGTCTCAGGTTTGTTATTAGAATCATTGAGATATCATATTGCATGCTGTAGGAAGGGTCTAAGGATTGGAATGGGAAGGACTTGAATATCACATCTCATGCTATAGGTAGGCTCTCAGGTTTGGAAAGGGAAGGAGTTGGATATCACATTTCATGTTAGAGGAAGGATCTCAGGTTTGGTATTAGAGGTATTGAGATATCACATCTCATGCTATAGGAAGGGTCTCAGGATTGGAATGGGAAGGAGTTGGATATCACATCTCATGCTATAGGAAGGGTCTCAGGTGTGGGATAAGCATTGAGATGTCACATCTCATGCTATAGGAAGGGTCTCAGGATTGGAATGGGAAGGAGTTGGATATCACATCTCATGTTATAGGAAGGATCTCAGGTTTGGTATTAGAAGCATTGAGATATCACATCTCATGCTATAGGAAGGGTCTCAGGATTGGAATGGGAAGGAGTTGTATATGACATCTCATGCCATACGAAGGGTCTCAGGTTTGGTATAAGCATTGAGATATCACATCTCTGCTATCGGAAGGGTCTCAGGATTGGAATGGGAAGGAGTTGGATATCCCATCTCATGTTATAGGAAGAGTCTCAGGTTTGGTATTAGAAGCATTGAGATATCACATCTGATGCTATAGGAAGTGTCTCAGGATTGGAATGGGAAGGAGTTTGATATCACATCTCATGCCATGTATGGGTCTCAGGTTTTGTAGAAGCATTGGGATATCACATCTCATGCTATCGGAAGGGTATCAGGATTGGATTTGGAAGGAGTTGGATATCACATCTCATGTTATAGGAAGGGTCTCAGGATTGGAATGGGAAGGACTTGGATATCACATCTCATGCTATAGGAAGGCTCTCAGGTTTGGAAGGGGAAGGAGTTGGATATCACATTTCATGTTAGAGGTAGGATCTCAGGTTTGGTATTAGAGGCATTGAGATATCACATCTCATGCTATCAGAAGGGTCTCAGGATTGGAATGGGAAGGAGTTGGATATCACATCTCATGCTAAAGGGAGGGTCTCAGGTTTGGAAGGGGAAGGATTTGGATATCACATCTCATGTTATAGGAAGGATCTCAGGTTTGGTATTAGAAGCACTGAGATATCACATCTCATGCTATCGGAAGGATCTCAGGTTTGGTATTAGAGGCATTGAGATATCACATCTCATGCTATCAGAAGGGTCTCAGGATTGGAATGGGAAGGAGTCGGATATCACATCTCATGCTAAAGGGAGGGTCTCAGGTTTGGAAGTGGAAGGATTTGGATATCACATCTCATGTTATAGGAAGGATCTCAGGTTTGGTATTAGAAGCATTGAGATATCACATCTCATGCTATAGGAAGGGTCTCAGGATTGGAATGGGAAGGAGTTGGATATCACATCTCAAGCTATAGAAAGGGTCTCAGGATTGGAATGGGAAGGAGTTGGATATCACATCTCAAGCTATAGTAAGGGTCTCAGGATTGGAATGGGAAGGAGTTGGATATCACATCTCATGCTATAGGAAGGGTCTCAGGTTTGGTATTAGCATTGAGATATCCCATCTCATGCTATAGGAAGGGTCTCAGGTTTGGAATCGGAAGGAGTTGTATATGACATCTCATGCCATAGGTAGGGTCTCAGGTTTGGTATAAGCATTGAGATATCACATCTCTGCTATCGGAAGGGTCTCAGGATTGGAATGGGAAGGAGTTGGATATCCCATCTCGTTATAGGAAGGGTCTCAGGTTTTGTATTAGAAGCATTGAGATATCACATCTCATGGTATAGGACGGGTCTCAGAATTGGAATGGGAAGGAGTTAGATATCACTTCTCAAGCTATAGGAAGGGTCTCAGGATTGGAATGGGAAGGAGTTGGATATCACATCTCATGCTAAAGGGAGGGTCTCAGGTTTGGAAGGGGAAGGATTTGGATATCACATCGCATGTTATAGGAAGGATCTCAGGTTTGGTATTAGAATCATTGAGATATCACATCTCATGCTATCGGAAGTATCTCAGGTTTGGTATTAGAGGCATTGATATATCACATCTCATGCTATCATAAGGGTCTCAGGATTGGAATGGGAAGGAGTTGGATATCACTTCTCATGCTAAAGGGAGGGTCTCAGGTTTGGAAGGGGAAGGATTTGGATATCACATCACATGTTATAAGAAGGATCTCAGGTTTGGTATTAGAAGCATTGAGATATCACATCTCATGCTATCAGAAGGGTCTCAGGATTGGAATGGGAGGGAGTTGGATATCACATCTCATGCTATAGGAAGGGTCTCAGGTTTGGAACGGGAAGGAGTTGGATATCACATCTCATGTTATAGGAAGAGTCTCAGGTTTGGTATAAGCATTGAGATATCACATCTCTGCAATCGGAAGTGTCTCAGGTTTGGAACGGGAAGGAGTTGGATATCCCATCTCATGTTGTAGGACGGGTCTCAGGTTTGGTATTAGAAGCATTGAGATATCACATCGCATGCTGTAGGAAGGGTCTCAGGATTGGAATGGGAAGGAGTTGGATATTACATCTCATGCTATAGGAAGGGTCTCAGGTTTGGTATAAGCATTGAGATATCACATCTCTGCTATCGGAAGTGTCTCAGGATTGGAATGGGAAGGAGTTGGATAACCCATCTCATGTTATAGGACGGGTCTCAGGTTTGTTATTAGAATCATTGAGATATCATATTGCATGCTGTAGGAAGGGTCTAAGGATTGGAATGGGAAGGACTTGAATATCACATCTCATGCTATAGGTAGGCTCTCAGGTTTGGAAAGGGAAGGAGTTGGATATCACATTTCATGTTAGAGGAAGGATCTCAGGTTTGGTATTAGAGGCATTGAGATATCACATCTCATGCTATAGGAAGGGTCTCAGGATTGGAATGGGAAGGAGTTGGATATCACATTTCATGCTATAGGAAGGGTCTCAGGTTTGGTATAAGCATTGAGATGTCACATCTCATGCTATAGGAAGGGTCTCAGGATTGGAATGGGAAGGAGTTGGATATCACATCTCATGTTATAGGAAGGATCTCAGGTTTGGTATTAGAAGCATTGAGATATCACATCTCATGCTATAGGAAGGGTCTCAGGATTGGAATGGGAAGGAGTTGTATATGACATCTCATGCCATAGGAAGGGTCTCAGGTTTGGTATAAGCATTGAGATATCACATCTCTGCTATCGGAAGGGTCTCAGGATTGGAATGGGAAGGAGTTGGATATCCCATCTCATGTTATAGGAAGAGTCTCAGGTTTGGTATTAGAAGCATTGAGATATCACATCTGATGCTATAGGAAGTGTCTCAGGATTGGAATGGGAAGGAGTTTGATATCACATCTCATGCCATGTATGGGTCTCAGGTTTTGTAGAAGCATTGGGATATCACATCTCATGCTATCGGAAGGGTATCAGGATTGGATTTGGAAGGAGTTGGATATCCGATCTCATGTTATAGGAAGGGTCTCAGGATTGGAATGGGAAGGACTTGGATATCACATCTCATGCTATAGGAAGGCTCTCAGGTTTGGAAGGGGAAGGAGTTGGATATCACATTTCATGTTAGAGGTAGGATCTCAGGTTTGGTATTAGAGGCATTGAGATATCACATATCATGCTATCAGAAGGGTCTCAGGATTGGAATGGGAAGGAGTTGGATATCACATCTCATGCTAAAGGGAGGGTCTCAGGTTTGGAAGGGGAAGGATTTGGATATCACGTCTCATGTTATAGGAAGGATCTCAGGTTTGGTATTAGAAGCATTGAGATATCACATCTCATGCTATCGGAAGGATCTCAGGTTTGGTATTAGAGGCATTGAGATATCACATCTCATGCTAAAGGGAGGGTCTCAGGTTTGGAAGGGGAAGGATTTGGATATCACATCTCTTGTTATAGGAAGGATCACAGGTTTGGTATTAGAAGCATTGAGATATCACATCTCATGCTATCGGAAGGGTCTCAGGATTGGAATGGGAAGGAGTTGGATATCACATCTCATGCTAAAGGGAGGGTCTCAGGTTTGGAAGGGGAAGGATTTGGATATCACATCTCATGTTATAGGAAGGATCTCAGGTTTGGTATTAGAGGCATTGAGATATCACATCTCATGCTATCTATCATAAGGGTCTCAGGATTGGAATGGGAAGGAGTTGGATATCACATCTCATGCTAAAGGGAGGGTCTCAGGTTTGGAAGGGGAAGGATTTGGATATCACATCACATGTTATAAGAAGGATCTCAGGTTTGGTATTAGAAGCATTGAGATATCACATCTCATGCTATCGGAAGGGTCTCAGGATTGGAACGGGAAGGAGTCGGATATCACATCTCATGCTATAGGAAGGCTCTCAGGTTTGGAAGGGGAAAGAGTTGGATATCACATTTCATGTTAGAGGTAGGATCTCAGGTTTGGTATTAGAGGCATTGAGATATCACATCTCATGCTATCAGAAGGGTCTCAGGATTGGAATGGGAAGGAGTTGGATATCACATCTCATGCTAAAGGGAGGGTCTCAGGTTTGGAAGGGGAAGGATTTGGATATCACGTCTCATGTTATAGGAAGGATCTCAGGTTTGGTATTAGAAGCATTGAGATATCACATCTCATGCTATCGGAAGGATCTCAGGTTTGGTGGTTTGGTATTAGAGGCATTGAGATATCACATCTCATGCTAAAGGGAGGGTCTCAGGTTTGGAAGGGGAAGGATTTGGATATCACATCTCTTGTTATAGGAAGGATCACAGGTTTGGTATTAGAAGCATTGAGATATCACATCTCATGCTATCGGAAGGGTCTCAGGATTGGAATGGGACGGAGTTGGATATCACATCTCATGCTAAAGGGAGGGTCTCAGGTTTGGAAGGGGAAGGATGTGGATATCACATTTCATGTTAGAGGTAGGATCTCAGGTTTGGTATTGGAGGCATTGAGATATCACATCTCATGCTATCAGAAGGGTCTCAGGATGGGAATGGGAAGGAGTTGGATATCACATCTCATGCTAAAGGGAGGGTCTCAGGTTTGGAAGGGGAAGGATTTGGATATCACATCTCATGTTATCGGAAGGATCTCAGGTTTGGTATTAGAAGCATTGAGATATCACATCTCATGCTATAGGAAGGGTCTCAGGTTTGGTATTAGAAGCATTGAGATATCAAGTCTCATGGTATAGGAAGGGTCTCAGAATTGGAATGGGAAGGAGTTGGATATCTCAAGCTATAGGAAGGGTCTCAGGATTGGAATGGGAAGGGGTTTGATATCACAACTCATGCCATAGTATGGGTCTCAGGTTTGGTAGAAACATTGGGATATCACATCTCATGCTATCGGAAGGGTATCAGGATTTGATTTGAAAGGAGTTGGATATCCCATCTCATGCTATAGGAAGGGTCTCAGGTTGGAATGGGAAGGAGTTGGATATCACATCTCATGTTATAGGAAGGGTCCCAGGATTGGAATGGGAAGGACTTGGATATCATATCTCATGCTATAGGAAGGCTCTCAGGTTTGGAAGGGGAAGGAGTTGGATATCACATTTCATGTTAGAGGAAGGATCTCAGGTTTGGTATTAGAGGCATTAAGATATCACATCTCATGTTATAGGAAGGGTCTCACGTTTGGTATAAGCATTGAGATATCACATCTCATGCTATAGGAAGGGTCTCAGGATTGGAATGGGACGGAGTTGTATATGACATCTCATGCCATAGGAAGGGTCTCAGGTTTGGAATAAGCATTGAGATACCACATCTCATGCTATAGGAAGGGTCTCAGGATTGGAATGGGACGTACTTGGATATCACATCTCATGCTATAGGGAGGGTCTCAGGTTTGGAAGGGGAAGGATTTGGATATCACATCGCATGTTATAGGAAGGATCTCAGGTTTGGTAAGGGAAGGAGTTGGATATCACATTTCATGTTAGAGGTAGGATCTCAGGTTTGGTATTAGAAGCATTGCGACATCACATCTCATGTTATAGGAAGGGTCTCAGGATTGGAATGGGAAGAAGTTGGCTATCACATCTCATGCTATAGGAAGGGTCTCAGGTTTGGTATAAGCATTGAGATATCACATCTCATGCTATAGGAAGGGTCTCAGGATTGGAATGGGAAGGAGTTGTATATGACATCTCATGCCATAGGAAGGGTCTCAGGTTTGGAATAAGCATTGAGATATCACATCTCATGCTATAGGAAGGGTCTCAGGATTGGAATGGGACGGACTTGGATATCACATCTCATGCTATAGGGAGGGTCTCAGGTTTGGAAGGGGAAGGATTTGGATATAACATCGCATGTTATAGGAAGGATCTCAGGTTTGGTAAGGGAAAGAGTTGGATATCACATTTCATGTTAGAGGTAGGATCTCAGGTTTGGTATTAGAGGCATTGAGGTATCACATCTCATGCTATCAGAAGGGTCTCAGGATTGGAATGGGAAGGAGTTGGATATCACATCTCATGCTAAAGGGAGGGTCTCAGGTTTGGAAGGGGAAGGATTTGGATATCACATCGCATGTTATAGGAAGGATCTCAGGTTTGGTATTAGAATCATTGAGATATCACATCTCATGCTATCGGAAGTATCTCAGGTTTGGTATTAGAGGCATTGAGATATCACATCTCATGCTATCACAAGGGTCTCAGGATTGGAATAGGAAGGAGTTGGATATCACTTCTCATGCTAAAGGGAGGGTCTCAGGTTTGGAAGGGGAAGGATTTGGATATCACATCACATGTTATAAGAAGGATCTCAGGTTTGGTATTAGAAGCATTGAGATATCACATCTCATGCTATCAGAAGGGTCTCAGGATTGGAATGGGAAGGAGTTGGATATCACATCTCATGCTATAGGAAGGGTCTCAGGTTTGGAACGGGAAGGAGTTGGATATCACATCTCATGTTATAGGAAGAGTCTCAGGTTTGGTATATGCATTGAGATATCACATCTCTGCAATCGGAAGTGTCTCAGGATTGGGATGGGAAGGAGTTGGATATCACATCTCATGCTATAGGAAGGGTCTCAGGTTTGGAACGGGAAGGAGTTGGATATCCCATCTCATGTTATAGGACGGGTCTCAGGTTTGGTATTAGAAGCATTGAGATATCACATCGCATGCTGTAGGAAGGGTCTCAGGATTGGAATGGGAAGGAGTTGGATATTACATCTCATGCTATAGGAAGGGTCTCAGGTTTGGTATAAGCATTGAGATATCACATCTCTGCTATCGGAAGTGTCTCAGGATTGGAATGGGAAGGAGTTGGATATCCCATCTCATGTTATAGGACGGGTCTCAGGTTTGTTATTAGAATCATTGAGATATCATATTGCATGCTGTAGGAAGGGTCTAAGGATTGGAATGGGAAGGACTTGAATATCACATCTCATGCTATAGGTAGGCTCTCAGGTTTGGAAAGGGAAGGAGTTGGATATCACATTTCATGTTAGAGGAAGGATCTCAGGTTTGGTATTAGAGGTATTGAGATATCACATCTCATGCTATAGGAAGGGTCTCAGGATTGGAATGGGAAGGAGTTGGATATCACATCTCATGCTATAGGAAGGGTCTCAGGTGTGGGATAAGCATTGAGATGTCACATCTCATGCTATAGGAAGGGTCTCAGGATTGGAATGGGAAGGAGTTGGATATCACATCTCATGTTATAGGAAGGATCTCAGGTTTGGTATTAGAAGCATTGAGATATCACATCTCATGCTATAGGAAGGGTCTCAGGATTGGAATGGGAAGGAGTTGTATATGACATCTCATGCCATACGAAGGGTCTCAGGTTTGGTATAAGCATTGAGATATCACATCTCTGCTATCGGAAGGGTCTCAGGATTGGAATGGGAAGGAGTTGGATATCCCATCTCATGTTATAGGAAGAGTCTCAGGTTTGGTATTAGAAGCATTGAGATATCACATCTGATGCTATAGGAAGTGTCTCAGGATTGGAATGGGAAGGAGTTTGATATCACATCTCATGCCATGTATGGGTCTCAGGTTTTGTAGAAGCATTGGGATATCACATCTCATGCTATCGGAAGGGTATCAGGATTGGATTTGGAAGGAGTTGGATATCACATCTCATGTTATAGGAAGGGTCTCAGGATTGGAATGGGAAGGACTTGGATATCACATCTCATGCTATAGGAAGGCTCTCAGGTTTGGAAGGGGAAGGAGTTGGATATCACATTTCATGTTAGAGGTAGGATCTCAGGTTTGGTATTAGAGGCATTGAGATATCACATCTCATGCTATCAGAAGGGTCTCAGGATTGGAATGGGAAGGAGTTGGATATCACATCTCATGCTAAAGGGAGGGTCTCAGGTTTGGAAGGGGAAGGATTTGGATATCACATCTCATGTTATAGGAAGGATCTCAGGTTTGGTATTAGAAGCACTGAGATATCACATCTCATGCTATCGGAAGGATCTCAGGTTTGGTATTAGAGGCATTGAGATATCACATCTCATGCTATCAGAAGGGTCTCAGGATTGGAATGGGAAGGAGTCGGATATCACATCTCATGCTAAAGGGAGGGTCTCAGGTTTGGAAGTGGAAGGATTTGGATATCACATCTCATGTTATAGGAAGGATCTCAGGTTTGGTATTAGAAGCATTGAGATATCACATCTCATGCTATAGGAAGGGTCTCAGGATTGGAATGGGAAGGAGTTGGATATCACATCTCAAGCTATAGAAAGGGTCTCAGGATTGGAATGGGAAGGAGTTGGATATCACATCACAAGCTATAGTAAGGGTCTCAGGATTGGAATGGGAAGGAGTTGGATATCACATCTCATGCTATAGGAAGGGTCTCAGGTTTGGTATTAGCATTGAGATATCCCATCTCATGCTATAGGAAGGGTCTCAGGTTTGGAATCGGAAGGAGTTGTATATGACATCTCATGCCATAGGTAGGGTCTCAGGTTTGGTATAAGCATTGAGATATCACATCTCTGCTATCGGAAGGGTCTCAGGATTGGAATGGGAAGGAGTTGGATATCCCATCTCGTTATAGGAAGGGTCTCAGGTTTTGTATTAGAAGCATTGAGATATCACATCTCATGGTATAGGACGGGTCTCAGAATTGGAATGGGAAGGAGTTAGATATCACTTCTCAAGCTATAGGAAGGGTCTCAGGATTGGAATGGGAAGGAGTTGGATATCACATCTCATGCTAAAGGGAGGGTCTCAGGTTTGGAAGGGGAAGGATTTGGATATCACATCGCATGTTATAGGAAGGATCTCAGGTTTGGTATTAGAATCATTGAGATATCACATCTCATGCTATCGGAAGTATCTCAGGTTTGGTATTAGAGGCATTGAGATATCACATCTCATGCTATCATAAGGGTCTCAGGATTGGAATGGGAAGGAGTTGGATATCACTTCTCATGCTAAAGGGAGGGTCTCAGGTTTGGAAGGGGAAGGATTTGGATATCACATCACATGTTATAAGAAGGATCTCAGGTTTGGTATTAGAAGCATTGAGATATCACATCTCATGCTATCAGAAGGGTCTCAGGATTGGAATGGGAGGGAGTTGGATATCACATCTCATGCTATAGGAAGGGTCTCAGGTTTGGAACGGGAAGGAGTTGGATATCACATCTCATGTTATAGGAAGAGTCTCAGGTTTGGTATAAGCATTGAGATATCACATCTCTGCAATCGGAAGTGTCTCAGGATTGGGATGGGAAGGAGTTGGATATCACATCTCATGCTATAGGAAGGGTCTCAGGTTTGGAACGGGAAGGAGTTGGATATCCCATCTCATGTTATAGGACGGGTCTCAGGTTTGGTATTAGAAGCATTGAGATATCACATCGCATGCTGTAGGAAGGGTCTCAGGATTGGAATGGGAAGGAGTTGGATATTACATCTCATGCTATAGGAAGGGTCTCAGGTTTGGTATAAGCATTGAGATATCACATCTCTGCTATCGGAAGTGTCTCAGGATTGGAATGGGAAGGAGTTGGATATCCCATCTCATGTTATAGGACGGGTCTCAGGTTTGTTATTAGAATCATTGAGATATCATATTGCATGCTGTAGGAAGGGTCTAAGGATTGGAATGGGAAGGACTTGAATATCACATCTCATGCTATAGGTAGGCTCTCAGGTTTGGAAAGGGAAGGAGTTGGATATCACATTTCATGTTAGAGGAAGGATCTCCGGTTTGGTATTAGAGGCATTGAGATATCACATCTCATGCTATAGGAAGGGTCTCAGGATTGGAATGGGAAGGAGTTGGATATCACATTTCATGCTATAGGAAGGGTCTCAGGTTTGGTATAAGCATTGAGATGTCACATCTCATGCTATAGGAAGGGTCTCAGGATTGGAATGGGAAGGAGTTGGATATCACATCTCATGTTATAGGAAGGATCTCAGGTTTGGTATTAGAAGCATTGAGATATCACATCTCATGCTGTAGGAAGGGTCTCAGGATTGGAATGGGAAGGAGTTGTATATGACATCTCATGCCATAGGAAGGGTCTCAGGTTTGGTATAAGCATTGAGATATCACATCTCTGCTATCGGAAGGGTCTCAGGATTGGAATGGGAAGGAGTTGGATATCCCATCTCATGTTATAGGAAGAGTCTCAGGTTTGGTATTAGAAGCATTGAGATATCACATCTGATGCTATAGGAAGTGTCTCAGGATGGGAATGGGAAGGAGTTTGATATCACATCTCATGCCATGTATGGGTCTCAGGTTTTGTAGAAGCATTGGGATATCACATCTCATGCTATCGGAAGGGTATCAGGATTGGATTTGGAAGGAGTTGGATATCACATCTCATGTTATAGGAAGGGTCTCAGGATTGGAATGGGAAGGACTTGGATATCACATCTCATGCTATAGGAAGGCTCTCAGGTTTGGAAGGGGAAGAAGTTGGATATCACATTTCATGTTAGAGGTAGGATCTCAGGTTTGGTATTAGAGGCATTGAGATATCACATATCATGCTATCAGAAGGGTCTAAGGATTGGAATGGGAAGGAGTTGGATATCACATCTCATGCTAAAGGGAGGGTCTCAGGTTTGGAAGGGGAAGGATTTGGATATCACGTCTCATGTTATAGGAAGGATCTCAGGTTTGGTATTAGAAGCATTGAGATATCACATCTCATGCTATCGGAAGGATCTCAGGTTTGGTATTAGAGGCATTGAGATATCACATCTCATGCTAAAGGGAGGGTCTCAGGTTTGGAAGGGGAAGGATTTGGATATCACATCTCTTGTTATAGGAAGGATCACAGGTTTGGTATTAGAAGCATTGAGATATCACATCTCATGCTATCGGAAGGGTCTCAGTATTGGAATGGGAAGGAGTTGGATATCACATCTCATGCTAAAGGGAGGGTCTCAGGTTTGGAAGGGGAAGGATTTGGATATCACATCTCATGTTATAGGAAGGATCTCAGGTTTGGTATTAGAGGCATTGAGATATCACATCTCATGCTATCTATCATAAGGGTCTCAGGATTGGAATGGGAAGGAGTTGGATATCACATCTCATGCTAAAGGGAGGGTCTCAGGTTTGGAAGGGGAAGGATTTGGATATCACATCACATGTTATAAGAAGGATCTCAGGTTTGGTATTAGAAGCATTGAGATATCACATCTCATGCTATCGGAAGGGTCTCAGGATTGGAACGGGAAGGAGTCGGATATCACATCTCATGCTATAGGAAGGCTCTCAGGTTTGGAAGGGGAAAGAGTTGGATATCACATTTCATGTTAGAGGTAGGATCTCAGGTTTGGTATTAGAGGCATTGAGATATCACATCTCATGCTATCAGAAGGGTCTCAGGATTGGAATGGGAAGGAGTTGGATATCACATCTCATGCTAAAGGGAGGGTCTCAGGTTTGGAAGGGGAAGGATTTGGATATCACGTCTCATGTTATAGGAAGGATCTCAGGTTTGGTATTAGAAGCATTGAGATATCACATCTCATGCTATCGGAAGGATCTCAGGTTTGGTGGTTTGGTATTAGAGGCATTGAGATATCACATCTCATGCTATCAGAAGGGTCTCAGGATTGGAATGGGAAGGAGTTGGATATCACATCTCATGCTAAAGGGAGGGTCTCAGGTTTGGAAGGGGAAGGATTTGGATATCACATCTCTTGTTATAGGAAGGATCACAGGTTTGGTATTAGAAGCATTGAGATATCACATCTCATGCTATCGGAAGGGTTTCAGGATTGGAACGGGACGGAGTTGGATATCACATCTCATGCTAAAGGGAGGGTCTCAGGTTTGGAAGGGGAACGATGTGGATATCACATTTCATGTTAGAGGTAGGATCTCAGGTTTGGTATTGGAGGCATTGAGATATCACATCTCATGCTATAGGAAGGGTCTCAGGTTTGGTATTAGAAGCATTGAGATATCAAGTCTCATGCTATAGGATGGGTCTCAGGATTGGAATGGGAAGGGGTTTGATATCACAACTCATGCCATAGTATGGGTCTCAGGTTTGGTAGAAACATTGGGATATCACATCTCATGCTATCGGAAGGGTATCAGGATTTGATTTGGAAGGAGTTGGATATCCCATCTCATGCTATAGGAAGGGTCTCAGGTTGGAATGGGAAGGAGTTGGATATCACATCTCATGTTATAGGAAGGGTCCCAGGATTGGAATGGGAAGGACTTGGATATCATATCTCATGCTATAGGAAGGCTCTCAGGTTTGGAAGGGGAAGGAGTTGGATATCACATTTCATGTTAGAGGAAGGATCTCAGGTTTGGTATTAGAGGCATTAAGATATCACATCTCATGTTATAGGAAGGGTCTCACGTTTGGTATAAGCATTGAGATATCACATCTCATGCTATAGGAAGGGTCTCAGGATTGGAATGGGAAGGAGTTGGATATCACATCTCAAGCTATAGGAAGGGTCTCACGTTTGGTATAAGCATTGAGATATCACATCTCATGCTATAGGAAGGGTCTCAGGATTGGAATGGGAAGGTGTTGGATATCACATCTCATGTTATAGGAAAGATCTCAGGTTTGGTATTAGAAGCATTGCGACATCACATCTCATGTTATAGGAAGGGTCTCAGGATTGGAATGGGAAGAAGTTGGCTATCACATCTCATGCTATAGGAAGGGTCTCAGGTTTGGTATAAGCATAGAGATATCACATCTCATGCTATAGGAAGGGTCTCAGGATTGGAATGGGAAGGAGTTGTATATGACATCTCATGCCATAGGAAGGGTCTCAGGTTTGGAATAAGCATTGAGATATCACATCTCATGCTATAGGAAGGGTCTCAGGATTGGAATGGGACGGACTTGGATATCACATCTCATGCTATAGGTAGGGTCTCAGGTTTGGAAGGGGAAGGATTTGGATATCACATCGCATGTTATAGGAAGGATCTCAGGTTTGGTAAGGGAAGGAGTTGGATATCACATTTCATGTTAGAGGTAGGATCTCAGGTTTGGTATTAGAGGCATTGAGGTATCACATCTCATGCTATCAGAAGGGTCTCAGGATTGGAATGGGAAGGAGTTGGATATCACATCTCATGCTAAAGGGAGGGTCTCAGGTTTGGAAGGGGAAGGATTTGGATATCACATCACATGTTATAGGAAGGATCTCAGGTTTGGTATTAGAATCATTGAGATATCACATCTCATGCTATCGGAAGTATCTCAGGTTTGGTATTAGAGGCATTGAGATATCACATCTCATGCTATCATAAGGGTCTCAGGATTGGAATGGGAAGGAGTTGGATATCACTTCTCATGCTAAAGGGAGGGTCTCAGGTTTGGAAGGGGAAGGATTTGGATATCACATCACATGTTATAAGAAGGATCTCAGGTTTGGTATTAGAAGCATTGAGATATCACATCTCATGCTATCAGAAGGGTCTCAGGATTGGAATGGGAAGGAGTTGGATATCACATCTCATGCTATAGGAAGGGTCTCAGGTTTGGAACGGGAAGGAGTTGGATATCACATCTCATGTTATAGGAAGAGTCTCAGGTTTGGTATAAGCATTGAGATATCACATCTCTGCAATCGGAAGTGTCTCAGGATTGGGATGGGAAGGAGTTGGATATCACATCTCATGCTATAGGAAGGGTCTCAGGTTTGGAACGGGAAGGAGTTGGATATCCCATCTCATGTTATAGGACGGGTCTCAGGTTTGGTATTAGAAGCATTGAGATATCACATCGCATGCTGTAGGAAGGGTCTCAGGATTGGAATGGGAAGGAGTTGGATATTACATCTCATGCTATAGGAAGGGTCTCAGGTTTGGTATAAGCATTGAGATATCACATCTCTGCTATCGGAAGTGTCTCAGGATTGGAATGGGAAGGAGTTGGATATCCCATCTCATGTTATAGGACGGGTCTCAGGTTTGTTATTAGAATCATTGAGATATCATATTGCATGCTGTAGGAAGGGTCTAAGGATTGGAATGGGAAGGACTTGAATATCACATCTCATGCTATAGGTAGGCTCTCAGGTTTGGAAAGGGAAGGAGTTGGATATCACATTTCATGTTAGAGGAAGGATCTCAGGTTTGGTATTAGAGGCATTGAGATATCACATCTCATGCTATAGGAAGGGTCTCAGGATTGGAATGGAAGGAGTTGGATTTCACATCTCATGCTATAGGAAGGATCTCAGGTTTGGTATTAGAAGCATTGAGACATCACATCTCATGCTATAGGAAGGGTCTCAGGATTGGAATGGGAAGGAGTTGGATATCACATCTCATGTTATAGGAAGGATCTCAGGTTTGGTATTAGAAGCATTGAGATATCACATCTCATGCTATAGGAAGGGTCTCAGGATTGGAATGGGAAGGAGTTGTATATGACATCTCATGCCATAGGAAGGGTCTCAGGTTTGGTATAAGCATTGAGATATCACATCTCTGCTATCGGAAGGGTCTCAGGATTGGAATGGGAAGGAGTTGGATATCCCATCTCAGGTTATAGGAAGAGTCTCAGGTTTGGTATTAGAAGCATTGAGATATCACATCTGATGCTATAGGAAGTGTCTCAGGATTGGAATGGGAAGGAGTTTGATATCACATCTCATGCCATGTATGGGTCTCAGGTTTTGTAGAAGCATTGGGATATCACATCTCATGCTATCGGAAGGGTATCAGGATTGGATTTGGAAGGAGTTGGATATCACATCTCATGTTATAGGAAGGGTCTCAGGATTGGAATGGGAAGGACTTGGATATCACATCTCATGCTATAGGAAGGCTCTCAGGTTTGGAAGGGGAAGGAGTTGGATATCACATTTCATGTTAGAGGTAGGATCTCAGGTTTGGTATTAGAGGCATTGAGATATCACATATCATGCTATCAGAAGGGTCTCAGGATTGGAATGGGAAGGAGTTGGATATCACATCTCATGCTAAAGGGAGGGTCTCAGGTTTGGAAGGGGAAGGATTTGGATATCACGTCTCATGTTATAGGAAGGATCTCAGGTTTGGTATTAGAAGCATTGAGATATCACATCTCATGCTATCGGAAGGATCTCAGGTTTGGTATTAGAGGCATTGAGATATCACATCTCATGCTAAAGGGAGGGTCTCAGGTTTGGAAGGGGAAGGATTTGGATATCACATCTCTTGTTATAGGAAGGATCACAGGTTTGGTATTAGAAGCATTGAGATATCACATCTCATGCTATCGGAAGGGTCTCAGGATTGGAATGGGAAGGAGTTGGATATCACATCTCATGCTAAAGGGAGGGTCTCAGGTTTGGAAGGGGAAGGATTTGGATATCACATCTCATGTTATAGGAAGGATCTCAGGTTTGGTATTAGAGGCATTGAGATATCACATCTCATGCTATCTATCATAAGGGTCTCAGGATTGGAATGGGAAGGAGTTGGATATCACATCTCATGCTAAAGGGAGGGTCTCAGGTTTGGAAGGGGAAGGATTTGGATATCACATCACATATTATAAGAAGGATCTCAGGTTTGGTATTAGAAGCATTGAGATATCACATCTCATGCTATCGGAAGGGTCTCAGGATTGGAACGGGAAGGAGTCGGATATCACATCTCATGCTATAGGAAGGCTCTCAGGTTTGGAAGGGGAAAGAGTTGGATATCACATTTCATGTTAGAGGTAGGATCTCAGGTTTGGTATTAGAGGCATTGAAATATCACATCTCATGCTATCAGTAGGGTCTCAGGATTGGAATGGGAAGGAGTTGGATATCACATCTCATGCTAAAGGGAGGGTCTCAGGTTTGGAAGGGGAAGGATTTGGATATCACGTCTCATGTTATAGGAAGGATCTCAGGTTTGGTATTAGAAGCATTGAGATATCACATCTCATGCTATCGGAAGGATCTCAGGTTTGGTGGTTTGGTATTAGAGGCATTGAGATATCACATCTCATGCTAAAGGGAGGGTCTCAGGTTTGGAAGGGGAAGGATTTGGATATCACATCTCATGTTATCGGAAGGATCTCAGGTTTGGTATTAGAAGCATTGAGATATCACATCTCATGCTATCGGAAGGGTCTCAGGATTGGAATGGGACGGAGTGGGATATCACATCTCATGCTAAAGGGAGGGTCTCAGGTTTGGAAGGGGAAGGATGTGGATATCACATTTCATGTTAGAGGTAGGATCTCAGGTTTGGTATTGGAGGCATTGAGATATCACATCTCATGCTATCAGAAGGGTCTCAGGATGGGAATGGGAAGGAGTTGGATATCACATCTCATGTTATCGGAAGGATCTCAGGTTTGGTATTAGAAGCATTGAGATATCACATCTCATGCTATAGGAAGGGTCTCAGGTTTGGTATTAGAAGCATTGAGATATCAAGTCTCATGGTATAGGAAGGGTCTCAGAATTGGAATAGGAAGGAGTTGGATATCTCAAGCTATAGGATGGGTCTCAGGATTGGAATGGGAAGGGGTTTGATATCACAACTCATGCCATAGTATGGGTCTCAGGTTTGGTAGAAACATTGGGATATCACATCTCATGCTATCGGAAGGGTATCAGGATTTGATTTGGAAGGAGTTGGATATCCCATCTCATGCTATAGGAAGGGTCTCAGGTTGGAATGGGAAGGAGTTGGATATCACATCTCATGTTATAGGAAGGGTCCCAGGATTGGAATGGGAAGGACTTGGATATCATATCTCATGCTATAGGAAGGCTCTCAGGTTTGGAAGGGGAAGGAGTTGGATATCACATTTCATGTTAGAGGAAGGATCTCAGGTTTGGTATTAGAGGCATTAAGATATCACATCTCATGTTATAGGAAGGGTCTCACGTTTGGTATAAGCATTGAGATATCACATCTCATGCTATAGGAAGGGTCTCAGGATTGGAATGGGAAGGAGTTGGATATCACATCTCAAGCTATAGGAAGGGTCTCACGTTTGGTATAAGCATTGAGATATCACATCTCATGCTATAGGAAAGGTCTCAGGATTGGAATGGGAAGGTGTTGGATATCACATCTCATGTTATAGGAAAGATCTCAGGTTTGGTATTAGAAGCATTGCGACATCACATCTCATGTTATAGGAAGGGTCTCAGGATTGGAATGGGAAGAAGTTGGCTATCACATCTCATGCTATAGGAAGGGTCTCAGGTTTGGTATAAGCATTGAGATATCACATCTCATGCTATAGGAAGGGTCTCAGGATTGGAATGGGAAGGAGTTGTATATGACATCTCATGCCATAGGAAGGGTCTCAGGTTTGGAATAAGCATTGAGATATCACATCTCATGCTATAGGAAGGGTCTCAGGATTGGAATGGGACGGACTTGGATATCACATCTCATGCTATAGGGAGGGTCTCAGGTTTGGAAGGGGAAGGATTTGGATATCACATCACATGTTATAGGAAGGATCTCAGGTTTGGTAAGGGAAGGAGTTGGATATCACATTTCATGTTAGAGGTAGGATCTCAGGTTTGGTATTAGAGGCATTGAGGTATCACATCTCATGCTATCAGAAGGGTCTCAGGATTGGAATGGGAAGGAGTTGGATATCACATCTCATGCTAAAGGGAGGGTCTCAGGTTTGGAAGGGGAAGGATTTGGATATCACATTGCATGTTATAGGAAGGATCTCAGGTTTGGTATTAGAATCATTGAGATATCACATCTCATGCTATCGGAAGTATCTCAGGTTTGGTATTAGAGGCATTGAGATATCACATCTCATGCTATCATAAGGGTCTCAGGATTGGAATGGGAAGGAGTTGGATATCACTTCTCATGCTAAAGGGAGGGTCTCAGGTTTGGAAGGGGAAGGATTTGGATATCACATCACATGTTATAAGAAGGATCTCAGGTTTGGTATTAGAAGCATTGAGATATCACATCTCATGCTATCAGAAGGGTCTCAGGATTGGAATGGGAAGGAGTTGGATATCACATCTCATGCTATAGGAAGGGTCTCAGGTTTGGAACGGGAAGGAGTTGGATATCACATCTCATGTTATAGGAAGAGTCTCAGGTTTGGTATAAGCATTGAGATATCACATCTCTGCAATCGGAAGTGTCTCAGGATTGGGATGGGAAGGAGTTGGATATCACATCTCATGCTATAGGAAGGGTCTCAGGTTTGGAACGGGAAGGAGTTGGATATCACATCTCATGTTATAGGAAGAGTCTCAGGTTTGGTATAAGCATTGAGATATCACATCTCTGCAATCGGAAGTGTCTCAGGATTGGGATGGGAAGGAGTTGGATATCACATCTCATGCTATAGGAAGGGTCTCAGGTTTGGAACGGGAAGGAGTTGGATATCCCATCTCATGTTATAGGACGGGTCTCAGGTTTGGTATTAGAAGCATTGAGATATCACATCGCATGCTGTAGGAAGGGTCTCAGGATTGGAATGGGAAGGAGTTGGATATTACATCTCATGCTATAGGAAGGGTCTCAGGTTTGGTATAAGCATTGAGATATCACATCTCTGCTATCGGAAGTGTCTCAGGATTGGAATGGGAAGGACTTGAATATCACATCTCATGCTATAGGTAGGCTCTCAGGTTTGGAAAGGGAAGGAGTTGGATATCACATTTCATGTTAGAGGAAGGATCTCAGGTTTGGTATTAGAGGCATTGAGATATCACATCTCATGCTATAGGAAGGGTCTCAGGATTGGAATGGGAAGGAGTTGGATATCACATTTCATGCTATAGGAAGGGTCTCAGGTTTGGTATAAGCATTGAGATGTCACATCTCATGCTATAGGAAGGGTCTCAGGATTGGAATGGGAAGGAGTTGGATATCACATCTCATGTTATATGAAGGATCTCAGGTTTGGTATTAGAAGCATTGAGATATCACATCTCATGCTATAGGAAGGGTCTCAGGGTTGGAATGGGAAGGAGTTGTATATGACATCTCATGCCATAGGAAGGGTCTCAGGTTTGGTATAAGCATTGAGATATCACATCTCTGCTATCGGAAGTGTCTCAGGATTGGAATGGGAAGGAGTTGGATATCCCATCTCATGTTATAGGACGGGTCTCAGGTTTGTTATTAGAATCATTGAGATATCATATTGCATGCTGTAGGAAGGGTCTAAGGATTGGAATGGGAAGGACTTGAATATCACATCTCATGCTATAGGTAGGCTCTCAGGTTTGGAAAGGGAAGGAGTTGGATATCACATTTCATGTTAGAGGAAGGATCTCAGGTTTGGTATTAGAGGCATTGAGATATCACATCTCATGCTATAGGAAGGGTCTCAGGATTGGAATGGGAAGGAGTTGGATATCACATCTCATGCTATAGGAAGGGTCTCAGGTGTGGTATAAGCATTGAGATGTCACATCTCATGCTATAGGAAGGGTCTCAGGATTGGAATGGGAAGGAGTTGGATATCACATCTCATGTTATAGGAAGGATCTCAGGTTTGGTATTAGAAGCATTGAGATATCACATCTCATGCTATAGGAAGGGTCTCAGGATTGGAATGGGAAGGAGTTGTATATGACATCTCATGCCATAGGAAGGGTCTCAGGTTTGGTATAAGCATTGAGATATCACATCTCTGCTATCGGAAGGGTCTCAGGATTGGAATGGGAAGGAGTTGGATATCCCATCTCATGTTATAGGAAGAGTCTCAGGTTTGGTATTAGAAGCATTGAGATATCACATCTGATGCTATAGGAAGTGTCTCAGGATTGGAATGGGAAGGAGTTTGATATCACATCTCATGCCATGTATGGGTCTCAGGTTTTGTAGAATCATTGGGATATCACATCTCATGCTATTGGAAGGGTATCAGGATTGGATTTGGAAGGAGTTGGATATCACATCTCATGTTATAGGAAGGGTCTCAGGATTGGAATGGGAAGGACTTGGATATCACATCTCATGCTATAGGAAGGCTCTCAGGTTTGGAAGGGGAAGGAGTTGGATATCACATTTCATGTTAGAGGTAGGATCTCAGGTTTGGTATTAGAGGCATTGAGATATCACATCTCATGCTATCAGAAGGGTCTCAGGATTGGAATGGGAAGGAGTTGGATATCACATCTCATGCTAAAGGGAGGGTCTCAGGTTTGGAAGGGGAAGGATTTGGATATCACATCTCATGTTATAGGAAGGACCTCAGGTTTGGTATTAGAAGCAATGAGATATCACATCTCATGCTATCGGAAGGATCTCAGGTTTGGTATTAGAGGCATTGAGATATCACATCTCATGCTATCAGAAGGGTCTCAGGATTGGAATGGGAAGGAGTTGGATATCACATCTCATGCTAAAGGGAGGGTCTCAGGTTTGGAAGTGGAAGGATTTGGATATCACATCTCATGTTATAGGAAGGATCTCAGGTTTGGTATTAGAAGCATTGAGATATCACATCTCATGCTATAGGAAGGGTCTCAGTATTGGAATGGGAAGGAGTTGGATATCACATCTCAAGCTATAGAAAGGGTCTCAGGATTGGAATGGGAAGGAGTTGGATATCACATCTCAAGCTATAGTAAGGGTCTCAGGATTGGAATGGGAAGGAGTTGGATATCACATCTCATGCTATAGGAAGGGTCTCAGGTTTGGTATTAGCATTGAGATATCCCATCTCATGCTATAGGAAGGGTCTCAGGTTTGGAATCGGAAGGAGTTGTATATGACATCTCATGCCATAGGTAGGGTCTCAGGTTTGGTATAAGCATTGAGATATCACATCTCTGCTATCGGAAGGGTCTCAGGATTGGAATGGGAAGGAGTTGGATATCCCATCTCGTTATAGGAAGGGTCTCAGGTTTGGTATAAGAAGCATTGAGATATCACATCTCATGGTATAGGACGGGTCTCAGAATTGGAATGGGAAGGAGTTAGATATCACTTCTCAAGCTATAGGAAGGGTCTCAGGATTGGAATGGGAAGGAGTTGGATATCACATCTCATGCTAAAGGGAGGGTCTCAGGTTTGGAAGGGGAAGGATTTGGATATCACATCGCATGTTATAGGAAGGATCTCAGGTTTGGTATTAGAATCATTGAGATATCACATCTCATGCTATCGGAAGTATCTCAGGTTTGGTATTAGAGGCATTGAGATATCACATCTCATGCTATCATAAGGGTCTCAGGATTGGAATGGGAAGGAGTTGGATATCACTTCTCATGCTAAAGGGAGGGTCTCAGGTTTGGAAGGGGAAGGATTTGGATATCACATCACATGTTATAAGAAGGATCTCAGGTTTGGTATTAGAAGCATTGAGATATCACATCTCATGCTATCAGAAGGGTCTCAGGATTGGAATGGGAGGGAGTTGGATATCACATCCAACTCCTTCCCATTCCAATCCTGAGACCCTTCCTATAACATGAGATGTGATGTCTCAATGCTTCTAAAACCAAAACTGAGATCCTTCCTATGGCATGAGATGTCATATAAAACTCCTTCCCATTCCAATCCTGAGACCCTTCCTATAGCATGAGATGTGATATCGAACTCCTTCCCATTCCAATCCTGAGCCACCTCCGATAGCAGAGATGTGATATCTCAATGCTTATACCAAACCTGAGACCCTTCCTATAACATGAGATGTGATATCCAACTCCTTCCCGTTCCAAACCTGAGACCCTTCCTATAGCATATGTGATATCCAACTCCTTCCCATTCCAAACATGAGACCCTTCCTATAGCAAGAATGTAATATCCAACTCCTACCCATTCCAATCCTGAGACCATTCCTATAGCATGAGATGTGATATCTCAATGCTTCTAATACCAAACCTGAGATACTTCCTATGACATGAGATGTGATATCCAATTCCTTCCCATTCCAAACCTGAGATCCTTCCTACAGCATGCGATGTGATATCTCAATGCTTCTAATACCAAACCTGAGACCGGTCCAATAACATGAGATGTGATATCCAAATCCTTCCCGTTCCAAACCTGATACCCTTCCTATAGCATGAGATGTGATATCCAATTCCTTCCCATCCCAATCCTGAGACACCTCCGATAGCAGAGATGTGATATCTCAATGCTTATACCAAAACTGAGACTCTTCCTATAACATGAGATGTGATATCCAACTCCTTCCCATTCCAAACCTGAGACCCTTCCTTTAGCATGAGATGTGATATCCAGCTCCTTCCCATTCCAATCCTGAGACACTTCGAATAGCATGAGATGTGATATCTCAATGCTTCTAATATCAAAACTGAGACCCTCCCTATAGCATGATATGTGATATCTAAGTCCTTCCCATTCCAATCCTGAGACCCTTCCTATAGCATGAGATGTGATATCTCAATGCTTCTACCAAACCTGAGACCCTTCCTTTAGCATGAGATGTGATATCCAACTCCTTCCCATTCCAATCCTGAGACCCTTCCTATAGCATGAGATGTGATATCTCAATACTTCTAATACCAAACCTGAGATCCTTCCGATAACATGAGATGTGATATCCAAATCCTTCCCCTTCCAATCCTGAGACCCTTCTGATAGCATGAGATGTGATATCTCAATGCTTCTAATACCAAACCTGAGATCCTTCCGATAGCTTGAGATGTGATATCTCAATGCTTCTAATACCAAACCTGAGATCCTTCCTATAACATGAGATGTTATATCCAAATCCTTCCCCTTCCAAACCTGAGACCCTCCCTTTAGCATGAGATGTGATATCCAACTCCTTCCCATTCCAATTCTGAGCCCCTTCCTATACCATGAGACTTGATATCCAACTCCTTCCCATTCCAATTCTTAGCCCCTTCCTATACCATGAGACTTGATATCTCAATGCTTCTAATACCAAACCTGAGACCCGTCCTATAACATGAGATGTGATATCCAAATCCTTCCCCTTCCAAACCTTAGACCCTTCCTTTATCATGAGATGTGATATCCAACTCCTTCCCATTCCAATCCTGAGACCCTTCCGATATCATGAGATGTGATATCTCAATGCTTCTAATATCAAACTTGAGACACTCCCTATAGCATGAGATGTGATATCCAAGTCCTTCCCATTCCAATCCTGAGACCCTTCCTATAGCTTGAGATGTGATATCCAACTCCTTCCCATTCCAATTCTGTGCCCCTTCCTATACCATGAGACTTGATATTTCAATGCTTCTAATACCAAACCTGAGACCCGTCCTATAACATGATATGTGATATCCAAATCCTTCCCCTTCCAAACCTTAGACCCTTCCTTTATCATGAGATGTGATATCCAACTCCTTCCCATTCCAATCCTGAGACCCTTCCGATATCATGAGATGTGATATCTCAATGCTTCTAATATCAAACTTGAGACCCTCCCTATAGCATGAGATGTGATATCCAAGTCCTTCCCATTCCAATCCTGAGACCCTTCCCATAGCATGAGATGTGATATCTCAATGCTTCTAATACCAAACCTGAGACACTCCCTATAGCATGAGATGTGATATCCAAGTCCTTCCCATTCCAATCCTGAGACCCTTCCTATAGCTTGAGATGTGATATCCAACTCATTCCCATTCCAATTCTGTGCCCCTTCCTATACCATGAGACTTGATATCTCAATGCTTCTAATACCAAACCTGAGACCCGTCCTATAACATGAGATGTGATATCCAAATCCTTCCCCTTCCAAACCTTAGACCCTTCCTTTATCATGAGATGTGATATCCAACTCCTTCCCATTCCAATCCTGAGACCCTTCCGATATCATGAGATGTGATATCTCAATGCTTCTAATATCAAACTTGAGACCCTTGAGATGTGATATCCAAGTCCTTCCCATTCTAATCCTGAGACCCTTCCGATAGCAGAGATGTGATATCTCAATTCTTATACCAAACCTGAGATCCTTCCTATAACATGAGATGTGATATCCAACTCCTTCCCATTCCAATCCTGAGACACTTCCTATAGCATGAGATGTGATATCTCACTGCTTATACCAAACCTGAGACCCTTCCTATAGCATGAGATGTGATATCCAACTCCTTCCCATTCCAATCCTGAGACCCTTCCTATAGCATGAGATGTGATATCTCAATGCTTCTAATATCAAACTTGAGATCCTCCCTATAGCATGAGATGTGATATCCAAGTCCTTCCCATTGCAATCCTGAGACACTTCCTATAGCATGAGATGTGATATCCAACTCCTTCCCATTCCAATCCTGAGACCCTTCCTATAGCATGACATGTGATATCTCAATGCTTATACCAAACCTGAGATCCTTCCGATAACATGAGATGTGATATCCAAATCCGTCCCCTTCCAATCCTGAGACCCTTCTGATAGCATGAGATGTGATATCTCAATGCTTCTAATACCAAACCTGAGATCCTTCCGATAGCATGAGATGTGATATCTCAATGCTTCTAATACCAAACCTGAGATCCTTCCTATAACATGAGATGTGATATCCAAATCCTTCCCCTTCCAAACCTGAGACCCTCCCTTTAGCATGAGATGTGATATCCAACTGCTTCCCATTCCAATTCTGAGCCCCTTCCTATACCATGAGACTTGATATCCAACTCCTTCCCATTCCAATTCTGAGCCCCTTCCTACACCATGAGACTTGATATCTCAATGCTTCTAATACCAAACCTGAGACCCGTCCTATAACATGAGATGTGATATCCAAATCCTTCCCCTTCCAAACCTTAGACCCTTCCTTTATCATGAGATGTGATATCCAACTCCTTCCCATTCCAATCCTGAGACCCTTCCGATATCATGAGATGTGATATCTCAATGCTTCTAATATCAAACTTGAGACCCTCCCTATAGCATGAGATGTGATATCCAAGTCCTTCCCATTCCAATCCTGAGACCCTTCCTATAGCTTGAGATGTGACATCCAACTCCTTCCCATTCCAATTCTGATCCCCTTCCTATACCATGAGACTTGATATCTCAATGCTTCTAATACCAAACCTGAGACCCGTCCTATAACATGAGATGTGATATCCAAATCCTTCCCCTTCCAAACCTTAGACCCTTCCTTTATCATGAGATGTGATATCCAACTCCTTCCCATTCCAATCCTGAGACCCTTCCGATATCATGAGATGTAATATCTCAATGCTTCTAATATCAAACTTGAGACCCTCCCTATAGCATGAGATGTGATATCCAAGTCCTTCCCATTCCAATCCTGAGACCCTTCCTATAGCATGAGATGTGATATCTCAATGCTTCTAATACCAAACCTGAGACCCTTCCTATAACATGAGATTGGAATATCCAACTCCTTCCCATTCCAATCCTGAGACACTTCCGATAGCAGAGATGTGATATCTCAATTCTTATACCAAACCTGAGATCCTTCCTATAACATGAGATGTGATATCCAACTCCTTCCCATTCCAATCCTGAGATACTTCCTATAGCATGAGATGTGATATCTCACTGCTTATACCAAACCTGAGACCCTTCCTATAGCATGAGATGTGATATCCAACTCCTTCCCATTCCAATCCTGAGACCCTTCCTATAGCATGAGATGTGATATCTCAATGCTTCTAATATCAAACTTGAGAGCCTCCCTATAGCATGAGATGTGATATCCAAGTCCTTCCCATTCCAATCCTGAGACACTTCCTATAGCATGAGATGTGATATCTCAATGCTTCTAATACCAAACCTGAGACTCTTCCTATAACATGAGATGGGATATCCAACTCCTTCCCATTCCAATCCTGAGACCCTTCCGATAGCAGAGATGTGATATCTCAATGCTTATACCAAACCTGAGACCCTTCCTACGGCATGAGATGTCATATACAACTCCTTCCCATTCCAATCCTGAGACCCTTCCTATAGCATGAGATGTGATATCTCAATGCTTATACCAAACCTGAGACCCTTCCTATAGCATGAGATGTGATATCCAACTCCTTCCCATTCCAATCCTGAGACCCTTCCTATAGCATGAGATGTGATATCTCAATGCTTATACCAAACCTGAGACCCTTCCTACGGCATGAGATGTCATATACAACTCCTTCCCATTCCAATCCTGAGACCCTTCCTATAGCATGAGATGTGATATCTCAATGCTTATACCAAACCTGAGACCCTTCCTATAGCATGAGATGTGATATCCAACTCCTTCCCATTCCAATCCTGAGACCCTTCCTATAGCATGAGATGTGATATCTCAATGCTTATACCAAACCTGAGACCCTTCCTATAACATGAGATGGGATATCCAACTCCTTCCCATTCCAATCCTGAGACACTTCCGATAGCAGAGATGTGATATCTCAATGCTTATACCAGACCTTAGACCCTTCCTATAACATGAGATCGGATATCCAACTCCTTCCCGTTCCAAACCTGAGACCCTTCCTTTAGCATGAGATGTGATATCCAGCTCCTTCCCATTCCAATCCTGAGACACTTCTGATAGCATGAGATGTGATATCTCAATGCTTCTAATATCAAAACGGAAACCCTCCCTATAGCATGATATGTGATATCTAAGTCCTTCCCATTCCAATCCTGAGACCCTTCCTATAGCATGAGATGTGATATCTCAATGCTTCTACCAAACCTGAGACCCTTCCTTTAGCATGAGATGTGATATCCAACTCCTTCCCATTCCAATCCTGAGACCCTTCCTATAGCATGAGATGTGATATCTCAATACTTCTAATACCAAACCTGAGATCCTTCCGATAACATGAGATGTGATATCCAAATCCTTCCCCTTCCAAACCTGAGACCCTCCCTTTAGCATGAGATGTGATATCCATCTCCTTCCCGTTCCAATCCTGAGACCCTTCTGATAGCATGAGATGTGATATCTCAATGCTTCTAATACCAAACCTGAGATCCTTCCGATAGCATGAGATGTGATATCTCAATGCTTCTAATACCAAACCTGAGACCCTTCCTATAACATGAGATTGGAATATCCAACTCCTTCCCATTCCAATCCTGAGACCCTTCCGATAGCAGAGATGTGATATCTCAATTCTTATACCAAACCTGAGATCCTTCCTATAACATGAGATGTGATATCCAACTCCTTCCCATTCCAATCCTGAGACACTTCCTATAGCATGAGATGTGATATCTCACTGCTTATACCAAACCTGAGACCCTTCCTATAGCATGAGATGTGATATCCAACTCCTTCCCATTCCAATCCTGAGACCCTTCCTATAGCATGAGATGTGATATCTCAATGCTTCTAATATCAAACTTGAGAGCCTCCCTATAGCATGAGATGTGATATCCAAGTCCTTCCCATTCCAATCCTGAGACACTTCCTATAGCATGAGATGTGATATCTCAATGCTTCTAATACCAAACCTGAGACTCTTCCTATAACATGACATGGGATATCCAACTCCTTCCCATTCCAATCCTGAGACCCTTCCGATAGCAGAGATGTGATATCTCAATGCTTATACCAAACCTGAGACCCTTCCTACGGCATGAGATGTCATATACAACTCCTTCCCATTCCAATCCTGAGACCCTTCCTATAGCATGAGATGTGATATCTCAATGCTTATACCAAACCTGAGACCCTTCCTATAGCATGAGATGTGATATCCAACTCCTTCCCATTCCAATCCTGAGACCCTTCCTATAGCATGAGATGTGATATCTCAATGCTTATACCAAACCTGAGACCCTTCCTATAGCATGAGATGTGATATCCAACTCCTTCCCATTCCAATCCTGAGACCCTTCCTATAGCATGAGATGTGATATCTCAATGTTTATACCAAACCTGAGACCCTTCCTATAGCATGAGATGTGATATCTCAATGCTTATACCAAACCTGAGACCCTTCCTATAACATGAGATGGGATATCCAACTCCTTCCCATTCCAATCCTGAGACACTTCCGATAGCAGAGATGTGATATCTCAATGCTTATACCAGACCTTAGACCCTTCCTATAACATGAGATCGGATATCCAACTCCTTCCCGTTCCAAACCTGAGACCCTTCCTTTAGCATGAGATGTGATATCCAGCTCCTTCCCATTCCAATCCTGAGACACTTCCGATAGCATGAGATGTGATATCTCAATGCTTCTAATATCAAAACGGAAACCCTCCCTATAGCATGATATGTGATATCTAAGTCCTTCCCATTCCAATCCTGAGACCCTTCCTATAGCATGAGATGTGATATCTCAATGCTTCTACCAAACCTGAGACCCTTCCTTTAGCATGAGATGTGATATCCAACTCCTTCCCATTCCAATCCTGAGACCCTTCTATAGCATGAGATGTGATATCTCAATACTTCTAATACCAAACCTGAGATCCTTCCGATAACATGAGATGTGATATCCAAATCCTTCCCCTTCCAAACCTGAGACCCTCCCTTTAGCATGAGATGTGATATCCAACTCCTTCCCATTCCAATCCTGAGACCCTTCTGATAGCATGAGATGTGATATCTCAATGCTTCTAATACCAAACCTGAGATCCTTCCGATAGCATGAGATGTGATATCTCAATGCTTCTAATACCAAACCTGAGATCCTTCCTATAACATGAGATGTGATATCCAAATCCTTCCCCTTCCAATTCTGAGACCCTCCCTTTAACATGAGATGTGATATCCAACTCCTTCCCATTCCAACCTGAGACCCTTCCTATAGCATGAGATGTGATATCTCAATGCTTATACCAAACCTGAGACCCTTCCTATAACATGAGATGGGATATCCAACTCCTTCCCATTCCAATCCTGAGACACTTCCGATAGCAGAGATGTGATATCTCAATGCTTATACCAGACCTTAGACCCTTCCTATAACATGAGATCGGATATCCAACTCCTTCCCGTTCCAAACCTGAGACCCTTCCTTTAGCATGAGATGTGATATCCAGCTCCTTCCCATTCCAATCCTGAGACACTTCCGATAGCATGAGATGTGATATCTCAATGCTTCTAATATCAAAACGGAAACCCTCCCTATAACATGATATGTGATATCCAACTCCTTCCCATTCCAATCCTGAGACCCTTCCTATAGCATGAGATGTGATATCTCAATACTTCTAATACCAAACCTGAGATCCTTCCGATAACATGAGATGTGATATCCAAATCCTTCCCCTTCCAAACCTGAGACCCTCCCTTTAGCATGAGATGTGATATCCAACTCCTTCCCATTCCAATCCTGAGACCCTTCTGATAGCATGAGATGTGATATCTCAATGCTTCTAATACCAAACCTGAGATCCTTCCTATAACATGAGATGTGATATCCAAATCCTTCCCCTTCCAATTCTGAGACCCTCCCTTTAACATGAGATGTGATATCCGTCTCCTTCCCATTCCAACCTGAGACCCTTCCTATAGCATGAGATGTGATATCTCAATGCTTATACCAGACCTTAGACGCTTCCTATAACATGAGATCGGATATCCAACTCCTTCCCGTTCCAAACCTGAGACCCTTCCTTTAGCATGAGATGTGATATCCAGCTCCTTCCCATTCCAATCCTGAGACACTTCCGATAGCATGAGATGTGATATCTCAATGCTTCTAATATCAAAACGGAAACCCTCCCTATAGCATGATATGTGATATCTAAGTCCTTCCCATTCCAATCCTGAGACCCTTCCTATAGCATGAGATGTGATATCTCAATACTTCTAATACCAAACCTGAGATCCTTCCGATAACATGAGATGTGATATCCAAATCCTTCCCCTTCCAAACCTGAGACCCTCCCTTTAGCATGAGATGTGATATCCATCTCCTTCCCATTCCAATCCTGAGACCCTTCTGATAGCATGAGATGTGATATCTCAATGCTTCTAATACCAAACCTGAGATCCTTCCGATAGCATGAGATGTGATATCTCAATGCTTCTAATACCAAACCTGAGATCCTTCCTATAACATGAGATGTGATATCCAAATCCTTCCCCTTCCAATTCTGAGACCCTCCCTTTAACATGAGATGTGATATCCAACTCCTTCCCATTCCAACCTGAGACCCTTCCTATAGCATGAGATGTGATATCTCAATGCCTCTAATACCAAACCTGAGACCCTTCCTATAACATGAGATGTGATATCCAACTCCTTCCATCTCCAAACCTGAGACTCTTCCTTTAGCATGAGATGTGATATCCAGCTCCTTCCCATTCCAATCCTGAGACACTTCCGATAGCATGAGATGTGATATCTCAATGCTTCTAATATCAAAACTGAGACCCTCCCTATAGCATGATATGTGATATCTAAGTCCTTCCCATTCCAATCCTGAGACCCTTCCTATAGCATGAGATGTGATATCTCAATGCTTCTACCAAACCTGAGACCCTTCCTTTAGCATGAGATGTGATATCCAACTCCTTCCCATTCCAATCCTGAGACCCTTCCTATAGCATGAGATGTGATATCTCAATACTTCTAATACCAAACCTGAGATCCTTCCTATAGCATGAGATGTGATATCTCAATGCTTCTAATACCAAACCTGAGACCCTTCCTACAGCATGTGATGTGATATCTCACTGCTTATACCAAACCTGAGACCCTTCCTATAGCATGAGATGTGATATCCAACTCCTTCCCATTCCAATCCTGAGACCCTTCCTATAGCATGAGATGTGATATCTCAATGCTTCTAATATCAAACTTGAGAGCCTCCCTATAGCATGAGATGTGATATCCAAGTCCTTCCCATTCCAATCCTGAGACACTTCCTATAGCATGAGATGTGATATCTCAATGCTTCTAATACCAAACCTGAGACTCTTACTATAACATGAGATGGGATAGCCAACTCCTTCCCATTCCAATCCTGAGACCCTTCCGATAGCAGAGATGTGATATCTCAATGCTTATACCAAACCTGAGACCCTTCCTACGGCATGAGATGTCATATACAACTCCTTCCCATTCCAATCCTGAGACCCTTCCCATAGCATGAGATGTGATATCTCAATGCTTATACCAAGCATGAGATGTGATATCCAACTCCTTCCCATTCCAATCCTGAGACCCTTCCTATAGCATGAGATGTGATATCTCAATGCTTATACCAAACCTGAGACCCTTCCTACGGCATGAGATGTCATATACAACTCCTTCCCATTCCAATCCTGAGACCCTTCCTATAGCATGAGATGTGATATCTCAATGCTTATACCAAACCTGAGACCCTTCCTATAGCATGAGATGTGATATCCAACTCCTTCCCATTCCAATCCTGAGACCCTTCCTATAGCATGAGATGTGATATCTCAATGCTTATACCAAACCTGAGACCTTTCCTATAACATGAGATGGGATATCCAACTCCTTCCCATTCCAATCCTGAGACACTTCCGATAGCAGAGATGTGATATCTCAATGCTTATACCAGACCTTAGACCCTTCCTATAACATGAGATCGGATATCCAACTCCTTCCCGTTCCAAACCTGAGACCCTTCCTTTAGCATGAGATGTGATATCCAGCTCCTTCCCATTCCAATCCTGAGACACTTCCGATAGCATGAGATGTGATATCTCAATGCTTCTAATATCAAAACGGAAACCCTCCCTATAGCATGATATGTGATATCTAAGTCCTTCCCATTCCAATCCTGAGACCCTTCCTATAGCATGAGATGTGATATCTCAATACTTCTAATACCAAACCTGAGATCCTTCCGATAACATGAGATGTGATATCCAAATCCTTCCCCTTCCAAACCTGAGACCCTCCATTTAGCATGAGATGTGATATCCAACTCCTTCCCATTCCAATCCTGAGACCCTTCTGATAGCATGAGATGTGATATCTCAATGCTTCTAATACCAAACCTGAGATCCTTCCGATAGCATGAGATGTGATATCTCAATGCTTCTAATACCAAACCTGAGATCCTTCCTATAACATGAGATGTGATATCCAAATCCTTCCCCTTCCAATTCTGAGACCCTCCCTTTAACATGAGATGTGATATCCAACTCCTTCCCATTCCAACCTGAGACCCTTCCTATAGCATGAGATGTGATATCTCAATGCCTCTAATACCAAACCTGAGATCCTTCCTCTAACATGAAATGTGATATCCAACTCCTTCCCTTTCCAAACATGAGAGCCTATCTATAGCATGAGATGTGATATCCAAGTCCTTCCCATTCCAATCCTTAGACCCTTCCTACAGCATGCAATATGATATCTCAATGATTCTAATAACAAACCTGAGACCCGTCCTATAACATGAGATGGGATATCCAACTCCTTCCCATTCCAATCCTGAGACACTTCCGATAGCAGAGATGTGATATCTCAATGCTTATACCAAACCTGAGACCCTTCCTATAACATGAGATGTGATATCCAACTCCTTCCCGTTCCAAACCTGAGACTCATCCTTTAGCATGAGATGTGATATCCTGCTCCTTCCCATTCCAATCCTGAGACACTTCCGATAGCATGAGATGTGATATCTCAATGCTTCTAATATCAAAACTGAGACCCTCCCTATAGCATGATATGTGATATCTAAGTCCTTCCCATTCCAATCCTGAGACCCTTCTGATAGCATGAGATGTGATATCTCAATGCCTCTAATACCAAACCTGAGATCCTACCTCTAACATGAAATGTGATATCCAACTCTCTCCCCTTCCAAACCTGAGAGCCTTCCTATAGCATGAGATGTGATATCCAAGTCCTTCCCATTCCAATCCTGAGACCCTTCCTATAACATGGGATGTGATATCCAACTCCTTCCCATTCCAACCTGAGACCCTTCCTTTAGCATGAGATGTGATATCAAACTCCTTCCCATTCCAATCCTGAGACCCTTCCTATAACATGGGATGTGATATCCAACTCCTTCCCATTCCAATCCTGAGACCCATACTATGGCATGAGATTTGATATCAAACTCCTTCCCATTCCAATTCTGAGACCCTTCCTATACCATGAGACTTGATATCTCAATGCTTCTAATACCAAACCTGAGACCCGTCCTATAACATGAGATGTGATATCCAAATCCTTCCCCTTCCAAACCTTAGACCCTTCCTTTATCATGAGATGTGATATCCAACTCCTTCCCATTCCAATCCTGAGACCCTTCCTATAGCATGAGATGTGATATCTCAATGCTTCTAATACCAAACCTGAGACCCTTCCTATAACATGAGATGGGAATATCCAACTCCTTACATTCCAATCCTGAGACCCTTCCGATAGCAGAGATGTGATATCTCAATGTTTATACCAAACCTGAGATCCTTCCTATAACATGAGATGTGATATCCAACTCCTTCCCATTCCAATACTGAGACACTTCCTATAGCATGAGATGTGATATCTCACTGCTTATACCAAACCTGAGACCCTTCCTATAGCATGAGATGTGATATCCAACTCCTTCCCATTCCAATCCTGAGACCCTTCCTATAGCATGAGATGTGATATCTCAATGCTTCTAATATCAAACTTGAGAGCCTCCCTATAGCATGAGATGTGATATCCAAGTCCTTCCCATTCCAATCCTGAGACACTTCCTATAGCATGAGATGTGATATCTCAATGTTTCTAATACCAAACCTGAGACTCTTCCTATAACATGAGATGGGATATCCAACTCCTTCCCATTCCAATCCTGAGACCCTTTCGATAGCAGAGATGTGATATCTCAATGCTTATACCAAACCTGAGACCCTTCCTACGGCATGAGATGTCATATACAACTCCTTCCCATTCCAATCCTGAGACCCTTCCTATAGCATGAGATGTGATATCTCAATGCTTCTAATATCAAACTTGAGACCCTCCATATAGCATGAGATGTGATATCCAAGTCCTTCCCATTCCAATCCTGAGACACTTCCTATAGCATGAGATGTGATATCTCAATGCTTCTAATACCAAACCTGAGACTCTTCCTATAACATGAGATGGGATATCCAACTCCTTCCCATTCCAATCCTGAGACCCTTCCGATAGCAGAGATGTGATATCTCAATGCTTATACCAAACCTGAGACCCTTCCTACGGCATGAGATGTCATATACAACTCCTTCCCATTCCAATCCTGAGACCCTTCCTATAGCATGAGATGTGATATCTCAATGCTTATACCAAACCTGAGACCCTTCCTATAGTATGAGATGTGATATCCAACTCCTTCCCATTCCAATCCTGAGACCCTTCCTATAGCAGGAGATGTGATGTCTCAATGCTTCTAATACCAAACCTGAGATCCTTCCTATAACATGAGATGTGATATCCAACTCCTTCCATTCCAATCCTGAGACCCTTCCTATAGCATGAGATTTGATATCTCAATGCTTATACCAAACCTGAGACCCTTCCTATAGCATGAGATGTGATATCCAAGTCCTTCCCATTCCAATCCTTAGACCCTTCCTACAGCATGCAATATGATATCTCAATGATTCTAATAACAATCCTGAGACCCGTCCTATAACATGAGATGGGATATCCAATTCCTTCCCATTCCAATCCTGAGACACTTCCGATAGCAGAGATGTGATATCTCAATGCTTATACCAAACCTGAGACCCTTCCTATAACATGAGATCGGATATCCAACTCCTTTTCGTTCCAAACCTGAGACCCTTCCTTTAGCATGAGATGTGATATCCAGCTCCTTCCCATTCCAATCCTGAGACACTTCCGATAGCATGAGATGTGATATCTCAATGCTTCTAATATCAAAACTGAAACCCTCCCTATAGCATGATATGTGATATCTAAGTCCTTCCCATTCCAATCCTGAGACCCTTCCTATAGCATGAGATGTGATATCTCAATGCTTCTACCAAACCTGAGACCCTTCCTATAGCATGAGAAGGGATATCCAACTCCTTCCCAATACAATCCTGAGACCCTTCCGATAGCAGAGATGTGATATCTCAATGCTTATACCAAACCTGATACCCTTCCTATGGCATGAGATGTGATATCCAACTCCTTGCCATTCAAATCCTGAGACCCTCCCTATAACAAGAGATGTCATATCCAACTCCTTCCCATTCCAAACCTGAGACCCTTCCTTTAGCATGAGATGTGATATCCAAATCCTTCACATTCCAATCCGGAGACCCTTCCTATAACATGAGATGTGATATCCAACTCCTTCCCAATCCAATCCTGAGACCCTTCCGATAGCAGAGATGTGATATCTCAATGCTTATACCAAACCTGAGACCCTTCCTACGGCATGAGATGTGATATCCAACTCCTTGCCATTTAAATCCTGAGACCCTCCCTATAACAAAAGATGTCATATCCAACTCCTTCCCATTCCAAACCTGAGACCCTTCCTTTAGCATGAGATGTGATATCCAAATCCTTCACATTCCAATCCGGAGACCAATCCTATAGCATGAGATGTGATATCTCAATGCTTCTAATACCAAACCTGAGACCCTTCCGATAGCATGAGATGTGATATCTCAATGCTTCAAAAACCAAACATTAGAACCATCCTATAACATGAGATGTGAAATCCAAATCCTTCCCTTCCCAAACCTGAGACTCTTCCTATAGCATGAGATGTGATATCTCAATGCTTCTACCAAACCTGAAACCCTTCCTATAGCATGAGATGTGATATCCAACTCCTTCCCATTATAATCCTGAGACACTTCCTATAGCATGAGATGTGATATCACAATGCTTCTAATACCAAACCTGAGACCCATCCTATAACATGAGATGTGATATCCAAATCCTTCCCCTTCCAAACCTGAGACCCTTCCTTTAACATGAGATGTGATATCCAGCTCCTCCCATTCCAACCCTGAGACCCTTCCGATAGCATGAGATGTGATATCTCAATGCTTCTAATATCAAAACTGAGACCCTCCCTATAGCATGAGATGTGATATCTAAGTCCTTCCCATTCAATCCTCAGACCCTTCCTATAGCATGAGATGTGATATCGCAATGCTTCTACCAAAACTGAGACCCTTCCTTTAGCATGAGATGTGATATCCAACTCCTTCCCATTCCAATCCTGAGACCCGTCCTATAGCATGAGATGTGATATCTCAATGCTTCTAATACCAAACCTGAGATCCTTCCGATAGCATGAGATGTGATATCTCAATGCTTCTAATACCAAACCTGAGATCCTTCCTATAACATGAGATGTGATATCCAAATCCTTTCCCTTCCAAACCTGAGACCCTCCCTTTAGCATGAGATGTGATATCCAACTCCTTCCCATTCCAATCCTGATACCCTTCTGATAGCATGAGATGTGATATCTCAATGCCTCTAATACCAAACCTGAGATCCTACCTCTAACATGAAATGTGATATCCAACTCCTTCCCTTTCCAAACCTGAGAGCATTCCTACAGCAAAGTCCTTCCCATTCCAATCCTGAGACCCTTCCTATAACATGAGATGTGATATCCAACTCTTTCCCATTCCAACCTGAGACCCTTCCTATAGCATGAGATGGGATATCCAACTCCTTCCAAATCCAATCCTGATACCCTTCCGATAGCATGAGATGTGATATCCCAATGCTTCTACAAAACCTGAGACCCATACCATGGCATGATGTGATATCAAACTCCCGTCCTATACCATGAGACTTGATATCTCAATGCTTCTAATACGAAACCTGAGACCGGTCCAATAACATGAGATGTGATATCCAAATCCTTCGCCTTCCAAACCTTAGACCCTTCCTTTATCATGAGATGCGATATCCAAGTCCTTCCCATTCCATTCCTGAGACCCTTCCTATAGCATGAGATGTGATATCTCAATGCTTATACCAAACCTGAGACCCTTCCTATGGCATGAGATGTGATATCCAACTCCTTGCCATTCAAATCCTGAGACCCTCCCTATAACAGGAGATGTGATATCCAACTCCTTCCCATTCCAATCCTGAGACCCTTCCTATAGCATGAGATGTGATATCTCAATGCTTCTACCAAACCTGAGACCCTTCCTTTAGCATGAGATGTGATATCCAACTCCTTCCCATTCCAATCCTGAGACCCTTCTGATAGCATGAGATGTGATATCTCAATGCCTCTAATACCAAAACTGAGATCCTACCTCTACATGAAATGTGATATCCAACTCCTTCCCCTTCCAACCCTGAGAGCCTTCCTATAGAATGAGATGTGATATCCAAGTCCTTCCCATTCCAATCCTGAGACCCTTCCTATAACATGAGATGTGATATCCAACTCCTTCACATTCCAACCTTAGACCCTTCCTATAGCATGAGATGGGATATCCAACTCCTTCCAAATCCAATCCCGATACCCTTCTGATAGCATGAGATGTGATATCCCAATGCTTCTACAAAACCTGAAACCCATACCATGGCATGAGATGTGATATCAAACTCCTTCCCATTCCAATCCTGAGACCCTTCCTATAGCTTGAGATGTGATATCCAACTCCTTCCCATTCCAATTCTGAGACCCGTCCTATACCATGAGACTTGATATCTCAATGCTTCTAATACCAAACCTGAGACCGGTCCTATAACATGAGATGTGAAATCCAAATCATTCCCTTTCCAAACCTGAGACCCTTCCTATAGCTTGAGATGTGATATCAAACTCCTTCCCATTCAATGTGATATCCAATTCCTTCCCATTCCAATCCTGAGACCCTTCCTATAGCATGAGATGTGATATCTAAATGCTTCTAAAACCAAACATGAGAACCATCCTATAACATGAGATGTGAAATCCAAATCATTCCCTTTCCAAACCTGAGACCTTTCCTTTAGCATGAGATGTGATATCTAACTCCTTCCCATTCCAAACCTGAGACCGTTCCTATAGCTTGAGATGTTATATCTTAATGCTTCTAAAACCAAACCTGAGAACCATCCTATAACATGAGATGTGAAATCCAAATCCTTCCCTTTCCAAACCTGAGACCCTTCCTATAACATGAGATGTGATATCCAAGTCCTTCCCATTCCAATCCTTAGACCCTTCCTACAGCATGCAATATGATATCTCAATGATTCTAATAACAATCCTGAGACCCGTCCTATAACATGAGATGGGATATCCAATTCCTTCCCATTCCAATCCTGAGACACTTCCGATAGCAGAGATGTGATATCTCAATGCTTATACCAAACCTGAGACCCTTCCTATAACATGAGATCGGATATCCAACTCCTTTTCGTTCCAAACCTGAGACCCTTCCTTTAGCATGAGATGTGATATCCAGCTCCTTCCCATTCCAATCCTGAGACACTTCCGATAGCATGAGATGTGATATCTCAATGCTTCTAATATCAAAACTGAAACCCTCCCTATAGCATGATATGTGATATCTAAGTCCTTCCCATTCCAATCCTGAGACCCTTCCTATAGCATGAGATGTGATATCTCAATGCTTCTACCAAACCTGAGACCCTTCCTATAGCATGAGAAGGGATATCCAACTCCTTCCCAATACAATCCTGAGACCCTTCCGATAGCAGAGATGTGATATCTCAATGCTTATACCAAACCTGAGACCCTTCCTATGGCATGAGATGTGATATCCAACTCCTTGCCATTCAAATCCTGAGACCCTCCCTATAACAAGAGATGTCATATCCAACTCCTTCCCATTCCAAACCTGAGACCCTTCCTTTAGCATGAGATGTGATATCCAAATCCTTCACATTCCAATCCGGAGACCCTTCCTATAACATGAGATGTGATATCCAACTCCTTCCCAATCCAATCCTGAGACCCTTCCGATAGCAGAGATGTGATATCTCAATGCTTATACCAAACCTGAGACCCTTCCTATAACATGAGATGTGATATCCAACTCCTTCCCGTTCCAAACCTGAGACTCATCCTTTAGCATGAGATGTGATATCCTGCTCCTTCCCATTCCAATCCTGAGACACTTCCGATAGCATGAGATGTGATATCTCAATGCTTCTAATATCAAAACTGAGACCCTCCCTATAGCATGATATGTGATATCTAAGTCCTTCCCATTCCAATCCTGAGACCCTTCTGATAGCATGAGATGTGATATCTCAATGCCTCTAATACCAAACCTGAGATCCTACCTCTAACATGAAATGTGATATCCAACTCTCTCCCCTTCCAAACCTGAGAGCCTTCCTATAGCATGAGATGTGATATCCAAGTCCTTCCCATTCCAATCCTGAGACCCTTCCTATAACATGGGATATGATATCCAACTCCTTCCCATTCCAACCTGAGACCCTTCCTTTAGCATGAGATGTGATATCAAACTCCTTCCCATTCCAATCCTGAGACCCTTCCTATAACATGGGATGTGATATCCAACTCCTTCCCATTCCAATCCTGAGACCCATACTATGGCATGAGATTTGATATCAAACTCCTTCCCATTCCAATTCTGAGACCCTTCCTATACCATGAGACTTGATATCTCAATGCTTCTAATACCAAACCTGAGACCCGTCCTATAACATGAGATGTGATATCCAAATCCTTCCCCTTCCAAACCTTAGACCCTTCCTTTATCATGAGATGTGATATCCAACTCCTTCCCATTCCAATCCTGAGACCCTTCCTATAGCATGAGATGTGATATCTCAATGCTTCTAATACCAAACCTGAGACCCTTCCTATAACATGAGATGGGAATATCCAACTCCTTACATTCCAATCCTGAGACCCTTCCGATAGCAGAGATGTGATATCTCAATGTTTATACCAAACCTGAGATCCTTCCTATAACATGAGATGTGATATCCAACTCCTTCCCATTCCAATACTGAGACACTTCCTATAGCATGAGATGTGATATCTCACTGCTTATACCAAACCTGAGACCCTTCCTATAGCATGAGATGTGATATCCAACTCCTTCCCATTCCAATCCTGAGACCCTTCCTATAGCATGAGATGTGATATCTCAATGCTTCTAATATCAAACTTGAGAGCCTCCCTATAGCATGAGATGTGATATCCAAGTCCTTCCCATTCCAATCCTGAGACACTTCCTATAGCATGAGATGTGATATCTCAATGTTTCTAATACCAAACCTGAGACTCTTCCTATAACATGAGATGGGATATCCAACTCCTTCCCATTCCAATCCTGAGACCCTTTCGATAGCAGAGATGTGATATCTCAATGCTTATACCAAACCTGAGACCCTTCCTACGGCATGAGATGTCATATACAACTCCTTCCCATTCCAATCCTGAGACCCTTCCTATAGCATGAGATGTGATATCTCAATGCTTCTAATATCAAACTTGAGACCCTCCATATAGCATGAGATGTGATATCCAAGTCCTTCCCATTCCAATCCTGAGACACTTCCTATAGCATGAGATGTGATATCTCAATGCTTCTAATACCAAACCTGAGACTCTTCCTATAACATGAGATGGGATATCCAACTCCTTCCCATTCCAATCCTGAGACCCTTCCGATAGCAGAGATGTGATATCTCAATGCTTATACCAAACCCGAGACCCTTCCTACGGCATGAGATGTCATATACAACTCCTTCCCATTCCAATCCTGAGACCCTTCCTATAGCATGAGATGTGATATCTCAATGCTTATACCAAACCTGAGACCCTTCCTATAGTATGAGATGTGATATCCAACTCCTTCCCATTCCAATCCTGAGACCCTTCCTATAGCATGAGATGTGATGTCTCAATGCTTCTAATACCAAACCTGAGATCCTTCCTATAACATGAGATGTGATATCCAACTCCTTCCATTCCAATCCTGAGACCCTTCCTATAGCATGAGATTTGATATCTCAATGCTTATACCAAACCTGAGACCCTTCCTATAGCATGAGATGTGATATCCAAGTCCTTCCCATTCCAATCCTTAGACCCTTCCTACAGCATGCAATATGATATCTCAATGATTCTAATAACAATCCTGAGACCCGTCCTATAACATGAGATGGGATATCCAATTCCTTCCCATTCCAATCCTGAGACACTTCCGATAGCAGAGATGTGATATCTCAATGCTTATACCAAACCTGAGACCCTTCCTATAACATGAGATCGGATATCCAACTCCTTTTCGTTCCAAACCTGAGACCCTTCCTTTAGCATGAGATGTGATATCCAGCTCCTTCCCATTCCAATCCTGAGACACTTCCGATAGCATGAGATGTGATATCTCAATGCTTCTAATATCAAAACTGAAACCCTCCCTATAGCATGATATGTGATATCTAAGTCCTTCCCATTCCAATCCTGAGACCCTTCCTATAGCATGAGATGTGATATCTCAATGCTTCTACCAAACCTGAGACCCTTCCTATAGCATGAGAAGGGATATCCAACTCCTTCCCAATACAATCCTGAGACCCTTCCGATAGCAGAGATGTGATATCTCAATGCTTATACCAAACCTGATACCCTTCCTATGGCATGAGATGTGATATCCAACTCCTTGCCATTCAAATCCTGAGACCCTCCCTATAACAAGAGATGTCATATCCAACTCCTTCCCATTCCAAACCTGAGACCCTTCCTTTAGCATGAGATGTGATATCCAAATCCTTCACATTCCAATCCGGAGACCCTTCCTATAACATGAGATGTGATATCCAACTCCTTCCCAATCCAATCCTGAGACCCTTCCGATAGCAGAGATGTGATATCTCAATGCTTATACCAAACCTGAGACCCTTCCTACGGCATGAGATGTGATATCCAACTCCTTGCCATTTAAATCCTGAGACCCTCCCTATAACAAAAGATGTCATATCCAACTCCTTCCCATTCCAAACCTGAGACCCTTCCTTTAGCATGAGATGTGATATCCAAATCCTTCACATTCCAATCCGGAGACCAATCCTATAGCATGAGATGTGATATCTCAATGCTTCTAATACCAAACCTGAGACCCTTCCGATAGCATGAGATGTGATATCTCAATGCTTCAAAAACCAAACATTAGAACCATCCTATAACATGAGATGTGAAATCCAAATCCTTCCCTTCCCAAACCTGAGACTCTTCCTATAGCATGAGATGTGATATCTCAATGCTTCTACCAAACCTGAAACCCTTCCTATAGCATGAGATGTGATATCCAACTCCTTCCCATTATAATCCTGAGACACTTCCTATAGCATGAGATGTGATATCACAATGCTTCTAATACCAAACCTGAGACCCATCCTATAACATGAGATGTGATATCCAAATCCTTCCCCTTCCAAACCTGAGACCCTTCCTTTAACATGAGATGTGATATCCAGCTCCTCCCATTCCAACCCTGAGACCCTTCCGATAGCATGAGATGTGATATCTCAATGCTTCTAATATCAAAACTGAGACCCTCCCTATAGCATGAGATGTGATATCTAAGTCCTTCCCATTCAATCCTCAGACCCTTCCTATAGCATGAGATGTGATATCGCAATGCTTCTACCAAAACTGAGACCCTTCCTTTAGCATGAGATGTGATATCCAACTCCTTCCCATTCCAATCCTGAGACCCGTCCTATAGCATGAGATGTGATATCTCAATGCTTCTAATACCAAACCTGAGATCCTTCCGATAGCATGAGATGTGATATCTCAATGCTTCTAATACCAAACCTGAGATCCTTCCTATAACATGAGATGTGATATCCAAATCCTTTCCCTTCCAAACCTGAGACCCTCCCTTTAGCATGAGATGTGATATCCAACTCCTTCCCATTCCAATCCTGATACCCTTCTGATAGCATGAGATGTGATATCTCAATGCCTCTAATACCAAACCTGAGATCCTACCTCTAACATGAAATGTGATATCCAACTCCTTCCCTTTCCAAACCTGAGAGCATTCCTACAGCAAAGTCCTTCCCATTCCAATCCTGAGACCCTTCCTATAACATGAGATGTGATATCCAACTCTTTCCCATTCCAACCTGAGACCCTTCCTATAGCATGAGATGGGATATCCAACTCCTTCCAAATCCAATCCTGATACCCTTCCGATAGCATGAGATGTGATATCCCAATGCTTCTACAAAACCTGAGACCCATACCATGGCATGATGTGATATCAAACTCCCGTCCTATACCATGAGACTTGATATCTCAATGCTTCTAATACGAAACCTGAGACCGGTCCAATAACATGAGATGTGATATCCAAATCCTTCGCCTTCCAAACCTTAGACCCTTCCTTTATCATGAGATGCGATATCCAAGTCCTTCCCATTCCATTCCTGAGACCCTTCCTATAGCATGAGATGTGATATCTCAATGCTTATACCAAACCTGAGACCCTTCCTATGGCATGAGATGTGATATCCAACTCCTTGCCATTCAAATCCTGAGACCCTCCCTATAACAGGAGATGTGATATCCAACTCCTTCCCATTCCAATCCTGAGACCCTTCCTATAGCATGAGATGTGATATCTCAATGCTTCTACCAAACCTGAGACCCTTCCTTTAGCATGAGATGTGATATCCAACTCCTTCCCATTCCAATCCTGAGACCCTTCTGATAGCATGAGATGTGATATCTCAATGCCTCTAATACCAAAACTGAGATCCTACCTCTACATGAAATGTGATATCCAACTCCTTCCCCTTCCAACCCTGAGAGCCTTCCTATAGAATGAGATGTGATATCCAAGTCCTTCCCATTCCAATCCTGAGACCCTTCCTATAACATGAGATGTGATATCCAACTCCTTCACATTCCAACCTTAGACCCTTCCTATAGCATGAGATGGGATATCCAACTCCTTCCAAATCCAATCCCGATACCCTTCTGATAGCATGAGATGTGATATCCCAATGCTTCTACAAAACCTGAAACCCATACCATGGCATGAGATGTGATATCAAACTCCTTCCCATTCCAATCCTGAGACCCTTCCTATAGCTTGAGATGTGATATCCAACTCCTTCCCATTCCAATTCTGAGACCCGTCCTATACCATGAGACTTGATATCTCAATGCTTCTAATACCAAACCTGAGACCGGTCCTATAACATGAGATGTGAAATCCAAATCATTCCCTTTCCAAACCTGAGACCCTTCCTATAGCTTGAGATGTGATATCAAACTCCTTCCCATTCAATGTGATATCCAATTCCTTCCCATTCCAATCCTGAGACCCTTCCTATAGCATGAGATGTGATATCTAAATGCTTCGAAAACCAAACATGAGAACCATCCTATAACATGAGATGTGAAATCCAAATCATTCCCTTTCCAAACCTGAGACCTTTCCTTTAGCATGAGATGTGATATCTAACTCCTTCCCATTCCAAACCTGAGACCGTTCCTATAGCTTGAGATGTTATATCTTAATGCTTCTAAAACCAAACCTGAGAACCATCCTATAACATGAGATGTGAAATCCAAATCCTTCCCTTTCCAAACCTGAGACCCTTCCTATAACATGAGATGTGATATCCAAGTCCTTCCCATTCCAATCCTTAGACCCTTCCTACAGCATGCAATATGATATCTCAATGATTCTAATAACAATCCTGAGACCCGTCCTATAACATGAGATGGGATATCCAATTCCTTCCCATTCCAATCCTGAGACACTTCCGATAGCAGAGATGTGATATCTCAATGCTTATACCAAACCTGAGACCCTTCCTATAACATGAGATCGGATATCCAACTCCTTTTCGTTCCAAACCTGAGACCCTTCCTTTAGCATGAGATGTGATATCCAGCTCCTTCCCATTCCAATCCTGAGACACTTCCGATAGCATGAGATGTGATATCTCAATGCTTCTAATATCAAAACTGAAACCCTCCCTATAGCATGATATGTGATATCTAAGTCCTTCCCATTCCAATCCTGAGACCCTTCCTATAGCATGAGATGTGATATCTCAATGCTTCTACCAAACCTGAGACCCTTCCTATAGCATGAGAAGGGATATCCAACTCCTTCCCAATACAATCCTGAGACCCTTCCGATAGCAGAGATGTGATATCTCAATGCTTATACCAAACCTGAGACCCTTCCTATGGCATGAGATGTGATATCCAACTCCTTGCCATTCAAATCCTGAGACCCTCCCTATAACAAGAGATGTCATATCCAACTCCTTCCCATTCCAAACCTGAGACCCTTCCTTTAGCATGAGATGTGATATCCAAATCCTTCACATTCCAATCCGGAGACCCTTCCTATAACATGAGATGTGATATCCAACTCCTTCCCAATCCAATCCTGAGACCCTTCCGATAGCAGAGATGTGATATCTCAATGCTTATACCAAACCTGAGACCCTTCCTACGGCATGAGATGTGATATCCAACTCCTTGCCATTCAAATCCTGAGACCCTCCCTATAACAAGAGATGTCATATCCAACTCCGTCCCATTCCAAACCTGAGACCCTTCCTTTAGCATGAGATGTGATATCCAAATCCTTCACATTCCAATCCGGAGACCAATCCTATAGCATGAGATGTGATATCTCAATGCTTCTAATACCAAACCTGAGACCCTTCCGATAGCATGAGATGTGATATCTCAATGCTTCAAAAACCAAACATGAGAACCATCCTATAACATGAGATGTGAAATCCAAATCCTTCCCTTCCCAAACCTGAGACTCTTCCTATAGCATGAGATGTGATATCACAATGCTTCTAATACCAAACCTGAGACCCATCCTATAACATGAGATGTGATATCCAAATCCTTCCCCTTCCAAACCTGAGACCCTTCCTTTAGCATGAGATGTGATATCCAGCTCCTCCCATTCCAACCCTGAGACCCTTCCGATAGCATGAGATGTGATATCTCAATGCTTCTAATATCAAAACTGAGACCCTCCCTATAGCATGAGATGTGATATCTAAGTCCTTCCCATTCCAATCCTCAGACCCTTCCTATAGCATGAGATGTGATATCGCAATGCTTCTACCAAAACTGAGACCCTTCCTTTAGCATGAGATGTGATATCCAACTCCTTCCCATTCCAATCCTGAGACCCGTCCTATAGCATGAGATGTGATATCTCAATGCTTCTAATACCAAACCTGAGATCCTTCCGATAGCATGAGATGTGATATCTCAATGCTTCTAATACCAAACCTGAGATCCTTCCTATAACATGAGATGTGATATCCAAATCCTTTCCCTTCCAAACCTGAGACCCTCCCTTTAGCATGAGATGTGATATCCAACTCCTTCCCATTCCAATCCTGATACCCTTCTGATAGCATGAGATGTGATATCTCAATGCCTCTAATACCAAACCTGAGATCCTACCTCTAACATGAAATGTGATATCCAACTCCTTCCCTTTCCAAACCTGAGAGCATTCCTACAGCATGAGATGTGATATCCAAGTCCTTCCCATTCCAATCCTGAGACCCTTCCTATAACATGAGATGTGATATCCAACTCTTTCCCATTCCAACCTGAGACCCGTCCTATAGCATGAGATGTGATATCTCAATGCTTCTAATACCAAACCTGAGATCCTTCCGATAGCATGAGATGTGATATCTCAATGCTTCTAATACCAAACCTGAGATCCTTCCTATAACATGAGATGTGATATCCAAATCCTTTCCCTTCCAAACCTGAGACCCTCCCTTTAGCATGAGATGTGATATCCAACTCCTTCCCATTCCAATCCTGATACCCTTCTGATAGCATGAGATGTGATATCTCAATGCCTCTAATACCAAACCTGAGATCCTACCTCTAACATGAAATGTGATATCCAACTCCTTCCCTTTCCAAACCTGAGAGCATTCCTACAGCATGAGATGTGATATCCAAGTCCTTCCCATTCCAATCCTGAGACCCTTCCTATAACATGAGATGTGATATCCAACTCTTTCCCATTCCAACCTGAGACCCTTCCTATAGCATGAGATGGGATATCCAACTCCTTCCAAATCCAATCCTGATACCCTTCCGATAGCATGAGATGTGATATCCCAATGCTTCTACAAAACCTGAGACCCATACCATGGCATGATGTGATATCAAACTCCCGTCCTATACCATGAGACTTGATATCTCAATGCTTCTAATACCAAACCTGAGAGCGGTTCAATAACATGAGATGTGATATCCAAATCCTTCCCCTTCCAAACCTTAGACCCTTCCTTTATCATGAGATGCGATATCCAAGTCCTTCCCATTCCATTCCTGAGACCCTTCCTATAGCATGAGATGTGATATCTCAATGCTTATACCAAACCTGAGACCCTTCCTATGGCATGAGATGTGATATCCAACTCCTTGCCATTCAAATCCTGAGACCCTCCCTATAACAAGAGATGTGATATCCAACTCCTTCCCATTCCAATCCTGAGACCCTTCCTATAGCATGAGATGTGATATCTCAATGCTTCTACCAAACCTGAGACCCTTCCTTTAGCATGAGATGTGATATCCAACTCCTTCCCATTCCAATCCTGAGACCCTTCTGATAGCATGAGATGTGATATCTCAATGCCTCTAATACCAAAACTGAGATCCTACCTCTACATGAAATGTGATATCCAACTCCTTCCCCTTCCAACCCTGAGAGCCTTCCTATAGAATGAGATGTGATATCCAGGTCCTTCCCATTCCAATCCTGAGACCCTTCCTATAACATGAGATGTGATATCCAACTCCTTCACATTCCAACCTTAGACCCTTCCTATAGCATGAGATGGGATATCCAACTCCTTCCAAATCCAATCCCGATACCCTTCTGATAGCATGAGATGTGATATCCCAATGCTTCTACAAAACCTGAAACCCATACCATGGCATGAGATGTGATATCAAACTCCTTCCCATTCCAATCCTGAGACCCTTCCTATAGCTTGAGATGTGATATCCAACTCCTTCCCATTCCAATTCTGAGACCCGTCCTATACCATGAGACTTGATATCTCAATGCTTCTAATACCAAACCTGAGACCGGTCCTATAACATGAGATGTGATACCCAAATCCTTCCCCTTCCAAACCTTAGACCCTTCCTATAGCATGAGATGTGATATCTCAATGCTTCTAATACCAAACCTGAGACCCTTCCTATAACGAGATGGGATATCCAACTCCTTCCCATTCCAATCCTGAGACCCTTCCGATAGCAGAGATGTGATATCTCAATGCTTATACCAAACCTGAGACCCTTCCTATAGCATGAGATGTGATATCCAACTCCTTCCCATTCCAAACCTGAGACCCTTCCTATGGCATGAGATGTCATATACAACTCCTTCCGATTCCAATCCTGAGACCCTTCCTATAGCATGAGATGGGATATCTCAATGCTTATACCAAACCTGAGACCCTTCCTATAGCATGAGATGTGATATCCAACTCCTTCCCATTCCAATCCTGAGACCCTTCCTATAGCATGAGATGTGATATCTAAATGCTTCTAAAACCAAACATGAGAACCATCCTATAACATGAGATGTGAAATCCAAATCATTCCCTTTCCAAACCTGAGACCCTTCCTATAGCTTGAGATGTGATATCAAACTGAAGTTTTTAACCACTGTTCTCCCATACTAAGGGGGGTTAACATCTACTGCTGTTCACAGGCTGAATGTATACGGCTGAAATCTTCAAGGCATTATCAGCTTTCCTGACTGTTTTGGAATGTGTATTTGCCATCTGTTAATGCAGTCGCCTTGTGGTCATCGTCCCTTTTAGTTTACAGGCTGCACTCCCCTGGTGATCACATTCTCCTCTCCAGAGCAGGCTAACTACCCGCTGCTCCTCCTCAGAGGCGTTCCTTCTTTCTGTCCCTGCTCCCTGCACCGTTTCGCGTTGCATGTTCTCGCTTCCCAGCTCTCTGGTTAGATGCGTATTCCCTGCCTTCTCTCCTCTTCCTACAGCCTTCCAAAGAGCTCCACAAGATAGTGTTCAGAATGCTTTATAACCCCATTATTCAACATATAGCTGTAACCCGCTAGACGTATTGAAACGTGCTAAAAACTAGCAAAAACAGCTAGAAAATGTACTTCCTCGCGTTTTGGTAAATGCAGGGTACACGCGTCTAAACCAGAGAGCAGGGAAGCGAGCATTTCAGCAGTATAAATTCAGCCTGTGAACAACACATTTTGATCCTCCCTTTTATGGGAGAAGAGTGGTTCAAAAGTACAGAATTCGACTGATCAAACGCACGAACAGAGTACAAAATGGGAATCCACCAGAATTCGCATTTACCAAAACGCGAGGAAAGTACATTTTCTAGCTGTTTTTGCTAGTTTTTCGAACGTTTCAATACGTCTAGCGGGTTACGGCTATATGTTGAATAATGGGTGTTATAAAGCATTCTGAACACTGTATCTTGTGGAGCTCATTGGAAGACTTTAGGAAGAGGAGAGAAGCAGGGAACACGCATCTAAACCAGAGAGCTGGGAAGCGAGTACATGCAACGCGAAACGGAGCAGGGATCAGGGACAGAAAGGATGAACGCCTATGAGGATGAGCAGCTGGTAGTTAGCCTGCTCTGGAGAGGAGAATGTGATCACCAGGGGAGTGCAGCCTGTAAAGTAGAAGGGACGATGAACACAGGGCGACTGCATTAACAGATGGCAAATACACGTTCCAAAACAGTCAGGAAAGCTGATAATGCATTGAAGATTTCAGCCGTATACATTCAGACTGTGAACAGCAGTAGATGTTGACCCCCCTTAGTATGGGAGAACAATGGTTAAAAACTTCAGGATTCGACAACAAACGCACGGACACAGTACATACAACATGGGAACCCACCAGAATTCGCATTTACAAAAACGCGAGGGAAGTACATTTTCTAGCTATTTTTGCTAGTTTTTAGCACGTTTCAATACGTCTAGCGGGTTACAGCTAATGTTGAATAATGGGGTTATAAAGCATTCTGAACACTATCTTGTGGAGCTCATTGGAAGGCTCTAGGAAGAGGAGAGAAGGCAGGGAATACGCATCTAACCAGAGAGCTGGGAAGCGAGTACATGCAACGCGAAACGGTGCAGAGAGCAGGGACAGAAATAAGGAACGCCTCTGAGGAGCAGCTGGTAGTTAGCCTGCTCTGGAGAGGAGAATGTGATCACCAGGGGAATGCAGCCTGTAAACTAAAAGGGACGATGACCACAAGGCGACTGCATTAACAGATGGCAAATACACGTTCCAAAACAGTCACGAAACCTGATAATGCCTTGAAGATTTCAGCCGTATACATTCAGCCTGTGAACAGCAGTAGATGTTGACCCCCCTCCTTGTATGGGAGAACAGTGGCTAAAAACTTCAGGATTCGACAACAAACGCACGGACACAGTACATACATGGGAACCCATCAGAATTCGCATTTACAAGAACGCGAGGACAGTACATTTTCTAGCTGGTTTTGCTAGTTTACAGCACATTTCAATACGTCTAGCGGGTTACGGCTTTATGATGAATAATGGGTGTTATAAGGCATTCTGAGCACCGTGTATCTTTTAAAGCTCATTTGTTGATTTGAAGGCAGCGGGAAGAGGAGAGAAGGCAGGGAACACGCGTCTAAACCAGAGAGCTGGGAAACGAGTGTTTGCAACGCGAAACGGTGCAGGGAGCAGGGACAGAAAGGGAGAACTCCACTGAGGAGGAACAGCTGGTAGTTAGCCTTCTTTGGAGATGAGAACTTGATCACCACGGGAGAGGATTGTTGAGAGGGTTACAGAGGGGGAGGTCTGAGATCAGAAAATCCTGAGTATTCCCTGCAGTGTGTAGGGCCAGCGACATGTAGAGTTGCAGAGCTCGTAAAAGTCCAGGTCAGGAAGTATACAGGTTCATGTTGAATTCTCCAAGTAGGCGGAGTTGAGTGGTAGGAGGCTAGGATGGAGAAGTCCATCCACTGAGAGAGGAAGGGGTTAGGCAAATAGCCACGGTGAGAGAATGACCAGGAAAGAGAGAATGCATGCAGACAAGGCATTCGTGAGAGGAGTCGGCCTGCAAAGGAAAGCAATTTACTACAGGAATCAAGGATACTCCCCCCTCAAGAAATCTGGGCATGGAGAGGAACTTGTCATCAGGGAGGAAAGTGTCAAAGCTCGAGACAGCGCTGGCCGTCAACCATGTCTCGGTTAGACCAAGGACATCAAGGTCGGGTTCTTCCAGGAAATGGCAGATGTCAGATGAGTGTTTGAAACTGAGTGAGAGTTGAGAGTGGGGAGGGGTACAAATCAGTAATCCCTGCTGAGGTGTAGAAGGAGCCTGACCTAGGGCAGATGAGGACGGAGAGAGGAAAGAAAGCGGAAGAAGGGAGAGAAGAGACAGCAGGAGTGCATGATCAATCCGGGAGCTAGGAGTGGTGAGAAGGTTAGACGGGGAGGTCTGAGTCTCAGGATTGGAATGGGAAGTTCGATATCACATGTCATGCTATAGGAAGAGTCTCAGGAATGGAAAGGGAAGGAGTTGGATATGACATCTCTTGTTATAGGGAGGGTCTCAGGTTTGGTATTAGAAGCACTGAGATATCAAATCACATCCTTTCGGAAGGGACTCGAGTTTGGTATTTTAAGGAGTGAGATAGTAAATCTCATCCTATCGGAAGGGTCTCGGGTTTGGTATTGGAAGAAATGAGATTTCAAATCTCATGCTGTGGGAATGGTCTCGGGTTTGGTATTGGAAGGGGTGAGAAATCACATTTCATGCTACAGGAAGGGTCACAAGTTTGGAATGGGAAGGAGTTGGATATCACATATACTACGGGAAGGGGCTCAGGTTTGGTATTAGAAGCATAGAGATATCACATCTCATGTTATAGGAAGGGTCTCGATTGGAATGGGAAGGAGTTGGATATCACATCTCATGCTATAGGGAGGGTCTCAGTTTTGATATTAGAAGCATTGAGATATCACATATGCTATTGGAAGGGTCTCAGTATTGGAATTGGAAGGAGTTGGATAGCACATCTCGTGCTATAGGGAGGTTCTCAGGTTTGATATTAGAAGCATTGAGATATCACATCTCATGCTATCGGAAGGGTCTCAGGATTGGAATGGGAAGTAGTTGGATATCACATATGCTAAAGGAAAGGTCTCAGGTTTGGAAGGGGAAGGATTTGGATCTCACATCTCATGTTTTAGGACGGGTCTCAGGTTTGGTATTAGAAGCCTTGAGATATCACATCTCATGGTATAATAAGGGTCTCAGGATTGGAATGGGAAGGAGTTGGATATCACATCTCAAGCTATTTCAGGATTGGAATGGGAAGGAGTTTGATATCACATCTCAAGCTATAGGAAGCGTCTCAGGTTTGGGAAGGGAAGGATTGGGATTTCACATCTCATGTTATAGGATGGTTATCATGTTTGGTTTTAGAAGCATTGAGATATCAAATCTCATGCTATCGGAAGGGTCTCAGGTTTGGAATGGGAAGGAGTTGGATATCACATCTCATGTTATAGGAAGGATCTCAGGTTTGGTATTAGAAGCATTGAGATATCACATCTCATGCTATAGGAAGGGTCTCAGGATTGGAATGTGAAGGATTTGGATATCACATCTCATGCTAAAGGAAGGGTCTCAGGTTTGGTATAAGCATTGAGATATCACTTCTCTGCTATCGGAAGGGTCTCAGGATTGGATTGCGAAGGAGTTGGATATCCCTTCTCATGTTATAGGAAGGGTCTCATGTTGGAATGGGAAGGAGTTGGATATCACATCTCTTGCTATAGGAAGGGTCTCAGGTTTTTTATTAGAAACATTGAGATATCACATCTCATGCTATAGGAAGGGTTTCAGGATTGGAATGGGAAGGATTTAGATATCACATCTCATGCTAAAGGAAGGCTCTCAGGTTTGGAAGGGGAAGGATTTGGATATCATATCTCATGTTATAGGACGGGTCCCAGGTTTGGTATTAGAAGCATTGAGATATCACATCTTATGTTATAGGAAGGGTCTCAGGATTGGAATGGGAAGGAGTTGGATATCACATCTCATCCAAAAGGAAGGGTCTCAGGTTTGGAATGGGAAGTGTTAAGACGGATTTCTGAACTCTGTCCTGGTGGCGCAGAAGTTCAGAAGGCCAACCTAATTACTTGGAACAGGGTAACCTCTGGACAAGCCAGACCAATCAAGGTAGCGATCGCGGCGGTCAAGACTAGGTCTCAAGAGGGGTGAGGGTGACAGAAAGCCCGCAGTGAGCACACAAAGCAAGAGCGCTTACAAACTACTCCAAACAGGTGTTATATCAAAAATATAAACACATTTATTTTAAGGCCTTTAAAACAACGACCGTAGCGAGAAAATCACAATAACACAGTATTAAGCCAACACATACCAAATCAACACAATATATATACAAATACACAGTCGCAAGCGTTTAAAGCACGAAATATGTAGTCCACCTGAAAGGGAAGGAAAACAGGCAGTGCAATAATGCTTTAGACTTAGTTCGCCTTCATAGGCACCTAACTAGATGGAAGTCCGAGCCCTGCGAAGAGTGGAGCCTTGTGCTCAAAGTACCTGCACACGCTGGTGCCAACGGGCAAAAGGGGAAGCTCTTCGGAGGAAGTCAGGCAGTTCGGATTAGTGCACAGCAGAAGAAGAACAGGGTCCGCAACTCAAGCGCAGCCTCCACAGCGGGCAGAAGCAGAGCGCGAGTACGGGCCAAAAGGGTGCTGTTTTACACAGCGGGGAAAAGCAATGGGTTACTGCAGGAGGGCGACCAGATCCTAGATATACTACTCACCGGTCCCCGAAGCAAGCAGTCCCAGGCTCCTCCGCGTTAGTTTCAGCAGCTGGCAGGTTCAGAAGAGCAGGGAATGCTTTGTAGTCGTGTAGATCAAAAAGACGTCCCAATCGACGAAACCGGCCCAGTTTGTTGCCGCAGCAGGACAACGGAGCGGCCGTGCGTATCTGAGTCAAAAGTACCCTCCTCCCTTCAGACCTGGGAACGCCAAGGGCACGAAGCGTGGGAGAGTGACAAGGACTCGAGATACGGCACAACCTGGCGGCGGTTACAGAGCAAGGCTCCCTTGTAAGCTGGTCAGTCAACTGGATGGCCCAGAGACGCTTCCGAAGGCTTACTTGGCAGGAGATGATGTAGATGCCGGGAATAGCTGTTCCTGCTATTCCAAAGGTCGAAGCACCAGTACAGGCCTTCTGGTTCGATCAAAGGAGGACAGGGGCTCTCAGGACGACAGCAGTGCAAAGGAGGATTCCTTCAGCGGGTCACCAGCGATTCCTCGGTCCAGCCTCTTGGTTGCAGGATACTTGGCTCCTGTATTCCTTCGTTCGTGAGAACTCAGGAGATCGACATGGTAGTGGTGTTTCCAGCCCCCTCTTATCCACGGTTCCCTTCGCGCCAAAACGGAGAGGAACCAATGGGAGATCCGCTCATCAAAACACATACCATACGTGGACCAATCACGGACCACGGTGGTCCCAGGCATTCACACCACCCTAGACTCTCTGGCACCCAGGATGTGTATTGGGACCAGACATCCCAGCCCACACCCTGGAGGCACACAAACGGCATGTAGAAGCCCGCGAAAGCAACCACGTTTCGCGGGAAAGTACATGCTCAAATAAGGAAGGCCCCGGGTCGCTGGACCTGGGGAAGGTGAAGGGAGCAAGACGGACAGTGGACAGGACAAAGGAGCCTCGTGGTCTGGCCATTTTTGGGAGCCAGGCCACCATTTTGGGTTCAGTGCAAAAACGTGCTCAGAACGGCAAAAGGAGCTCAAAATATACAAAATGATCGCTGCCACCATTCCAGTCCCTGAATGACTTGCACCGATCAAATACCATCCTAAAAGAGTATCTAGGGCCTGTAGAAGGCTAGAGACCCAAGAGAGCTGTAACTTAGCTTACTGTGCCCTCTTGTGTCGTGTTGCACTAAAGCTGCGACACGATAGAAGAAACTATGGGAAACAACGTTCCCCGGTACTGACTGTCATAAGGGCATGTCAGTTTCCCCGTAAGAAAGGAGCGAAAGCCCAGGGAAGTGCGGCAGAAGGCTGTACTTCCCTGGCAAAGTCAAGAACAAGGTTAAAAACAATAGCAAAACGTTTAGGGGTTGCCACATGGAAGGAAAATTCCCTACAATAACTAAATCTTTCCTAACACTCGCCCCTCCCAGACTATGGACAGGGGGAACTAATCCACCCCTGGATGAGTCTCATGTTCAGGTCGGTTAAACATTCTGGACAACCCATCAGCATTGCTATGTTGTACACCTGGCCTATGCTCAATAGTGAAGTCGAAGCCTTGTAGACTTATGGACCACCTAAGCAACTTTGGATTCTCCCCCTTAATGTTCATTAGCCACTTTAACGGCTTATGGTCAGTTTGCACAGTGAAGTGGGTCCCATAGAGGTAGGGCCTCAGCTTCCTTAGGGCCCACACAACAGAGAAACATTCTTTCTCTACCGTGGACCATCTGAGCTCTCTGTCCTTAAGCTGGCGACTAATAAAACCGATAGGGTGTTCCTTACCCTTCTCATCTACTTGTGATAGTACAGCTCCTATCCCAGTGTCAGAGGCGTCCGTCTGCACGATAAAAGTTCTTTGATAATCCGGGGCCCTGAGGACAGGGGCCTGGCACAAGGAGTCTTTTAAGCCATTGAAGGCCTTCTCACACTCGTCGGTCCAAGTTACCTTCTTGGGTTTCTTCGGAGTTGTGAGAGCAGTCAGAGGAGCAGCTATGGTGCCATAGTCTGCCATAAAATTCCGATAATACCCCGTGAGTCCTAAGAAGGCCCTCACTTGGGTTTGCGTAGTGAGGGTAGGCCAGTCTTGTACTGCTTGTACTTTACTGGGTAGAGGCTGTATCCTCCCTCCACCTACTTCATGTCCAAGGTAAACCACTGAGCCTTGTCCAATCTGGCATTTACTAGCCTTTATGGTCAAGTGGGCTTTCTGAAGAGCCTGGAGCACAATCCCGAGGTGTTTCACATGGTCTTCCCAGGTGGCACTGAAAACTGCTATATCATCCAGATATGCAAGACAGAATTCGTCCAACCCATTCAACACATGATTCACAAGCCTCTGGAAAGTGGCAGGTGCATTCTTCAACCCGAACGGCATTACCCGGAATTGGTAAAGGCCGTCTGGAGTAGAAAATGCTGTCTTCTCCTTAGCATGTTCTGCTAACGCTATTTGCCAATAGCCAGCAGTAAGGTCAAACGTGCTGAGGTACTTGGAGGCACCCAAAGTATCCACCAGCTCATCTGTTCGAGGCAAGGGGTGTGCATCTGTCTTGGTGACAGCATTCAGAGCCCTGTAGTCCACGCAGAACCTCAATTCAGAAGTGCCTGCCTTTGGAACCAAAACCACAGGGCTGGACCAAGGACTACTAGAGGGTTCAATCACCCCAAGGTCTAACATTTTGTTGACCTCGGTCTTAATATAAGACCGTACTTTATCCGACATCCTGTATCCCCTACTTTTGGTAGGTACACTGTCTCCTGTGTCAATGTTATGTTTGCACCAAGGTGTCAAACCAGGCGACTGTGAAAACAGGGGGGAAAACTGCCGAAGCAAACTTTTCACCTCAGCCTGCTGATCAGAAGTCAGGTGAGGGGCCACACGGACACCCTCAAAGGAGCTATCTGAAGGACCGCCTTGGAACAGGTCGGGGAGAGGTTCAGACTCCTCTTCCTCAACGTCTGAAGCCAGTAGCAGTGCTGCCATTTCGACTCTTAGGACGAAAGCCTTCAGTCTATTCACGTGGAACACTTTTGGAGCCTGTCCAGGCCTTCCAAGGTCCACTAAATAGTTCACCTCACCCAGGGGCTCCACCACTGTGTAAGGGCCTGACCATTTGTCCTGTAAAGCTCGAGGCCTTATAGGATTCATGATCAGGACTTGCTGACCAGGTGTAAAGTTGATGAGGGAAGCTTTCTGGTCGTACCAATGTTTCACCAGCGCTTGCCCTGCCTTCAACTTATCACTAGCCAAGCCCATCAGAAGTACCATCCGTTTTCTGAGCCCCAGCACATAATCAACTACATTGGTAGTAACAGGGGGAGTGGGCATCTCCCATCCCTCTTTGACGATGGCTAAGGGTCCCCGTACGGGATGACCGAACAGAAGTTCGAAGGGGCTGAAGCCAACACCCTCCTGTGGTACCTCTCGGTAGGCAAACAGCAAACATGGTAAAAGAAGATCCCATTTTCTTCTCTGGGGCTCCTCCAGAGCCCCAATCATGCTCTTTAACGTTCTGTTGAAGCGTTCCACCAGACCATTGGTCTGGGGGTGGTATGCAGAAGAGAACTTGTAGGTGACCCCACATTCTTTCCACATAGCCTGCATATACTTCGACATAAAGTTGCTGCCACGATCTGACACAACTTCTTTAGGGAAGCCAACCCTAGTAAATATGCCGAGTAAAGCTTTTGCAACTGACTTGGCAGTTACAGTTTTTAATGGGATGGCCTCAGGATACCTGGTTGCATGGTCGACCAGCACCAGGATAAACCTATTGCCCGAGGATGTTTGCGGGTCAAGGGGACCAACGATGTCGATCCCTACCCTTTCAAATGGTACCCCCACAACTGGGAGCGGTACCAACGGAGCTTGGATTGTCGCACCAACCTTACCAGACAACTGGCAGGAGGCACAACTCCTGCAGTGACTTTCTACTTGCACCCCCATCTTGGGCCAGTAGAAGTGCATGGATAACCTTTGCTTGGTCCTCTTCATACCAAGGTGACCAGCAAGGGGAACTTCATGCGCCAACTGCAGGAGGAAGGGCCTAACAGCAAGGGGAACCACCAACCTCCTATGGTCTCCTTCTGTAGACTCTGTGGGCTCACTATACAGGAGTCCACCTTCCCAATAAATCCTATGCGTCCCATGAGGTTCACCCTCAAGCTGGGAGCAGGCCTGTCTCCTTAGGCCTTCCAGAGATGGGCACTCACGTTGGCCTTTACTGAATTCGTCCCTATCAGGACCTCCTTCAACTAACAAGTCGTTTAGTTCAGGATGATCGTTGGGGTCGAATACTTCAGGCATCGCCACTTCCTCGTCAGGCTCGGGCGATCGACCAACTTCCTCCACCGCAGTGGTAGGTGAGCTCGGGGGAATATTTTCTTTCCCTCGTCGTGACTTGTTGACTCCTTTCGCCTTGGGTTTCCCCTTCGGCTGGGGCGGCGTATTGGGCTTGGCCAATGCTGCCCGTGCTTGAGACCGTGTGTAGGGTCGTTCGGCAGTGTCTCCTACGAGCCCTAAAGCTCTGAGATCATTACCTAACAAGACCTTTCCCGGGACGTTTCTCTGAATGCTCACTGGAATCCTGACTGCTGTACCATTTAAAGTAAGATTAACAGGGATCACGGGAAACATGCGGAGGGGGCCGTCAGCCAACTTAGTGGGCATCAGAGTAGCTCTGGCAACTTCCTCTGAGTCTACCAAGGTAGAATCCACTACAGTGCGACTGCAGCCACTATCCCTAAGAGCTGGAGTGTCTACTCCATTGATCAGCACACTGTCTTTAAAGTAGTGCTTGGTATTATCCGGAATCCTAGCATACGCCTCTGCGACTTTAGGCTCCCAGGAACCCAGGGACACTAAAACTACCTCAGCCTCTATTCCGCTGGGAAATGAGTCTGAGGAGAAGGATGCTCCTGTAATCTCTTCTTCCTCGTAGGAGGAGAAGGCCAGATTAGCGGAGTGGACCCCCAAAGGTCTAACCTTACAACGGGGATCCCCCTTCACATGGTCAGTTGCTCCACAAGCAAAACAAGATCCAATGGGTCTGTTTACATAGGGAGGCTTATTGTAACCAGAGTTCTGTTTCGGAGGCGGACCTCCACTACCCTGTGAGTTCTCTTGTGTCTTACCCTTGTTTTTCTTTTTGTGGCCCTTTTGGGAAGAAGATTTAGCAGATTCTCCACCCTCCATATCTTTGGACTTTTTCCCTTCCTCCTGCTTACCAGGATGAGTTTTGTCCTTATGGGACACTCGATGTGACACCCATAAGTCGGCGGCCATGGCCAGCTTCTTAGGATCTATCTCCTTCGAATCGGCCAAGTGCTGCTTAAGCTCCGGGGAAGAAGAAGCAAAAATGTGTTCCAGCATGACAAGATTTATCATGCCGGCGAAGGTAGAAACCTTATAGCCTTCGACCCAGCCAGTTAAGTTTTTCAAAGATTCAGTGACATAAGATACCCAAGTACCACCTTCCTTTTTCTTATACTCTCGAAAACGCTTTAAATATTGGGCCGGAGTCTTCCCAAACTTTAAAATGAGAGTCTGCTTCAACATTGCGAAATCAGCTCGCTCAGCCTTCGACATCTCCATAATGGCACTACAGCCAGAATGGGGCAGTCTACTGAGCAACCACGCAATCTTGTCAGCATTGTCAACTTTCTGAACTTCGCATGCATACTCAAACGCATTCAGCCAGTCCATAATGTCATTCCGTTCCTCATACACACTGAGCAGATCTTTTGGAAACCGTGGATGAGAGGAGGCCCCAGACCCATGTCCAGGACCCGTGGACCCATTTGCAACCTGAAGCTTGGCCAGTTCCAACTGGTGATCCCTGTCTTTTTGTTTTTCTGCCTGTTCGATTTTCAGTTTGGCTATGCTGAATTCAAGCTCCTGCTGCCTAAACCGCAGCTCTTGCTTCTTGAATTCAAGCCTAGCCTCCCCATCAGCACTGGCAGAGGAAACATTAGACATCTCGTCCTCCCTGTCCTCGTGGTCGCGGTGGAACAGTGCGGCGGCAGAACCGTCGGTTCTGCCAGTGAGAGCAGCCCCACGACCTTCCGCACTGTCCTCAGAAGTAATAGTATCAAGCTGCGCTTCTTGCCACGCCACGATTCTTTGGATCATTTCCAATTTCGTGCCTTGAGAGGAAACACCTCTCTCCGCACACATCTTTTTCAGCGTTTCTGATTTGGAAGCATTTAAAGTTAACAACGTACTTGTTTCCATACTGTGTGATAGGACTATGGCCTTTTTAAAGTTATACTATAACAATTCACTACATGTACTGTTTGGAATAACCCGAAATGCCCTAGCCCGTGCGCAACACCGGATACCTCCAGACGTATCCCACCGCTGTACACCAATTTGTTAAGACGGATTTCTGAACTCTGTCCTGGTGGCGCAGAAGTTCAGAAGGCCAACCTAATTACTTGGAACAGGGTAACCTCTGGACAAGCCAGACCAATCAAGGTAGCGATCGCGGCGGTCAAGACTAGGTCTCCAGAGGGGTGAGGGTGACTGAAAGCCCGCAGTGAGCACACAAAGCAAGAGCGCTTACAAACTACTCCAAACAGGTGTTATATCAAAAATATAAACACATTTATTTTAAGGCCTTTAAAACAACGACCGTAGCGAGAAAATCACAATAACACAGTATTAAGCCAACACATACCAAATCAACACAATATATATACAAATACACAGTCGCAAGCGTTTAAAGCACGAAATATGTAGTCCACCTGAAAGGGAAGGAAAACAGGCAGTGCAATAATGCTTTAGACTTAGTTCGCCTTCATAGGCACCTAACTAGATGGAAGTCCGAGCCCTGCGAAGAGTGGAGCCTTGTGCTCAAAGTACCTGCACACGCTGGTGCCAACGGGCAAAAGGGGAAGCTCTTCGGAGGAAGTCAGGCAGTTCGGATTAGTGCACAGCAGAAGAAGAACAGGGTCCGCAACTCAAGCGCAGCCTCCACAGCGGGCAGAAGCAGAGCGCGAGTACGGGCCAAAAGGGTGCTGTTTTACACAGCGGGGAAAAGCAATGGGTTACTGCAGGAGGGCGACCAGATCCTAGATATACTACTCACCGGTCCCCGAAGCAAGCAGTCCCAGGCTCCTCCGCGTTAGTTTCAGCAGCTGGCAGGTTCAGAAGAGCAGGGAATGCTTTGTAGTCGTGTAGATCAAAAAGACGTCCCAATCGACGAAACCGGCACAGTTTGTTGCCGCAGCAGGACAACGGAGCGGCCGTGCGTATCTGAGTCAAAAGTACCCTCCTCCCTTCAGACCTGGGAACGCCAAGGGCACGAAGCGTGGGAGAGTGACAAGGACTCGAGATACGGCACAACCTGGCGGCGGTTACAGAGCAAGGCTCCCTTGTAAGCTGGTCAGTCAACTGGATGGCCCAGAGACGCTTCCGAAGGCTTACTTGGCAGGAGATGATGTAGATGCCGGGAATAGCTGTTCCTGCTATTCCAAAGGTCGAAGCACCAGTACAGGCCTTCTGGTTCGATCAAAGGAGGACAGGGGCTCTCAGGACGACAGCAGTGCAAAGGAGGATTCCTTCAGCGGGTCACCAGCGATTCCTCGGTCCAGCCTCTTGGTTGCAGGATACTTGGCTCCTGTATTCCTTCGTTCGTGAGAACTCAGGAGATCGACATGGTAGTGGTGTTTCCAGCCCCCTCTTATCCACGGTTCCCTTCGCGCCAAAACGGAGAGGAACCAATGGGAGATCCGCTCATCAAAACACATACCATACGTGGACCAATCACGGACCACGGTGGTCCCAGGCATTCACACCACCCTAGACTCTCTGGCACCCAGGATGTGTATTGGGACCAGACATCCCAGCCCACACCCTGGAGGCACACAAACGGCATGTAGAAGCCCGCGAAAGCAACCACGTTTCGCGGGAAAGTACATGCCCAAATAAGGAAGGCCCCGGGTCGCTGGACCTGGGGAAGGTGAAGGGAGCAAGACGGACAGTGGACAGGACAAAGGAGCCTCGTGGTCTGGCCATTTTGGGGAGCCAGGCCACCATTTTGGGTTCAGTGCAAAAACGTGCTCAGAACGGCAAAAGGAGCTCAAAATATACAAAACGATCGCTGCCACCATTCCAGTCCCTGAATGACTTGCACCGATCAAATACCATCCTAAAAGAGTATCTAGGGCCTGTAGAAGGCTAGAGACTCAAGAGAGCTGTAACTTAGCTTACTGTGCCCTCTTGTGTCGTGTTGCACTAAAGCTGCGACACGATAGAAGAAACTACTGGAAACAACGTTCCCCGGTACTGACTGTCATAAGGGCATGTCAGTTTCCCCGTAAGAAAGGAGCGAAAGCCCAGGGAAGTGCGGCAGAAGGCTGTACTTCCCTGGCAAAGTCAAGAACAAGGTTAAAAACAATAGCAAAAAGTTTAGGGGTTGCCACATGGAAGGAAAATTCCCTACAATAACGAAATCTTTCCTAACAGGAAGGAATTGGATATCACATCTCATGTTATAGGAAGGATCTCAGGATTGGAATGGGAAGGATTTGGATATCACATCTCTTGCTATAGGAAGGGTCTCAGGTTTTTTATTAGAAGCATTGAGATATCACATCTCATGGTATAGGAAGCGTCTCAGGATTGGAATGGGAAGGAGTTGGATATCCCTTCTCATGCTATAGGAAGGGTCTCAGGTTGGAATGGGAAGGATTTGGATATCAAATCTCTTGCTATAGGAAGGGTCTCAGGTTTTTTATTAGAAACATTGAGATATCACATCTCATGCTATAGGAAGGGTTTAAGGATTGGAATGGGAAGGATTTGGATATCACATCTCATGCTAAAGGAAGGGTCTCAGGTTTGGAAGGGGAAGGATTTGGATATCACATCTCATGTTATTGGACCGGTCTCAGGTTTGGTATTAGAAGCATTGAGATATCAAGTCTCATGGTATAGGACGGGAGTTTGATATCACATCATGCCACGGTATGGGTCTCAGGTTTTGTAGAAGCATTGGGATATGACATCTCATGCTATCGGAAGGGTATCAGGATTGGATTTGGAAGAAGTTGGATATCCCATCTTATGCTATAGGAAGGGTCTCAGGTTGGAATGGGAAAGAGTTGGATGTCACATCTCATGTTATAGGAAGGGTCTCAGGATTGGAATGGGAAGGACTTGGATATCACATCTCATGCTGTAGGAAGGCTCTCAGGTTTGGAAAGGGAAGGAGTTGGATATCACTTTTCATGTTAGAGGTAGGATCTCAGGTTTGGTATTAGAGGCATTGAGATATCACATCTCATGCTATCAGAAGGGTATCAGGATTGGAATGGGAAGGATTTGGATATCACATCTCATGCTAAAGGAAGGGTCTCAGGTTTGGAAGGGGAAGGATTTGGATATCACATCTCATGTTATTGGACCGGTCTCAGGTTTGGTATTAGAAGCATTGAGATATCAAGTCTCATGGTATAGGACGGGAGTTTGATATCACATCATGCCATGGTATGGGTCTCAGGTTTTGTAGAAGCATTGGGATATCACATCTCATGCTATCGGAAGGGTATCAGGATTGGATTTGGAAGGAGTTGGATATCCCATCTCATGCTATAGGAAGGGTCTCAGGTTGGAATGGGAAAGAGTTGGATGTCACATCTCATGTTATAGGAAGGGTCTCAGGATTGGAATGGGAAGGACTTGGATATCACATCTCATGCTGTAGGAAGGCTCTCAGGTTTGGAAAGGGAAGGAGTTGGATATCACTTTTTATGTTAGAGGTAGGATCTCAGGTTTGGTATTAGAGGCATTGAGATATCACATCTCATGCTATCAGAAGGGTATCAGGATTGGAATGGGAAGGAGTTGGATATCACATCTCATGCTAAAGGGAGGGTCTCAGGATTGGAATGGGAAGGAGTTGGATAGCACATCTCATGCTATAGGAAGGGTCTCAGGTTTGGTATAAGCATTGAGATATCACATCTCTGCTATCGGAAGGGTCTCAGGATTGGAATGGGAAGGAGTTGGATATCCCATCTCGTTATAGGAAGGGTCTCAGGTTTGGTATTAGAAGCATTGAGATATCACATCTCATGCTATCGGAAGGATCTCAGGTTTGGTTTTAGAAGCATTGAGATATCACATCTCATGCTATCAGAAGGGTCTCAGGATTGGAATGGGAAGGAGATGGATATCACATCTCATGCTAAAGGGATGGTCTCAGGTTTGGAAGGGGAAGGATTTGGATATCACATCTCATGTTATCGGAAGGATCTCAGGTTTGGTATTAGAAGTATTGAGATATCACATCTCATGCTATAGGAAGGGTCTCAGGATTGGAATGGGAAGGAGCTGGATATCACATCTCATGCTAAAGGAAGGGTCTCAGGTTTGGTAGAAGCATTGAGATATCACATCTCATGCTATAGGAAGTGTCTCAGGATTGGAATGGGAAGGAGCTGGATATCACATCTCATGCTAAAGGAAGGGTCTCAGGTTTGGAACGGGAAGGAGTTGGATATCCGATCTCATGTTATAGGAAGGGTCTAAGGTCTGGTATAACCATTGAGATATCACATCTCTGCTATCGGAAGTGTCTCAGGATTGGAATGGGAAGGAGTTGGATATCCGATCTCATGCTATCGGAAGGATCTCAGGTTTGGTATTAGAAGCATTGAGATATCACATCTCATGCTATAGGAAGGGTCTCAGGATTGGAATGGGAAGGACTTAGATATCACATATCATGCTATAGGGAGGGTTTCCGTTTTGATATTAGAAGCATTGAGATATCACATCTCATGCTATCGGAAGTGTCTCAGGATTGGAATGGGAAGGACTTGGATATCACATCTCATGCTATAGATAGGCTCTCAGGTTTGGAAAGGGAAGGAGTTGGATATCACATTTCATGTTAGAGGAAGGATCTCAGGTTTGGTATTAGAGGCATTGAGATATCACATCTCATGCTATAGGAAGGGTCTCAGGTTGGAATGGGAAGGAGTTGGATATCACATCTCATGTTAAAGGGAGGGTTTCAGAATTGGAAGGGGAAGGATTTGGATATCACATCTCATGTTATAGGAAGGATCTCAGGTTTGGTATTAGAAGCATTGAGATATCACATCTCATGCTATCGGAAGGATCTCAGGTTTGGTATTAGAAGCATTGAGATATCACATCTCATGCTATCAGAAGGGTCTCAGGATTGGAATGGGAAGGAGATGGATATCACATCTTATGCTAAAGGGAGGGTCTCAGGTTTGGAAGGGGAAGGATTTGGATATCACATCTCATGTTATCGGAAGGATCTCAGGTTTGGTATTAGAAGTATTGAGATATCACATCTCATGCTATAGGAAGGGTCTCAGGATTGGAATGGGAAGGAGTTGGATATCACATCTCATGCTAAAGGAAGGGTCTCAGGTTTGGTAGAAGCATTGAGATATCACATCTCATGCTATAGGAAGTGTCTCAGGATTGGAATGGGAAGGAGCTGGATATCACATCTCTTGCTAAAGGAAGGGTCTCAGGTTTGGAACGGGAATGAGTTGGATATCCGATCTAATGTTATAGGAAGGGTCTAAGGTCTGGTATAAGCATTGAGATATCACATCTCTGCTATCGGAAGTGTCTCAGGATTGGAATGGGAAGGAGTTGGATATCCGATCTCATGCTATCGGAAGGATCTCAGGTTTGGTATTAGAAGCATTGAGATATCACATCTCATGCTATAGGAAGGGTCTCAGGATTGGAATGGGAAGGACTTAGATATCACATATCATGCTATAGGGAGGGTTTCCGTTTTGATATTAGAAGCATTGAGATATCACATCTCATGCTATCGGAAGTGTCTCAGGATTGGAATGGGAAGGAGCTGGATATCACATCTCATGCTAAAGGAAGGGTCTCAGGTTTGGAACGGGAAGGAGTTGGATATCCGATCTCATGTTATAGGAAGGGTCTAAGGTCTGGTATAAGCATTGAGATATCACATCTCTGCTATCGGAAGTGTCTCAGGATTGGAATGGGAAGGAGTTGGATATCCCATCTCATGTTATAGGAAGGGTCTCAGGTTTGGTATAAGCATTGAGATATCACATCTCATGCTATAGGAAGGGTCTCAGGTTGGAATGGGAAGGAGTTGCATATCAAATCTCATGTTAAAGGGAGGGTCTCAGAATTGGAAGGGGAAGGATTTGGATATCACATCTCATGTTATAGGAAGGATCTCAGGTTTGGTATTAGAAGCATTGAGATATCACATCTCATGCTATCGGAAGGATCTCAGGTTTGGTATTAGAAGCATTGAGATATCACATCTCATGCTATCAGAAGGGTCTCAGGATTGGAATGGGAAGGAGTTGGATATCACATCTCATGCTAAAGGGAGGGTCTCAGGTTTGGAAGGGGAAGGATTTGGATATCACATCTCATGTTATCGGAAGGATCTCAGGTTTGGTATTAGAAGTATTGAGATATCACATCTCATGCTATAGGAAGGGTCTCAGGATTGGAATGGGAAGGAGTTGGATATCACATCTCATGCTAAAGGAAGGGTCTCAGGTTTGGTAGAAGCATTGAGATATCACATCTCATGCTATAGGAAGGGTCTCAGGATTGGAATGGGAAGGACTTAGATATCACATATCATGCTATATGGAGGGTTTCCGTTTTGGTATTAGAAGCATTGAGATATCACATCTCATGCTATCGGAAGTGTCTCAGGATTGGAATGGGAAGGAGCTGGATATCACATCTCATGCTAAAGGAAGGGTCTCAGGTTTGGAACGGGAAGGAGTTGGATATCCGATCTCATGTTATAGGAAGGGTCTAAGGTCTGGTATAAGCATTAAGATATCACATCTCTGCTATCGGAAGTGTCTCAGGATTGGAATGGGAAGGAGTTGGATATCCCATCTCATGTTATAGGAAGGGTCTCAGGTTTGGTATAAGCATTGAGATATCACATCTCATGCTATAGGAAGGGTCTCAGGATTGGAATGGGAAGGAGTTGGATATCACATCTCATGCTATAGGAAGGGTCTCAGGTTTGGTAAAAGCATTGAGATATCACATCTCATGCTATAGGAAGGGTCTCAGGATTGGAATGGGAAGGAGTTGTATATGACATCTCATGTTATAGGAAGGATCTCAGGTTTGATATTAGAAGTATTGAGATATCACATCTCATGCTATAGGAAGGGTCTCAGGATTGGAATGGGAAGGAGTTGGATATCACATCTCATGCTATAGGAAGGGTCTCAGGTTTGGTATAAGCATTGAGATATCACATCTCATGCTATAGGAAGGGTCTCAGGATTGGAATGGGAAGGAGTTGTATATGACATCTCATGCCGTAGGAAGGGTCTCAGGTTTGGTATAAGCATTGAGATATCACATCTCTGCTATCGGAAGGGTCTCAGGATTGGAATGGGAAGGAGTTGGATATCCCATCTCATGTTATAGGAAGAGTCTCAGGTTTGGTATTAGAAGCATTGAGATATCACATCTCATGCTATAGGAAGTGTCTCAGGATTGGAATGGGAAGGACTTGGATATCACATCTCATGCTATAGGGAGGCTCTCAAGTTTGATATTAGAAGCATTGAGATATCACATCTCATGCTATAGGAAGGGTCTCAGGATTGGAATGGGAAGGAGTTGGATATCACATCTCATGTTATAGGAAGGGTCTCAGGTTTGGTATAAGCATTGAGATATCACATCTCTGCTATCGGAAGTGTCTCAGGATTGGAAATGGAAGGAGTTGGATATCCCATCTCATGTTATAGGACGGGTCTTAGGTTTGTTATTAGAATCATTGAGATATCATATTGCATGCCGTAGGAAGGGTCTAAGGATTGGAATGGGAAGGACTTGGATATCACATCTCATGCTATAGATAGGCTCTCAGGTTTGGAAAGGGAAGAAGTTGGATATCACATTTCATGTTAGAGGAAGGATCTCAGGTTTGGTATTAGAGGCATTGAGATATCACATCTCATGCTATAGGAAGGGTCTCAAGTTGGAATGGGAAGGAGTTGGATATCACATCTCATGTTAAAGGGAGGGTCTCAGAATTGGAAGGGGAAGGATTTGGATATCACATCTCATGTTATAGGAAGGATCTCAGGTTTGGTATTAGAAGCATTGAGATATCACATCTCATGCTATCGGAAGGATCTCAGGTTTGGTATTAGAAGCATTGAGATATCACATCTCATGCTATCAGAAGGGTCTCAGGATTGGAATGGGAAGGAGATGGATATCACATCTCATGCTAAAGGGAGGGTCTCAGGTTTGGAAGGGGAAGGATTTGGATATCACATCTCATGTTATCGGAAGGATCTCAGGTTTGGTATTAGAAGAATTGAGATATCACATCTCATGCTATATGAAGGGTCTCAGGATTGGAATGGGAAGGAGTTGGATATCACATCTCATGCTAAAGGAAGGGTCTCAGGTTTGGTAGAAGCATTGAGATATCACATCTCATGCTATAGGAAGTGTCTCAGGATTGGAATGGGAAGGAGCTGGATATCACATCTCATGCTAAAGGAAGGGTCTCAGGTTTGGAACGGGAAGGAGTTGGATATCCGATCTCATGTTATAGGAAGGGTCTAAGGTCTGGTATAAGCATTGAGATATCACATCTCTGCTATCGGAAGTGTCTCAGGATTGGAATGGGAAGGAGTTGGATATCCAATCTCATGCTATCGGAAGGATCTCAGGTTTGGTATTAGAAGCATTGAGATATCACATCTCATGCTATAGGAAGGGTCTCAGGATTGGAATGGGAAGGACTTAGATATCACATATCATGCTATAGGGAGGGTTTCCGTTTTGATATTAGAAGCATTGAGATATCACATCTCATGCTATCGGAAGTGTCTCAGGATTGGAATGGGAAGGAGCTGGATATCACATCTCATGCTAAAGGAAGGGTCTCAGGTTTGGAACGGGAAGGAGTTGGATATCCGATCTCATGTTATAGGAAGGGTCTAAGGTCTGGTATAAGCATTGAGATATCACATCTCTGCTATCGGAAGTGTCTCAGGATTGGAATGGGAAGGAGTTGGATATCCCATCTCATGTTATAGGAAGGGTCTCAGGTTTGGTATAAGCATTGAGATATCACATCTCATGCTATAGGAAGGGTCTCAGGATTGGAATGGGAAGGAGTTGGATATCACATCTCATGCTATAGGAAGGGTCTCAGGTTTGGTATAAGCATTGAGATATCACATCTCATGCTATAGGAAGGGTCTCAGGATTGGAATGGGAAGGAGTTGTATATGACATCTCATGCCGTAGGAAGGGTCTCAGGTTTGGTATAAGCATTGATATATCACATCTCATGCTATAGGAAGGGTCTCAGGATTGGAATGGGAAGGAGTTGGATATCACATCTCATGCTATAGGAAGGGTCTCAGGTTTGGTATAAGCATTGAGATATCACATCTCATGCTATAGGAAGGGTCTCAGGATTGGAATGGGAAGGAGTTGTATATGACATCTCATGCCGTAGGAAGGGTCTCAGGTTTGGTATAAGCATTGAGATATCACATCTCTGCTATCGGAAGGGTCTCAGGATTGGAATGGGAAGGAGTTGGATATCCCATCTCATGTTATAGGAAGAGTCTCAGGTTTGGTATTAGAAGCATTGAGATATCACATCTCATGCTATAGGAAGTGTCTCAGGATTGGAATGGGAAGGACTTGGATATCACATCTCATGCTATAGGGAGGCTCTCAAGTTTGATATTAGAAGCATTGAGATATCACATCTCATGCTATAGGAAGGGTCTCAGGATTGGAATGGGAAGGAGTTGGATATCACATCTCATGCTATAGGAAGGGTCTCAGGTTTGGTATAAGCAGTGAGATATCACATCTCATGCTATAGGAAGTGTCTCAGGATTGGAATGGGAAGGAGTTGGATATCACATCTCATGTTATAGGAAGGATCTCAGGTTTGGTATAAGAATTGAGATATCACATCTCTGCTATCGGAAGGGTCTCAGGATTGGAATGGGAAGGAGTTGGATATTCCAATCTCATGTTATAGGAAGGGTCTCAGGTTTGGTATTAGAAGCATTGAGATATCACATCTCATGCTATCGGAAGGATCTCAGGTTTGGTATTAGAAGCATTGAGATATCACATCTCATGCTATCAGAAGGGTCTCAGGATTGGAATGGGAAGGAGATGGATATCACATCTCATGCTAAAGGGAGGGTCTCAGGTTTGGAAGGTGAAGGATTTGGATATCACATCTCATGTTATCGGAAGGATCTCAGGTTTGGTATTAGAAATATTGAGATATCACATCTCATGCTATAGGAAGGGTCTCAGGATTGGAATGGGAAGGAGTTGGATATCACATCTCATGCTAAAGGAAGGGTCTCAGGTTTGGTAGAAGCATTGAGATATCACATCTCATGCTATAGGAAGGGTCTCAGGATTGGAATGGGAAGGACTTAGATATCACATATCATGCTATAGGGAGGGTTTCCGTTTTGATATTAGAAGCATTGAGATATCACATCTCATGCTATCAGAAGTGTCTCAGGATTGGAATGGGAAGGAGCTGGATATCACATCTCATGCTAAAGGAAGGGTCTCAGGTTTGGAACGGGAAGGAGTTGGATATCCGATCTCATGTTATAGGAAGGGTCTAAGGTCTGGTATAAGCATTGAGATATCACATCTCTGCTATCGGAAGTGTCTCAGGATTGGAATGGGAAGGAGTTGGATATCCCATCTCATGTTATAGGAAGGGTCTCAGGTTTGGTATAAGCATTGAGATATCAAATCTCATGCTATAGGAAGGGTCTCAGGATTGGAATGGGAAGGAGTTGTATATGACATCTCATGCCGTAGGAAGGGTCTCAGGTTTGGTATAAGCATTGAGATATCACATCTCATGCTATAGGAAGGGTCTCAGGATTGGAATGGGAAGGAGGTGGATATCACATCTCATGCTATAGGAAGGGTCTCAGGTTTGGTATAAGCATTGAGATATCACATCTCATGCTATAGGAAGGGTCTCAGGATTGGAATGGGAAGGAGTTGTATATGACATCTCATGCCGTAGGAAGGGTCTCAGGTTTGGTATAAGCATTGAGATATCACATCTCTGCTATCGGAAGGGTCTCAGGATTGGAATGGGAAGGAGTTGGATATCCCATCTCATGTTATAGGAAGAGTCTCAGGTTTGGTATTAGAAGCATTGAGATATCACATCTCATGCTATAGGAAGTGTCTCAGGATTGGAATGGGAAGGACTTGGATATCACATCTCATGCTATAGGGAGGCTCTCAAGTTTGATATTAGAAGCATTGAGATATCACATCTCATGCTATAGGAAGGGTCTCAGGATTGGAATGGGAAGGAGTTGGATATCACATCTCATGCTATAGGAAGGGTCTCAGGTTTGGTATAAGCAGTGAGATATCACATCTCATGCTATAGGAAGTGTCTCAGGATTGGAATGGGAAGGAGTTGGATATCACATCTCATGTTATAGGAAGGATCTCAGGTTTGGTATAAGAATTGAGATATCACATCTCTGCTATCGGAAGGGTCTCAGGATTGGAATTTGAAGGAGTTGGATATTCCAATCTCATGTTATAGGAAGGGTCTCAGGTTTGGTATTAGAAGCATTGAGATATCACATCTCATGCTATAGGAAGGGTCTCAGGATTGGAATGGGAAGGACTTGGATATCACATCTCATGCTATAGGGAGGGTCTCAAGTTTGATATTAGAAGCATTGAGATATCACATCTCATGATATCGGAAGGGTCTCAGGATTGGAATGGGAAGGAGTTGGATATCACATCTCATGATAAAGGAAGGGTCTAAGGTTTGGAAGGGGAAGGATTTGGATATCACATCTCATGTTATAGGACGGGTCTCAGGTTTGGTATTAGAAGCATTGAGATATCAAGTCTCATGGTATAGGAAGGGGATCAGAATTGGAATGGGAAGGAGTTGGATGTCACATCTCAAGCTATAGGAAGGGTCTCAGGATTGGAATGGGAAGGACTTGGATATCACATCTCATGCTATAGGGAGGGTCTCAAGTTTGATATTAGAAGCATTGAGATATCACATCTCATGATATCGGAAGGGTCTCAGGATTGGAATGGGAAGGAGTTGGATATCACATCTCATCATAAAGGAAGGGTCTAAGGTTTGGAAGGGGAAGGATTTGGATATCACCTCTCATGTTATAGGACGGGTCTCAGGTTTGGTATTAGAAGCATTGAGATATCAAGTCTCATGGTATAGGAAGGGGCTCAGAATTGGAATGGGAAGGAGTTGGATATCAAGTCTCATGGTATAGGAAGGGGCTCAGAATTGGAATGGGAAGGAGTTGGATATCACATCTCATGCTAAAGGGAGGGTCTCAGGTTTGGAAGGGGAAGGATTTGGATATCACATCTCATGTTATAGGAAGGATCTCAGGTTTGGTATTAGAAGCATTGAGATATCACATCTCATGCTATCGGAAGGATCTCAGGTTTGGTATTAGAAACATTGAGATATCACATCTCATGCTATCAGAAGGGTCTCAGGATTGGAAGGGGAAGGATTTGGATATCACATCTCATGTTATCGGAAGGATCTCAGGTTTGGTATTAGAAGTATTGAGATATCACAACTCATGCTATAGGAAGGGTCTCAGGATTGGAATGGGAGGGAGTTGGATATCACATCTCATGCTAAAGGAAGGGTCTCAGGTTTGGTAGAAGCATTGAGATATCACATCTCATGCTATAGGAAGGGTCTCAGGATTGGAATGGGAAGGAGTTGGATATCACATCTCATGCTATAGGAAGGGTCTCAGGTTTGGTATAAGCATTGAGATATCACATGTCATGCTATAGGAAGGGTCTCAGGATTGGAATGGGAAGGAGTTGTATATGACATCTCATGCCGTAGGAAGGGTCTCAGGTTTGGTATAAGCATTGAGATATCACATCTCATGCTATAGGAAGGGTCTCAGGATTGGAATGGGAAGGAGTTGGATATCACATCTCATGCTATAGGAAGGGTCTCAGGTTTGGTATAAGCATTGAGATATCACATCTCATGCTATAGGAAGGGTCTCAGGATTGGAATGGGAAGGAGTTGTATATGACATCTCATGCCGTAGGAATGGTCTCAGGTTTGATATAAGCATTGAGATATCACATCTCTGCTATCGGAAGGGTCTCAGGATTGGAATGGGAAGGAGTTGGATATCCCATCTCATGTTATAGGAAGAGTCTCAGGTTTGGTATTAGAAGCATTGAGATATCACATCTCATGCTATAGGAAGTGTCTCAGGATTGGAATGGGAAGGACTTGGATATCACATCTCATGCTATAGGGAGGCTCTCAAGTTTGATATTAGAAGCATTGAGATATCACATCTCTTGCTATAGGAAGGGTCTCAGGATTGGAATGGGAAGGAGTTGGATATCACATCTCATGCTATAGGAAGGGTCTCAGGTTTGGTATAAGCAGTGAGATATCACATCTCATGCTATAGGAAGTGTCTCAGGATTGGAATGGGAAGGAGTTGGATATCACATCTCATGTTATAGGAAGGATCTCAGGTTTGGTATAAGAATTGAGATATCACATCTCTGCTATCGGAAGGGTCTCAGGATTAGAATGGGAAGGAGTTGGATATTCCAATCTCATGTTATAGGAAGGGTCTCAGGTTTGGTATTAGAAGCATTGAGATATCACATCTCATGCTATAGAAAGGGTCTCAGGATTGGAATGGGAAGGACTTGGATATCACATCTCATGCTATAGGGAGGGTCTCAAGTTTGATATTAGAAGCATTGAGATATCATATCTCATGATATCGGAAGGGTCTCAGGATTGGAATGGGAAGGAGTTGGATATCACATCTCATGATAAAGGAAGGGTCTAAGGTTTGGAAGGGGAAGGATTTGGATATCACATCTCATGTTATAGGACGGGTCTCAGGTTTGGTATTAGAAGCATTGAGATATCAAGTCTCATGGTATAGGAAGGGGCTCAGAATTGGAATGGGAAGGAGTTGGATATCACATCTCAAGCTATAGGAAGGGTCTCAGGATTGGAATGGGAAGGACTTGGATATCACATCTCATGCTATAGGGAGTGTCTCAAGTTTGATATTAGAAGCATTGAGATATCACATCTCATGATATCGGAAGGGTCTCAGGATTGGAATGGGAAGGAGTTGGATATCACATCTCATGATAAAGGAAGGGTCTAAGGTTTGGAAGGGGAAGGATTTGGATATCACATCTCATGTTATAGGACGGGTCTCAGGTTTGGTATTAGAAGCATTGAGATATCAAGTCTCATGGTATAGGAAGGGGCTAAGAATTGGAATGGGAAGGAGTTGGATATCAAGTCTCATGGTATAGGAAGGGGCTCAGAATTGGAATGGGAAGGAGTTGGATATCACATCTCATGCTAAAGGGAGGGTCTCAGGTTTGGAAGGGGAAGGATTTGGATATAACATCTCATGTTATAGGAAGGATCTCAGGTTTGGTATTAGAAGCATTGAGATATCACATCTCAAGCTATCGGAAGGATCTCAGGTTTGGTATTAGAAGCATTGAGATATCACATCTCATGCTATCAGAAGGGTCTCAGGATTGGAAGGGGAAGGATTTGGATATCACATCTCATGTTATCGGAAGGATCTCAGGTTTGGTATTAGAAGTATTGAGATATCACATCTCATGCTATAGGAAGGGTCTCAGGATTGGAATGGGAGGGAGTTGGATATCACATCTCATGCTAAAGGAAGGGTCTCAGGTTTGGTAGAAGCATTGAGATATCACATCTCATGCTATAGGAAGGGTCTCAGGATTGGAATGGGAAGGACTTAGATATCACATATCATGCTATAGGGAGGGTCTCAGTTTTGATATTAGAAGCATTGAGATATCACATCTCATGCTATTCGAAGTGTCTCAGGATTGGAATGGGAAGGAGCTGGATTTCACATCTCATGCTAAAGGAAGGGTCTCAGGTTTGGAATGGGAAGGAGTTGGATATCACATCTCATGTTATAGGAAGGGTCTCAGGTTTGGTATAAGCATTGAGATATCACATCTCTGCTATCGGAAGTGTCTCAGGATTGGAATGGGAAGGAGTTGGATATCCCATCTCATGTTATAGGACGGGTCTCAGGTTTGTTATTAGAATCATTGAGATATCATATTGCATGCTGTAGGAAGGGTCTAAGGATTGGAATGGGAAGGACTTGGGTATCACATCTCATGCTATAGATAGGCTCTCAGGTTTGGAAAGGGAAGGAGTTGGATATCACATTTCATGTTAGAGGAAGGATCTCAGGTTCGGTATTAGAGGCATTGAGATATCACATCTCATGCTATAGGAAGGGTCTCAGGATTGGAATGGGAAGGAGTTGGGTATCACATCTCATGCTATAGGAAGGGTCTCAGGTTTGGTATAAGCATTGAGATTTCACATCTCATGCTATAGGAAGTGTCTCAGGATTGGAATGGGAAGGAGTTGGATATCACATCTCATGTTATAGGAAGGATCTCAGGTTTGGTATAAGCATTGAGATATCACATCTCTGCTATCGGAAGGGTCTCGGGATTGGAATGGGAAGGAGTTGGATATCCCATCTCATGTTATAGGAAGAGTCTCAGGTTTGGTATTAGAAGCATTGAGATATCACATCTCATGCTATAGGAAGTGTCTCAGGATTGGAATGGGAAGGACTTGGATATCACTACTCATGCTATAGGGAGGGTCTCAAGTTTGATATTAGAAGCATTGAGATATCACATCTCATGCTATAGGAAGGGTCTCAGGATTGGAATGGGAAGGAGTTGGATATCACATCTCATGCTATAGGAAGGGTCTCACGTTTGGTATAAGCAGTGAGATATCACATCTCATGATATAGGAAGGGTCTCAGGATTGGAATGTGAAGGAGTTGGATATCACATCTCATGTTATAGGAAGGATATCAGGTTTGGTATAAGCATTGAGATATCACATCTCTGCTATCGGAAGGGTCTCAGGATTGGAATGGGAAGGAGTTGGATATTCCCATCTCATGTTATAGGAAGGGTCTCAGGTTTGGTATTAGAAGCATTGAGATATCACATCTCATGCTGTATGAAGGGTCTCAGGATTGGGATGGGAAGGAGTTGGATATCACATCTCATGCTATAGGAAGGGTCTCAGGTTTGGAAGGGGAAGGATTTGGATATCACATCTCATGTTATAGGAAGGATCACAGGTTTGGTATTAGAAGCATTGAGATATCACATCTCATGCTATAGGAAGTGTCTCAGGATTGGAATGGGAAGGACTTGGATATCACATCTCATGCTGTAGGGAGGCTCTCAAGTTTGATATTAGAAGCATTGAGATATCACATCTCATGCTATAGGAAGGGTCTCAGGATTGGAATGGGAAGGAGTTGGATATCACATCTCATGCTATAGGAAGGGTCTCAGGTTTGGTATAAGCAGTGAGATATCACATCTCATGCTATAGGAAGTGTCTCAGGATTGGAATGGGAAGGAGTTGGATATCACATCTCATGTTATAGGAAGGATCTCAGGTTTGGTATAAGAATTGAGATATCACATCTCTGCTATCGGAAGGGTCTCAGGATTGGAATTTGAAGGAGTTGGATATTCCAATCTCATGTTATAGGAAGGGTCTCAGGTTTGGTATTAGAAGCATTGAGATATCACATCTCATGCTATAGGAAGGGTCTCAGGATTGGAATGGGAAGGACTTGGATATCACATCTCATGCTATAGGGAGGGTCTCAAGTTTGATATTAGAAGCATTGAGATATTACATCTCATGATATCGGAAGGGTCTCAGGATTGGAATGGGAAGGAGTTGGATATCACATCTCATGATAAAGGAAGGGTCTAAGGTTTGGAAGGGGAAGGATTTGGATATCACATCTCATGTTATAGGACGGGTCTCAGGTTTGGTATTAGAAGCATTGAGATATCAAGTCTCATGGTATAGGAAGGGGATCAGAATTGGAATGGGAAGGAGTTGGATGTCACATCTCAAGCTATAGGAAGGGTCTCAGGATTGGAATGGGAAGGACTTGGATATCACATCTCATGCTATAGGGAGGGTCTCAAGTTTGATATTAGAAGCATTGAGATATCACATCTCATGATATCGGAAGGGTCTCAGGATTGGAATGGGAAGGAGTTGGATATCACATCTCATCATAAAGGAAGGGTCTAAGGTTTGGAAGGGGAAGGATTTGGATATCACATCTCATGTTATAGGACGGGTCTCAGGTTTGGTATTAGAAGCATTGAGATATCAAGTCTCATGGTATAGGAAGGGGCTCAGAATTGGAATGGGAACGAGTTGGATATCAAGTCTCATGGTATAGGAAGGGGCTCAGAATTGGAATGGGAAGGAGTTGGATATCACATCTCATGCTAAAGGGAGGGTCTCAGGTTTGGAAGGGGAAGGATTTGGATATCACATCTCATGTTATAGGAAGGATCTCAGGTTTGGTATTAGAAGCATTGAGATATCACATCTCATGCTATCGGAAGGATCTCAGGTTTGGTATTAGAAGCATTGAGATATCACATCTCATGCTATCAGAAGGGTCTCAGGATTGGAAGGGGAAGGATTTGGATATCACATCTCATGTTATCGGAAGGATCTCAGGTTTGGTATTAGAAGTATTGAGATATCACAACTCATGCTATAGGAAGGGTCTCAGGATAGGAATGGGAGGGAGTTGGATATCACATCTCATGCTAAAGGAAGGGTCTCAGGTTTGGTAGAAGCATTGAGATATCACATCTCATGCTATAGGAAGGGTCTCAGGATTGGAATGGGAAGGAGTTGGATATCACATCTCATGCTATAGGAAGGGTCTCAGGTTTGGTATAAGCATTGAGATATCACATGTCATGCTATAGGAAGGGTCTCAGGATTGGAATGGGAAGGAGTTGTATATGACATCTCATGCCGTAGGAAGGGTCTCAGGTTTGGTATAAGCATTGAGATATCACATCTCATGCTATAGGAAGGGTCTCAGGATTGGAATGGGAAGGAGTTGGATATCACATCTCATGCTATAGGAAGGGTCTCAGGTTTGGTATAAGCATTGAGATATCACATCTCATGCTATAGGAAGGGTCTCAGGATTGGAATGGGAAGGAGTTGTATATGACATCTCATGCCGTAGGAAGGATCTCAGGTTTGATATAAGCATTGAGATATCACATCTCTGCTATCGGAAGGGTCTCAGGATTGGAATGGGAAGGAGTTGGATATCCCATCTCATGTTATAGGAAGAGTCTCAGGTTTGGTATTAGAAGCATTGAGATATCACATCTCATGCTATAGGAAGTGTCTCAGGATTGGAATGGGAAGGACTTGGATATCACATCTCATGCTATAGGGAGGCTCTCAAGTTTGATATTAGAAGCATTGAGATATCACATCTCTTGCTATAGGAAGGGTCTCAGGATTGGAATGGGAAGGAGTTGGATATCACATCTCATGTTATAGGAAGGATCTCAGGTTTGGTATAAGAATTGAGATATCACATCTCTGCTATCGGAAGGGTCTCAGGATTAGAATGGGAAGGAGTTGGATATTCCAATCTCATGTTATAGGAGGGTCTCAGGTTTGGTATTAGAAGCATTGAGATATCACATCTCATGCTTTAGGAAGGGTCTCAGGATTGGAATGGGAAGGACTTGGATATCACATCTCATGCTATAGGGAGGGTCTCAAGTTTGATATTAGAAGCATTGAGATATCACATCTCATGATATCGGAAGGGTCTCAGGATTGGAATGGGAAGGAGTTGGATATCACATCTCATGATAAAGGAAGGGTCTAAGGTTTGGAAGGGGAAGGATTTGGATATCACATCTCATGTTATAGGACGGGTCTCAGGTTTGGTATTAGAAGCATTGAGATATCAAGTCTCATGGTATAGGAAGGGGCTCAGAATTGGAATGGGAAGGAGTTGGATATCACATCTCAAGCTATAGGAAGGGTCTCAGGATTGGAATGGGAAGGACTTGGATATCACATCTCATGCTATAGGGAGTGTCTCAAGTTTGATATTAGAAGCATTGAGATATCACATCTCATGATATCGGAAGGGTCTCAGGATTGGAATGGGAAGGAGTTGGATATCACATCTCATGATAAAGGAAGGGTCTAAGGTTTGGAAGGGGAAGGATTTGGATATCACATCTCATGTTATAGGACGGGTCTCAGGTTTGGTATTAGAAGCATTGAGATATCAAGTCTCATGGTATAGGAAGGGGCTAAGAATTGGAATGGGAAGGAGTTGGATATCAAGTCTCATGGTATAGGAAGGGGCTCAGAATTGGAATGGGAAGGAGTTGGATATCACATCTCATGCTAAAGGGAGGGTCTCAGGTTTGGAAGGGGAAGGATTTGGATATAACATCTCATGTTATAGGAAGGATCTCAGGTTTGGTATTAGAAGCATTGAGATATCACATCTCAAGCTATCGGAAGGATCTCAGGTTTGGTATTAGAAGCATTGAGATATCACATCTCATGCTATCAGAAGGGTCTCAGGATTGGAAGGGGAAGGATTTGGATATCACATCTCATGTTATCGGAAGGATCTCAGGTTTGGTATTAGAAGTATTGAGATATCACATCTCATGCTATAGGAAGGGTCTCAGGATTGGAATGGGAAGGAGTTGGATATCACATCTCATGCTAAAGGAAGGGTCTCAGGTTTGGTAGAAGCATTGAGATATCACATCTCATGCTATAGGAAGGGTCTCAGGATTGGAATGGGAAGGACTTAGATATCACATATCATGCTATAGGGAGGGTCTCAGTTTTGATATTAGAAGCATTGAGATATCACATCTCATGCTATTCGAAGTGTCTCAGGATTGGAATGGGAAGGAGCTGGATATCACATCTCATGCTAAAGGAAGGGTCTCAGGTTTGGAATGGGAAGGAGTTGGATATCACATCTCATGTTATAGGAAGGGTCTCAGGTTTGGTATAAGCATTGAGATATCACATCTCTGCTATCGGAAGTGTCTCAGGATTGGAATGGGAAGGAGTTGGATATCCCATCTCATGTTATAGGACGGGTCTCAGGTTTGTTATTAGAATCATTGAGATATCATATTGCATGCTGTAGGAAGGGTCTAAGGATTGGAATGGGAAGGACTTGGATATCACATCTCATGCTATAGATAGGCTCTCAGGTTTGGAAAGGGAAGGAGTTGGATATCACATTTCATGTTAGAGGAAGGATCTCAGGTTCGGTATTAGAGGCATTGAGATATCACATCTCATGCTATAGGAAGGGTCTCAGGATTGGAATGGGAAGGAGTTGGGTATCACATCTCATGCTATAGGAAGGGTCTCAGGTTTGGTATAAGCATTGAGATTTCACATCTCATGCTATAGGAAGGGTCTCAGGATTGGAATGGGAAGGAGTTGGATATCACATCTCATGTTATAGGAAGGATCTCAGGTTTGGTATAAGCATTGAGATATCACATCTCTGCTATCGGAAGGGTCTCGGGATTGGAATGGGAAGGAGTTGGATATCCCATCTGATGTTATAGGAAGAGTCTCAGGTTTGGTATTAGAAGCATTGAGATATCACATCTCATGCTATAGGAAGTGTCTCAGGATTGGAATTGGAAGGACTTGGATATCACTACTCATGCTATAGGGAGGGTCTCAAGTTTGATATTAGAAGCATTGAGATATCACATCTCATGCTGTAGGAAGGGTCTCAGGATTGGAATGGGAAGGAGTTGGATATCACATCTCATGCTATAGGAAGGGTCTCACGTTTGGTATAAGCAGTGAGATATCACATCTCATGCTATAGGAAGGGTCTCAGGATTGGAATGGGAAGGAGTTGGATATCACATCTCATGTTATAGGAAGGATATCAGGTTTGGTATAAGCATTGAGATATCACATCTCTGCTATCGGAAGGGTCTCAGGATTGGAATGGGAAGGAGTTGGATATTCCCATCTCATGTTATAGGAAGGGTCTCAGGTTTGGTATTAGAAGCATTGAGATATCACATCTCATGCTGTATGAAGGGTCTCAGGATTGGAATGGGAAGGAGTTGGATATCACATCTCATGCTAAAGGGAGGGTCTCAGGTTTGGAAGGGGAAGGATTTGGATATCACATCTCATGTTATAGGAAGGATCACAGGTTTGGTATTAGAAGCATTGAGATATCACATCTCATGCTATCGGAAGTGTCTCAGGATTGGAATGGGAAGGAGTTGGATATCACATCTCATGCTATAGGAAGGGTCTCAGGTTTGGAACGGGAAGGAGTTGGATATCACATCTCATGTTATAGGAAGAGTCTCCGGTTTGGTATAAGCATTGAGATATCACATCTCTGCTATCGGAGGTGTCTCAGGATTGGGATGGGAAGGAGTTGGATATTACATCTCATGCTATAGGAAGGGTATCAGGTATGGAACGGGAAGGAGTTGGATATCCCATCTCATGTTATAGGACGGGTCTCAGGTTTGGTATTAGAAGCATTGAGATATCACATCGCATGCTGTAGGAAGGATCTCAGGTTTGGAATGGGAAGGAATTGGATATCACATCTCATGTCATAGGAAGTATCTCAGGTTTGGTATTAGAAGCATTGAGATATCACATCTCATGCTATAGGAATGGTCTCAGGATTGGAATGGGTAGGAGTTGGATATTACATTCTTGCTATAGGAAGGGTCTCATGTTTGGAATGGGAAGGAGTTGGATATCACATATGCTATAGGAAGGGTCTCAGGTTTGGAACGGGAAGGAGTTGGATATCACATCTCATGTTATAGGAAGGGTCTCAGGTTTGGTATAAGCATTGAGATATCACATCTCTGCTATCGGAGGTGGCTCAGGATTGGAATGGGAAGGAGTTGGATATCCCATCTCATGTTATAGGACGGGTTTCTGGTTTGGTATTAGAATCATTGAGATATCACATCGCATGCTGTAGGAAGGGTCTAAGGATTGGAATGGGATGGACTTGGATATCACATCTCATGCTATAGGTAGGCTCTCAGGTTTGGTATAAGCATTGAGATATCACATCTCATGCTATAGGAAGGGTCTCGGGATTGGAATGGGAAGGATTTGGATATCACATCTCATGCTATAGGAAGGGTCTCAGGTTTGGTATAAGCATGGAGATATCACTTCTCATGCTATAGGAAGTGTCTCAGGATTGGAATGGGAAGGAGTTGGATATCACATCTCATGTTATAGGAAGGATCTCAGGTTTGGTATTAGAAGCATTGAGACATCACATCTCATGCTATAGGAAGGGTCTCAGGATTGGAATGGGAAGGAGTTGGATATCACATCTCATGCTAAAGGGAGGGTCTCAGGTTTGGAAGGGGAAGGATTTGGATATTACATCTTGTGTTATAGGAATGATCTCAGGTTTGGTATTAGAAGCATTGAGATATCACATCTCATGCTATCGGAAGGATCTCAGGATTGGAATGGGAAGGAGTTCGATATCATATCTCATGCTATAGGAAGGGTCTCAGGATTGGAATGGGAAGGAGTTTTATATGACATCTCATGCCATAGGAAGGATCTCAGTTTTGGTTTTAGAAGCATTGAGACATCACATCTCATGTTATAGGAAGGGTCTCAGGATTGGAATGGGAAGGAGTTGGATATCACATCTCATGCTATAGGAAGGGTCTCAGGTTTGGTATAAGCATTGAGATATCACATCTCATGCTATAGGAAGGGTCTCAGGATTGGAATGGGAAGGAGTTGTATATGACATCTCATGCCACAGGAAGGGTCTCAGGTTTGGTATAAGCATTGAGATATCACATCTCTGCTATCGGAAGGGTCTCAGGATTGCAATGGGAAGGAGTTGGATATCCCATCTTATGTTATAGGAAGGGTCTCAGGTTTGGTATTAGAAGCATTGAGATATCACATCTCATGCTATAGGAAGGGTCTCAGGATTGGAATGGGAAGGACTTGGATATCACATCTCATGCTATAGGGAGGGTCTCACGTTTGGAAAGGGAAGGAGTTGGATATCACATTTCATGTTAGAGGTAGGATCTCAGGTTTGTTATTAGAGGCATTGAGATAGCACATCTCATGCTATCAGAAGGGTCTCAGGATTGGAATGGGAAGGAGTTGGATATCACATCTCATGCTAAAGGGAGGGTCTCAGGAATGGAAGGGGAAGGATTTGGATATCACATCTCATGTTATAGGAAGGATCTCAGGTTTGGTATTAGAAGCATTGAGATATCACATCTCATGCTATCGGAAGGATCTCAGGTTTGGTATTAGAGGCATTGAGATATCACATCTCATGCTAAAGGGAGGGTCTCGGGTTTGGAAGGGAAAGGATTTGGATATCACATCTCTTGTTATAGGAAGGATCACAGGTTTGGTATTAGAAGCATTGAGATATCACATCTCATGCTATCGGAAGGGTCTCAGGATTGGAATGGGAAGGAGTTGGATATCACATCTCATGCTATAGGAAGGGTCTCAGGTTTGGAACGGGAAGGAGTTGGATATCACATCTCATGTTATAGGAAGAGTCTCAGGTTTGGTATAAGCATTGAGATATCACATCTCTGCTATCGGAGGTGTCTCAGGATTGGGATGGGAAGGAATTGGATATCACATCTCATGCTATAGGAAGGGTATCAGTTTTGGAACATGAAGGATTTGGATATCACATCTCATGTTATTGGACCGGTCTCAGGTTTGGTATTAGAAGCATTGAGATATCAAGTCTCATGGTATAGGACGGGAGTTTGATATCACATCTCATGCCATGGTATGGGTCTCAGGTTTTGTAGAAGCATTGGCATATCACATCTCATGCTATCGGAAGGGTATCAGGATTGGATTTGGAAGGAGTTGGATATCCCATCTCATGCTATAGGAAGGGTCTCAGGAATGGAATGGGAAGGACTTGGATATCACATCTCATGCTGTAGGAAGGCTCTCAGGTTTGGAAAGGGAAGGAGTTGGATATCACATTTCATGTTAGAGGTAGGATCTCAGGTTTGGTATTAGAGACATTGAGATATCACACCTCATGCTATCAGAAGTGTTAGGAAAGATTTCGTAATTGTAGGTAATTTTCCTTCCATGTGGCAACCCCTAAACTTTTTGCTGTTGTTTTTCACCTTGTTCTTGACTTTGCCAGAGAAGTGCAGCCTTCTGCTGCACTCCTCTGGGCTTTCGCTCCTTTTCTCATGGGGAAACTGACATGCCCTTAAGACAGTCAGTACCGGGGAACGCTGTTTCCCGTAGTTTCTTTTATCATGTTGCGGCTTTAGTGCAACATGACACAAGAGGCCACTGTAAGCTAAGTTACAGCTCTCTTGGGTCTCTAGCCTTCTACGGGCCCTAGATACTCGTTTAGGATTGTATCTGATCGGTGCAAGTAATTCAGGGACGGGAATGGTGGCAGCGATCGTTTTCTTGTGTTTTGAGCTCCTTTTGGCGTTCTAAGCGCATTTCTCGCGCTTAACCCAAAATGGTGGCCTGGCTCCCAAAATGGCCAGACCACGAGGCTCCTTTGTCCTGTCCGCTGACCGTCTTGCTCCCTTCACCTTTCCCAGGTCGAGCCGACCCGGGGCCTTCCTTATTTGGGCATGTACTTTCCCGCGAAACACGGATGCTTTTGCGGGCTTCTACATGTCGTGTGTGTGCCTCCAGGATGTGGGCTGGGATGTCTGGTCCCAATACACATCCTGGGTGCCAGAGAGTCTAGGGTGGTGTGAATGCCTGGGACCACCGTGGTCCGTGATTGGTCCACGAATGGTGTGAGTGTTGATGAGCGGATCTCCCATCGGGTCCCCTCCGTTTTGGCGCGAAGGGAACCGTGGATAAGAGGGGGCTGGAAACACCACTACCATGTCGATCTCCTGAGTTCTCACGAACGAAGGAATACAGGAGCCAAGTATCCTGCAACCAAGAGGCTGGACCGAGGAATCGCTGGTGACCCGCTGAAGGACTCCTCCTTTGCACTGCTGTCGTCCTGTGAAACCCTTTCCTCCTTTGATCGAACCAGAAGGCCTGTACTGGTGCTTCGACCTTTGGAATAGCAGGAACAGCTATTCTCGGCAACTTCATCATCTCCTGCCAGTAAGCCTTTGGAAGCGTCTCTGGGCCATCCAGTTGACTGACCAGCTTACACGGGAGTCCTGCTCTGTAACCGCCGCCAGGTTGTGTAGTATCTCGAGTCCTTGTCACTCTCCCACGCTTCGTACTCTTGACGTTCCCAGGTCTGAAGGGAGGAGTGGACATTTGGCTCAGATACACACGGCCGCTCCGTTGCCCTGCTGCGGCAACAAACTGTGCAGGTTTCTTCGATTGGGACGTCTTTTTGCTCTACACGACGACGAGGCGTTCCCTGCTCTTCTGAACCTGCCAGCTGCTGAAACTGACGCGGAGAAGCCTGGGTCTGCTTGCATCGGGGACCGGTGAGTAGCATAGCTAGGATCTGGTCGCCCTCCTGCAGGAGCCCATTGCTTTTCCCCGCTGTGTAAAACAGCACCCTTGTCCGTACTCGCGCTCTGCTTCTGCCCACTGTGGAGGCTGCGCTTGAGTCGCTGAACTTGTTCTTCTTCTTTCGTGCACTAAACTGAACTGCCTGACTTCCTTCAAAGAGCTTCTCCTTTTGCCCGTTGGCACCAGCGCGTGCAGGTACTTTGAGCACAAGGCTCCACTCTTCGCAGGGCTCGGACTTCCATCTAGTTAGGTGCCTCTGAAGGCGAACTGAGTCTAAGCATTATATCGCACTGCCTGTTTTCCTTCCCTTTTAGGTGGACTACACATTTCGTGCCTATAACGCTTGCGACTGTCGTATTTGTATATATATTGTGTGGATATGGTATGTGTTGGTTTAATATTGTGATATTGTGATTTTCTCGCTACGGTCATTGTTTTAAAGGCCTTAAAATAAATGTGTATATATTTTTTATATAACAACTGTTTGGAGTAGTTTGTAAGTGATCTTGCTTTGTGGGCTCATTACGAGCTTTCAGTCACCCTCACCCCTCTTGAGACCTAGTCTTGCCCGCCGCGATCGCTACCTTGATTGGTCTGGCTCGTCCAGAGGTTACCCTGTTCCAAGTAACTAGGTTGGCCTTCTGAACTTCTGCGCCACCAGGACAGAGTTCAGAAATCCGTCTTAACAAGAAGGGTATCAGGATTGGAATGGGAAGGAGTTGGATATCACATCTCATGCTAAAGGGAGGGTCTCAGGTTTGGAAGGGGAAGGATTTGGATATCACATCTCATGTTATAGGAAGGATCTCAGGTTTGGTATTAGAAGCATTGAGATATCACATCTCATGCTATCGGAAGGATCTCAGGTTTGGTATTAAAAGCATTGAGATAGCACATCTCATGCTATAGGAAGGGTCTCAGGATTGGAATGGGAAGGAGTTGGATATCACATCTCATGTTATAGGAAGGATCTCAGGTTTGGTATTAGAAGCATTGAGATATCACATCTCATGCTAAAGGAAGGGTCTCAGGATTGGAATGGGAAGGAGTTGGATATCACATCTCATGCTAAAGGAAGGTTCTCAGTTTTGGTAGAAGCATTGCGATATCACATCTCATGCTATAGGAAGGGTCTCAGGATTGGAATCGGAAGGAGTTGGATATCACATCTCATGCTATAGGAAGGGTCTCAGGTTTGGTATAAGCATTGAAATATCACATCTCTGCTATCGGAAGGGTCTCAAGATTGGAATGGGAAGGACTTAGATATCACATCTCATGCTATAGGGAGGGTCTCAGTTTTGATATCAGAAGCATTGAGATATCACATCTCATGCTATCGGAAGGGTCTCAGGATTGGAATGGGAGGAGCTGGATATCACATCTCATGCTAAAGGAAGGGTCTCAGGTTTGGAAGGGGAAGGATTTGGATATCACATCTCATGTTATAGGACGGGTCTCAGGTTTGGTATTAGAAGCATTGTGATATCACATCTCATGCTATAGGAAGTGTCTCAGGATTGGAATGGGAAGGAGTTGGATATCACATCTCATGCTATAGGAAGGGTTTCAGGTTTGGTAGAAGCATTGAGATATCACATCTCGTGCTATGGGAAGAGTCTCAGGTTTGGGAAGGGAAGGATTTGGATTTCACATTTCATGTTATAGGATGGTTCTCATGTTTGGTTTTTGAAGCATTGAGATATCACATCTCATGCTATCGGAAGGGTCTCAGGTTTGGAATGGGAAGGAGTTGGATATCACATCTCATGTTATAGGAAGGATCTCAGGTTTGGTATCAGAAGCATTGAGATATCACATCTCATGCTATAGGAAGGGTTTCAGGATTGGAATGGCAAGGAGTTGGATATCACATCTCATGCTAAAGGAAGGGTCTCAGGTTTGATAGAAGCATTGAGATATCACATCTCATGCTATAGGAAGGAACTCAGGATTGGAATGGGAAGGAGTTGGATATCACATCTCATGCCATAGGAAGGGTTATCAGGTTTGGTATAAACATTGAGATATCACATCTCATGCTATAGGAAGGATCTCAGGTTTGGTATTAGAAGCATTGAGACATCAGATCTCATGCTATAGGAAGGGTCTCAGGTTTGGTATAAGCATTGAGATATCACCACATCCCATGCTATAGGAAGGGTCTCAGGATTGGAATTGGAAGTTGTATATGACATCTCATGCCATAGGAAGGATCTCAGGTTTGGTATAAGCATTGAGATATCACATCTCTGCTATCGGAAGGGTATCAGGATTGGAATGGGAAGGAGTTGGATATCCCATCTCATGTTATAGGAAGAGTCTCAGGTTTGGTATTAGAAGCATTGAGACATCACATCTCATGCTATAGGAAGGGTCTCAGGATTGGAATGGGAAGGAGTTGGATATCCCATCTCATGTTATAGGAAGGGTCTCAAGTTTGATATTAGAAGCATTGAGATATCACATCTCATGATATCGGAAGGGTCTCAGGATTAGAATGGGAAGGAGTTGGATATCACATCTCATGATAAAGGAAGGGTCTCAGGATTGGAATGGGAAGGACTTGGATATCACATCTCATGCTATAGGAAGGCTCTCAGGTTTGGAAGGGGAAGGAGTTGGATACCACATTTCATGTTAGAGGTAGAATCGCAGGTTTGGAATTAGAGGCATTGAGATATCACATCTCATGCTATCAGAAGGGTCTCAGGATTGGGATGGGAAGGCGTTGGATATCACATCTCATGCTAAAGGGAGGGTCTCAGATTTGGAAGGGGAAGGATTTGGATATCACATCTCATGTTATAGGAAGGATCTCAGGTTTGGTATTAGAAGCATTGAGATATCACTTCTCATGCTATCGGAAGGATCTCAGGTTTAGTATTAGAGGCATTGAAACATCACATCTCATGCTATCGGAAGGGTATCAGGATTGGATTTGGAAGTAGTTGGATATCCCATCTCATGCTATCTACCAAACCTGAGACCCTTCCTTTAGCATGAGATGTGATATCCAACTCCTTCCCATTCCAATCCTGAGACCCTTCCTATAGCATGAGATGTGATATCTCAATGCTTCTAATACCAAACCTGAGACCCTTCCTATAGCATGAGATGGGAAATGTGATATCCAACTCCTTCCCCTTCCAAACCTGAGAGCCTTCCTATAGCATGAGATGTGATATCCAACTCCTTCCCATTCCAATCCTGAGACCCTTATTATACCATGAGATGTCATATCTCAATGCTTCTAATACCAAACCTGAGACCGTCCTAAAACATGAGATGTGAGATCCAAATCCTTCCCCTTCCAAACCTGAGACCTTTCCTTTAGCATGAGATGTGATATCCAACTCCTTACCATTCCAATCCTGAGACCCTTCCGATAGCATGAGATGTGCTATCTCAATGCTTCTAATATCAAACCTGAGATTCTACCTCTAACATGAAATGTGATATCCAACTCCTTCCCCTTCCAAACCTGAGCCCCTTCCTATAGCATGAGATGGGATATCCAACTACTTCCAAATCCAATCCTGATACCCTTACGATAGCATGAGATGTGATATTTCAATGCCTCTAATACTAAACCTGAGATCCTTCCGATAGCATGAGAAGTGATATCTCAATGCTTCTAATACCAAACCTGAGATCCTTCCTATAACATGAGATGTGATATCCAAGTCCTTCCCATTCCAATCCTGAGACCCTTCCTTTATCATGAGATGTGATATCCAACTCCTTCCCATTCCAATCCTGAGACCTTTCCGATATCATGAGATGTGATATCTCAATGCTTCTAATATCAAACTTGAGACCCTCCCTACAGCATGAGATGTGATATCCAAGTCCTTCCCATTCCAATCCTGAGACCCTTCCTATAGCATGAGATGTGATATCTCAATGCTTCTAATACCAAACCTGAGACCCTTCCTATGACATGAGATGGGATATCCAACTCCTTCCCATTCCAATCCTGAGACCCTTCGGATAGCAGAGATATGATATCTCAATGCTTATACCAAGCCTGAGACCCTTCCTACAGCATGAGATGTGATATCCAAGTCCTTCCCATTCCAATCCTGAGACCCTTCCTATAGCATGAGATGTGATATCTCAATGCTTCTAATACCAAACCTGAGACCCTTCCTATGACATGAGATGGGATATCCAACTCCTTCCCATTCCAATCCTGAGACCCTTCCTATAGCATGAGATGTGATGTCTCAATGCTTCTAATACCAAACCTGAGATCCTTCCTATAACATGAGATGTGATATCCAACTCCTTCCCATTCCAATCCTGAGACCCTTCCTATAGCATGAGATGTGATATTTCACTGCTTATACCAAACCTGAGACCCTTCCTATAGCATGAGATGTGATATCCAACTCCTTCCCATTCCAATCCTGAGACCCTTCCTATAGCATGAGATGTGATATCTCAATGCTTCTAATATCAAACTTGAGACCCTCCCTATAGCATGAGACGTGATATCCAACTCCTTCCCATTCCAATCCTGAGACTCTTCCTATAGCATGAGATGTGATATCTCAATGCTTCTACCAAACCTGAGACCCTTCCTATAACATGAGATGGGATATCCAACTCCTTCCCATTCCAATCCTCAGACACTTCCTATAGCATGAGATGTGATATCTCAATGCTTCTAATACCAAACCTGAGACCCTTCCTATGGCATGAGATTTGATATCAAACTCCTTCCCATTCCAATCCTGAGACCCTTCCTATAGCATGAGATATGATATCCAACTCCTTCCCATTCCAATCCTGAAACCCTTCCTATACCATGAGATGTGATATCTTAATGCTTCTAATACCAAACCTGAGACCCGTCCTATAACATGAGATGTGATATCCAAATCCTTCCCCTTCCAAACCTGAGACCCTTCCGATAGCAGAGATGTGATATCTCAATGCTTATACCAAACCTGAGACCCTTCCTATGGCATGAGATGTGGTATCCAACTCCTTCCCATTTCAATCCTGAGACCCTTCCGATGGCATGAGATGTGATATCTCAATGCTTCTAATATCAAAACTGAGACCCTCCCTATAGCATGAGATGTGATATCTAAGTCCTTCCCATTCCAATCCTGAGTCCCTTCCGATAGCAGAGATGTGATATCTCAATGCTTATACCAAACCTGAGACCCTTCCTATGGCATGAGATGTGGTATCCAACTCCTTCCCATTTCAATCCTGAGACCCTTCCTATAGCATGAGATGTGATATCTCAATGCTTCTACCAAACATGAGACCCTTCCTTTAGCATGAGATGTGATATCCATCTCCTTCCCATTCCAATCCTGAGACCCTTCCTATAGCATGAGATGTGATATCTCAATGCTTCTAATACCAAACCTGAGATCCTTCCGATAACATGAGATGTGATATCCAAATCCTTCCCCTTCCAAACCTGAGACCCTCCCTTTAGCATGAGATGTGATATCCAACTCCTTCCCATTCCAATCCTGAGACCCTTCTGATAGCATGAGATGTGATATCTCAATTCTTCTAATACTAAACCTGAGATCCTTCCGATAGCATAAGAAGTGATGTCTCAATGCTTCTAATACCAAACCTGGGACCCGTCCTATAACATGAGATATTATATCCAAATCCTTCCCATTCCAATCCTGAAACCCTTCCTTTAGCATGAGATGTGATATCTCAATGTTTCTAATAAAAAACCTGAGACCCTTCCTATAGCAAGAGATGTGATATCCAGCTCCTTCCCATTCCAATCCTGAGACCCTTCCGATAGCATGAGATGTGATATCTCAATGCTTCTAATATCAAAACTGAAACCCTCCCTATAGCATGAGATGTGATATCTAAGTCCTTCCCATTCCAATCCTGAGACCCTTCCGATAGCAGAGATGTGATATCTCAATGCTTATACTAAACCTGAGACCCTTCCTATGGCATGAGATGTGATATCCAACTCCTTCCCATTTCAATCCTGAGACCCTTCCTATAGCATGAGATGTGATATCTCAATGCTTCTACCAAACATGAGACCCTTCCTTTAGCATGAGATGTGATATCCATCTCCTTCCCATTCCAATCCTGAGACCCTTCCTATAGCATGAGATGTGATATCTCAATGCTTCTAATACCAAACCTGAGATCCTTCCGATAACATGAGATGTGATATCCAAATCCTTCCCCTTCCAAACCCGAGACCCTCCCTTTAGCATGAGATGTGATATCCAACTCCTTCCCATTCCAATCCTGAGACCCTTCTGATAGCATGAGATGTGATATCTCAATGCTTCTAATACTAAACCTGAGATCCTTCCGATAGCATGAGAAGTGATATCTCAATGCTTCTAATACCAAACCTGGGACCCGTCCTATAACATGAGATATGATATCCAAATCCTTCCCATTCCAATCCTGAAACCCTTCCTTTAGCATGAGATGTGATATCTCAATGTTTCTAATAAAAAACCTGAGACCGTTCCTATAGCATGACAAGGGATATCCAACTCCTTCCCATTCCAATCCTGAGACCCTTCCTATAGCAAGAGATGTGATATCCAAATCCTTCCCATTACAATCCTGAGATGCTTCCTATAACATGAGATGTGATACCCAATTATTTCCCATTCCAAACCTGAGACCCTTCCTATTGGATGAGATGTGATATCCAACACCTTCCCATTCCAATCCTGACACCCTTCCTATATCATGAGATGTGATATCTCAATGCGTCTAATACCAAACCTGGGACTCGTCCTATAACATGAGATATGATATCCAAATCCTTCCCCTTCCAAACCTGAGACCCTTCCTTTAGCATGAGATGTGATATCCAAATCCTTCCCATTCCAATCCTGAAACCCCTCCTATAGCATGAGATGTGATATCTCAATGTTTCTAATAAAAAACTGAGACCCTTCCTATAGCAAGAGATGTGATATCCAAATCCTTCCCATTTCAATCCTGAGACCCTACCTATAACATGAGATGTGATATCCAACTCCTTCCCATTCCAACCTGAGACCCTTCCTATAACATGAGATGTGATATCCAACTCCTTCCCATTCCAATCCTGAAACCCTTCCTATAGCATGAGATGTGATATCTCAATGTTTCTAATAAAAAACCTGAGACCCTTCCAATAGCAAGAGATGTGCTATCCAAATCCTTCCCATTCCAATCCTGAGACCCTTCCTATAACATGAGATGTGATATCCAACTCCTTCCCATTCCAACCTGAGACGTTTCCTATAGCATGAGAAGGGATATCCAACTCCTTCCCATTCCAATCCTGAGACCCTTCCTATAGCAAGAGATGTGATATCCAAATCCTTCCCATTCCAATCCTGAGATCCTTCCTATAACATGAGATGTGATACCCAATTATTTCCCATTCCAAACCTGAGACCCTTCCTATTGGATGAGATGTGATATCCAACACCTTCCCATTCCAATCCTGACACCCTTCCTATACCATGAGATGTGATATCTCAATGCTTCTAATACCAAACCTGGGACCCGTCCTATAACATGAGATATGATATCCAAATCCTTCCCCTTCCAAACCTGAGACCCTTCCTTTAGCATGAGATGTGATATCCAAATCCTTCCCATTCCAATCCTGAAACCCCTCCTATAGCATGAGATGTGATATCTCAATGTTTCTAATAAAAAACTGAGACCCTTCCTATAGCAAGAGATGTGATATCCAAATCCTTCCCATTTCAATCCTGAGACCCTACCTATAGCATGAGATGTGATATCCAACTCCTTCCCATTCCAACCTGAGACCGTTCCTATAGCATGAGAAGGGATATCCAACTCCTTCCCATTCCAATCCTGAGACCCTTCCTATAGCAAGAGATGTGATATCCAAATCCTTCCCATTCCAATCCTGAGATGCTTCCTATAACATGAGATGTGATACCCAATTATTTCCCATTCCAAACCTGAGACCCTTCCTATTGGATGAGATGTGATATCCAACACCTTCCCATTCCAATCCTGACACCCTTCCTATACCATGAGATGTGATATCTCAATGCGTCTAATACCAAACCTGGGACTCGTCCTATAACATGAGATATGATATCCAAATCCTTCCCCTTCCAAACCTGAGACCCTTCCTTTAGCATGAGATGTGATATCCAAATCCTTCCCATTCCAATCCTGAAACCCCTCCTATAGCATGAGATGTGATATCTCAATGTTTCTAATAAAAAACTGAGACCCTTCCTATAGCAAGAGATGTGATATCCAAATCCTTCCCATTTCAATCCTGAGACCCTACCTATAACATGAGATGTGATATCCAAATCCTTCCCATTCCAACCTGAGACCCTTCCTATAACATGAGATGTGATATCCAACTCCTTCCCATTCCAATCCTGAAACCCTTCCTATAGCATGAGATGTGATATCTCAATGTTTCTAATAAAAAACCTGAGACCCTTCCAATAGCAAGAGATGTGCTATCCAAATCCTTCCCATTCCAATCCTGAGACCCTTCCTATAACATGAGATGTGATATCCAACTCCTTCCCATTCCAACCTGAGACGTTTCCTATAGCATGAGAAGGGATATCCAACTCCTTCCCATTCCAATCCTGAGACCCTTCCTATAGCAAGAGATGTGATATCCAAATCCTTCCCATTCCAATCCTGAGATCCTTCCTATAACATGAGATGTGATACCCAATTATTTCCCATTCCAAACCTGAGACCCTTCCTATTGGATGAGATGTGATATCCAACACCTTCCCATTCCAATCCTGACACCCTTCCTATACCATGAGATGTGATATCTCAATGCTTCTAATACCAAACCTGGGACCCGTCCTATAACATGAGATATGATATCCAAATCCTTCCCCTTCCAAACCTGAGACCCTTCCTTTAGCATGAGATGTGATATCCAAATCCTTCCCATTCCAATCCTGAAACCCCTCCTATAGCATGAGATGTGATATCTCAATGTTTCTAATAAAAAACTGAGACCCTTCCTATAGCAAGAGATGTGATATCCAAATCCTTCCCATTTCAATCCTGAGATCCTACCTATAGCATGAGATGTGATATCCAACTCCTTCCCATTCCAACCTGAGACCCTTCCTATAACATGAGATGTGATATCCAACTCCTTCCCATTCCAATCCTGAAACCCTTCCTATAGCATGAGATGTGATATCTCAATGTTTCTAATAAAAAACCTGAGACCCTTCCAATAGCAAGAGATGTGATATCCAAATCCTTCCCATTCCAATCCTGAGACCCTTCCTATAACATGAGATGTGATATCCAACTCCTTCCCATACCAACCTGAGACCCTTCCTATTGCATGAGAAGGGATATCCAACTCCTTCCCATTCCAATCCTGAGACCCTTCCTATAGCAAGAGATGTGATATCCAAATCCTTCCCATTCCAATCCTGAGATCCTTCCTATAACATGAGATGTGATATCTCAATGCTTCTAATACCAAACCTGAGACCCTTCCTATGACATGAGATGGGATATCCAACTCCTTCCCATTCCAATCCTGAGACCCTTCGGGTAGCATAGATGTGATATCTCAATGCTTATACCAAGCCTGAGACCCTTCCTATGGCATGAGATGTGATATCCAACTCCTTCCCATTCCAATCCTGAGACCCTTCCTATAGCATGAGATGTGATGTCTCAATGCTTCTAATACCAAACCTGAGATCCTTCCTATAACATGAGATGTGATATCCAACTCCTTCCCATTCCAATCCTGAGACCCTTCCTATAGCATGAGATGTGATATCTCACTGCTTATACCAAACCTGAGACCCTTCCTATAGCATGAGATGTGATATCCAACTCCTTCCCATTCCAATCCTGAGACCCTTCCTATAGCATGAGATGTGATATCTCAATGCTTCTAATATCAAACTTGAGACCCTCCCTATAGCATGAGACGTGATATCCAACTCCTTCCCATTCCAATCCTGAGACTCTTCCTATAGCATGAGATGTGATATCTCAATGCTTCTACCAAACCTGAGACCCTTCCTATAACATGAGATGGGATATCCAACTCCTTCCCATTCCAATCCTCAGACACTTCCTATAGCATGAGATGTGATATCTCAATGCTTCTAATACCAAACCTGAGACCCTTCCTATGGCATGAGATTTGATATCAAACTCCTTCCCATTCCAATCCTGAGACCCTTCCTATAGCATGAGATATGATATCCAACTCCTTCCCATTCCAATCCTGAAACCCTTCCTATACCATGAGATGTGATATCTTAATGCTTCTAATACCAAACCTGAGACCCGTCCTATAACATGAGATGTGATATCCAAATCCTTACCCTTCCAAACCTGAGACCCTTCCTTTAGCATGAGATGTGATATCCAGCTCCTTCCCATTCCAATCCTGAGACCCTTCCGATAGCATGAGATGTGATATCTCAATGCTTCTAATATCAAAACTGAGACCCTCCCTATAGCATGAGATGTGATATCTAAGTCCTTCCCATTCCAATCCTGAGACCCTTCCAATAGCAGAGATGTGATATCTCAATGCTTATACCAAACCCGAGACCCTTCCTATGGCATGAGATGTGATATCCAACTCCTTCCCATTTCAATCCTGAGACCCTTCCTATAGCATGAGATGTGATATCTCAATGCTTCTACCAAACATGAGACCCTTCCTTTAGCATGAGATGTGATATCCATCTCCTTCCCATTCCAATCCTGAGACCCTTCCTATAGCATGAGATGTGATATCTCAATGCTTCTAATACCAAACCTGAGATCCTTCCGATAACATGAGATGTGATATCCAAATCCTTCCCCTTCCAAACCTGAGACCCTCCCTTTAGCATGAGATGTGATATCCAACTACTTCCCATTCCAATCCTGAGACCCTTCTGATAGCATGAGATGTGATATCTCAATGCTTCTAATACCAAACCTGGGACCCGTCCTATAACATGAGATATTATATCCAAATCCTTCCCATTCCAATCCTGAAACCCTTCCTTTAGCATGAGATGTGATATCTCAATGTTTCTAATAAAAAACCTGAGACCCTTCCTATAGCAAGAGATGTGATATCCAAATCCTTCCCATTCCAATCCTGAGACCCTTCCTATAACATGAGATGTGATATCCAACTCCTTCCCATTCCAATCCTGAAACCCTTCCTATAGCATGAGATGTGGTATCTCAATTTTTCTAATAAAAAACCTGAGACCCTTCCAATAGCAAGAGATGTGATATCCAAATCCTTCCCATTCCAATCCTGAGACCCTTCCTATAACATGAGATGTGATATCCAACTCCTTCCCATTCCAACCTGAGACCCTTCCTATAGCATGAGAAGGGATATCCAACGCCTTCCCATTCCAATCCTGAGACCCTTCCTATAGCAAGAGATGTGATATCCAATTCCTTCCCATTCCAATCCTGAGATCCTTCCTATAACATGAGATGTGATACCCAATTATTTCCCATTCCAAACCTGAGACCCTTCCTATTGGATGATATCCAACACCTTCCCATTCCAATCCTGACACCCTTCCTATACCATGAGATGTGATATCTCAATGCTTCTAATACCAAACCTGGGACCCGTCCTATAACATGAGATATGATATCCAAATCCTTCCCCTTCCAAACCTGAGACCCTTCCTTTAGCATGAGATGTGATATCCAAATCCTTCCCATTCCAATCCTGAAACCCCTCCTATAGCATGAGATGTGATATCTCAATGTTTCTAATAAAAAACTGAGACCCTTCCTATAGCAAGAGATGTGATATCCAAATCCTTCCCATTTCAATCCTGAGACCCTACCTATAACATGAGATGTGATATCCAACTCCTTCCCATTCCAACCTGAGACCCTTCCTATAGCATGAGATGTGATGTCTCAATGCTTCTAATACCAAACCTGAGATCCTTCCTATAACATGAGATGTGATATCCAACTCCTTCCCATTCCAATCCTGAGGTCCTTCCTATAGCATGAGATGTGATATCTCACTGCTTATACCAAACCTGAGACCCTTCCTATAGCATGAGATGTGATATCCAACTCCTTCCCATTCCAATCCTGAGACCCTTCCTATAGCATGAGATGTGATATCTCAATGCTTCTAATATCAAACTTGAGACCCTCCCTATAGCATGAGACGTGATATCCAACTCCTTCCCATTCCAATCCTGAGACTCTTCCTATAGCATGAGATGTGATATCTCAATGCTTCTACCAAACCTGAGACCCTTCCTATAACATGAGATGGGATATCCAACTCCTTCCCATTCCAATCCTCAGACACTTCCTATAGCATGAGATGTGATATCTCAATGCTTCTAATACCAAACCTGAGACCCTTCCTATGGCATGAGATTTGATATCAAACTCCTTCCCATTCCAATCCTGAGACCCTTCCTATAGCATGAGATATGATATCCAACTCCTTCCCATTCCAATCCTGAAACCCTTCCTATACCATGAGATGTGATATCTTAATGCTTCTAATACCAAACCTGAGACCCGTCCTATAACATGAGATGTGATATCCAAATCCTTCCCCTTCCAAACTTGAGACCCTTCCTTTAGCATGAGATGTGATATCCAGCTCCTTCCCATTCCAATCCTGAGACCCTTCCGATAGCATGAGATGTGATATATCAATGCTTCTAATATCAAAACTGAGACCCTCCCTATAGCATGAGATGTGATATCTAAGACCTTCCCATTCCAATCCTGAGACCCTTCCGATAGCAGAGATGTGATATCTCAATGCTTATACCAAACCTGAGACCCTTCCTATGGCATGAGATGTGATATCCAACTCCTTCCCATTTCAATCCTGAGACCCTTCCTATAGCATGAGATGTGATATCTCAATGCTTCTACCAAACATGAGACCCTTCCTTTAGCATGAGATGTGATATCCATCTCCTTCCCATTCCAATCCTGAGATCCTTCCTATAGCATGAGATGTGATATCTCAATGCTTCTAATACCAAACCTGAGATCCTTCCGATAACATGAGATGTGATATCCAAATCCTTCCCCTTCCAAACCTGAGACCCTCCCTTTAGCATGAGATGTGATATCCAACTCCTTCCCATTCCAATCCTGAGACCCTTCTGATAGCATGAGATGTGATATCTCAATGCTTCTAATACTAAACCTGAGATCCTTCCGATAGCATGAGAAGTGATATCTCAATGCTTCTAATACCAAACCTGGGACCCGTCCTATAACATGAGATATTATATCCAAATCCTTCCCATTCCAATCCTGAAACCCTTCCTTTAGCATGAGATGTGATATCTCAATGTTTCTAATAAAAAACCTGAGACCCTTCCTATAGCAAGAGATGTGATATCCAGCTCCTTCCCATTCCAATCCTGAGACCCTTCCGATAGCATGAGATGTGATATCTCAATGCTTTTTATATCAAAATTGAGACCCTCCCTATAGCATGAGATTTGATATCTAAGTCCTTCGCATTCCAATCCTGAGACCCTTCCGATAGCAGAGATGTGATATCTCAATGCTTATACCAAACCTGAGACCCTTCCTATGGCATGAGATGTGATATCCAACTCCTTCCCATTTCAATCCTGAGACCCTTCCTACAGCATGAGATGTGATATCTCAATGCTTCTACCAAACATGAGACCCTTCCTTTATCATGAGATGTGATATCCATCTCCTTCCCATTCCAATCCTGAGACCCTTCCTATAGCATGAGATGTGATATCTCAATGCTTCTAATACCAAACCTGAGATCCTTCCGATAACATGAGATGTGATATCCAAATCCTTCCCCTTCCAAACCTGAGACCCTCCCTTTAGCATGAGATGTGATATCCAACTCCTTCCCATTCCAATCCTGAGACCCTTCTGATAGCATGAGATGTGATATCTCAATGCTTCTAATACTAAACCTGAGATCCTTCCGATAGCATGAGAAGTGATATCTCAATGCTTCTAATACCAAACCTGGGACCCGTCCTATAACATGAGATATTATATCCAAATCCTTCCCATTCCAATCCTGAAACCCTTCCTTTAGCATGAGATGTGATATCTCAATGTTTCTAATAAAAAACCTGAGACCCTTCCTATAGCAAGAGATGTGATATCCAGCTCCTTCCCATTCCAATCCTGAGACCCTTCCGATAGCATGAGATGTGATATCTCAATGCTTTTTATATCAAAATTGAGACCCTCCCTATAGCATGAGATTTGATATCTAAGTCCTTCGCATTCCAATCCTGAGACCCTTCCGATAGCAGAGATGTGATATCTCAATGCTTATACCAAACCTGAGACCCTTCCTATGGCATGAGATGTGATATCCAACTCCTTCCCATTTCAATCCTGAGACCCTTCCTATAGCATGAGATGTGATATCTCAATGCTTCTACCAAACATGAGACCCTTCCTTTATCATGAGATGTGATATCCATCTCCTTCCCATTCCAATCCTGAGACCCTTCCTATAGCATGAGATGTGATATCTCAATGCTTCTTATACCAAACCTGAGATCCTTCCGATAACATGAGATGTGATATCCAAATCCTTCCCCTTCCAAACCTGAGACCCTCCCTTTAGCATGAGATGTGATATCCAACTCCTTCCCATTCCAATCCTGAGACCCTTCTGATAGCATGAGATGTGATATCTCAATGCTTCTAATACTAAACCTGAGATCCTTCCGATAGCATGAGAAGTGATATCTCAATGCTTCTAATACCAAACCTGGGACCCGTCCTATAACATGAGATATTATATCCAAATCCTTCCCATTCCAATCCTGAAACCCTTCCTTTAGCATGAGATGTGATATCTCAATGTTTCTAATAAAAAACCTGAGACCCTTCTGTTAGGAAAGATTTCATAATTGTAGGGAAATTTCCTTCCATGTGGCAACCCCTAAACTTTTTGCTATTGTTGTTTTACCTTGTTCTTGACTTTGCCAGAGAAGTACAGCCTTCTGCCGCACTTCTCTGGGCTTTCGCTCCTTTCTTACGGGGAAACTGACATGCCCTTAAGACAGTCAGTACCGGGGAACGTTGTTTCCCGTAGTTTCTTCTATCGTGTCGCAGCTTTAGTGCAACACGACGCAAGAGGGCACAGTAAGTTAAGTTACAGCTCTCTTGGGTCTCTAGCCTTCTACAGGCCCTAGATACTCTTTTAGGATGGTATTTGATCGGTGCAAGTCATTCAGGGACTGGAATGGTGGCAGCGATCGTATTGAATATTTTGAGCTCCTTTTGCCGTTCTGAGCACGTTTTTGCACTGAACCCAAAATGGTGGCCTGGCTCCCCAAAATGGCCAGACCACGAGGCTCCTTTGTCCTGTCCACTGTCCGTCTTGCTCCCTTCACCTTCCCCAGGTCGAGCGACCCGGGGCCTTCCTTATTTGGGCATGTACTTTCCCGCGAAACGTGGTTGCTTTCGCGGGCTTCTACATGTCGTTTGTGTGCCTCCAGGGTGTGGGCTGGGATGTCTGGTCCCAATACACATCCTGGGTGCCAGAGAGTCTAGGGTGGTGTGAATGCCTGGGACCACCGTGGTCCGTGATTGGTCCACGTATGGTATGTGTTTTGATGAGCGGATCTCCCATTGGTTCCCCTCCGTTTTTGGCGCGAAGGGAACCGTGGATAAGAGGGGGCTGGAAACACCACTACCATGTCGATCTCCTGAGTTCTCACGAACGAAGGAATACAGGAGCCAAGTATCCTGCAACCAAGAGGCTGGACCGAGGAATCGCTGGTGACCCGCTGAAGGTATCCTCCTTTGCACTGCTGTCGTCCTGTGAGCCACTGTCCTCCTTTGATCGAACCAGAAGGCCTGTACTGGTGCTTCGACCTTTGGAATAGCAGGAACAGCTATTCCCGGCATCTACAACATCTCCTGCTAAGTAAGCCTTCGGAAGCGTCTCTGGGCCATCCAGTTGACTGACCAGCTTACAAGGGAGCCTTGTTCTGTAACCGCCGCCAGGTTGTGCCATATCTCGAGTCCTTGTCACTCTCCCACACTTCGTGCCCTTGGCGTTCCCAAGTCTGAAGGGAGGAGTGTACTTTTGACTCAGATACGCACGGCCGCTCCGTTGTCCTGCTGCGGCAACAAAACTGTGCCGGTTTCGTCGATTGGGACGTCTCTTTGATCTACACGACTACAAAGCGTTCCCTGCTCTTCTGAACCTGCCAGCTGCTGAAACTAACGTGGAGAAGCCTGGGACTGCTTGCTTCGGGGACCGGTGAGTAGTATATCTAGGATCTGGTCGCCCTCCTGCAGTAACCCATTGCTTTTCCCCGCTGTGTAAAACAGCACCCTTTTCGCCCGTACTCGCGCTCTGCTTCTGCCCGCTGTGGAGGCTGCGCTTGAGTTGCGGACCCTGTTCTTCTTCTGCTGTGCACTAACCCGAACTGCCTGACTTCCTCCGAAGAGCTTCTCCTTTTGCCCGTTGGCACCAGCGTGTGCAGGTACTTTGAGCACAAGGCTCCACTCTTCGCAGGGCTCGGACTTCCATCTAGTTAGGTGCCTATGAAGGCGAACTAAGTCTAAAGCATTATCGCACTGCCTGTTTTCCTTCCCTTTCAGGTGGACTACATATTTCGTGCTTTAAACGCTTACGACTGTGTATTTGTATATATATTGTGTTGATTTGGTATGTGTTGGCTTAATACTGTGTTATTGTGATTTTCTCGCTACGGTCGTTGTTTTAAAGGCCTTAAAATAAATGTGTTTATATTTTTGACATAACACCTGTTTGGAGTAGTTTGTAAGCGCTCTTGCTTTGTGTGCTCATTGCGGGCTTTCAGTCACCCTCACCCCTCTTGAGACCTAGTCTTGACCGCCGCGATCGCTACCTTGATTGGTCTGGCTTGTCCAGAGGTTACCCTGTTCCAAGTAATTAGGTTGGCCTTCTGAACTTCTGCTCCGCCAGGACAGAGTTCAGTAATCCGTCTTAACAAATTGGTGGCAGCGGTGGGATACGACTGAAGGTATCCAGTGTTGCGCACGGGCTAGGGCATTTCTGGTTATTCCAAACAGTACACGTAGTGAATTGTTATAGTATAACTTTAAAAAGGCCATAGTCCTATCACACAGTATGGAAACAAGTACGTTGTTAACTTTAAATGCTTCCAAATCAGAAACGCTGAAAAAGATGTGTGCGGAGAGAGGTGTTTCCTCTCAAGGCACAAAATTGGAAATGATCCAAAGAATCGTGGCGTGGCAAGAAGCACAGCTTGACGCTATTACTTCTGAGGACAGTGCGGAAGGTGGTGGGGCTGCTCTCACTGGCAGAACCGACGGTTCTGTCGCCGCATTGTTCCACCGCGACCACGAGGACAGGGAGGACGAGATGTCTAATGTTTCCTCTGCCAGTGCTGACGGGGAGGCTAGGCTTGAATTCAAGAAGCAAGAGCTGCGGTTTAGGCAGCAGGAGCTTGAATTCAGCATAGCCAAACTGAAAATCGAACAGGCAGAAAAACAAAAAGACAGGGATCACCAGTTGGAACTGGCCAAGCTTCAGGTTGCAAATGGGTCCACGGGTCCTGGACATGGGTCTGGGGCCTCCTCTCATCCACGGTTTCCAAAAGATCTGCTCAGTGTGTATGAGGAACGGAATGACATTATGGACTGGCTGAATGCGTTTGAGTATGCATGCGAAGTTCAGAAAGTTGACAATGCTGATAAGATTGCGTGGTTGCTCAGTAGACTGCCCCATTCTGGCTGTAGTGCCATTATGGAGATGTCGAAGGCTGAGCGAGCTGATTTCGCAATGTTGAAGCAGACTCTCATTTTAAAGTTTGGGAAGACTCCGGCCCAATATTTAAAGCGTTTTCGAGAGTATAAGAAAAAGGAAGGTGGTACTTGGGTATCTTATGTCACTGAATCTTTGAAAAACTTAACTGGCTGGGTCGAAGGCTATAAGGTTTCTACCTTCGCCGGCATGATAAATCTTGTCATGCTGGAACACATTTTTGCTTCTTCTTCCCCGGAGCTTAAGCAGCACTTGGCCGATTCGAAGGAGATAGATCCTAAGAAGCTGGCCATGGCCGCCGACTTATGGGTGTCACATCGAGTGTCCCATAAGGACAAAACTCATCCTGGTAAGCAGGAGGAAGGGAAAAAGTCCAAAGATATGGAGGGTGGGGAATCTGCTAAATCTTCTTCCCAAAAGGGCCACAAAAAGAAAAACAAGGGTAAGACACAAGAGAACTCACAGGGTAGTGGAGGTCCGCCTCCGAAACAGAACTCTGGTTACAATAAGCCTCCCTATGTAAACAGACCCATTGGATCTTGTTTTGCTTGTGGAGCAACTGACCATGTGAAGGGGGATCCCCGTTGTAAGGTTAGACCTTTGGGGGTCCACTCCGCTAATCTGGCCTTCTCCTCCTACGAGGAAGAAGAGATTACAGGAGCATCCTTCTCCTCAGACTCATTTCCCAGCGGAATAGAGGCTGAGGTAGTTTTAGTGTCCCTGGGTTCCTGGGAGCCTAAAGTCGCAGAGGCGTATGCTAGGATTCCGGATAATACCAAGCACTACTTTAAAGACAGTGTGCTGATCAGTGGAGTAGATACTCCAGCTCTTAGGGATAGTGGGTGCAGTCGCACTGTAGTGGATTCTACCTTGGTAGACTCAGAGGAAGTTGCCAGAGCTACTCTGATGCCCACTAAGTTGGCTGACGGCCCCCTCCGCATGTTTCCCGTGATCCCTGTTAATCTTACTTTAAATGGTACAGCAGTCAGGATTCCAGTGAGCATTCAGAGAAACGTCCCGGGAAAGGTCTTACTAGGTAATGATCTCAGAGCTTTAGGGCTCGTAGGAGACACTGCCGAACGACCCTACACACGGTCTCAAGCACGGGCAGCATTGGCCAAGTCCAATACGCCGCCCCAGCCGAAGGGGAAACCCAAGGCGAAAGGAGTCAACAAGTCACGACGAGGGAAAGAAAATATTCCCCCGAGCTCGCCTACCACTGCGGTGGAGGAAGTTGGTCGATCGCCCGAGCCTGACGAGGAAGTGGCGATGCCTGAAGTATTTGACCCCAACGATCATCCTGAACTAAAATACTGGTTAGTTGAAGGAGGTCCTGATAGGGACGAATTCAGTAAAGGCCAACGTGAGTGCCCATCTCTGGAAGGCCTAAGGAGACAGGCCTGCTCCCAGCTTGAGGGTGAACCTCATGGGACGCATAGGATTTATTGGGAAGGTGGACTCCTGTATAGTGAGCCCACAGAGTCTACAGAAGGAGACCATAGGAGGTTGGTGGTTCCCCTTGCTGTTAGGCCCTTCCTCCTGCAGTTGGCGCATGAAGTTCCCCTTGCTGGTCACCTTGGTATGAAGAGGACCAAGCAAAGGTTATCCATGCACTTCTACTGGCCCAAGATGGGGGTGCAAGTAGAAAGTCACTGCAGGAGTTGCGCCTCCTGCCAATTGTCTGGGAAGGTTGGCGCGACAATCCAAGCTCCGTTGGTACCGCTCCCAGTTGTGGGGGTACCATTTGAAAGGGTAGGGATCGACATCGTCGGTCCCCTTGACCCGCAAACATCCTCGGGCAATAGGTTTATCCTGGTGCTGGTCGACCATGCAACCAGGTATCCTGAGGCCATCCCATTAAAAACTGTAACTGCCAAGTCAGTTGCAAAAGCTTTACTCGGCATATTTACTAGGGTTGGCTTCCCTAAAGAAGTTGTGTCAGATCGTGGCAGCAACTTTATGTCGAAGTATATGCAGGCTATGTGGAAAGAATGTGGGGTCACCTACAAGTTCTCTTCTGCATACCACCCCCAGACCAATGGTCTGGTGGAACGCTTCAACAGAACGTTAAAAAGCATGATTGGGGCTCTGGAGGAGCCCCAGAGAAGAAAATGGGATCTTCTTTTACCATGCTTGCTGTTTGCCTACCGAGAGGTACCACAGGAGGGTGTTGGCTTCAGCCCCTTCGAACTTCTGTTCGGTCATCCCGTACGGGGACCCTTAGCCATCGTCAAGGAGGGATGGGAGATGCCCACTCCCCCTGTTACTACCAACGTAGTTGATTATGTGCTAGGGCTCAGAAAACGGATGGTACTTCTGATGGGCTTGGCTAGTGATAAATTGAAAGCAGGGCAAGCGCTGGTGAAACATTGGTACGACCAGAAAGCTTCCCTCATCAACTTTACACCTGGTCAGCAAGTCCTGATCATGAATCCTATAAGGCCTCGCGCTTTACAGGACAAATGGTCAGGCCCTTACACAGTGGTGGAGCCCCTGGGTGAGGTGAACTATTTAGTGGACCTTGGAAGGCCTGGACAGGCTCCAAAAGTGTTCCACGTGAATAAGCTGAAGGCTTTCGTCCCAAGAGTCGAAATCGCAGCACTGCTACTGGCTTCAGACGTTTAGGAAGAGGAGTCAGAACCTCTCCCCGACCTGTTCCACGGCGGTCCTTCAGATAGCTCCATTGAGGGTGTCCGAGTGGCCCCTCACCTGACTTCTGATCAGCAGGCGGAGGTGAAAAGTTTGCTTCGGCAGTTTTCCCCCCTGTTTTCACAGTCCCCTGGTTTGACACCTTGGTGCAAACATAACATTGACACAGGAGACAGTGTACCTACCAAAAGTAGGGGATACAGGATGTCGGATAAAGTACGGTCTTATATTAAGACCGAGGTCAACAAGATGTTAGACCTTGGGGTGATTGAACCCTCTAGTAGTCCTTGGTCCAGCCCTGTGGTTTTGGTTCCAAAGGCAGGCACTTCTGAATTGAGGTTCTGCGTGGATTACAGGGCTCTGAATGCTGTCACCAAGACAGATGCACACCCCTTGCCTCGAACAGATGAGCTGGTGGATACTTTGGGTGCCTCCAAGTACCTCAGCACGTTTGACCTTACTGCTGGCTATTGGCAAATAGCGTTAGCAGAACATGCCAAGGAGAAGACAGCATTTTCTACACCAGACGGCCTTTACCAATTCCGGGTAATGCCGTTCGGGTTGAAAAATGCACCTGCCACTTTCCAGAGGCTTGTGAATCATGTGTTGAATGGGTTGGACGAATTCTGTCTCGCATATCTGGACGATATAGCAGTTTTCAGTGCCACCTGGGAAGACCATGTGAAACACCTCGGGATTGTGCTCCAGGCTCTTCAGAAAGCCCACTTGACCATAAAGGCTAGTAAATGCCAGATTGGACAAGGCTCAGTGGTTTACCTTGGACATGAAGTAGGTGGAGGGAGGATACAGCCTCTACCCAGTAAAGTACAAGCCGTACAAGACTGGCCTACCCCCACTACGCAAACCCAAGTGAGAGCCTTCTTAGGACTCACGGGGTATTATCGCAATTTTATGGCAGACTATGGCACCATAGCTGCTCCTCTGACGGCTCTCACAACTCCGAAGAAACCCAAGAAGGTAACTTGGACCGACGAGTGTGAGAAGGCCTTCAATGGCTTAAAAGACTCCTTGTGCCAGGCCCCTGTCCTCAGGGCTCCTGATTATCAAAGAACTTTTATCGTGCAGACGGACGCCTCTGACACTGGGATAGGAGCTGTACTATCACAAGTAGATGAGAAGGGTAAGGAACACCCTATCGGTTTTATTAGTCGCCAGCTTAAGGACAGAGAGCTCAGATGGTCCACGGTAGAGAAAGAATGTTTCTCTGTTGTGTGGGCCCTAAGGAAGCTGAGGCCCTACCTCTATGGGACCCACTTCACTGTGCAAACTGACCATAAGCCGTTAAAGTGGCTAATGAACATGAAGGGGGAGAATCCAAAGTTGCTTAGGTGGTCCATAAGTCTACAAGGCTTCGACTTCACTATTGAGCATAGGCCAGGTGTCCAACATAGCAATGCTGATGGGTTGTCCAGAATGTTTAACCGACCTGAACATGAGACTCATCCAGGGGTGGATTAGTTCCCCCTGTCCATAGTCTGGGAGGGGCGAGTGTTAGGAAAGATTTCATAATTGTAGGGAAATTTCCTTCCATGTGGCAACCCCTAAACTTTTTGCTATTGTTTTTTTACCTTGTTCTTGACTTTGCCAGAGAAGTACAGCCTTCTGCCGCACTTCTCTGGGCTTTCGCTCCTTTCTTACGGGGAAACTGACATGCCCTTAAGACAGTCAGTACCGGGGAACGTTGTTTCCCGTAGTTTCTTCTATCGTGTCGCAGCTTTAGTGCAACACGACGCAAGAGGGCACAGTAAGTTAAGTTACAGCTCTCTTGGGTCTCTAGCCTTCTACAGGCCCTAGATACTCTTTTAGGATGGTATTTGATCGGTGCAAGTCATTCAGGGACTGGAATGGTGGCAGCGATCGTATTGAATATTTTGAGCTCCTTTTGCCGTTCTGAGCACGTTTTTGCACTGAACCCAAAATGGTGGCCTGGCTCCCCAAAATGGCCAGACCACGAGGCTCCTTTGTCCTGTCCACTGTCCGTCTTGCTCCCTTCACCTTCCCCAGGTCGAGCGACCCGGGGCCTTCCTTATTTGGGCATGTACTTTCCCGCGAAACGTGGTTGCTTTCGCGGGCTTCTACATGTCGTTTGTGTGCCTCCAGGGTGTGGGCTGGGATGTCTGGTCCCAATACACATCCTGGGTGCCAGAGAGTCTAGGGTGGTGTGAATGCCTGGGACCACCGTGGTCCGTGATTGGTCCACGTATGGTATGTGTTTTGATGAGCGGATCTCCCATTGGTTCCCCTCCGTTTTTGGCGCGAAGGGAACCGTGGATAAGAGGGGGCTGGAAACACCACTACCATGTCGATCTCCTGAGTTCTCACGAACGAAGGAATACAGGAGCCAAGTATCCTGCAACCAAGAGGCTGGACCGAGGAATCGCTGGTGACCCGCTGAAGGAATCCTCCTTTGCACTGCTGTCGTCCTGTGAGCCACTGTCCTCCTTTGATCGAACCAGAAGGCCTGTACTGGTGCTTCGACCTTTGGAATAGCAGGAACAGCTATTCCCGGCATCTACAACATCTCCTGCTAAGTAAGCCTTCGGAAGCGTCTCTGGGCCATCCAGTTGACTGACCAGCTTACAAGGGAGCCTTGTTCTGTAACCGCCGCCAGGTTGTGCCATATCTCGAGTCCTTGTCACTCTCCCACACTTCGTGCCCTTGGCGTTCCCAAGTCTGAAGGGAGGAGTGTACTTTTGACTCAGATACGCACGGCCGCTCCGTTGTCCTGCTGCGGCAACAAAACTGTGCCGGTTTCGTCGATTGGGACGTCTCTTTGATCTACACGACTACAAAGCGTTCCCTGCTCTTCTGAACCTGCCAGCTGCTGAAACTAACGTGGAGAAGCCTGGGACTGCTTGCTTCGGGGACCGGTGAGTAGTATATCTAGGATCTGGTCGCCCTCCTGCAGTAACCCATTGCTTTTCCCCGCTGTGTAAAACAGCACCCTTTTCGCCTGTACTCGCGCTCTGCTTCTGCCCGCTGTGGAGGCTGCGCTTGAGTTGCGGACCCTGTTCTTCTTCTGCTGTGCACTAACCCGAACTGCCTGACTTCCTCCGAAGAGCTTCTCCTTTTGCCCGTTGGCACCAGCGTGTGCAGGTACTTTGAGCACAAGGCTCCACTCTTCGCAGGGCTCGGACTTCCATCTAGTTAGGTGCCTATGAAGGCGAACTAAGTCTAAAGCATTATCGCACTGCCTGTTTTCCTTCCCTTTCAGGTGGACTACATATTTCGTGCTTTAAACGCTTACGACTGTGTATTTGTATATATATTGTGTTGATTTGGTATGTGTTGGCTTAATACTGTGTTATTGTGATTTTCTCGCTACGGTCGTTGTTTTAAAGGCCTTAAAATAAATGTGTTTATATTTTTGACATAACACCTGTTTGGAGTAGTTTGTAAGCGCTCTTGCTTTGTGTGCTCATTGCGGGCTTTCAGTCACCCTCACCCCTCTTGAGACCTAGTCTTGACCGCCGCGATCGCTACCTTGATTGGTCTGGCTTGTCCAGAGGTTACCCTGTTCCAAGTAATTAGGTTGGCCTTCTGAACTTCTGCTCCGCCAGGACAGAGTTCAGAAATCCGTCTTAACACCTTCCTATAGCAAGAGATGTGATATCCAGCTCCTTCCCATTCCAATCCTGAGACCCTTCCGATAGCATGAGATGTGATATCTCAATGCTTTTTATATCAAAATTGAGACCCTCCCTATAGCATGAGATGTGATATCTAAGTCCTTCGCATTCCAATCCTGAGACCCTTCCGATAGCAGAGATGTGATATCTCAATGCTTATACCAAACTTGAGACCCTTCCTATGGCATGAGATGTGATATCCAACTCCTTCCCATTTCAATCCTGAGACCCTTCCTATAGCATGAGATGTGATATCTCAATGCTTCTAACAAACATGAGACCCTTCCTTTAGCATGAGATGTGATATCCATCTCCTTCCCATTCCAATCCTGAGACCCTTCCTATAGCATGAGATGCGATATCTCAATGCTTCTAATACCAAACCTGAGATCCTTCCGATAACATGAGATGTGATATCCAAATCCTTCCCCTTCCAAACCTGAGACCCTCCCTTTAGCATGAGATGTGATATCCAACTCCTTCCCATTCCAATCCTGAGATCCTTCCGATAGCATGAGAAGTGATATCTCAATGCTTCTAATACCAAACCTGGGACCCGTCCTATAACATGAGATATGATATCCAAATCCTTCCCATTCCAATCCTGAAACCCTTCCTTTAGCATGAGATGTGATATCTCAATGTTTCTAATAAAAAACCTGAGACCCTTCCTATAGCAAGAGATGTGATATCCAAATCCTTCCCATTCCAATCCTGAGACCCTTCCTATAACATGAGATGTGATATCCAACTCCTTCCCATTCCAATCCTGAAACCCTTCCTATAGCATGAGATGTGATATCTCAATGTTTCTAATAAAAAACCTGAGACCCTTCCATTAGCACGAGATGTGATGTCCAAATCCTTCCCATTCCAATCCTGAGACCCTTCCTATAACATGAGATGTGATATCCAACTCCTTCCCATTCCAACCTGAGACCCTTCCTATAGTATGAGAAGGGATATCCAACTCCTTCCCATTCCAATCCTGAGACCCTTCCTATAGCAAGAGATGTGATATCCAAATCCTTCCCATTCCAAACCTGAGATCCTTCCTATAACATGAAATGTGATACCCAATTATTTCCCATTCCAAACCTGAGACCCTTCCTATTGGATGAGATGTGATATCCAACACCTTCCCATTCCAATCCTGACACCCTTCCTATACCATGAGATGTGATATCTCAATGCTTCTAATACCAAACCTGGGACCCGTCCTATAACATGAGATATGATATCCAAATCCTTCCCCTTCCAAACCTGAGACCCTTCCTTTAGCATGAGATGTGATATCCAAATCCTTCCCATTCCAATCCTGAAACCCGTCCTATAGCATGAGATGTGATATCTCAATGTTTCTAATAAAAAACCTGAGACCCTTCCAATAGCAAGAGATGTGATATCCAAATCCTTCCCATTCCAATCCTGAGACCCTTCCTATAACATGAGATGTGATATCCAACTCCTTCCCATTCCAACCTGAGACCCTTCCTATAGCAGGAGAAGGGATATCCAACTCCTTCCCATTCCAATCCTGAGACCCTTCCTATAGCAAGAGATGTGATATCCAAATCCTTCCCATTCCAATCCTGAGATCCTTCCTATAACATGAGATGTGATACCCAATTATTTCCCATTCCAAACCTGAGACCCTTCCTATTGGATGAGATGTGATATTCAACACCTTCCCATTCCAATCCTGACACCCTTCCTATACCATGAGATGTGATATCTCAATGTTTCTAATACAAAACTGAGACCCTTCCTATAGCAAGAGATGTGATTTCCAAATCCTTCCCATTTCAATCCTGAAACCCCTCCTAAAGCATGAGATCTGATATCTCAATGTTTCTAATAAAAAACTGAGACCCTTCCTATAGCAAGAGATGTGATATCCAAATCCTTCCCATTTCAATCCTGAGACCCTACCTATAACATGAGATGTGATATCCAACTCCTTCCCATTCCAACCTGAGACCCTCCCTTTAGCATGAGATGTGATATCCAACTCGTTCCCATTCCAATCCTGAGACCCTTCTGATAGCATGAGATGTGATATCTCAATGCTTCTAATACTAAACCTGAGATCCTTCCGATAGCATGAGAAGTGATATCTCAATGCTTCTAATACCAAACCTGGGACCCGTCCTATAACATGAGATATTATATCCAAATCCTTCCCATTCCAATCCTGAAACCCTTCCTTTAGCATGAGATGTGATATCTCAATGTTTCTAATAAAAAACCTGAGACCCTTCCTATAGCAAGAGATGTGATATCCAAATCCTTCCCATTCCAATCCTGAGACCCTTCCTATAACATGAGATGTGATATCCAACTCCTTCCCATTCCAATCCTGAAACCCTTCCTATAGCATGAGATGTGATATCTCAATTTTTCTAATAAAAAACCTGAGACCCTTCCAATAGCAAGAGATGTGATATCCAAATCCTTCCCATTCCAATCCTGAGAACCTTCCTATAACATGAGATGTGATATCCAACTCCTTCCCATTCCAACCTGAGACCCTTCCTATAGCATGAGAAGGGATATCCAACTCCTTCCCATTCCAATCCTGAGACCCTTCCTATAGCAAGAGATGTGATATCCAAATACTTCCCATTCCAATCCTGAGATCCTTCCTATAACATGAGATGTGATACCCAATTATTTCCCATTCCAAACCTGAGACCCTTCCTATTGGATGAGATGTGATATCCAACACCTTCCCATTCCAATCCTGACACCCTTCCTATACCATGAGATGTGATATCTCAATGCTTCTAATACCAAACCTGGGACCCGTCCTATAACATGAGATATGATATCCAAATCCTTCCCCTTCCAATCCTGAAACCCCTCCTATAGCATGAGATGTGATATCTCAATGTTTCTAATAAAAAACTGAGACCCTTCCTATAGCAAGAGATGTGATATCCAAATCCTTCCCATTTCAATCCTGAGACCCTACCTATAACATGAGATGTGATATCCAACTCCTTCCCATTCCAACCTGAGACCCTTCCTATAGCATGAGATGTGATGTCTCAATGCTTCTAATACCAAACCTGAGATCCTTCCTATAACATGAGATGTGATATCCAACTCCTTCCCATTCCAATCCTGAGGCCCTTCCTATAGCATGAGATGTGATATCTCACTGCTTATACCAAACCTGAGACCCTTCCTATAGCATGAGATGTGATATCCAACTCCTTCCCATTCCAATCCTGAGACCCTTCCTATAGCATGAGATGTGATATCTCAATGCTTCTAATATCAAACTTGAGAACCTCCCTATAGCATGAGACGTGATATCCAACTCCTTCCCATTCCAATCCTGAGACTCTTCCTATAGCATGAGATGTGATATCTCAATGCTTCTACCAAACCTGAGACCCTTCCTATAACATGAGATGGGATATCCAACTCCTTCCCATTCCAATCCTCAGACACTTCCTATAGCATGAGATGTGATATCTCAATGCTTCTAATACCAAACCTGAGACCCTTCCTATGGCATGAGATTTGATATCAAACTCCTTCCCATTCCAATCCTGAGACCCTTCCTATAGCATGAGATATGATATCCAACTCCTTCCCATTCCAATCCTGAAACCCTTCCTATACCATGAGATGTGATATCTTAATGCTTCTAATACCAAACCTGAGACCCGTCCTATAACATGAGATGTGATATCCAAATCCTTCCCCTTCCAAACCTGAGACCCTTCCTTTAGCATGAGATGTGATATCCAGCTCCTTCCCATTCCAATCCTGAGACCCTTCCGATAGCATGAGATGTGATATATCAATGCTTCTAAATATCAAAACTGAGACCCTCCCTATAGCATGAGATGTGATATCTAAGACCTTCCCATTCCAATCCTGAGACCCTTCCGATAGCAGAGATGTGATATCTCAGTGCTTATACCAAACCTGAGACCCTTCCTATGGCATGAGATGTGATATCCAACTCCTTCCCATTTCAATCCTGAGACCCTTCCTATAGCATGAGATGTGATATCTCAATGCTTCAACCAAACATGAGACCCTTCCTATAACATGAGATGGGATATCCAACTCCTTCCCATTCCAATCCTCAGACACTTCCTATAGCATGAGATGTGATATCTCAATGCTTCTAATACCAAACCTGAGACCCTTCCTATGGCATGAGATTTGATATCAAACTCCTTCCCATTCCAATCCTGAGACCCTTCCTATAGCATGAGATATGATATCCAACTCCTTCCCATTCCAATCCTGAAACCCTTCCTATACCATGAGATGTGATATCTTAATGCTTCTAATACCAAACCTGAGACCCGTCCTATAATATGAGATGTGATATCCAAATCCTTCCCCTTCCAAACCTGAGACCCTTCCTTTAGCATGAGATGTGATATCCAGCTCCTTCCCATTCCAATCCTGAGACCCTTCCGATAGCATGAGATGTGATATATCAATGCTTCTAATATCAAAACTGAGACCCTCCCTATAGCATGAGATGTGATATCTAAGACCTTCCCATTCTAATCCTGAGACCCTTCCGATAGCAGAGATGTGATATCTCAGTGCTTATACCAAACCTGAGACCCTTCCTATGGCATGAGATGTGATATCCAACTCCTTCCCATTTCAATCCTGAGACTCTTCCTTTAGCATGAGATGTGATATCCATCTCCTTCCCATTCCAATCCTGAGACCCTTCCTATAGCATGAGATGTGATATCTCAATGCTTCTAATACCAAACCTGAGATCCTTCCGATAACATGAGATGTGATATCCAAATCCTTCCCCTTCCAAACCTGAGACCCTCCCTTTAGCATGAGATGTGATATCCAACTCCTTCCCATTCCAATCCCGAGACCCTTCTGATAGCATGAGATGTGATATCTCAATGCTTCTAATACTAAACCTGAGATCCTTCCGATAGCATGAGAAGTGATATCTCAATGATTCTAATACCAAACCTGGGACCCGTCCTATAACATGAGATATTATATCAAAATCCTTCCCATTCGAAACCTGAAACCCTTCCTTTAGCATGAGATGTGATATCTCAATGTTTCTAATAAAAAACCTGAGACCCTTCCTATAGCAAGAGATGTGATATCCAGCTCCTTCCCATTCCAATCCTGAGACCCTTCCGATAGCATGAGATGTGATATCTCAATGCTTCTAATATCAAAACTGAGACCCTCCCTATAGCATGAGATGTGATATCTAAGTCCTTCGCATTCCAATCCTGAGACCCTTCCGATAGCAGAGATGTGATATCTCAATGCTTATACCAAACCTGAGACCCTTCCTATGGCATGAGATGTGATATCCAACTCCTTCCCATTTCAATCCTGAGAACCTTCCTATAGCATGAGATGTGATATCTCAATGCTTCTACCAAACATGAGACCCTTCCTTTAGCATGAGATGTGATATCCATCTCCTTCCCATTCCAATCCTGAGACCCTTCCTATAGCATGAGATGTGATATCTCAATGCTTCTAATACCAAACCTGAGATCCTTCCGATAACATGAGATGTGATATCCAAATCCTTCCCCTTCCAAACCTGAGACCCTCCCTTTAGCATGAGATGTGATATCCAACTCCTTCCCATTCCAATCCTGAGACCCTTCTGATAGCATGAGATGTGATATCTCAATGCTTCTAATACTAAACCTGAGATCCTTCTGATAGCATGAGAAGTGATATCTCAATGCTTCTAATACCAAACCTGGGACCCGTCCTATAACATGAGATATGATATCCAAATCCTTCCCATTCCAATCCTGAAACCCTTCCTTTAGCATGAGATGTGATATCTCAATGTTTCTAATAAAAAACCTGAGACCCTTCCTATAGCAAGAGATGTGATATCCAAATCCTTCCCATTCCAATCCTGAGACCCTTCCTATAACATGAGATGTGATATCCAACTCCTTCCCATTCCAATCCTGAAACCCTTCCTATAGCATGAGATGTGATATCTCAATGTTTCTAATAAAAAACCTGAGACCCTTCCAATAGCAAGAGATGTGATATCAGAATCCTTACCATTCCAATCCTGAGACCCTTCCTATAACATGAGATGTGATATCCAACTCCTTCCCATTCCAACCTGAGACCCTTCCTATAGTATGAGAAGGGATATCCAACTCCTTCCCATTCTAATCCTGAGACCCTTCCTATAGCAAGAGATGTGATATCCAAATCCTTCCCATTCCAATCCTGAGATCCTTCCTATAACATGAGATGTGATACCCAATTATTTCCCATTCCAAACCTGAGACCCTTCCTATTGGATGAGATGTGATATCCAACACCTTCCCATTCCAATCCTGACACCCTTCCTATACCATGAGATGTGATATCTCAATGCTTCTAATACCAAACCTGGGACACGTCCTATAACATGAGATATGATATCCAAATCCTTCCCCTTCCAAACCTGAGACCCTTCCTTTAGCATGAGATGTGATATCCAAATCCTTCCCATTCCAATCCTGAAACCCCTCCTATAGCATGAGATGTGATATCTCAATGTTTCTAATAAAAAACCTGAGACCCTTCCAATAGCAAGAGATGTGATATCCAAATCCTTCCCATTCCAATCCTGAGACCCTTCCTATAACATGAGATGTGATATCCAACTCCTTCCCATTCCAACCTGAGACCCTTCCTATAGCATGAGAAGGGATATCCAACTCCTTCCCATTCCAATCCTAAAACCCTTCCTATAGCAAGAGATGTGATATCCAAATCCTTCCCATTCCAATCCTGAGATCCTTCCTATAACATGAGATGTGATACCCAATTATTTACCATTCCAAACCTGAGACCCTTCCTATTGGATGAGATGTGATATTCAACACCTTCCCATTCCAATCCTGACACCCTTCCTATACCATGAGATGTGATATCTCAATGTTTCTAATACAAAACTGAGACCCTTCCTATAGCAAGAGATGTGATATCCAAATCCTTCCCATTTCAATCCTGAAACCCCTCCTAAAGCATGAGATCTGATATCTCAATGTTTCTAATAAAAAACTGAGACCCTTCCTATAGCAAGAGATGTGATATCCAAATCCTTCCCATTTCAATCCTGAGACCCTACCTATAACATGAGATGTGATATCCAACTCCTTCCCATTCCAACCTGAGACCCTCCCTTTAGCATGAGATGTGATATCCAACTCCTTCCCATTCCAATCCTGAGACCCTTCTGATAGCATGAGAAGTGATATCTCAATGCTTCTAATACTAAACCTGAGATCCTTCCGATAGCATGAGAAGTGATATCTCAATGCTTCTAATACCAAACCTGGGACCCGTCCTATAACATGAGATATGATATCCAAATCCTTCCCATTCCAATCCTGAAACCCTTCCTTTAGCATGAGATGTGATATCTCAATGTTTCTAATAAAAAACCTGAGACCCTTCCTATAGCAAGAGATGTGATATCCAAATCCTTCCCATTCCCATCCTGAGACCCTTCCTATAACATGAGATGTGATATCCAACTCCTTCCCATTCCAATCCTGAAACCCTTCCAATAGCAAGAGATGTGATATCCAAATCCTTCCCATTCCAATCCTGAGACCCTTTCTATAACATGAGATGTGATATCCAACTCCTTCCCATTCCAACCTGAGACCCTTCCTATAGCATGAGAAGGGATATCCAACTCCTTCCCATTCCAATCCTGAGACCCTTCCTATAGCAAGAGATGTGATATCCAAATCCTTCCCATTCCAATCCTGAGATCCTTCCTATAACATGAGATGTGATACCCAATTATTTCCCATTCCAAACCTGAGACCCTTCCTATTGGATGAGATGTGATATCCAACACCTTCCCATTCCAATCCTGACACCCTTCCTATACCATGAGATGTGATATCTCAATGCTTCTAATACCAAACCTGGGACCCTTCCTATAACATGAGATGTGATATCCAAATCCTTCCCATTCCAATCCTGAAACCCCTCCTATAGCATGAGATGTGATATCCAAATCCTTCCCATTTCAATCTTGAGACCCTTCCTATAGCATGAGATGTGATATCCAACTCCTTCCCATTCCAACCTGAGACCCTTCCTATAGCATGAGAAGGGATATCCAACTCCTTCCCAATCCAATCCTGAGACCCTTCCGATAGCAGAGATGTGATATCTCAATGCTTATACCAAACCTGAGACCCTACCTTTAGCATGATGTGATATCCAAATCCTTCACATTCCAATCCTGAGACCCTTCCTATAACACGAGATGTGATATCTCAATGCTTCTAATAACAAACCTGAGATCCTTCCTATAACATGAGATGTGATATCCAACTCCTTCCCATTCCAAACCTGAGACCCTTCCGATAGCATGAGATGTGATATCTCAATGCTTCTAAAATTAAACATGAGAACCATCCTATAACATGAGATGTGAAATCCCAATCCTTCCCTTCCCAAACCTGAGACCCTTCCTATAGCTCGAGATGTGATATCAAACTCCTTCCCATTCCAATCCTGAGATAGCTTTAGATGTGATATCCAACTCCTTCCCATTCCAATCCTGAGACCCTTATTATACCATGAGATGTGATATCTCAAGGCTTCTAATACCAAACCTGAGACCCGTCCTAAAACATGAGATGTGAGATCCAAATCCTTCCCCTTCCAAACCTGAGACCTTTCCTTTAGCATATGTGATATCCAACTCCTTCCCATTCCAATCCTGAGACCCTTCCGATAGCATGAGATGTGATATCTCAATGCTTCTAATATCAAACCTGAGAACCTCCCTATAGCATATGTGATATCCAACTCCTTCCAATTCCAATACTGAGACCCTTCCAATAGCATATGTGATATCTCAATGCTTCTAATATCAAAACTGAGACCCTCCCTATAGCATGAGATGTGATATCTCAATGCTTCTAATACCAAACCTGGGACCCGCCCTATAACATGAGATGTGATATCCAAATCCTTCCCATTCCAATCGAGACCCTTCCTATAACATGAGATGTGATATCTCTATGCTTCTAATACCAAACCTGAGACCATTCCCACAGCCTGAGATTTGAAATCTCATTTCTTCCAATACCAAACTCGAGACCCTTCCGATAGGATGAGATTTACTATCTCACTCCTTAAAATACCAACCTCGAGTCCCTTCCTAAAGGATGTGATTCTAATACCAAACCTGAGACTCTCCCTATAACAAGAGATGTCATATCCAACTCCTTCCCATTCCAATCCTGAGACTCTTCCTATAGCATGACATGTGATATCGAACTTCCCATTCCAATCCTGAGACTCAGACCTCCCCGTCTAACCTTCTCACCACTCCTAGCTCCCGGATTGATCATGCACTCCTGCTGTCTCTTCTCTCCCTTTCCTCTCTCCTTCCTCATCTGCCCTAGGTCAGGCTCCTTCTACACCTCCGCAGGGATTACTGATTTGTACCCCTCCCCACTCTCAACTCTCACTCAGTTTCAAACACTCATCTGACATCTGCCATTTCCTGGAAGTACCCGACCTTGATGTTCTTGGTCTAACCGAGACATGGTTGACGGCCAGCGCTGTCTCGAGCTTTGACACTTTCCTCCCTGATGACAAGTTCCTCTCCATGCCCAGATCCAACCGTTCTTGAGGGGGAGTATCCTTGTTTCCTGTAGTAAATTGCTTTCCTTTGCAGGCCGACTCCTCTCACGAATGCCTTGTCTGCATGCATTCTCTCTTTCCTGGCGAATCTCTCACCGTGGCTATTTGCCTACCCCCTTCCTCTCAGTGGATGGACTTCTCCATCCTAGCCTCCTACCACTCAACTCCGCCTACTTGGAGAATTCAACATGAACCTGTATGCTTCCTGACCTGGACTTTTACGAGATCTGCAACTCTTCATGTCGCTGGCCCTACACACTGCAGGAAATACTCAGGATTTTCAGATCTCAGACCTCCCCCTCTGTAACCCTCTCAACAATCCTCTCCCGTGGTGATCAAGTTCTCATCTCCAAAGAAGGCTAACTGCCAGCTGTTCCTCCTCAGTGGAGTTCTCCCTTTCTGTCCCTGCTCCCTGCACCGTTTCGCGTTGCAAGTACTCGCTTCCCAGCTCTCTGGTTTAGACGCGTGTTCCCTGCCTTCTCTCTTCTTCCCGCTGCCTTCAAATCAACAAATGAGCTTCAAAAGATACACGGTGTATGTACTGTGTCCGTGCGTTTGTTGTCGAATCCTGACGTTTTTAACTACTGTTCTCCCATACAAGGGGGGGTCAACATCTACTGCTGTTCACAGGCTGATTGTATACGGCTGAAATCTTCAAGGCATTATCAGCTTTCCTGACTGTTTTGGAACGTGTATTTGCCATCTGTTAATGCAGTCGCCCTGTGTTCATCGTCCCTTCTACTTTACAGGCTGCACTCCCCTGGAGATCACATTCTCCTCTCCAGAGCAGGCTAACTACCAGCTGCTCCTCCTCATAGGCGTTCATCCTTTCTGTCCCTGATCCCTGCTCCGTTTCGCGTTGCAAACACTCGCTTCCCTGCTCTCTGGTTTAGACGCTGTTCCTCCTCATAGGCGTTCTTCTTTCTGTCCCTGCTCCCTGCACAGTTTCGCGTTGCAAGTACTCGCTTCCCAGCTCTCTGGTTTAGAAGCGTGTTCCCTGCCTTCTCTGCTCTTCCCGCTGCCTTCAAATCAACAAATGAGCTTCAAAAGATACACATTGCTCAGAATGCTTTATAGCACCCATTATTCATCATATAGCCGTAACCCACTAGACGTATTGAAATGTGCTGTAAACTAGCAAAACCAGCTAGAAAATGTACTTTCCTCGCGTTTTTGTAAATGCGAATTCTGATGGGTTCCCATGTATGTACTGTGTCCGTGCGTTTGTTGTCGAATCCTGAAGTTTTTAACCACTGTTCTCCCATACAAGGTGGGGTTCAACATCTACTGCTGTTCACAGGCTGAATGTATACGGCTGAAATCTTCAAGGCATTATCAGCTTTCCTGACTGTTTTGGAACGTGTATTTGCCATCTGTTAATGCAGTCGCCTTGTGGTCATCGTCCCTTTTAGTTTACAGGCTGCACTCCCCTGGTGATCACATTCTCTTCTCCAGAGCAGGCTAACTACCAGCTGCTCCTCCTCAGAGGCGTTCCTTCTTTCTGTCCCTGCTCCCTGCACCGTTTCGCGTTGCATGTACTCGCTTCCCACCTCTCTGGTTTAGATGTGTGTTCCCTGCCTTCTCTCCTCTTCCTACAGCCTTCCAATGAGCTCCACAAGATAGTGTTCAGAATGCTTCATAACCCCATTATTCAACATATAGCTGTAACCCGCTAGACGTATTGAAACGTGCTAAAAACTAGCAAAAATAGCTAGAAAATGTACTTCCCTCGCGTTTTTGTAAATGCGAATTCTGGTGGGTTCCCATGTTGTATGTACTGTGTCCGTGCGTTTGTTGTCGAATCCTGAAGTTTTTAACCACTGTTCTCCCATACTAAGGGGGGTTAACATCTACTGCTGTTCACAGGCTGAATGTATACGGCTGAAATCTTCAAGGCATTATCAGCTTTCCTGACTGTTTTGGAACGTGTATTTGCCATCTGTTAATGCAGTCGCCTTGTGGTCATCGTCCCTTTTAATTTACAGGCTGCACTCCCCTGGTGATCACATTCTCCTCTCCAGAGCAGGCTAACTACCAGCTGCTCCTCCTCAGAGGCGTTCCTTCTTTCTGTCCCTGCTCCCTGCACCGTTTCGCGTTGCATGTTCTCGCTTCCCAGCTCTCTGGTTAGATGCGTATTCCCTGCCTTCTCTCCTCTTCCTACAGCCTTCCAATGAGCTCCACAAGATAGTGTTCAGAATGCTTTATAACCCCATTATTCAACATATAGCTGTAACCCGCTAGACGTATTGAAACGTGCTAAAAACTAGCAAAAACAGCTAGAAAATGTACTTCCTCGCGTTTTGGTAAATGCAGGGCACACGCGTCTAAACCAGAGAGCAGGGAAGCGAGCATTTCAGCAGTATAAATTCAGCCTGTGAACAACACATTTTGATCCTCCCTTTTATGGGAGAAGAGTGGTTCAAAAGTACAGAATTCGACTGATCAAACGCACGAACAGAGTACAAAATGGGAATCCACCAGAATTCGCATTTACCAAAACGCGAGGAAAGTACATTTTCTAGCTGTTTTTGCTAGTTTTTAGAACGTTTCAATACGTCTAGCGGGTTACGGCTATATGTTGAATAATGGGTGTTATAAAGCATTCTGAACACTATCTTGTGGAGCTCATTGGAAGGCTTTAGGAAGAGGAGAGAAGCAGGGAACACGCATCTAAACCAGAGAGCTGGGAAGCGTGTACATGCAACGCGAAACGGAGCAGGGATCAGGGACAGAAAGGATGAACGCCTATGAGGAGGAGCAGCTGGTAGTTAGGCTGCTCTGGAGAGGAGAATGTGATCACCAGGGGAGTGCAGCCTGTAAAGTAGAAGGGACGATGAACACAGGGCGACTGCATTAACAGATGGCAAATACACGTTCCAAAACAGTCAGGAAAGCTGATAATGCATTGAAGATTTCAGCCGTATACATTCAGACTGTGAACAGCAGTAGATGTTGACCCCCCTTAGTATGGGAGAACAATGGTTAAAAACTTCAGGATTCGACAACAAACGCACGGACACAGTACATACAACATGGGAACCCACCAGAATTCGCATTTACAAAAACGCGAGGGAAGTACATTTTCTAGCTATTTTTGCTAGTTTTTAGCACGTTTCAATACGTCTAGCGGGTTACAGCTAATGTTGAATAATGGGGTTATAAAGCATTCTGAACACTATCTTGTGGAGCTCATTGGAAGGCTGTAGGAAGAGGAGAGAAGGCAGGGAATACGCATCTAACCAGAGAGCTGGGAAGCGAGTACATGCAACGCGAAACGGTGCAGAGAGCAGGGACAGAAAGAAGGAACGCCTCTGAGGAGCAGCTGGTAGTTAGCCTGCTCTGGAGAGGAGAATGTGATCACCAGGGGAATGCAGCCTGTAAACTAAAAGGGACGATGACCACAAGGCGACTGCATTAACAGATGGCAAATACACGTTCCAAAACAGTCACGAAACCTGATAATGCCTTGAAGATTTCAGCCGTATACATTCAGCCTGTGAACAGCAGTAGATGTTGACCCCCCTCCTTGTATGGGAGAACAGTGGCTAAAAACTTCAGGATTCGACAACAAACGCACGGACACAGTACATACATGGGAACCCATCAGAATTCGCATTTACAAGAACGCGAGGACAGTACATTTTCTAGCTGGTTTTGCTAGTTTACAGCACATTTCAATACGTCTAGCGGGTTACGGCTTTATGATGAATAATGGGTGTTATAAAGCATTCTGAGCACCGTGTATCTTTTGAAGCTCATTTGTTGATTTGAAGGCAGCGGGAAGAGGAGAGAAGGCAGGGAACACGCGTCTAAACCAGAGAGCTGGGAAGCGAGTGTTTGCAACGCGAAACGGTGCAGGGAGCAGGGACAGAAAGGGAGAACTCCACTGAGGAGGAACAGCTGGTAGTTAGCCTTCTTTGGAGATGAGAACTTGATCACCACGGGAGAGGATTGTTGAGAGGGTTACAGAAGGGGAGGTCTGAGATCAGAAAATCCTGAGTATTCCCTGCAGTGTGTAGGGCCAGCGACATGTAGAGTTGCAGAGCTCGTAAAAGTCCAGGTCAGGAAGTATACAGGTTCATGTTGAATTCTCCAAGTAGGCTGAGTTGAGTGGTAGGAGGCTAGGATGGAGAAGTCCATCCACTGAGAGAGGAAGGGGTTAGGCAAATAGCCACGGTGAGAGAATGACCAGGAAAGAGAGAATGCATGCAGACAAGGCATTCGTGAGAGGAGTCGGCCTGCAAAGGAAAGCAATTTACTACAGGAATCAAGGATACTCCCCCTCAAGAAATCTGGGCATGGAGAGGAACTTGTCATCAGGGAGGAAAGTGTCAAAGCTCGAGACAGCGCTGGCCGTCAACCATGTCTCGGTTAGACCAAGGACATCAAGGTCGGGTTCTTCCAGGAAATGGCAGATGTCAGATGAGTGTTTGAAACTGAGTGAGAGTTGAGAGTGGGGAGGGGTACAAATCAGTAATCCCTGCTGAGGTGTAGAAGGAGCCTGACCTAGGGCAGATGAGGACGGAGAGAGGAAAGAAAGCAAAAGAAGGGAGAGAAGAGACAGCAGGACTGCATGATCAATCCGGGAGCTAGGAGTGGTGAGAAGGTTAGACGGGGAGGTCTGAGTCTCAGGATTGGAATGGGAAGTTCGATATCACATGTCATGCTATAGGAAGAGTCTCAGGAATGGAATGGGAAGGAGTTGGATATGACATCTCTTGTTATAGGGAGGGTCTCAGGTTTGGTATTAGAAGCACTGAGATATCAAATCACATCATTTCGGAAGGGACTCGAGTTTGGTATTTTAAGGAGTGAGATAGTAAATCTCATCCTATCGGAAGGGTATCGGGTTTGGTATTGGAAGAAATGAGATTTCAAATCTCATGCTGTGGGAAGGGTCTCGGGTTTGGTATTGGAAGGGATGAGAAATCACATTTCATGCTACAGGAAGGGTCACAAGTTTGGAATGGGAAGGAGTTGGATATCACATATACTACGGGAACGGGCTCAGGTTTGGTATTAGAAGCATAGAGATATCACATCTCATGTTATAGGAAGGGTCTCGATTGGAATGGGAAGGAGTTGGATATCACATCTCATGCTATAGGGAGGGTCTCAGTTTTGATATTAGAAGCATTGAGATATCACATATGCTATTGGAAGGGTCTCAGTATTGGAATTGGAAGGAGTCTGATAGCACATCTCGTGCTATAGGGAGGTTCTCAGGTTTGATATTAGAAGCATTGAGATATCACATCTCATGCTATCGGAAGGGTCTCAGGATTGGAATGGGAAGTAGTTGGATATCACATATGCTAAAGGAAAGGTCTCAGGTTTGGAAGGGGAAGGATTTGGATCTCACATCTCATGTTTTAGGACGGGTCTCAGGTTTGGTATTAGAAGCCTTGAGATATCACATCTCATGGTATAATAAGGGTCTCAGGATTGGAATGGGAAGGAGTTGGATATCACATCTCAAGCTATTTCAGGATTGGAATGGGAAGGAGTTTGATATCACATCTCAAGCTATAGGAAGGGTCTCAGGTTTGGGAAGGGAAGGATTGGGATTTCACATCTCATGTTATAGGATGGTTCTCATGTTTGGTTTTAGAAGCATTGAGATATCACATCTCATGCTATCGGAAGGGTCTCAGGTTTGGAATGGGAAGGAGTTGGATATCACATCTCATGTTATAGGAAGCATCTCAGGTTTGGTATTAGAAGCATTGAGATATCACATCTCATGCTATAGGAAGGGTCTCAGGATTGGAATGTGAAGGATTTGGATATCACATCTCATGCTAAAGGAAGGGTCTCAGGTTTGGTATAAGCATTGAGATATCACATCTCTGCTATCGGAAGGGTCTCAGGATTGGATTGGGAAGGAGTTGGATATCCCTTCTCATGCTATAGGAAGGGTCTCATGTTGGAATGGGAAGGAGTTGGATATCACATCTCATGACATAGGAAGGGTCTCAAGATTGAAATGGGAAGGATTTGGATATCACATCTCTTGCTATAGGAAGGGTCTCAGGTTTTTTATTAGAAACATTGAGATATCACATCTCATGCTATAGGAAGGGTTTCAGGATTGGAATGGGAAGGATTTAGATATCACATCTCATGCTAAAGGAAGGCTCTCAGGTTTGGAAGGGGAAGGATTTGGATATCATATCTCATGTTATAGGACGGGTCCCAGGTTTGGTATTAGAAGCATTGAGATATCACATCTTATGTTATAGGAAGGGTCTCAGGATTGGAATGGGAAGGAGTTGGATATCACATCTCATCCAATAGGAAGGGTCTCAGGTTTGGAATGGGAAGGAATTGGATATCACATCTCATGTTATAGGAAGGATCTCAGGATTGGAATGGGAAGGATTTGGATATCACATCTCTTGCTATAGGAAGGGTCTCAGGTTTTTTATTAGAAGCATTGAGATATCACATCTCATGGTATAGGAAGGGTCTCAGGATTGGAATGGGAAGGAGTTGGATATCCCTTTTCATGCTATAGGAAGGGTCTCAGGTTGGAATGGGAAGGATTTGGATATCAAATCTCTTGCTATAGGAAGGGTCTCAGGTTTTTTATTAGAAACATTGAGATATCACATCTCATGCTATAGGAAGGGTTTAAGGATTGGAATGGGAAGGATTTGGATATCACATCTCATGCTAAAGGAAGGGTCTCAGGTTTGGAAGGGGAAGGATTTGGATATCACATCTCATGTTATTGGACCGGTCTCAGGTTTGGTATTAGAAGCATTGAGATATCAAGTCTCATGGTATAGGACGGGAGTTTGATATCACATCATGCCATGGTATGGGTCTCAGGTTTTGTAGAAGCATTGGGATATCACATCTCATGCTATCGGAAGGGTATCAGGATTGGATTTGGAAGGAGTTGGATATCCCATCTCATGCTATAGGAAGGGTCTCAAGTTGGAATGGGAAAGAGTTGGATGTCACATCTCATGTTATAGGAAGGGTCTCAGGATTGGAATGGGAAGGACTTGGATATCACATCTCATGCTGTAGGAAGGCTCTCAGGTTTGGAAAGGGAAGGAGTTGGATATCACTTTTCATGTTAGAGGTAGGATCTCAGGTTTGGTATTAGAGGCATTGAGATATCACATCTCATGCTATCAGAAGGGTATCAGGATTGTAATGGGAAGGAGTTGGATATCACATCTCATGCTAAAGGGAGGGTCTCAGGTTTGGAAGGGGAAGGATTTGGATATCACATCTCATGTTATAGGAAGGATCTCAGGTTTGGTATTAGAAGCATTGAGATATCACATCTCATGCTATCGGAAGGATCTCAGGTTTGGTATTAGAAGCATTGAGATATCACATCTCATGCTATAGGAAAGGTCTCAGGATTGGAATGGGAAGGAGTTGGATATCACATCTCATGCTAAAGGAAGGGTCTCAGTTTTGGTAGAAGCATTGCGATATCACATCTCATGCTATAGGAAGGGTCTCAGGATTGGAATCGGAAGGAGTTGGATATCACATCTCATGCTATAGGAAGGGTCTCAGGTTTGGTATAAGCATTGAAATATCACATCTCTGCTATCGGAAGGGTCTCAGGATTGGAATGGGAAGGATTTAGATATCACATCTCATGCTACAGGGAGGGGCTCAGTTTTGATATTAGAAGCATTGAGATATCACATCTCATGGTATAGGAAGGGTCTCAGGATTGGAATGGGAAGGAGTTGGCTGTCACATCTCAAGCTATCTCAGGACTGGAATGGGAAAGATTTTGATATCACATCTCAAGCTATAGGAAGGGTCTCAGGTTTGGAAAGGGAAGGATTTGGATTTCACATCTCATGTTATAGGATGGTTCTCAGGTTTGGTTTTAGAAGCATTAAGATATAACATCTCAAGCTATAGGAACGGTCTCAGGTTTGGAATGGGAAGGAGTTAGATATCACATCTCATGCTAAAGGAAAGGTTTCAGGTTTGGAAGGGGAAGGATTTGGATCTCACATCTCATGTTTTAGGACGGGTCTCAGGTTTGGTATTAGAAGCATTGAAATATCACATCTCATGGTATAGGAAGGGTCTCAGGATTGGAATGGGAAGGAATTGGATATCACATTGAATGGGAAGGAGTTTGATATCACATCTCAAGCTATAGGAAGGGTCTCAGGTTTGGAAAGGGAATGATTTGGATTTCACATCTCATGTTATAGGATGGTTCTCATGTTTGGTTTTAGAAGCATTTAGATATCACATCTCATGCTATAGGAAGGGTCTCAGGATTGGAATGGGAAGGAGTTGGATAGCACATCTCATGCTATAGGAAGGGTCTCAGGTTTGGTATAAGCATTGAGATATCCCATCTCATGCTATAGGAAGGGTCTCAGGATTGGAATCGGAAGGAGTTGTATATGACAGCTCATGCCATAGGAAGGGTCTCAGGTGTGGTATAAGCATTGAGATATCACATCTCTGCTATCGGAAGGGTCTCAGGATTGGAATGGGAAGGAGTTGGATATCCCATCTCGTTATAGGAAGGGTCTCAGGTTTGGTATTAGAAGCATTGAGATATCACATCTCATGCTATAGGACGGGTCTCAGAATTGGAATGGGAAGGAGTTGGATATCACATCTCAAGCTATAGGAAGGGTCTCAGGATTGGAATGGGAAGGAGTTTGATATCACATCTCATGCCATGGTATGGGTTTCAGGTTTTGTAGAAGCATTGGGATATCACATCTCATGCTATCAGAAGGGTATCGGGATTGGATTTGGAAGGAGTTGGATATCCCATCTCATGCTATAGGAAGGGTCTAAGGTTGGAATGTGAAGGAGTTGGATATCACATCTCATGTTATAGGAAGGGTCTCAGGATTGGAATGGGAAGGACTTGGATATCACATCTCATTCTATAGGAAGGCTCTCAGGGTTGGAAGGGGAAGGAGTTGGATATCACATTTCATGTAGAGGTAGGATCTCAGTTTTGGTATTAGAGGCATTGAGATATCACATCTCATGCTATCAGAAGGGTCTCAGGATTGGAATGGGAAGGAGTTGGATATCACATCTCATGCTAAAGGAAGGGTCTCAGTTTTGGTAGAAGCATTGCGATATCACATCTCATGCTATAGGAAGGGTCTCAGGATTGGAATCGGAAGGAGTTGGATATCACATCTCATGCTATAGGAAGGGTCTCAGGTTTGGTATAAGCATTGAAATATCACATCTCTGCTATCGGAAGGGTCTCAGGATTGGAATGGGAAGGATTTAGATATCACATCTCATGCTACAGGGAGGGGCTCAGTTTTGATATTAGAAGCATTGAGATATCACATCTCATGGTATAGGAAGGGTCTCAGGATTGGAATGGGAAGGAGTTGGCTGTCACATCTCAAGCTATCTCAGGACTGGAATGGGAAAGATTTTGATATCACATCTCAAGCTATAGGAAGGGTCTCAGGTTTGGAAAGGGAAGGATTTGGATTTCACATCTCATGTTATAGGATGGTTCTCAGGTTTGGTTTTAGAAGCATTAAGATATAACATCTCAAGCTATAGGAACGGTCTCAGGTTTGGAATGGGAAGGAGTTAGATATCACATCTCATGCGCAAAGGAAATGTCTCAGGTTTGGAAGGGGAAGGATTTGGATCTCACATCTCATGTTTTAGGACGGGTCTCAGGTTTGGTATTAGAAGCATTGAAATATCACATCTCATGGTATAGGAAGGGTCTCAGGATTGGAATGGGAAGGAATTGGATATCACATTGAATGGGAAGGAGTTTGATATCACATCTCAAGCTATAGGAAGGGTCTCAGGTTTGGAAAGGGAATGATTTGGATTTCACATCTCATGTTATAGGATGGTTCTCATGTTTGGTTTTAGAAGTATTTAGATATCACATCTCATGCTATAGGAAGGGTCTCAGGATTGGAATGGGAAGGAGTTGGATATCACATCTCATGCTATAGGAAGGGTCTCAGGTTTGGTATAAGCATTGAGATATCCCATCTCATGCTATAGGAAGGGTCTCAGGATTGGAATCGGAAGGAGTTGGATATCACATCTCATGCTATAGGAAGGGTCTCAGGTTTGGTATAAGCATTGAGATATCACATCTCATGCTATAGGAAGGGTCTCAGGATTGGAATGGGAAGGAGTTGTATATGACATCTCATGCCGTAGGAATGGTCTCAGGTTTGATATAAGCATTGTGATATCACATCTCTGCTATCGGAAGGGTCTCAGGATTGGAATGGGAAGGAGTTGGATATCCCATCTCATGTTATAGGAAGAGTCTCAGGTTTGGTATTAGAAGCATTGAGATATCACATCTCATGCTATAGGAAGTGTCTCAGGATTGGAATGGGAAGGACTTGGATATCACATCTCATGCTATAGGGAGGCTCTCAAGTTTGATATTAGAAGCATTGAGATATCACATCTCTTGCTATAGGAAGGGTCTCAGGATTGGAATGGGAAGGAGTTGGATATCACATCTCATGCTATAGGAAGGGTCTCAGGTTTGGTATAAGCAGTGAGATATCACATCTCATGCTATAGGAAGTGTCTCAGGATTGGAATGGGAAGGAGTTGGATATCACATCTCATGTTATAGGAAGGATCTCAGGTTTGGTATAAGAATTGAGATATCACATCTCTGCTATCGGAAGGGTCTCAGGATTAGAATGGGAAGGAGTTGGATATTCCAATCTCATGTTATAGGAAGGGTCTCAGGTTTGGTATTAGAAGCATTGAGATATCACATCTCATGCTATAGGAAGGGTCTCAGGATTGGAATGGGAAGGACTTGGATATCACATCTCATGCTATAGGGAGGGTCTCAAGTTTGATATTAGAAGCATTGAGATATCACATCTCATGATATCGGAAGGGTCTCAGGATTGGAATGGGAAGGAGTTGGATATCACATCTCATGATAAAGGAAGGGTCTAAGGTTTGGAAGGGGAAGGATTTGGATATCACATCTCATGTTATAGGACGGGTCTCAGGTTTGGTATTAGAAGCATTGAGATATCAAGTCTCATGGTATAGGAAGGGGCTCAGAATTGGAATGGGAAGGAGTTGGATATCACATCTCAAGCTATAGGAAGGGTCTCAGGATTGGAATGGGAAGGACTTGGATATCACATCTCATGCTATAGGGAGTGTCTCAAGTTTGATATTAGAAGCATTGAGATATCACATCTCATGATATCGGAAGGGTCTCAGGATTGGAATGGGAAGGAGTTGGATATCACATCTCATGATAAAGGAAGGGTCTAAGGTTTGGAAGGGGAAGGATTTGGATATCACATCTCATGTTATAGGACAGGTCTCAGGTTTGGTATTAGAAGCATTGAGATATCAAGTCTCATGGTATAGGAAGGGGCTAAGAATTGGAATGGGAAGGAGTTGGATATCAAGTCTCATGGTATAGGAAGGGGCTCAGAATTGGAATGGGAAGGAGTTGGATATCACATCTCATGCTAAAGGGAGGGTCTCAGGTTTGGAAGGGGAAGGATTTGGATATAACATCTCATGTTATAGGAAGGATCTCAGGTTTGGTATTAGAAGCATTGAGATATCACATCTCAAGCTATCGGAAGGATCTCAGGTTTGGTATTAGAAGCATTGAGATATCACATCTCATGCTATCAGAAGGGTCTCAGGATTGGAAGGGGAAGGATTTGGATATCACATCTCATGTTATCGGAAGGATCTCAGGTTTGGTATTAGAAGTATTGAGATATCACATCTCATGCTATAGGAAGGGTCTCAGGATTGGAATGGGAGGGAGTTGGATATCACATCTCATGCTAAAGGAAGGGTCTCAGGTTTGGTAGAAGCATTGAGATATCACATCTCATGCTATTCGAAGTGTCTCAGGATTGGAATGGGAAGGAGCTGGATTTCACATCTCATGCTAAAGGAAGGGTCTCAGGTTTGGAATGGGAAGGAGTTGGATATCACATCTCATGTTATAGGAAGGGTCTCAGGTTTGGTATAAGCATTGAGATATCACATCTCTGCTATCGGAAGTGTCTCAGGATTGGAATGGGAAGGAGTTGGATATCCCATCTCATGTTATAGGACGGGTCTCAGGTTTGTTATTAGAATCATTGAGATATCATATTGCATGCTGTAGGAAGGGTCTAAGGATTGGAATGGGAAGGACTTGGATATCACACCTCATGCTATAGATAGGCTCTCAGGTTTGGAAAGGGAAGGAGTTGGATATCACATTTCATGTTAGAGGAAGGATCTCAGGTTCGGTATTAGAGGCATTGAGATATCACATCTCATGCTATAGGAAGGGTCTCAGGATTGGAATGGGAAGGAGTTGGGTATCACATCTCATGCTATAGGAAGGGTCTCAGGTTTGGTATAAGCATTGAGATTTCACATCTCATGCTATAGGAAGTGTCTCAGGATTGGAATGGGAAGGAGTTGGATATCACATCTCATGTTATAGGAAGGATCTCAGGTTTGGTATAAGCATTGAGATATCACATCTCTGCTATCGGAAGGGTCTCGGGATTGGAATGGGAAGGAGTTGGATATCCCATCTCATGTTATAGGAAGAGTCTCAGGTTTGGTATTAGAAGCATTGAGATATCACATCTCATGCTATAGGAAGTGTCTCAGGATTGGAATGGGAAGGACTTGGATATCACTACTCATGCTATAGGGAGGGTCTCAAGTTTGATATTAGAAGCATTGAGATATCATATCTCATGCTATAGGAAGGGTCTCAGGATTGGAATGGGAAGGAGTTGGATATCACATCTCATGCTATAGGAAGGGTCTCACGTTTGGTATAAGCAGTGAGATATCACATCTCATGATATAGGAAGGGTCTCAGGATTGGAATGGGAAGGAGTTGGATATCACATCTCATGTTATAGGAAGGATATCAGGTTTGGTATAAGCATTGAGATATCACATCTCTGCTATCGGAAGGGTCTCAGGATTGGAATGGGAAGGAGTTGGATATTCCCATCTCATGTTATAGGAAGGGTCTCAGGTTTGGTATTAGAAGCATTGAGATATCACATCTCATGCTGTATGAAGGGTCTCAGGATTGGAATGGGAAGGAGTTGGATATCACATCTCATGCTAAAGGGAGGGTCTCAGGTTTGGAAGGGGAAGGATTTGGATATCACATCTCATGTTATAGGAAGGATCGCAGGTTTGGTATTAGAAGCATTGAGATATCACATCTCATGCTATCGGAAGGGTCTCAGGATTGGAATGGGAAGGAGTTGGATATCACATCTCATGCTATAGGAAGGGTCTCAGGTTTGGAAGGGGAAGGATTTGGATATCACATCTCATGTTATAGGAAGGATCACAGGTTTGGTATTAGAAGCATTGAGATATCACATCTCATGCTATAGGAAGTGTCTCAGGATTGGAATGGGAAGGACTTGGATATCACATCTCATGCTGTAGGGAGGCTCTCAAGTTTGATATTAGAAGCATTGAGATATCACATCTCATGCTATAGGAAGGGTCTCAGGATTGGAATGGGAAGGAGTTGGATATCACATCTCATGCTATAGGAAGGGTCTCAGGTTTGGTATAAGCAGTGAGATATCACATCTCATGCTATAGGAAGTGTCTCAGGATTGGAATGGGAAGGAGTTGGATATCACATCTCATGTTATAGGAAGGATCTCAGGTTTGGTATAAGAATTGAGATATCACATCTCTGCTATCGGAAGGGTCTCAGGATTGGAATTTGAAGGAGTTGGATATTCCAATCTCATGTTATAGGAAGGGTCTCAGGTTTGGTATTAGAAGCATTGAGATATCACATCTCATGCTATAGGAAGGGTCTCAGGATTGGAATGGGAAGGACTTGGATATCACATCTCATGCTATAGGGAGGGTCTCAAGTTTGATATTAGAAGCATTGAGATATTACATCTCATGATATCGGAAGGGTCTCAGGATTGGAATGGGAAGGAGTTGGATATCACATCTCATGATAAAGGAAGGGTCTAAGGTTTGGAAGGGGAAGGATTTGGATATCACATCTCATGTTATAGGACGGGTCTCAGGTTTGGTATTAGAAGCATTGAGATATCAAGTCTCATGGTATAGGAAGGGGATCAGAATTGGAATGGGAAGGAGTTGGATGTCACATGTCAAGCTATAGGAAGGGTCTCAGGATTGGAATGGGAAGGACTTGGATATCACATCTCATGCTATAGGGAGGGTCTCAAGTTTGATATTAGAAGCATTGAGATATCACATCTCATGATATCGGAAGGGTCTCAGGATTGGAATGGGAAGGAGTTGGATATCACATCTCATCATAAAGGAAGGGTCTAAGGTTTGGAAGGGGAAGGATTTGGATATCACATCTCATGTTATAGGACGGGTCTCAGGTTTGGTATTAGAAGCATTGAGATATCAAGTCTCATGGTATAGGAAGGGGCTCAGAATTGGAATGGGAAGGAGTTGGATATCAAGTCTCATGGTATAGGAAGGGGCTCAGAATTGGAATGGGAAGGAGTTGGATATCACATCTCATGCTAAAGGGAGGGTCTCAGGTTTGGAAGGGGAAGGATTTGGATATCACATCTCATGTTATAGGAAGTATCTCAGGTTTGGTATTAGAAGCATTGAGATATCACATCTCATGCTATCGGAAGGATCTCAGGTTTGGTATTAGAAGCATTGAGATATCACATCTCATGCTATCAGAAGGGTCTCAGGATTGGAAGGGGAAGGATTTGGATATCACATCTCATGTTATCGGAAGGATCTCAGGTTTGGTATTAGAAGTATTGAGATATCACAACTCATGCTATAGGAAGGGTCTCAGGATAGGAATGGGAGGGAGTTGGATATCACATCTCATGCTAAAGGAAGGGTCTCAGGTTTGGTAGAAGCATTGAGATATCACATCTCATGCTATAGGAAGGGTCTCAGGATTGGAATGGGAAGGAGTTGGATATCACATCTCATGCTATAGGAAGGGTCTCAGGTTTGGTATAAGCATTGAGATATCACATGTCATGCTATAGGAAGGGTCTCAGGATTGGAATGGGAAGGAGTTGTATATGACATCTCATGCCGTAGGAAGGGTCTCAGGTTTGGTATAAGCATTGAGATATCACATCTCATGCTATAGGAAGGGTCTCAGGATTGGAATGGGAAGGAGTTGGATATCACATCTCATGTTATAGGAAGGGTCTCAGGTTTGGTATAAGCATTGAGATATCACATCTCATGCTATAGGAAGGGTCTCAGGATTGGAATGGGAAGGAGTTGGATATCACATCTCATGCTAAAGGAAGGGTCTCAGGTTTGGTAGAAGCATTGAGATATCACATCTCATGCTTGTAGGGTGTCCTGACCCACGTTTAAGCTACCCTGCCACAACATTTGGTGCTGTGGGCTTAGGAAATTCAAGATGGCGGAAAACCCACATGTGCGCCGAAATCCAGGAAAGCTGCGCAGTTGTACGCACACCAAAATGGTTACCTAACTTGCCACCCACCAGGGTAAAGAAAGGTCTTTGTTAACAAAATCCACTTTTACTGATGTCAAAAAGTTGCTGAAATCGTGACTCATTGGACCACTTTAAAGATTCAACCCTTTTTGTGGGGTTCCACATAACCATCTTACTGTAAGGAGCCCCATCAAAGCAATGTTAAGCAAGGATTTACTACCATGTAAGAACCATTCCTGTTTAGAATGCATTAATCCAAGAAAATCCCAAAAATGGGTGCAGTACCAGTACTCACCACTATCCAAAAGCCGGCGTTTTAAAACCCACTTGGCCTCATTACGACCCTGGCGGTAAGCGCCCGTCATTAACGCCATGGCGTAATGAGCGTTTACGCCGTGGGACGATGGCGTAAAGAGCGCCACATCACGACCCATCGCGCACGAGCATTACGCCATGGCGGTAATGCAAATAACGCCATGGCGGAAAAGGCCCCTACCGCCATCGCTAAGCGAGCAAGGTGCCCATCCGCCAGCGTAAGTAGCGGCCACCGTAATTTACGGCCAGCGTAATTTACGGCCACCGTAATTTACGGTGGCCGTAAAAGGCCAAACCGGAAATAGCGTCATCGCGCCGGAACGGGAAGCAGCCTGTCGGCCATCTTTAAAAACACAATCCATCGCCATCCTACCAAACAACACCAGACCCAACCCTGACACCTGTCCCGACAAAACACCCACCCACCCAAGTTCCCGAAAATGCCGAAATGCGTGAAAAAGGCCTGTGACCGCCTGCGCCAGGAGCGATTCAGCAGGGAGGAACTCTGCATGCTAGCGGAGACCCTGCAGGACAACGCAGGTGTTGTTTTCTCCCCTGAAATGAGCCGGACAGCAATCGGGAAGAAGAAGGCCATCTGGGCCCTGGTGGCTGAGCGCGTCAGCGCGGTGGGGACCGTACCCCGCACCCCACAGCAGTGCCGGAAACGCTGGGATGACCTGCGCATACGGGTCAGAGCCGTCATCTCGGCAAACCGCAACCTTGCCCAGGGAACCGGTGGAGGGTCAGAATCCCCCCTGAAACTCCAACCGTGGGAGGAGATCTGTGCTGCCACCATCGGCATGGAATCCATCGAAGGCGTTGGAGGGATGGAAAGGGGAGCCCCGACATCAGGCGATGAAGGTAGGTGCCTCATACAAGACACAGCAGTCCAATCATGTGTAGCACAAGGTTGCCCTAGAGTGTAAATGCAACACAAATCAATACTGCCCATAGCCACATGCGAGCACCACCCTGCATACACTGCTGGCACCCGCATACCTGCATCCACATGCCACACCAAAAGGAGACAACCTGCATGGCACTGCCTGAAATCTGCCTCATCCACTGGCCAAAATAATGTCAACCATTGTCATTCAAAAGTCCGTATACCCATCAATAACGCCCTCCCACCTTTGCTCCACCACAGGCACAGAATCACACCCAGAGGACCAGGAGACCCCTGCGCCGAAGAGGGCGAAGTCCACCAACAACCTCCCTGCACCCTCAACCTCAGCTGCAGTGAGGCAGACCCCACGACAAGCAGGTCCCACTGCAGGCATACCGGAGGTCCCACCGGCAAGCACCCCTGTTGGCAGCAGGCCAGCAGCTGCTGCTCCACCTCCACCGACATTGCCTGCCACAGAAGGCAGGGGGTCAGCGGCCAGCAGCAACATCGGGGAGACAGCTGCAACAGCTGCATGTTCTGACTCGGACATGGAGCAGGAGGACAGAAGCCCCACTGACCAACTACATTCCCCCTGCTTCTCAGACGCCAGCCCCCATGAGGGCGACACACAGGGGCACACTGAGGCAGAGGAGTGGCCTTCCACCCCATGCCCTGTCCACACTCCACAGGAGGGGACCAGCCCCTCCATCACTCCACCTGCACTGGCCATGGGCCAGCACGGCCAGCCGTCCCTCGAGGACATCACTCAACGGCAGCATCAACTGTCCGCAATGCTGGATGAGCATGCAGCGGAATGTGTGGGGGCTAGGTGTAGCATTGAACAGGCCACGGAGACACTAAGGGCGGAAGTGGCGCAGAGCACAGCCACCCTCAGGGATGCCATGCAGGCCATGTCCAGGGACATCTGTGCAGAACTTGCGGCCTTGCGTCGTGCGGTCATTGGCCTCACCCACACACGACAGGACGTGCATGCACAGGAGCAGCCAGGGACATCCTCCACTGCCAGTTCTGCGCAGAGCAGCCCCGTGCGCCGTTCCGGACGCAACCTGCGCTCCACAGCCAGGGGTGCCCCGGGTGCCGGGAGAGGGGGCTTGTGACGGCCTGTGGACACTGTCACAGGCATCTGTTGACAGCTACTTGGGGTGTGTTGGGGTGTGCAGGGGGGAGGGGGGAGGTGGGAGGGGGTGTGTTGGGGTGTGCAGGGGGGAGGTGGGAGGTGGGAGGGGGTGTGTTGGGGTGTGCAGGGGGGAGGTGGGAGGTGGGAGGGGGTGTGTTGGGGTGTGCAGGGGGGAGGTGGGAGGTGGGAGGGGGTGTGTTGGGGTGTGCAGGGGGGAGGTGGGAGGTGGGAGGGGGTGTGTTGGGGTGTGCAGGGGGGAGGGGGTGTGACACGACAGTTCATGGTTCCAATACACTTTTTTCTTTCAAAAAAAGGAAATGTGTGGACATTTTCATTGCGTATGTGTGCTTTATTGGTGTACAGTCCACAGTGTGCATGCCCCAGAGACACACAGTGCCCCAAGTGCAGTCTCCATGCGATGAACACCAGCCGTGTGTGCTAGAAGCAGTGGTTGATGATACTTTGGCGCATGGCACGCCCCTCCTGTACATCGCCTCCTCCATGTGGTGGCGCCCCATCTGCACCCTCCTCATCCTCATCCTCATCGTCAGGTGGTTGCAGTTCTGCGTCAGGGGGCAGGGGCACATTCCGTCTGACGCACATATTGTGCAGCATGACACATGCCATGACAATCTTTGCAACCTTCTCATGGCCATACAGGAGTGCCCCACCAGACCTGCTGAGGCTTCGGAACCGTGCCTTCAGGAGGCCGAATGTCTGCTCTATGACCACACGAGTACGTGTATGTGCACGGTTGAAGTCCTCCTCGTGCTGGTTCTGCGGGTTCCGGACTGGCGTGAGGAGCCACCTCTTCAGGGGGTAGGCTGCATCACCTGTATGTAGGCGAGAATGTATGTGTCAGTCATGTTGTCTGATCAGGAACATGATGTTCCACCATGGCTGGCATGGAACTGTTACCTTGGCTCACTTCTACATGCACTAATTGATTCACACTATGCAACCAGTATATGCTCATTGCTGCCATGGCCTGTTTTGCATGCCATCACCCTATGTATGCAGAGGGGTTTTGTGCATTGTGAGTGCCCTTCCTCTGTATCCGTTCTCTGTGTTACTCACAGGCCAGTGGAGTATGCATCATCCCCCCCCCCTTTCTGCCAGGTGGAGTATGCATCATCCCCCCCCCCTTTCTGCCAGGTGGAGTATGCATCATCCCCCCCCCCTTTCTGCCAGGTGGAGTATGCATCATCCCCCCCCCCCCTTTCTGCCAGGTGGAGTATGCATCATCCCCCCCCCCTTTCTGCCAGGTGGAGTATGCATCAATCCCCCCCCCTTTCTGCCAGGTGGAGTATGCATCATCCCCCCCCCCCCTTTCTGCCAGGTGGAGTATGCATCATCCCCCCCCCCTTTCTGCCAGGTGGAGTATGCACTGGTACGTCATTCCCATGCCCACTTCCATGACATAGCACTCACCGAGTAGCCAGGATCTTGGGCCTGCATGTCGCTCCATGTAGCGTGGTATTGTGGAGTTCCTCAGGATCATGGAATCATGGGTTGATCCGGGGAATCGGGCACAACAATGTGTGATGATCTTGTTGGAGTCACAGACCATTTGCACGTTGATAGAGTGGAACTGTTTCCGGTTGCGGTACGGTACCTCCATGGCACGTGGAACCACCAATTCCACATGGGTGCAGTCGATGGCACCAATGCAACCGGGTATGCTGGCTAGTGCATGGAAACCCACTTTGGTGTTTGCAATCTCCTGGGCAGTCCGTGGTAATGAGATGTGGTCGTCTGTGTGCTTGAGGAGGGCATCGAGCACTTGGATGAGTGTTCGTGAGAATAATGGTTGTGAAATGCCATGCAGGTGCCCCACTGTGTGCTGGTAGGTGCCTGTGGCCAGGAAGTGGAGTACAGCCACTACCTTCAGTAGGGGGGGGATGGCGGTTGGACTTTCTATCATGCTGACGATGTCGTCGTGTATCATGTCTACGATGGCGGTGATGGTGTCCCGGTCCAAACGGTACAGGGTGTGGATCTGCTCAGCTGTGAGGTTGTTTGGATTGGCTCTGATGCGTGGGATTGGGGGCTGCCTGCGTGGTGGCACTGGCTGTGCTGGTGGGGCTTGCTGGGCCTGCCTTGCCCTCCTTCTCCTCCTGCGTCTCCTCTGTGCTGCCTGTTGTTGTTGTTGTTGTTGCTGTTGTAGTAGCACATGCATTGCTATCAGGTCCTCCAGCCCCAACATTGCTAGTCGTATTGGCATCATTGTGGAGTGTGACTGGGTGTGGGTAGGGGTGGGGTGTGCTCTTTTTGTACTCCCCTGAGTCTGTATTGCCTTCACCTGTGCTGTTTCTGTGCACCTGTGGCAGCTGCATTCACTTGAATTGGCCCTTTACGGTTGGTTCGCGATGGCGTTATTTGCACCATGGCGGTAAGGTACTTTGCGGCCTCGGTGATGGCGTTAGGTGCATGTCCGCTTGGGTCGGCATTTGCGTGCCTTTCCGCCATGGCGCTAAGTACGGTGTGGGCGGTCGCGTGCGCGCACCCTTAGCGCAGTTAGCGGCAGCGTTAACTACGATGCCGCTATTGGCATCGTAGTTTACGGTCAGGAGTCATGATCGGACCTGGCGGAAAACGATGGCGGTAAGCATTTACCGCCATCGTTTGTCACTTAGCGCCAGGGTCGTAATGAGGCCCACTGTGTGTTTTTCTGAAGGCAAGCAAAATGCCTATTTCAAACCTTGCAACATGTGCAAAATATTCACTGAACACCAGCAGACATTTGGCAGAATGGAGTTTTGTGTGCCTACAAAATCTGGGAAATGAAGAGCCCAAAAACAATGCTTATAACAAAAATGCTATGGAGTCAGCAGCTTAAGCCTAACTGCAACTGGATTTAAAACCACCAAAATCGAAAATGTTAAATTAAATGAGTGACCTATGTTTGGTGTCACATGCCTTTGTAACTGTTGAAATGTCATAGTTTTGCACTTAGAATCAGCATTCTAGCTGCATGTGTAAAATTACAAGTTATTTTAAAAGCAACAAAAAGTTAGCTGAAGGTCTGGCTTAAGGAACTTGATTTTGCCTAGCAACGGATCCCATCAGGAGTGAAACTTGAGTCACAACTATGTTCCCAGGCCAATGTTCCTTTTGCTGCCCACACTAAGGATATGCCATCTATCTGATAATTGAATTTCCTGTGCTCTGCCAGAGAGTGAACAAAGCCCTCTCCACTCAGGCAAAGGTTTTTATTACAGACGTCGTAAAAAGTGGCTTCCTCCTGGAGAAGCTGGGAGGGGCACTGCCTGTGAGAAGCAAGCTGGCTTGGCAGAAACTGGAAAGACTGGTTTCTGTACCATGTGACCTGAAAAGACACACCCCTGCAGCAAGGATATGGTTTTATAAAAAGGGGGATAATTCATAGTGCGGACATGTGAAAATTTTATAAATGATACCATAATTCTTGTGATTTTTCTGCCCACAGTTTAAGACGTGGTAGGAACCGGTGGTATGTTCAGGGGGGTTTTAGCGGAAAAGTGGATATTACTCTAAATGTGTGCATGTTAAAAATCTGAAACTTCATCAGTTAATGTCCCTACCCCCTGCACACATGTATGTAAAGTTGGGTCCATGTCGGAAATTGAAAAAGCAGTTAAAAAGTCAATTATGTACACTCTTTGAATGCAAGCTCCGAGAATGAGCAGATTTGGACATAGACATGGCTAAATTCAGCCACACCATGTATATGTAATTTCAAACAACTGTGTAACTCTGAAGTATGGATTTTGATCATATATATATTTGGGTGCACAGATGATAAGGGAGGTTGTTTCAAGAGATCATAAAATGACATCAATCTGACTCACAGTTCAGTTTGCCAATCAAGCGGAGGAATGGAAGCCTGACCAATGACGAATGAGAGGGGCAAGTCTAGTGATGCAACACACACACCCATTCTCAAGAAACAGATAAAAGCAGAGAGTCAGGACACATAGAGACATTCAATTTCATCTGCCGCTGGAAGCCCTGCCGGAAAAATCCATACTTACCTCCATCAAACTCCAGAAAGCCAAACTAGAGACTTCAATCTATCCAGAGCAGAGACCAGACCAGAGAGAAAGCAGTGCTGTGCCTAGCAGAGACCAGACCAGAGAGAAAGCAGTGCTGTGCCTAGCAGAGACCAGACCAGAGAGAAAGCAGTGCTGTGCCTAGCCGAGACCAGACCAGGCGCTGTGAGCAGAATCCGGAAAGACCTGACCAGACTGAAGATCGTGACCAAGTCGCTTTCCTGTTCAAAATCTCTTGTGAGTACTTAGCAAAACTCAGAACACATCTCTTAGTTTAAATTCATCTAATTCAATCTATTTAACCTAAGTAGAACTGCCTCCTATCTGTCACCTGTCATTTCTAGTAAAATTTGTCATTTTGAAAAAGTGTGCGTTTAAAATTTACAAAACCAAAAACGACCTTTACTAAATTACTCATATCTCCGCAACCGTTTGGGCTAGAGACTTGCAATAACTTTCATTTGGAAGCTGAGATCCCAGGCTTTCCTAGGACCCCAAAACGGTAGAGATAGTCCTTGCGGTTCCTTTGTAATAGCGCTCGGCGCATCCGCGAATTTTGCCGCGATTTGCAATTTCTTCACATGTAAAAAAAACTGCTGCTGCCTGATTTCATTTGCCAGAAATTCGTTTAACCTGCTAACTATCCCTGCATCATTGCTAGTGTGAGCCTGGACTAATATTAACTAGATACCACTCATCCTGAACCTCTAAAAGGGAATTAAGAGCGTTTCCAGCATATTTCTCATTCTTTGCTAGCACCTATCAAAGCATTTGCCTGTGTTTTCAAACTTCTGTTTAAGCTTGCTGGATTGAACTGAATTACAGTTGATTGCATTTCTGAGAACTGTGTGTTTTCCTTCCATTTCCTTGCCTTGCATCAAGGGGGGGAGGGGAGTAGCCAGAGAAAAGTGATTACATTGTTTGGTTGAAATCATATTGCGTATTTTCTGTACTGCATTCATTGAATATTGCATCCACCTGAGCCTACATAAAGCATCCTCTACCACATTATACTTTTGTTCCTATTTACCAGTGTGCTACCTTATCCATTTCATGTCAACTCATTAGTGATTAAAGAAGTGTGCTAGTGCCAGATTCTCCGTTGTTAATATTTACCATATCAGATTAAGTGTGATATTCAATTATTAATTTATTAAAAAGTGTGATATATATTTTAATTTATCAAATAAACCTTTTAAACGTGCAAAACAGAATTACTTCTTGGCTCAGTGGGGTCAGGGGGATTCCAAGAGAGGGGTGTTATACAAGGGTAGTCATCCAGAACGCATGAACTGGACCTAAAGATATATCAATAAGGGTTTTCATTCAGTATTCTAGACTAGGCGTTAACTTGGCTGTAGTGCTGAATTGAATCCTCTTACATGCTATAGGAAGGGTCTCAGGATTGGAATGGGAAGGACTTAGATATCACATATCATGCTATAGGGAGGGTCTCAGTTTTGATATTAGAAGCATTGAGATATCACATCTCATGCTATTCGAAGTGTCTCAGGATTGGAATGGGAAGGAGCTGGATATCACATCTCATGCTAAAGGAAGGGTCTCAGGTTTGGAATGGGAAGGAGTTGGATATCACATCTCATGTTATAGGAAGGGTCTCAGGTTTGGTATAAGCATTGAGATATCACATCTCTGCTATCGGAAGTGTCTCAGGATTGGAATGGGAAGGAGTTGGATATCCCATCTCATGTTATAGGACGGGTCTCAGGTTTGTTATTAGAATCATTGAGATATCATATTGCATGCTGTAGGAAGGGTCTAAGGATTGGAATGGGAAGGACTTGGATATCACATCTCATGCTATAGATAGGCTCTCAGGTTTGGAAAGGGAAGGAGTTGGATATCACATTTCATGTTAGAGGAAGGATCTCAGGTTCGGTATTAGAGGCATTGAGATATCACATCTCATGCTATAGGAAGGGTCTCAGGATTGGAATGGGAAGGAGTTGGGTATCACATCTCATGCTATAGGAAGGGTCTCAGGTTTGGTATAAGCATTGAGATTTCACATCTCATGCTATAGGAAGGGTCTCAGGATTGGAATGGGAAGGAGTTGGATATCACATCTCATGTTATAGGAAGGATCTCAGGTTTGGTATAAGCATTGAGATATCACATCTCTGCTATCGGAAGGGTCTCGGGATTGGAATGGGAAGGAGTTGGATATCCCATCTCATGTTATAGGAAGAGTCTCAGGTTTGGTATTAGAAGCATTGAGATATCACATCTCATGCTATAGGAAGTGTCTCAGGATTGGAATGGGAAGGAGTTGGATATCACTACTCATGCTATAGGGAGGGTCTCAAGTTTGATATTAGAAGCATTGACATATCACATCTCATGCTATAGGAAGGGTCTCAGGATTGGAATGGGAAGGAGTTGGATATCACATCTCATGCTATAGGAAGGGTCTCACGTTTGGTATAAGCAGTGAGATATCACATCTCATGCTATAGGAAGGGTCTCAGGATTGGAATGGGAAGGAGTTGGATATCACATCTCATGTTATAGGAAGGATATCAGGTTTGGTATAAGCATTGAGATATCACATCTCTGCTATCGGAAGGGTCTCAGGATTGGAATGGGAAGGAGTTGGATATTCCCATCTCATGTTATAGGAAGGGTCTCAGGTTTGGTATTAGAAGCATTGAGATATCACATCTCATGCTGTATGAAGGGTCTCAGGATTGGAATGGGAAGGAGTTGGATATCACATCTCATGCTAAAGGGAGGGTCTCAGGTTTGGAAGGGGAAGGATTTGGATATCACATCTCATGTTATAGGAAGGATCACAGGTTTGGTATTAGAAGCATTGAGATATCACATCTCATGCTATCGGAAGGGTCTCAGGATTGGAATGGGAAGGAGTTGGATATCACATCTCATGCTATAGGAAGGGTCTCAGGTTTGGAACGGGAAGGAGTTGGATATCACATCTCATGTTATAGGAAGAGTCTCAGGTTTGGTATAAGCATTGAGATATCACATCTCTGCTATCGGAGGTGTCTCAGGATTGGGATGGGAAGGAGTTGGATATTACATCTCATGCTATAGGAAGGGTATCAGGTATGGAACGGGAAGGAGTTGGATATCCCATCTCATGTTATAGGACGGGTCTCAGGTTTGGTATTAGAAGCATTGAGATATCACATCGCATGCTGTAGGAAGGATCTCAGGTTTGGAATGGGAAGGAATTGGATATCACATCTCATGTCATAGGAAGTATCTCAGGTTTGGTATTAGAAGCATTGAGATATCACATCTCATGCTATAGGAATGGTCTCAGGATTGGAATGGGTAGGAGTTGGATATTACATTCTTGCTATAGGAAGGGTCTCATGTTTGGAATGGGAAGGAGTTGGATATCACATATGTTATAGGAAGGGTCTCAGGTTTGAACGGGAAGGAGTTGGATATCACATCTCATGTTATAGGAAGGGTCTCAGGTTTGGTATAAGCATTGAGATATCACATCTCTGCTATCGGAGGTGGCTCAGGATTGGAATGGGAAGGAGTTGGATATCCCATCTCATGTTATAGGACGGGTCTCTGGTTTGGTATTAGAATCATTGAGATATCACATCGCATGCTGTAGGAAGGGTCTAAGGATTGGAATGGGATGGACTTGGATATCACATCTCATGCTATAGGTAGGCTCTCAGGTTTGGTATAAGCATTGAGATATCACATCTCATGCTATAGGAAGGGTCTCGGGATTGGAATGGGAAGGATTTGGATATCACATCTCATGCTATAGGAAGGGTCTCAGGTTTGGTATAAGCATGGAGATATCACTTCTCATGCTATAGGAAGTGTCTCAGGATTGGAATGGGAAGGAGTTGGATATCACATCTCATGTTATAGGAAGGATCTCAGGTTTGGTATTAGAAGCATTGAGACATCACATCTCATGCTATAGGAAGGGTCTCAGGATTGGAATGGGAAGGAGTTGGATATCACATCTCATGCTAAAGGGAGGGTCTCAGGTTTGGAAGGGGAAGGATTTGGATATTACATCTTGTGTTATAGGAATGATCTCAGGTTTGGTATTAGAAGCATTGAGATATCACATCTCATGCTATCGGAAGGATCTCAGGATTGGAATGGGAAGGAGTTCGATATCACATCTCATGCTATAGGAAGGGTCTCAGGATTGGAATGGGAAGGAGTTTTATATGACATCTCATGCCATAGGAAGGATCTCAGTTTTGGTTTTAGAAGCATTGAGACATCACATCTCATGTTATAGGAAGGGTCTCAGGATTGGAATGGGAAGGAGTTGGATATCACATCTCATGCTATAGGAAGGGTCTCAGGTTTGGTATAAGCATTGAGATATCACATCTCATGCTATAGGAAGGGTCTCAGGATTGAAATGGGAAGGAGTTGTATATGACATCTCATGCCACAGGAAGGGTCTCAGGTTTGGTATAAGCATTGAGATATCACATCTCTGCTATCGGAAGGGTCTCAGGATTGCAATGGGAAGGAGTTGGATATCCCATCTTATGTTATAGGAAGGGTCTCAGGTTTGGTATTAGAAGCATTGAGATATCACATCTCATGCTATAGGAAGGGTCTCAGGATTGGAATGGGAAGGACTTGGATATCACATCTCATGCTATAGGGAGGGTCTCACGTTTGGAAAGGGAAGGAGTTGGATATCACATTTCATGTTAGAGGTAGGATCTCAGGTTTGTTATTAGAGGCATTGAGATATCACATCTCATGCTATCAGAAGGGTCTCAGGATTGGAATGGGAAGGAGTTGGATATCACATCTCATGCTAAAGGGAGGGTCTCAGGAATGGAAGGGGAAGGATTTGGATATCACATCTCATGTTATAGGAAGGATCTCAGGTTTGGTATTAGAAGCATTGAGATATCACATCTCATGCTATCGGAAGGATCTCAGGTTTGGTATTAGAGGCATTGAGATATCACATCTCATGCTAAAGGGAGGGTCTCGGGTTTGGAAGGGAAAGGATTTGGATATCACATCTCTTGTTATAGGAAGGATCACAGGTTTGGTATTAGAAGCATTGAGATATCACATCTCATGCTATCGGAAGGGTCTCAGGATTGGAATGGGAAGGAGTTGGATATCACATCTCATGCTATAGGAAGGGTCCCAGGTTTGGAACGGGAAGGAGTTGGATATCACATCTCATGTTATAGGAAGAGTCTCAGGTTTGGTATAAGCATTGAGATATCACATCTCTGCTATCGGAGGTGTCTCAGGATTGGGATGGGAAGGAATTGGATATCACATCTCATGCTATAGGAAGGGTATCAGTTTTGGAACATGAAGGATTTGGATATCACATCTCATTTTATTGGACCGGTCTCAGGTTTGGTATTAGAAGCATTGAGATATCAAGTCTCATGGTATAGGACGGGAGTTTGATATCACATCTCATGCCATGGTATGGGTCTCAGGTTTTGTAGAAGCATTGGCATATCACATCTCATGCTATCGGAAGGGTATCAGGATTGGATTTGGAAGGAGTTGGATATCCCATCTCATGCTATAGGAAGGGTCTCAGGATTGGAATGGGAAGGACTTGGATATCACATCTCATGCTGTAGGAAGGCTCTCAGGTTTGGAAAGGGAAGGAGTTGGATATCACATTTCATGTTAGAGGTAGGATCTCAGGTTTGGTATTAGAGACATTGAGATATCACACCTCATGCTATCAGAAGTGTTAGGAAAGATTTCGTAATTGTAGGTAATTTTCCTTCCATGTGGCAACCCCTAAACTTTTTGCTGTTGTTTTTCACCTTGTTCTTGACTTTGCCAGAGAAGTGCAGCCTTCTGCTGCACTCCTCTGGGCTTTCGCTCCTTTTCTCATGGGGAAACTGACATGCCCTTAAGACAGTCAGTACCGGGGAACGCTGTTTCCCGTAGTTTCTTTTATCATGTTGCGGCTTTAGTGCAACATGACACAAGAGGGCACTGTAAGCTAAGTTACAGCTCTCTTGGGTCTCTAGCCTTCTACGGGCCCTAGATACTCGTTTAGGATTGTATCTGATCGGTGCAAGTAATTCAGGGACGGGAATGGTGGCAGCGATCGTTTTCTTGTGTTTTGAGCTCCTTTTGGCGTTCTAAGCGCATTTCTCGCGCTTAACCCAAAATGGTGGCCTGGCTCCCAAAATGGCCAGACCACGAGGCTCCTTTGTCCTGTCCGCTGACCGTCTTGCTCCCTTCACCTTTCCCAGGTCGAGCCGACCCGGGGCCTTCCTTATTTGGGCATGTACTTTCCCGCGAAACACGGATGCTTTTGCGGGCTTCTACATGTCGTGTGTGTGCCTCCAGGATGTGGGCTGGGATGTCTGGTCCCAATACACATCCTGGGTGCCAGAGAGTCTAGGGTGGTGTAAATGCCTGGGACCACCGTGGTCCGTGATTGGTCCACGAATGGTGTGAGTGTTGATGAGCGGATCTCCCATCGGGTCCCCTCCGTTTTGGCGCGAAGGGAACCGTGGATAAGAGGGGGCTGGAAACACCACTACCATGTCGATCTCCTGAGTTCTCACGAACGAAGGAATACAGGAGCCAAGTATCCTGCAACCAAGAGGCTGGACCGAGGAATCGCTGGTGACCCGCTGAAGGACTCCTCCTTTGCACTGCTGTCGTCCTGTGAAACCCTTTCCTCCTTTGATCGAACCAGAAGGCCTGTACTGGTGCTTCGACCTTTGGAATAGCAGGAACAGCTATTCTCGGCAACTTCATCATCTCCTGCCAGTAAGCCTTCGGAAGCGTCTCTGGGCCATCCAGTTGACTGACCAGCTTACACGGGAGTCCTGCTCTGTAACCGCCGCCAGGTTGTGTAGTATCTCGAGTCCTTGTCACTCTCCCACGCTTCGTACTCTTGACGTTCCCAGGTCTGAAGGGAGGAGTGGACATTTGGCTCAGATACACACGGCCGCTCCGTTGCCCTGCTGCGGCAACAAACTGTGCAGGTTTCTTCGATTGGGACGTCTTTTTGCTCTACACGACGACGAGGCGTTCCCTGCTCTTCTGAACCTGCCAGCTGCTGAAACTGACTCGGAGAAGCCTGGGTCTGCTTGCATCGGGGACCGGTGAGTAGCATAGCTAGGATCTGGTCGCCCTCCTGCAGGAGCCCATTGCTTTTCCCCGCTGTGTAAAACAGCACCCTTGTCCGTACTCGCGCTCTGCTTCTGCCCACTGTGGAGGCTGCGCTTGAGTCGCTGAACTTGTTCTTCTTCTTTCGTGCACTAAACTGAACTGCCTGACTTCCTTCAAAGAGCTTCTCCTTTTGCCCGTTGGCACCAGCGCGTGCAGGTACTTTGAGCACAAGGCTCCACTCTTCGCAGGGCTCGGACTTCCATCTAGTTAGGTGCCTCTGAAGGCGAACTGAGTCTAAGCATTATATCGCACTGCCTGTTTTCCTTCCCTTTTAGGTGGACTACACATTTCGTGCCTATAACGCTTGCGACTGTCGTATTTGTATATATATTGTGTGGATATGGTATGTGTTGGTTTAATATTGTGATATTGTGATTTTCTCGCTACGGTCATTGTTTTAAAGGCCTTAAAATAAATGTGTATATATTTTTTATATAACAACTGTTTGGAGTAGTTTGTAAGTGATCTTGCTTTGTGGGCTCATTACGAGCTTTCAGTCACCCTCACCCCTCTTGAGACCTAGTCTTGCCCGCCGCGATCGCTACCTTGATTGGTCTGGCTCGCCCAGAGGTTACCCTGTTCCAAGTAACTAGGTTGGCCTTCTGAACTTCTGCGCCACCAGGACAGAGTTCAGAAATCCGTCTTAACAAGAAGGGTATCAGGATTGGAATGGGAAGGAGTTGGATATCACATCTCATGCTAAAGGGAGGGTCTCAGGTTTGGAAGGGGAAGGATTTGGATATCACATCTCATGTTATAGGAAGGATCTCAGGTTTGGTATTAGAAGCATTGAGATATCACATCTCATGCTATCGGAAGGATCTCAGGTTTGGTATTAAAAGCATTGAGATATCACATCTCATGCTATAGGAAGGGTCTCAGGATTGGAATGGGAAGGAGTTGGATATCACATCTCATGTTATAGGAAGGATCTCAGGTTTGGTATTAGAAGCATTGAGATATCACATCTCATGCTAAAGGAAGGGTCTCAGGATTGGAATGGGAAGGAGTTGGATATCACATCTCATGCTAAAGGAAGGTTCTCAGTTTTGGTAGAAGCATTGCGATATCACATCTCATGCTATAGGAAGGGTCTCAGGATTGGAATCGGAAGGAGTTGGATATCACATCTCATGCTATAGGAAGGGTCTCAGGTTTGGTATAAGCATTGAAATATCACATCTCTGCTATCGGAAGGGTCTCAAGATTGGAATGGGAAGGACTTAGATATCACATCTCATGCTATAGGGAGGGTCTCAGTTTTGATATCAGAAGCATTGAGATATCACATCTCATGCTATCGGAAGGGTCTCAGGATTGGAATGGGAGGAGCTGGATATCACATCTCATGCTAAAGGAAGGGTCTCAGGTTTGGAAGGGGAAGGATTTGGATATCACATCTCATGTTATAGGACGGGTCTCAGGTTTGGTATTAGAAGCATTGTGATATCACATCTCATGCTATAGGAAGTGTCTCAGGATTGGAATGGGAAGGAGTTGGATATCACATCTCATGCTATAGGAAGGGTTTCAGGTTTGGTAGAAGCATTGAGATATCACATCTCGTGCTATGGGAAGAGTCTCAGGTTTGGGAAGGGAAGGATTTGGATTTCACATCTCATGTTATAGGATGGTTCTCATGTTTGGTTTTTGAAGCATTGAGATATCACATCTCATGCTATCGGAAGGGTCTCAGGTTTGGAATGGGAAGGAGTTGGATATCACATCTCATGTTATAGGAAGGATCTCAGGTTTGGTATTAGAAGCATTGAGATATCACATCTCATGCTATAGGAAGGGTCTCAGGATTGGAATGGCAAGGAGTTGGATATCACATCTCATGCTAAAGGAAGGGTCTCAGGTTTGATAGAAGCATTGAGATATCACATCTCATGCTATAGGAAGGAACTCAGGATTGGAATGGGAAGGAGTTGGATATCACATCTCATGCCATAGGAAGGGTTATCAGGTTTGGTATAAACATTGAGATATCACATCTCATGCTATAGGAAGGATCTCAGGTTTGGTATTAGAAGCATTGAGACATCACATCTCATGCTATAGGAAGGGTCTCAGGTTTGGTATAAGCATTGAGATATCACCACATCCCATGCTATAGGAAGGGTCTCAGGATTGGAATTGGAAGTTGTATATGACATCTCATGCCATAGGAAGGATCTCAGGTTTGGTATAAGCATTGAGATATCACATCTCTGCTATCGGAAGGGTATCAGGATTGGAATGGGAAGGAGTTGGATATCCCATCTCATGTTATAGGAAGAGTCTCAGGTTTGGTATTAGAAGCATTGAGACATCACATCTCATGCTATAGGAAGGGTCTCAGGATTGGAATGGGAAGGAGTTGGATATCCCATCTCATGTTATAGGAAGGGTCTCAAGTTTGATATTAGAAGCATTGAGATATCACATCTCATGATATCGGAAGGGTCTCAGGATTGGAATGGGAAGGAGTTGGATATCACATCTCATGATAAAGGAAGGGTCTCAGGATTGGAATGGGAAGGACTTGGATATCACATCTCATGCTATAGGAAGGCTCTCAGGTTTGGAAGGGGAAGGAGTTGGATACCACATTTCATGTTAGAGGTAGAATCGCAGGTTTGGAATTAGAGGCATTGAGATATCACATCTCATGCTATCAGAAGGGTCTCAGGATTGGGATGGGAAGGCGTTGGATATCACATCTCATGCTAAAGGGAGGGTCTCAGATTTGGAAGGGGAAGGATTTGGATATCACATCTCATGTTATAGGAAGGATCTCAGGTTTGGTATTAGAAGCATTGAGATATCACTTCTCATGCTATCGGAAGGATCTCAGGTTTAGTATTAGAGGCATTGAAACATCACATCTCATGCTATCGGAAGGGTATCAGGATTGGATTTGGAAGTAGTTGGATATCCCATCTCATGCTATCTACCAAACCTGAGACCCTTCCTTTAGCATGAGATGTGATATCCAACTCCTTCCCATTCCAATCCTGAGACCCTTCCTATAGCATGAGATGTGATATCTCAATGCTTCTAATACCAAACCTGAGACCCTTCCTATAGCATGAGATGGGAAATGTGATATCCAACTCCTTCCCCTTCCAAACCTGAGAGCCTTCCTATAGCATGAGATGTGATATCCAACTCCTTCCCATTCCAATCCTGAGACCCTTATTATACAATGAGATGTCATATCTCAATGCTTCTAATACCAAACCTGAGACCGTCCTAAAACATGAGATGTGAGATCCAAATCCTTCCCCTTCCAAACCTGAGACCTTTCCTTTAGCATGAGATGTGATATCCAACTCCTTACCATTCCAATCCTGAGACCCTTCCGATAGCATGAGATGTGCTATCTCAATGCTTCTAATATCAAACCTGAGATTCTACCTCTAACATGAAATGTGATATCCAACTCCTTCCCCTTCCAAACCTGAGCCCCTTCCTATAGCATGAGATGGGATATTTAACTACTTCCAAATCCAATCCTGATACCCTTACGATAGCATGAGATGTGATATTTCAATGCCTCTAATACTAAACCTGAGATCCTTCCGATAGCATGAGAAGTGATATCTCAATGCTTCTAATACCAAACCTGAGATCCTTCCTATAACATGAGATGTGATATCCAAGTCCTTCCCATTCCAATCCTGAGACCCTTCCTTTATCATGAGATGTGATATCCAACTCCTTCCCATTCCAATCCTGAGACCTTTCCGATATCATGAGATGTGATATCTCAATGCTTCTAATATCAAACTTGAGACCCTCCCTACAGCATGAGATGTGATATCCAAGTCCTTCCCATTCCAATCCTGAGACCCTTCCTATAGCATGAGATGTGATATCTCAATGCTTCTAATACCAAACCTGAGACCCTTCCTCTGACATGAGATGGGATATCCAACTCCTTCCCATTCCAATCCTGAGACCCTTCGGATAGCAGAGATATGATATCTCAATGCTTATACCAAGCCTGAGACCCTTCCTACAGCATGAGATGTGATATCCAAGTCCTTCCCATTCCAATCCTGAGACCCTTCCTATAGCATGAGATGTGATATCTCAGTGCTTCTAATACCAAACCTGAGACCCTTCCTATGACATGAGATGGGATATCCAACTCCTTCCCATTCCAATCCTGAGACCCTTCCTATAGCATGAGATGTGATGTCTCAATGCTTCTAATACCAAACCTGAGATCCTTCCTATAACATGAGATGTGATATCCAACTCCTTCCCATTCCAATCCTGAGACCCTTCCTATAGCATGAGATGTGATATTTCACTGCTTATACCAAACCTGAGACCCTTCCTATAGCATGAGATGTGATATCCAATTCCTTCCCATTCCAATCCTGAGACCCTTCCTATAGCATGAGATGTGATATCTCAATGCTTCTAATATCAAACTTGAGACCCTCCCTATAGCATGAGACGTGATATCCAACTCCTTCCCATTCCAATCCTGAGACTCTTCCTATAGCATGAGATGTGATATCTCAATGCTTCTACCAAACCTGAGACCCTTCCTATAACATGAGATGGGATATCCAACTCCTTCCCATTCCAATCCTCAGACACTTCCTATAGCATGAGATGTGATATCTCAATGCTTCTAATACCAAACCTGAGACCCTTCCTATGGCATGAGATTTGATATCAAACTCCTTCCCATTCCAATCCTGAGACCCTTCCTATAGCATGAGATATGATATCCAACTCCTTCCCATTCCAATCCTGAAACCCTTCCTATACCATGAGATGTGATATCTTAATGCTTCTAATACCAAACCTGAGACCCGTCCTATAACATGAGATGTGATATCAAAATCCTTCCCCTTCCAAACCTGAGACCCTTCCTTTAGCATGAGATGTGATATCCAGCTCCTTCCCATTCCAATCCTGAGACCCTTCCGATGGCATGAGATGTGATATCTCAATGCTTCTAATATCAAAACTGAGACCCTCCCTATAGCATGAGATGTGATATCTAAGTCCTTCCCATTCCAATCCTGAGTCCCTTCCGATAGCAGAGATGTGATATCTCAATGCTTATACCAAACCTGAGACCCTTCCTATGGCATGAGATGTGATATCCAACTCCTTCCCATTTCAATCCTGAGACCCTTCCTATAGCATGAGATGTGATATCTCAATGCTTCTACCAAACATGAGACCCTTCCTTTAGCATGAGATGTGATATCCATCTCCTTCCCATTCCAATCCTGAGACCCTTCCTATAGCATGAGATGTGATATCTCAATGCTTCTAATACCAAACCTGAGATCCTTCCGATAACATGAGATGTGATATCCAAATCCTTCCCCTTCCAAACCTGAGACCCTCCCTTTAGCATGAGATGTGATATCCAACTCCTTCCCATTCCAATCCTGAGACCCTTCTGATAGCATGAGATGTGATATCTCAATTCTTCTAATACTAAACCTGAGATCCTTCATATAGCATAAGAAGTGATGTCTCAATGCTTCTAATACCAAACCTGGGACCCGTCCTATAACATGAGATATTATATCCAAATCCTTCCCATTCCAATCCTGAAACCCTTCCTTTAGCATGAGATGTGATATCTCAATGTTTCTAATAAAAAACCTGAGACCCTTCCTATAGCAAGAGATGTGATATCCAGCTCCTTCCCATTCCAATCCTGAGACCCTTCCGATAGCATGAGATGTGATATCTCAATGCTTCTAATATCAAAACTGAAACCCTCCCTATAGCATGAGATGTGATATCTAAGTCCTTCCCATTCCAATCCTGAGACCCTTCCGATAGCAGAGATGTGATATCTCAATGCTTATACTAAACCTGAGACCCTTCCTATGGCATGAGATGTGATATCCAACTCCTTCCCATTTCAATCCTGAGACCCTTCCTATAGCATGAGATGTGATATCTCAATGCTTCTACCAAACATGAGACCATTCCTTTAGCATGAGATGTGATATCCATCTCCTTCCCATTCCAATCCTGAGACCCTTCCTATAGCATGAGATGTGATATCTCAATGCTTCTAATACCAAACCTGAGATCCTTCCGATAACATGAGATGTGATATCCAAATCCTTCCCCTTCCAAACCCGAGACCCTCCCTTTAGCATGATATGTGATATCCAACTCCTTCCCATTCCAATCCTGAGACCCTTCTGATAGCATGAGATGTGATATCTCAATGCTTCTAATACTAAACCTGAGATCCTTCCGATAGCATGAGAAGTGATATCTCAATGCTTCTAATACCAAACCTGGGACCCGTCCTATAACATGAGATATGATATCCAAATCCTTCCCATTCCAATCCTGAAACCCTTCCTTTAGCATGAGATGTGATATCTCAATGTTTCTAATAAAAAACCTGAGACCGTTCCTATAGCATGAGTTGGATATCACATCTCATGTTATAGGAAGGATCTCAGGTTTGGTATAAGAATTGAGATATCACATCTCTGCTATCGGAAGGGTCTCAGGATTGGAATGGGAAGGAGTTGGATATTCCAATCTCATGTTATAGGAAGGGTCTCAGGTTTGGTATTAGAAGCATTGAGATATCACATCTCATGCTATCGGAAGGATCTCAGGTTTGGTATTAGAAGCATTGAGATATCACATCTCATGCTATCAGAAGGGTCTCAGGATTGGAATGGGAAGGAGATGGATATCACATCTCATGCTAAAGGGAGGGTCTCAGGTTTGGAAGGGGAAGGATTTGGATATCACATCTCATGTTATCGGAAGGATCTCAGGTTTGGTATTAGAAGTATTGAGATATCACATCTCATGCTATAGGAAGGGTCTCAGGATTGGAATGGGAAGGAGTTGGATATCACATCTCATGCTAAAGGAAGGGTCTCAGGTTTGGTAGAAGCATTGAGATATCACATCTCATGCTATAGGAAGGGTCTCAGGATTGGAATGGGAAGGACTTAGATATCACATATCATGCTATAGGGAGGGTTTCCGTTTTGATATTAGAAGCATTGAGATATCACATCTCATGCTATCAGAAGTGTCTCAGGATTGGAATGGGAAGGAGCTGGATATCACATCTCATGCTAAAGGAAGGGTCTCAGGTTTGGAACGGGAAGGAGTTGGATATCCGATCTCATGTTATAGGAAGGGTCTAAGGTCTGGTATAAGCATTGAGATATCACATCTCTGCTATCGGAAGTGTCTCAGGATTGGAATGGGAAGGAGTTGGATATCCCATCTCATGTTATAGGAAGGGTCTCAGGTTTGGTATAAGCATTGAGATATCACATCTCATGCTATAGGAAGGGTCTCAGGATTGGAATGGGAAGGAGTTGGATATCACATCTCATGCTATAGGAAGGGTCTCAGGTTTGGTATAAGCATTGAGATATCACATCTCATGCTATAGGAAGGGTCTCAGGATTGGAATGGGAAGGAATTGTATATGACATCTCATGCCGTAGGAAGGGTCTCAGGTTTGGTATAAGCATTGAGATATCACATCTCATGCTATAGGAAGGGTCTCAGGATTGGAATGGGAAGGGGGTGGATATCACATCTCATGCTATAGGAAGGGTCTCAGGTTTGGTATAAGCATTGAGATATCACATCTCATGCTATAGGAAGGGTCTCAGGATTGGAATGGGAAGGAGTTGTATATGACATCTCATGCCGTAGGAAGGGTCTCAGGTTTGGTATAAGCATTGAGATATCACATCTCTGCTATCGGAAGGGTCTCAGGATTGGAATGGGAAGGAGTTGGATATCCCATCTCATGTTATAGGAAGAGTCTCAGGTTTGGTATTAGAAGCATTGAGATATCACATCTCATGCTATAGGAAGTGTCTCAGGATTGGAATGGGAAGGACTTGGATATCACATCTCATGCTATAGGGAGGCTCTCAAGTTTGATATTAGAAGCATTGAGATATCACATCTCATGCTATAGGAAGGGTCTCAGGATTGGAATGGGAATGAGTCGGATATCACATCTCATGCTATAGGAAGGGTCTCAGGTTTGGTATAAGCAGTGAGATATCACATCTCATGCTATAGGAAGTGTCTCAGGATTGGAATGGGAAGGAGTTGGATATCACATCTCATGTTATAGGAAGGATCTCAGGTTTGGTATAAGAATTGAGATATCACATCTCTGCTATCGGAAGGGTCTCAGGATTGGAATTTGAAGGAGTTGGATATTCCAATCTCATGTTATAGGAAGGGTCTCAGGTTTGGTATTAGAAGCATTGAGATATCACATCTCATGCTATAGGAAGGGTCTCAGGATTGGAATGGGAAGGACTTGGATATCACATCTCATGCTATAGGGAGGGTCTCAAGTTTGATATTAGAAGCATTGAGATGTCACATCTCATGATATCGGAAGGGTCTCAGGATTGGAATGGGAAGGAGTTGGATATCACATCTCATGATAAAGGAAGGGTCTAAGGTTTGGAAGGGGAAGGATTTGGATATCACATCTCATGTTATAGGACGGGTCTCAGGTTTGGTATTAGAAGCATTGAGATATCAAGTCTCATGGTATAGGAAGGGGCTCAGAATTGGAATGGGAAGGAGTTGGATATCACATCTCAAGCTATAGGAAGGGTCTCAGGATTGGAATGGGAAGGACTTGGATATCACATCTCATGCTATAGGGAGTGTCTCAAGTTTGATATTAGAAGCATTGAGATATCACATCTCATGATATCGGAAGGGTCTCAGGATTGGAATGGGAAGGAGTTGGATTTCACATCTCATGATAAAGGAAGGGTCTAAGGTTTGGAAGGGGAAGGATTTGGATATCACATCTCATGTTATAGGACGGGTCTCAGGTTTGGTATTAGAAGCATTGAGATATCAAGTCTCATGGTATAGGAAGGGGCTAAGAATTGGAATGGGAAGGAGTTGGATATCAAGTCTCATGGTATAGGAAGGGGCTCAGAATTGGAATGGGAAGGAGTTGGATATCACATCTCATGCTAAAGGGAGGGTCTCAGGTTTGGAAGGGGAAGGATTTGGATATAACATCTCATGTTATAGGAAGGATCTCAGGTTTGGTATTAGAAGCATTGAGATATCACATCTCAAGCTATCGGAAGGATCTCAGGTTTGGTATTAGAAGCATTGAGATATCACATCTCATGCTATCAGAAGGGTCTCAGGATTGGAAGGGGAAGGATTTGGATATCACATCTCATGTTATCGGAAGGATCTCAGGTTTGGTATTAGAAGTATTGAGATATCACATCTCATGCTATAGGAAGGGTCTCAGGATTGGAATGGGAAGGACTTGGATATCACATCTCATGCTATAGGGAGGCTCTCAAGTTTGATATTAGAAGCATTGAGATATCACATCTCATGCTATAGGAAGGGTCTCAGGATTGGAATGGGAAGGAGTCGGATATCACATCTCATGCTATAGGAAGGGTCTCAGGATTGGAATGGGAAGGAGTCGGATATCACATCTCATGCTATAGGAAGGGTCTCAGGTTTGGTATAAGCAGTGAGATATCACATCTCATGCTATAGGAAGTGTCTCAGGATTGGAATGGGAAGGAGTTGGATATCACATCTCATGTTATAGGAAGGATCTCAGGTTTGGTATAAGAATTGAGATATCACATCTCTGCTATTGGAAGGGTCTCAGGATTGGAATTTGAAGGAGTTGGATATTCCAATCTCATGTTATAGGAAGGGTCTCAGGTTTGGTATTAGAAGCATTGAGATATCACATTTCATGCTATAGGAAGGGTCTCAGGATTGGAATGGGAAGGACTTGGATATCACATCTCATGCTATAGGGAGGGTCTCAAGTTTGATATTAGAAGCATTGAGATATTACATCTCATGATATCGGAAGGGTCTCAGGATTGGAATGGGAAGGAGTTGGATATCACATCTCATGATAAAGGAAGGGTCTAAGGTTTGGAAGGGGAAGGATTTGGATATCACATCTCATGTTATAGGACGGGTCTCAGGTTTGGTATTAGAAGCATTGAGATATCAAGTCTCATGGTATAGGAAGGGGATCAGAATTGGAATGGGAAGGAGTTGGATGTCACATCTCAAGCTATAGGAAGGGTCTCAGGATTGGAATGGGAAGGACTTGGATATCACATCTCATGCTATAGGGAGGGTCTCAAGTTTGATATTAGAAGCATTGAGATATCACATCTCATGATATTGGAAGGGTCTAAGGATTGGAATGGGAAGGAGTTGGATATCACATCTCATCATAAAGGAAGGGTCTAAGGTTTGGAAGGGGAAGGATTTGGATATCACCTCTCATGTTATAGGACGGGTCTCAGGTTTGGTATTAGAAGCATTGAGATATCAAGTCTCATGGTATAGGAAGGGGCTCAGAATTGGAATGGGAAGGAGTTGGATATCAAGTCTCATGGTATAGGAAGGGGCTCAGAATTGGAATGGGAAGGAGTTGGATATCACATCTCATGCTAAAGGGAGGGTCTCAGGTTTGGAAGGGGAAGGATTTGGATATCACATCTCATGTTATAGGAAGGATCTCAGGTTTGGTATTAGAAGCATTGAGATATCACATCTCATGCTATCGGAAGGATCTCAGGTTTGGTATTAGAAGCATTGAGATATCACATCTCATGTTATCGGAAGGATCTCAGGTTTGGTATTAGAAGTATTGAGATATCACAACTCATGCTATAGGAAGGGTCTCAGGATTGGAATGGGAGGGAGTTGGATATCACATCTCATGCTAAAGGAAGGGTCTCAGGTTTGGTAGAAGCATTGAGATATCACATCTCATGCTATAGGAAGGGTCTCAGGATTGGAATGGGAAGGAGTTGGATATCACATCTCATGCCGTAGGAAGGGTCTCAGGTTTGGTATAAGCATTGAGATATCACATGTCATGCTATAGGAAGGGTCTCAGGATTGGAATGGGAAGGAGTTGTATATGACATCTCATGCCGTAGGAAGGGTCTCAGGTTTGGTATAAGCATTGAGATATCACATCTCATGCTATAGGAAGGGTCTCAGGATTGGAATGGGAAGGAGTTGGATATCACATCTCATGCTATAGGAAGGGTCTCAGGTTTGGTATAAGCATTGAGATATCACATCTCATGCTATAGGAATGGTCTCAGGATTGGAATGGGAAGGAGTTGTATATGACATCTCATGCCGTAGGAAGGGTCTCAGGTTTGATATAAGCATTGAGATATCACATCTCTGCTATCGGAAGGGTCTCAGGATTGGAATGGGAAGGAGTTGGATATCCCATCTCATGTTATAGGAAGAGTCTCAGGTTTGATATTAGAAGCATTGAGATATCACATCTCATGCTATAGGAAGTGTCTCAGGATTGGAATGGGAAGGACTTGGATATCACATCTCATGCTATAGGGAGGCTCTCAAGTTTGATATTAGAAGCATTGAGATATCACATCTCTTGCTATAGGAAGGGTCTCAGGATTGGAATGGGAAGGAGTTGGATATCACATCTCATGCTATAGGAAGGGTCTCAGGTTTGGTATAAGCAGTGAGATATCACATCTCATGCTATAGGAAGTGTCTCAGGATTGGAATGGGAAGGAGTTGGATATCACATCTCATGTTATAGGAAGGATCTCAGGTTTGGTATAAGAATTGAGATATCACATCTCTGCTATCGGAAGGGTCTCAGGATTAGAATGGGAAGGAGTTGGATATTCCAATCTCATGTTATAGGAAGGGTCTCAGGTTTGGTATCAGAAGCATTGAGATATCACATCTCATGCTATAGGAAGGGTCTCAGGATTGGAATGGGAAGGACTTGGATATCACATCTCATGCTATAGGGAGGGTCTCAAGTTTGATATTAGAAGCATTGAGATATCACATCTCATGATATCGGAAGGGTCTCAGGATTGGAATGGGAAGGAGTTGGATATCACATCTCATGATAAAGGAAGGGTCTAAGGTTTGGAAGGGGAAGGATTTGGATATCACATCTCATGTTATAGGACGGGTCTCAGGTTTGGTATTAGAAGCATTGAGATATCAAGTCTCATGGTATAGGAAGGGGCTCAGAATTGGAATGGGAAGGAGTTGGATATCACATCTCAAGCTATAGGAAGGGTCTCAGGATTGGAATGGGAAGGACTTGGATATCACATCTCATGCTATAGGGAGTGTCTCAAGTTTGATATTAGAAGCATTGAGATATCACATCTCATGATATCGGAAGGGTCTCAGGATTGGAATGGGAAGGAGTTGGATATCACATCTCATGATAAAGGAAGGGTCTAAGGTTTGGAAGGGGAAGGATTTGGATATCACATCTCATGTTATAGGACGGGTCTCAGGTTTGGTATTAGAAGCATTGAGATATCAAGTCTCATGGTATAGGAAGGGGCTAAGAATTGGAATGGGAAGGAGTTGGATATCAAGTCTCATGGTATAGGAAGGGGCTCAGAATTGGAATGGGAAGGAGTTGGATATCACATCTCATGCTAAAGGGAGGGTCTCAGGTTTGGAAGGGGAAGGATTTGGATATAACATCTCATGTTATAGGAAGGATCTCAGGTTTGGTATTAGAAGCATTGAGATATCACATCTTAAGCTATCGGAAGGATCTCAGGTTTGGTATTAGAAGCATTGAGATATCACATCTCATGCTATCAGAAGGGTCTCAGGATTGGAAGGGGAAGGATTTGGATATCACATCTCATGTTATCGGAAGGATCTCAGGTTTGGTATTAGAAGTATTGAGATATCACATCTCATGCTATAGGAAGGGTCTCAGGATTGGAATGGGAAGGAGTTGGATATCACATCTCATGCTAAAGGAAGGGTCTCAGGTTTGGTAGAAGCATTGAGATATCACATCTCATGCTATAGGAAGGGTCTCAGTTTTGATATTAGAAGCATTGAGATATCACATCTCATGCTATTCGAAGTGTCTCAGGATTGGAATGGGAAGGAGCTGGATTTCACATCTCATGCTAAAGGAAGGGTCTCAGGTTTGGAATGGGAAGGAGTTGGATATCACATCTCATGTTGTAGGAAGGGTCTCAGGTTTGGTATAAGCATTGAGATATCACATCTCTGCTATCGGAAGTGTCTCAGGATTGGAATGGGAAGGAGTTGGATATCCCATCTCATGTTATAGGACGGGTCTCAGGTTTGTTATTAGAATCATTGAGATATCATATTGCATGCTGTAGGAAGGGTCTAAGGATTGGAATGGGAAGGACTTGGATATCACATCTCATGCTATAGATAGGCTCTCAGGTTTGGAAAGGGAAGGAGTTGGATATCACATTTCATGTTAGAGGAAGGATCTCAGGTTCGGTATTAGAGGCATTGAGATATCACATCTCATGCTATAGGAAGGGTCTCAGGATTGGAATGGGAAGGAGTTGGGTATCACATCTCATGCTATAGGAAGGGTCTCAGGTTTGGTATAAGCATTGAGATTTCACATCTCATGCTATAGGAAGGGTCTCAGGATTGGAATGGGAAGGAGTTGGATATCACATCTCATGTTATAGGAAGGATCTCAGGTTTGGTATAAGCATTGAGATATCACATCTCTGCTATCGGAAGGGTCTCGGGATTGGAATGGGAAGGAGTTGGATATCCCATCTCATGTTATAGGAAGAGTCTCAGGTTTGGTATTAGAAGCATTGAGATATCACATCTCATGCTATAGGAAGTGTCTCAGGATTGGAATGGGAAGGACTTGGATATCACTACTCATGCTATAGGGAGGGTCTCAAGTTTGATATTAGAAGCATTGAGATATCACATCTCATGCTATAGGAAGGGTCTCAGGATTGGAATGGGAAGGAGTTGGATATCACATCTCATGCTATAGGAAGGGTCTCACGTTTGGTATAAGCAGTGAGATATCACATCTCATGCTATAGGAAGGGTCTCAGGATTGGAATGGGAAGGAGTTGGATATCACATCTCATGTTATAGGAAGGATATCAGGTTTCGTATAAGCATTGAGATATCACATCTCTGCTATCGGAAGGGTCTCAGGATTGGAATGGGAAGGAGTTGGATATTCCCATCTCATGTTATAGGAAGGGTCTCAGGTTTGGTATTAGAAGCATTGAGATATCACATCTCATGCTGTATAAAGGGTCTCAGGATTGGAATGGGAAGGAGTTGGATATCACATCTCATGCTAAAGGGAGAGTCTCAGGTTTGGAAGGGGAAGGATTTGGATATCACATCTCATGTTATAGGAAGGATCACAGGTTTGGTATTAGAAGCATTGAGATATCACATCTCATGCTATCGGAAGGGTCTCAGGATTGGAATGGGAAGGAGTTGGATATCACATCTCATGCTATAGGAAGGGTCTCAGGTTTGGAAGGGGAAGGATTTGGATATCACATCTCATGTTATAGGAAGGATCACAGGTTTGGTATTAGAAGCATTGAGATATCACATCTCATGCTATAGGAAGGGTCTCAGGATTGGAATGGGAAGGAGTTGGATATCACATCTCATGCTATAGGAAGGGTCTCAGGTTTGGTATAAGCAGTGAGATATCACATCTCATTCTATAGGAAGTGTCTCAGGATTGGAATGGGAAGGAGTTGGATATCACATCTCATGTTATAGGAAGGATCTCAGGTTTGGTATAAGAATTGAGATATCACATCTCTGCTATCGGAAGGGTCTCAGGATTGGAATTTGAAGGAGTTGGATATTCCAATCTCATGTTATAGGAAGGGTCTCAGGTTTGGTATTAGAAGCATTGAGATATCACATCTCATGCTATAGGAAGGGTCTCAGGATTGGAATGGGAAGGACTTGGATATCACATCTCATGCTATAGGGAGGGTCTCAAGTTTGATATTAGAAGCATTGAGATATCACATCTCATGATATCGGAAGGGTCTCAGGATTGGAATGGGAAGGAATTGGATATCACATCTCATCATAAAGGAAGGGTCTAAGGTTTGGAAGGGGAAGGATTTGGATATCACATCTCATGTTATAGGACGGGTCTCAGGTTTGGTATTAGAAGCATTGAGATATCAAGTCTCATGGTATAGGAAGGGGCTCAGAATTGGAATGGGAAGGAGTTGGATATCAAGTCTCATGGTATAGGAAGGGGCTCAGAATTGGAATGGGAAGGAGTTGGATATCACATCTCATGCTAAAGGGAGGGTCTCAGGTTTGGAAGGGGAAGGATTTGGATATCACATCTCATGTTATAGGAAGGATCTCAGGTTTGGTATTAGAAGCATTGAGATATCACATCTCATGCTATCGGAAGGATCTCAGGTTTGGTATTAGAAGCATTGAGATATCACATCTCATGCTATCAGAAGGGTCTCAGGATTGGAAGGGGAAGGATTTGGATATCACATCTCATGTTATCGGAAGGATCTCAGGTTTGGAATGGGAGGGAGTTGGATATCACATCTCATGCTAAAGGAAGGGTCTCAGGTTTGGTAGAAGCATTGAGATATCACATCTCATGCTATAGGAAGGGTCTCAGGATTGGAATGGGAAGGAGTTGGATATCACATCTCATGCTATAGGAAGGGTCTCAGGTTTGGTATAAGCATTGAGATATCACATGTCATGCTATAGGAAGGGTCTCAGGATTGGAATGGGAAGGAGTTGTATATGACATCTCATGCCGTAGGAAGGGTCTCAGGTTTGGTATAAGCATTGAGATATCACATCTCATGCTATAGGAAGGGTCTCAGGATTGGAATGGGAAGGAGTTGGATATCACATCTCATGCTATAGGAAGGGTCTCAGGTTTGGTATAAGCATTGAGATATCACATCTCATGCTATAGGAAGGGTCTCAGGATTGGAATGGGAAGGAGTTGTATATGACATCTCATGCCGTAGGAAGGGTCTCAGGTTTGATATAAGCATTGAGATATCACATCTCTGCTATCGGAAGGGTCTCAGGATTGGAATGGGAAGGAGTTGGATATCCCATCTCATGTTATAGGAAGAGTCTCAGGTTTGGTATTAGAAGCATTGAGATATCACATCTCATGCTATAGGAAGTGTCTCAGGATTGGAATGGGAAGGACTTGGATATCACATCTCATGCTATAGGGAGGATCTCAAGTTTGATATTAGAAGCATTGAGATATCACATCTCTTGCTATAGGAAGGGTCTCAGGATTGGAATGGGAAGGAGTTGGATATCACATCTCATGCTATAGGAAGGGTCTCAGGTTTGGTATAAGCAGTGAGATATCACATCTCATGCTATAGGAAGTGTCTCAGGATTGGAATGGGAAGGAGTTGGATATCACATCTCATGTTATAGGAAGGATCTCAGGTTTGGTATAAGAATTGAGATATCACATCTCTGCTATCGGAAGGGTCTCAGGATTAGAATGGGAAGGAGTTGGATATTCCAATCTCATGTTATAGGAAGGGTCTCAGGTTTGGTATTAGAAGCATTGAGATATCACATCTCATGCTATAGGAAGGGTCTCAGGATTGGAATGGGAAGGACTTGGATATCACATCTCATGCTATAGGGAGGGTCTCAAGTTTGATATTAGAAGCATTGAGATATCACATCTCATGATATCGGAAGGGTCTCAGGATTGGAATGGGAAGGAGTTGGATATCACATCTCATGATAAAGGAAGGGTCTAAGGTTTGGAAGGGGAAGGATTTGGATATCACATCTCATGTTATAGGACGGGTCTCAGGTTTGGTATTAGAAGCATTGAGATATCAAGTCTCATGGTATAGGAAGGGGCTCAGAATTGGAATGGGAAGGAGTTGGATATCACATCTCAAGCTATAGGAAGGGTCTCAGGATTGGAATGGGAAGGACTTGGATATCACATCTCATGCTATAGGGAGTGTCTCAAGTTTGATATTAGAAGCATTGAGATATCACATCTCATGATATCGGAAGGGTCTCAGGATTGGAATGGGAAGGAGTTGGATATCACATCTCATGATAAAGGAAGGGTCTAAGGTTTGGAAGGGGAAGGATTTGGATATCACATCTCATGTTATAGGACGGGTCTCAGGTTTGGTATTGGAAGCATTGAGATATCAAGTCTCATGGTATAGGAAGGGGCTAAGAATTGGAATGGGAAGGAGTTGGATATCAAGTCTCATGGTATAGGAAGGGGCTCAGAATTGGAATGGGAAGGAGTTGGATATCACATCTCATGCTAAAGGGAGGGTCTCAGGTTTGGAAGGGGAAGGATTTGGATGTAACATCTCATGTTATAGGAAGGATCTCAGGTTTGGTATTAGAAGCATTGAGATATCACATCTCAAGCTATCGGAAGGATCTCAGGTTTGGTATTAGAAGCATTGAGATATCACATCTCATGCTATCAGAAGGGTCTCAGGATTGGAAGGGGAAGGATTTGGATATCACATCTCATGTTATCGGAAGGATCTCAGGTTTGGTATTAGAAGTATTGAGATATCACATCTCATGCTATAGGAAGGGTCTCAGGATTGGAATGGGAAGGAGTTGGATATCACATCTCATGCTAAAGGAAGGGTCTCAGGTTTGGTAGAAGCATTGAGATATCACATCTCATGCTATAGGAAGGGTCTCAGGATTGGAATGGGAAGGACTTAGATATCACATATCATGCTATAGGGAGGGTCTCAGTTTTGATATTAGAAGCATTGAGATATCACATCTCATGCTATTCGAAGTGTCTCAGGATTGGAATGGGAAGGAGCTGGATATCACATCTCATGCTAAAGGAAGGGTCTCAGGTTTGGAATGGGAAGGAGTTGGATATCACATCTCATGTTATAGGAAGGGTCTCAGGTTTGGTATAAGCATTGAGATATCACATCTCTGCTATCGGAAGTGTCTCAGGATTGGAATGGGAAGGAGTTGGATATCCCATCTCATGTTATAGGACGGGTCTCAGGTTTGTTATTAGAATCATTGAGATATCATATTGCATGCTGTAGGAAGGGTCTAAGGATTGGAATGGGAAGGACTTGGATATCACATCTCATGCTATAGATAGGCTCTCAGGTTTGGAAAGGGAAGGAGTTGGATATCACATTTCATGTTAGAGGAAGGATCTCAGGTTCGGTATTAGACACATTGAGATATCACATCTAATGCTATAGGAAGGGTCTCAGGATTGGAATGGGAAGGAGTTGGGTATCACATCTCATGCTATAGGAAGGGTCTCAGGTTTGGTATAAGCATTGAGATTTCACATCTCATGCTATAGGAAGGGTCTCAGGATTGGAATGGGAAGGAGTTGGATATCACATCTCATGTTATAGGAAGGATCTCAGGTTTGGTATAAGCATTGAGATATCACATCTCTGCTATCGGAAGGGTCTCGGGATTGGAATGGGAAGGAGTTGGATATCCCATCTCATGTTATAGGAAGAGTCTCACGTTTGGTATTAGAAGCATTGAGATATCACATCTCATGCTATAGGAAGTGTCTCAGGATTGGAATGGGAAGGACTTGGAATCACTACTCATGCTATAGGGAGGGTCTCAAGTTTGATATTAGAAGCATTGAGATATCACATCTCATGCTATAGGAAGGGTCTCAGGATTGGAATGGGAAGGAGTTGGATATCACATCTCATGCTATAGGAAGGGTCTCACGTTTGGTATAAGCAGTGAGATATCACATCTCATGCTATAGGAAGGGTCTCAGGATTGGAATGGGAAGGAGTTGGATATCACATCTCATGCTAAAGGGAGGGTCTCAGGTTTGGAAGGGGAAGGATTTGGATATCACATCTCATGTTATAGGAAGGATCACAGGTTTGGTATTAGAAGCATTGAGATATCACATCTCATGCTATCGGAAGTGTCTCAGGATTGGAATGGGAAGGAGTTGGATATCACATCTCATGCTATAGGAAGGGTCTCAGGTTTGGAACGGGAAGGAGTTGGATATCACATCTCATGTTATAGGAAGAGTCTCAGGTTTGGTATAAGCATTGAGATATCACATCTCTGCTATCGGAGGTGTCTCAGGATTGGGATGGGAAGGAGTTGGATATTACATCTCATGCTATAGGAAGGGTATCAGGCATGGAACGGGAAGGAGTTGGATATCCCATCTCATGTTATAGGACGGGTCTCAGGTTTGGTATTAGAAGCATTGAGATATCACATCGCATGCTGTAGGAAGGATCTCAGGTTTGGCATGGGAAGGAATTGGATATCACATCTCATGTCATAGGAAGTATCTCAGGTTTGGTATTAGAAGCATTGAGATATCACATCTCATGCTATAGGAATGGTCTCAGGATTGGAATGGGTAGGAGTTGGATATTACATTCTTGCTATAGGAAGGGTCTCATGTTTGGAATGGCAAGGAGTTGGATATCACATATGCTATAGGAAGGGTCTCAGGTTTGGAACGGGAAGGAGTTGGATATCACATCTCATGTTATAGGAAGGGTCTCAGGTTTGGTATAAGCATTGAGATATCACATCTCTGCTATCGGAGGTGGCTCAGGATTGGAATGGGAAGGAGTTGGATATCCCATCTCATGTTATAGGACGGGTCTCTGGTTTGGTATTAGAATCATTGAGATATCACATCGCATGCTGTAGGAAGGGTCTAAGGATTGGAATGGGATGGACTTGGATATCACATCTCATGCTATAGGTAGGCTCTCAGGTTTGGTATAAGCATTGAGATATCACATCTCATGCTATAGGAAGGGTCTCGGGATTGGAATGGGAAGGATTTGGATATCACATCTCATGCTATAGGAAGGGTCTCAGGTTTGGTATAAGCATGGAGATATCACTTCTCATGCTATAGGAAGTGTCTCAGGATTGGAATGGGAAGGAGTTGGATATCACATCTCATGTTATAGGAAGGATCTCAGGTTTGGTATTAGAAGCATTGAGACATCACATCTCATGCTATAGGAAGGGTCTCAGGATTGGAATGGGAAGGAGTTGGATATCACATCTCATGCTAAAGGGAGGGTCTCAGGTTTTGAAGGGGAAGGATTTGGATATTACATCTTGTGTTATAGGAATGATCTCAGGTTTGGTATTAGAAGCATTGAGATATCACATCTCATGCTATCGGAAGGATCTCAGGATTGGAATGGGAAGGAGTTCGATATCACATCTCATGCTATAGGAAGGGTCTCAGGATTGGAATGGGAAGGAGTTTTATATGACATCTCATGCCATAGGAAGGATCTCAGTTTTGGTTTTAGAAGCATTGAGACATCACATCTCATGTTATAGGAAGGGTCTCAGGATTGGAATGGGAAGGAGTTGGATATCACATCTCATGCTATAGGAAGGGTCTCAGGTTTGGTATAAGCATTGAGATATCACATCTCATGCTATAGGAAGGGTCTCAGGATTGGAATGGGAAGGAGTTGTATATGACATCTCATGCCACAGGAAGGGTCTCAGGTTTGGTATAAGCATTGAGATATCACATCTCTGCTATCGGAAGGGTCTCAGGATTGCAATGGGAAGGAGTTGGATATCCCATCTTATGTTATAGGAAGGGTCTCAGGTTTGGTATTAGAAGCATTGAGATATCACATCTCATGCTATAGGAAGGGTCTCAGGATTGGAATGGGAAGGACTTGGATATCACATCTCATGCTATAGGGAGGGTCTCACGTTTGGAAAGGGAAGGAGTTGGATATCACATTTCATGTTAGAGGTAGGATCTCAGGTTTGTTATTAGAGGCATTGAGATATCACATCTCATGCTATCAGAAGGGTCTCAGGATTGGAATGGGAAGGAGTTGGATATCACATCTCATGCTAAAGGGAGGGTCTCAGGAATGGAAGGGGAAGGATTTGGATATCACATCTCATGTTATAGGAAGGATCTCAGGTTTGGTATTAGAAGCATTGAGATATCACATCTCATGCTATCGGAAGGATCTCAGGTTTGGTATTAGAGGCATTGAGATATCACATCTCATGCTAAAGGGAGGGTCTCGGGTTTGGAAGGGAAAGGATTTGGATATCACATCTCTTGTTATAGGAAGGATCACAGGTTTGGTATTAGAAGCATTGAGATATCACATCTCATGCTATCGGAAGGGTCTCAGGATTGGAATGGGAAGGAGTTGGATATCACATCTCATGCTATAGGAAGGGTCTCAGGTTTGGAACGGGAAGGAGTTGGATATCACATCTCATGTTATAGGAAGAGTCTCAGGTTTGGTATAAGCATTGAGATATCACATCTCTGCTATCAGAGGTGTCTCAGGATTGGGATGGGAAGGAATTGGATATCACATCTCATGCTATAGGAAGGGTATCAGTTTTGGAACATGAAGGATTTGGATATCACATCTCATGTTATTGGACCGGTCTCAGGTTTGGTATTAGAAGCATTGAGATATCAAGTCTCATGGTATAGGACGGGAGTTTGATATCACATCTCATGCCATGGTATGGGTCTCAGGTTTTGTAGAAGCATTGGCATATCACATCTCATGCTATCGGAAGGGTATCAGGATTGGATTTGGAAGGAGTTGGATATCCCATCTCATGCTATAGGAAGGGTCTCAGGAATGGAATGGGAAGGACTTGGATATCACATCTCATGCTGTAGGAAGGCTCTCAGGTTTGGAAAGGGAAGGAGTTGGATATCACATTTCATGTTAGAGGTAGGATCTCAGGTTTGGTATTAGAGACATTGAGATATCACACCTCATGCTATCAGAAGTGTTAGGAAAGATTTCGTAATTGTAGGTAATTTTCCTTCCATGTGGCAACCCCTAAACTTGTTGCTGTTGTTTTTCACCTTGTTCTTGACTTTGCCAGAGAAGTGCAGCCTTCTGCTGCACTCCTCTGGGCTTTCGCTCCTTTTCTCATGGGGAAACTGGCATGCCCTTAAGACAGTCAGTACCGGGGAACGCTGTTTCCCGTAGTTTCTTTTATCATGTTGCGGCTTTAGTGCAACATGACACAAGAGGGCACTGTAAGCTAAGTTACAGCTCTCTTGGGTCTCTAGCCTTCTACGGGCCCTAGATACTCGTTTAGGATTGTATCTGATCGGTGCAAGTAATTCAGGGACGGGAATGGTGGCAGCGATCGTTTTCTTGTGTTTTGAGCTCCTTTTGGCGTTCTAAGCGCATTTCTCGTGCTTAACCCAAAATGGTGGCCTGGCTCCCAAAATGGCCAGACCACGAGGCTCCTTTGTCCTGTCCGCTGACCGTCTTGCTCCCTTCACCTTTCCCAGGTCGAGCCGACCCGGGGCCTTCCTTATTTGGGCATGTACTTTCCCGCGAAACACGGATGCTTTTGCGGGCTTCTACATGTCGTGTGTGTGCCTCCAGGATGTGGGCTGGGATGTCTGGTCCCAATACACATCCTGGGTGCCAGAGAGTCTAGGGTGGTGTGAATGCCTGGGACCACCGTGGTCCGTGATTGGTCCACGAATGGTGTGAGTGTTGATGAGCGGATCTCCCATCGGGTCCCCTCCGTTTTGGCGCGAAGGGAACCGTGGATAAGAGGGGGCTGGAAACACCACTACCATGTCGATCTCCTGAGTTCTCACGAACGAAGGAATACAGGAGCCAAGTATCCTGCAACCAAGAGGCTGGACCGAGGAATCGCTGGTGACCCGCTGGAGGACTCCTCCTTTGCACTGCTGTCGTCCTGTGAAACCCTTTCCTCCTTTGATCGAACCAGAAGGCCTGTACTGGTGCTTCGACCTTTGGAATAGCAGGAACAGCTATTCTCGGCAACTTCATCATCTCCTGCCAGTAAGCCTTCGGAAGCGTCTCTGGGCCATCCAGTTGACTGACCAGCTTACACGGGAGTCCTGCTCTGTAACCGCCGCCAGGTTGTGTAGTATCTCGAGTCCTTGTCACTCTCCCACGCTTCGTACTCTTGGCGTTCCCAGGTCTGAAGGGAGGAGTGGACATTTGGCTCAGATACACACGGCCGCTCCGTTGCCCTGCTGCGGCAACAAACTGTGCAGGTTTCTTCGATTGGGACGTCTTTTTGCTCTACACGACGACGAGGCGTTCCCTGCTCTTCTGAACCTGCCAGCTGCTGAAACTGACGCGGAGAAGCCTGGGTCTGCTTGCATCGGGGACCGGTGAGTAGCATAGCTAGGATCTGGTCGCCCTCCTGCAGGAGCCCATTGCTTTTCCCCGCTGTGTAAAACAGCACCCTTGTCCGTACTCGCACTCTGCTTCTGCCCACTGTGGAGGCTGCGCTTGAGTCGCGGAACTTGTTCTTCTTCTTTCGTGCACTAAACTGAACTGCCTGACTTCCTTCAAAGAGCTTCTCCTTTTGCCCGTTGGCACCAGCGCGTGCAGGTACTTTGAGCACAAGGCTCCACTCTTCGCAGGGCTCGGACTTCCATCTAGTTAGGTGCCTCTGAAGGCGAACTGAGTCTAAGCATTATATCGCACTGCCTGTTTTCCTTCCCTTTTAGGTGGACTACACATTTCGTGCCTATAACGCTTGCGACTGTCGTATTTGTATATATATTGTGTGGATATGGTATGTGTTGGTTTAATATTGTGATATTGTGATTTTCTCGCTACGGTCATTGTTTTAAAGGCCTTAAAATAAATGTGTATATATTTTTTATATAACAACTGTTTGGAGTAGTTTGTAAGTGATCTTGCTTTGTGGGCTCATTACGAGCTTTCAGTCACCCTCACCCCTCTTGAGAGCTAGTCTTGCCCGCCGCGATCGCTACCTTGATTGGTCTGGCTCGTCCAGAGGTTACCCTGTTCCAAGTAACTAGGTTGGCCTTCTGAACTTCTGCGCCACCAGGACAGAGTTCAGAAATCCGTCTTAACAAGAAGGGTATCAGGATTGGAATGGGAAGGAGTTGGATATCACATCTCATGCTAAAGGGAGGGTCTCAGGTTTGGAAGGGGAAGGATTTGGATATCACATCTCATGTTATAGGAAGGATCTCAGGTTTGGTATTAGAAGCATTGAGATATCACATCTCATGCTATCGGAAGGATCTCAGGTTTGGTATTAAAAGCATTGAGATATCACATCTCATGCTATAGGAAGGGTCTCAGGATTGGAATGGGAAGGAGTTGGATATCACATCTCATGTTATAGGAAGGATCTCAGGTTTGGTATTAGAAGCATTGAGATATCACATCTCATGCTAAAGGAAGGGTCTCAGGATTGGAATGGGAAGGAGTTGGATATCACATCTCATGCTAAAGGAAGGTTCTCAGTTTTGGTAGAAGCATTGCGATATCACATCTCATGCTATAGGAAGGGTCTCAGGATTGGAATCGGAAGGAGTTGGATATCACATCTCATGCTATTGGAAGGGTCTCAGGTTTGGTATAAGCATTGAAATATCACATCTCTGCTATCGGAAGGGTCTCAAGATTGGAATGGGAAGGACTTAGATATCACATCTCATGCTATAGGGAGGGTCTCAGTTTTGATATCAGAAGCATTGAGATATCACATCTCATGCTATCGGAAGGGTCTCAGGATTGGAATGGGAGGAGCTGGATATCACATCTCATGCTAAAGGAAGGGTCTCAGGTTTGGAAGGGGAAGGATTTGGATATCACATCTCATGTTATAGGACGGGTCTCAGGTTTGGTATTAGAAGCATTGTGATATCACATCTCATGCTATAGGAAGTGTCTCAGGATTGGAATGGGAAGGAGTTGGATATCACATCTCATGCTATAGGAAGGGTTTCAGGTTTGGTAGAAGCATTGAGATATCACATCTCATGCTATGGGAAGAGTCTCAGGTTTGGGAAGGGAAGGATTTGGATTTCACATCTCATGTTATAGGATGGTTCTCATGTTTGGTTTTTGAAGCATTGAGATATCACATCTCATGCTATCGGAAGGGTCTCAGGTTTGGAATGGGAAGGAGTTGGATATCACATCTCATGTTATAGGAAGGATCTCAGGTTTGGTATTAGAAGCATTGAGATATCACATCTCATGCTATAGGAAGGGTCTCAGGATTGGAATGGCAAGGAGTTGGATATCACATCTCATGCTAAAGGAAGGGTCTCAGGTTTGATAGAAGCATTGAGATATCACATCTCATGCTATAGGAAGGAACTCAGGATTGGAATGGGAAGGAGTTGGATATCACATCTCATGCCATAGGAAGGGTTATCAGGTTTGGTATAAACATTGAGATATCACATCTCATGCTATAGGAAGGATCTCAGGTTTGGTATTAGAAGCATTGAGACATCACATCTCATGCTATAGGAAGGGTCTCAGGTTTGGTATAAGCATTGAGATATCACCACATCCCATGCTATAGGAAGGGTCTCAGGATTGGAATTGGAAGTTGTATATGACATCTCATGCCATAGGAAGGATCTCAGGTTTGGTATAAGCATTGAGATATCACATCTCTGCTATCGGAAGGGTATCAGGATTGGAATGGGAAGGAGTTGGATATCCCATCTCATGTTATAGGAAGAGTCTCAGGTTTGGTATTAGAAGCATTGAGACATCACATCTCATGCTATAGGAAGGGTCTCAGGATTGGAATGGGAAGGAGTTGGATATCCCATCTCATGTTATAGGAAGGGTCTCAAGTTTGATATTAGAAGCATTGAGATATCACATCTCCTGATATCGGAAGGGTCTCAGGATTGGAATGGGAAGGAGTTGGATATCACATCTCATGATAAAGGAAGGGTCTCAGGATTGGAATGGGAAGGACTTGGATATCACATCTCATGCTATAGGAAGGCTCTCAGGTTTGGAAGGGGAAGGAGTTGGATACCACATTTCATGTTAGAGGTAGAATCGCAGGTTTGGAATTAGAGGCATTGAGATATCACATCTCATGCTTTCAGAAGGGTCTCAGGATTGGGATGGGAAGGCGTTGGATATCACATCTCATGCTAAAGGGAGGGTCTCAGATTTGGAAGGGGAAGGATTTGGATATCACATCTCATGTTATAGGAAGGATCTCAGGTTTGGTATTAGAAGCATTGAGATATCACTTCTCATGCTATCGGAAGGATCTCAGGTTTAGTATTAGAGGCATTGAAACATCACATCTCATGCTATCGGAAGGGTATCAGGATTGGATTTGGAAGTAGTTGGATATCCCATCTCATGCTATCTACCAAACCTGAGACCCTTCCTTTAGCATGAGATGTGATATCCAACTCCTTCCCATTCCAATCCTGAGACCCTTCCTATAGCATGAGATGTGATATCTCAATGCTTCTAATACCAAACCTGAGACCCTTCCTATAGCATGAGATGGGAAATGTGATATCCAACTCCTTCCCCTTCCAAACCTGAGAGCCTTCCTATAGCATGAGATGTGATATCCAACTCCTTCCCATTCCAATCCTGAGACCCTTATTATACCATGAGATGTCATATCTCAATGCTTCTAATACCAAACCTGAGACCCGTCCTAAAACATGAGATGTGAGATCCAAATCCTTCCCCTTCCAAACCTGAGACCTTTCCTTTAGCATGAGATGTGATATCCAACTCCTTACCATTCCAATCCTGAGACCCTTCCGATAGCATGAGATGTGCTATCTCAATGCTTCTAATATCAAACCTGAGATTCTACCTCTAACATGAAATGTGATATCCAACTCCTTCCCCTTCCAAACCTGAGCCCCTTCCTATAGCATGAGATGGGATATCCAACTACTTCCAAATCCAATCCTGATACCCTTACGATAGCATGAGATGTGATATTTCAATGCCTCTAATACTAAACCTGAGATCCTTCCGATAGCATGAGAAGTGATATCTCAATGCTTCTAATACCAAACCTGAGATCCTTCCTATAACATGAGATGTGATATCCAAGTCCTTCCCATTCCAATCCTGAGACCCTTCCTTTATCATGAGATGTGATATCCAACTCCTTCCCATTCCAATCCTGAGACCTTTCCGATATCATGAGATGTGATATCTCAATGCTTCTAATATCAAACTTAAGACCCTCCCTACAGCATGAGATGTGATATCCAAGTCCTTCCCATTCCAATCCTGAGACCCTTCCTATAGCATGAGATGTGATATCTCAATGCTTCTAATACCAAACCTGAGACCCTTCCTATGACATGAGATGGGATATCCAACTCCTTCCCATTCCAATCCTGAGACCCTTCGGATAGCAGAGATATGATATCTCAATGCTTATACCAAGCCTGAGACCCTTCCTACAGCATGAGATGTGATATCCAAGTCCTTCCCATTCCAATCCTGAGACCCTTCCTATAGCATGAGATGTGATATCTCAATGCTTCTAATACCAAACCTGAGACCCTTTCTATGACATGAGATGGGATATCCAACTCCTTCCCATTCCAATCCTGAGACCCTTCCTATAGCATGAGATGTGATGTCTCAATGCTTCTAATACCAAACCTGAGATCCTTCCTATAACATGAGATGTGATATCCAACTCCTTCCCATTCCAATCCTGAGACCCTTCCTATAGCATGAGATGTGATATTTCACTGCTTATACCAAACCTGAGACCCTTCCTATAGCATGAGATGTGATATCCAACTCCTTCCCATTCCAATCCTGAGACCCTTCCTATAGCATGAGATGTGATATCTCAATGCTTCTAATATCAAACTTGAGACCCTCCCTATAGCATGAGACGTGATATCCAACTCCTTCCCATTCCAATCCTGAGACTCTTCCTATAGCATGAGATGTGATATCTCAATGCTTCTACCAAACCTGAGATCCTTCCTATAACATGAGATGGGATATCCAACTCCTTCCCATTCCAATCCTCAGACACTTCCTATAGCATGAGATGTGATATCTCAATGCTTCTAATACCAAACCTGAGACCCTTCCTATGGCATGAGATTTGATATCAAACTCCTTCCCATTCCAATCCTGAGACCCTTCCTATAGCATGAGATATGATATCCAACTCCTTCCCATTCCAATCCTGAAACCCTTCCTATACCATGAGATGTGATATCTTAATGCTTCTAATACCAAACCTGAGACCCGTCCTATAACATGAGATGTGATATCCAAATCCTTCCCCTTCCAAACCTGAGACCCTTCCTTTAGCATGAGATGTGATATCCAGCTCCTTCCCATTCCAATCCTGAGACCCTTCCGATGGCATGAGATGTGATATCTCAATGCTTCTAATATCAAAACTGAGACCCTCCCTATAGCATGAGATGTGATATCTAAGTCCTTCCCATTCCAATCCTGAGTCCCTTCCGATAGCAGAGATGTGATATCTCAATGCTTATACCAAACCTGAGACCCTTCCTATGGCATGAGATGTGGTATCCAACTCCTTCCCATTTCAATCCTGAGACCCTTCCTATAGCATGAGATGTGATATCTCAATGCTTCTACCAAACATGAGACCCTTCCTTTAGCATGAGATGTGATATCCATCTCCTTCCCATTCCAATCCTGAGACCCTTCCTATAGCATGAGATGTGATATCTCAATGCTTCTAATACCAAACCTGAGATCCTTCCGATAACATGAGATGTGATATCCAAATCCTTCCCCTTCCAAACCTGAGACCCTCCCTTTAGCATGAGATGTGATATCCAACTCCTTCCCATTCCAATCCTGAGACCCTTCTGATAGCATGAGATGTGATATCTCAATTCTTCTAATACTAAACCTGAGATCCTTCCGATAGCATAAGAAGTGATGTCTCAATGCTTCTAATACCAAACCTGGGACCTGTCCTATAACATGAGATATTATATCCAAATCCTTCCCATTCCAATCCTGAAACCCTTCCTTTAGCATGAGATGTGATATCTCAATGTTTCTAATAAAAAACCTGAGACCCTTCCTATAGCAAGAGATGTGATATCCAGCTCCTTCCCATTCCAATCCTGAGACCCTTCCGATAGCATGAGATGTGATATCTCAATGCTTCTAATATCAAAACTGAAACCCTCCCTATAGCATGAGATGTGATATCTAAGTCCTTCCCATTCCAATCCTGAGACCCTTCCGATAGCAGAGATGTGATATCTCAATGCTTATACTAAACCTGAGACCCTTCCTATGGCATGAGATGTGATATCCAACTCCTTCCCATTTCAATCCTGAGACCCTTCCTATAGCATGAGATGTGATATCTCAATGCTTCTACCAAACATGAGACCCTTCCTTTAGCATGAGATGTGATATCCATCTCCTTCCCATTCCAATCCTGAGACCCTTCCTATAGCATGAGATGTGATATCTCAATGCTTCTAATACCAAACCTGAGATCCTTCCGATAACATGAGATGTGATATCCAAATCCTTCCCCTTCCAAACCCGAGACCCTCCCTTTAGCATGAGATGTGATATCCAACTCCTTCCCATTCCAATCCTGAGACCCTTCTGATAGCATGAGATGTGATATCTCAATGCTTCTAATACTAAACCTGAGATCCTTCCGATAGCATGAGAAGTGATATCTCAATGCTTCTAATACCAAACCTGGGACCCGTCCTATAACATGAGATATGATATCCAAATCCTTCCCATTCCAATCCTGAAACCCTTCCTTTAGCATGAGATGTGATATCTCAATGTTTCTAATAAAAAACCTGAGACCGTTCCTATAGCATGACAAGGGATATCCAACTCCTTCCCATTCCAATCCTGAGACCCTTCCTATAGCAAGAGATGTGATATCCAAATCCTTCCCATTCCAATCCTGAGATGCTTCCTATAACATGAGATGTGATACCCAATTATTTCCCATTCCAAACCTGAGACCCTTCCTATTGGATGAGATGTGATATCCAACACCTTCCCATTCCAATCCTGACACCCTTCCTATACCATGAGATGTGATATCTCAATGCGTCTAATACCAAACCTGGGACTCGTCCTATAACATGAGATATGATATCCAAATCCTTCCCCTTCCAAACCTGAGACCCTTCCTTTAGCATGAGATGTGATATCCAAATCCTTCCCATTCCAATCCTGAAACCCCTCCTATAGCATGAGATGTGATATCTCAATGTTTCTAATAAAAAACTGAGACCCTTCCTATAGCAAGAGATGTGATATCCAAATCCTTCCCATTTCAATCCTGAGACCCTACCTATAACATGAGATGTGATATCCAACTCCTTCCCATTCCAACCTGAGACCCTTCCTATAACATGAGATGTGATATCCAACTCCTTCCCATTCCAATCCTGAAACCCTTCCTATAGCATGAGATGTGATATCTCAATGTTTCTAATAAAAAACCTGAGACCCTTCCAATAGCAAGAGATGTGCTATCCAAATCCTTCCCATTCCAATCCTGAGACCCTTCCTATAACATGAGATGTGATATCCAACTCCTTCCCATTCCAACCTGAGACGTTTCCTATAGCATGAGAAGGGATATCCAACTCCTTCCCATTCCAATCCTGAGACCCTTCCTATAGCAAGAGATGTGATATCCAAATCCTTCCCATTCCAATCCTGAGATCCTTCCTATAACATGAGATGTGATACCCAATTATTTCCCATTCCAAACCTGAGACCCTTCCTATTGGATGAGATGTGATATCCAACACCTTCCCATTCCAATCCTGACACCCTTCCTATACCATGAGATGTGATATCTCAATGCTTCTAATACCAAACCTGGGACCCGTCCTATAACATGAGATATGATATCCAAATCCTTCCCCTTCCAAACCTGAGACCCTTCCTTTAGCATGAGATGTGATATCCAAATCCTTCCCATTCCAATCCTGAAACCCCTCCTATAGCATGAGATGTGATATCTCAATGTTTCTAATAAAAAACTGAGACCCTTCCTATAGCAAGAGATGTGATATCCAAATCCTTCCCATTTCAATCCTGAGACCCTACCTATAGCATGAGATGTGATATCCAACTCCTTCCCATTCCAACCTGAGACCGTTCCTATAGCATGAGAAGGGATATCCAACTCCTTCCCATTCCAATCCTGAGACCCTTCCTATAGCAAGAGATGTGATATCCAAATCCTTCCCATTCCAATCCTGAGATGCTTCCTATAACATGAGATGTGATACCCAATTATTTCCCATTCCAAACCTGAGACCCTTCCTATTGGATGAGATGTGATATCCAACACCTTCCCATTCCAATCCTGACACCCTTCCTATACCATGAGATGTGATATCTCAATGCGTCTAATACCAAACCTGGGACTCGTCCTATAACATGAGATATGATATCCAAATCCTTCCCCTTCCAAACCTGAGACCCTTCCTTTAGCATGAGATGTGATATCCAAATCCTTCCCATTCCAATCCTGAAACCCCTCCTATAGCATGAGATGTGATATCTCAATGTTTCTAATAAAAAACTGAGACCCTTCCTATAGCAAGAGATGTGATATCCAAATCCTTCCCATTTCAATCCTGAGACCCTACCTATAACATGAGATGTGATATTCAACTCCTTCCCATTCCAACCTGAGACCCTTCCTATAACATGAGATGTGATATCCAACTCCTTCCCATTCCAATCCTGAAACCCTTCCTATAGCATGAGATGTGATATCTCAATGTTTCTAATAAAAAACCTGAGACCCTTCCAATAGCAAGAGATGTGCTATCCAAATCCTTCCCATTCCAATCCTGAGACCCTTCCTATAACATGAGATGTGATATCCAACTCCTTCCCATTCCAACCTGAGACGTTTCCTATAGCATGAGAAGGGATATCCAACTCCTTCCCATTCCAATCCTGAGACCCTTCCTATAGCAAGAGATGTGATATCCAAATCCTTCCCATTCCAATCCTGAGATCCTTCCTATAACATGAGATGTGATACCCAATTATTTCCCATTCCAAACCTGAGACCCTTCCTATTGGATGAGATGTGATATCCAACACCTTCCCATTCCAATCCTGACACCCTTCCTATACCATGAGATGTGATATCTCAATGCTTCTAATACCAAACCTGGGACCCGTCCTATAACATGAGATATGATATCCAAATCCTTCCCCTTCCAAACCTGAGACCCTTCCTTTAGCATGAGATGTGATATCCAAATCCTTCCCATTCCAATCCTGAAACCCCTCCTATAGCATGAGATGTGATATCTCAATGTTTCTAATAAAAAACTGAGACCCTTCCTATAGCAAGAGATGTGATATCCAAATCCTTCCCATTTCAATCCTGAGACCCTACCTATAGCATGAGATGTGATATCCAACTCCTTCCCATTCCAACCTGAGACCCTTCCTATAACATGAGATGTGATATCCAACTCCTTCCCATTCCAATCCTTAAACCCTTCCTATAGCATGAGATGTGATATCTCAATGTTTCTAATAAAAAACCTGAGACCCTTCCAATAGCAAGAGATGTGATATCCAAATCCTTCCCATTCCAATCCTGAGACCCTTCCTATAACATGAGATGTGATATCCAACTCCTTCCCATACCAACCTGAGACCCTTCCTATTGCATGAGAAGGGATATCCAACTCCTTCCCATTCCAATCCTGAGACCCTTCCTATAGCAAGAGATGTGATATCCAAATCCTTCCCATTCCAATCCTGAGATCCTTCCTATAACATGAGATGTGATATCTCAATGCTTCTAATACCAAACCTGAGACCCTTCCTATGACATGAGATGGGATATCCAACTCCTTCCCATTCCAATCCTGAGACCCTTCGGGTAGCATAGATGTGATATCTCAATGCTTATACCAAGCCTGAGACCCTTCCTATGGCATGAGATGTGATATCCAACTCCTTCCCATTCCAATCCTGAGACCCTTCCTATAGCATGAGATGTGATGTCTCAATGCTTCTAATACCAAACCTGAGATCCTTCCTATAACATGAGATGTGATATCCAACTCCTTCCCATTCCAATCCTGAGACCCTTCCTATAGCATGAGATGTGATATCTCACTGCTTATACCAAACCTGAGACCCTTCCTATAGCATGAGATGTGATATCCAACTCCTTCCCATTCCAATCCTGAGACCCTTCCTATAGCATGAGATGTGATATCTCAATGCTTCTAATATCAAACTTGAGACCCTCCCTATAGCATGAGACGTGATATCCAACTCCTTCCCATTCCAATCCTGAGACTCTTCCTATAGCATGAGATGTGATATCTCAATGCTTCTACCAAACCTGAGACCCTTCCTATAACATGAGATGGGATATCTCAATGCTTCTAATACCAAACCTGAGACCCTTCCTATGGCATGAGATTTGATATCAAACTCCTTCCCATTCCAATCCTGAGACCCTTCCTATAGCATGAGATATGATATCCAACTCCTTCCCATTCCAATCCTGAAACCCTTCCTATACCATGAGATGTGATATCTTAATGCTTCTAATACCAAACCTGAGACCCGTCCTATAACATGAGATGTGATATCCAAATCCTTACCCTTCCAAACCTGAGACCCTTCCTTTAGCATGAGATGTGATATCCAGCTCCTTCCCATTCCAATCCTGAGACCCTTCCGATAGCATGAGATGTGATATCTCAATGCTTCTAATATCAAAACTGAGACCCTCCCTATAGCATGAGATGTGATATCTAAGTCCTTCCCATTCCAATCCTGAGACCCTTCCAATAGCAGAGATGTGATATCTCAATGCTTATACCAAACCTGAGACCCTTCCTATGGCATGAGATGTGATATCCAACTCCTTCCCATTTCAATCCTGAGACCCTTCCTATAGCATGAGATGTGATATCTCAATGCTTCTACCAAACATGAGACCCTTCCTTTAGCATGAGATGTGATATCCATCTCCTTCCCATTCCAATCCTGAGACCCTTCCTATAGCATGAGATGTGATATCTCAATGCTTCTAATACCAAACCTGAGATCCTTCCGATAACATGAGATGTGATATCCAAATCCTTCCCCTTCCAAACCTGAGACCCTCCCTTTAGCATGAGATGTGATATCCAACTACTTCCCATTCCAATCCTGAGACCCTTCTGATAGCATGAGATGTGATATCTCAATGCTTCTAATACTAAACCTGAGATCCTTCCGATAGCATGAGAAGTGATATCTCAATGCTTCTAATACCAAACCTGGGACCCGTCCTATAACATGAGATATTATATCCAAATCCTTCCCATTCCAATCCTGAAACCCTTCCTTTAGCATGAGATGTGATATCTCAATGTTTCTAATAAAAAACCTGAGACCCTTCCTATAGCAAGAGATGTGATATCCAAATCCTTCCCATTCCAATCCTGAGACCCTTCCTATAACATGAGATGTGATATCCAACTCCTTCCCATTCCAATCCTGAAACCCTTCCTATAGCATGAGATGTGGTATCTCAATTTTTCTAATAAAAAACCTGAGACCCTTCCAATAGCAAGAGATGTGATATCCAAATCCTTCCCATTCCAATCCTGAGACCCTTCCTATAACATGAGATGTGATATCCAACTCCTTCCCATTCCAACCTGAGACCCTTCCTATAGCATGAGAAGGGATATCCAACGCCTTCCCATTCCAATCCTGAGACCCTTCCTATAGCAAGAGATGTGATATCCAATTCCTTCCCATTCCAATCCTGAGATCCTTCCTATAACATGAGATGTGATACCCAATTATTTCCCATTCCAAACCTGAGACCCTTCCTATTGGATGATATCCAACACCTTCCCATTCCAATCCTGACACCCTTCCTATACCATGAGATGTGATATCTCAATGCTTCTAATACCAAACCTGGGACCCGTCCTATAACATGAGATATGATATCCAAATCCTTCCCCTTCCAAACCTGAGACCCTTCCTTTAGCATGAGATGTGATATCCAAATCCTTCCCATTCCAATCCTGAAACCCCTCCTATAGCATGAGATGTGATATCTCAATGTTTCTAATAAAAAACTGAGACCCTTCCTATAGCAAGAGATGTGATATCCAAATCCTTCCCATTTCAATCCTGAGACCCTACCTATAACATGAGATGTGATATCCAACTCCTTCCCATTCCAACCTGAGACCCTTCCTATAGCATGAGATGTGATGTCTCAATGCTTCTAATACCAAACCTGAGATCCTTCCTATAACATGAGATGTGATATCCAACTCCTTCCCATTCCAATCCTGAGGCCCTTCCTATAGCATGAGATGTGATATCTCACTGCTTATACCAAACCTGAGACCCTTCCTATAGCATGAGATGTGATATCCAACTCCTTCCCATTCCAATCCTGAGACCCTTCCTATAGCATGAGATGTGATATCTCAATGCTTCTAATATCAAACTTGAGACCCTCCCTATAGCATGAGACGTGATATCCAACTCCTTCCCATTCCAATCCTGAGACTCTTCCTATAGCATGAGATGTGATATCTCAATGCTTCTACCAAACCTGAGACCCTTCCTATAACATGAGATGGGATATCCAACTCCTTCCCATTCCAATCCTCAGACACTTCCTATAGCATGAGATGTGATATCTCAATGCTTCTAATACCAAACCTGAGACCCTTCCTATGGCATGAGATTTGATATCAAACTCCTTCCCATTCCAATCCTGAGACCCTTCCTATAGCATGAGATATGATATCCAACTCCTTCCCATTCCAATCCTGAAACCCTTCCTATACCATGAGATGTGATATCTTAATGCTTCTAATACCAAACCTGAGACCCGTCCTATAACATGAGATGTGATATCCAAATCCTTCCCCTTCCAAACTTGAGACCCTTCCTTTAGCATGAGATGTGATATCCAGCTCCTTCCGATTCCAATCCTGAGACCCTTCCGATAGCATGAGATGTGATATATCAATGCTTCTAATATCAAAACTGAGACCCTCCCTATAGCATGAGATGTGATATCTAAGACCTTCCCATTCCAATCCTGAGACCCTTCCGATAGCAGAGATGTGATATCTCAATGCTTATACCAAACCTGAGACCCTTCCTATGGCATGAGATGTGATATCCAACTCCTTCCCATTTCAATCCTGAGACCCTTCCTATAGCATGAGATGTGATATCTCAATGCTTCTACCAAACATGAGACCCTTCCTTTAGCATGAGATGTGATATCCATCTCCTTCCCATTCCAATCCTGAGATCCTTCCTAGAGCATGAGATGTGATATCTCAATGCTTCTAATACCAAACCTGAGATCCTTCCGATAACATGAGATGTGATATCCAAATCCTTCCCCTTCCAAACCTGAGACCCTCCCTTTAGCATGAGATGTGATATCCAACTCCTTCCCATTCCAATCCTGAGACCCTTCTGATAGCATGAGATGTGATATCTCAATGCTTCTAATACTAAACCTGAGATCCTTCCGATAGCATGAGAAGTGATATCTCAATGCTTCTAATACCAAACTTGGGACCCGTCCTATAACATGAGATATTATATCCAAATCCTTCCCATTCCAATCCTGAAACCCTTCCTTTAGCATGAGATGTGATATCTCAATGTTTCTAATAAAAAACCTGAGACCCTTCCTATAGCAAGAGATGTGATATCCAGCTCCTTCCCATTCCAATCCTGAGACCCTTCCGATAGCATGAGATGTGATATCTCAATGCTTTTTATATCAAAATTGAGACCCTCCCTATAGCATGAGATTTGATATCTAAGTCCTTGGCATTCCAATCCTGAGACCCTTCCGATAGCAGAGATGTGATATCTCAATGCTTATACCAAACCTGAGACCCTTCCTATGGCATGAGATGTGATATCCAACTCCTTCCCATTTCAATCCTGAGACCCTTCCTATAGCATGAGATGTGATATCTCAATGCTTCTACCAAACATGAGACCCTTCCTTTATCATGAGATGCGATATCCATCTCCTTCCCATTCCAATCCTGAGACCCTTCCTATAGCATGAGATGTGATATCTCAATGCTTCTAATACCAAACCTGAGATCCTTCCGATAACATGAGATGTGATATCCAAATCCTTCCCCTTCCAAACCTGAGACCCTCCCTTTAGCATGAGATGTGATATCCAACTCCTTCCCATTCCAATCCTGAGACCCTTCTGATAGCATGAGATGTGATATCTCAATGCTTCTAATACTAAACCTGAGATCCTTCCGATAGCATGAGAAGTGATATCTCAATGCTTCTAATACCAAACCTGGGACCCGTCCTATAACATGAGATATTATATCCAAATCCTTCCCATTCCAATCCTGAAACCCTTCCTTTAGCATGAGATGTGATATCTCAATGTTTCTAATAAAAAACCTGAGACCCTTCCTATAGCAAGAGATGTGATATCCAGCTCCTTCCCATTCCAATCCTGAGACCCTTCCGATAGCATGAGATGTGATATCTCAATGCTTTTTATATCAAAATTGAGACCCTCCCTATAGCATGAGATTTGATATCTAAGTCCTTCGCATTCCAATCCTGAGACCCTTCCGATAGCAGAGATGTGATATCTCAATGCTTATACCAAACCTGAGACCCTTCCTATGGCATGAGATGTGATATCCAACTCCTTCCCATTTCAATCCTGAGACCCTTCCTATAGCATGAGATGTGATATCTCAATGCTTCTACCAAACATGAGACCCTTCCTTTATCATGAGATGTGATATCCATCTCCTTCCCATTCCAATCCTGAGACCCTTCCTATAGCATGAGATGTGATATCTCAATGCTTCTTATACCAAACCTGAGATCCTTCCGATAACATGAGATGTGATATCCAAATCCTTCCCCTTCCAAACCTGAGACCCTCCCTTTAGCATGAGATGTGATATCCAACTCCTTCCCATTCCAATCCTGAGACCCTTCTGATAGCATGAGATGTGATATCTCAATGCTTCTAATACTAAACCTGAGATCCTTCCGATAGCATAAGAAGTGATGTCTCAATGCTTCTAATACCAAACCTGGGACCCGTCCTATAACATGAGATATTATATCCAAATCCTTCCCATTCCAATCCTGAAACCCTTCCTTTAGCATGAGATGTGATATCTCAATGTTTCTAATAAAAAACCTGAGACCCTTCCTATAGCAAGAGATGTGATATCCAGCTCCTTCCCATTCCAATCCTGAGACCCTTCCGATAGCATGAGATGTGATATCTCAATGCTTCTAATATCAAAACTGAAACCCTCCCTATAGCATGAGATGTGATATCTAAGTCCTTCCCATTCCAATCCTGAGACCCTTCCGATAGCAGAGATGTGATATCTCAATGCTTATACTAAACCTGAGACCCTTCCTATGGCATGAGATGTGATATCCAACTCCTTCCCATTTCAATCCTGAGACCCTTCCTATAGCATGAGATGTGATATCTCAATGCTTCTACCAAACATGAGACCCTTCCTTTAGCATGAGATGTGATATCCATCTCCTTCCCATTCCAATCCTGAGACCCTTCCTATAGCATGAGATGTGATATCTCAATGCTTCTAATACCAAACCTGAGATCCTTCCGATAACATGAGATGTGATATCCAAATCCTTCCCCTTCCAAACCCGAGACCCTCCCTTTAGCATGAGATGTGATATCCAACTCCTTCCCATTCCAATCCTGAGACCCTTCTGATAGCATGAGATGTGATATCTCAATGCTTCTAATACTAAACCTGAGATCCTTCCGATAGCATGAGAAGTGATATCTCAATGCTTCTAATACCAAACCTGGGACCCGTCCTATAACATGAGATATGATATCCAAATCCTTCCCATTCCAATCCTGAAACCCTTCCTTTAGCATGAGATGTGATATCTCAATGTTTCTAATAAAAAACCTGAGACCGTTCCTATAGCATGACAAGGGATATCCAACTCCTTCCCATTCCAATCCTGAGACCCTTCCTATAGCAAGAGATGTGATATCCAAATCCTTCCCATTCCAATCCTGAGATGCTTCCTATAACATGAGATGTGATACCCAATTATTTCCCATTCCAAACCTGACACCCTTCCTATTGGATGAGATGTGATATCCAACACCTTCCCATTCCAATCCTGACACCCTTCCTATACCATGAGATGTGATATCTCAATGCGTCTAATACCAAACCTGGGACTCGTCCTATAACATGAGATATGATATCCAAATCCTTCCCCTTCCAAACCTGAGACCCTTCCTTTAGCATGAGATGTGATATCCAAATCCTTCCCATTCCAATCCTGAAACCCCTCCTATAGCATGAGATGTGATATCTCAATGTTTCTAATAAAAAACTGAGACCCTTCCTATAGCAAGAGATGTGATATCCAAATCCTTCCCATTTCAATCCTGAGACCCTACCTATAACATGAGATGTGATATCCAACTCCTTCCCATTCCAACCTGAGACCCTTCCTATAACATGAGATGTGATATCCAACTCCTTCCCATTCCAATCCTGAAACCCTTCCTATAGCATGAGATGTGATATCTCAATGTTTCTAATAAAAAACCTGAGACCCTTCCAATAGCAAGGGATGTGCTATCCAAATCCTTCCCATTCCAATCCTGAGACCCTTCCTATAACATGAGATGTGATATCCAACTCCTTCCCATTCCAACCTGAGACGTTTCCTATAGCATGAGAAGGGATATCCAACTCCTTCCCATTCCAATCCTGAGACCCTTCCTATAGCAAGAGATGTGATATCCAAATCCTTCCCATTCCAATCCTGAGATCCTTCCTATAACATGAGATGTGATACCCAATTATTTCCCATTCCAAACCTGAGACCCTTCCTATTGGATGAGATGTGATATCCAACACCTTCCCATTCCAATCCTGACACCCTTCCTATACCATGAGATGTGATATCTCAATGCTTCTAATACCAAACCTGGGACCCGTCCTATAACATGAGATATGATATCCAAATCCTTCCCCTTCCAAACCTGAGACCCTTCCTTTAGCATGAGATGTGATATCCAAATCCTTCCCATTCCAATCCTGAAACCCCTCCTATAGCATGAGATGTGATATCTCAATGTTTCTAATAAAAAACTGAGACCCTTCCTATAGCAAGAGATGTGATATCCAAATCCTTCCCATTTCAATCCTGAGACCCTACCTATAGCATGAGATGTGATATCCAACTCCTTCCCATTCCAACCTGAGACCGTTCCTATAGCATGAGAAGGGATATCCAACTCCTTCCCATTCCAATCCTGAGACCCTTCCTATAGCAAGAGATGTGATATCCAAATCCTTCCCATTCCAATCCTGAGATGCTTCCTATAACATGAGATGTGATACCCAATTATTTCCCATTCCAAACCTGAGACCCTTCCTATTGGATGAGATGTGATATCCAACACCTTCCCATTCCAATCCTGACACCCTTCCTATACCATGAGATGTGATATCTCAATGCGTCTAATACCAAACCTGGGACTCGTCCTATAACATGAGATATGATATCCAAATCCTTCCCCTTCCAAACCTGAGACCCTTCCTTTAGCATGAGATGTGATATCCAAATCCTTCCCATTCCAATCCTGAAACCCCTCCTATAGCATGAGATGTGATATCTCAATGTTTCTAATAAAAAACTGAGACCCTTCCTATAGCAAGAGATGTGATATCCAAATCCTTCCCATTTCAATCCTGAGACCCTACCTATAACATGAGATGTGATATCCAACTCCTTCCCATTCCAACCTGAGACCCTTCCTATAACATGAGATGTGATATCCAACTCCTTCCCATTCCAATCCTGAAACCCTTCCTATAGCATGAGATGTGATATCTCAATGTTTCTAATAAAAAACCTGAGACCCTTCCAATAGCAAGAGATGTGCTATCCAAATCCTTCCCATTCCAATCCTGAGACCCTTCCTATAACATGAGATGTGATATCCAACTCCTTCCCATTCCAACCTGAGACGTTTCCTATAGCATGAGAAGGGATATCCAACTCCTTCCCATTCCAATCCTGAGACCCTTCCTATAGCAAGAGATGTGATATCCACATCCTTCCCATTCCAATCCTGAGATCCTTCCTATAACATGAGATGTGATACCCAATTATTTCCCATTCCAAACCTGAGACCCTTCCTATTGGATGAGATGTGATATCCAACACCTTCCCATTCCAATCCTGACACCCTTCCTATACCATGAGATGTGATATCTCAATGCTTCTAATACCAAACCTGGGACCCGTCCTATAACATGAGATATGATATCCAAATCCTTCCCCTTCCAAACCTGAGACCCTTCCTTTAGCATGAGATGTGATATCCAAATCCTTCCCATTCCAATCCTGAAACCCCTCCTATAGCATGAGATGTGATATCTCAATGTTTCTAATAAAAAACTGAGACCCTTCCTATAGCAAGAGATGTGATATCCAAATCCTTCCCATTTCAATCCTGAGACCCTACCTATAGCATGAGATGTGATATCCAACTCCTTCCCATTCCAACCTGAGACCCTTCCTATAACATGAGATGTGATATCCAACTCCTTCCCATTCCAATCCTTAAACCCTTCCTATAGCATGAGATGTGATATCTCAATGTTTCTAATAAAAAACCTGAGACCCTTCCAATAGCAAGAGATGTGATATCCAAATCCTTCCCATTCCAATCCTGAGACCCTTCCTATAACATGAGATGTGATATCCAACTCCTTCCCATACCAACCTGAGACCCTTCCTATTGCATGAGAAGGGATATCCAACTCCTTCCCATTCCAATCCTGAGACCCTTCCTATAGCAAGAGATGTGATATCCAAATCCTTCCCATTCCAATCCTGAGATCCTTCCTATAACATGAGATGTGATATCTCAATGCTTCTAATACCAAACCTGAGACCCTTCCTATGACATGAGATGGGATATCCAACTCCTTCCCATTCCAATCCTGAGACCCTTCGGGTAGCATAGATGTGATATCTCAATGCTTATACCAAGCCTGAGACCCTTCCTATGGCATGAGATGTGATATCCAACTCCTTCCCATTCCAATCCTGAGACCCTTCCTATAGCATGAGATGTGATGTCTCAATGCTTCTAATACCAAACCTGAGATCCTTCCTATAACATGAGATGTGATATCCAACTCCTTCCCATTCCAATCCTGAGACCCTTCCTATAGCATGAGATGTGATATCTCACTGCTTATACCAAACCTGAGACCCTTCCTATAGCATGAGATGTGATATCCAACTCCTTCCCATTCCAATCCTGAGACCCTTCCTATAGCATGAGATGTGATATCTCAATGCTTCTAATATCAAACTTGAGACCCTCCCTATAGCATGAGACGTGATATCCAACTCCTTCCCATTCCAATCCTGAGACTCTTCCTATAGCATGAGATGTGATATCTCAATGCTTCTACCAAACCTGAGACCCTTCCTATAACATGAGATGGGATATCCAACTCCTTCCCATTCCAATCCTCAGACACTTCCTATAGCATGAGATGTGATATCTCAATGCTTCTAATACCAAACCTGAGACCCTTCCTATGGCATGAGATTTGATATCAAACTCCTTCCCATTCCAATCCTGAGACCCTTCCTATAGCATGAGATATGATATCCAACTCCTTCCCATTCCAATCCTGAAACCCTTCCTATACCATGAGATGTGATATCTTAATGCTTCTAATACCAAACCTGAGACCCGTCCTATAACATGAGATGTGATATCCAAATCCTTACCCTTCCAAACCTGAGACCCTTCCTTTAGCATGAGATGTGATATCCAGCTCCTTCCCATTCCAATCCTGAGACCCTTCCGATAGCATGAGATGTGATATCTCAATGCTTCTAATATCAAAACTGAGACCCTCCCTATAGCATGAGATGTGATATCTAAGTCCTTCCCATTCCAATCCTGAGACCCTTCCAATAGCAGAGATGTGATATCTCAATGCTTATACCAAACCTGAGACCCTTCCTATGGCATGAGATGTGATATCCAACTCCTTCCCATTTCAATCCTGAGACCCTTCCTATAGCATGAGATGTGATATCTCAATGCTTCTACCAAACATGAGACCCTTCCTTTAGCATGAGATGTGATATCCATCTCCTTCCCATTCCAATCCTGAGACCCTTCCTATAGCATGAGATGTGATATCTCAATGCTTCTAATACCAAACCTGAGATCCTTCCGATAACATGAGATGTGATATCCAAATCCTTCCCCTTCCAAACCTGAGACCCTCCCTTTAGCATGAGATGTGATATCCAACTACTTCCCATTCCAATCCTGAGACCCTTCTGATAGCATGAGATGTGATATCTCAATGCTTCTAATACTAAACCTGAGATCCTTCCGATAGCATGAGAAGTGATATCTCAATGCTTCTAATACCAAACCTGGGACCCGTCCTATAACATGAGATATTATATCCAAATCCTTCCCATTCCAATCCTGAAACCCTTCCTTTAGCATGAGATGTGATATCTCAATGTTTCTAATAAAAAACCTGAGACCCTTCCTATAGCAAGAGATGTGATATCCAAATCCTTCCCATTCCAATCCTGAGACCCTTCCTATAACATGAGATGTGATATCCAACTCCTTCCCATTCCAATCCTGAAACCCTTCCTATAGCATGAGATGTGGTATCTCAATTTTTCTAATAAAAAACCTGAGACCCTTCCAATAGCAAGAGATGTGATATCCAAATCCTTCCCATTCCAATCCTGAGACCCTTCCTATAACATGAGATGTGATATCCAACTCCTTCCCATTCCAACCTGAGACCCTTCCTATAGCATGAGAAGGGATATCCAACGCCTTCCCATTCCAATCCTGAGACCCTTCCTATAGCAAGAGATGTGATATCCAATTCCTTCCCATTCCAATCCTGAGATCCTTCCTATAACATGAGATGTGATACCCAATTATTTCCCATTCCAAACCTGAGACCCTTCCTATTGGATGATATCCAACACCTTCCCATTCCAATCCTGACACCCTTCCTATACCATGAGATGTGATATCTCAATGCTTCTAATACCAAACCTGGGACCCGTCCTATAACATGAGATATGATATCCAAATCCTTCCCCTTCCAAACCTGAGACCCTTCCTTTAGCATGAGATGTGATATCCAAATCCTTCCCATTCCAATCCTGAAACCCCTCCTATAGCATGAGATGTGATATCTCAATGTTTCTAATAAAAAACTGAGACCCTTCCTATAGCAAGAGATGTGATATCCAAATCCTTCCCATTTCAATCCTGAGACTCTACCTATAACATGAGATGTGATATCCAACTCCTTCCCATTCCAACCTGAGACTCTTCCTATAGCATGAGATGTGATGTCTCAATGCTTCTAATACCAAACCTGAGATCCTTCCTATAACATGAGATGTGATATCCAACTCCTTCCCATTCCAATCCTGAGGCCCTTCCTATAGCATGAGATGTGATATCTCACTGCTTATACCAAACCTGAGACCCTTCCTATAGCATGAGATGTGATATCCAACTCCTTCCCATTCCAATCCTGAGACCCTTCCTATAGCATGAGATGTGATATCTCAATGCTTCTAATATCAAACTTGAGACCCTCCCTATAGCATGAGACGTGATATCCAACTCCTTCCCATTCCAATCCTGAGACTCTTCCTATAGCATGAGATGTGATATCTCAATGCTTCTACCAAACCTGAGACCCTTCCTATAACATGAGATGGGATATCCAACTCCTTCCCATTCCAATCCTCAGACACTTCCTATAGCATGAGATGTGATATCTCAATGCTTCTAATACCAAACCTGAGACCCTTCCTATGGCATGAGATTTGATATCCAACTCCTTCCCATTCCAATCCTGAGACCCTTCCTATAGCATGAGATATGATATCCAACTCCTTCCCATTCCAATCCTGAAACCCTTCCTATACCATGAGATGTGATATCTTAATGCTTCTAATACCAAACCTGAGACCCGTCCTATAACATGAGATGTGATATCCAAATCCTTCCCCTTCCAAACTTGAGACCCTTCCTTTAGCATGAGATGTGATATCCAGCTCCTTCCCATTCCAATCCTGAGACCCTTCCGATAGCATGAGATGTGATATATCAATGCTTCTAATATCAAAACTGAGACCCTCCCTATAGCATGAGATGTGATATCTAAGACCTTCCCATTCCAATCCTGAGACCCTTCCGATAGCAGAGATGTGATATCTCAATGCTTATACCAAACCTGAGACCCTTCCTATGGCATGAGATGTGATATCCAACTCCTTCCCATTTCAATCCTGAGACCCTTCCTATAGCATGAGATGTGATATCTCAATGCTTCTACCAAACATGAGACCCTTCCTTTAGCATGAGATGTGATATCCATCTCCTTCCCATTCCAATCCTGAGATCCTTCCTATAGCATGAGATGTGATATCTCAATGCTTCTAATACCAAACCTGAGATCCTTCCGATAACATGAGATGTGATATCCAAATCCTTCCCCTTCCAAACCTGAGACCCTCCCTTTAGCATGAGATGTGATATCCAACTCCTTCCCATTCCAATCCTGAGACCCTTCTGATAGCATGAGATGTGATATCTCAATGCTTCTAATACTAAACCTGAGATCCTTCCGATAGCATGAGAAGTGATATCTCAATGCTTCTAATACCAAACTTGGGACCCGTCCTATAACATGAGATATTATATCCAAATCCTTCCCATTCCAATCCTGAAACCCTTCCTTTAGCATGAGATGTGATATCTCAATGTTTCTAATAAAAAACCTGAGACCCTTCCTATAGCAAGAGATGTGATATCCAGCTCCTTCCCATTCCAATCCTGAGACCCTTCCGATAGCATGAGATGTGATATCTCAATGCTTTTTATATCAAAATTGAGACCCTCCCTATAGCATGAGATTTGATATCTAAGTCCTTCGCATTCCAATCCTGAGACCCTTCCGATAGCAGAGATGTGATATCTCAATGCTTATACCAAACCTGAGACCCTTCCTATGGCATGAGATGTGATATCCAACTCCTTCCCATTTCAATCCTGAGACCCTTCCTATAGCATGAGATGTGATATCTCAATGCTTCTACCAAACATGAGACCCTTCCTTTATCATGAGATGTGATATCCATCTCCTTCCCATTCCAATCCTGAGACCCTTCCTATAGCATGAGATGTGATATCTCAATGCTTCTAATACCAAACCTGAGATCCTTCCGATAACATGAGATGTGATATCCAAATCCTTCCCCTTCCAAACCTGAGACCCTCCCTTTAGCATGAGATGTGATATCCAACTCCTTCCCATTCCAATCCTGAGACCCTTCTGATAGCATGAGATGTGATATCTCAATGCTTCTAATACTAAACCTGAGATCCTTCCGATAGCATGAGAAGTGATATCTCAATGCTTCTAATACCAAACCTGGGACCCGTCCTATAACATGAGATATTATATCCAAATCCTTCCCATTCCAATCCTGAAACCCTTCCTTTAGCATGAGATGTGATATCTCAATGTTTCTAATAAAAAACCTGAGACCCTTCCTATAGCAAGAGATGTGATATCCAGCTCCTTCCCATTCCAATCCTGAGACCCTTCCGATAGCATGAGATGTGATATCTCAATGCTTTTTATATCAAAATTGAGACCCTCCCTATAGCATGAGATTTGATATCTAAGTCCTTCGCATTCCAATCCTGAGACCCTTCCGATAGCAGAGATGTGATATCTCAATGCTTATACCAAACCTGAGACCCTTCCTATGGCATGAGATGTGATATCCAACTCTTTCCCATTTCAATCCTGAGACCCTTCCTATAGCATGAGATGTGATATCTCAATGCTTCTACCAAACATGAGACCCTTCCTTTATCATGAGATGTGATATCCATCTCCTTCCCATTCCAATCCTGAGACCCTTCCTATAGCATGAGATGTGATATCTCAATGCTTCTAATACCAAACCTGAGATCCTTCCGATAACATGAGATGTGATATCCAAATCCTTCCCCTTCCAAACCTGAGACCCTCCCTTTAGCATGAGATGTGATATCCAACTCCTTCCCATTCCAATCCTGAGACCCTTCTGATAGCATGAGATGTGATATCTCAATGCTTCTAATACTAAACCTGAGATCCTTCCGATAGCATGAGAAGTGATATCTCAATGCTTCTAATACCAAACCTGGGACCCGTCCTATAACATGAGATATTATATCCAAATCCTTCCCATTCCAATCCTGAAACCCTTCCTTTAGCATGAGATGTGATATCTCAATGTTTCTAATAAAAAACCTGAGACCCTTCTGTTAGGAAAGATTTCATAATTGTAGGGAAATTTCCTTCCATGTGGCAACCCCTAAACTTTTTGCTATTGTTGTTTTACCTTGTTCTTGACTTTGCCAGAGAAGTACAGCCTTCTGCCGCACTTCTCTGGGCTTTCGCTCCTTTCTTACGGGGAAACTGACATGCCCTTAAGACAGTCAGTACCGGGGAACGTTGTTTCCCGTAGTTTCTTCTATCGTGTCGCAGCTTTAGTGCAACACGACGCAAGAGGGCACAGTAAGTTAAGTTACAGCTCTCTTGGGTCTCTAGCCTTCTACAGGCCCTAGATACTCTTTTAGGATGGTATTTGATCGGTGCAAGTCATTCAGGGACTGGAATGGTGGCAGCGATCGTATTGAATATTTTGAGCTCCTTTTGCCGTTCTGAGCACGTTTTTGCACTGAACCCAAAATGGTGGCCTGGCTCCCCAAAATGGCCAGACCACGAGGCTCCTTTGTCCTGTCCACTGTCCGTCTTGCTCCCTTCACCTTCCCCAGGTCGAGCGACCCGGGGCCTTCCTTATTTGGGCATGTACTTTCCCGCGAAACGTGGTTGCTTTCGCGGGCTTCTACATGTCGTTTGTGTGCCTCCAGGGTGTGGGCTGGGATGTCTGGTCCCAATACACATCCTGGGTGCCAGAGAGTCTAGGGTGGTGTGAATGCCTGGGACCACCGTGGTCCGTGATTGGTCCACGTATGGTATGTGTTTTGATGAGCGGATCTCCCATTGGTTCCCCTCCGTTTTTGGCGCGAAGGGAACCGTGGATAAGAGGGGGCTGGAAACACCACTACCATGTCGATCTCCTGAGTTCTCACGAACGAAGGAATACAGGAGCCAAGTATCCTGCAACCAAGAGGCTGGACCGAGGAATCGCTGGTGACCCGCTGAAGGAATCCTCCTTTGCACTGCTGTCGTCCTGTGAGCCACTGTCCTCCTTTGATCGAACCAGAAGGCCTGTACTGGTGCTTCGACCTTTGGAATAGCAGGAACAGCTATTCCCGGCATCTACAACATCTCCTGCTAAGTAAGCCTTCGGAAGCGTCTCTGGGCCATCCAGTTGACTGACCAGCTTACAAGGGAGCCTTGTTCTGTAACCGCCGCCAGGTTGTGCCATATCTCGAGTCCTTGTCACTCTCCCACACTTCGTGCCCTTGGCGTTCCCAAGTCTGAAGGGAGGAGTGTACTTTTGACTCAGATACGCACGGCCGCTCCGTTGTCCTGCTGCGGCAACAAAACTGTGCCGGTTTCGTCGATTGGGACGTCTCTTTGATCTACACGACTACAAAGCGTTCCCTGCTCTTCTGAACCTGCCAGCTGCTGAAACTAACGTGGAGAAGCCTGGGACTGCTTGCTTCGGGGACCGGTGAGTAGTATATCTAGGATCTGGTCGCCCTCCTGCAGTAACCCATTGCTTTTCCCCGCTGTGTAAAACAGCACCCTTTTCGCCCGTACTCGCGCTCTGCTTCTGCCCGCTGTGGAGGCTGCGCTTGAGTTGCGGACCCTGTTCTTCTTCTGCTGTGCACTAACCCGAACTGCCTGACTTCCTCCGAAGAGCTTCTCCTTTTGCCCGTTGGCACCAGCGTGTGCAGGTACTTTGAGCACAAGGCTCCACTCTTCGCAGGGCTCGGACTTCCATCTAGTTAGGTGCCTATGAAGGCGAACTAAGTCTAAAGCATTATCGCACTGCCTGTTTTCCTTCCCTTTCAGGTGGACTACATATTTCGTGCTTTAAACGCTTACGACTGTGTATTTGTATATATATTGTGTTGATTTGGTATGTGTTGGCTTAATACTGTGTTATTGTGATTTTCTCGCTACGGTCGTTGTTTTAAAGGCCTTAAAATAAATGTGTTTATATTTTTGACATAACACCTGTTTGGAGTAGTTTGTAAGCGCTCTTGCTTTGTGTGCTCATTGCGGGCTTTCAGTCACCCTCACCCCTCTTGAGACCTAGTCTTGACCGCCGCGATCGCTACCTTGATTGGTCTGGCTTGTCCAGAGGTTACCCTGTTCCAAGTAATTAGGTTGGCCTTCTGAACTTCTGCTCCGCCAGGACAGAGTTCAGAAATCCGTCTTAACAAATTGGTGGCAGCGGTGGGATACGACTGAAGGTATCCAGTGTTGCGCACGGGCTAGGGCATTTCTGGTTATTCCAAACAGTACACGTAGTGAATTGTTATAGTATAACTTTAAAAAGGCCATAGTCCTATCACACAGTATGGAAACAAGTACGTTGTTAACTTTAAATGCTTCCAAATCAGAAACGCTGAAAAAGATGTGTGCGGAGAGAGGTGTTTCCTCTCAAGGCACAAAATTGGAAATGATCCAAAGAATCGTGGCGTGGCAAGAAGCACAGCTTGACGCTATTACTTCTGAGGACAGTGCGGAAGGTGGTGGGGCTGCTCTCACTGGCAGAACCGACGGTTCTGTCGCCGCATTGTTCCACCGCGACCACGAGGACAGGGAGGACGAGATGTCTAATGTTTCCTCTGCCAGTGCTGACGGGGAGGCTAGGCTTGAATTCAAGAAGCAAGAGCTGCGGTTTAGGCAGCAGGAGCTTGAATTCAGCATAGCCAAACTGAAAATCGAACAGGCAGAAAAACAAAAAGACAGGGATCACCAGTTGGAACTGGCCAAGCTTCAGGTTGCAAATGGGTCCACGGGTCCTGGACATGGGTCTGGGGCCTCCTCTCATCCACGGTTTCCAAAAGATCTGCTCAGTGTGTATGAGGAACGGAATGACATTATGGACTGGCTGAATGCGTTTGAGTATGCATGCGAAGTTCAGAAAGTTGACAATGCTGATAAGATTGCGTGGTTGCTCAGTAGACTGCCCCATTCTGGCTGTAGTGCCATTATGGAGATGTCGAAGGCTGAGCAAGCTGATTTCGCAATGTTGAAGCAGACTCTCATTTTAAAGTTTGGGAAGACTCCGGCCCAATATTTAAAGCGTTTTCGAGAGTATAAGAAAAAGGAAGGTGGTACTTGGGTATCTTATGTCACTGAATCTTTGAAAAACTTAACTGGCTGGGTCGAAGGCTATAAGGTTTCTACCTTCGCCGGCATGATAAATCTTGTCATGCTGGAACACATTTTTGCTTCTTCTTCCCCGGAGCTTAAGCAGCACTTGGCCGATTCGAAGGAGATAGATCCTAAGAAGCTGGCCATGGCCGCCGACTTATGGGTGTCACATCGAGTGTCCCATAAGGACAAAACTCATCCTGGTAAGCAGGAGGAAGGGAAAAAGTCCAAAGATATGGAGGGTGGGGAATCTGCTAAATCTTCTTCCCAAAAGGGCCACAAAAAGAAAAACAAGGGTAAGACACAAGAGAACTCACAGGGTAGTGGAGGTCCGCCTCCGAAACAGAACTCTGGTTACAATAAGCCTCCCTATGTAAACAGACCCATTGGATCTTGTTTTGCTTGTGGAGCAACTGACCATGTGAAGGGGGATCCCCGTTGTAAGGTTAGACCTTTGGGGGTCCACTCCGCTAATCTGGCCTTCTCCTCCTACGAGGAAGAAGAGATTACAGGAGCATCCTTCTCCTCAGACTCATTTCCCAGCGGAATAGAGGCTGAGGTAGTTTTAGTGTCCCTGGGTTCCTGGGAGCCTAAAGTCGCAGAGGCGTATGCTAGGATTCCGGACAATACCAAGCACTACTTTAAAGACAGTGTGCTGATCAATGGAGTAGATACTCCAGCTCTTAGGGATAGTGGGTGCAGTCGCACTGTAGTGGATTCTACCTTGGTAGACTCAGAGGAAGTTGCCAGAGCTACTCTGATGCCCACTAAGTTGGCTGACGACCCCCTCCGCATGTTTCCCGTGATCCCTGTTAATCTTACTTTAAATGGTACAGCAGTCAGGATTCCAGTGAGCATTCAGAGAAACGTCCCGGGAAAGGTCTTACTAGGTAATGATCTCAGAGCTTTAGGGCTCGTAGGAGACACTGCCGAACGACCCTACACACGGTCTCAAGCACGGGCAGCATTGGCCAAGTCCAATACGCCGCCCCAGCCGAAGGGGAAACCCAAGGCGAAAGGAGTCAACAAGTCACGACGAGGGAAAGAAAATATTCCCCCGAGCTCGCCTACCACTGCGGTGGAGGAAGTTGGTCGATCGCCCGAGCCTGACGAGGAAGTGGCGATGCCTGAAGTATTCGACCCCAACGATCATCCTGAACTAAAATACTGGTTAGTTGAAGGAGGTCCTGATAGGGACGAATTCAGTAAAGGCCAACGTGAGTGCCCATCTCTGGAAGGCCTAAGGAGACAGGCCTGCTCCCAGCTTGAGGGTGAACCTCATGGGACGCATAGGATTTATTGGGAAGGTGGACTCCTGTATAGTGAGCCCACAGAGTCTACAGAAGGAGACCATAGGAGGTTGGTGGTTCCCCTTGCTGTTAGGCCCTTCCTCCTGCAGTTGGCGCATGAAGTTCCCCTTGCTGGTCACCTTGGTATGAAGAGGACCAAGCAAAGGTTATCCATGCACTTCTACTGGCCCAAGATGGGGGTGCAAGTAGAAAGTCACTGCAGGAGTTGCGCCTCCTGCCAATTGTCTGGGAAGGTTGGCGCGACAATCCAAGCTCCGTTGGTACCGCTCCCAGTTGTGGGGGTACCATTTGAAAGGGTAGGGATCGACATCGTCGGTCCCCTTGACCCGCAAACATCCTCGGGCAATAGGTTTATCCTGGTGCTGGTCGACCATGCAACCAGGTATCCTGAGGCCATCCCATTAAAAACTGTAACTGCCAAGTCAGTTGCAAAAGCTTTACTCGGCATATTTACTAGGGTTGGCTTCCCTAAAGAAGTTGTGTCAGATCGTGGCAGCAACTTTATGTCGAAGTATATGCAGGCTATGTGGAAAGAATGTGGGGTCACCTACAAGTTCTCTTCTGCATACCACCCCCAGACCAATGGTCTGGTGGAACGCTTCAACAGAACGTTAAAAAGCATGATTGGGGCTCTGGAGGAGCCCCAGAGAAGAAAATGGGATCTTCTTTTACCATGCTTGCTGTTTGCCTACCGAGAGGTACCACAGGAGGGTGTTGGCTTCAGCCCCTTCGAACTTCTGTTCGGTCATCCCGTACGGGGACCCTTAGCCATCGTCAAGGAGGGATGGGAGATGCCCACTCCCCCTGTTACTACCAACGTAGTTGATTATGTGCTAGGGCTCAGAAAACGGATGGTACTTCTGATGGGCTTGGCTAGTGATAAATTGAAAGCAGGGCAAGCGCTGGTGAAACATTGGTACGACCAGAAAGCTTCCCTCATCAACTTTACACCTGGTCAGCAAGTCCTGATCATGAATCCTATAAGGCCTCGCGCTTTACAGGACAAATGGTCAGGCCCTTACACAGTGGTGGAGCCCCTGGGTGAGGTGAACTATTTAGTGGACCTTGGAAGGCCTGGACAGGCTCCAAAAGTGTTCCACGTGAATAGGCTGAAGGCTTTCGTCCCAAGAGTCGAAATCGCAGCACTGCTACTGGCTTCAGACGTTGAGGAAGAGGAGTCAGAACCTCTCCCCGACCTGTTCCACGGCGGTCCTTCAGATAGCTCCATTGAGGGTGTCCGAGTGGCCCCTCACCTGACTTCTGATCAGCAGGCGGAGGTGAAAAGTTTGCTTCGGCAGTTTTCCCCCCTGTTTTCACAGTCCCCTGGTTTGACACCTTGGTGCAAACATAACATTGACACAGGAGACAGTGTACCTACCAAAAGTAGGGGATACAGGATGTCGGATAAAGTACGGTCTTATATTAAGACCGAGGTCAACAAGATGTTAGACCTTGGGGTGATTGAACCCTCTAGTAGTCCTTGGTCCAGCCCTGTGGTTTTGGTTCCAAAGGCAGGCACTTCTGAATTGAGGTTCTGCGTGGATTACAGGGCTCTGAATGCTGTCACCAAGACAAATGCACACCCCTTGCCTCGAACAGATGAGCTGGTGGATACTTTGGGTGCCTCCAAGTACCTCAGCACGTTTGACCTTACTGCTGGCTATTGGCAAATAGCGTTAGCAGAACATGCCAAGGAGAAGACAGCATTTTCTACACCAGACGGCCTTTACCAATTCCGGGTAATGCCGTTCGGGTTGAAAAATGCACCTGCCACTTTCCAGAGGCTTGTGAATCATGTGTTGAATGGGTTGGACGAATTCTGTCTCGCATATCTGGACGATATAGCAGTTTTCAGTGCCACCTGGGAAGACCATGTGAAACACCTCGGGATTGTGCTCCAGGCTCTTCAGAAAGCCCACTTGACCATAAAGGCTAGTAAATGCCAGATTGGACAAGGCTCAGTGGTTTACCTTGGACATGAAGTAGGTGGAGGGAGGATACAGCCTCTACCCAGTAAAGTACAAGCCGTACAAGACTGGCCTACCCCCACTACGCAAACCCAAGTGAGAGCCTTCTTAGGACTCACGGGGTATTATCGCAATTTTATGGCAGACTATGGCACCATAGCTGCTCCTCTGACGGCTCTCACAACTCCGAAGAAACCCAAGAAGGTAACTTGGACCGACGAGTGTGAGAAGGCCTTCAATGGCTTAAAAGACTCCTTGTGCCAGGCCCCTGTCCTCAGGGCTCCTGATTATCAAAGAACTTTTATCGTGCAGACGGACGCCTCTGACACTGGGATAGGAGCTGTACTATCACAAGTAGATGAGAAGGGTAAGGAACACCCTATCGGTTTTATTAGTCGCCAGCTTAAGGACAGAGAGCTCAGATGGTCCACGGTAGAGAAAGAATGTTTCTCTGTTGTGTGGGCCCTAAGGAAGCTGAGGCCCTACCTCTATGGGACCCACTTCACTGTGCAAACTGACCATAAGCCGTTAAAGTGGCTAATGAACATGAAGGGGGAGAATCCAAAGTTGCTTAGGTGGTCCATAAGTCTACAAGGCTTCGACTTCACTATTGAGCATAGGCCAGGTGTCCAACATAGCAATGCTGATGGGTTGTCCAGAATGTTTAACCGACCTGAACATGAGACTCATCCAGGGGTGGATTAGTTCCCCCTGTCCATAGTCTGGGAGGGGCGAGTGTTAGGAAAGATTTCATAATTGTAGGGAAATTTCCTTCCATGTGGCAACCCCTAAACTTTTTGCTATTGTTTTTTTACCTTGTTCTTGACTTTGCCAGAGAAGTACAGCCTTCTGCCGCACTTCTCTGGGCTTTCGCTCCTTTCTTACGGGGAAACTGACATGCCCTTAAGACAGTCAGTACCGGGGAACGTTGTTTCCCGTAGTTTCTTCTATCGTGTCGCAGCTTTAGTGCAACACGACGCAAGAGGGCACAGTAAGTTAAGTTACAGCTCTCTTGGGTCTCTAGCCTTCTACAGGCCCTAGATACTCTTTTAGGATGGTATTTGATCGGTGCAAGTCATTCAGGGACTGGAATGGTGGCAGCGATCGTATTGAATATTTTGAGCTCCTTTTGCCGTTCTGAGCACGTTTTTGCACTGAACCCAAAATGGTGGCCTGGCTCCCCAAAATGGCCAGACCACGAGGCTCCTTTGTCCTGTCCACTGTCCGTCTTGCTCCCTTCACCTTCCCCAGGTCGAGCGACCCGGGGCCTTCCTTATTTGGGCATGTACTTTCCCGCGAAACGTGGTTGCTTTCGCGGGCTTCTACATGTCGTTTGTGTGCCTCCAGGGTGTGGGCTGGGATGTCTGGTCCCAATACACATCCTGGGTGCCAGAGAGTCTAGGGTGGTGTGAATGCCTGGGACCACCGTGGTCCGTGATTGGTCCACGTATGGTATGTGTTTTGATGAGCGGATCTCCCATTGGTTCCCCTCCGTTTTTGGCGCGAAGGGAACCGTGGATAAGAGGGGGCTGGAAACACCACTACCATGTCGATCTCCTGAGTTCTCACGAACGAAGGAATACAGGAGCCAAGTATCCTGCAACCAAGAGGCTGGACCGAGGAATCGCTGGTGACCCGCTGAAGGAATCCTCCTTTGCACTGCTGTCGTCCTGTGAGCCACTGTCCTCCTTTGATCGAACCAGAAGGCCTGTACTGGTGCTTCGACCTTTGGAATAGCAGGAACAGCTATTCCCGGCATCTACAACATCTCCTGCTAAGTAAGCCTTCGGAAGCGTCTCTGGGCCATCCAGTTGACTGACCAGCTTACAAGGGAGCCTTGTTCTGTAACCGCCGCCAGGTTGTGCCATATCTCGAGTCCTTGTCACTCTCCCACACTTCGTGCCCTTGGCGTTCCCAAGTCTGAAGGGAGGAGTGTACTTTTGACTCAGATACGCACGGCCGCTCCGTTGTCCTGCTGCGGCAACAAAACTGTGCCGGTTTCGTCGATTGGGACGTCTCTTTGATCTACACGACTACAAAGCGTTCCCTGCTCTTCTGAACCTGCCAGCTGCTGAAACTAACGTGGAGAAGCCTGGGACTGCTTGCTTCGGGGACCGGTGAGTAGTATATCTAGGATCTGGTCGCCCTCCTGCAGTAACCCATTGCTTTTCCCCGCTGTGTAAAACAGCACCCTTTTCGCCCGTACTCGCGCTCTGCTTCTGCCCGCTGTGGAGGCTGCGCTTGAGTTGCGGACCCTGTTCTTCTTCTGCTGTGCACTAACCCGAACTGCCTAACTTCCTCCGAAGAGCTTCTCCTTTTGCCCGTTGGCACCAGCGTGTGCAGGTACTTTGAGCACAAGGCTCCACTCTTCGCAGGGCTCGGACTTCCATCTAGTTAGGTGCCTATGAAGGCGAACTAAGTCTAAAGCATTATCGCACTGCCTGTTTTCCTTCCCTTTCAGGTGGACTACATATTTCGTGCTTTAAACGCTTACGACTGTGTATTTGTATATATATTGTGTTGATTTGGTATGTGTTGGCTTAATACTGTGTTATTGTGATTTTCTCGCTACGGTCGTTGTTTTAAAGGCCTTAAAATAAATGTGTTTATATTTTTGACATAACACCTGTTTGGAGTAGTTTGTAAGCGCTCTTGCTTTGTGTGCTCATTGCGGGCTTTCAGTCACCCTCACCCCTCTTGAGACCTAGTCTTGACCGCCGCGATCGCTACCTTGATTGGTCTGGCTTGTCCAGAGGTTACCCTGTTCCAAGTAATTAGGTTGGCCTTCTGAACTTCTGCTCCGCCAGGACAGAGTTCAGAAATCCGTCTTAACAAATTGGTGGCAGCGGTGGGATACGACTGAAGGTATCCAGTGTTGCGCACGGGCTAGGGCATTTCTGGTTATTCCAAACAGTACACGTAGTGAATTGTTATAGTATAACTTTAAAAAGGCCATAGTCCTATCACACAGTATGGAAACAAGTACGTTGTTAACTTTAAATGCTTCCAAATCAGAAACGCTGAAAAAGATGTGTGCGGAGAGAGGTGTTTCCTCTCAAGGCACAAAATTGGAAATGATCCAAAGAATCGTGGCGTGGCAAGAAGCACAGCTTGACGCTATTACTTCTGAGGACAGTGCGGAAGGTGGTGGGGCTGCTCTCACTGGCAGAACCGACGGTTCTGTCGCCGCATTGTTCCACCGCGACCACGAGGACAGGGAGGACGAGATGTCTAATGTTTCCTCTGCCAGTGCTGACGGGGAGGCTAGGCTTGAATTCAAGAAGCAAGAGCTGCGGTTTAGGCAGCAGGAGCTTGAATTCAGCATAGCCAAACTGAAAATCGAACAGGCAGAAAAACAAAAAGACAGGGATCACCAGTTGGAACTGGCCAAGCTTCAGGTTGCAAATGGGTCCACGGGTCCTGAACATGGGTCTGGGGCCTCCTCTCATCCACGGTTTCCAAAAGATCTGCTCAGTGTGTATGAGGAACGGAATGACATTATGGACTGGCTGAATGCGTTTGAGTATGCATGCGAAGTTCAGAAAGTTGACAATGCTGATAAGATTGCGTGGTTGCTCAGTAGACTGCCCCATTCTGGCTGTAGTGCCATTATGGAGATGTCGAAGGCTGAGCGAGCTGATTTCGCAATGTTGAAGCAGACTCTCATTTTAAAGTTTGGGAAGACTCCGGCCCAATATTTAAAGCGTTTTCGAGAGTATAAGAAAAAGGAAGGTGGTACTTGGGTATCTTATGTCACTGAATCTTTGAAAAACTTAACTGGCTGGGTCGAAGGCTATAAGGTTTCTACCTTCGCCGGCATGATAAATCTTGTCATGCTGGAACACATTTTTGCTTCTTCTTCCCCGGAGCTTAAGCAGCACTTGGCCGATTCGAAGGAGATAGATCCTAAGAAGCTGGCCATGGCCGCCGACTTATGGGTGTCACATCGAGTGTCCCATAAGGACAAAACTCATCCTGGTAAGCAGGAGGAAGGGAAAAAGTCCAAAGATATGGAGGGTGGGGAATCTGCTAAATCTTCTTCCCAAAAGGGCCACAAAAAGAAAAACAAGGGTAAGACACAAGAGAACTCACAGGGTAGTGGAGGTCCGCCTCCGAAACAGAACTCTGGTTACAATAAGCCTCCCTATGTAAACAGACCCATTGGATCTTGTTTTGCTTGTGGAGCAACTGACCATGTGAAGGGGGATCCCCGTTGTAAGGTTAGACCTTTGGGGGTCCACTCCGCTAATCTGGCCTTCTCCTCCTACGAGGAAGAAGAGATTACAGGAGCATCCTTCTCCTCAGACTCATTTCCCAGCGGAATAGAGGCTGAGGTAGTTTTAGTGTCCCTGGGTTCCTGGGAGCCTAAAGTCGCAGAGGCGTATGCTAGGATTCCGGATAATACCAAGCACTACTTTAAAGACAGTGTGCTGATCAATGGAGTAGATACTCCAGCTCTTAGGGATAGTGGGTGCAGTCGCACTGTAGTGGATTCTACCTTGGTAGACTCAGAGGAAGTTGCCAGAGCTACTCTGATGCCCACTAAGTTGGCTGACGGCCCCCTCCGCATGTTTCCCGTGATCCCTGTTAATCTTACTTTAAATGGTACAGCAGTCAGGATTCCAGTGAGCATTCAGAGAAACGTCCCGGGAAAGGTCTTACTAGGTAATGATCTCAGAGCTTTAGGGCTCGTAGGAGACACTGCCGAACGACCCTACACACGGTCTCAAGCACGGGCAGCATTGGCCAAGTCCAATACGCCGCCCCAGCCGAAGGGGAAACCCAAGGCGAAAGGAGTCAACAAGTCACGACGAGGGAAAGAAAATATTCCCCCGAGCTCGCCTACCACTGCGGTGGAGGAAGTTGGTCGATCGCCCGAGCCTGACGAGGAAGTGGCGATGCCTGAAGTATTCGACCCCAACGATCATCCTGAACTAAAAGACTGGTTAGTTGAAGGAGGTCCTGATAGGGACGAATTCAGTAAAGGCCAACGTGAGTGCCCATCTCTGGAAGGCCTAAGGAGACAGGCCTGCTCCCAGCTTGAGGGTGAACCTCATGGGACGCATAGGATTTATTGGGAAGGTGGACTCCTGTATAGTGAGCCCACAGAGTCTACAGAAGGAGACCATAGGAGGTTGGTGGTTCCCCTTGCTGTTAGGCCCTTCCTCCTGCAGTTGGCGCATGAAGTTCCCCTTGCTGGTCACCTTGGTATGAAGAGGACCAAGCAAAGGTTATCCATGCACTTCTACTGGCCCAAGATGGGGGTGCAAGTAGAAAGTCACTGCAGGAGTTGCGCCTCCTGCCAATTGTCTGGGAAGGTTGGCGCGACAATCCAAGCTCCGTTGGTACCGCTCCCAGTTGTGGGGGTACCATTTGAAAGGGTAGGGATCGACATCGTCGGTCCCCTTGACCCGCAAACATCCTCGGGCAATAGGTTTATCCTGGTGCTGGTCGACCATGCAACCAGGTATCCTGAGGCCATCCCATTAAAAACTGTAACTGCCAAGTCAGTTGCAAAAGCTTTACTCGGCATATTTACTAGGGTTGGCTTCCCTAAAGAAGTTGTGTCAGATCGTGGCAGCAACTTTATGTCGAAGTATATGCAGGCTATGTGGAAAGAATGTGGGGTCACCTACAAGTTCTCTTCTGCATACCACCCCCAGACCAATGGTCTGGTGGAACGCTTCAACAGAACGTTAAAAAGCATGATTGGGGCTCTGGAGGAGCCCCAGAGAAGAAAATGGGATCTTCTTTTACCATGCTTGCTGTTTGCCTACCGAGAGGTACCACAGGAGGGTGTTGGCTTCAGCCCCTTCGAACTTCTGTTCGGTCATCCCGTACGGGGACCCTTAGCCATCGTCAAGGAGGGATGGGAGATGCCCACTCCCCCTGTTACTACCAACGTAGTTGATTATGTGCTAGGGCTCAGAAAACGGATGGTACTTCTGATGGGCTTGGCTAGTGATAAATTGAAAGCAGGGCAAGCGCTGGTGAAACATTGGTACGACCAGAAAGCTTCCCTCATCAACTTTACACCTGGTCAGCAAGTCCTGATCATGAATCCTATAAGGCCTTGCGCTTTACAGGACAAATGGTCAGGCCCTTACACAGTGGTGGAGCCCCTGGGTGAGGTGAACTATTTAGTGGACCTTGGAAGGCCTGGACAGGCTCCAAAAGTGTTCCACGTGAATAGGCTGAAGGCTTTCGTCCCAAGAGTCGAAATCGCAGCACTGCTACTGGCTTCAGACATTGAGGAAGAGGAGTCAGAACCTCTCCCCGACCTGTTCCACGGCGGTCCTTCAGATAGCTCCATTGAGGGTGTCCGAGTGGCCCCTCACCTGACTTCTGATCAGCAGGCGGAGGTGAAAAGTTTGCTTCGGCAGTTTTCCCCCCTGTTTTCACAGTCCCCTGGTTTGACACCTTGGTGCAAACATAACATTGACACAGGAGACAGTGTACCTTCCAAAAGTAGGGGATACAGGATGTCGGATAAAGTACGGTCTTATATTAAGACCGAGGTCAACAAGATGTTAGACCTTGGGGTGATTGAACCCTCTAGTAGTCCTTGGTCCAGCCCTGTGGTTTTGGTTCCAAAGGCAGGCACTTCTGAATTGAGGTTCTGCGTGGATTACAGGGCTCTGAATGCTGTCACCAAGACAGATGCACACCCCTTGCCTCGAACAGATGAGCTGGTGGATACTTTGGGTGCCTCCAAGTACCTCAGCACGTTTGACCTTACTGCTGGCTATTGGCAAATAGCGTTAGCAGAACATGCCAAGGAGAAGACAGCATTTTCTACACCAGACGGCCTTTACCAATTCCGGGTAATGCCGTTCGGGTTGAAAAATGCACCTGCCACTTTCCAGAGGCTTGTGAATCATGTGTTGAATGGGTTGGACGAATTCTGTCTCGCATATCTGGACGATATAGCAGTTTTCAGTGCCACCTGGGAAGACCATGTGAAACACCTCGGGATTGTGCTCCAGGCTCTTCAGAAAGCCCACTTGACCATAAAGGCTAGTAAATGCCAGATTGGACAAGGCTCAGTGGTTTACCTTGGACATGAAGTAGGTGGAGGGAGGATACAGCCTCTACCCAGTAAAGTACAAGCCGTACAAGACTGGCCTACCCCCACTACGCAAACCCAAGTGAGAGCCTTCTTAGGACTCACGGGGTATTATCGCAATTTTATGGCAGACTATGGCACCATAGCTGCTCCTCTGACGGCTCTCACAACTCCGAAGAAACCCAAGAAGGTAACTTGGACCGACGAGTGTGAGAAGGCCTTCAATGGCTTAAAAGACTCCTTGTGCCAGGCCCCTGTCCTCAGGGCTCCTGATTATCAAAGAACTTTTATCGTGCAGACGGACGCCTCTGACACTGGGATAGGAGCTGTACTATCACAAGTAGATGAGAAGGGTAAGGAACACCCTATCGGTTTTATTAGTCGCCAGCTTAAGGACAGAGAGCTCAGATGGTCCACGGTAGAGAAAGAATGTTTCTCTGTTGTGTGGGCCCTAAGGAAGCTGAGGCCCTACCTCTATGGGACCCACTTCACTGTGCAAACTGACCATAAGCCGTTAAAGTGGCTAATGAACATGAAGGGGGAGAATCCAAAGTTGCTTAGGTGGTCCATAAGTCTACAAGGCTTCGACTTCACTATTGAGCATAGGCCAGGTGTCCAACATAGCAATGCTGATGGGTTGTCCAGAATGTTTAACCGACCTGAACATGAGACTCATCCAGGGGTGGATTAGTTCCCCCTGTCCATAGTCTGGGAGGGGCGAGTGTTAGGAAAGATTTCATAATTGTAGGGAAATTTCCTTCCATGTGGCAACCCCTAAACTTTTTGCTATTGTTTTTTTACCTTGTTCTTGACTTTGCCAGAGAAGTACAGCCTTCTGCCGCACTTCTCTGGGCTTTCGCTCCTTTCTTACGGGGAAACTGACATGCCCTTAAGACAGTCAGTACCGGGGAACGTTGTTTCCCGTAGTTTCTTCTATCGTGTCGCAGCTTTAGTGCAACACGACGCAAGAGGGCACAGTAAGTTAAGTTACAGCTCTCTTGGGTCTCTAGCCTTCTACAGGCCCTAGATACTCTTTTAGGATGGTATTTGATCGGTGCAAGTCATTCAGGGACTGGAATGGTGGCAGCGATCGTATTGAATATTTTGAGCTCCTTTTGCCGTTCTGAGCACGTTTTTGCACTGAACCCAAAATGGTGGCCTGGCTCCCCAAAATGGCCAGACCACGAGGCTCCTTTGTCCTGTCCACTGTCCGTCTTGCTCCCTTCACCTTCCCCAGGTCGAGCGACCCGGGGCCTTCCTTATTTGGGCATGTACTTTCCCGCGAAACGTGGTTGCTTTCGCGGGCTTCTACATGTCGTTTGTGTGCCTCCAGGGTGTGGGCTGGGATGTCTGGTCCCAATACACATCCTGGGTGCCAGAGAGTCTAGGGTGGTGTGAATGCCTGGGACCACCGTGGTCCGTGATTGGTCCACGTATGGTATGTGTTTTGATGAGCGGACCTCCCATTGGTTCCCCTCCGTTTTTGGCGCGAAGGGAACCGTGGATAAGAGGGGGCTGGAAACACCACTACCATGTCGATCTCCTGAGTTCTCACGAACGAAGGAATACAGGAGCCAAGTATCCTGCAACCAAGAGGCTGGACCGAGGAATCGCTGGTGACCCGCTGAAGGAATCCTCCTTTGCACTGCTGTTGTCCTGTGAGCCACTGTCCTCCTTTGATCGAACCAGAAGGCCTGTACTGGTGCTTCGACCTTTGGAATAGCAGGAACAGCTATTCCCGGCATCTACAACATCTCCTGCTAAGTAAGCCTTCGGAAGCGTCTCTGGGCCATCCAGTTGACTGACCAGCTTACAAGGGAGCCTTGTTCTGTAACCGCCGCCAGGTTGTGCCATATCTCGAGTCCTTGTCACTCTCCCACACTTCGTGCCCTTGGCGTTCCCAAGTCTGAAGGGAGGAGTGTACTTTTGACTCAGATACGCACGGCCGCTCCGTTGTCCTGCTGCGGCAACAAAACTGTGCCGGTTTCGTCGATTGGGACGTCTTTTTGATCTACACGACTACAAAGCGTTCCCTGCTCTTCTGAACCTGCCAGCTGCTGAAACTAACGTGGAGAAGCCTGGGACTGCTTGCTTCGGGGACCGGTGAGTAGTATATCTAGGATCTGGTCGCCCTCCTGCAGTAACCCATTGCTTTTCCCCGCTGTGTAAAACAGCACCCTTTTCGCCCGTACTCGCGCTCTGCTTCTGCCCGCTGTGGAGGCTGCGCTTGAGTTGCGGACCCTGTTCTTCTTCTTCTGTGCACTAACCCGAACTGCCTGACTTCCTCCGAAGAGCTTCTCCTTTTGCCCGTTGGCACCAGCGTGTGCAGGTACTTTGAGCACAAGGCTCCACTCTTCGCAGGGCTCGGACTTCCATCTAGTTAGGTGCCTATGAAGGCGAACTAAGTCTAAAGCATTATCGCACTGCCTGTTTTCCTTCCCTTTCAGGTGGACTACATATTTCGTGCTTTAAACGCTTACGACTGTGTATTTGTATATATATTGTGTTGATTTGGTATGTGTTGGCTTAATACTGTGTTATTGTGATTTTCTCGCTACGGTCGTTGTTTTAAAGGCCTTAAAATAAATGTGTTTATATTTTTGACATAACACCTGTTTGGAGTAGTTTGTAAGCGCTCTTGCTTTGTGTGCTCATTGCGGGCTTTCAGTCACCCTCACCCCTCTTGAGACCTAGTCTTGACAGCCGCGATCGCTACCTTGATTGGTCTGGCTTGTCCAGAGGTTACCCTGTTCCAAGTAATTAGGTTGGCCTTCTGAACTTCTGCTCCGCCAGGACAGAGTTCAGAAATCCGTCTTAACACCTTCCTATAGCAAGAGATGTGATATCCAGCTCCTTCCCATTCCAATCCTGAGACCCTTCCGATAGCATGAGATGTGATATCTCAATGCTTTTTATATCAAAATTGAGACCCTCCCTATAGCATGAGATGTGATATCTAAGTCCTTCGCATTCCAATCCTGAGACCCTTCCGATAGCAGAGATGTGATATCTCAATGCTTATACCAAACTTGAGACCCTTCCTATGGCATGAGATGTGATATCCAACTCCTTCCCATTTCAATCCTGAGACCCTTCCTATAGCATGAGATGTGATATCTCAATGCTTCTAACAAACATGAGACCCTTCCTTTAGCATGAGATGTGATATCCATCTCCTTCCCATTCCAATCCTGAGACCCTTCCTATAGCATGAGATGTGATATCTCAATGCTTCTAATACCAAACCTGAGATCCTTCCGATAACATGAGATGTGATATCCAAATCCTTCCCCTTCCAAACCTGAGACCCTCCCTTTAGCATGAGATGTGATATCCAACTCCTTCCCATTCCAATCCTGAGACCCTTCTGATAGCATGAGATGTGATATCTCAATGCTTCTAATACTAAACCTGAGATCCTTCCGATAGCATGAGAAGTGATATCTCAATGCTTCTAATACCAAACCTGGGACCCGTCCTATAACATGAGATATGATATCCAAATCCTTCCCATTCCAATCCTGAAACCCTTCCTTTAGCATGAGATGTGATATCTCAATGTTTCTAATAAAAAACATGAGACCCTTCCTATAGCAAGAGATGTGATATCCAAATCCTTCCCATTCCAATCCTGAGACCCTTCCTATAACATGAGATGTGATATCCAACTCCTTCCCATTCCAATCCTGAAACCCTTCCTATAGCATGAGATGTGATATCTCAATGTTTCTAATAAAAAACCTGAGACCCTTCCAATAGCACGAGATGTGATATCCAAATCCTTCCCATTCCAATCCTGAGACCCTTCCTATAACATGAGATTTGATATCCAACTCCTTCCCATTCCAACCTGAGACCCTTCCTATAGTATGAGAAGGGATATCCAACTCCTTCCCATTCCAATCCTGAGACCCTTCCTATAGCAAGAGATGTGATATCCAAATCCTTCCCATTCCAAACCTGAGATCCTTCCTATAACATGAAATGTGATACCCAATTATTTCCCATTCCAAACCTGAGACCCTTCCTATTGGATGAGATGTGATATCCAACACCTTCCCATTCCAATCCTGACACCCTTCCTATACCATGAGATGTGATATCTCAATGCTTCTAATACCAAACCTGGGACCCGTCCTATAACATGAGATATGATATCCAAATCCTTCCCCTTCCAAACCTGAGACCCTTCCTTTAGCATGAGATGTGATATCCAAATCCTTCCCATTCCAATCCTGAAACCCCTCCTATAGCATGAGATGTGATATCTCAATGTTTCTAATAAAAAACCTGAGACCCTTCCAATAGCAAGAGATGTGATATCCAAATCCTTCCCATTCCAATCCTGAGACCCTTCCTATAACATGAGATGTGATATCCAACTCCTTCCCATTCCAACCTGAGACCCTTCCTATAGCAGGAGAAGGGATATCCAACTCCTTCCCATTCCAATCCTGAGACCCTTCCTATAGCAAGAGATGTGATATCCAAATCCTTCCCATTCCAATCCTGAGATCCTTCCTATAACATGAGATGTGATACCCAATTATTTCCCATTCCAAACCTGAGACCCTTCCTATTGGATGAGATGTGATATTCAACACCTTCCCATTCCAATCCTGATACCCTTCCTATACCATGAGATGTGATATCTCAATGTTTCTAATACAAAACTGAGACCCTTCCTATAGCAAGAGATGTGATATCCAAATCCTTCCCATTTCAATCCTGAAACCCCTCCTAAAGCATGAGATCTGATATCTCAATGTTTCTAATAAAAAACTGAGACCCTTCCTATAGCAAGAGATGTGATATCCAAATCCTTCCCATTTCAATCCTGAGACCCTACCTATAACATGAGATGTGATATCCAACTCCTTCCCATTCCAACCTGAGACCCTCCCTTTAGCATGAGATGTGATATCCAACTCCTTCCCATTCCAATCCTGAGACCCTTCTGATAGCATGAGATGTGATATCTCAATGCTTCTAATACTAAACCTGAGATCCTTCCGATAGCATGAGAAGTGATATCTCAATGCTTCTAATACCAAACCTGGGACCCGTCCTATAACATGAGATATTATATCCAAATCCTTCCCATTCCAATCCTGAAACCCTTCCTTTAGCATGAGATGTGATATCTCAATGTTTCTAATAAAAAACCTGAGACCCTTCCTATAGCAAGAGATGTGATATCCAAATCCTTCCCATTCCAATCCTGAGACCCTTCCTATAACATGAGATGTGATATCCAACTCCTTCCCATTCCAATCCTGAAACCCTTCCTATAGCATGAGATGTGATATCTCAATTTTTCTAATAAAAAACCTGAGACCCTTCCAATAGCAAGAGATGTGATATCCAAATCCTTCCCATTCCAATCCTGAGAACCTTCCTATAACATGAGATGTGATATCCAACTCCTTCCCATTCCAACCTGAGACCCTTCCTATAGCATGAGAAGGGATATCCAACTCCTTCCCATTCCAATCCTGAGACCCTTCCTATAGCAAGAGATGTGATATCCAAATCCTTCCCATTCCAATCCTGAGATCCTTCCTATAACATGAGATGTGATACCCAATTATTTCCCATTCCAAACCTGAGACCCTTCCTATTGGATGAGATGTGATATCCAACACCTTCCCATTCCAATCCTGACACCCTTCCTATACCATGAGATGTGATATCTCAATGCTTCTAATACCAAACCTGGGACCCGTCCTATAACATGAGATATGATATCCAAATCCTTCCCCTTCCAATCCTGAAACCCCTCCTATAGCATGAGATGTGATATCTCAATGTTTCTAATAAAAAACTGAGACCCTTCCTATAGCAAGAGATGTGATATCCAAATCCTTCCCATTTCAATCCTGAGACCCTACCTATAACATGAGATGTGATATCCAACTCCTTCCCATTCCAACCTGAGACCCTTCCTATAGCATGAGATGTGATGTCTCAATGCTTCTAATACCAAACCTGAGATCCTTCCTATAACATGAGATGTGATATCCAACTCCTTCCCATTCCAATCCTGAGGCCCTTCCTATAGCATGAGATGTGATATCTCACTGCTTATACCAAACCTGAGACCCTTCCTATAGCATGAGATGTGATATCCAACTCCTTCCCATTCCAATCCTGAGACCCTTCCTATAGCATGAGATGTGATATCTCAATGCTTCTAATATCAAACTTGAGAACCTCCCTATAGCATGAGACGTGATATCCAACTCCTTCCCATTCCAATCCTGAGACTCTTCCTATAGCATGAGATGTGATATCTCAATGCTTCTACCAAACCTGAGACCCTTCCTATAACATGAGATGGGATATCCAACTCCTTCCCATTCCAATCCTCAGACACTTCCTATAGCATGAGATGTGATATCTCAATGCTTCTAATACCAAACCTGAGACCCTTCCTATGGCATGAGATTTGATATCAAACTCCTTCCCATTCCAATCCTGAGACCCTTCCTATAGCATGAGATATGATATCCAACTCCTTCCCATTCCAATCCTGAAACCCTTCCTATACCATGAGATGTGATATCTTAATGCTTCTAATACCAAACCTGAGACCCGTCCTATAACATGAGATGTGATATCCAAATCCTTCCCCTTCCAAACCTGAGACCCTTCCTTTAGCATGAGATGTGATATCCAGCTCCTTCCCATTCCAATCCTGAGACCCTTCCGATAGCATGAGATGTGATATATCAATGCTTCTAATATCAAAACTGAGACCCTCCCTATAGCATGAGATGTGATATCTAAGACCTTCCCATTCCAATCCTGAGACCCTTCCGATAGCAGAGATGTGATATCTCAGTGCTTATACCAAACCTGAGACCCTTCCTATGGCATGAGATGTGATATCCAACTCCTTCCCATTTCAATCCTGAGACCCTTCCTATAGCATGAGATGTGATATCTCAATGCTTCTACCAAACATGAGACCCTTCCTATAACATGAGATGGGATATCCAACTCCTTCCCATTCCAATCCTCAGACACTTCCTATAGCATGAGATGTGATATCTCAATGCTTCTAATACCAAACCTGAGACCCTTCCTATGGCATGAGATTTGATATCAAACTCCTTCCCATTCCAATCCTGAGACCCTTCCTATAGCATGAGATATGATATCCAACTCCTTCCCATTCCAATCCTGAAACCCTTCCTATACCATGAGATGTGATATCTTAATGCTTCTAATACCAAACCTGAGACCCGTCCTATAATATGAGATGTGATATCCAAATCCTTCCCCTTCCAAACCTGAGACCCTTCCTTTAGCATGAGATGTGATATCCAGCTCCTTCCCATTCCAATCCTGAGACCCTTCCGATAGCATGAGATGTGATATATCAATGCTTCTAATATCAAAACTGAGACCCTCCCTATAGCATGAGATGTGATATCTAAGACCTTCCCATTCTAATCCTGAGACCCTTCCGATAGCAGAGATGTGATATCTCAGTGCTTATACCAAACCTGAGACCCTTCCTATGGCATGAGATGTGATATCCAACTCCTTCCCATTTCAATCCTGAGACCCTTCCTTTAGCATGAGATGTGATATCCATCTCCTTCCCATTCCAATCCTGAGACCCTTCCTATAGCATGAGATGTGATATCTCAATGCTTCTAATACCAAACCTGAGATCCTTCCGATAACATGAGATGTGATATCCAAATCCTTCCCCTTCCAAACCTGAGACCCTCCCTTTAGCATGAGATGTGATATCCAACTCCTTCCCATTCCAATCCCGAGACCCTTCTGATAGCATGAGATGTGATATCTCAATGCTTCTAATACTAAACCTGAGATCCTTCCGATAGCATGAGAAGTGATATCTCAATGCTTCTAATACCAAACCTGGGACCCGTCCTATAACATGAGATATTATATCAAAATCCTTCCCATTCGAATCCTGAAACCCTTCCTTTAGCATGAGATGTGATATCTCAATGTTTCTAATAAAAAACCTGAGACCCTTCCTATAGCAAGAGATGTGATATCCAGCTCCTTCCCATTCCAATCCTGAGACCCTTCCGATAGCATGAGATGTGATATCTCAATGCTTCTAATATCAAAACTGAGACCCTCCCTATAGCATGAGATGTGATATCTAAGTCCTTCGCATTCCAATCCTGAGACCCTTCCGATAGCAGAGATGTGATATCTCAATGCTTATACCAAACCTGAGACCCTTCCTATGGCATGAGATGTGATATCCAACTCCTTCCCATTTCAATCCTGAGAACCTTCCTATAGCATGAGATGTGATATCTCAATGCTTCTACCAAACATGAGACCCTTCCTTTAGCATGAGATGTGATATCCATCTCCTTCCCATTCCAATCCTGAGACCCTTCCTATAGCATGAGATGTGATATCTCAATGCTTCTAATACCAAACCTGAGATCCTTCCGATAACATGAGATGTGATATCCAAATCCTTCCCCTTCCAAACCTGAGACCCTCCCTTTAGCATGAGATGTGATATCCAACTCCTTCCCATTCCAATCCTGAGACCCTTCTGATAGCATGAGATGTGATATCTCAATGCTTCTAATACTAAACCTGAGATCCTTCTGATAGCATGAGAAGTGATATCTCAATGCTTCTAATACCAAACCTGGGACCCGTCCTATAACATGAGATATGATATCCAAATCCTTCCCATTCCAATCCTGAAACCCTTCCTTTAGCATGAGATGTGATATCTCAATGTTTCTAATAAAAAACCTGAGACCCTTCCTATAGCAAGAGATGTGATATCCAAATCCTTCCCATTCCAATCCTGAGACCCTTCCTATAACATGAGATGTGATATCCAACTCCTTCCCATTCCAATCCTGAAACCCTTCCTATAGCATGAGATGTGATATCTCAATGTTTCTAATAAAAAACCTGAGACCCTTCCAATAGCAAGAGATGTGATATCCAAATCCTTACCATTCCAATCCTGAGACCCTTCCTATAACATGAGATGTGATATCCAACTCCTTCCCATTCCAACCTGAGACCCTTCCTATAGTATGAGAAGGGATATCCAACTCCTTCCCATTCTAATCCTGAGACCCTTCCTATAGCAAGAGATGTGATATCCAAATCCTTCCCATTCCAATCCTGAGATCCTTCCTATAACATGAGATGTGATACCCAATTATTTCCCATTCCAAACCTGAGACCCTTCCTATTGGATGAGATGTGATATCCAACACCTTCCCATTCCAATCCTGACACCCTTCCTATACCATGAGATGTGATATCTCAATGCTTCTAATACCAAACCTGGGACACGTCCTATAACATGAGATATGATATCCAAATCCTTCCCCTTCCAAACCTGAGACCCTTCCTTTAGCATGAGATGTGATATCCAAATCCTTCCCATTCCAATCCTGAAACCCCTCCTATAGCATGAGATGTGATATCTCAATGTTTCTAATAAAAAACCTGAGACCCTTCCAATAGCAAGAGATGTGATATCCAAATCCTTCCCATTCCAATCCTGAGACCCTTCCTATAACATGAGATGTGATATCCAACTCCTTCCCATTCCAACCTGAGACCCTTCCTATAGCATGAGAAGGGATATCCAACTCCTTCCCATTCCAATCCTAAAACCCTTCCTATAGCAAGAGATGTGATATCCAAATCCTTCCCATTCCAATCCTGAGATCCTTCCTATAACATGAGATGTGATACCCAATTATTTACCATTCCAAACCTGAGACCCTTCCTATTGGATGAGATGTGATATTCAACACCTTCCCATTCCAATCCTGACACCCTTCCTATACCATGAGATGTGATATCTCAATGTTTCTAATACAAAACTGAGACCCTTCCTATAGCAAGAGATGTGATATCCAAATCCTTCCCATTTCAATCCTGAAACCCCTCCTAAAGCATGAGATCTGATATCTCAATGTTTCTAATAAAAAACTGAGACCCTTCCTATAGCAAGAGATGTGATATCCAAATCCTTCCCATTTCAATCCTGAGACCCTACCTATAACATGAGATGTGATATCCAACTCCTTCCCATTCCAACCTGAGACCCTCCCTTTAGCATGAGATGTGATATCCAACTCCTTCCCATTCCAATCCTGAGACCCTTCTGATAGCATGAGAAGTGATATCTCAATGCTTCTAATACTAAACCTGAGATCCTTCCGATAGCATGAGAAGTGATATCTCAATGCTTCTAATACCAAACCTGGGACCCGTCCTATAACATGAGATATGATATCCAAATCCTTCCCATTCCAATCCTGAAACCCTTCCTTTAGCATGAGATGTGATATCTCAATGTTTCTAATAAAAAACCTGAGACCCTTCCTATAGCAAGAGATGTGATATCCAAATCCTTCCCATTCCCATCCTGAGACCCTTCCTATAACATGAGATGTGATATCCAACTCCTTCCCATTCCAATCCTGAAACCCTTCCAATAGCAAGAGATGTGATATCCAAATCCTTCCCATTCCAATCCTGAGAACCTTTCTATAACATGAGATGTGATATCCAACTCCTTCCCATTCCAACCTGAGACCCTTCCTATAGCATGAGAAGGGATATCCAACTCCTTCCCATTCCAATCCTGAGACCCTTCCTATAGCAAGAGATGTGATATCCAAATCCTTCCCATTCCAATCCTGAGATCCTTCCTATAACATGAGATGTGATACCCAATTATTTCCCATTCCAAACCTGAGACCCTTCCTATTGGATGAGATGTGATATCCAACACCTTCCCATTCCAATCCTGACACCCTTCCTATACCATGAGATGTGATATCTCAATGCTTCTAATACCAAACCTGGGACCCTTCCTATAACATGAGATGTGATATCCAAATCCTTCCCATTCCAATCCTGAAACCCCTCCTATAGCATGAGATGTGATATCTCAATGTTTCTAATAAAAAACCTGAGACCCTTCCAATAGCAAGAGATGTGATATCCAAATCCTTCCCATTCCAATCCTGAGACCCTTCCTATAACATGAGATGTGATATCCAACTCCTTCCCATTCCAACCTGAGACCCTTCCTATAGCATGAGAAGGGATATCCAACTCCTTCCCATTCCAATCCTGAGACCCTTCCTATCGCAAGAGATGTGATATCCAAATCCTTCCCATTCCAATCCTGAGATCCTTCCTATAACATGAGATGTGATACCCAATTATTTCCCATTCCAAACCTGAGACCCTTCCTATTGGATGAGATGTGATATTCAACACCTTCCCATTCCAATCCTGACACCCTTCCTATACCATGAGATGTGATATCTCAATGTTTCTAATACAAAACTGAGACCCTTCCTATAGCAAGAGATGTGATATCCAAATCCTTCCCATTTCAATCCTGAGACCCTACCTATAACATATGTGATATCCAACTCCTTCCCATTCCAACCTGTGACCCTTCCTATAGCATGAGAAGGGATATCCAACTCCTTCCCAATCCAATCCTGAGACCCTTCCGATAGCAGAGATGTGATATCTCAATGCTTATAGCAATCCTGAGACCCTTCCTATTGCATGAGATGTGATATCTCAATGCTTCTGCCAAACCTGAGACCCTTCCTTTAGCATGAGATGTGATATCCAAATCCTTCACATTCCAATCCTGAGACCCTTCCTATAGCATGAGATATGATATCTCAATGCTTCTAATACCAAACCTGAGATCCTTCCTATAACATGAGACGGGATATCCAACTCCTTCCCATTCCAATCCTGAGACTCTTCCTATAGCATGAGATGTGATATCTCAATGCTTCTACCAAACCTGAGACCCTTCCTATAACATGAGATAATATCCAAATCCTTCCCATTCCAATTCTGAGACCCGTCCTATAACATGAGTAATATCCAACTCCTTCCCATTCCAATTCTGAGACCCGTCCTATACCATGAGACTTGATATCTCAATGCTTCTAATACCAAACCTGAGACCGGTCTATAACATGAGATGTGATACCCAAATCCTTCCCCTTCCAAACCATAGACCCTTCCTATAGCATGAGATGTGATATCTCAATGCTTCTAATACCAAACCTGAGACCCTTCCTATAACGAGATGGGATATCCAACTCCTTCCCATTCGAATCCTGAGACCCTTCCGATAGCAGAGATGTGATATTTCAATGCTTATACCAAACCTGAGACCCTTCCTATGGCATGAGATGTCATATACAACTCCTTCCGATTCCAATCCTGAGACCCTTCCTATAGCATGAGATGTGATATCTCAATGCTTCTAATACCAAACCTGAGATCCTTCCTATAACATGAGATGTGATATCAAACTCCTTCCCATTCCAAACCTGAGACCCTTCCGATAGCATGATATGTGATATCACAATGCTTCTAAAACCAAACATGAGAACCATCCTATAACATGAGATGTGAAATCCAAATCATTCCCTTTCCAAACCTGAGACCCTTCCTATAGCTTGAGATGTGATATCAAACTCCTTCCCATTCAATGTGATATCCAACTCCTTCCCATTCCAATCCTGAGACCCTTCCTATACCATGAGATGTGATATTTCAATGCTTCTAATACCAAACCTGAGACCCGTCCTAAAACATGAGATGTGAGATCCAAATCCTTCCCCTTCCAAACCTGAGACCTTTCCTATAGCATGAGATGTGATATCTCAATGCTTCTTATACCAAACCTGAAATCCTTCCAATAGCATGAGATGTGATATCTCAATGCTTTTAATACCAAACCTGAGATCCTTCCTATAACATGAGATGTGATATCCAAATCCTTCGCCTTCCAAACCTGATACCCTTCTGATAGCATGAGATGTGATATCTCAATGCCTCTAATACCAAACCTGAGATCCTACCTCTAACATGAAATGTGATATCCAACTCCTTCCCTTTCCAAACCTGAGAGCCTTCCTACAGCATGAGATGTGATATCCAAATCCTTCACATTCCAATCCTGAGACTCTTCCTATAGCATGAGATGTGATATCTCAATGCTTCTACCAAACCTGAGACCCTTCCTATAACATGAGATAATATCCAAATCCTTCCCATTCCAATTCTGAGACCCATCCTATAACATGAGTAATATCCAACTCCTTCCCATTCCAATTCTGAGACCCGTCCTATACCATGAGACTTGATATCTCAATGCTTCTAATACCAAACCTGAGACCGGTCCTATAACATGAGATGTGATACCCAAATCCTTCCCCTTCCAAACCATAGACCCTTCCTATAGCATGAGATGTGATATCTCAATGCTTCTAATACCAAACCTGAGACCCTTCCTATAACGAGATGGGATATCCAACTCCTTCCCATTCCAATCCTGAGACCCTTCCGATAGCAGAGATGTGATATCTCAATGCTTATACCAAACCTGAGACCCTTCCTATGGCATGAGATGTCATATACAACTCCTTCCGATTCCAATCCTGAGACCCTTCCTATAGCATGAGATGTGATATCTCAATGCTTCTAATACCAAACCTGAGATCCTTCCTATAACATGAGATGTGATATCAAACTCCTTCCCATTCCAAACCTGAGACCCTTCCGATAGCATGATATGTGATATCACAATGCTTCTAAAACCAAACATGAGAACCATCCTATAACATGAGATGTGAAATCCAAATCATTCCCTTTCCAAACCTGAGACCCTTCCTATAGCTTGAGATGTGATATCAAACTCCTTCCCATTCAATGTGATATCCAACTCCTTCCCATTCCAATCCTGAGACCCTTCCTATACCATGAGATGTGATATTTCAATGCTTCTAATACCAAACCTGAGACCCGTCCTAAAACATGAGATGTGAGATCCAAATCCTTCCCCTTCCAAACCTGAGACCTTTCCTATAGCATGAGATGTGATATCTCAATGCTTCTTATACCAAACCTGAAATCCTTCCGATAGCATGAGATGTGATATCTCAATGCTTCTAATACCAAACCTGAGATCCTTCCTATAACATGAGATGTGATATCCAAATCCTTCGCCTTCCAAACCTGAGACCCTCCCTTTAGAATGAGATGTGATATCCAACTCCTTCCAATTCCAATCCTGATACCCTTCTGATAGCATGAGATGTGATATCTCAATGCCTCTAATACCAAACCTGAGATCCTACCTCTAACATGAAATGTGATATCCAACTCCTTCCCTTTCCAAACCTGAGAGCCTTCCTACAGCATGAGATGTGATATCCAAGTCCTTCCCATTCCAATCCTGAGACCCTTCCTATAACATGAGATGGGATATCCAACTCCTTCCAAATCCAATCCTGATACCCTTCCGATAGCATGAGATGTGATATCCCAATGCTTCTACAAAACCTGAGACCCATACCATGGCATGAGATGTCATATCAAACTCCCCTCCTATACCATGAGATGTGATATCTCAGTGCTTCTAATACCAAACCTGGGACCCGTCCTATAACATGAGATATGATATCCAAATCCTTCCCCTTCCAAACCTGAAACCCTTCCTATAGCATGAGAAGGGATATCCAACTCCTTCCCATTCCAATCCTGAGACCCTTCCTATACCATGAGATGTGATATCTCAATGCTTCTAATAAAAAACCTGAGACCCTTCATATAGCAAGAGATGTGATATCCAAATCCTTCCCATTCCAATCCTGAGATCCTTCCTATAACATGAGATGTGATATCCAATTCATTCCCATTCCAAACCTGAGACCCTTCCTATTGGATGAGATGTGATATCCAACTCCTTCCCATTCCAATCCTGAGTCCCTTCCTATACCATGAGATGTGATATCTCAATGCTTCTAATACCAAACCTGGGACCCGCCGTATAACATGAGATGTGATATCCAAATCCTTCCCATTCCAATCCTGAAACCCTTCCAATAGCATGAGAAGGGATATCCAACTCCTTCCCATTCCAATCCTGAGACCCTTCCTATACCATGAGATGTGATATCTCAATGCTTCTAATAAAAAACCTGAGACCCTTCGTATAGCAAGAGATGTGATATCCGAATCCTTCCCATTCCAATCCTGAGATCCTTCCTATAACATGAGATGTGATATCCAATTCATTCCCATTCCAAACCTGAGACCCTTCCTATTGGATGAGATGTGATATCCAACTCCTTCCCATTCCAATCCTGAGACCCTTCCTATACCATGAGATGTGATATCTCAATGCTTATAATACCAAACCTGGGACCCGCCCTATAACATGAGATATGATATCCAAATCCTTCCCCTTCCAAACCTGAGACCCTTCCTTTAGCATGAGATGTGATATCCAAATCCTTCCCATTTCAATCTTGAGACCCTTCCTATAGCATGAGATGTGATATCCAACTCCTTCCCATTCCAACCTGAGACCCTTCCTATAGCATGAGAAGGGATATCCAACTCCTTCCCAATCCAATCCTGAGACCCTTCCGATAGCAGAGATGTGATATCTCAATGCTTATACCAAACCTGAGACCCTACCTTTAGCATGATGTGATATCCAAATCCTTCACATTCCAATCCTGAGACCCTTCCTATAACACGAGATGTGATATCTCAATGCTTCTAATAACAAACCTGAGATCCTTCCTATAACATGAGATGTGATATCCAACTCCTTCCCATTCCAAACCTGAGACCCTTCCGATAGCATGAGATGTGATATCTCAATGCTTCTAAAATTAAACATGAGAACCATCCTATAACATGAGATGTGAAATCCCAATCCTGAGACCCTTCCTATAGCTCGAGATGTGATATCAAACTCCTTCCCATTCCAATCCTGAGATAGCTTTAGATGTGATATCCAACTCCTTCCCATTCCAATCCTGAGACCCTTATTATACCATGAGATGTGATATCTCAAGGCTTCTAATACCAAACCTGAGACCCGTCCTAAAACATGAGATGTGAGATCCAAATCCTTCCCCTTCCAAACCTGAGACCTTTCCTTTAGCATATGTGATATCCAACTCCTTCCCATTCCAATCCTGAGACCCTTCCGATAGCATGAGATGTGATATCTCAATGCTTCTAATATCAAACCTGAGAACCTCCCTATAGCATATGTGATATCCAACTCCTTCCAATTCCAATACTGAGACCCTTCCAATAGCATATGTGATATCTCAATGCTTCTAATATCAAAACTGAGACCCTCCCTATAGCATGAGATGTGATATCTCAATGCTTCTAATACCAAACCTGGGACCAGCCCTATAACATGAGATGTGATATCCAAATCCTTCCCATTCCAATCGAGACCCTTCCTATAACATGAGATGTGATATCTCTATGCTTCTAATACCAAACCTGAGACCATTCCCACAGCCTGAGATTTGAAATCTCATTTCTTCCAATACCAAACTCGAGACCCTTCCGATAGGATGAGATTTACTATCTCACTCCTTAAAATACCAACCTCGAGTCCCTTCCTAAAGGATGTGATTCTAATACCAAACCTGAGACTCTCCCTATAACAAGAGATGTCATATCCAACTCCTTCCCATTCCAATCCTGAGACTCTTCCTATAGCATGACATGTGATATCGAACTTCCCATTCCAATCCTGAGACTCAGACCTCCCCGTCTAACCTTCTCACCACTCCTAGCTCCCGGATTGATCATGCACTCCTGCTGTCGCTTCTCTCCCTTCTTCTGCTTCCTTTCCTCTCTCCTTCCTCATCTGCCCTAGGTCAGGCTCCTTCTACACCTCCGCAGGGATTACTGATTTGTACCCCTCCCCACTCTCAACTCTCACTCAGTTTCAAACACTCATCTGACATCTGCCATTTCCTGGAAGTACCCGACCTTGATGTTCTTGGTCTAACCGAGACATGGTTGACGGCCAGCGCTGTCTCGAGCTTTGACACTTTCCTCCCTGATGACAAGTTCCTCTCCATGCCCAGATCCAACCGTTCTTGAGGGGGAGTATCCTTGTTTCCTGTAGTAAATTGCTTTCCTTTGCAGGCCGACTCCTCTCACGAATGCCTTGTCTGCATGCATTCTCTCTTTCCTGGCGAATCTCTCACCGTGGCTATTTGCCTACCCCCTTCCTCTCAGTGGATGGGCTTCTCCATCCTAGCCTCCTACCACTCAACTCCGCCTACTTGGAGAATTCAACATGAACCTGTATGCTTCCTGACCTGGACTTTTACGAGATCTGCAACTCTTCATGTCGCTGGCCCTACACACTGCAGGAAATACTCAGGATTTTCAGATCTCAGACCTCCCCCTCTGTAACCCTCTCAACAATCCTCTCCCGTGGTGATCAAGTTCTCATCTCCAAAGAAGGCTAACTGCCAGCTGTTCCTCCTCAGTGGAGTTCTCCCTTTCTGTCCCTGCTCCCTGCACCGTTTCGCGTTGCAAGTACTCGCTTCCCAGCTCTCTGGTTTAGACGCGTGTTCCCTGCCTTCTCTCTTCTTCCCGCTGCCTTCAAATCAACAAATGAGCTTCAAAAGATACACGGTGTATGTACTGTGTCCGTGCGTTTGTTGTCGAATCCTGACGTTTTTAACTACTGTTCTCCCATACAAGGGGGGGTCAACATCTACTGCTGTTCACAGGCTGATTGTATACGGCTGAAATCTTCAAGGCATTATCAGCTTTCCTGACTGTTTTGGAACGTGTATTTGCCATCTGTTAATGCAGTCGCCCTGTGTTCATCGTCCCTTCTACTTTACAGGCTGCCCTCCCCTGGAGATCACATTCTCCTCTCCAGAGCAGGCTAACTACCAGCTGCTCCTCCTCATAGGCGTTCATCCTTTCTGTCCCTGATCCCTGCTCCGTTTCGCGTTGCAAACACTCGCTTCCCTGCTCTCTGGTTTAGACCCTGTTCCTCCTCATAGGCGTTCTTCTTTCTGTCCCTGCTCCCTGCACAGTTTCGCGTTGCAAGTACTCGCTTCCCAGCTCTCTGGTTTAGAAGCGTGTTCCCTGCCTTCTCTGCTCTTCCCGCTGCCTTCAAATCAACAAATGAGCTTCAAAAGATACACATTGCTCAGAATGCTTTATAGCACCCATTATTCATCATATAGCCGTAACCCACTAGACGTATTGAAATGTGCTGTAAACTAGCAAAACCAGCTAGAAAATGTACTTTCCTCGCGTTTTTGTAAATGCGAATTCTGATGGGTTCCCATGTATGTACTGTGTCCGTGCGTTTGTTGTCGAATCCTGAAGTTTTTAACCACTGTTCTCCCATACAAGGGGGGTTCAACATCTACTGCTGTTCACAGGCTGAATGTATACGGCTGAAATCTTCAAGGCATTATCAGCTTTCCTGACTGTTTTGGAACGTGTATTTGCCATCTGTTAATGCAGTCGCCTTGTGGTCATCGTCCCTTTTAGTTTACAGGCTGCACTCCCCTGGTGATCACATTCTCTTCTCCAGAGCAGGCTAACTACCAGCTGCTCCTCCTCAGAGGCGTTCCTTCTTTCTGTCCCTGCTCCCTGCACCGTTTCGCGTTGCATGTACTCGCTTCCCACCTCTCTGGTTTAGATGTGTGTTCCCTGCCTTCTCTCCTCTTCCTACAGCCTTCCAATGAGCTCCACAAGATAGTGTTCAGAATGCTTCATAACCCCATTATTCAACATATAGCTGTAACCCGCTAGACGTATTGAAACGTGCTAAAAACTAGCAAAAATAGCTAGAAAATGTACTTCCCTCGCGTTTTTGTAAATGCGAATTCTGGTGGGTTCCCATGTTGTATGTACTATGTCCGTGCGTTTGTTGTCGAATCCTGAAGTTTTTAACCACTGTTCTCCCATACAAGGAGGGGGGTTAACATCTACTGCTGTTCACAGGCTGAATGTATACGGCTGAAATCTTCAAGGCATCATCAGCTTTCCTGACTGTTTTGGAACGTGTATTTGCCATCTGTTAATGCAGTCGCCTTGTGGTCATCGTCCCTTTTAATTTACAGGCTGCACTCCCCTGGTGATCACATTCTCCTCTCCAGAGCAGGCTAACTACCAGCTGCTCCTCCTCAGAGGCGTTCCTTCTTTCTGTCCCTGCTCCCTGCACCGTTTCGCGTTGCATGTTCTCGCTTCCCAGCTCTCTGGTTAGATGCGTATTCCCTGCCTTCTCTCCTCTTCCTACAGCCTTCCAATGAGCTCCACAAGATAGTGTTCAGAATGCTTTATAACCCCATTATTCAACATATAGCTGTAACCCGCTAGACGTATTGAAACGTGCTAAAAACTAGCAAAAACAGCTAGAAAATGTACTTCCTCGCGTTTTGGTAAATGCAGGGCACACGCGTCTAAACCAGAGAGCAGGGAAGCGAGCATTTCAGCAGTATAAATTCAGCCTGTGAACAACACATTTTGATCCTCCCTTTTATGGGAGAAGAGTGGTTCAAAAGTACAGAATTCGACTGATCAAACGCACGAACAGAGTACAAAATGGGAATCCACCAGAATTCGCATTTACCAAAACGCGAGGCTAGGATGGAGAAGTCCATCCACTGAGAGAGGAAGGGGTTAGGCAAATAGCCACGGTGAGAGAATGACCAGGAAAGAGAGAATGCATGCAGACAAGGCATTCGTGAGAGGAGTCGGCCTGCAAAGGAAAGCAATTTACTACAGGAATCAAGGATACTCCCCCTCAAGAAATCTGGGCATGGAGAGGAACTTGTCATCAGGGAGGAAAGTGTCAAAGCTCGAGACAGCGCTGGCCGTCAACCATGTCTCGGTTAGACCAAGGACATCAAGGTCGGGTTCTTCCAGGAAATGGCAGATGTCAGATGAGTGTTTGAAACTGAGTGAGAGTTGAGAGTGGGGAGGGGTACAAATCAGTAATCCCTGCTGAGGTGTAGAAGGAGCCTGACCTAGGGCAGATGAGGACGGAGAGAGGAAAGAAAGCAAAAGAAGGGAGAGAAGAGACAGCAGGACTGCATGATCAATCCGGGAGCTAGGAGTGGTGAGAAGGTTAGACGGGGAGGTCTGAGTCTCAGGATTGGAATGGGAAGTTCGATATCACATGTCATGCTATAGGAAGAGTCTCAGGAATGGAATGGGAAGGAGTTGGATATGACATCTCTTGTTATAGGGAGGGTCTCAGGTTTGGTATTAGAAGCACTGAGATATCAAATCACATCATTTCGGAAGGGACTCGAGTTTGGTATTTTAAGGAGTGAGATAGTAAATCTCATCCTATCGGAAGGGTATCGGGTTTGGTATTGGAAGAAATGAGATTTCAAATCTCATGCTGTGGGAAGGGTCTCGGGTTTGGTATTGGAAGGGATGAGAAATCACATTTCATGCTACAGGAAGGGTCACAAGTTTGGAATGGGAAGGAGTTGGATATCACATATACTACGGGAAGGGGCTCAGGTTTGGTATTAGAAGCATAGAGATATCACATCTCATGTTATAGGAAGGGTCTCGATTGGAATGGGAAGGAGTTGGATATCACATCTCATGCTATAGGGAGGGTCTCAGTTTTGATATTAGAAGCATTGAGATATCACATATGCTATTGGAAGGGTCTCAGTATTGGAATTGGAAGGAGTTGGATAGCACATCTCGTGCTATAGGGAGGTTCTCAGGTTTGATATTAGAAGCATTGAGATATCACATCTCATGCTATCGGAAGGGTCTCAGGATTGGAATGGGAAGTAGTTGGATATCACATATGCTAAAGGAAAGGTCTCAGGTTTGGAAGGGGAAGGATTTGGATCTCACATCTCATGTTTTAGGACGGGTCTCAGGTTTGGTATTAGAAGCCTTGAGATATCACATCTCATGGTATAATAAGGGTCTCAGGATTGGAATGGGAAGGAGTTGGATATCACATCTCAAGCTATTTCAGGATTGGAATGGGAAGGAGTTTGATATCACATCTCAAGCTATAGGAAGGGTCTCAGGTTTGGGAAGGGAAGGATTGGGATTTCACATCTCATGTTATAGGATGGTTCTCATGTTTGGTTTTAGAAGCATTGAGATATCACATCTCATGCTATCGGAAGGGTCTCAGGTTTGGAATGGGAAGGAGTTGGATATCACATCTCATGTTATAGGAAGCATCTCAGGTTTGGTATTAGAAGCATTGAGATATCACATCTCATGCTATAGGAAGGGTCTCAGGATTGGAATGTGAAGGATTTGGATATCACATCTCATGCTAAAGGAAGGGTCTCAGGTTTGGTATAAGCATTGAGATATCACATCTCTGCTATCGGAAGGGTCTCAGGATTGGATTGGGAAGGAGTTGGATATCCCTTCTCATGCTATAGGAAGGGTCTCATGTTGGAATGGGAAGGAGTTGGATATCACATCTCATGACATAGGAAGGGTCTCAAGATTGAAATGGGAAGGATTTGGATATCACATCTCTTGCTATAGGAAGGGTCTCAGGTTTTTTATTAGAAACATTGAGATATCACATCTCATGCTATAGGAAGGGTTTCAGGATTGGAATGGGAAGGATTTAGATATCACATCTCATGCTAAAGGAAGGCTCTCAGGTTTGGAAGGGGAAGGATTTGGATATCATATCTCATGTTATAGGACGGGTCCCAGGTTTGGTATTAGAAGCATTGAGATATCACATCTTATGTTATAGGAAGGGTCTCAGGATTGGAATGGGAAGGAGTTGGATATCACATCTCATCCAATAGGAAGGGTCTCAGGTTTGGAATGGGAAGGAATTGGATATCACATCTCATGTTATAGGAAGGATCTCAGGATTGGAATGGGAAGGATTTGGATATCACATCTCTTGCTATAGGAAGGGTCTCAGGTTTTTTATTAGAAGCATTGAGATATCACATCTCATGCTATAGGAAAGGTCTCAGGATTGGAATGGGAAGGAGTTGGATATCACATCTCATGCTAAAGGAAGGGTCTCAGTTTTGGTAGAAGCATTGCGATATCACATCTCATGCTATAGGAAGGGTCTCAGGTTTGGAAGGGGAAGGATTTGGATATCATATCTCATGTTATAGGACGGGTCCCAGGTTTGGTATTAGAGGCATTGAGATATCACATCTCATGCTATCAGAAGGGTATCAGGATTGTAATGGGAAGGAGTTGGATATCACATCTCATGCTAAAGGGAGGGTCTCAGGTTTGGAAGGGGAAGGATTTGGATATCACATCTCATGTTATAGGAAGGATCTCAGGTTTGGTATTAGAAGCATTGAGATATCACATCTCATGCTATCGGAAGGGTATCAGGATTGTAATGGGAAGGAGTTGGATATCACATCTCATGCTAAAGGGAGGGTCTCAGGTTTGGAAGGGGAAGGATTTGGATATCACATCTCATGTTATAGGAAGGATCTCAGGTTTGGTATTAGAAGCATTGAGATATCACATCTCATGCTATCGGAAGGGTCTCAGTTTTGGTAGAAGCATTGCGATATCACATCTCATGCTATAGGAAGGGTCTCAGGATTGGAATCGGAAGGAGTTGGATATCACATCTCATGCTATAGGAAGGGTCTCAGGTTTGGTATAAGCATTGAAATATCACATCTCTGCTATCGGAAGGGTCTCAGGATTGGAATGGGAAGGATTTAGATATCACATCTCATGCTACAGGGAGGGGCTCAGTTTTGATATTAGAAGCATTGAGATATCACATCTCATGGTATAGGAAGGGTCTCAGGATTGGAATGGGAAGGAGTTGGCTGTCACATCTCAAGCTATCTCAGGACTGGAATGGGAAAGATTTTGATATCACATCTCAAGCTATAGGAAGGGTCTCAGGTTTGGAAAGGGAAGGATTTGGATTTCACATCTCATGTTATAGGATGGTTCTCAGGTTTGGTTTTAGAAGCATTAAGATATAACATCTCAAGCTATAGGAACGGTCTCAGGTTTGGAATGGGAAGGAGTTAGATATCACATCTCATGCTAAAGGAAAGGTCTCAGGTTTGGAAGGGGAAGGATTTGGATCTCACATCTCATGTTTTAGGACGGGTCTCAGGTTTGGTATTAGAAGCATTGAAATATCACATCTCATGGTATAGGAAGGGTCTCAGGATTGGAATGGGAAGGAATTGGATATCACATTGAATGGGAAGGAGTTTGATATCACATCTCAAGCTATAGGAAGGGTCTCAGGTTTGGAAAGGGAATGATTTGGATTTCACATCTCATGTTATAGGATGGTTCTCATGTTTGGTTTTAGAAGCATTTAGATATCACATCTCATGCTATAGGAAGGGTCTCAGGATTGGAATGGGAAGGAGTTGGATAGCACATCTCATGCTATAGGAAGGGTCTCAGGTTTGGTATAAGCATTGAGATATCCCATCTCATGCTATAGGAAGGGTCTCAGGATTGGAATCGGAAGGAGTTGTATATGACATCTCATGCCATAGGAAGGGTCTCAGGTTTGGTATAAGCATTGAGATATCACATCTCTGCTATCGGAAGGGTCTCAGGATTGGAATGGGAAGGAGTTGGATATCCCATCTCGTTATAGGAAGGGTCTCAGGTTTGGTATTAGAAGCATTGAGATATCACATCTCATGCTATAGGACGGGTCTCAGAATTGGAATGGGAAGGAGTTGGATATCACATCTCAAGCTATAGGAAGGGTCTCAGGATTGGAATGGGAAGGAGTTTGATATCACATCTCATGCCATGGTATGGGTTTCAGGTTTTGTAGAAGCATTGGGATATCACATCTCATGCTATCAGAAGGGTATCGGGATTGGATTTGGAAGGAGTTGGATATCCCATCTCATGCTATAGGAAGGGTCTAAGGTTGGAATGTGAAGGAGTTGGATATCACATCTCATGTTATAGGAAGGGTCTCAGGATTGGAATGGGAAGGACTTGGATATCACATCTCATTCTATAGGAAGGCTCTCAGGGTTGGAAGGGGAAGGAGTTGGATATCACATTTCATGTAGAGGTAGGATCTCAGTTTTGGTATTAGAGGCATTGAGATATCACATCTCATGCTATCAGAAGGGTCTCAGGATTGGAATGGGAAGGAGTTGGATATCACATCTCATGCTAAAGGAAGGGTCTCAGTTTTGGTAGAAGCATTGCGATATCACATCTCATGCTATAGGAAGGGTCTCAGGATTGGAATCGGAAGGAGTTGGATATCACATCTCATGCTATAGGAAGGGTCTCAGGTTTGGTATAAGCATTGAAATATCACATCCTGCTATCGGAAGGGTCTCAGGATTGGAATGGGAAGGATTTAGATATCACATCTCATGCTACAGGGAGGGGCTCAGTTTTGATATTAGAAGCATTGAGATATCACATCTCATGGTATAGGAAGGGTCTCAGGATTGGAATGGGAAGGAGTTGGCTGTCACATCTCAAGCTATCTCAGGACTGGAATGGGAAAGATTTTGATATCACATCTCAAGCTATAGGAAGGGTCTCAGGTTTGGAAAGGGAAGGATTTGGATTTCACATCTCATGTTATAGGATGGTTCTCAGGTTTGGTTTTAGAAGCATTAAGATATAACATCTCAAGCTATAGGAACGGTCTCAGGTTTGGAATGGGAAGGAGTTAGATATCACATCTCATGCGCAAAGGAAAGGTCTCAGGTTTGGAAGGGGAAGGATTTGGATCTCACATCTCATGTTTTAGGACGGGTCTCAGGTTTGGTATTAGAAGCATTGAAATATCACATCTCATGGTATAGGAAGGGTCTCAGGATTGGAATGGGAAGGAATTGGATATCACATTGAATGGGAAGGAGTTTGATATCACATCTCAAGCTATAGGAAGGGTCTCAGGTTTGGAAAGGGAATGATTTGGATTTCACATCTCATGTTATAGGATGGTTCTCATGTTTGGTTTTAGAAGTATTTAGATATCACATCTCATGCTATAGGAAGGGTCTCAGGATTGGAATGGGAAGGAGTTGGATATCACATCTCATGCTATAGGAAGGGTCTCAGGTTTGGTATAAGCATTGAGATATCCCATCTCATGCTATAGGAAGGGTCTCAGGATTGGAATCGGAAGGAGTTGTATATGACATCTCATGCCATAGGAAGGGTCTCAGGTTTGGTATAAGCATTGAGATATCACATCTCTGCTATCGGAATGGTCTCAGGATTGGAATGGGAAGGAGTTGGATATCCCATCTCGTTATAGGAAGGGTCTCAGGTTTGGTATTAGAAGCATTGAGATATCACATCTCATGCTATAGGAAGGGTCTAAGGTTTGGAAGGGGAAGGATTTGGGTATCACATCTCATGTTATAGGACCGGTCTCAGGTTTGGTATTAGAAGCATTGAGATATCAAGTCTCATGGTATAGGACGGGTCTCAGAATTGGAATGGGAAGGAGTTGGATATCACATCTCAAGCTATAGGAAGGGTCTCAGGATTGGAATGGGAAGGAGTTTGCTATCACATCTCATGCCATGGTATGGGTTTCAGGTTTTGTAGAAGCATTGGGATATCACATCTCATGCTATCAGAAGGGTATCGGGATTGGATTTGGAAGGAGTTGGATATCCCATCTCATGCTATAGGAAGGGTCTAAGGTTGGAATGTGAAGGAGTTGGATATCACATCTCATGTTATAGGAAGGGTCTCAGGATTGGAATGGGAAGGACTTGGATATCACATCTCATTCTATAGGAAGGCTCTCAGGGTTGGAAGGGGAAGGAGTTGGATATCACATTTCATTTAGAGGTAGGATCTCAGTTTTGGTATTAGAGGCATTGAGATATCACATCTCATGCTATCAGAAGGGTCTCAGGATTGGAATGGGAAGGAGTTGGATATCACATCTCATGCCATAGGAAGGGTCTCAGGTTTGGTATAAGCATTGAGATATCACATCTCATGCTATAGGAAGGGTCTCAGGATTGGAATGGGAAGGACTTGGATATCACATCTCATGTTATAGGAAGGGTCTCAGGTTTGGTATTAGAAGCATTGAGATATCACATCTCATGCTATAGGAAGGGTCTCAGGAATGGAATGGGAAGGACTTGGATATCGCATCTCATGATAAAGGAAGGATCTAAGGTTTGGAAGGGGAAGGATTTGGATATCACATCTCATGTTATTGGACCGGTCTCAGGTTTGGTATTAGAAGCATTGAGATATCAAGTCTCATGGTATAGGACGGGAGTTTGATATCACATCATGCCATGGTATGGGTCTCAGGTTTTGTAGAAGCATTGGGATATCACATCTCATGCTATCGGAAGGGTATCAGGATTGGATTTGGAAGGAGTTGGATATCCCATCTCATGCTATAGGAAGGGTCTCAGGTTGGAATGCGAAAGAGTTGGATATCACATCTCATGTTATAGGAAGGGTCTCAGGATTGGAATGGGAAGGACTTGGATATCACATCTCATGCTGTAGGAATGCTCTCAGGTTTGGAAAGGGAAGGAGTTGGATATCACATTTCATGTTAGAGGTAGGATCTCAGGTTTGGTATTAGAGGCATTGAGATATCACATCTCATGCTATCAGAAGGGTATCAGGATTGGAATGGGAAGGAGTTGGATATCACATCTCATGCTAAAGGGAGGGTCTCATGTTTGGAAGGGAAAGGATTTGGATATCACATCTCATGTTATAGGAAGGATCTCAGGTTTGGTATTAGAAGCATTGAGATATCACATCTCATGCTATCGGAAGGATCTCAGGTTTGGTATTAGAAGCATTGAGATATCACATCTCATGCTATAGGACGGGTCTCAGGATTGGAATGGGAAGGAGTTGGATATCACATCTCATGCTAAAGGAAGGGTCTCAGTTTTGGTAGAAGCATTGCGATATCACATCTCATGCTATAGGAAGGGTCTGAGGATTGGAATGGGAAGGACTTAGATATCACATCTCATGCTATAGGGAGGGTCTCAGTTTTGATATTAGAAGCATTGAGATATCACATCTCATGCTATCGGAAGGGTCTCAGGGTTGGAATGGGAGGAGCTGGATATCACATCTCATGCTAAAGGAAGGGTCTCAGGTTTGGAAGGGGAAGGATTTGGATATCACATCTCATGCTATAGGAAGGGTTTCAGGTTTGGTAGAAGCATTGAGATATCACATCTCATGCTATAGGAAGAGTCTCAGGTTTGGGAAGGGAAGGATTTGGATTTCACATCTCATGTTATAGGATGGTTCTCATGTTTGGTTTTTGAAGCATTGAGATATCACATCTCATGCTATCGGTAGGGTCTCAGATTTGGTATTAGAAGCATTGAGATATCACATCTCATGCTATAGGATTGGGCTCCAGATTGGAATGTGAAGGATTTGGAAATCACATCTCATGCTAAAGGAAGGGTCTCAGGTTTGGAATGGGAAGGAGTTGGATATGACATCTCTTGTTATAGTTAGGGTCTCAGGATTTGAATTGCAAGGGGTTGGATATCACATCTCATGCCGTAGGAAGGGTCTCAGGTTTGGTATAAGCATTGAGATATCACATCTCTGCTATCGGAAGGGTCTCAGGATTGGATTGGGAAGGAGTTGGATATCACATCTCATGTTATAGGAAGGGTCTCCGGATTGGAATGTGAAGGATTTGGATATCACATCTCATGCTAAAGGAAGGGTCTCAGGTTTGGAATGGGAAGGAGTTGGATATGACATCTCTTGTTATAGGGAGGGTCTCAGGATTTGAATGGCAAGGAGTTGGATATCACATCTCATGCCATAGGAAGGGTCTCAGGTTTGGTATAAGCATTGAGATATCACATCTCTGCTATCGGAAGGGTCTCAGGATTGTATTGGGAAGGAGTTGGATATCACATCTCATGCCATAGGAAGGGTCTCAGGTTTGGTAGAAGCATTGAGATATCACATCTCATGCTATAGGAAGGGTCTCAGGATTGGAATGGGAAGGACTTAGATATCACATATCATGCTATAAGGAGGGTTTCAGTTTTGATATTAGAAGCATTGAGATATCACATCTCATGCTATCGGAAGTGTCTCAGGATTGGAATGCGAAGGAGCTGGATATCACATCTCATGCTAAAGGAAGGGTCTCAGGTTTGGAACGAAAAGGAGTTGGATATCCGATCTCATGTTATAGGAAGGGTCTCAGGTTTGGTATAAGCATTGAGATATCACATCTCTGCTATCGGAAGTGTCTCAGGATTGGAATGGGAAGGAATTGGATATCCCATCTCATGTTATAGGACGGGTCTCAGGATTGTTATTAGAATCATTGAGATATCATATTGCATGCTGTAGGAAGGGTCTAAGGATTGGAATGGGAAGGACTTGGATATCACATCTCATGCTATAGGAAGGGTCTCAGGTTTGGTATAAGCATTGAGATATCAAATCTCATGCTATAGGAAGGGTCTCAGGATTGGAATGGAAGGAGTTGGATATCACATCTCATGTTATAGGAAGGATCTCAGGTTTGGTATTAGAAGCATTGAGACATCACATCTCATGCTATAGGAAGGGTCTCAGGATTGGAATGGGAAGGAGTTGGATATCACATCTCATACTATAGGAAGGGTCTCAGGTTTGGTATAAGCATTGAGATATCACATCTCATGCCGTAGGAAGGGTCTCAGGTTTGGTATAAGCATTGAGATATCACATCTCTGCTATCGGAAGGGTCTCAGGATTGGAATGGGAAGGAGTTGGATATCCCATCTCATGTTATAGGAAGAGTCTCAGGTTTGGTATTAGAAGCATTGAGATATCACATCTCATGCTATAGGAAGTGTCTCAGGATTGGAATGGGAAGGACTTGGATATCACATCTCATGCTATAGGGAGGGTCTCAAGTTTGATATTAGAAGCATTGAGATATCACATCTCATGCTATAGGAAGGGTCTCAGGATTGGAATGGGAAGGAGTTGTATATGACATCTCATGCCGTAGGAAGGGTCTCAGGTTTGGTATACGCATTGAGATATCACATCTCTGCTATCGGAAGGGTCTCAGGATTGGAATGGGAAGGAGTTGGATATCCCATCTCATGTTATAGGAAGAGTCTCAGGTTTGGTATTAGAGGCATTGAGATATCACATCTCATGCTGTAGGAAGTGTCTCAGGATTGGAATGGGAAGGACTTGGATATCACATCTCATGCTATAGGGAGGCTCTCAAGTTTGATATTAGAAGCACTGAGATATCACATCTCATGCTATAGGAAGGGTCTCAGGATTGGAATGGGAAGGAGTTGGATATCACATCTCATGCTATAGGAAGGGTCTCAGGTTTGGTATAAGCAGTGAGATATCACATCTCATGCTATAGGCAGTGTCTCAGTATTGGAATGGGAAGGAGTTGGATATCACATCTCATGTTATAGGAAGGATCTCAGGTTTGGTATAAACATTGAGATATCACATCTCTGCTATCGGAAGGGTCTCAGGATTGGAATGTAAGGAGTTGGATATTCCCATCTCATGTTATAGGAAGGGTCTCAGGTTTGGTATTAGAAGCATTGAGATATCACATCTCATGCTATAGGAAGGGTCTCAGGATTGGAATGGGAAGGACTTGGATATCACATCTCATGCTATAGGGAGGGTCTCAAGTTTGATATTAGAAGCATTGAGATATCACATCTCATGATATCGGAAGGGTCTCAGGATTGGAATGGGAAGGAGTTGGATATCACATCTCATGATAAAGGAAGGGTCTAAGGTTTGGAAGGGGAAGGATTTGGATATCACATCTCATGTTATAGGACGGGTCTCAGGTTTGGTATTAGAAGCATTGAGATAGCAAGTCTCATGGTATAGGAAGGGTCTCAGAATTGGAATGGGAAGGAGTTTGATATCACATCTCATGCCATAGTATGGGTCTCAGGTTTGGTAGAAGCATTGGGATATCACATCTCATGCTATCGGAATGGTATCAGGATTGGATTTGGAAGGAGTTGGATATCCCATCTCATGCTATAGGAAGGGTCTCAGGTTGGAATGGGAAGGAGTTGGATATCACATCTCATGTTATAGGAAGGGTCTCAGGATTGTTAGAGGTAGGATCTCAGGTTTGGTATTAGAGGCATTGAGATATCACATCTCATGCTATCAGAAGGGTCTCAGGATTGGAATGGGAAGGACTTAGATATCACATATCATGCTATAGGGAGGGTCTCAGTTTTGATATTAGAAGCATTGAGATATCACATCTCATGCTATCGGAAGTGTCTCAGGATTGGAATGGGAAGGAGCTGGATATCACATCTCATGCTAAAGGAAGAGTCTCAGGTTTGGAACGGGAAGGAGTTGGATATCACATCTCATGTTATAGGAAGGGTCTCAGGTTTGGTATAAGCATTGAGATATCACATCTCTGCTATCGGAAGTGTCTCAGGATTGGAATGGGAAGGAGTTGGATATCCCATCTCATGTTATAGGACGGGTCTCAGGTTTGTTATTAGAATCATTGAGATATCATATTGCATGCTGTAGGAAGGGTCTAAGGATTGGAATGGGAAGGACTTGGATATCACATCTCATGCTATAGATAGGCTCTCAGGTTTGGAAAGGGAAGGAGTTGGATATCACATTTCATGTTAGAGGAAGGATCTCAGGTTTGGTATTAGAGGCATTGAGATATCACATCTCATGCTATAGGAAGGGTCTCAGGTTGGAATGGGAAGGAGTTGGATATCACATCTCATGTTAAAGGGAGGGTCTCAGAATTGGAAGGGGAAGGATTTGGATATCACATCTCATGTTATAGGAAGGATCTCAGGTTTGGTATTAGAAGCATTGAGATATCACATCTCATGCTATCGGAAGGATCTCAGGTTTGGTATTAGAAGCATTGAGATATCACATCCCATGCTATCAGAAGGGTCTCAGGATTGGAATGGGAAGGAGTTGGATATCACATCTCATGCTAAAATGGAGGGTCTCAGGTTTGGAAGGGGAAGGATTTGGATATCACATCTCATGTTATCGGAAGGATCTCAGGTTTGGTATTAGAAGTATTGAGATATCACATCTCATGCTATAGGAAGGGTCTCAGGATTAGAATGCGAAGGAGTTGGATATCACATCTCATGCTAAAGGAAGGGTCTCAGGTTTGGTAGAAGCATTGAGATATCACATCTCATGCTATAGGAAGGGTCTCAGGATTGGAATGGGAAGGACTTAGATATCACATATCATGCTATAGGGAGGGTTTCCGTTTTGATATTAGAAGCATTGAGATATCACATCTCATGCTATCGGAAGTGTCTCAGGATTGGAATGGGAAGGAGCTGGATATCACATCTCATGCTAAAGGAAGGGTCTCAGGTTTGGAACGGGAAGGAGTTGGATATCCGATCTCATGTTATAGGAAGGGTCTAAGGTCTGGTATAAGCATTGAGATATCACATCTCTGCTATCGGAAGTGTCTCAGGATTGGAATGGGAAGGAGTTGGATATCACATCTCATGCTATAGGAAGGGTCTCAGGTTTGGTATAAGCATTGAGATATCACATCTCATGCTATAGGAAGGGTCTCAGGATTGGAATGGGAAGTAGTTGGATATCACATCTCATGCTATAGGAAGGGTCTCAGGTTTGGTATAAGCATTGAGATATCACATCTCATGCTATAGGAAGGGTCTCAGGATTGGAATGGGAAGGAGTTGTATATGACATCTCATGCCGTAGGAAGGGTCTCAGGTTTGGTATAAGCATTGAGATATCACATCTCATGCTATAGGAAGGGTCTCAGGATTGGAATGGGAAGGAGTTGGATATCACATCTCATGCTATAGGAAGGGTCTCAGGTTTGTTATAAGCATTGAGATATCACATCTCATGCTATAGGAAGGGTCTCAGGATTGGAATGGGAAGGAGTTGTATATGACATCTCATGCCGCAGGAAGGGTCTCAGGTTTGGTATAAGCATTGAGATATCACATCTCTGCTATCGCAAGGGTCTCTGGATTTGAATGGGAAGGAGTTGGATATCCCATCTCATGTTATAGGAAGAGTCTCAGGTTTGTTATTAGAATCATTGAGATATCATATTGCATGCTGTAGGAAGGGTCTAAGGATTGGAATGGGAAGGACTTGGATATCACATCTCATGCTATAGATAGGCTCTCAGGTTTGGAAAGGGAAGGAGTTGGATATCACATTTCATGTTAGAGGAAGGATCTCAGGTTTGGTATTAGAGGCATTGAGATATCACATCTCATGCTATAGGAAGGGTCTCAGGTTGGAATGGGAAGGAGTTGGATATCACATGTCATGTTAAAGGGAGGGTCTCAGAATTGGAAGGGGAAGGATTTGGATATCACATCTCATGTTATAGGAAGGATCTCAGGTTTGGTATTAGAAGCATTGAGATATCACATCTCATGCTATCGGAAGGATCTCAGGTTTGGTATTAGAAGCATTGAGATATCACATCCCATGCTATCAGAAGGGTCTCAGGATTGGAATGGGAAGGAGTTGGATATCACATCTCATGCTAAAATGGAGGGTCTCAGGTTTGGAAGGGGAAGGATTTGGATATCACATCTCATGTTATCGGAAGGATCTCAGGTTTGGTATTAGAAGTATTGAGATATCACATCTCATGCTATAGGAAGGGTCTCAGGATTAGAATGGGAAGGAGTTGGATATCACATCTCATGCTAAAGGAAGGGTCTCAGGTTTGGTAGAAGCATTGAGATATCACATCTCATGCTATAGGAAGGGTCTCAGGATTGGAATGGGAAGGACTTAGATATCACATATCATGCTATAGGGAGGGTTTCCGTTTTGATATTAGAAGCATTGAGATATCACATCTCATGCTATCGGAAGTGTCTCAGGATTGGAATGGGAAGGAGCTGGATATCACATCTCATGCTAAAGGAAGGGTCTCAGGTTTGGAACGGGAAGGAGTTGGATATCCGATCTCATGTTATAGGAAGGGTCTAAGGTCTGGTATAAGCATTGAGATATCACATCTCTGCTATCGGAAGTGTCTCAGGATTGGAATGGGAAGGAGTTGGATATCCCATCTCATGTTATAGGAAGGGTCTCAGGTTTGGTATAAGCATTGAGATATCACATCTCATGCTATAGGAAGGGTCTCAGGATTGGAATGGGAAGTAGTTGGATATCACATCTCATGCTATAGGAAGGGTCTCAGGTTTGGTATAAGCATTGAGATATCACATCTCATGCTATAGGAAGGGTCTCAGGATTGGAATGGGAAGGAGTTGTATATGACATCTCATGCCGTAGGAATGGTCTCAGGTTTGGTATAAGCATTGAGATATCACATCTCATGCTATAGGAAGGGTCTCAGGATTGGAATGGGAAGGAGTTGGATATCACATCTCATGCTATAGGAAGGGTCTCATGTTTGGTATAAGCATTGAGATATCACATCTCATGCTATAGGAAGGGTCTCAGGATTGGAATGGGAAGGAGTTGTATATGACATCTCATGCCGTAGGAAGGGTCTCAGGTTTGGTATAAGCATTGAGATATCACATCTCTGCTATCGCAAGGGTCTCTGGATTTGAATGGGAAGGAGTTGGATATCCCATCTCATGTTATAGGAAGAGTCTCAGGTTTGGTATTAGAAGCATTGAGATATCACATCTCATGCTATAGGAAGTGTCTCAGGATTGGAATGGGAAGGACTTGGATATCACATCTCATGCTATAGGGAGGCTCTCAAGTTTGATATTAGAAGCATTGAGATATCACATCTCATGCTATAGGAAGGGTCTCAGGATTGGAATGGGAAGGAGTTGGATATCACATCTCATGCTATAGGAAGGGTCTCAGGTTTGGTATAAGCAGTGAGATATCACATCGCATGCTGTAGGAAGGGTCTCAGGTTTGGTATTAGAAGCATTGAGATATCACATCTCATGCTATAGGAAGGATCTCAGGTTTGGTATTAGAAGTATTGAGATATCACATCTCATGCTATAGGAAGGGTCTCAGGATTGGAATGGGAAGGAGTTGGATATCACATATCATGCTAAAGGAAGGGTCTCAAGTTTGGTAGAAGCATTGAGAGATCACATCTCATGCTATAGGAAGGGTCTCAGGATTGGAATGGGAAGGACTTAGATATCACATATCATGCTATAGGGAGGGTCTCAGTTTTGATATTAGAAGCATTGAGATATCACATCTCATGCTATCGGAAGTGTCTCAGGATTGGAATGGGAAGGAGCTGGATATCACATCTCATGCTAAAGGAAGAGTCTCAGGTTTGGAACGGGAAGGAGTTGGATATCACATCTTATGTTATAGGAAGGGTCTCAGGTTTGGTATAAGCATTGAGATATCACATCTCTGCTATCGGACGTGTCTCAGGATTGGAAATGGAAGGAGTTGGATATCCCATCTCATGTTATAGGACGGGTCTCAGGTTTGTTATTAGAATCATTGAGATATCATATTGCATGCTGTAGTAAGGGTCTAAGGATTGGAATGGGAAGGACTTGGATATCACATCTCATGCTATAGATAGGCTCTCAGGTTTGGAAAGGGAAGGAGTTGGATATCACATTTCATGTTAGAGGAAGGATCTCAGGTTTGGTATTAGAGGCATTGAGATATCACATCTCATGCTATAGGAAGGGTCTCAGGTTGGAATGGGAAGGAGTTGGATATCACATCTCATGTTAAAGGGAGGGTCTCAGAATTGGAAGGGGAAGGATTTGGATATCACATCTCATGTTATAGGAAGGATCTCAGGTTTGGTATTAGAAGCATTGAGATATCACATCTCATGCTATCGGAAGGATCTCAGGTTTGGTATTAGAAGCATTGAGATATCACATCTCATGCTATCAGAAGGGTCTCAGGATTGGAATGGGAAGGAGATGGATATCACATCTCATGCTAAAGGGAGGGTCTCAGGTTTGGAAGGGGAAGGATTTGGATATCACATCTCATGTTATCGGAAGGATCTCAGGTTTGGTATTAGAAGTATTGAGATATCACATCTCATGCTATAGGAAGGGTCTCAGGATTGGAATGGGAAGGAGTTGGATATCACATCTCATGCTAAAGGAAGGGTCTCAGGTTTGGTAGAAGCATTGAGATATCACATCTCATGCTATAGGAAGTGTCTCAGGATTGGAATGGGAAGGAGCTGGATATCACATCTCATGCTAAAGGAAGGGTCTCAGGTTTGGAACGGGAAGGAGTTGGATATCCGATCTCATGTTATAGGAAGGGTCTAAGGTCTGGTATAAGCATTGAGATATCACATCTCTGCTATCGGAAGTGTCTCAGGATTGGAATGGGAAGGAGTTGGATATCACATCTCATGCTATAGGAAGGGTCTCAGGTTTGTTATTAGAATCATTGAGATATCATATTGCATGCTGTAGTAAGGGTCTAAGGATTGGAATGGGAAGGACTTGGATATCACATCTCATGCTATAGATAGGCTCTCAGGTTTGGAAAGGGAAGGAGTTGGATATCACATTTCATGTTAGAGGAAGGATCTCAGGTTTGGTATTAGAGGCTTTGAGATATCACATCTCATGCTATAGGAAGGGTCTCAGGTTGGAATGGGAAGGAGTTGGATATCACATCTCATGTTAAAGGGAGGGTCTCAGAATTGGAAGGGGAAGGATTTGGATATCACATCTCATGTTATAGGAAGGATCTCAGGTTTGGTATTAGAAGCATTGAGATATCACATCTCATGCTATCGGAAGGATCTCAGGTTTGGTATTAGAAGCATTGAGATATCACATCTCATGCTATCAGAAGGGTCTCAGGATTGGAATGGGAAGGAGATGGATATCACATCTCATGCTAAAGGGAGGGTCTCAGGTTTGGAAGGGGAAGGATTTGGATATCACATCTCATGTTATCGGAAGGATCTCAGGTTTGGTATTAGAAGTATTGAGATATCACATCTCATGCTATAGGAAGGGTCTCAGGATTGGAATGGGAAGGAGTTGGATATCACATCTCATGCTAAAGGAAGGGTCTCAGGTTTGGTAGAAGCATTGAGATATCACATCTCATGCTATAGGAAGTGTCTCAGGATTGGAATGGGAAGGAGCTGGATATCACATCTCATGCTAAAGGAAGGGTCTCAGGTTTGGAACGGGAAGGAGTTGGATATCCGATCTCATGTTATAGGAAGGGTCTAAGGTCTGGTATAAGCATTGAGATATCACATCTCTGCTATCGGAAGTGTCTCAGGATTGGAATGGGAAGGAGTTGGATATCACATCTCATGCTATAGGAAGGGTCTCAGGTTTGGTATAAGCATTGAGATATCACATCTCATGCTATAGGAAGGGTCTCAGGATTGGAATGGGAAGTAGTTGGATATCACATCTCATGCTATAGGAAGGGTCTCAGGTTTGGTATAAGCATTGAGATATCACATCTCATGCTATAGGAAGGGTCTCAGGATTGGAATGGGAAGGAGTTGTATATGACATCTCATGCCGTAGGAAGGGTCTCAGGTTTGGTATAAGCATTGAGATATCACATCTCATGCTATAGGAAGGGTCTCAGGATTGGAATGGGAAGGAGTTGGATATCACATCTCATGCTATAGGAAGGGTCTCAGGTTTGTTATAAGCATTGAGATATCACATCTCATGCTATAGGAAGGGTCTCGGGATTGGAATGGAAAGGAGTTGTATATGACATCTCATGCCGTAGGAAGGGTCTCAGGTTTGGTATAAGCATTGAGATATCACATCTCTGCTATCGCAAGGGTCTCTGGATTTGAATGGGAAGGAGTTGGATATCCCATCTCATGTTATAGGAAGAGTCTCAGGTTTGTTATTAGAATCATTGAGATATCATATTGCATGCTGTAGGAAGGGTCTAAGGATTGGAATGGGAAGGACTTGGATATCACATCTCATGCTATAGATAGGCTCTCAGGTTTGGAAAGGGAAGGAGTTGGATATCACATTTCATGTTAGAGGAAGGATCTCAGGTTTGGTATTAGAGGCATTGAGATATCACATCTCATGCTATAGGAAGGGTCTCAGGTTGGAATGGGAAGGAGTTGGATATCACATGTCATGTTAAAGGGAGGGTCTCAGAATTGGAAGGGGAAGGATTTGGATATCACATCTCATGTTATAGGAAGGATCTCAGGTTTGGTATTAGAAGCATTGAGATATCACATCTCATGCTATCGGAAGGATCTCAGGTTTGGTATTAGAAGCATTGAGATATCACATCCCATGCTATCAGAAGGGTCTCAGGATTGGAATGGGAAGGAGTTGGATATCACATCTCATGCTAAAATGGAGGGTCTCAGGTTTGGAAGGGGAAGGATTTGGATATCACATCTCATGTTATCGGAAGGATCTCAGGTTTGGTATTAGAAGTATTGAGATATCACATCTCATGCTATAGGAAGGGTCTCAGGATTAGAATGGGAAGGAGTTGGATATCACATCTCATGCTAAAGGAAGGGTCTCAGGTTTGGTAGAAGCATTGAGATATCACATCTCATGCTATAGGAAGGGTCTCAGGATTGGAATGGGAAGGACTTAGATATCACATATCATGCTATAGGGAGGGTTTCCGTTTTGATATTAGAAGCATTGAGATATCACATCTCATGCTATCGGAAGTGTCTCAGGATTGGAATGGGAAGGAGCTGGATATCACATCTCATGCTAAAGGAAGGGTCTCAGGTTTGGAACGGGAAGGAGTTGGATATCCGATCTCATGTTATAGGAAGGGTCTAAGGTCTGGTATAAGCATTGAGATATCACATCTCTGCTATCGGAAGTGTCTCAGGATTGGAATGGGAAGGAGTTGGATATCCCATCTCATGTTATAGGAAGGGTCTCAGGTTTGGTATAAGCATTGAGATATCACATCTCATGCTATAGGAAGGGTCTCAGGATTGGAATGGGAAGTAGTTGGATATCACATCTCATGCTATAGGAAGGGTCTCAGGTTTGGTATAAGCATTGAGATATCACATCTCATGCTATAGGAAGGGTCTCAGGATTGGAATGGGAAGGAGTTGTATATGACATCTCATGCCGTAGGAATGGTCTCAGGTTTGGTATAAGCATTGAGATATCACATCTCATGCTATAGGAAGGGTCTCAGGATTGGAATGGGAAGGAGTTGGATATCACATCTCATGCTATAGGAAGGGTCTCAGGTTTGGTATAAGCATTGAGATATCACATCTCATGCTATAGGAAGGGTCTCAGGATTGGAATGGGAAGGAGTTGTATATGACATCTCATGCCGTAGGAAGGGTCTCAGGTTTGGTATAAGCATTGAGATATCACATCTCTGCTATCGCAAGGGTCTCTGGATTTGAATGGGAAGGAGTTGGATATCCCATCTCATGTTATAGGAAGAGTCTCAGGTTTGGTATTAGAAGCATTGAGATATCACATCTCATGCTATAGGAAGTGTCTCAGGATTGGAATGGGAAGGACTTGGATATCACATCTCATGCTATAGGGAGGCTCTCAAGTTTGATATTAGAAGCATTGAGATATCACATCTCATGCTATAGGAAGGGTCTCAGGATTGGAATGGGAAGGAGTTGGATATCACATCTCATGCTATAGGAAGGGTCTCAGGTTTGGTATAAGCAGTGAGATATCACATCGCATGCTGTAGGAAGGGTCTCAGGTTTGGTATTAGAAGCATTGAGATATCACATCTCATGCTATAGGAAGGATCTCAGGTTTGGTATTAGAAGTATTGAGATATCACATCTCATGCTATAGGAAGGGTCTCAGGATTGGAATGGGAAGGAGTTGGATATCACATATCATGCTAAAGGAAGGGTCTCAGGTTTGGTAGAAGCATTGAGAGATCACATCTCATGCTATAGGAAGGGTCTCAGGATTGGAATGGGAAGGACTTAGATATCACATAGCATGCTATAGGGAGGGTCTCAGTTTTGATATTAGAAGCATTGAGATATCACATCTCATGCTATCGGAAGTGTCTCAGGATTGGAATGGGAAGGAGCTGGATATCACATCTCATGCTAAAGGAAGAGTCTCAGGTTTGGAACGGGAAGGAGTTGGATATCACATCTTATGTTATAGGAAGGGTCTCAGGTTTGGTATAAGCATTGAGATATCACATCTCTGCTATCGGAAGTGTCTCAGGATTGGAAATGGAAGGAGTTGGATATCCCATCTCATGTTATAGGACGGGTCTCAGGTTTGTTATTAGAATCATTGAGATATCATATTGCATGCTGTAGTAAGGGTCTAAGGATTGGAATGGGAAGGACTTGGATATCACATCTCATGCTATAGATAGGCTCTCAGGTTTGGAAAGGGAAGGAGTTGGATATCACATTTCATGTTAGAGGAAGGATCTCAGGTTTGATATTAGAGGCATTGAGATATCACATCTCATGCTATAGGAAGGGTCTCAGGTTGGAATGGGAAGGAGTTGGATATCACATCTCATGTTAAAGGGAGGGTCTCAGAATTGGAAGGGGAAGGATTTGGATATCACATCTCATGTTATAGGAAGGATCTCAGGTTTGGTATTAGAAGCATTGAGATATCACATCTCATGCTATCGGAAGGATCTCAGGTTTGGTATTAGAAGCATTGAGATATCACATCTCATGCTATCAGAAGGGTCTCAGGATTGGAATGGGAAGGAGATGGATATCACATCTCATGCTAAAGGGAGGGTCTCAGGTTTGGAAGGGGAAGGATTTGGATATCACATCTCATGTTATCGGAAGGATCTCAGGTTTGGTATTAGAAGTATTGAGATATCACATATCATGCTATAGGAAGGGTCTCAGGATTGGAATGGGAAGGAGTTGGATATCACATCTCATGCTAAAGGAAGGGTCTCAGGTTTGGTAGAAGCATTGAGATATCACATCTCATGCTATAGGAAGTGTCTCAGGATTGGAATGGGAAGGAGCTGGATATCACATCTCATGCTAAAGGAAGGGTCTCAGGTTTGGAACGGGAAGGAGTTGGATATCCGATCTCATGTTATAGGAAGGGTCTAAGGTCTGGTATAAGCATTGAGATATCACATCTCTGCTATCGGAAGTGTCTCAGGATTGGAATGGGAAGGAGTTGGATATCCGATCTCATGCTATCGGAAGGATCTCAGGTTTGGTATTAGAAGCATTGAGATATCACATCTCATGCTATAGGAAGGGTCTCAGGATTGGAATGGGAAGGACTTAGATATCACATATCATGCTATAGGGAGGGTTTCCGTTTTGATATTAGAAGCATTGAGATATCACATCTCATGCTATCGGAAGTGTCTCAGGATTGGAATGGGAAGGAGCTGGATATCACATCTCATGCTAAAGGAAGGGTCTCAGGTTTGGAACGGGAAGGAGTTGGATATCCGATCTCATGTTATAGGAAGGGTCTAAGGTCTGGTATAAGCATTGAGATATCACATCTCTGCTATGGGAAGTGTCTCAGGATTGGAATGGGAAGGAGTTGGATATCCCATCTCATGTTATAGGAAGGGTCTCAGGTTTGGTATAAGCATTGAGATATCACATCTCATGCTATAGGAAGGGTCTCAGGTTGGAATGGGAAGGAGTTGGATATCACATCTCATGTTAAAGGGAGGGTCTCAGAATTGGAAGGGGAAGGATTTGGATATCACATCTCATGTTATAGGAAGGATCTCAGGTTTGGTATTAGAAGCATTGAGATATCACATCTCATGCTATCGGAAGGATCTCAGGTTTGGTATTAGAAGCATTGAGATATCACATCTCATGCTATCAGAAGGGTCTCAGGATTGGAATGGGAAGGAGTTGGATATCACATCTCATGCTAAAGGGAGGGTCTCAGGTTTGGAAGGGGAAGGATTTGGATATCACATCTCATGTTATCGGAAGGATTTCAGGTTTGGTATTAGAAGTATTGAGATATCACATCTCATGCTATAGGAAGGGTCTCAGGATTGGAATGGGAAGGAGTTGGATATCACATCTCATGCTAAAGGAAGGGTCTCAGGTTTGGTAGAAGCATTGAGATATCACATCTCATGCTATAGGAAGGGTCTCAGGATTGGAATGGGAAGGAGGTGGATATCACATCTCATGCTATAGGAAGGGTCTCAGGTTTGGAACGGGAAGGAGTTGGATATCCGATCTCATGTTATAGGAAGGGTCTAAGGTCTGGTATAAGCATTGAGATATCACATCTCTGCTATCGGAAGTGTCTCAGGATTGGAATGGGAAGGAGTTGGATATCCGATCTCATGCTATCGGAAGGATCTCAGGTTTGGTATTAGAAGCATTGAGATATCACATCTCATGCTATAGGAAGGGTCTCAGGATTGGAATGGGAAGGACTTAGATATCACATATCATGCTATAGGGAGGGTTTCCGTTTTGATATTAGAAGCATTGAGATATCACATCTCATGCTATCGGAAGTGTCTCAGGATTGGAATGGGAAGGAGCTGGATATCACATCTCATGCTAAAGGAAGGGTCTCAGGTTTGGAACGGGAAGGAGTTGGATATCCGATCTCATGTTATAGGAAGGGTCTAAGGTCTGGTATAAGCATTGAGATATCACATCTCTGCTATGGGAAGTGTCTCAGGATTGGAATGGGAAGGAGTTGGATATCCCATCTCATGTTATAGGAAGGGTCTCAGGTTTGGTATAAGCATTGAGATATCACATCTCATGCTATAGGAAGGGTCTCAGGTTGGAATGGGAAGGAGTTGGATATCACATCTCATCTTAAAGGGAGGGTCTCAGAATTGGAAGGGGAAGGATTTGGATATCACATCTCATGTTATAGGAAGGATCTCAGGTTTGGTATTAGAAGCATTGAGATATCACATCTCATGCTATCGGAAGGATCTCAGGTTTGGTATTAGAAGCATTGAGATATCACATCTCATGCTATCAGAAGGGTCTCAGGATTGGAATGGGAAGGAGTTGGATATCACATCTCATGCTAAAGGGAGGGTCTCAGGTTTGGAAGGGGAAGGATTTGGATATCACATCTCATGTTATCGGAAGGATTTCAGGTTTGGTATTAGAAGTATTGAGATATCACATCTCATGCTATAGGAAGGGTCTCAGGATTGGAATGGGAAGGAGTTGGATATCACATCTCATGCTAAAGGAAGGGTCTCAGGTTTGGTAGAAGCATTGAGATATCACATCTCATGCTATAGGAAGGGTCTCAGGATTGGAATGGGAAGGAGGTGGATATCACATCTCATGCTATAGGAAGGGTCTCAGGTTTGGTATAAGCATTGAGATATCACATCTCATGCTATAGGAAGGGTCTCAGGATTGGAATGGGAAGGAGCTGGATATCACATCTCATGCTAAAGGAAGGGTCTCAGGTTTGGAACGGGAAGGAGTTGGATATCCGATCTCATGTTATAGGAAGGGTCTAAGGTCTGGTATAAGCATTGAGATATCACATCTCTGCTATCGGAAGTGTCTCAGGATTGGAATGGGAAGGAGTTGGATATCCCATCTCATGTTATAGGAAGGGTCTCAGGTTTGGTATAAGCATTGAGATATCACATCTCATGCTATAGGAAGGGTCTCAGGATTGGAATGGGAAGTAGTTGGATATCACATCTCATGCTATAGGAAGGGTCTCAGGTTTGGTATAAGCATTGAGATATCACATCTCATGCTATAGGAAGGGTCTCAGGATTGGAATGGGAAGGAGTTGTATATGACATCTCATGCCGTAGGAAGGGTCTCAGGTTTGGTATAAGCATTGAGATATCACATCTCTGCTATCGCAAGGGTCTCTGGATTTGAATGGGAAGGAGTTGGATATCCCATCTCATGTTATAGGAAGAGTCTCAGGTTTGGTATTAGAAGCATTGAGATATCACATCTCATGCTATAGGAAGTGTCTCAGGATTGGAATGGGAAGGACTTGGATATCACATCTCATGCTATAGGGAGGCTCTCAAGTTTGATATTAGAAGCATTGAGATATCACATCTCATGCTATAGGAAGGGTCTCAGGATTGGAATGGGAAGGAGTTGGATATCACATCTCATGCTATAGGAAGGGTCTCAGGTTTGGTATAAGCAGTGAGATATCACATCGCATGCTGTAGGAAGGGTCTCAGGTTTGGTATTAGAAGCATTGAGATATCACATCTCATGCTATAGGAAGGATCTCAGGTTTGGTATTAGAAGTATTGAGATATCACATCTCATGCTATAGGAAGGGTCTCAGGATTGGAATGGGAAGGAGTTGGATATCACATATCATGCTAAAGGAAGGGTCTCAGGTTTGGTAGAAGCATTGAGATATCACATCTCATGCTATAGGAAGGGTCTCAGGATTGGAATGGGAAGGACTTAGATATCACATATCATGCTATAGGGAGGGTCTCAGTTTTGATATTAGAAGCATTGAGATATCACATCTCATGCTATCGGAAGTGTCTCAGGATTGGAATGGGAAGGAGCTGGATATCACATCTCATGCTGAAGGAAGAGTCTCAGGTTTGGAACGGGAAGGAGTTGGATATCACATCTTATGTTATAGGAAGGGTCTCAGGTTTGGTATAAGCATTGAGATATCACATCTCTGCTATCGGAAGTGTCTCAGGATTGGAAATGGAAGGAGTTGGATATCCCATCTCATGTTATAGGACGGGTCTCAGGTTTGTTATTAGAATCATTGAGATATCATATTGCATGCTGTAGGAAGGGTCTAAGGATTGGAATGGGAAGGACTTGGATATCACATCTCATGCTATAGATAGGCTCTCAGGTTTGGAAAGGGAAGGAGTTGGATATCACATTTCATGTTAGAGGAAGGATCTCAGGTTTGGTATTAGAGGCATTGAGATATCACATCTCATGCTATAGGAAGGGTCTCAGGTTGGAATGGGAAGGAGTTGGATATCGCATCTCATGTTAAAGGGAGGGTCTCAGAATTGGAAGGGGAAGGATTTGGATATCACATCTCATGTTATAGGAAGGATCTCAGGTTTGGTATTAGAAGCATTGAGATATCAAATCTCATGCTATCGGAAGGATCTCAGGTTTGGTATTAGAAGCATTGAGATATCACATCTCATGCTATCAGAAGGTTCTCAGGATTGGAATGGGAAGGAGATGGATATCACATCTCATGCTAAAGGGAGGGTCTCAGGTTTGGAAGGGGAAGGATTTGGATATCACATCTCATGTTATCGGAAGGATCTCAGGTTTGGTATTAGAAGTATTGAGATATCACATCTCATGCTATAGGAAGGGTCTCAGGATTGGAATGGGAAGGAGTTGGATATCACATCTCATGCTAAAGGAAGGGTCTCAGGTTTGGTAGAAGCATTGAGATATCACATCTCATGCTATAGGAAGTGTCTCAGGATTGGAATGGGAAGGAGCTGGATATCACATCTCATGCTAAAGGAAGGGTCTCAGGTTTGGAACGGGAAGGAGTTGGATATCCGATCTCATGTTATAGGAAGGGTCTAAGGTCTGGTATAAGCATTGAGATATCACATCTCATGCTATAGGAAGGGTCTCAGGTTGGAATGGGAAGGAGTTGGATATCACATCTCATGTTAAAGGGAGGGTCTCAGAATTGGAAGGGGAAGGATTTGGATATCACATCTCATGTTATAGGAAGGATCTCAGGTTTGGTATTAGAAGCATTGAGATATCACATCTCATGCTATCGGAAGGATCTCAGGTTTGGTATTAGAAGCATTGAGATATCACATCTCATGCTATCAGAAGGGTCTCAGGATTGGAATGGGAAGGAGTTGGATATCACATCTCATGCTAAAGGGAGGGTCTCAGGTTTGGAAGGGGAAGGATTTGGATATCACATCTCATGTTATCGGAAGGATTTCAGGTTTGGTATTAGAAGTATTGAGATATCACATCTCATGCTATAGGAAGGGTCTCAGGATTGGAATGGGAAGGAGTTGGATATCACATCTCATGCTAAAGGAAGGGTCTCAGGTTTGGTAGAAGCATTGAGATATCACATCTCATGCTATAGGAAGGGTCTCAGGATTGGAATGGGAAGGAGTTGGATATCACATCTCATGCTAAAGGGAGGGTCTCAGGTTTGGAAGGGGAAGGATTTGGATATCACATCTCATGTTATCGGAAGGATTTCAGGTTTGGTATTAGAAGTATTGAGATATCACATCTCATGCTATAGGAAGGGTCTCAGGATTGGAATGGGAAGGAGTTGGATATCACATCTCATGCTAAAGGAAGGGTCTCAGGTTTGGTAGAAGCATTGAGATATCACATCTCTGCTATCGGAAGTGTCTCAGGATTGGAATGGGAAGGAGTTGGATATCCGATCTCATGCTATCGGAAGGATCTCAGGTTTGGTATTAGAAGCATTGAGATATCACATCTCATGCTATAGGAAGGGTCTCAGGATTGGAATGGGAAGGACTTAGATATCACATATCATGCTATAGGGAGGGTTTCCGTTTTGATATTAGAAGCATTGAGATATCACATCTCATGCTATCGGAAGTGTCTCAGGATTGGAATGGGAAGGAGCTGGATATCACATCTCATGCTAAAGGAAGGGTCTCAGGTTTGGAACGGGAAGGAGTTGGATATCCGATCTCATGTTATAGGAAGGGTCTAAGGTCTGGTATAAGCATTGAGATATCACATCTCTGCTATGGGAAGTGTCTCAGGATTGGAATGGGAAGGAGTTGGATATCCCATCTCATGTTATAGGACGGGTCTCAGGTTTGGTATAAGCATTGAGATATCACATCTCATGCTATAGGAAGGGTCTCAGGTTGGAATGGGAAGGAGTTGGATATCACATCTCATGTTAAAGGGAGGGTCTCAGAATTGGAAGGGGAAGGATTTGGATATCACATCTCATGTTATAGGAAGGATCTCAGGTTTGGTATTAGAAGCATTGAGATATCACATCTCATGCTATCGGAAGGATCTCAGGTTTGGTATTAGAAGCATTGAGATATCACATCTCATGCTATCAGAAGGGTCTCAGGATTGGAATGGGAAGGAGTTGGATATCACATCTCATGCTAAAGGGAGGGTCTCAGGTTTGGAAGGGGAAGGATTTGGATATCACATCTCATGTTATCGGAAGGATTTCAGGTTTGGTATTAGAAGTATTGAGATATCACATCTCATGCTATAGGAAGGGTCTCAGGATTGGAATGGGAAGGAGTTGGATATCACATCTCATGCTAAAGGAAGGGTCTCAGGTTTGGTAGAAGCATTGAGATATCACATCTCATGCTATAGGAAGGGTCTCAGGATTGGAATGGGAAGGAGGTGGATATCACATCTCATGCTATAGGAAGGGTCTCAGGTTTGGTATAAGCATTGAGATATCACATCTCATGCTATAGGAAGGGTCTCAGGATTGGAATGGGAAGGAGCTGGATATCACATCTCATGCTAAAGGAAGGGTCTCAGGTTTGGAACGGGAAGGAGTTGGATATCCGATCTCATGTTATAGGAAGGGTCTAAGGTCTGGTATAAGCATTGAGATATCACATCTCTGCTATCGGAAGTGTCTCAGGATTGGAATGGGAAGGAGTTGGATATCCCATCTCATGTTATAGGAAGGGTCTCAGGTTTGGTATAAGCATTGAGATATCACATCTCATGCTATAGGAAGGGTCTCAGGATTGGAATGGGAAGTAGTTGGATATCACATCTCATGCTATAGGAAGGGTCTCAGGTTTGGTATAAGCATTGAGATATCACATCTCATGCTATAGGAAGGGTCTCAGGATTGGAATGGGAAGGAGTTGTATATGACATCTCATGCCGTAGGAATGGTCTCAGGTTTGGTATAAGCATTGAGATATCACATCTCATGCTATAGGAAGGGTCTCAGGATTGGAATGGGAAGGAGTTGGATATCACATCTCATGCTATAGGAAGGGTCTCAGGTTTGGTATAAGCATTGAGATATCACATCTCATGCTATAGGAAGGGTCTCAGGATTGGAATGGGAAGGAGTTGTATATGACATCTCATGCCGTAGGAAGGGTCTCAGGTTTGGTATAAGCATTGAGATATCACATCTCTGCTATCGCAAGGGTCTCTGGATTTGAATGGGAAGGAGTTGGATATCCCATCTCATGTTATAGGAAGAGTCTCAGGTTTGGTATTAGAAGCATTGAGATATCACATCTCATGCTATAGGAAGTGTCTCAGGATTGGAATGGGAAGGACTTGGATATCACATCTCATGCTATAGGGAGGCTCTCAAGTTTGATATTAGAAGCATTGAGATATCACATCTCATGCTATAGGAAGGGTCTCAGGATTGGAATGGGAAGGAGTTGGATATCACATCTCATGCTATAGGAAGGGTCTCAGGTTTGGTATAAGCAGTGAGATATCACATCGCATGCTGTAGGAAGGGTCTCAGGTTTGGTATTAGAAGCATTGAAATATCACATCTCATGCTATAGGAAGGATCTCAGGTTTGGTATTAGAAGTATTGAGATATCACATCTCATGCTATAGGAAGGGTCTCAGGATTGGAATGGGAAGGAGTTGGATATCACATATCATGCTAAAGGAAGGGTCTCAGGTTTGGTAGAAGCATTGAGATATCACATCTCATGCTATAGGAAGGGTCTCAGGATTGGAATGGGAAGGACTTAGATATCACATATCATGCTATAGGGAGGGTCTCAGTTTTGATATTAGAAGCATTGAGATATCACATCTCATGCTATCGGAAGTGTCTCAGGATTGGAATGGGAAGGAGCTGGATATCACATCTCATGCTAAAGGAAGAGTCTCAGGTTTGGAACGGGAAGGAGTTGGATATCACATCTTATGTTATAGGAAGGGTCTCAGGTTTGGTATAAGCATTGAGATATCACATCTCTGCTATCGGAAGTGTCTCAGGATTGGAAATGGAAGGAGTTGGATATCCCATCTCATGTTATAGGACGGGTCTCAGGTTTGTTATTAGAATCATTGAGATATCATATTGCATGCTGTAGGAAGGGTCTAAGGATTGGAATGGGAAGGACTTGGATATCACATCTCATGCTATAGATAGGCTCTCAGGTTTGGAAAGGGAAGGAGTTGGATATCACATTTCATGTTAGAGGAAGGATCTCAGGTTTGGTATTAGAGGCATTGAGATATCACATCTCATGCTATAGGAAGGGTCTCAGGTTGGAATGGGAAGGAGTTGGATATCACATCTCATGTTAAAGGGAGGGTCTCAGAATTGGAAGGGGAAGGATTTGGGTATCACATCTCATGTTATAGGAAGGATCTCAGGTTTGGTATTAGAAGCATTGAGATATCACATCTCATGCTATCGGAAGGATCTCAGGTTTGGTATTAGAAGCATTGAGATATCACATCTCATGCTATCAGAAGGTTCTCAGGATTGGAATGGGAAGGAGATGGATATCACATCTCATGCTAAAGGGAGGGTCTCAGGTTTGGAAGGGGAAGGATTTGGATATCACATCTCATGTTATCGGAAGGATCTCAGGTTTGGTATTAGAAGTATTGAGATATCACATCTCATGCTATAGGAAGGGTCTCAGGATTGGAATGGGAAGGAGTTGGATATCACATCTCATGCTAAAGGAAGGGTCTCAGGTTTGGTAGAAGCATTGAGATATCACATCTCATGCTATAGGAAGTGTCTCAGGATTGGAATGGGAAGGAGCTGGATATCACATCTCATGCTAAAGGAAGGGTCTCAGGTTTGGAACGGGAAGGAGTTGGATATCCGATCTCATGTTATAGGAAGGGTCTAAGGTCTGGTATAAGCATTGAGATATCACATCTCTGCTATCGGAAGTGTCTCAGGATTGGAATGGGAAGGAGTTGGATATCCGATCTCATGCTATCGGAAGGATCTCAGGTTTGGTATTAGAAGCATTGAGATATCACATCTCATGCTATAGGAAGGGTCTCAGGATTGGAATGGGAAGGACTTAGATATCACATATCATGCTATAGGGAGGGTTTCCGTTTTGAAATTAGAAGCATTGAGATATCACATCTCATGCTATCGGAAGTGTCTCAGGATTGGAATGGGAAGGAGCTGGATATCACATCTCATGCTAAAGGAAGGGTCTCAGGTTTGGAATGGGAAGGAGTTGGATATCCGATCTCATGTTATAGGAAGGGTCTAAGGTCTGGTATAAGCATTGAGATATCACATCTCTGCTATGGGAAGTGTCTCAGGATTGGAATGGGAAGGAGTTGGATATCCCATCTCATGTTATAGGAAGGGTCTCAGGTTTGGTATAAGCATTGAGATATCACATCTCATGCTATAGGAAGGGTCTCAGGTTGGAATGGGAAGGAGTTGGATATCACATCTCATGTTAAAGGGAGGGTCTCAGAATTGGAAGGGGAAGGATTTGGATATCACATCTCATGTTATAGGAAGGATCTCAGGTTTGGTATTAGAAGCATTGAGATATCACATCTCATGCTATCGGAAGGATCTCAGGTTTGGTATTAGAAGCATTGAGATATCACATCTCATGCTATCAGAAGGGTCTCAGGATTGGAATGGGAAGGAGTTGGATATCACATCTCATGCTAAAGGGAGGGTCTCAGGTTTGGAAGGGGAAGGATTTGGATATCACATCTCATGTTATCGGAAGGATTTCAGGTTTGGTATTAGAAGTATTGAGATATCACATCTCATGCTATAGGAAGGGTCTCAGGATTGGAATGGGAAGGAGTTGGATATCACATCTCATGCTAAAGGAAGGGTCTCAGGTTTGGTAGAAGCATTGAGATATCACATCTCATGCTATAGGAAGGGTCTCAGGATTGGAATGGGAAGGACTTAGATATCACATATCATGCTATAGGGAGGGTTTCTGTTTTGATATTAGAAGCATTGAGATATCACATCTCATGCTAAAGGGAGGGTCTCAGGATTGGAATGGGAAGGAGCTGGATATCACATCTCATGCTAAAGGAAGGGTCTCAGGTTTGGAACGGGAAGGAGTTGGATATCCGATCTCATGTTATAGGAAGGGTCTAAGGTCTGGTATAAGCATTGAGATATCACATCTCTGCTATCGGAAGTGTCTCAGGATTGGAATGGGAAGGAGTTGGATATCCCATCTCATGTTATAGGAAGGGTCTCAGGTTTGGTATAAGCATTGAGATATCACATCTCATGCTATAGGAAGGGTCTCAGGATTGGAATGGGAAGGAGTTGGATATCACATCTCATGCTATAGGAAGGGTCTCAGGTTTGGTATAAGCATTGAGATATCACATCTCATGCTATAGGAAGGGTCTCAGGATTGGAATGGGAAGGAGTTGTATATGACATCTCATGCCGTAGGAAGGGTCTCAGGTTTGGTATAAGCATTGAGATATCACATCTCATGCTATAGGAAGGGTCTCAGGATTGGAATGGGAAGGAGTTGGATATCACATCTCATGCTATAGGAAGGGTCTCAGGTTTGGTATAAGCATTGAGATATCACATCTCTGCTATCGGAAGGGTCTCAGGATTGGAATGGGAAGGAGTTGGATATCCCATCTCATGTTATAGGAAGAGTCTCAGGTTTGGTATTAGAAGCATTGAGATATCACATCTCATGCTATAGGAAGTGTCTCAGGATTGGAATGGGAAGGACTTGGATATCACATCTCATGCTATAGGGAGGCTCTCAAGTTTGATATTAGAAGCATTGAGATATCACATCTCATGCTATAGGAAGGGTCTCAGGATTGGAATGGGAAGGAGTTGGATATCACATCTCATGCTATAGGAAGGGTCTCAGGTTTGGTATAAGCAGTGAGATATCACATCGCATGCTGTAGGAAGGGTCTCAGGTTTGGTATTAGAAGCATTGAGATATCACATCTCATGCTATAGGAAGGATCTCAGGTTTGGTATTAGAAGTATTGAGATATCACATCTCATGCTATAGGAAGGGTCTCAGGATTGGAATGGGAAGGAGTTGGATATCACATCTCATGCTAAAGGAAGGGTCTCAGGTTTGGTAGAAGCATTGAGATATCACATCTCATGCTATAGGAAGGGTCTCAGGATTGGAATGGGAAGGACTTAGATATCACATATCATGCTATAGGGAGGGTCTCAGTTTTGATATTAGAAGCATTGAGATATCACATCTCATGCTATCGGAAGTGTCTCACGATTGGAATGGGAAGGAGCTGGATATCACATCTCATGCTAAAGGAAGAGTCTCAGGATTGGAACGGGAAGGAGTTGGATATCACATCTCATGTTATAGGAAGGGTCTCAGGTTTGGTATAAGCATTGAGATATCACATCTCTGCTATCGGAAGTGTCTCAGGATTGGAAATGGAAGGAGTTGGATATCCCATCTCATGTTATAGGACGGGTCTCAGGTTTGTTATTAGAATCATTGAGATATCATATTGCATGCTGTAGGAAGGGTCTAAGGATTGGAATGGAAAGGACTTGGATATCACATCTCATGCTATAGATAGGCTCTCAGGTTTGGAAAGGGAAGGAGTTGGATATCACATTTCATGTTAGAGGAAGGATCTCAGGTTTGGTATTAGAGGCATTGAGATATCATATTGCATGCTGTAGGAAGGGTCTAAGGATTGGAATGGGAAGGACTTGGATATCACATCTCATGCTATAGGAAGGGTCTCAGGTTGGAATGGGAAGGAGTTGGATATCACATCTCATGTTAAAGGGAGGGTCTCAGAATTGGAAGGGGAAGGATTTGGATATCACATCTCATGTTATAGGAAGGATCTCAGGTTTGGTATTAGAAGCATTGAGATATCACATCTCATGCTATAGGAAGGATCTCAGGTTTGGTATTAGAAGTATTGAGATATCACATCTCATGCTATAGGAAGGGTCTCCGGATTGGAATGGGAAGGAGTTGGATATCACATCTCATGCTAAAGGAAGGGTCTCAGGTTTGGTAGAAGCATTGAGATATCACATCTCATGCTATAGGAAGGGTCTCAGGATTGGAATGGGAAGGACTTAGATATCACATATCATGCTATAGGGAGGGTCTCAGTTTTGATATTAGAAGCATTGAGATATCACATCTCATGCTATCGGAAGTGTCTCACGATTGGAATGGGAAGGAGCTGGATATCACATCTCATGCTAAAGGAAGAGTCTCAGGTTTGGTATAAGCATTGAGATATCACATCTCTGCTATCGGAAGTGTCTCAGGATTGGAAATGGAAGGAGTTGGATATCCCATCTCATGTTATAGGACGGGTCTCAGGTTTGTTATTAGAATCATTGAGATATCATATTGCATGCTGTAGGAAGGGTCTAAGGATTAGAATGGAAAGGACTTGGATATCACATCTCATGCTATAGATAGGCTCTCAGGTTTGGAAAGGGAAGGAGTTGGATATCACATTTCATGTTAGAGGAAGGATCTCAGGTTTGGTATTAGAGGCATTGAGATATCATATTGCATGCTGTAGGAAGGGTCTAAGGATTGGAATGGGAAGGACTTGGATATCACATCTCATGCTATAGGAAGGGTCTCACGTTGGAATGGGAAGGAGTTGGATATCACATCTCATGTTAAAGGGAGGGTCTCAGAATTGGAAGGGGAAGGATTTGGATATCACATCTCATGTTATAGGAAGGATCTCAGGTTTGGTATTAGAAGCATTGAGATATCACATCTCATGCTATCGGAAGGATCTCAGGTTTGGTATTAGAAGCATTGAGATATCACATCTCATGCTATCAGAAGGGTCTCAGGATTGGAATGGGAAGGAGATGGATATCACATATGCTAAAGGGAGGGTCTCAGGTTTGGAAGGGGAAGGATTTGGATATCACATCTCATGTTATCGGAAAGGATCTCAGGTTTGGTATTAGAAGTATTGAGATATCACATCTCATGCTATAGGAAGGGTCTCAGGATTGGAATGGGAAGGAGTTGGATATCACATCTCATGCTAAAGGAAGGGTCTCAGGTTTGGTAGAAGCATTGAGATATCACATCTCATGCTATAGGAAGTGTCTCAGGATTGGAATGGGAAGGAGCTGGATATCACATCTCATGCTAAAGGAAGGGTCTCAGGTTTGGAACGGGAAGGAGTTGGATATCCGATCTCATGTTATAGGAAGGGTCTAAGGTCTGGTATAAGCATTGAGATATCACATCTCTGCTATCGGAAGTGTCTCAGGATTGGAATGGGAAGGAGTTGGATATCCGATCTCATGCTATCGGAAGGATCTCAGGTTTGGTATTAGAAGCATTGAGATATCACATCTCATGCTATAGGAAGGGTCTCAGGATTGGAATGGGAAGGACTTAGATATCACATATCATGCGATAGGGAGGGTATCCGTTTTGATATTAGAAGCATTGAGATATCACATCTCATGCTATCGGAAGTGTCTCAGGATTGGAATGGGAAGGAGCTGGATATCACATCTCATGCTAAAGGAAGGGTCTCAGGTTTGGAACGGGAAGGAGTTGGATATCCGATCTCATGTTATAGGAAGGGTCTAAGGTCTGGTATAAGCATTGAGATATCACATCTCTGCTATCGGAAGTGTCTCAGGATTGGAATGGGAAGGAGTTGGATATCCCATCTCATGTTATAGGAAGGGTCTCAGGTTTGGTATAAGCATTGAGATATCACATCTCATGCTATAGGAAGGGTCTCAGGATTGGAATGGGAAGGAGTTGGATATCACATCTCATGCTATAGGAAGGGTCTCAGGTTTGGTATAAGCATTGAGATATCACATCTCATGCTATAGGAAGGGTCTCAGGATTGGAATGGGAAGGAGTTGTATATGACATCTCATGCCGTAGGAAGGGTCTCAGGTTTGGTATAAGCATTGAGATATCACATCTCATGCTATACTAAGGGTCTCAGGATTGGAATGGGAAGGAGTTGGATATCACATCTCATGCTATAGGAAGGGTCTCAGGTTTGGTATAAGCATTGAGATATCACATCTCATGCTATAGGAAGGGTCTCAGGATTGGAATGGGAAGGAGTTGTATATGACATCTCATGCCGTAGGAAGGGTCTCAGGTTTGGTATAAGCATTGAGATATCACATCTCTGCTATCGGAAGGGTCTCAGGATTGGAATGGGAAGGAGTTGGATATCCCATCTCATGTTATAGGAAGAGTCTCAGGTTTGGTATTAGAAGCATTGAGATATCACATCTCATGCTATAGGAAGTGTCTCAGGATTGGAATGGGAAGGACTTGGATATCACATCTCATGCTATAGGGAGGCTCTCAAGTTTGATATTAGAAGCATTGAGATATCACATCTCATGCTATAGGAAGGGTCTCAGGATTGGAATGGGAAGGAGTTAGATATCACATTTCATGCTATACGAAGGGTCTCAGGTTTGGTATAAGCAGTGAGATATCACATCTCATGCTATAGGAAGTGTCTCAGGATTGGAATGGGAAGGAGTTGGATATCACATCTCATGTTATAGGAAGGATCTCAGGTTTGGTATAAGATTTGAGATATCACATCTCTGCTATCGGAAGGGTCTCAGGATTGGAATGGGAAGGAGTTGGATATTCCAATCTCATGTTATAGGAAGGGTCTCAGGTTTGGTATTAGAAGCATTGAGATATCACATCTCATGCTATCGGAAGGATCTCAGGTTTGGTATTAGAAGCATTGAGATATCACATCTCATGCTATCAGAAGGGTCTCAGGATTGGAATGGGAAGGAGATGGATATCACATCTCATGCTAAAGGGAGGGTCTCAGGTTTGGAAGGGGAAGGATTTGGATATCACATCTCATGTTATCGGAAGGATCTCAGGTTTGGTATTAGAAGTATTGAGATATCACATCTCATGCTATAGGAAGGGTCTCAGGATTGGAATGGGAAGGAGTTGGATATCACATCTCATGCTAAAGGAAGGGTCTCAGGTTTGGTAGAAGCATTGAGATATCACATCTCATGCTATAGGAAGGGTCTCAGGATTGGAATGGGAAGGACTTAGATATCACATATCATGCTATAGGGAGGGTTTCCGTTTTGATATTAGAAGCATTGAGATATCACATCTCATGCTATCGGAAGTGTCTCAGGATTGGAATGGGAAGGAGCTGGATATCACATCTCATGCTAAAGGAAGGGTCTCAGGTTTGGAACTGGAAGGAGTTGGATATCCGATCTCATGTTATAGGAAGGGTCTAAGGTCTGGTATAAGCATTGAGATATCACATCTCTGCTATCGGAAGTGTCTCAGGATTGGAATGGGAAGGAGTTGGATATCCCATCTCATGTTATAGGAAGGGTCTCAGGTTTGGTATAAGCATTGAGATATCACATCTCATGCTATAGGAAGGGTCTCAGGATTGGAATGGGAAGGAGTTGGATATCACATCTCATGCTATAGGAAGGGTCTCAGGTTTGGTATAAGCATTGAGATATCACATCTCATGCTATAGGAAGGGTCTCAGGATTGGAATGGGAAGGAGTTGTATATGACATCTCATGCCGTAGGAAGGGCCTCAGGTTTGGTATAAGCATTGAGATATCACATCTCATGCTATAGGAAGGGTCTCAGGATTGGAATGGGAAGGAGTTGGATATCACATCTCATGCTATAGGAAGGGTCTCAGGTTTGGTATAAGCATTGAGATATCACATCTCATGCTATAGGAAGGGTCTCAGGATTGGAATGGGAAGGAGTTGTATATGACATCTCATGCCATAGGAAGGGTCTCAGGTTTGGTATAAGCTTTGAGATATCACATCTCTGCTATCGGAAGGGTCTCAGGATTGGAATGGGAAGGAGTTGGATATCCCATCTCATGTTATAGGAAGAGTCTCAGGTTTGGTATTAGAAGCATTGAGATATCACATCTCATGCTATAGGAAGGTTCTCAGGATTGGAATGGGAAGGAGTTAGATATCACATCTCATGCTATAGGAAGGGTCTCAGGTTTGGTATAAGCAGTGAGATATCACATCTCATGCTATAGGAAGTGTCTCAGGATTGGAATGGGAAGGAGTTGGATATCACATCTCATGTTATAGGAAGGATCTCAGGTTTGGTATAAGAATTGAGATATCACATCTCTGCTATCGGAAGGGTCTCAGGATTGGAATGGGAAGGAGTTGGATATTCCAATCTCATGTTATAGGAAGGGTCTCAGGTTTGGTATTAGAAGCATTGAGATATCACATCTCATGCTATCGGAAGGATCTCAGGTTTGGTATTAGAAGCATTGAGATATCACATCTCATGCTATCAGAAGGGTCTCAGGATTGGAATGGGAAGGAGATGGATATCACATCTCATGCTAAAGGGAGGGTCTCAGGTTTGGAAGGGGAAGGATTTGGATATCACATCTCATGTTATCGGAAGGATCTCAGGTTTGGTATTAGAAGTATTGAGATATCACATCTCATGCTATAGGAAGGGTCTCAGGATTGGAATGGGAAGGAGTTGGATATCACATCTCATGCTAAAGGAAGGGTCTCAGGTTTGGTAGAAGCATTGAGATATCACATCTCATGCTATAGGAAGGGTCTCAGGATTGGAATGGGAAGGACTTAGATATCACATATCATGCTATAGGGAGGGTTTCCGTTTTGATATTAGAAGCATTGAGATATCACATCTCATGCTATCGGAAGTGTCTCAGGATTGGAATGGGAAGGAGCTGGATATCACATCTCATGCTAAAGGAAGGGTCTCAGGTTTGGAACTGGAAGGAGTTGGATATCCGATCTCATGTTATAGGAAGGGTCTAAGGTCTGGTATAAGCATTGAGATATCACATCTCTGCTATCGGAAGTGTCTCAGGATTGGAATGGGAAGGAGTTGGATATCCCATCTCATGTTATAGGAAGGGTCTCAGGTTTGGTATAAGCATTGAGATATCACATCTCATGCTATAGGAAGGGTCTCAGGATTGGAATGGGAAGGAGTTGGATATCACATCTCATGCTATAGGAAGGGTCTCAGGTTTGGTATAAGCATTGAGATATCACATCTCATGCTATAGGAAGGGTCTCAGGATTGGAATGGGAAGGAGTTGTATATGACATCTCATGCCGTAAGAAGGGTCTCAGGTTTGGTATAAGCATTGAGATATCACATCTCATGCTATAGGAAGGGTCTCAGGTTTGGTATAAGCATTGAGATATCACATCTCATGCTATAGGAAGGGTCTCAGGATTGGAATGGGAAGGAGTTGTATATGACATCTCATGCCGTAGGAAGGGTCTCAGGTTTGGTATAAGCATTGAGATATCACATCTCTGCTATCGGAAGGGTCTCAGGATTGGAATGGGAAGGAGTTGGATATCCCATCTCATGTTATAGGAAGAGTCTCAGGTTTGGTATTAGAAGCATTGAGATATCACATCTCATGCTATAGGAAGTGTCTCAGGATTGGAATGGGAAGGACTTGGATATCACATCTCATGCTATAGGGAGGCTCTCAAGTTTGATATTAGAAGCATTGAGATATCACATCTCATGCTATAGGAAGGGTCTCAGGATTGGAATGGGAAGGAGTTGGATATCACATCTCATGCTATTGGAAGGGTCTCAGGTTTGGTATAAGCAGTGAGATATCACATCTCATGCTATAGGAAGTGTCTCAGGATTGGAATGGGAAGGAGTTGGATATCACATCTCATGTTATAGGAAGGATCTCAGGTTTGGTATAAGAATTGAGATATCACATCTCTGCTATCGGAAGGGTCTCAGGATTGGAATGGGAAGGAGTTGGATATTCCAATCTCATGTTATAGGAAGGGTCTCAGGTTTGGTATTAGAAGCATTGAGATATCACATCTCATGCTATCGGAAGGATCTCAGGTTTGGTATTAGAAGCATTGAGATATCACATCTCATGCTATCAGAAGGGTCTCAGGATTGGAATGGGAAGGAGATGGATATCACATCTCATGCTAAAGGGAGGGTCTCAGGTTTGGAAGGGGAAGGATTTGGATATCACATCTCATGTTATCGGAAGGATCTCAGGTTTGGTATTAGAAGTATTGAGATATCACATCTCATGCTATAGGAAGGGTCTCAGGATTGGAATGGGAAGGAGTTGGATATCACATCTCATGCTAAAGGAAGGGTCTCAGGTTTGGTAGAAGCATTGAGATATCACATCTCATGCTATAGGAAGGGTCTCAGGATTGGAATGGGAAGGACTTAGATATCACATATCATGCTATAGGGAGGGTTTCCGTTTTGATATTAGAAGCATTGAGATATCACATCTCATGCTATCGGAAGTGTCTCAGGATTGGAATGGGAAGGAGCTGGATATCACATCTCATGCTAAAGGAAGGGTCTCAGGTTTGGAACGGGAAGGAGTTGGATATCCGATCTCATGTTATAGGAAGGGTCTAAGGTCTGGTATAAGCATTGAGATATCACATCTCTGCTATCGGAAGTGTCTCAGGATTGGAATGGGAAGGAGTTGGATATCCCATCTCATGTTATAGGAAGGGTCTCAGGTTTGGTATAAGCATTGAGATATCACATCTCATGCTATAGGAAGGGTCTCAGGATTGGAATGGGAAGGAGTTGGATATCACATCTCATGCTATAGGAAGGGTCTCAGGTTTGGTATAAGCATTGAGATATCACATCTCATGCTATAGGAAGGGTCTCAGGATTGGAATGGGAAGGAGTTGTATATGACATCTCATGCCGTAGGAAGGGTCTCAGGTTTGGTATAAGCATTGAGATATCACATCTCATGCTATAGGAAGGGTCTCAGGATTGGAATGGGAAGGAGTTGGATATCACATCTCATGCTATAGGAAGGGTCTCAGGTTTGGTATAAGCATTGAGATATCACATCTCATGCTATAGGAAGGGTCTCAGGATTGGAATGGGAAGGAGTTGTATATGACATCTCATGCCGTAGGAAGGGTCTCAGGTTTGGTATAAGCATTGAGATATCACATCTCTGCTATCGGAAGGGTCTCAGGATTGGAATGGGAAGGAGTTGGATATCCCATCTCATGTTATAGGAAGAGTCTCAGGTTTGGTATTAGAAGCATTGAGATATCACATCTCATGCTATAGGAAGTGTCTCAGGATTGGAATGGGAAGGACTTGGATATCACATCTCATGCTATAGGGAGGCTCTCAAGTTTGATATTAGAAGCATTGAGATATCACATCTCATGCTATAGGAAGGGTCTCAGGATTGGAATGGGAAGGAGTTGGATATCACATCTCATGCTATTGGAAGGGTCTCAGGTTTGGTATAAGCAGTGAGATATCACATCTCATGCTATAGGAAGTGTCTCAGGATTGGAATGGGAAGGAGTTGGATATCACATCTCATGTTATAGGAAGGATCTCAGGTTTGGTATAAGAATTGAGATATCACATCTCTGCTATCGGAAGGGTCTCAGGATTGGAATGGGAAGGAGTTGGATATTCCAATCTCATGTTATAGGAAGGGTCTCAGGTTTGGTATTAGAAGCATTGAGATATCACATCTCATGCTATAGGAAGGGTCTCAGGATTGGAATGGGAAGGACTTGGATATCACATCTCATGCTATAGGGAGGGTCTCAAGTTTGATATTAGAAGCATTGAGATATTACATCTCATGATATCGGAAGGGTCTCAGGATTGGAATGGGAAGGAGTTGGATATCACATCTCATGATAAAGGAAGGGTCTAAGGTTTGGAAGGGGAAGAATTTGGATATCACATCTCATGTTATAGGACGGGTCTCAGGTTTGGTATTAGAAGCATTGAGATATCAAGTCTCATGGTATAGAAAGGGGATCAGAATTGGAATGGGAAGGAGTTGGATGTCACAACTCAAGCTATAGGAAGGGTCTCAGGATTGGAATGGGAAGGACTTGGATATCACATCTCATGCTATAGGGAGGGTCTCAAGTTTGATATTAGAAGCATTGAGATATCACATCTCATGATATCGGAAGGGTCTCAGGATTGGAATGGGAAGGAGTTGGATATCACATCTCATGATAAAGGAAGGGTCTAAGGTTTGGAAGGGGAAGGATTTGGATATCACATCTCATGTTATAGGACGGGTCTCAGGTTTGGTATTAGAAGCATTGAGATATCAAGTCTCATGGTATAGGAAGGGGCTCAGAATTGGAATGGGAAGGAGTTGGATATCAAGTCTCATGGTATAGGAAGGGGCTCAGAATTGGAATGGGAAGGAGTTGGATATCACATCTCATGCTAAAGGGAGGGTCTCAGGTTTGGAAGGGGAAGGATTTGGATATCACATCTCATGTTATAGGAAGGATCTCAGGTTTGGTATTAGAAGCATTGAGATATCACATCTCATGCTATCGGAAGTATCTCAGGTTTGGTATTAGAGGCATTGAGATATCACATCTCATGCTATCTATCATAAGGGTCTCAGGATTGGAATGGGAAGGAGTTGGATATCACATCTCATGCTAAAGGGAGGGTCTCAGGTTTGGAAGGGGAAGGATTTGGATATCACATCACATGTTATAAGAAGGATCTCAGGTTTGGTATTAGAAGCATTGAGATATCACATCTCATGCTATCGGAAGGGTCTCAGGATTGGAATGGGAAGGAGTCGGATATCACATCTCATGCTATAGGAAGGCCCTCAGGTTTGGAAGGGGAAAGAGTTGGATATCACATTTCATGTTAGAGGTAGGATCTCAGGTTTGGTATTAGAGGCATTGAGATATCACATCTCATGCTATCAGAAGGGTCTCAGGATTGGAATGGGAAGGAGTTGGATATCACATCTCATGCTAAAGGGAGGGTCTCAGGTTTGGAAGGGGAAGGATTTGGATATCACATCTCATGTTATAGGAAGGATCTCAGGTTTGGTATTAGAAGCATTGAGATATCACATCTCATGCTATCGGAAGGATCTCAGGTTTGGTATTAGAGGCATTGAGATATCACATCTCATGCTAAAGGGAGGGTCTCAGGTTTGGAAGGGGAAGGATTTGGATATCACATCTCTTGTTATAGGAAGGATCACAGGTTTGGTATTAGAAGCATTGAGATATCACATCTCATGCTATCGGAAGGGTCTCAGGATTGGAATGGGAAGGAGTTGGATAACACATCTCATGCTAAAGGGAGGGTCTCAGGTTTGGAAGGGGAAGGATTTGGATATCACATCTCATGTTACAGGAAGGATCTCAGGTTTGGTATTAGAAGCATTGAGATATCACATCTCATGCTATCGGAAGTATCTCAGGTTTGGTATTAGAGGCATTGAGATATCACATCTCATGCTATCTATCATAAGGGTCTCAGGATTGGAATGGGAAGGAGTTGGATATCACATCTCATGCTAAAGGGAGGGTCTCAGGTTTGGAAGGGGAAGGATTTGGATATCACATCACATGTTATAAGAAGGATCTCAGGTTTGGTATTAGAAGCATTGGGATATCACATCTCATGCTATCGGAAGGGTCTCAGGATTGGAATGGGAAGGAGTCGGATATCACATCTCATGCTATAGGAAGGCTCTCAGGTTTGGAAGGGGAAAGAGTTGGATATCACATTTCATGTTAGAGGTAGGATCTCAGGTTTGGTATTAGAGGCATTGAGATATCACATCTCATGCTATCAGAAGGGTCTCAGGATTAGAATGGGAAGGAGTTGGATATCACATCTCATGCTAAAGGGAGGGTCTCAGGTTTGGAAGGGGAAGGATTTGGATATCACGTCTCATGTTATAGGAAGGATCTCAGGTTTGGTATTAGAAGCATTGAGATATCACATTTCATGCTATCGGAAGGATCTCAGGTTTGGTATTAGAGGCATTGAGATATCACATCTCATGCTAAAGGGAGGGTCTCAGGTTTGTAAGGGGAAGGATTTGGATATCACATCTCTTGTTATAGGAAGGATCACAGGTTTGGTATTAGAAGCATTGAGATATCACATCTCATGCTATCGGAAGGGTCTCAGGATTGGAATGGGACGGAGTTGGATATCACATCTCATGCTAAAGGGAGGGTCTCAGGTTTGGAAGGGGAAGGATGTGGATATCACATTTCATGTTAGAGGTAGGATCTCAGGTTTGGTATTGGAGGCATTGAGATATCACATCTCATGCTATCAGAAGGGTCTCAGGATGGGAATGGGAAGGAGTTGGATATCACATCTCATGCTAAAGGGAGGGTCTCAGGTTTGGAAGGGGTAGGATTTGGATATCACATCTCATGTTATCGGAAGTATTTCAGGTTTGGTATTAGAAGCATTGAGATATCACATCTCATGCTATAGGAAGGGTCTCAGGTTTGGTATTAGAAGCATTGAGATATCAAGTCTCATGGTATAGGAAGGGTCTCAGAATTGGAATGGGAAGGAGTTGGATATCTCAAGCTATAGGAAGGGTCTCAGGTTTGGAATGGGAAGGGGTTTGATATCACAACTCATGCCATAGTATGGGTCTCAGGTTTGGTAGAAACATTGGGATATCACATCTCATGCTATCGGAAGGGTATCAGGATTTGATTTGGAAGGAGTTGGATATCCCATCTCATGCTATAGGAAGGGTCTCAGGTTGGAATGGGAAGGAGTTGGATATCACATCTCATGTTATAGGAAGGGTCCCAGGATTGGAATGGGAAGGACTTGGATATCATATCTCATGCTATAGGAAGGCTCTCAGGTTTGGAAGGGGAAGGAGTTGGATATCACATTTCATGTTAGAGGAAGGATCTCAGGTTTGGTATTAGAGGCATTGAGATATCACCTCTTGTTATAGGAAGGGTCTCACATTTGGTACAAGCATTGAGATATCACATCTCATGCTATAGGAAGGGTCTCAGGATTGGAATGGGAAGGAGTTGTATATCACATCTCAAGCTATAGGAAGGGTCTCACGTTTGGTATAAGCATTGAGATATCACATCTCATGCTATAGGAAGGGTCTCAGGATTGGAATGGGAAGGTGTTGGATATCACATCTCATGTTATAGGAAAGATCTCAGGTTTGGTATTAGAAGCATTGCGACATCACATCTCATGTTATAGGAAGGGTCTCAGGATTGGAATGGGAAGAAGTTGGCTATCACATCTCATGCTATAGGAAGGGTCTCAGGTTTGGTATAAGCATTAAGATATCACATCTCATGCTATAGGAAGGGTCTCAGGATTGGAATGGGAAGGAGTTGTATATGACATCTCATGCCATAGGAAGGGTCTCAGGTTTGGAATAAGCATTGAGATATCACATCTCATGCTATAGGAAGGGTCTCAGGATTGGAATGGGACGGACTTGGATATCACATCTCATGCTATAGGGAGGGTCTCAGGTTTGGAAGGGGAAGGATTTGGATATCACATCGCATGTTATAGGAAGGATCTCAGGTTTGGTAAGGGAAGGAGTTGGATATCACATTTCATGTTAGAGGTAGGATCTCAGGTTTGGTATTAGAGGCATTGAGGTATCACATCTCATGCTATCAGAAGGGTCTCAGGATTGGAATGGGAAGGAGTTGGATATCACATCTCATGCTAAAGGGAGGGTCTCAGGTTTGGAAGGGGAAGGATTTGGATATCACATCGCGTGTTATAGGAAGGATCTCAGGTTTGGTATATAATCATTGAGATATCACATCTCATGCTATCGGAAGTATCTCAGGTTTGGTATTAGAAGCATTGAGATATCACATCTCATGCTATCATAAGGGTCTCAGGATTGGAATGGGAAGGAGTTGGATATCACTTCTCATGCTAAAGGGTGGGTCTCAGGTTTGGAAGGGGAAGGATTTGGATATCACATCACATGTTATAAGAAGGATCTCAGGTTTGGTATTAGAAGCATTGAGCTATCACATCTCATGCTATCGGAAGGGTCTCAGGATTGGAATGGGAAGGAGTTGGATATCACATCTCATGCTATAGGAAGGGTCTCAGGTTTGGAACGGGAACGAGTTGGATATCACATCTCATGTTATAGGAAGAGTCTCAGGTTTGGTATAAGCATTGAGATATCACATCTCTGCAATCGGAAGTGTCTCAGGATTGGGATGGGAAGGAGTTGGATATCACATCTCATGCTATAGGAAGGGTCTCAGGTTTGGAACGGGAAGGAGTTGGATATCCCATCTCATGTTATAGGACGGGTCTCAGGTTTGGTATTAGAAGCATTGAGATATCACATCGCATGCTGTAGGAAGGGTCTCAGGATTGGAATGGGAAGGAGTTGGATATTACATCTCATGCTATAGGAAGGTTCTCAGGTTTGGTATAAGCATTGAGGTATCACATCTCTGCTATCGAAAGTGTCTCAGGATTGGAATGGGAAGGAGTTGGATACCCATCTCATTTTATAGGACGGGTCTCAGGTTTGTTATTAGAATCATTGAGATATCATATTGCATGCTGTAGGAAGGATCTAAGGATTGGAATGGGAAGGACTTGAATATCACATCTCATGCTATAGGTAGGCTCTCAGGTTTGGAAAGGGAAGGAGTTGGATATCACATTTCATGTTAGAGGAAGGATCTCAGGTTTGGTATTAGAGGCATTGAGATATCACATCTCATGCTATAGGAAGGGTCTCAGGATTGGAATGGGAAGGAGTTGGATATCACATCTCATGCTATAGGAAGGTTCTCAGGTTTGGTATAAGCATTGAGATGTCACATCTCATGCTATAGGAAGGGTCTCAGGATTGGAATGGGAAGGAGTTGGATATCACATCTCATGTTATAGGAAGGATCTCAGGTTTGGTATTAGAAGCATTGAGATATCACATCTCATGCTATAGGAAGGGTCTCAGGATTGGAATGGGAAGGAGTTGTATATGACATCTCATGCCATAGGAAGGGTCTCAGGTTTGGTATAAGCATTGAGATATCACATCTCTGCTATCGGAAGGGTCTCAGGATTGGAATGGGAAGGAGTTGGATATCCCATCTCATGTTATAGGAAGAGTCTCAGGTTTGGTATTAGAAGCATTGAGATATCACATCTGATGCTATAGGAAGTGTCTCAGGATTGGAATGGGAAGGAGTTTGATATCACATCTCATGCCATGTATGGGTCTCAGGTTTTGTAGAAGCATTGTGATATCACATCTCATGCTATCGGAAGGGTCTCAGGTTGGAATGGGAAGGAGTTGGATATCACATCTCATGTTATAGGAAGGGTCTCAGGATTGGAATGGGAAGGACTTGGATATCACATTTCATGCTATAGGAATGCTCTCAGGTTTGGAAGGGGAAGGAGTTGGATATCACATTTCATGTTAGAGGTAGGATCTCAGGTTTGGTATTAGAGGCATTGAGATATCACATCTCATGCTATCAGAAGGGTCTCAGGATTGGAATGTGTTAGGAAAGATTTCGTAATTGTAGGTAATTTTCCTTCCATGTGGCAACCCCTAAACTTTTTGCTGTTGTTTTTCACCTTGTTCTTGACTTTGCCAGAGAAGTGCAGCCTTCTGCCGCACTCCTCTTTGCTTTCGCTCCTTTCTTACGGGGAAACTGACATGCCCTTAAGACAGTCAGTACCGGGGAACGCTGTTTCCCGTAGTTTCTTTTACCATGTTGCGGCTTTAGTGCAACATGACACAAGAGGGCACTGTAAGCTAAGTTACAGCTCTCTTGGGTCTCTAGCCTTCTACAGGCCCTAGATACTCATTTAGGATGGTATTTGATCGGTGCAAGTCATTCAGGGACTGGAATGGTGGCAGCAATCGTTTTGTGTATTTTGAGCTCCTTTTGGCGTTCTAAGTGCGTTTTTCGCGCTGAACCCAAAATGGTGGCCTGGCTCCCAAAATGGCCAGACCACGAGGCTCCTTTGTCTTGTCCACTGACCGTCTTGCTCCCTTCACCTTCCCCAGGTCGAGCCGACCCGGGGCCTTCCTTATTTGGGCATGTACTTTCCCGCGAAACACGGATGCTTTCGCGGGCTTCTACATGTCGTATGTGTGCCTCCAGGGTGTGGGCTGGGATGTCTGGTCCCAATACACATCCTGGGTGCCAGAGAGTCTAGGGTGGTGTGAATGCCTGGGACCACCGTGGTCCGTGATTGGTCCACGAATGGTGTGCGTGTTTGATGTGCGGATCTCCCATTAGGTCCCCTCCGTTTTGGCGCGAAGGGAACCGTGGATAAGAGGGGGCTGGAAACACCACTACCATGTCGATCTCCTGAGTTCTCACGAACGAAGGAATACAGGAGCCAAGTATCCTGCAACCAAGAGGCTGGACCGAGGAATCGCTGGTGACCCGCTGAAGGACTCCTCCTTTGCACTGCTGTCGTCCTGTGAAACCCTTTCCTCCTTTGATCGAACCAGAAGGCCTGTACTGGTGCTTCGACCTTTGGAATAGCAGGAACAGCTATTCTCGGCAACTTCATCATCCCCTGCCAGTAAGCCTTCGGAAGCGTCTCTGGGCCATCCAGTTGACTGACCAGCTTACACGGGAGTCCTGCTCTGTAACCGCCGCCAGGTTGTGTAGTATCTCGAGTCCTTGTCACTCTCCCACGCTTCGTACACTTGGCGTTCCCAGGTCGGAAGGGAGGAGTGTACATTTGGCTCAGATACACACGGCCACTCCGTTGTCCTGCTGCGGCAACAAACTGTGCAGGTTTCTTCGATTGGGACGTCTTTTTGCTCTACACGACGACGAGGCATTCCCGGCTCTTCTGAACCTGCCAGCTGCTGAAACTGACCTGGAGAAGCCTGGGTCTGCTTGCATCGGGGACCGGTGAGTAGCATAGCTAGGATCTGGTCGCCCTCCTGCAGTAGCCCATTGCTTTTCCCCGCTGTGTAAAACAGCACCCTTTTGTCCGTACTCGCGCTCTGCTTCTGCCCACTGTGGAGGCTGCGCTTGAGTCGCGGAACCTGTTCTTCTTCTTTAGTGCACTAATCTGAACTGCCTGACTTCCTTCGAAGAGCTTCCCCTTTTGCCCGTTGGCACCAGCGCGTGCAGGTACTTTGAGCACAAGGCTCCACTCTTCGCAGGGCTCGGACTTCCATCTAGTTAGGTGCCGCTGAAGGCGAACTGAGTCTAAAGCATTATCGCACTGCCAGTTTTCCTTCCCTTTCAGGTGGACTACACATTTTGTGCGTATAACGCTTGCGACTGTCGTATTTGTATATATATTGTCTTGATATGGTATGTGTTGGTTTAATATTGTGATATTGTGATTTTCTCGCTACGGTCATTGTTTTAAAGGCCTTAAAATAAACGTGTATATATTTTTATATAACACCTGTTTGGAGTAGTTTGTAAGTGTTCTGGTTTTGTGTGCTCATTGCGGGCTTTCAGTCACCCTCACCCCTCTTGAGACCTAGTCTTGACCGCCGCAATCGCTACCTTGATTGGTCTGGCTCGTCCAGAGGTTACCCTGTTCCAAGTAATTAGGTTGGCCTTCTGAACTTCTGCGCCACCAGGACAGAGTTCAGAAATCCGTCTTAACAAATTGGTGTACAGCGGTGGGATACGACTGAAGGTATCCAGTGTTGCGCACGAACTAAGGCATTTCAGGTTATTCCAACCAGGACACGTAGTGAATTGTTGTAGTATAACTTTAAAAAAGCCATAGTCCTATCTAACAGTATGGAAACAAATACCTTGTTAACTTTAAATGCTTCCAAATCAGAAACATTGAAGAAGATGTGTGCGGAGAGAGGTGTTTCCTCTCAAGGCACGAAATTGGAAATGATCCAAAGAATCGTGGCGTGGCAGGAAGCGCAGCTTGACGCTATAACTTCTGAGGACAGTGCGGAAGGTGGTGGGGTTCCTCCACCGCAGTGGTAGGCGAGCTCGGGGGAATATTCTCTTTCCCCCATCATGACTTGTTGACTCCTTTCGCCTTGGGTTTCCCCTTCGGCTGGGGCGGCGTATTGGACTTGGCCAATGCTGCCCGTGCTTGAGACCGTGTGTAGGGTCTTTCGGCAGTGTCTCCTACGAGCCCTAAAGCTCTGAGATCATTACCTAACAAGACCTTTCCCGGGACGTTTCTCTGAATGCTCACTGGAATCCTGACTGCTGTACCATTTAAAGTAAGATTTACAGGTATTACTGGAAACATACGGAGGGGGCCGTCAGCCAACTTAGTGGGCATCAGAGTAGCTCTGGCAACTTCCTCTGAGTCTACCAAGGTAGAATCCACTACAGTGCGACTGCACCCACTATCCCTAAGAGCTGGAGTATCTACTCCATTGATCAGCACACTGTCTTTAAAGTAGTGCTTGGTATTATCCGGAATCCTAGCATAAGCCCCTGCGACTTTAGGCTCCCAGGAACCCAGGGATATCCAACTCCTTCCCAATCCAATCCTGAGACCCTTCCGATAGCAGAGATGTGATATCTCAATGCTTATACCAAACCTGAGACCCTTCCTATGGCATGAGATGTGATATCCAACACCTTGCCATTCAAATCCTGAGACCCTCCCTATAACAAGAGATGTCATATTCAACTCCTTCCCATTCCAAACCTGAGACCCTTCCTTTAGCATGAGATGTGATATCCAAATCCTTCACATTCCAATCTGGAGACCCTTCCTATAACATGAGATGTGATATCCAACTCCTTCCCAATCCAATCCTGAGACCCTTCCGATAGCAGAGATGTGATATCTCAATGCTTATACCAAACCTGAGACCCTTCCGATAGCAGAGATGTGATATCTCAATGCTTATACCAAACCTGAGACCCTTCCTATGGCATGAGATGTGATATCCAACACCTTGCCATTCAAATCCTGAGACCCTCCCTATAACAAGAGATGTCATATCCAACTCCTTCCCATTCCAAACCTGAGACCCTTCCTTTAGCATGAGATGTGATATCCAAATCCTTCACATTCCAATCTGGAGACCCTTCCTATAACATGAGATGTGATATCCAACTCCTTCCCAATCCAATCCTGAGACCCTTCCGATAGCAGAGATGTGATATCTCAATGCTTATACCAAACCTGAGACCCTTCCGATAGCAGAGATGTGATATCTCAATGCTTATACCAAACCTGAGACCCTTCCTATGGCATGAGATGTGATATCCAACACCTTGCCATTCAAATCCTGAGACCCTCCCTATAACAAGAGATGTCATATCCAACTCCTTCCCATTCCAAACCTGAGACCCTTCCTTTAGCATGAGATGTGATATCCAAATCCTTCACATTCCAATCCGGAGGCCCTTCCTATAACATGAGATGTGATATCCAACTCCTTCCCAATCCAATCCTGAGACCCTTCCGATAGCAGAGATGTGATATCTCAATGCTTATACCAAACCTGAGACCCTTCCTATAGCATGAGATGTGATATCCAACTCCTTCCGATTCCAATCCTGAGACCCTTCCTATAGCATGAGATGTGATATCGCAATGCTTCTACCAAAACTGAGACCCTTCCTTTAGCATGAGATGTGATATCCAAGTCCTTCCCATTCCAATCCTGAGACCCTTCCTATAGCATGAGATGTGATATCTCAATGCTTCTAATACCAAACCTGAGATCCTTCCGATAGCATGAGATGTGATATCTCAATGCTTCTAATACCAAACCTGAGATCCTTCCTATAACATGAGATGTGATATCCAAATCCTTCCCCATCCAAACCTGAGACCCTCCCTTTAGCATGAGATGTGATATCCAACTCCTTCCCATTCCAATCCTGATACCCTTCTGATAGCATGAGATGTGATATCTCAATGCCTCTAATACCAAACCTGAGATCCTAACTCTAACATGAAATGTGATATCCAACTCCTTCCCTTTCCAAACCTGAGAGCCTTCCTACAGCATGAGATGTGATATCCAAGTCCTTCCCATTCCAATCTTGAGACCCTTCCTATAACATGAGATGTGATATCCAACTCTTTCCCATTCCAACCTGAGACCTTTCCTATAGCATGAGATGGGATATCCAACAACTCCTTCCAAATCCAATCCTGATACCCTTCCGATAGCATGAGATGTGATATCCCAATGCTTCTACAAAACCTGAGACCCATACCATGGCATGATGTGATATCAAACTCCCGTCCTATACCATGAGACTTGATATCTCAATGCTTCTAATACCAAACCTGAGACCGGTCAAATAACATGAGATGTGATATCCAAATCCTTCCCCTTCCAAACCTGAGACCCTTCCTTTAGCATGAGATGTGATATCCAAATCCTTCCCATTCCAATCCTTAAACCCTTCCTATAGCATGAGATGTGATATCTCAATGTTTCTAATAAAAAACCTGAGACCCTTCCTATAGCAAGAGATGTGATATCCAAATCCTTCCCATTCCAACCTGAGACCCTTCCTATAGCATGAGAAGGGATATCTAACTCCTTCCCATTCCAATCCTGAGATCCTTCCTATAACATGAGATGTGATATCCAATTCCTTCCCATTCCAAACCTGAGACCCTTCCTATTGGATGAGATGTGATATCCAACTCCTTCCCATTCCAAACCTGAGACCCTTCCTATACCATAAGATGTGATATCTCAATGCTTCTAATACCAAACCTGGGACCCGTCCTATAACATGAGATGTGATATCCAAATCCTTCCCATTTCAATCTTGAGACCCTTCCTATAACATGAGATATGATATCCAACTCCTTCCCATTCCAACATGAGACCCTTCCTATAGCATGAGAAGGGATGTCCAACTCCTTCCCAATACAATCCTGAGACCCTTCCGATAGCAGAGATGTGATATCTCAATGCTTATACCAAACCTGAGACCCTTCCTTTAGCATGAGATTTGATATCCAAATCCTTCACATTCCAATCCTGAGACCCTTCCTATAGCATGAGATGTGATATCTCAATGCTTCTAATACCAAACCTGAGATGCTTCCTATAACATGAGATGTGATATCCAACTCCTTCCCATTCCAAACCTGAGACCCTTCCGATAGCATGAGATGTGATATCTCAATGTTTCTAAAACCAAACATGAGAACCATCCTATAACATGAGATGTGAAATCCCAATCCTTCCCTTCCCAAACCTGAGACCCTTCCTATAGCTTGAGATGTGATATCAAACTCCTTCCCATTCCAATCCTGAAATAGCTTGAGATGTGATATCCAACTCCTTCCCATTCCAATCCTGAGACCCTTATTATACCATGAGATGTGATATCTCAAGGCTTCTAATACCAAACCTGAGACCCTTCCTATGGCATGAGATGTGATATCCAACTCCTTGCCATTCAAATCCTGAGACCCTCCCTATAACAAGAGATGTCATATCCAACTCCTTCCCATTCCAAACCTGAGACGCTTCCTTTAGCATGAGATGTGATATCCAAATCCTTCACATTCCAATCCAGAGACCAATCCTATAGCATGAGATGTGATATCTCAATGCTTCTAATACCAAACCTGAGACCCTTCCGATAGCATGAGATGTGATATCTCAATGCTTCAAAAACCAAACATGAGAACCATCCTATAACATGAGATGTAAAATCCAAATCCTTCCCTTCCCAAACCTGAGACTCTTCCTATAGCATGAGATGTGATATCTCAATGCTTCTACCAAACCTGAAACCCTTCCTTTAGCATGAGATGTGATATCCAGCTCCTCCCATTCCAATCCTGAGACCCTTCCGATAGCATGAGATGTGATATCTCAATGCTTCTAATATCAAAACTGAGACCCTCCCTATAGCATGAGATGTGATATTTAAGTCCTTCCCATTCCAATCCTGAGACCCTTCCGATAGCAGAGATGTGATATCTCAATGCTTATACCAAACCTGAGACCCTTCCTATGGCATGAGATGTGATATCCAACTCCTTGCCATTCAAATCCTGAGACCCTCCCTATAACAAGAGATGTCATATCCAACTCCTTCCCATTCCAAACCTGAGACCATTCCTTTAGCATGAGATGTGATATCCAAATCCTTCACATTCCAATCCGGAGACCAATCCTATAGCATGAGATGTGATATCTCAATGCTTCTAATACCAAACCTGAGACCCTTCCGATAGCATGAGATGTGATATCTCAATGCTTCTAATATCAAACTTGAGACCCTCCCTATAGCATGAGATGGGATATCCAACTCCTTCCCATTCCAATCCTGAGACCCTTCCTATAGCATGAGATGTGATATCTCAATGCTTATCCCAAACCTGAGACCCTTCCTATAGCTTGAGATGTGATATCAAACTCCTTCCCATTCCAATCCTGAAATAGCTTGAGATGTGATATCCAACTCCTTCCCATTCCAATCCTGAGACCCTTATTATACCATGAGATGTGATATCTCAAGGCTTCTAATACCAAACCTGAGACCCTTCCTATGGCATGAGATGTGATATCCAACTCCTTGCCATTCAAATCCTGAGACCCTCCCTATAACAAGAGATGTCATATCCAACTCCTTCCCATTCCAAACCTGAGACCCTTCCTTTAGCATGAGATGTGATATCCAAATCCTTCACTTTCCAATCCGGAGACCCTTCCTATAACATGAGATGTGATATCCAACTCCTTCCCAATCCAATCCTGAGACCCTTCCGATAGCAGAGATGTGATATCTCAATGCTTATACCAAACCTGAGACCCTTCCTATGGCATGAGATGTGATATCCAACTCCTTGCCATTCAAATCCTGAGACCCTCCCTATAACAAGAGATGTCATATCCAACTCCTTCCCATTCCAAACCTGAGACCCTTCCTTTAGCATGAGATGTGATATCCAAATCCTTCACATTCCAATCCAGAGACAAATCCTATAGCATGAGATGTGATATCTCAATGCTTCTAATACCAAACCTGAGACCCTTCCGATAGCATGAGATGTGATATCCAACTCCTTCCCATTCCAATCCTGAGACACTTCCTATAGCATGAGATGTGATATCACAATGCTTCTAATACCAAACCTGAAACCCATCCTATAACATGAGATGTGATATCCAAATCCTTCCCCTTCCAAACCTGAGACCCTTCCTTTAGCATGAGATGTGATATCCAGCTCCTCCCATTCCAATCCTGAGACCCTTCCGATAGCATGAGATGTGATATCTCAATTCTTCTAATATCAAAACTGAGACCCTCCCTATAGCATGAGATGTGATATCTAAGTCCTTCCCATTCCAATCCTGAGACCCTTCCGATAGCAGAGATGTGATATCTCAATGCTTATACCAAACCTGAGACCCTTCCTATGGCATGAGATGTGATATCCAACTCTTTGCCATTCAAATCCTGAGACCCTCCCTATAACAAGAGATGTCATATCCAACTCCTTCCCATTCCAAACCTGAGACCCTTCCTTTAGCATGAGATGTGATATCCAAATCCTTCACATTCCAATCCGGAGACCAATCCTATAGCATGAGATGTGATATCTCAATGCTTCTAATACCAAACCTGAGACCCTTCCGATAGCATGAGATGTGATATCTCAATGCTTCAAAAACCAAACATGAGAACCATCCTATAACATGAGATGTGAAATCCAAATCCTTCCCTTCCCAAACCTGAGACTCTTCCTATAGCATGAGATGTGATATCTCAATGCTTCTAATATCAAACTTGAGACCCTCCCTATAGCATGAGATGTGATATCCAAGTCCTTCCCATTTCAATCCTGAGACACTTCCTATAGCATGAGATGTGATATCTCAATGCTTCTAATACCAAACCTGAGACTCTTCCTATAACATGAGATGGGATATCCAACTCCTTCCCATTCCAATCCTGAGACTCTTCTGATAGCAGAGATGTGATATCTCAATGCTTATATCAAACCTGAGACCCTTCCTACGGCATGAGATGTCATATACAACTCCTTCCCATTCCAATCCTGAGACCCTTCCTATAGCATGAGATGTGATATCTCAATGCTTATACCAAACCTGAGACCCTTCCTATAGCATGAGATGTGATATCCAACTCCTTCCCATTCCAATCCTGAGACCCTTCCTATAGCATCAGATTTGATGTCTCAATGCTTCTAATACCAAACCTGAGATCCTTCCTATAACATGAGATGTGATATCCAACTCCTTCCATTCCAATCCTGAGACCCTTCCTATAGCATGAGATTTGATATCTCAATGCTTATACCAAACCTGAGACCCTTCCTATAGCATGAGATGTGATATCCAAGTCTTTCCCATTCCAATCCTTAGACCCTTCCTACAGCATGCAATATGATATCTCAATGATTCTAATAACAATCCTGAGACCCGTCCTATAACATGAGATGGGATATCCAATTCCTTCCCATTCCAATCCTGAGACACTTCCGATAGCAGAGATGTGATATCTCAATGCTTATACCAAACCTGAGACCCTTCCTATAACATGAGATCGGATATCCAACTCCTTCCCGTTCCAAACCTGAGACCCTTCCTTTAGCATGAGATGTAATATCCAGCTCCTTCCCATTCCAATCCTGAGACACTTCCGATAGCATGAGATGTGATATCTCAATGCTTCTAATATCAAAACTGAAACCCTCCCTATAGCATGATATGTGATATCTAAGTCCTTCCCATTCCAATCCTGAGACCCTTCCTATAGCATGAGATGTGATATCTCAATGCTTCTACCAAACCTGAGACCCTTCCTTTAGCATGAGATGTGATATCCAACTCCTTCCCATTCCAACCTGAGACCCTTCCTATAGCATGAGAAGGGATATCCAACTCCTTCCCAATCCAATCCTGAGACCCTTCCGATAGCAGAGATGTGATATCTCAATGCTTATACCAAACCTGAGACCCTTCCTATGGCATGAGATGTGATATCCAACTCCTTGCCATTCAAATCCTGAGACCCTCCCTATAACAAGAGATGTCATATCCAACTCCTTCCCATTCCAAACCTGAGACCCTTCCTTTAGCATGAGATGTGATATCCAAATCCTTCACATTCCAATCCGGAGACCCTTCCTATAACATGAGATGTGATATCCAACTCCTTCCCATTCCAAACCTGAGACCCTTCCTTTAGCATGAGATGTGATATCCAAATCCTTCACATTCCAATCCGGAGACCCTTCCTATAACATGAGATGTGATATCCAACTCCTTCCCAATCCAATCCTTAGACCCTTCCGATAGCAGAGATGTGATATCTCAATGCTTATACCAAACCTGAGACCCTTCCGATAGCAGAGATGTGATATCTCAATGCTTATACCAAACCTGAGACCCTTCCTATGGCATGAGATGTGATATCCAACACCTTGCCATTCAAATCCTGAGACTCTCCCTATAACAAGAGATGTCATATCCAACTCCTTCCCATTCCAAACCTGAGACCCTTCCTTTAGCATGAGATGTGATATCCAAATCCTTCACATTCCAATCCGGAGACCCTTCCTATAACATGAGATGTGATATCCAACTCCTTCCCAATCCAATCCTGAGACCCTTCCGATAGCAGAGATGTGATATCTCAATGCTTATACCAAACCTGAGACCCTTCCTATAGCATGAGATGTGATATCCAACTCCTTTCGATTCCAATCCTGAGACCCTTCCTATAGCATGAGATGTGATATCGCAATGCTTCTACTAAAACTGAGACCCTTCCTTTAGCATGAGATGTGATATCCAAGTCCTTCCCATTCCAATCCTGAGACCCTTCCTATAGCATGAGATGTGATATCTCAATGCTTCTAATACCAAACCTGAGATCCTTCCGATAGCATGAGATGTGATATCTCAATGCTTCTAATACCAAACCTGAGATCCTTCCTATAACATGAGATGTGATATCCAAATCCTTCCCCTTCCAAACCTGAGACCCTCCCTTTAGCATGAGATGTGATATCCAAGTCCTTCCCATTCCAATCCTGAGACCCTTCCTATAGCATGAGATGTGATATCTCAATGCTTCTAATACCAAACCTGAGATCCTTCCGATAGCATGAGATGTGATATCTCAATGCTTCTAATACCAAACCTGAGATCCTTCCTATAACATGAGATGTGATATCCAAATCCTTCCCCATCCAAACCTGAGACCCTCCCTTTAGCATGAGATGTGATATCCAACTCCTTCCCATTCCAATCTTGAGACCCTTCCTATAACATGAGATGTGATATCCAACTCTTTCCCATTCCAACCTGAGACCTTTCCTATAGCATGAGATGGGATATCCAACAACTCCTTCCAAATCCAATCCTGATACCCTTCCGATAGCATGAGATGTGATATCCCAATGCTTCTACAAAACCTGAGACCCATACCATGGCATGATGTGATATCAAACTCCCGTCCTATACCATGAGACTTGATATCTCAATGCTTCTAATACCAAACCTGAGACCGGTCAAATAACATGAGATGTGATATCCAAATCCTTCCCCTTCCAAACCTGAGACCCTTCCTTTAGCATGAGATGTGATATCCAAATCCTTCCCATTCCAATCCTTAAACCCTTCCTATAGCATGAGATGTGATATCTCAATGTTTCTAATAAAAAACCTGAGACCCTTCCTATAGCAAGAGATGTGATATCCAAATCCTTCCCATTCCAACCTGAGACCCTTCCTATAGCATGAGAAGGGATATCCAACTCCTTCCCATTCCAATCCTTAAACCCTTCCTATAGCATGAGATGTGATATCTCAATGTTTCTAATAAAAAACCTGAGACCCTTCCTATAGCAAGAGATGTGATATCCAAATCCTTCCCATTCTAACCTGATACCCTTCCTATAGCATGAGAAGGGATATCCAACTCCTTCCCATTCCAATCCTTAAACCCTTCCTATAGCATGAGATGTGATATCTCAATGTTTCTAATAAAAAACCTGAGACCCTTCCTATAGCAAGAGATGTGATATCCAAATCCTTCCCATTCCAATCCTGAGATCCTTCCTATAACATGAGATGTGATATCCAATTCCTTCCCATTCCAAACCTGAGACCCTTCCTATTGGATGAGATGTGATATCCAACTCCTTCCCATTCCAAACCTGAGACCCTTCCTATACCATAAGATGTGATATCTCAATGCTTCTAATACCAAACCTGGGACCCGTCCTATAACATGAGATATGATATCCAAATCCTTCCCATTCCAATCCTGAAACCCTTCCGATAGCATGAGATGTGATATCTCAATGTTTCTAATAAAAAACCTGAGACCCTTCATATAGCAAGAGATGTGATATCCAAATCCTTCCCATTTCAATCTTGAGACCCTTCCTATAACATGAGATATGATATCCAACTCCTTCCCATTCCAACATGAGACCCTTCCTATAGCATGAAAATCGATGTCCAACTCCTTCCCAATCCAATCCTGAGACCCTTCCGATAGCAGAGATGTGATATCTGAATGCTTATACCAAACCTGAGACCCTTCCTATGGCATGAGATGTGATATCCAACTCCTTGCCATTCAAATCCTGAGACCCTCCCTATAACAAGAGATGTCATATCCAACTCCTTCCCATTCCAAACCTGAGACCCTTCCTTTAGCATGAGATGTGATATCCAAATCCTTCACATTCCAATCCAGAGACCAATCCTATAGCATGAGATGTGATATCTCAATGCTTCTAAAACCAAACATGAGAACCATCCTATAACATGAGATGTGAAATCCCAATCCTTCCCTTCCCAAACCTGAGACCCTTCCTATAGCTTGAGATGTGATATCAAACTCCTTCCCATTCCAATCCTGAAATAGCTTGAGATGTGATATCCAACTCCTTCCCATTCCAATCCTGAGACCCTTATTATACCATGAGATGTGATATCTCAAGGCTTCTAATACCAAACCTGAGACCCTTCCTATGGCATGAGATGTGATATCCAACTCCTTGCCATTCAAATCCTGAGACCCTCCCTATAACAAGAGATGTCATATCCAACTCCTTCCCATTCCAAACCTGAGACGCCTCCTTTAGCATGAGATGTGATATCCAAATCCTTCACATTCCAATCCAGAGACCAATCCTATAGCATGAGATGTGATATCTCAATGCTTCTAATACCAAACCTGAGACCCTTCCGATAGCATGAGATGTGATATCTCAATGCTTCAAAAACCAAACATGAGAACCATCCTATAACATGAGATGTGAAATCCAAATCCTTCCCTTCCCAAACCTGAGACTCTTCCTATAGCATGAGATGTGATATCTCAATGCTTCTACCAAACCTGAAACCCTTCCTTTAGCATGAGATGTGATATCCAGCTCCTCCCATTCCAATCCTGAGACCCTTCCGATAGCATGAGATGTGATATCTCAATGCTTCTAATATCAAAACTGAGACCCTCCCTATAGCATGAGATGTGATATTTAAGTCCTTCCCATTCCAATCCTGAGACCCTTCCAATAGCAGAGATGTGATATCTCAATGCTTATACCAAACCTGAGACCCTTCCTATGGCATGAGATGTCATATACAACTCCTTCCCATTCCAATCCTGAGACCCTTCCTATAGCATGAGATGTGATATCTCAATGCTTATACCAAACCTGAGACCCTTCCTATAGCATGAGATGTGATATCCAACTCCTTCCCATTCCAATCCTGAGACCCTTCCTATAGCATGAGATGTGATGTCTCAATGCTTCTAATACCAAACCTGAGATCCTTCCTATAACATGAGATGTGATATCCAACTCCTTCCATTCCAATCCTGAGACCCTTCCTATATCATGAGATTTGATATCTCAATGCTTATACCAAACCTGAGACCCTTCCTATAGCATGAGATGTGATATCCAAGTCTTTCCCATTCCAATCCTTAGACCCTTCATACAGCATGCAATATGATATCTCAAGGATTCTAATAACAATCCTGAGACCCGTCCTATAACATGAGATGGGATATCCAATTCCTTCCCATTCCAATCCTGAGACACTTCCGATAGCAGAGATGTGATATCTCAATGCTTATACCAAACCTGAGACCCTTCCTATAACATGAGATCGGATATCCAACTCCTTCCCGTTCCAAACCTGAGACCCTTCCTTTAGCATGAGATGTAATATCCAGTTCCTTCCCATTCCAATCCTGAGACACTTCCGATAGCATGAGATGTGATATCTCAATGCTTCTACCAAACCTGAGACCCTTCCTTTAGCATGAGATGTGATATCCAACTCCTTCCCATTCCAACCTGAGACCCTTCCTATAGCATGAGAAGGGATATCCAACTCCTTCCCAATCCAATCCTGAGACCCTTCCGATAGCAGAGATGTGATATCTCAATGCTTATACCAAACCTGAGACCCTTCCTATGGCATGAGATGTGATATCCAACTCCTTGCCATTCAAATCCTGAGACCCTCCCTATAACAAGAGATGTCATATCCAACTCCTTCCCATTCCAAACCTGAGACCCTTCCTTTAGCATGAGATGTGATATCCAAATCCTTCACATTCCAATCCGGAGACCCTTCCTATAACATGAGATGTGATATCCAACTCCTTCCCAATCCAATCCTGAGACCCTTCCGATAGCAGAGATGTGATATCTGAATGCTTATACCAAACCTGAGACCCTTCCTATGGCATGAGATGTGATATCCAACTCCTTGCCATTCAAATCCTGAGACCCTCCCTATAACAAGAGATGTCATATCCAACTCCTTCCCATTCCAAACCTGAGACCCTTCCTTTAGCATGAGATGTGATATCCAAATCCTTCACATTCCAATCCAGAGACCAATCCTATAGCATGAGATGTGATATCTCAATGCTTCTAATACCAAACCTGAGACCCTTCCGATAGCATGAGATGTGATATCTCAATGCTTCAAAAACCAAACATGAGAACCGTCCTATAACATGAGATGTGAAATCCAAATCCTTCCCTTCCCAAACCTGAGACTCTTCCTATAGCATGAGATGTGATATCTCAATGCTTCTAATATCAAACTTGAGACCCTCCCTATAGCATGAGATGTGATATCCAAGTCCTTCCCATTCCAATCCTGAGACACTTCCTATAGCATGAGATGTGATATCTCAATGCTTCTAATACCAAACCTGAGACTCTTCCTATAACATGAGATGGGATATCCAACTCCTTCCCATTCCAATCCTGAGACTCTTCTGATAGCAGAGATGTGATATCTCAATGCTTATACCAAACCTGAGACCCTTCCTACGGCATGAGATGTCATATACAACTCCTTCCCATTCCAATCCTGAAACCCTTCCTATAGCATGAGATGTGATATCTCAATGCTTATACCAAACCTGAGACCCTTCCTATAGCATGAGATGTGATGTCTCAATGCTTCTAATACCAAACCTGAGATCCTTCCTATAACATGAGATGTGATATCCAACTCCTTCGATTCCAATCCTGAGACCCTTCCTATAGCATGAGATTTGATATCTCAATGCTTATACCAAACCTGAGACCCTTCCTATAGCATGAGATGTGATATCCAAGTCTTTCCCATTCTAATCCTTAGACCCTTCCTACAGCATGCAATATGATATCTCAATGATTCTAATAACAATCCTGAGACCCGTCCTATAACATGAGATGGGATATCCAACTCCTTCCCATTCCAATCCTGAGACACTTCCGATAGCAGAGATGTGATATCTCAATGCGTATACCAAACCTGAGACCCTTCCTATAACATGAGATCGGATATCCAACTCCTTCCCGTTCCAAACCTGAGACCCTTCCTTTAGCATGAGATGTAATATCCAGCTCCTTCCCATTCCAATCCTGAGACACTTCCGATTGCATGAGATGTGATATCTCAATGCTTCTAATATCAAAACTGAAACCCTCCCTATAGCATGAGATGTGATATCCACCTCCTTCCCTTTCCAACCTGAGACCCTTCCTATAGCATGAGAAGGGATATCCAACTCCTTCCCAATCCAATCCTGAGACCCTTCCGATAGCAGAGATGTGATATCTCAATGCTTATACCAATCCTGAGACCCTTCCTATAGCATGAGATGTGATGTCTCAATGCTTCTAATACCAAACCTGAGATCCTTCCTATAACATGAGATGTGATATCCAACTCCTTCCATTCCAATCCTGAGACCCTTCCTATAGCATGAGATTTGATATCTCAATGCTTATACCAAACCTGAGACCCTTCCTATAGCATGAGATGTGATATCCAAGTCTTTCCCATTCCAATCTTTAGACCCTTCATACAGCATGCAATATGATATCTGAATGATTCTAATAACAATCCTGAGACCCGTCCTATAACATGAGATGGGATATCCAATTCCTTCCCATTCCAATCCTGAGACACTTCCTATAGCAGAGATGTGATATCTCAATGCTTATACCAAACCTGAGACCCTTCCTATAACATGAGATCGGATATCCAACTCCTTCCCGTTCCAAACCTGAGACCCTTCCTTTAGCATGAGATGTAATATCCAGCTAGTTCCCATTCCAATCCTGAGACACTTCCGATAGCATGAGATGTGATATCTCAATGCTTCTACCAAACCTGAGACCCTTCCTTTAGCATGAGATGTGATATCCAACTCATTCCCATTCCAACCTGAGACCCTTCCTATAGCATGAGAAGGGATATCCAACTCCTTCCCAATCCAATCCTGAGACCCTTCCGATAGCAGAGATGTGATATCTCAATGCTTATACCAAACCTGAGACCCTTCCTATGGCATGAGATGTGATATCCAACTCCTTGCCATTCAAATCCTGAGACCCTCCCTATAACAAGAGATGTCATATCCAACTCCTTCCCATTCCAAACCTGAGACCCTTCCTTTAGCATGAGATGTGATATCCAAATCCTTCACATTCCAATCCGGAGACCCTTCCTATAACATGAGATGTGATATCCAACTCCTTCCCAATCCAATCCTGAGACCCTTCCGATAGCAGAGATGTGATATCTCAATGCTTATACCAAACCTGAGACCCTTCCTATGGCATGAGATGTGATATCCAACTCCTTGCCATTCAAATCCTGAGACCCTCCCTATAACAAGAGATGTCATATCCAACTCCTTCCCATTCCAAACCTGAGACCCTTCCTTTAGCATGAGATGTGATATCCAAATCCTTCACATTCCAATCCAGAGACCAATCTATAGCATGAGATGTGATATCTCAATGCTTCTAATACCAAACCTGAGACCCTTCCGATAGCATGAGATGTGATATCTCAATGCTTCAAAAACCAAACATGAGAACCGTCCTATAACATGAGATGTGAAATCCAAATCCTTCCCTTCCCAAACCTGAGACTCTTCCTATAGCATGAGATGTGATATCTCAATGCTTCTAATATCAAACTTGAGACCCTCCCTATAGCATGAGATGTGATATCCAAGTCCTTCCCATTCCAATCCTGAGACACTTCCTATAGCATGAGATGTGATATCTCAATGCTTCTAATACCAAACCTGAGACTCTTCCTATAACATGAGATGGGATATCCAACTCCTTCCCATTCCAATCCTGAGACTCTTCTGATAGCAGAGATGTGATATCTCAATGCTTATACCAAACCTGAGACCCTTCCTACGTCATGAGATGTCATATACAACTCCTTCCCATTCCAATCCTGAGACCCTTCCTATAGCATGAGATGTGATATCTCAATGCTTATACCAAACCTGAGACCCTTCCTATAGCATGAGATGTGATATCCAACTCCTTCCCATTCCAATCCTGAGACCCTTCCTATAGCATGAGATGTGATTTCTCAATGCTTCTAATACCAAACCTGAGATCCTTCCTATAACATGAGATGTGATATCCAACTCCTTCCATTCCAATCCTGAGACCCTTCCTATAGCATGAGATTTGATATCTCAATGCTTATACCAAACCTGAGACCCTTCCTATAGCATGAGATGTGATATCCAAGTCTTTCCCATTCCAATCCTTAGACCCTTCCTACAGCATGCAATATGATATCTCAATGATTCTAATAACAATCCTGAGACCCGTCCTATAACATGAGATGGGATATCCAACTCCTTCCCATTCCAATCCTGAGACACTTCCGATAGCAGAGATGTGATATCTCAATGCTTATACCAAACCTGAGACCCTTCCTATAACATGAGATCGGATATCCAACTCCTTCCAGTTCCAAACCTGAGACCCTTCCTTTAGCATGAGATGTAATATCCAGCTCCTTCCCATTCCAATCCTGAGACACTTCCGATAGCATGAGATGTGATATCTCAATGCTTCTAATATCAAAACTGAAACCCTCCCTATAGCATGAGATGTGATATCCAACTCCTTCCCATTCCAACCTGAGACCCTTCCTATAGCATGAGAAGGGATATCCAACTCCTTCCCAATCCAATCCTGAGACCCTCCGATAGCAGAGATGTGATATCTCAATGCTTATACCAAATCTGAGACCCTTCCTATGGCATGAGATGTCATATCCAACTCCTTCCCATTCCAAACCTGAGACCCTTCCTTTAGCATGAGATGTGATATCCAAATTCTTCACATTCCAATCCGGAGACCCTTCCTATAACATGAGATGTGATATCCAACTCCTTCCCAATCCAATCCTGAGACCCTTCCGATAGCAGAGATGTGATATCTCAATGCTTATACCAAACCTGAGACCCTTCCTATAGCATGAGATGTGATATCCAACTCCTTCCGATTCCAATCCTGAGACCCTTCCTATAGCATGAGATGTGATATCGCAATGCTTCTACCAAAACTGAGACCCTTCCTTTAGCATGAGATGTGATATCCAACTCCTTCCCATTCCAATCCTGAGACACTTCCGATAGCAGAGATGTGATATCTCAATGCTTATACCAAACCTGAGACCCTTCCTATAACATGAGATCGGATATCCAACTCCTTCCAGTTCCAAACCTGAGACCCTTCCTTTAGCATGAGATGTAATATCCAGCTCCTTCCCATTCCAATCCTGAGACACTTCCGATAGCATGAGATGTGATATCTCAATGCTTCTAATATCAAAACTGAAACCCTCCCTATAGCATGAGATGTGATATCCAACTCCTTCCCATTCCAACCTGAGACCCTTCCTATAGCATGAGAAGGGATATCCAACTCCTTCCCAATCCAATCCTGAGACCCTCCGATAGCAGAGATGTGATATCTCAATGCTTATACCAAATCTGAGACCCTTCCTATGGCATGAGATGTCATATCCAACTCCTTCCCATTCCAAACCTGAGACCCTTCCTTTAGCATGAGATGTGATATCCAAATTCTTCACATTCCAATCCGGAGACCCTTCCTATAACATGAGATGTGATATCCAACTCCTTCCCAATCCAATCCTGAGACCCTTCCGATAGCAGAGATGTGATATCTCAATGCTTATACCAAACCTGAGACCCTTCCTATAGCATGAGATGTGATATCCAACTCCTTCCGATTCCAATCCTGAGACCCTTCCTATAGCATGAGATGTGATATCGCAATGCTTCTACCAAAACTGAGACCCTTCCTTTAGCATGAGATGTGATATCCAAGTCCTTCCCATTCCAATCCTGAGACCCTTCCTATAGCATGAGATGTGATATCTCAATGCTTCTAATACCAAACCTGAGATCCTTCCGATAGCATGAGATGTGATATCTCAATGCTTCTAATACCAAACCTGAGATCCTTCCTATAACATGAGATGTGATATCCAAATCCTTCCCCATCCAAACCTGAGACCCTCCCTTTAGCATGAGATGTGATATCCAACTCCTTCCCATTCCAATCCTGATACCCTTCTGATAGCATGAGATGTGATATCTCAATGCCTCTAATACCAAACCTGAGATCCTACCTCTAACATGAAATGTGATATCCAACTCCTTCCCTTTCCAAACCTGAGAGCCTTCCTACAGCATGAGATGTGATATCCAAGTCCTTCCCATTCCAATCTTGAGACCCTTCCTATAACATGAGATGTGATATCCAACTCTTTCCCATTCCAACCTGAGACCTTTCCTATAGCATGAGATGGGATATCCAACAACTCCTTCCAAATCCAATCCTGATACCCTTCCGATAGCATGAGATGTGATATCCCAATGCTTCTACAAAACCTGAGACCCATACCATGGCATGATGTGATATCAAACTCCCGTCCTATACCATGAGACTTGATATCTCAATGCTTCTAATACCAAACCTGAGACCGGTCAAATAACATGAGATGTGATATACAAATCCTTCCCCTTCCAAACCTGAGACCCTTCCTTTAGCATGAGATGTGATATCCAAATCCTTCCCATTCCAATCCTTAAACCCTTCCTATAGCATGAGATGTGATATCTCAATGTTTCTAATAAAAAACCTGAGACCCTTCCTATAGCAAGAGATGTGATATCCAAATCCTTCCCATTCCAACCTGAGACCCTTCCTATAGCATGAGAAGGGATATCCAACTCCTTCCCATTCCAATCCTTAAACCCTTCCTATAGCATGAGATGTGATATCTCAATGTTTCTAATAAAAAACCTGAGACCCTTCCTATAGCAAGAGATGTGATATCCAAATCCTTCCCATTCCAAACCTGAGACCCTTCCTATTGGATGAGATGTGATATCCAACTACTTCCCATTCCAAACCTGAGACCCTTCCTATACCATAAGATGTGATATCTCAATGCTTCTAATACCAAACCTGGGACCCGTCCTGTAACATGAGATATGATATCCAAATCCTTCCCATTCCAATCCTGAAACCCTTCCGATAGCATGAGATGTGATATCTCAATGTTTCTAATAAAAAACCTGAGACCCTTCATATAGCAAGAGATGTGATATCCAAATACTTCCCATTTCAATCTTGAGACCCTTCCTATAACATGAGATATGATATCCAACTCCTTCCCATTCCAACATGAGACCCTTCCTATAGCATGAGAAGGGATGTCCAACTCCTTCCCAATCCAATCCTGAGACCCTTCCGATAGCAGAGATGTGATATCTCAATGCTTATACCAAACCTGAGACCCTTCCTTTAGCATGAGATTTGATATCCAAATCCTTCACATTCCAATCCTGAGACCCTTCCTATAGCATGAGATGTGATATCTCAATGCTTCTAATACCAAACCTGAGATGCTTCCTATAACATGAGATGTGATATCCAACTCCTTCCCATTCCAAACCTGAGACCCTTCCGATAGCATGAGATGTGATATCTCAATGCTTCTAAAACCAAACATGAGAACCATCCTATAACATGAGATGTGAAATCCCAATCCTTCCCTTCCCAAACCTGAGACACTTCCTATAGCTTGAGATGTGATATCAAACTCCTTCCCATTCCAATCCTGAAATAGCTTGAGATGTGATATCCAACTCCTTCCCATTCCAATCCTGAGACCCTTATTATACCATGAGATGTGATATCTCAAGGCTTCTAATACCAAACCTGAGACCCTTCCTATGGCATGAGATGTGATATCCAACTCCTTGCCATTCAAATCCTGAGACCCTCCCTATAACAAGAGATGTCATATCCAACTCCTTCCCATTCCAAACCTGAGACCCTTCCTTTAGCATGAGATGTGATATCCAAATCCTTCACATTCCAATCCAGAGACCAATCCTATAGCATGAGATGTGATATCTCAATGCTTCTAATACCAAACCTGAGACCCTTCCGATAGCATGAGATGTGATATCTCAATGCTTCAAAAACCAAACATGAGAACCATCCTATAACATGAGATGTGAAATCCAAATCCTTCCCTTCCCAAACCTGAGACTCTTCCTATAGCATGAGATGTGATATCTCAATGCTTCTACCAAACCTGAAACCCTTCCTATAGCATAAGATGTGATATACAACTCCTTCCCATTCCAATCCTGAGACACTTCCTATAGCATGAGATGTGATATCACAATGCTTCTAATACCAAACCTGAGACCCATTCTATAACATGAGATGTGATATCCAAATCCTTCCCCTTCCAAACCTGAGACCCTTCCTTTAGCATGAGATGTGATATCCAGCTCCTCCCATTCCAATCCTGAGACCCTTCCGATAGCATGAGATGTGATATCTCAATGCTTCTAATATCAAAACTGAGACCCTCCCTATAGCATGAGATGTGATATCTAAGTCCTTCCCATTCCAATCCTGAGACTCTTCCGATAGCAGAGATGTGATATCTCAATGCTTATACCAAACCTGAGACCCTTCCTATGGCATGAGATGTGATATCCAACTCCTTGCCATTCAAATCCTGAGACCCTCCCTATAACAAGAGATGTCATATCCCACTCCTTCCCATTCCAAACCTGAGACCCTTCCTTTAGCATGAGATGTGATATCCAAATCCTTCACATTCCAATCCAGAGACCAATCCTATAGCATGAGATGTGATATCTCAATGCTTCTAATACCAAACCTGAGACCCTTCCGATAGCATGAGATGTGATATCTCAATGCTTCAAAAACCAAACATGAGAACCATCCTATAACATGAGATGTGAAATCCAAATCCTTCCCTTCCCAAACCTGAGACTCTTCCTATAGCATGAGATGTGATATCTCAATGCTTCTACCAAACCTGAAACCCTTCCTATAGCATAAGATGTGATATACAACTCCTTCCCATTCCAATCCTGAGACACTTCCTATAGCATGAGATGTGATATCACAATGCTTCTAATACCAAACCTGAGACCCATTCTATAACATGAGATGTGATATCCAAATCCTTCCCCTTCCAAACCTGAGACCCTTCCTTTAGCATGAGATGTGATATCCAGCTCCTCCCATTCCAATCCTGAGACCCTTCCGATAGCATGAGATGTGATATCTCAATGCTTCTAATATCAAAACTGAGACCCTCCCTATAGCATGAGATGTGATATCTAAGTCCTTCCCATTCCAATCCTGAGACTCTTCCAATAGCAGAGATGTGATATCTCAATGCTTATACCAAACCTGAGACCCTTCCTATGGCATGAGATGTGATATCCAACTCCTTGCCATTCAAATCCTGAGACCCTCCCTATAACAAGAGATGTCATATCCAACTCCTTCCCATTCCAAACCTGAGACCCTTCCTTTAGCATGAGATGTGATATCCAAATCCTTCACATTCCAACCCCTAGACCAATCCTATAGCATGAGATGTGATATCTCAATACTTCTAATACCAAACCTGAGACCCTTCCGATAGCATGAGATGTAATATCTCAATGCTTCAAAAACCAAACATGAGAACCATCCTATAACATGAGATGTGAAATCCAAATCCTTCCCTTCCCAAACCTGAGACTCTTCCTATAGCATGAGATGTGATATCTCAATGCTTCTAATATCAAACTTGAGACCCTCCCTATAGCATGAGATGTGATATCCAAGTCCTTCCCATTCCAATCCTGAGACACTTCCTATAGCATGAGATGTGATATCTCAATGCTTCTAATACCAAACCTGAGACTCTTCCTATAACATGAGATGGGATATCCAACTCCTTCCCATTCCAATCCTGAGACTCTTCTGATAGCAGAGATGTGATATCTCAATGCTTATACCAAACCTGAGACCCTTCCTACGGCATGAGATGTCATATACAACTCCTTCCCATTCCAATCCTGAGACCCTTCCTATAGCATGAGATGTGATATCTCAATGCTTATACCAAACCTGAGACCCTTCCTATAGCATGAGATGTGATATCCAACTCCTTCCCATTCCAATCCTGAGACACTTCCTATAGCATGAGATGTGATGTCTCAATGCTTCTAATACCAAACCTGAGATCCTTCCTATAACATGAGATGTGATATCCAACTCCTTCCATTCCAATCCTGAGACCCTTCCTATAGCATGAGATTTGATATCTCAATGCTTATACCAAACCTGAGACTCTTCCTATAGCATGAGATGTGATATCCAAGTCTTTCCCATTCCAATCCTTAGACCCTTCCTACAGCATGCAATATGATATCTCAATGATTCTAATAACAATCCTGAGACCCGTCCTATAACATGAGATGGGATATCCAATTCCTTCCCATTCCAATCCTGAGACACTTCCGATAGCAGAGATGTGATATCTCAATGCTTATACCAAACCTGAGACCCTTCCTATAACATGAGATCGGATATCCAACTCCTTCCCGTTCCAAACCTGAGACCCTTCCTTTAGCATGAGATGTAATATCCAGCTCCTTCCCATTCCAATCCTGAGACTCTTCTGATAGCAGAGATGTGATATCTCAATGCTTATACCAAACCTGAGACCCTTCCTACGGCATGAGATGTCATATACAACTCCTTCCCATTCCAATCCTGAAACCCTTCCTATAGCATGAGATGTGATATCTCAATGCTTATACCAAACCTGAGACCCTTCCTATAGCATGAGATGTGATGTCTCAATGCTTCTAATACCAAACCTGAGATCCTTCCTATAACATGAGATGTGATATCCAACTCCTTCCATTCCAATCCTGAGACCCTTCCTATAGCATGAGATTTGATATCTCAATGCTTATACCAAACCTGAGACCCTTCCTATAGCATGAGATGTGATATCCAAGTCTTTCCCATTCTAATCCTTAGACCCTTCCTACAGCATGCAATATGATATCTCAATGATTCTAATAACAATCCTGAGACCCGTCCTATAACATGAGATGGGATATCCAACTCCTTCCCATTCCAATCCTGAGACACTTCCGATAGCAGAGATGTGATATCTCAATGCGTATACCAAACCTGAGACCCTTCCTATAACATGAGATCGGATATCCAACTCCTTCCCGTTCCAAACCTGAGACCCTTATTATACCATGAGATGTGATATCTCAAGGCTTCTAATACCAAACCTGAGACCCTTCCTATGGCATGAGATGTGATATCCAACTCCTTGCCATTCAAATCCTGAGACCCTCCCTATAACAAGAGATGTCATATCCAACTCCTTCCCATTCCAAACCTGAGACCCTTCCTTTAGCATGAGATGTGATATCCAAATCCTTCACATTCCAATCCAGAGACCAATCCTATAGCATGAGATGTGATATCTCAATGCTTCTAATACCAAACCTGAGACCCTTCCGATAGCATGAGATGTGATATCTCAATGCTTCAAAAACCAAACATGAGAACCATCCTATAACATGAGATGTGAAATCCAAATCCTTCCCTTCCCAAACCTGAGACTCTTCCTATAGCATGAGATGTGATATCTCAATGCTTCTACCAAACCTGAAACCCTTCCTATAGCATAAGATGTGATATACAACTCCTTCCCATTCCAATCCTGAGACACTTCCTATAGCATGAGATGTGATATCACAATGCTTCTAATACCAAACCTGAGACCCATTCTATAACATGAGATGTGATATCCAAATCCTTCCCCTTCCAAACCTGAGACCCTTCCTTTAGCATGAGATGTGATATCCAGCTCCTCCCATTCCAATCCTGAGACCCTTCCGATAGCATGAGATGTGATATCTCAATGCTTCTAATATCAAAACTGAGACCCTCCCTATAGCATGAGATGTGATATCTAAGTCCTTCCCATTCCAATCCTGAGACTCTTCCGATAGCAGAGATGTGATATCTCAATGCTTATACCAAACCTGAGACCCTTCCTATGGCATGAGATGTGATATCCAACTCCTTGCCATTCAAATCCTGAGACCCTCCCTATAACAAGAGATGTCATATCCAACTCCTTCCCATTCCAAACCTGAGACCCTTCCTTTAGCATGAGATGTGATATCCAAATCCTTCACATTCCAATCCAGAGACCAATCCTATAGCATGAGATGTGATATCTCAATGCTTCTAATACCAAACCTGAGACCCTTCCGATAGCATGAGATGTGATATCTCAATGCTTCAAAAACCAAACATGAGAACCATCCTATAACATGAGATGTGAAATCCAAATCCTTCCCTTCCCAAACCTGAGACTCTTCCTATAGCATGAGATGTGATATCTCAATGCTTCTACCAAACCTGAAACCCTTCCTATAGCATAAGATGTGATATACAACTCCTTCCCATTCCAATCCTGAGACACTTCCTATAGCATGAGATGTGATATCACAATGCTTCTAATACCAAACCTGAGACCCATTCTATAACATGAGATGTGATATCCAAATCCTTCCCCTTCCAAACCTGAGACCCTTCCTTTAGCATGAGATGTGATATCCAGCTCCTCCCATTCCAATCCTGAGACCCTTCCGATAGCATGAGATGTGATATCTCAATGCTTCTAATATCAAAACTGAGACCCTCCCTATAGCACGAGATGTGCTATCCAACTCCTTCCAATTCCAATACTGAGACCCTTCCAATAGCATATGTGATATCCAAATCCTTCACATTCCAACCCCTAGACCAATCCTATAGCATGAGATGTGATATCTCAATACTTCTAATACCAAACCTGAGACCCTTCCGATAGCATGAGATGTAATATCTCAATGCTTCAAAAACCAAACATGAGAACCATCCTATAACATGAGATGTGAAATCCAAATCCTTCCCTTCCCAAACCTGAGACTCTTCCTATAGCATGAGATGTGATATCTCAATGCTTCTAATATCAAACTTGAGACCCTCCCTATAGCATGAGATGTGATATCCAAGTCCTTCCCATTCCAATCCTGAGACACTTCCTATAGCATGAGATGTGATATCTCAATGCTTCTAATACCAAACCTGAGACTCTTCCTATAACATGAGATGGGATATCCAACTCCTTCCCATTCCAATCCTGAGACTCTTCTGATAGCAGAGATGTGATATCTCAATGCTTATACCAAACCTGAGACCCTTCCTACGGCATGAGATGTCATATACAACTCCTTCCCATTCCAATCCTGAGACCCTTCCTATAGCATGAGATGTGATATCTCAATGCTTATACCAAACCTGAGACCCTTCCTATAGCATGAGATGTGATATCCAACTCCTTCCCATTCCAATCCTGAGACACTTCCTATAGCATGAGATGTGATGTCTCAATGCTTCTAATACCAAACCTGAGATCCTTCCTATAACATGAGATGTGATATCCAACTCCTTCCATTCCAATCCTGAGACCCTTCCTATAGCATGAGATTTGATATCTCAATGCTTATACCAAACATGAGACTCTTCCTATAGCATGAGATGTGATATCCAAGTCTTTCCCATTCCAATCCTTAGACCCTTCCTACAGCATGCAATATGATATCTCAATGATTCTAATAACAATCCTGAGACCCGTCCTATAACATGAGATGGGATATCCAATTCCTTCCCATTCCAATCCTGAGACACTTCCGATAGCAGAGATGTGATATCTCAATGCTTATACCAAACCTGAGACCCTTCCTATAACATGAGATCGGATATCCAACTCCTTCCCGTTCCAAACCTGAGACCCTTCCTTTAGCATGAGATGTAATATCCAGCTCCTTCCCATTCCAATCCTGAGACTCTTCTGATAGCAGAGATGTGATATCTCAATGCTTATACCAAACCTGAGACCCTTCCTACGGCATGAGATGTCATATACAACTCCTTCCCATTCCAATCCTGAAACCCTTCCTATAGCATGAGATGTGATATCTCAATGCTTATACCAAACCTGAGACCCTTCCTATAGCATGAGATGTGATGTCTCAATGCTTCTAATACCAAACCTGAGATCCTTCCTATAACATGAGATGTGATATCCAACTCCTTCCATTCCAATCCTGAGACCCTTCCTATAGCATGAGATTTGATATCTCAATGCTTATACCAAACCTGAGACCCTTCCTATAGCATGAGATGTGATATCCAAGTCTTTCCCATTCTAATCCTTAGACCCTTCCTACAGCATGCAATATGATATCTCAATGATTCTAATAACAATCCTGAGACCCGTCCTATAACATGAGATGGGATATCCAACTCCTTCCCATTCCAATCCTGAGACACTTCCGATAGCAGAGATGTGATATCTCAATGCGTATACCAAACCTGAGACCCTTCCTATAACATGAGATCGGATATCCAACTCCTTCCCGTTCCAAACCTGAGACCCTTATTATACCATGAGATGTGATATCTCAAGGCTTCTAATACCAAACCTGAGACCCTTCCTATGGCATGAGATGTGATATCCAACTCCTTGCCATTCAAATCCTGAGACCCTCCCTATAACAAGAGATGTCATATCCAACTCCTTCCCATTCCAAACCTGAGACCCTTCCTTTAGCATGAGATGTGATATCCAAATCCTTCACATTCCAATCCAGAGACCAATCCTATAGCATGAGATGTGATATCTCAATGCTTCTAATACCAAACCTGAGACCCTTCCGATAGCATGAGATGTGATATCTCAATGCTTCAAAAACCAAACATGAGAACCATCCTATAACATGAGATGTGAAATCCAAATCCTTCCCTTCCCAAACCTGAGACTCTTCCTATAGCATGAGATGTGATATCTCAATGCTTCTACCAAACCTGAAACCCTTCCTATAGCATAAGATGTGATATACAACTCCTTCCCATTCCAATCCTGAGACACTTCCTATAGCATGAGATGTGATATCACAATGCTTCTAATACCAAACCTGAGACCCATTCTATAACATGAGATGTGATATCCAAATCCTTCCCCTTCCAAACCTGAGACCCTTCCTTTAGCATGAGATGTGATATCCAGCTCCTCCCATTCCAATCCTGAGACCCTTCCGATAGCATGAGATGTGATATCTCAATGCTTCTAATATCAAAACTGAGACCCTCCCTATAGCATGAGATGTGATATCTAAGTCCTTCCCATTCCAATCCTGAGACTCTTCCGATAGCAGAGATGTGATATCTCAATGCTTATACCAAACCTGAGACCCTTCCTATGGCATGAGATGTGATATCCAACTCCTTGCCATTCAAATCCTGAGACCCTCCCTATAACAAGAAATGTCATATCCAACTCCTTCCCATTCCAAACCTGAGACCCTTCCTTTAGCATGAGATGTGATATCCAAATCCTTCACATTCCAATCCAGAGACCAATCCTATAGCATGAGATGTGATATCTCAATGCTTCTAATACCAAACCTGAGACCCTTCCGATAGCATGAGATGTGATATCTCAATGCTTCAAAAACCAAACATGAGAACCATCCTATAACATGAGATGTGAAATCCAAATCCTTCCCTTCCCAAACCTGAGACTCTTCCTATAGCATGAGATGTGATATCTCAATGCTTCTACCAAACCTGAAACCCTTCCTATAGCATAAGATGTGATATACAACTCCTTCCCATTCCAATCCTGAGACACTTCCTATAGCATGAGATGTGATATCACAATGCTTCTAATACCAAACCTGAGACCCATTCTATAACATGAGATGTGATATCCAAATCCTTCCCCTTCCAAACCTGAGACCCTTCCTTTAGCATGAGATGTGATATCCAGCTCCTCCCATTCCAATCCTGAGACCCTTCCGATAGCATGAGATGTGATATCTCAATGCTTCTAATATCAAAACTGAGACCCTCCCTATAGCATGAGATGTGATATCTAAGTCCTTCCCATTCCAATCCTGAGACTCTTCCGATAGCAGAGATGTGATATCTCAATGCTTATACCAAACCTGAGACCCTTCCTATGGCATGAGATGTGATATCCAACTCCTTGCCATTCAAATCCTGAGACCCTCCCTATAACAAGAGATGTCATATCCAACTCCTTCCCATTCCAAACCTGAGACCCTTCCTTTAGCATGAGATGTGATATCCAAATCCTTCACATTCCAACCCCTAGACCAATCCTATAGCATGAGATGTGATATCTCAATACTTCTAATACCAAACCTGAGACCCTTCCGATAGCATGAGATGTAATATCTCAATGCTTCAAAAACCAAACATGAGAACCATCCTATAACATGAGATGTGAAATCCAAATCCTTCCCTTCCCAAACCTGAGACTCTTCCTATAGCATGAGATGTGATATCTCAATGCTTCTAATATCAAACTTGAGACCCTCCCTATAGCATGAGATGTGATATCCAAGTCCTTCCCATTCCAATCCTGAGACACTTCCTATAGCATGAGATGTGATATCTCAATGCTTCTAATACCAAACCTGAGACTCTTCCTATAACATGAGATGGGATATCCAACTCCTTCCCATTCCAATCCTGAGACTCTTCTGATAGCAGAGATGTGATATCTCAATGCTTATACCAAACCTGAGACCCTTCCTACGGCATGAGATGTCATATACAACTCCTTCCCATTCCAATCCTGAGACCCTTCCTATAGCATGAGATGTGATATCCCAATGCTTATACCAAACCTGAGACCCTTCCTATAGCATGAGATGTGATATCCAACTCCTTCCCATTCCAATCCTGAGACACTTCCTATAGCATGAGATGTGATGTCTCAATGCTTCTAATACCAAACCTGAGATCCTTCCTATAACATGAGATGTGATATCCAACTCCTTCCATTCCAATCCTGAGACCCTTCCTATAGCATGAGATTTGATATCTCAATGCTTATACCAAACCTGAGACTCTTCCTATAGCATGAGATGTGATATCCAAGTCTTTCCCATTCCAATCCTTAGACCCTTCCTACAGCATGCAATATGATATCTCAATGATTCTAATAACAATCCTGAGAAACGTCCTATAACATGAGATGGGATATCCAATTCCTTCCCATTCCAATCCTGAGACACTTCCGATAGCAGAGATGTGATATCTCAATGCTTATACCAAACCTGAGACCCTTCCTATAACATGAGATCGGATATCCAACTCCTTCCCGTTCCAAACCTGAGACCCTTCCTTTAGCATGAGATGTAATATCCAGCTCCTTCCCATTCCAATCCTGAGACTCTTCTGATAGCAGAGATGTGATATCTCAATGCTTATACCAAACCTGAGACCCTTCCTACGGCATGAGATGTCATATACAACTCCTTCCCATTCCAATCCTGAAACCCTTCCTATAGCATGAGATGTGATATCTCAATGCTTATACCAAACCTGAGACCCTTCCTATAGCATGAGATGTGATGTCTCAATGCTTCTAATACCAAACCTGAGATCCTTCCTATAACATGAGATGTGATATCCAACTCCTTCCATTCCAATCCTGAGACCCTTCCTATAGCATGAGATTTGATATCTCAATGCTTATACCAAACCTGAGACCCTTCCTATAGCATGAGATGTGATATCCAAGTCTTTCCCATTCTAATCCTTAGACCCTTCCTACAGCATGCAATATGATATCTCAATGATTCTAATAACAATCCTGAGACCCGTCCTATAACATGAGATGGGATATCCAACTCCTTCCCATTCCAATCCTGAGACACTTCCGATAGCAGAGATGTGATATCTCAATGCGTATACCAAACCTGAGACCCTTCCTATAACATGAGATCGGATATCCAACTCCTTCCCGTTCCAAACCTGAGACCCTTCCTTTAGCATGAGATGTAATATCCAGCTCCTTCCCATTCCAATCCTGAGACACTTCCGATTGCATGAGATGTGATATCTCAATGCTTCTAATATCAAAACTGAAACCCTCCCTATAGCATGAGATGTGATATCCACCCCCTTCCCTTTCCAACCTGAGACCCTTCCTATAGCATGAGAAGGGATATCCAACTCCTTCCCAATCCAATCCTGAGACCCTTCCGATAGCAGAGATGTGATATCTCAATGCTTATACCAATCCTGAGACCCTTCCTATAGCATGAGATGTGATGTCTCAATGCTTCTAATACCAAACCTGAGATCCTTCCTATAACATGAGATGTGATATCCAACTCCTTCCATTCCAATCCTGAGACCCTTCCTATAGCATGAGATTTGATATCTCAATGCTTATACCAAACCTGAGACCCTTCCTATAGCATGAGATGTGATATCCAAGTCTTTCCCATTCCAATCTTTAGACCCTTCATACAGCATGCAATATGATATCTCAATGATTCTAATAACAATCCTGAGACCCGTCCTATAACATGAGATGGGATATCCAACTCCTTCCCATTCCAATCCTGAGACACTTCCGATAGCAGAGATGTGATATCTCAATGCGTATACCAAACCTGAGACCCTTCCTATAACATGAGATCGGATATCCAACTCCTTCCCGTTCCAAACCTGAGACCCTTCCTTTAGCATGAGATGTAATATCCAGCTAGTTCCCATTCCAATCCTGAGACACTTCCGATAGCATGAGATGTGATATCTCAATGCTTCTACCAAACCTGAGACCCTTCCTTTAGCATGAGATGTGATATCCAACTCATTCCCATTCCAACCTGAGACCCTTCCTATAGCATGAGAAGGGATATCCAACTCCTTCCCAATCCAATCCTGAGACCCTTCCGATAGCAGAGATGTGATATCTCAATGCTTATACCAAACCTGAGACCCTTCCTATGGCATGAGATGTGATATCCAACTCCTTGCCATTCAAATCCTGAGACCCTCCCTATAACAAGAGATGTCATATCCAACTCCTTCCCATTCCAAACCTGAGACCCTTCCTTTAGCATGAGATGTGATATCCAAATCCTTCACATTCCAATCCGGAGACCCTTCCTATAACATGAGATGTGATATCCAACTCCTTCCCAATCCAATCCTGAGACCCTTCCGATAGCAGAGATGTGATATCTCAATGCTTATACCAAACCTGAGACCCTTCCTATGGCATGAGATGTGATATCCAACTCCTTGCCATTCAAATCCTGAGACCCTCCCTATAACAAGAGATGTCATATCCAACTCCTTCCCATTCCAAACCTGAGACCCTTCCTTTAGCATGAGATGTGATATCCAAATCCTTCACATTCCAATCCAGAGACCAATCTATAGCATGAGATGTGATATCTCAATGCTTCTAATACCAAACCTGAGACCCTTCCGATAGCATGAGATGTGATATCTCAATGCTTCAAAAACCAAACATGAGAACCGTCCTATAACATGAGATGTGAAATCCAAATCCTTCCCTTCCCAAACCTGAGACTCTTCCTATAGCATGAGATGTGATATCTCAATGCTTCTAATATCAAACTTGAGACCCTCCCTATAGCATGAGATGTGATATCCAAGTCCTTCCCATTCCAATCCTGAGACACTTACTATAGCATGAGATGTGATATCTCAATGCTTCTAATACCAAACCTGAGACTCTTCCTATAACATGAGATGGGATATCCAACTCCTTCCCATTCCAATCCTGAGACTCTTCTGATAGCAGAGATGTGATATCTCAATGCTTATACCAAACCTGAGACCCTTCCTACGGCATGAGATGTCATATACAACTCCTTCCCATTCCAATCCTGAGACCCTTCCTATAGCATGAGATGTGATATCTCAATGCTTATACCAAACCTGAGACCCTTCCTATAGCATGAGATGTGATATCCAACTCCTTCCCATTCCAATCCTGAGACCCTTCCTATAGCATGAGATGTGATTTCTCAATGCTTCTAATACCAAACCTGAGATCCTTCCTATAACATGAGATGTGATATCCAACTCCTTCCATTCCAATCCTGAGACCCTTCCTATAGCATGAGATTTGATATCTCAATGCTTATACCAAACCTGAGACCCTTCCTATAGCATGAGATGTGATATCCAAGTCTTTCCCATTCCAATCCTTAGACCCTTCCTACAGCATGCAATATGATATCTCAATGATTCTAATAACAATCCTGAGACCCGTCCTATAACATGAGATGGGATATCCAACTCCTTCCCATTCCAATCCTGAGACACTTCCGATAGCAGAGATGTGATATCTCAATGCTTATACCAAACCTGAGACCCTTCCTATAACATGAGATCGGATATCCAACTCCTTCCAGTTCCAAACCTGAGACCCTTCCTTTAGCATGAGATGTAATATCCAGCTCCTTCCCATTCCAATCCTGAGACACTTCCGATAGCATGAGATGTGATATCTCAATGCTTCTAATATCAAAACTGAAACCCTCCCTATAGCATGAGATGTGATATCCAACTCCTTCCCATTCCAACCTGAGACCCTTCCTATAGCATGAGAAGGGATATCCAACTCCTTCCCAATCCAATCCTGAGACCCCTCCGATAGCAGAGATGTGATATCTCAATGCTTATACCAAATCTGAGACCCTTCCTATGGCATGAGATGTCATATCCAACTCCTTCCCATTCCAAACCTGAGACCCTTCCTTTAGCATGAGATGTGATATCCAAATCCTTCACATTCCAATCCGGAGACCCTTCCTATAACATGAGATGTGATATCCAACTCCTTCCCAATCCAATCCTGAGACCCTTCCGATAGCAGAGATGTGATATCTCAATGCTTATACCAAACCTGAGACCCTTCCTATAGCATGAGATGTGATATCCAACTCCTTCCGATTCCAATCCTGAGACCCTTCCTATAGCATGAGATGTGATATCGCAATGCTTCTACCAAAACTGAGACCCTTCCTTTAGCATGAGATGTGATATCCAAGTCCTTCCCATTCCAATCCTGAGACCCTTCCTATAGCATGAGATGTGATATCTCAATGCTTCTAATACCAAACCTGAGATCCTTCCGATAGCATGAGATGTGATATCTCAATGCTTCTAATACCAAACCTGAGATCCTTCCTATAACATGAGATGTGATATCCAAATCCTTCCCCATCCAAACCTGAGACCCTCCCTTTAGCATGAGATGTGATATCCAACTCCTTCCCATTCCAATCCTGATACCCTTCTGATAGCATGAGATGTGATATCTCAATGCCTCTAATACCAAACCTGAGATCCTACCTCTAACATGAAATGTGATATCCAACTCCTTCCCTTTCCAAACCTGAGAGCCTTCCTACAGCATGAGATGTGATATCCAAGTCCTTCCCATTCCAATCTTGAGACCCTTCCTATAACATGAGATGTGATATCCAACTCTTTCCCATTCCAACCTGAGACCTTTCCTATAGCATGAGATGGGATATCCAACAACTCCTTCCAAATCCAATCCTGATACCCTTCCGATAGCATGAGATGTGATATCCCAATGCTTCTACAAAACCTGAGACCCATACCATGGCATGATGTGATATCAAACTCCCGTCCTATACCATGAGACTTGATATCTCAATGCTTCTAATACCAAACCTGAGACCGGTCAAATAACATGAGATGTGATATCCAAATCCTTCCCCTTCCAAACCTGAGACCCTTCCTTTAGCATGAGATGTGATATCCAAATCCTTCCCATTCCAATCCTTAAACCCTTCCTATAGCATGAGATGTGATATCTCAATGTTTCTAATAAAAAACCTGAGACCCTTCCTATAGCAAGAGATGTGATATCCAAATCCTTCCCATTCCAACCTGAGACCCTTCCTATAGCATGAGAAGGGATATCCAACTCCTTCCCATTCCAATCCTTAAACCCTTCCTATAGCATGAGATGTGATATCTCAATGTTTCTAATAAAAAACCTGAGACCCTTCCTATAGCAAGAGATGTGATATCCAAATCCTTCCCATTCCAAACCTGAGACCCTTCCTATTGGATGAGATGTGATATCCAACTACTTCCCATTCCAAACCTGAGACCCTTCCTATACCATAAGATGTGATATCTCAATGCTTCTAATACCAAACCTGGGACCCGTCCTGTAACATGAGATATGATATCCAAATCCTTCCCATTCCAATCCTGAAACCCTTCCGATAGCATGAGATGTGATATCTCAATGTTTCTAATAAAAAACCTGAGACCCTTCATATAGCAAGAGATGTGATATCCAAATACTTCCCATTTCAATCTTGAGACCCTTCCTATAACATGAGATATGATATCCAACTCCTTCCCATTCCAACATGAGACCCTTCCTATAGCATGAGAAGGGATGTCCAACTCCTTCCCAATCCAATCCTGAGACCCTTCCGATAGCAGAGATGTGATATCTCAATGCTTATACCAAACCTGAGACCCTTCCTTTAGCATGAGATTTGATATCCAAATCCTTCACATTCCAATCCTGAGACCCTTCCTATAGCATGAGATGTGATATCTCAATGCTTCTAATACCAAACCTGAGATGCTTCCTATAACATGAGATGTGATATCCAACTCCTTCCCATTCCAAACCTGAGACCCTTCCGATAGCATGAGATGTGATATCTCAATGCTTCTAAAACCAAACATGAGAACCATCCTATAACATGAGATGTGAAATCCCAATCCTTCCCTTCCCAAACCTGAGACACTTCCTATAGCTTGAGATGTGATATCAAACTCCTTCCCATTCCAATCCTGAAATAGCTTGAGATGTGATATCCAACTCCTTCCCATTCCAATCCTGAGACCCTTATTATACCATGAGATGTGATATCTCAAGGCTTCTAATACCAAACCTGAGACCCTTCCTATGGCATGAGATGTGATATCCAACTCCTTGCCATTCAAATCCTGAGACCCTCCCTATAACAAGAGATGTCACATCCAACTCCTTCCCATTCCAAACCTGAGACCCTTCCTTTAGCATGAGATGTGATATCCAAATCCTTCACATTCCAATCCAGAGACCAATCCTATAGCATGAGATGTGATATCTCAATGCTTCTAATACCAAACCTGAGACCCTTCCGATAGCATGAGATGTGATATCTCAATGCTTCAAAAACCAAACATGAGAACCATCCTATAACATGAGATGTGAAATCCAAATCCTTCCCTTCCCAAACCTGAGACTCTTCCTATAGCATGAGATGTGATATCTCAATGCTTCTACCAAACCTGAAACCCTTCCTATAGCATAAGATGTGATATACAACTCCTTCCCATTCCAATCCTGAGACACTTCCTATAGCATGAGATGTGATATCACAATGCTTCTAATACCAAACCTGAGACCCATTCTATAACATGAGATGTGATATCCAAATCCTTCCCCTTCCAAACCTGAGACCCTTCCTTTAGCATGAGATGTGATATCCAGCTCCTCCCATTCCAATCCTGAGACCCTTCCGATAGCATGAGATGTGATATCTCAATGCTTCTAATATCAAAACTGAGACCCTCCCTATAGCATGAGATGTGATATCTAAGTCCTTCCCATTCCAATCCTGAGACTCTTCCGATAGCAGAGATGTGATATCTCAATGCTTATACCAAACCTGAGACCCTTCCTATGGCATGAGATGTGATATCCAACTCCTTGCCATTCAAATCCTGAGACCCTCCCTATAACAAGAGATGTCATATCCAACTCCTTCCCATTCCAAACCTGAGACCCTTCCTTTAGCATGAGATGTGATATCCAAATCCTTCACATTCCAATCCAGAGACCAATCCTATAGCATGAGATGTGATATCTCAATGCTTCTAATACCAAACCTGAGACCCTTCCGATAGCATGAGATGTGATATCTCAATGCTTCAAAAACCAAACATGAGAACCATCCTATAACATGAGATGTGAAATCCAAATCCTTCCCTTCCCAAACCTGAGACTCTTCCTATAGCATGAGATGTGATATCTCAATGCTTCTACCAAACCTGAAACCCTTCCTATAGCATAAGATGTGATATACAACTCCTTCCCATTCCAATCCTGAGACACTTCCTATAGCATGAGATGTGATATCACAATGCTTCTAATACCAAACCTGAGACCCATTCTATAACATGAGATGTGATATCCAAATCCTTCCCCTTCCAAACCTGAGACCCTTCCTTTAGCATGAGATGTGATATCCAGCTCCTCCCATTCCAATCCTGAGACCCTTCCGATAGCATGAGATGTGATATCTCAATGCTTCTAATATCAAAACTGAGACCCTCCCTATAGCATGAGATGTGATATCTAAGTCCTTCCCATTCCAATCCTGAGACTCTTCCGATAGCAGAGATGTGATATCTCAATGCTTATACCAAACCTGAGACCCTTCCTATGGCATGAGATGTGATATCCAACTCCTTGCCATTCAAATCCTGAGACCCTCCCTATAACAAGAGATGTCATATCCAACTCCTTCCCATTCCAAACCTGAGACCCTTCCTTTAGCATGAGATGTGATATCCAAATCCTTCACATTCCAACCCCTAGACCAATCCTATAGCATGAGATGTGATATCTCAATACTTCTAATACCAAACCTGAGACCCTTCCGATAGCATGAGATGTAATATCTCAATGCTTCAAAAACCAAACATGAGAACCATCCTATAACATGAGATGTGAAATCCAAATCCTTCCCTTCCCAAACCTGAGACTCTTCCTATAGCATGAGATGTGATATCTCAATGCTTCTAATATCAAACTTGAGACCCTCCCTATAGCATGAGATGTGATATCCAAGTCCTTCCCATTCCAATCCTGAGACACTTCCTATAGCATGAGATGTGATATCTCAATGCTTCTAATACCAAACCTGAGACTCTTCCTATAACATGAGATGGGATATCCAACTCCTTCCCATTCCAATCCTGAGACTCTTCTGATAGCAGAGATGTGATATCTCAATGCTTATACCAAACCTGAGACCCTTCCTACGGCATGAGATGTCATATACAACTCCTTCCCATTCCAATCCTGAGACCCTTCCTATAGCATGAGATGTGATATCTCAATGCTTATACCAAACCTGAGACCCTTCCTATAGCATGAGATGTGATATCCAACTCCTTCCCATTCCAATCCTGAGACACTTCCTATAGCATGAGATGTGATGTCTCAATGCTTCTAATACCAAACCTGAGATCCTTCCTATAACATGAGATGTGATATCCAACTCCTTCCATTCCAATCCTGAGACCCTTCCTATAGCATGAGATTTGATATCTCAATGCTTATACCAAACCTGAGACTCTTCCTATAGCATGAGATGTGATATCCAAGTCTTTCCCATTCCAATCCTTAGACCCTTCCTACAGCATGCAATATGATATCTCAATGATTCTAATAACAATCCTGAGACCCGTCCTATAACATGAGATGGGATATCCAATTCCTTCCCATTCCAATCCTGAGACACTTCCGATAGCAGAGATGTGATATCTCAATGCTTATACCAAACCTGAGACCCTTCCTATAACATGAGATCGGATATCCAACTCCTTCCCGTTCCAAACCTGAGACCCTTCCTTTAGCATGAGATGTAATATCCAGCTCCTTCCCATTCCAATCCTGAGACACTTCCGATAGCATGAGATGTGATATCTCAATGCTTCTAATATCAAAACTGAAACCCTCCCTATAGCATGATATGTGATATCTAAGTCCTTCCCATTCCAATCCTGAGACCCTTCCTATAGCATGAGATGTGATATCTCAATGCTTCTACCAAACCTGAGACCCTTCCTTTAGCATGAGATGTGATATCCAACTCCTTCCCATTCCAACCTGAGACCCTTCCTATAGCATGAGAAGGGATATCCAACTCCTTCCCAATCCAATCCTGAGACCCTTCCGATAGCAGAGATGTGATATCTCAATGCTTATACCAAACCTGAGACCCTTCCTATGGCATGAGATGTGATATCCAACTCCTTGCCATTCAAATCCTGAGACCCTCCCTATAACAAGAGATGTCATATCCAACTCCTTCCCATTCCAAACCTGAGACCCTTCCTTTAGCATGAGATGTGATATCCAAATCCTTCACATTCCAATCCGGAGACCCTTCCTATAACATGAGATGTGATATCCAACTCCTTCCCAATCCAATCCTGAGACCCTTCCGATAGCAGAGATGTGATATCTCAATGCTTATACCAAACCTGAGACCCTTCCTATGGCATGAGATGTGATATCCAACTCCTTGCCATTCAAATCCTGAGACCCTCCGTATAACAAGAGATGTCATATCCAACTCCTTCCCATTCCAAACCTGAGACCCTTCCTTTAGCATGAGATGTGATATCCAAATCCTTCACATTCCAATCCAGAGACCAATCCTATAGCATGAGATGTGATATCTCAATGCTTCTAATACCAAACCTGAGACCCTTCCAATAGCATGAGATGTGATATCTCAATGCTTCAAAAACCAAACATGAGAACCATCCTATAACATGAGATGTGAAATCCAAATCCTTCCCTTCCCAAACCTGAGACTCTTCCTATAGCATGAGATGTGATATCTCAATGCTTCTACCAAACCTGAAACCCTTCCTATAGCATGAGATGTGATATCCAACTCCTTCCCATTCCAATCCTGAGACACTTCCTATAGCATGAGATGTGATATCACAATGCTTCTAATACCAAACCTGAAACCCATCCTATAACATGAGATGTGATATCCAAATCCTTCCCCTTCCAAACCTGAGACCCTTCCTTTAGCATGAGATGTGATATCCAGCTCCTCCCATTCCAATCCTGAGACCCTTCCGATAGCATGAGATGTGATATCTCAATGCTTCTAATATCAAAACTGAGACCCTCCCTATAGCATGAGATGTGATATCTAAGTCCTTCCCATTCCAATCCTGAGACCCTTCCGATAGCAGAGATGTGATATATCAATGCTTATACCAAACCTGAGACCCTTCCTATGGCATGAGATGTGATATCCAACTCCTTGCCATTCAAATCCTGAGACCATCCCTATAACAAGAGATGTCATATCCAACTCCTTCCCATTCCAAACCTGAGACCCTTCCTTTAGCATGAGATGTGATATCCAAATCCTTCACATTCCAATCCGGAGACCAATCCTATAGCATGAGATGTGATATCTCTATACTTCTAATACCAAACCTGAGACCCTTCCGATAGCATGAGATGTGATATCTCAATGCTTCAAAAACCAAACATGAGAACCATCCTATAACATGAGATGTGAAATCCAAATCCTTCCCTTCCCAAACCTGAGACTCTTCCTATAGATTGAGATGTGATATCTCAATGCTTCTAATATCAAACTTGAGACCCTCCCTATAGCATGAGATGTGATATCCAAGTCCTTCCCATTCCAATCCTGAGACACTTCCTATAGCATGAGATGTGATATCTCAATGCTTCTAATACCAAACCTGAGACTCTTCCTATAACACGAGATGGGATATCCAACTCCTTCCCATTCCAATCCTGAGACTCTTCTGATAGCAGAGATGTGATATCTCAATGCTTGTACCAAACCTGAGACCCTTCCTACGGCATGAGATGTCATATACAACTCCTTCCCATTCCAATCCTGAGACCCTTCCTATAGCATGAGATGTGATATCTCAATGCTTATACCAAACCTGAGACCCTTCCTATAGCATGAGATGTGATATCCAACTCCTTCCCATTCCAATCCTGAGACCCTTCCTATAGCATGAGATTTGATGTCTCAATGCTTCTAATACCAAACCTGAGATCCTTCCTATAACATGAGATGTGATATCCAACTCCTTCCATTCCAATCCTGAGACCCTTCCTATAGCATTAGATTTGATATCTCAATGCTTATACCAAACCTGAGACCCTTCCTATAGCATGAGATGTGATATCCAAGTCTTTCCCATTCCAATCCTTAGACCCTTCCTACAGCATGCAAAATGATATCTCAATGATTCTAATAACAATCCTGAGACCCGTCCTATAACATGAGATGGGATATCCAATTCCTTCCCATTCCAATCCTGAGACACTTCCGATAGCAGAGATGTGATATCTCAATGCTTATACCAAACCTGAGACCCTTCCTATAGCATGAGATGTGATATCCAACTCCTTCCCATTCCAATCCTGAGACCCTTCCTATAGCATGAGATTTGATGTCTCAATGCTTCTAATACCAAACCTGAGATCCTTCCTATAACATGAGATGTGATATCCAACTCCTTCCATTCCAATCCTGAGACCCTTCCTATAGCATGAGATTTGATATCTCAATGCTTATACCAAACCTGAGACCCTTCCTATAGCATGAGATGTGATATCCAAGTCTTTCCCATTCCAATCCTTAGACCCTTCCTACAGCATGCAAAATGATATCTCAATGATTCTAATAACAATCCTGAGACCCGTCCTATAACATGAGATCGGATATCCAACTCCTTCCCGTTCCAAACCTGAGACCCTTCCTTTAGCATCAGATGTAATATCCAGCTCCTTCCCATTTCAATCCTGAGACACTTCCGATAGCATGAGATGTGATATCTCAATGCTTCTAATATCAAAACTGAAACCCTCCCTATAGCATGATATGTGATATCTAAGTCCTTCCAATTCCAATCCTGAGACCCTTCCTATAGCATGAGATGTGATATCTCAATGCTTCTACCAAACCTGAGACCCTTCCTTTAGCATGAGATGTGATATCCAACTCCTTCCCATTCCAACCTGAGACCCTTCCTATAGCATGAGAAGGGATATCCAACTCCTTCCCAATCCAATCCTGAGACCCTTCCGATAGCAGAGATGTGATATCTCAATGCTTATACCAAACCTGAGACCCTTCCTATGGCATGAGATGTGATATCCAACTCCTTGCCATTCAAATCCTGAGACCCTCCCTATAACAAGAGATGTCATATCCAACTCCTTCCCATTCCAAACCTGAGACCCTTCCTTTAGCATGAGATGTGATATCCAAATCCTTCACATTCCAATCCGGAGACCCTTCCTATAACATGAGATGTGATATCCAACTCCTTCCCAATCCAATCCTGAGACCCTTGCAGAGATGTGATATCTCAATGCTTATACCAAACCTGAGACCCTTCCTATGGCATGAGATGTGATATCCAACTCCTTGCCATTCAAATCCTGAGACCCTCCCTATAACAAGAGATGTCATATCCAACTCCTTCCCATTCCAAACCTGAGACCCTTCCTTTAGCATGAGATGTGATATCCAAATCCTTCACATTCCAATCCGGAGACCAATCCTATAGCATGAGATGTGATATCTCAATGCTTCTAATACCAAACCTGAGACCCTTCCGATAGCATGAGATGTGATATCTCAATGCTTCAAAAACCAAACATGAGAACCATCCTATAACATGAGATGTGAAATCCAAATCCTTCCCTTCCCAAACCTGAGACTCTTCCTATAGCATGAGATGTGATATCTCAATGCTTCTACCAAACCTGAAACCCTTCCTATAGCATGAGATGTGATATCCAACTCCTTCCCATTCCAATCCTGAGACACTTCCTATAGCATGAGATGTGATATCACAATGCTTCTAATACCAAACCTGAGACCCATCCTATAACATGAGATGTGATATCCAAATCCTTCCCCTTCCAAACCTGAGACCCTTCCTTTAGCATGAGATGTGATATCCAGCTCCTCCCATTCCAATCCTGAGACCCTTCCGATAGCATGAGATGTGATATCTCAATGCTTCTAATATCAAAACTGAGACCCTCCCTATAGCATGAGATGTGATATCTAAGTCCTTCCCATTCCAATCCTGAGACCCTTCCGATAGCAGAGATGTGATATCTCAATGCTTATACCAAACCTGAGACCCTTCCTATGGCATGAGATGTGATATCCAACTCCTTGCCATTCAAATCCTGAGACCCTCCCTATAACAAGAGATGTCATATCCAACTCCTTCCCATTCCAAACCTGAGACCCTTCCTTTAGCATGAGATGTGATATCCAAATCCTTCACATTCCAATCCGGAGACCAATCCTATAGCATGAGATGTGATATCTCAATGCTTCTAATACCAAACCTGAGACCCTTCCGATAGCATGAGATGTGATATCTCAATGCTTCAAAAACCAAACATGAGAACCATCCTATAACATGAGATGTGAAATCCAAATCCTTCCCTTCCCAAACCTGAGACTCTTCCTATAGCATGAGATGTGATATCTCAATGCTTCTAATATCAAACTTGAGACCCTCCCTATAGCATGAGATGTGATATCCAAGTCCTTCCCATTCCAATCCTGAGACACTTCCTATAGCATGAGATGTGATATCTCAATGCTTCTAATACCAAACCTGAGACTCTTCCTATAACATGAGATGTCATATACAACTCCTTCCCATTCCAATCCTGAGACCCTTCCTATAGCATGAGATGTGATATCTCAATGCTTATACCAAACCTGAGACCCTTCCTATAGCATGAGATGTGATATCCAACTCCTTCCCATTCCAATCCTGAGACCCTTCCTATAGCATGAGATGTGATGTCTCAATGCTTCTAATACCAAACCTGAGATCCTTCCTATAACATGAGATGTGATATCCAACTCCTTCCATTCCAATCCTGAGACCCTTCCTATAGCATGAGATTTGATATCTCAATGCTTATACCAAACCTGAGACCCTTCCTATAGCATGAGATGTGATATCCAAGTCTTTCCCATTCCAATCCTTAGACCCTTCATACAGCATGCAATATGATATCTCAATGATTCTAATAACAATCCTGAGACCCGTCCTATAACATGAGATGGGATATCCAATTCCTTCCCATTCCAATCCTGAGACACTTCCGATAGCAGAGATGTGATATCTCAATGCTTATACCAAACCTGAGACCCTTCCTATAACATGAGATCGGATATCCAACTCCTTCCCGTTCCAAACCTGAGACCCTTCCTTTAGCATGAGATGTAATATCCAGCTCCTTCCCATTCCAATCCTGAGACACTTCCGATAGCATGAGATGTGATATCTCAATGCTTCTACCAAACCTGAGACCCTTCCTTTAGCATGAGATGTGATATCCAACTCCTTCCCATTCCAACCTGAGATCCTTCCTATAGCATGAGAAGGGATATCCAACTCCTTCCCAATCCAATCCTGAGACCCTTCCGATAGCAGAGATGTGATATCTCAATGCTTATACCAAACCTGAGACCCTTCCTATGGCATGAGATGTGATATCCAACTCCTTGCCATTCAAATCCTGAGACCCTCCCTATAACAAGAGATGTCATATCCAACTCCTTCCCATTCCAAACCTGAGACCCTTCCTTTAGCATGAGATGTGATATCCAAATCCTTCACATTCCAATCCGGAGACCCTTCCTATAACATGAGATGTGATATCCAACTCCTTCCCAATCCAGTCCTGAGACCCTTGTAGAGATGTGATATCTCAATGCTTATACCAAACCTGAGACCCTTCCTATGGCATGAGATGTGATATCCAACTCCTTGCCATTCAAATCCTGAGACCCTCCCTATAACAAGAGATGTCATATCCAACTCCTTCCCATTCCAAACCTGAGACCCTTCCTTTAGCATGAGATGTGATATCCAAATCCTTCACATTCCAATCCGGAGACCAATCCTATAGCATGAGATGTGATATCTCAATGCTTCTAATACCAAACCTGAGACCCTTCCGATAGCATGAGATGTGATATCTCAATGCTTCAAAAACCAAACATGAGAACCATCCTATAACATGAGATGTGAAATCCAAATCCTTCCCTTCCCAAACCTGAGACTCTTCCTATAGCATGAGATGTGATATCTCAATGCTTCTACCAAACCTGAAACCCTTCCTATAGCATGAGATGTGATATCCAACTCCTTCCCATTCCAATCCTGAGACACTTCCTATAGCATGAGATGTGATATCACAATGCTTCTAATACCAAACCTGAGACCCATCCTATAACATGAGATGTGATATCCAAATCCTTCCCCTTCCAAACCTGAGACCCTTCCTTTAGCATGAGATGTGATATCCAGCTCCTCCCATTCCAATCCTGAGACCCTTCCGATATCATGAGATGTGATATCTCAATGCTTCTAATATCAAAACTGAGACCCTCCCTATAGCATGAGATGTGATATCTAAGTCCTTCCCATTCCAATCCTGAGACCCTTCCGATAGCAGAGATGTGATATCTCAATGCTTATACCAAACCTGAGACCCTTCCTATGGCATGAGATGTGATATCCAACTCCTTGCCATTCAAATCCTGAGACCCTCCCTATAACAAGAGATGTCATATCCAACTCCTTCCCATTCCAAACCTGAGACCCTTCCTTTAGCATGAGATGTGATATCCAAATCCTTCACATTCCAATCCGGAGACCAATCCTATAGCATGAGATGTGATATCTCAATGCTTCTAATACCAAACCTGAGACCCTTCCGATAGCATGAGATGTGATATCTCAATGCTTCAAAAACCAAACATGAGAACCATCCTATAACATGAGATGTGAAATCCAAATCCTTCCCTTCCCAAACCTGAGACTCTTCCTATAGAATGAGATGTTATATCTCAATGCTTCTAATACCAAACCTGAGACCCTTCCGATAGCATGAGATGTGATATCTCAATGCTTCAAAAACCAAACATGAGAACCATCCTATAACATGAGATGTGAAATCCAAATCCTTCCCTTCCCAAACCTGAGACTCTTCCTATAGCATGAGATGTGATATCTCAATGCTTCTACCAAACCTGAAACCCTTCCTATAGCATGAGATGTGATATCCAACTCCTTCCCATTCCAATCCTGAGACACTTCCTATAGCATGAGATGTGATATCACAATGCTTCTAATACCAAACCTAAAACCCATCCTATAACATGAGATGTGATATCCAAATCCTTCCCCTTCCAAACCTGAGACCCTTCCTTTAGCATGAGATGTGATATCCAGCTCCTCCCATTCCAATCCTGAGACCCTTCCGATAGCATGAGATGTGATATCTCAATGCTTCTAATATCAAAACTGAGACCCTCCCTATAGCATGAGATGTGATATCTAAGTCCTTCCCATTCCAATCCTGAGACCCTTCCGATAGCAGAGATGTGATATATCAATGCTTATACCAAACCTGAGACCCTTCCTATGGCATGAGATGTGATATCCAACTCCTTGCCATTCAAATCCTGAGACCATCCCTATAACAAGAGATGTCATATCCAACTCCTTCCCATTCCAAACCTGAGACCCTTCCTTTAGCATGAGATGTGCTATCCAAATCCTTCACATTCCAATCCGGAGACCAATCCTATAGCATGAGATGTGATATCTCAATGCTTCTAATACCAAACCTGAGACCCTTCCGATAGCATGAGATGTGATATCTCAATGCTTCAAAAACCAAACATGAGAACCATCCTATAACATGAGATGTGAAATCCAAATCCTTCCCTTCCCAAACCTGAGACTCTTCCTATAGATTGAGATGTGATATCTCAATGCTTCTAATATCAAACTTGAGACCCTCCCTATAGCATGAGATGTGATATCCAAGTCCTTCCCATTCCAATCCTGAGACACTTCCTATAGCATGAGATGTGATATCTCAATGCTTCTAATACCAAACCTGAGACTCTTCCTATAACACGAGATGGGATATCCAACTCCTTCCCATTCCAATCCTGAGACTCTTCTGATAGCAGAGATGTGATATCTCAATGCTTGTACCAAACCTGAGACCCTTCCTACGGCATGAGATGTCATATACAACTCCTTCCCATTCCAATCCTGAGACCCTTCCTATAGCATGAGATGTGATATCTCAATGCTTATACCAAACCTGAGACCCTTCCTATAGCATGAGATGTGATATCCAACTCCTTCCCATTCCAATCCTGAGACCCTTCCTATAGCATGAATTTGATGTCTCAATGCTTCTAATACCAAACCTGAGATCCTTCCTATAACATGAGATGTGATATCCAACTCCTTCCATTCCAATCCTGAGACCCTTCCTATAGCATGAGATTTGATATCTCAATGCTTATACCAAACCTGAGACCCTTCCTATAGCATGAGATGTGATATCCAAGTCTTTCCCATTCCAATCCTTAGACCCTTCCTACAGCATGCAAAATGATATCTCAATGATTCTAATAACAATCCTGAGACCCGTCCTATAACATGAGATGGGATATCCAATTCCTTCCCATTCCAATCCTGAGACACTTCCGATAGCAGAGATGTGATATCTCAATGCTTATACCAAACCTGAGACCCTTCCTATAACATGAGATCGGATATCCAACTCCTTCCCGTTCCAAACCTGAGACCCTTCCTTTAGCATCAGATGTAATATCCAGCTCCTTCCCATTCCAATCCTGAGACACTTCCGATAGCATGAGATGTGATATCTCAATGCTTCTAATATCAAAACTGAAACCCTCCCTATAGCATGATATGTGATATCTAAGTCCTTCCAATTCCAATCCTGAGACCCTTCCTATAGCATGAGATGTGATATCTCAATGCTTCTACCAAACCTGAGACCCTTCCTATAGCATGAGAAGGGATATCCAACTCCTTCCCAATCCAATCCTGAGACCCTTCCGATAGCAGAGATGTGATATCTCAATGCTTATACCAAACCTGAGACCCTTCCTATGGCATGAGATGTGATATCCAACTCCTTGCCATTCAAATCCTGAGACCCTCCCTATAACAAGAGATGTGATATCCAACTCCTTCCCATTCCAAACCTGAGACCCTTCCTTTAGCATGAGATGTGATATCCAAATCCTTCACATTCCAATCCGGAGACCCTTCCTAAAACATGAGATGTGATATCCAACTCCTTCCCAATCCAATCCTGAGACCCTTGCAGAGATGTGATATCTCAATGCTTATACCAAACCTGAGACCCTTCCTATGGCATGAGATGTGATATCCAACTCCTTGCCATTCAAATCCTGAGACCCTCCCTATAACAAGAGATGTCATACCCAACTCCTTCCCATTCCAAACCTGAGACCCTTCCTTTAGCATGAGATGTGATATCCAAATCCTTCACATTCCAATCCGGAGACCAATCCTATAGCATGAGATGTGATATCTCAATGCTTCTAATACCAAACCTGAGACCCTTCCGATAGCATGAGATGTGATATCTCAATGCTTCAAAAACCAAACATGAGAACCATCCTATAACATGAGATGTGAAATCCAAATCCTTCCCTTCCCAAACCTGAGACTCTTCCTATAGCATGAGATGTGATATCTCAATGCTTCTACCAAACCTGAAACCCTTCCTATAGCATGAGATGTGATATCCAACTCCTTCCCATTCCAATCCTGAGACACTTCCTATAGCATGAGATGTGATATCACAATGCTTCTAATACCAAACCTGAGACCCATCCTATAACATGAGATGTGATATCCAAATCCTTCCCCTTCCAAACCTGAGACCCTTCCTTTAGCATGAGATGTGATATCCAGCTCCTCCCATTCCAATCCTGAGAACCTTCCGATAGCATGAGATGTGATATCTCAATGCTTCTAATATCAAAACTGAGACCCTCCCTATAGCATGAGATGTGATATCTAAGTCCTTCCCATTCCAATCCTGAGACCCTTCCGATAGCAGAGATGTGATATCTCAATGCTTATACCAAACCTGAGACCCTTCCTATGGCATGAGATGTGATATCCAACTCCTTGCCATTCAAATTCTGAGACCCTCCCTATAACAAGAGATGTCATATCCAACTCCTTCCCATTCCAAACCTGAGACCCTTCCTTTAGCATGAGATGTGATATCCAAATCCTTCACATTCCAATCCGGAGACCAATCCTATAGCATGAGATGTGATATCTCAATGCTTCTAATACCAAACCTGAGACCCTTCCGATAGCATGAGATGTGATATCTCAATGCTTCAAAAACCAAACATGAGAACCATCCTATAACATGAGATGTGAAATCCAAATCCTTCCCTTCCCAAACCTGAGACTCTTCCTATAGCATGAGATGTGATATCTCAATGCTTCTAATATCAAACTTGAGACCCTCCCTATAGCATGAGATGTGATATCCAAGTCCTTCCCATTCCAATCCTGAGACACTTCCTATAGCATGAGATGTGATATCTCAATGCTTCTAATACCAAACCTGAGACTCTTCCTATAACATGAGATGGGATATCCAACTCCTTCCCATTCCAATCCTGAGACTCTTCTGATAGCAGAGATGTGATATCTCAATGCTTATACCAAACCTGAGACCCTTCCTACGGCATGAGATGTCATATACAACTCCTTCCCATTCCAATCCTGAGACCCTTCCTATAGCATGAGATGTGATATCTCAATGCTTATACCAAACCTGAGACCCTTCCTATAGCATGAGATGTGATATCCAACTCCTTCCCATTCCAATCCTGAGACCCTTCCTATAGCATGAGATGTGATGTCTCAATGCTTATAATACCAAACCTGAGATCCTTCCTATAACATGAGATGTGATATCCAACTCCTTCCATTCCAATCCTGAGACCCTTCCTATAGCATGAGATTTGATATCTCAATGCTTATACCAAACCTGAGACCCTTCCTATAGCATGAGATGTGATATCCAAGTCTTTCCCATTCCAATCCTTAGACCCTTCATACAGCATGCAATATGATATCTCAATGATTCTAATAACAATCCTGAGACCCGTCCTATAACATGAGATGGGATATCCAATTCCTTCCCATTCCAATCCTGAGACACTTCCGATAGTAGAGATGTGATATCTCAATGCTTATACCAAACCTGAGACCCTTCCTATAACATGAGATCGGATATCCAACTCCTTCCCGTTCCAAACCTGAGACCCTTCCTTTAGCATGAGATGTAATATCCAGCTCCTTCCCATTCCAATCCTGAGACACTTCCGATAGCATGAGATGTGATATCTCAATGCTTCTACCAAACCTGAGACCCTTCCTTTAGCATGAGATGTGATATCCAACTCCTTCCCATTCCAACCTGAGACCCTTCCTATAGCATGAGAAGGGATATCCAACTCCTTACCAATCCAATCCTGAGACCCTTCCGATAGCAGAGATGTGATATCTCAATGCTTATACCAAACCTGAGACCCTTCCTATGGCATGAGATGTGATATCCAACTCCTTGCCATTCAAATCCTGAGACCCTCCCTATAACAAGAGATGTCATATCCAACTCCTTCCCATTCCAAACCTGAGACCCTTCCTTTAGCATGAGATGTGATATCCAAATCCTTCACATTCCAATCCGGAGACCCTTCCTATAACATGAGATGTGATATCCAACTCCTTCCCAATCCAATCCTGAGACCCTTGCAGAGATGTGATATCTCAATGCTTATACCAAACCTGAGACCCTTCCTATGGCATGAGATGTGATATCCAACTCCTTGCCATTCAAATCCTGAGACCCTCCCTATAACAAGAGATGTCATATCCAACTCCTTCCCATTCCAAACCTGAGACCCTTCCTTTAGCATGAGATGTGATATCCAAATCCTTCACATTCCAATCCGGAGACCAATCCTATAGCATGAGATGTGATATCTCAATGCTTCTAATACCAAACCTGAGACCCTTCCGATAGCATGAGATGTGATATCTCAATGCTTCAAAAACCAAACATGAGAACCATCCTATAACATGAGATGTGAAATCCAAATCCTTCCCTTCCCAAACCTGAGACTCTTCCTATAGCATGAGATGTGATATCTCAATGCTTCTACCAAACCTGAAACCCTTCCTATAGCATGAGATGTGATATCCAACTCCTTCCCATTCCAATCCTGAGACACTTCCTATAGCATGAGATGTGATATCACAATGCTTCTAATACCAAACCTGAGACCCATCCTATAACATGAGATGTGATATCCAAATCCTTCCCCTTCCAAACCTGAGACCCTTCCTTTAGCATGAGATGTGATATCCAGCTCCTCCCATTCCAATCCTGAGACCCTTCCGATATCATGAGATGTGATATCTCAATGCTTCTAATATCAAAACGGAGACCCTCCCTATAGCATGAGATGTGATATCTAAGTCCTTCCCATTCCAATCCTGAGACCCTTCCGATAGCAGAGATGTGATATCTCAATGCTTATACCAAACCTGAGACCCTTCCTATGGCATGAGATGCGATATCCAACTCCTTGCCATTCAAATCCTGAGACCCTCCCTATAACAAGAGATGTCATATCCAACTCCTTCCCATTCCAAACCTGAGACCCTTCCTTTAGCATGAGATGTGATATCCAAATCCTTCACATTCCAATCCGGAGACCAATCCTATAGCATGAGATGTGATATCTCAATGCTTCTAATACCAAACCTGAGACCCTTCCGATAGCATGAGATGTGATATCTCAATGCTTCAAAAACCAAACATGAGAACCATCCTATAACATGAGATGTGAAATCCAAATCCTTCCCTTCCCAAACCTGAGACTCTTCCTATAGCATGAGATGTGATATCTCAATGCTTCTAATATCAAACTTGAGACCCTCCCTATAGCATGAGATGTGATATCCAAGTCCTTCCCATTCCAATCCTGAGACACTTCCTATAGCATGAGATGTGATATCTCAATGCTTCTAATACCAAACCTGAGACTCTTCCTATAACATGAGATGGGATATCCAACTCCTTCCCATTCCAATCCTGAGACTCTTCTGATAGCAGAGATGTGATATCTCAATGCTTATACCAAACCTGAGACCCTTCCTACGGCATGAGATGTCATATACAACTCCTTCCCATTCCAATCCTGAGACCCTTCCTATAGCATGAGATATGATATCTCAATGCTTATACCAAACCTGAGACCCTTCCTATAGCATGAGATGTGATATCCAACTCCTTCCCATTCCAATCCTGAGACCCTTCCTATAGCATGAGATGTGATGTCTCAATGCTTCTAATACCAAACCTGAGATCCTTCCTATAACATGAGATGTGATATCCAACTCCTTCCATTCCAATCCTGAGACCCTTCCTATAGCATGAGATTTGATATCTCAATGCTTATACCAAACCTGAGACCCTTCCTATAGCATGAGATGTGATATCCAAGTCTTTCCCATTCCAATCCTTAGACCCTTCATACAGCATGCAATATGATATCTCAATGATTCTAATAACAATCCTGAGACCCGTCCTATAACATGAGATGGGATATCCAATTCCTTCCCATTCCAATCCTGAGACACTTCCGATAGCAGAGATGTGATATCTCAATGCTTATACCAAACCTGAGACCCTTCCTTTAGCATGAGATGTGATATCCAACTCCTTCCCATTCCAACCTGAGACCCTTCCTATAGCATGAGAAGGGATATCCAACTCCTTCCCAATCCAATCCTGAGACCCTTCCGATAGCAGAGATGTGATATCTCAATGCTTATACCAAACCTGAGACCCTTCCTATGGCATGAGATGTGATATCCAACTCCTTGCCATTCCAACCTGAGACCCTTCCTATAACATGAGATCGGATATCCAACTCCTTCCCGTTCCAAACCTGAGACCCTTCCTTTAGCATGAGATGTAATATCCAGCTCCTTCCCATTCCAATCCTGAGACACTTCCGATAGCATGAGATGTGATATCTCAATGCTCCTACCAAACCTGAGACCCTTCCTTTAGCATGAGATGTGATATCCAACTCCTTCCCATTCCAACCTGAGACCCTTCCTATAGCATGAGAAGGGATATCCAACTCCTTCCCAATCCAATCCTGAGACCCTTCCGATAGCAGAGATGTGATATCTCAATGCTTATACCAAACCTGAGACCCTTCCTATGGCATGAGATGTGATATCCAACTCCTTGCCATTCAAATCCTGAGACCCTCCCTATAACAAGAGATGTCATATCCAACTCCTTCCCATTCCAAACCTGAGACCCTTCCTTTAGCATGAGATGTGATATCCAAATCCTTCACATTCCAATCCGGAGACCCTTCCTATAACATGAGATGTGATATCCAACTCCTTCCCAATCCAATCCTGAGACCCTTCCGATAGCAGAGATGTGATATCTCAATGCTTATACCAAACCTGAGACCCTTCCTATGGCATGAGATGTGATATCCAACTCCTTGCCATTCAAATCCTGAGACCCTCCCTATAACAAGAGATGTCATATCCAACTCCTTCCCATTCCAAACCTGAGACCCTTCCTTTAGCATGAGATGTGATATCCAAATCCTTCACATTCCAATCCAGAGACCAATCCTATAGCATGAGATGTGATATCTCAATGCTTCTAATACCAAACCTGAGACCCTTCCGATAGCATGAGATGTGATATCTCAATGCTTCTAATATCAAACTTGAGAACCTCCCTATAGCATGAGATGTGATATCTCAATGCTTCTAATACCAAACCTGAGACTCTTCCTATAACATGAGATGGGATATCCAACTCCTTCCCATTCCAATCCTGAGACTCTTCTGATAGCAGAGATGTGATATCTCAATGCTTATACCAAACCTGAGACCCTTCCTACGGAATGAGATGTCATATACAACTCCTTCCCATTCCAATCCTGAGACCCTTCCTATAGCATGAGATGTGATATCTCAATGCTTATACCAAACCTGAGACCCTTCCTATAGCATGAGATGTGATATCCAACTCCTTCCCATTCCAATCCTGAGACCCTTCCTATAGCATGAGATGTGATGTCTCAATGCTTCTAATACCAAACCTGAGATCCTTCCTATAACATGAGATGTGATATCCAACTCCTTCCATTCCAATCCTGAGACCCTTCCTATAGCATGAGATGTGATATCTCAATGCTTATACCAAACCTGAGACCCTTCCTATAACATGAGATCGGATATCCAACTCCTTCCCGTTCCAAACCTGAGACCCTTCCTTTAGCATGAGATGTAATATCCAGCTCCTTCCCATTCCAATCCTGAGACACTTCCGATAGCATGAGATGTGATATCTCAATGCTTCTAATATCAAAACTGAAACCCTCCCTATAGCATGAGATGTGATATCCAACTCCTTCAATTTCCAACCTGAGACCCTTCCTATAGCATGAGAAGGGATATCCAACTCCTTCCCAATCCAATCCTGAGACCCTTCCGATAGCAGAGATGTGATATCTCAATGCTTATACCAAACCTGAGACCCTTCCTATGGCATGAGATGTGATATCCAACACCTTGCCATTCAAATCCTGAGACCCTCCCTATAACAAGAGATGTCATATCCAACTCCTTCCCATTCCAAACCTGAGACCCTTCCTTTAGCATGAGATGTGATATCCAAATCCTTCACATTCCAATCCGGAGACCCTTCCTATAACATGAGATGTGATATCCAACTCCTTCCCAATCCAATCCTGAGACCCTTCTGATAGCAGAGATGTGATATCTCAATGCTTATACCAAACCTGAGACCCTTCCTATAGCATGAGATGTGATATCCAACTCCTTCCGATTCCAATCCTGAGACCCTTCCTATAGCATGAGATGTGATATCGCAATGCTTCTACCAAAACTGAGACCCTTCCTTTAGCATGAGATGTGATATCCAAGTCCTTCCCATTCCAATCCTGAGACCCTTCCTATAGCATGAGATGTGATATCTCAATGCTTCTAATACCAAACCTGAGATCCTTCCGATAGCATGAGATGTGATATCTCAATGCTTCTAATACCAAACCTGAGATCCTTCCTATAACATGAGATGTAATATCCAAATCCTTCCCCATCCAAACCTGAGACCCTCCCTTTAGCATGAGATGTGATATCCAACTCCTTCCCATTCCAATCCTGATACCCTTCTGATAGCATGAGATGTGATATCTCAATGCCTCTAATACCAAACCTGAGATCCTACCTCTAACATGAAATGTGATATCCAACTCCTTCCCTTTCCAAACCTGAGAGCCTTCCTACAGCATGAGATGTGATATCCAAGTCCTTCCCATTCCAATCTTGAGACCCTTCCTATAACATGAGATGTGATATCCAACTCTTTCCCATTCCAACCTGAGACCTTTCCTATAGCATGAGATGGGATATCCAACAACTCCTTCCAAATCCAATCCTGATACCCTTCCGATAGCATGAGATGTGATATCCCAATGCTTCTACAAAACCTGAGACGCATACCATGGCATGATGTGATATCAAACTCCCGTCCTATACCATGAGACTTGATATCTCAATGCTTCTAATACCAAACCTGAGACCGGTCAAATAACATGAGATGTGATATCCAAATCCTTCCCCTTCCAAACCTGAGACCCTTCCTTTAGCATGAGATGTGATATCCAAATCCTTCCCATTCCAATCCTTAAACCCTTCCTATAGCATGAGATGTGATATCTCAATGTTTCTAATAAAAAACCTGAGACCCTTCCTATAGCAAGAGATGTGATATCCAAATCCTTCCCATTCCAACCTGAGACCCTTCCTATAGCATGAGAAGGGATATCCAACTCCTTCCCATTCCAATCCTTAAACCCTTCCTATAGCATGAGATGTGATATCTCAATGTTTCTAATAAAAAACCTGAGACCCTTCCTATAGCAAGAGATGTGATATCCAAATCCTTCCCATTCCAACCTGAGACCCTTCCTATAGCATGAGAAGGGATATCCAACTCCTTCCAATTCAAATACTGCGACCCTTCCAATAGCATATGTGATATCTCAATGCTTCTAATATCAAAACTGAGACCCTCCCTATAGCATGAGATGTGATATCTAACTCCTTCCCATTCCAATCGAGACCCTTCCTATAACATGAGATGTGATATCTCTATGCTTCTAATACCAAACCTGAGCCCCTTCTCGTAGTATATGTGATATCCAACTCCTTCCCATTCCAAACTTGTGACCCTTCCTGTAGCATGAAATGTGATTTTCACCCCTTCCAATACCAAACCCGAGACCATTCCCACAGCCTGAGATTTGAAATCTCATTTCTTCCAGTACCAAACCCGAGACCCTTCCGATAGGATGAGATTTACTATCTCACTCCTTAAAATACCAAACTCGAGTCCCTTCCTAAAGGATGCGATTCTAATACCAAACCTGAGACCCTCCCTATAACAAGAGATGTCATATCCAACTCCTTCCCATTCCAATCATGAGACTCTTCCTATAGCATGACATGTGATATCGAACTTCCCATTCCAATCCTGAGACTCAGACCTCCCCGTCTAACCTTCTCACCACTCCTAGCTCCCGGATGGATCATGCACTCCTGCTGTCTCCTCTCTCCCTTCTTCTGCTTCCTTTCCTCTCTCCTTCCTCATCTGCCCTAGGTCAGGCTCCTTCTACACCTCCGCAGGGATTACTGATTTGTACCCCTCCCCACTCTCAACTCTCACTCAGTTTCAAAAACTCATCTGACATCTGCCATTTCCTGGAAGAACCCGACCTTGATGTTCTTGGTCTAACCGAGACATGGTTGACGGCCAGCGCTGTCTCGAGCTTTGACACTTTCCTCCCTGATGACAAGTTCCTCTCCATGCCCAGATCCAAGCGTTCTTGAGGGGGGAGCATCCTTGATTCCTGTAGTAAATTGCTTTCCTTTGCAGGCCGACTCCTCTCACGAATGCCTTGTCTGCATGCATTCTCTCTTTCCTGGCCATTCTCTCACCGTGGCTATTTGCCTACCCCCTTCCTCTCTCAGTGGATGGACTTCTCCATCCTAGCCTCCTACCACTCAACTCTGCCTACTTGGAGAATTCAACATGAACCTGTATGCTTCCTGACCTGGACTTTTACGAGATCTGCAACTGTACATGTCACTGGCCCTACACACTGCAGGGAATACTCAGGATTTTCTGATACAGACCTCCCCCTCTGTTACCCTCTCAACAATCCTCTCCCGTGGTGATCAAGTTCTCATCTCCAAAGAAGGCTACCTACCAGCTGTTCCTCCTCAGTGGAGTTCTCCCTTTCTGTCCCTGCTCCCTGCACCGTTTCGCGTTGCAAACACTCGCTTCCCAGCTCTCTGGTTTAGACGCGTGTTCCCTGCCTTCTCTCCTCTTCCCGCTGCCTTCAAATCAACAAATGAGCTTCAAAAGATACACGGTGCTCAGAATGCTTTATAACACCCATTATTCATCATATAGCCGTAACCCGCTAGACGTATTGAAATGTGCTGTAAACTAGCAAAACCAGCTAGAAAATGTACTTTCCTCGCGTTTTTGTAAATGCGAATTCTGATGGGTTCCCATGTATGTACTGTGTCCGTGCGTTTGTTGTCGAATCCTGAAGTTTTTAACCACTGTTCTCCCATACAAGGGGGGTTCAACATCTACTGCTGTTCACAGGTTCACAGGCTGAATGTATACGGTTGAAATCTTCAAGGCATTATCAGCTTTCCTGACTGTTTTGGAACGTGTATTTGCCATCTATTAATACAGTTGCCTTGTGGTCATCCTCCCTTTTAGTTTACAGGCTGCACTCCCCTGGTGATCTGCATTAACAGATGGCAAATACACGTTCCAAAACAGTCAGGAAAGCTAATAATGCCTTGAAGATTTCAGCCGTATACATTCAGCCTGTGAACAGCAGTAGATGTTGACCCCCCCCCCCTTAGTATGGGAGAACAGTGGTTAAAAACTTCAGGATTCGACAACAAACGCACGGACACAGTACATACAACATGGGAACCCACCAGAATTCGCATTTACAAAAACGGGAGGGAAGTACATTTTCTAGCTATTTTTGCTAGTTATTAGCACGTTTCAATACGTCTAGCGGGTTACAGCTATATGTTGAATAATGGGGTTATGAAGCATTCTGAACACTATCTTGTGGAGCTCATTGGAAGGCTGTAGGAAGAGGAGAGAAGGCAGGGAACACGCATCTAAACCAGAGAGGTGGGAAGCGAGTACATGCAACGCGAAACGGTGCAGGGAGCAGGGACAGAAAGAAGGAACGCCTCTGAGGAGGAGCAGCTGGTAGTTAGCCTGCTCTGGAGAGGAGAATGTGATCACCAGGGGAGTGCAGCCTGTAAACTAAAAGGGACGATGACCACAAGGCGACTGCATTAACAGATGGCAAATACACGTTCCAAAACAGTCAGGAAAGCTAATAATGCCTTGAAGATTTCAGCCGTATACATTCAGCCTGTGAACAGCAGTAGATGTTGACCCCCCCCCCCCCCTTAGTATGGGAGAACAGTGGTTAAACACTTCAGGATTCGACAACAAACGCACGGACACAGTACATACATGGGAACCCATCAGAATTCGCATTTACAAAAACGCGAGGAAAGTACATTTTCTAGCTGGTTTTGCTAGTTTACAGCACATTTCAATACGTCTAGCGGGTTACAGCTATATGATGAATAATGGGTGTTATAAAGCATTCTGAGCAATGTGTATCTTTTGAAGCTCATTTGTTGATTTGAAGGCAGCGGGAAGAGGAGAGAAGGCAGGGAACACGCTTCTAAACCAGAGAGCTGGGAAGCGAGTACTGCAACGCGAAACTGTGCAGGGAGCAGGGACAGAAAGGATGAACGCCTATGAGGAGGAGCAGCTGGTAGTTAACCTGCTCTGGAGAGGAGAATGTGATCTCCAGGGGAGTGCAGCCTGTAAAGTAGAAGGGACGATGAACACGGCGACTGCATTAACAGATGGCAAATACACGTTCCAAAACAGTCAGGAAAGCTGATAATGCCTTGAAGATTTCAGCCGTATACAATCAGCCTGTGAACAGCAGTAGATGTTGACCCCCCCTTGTATGGGAGAACAGTGGTTAAAAACTTCAGGATTCGACAACAAACGCACGGACACAGTACATACACCGTGTATCTTTTGAAGCTCATTTGTTGATTTGAAGGCAGCGGGAAGAGGAGAGAAGGCAGGGAACACGCGTCGAAACCAGAGAGCTGGGAAGCGAGTACTTGCAACGCGAAACGGTGCAGGGAGCAGGGACAGAAAGGGAGAACTCCACTGAGGAGGAACAGCTGGCAGTTAGCCTTCTTTGGAGATGAGAACTTGATCACCACGGGAGAGGATTGTTGAGAGGGTTACAGAGGGGGAGGTCTGAGATCTGAAAATCCTGAGTATTCCCTGCAGTGTGTAGGGCCAGATACATGAAGAGTTGCAGATCTCGTAAAAGTCCAGGTCAGGAAGCATACAGGTTCATGTGGAATTCTCCAAGTAGGCAGAGTTGAGTGGTAGGAGGCTAGGATGGAGAAGTCCATCCACTGAGAGGAAGGGGGTAGGCAAATAGCCACGGTGAGAGATTCGCCAGGAAAGAGAGAATGCATGCAGACAAGGCATTCGTGAGAGGAGTCGGCCTGCAAAGGAAAGCAATTTACTACAGGAATCAAGGATACTCCCCCTCAAGAACGGTTGGATCTGGGCATGGAGAGGAACTTGTCATCAGGGAGGAAAGTGTCAAAGCTCGAGATAGCGCTGGCCGTCAACCATGTCTCGGTTAGACCAAGAACATCAAGGTCGGGTACTTCCAGGAAATGGCAGATGTCAGATGAGTGTTTGAAACTGAGTGAGAGTTGAGAGTGGGGAGGGGTACAAATCAGTAATCCCTGCGGAGGTGTAGAAGGAGCCTGACCTAGGGCAGATGAGGAAGGAGAGAGGAAAGGAAGCAGAAGAAGGGAGCGAAGAGACAGCAGGAGTTCATGATCAATCCGGGAGCTAGGAGTGGTGAGAAGGTTAGACGGGGAGGTCTGAGTCTCAGGATTGGAATGGGAAGTTCGATATCACATGTCATGCTATAGGAAGAGTCTCAGGATTGGAATGGGAAGGAGTTGGATATGACATCTCTTGTTGTAGGGAGAGTCTCAGGTTTGGTATTAGAATCACATCCTTTAGGAAGGGACTCGAGTTTGGTATTTTAAGGAGTGAGATAGTAAATCTCATCCTATCGGAAGGGTCTCGGGTTTGGTATTGGAAGAAATGAGATTTCAAATCTCAGGCTGTGGGAATGGTCTCGGGTTTGGCATTGGAAGGGGTGAGAAATCACATTTCATGCTACAGGAAGGGTCACAAGTTTGGAATGGGAAGGAGTTGGATATCACATGAAGGGGCACAGGTTTGGTATTAGTAGCAAAGAGATATCACATCTCGTTATAGGAAGGGTCTCGATTGGAATGGGAAGGAGTTGGATATCACATCTCATGCTATAGGGAGGGTCTCAGTTTTGATATTAGAAGCACTGAGATATCACATATGCTATTGGAAGGGTCTCAGTATTGGAATTGGAAGGAGTTGGATATCACATCTCATGCTATAGGGAGGTTCTCAGGTTTGATATTAGAAGCATTGAGATATCACATCTCATGCTATGGGAAGGGTCTCAGGATTGGAATGGGAAGGAGTAGGATATCACATATGCTAAAGGAAAGGTCTCAGGTTTGGAAGGGGAAGGATTTGGATCTCACATCTCATGTTTTAGGGCGGGTCTCAGGTTTGGTATTAGAAGCCTTGAGATATCACATATGGTATGATAAGGGTCTCAGGATTGGAAAGGGAAGGAGTTGGACATCACATCTCAAGCTATCTCAGGATTGGAATGGGAAGGAGTTTGATATCACATCTCGAGCTATAGGAAGGGTCTCAGGTTTGGGAAGGGAAGGATTGGGATTTCACATCTCATGTTATAGGATGGTTCTCAGGTTTGGTATTAGAAGCATTGAGATATCACATCTCATGCTATAGGAAGGGTCTCAGGATTGGAATGTGAAGGATTTGGATATCACATCATGCTAAAGGTAGGGTCTCAGGTTTGGTATAAGCATTGAGATATCACATCTCTGCTATCGGAAGGGTCTCAGGATTGGATTGGGAAGGAGTTGGATATCCCTTATGCTATAGGAAGGGTATCAGGTTGGAATGGGAAGGAGTTGGATATCACATCTCATGCTATAGGAAGGGTCTCAAGATTGAAATGGGAAGGATTTGGATATCACATCTCTTGCTATAGGAAGGGTCTCAGGTTTTTTATTAGAAACATTGAGATATCACATCTCATGCTATAGGAAGGGTTTCAGGATTGGAATGGGAAGGAGTTGGATATCCCTTCTCATGCTAAAGGAAGGTCAGGTTGGAATGGGAAGGAGTTGGATATCACATCTCGTTATAGGAAGGGTCTCAGGATTGGAATGGGAAGGATTTGGATATCACATCTCTTGCTATAGGAAGGGTCTCAGGTTTTTTATTAGAAACATTGAGCCATCACATCTCATGCTATAGGAAGGGTTTCAGAATTGCAATGGAAGGATTTGGATATCACATCTCATGCTAATTGAAGGGTCTCAGGTTTGGAAGGGGAAGGATTTGGATATCATATCTCATGTTATAGGACGGGTCCCAGGTTTGGTATTAGAAGCATTGAGATATCACATCTCATGCTATAGGAGGTGTCTCAGGATTGGAATGGGAAGGAGTTGGATATCACGTCTCATGTTATAGGAAGGGTCTCAGGATTGGAATGGCAAGGAGTTGGATATCACATCTCATGCTAAAGGAAGGGTCTCAGGTTTGATAGAAGCATTGAGATCACATCTCATGCTATAGGAAGGAACTCAGGATTGCAATGGGAAGGAGTTGGATATCACATATCATGCCATAGGATGGGTCATCAGGTTTGGTATAAGCATTGAGATATCACATCTCTGCTATCGGAAGGGTCTCAGGATAGGAATGGGAAGGACTTAGATACTCATACTATAGGGAGGGTCTCAGTTTTGATATTAGAAGCATTGAGCTATCACATCTCATGCTATCGGAAGGGTCTCAGGATTGGAATGGGATGGAGTTGGATACAACATCTCAAGCTATCTCAGGATTGGAATGGGAAGGAGTTTGATATCACATCTCAAGCTATAGGAAGGGTCTCAGGTTTGGAAGGGGAAGTATTTGGATCTCAAATCTCATGTTTTAGGACGGGTCTCAGGTTTGGTATTAGAAGCATTGAGATATCACATCTCATGGTATAGGAAGGGTCTCAGGATTGGAATGGGAAGGAGTTGGATATCACATCTCAAGCTATCTCAGGATTGGAATGGGAAGGAGTTTGATATCACATCTCAAGCTATAGGAAGGGTCTCAGGTTTGGAAAGGGAAGGATTTGGATTTCACATCTCATGTTATAGGATGGTTCTCATGTTTGGTTTTAGTAGCATTGAGATATCACATCTCATGCTATCGGAAGGGTCTCAGGTTTGGAAAGGGAAGGATTTGGAGTTCACATGTTATAGGATGGTTATAAGGTTTGGTTTTAGAAGCATTACGATATAACATCTCATGCTATAGGAAGGGTCTCAGGTTTGGAATGGGAAGGAGTTGGATATCACATTGAATGGGAAGGAGTTTGATATCACATCTCAAGCTATAGGAAGGGTCTCAGGTTTGGAAAGGGAATGATTTGGATTTCACATCTCATGTTATAGGATGGTTCTCATGTTTGGTTTTAGAAGCATTGAGATATCACATCTCATGCTATCAGAAGGGTCTCAGGTTTGGAATGGGAAGGAGTTTGATATCACATCTCATGCTATAGGAAAGATCTCAGGTTTGGTATTAGAAGCATTGAGATATCACATCTCATGCTATAGGAAGGGTCTCAGGATTGGAATCGGAAGGAGTTGTATATGACATCTCATGCTGTTAAGACGGATTTCTGAACTCTGTCCTGGTGGCGCAGAAGTTCAGAAGGCCAACCTAATTACTTGGAACAGGGTAACCTCTGGACGAACCAGACCAATCAAGGTAGCGATCGGATTTGGATATCACATCTCATGCTAAAGGAAGGGTCTTAGGTTTGGAAGGGGAAGGATTTGGATATCACATCTCATGTTATAGGACGGGTCCCAGGTTTGGTATTAGAAGCATTGAGATATCACAACTCATGCTATAGGAAGGGTCTCAGGATTGGAATGGGAAGGAGTTGGATATCACATGCCATGCTAAAGGAAGGGTTTCAGGTTTGATAGAAGCATTGAGATTTCACATCTCATGCTATAGGAAGGGTCTCAGGATTGGAATGGGAAGGAGTTGGATATCACATCTCATGCCAGAGGAAGGGTCTCAGATTTGGTATAAGCATTGAGATATCACATCTCTGCTATCGGAAGCGTCTCAGGATAGGAATGGGAAGGACTTAGATATCACATCTCATGCTATAGGGAGGGTCTCAGTTTTGATATTAGAAGCATTGAGATATCACATCTCATGCTATCGGAAGGGTCCCAGGATTGGAATGGGAAGGAGTTGGATATCACATCTCAAGCTATCTCAGGATTGGAATGGGAAGGAGTTTGATATCACATCTCAAGCTATAGGAAGGGTCTCAGGTTTGGAAAGGGAAGGATTTGGATTTCACATCTCATGTTGTAGGATGGTTCTCATGTTTGGTTTTAGAAGCATTGAGATATCACATCTCATGCTATCGGAAGGGTCTCAGGTTTGGAAAGGGAAGGATTTGGATTTCACATATGTTATAGGATGGTTCTCAGGTTTGGTTTTAGAAGCAGTAAGATATCACATCTCATGCCATAGGAAGGGTCTCAGATTTGGTATAAGCATTGAGATATCACATCTCTGCTATCGGAAGGGTCTCAGGATAGGAATGGGAAGGACTTAGATATCACATCTCATGCTATAGGGAGGGTCTCAGTTTTGATATTAGAAGCATTGAGATATCACATCTCATGCTATCGGAAGGGTCCCAGGATTGGAATGGGAAGGAGTTGGATATCACATCTCAAGCTATCTCAGGATTGGAATGGGAAGGAGTTTGATATCACATCTCAAGCTATAGGAAGGGTCTCATGTTTGGAAAGGGAAGGATTTGGATTTCACATCTCATGTTGTAGGATGGTTCTCATGTTTGGTTTTAGAAGCATTGAGATATCACATCTCATGCTATCGGAAGGGTCTCAGGTTTGGAAAGGGAAGGATTTGGATTTCACATATGTTATAGGAAGGATCTCAGGTTTGGTATTAGAAGCATTGAGATATCACATATCATGCTATAGGAAAGGTCTCAGGATTGGAATGGGAAGGAGTTGGATATCAGATCACATGCTAAAGGAAAGGTCTCAGGTTTGGAAGGGGAAGGATTTGGATCTCACATATGTTTTAGGACGGGTGTCAGGTTTGGTATTAGAAGCATTGAGATATCACATCTCATGGTATAGGAAGGGTCTCAGGATTGGAATGGGAAGGAGTTGGATAGCACATCTCAAGCTATCTCAGGATTGGAATGGGAAGGAGTTTGATATCACATCTCAAGCTATAGGAAGGGTCTCAGGTTTGGAAAGGGAATGATTTGGATTTCACATGTTACAGGATAGTTCTCATGTTTGGTTTTAGAAGCATTGAGATATCACATCTCATGTTATAGGAAGGATCTCAGGTTTGGTATTAGAAGCATTGAGATATCACATCTCATGCTATAGGAAGGGTCTCAGGTTTGGAATGGGAAGGAGTTGGATATCACATCTCATGCTATAGGAAGGATCTCAGGTTTGGTGTTAGAAGCATTGAGATATCAGATCTCATGCTATCGGAAGGATCTCAGGTTTGGTATTAGAAGCATTGAGATATCACATCTCATGGTATAGGAAGGGTTTCAGGATTGGAATGGGAAGGAGTTGGATATCACATCTCATGCAATAGGAAGGGTCTCAGGTTTGATAGAAGCATTGAGATATCACATCTCATGCTATAGGAAGGGTCTCAGGATTGGAATGGGAAGGAGTTGGATATCACATCTCATGCCATAGGAAGAGTCTCAGGTTTGGTATAAGCATTGAGATATCACATCTCTGCTATCGTAAGGGTCTCAGGATTGGAATAGGAAGGAGTTGGATATCCCATCTCATGCTTTAAGAAGGGTCTCAGGTTTGGTATTAGAAGCATTGAGATATCACATCTCATGTTATAGGAAGGGTCTAAGGATTGGAATGGGAAGGAGTGATATCACATCTTATGCTATAGGAAGGGTCTCAGGTTTGGTATTACAAGCAGTGTGATATTATATCTCATGCTATAGGAAGGGTCTCAGGATTGGATTGGGAAGGAGCTGGATATCACATCTCATGCTATAGGAAGGGTCTCAGGTTTGGAATGGGAAGGGTTTGTACATCACATCTCTTGCTATAGGAAGGGCCTCAGGTTTGGTATGAGAAACATTGAGATATCACATCTCATGTTATAGGAAGGATATCAGGTTTGGTATTAGAAGCATTGAGATATCACATCTCATGATATAGGAAGGGTCTCAGGATTGGAATGGGAAGGAGTTGGATATCACATCTCATGCTATAGGAAGGGTCTCAGGTTTGGTAGAAGCATTGAGATATCACATCTCATGCTATAGGAAGGGTCTCCGGATTGGAATGGGAAGTAGTTGTATATGACATCTCATGCCATAGGAAGGGTAGCACATATGCTATAGGAAGGGTCTCAGGTTTGGAACACGGGAAGGAGTTGGATATCACATCTCATGCTTTAAGAAGGGTCTCAGTTTTGGTATTAGAAGCATTGAGATATCACATCTCATGCTATAGGAAGGGTCTCAGGATTGGAATGGGAACGAGTTGGATATCACATCTCATGCTATAGGAAGGGTCTCAGGATTGGATTGGGAAGGAGTCGGATATCACATCCCATGCTATAGGAAAGGTCTCAGGTTTGGAATGGGAATGATTTGTATATCACATCTCTTGCTATAGGAAGGGCCTCAGGTTTGGTATCAGAAACATTGAGATATCACATCTCATGGTATAGGAAGGATCTCAGTATTGGAATGGAAAGGGGTTGGATATCACATCTCATGTTATAGGAAGGATATCAGGTTTGGTATTAGAAGCATTGAGATATCACATCTCATGCTATAGGAAGGGTCTCAGGATTGGAATGGGAAGGAGTTGGATATCACATCTCATGCTATAGGAAGGGTCTCAGGTTTGGTAGAAGCATTGAGATATCACATCTCATGCTATAGGAAGGGTCTCAGGATTGGAATGGGAAGGAGTAGTATATGACATCTCATGCCATAGGAAGGGTCTCAGGTTTGGTATAAGCATTGAGATATCACATCTCTGCTATCGGAAGGGTCTCGGGATTGGAATGGGAAGGAGTTGGATATTACATTCTTGCTATAGGAAGGGTCTCAGGTTTGGAATGGGAAGGAGTTGGATATCCCATCTCATGTCATAGGAAGGATCTCAGGTTTGCTATTAGAAGCACTGAGATATCACATCTCATGCTATAGGAATGGTCTCAGGATTGGAATGGGAAGGAGTTGGATATTACATTCTTGCTATAGGAAGGGTCTAAGGTTTGGAACGGGAAGGAGTTGGATATCACATCTCATGCTTTAAGAAGGGTCTCAGTTTTGGTATTACAAGCATTGCGATATTACATCTCATGCTATAGGAAGGGTCTCAGGTTTGGAATGGGGAGGATTTGTATATCACATCTCTTGCTATAGGAAGGGTCTCAGGATTGGAATGGGAAGGAGTTGGATATCACATCTCATGCTATAGGAAGGGTCTCAGGTTTGGTATTACAAGCATTGCGATATTACATCTCATGCTATAGGAAGGGTCTCAGGTTTGGAATGGGGAGGATTTGTATATCACATCTCTTGCTATAGGAAGGGCCTCAGGTTTGGTATGAGAAACATTGAGATATCACATCTCATGGTATAGGAAGGATCTCAGGATTGGAATGGGAAGGAGTTGGATATCACATCTCATGTTATAGGAAGGATATCAGGTTTGGTATTAGAAGCATTGAGATATCACATCTCATGCTATAGGAAGTGTCTCTGTTTTGGGATGGGAAGGAGTTGGAGATAACATCTCATGCTATATGAAGGGTCTCAGGTTTGGTATTAGAAGCTTTGAGATATCACATTTCATACTATAGGAAGGGTCTCTGGTTTGGGATGGGAAGGAGTTGGATATCACATCTCATGCTATAACAAGGGTCTCAGGTTTGGTATTAGAAGCATTGAGATATCACATCTCATGCTATAGGAAGGGTCTCAGGTTTGGAATGGGAAGGAGTAGGATATCACATATGCTAAAGGAAAGGTCTCAGGTTTGGAAGGGGAAGGATTTGGATCTCACATCTCATGTTTTAGGGCGGGTCTCAGGTTTGGTATTAGAAGCCTTGAGATATCACATATGGTATGATAAGGGTCTCAGGATTGGAAAGGGAAGGAGTTGGACATCACATCTCAAGCTATCTCAGGATTGGAATGGGAAGGAGTTTGATATCACATCTCGAGCTATAGGAAGGGTCTCAGGTTTGGGAAGGGAAGGATTGGGATTTCACATCTCATGTTATAGGATGGTTCTCAGGTTTGGTATTAGAAGCATTGAGATATCACATCTCATGCTATAGGAAGGGTCTCAGGATTGGAATGTGAAGGATTTGGATATCACATCATGCTAAAGGTAGGGTCTCAGGTTTGGTATAAGCATTGAGATATCACATCTCTGCTATCGGAAGGGTCTCAGGATTGGATTGGGAAGGAGTTGGATATCCCTTATGCTATAGGAAGGGTATCAGGTTGGAATGGGAAGGAGTTGGATATCACATCTCATGCTATAGGAAGGGTCTCAAGATTGAAATGGGAAGGATTTGGATATCACATCTCTTGCTATAGGAAGGGTCTCAGGTTTTTTATTAGAAACATTGAGATATCACATCTCATGCTATAGGAAGGGTTTCAGGATTGGAATGGGAAGGAGTTGGATATCCCTTCTCATGCTAAAGGAAGGTCAGGTTGGAATGGGAAGGAGTTGGATATCACATCTCGTTATAGGAAGGGTCTCGGGATTGGAATGGGAAGGATTTGGATATCACATCTCTTGCTATAGGAAGGGTCTCAGGTTTTTTATTAGAAACATTGAGCCATCACATCTCATGCTATAGGAAGGGTTTCAGAATTGCAATGGAAGGATTTGGATATCACATCTCATGCTAATTGAAGGGTCTCAGGTTTGGAAGGGGAAGGATTTGGATATCATATCTCATGTTATAGGACGGGTCCCAGGTTTGGTATTAGAAGCATTGAGATATCACATCTCATGCTATAGGAGGTGTCTCAGGATTGGAATGGGAAGGAGTTGGATATCACGTCTCATGTTATAGGAAGGGTCTCAGGATTGGAATGGCAAGGAGTTGGATATCACATCTCATGCTAAAGGAAGGGTCTCAGGTTTGATAGAAGCATTGAGATCACATCTCATGCTATAGGAAGGAACTCAGGATTGCAATGGGAAGGAGTTGGATATCACATATCATGCCATAGGATGGGTCATCAGGTTTGGTATAAGCATTGAGATATCACATCTCTGCTATCGGAAGGGTCTCAGGATAGGAATGGGAAGGACTTAGATACTCATACTATAGGGAGGGTCTCAGTTTTGATATTAGAAGCATTGAGCTATCACATCTCATGCTATCAGAAGGGTCTCAGGATTGGAATGGGATGGAGTTGGATACAACATCTCAAGCTATCTCAGGATTGGAATGGGAAGGAGTTTGATATCACATCTCAAGCTATAGGAAGGGTCTCAGGTTTGGAAGGGGAAGTATTTGGATCTCAAATCTCATGTTTTAGGACGGGTCTCAGGTTTGGTATTAGAAGCATTGAGATATCACATCTCAGGGTATAGGAAGGGTCTCAGGATTGGAATGGGAAGGAGTTGGATATCACATCTCAAGCTATCTCAGGATTGGAATGGGAAGGAGTTTGATATCACATCTCAAGCTATAGGAAGGGTCTCAGGTTTGGAAAGGGAAGGATTTGGATTTCACATCTCATGTTATAGGATGGTTCTCATGTTTGGTTTTAGTAGCATTGAGATATCACATCTCATGCTATCGGAAGGGTCTCAGGTTTGGAAAGGGAAGGATTTGGAGTTCACATGTTATAGGATGGTTATAAGGTTTGGTTTTAGAAGCATTACGATATAACATCTCATGCTATAGGAAGGGTCTCAGGTTTGGAATGGGAAGGAGTTGGATATCACATTGAATGGGAAGGAGTTTGATATCACATCTCAAGCTATAGGAAGGGTCTCAGGTTTGGAAAGGGAATGATTTGGATTTCACATCTCATGTTATAGGATGGTTCTCATGTTTGGTTTTAGAAGCATTGAGATATCACATCTCATGCTATCAGAAGGGTCTCAGGTTTGGAATGGGAAGGAGTTTGATATCACATCTCATGCTATAGGAAGGATCTCAGGTTTGGTATTAGAAGCATTGAGATATCACATCTCATGCTATAGGAAGGGTCTCAGGATTGGAATCGGAAGGAGTTGTATATGACATCTCATGCTGTTAAGACGGATTTCTGAACTCTGTCCTGGTGGCGCAGAAGTTCAGAAGGCCAACCTAATTACTTGGAACAGGGTAACCTCTGGACGAACCAGACCAATCAAGGTAGCGATCGGATTTGGATATCACATCTCATGCTAAAGGAAGGGTCTTAGGTTTGGAAGGGGAAGGATTTGGATATCACATCTCATGTTATAGGACGGGTCCCAGGTTTGGTATTAGAAGCATTGAGATATCACAACTCATGCTATAGGAAGGGTCTCAGGATTGGAATGGGAAGGAGTTGGATATCACATGCCATGCTAAAGGAAGGGTTTCAGGTTTGATAGAAGCATTGAGATTTCACATCTCATGCTATAGGAAGGGTCTCAGGATTGGAATGGGAAGGAGTTGGATATCACATCTCATGCCAGAGGAAGGGTCTCAGATTTGGTATAAGCATTGAGATATCACATCTCTGCTATCGGAAGCGTCTCAGGATAGGAATGGGAAGGACTTAGATATCACATCTCATGCTATAGGGAGGGTCTCAGTTTTGATATTAGAAGCATTGAGATATCACATCTCATGCTATCGGAAGGGTCCCAGGATTGGAATGGGAAGGAGTTGGATATCACATCTCAAGCTATCTCAGGATTGGAATGGGAAGGAGTTTGATATCACATCTCAAGCTATAGGAAGGGTCTCAGGTTTGGAAAGGGAAGGATTTGGATTTCACATCTCATGTTGTAGGATGGTTCTCATGTTTGGTTTTAGAAGCATTGAGATATCACATCTCATGCTATCGGAAGGGTCTCAGGTTTGGAAAGGGAAGGATTTGGATTTCACATATGTTATAGGATGGTTCTCAGGTTTGGTTTTAGAAGCAGTAAGATATCACATCTCATGCCATAGGAAGGGTCTCAGATTTGGTATAAGCATTGAGATATCACATCTCTGCTATCGGAAGGGTCTCAGGATAGGAATGGGAAGGACTTAGATATCACATCTCATGCTATAGGGAGGGTCTCAGTTTTGATATTAGAAGCATTGAGATATCACATCTCATGCTATCGGAAGGGTCCCAGGATTGGAATGGGAAGGAGTTGGATATCACATCTCAAGCTATCTCAGGATTGGAATGGGAAGGAGTTTGATATCACATCTCAAGCTATAGGAAGGGTCTCAGGTTTGGAAAGGGAAGGATTTGGATTTCACATCTCATGTTGTAGGATGGTTCTCATGTTTGGTTTTAGAAGCATTGAGATATCACATCTCATGCTATCGGAAGGGTCTCAGGTTTGGAAAGGGAAGGATTTGGATTTCACATATGTTATAGGAAGGATCTCAGGTTTGGTATTAGAAGCATTGAGATATCACATATCATGCTATAGGAAAGGTCTCAGGATTGGAATGGGAAGGAGTTGGATATCAGATCACATGCTAAAGGAAAGGTCTCAGGTTTGGAAGGGGAAGGATTTGGATCTCACATATGTTTTAGGACGGGTGTCAGGTTTGGTATTAGAAGCATTGAGATATCACATCTCATGGTATAGGAAGGGTCTCAGGATTGGAATGGGAAGGAGTTGGATAGCACATCTCAAGCTATCTCAGGATTGGAATGGGAAGGAGTTTGATATCACATCTCAAGCTATAGGAAGGGTCTCAGGTTTGGAAAGGGAATGATTTGGATTTCACATGTTACAGGATAGTTCTCATGTTTGGTTTTAGAAGCATTGAGATATCACATCTCATGTTATAGGAAGGATCTCAGGTTTGGTATTAGAAGCATTGAGATATCACATCTCATGCTATAGGAAGGGTCTCAGGTTTGGAATGGGAAGGAGTTGGATATCACATCTCATGCTATAGGAAGGATCTCAGGTTTGGTGTTAGAAGCATTGAGATATCAGATCTCATGCTATCGGAAGGATCTCAGGTTTGGTATTAGAAGCATTGAGATATCACATCTCATGGTATAGGAAGGGTTTCAGGATTGGAATGGGAAGGAGTTGGATATCACATCTCATGCAATAGGAAGGGTCTCAGGTTTGATAGAAGCATTGAGATATCACATCTCATGCTATAGGAAGGGTCTCAGGATTGGAATGGGAAGGAGTTGGATATCACATCTCATGCCATAGGAAGATTCTCAGGTTTGGTATAAGCATTGAGATATCACATCTCTGCTATCGTAAGGGTCTCAGGATTGGAATAGGAAGGAGTTGGATATCCCATCTCATGCTTTAAGAAGGGTCTCAGGTTTGGTATTAGAAGCATTGAGATATCACATCTCATGTTATAGGAAGGGTCTAAGGATTGGAATGGGAAGGAGTGATATCACATCTTATGCTATAGGAAGGGTCTCAGGTTTGGTATTACAAGCAGTGTGATATTATATCTCATGCTATAGGAAGGGTCTCAGGATTGGATTGGGAAGGAGCTGGATATCACATCTCATGCTATAGGAAGGGTCTCAGGTTTGGAATGGGAAGGGTTTGTACATCACATCTCTTGCTATAGGAAGGGCCTCAGGTTTGGTATGAGAAACATTGAGATATCACATCTCATGATATAGGAAGGGTCTCAGGATTGGAATGGGAAGGAGTTGGATATCACATCTCATGCTATAGGAAGGGTCTCAGGTTTGGTAGAAGCATTGAGATATCACATCTCATGCTATAGGAAGGGTCTCCGGATTGGAATGGGAAGTAGTTGTATATGACATCTCATGCCATAGGAAGGGTAGCACATATGCTATAGGAAGGGTCTCAGGTTTGGAACACGGGAAGGAGTTGGATATCACATCTCATGCTTTAAGAAGGGTCTCAGTTTTGGTATTAGAAGCATTGAGATATCACATCTCATGCTATAGGAAGGGTCTCAGGATTGGAATGGGAACGAGTTGGATATCACATCTCATGCTATAGGAAGGGTCTCAGGATTGGATTGGGAAGGAGTCGGATATCACATCCCATGCTATAGGAAAGGTCTCAGGTTTGGAATGGGAATGATTTGTATATCACATCTCTTGCTATAGGAAGGGCCTCAGGTTTGGTATCAGAAACATTGAGATATCACATCTCATGGTATAGGAAGGATCTCAGTATTGGAATGGAAAGGGGTTGGATATCACATCTCATGTTATAGGAAGGATATCAGGTTTGGTATTAGAAGCATTGAGATATCACATCTCATGCTATAGGAAGGGTCTCAGGATTGGAATGGGAAGGAGTTGGATATCACATCTCATGCTATAGGAAGGGTCTCAGGTTTGGTAGAAGCATTGAGATATCACATCTCATGCTATAGGAAGGGTCTCAGGATTGGAATGGGAAGGAGTAGTATATGACATCTCATGCCATAGGAAGGGTCTCAGGTTTGGTATAAGCATTGAGATATCACATCTCTGCTATCGGAAGGGTCTCGGGATTGGAATGGGAAGGAGTTGGATATTACATTCTTGCTATAGGAAGGGTCTCAGGTTTGGAATGGGAAGGAGTTGGATATCCCATCTCATGTCATAGGAAGGATCTCAGGTTTGCTATTAGAAGCACTGAGATATCACATCTCATGCTATAGGAATGGTCTCAGGATTGGAATGGGAAGGAGTTGGATATTACATTCTTGCTATAGGAAGGGTCTAAGGTTTGGAACGGGAAGGAGTTGGATATCACATCTCATGCTTTAAGAAGGGTCTCAGTTTTGGTATTACAAGCATTGCGATATTACATCTCATGCTATAGGAAGGGTCTCAGGTTTGGAATGGGGAGGATTTGTATATCACATCTCTTGCTATAGGAAGGGTCTCAGGATTGGAATGGGAAGGAGTTGGATATCACATCTCATGCTATAGGAAGGGTCTCAGGTTTGGTATTACAAGCATTGCGATATTACATCTCATGCTATAGGAAGGTCTCAGGTTTGGAATGGGGAGGATTTGTATATCACATCTCTTGCTGTAGGAAGGGCCTCAGGTTTGGTATGAGAAACATTGAGATATCACATCTCATGGTATAGGAAGGATCTCAGGATTGGAATGGGAAGGAGTTGGATATCACATCTCATGTTATAGGAAGGATATCAGGTTTGGTATTAGAAGCATTGAGATATCACATCTCATGCTATAGGAAGTGTCTCTGTTTTGGGATGGGAAGGAGTTGGAGATAACATCTCATGCTATATGAAGGGTCTCAGGTTTGGTATTAGAAGCTTTGAGATATCACATTTCATACTATAGGAAGGGTCTCTGGTTTGGGATGGGAAGGAGTTGGATATCACATCTCATGCTATAACAAGGGTCTCAGGTTTGGTATTAGAAGCATTGAGATATCACATCTCATGCTATAGGAAGGGTCTCAGGTTTGGAATGGGAAGGAGTTGGATATCACATCTCAGGCTATAGGAAGGATCTCAGTTTTGGAATGAGAAGGAGTTGGATATCACATATCATGTTATATGAAGGCTCTCAGGTTTGGTATTAGAAGCACTGAGATATCACATCTCATGCTATAGTAAGGGTCTCAGGATTGGCATGGGAAGGAGTTTGATATCACATCTCATGCTAAAGGAAGGGTCTCCGGTTTGGAATGGGAAGGAGTTGGATATCACATCTCATGTTATAGGAAGGATCTCAGGTTTGGTATTAGAAACATTGAGATAACACATCTCATGCTATAGGAAGGGTCTCAGGATTGAAATGGGAAGGAGTTGGATATCACATCTCATGCTATCGTAAGGGTCTCAGGATTGGAATAAGAAGGAGTTGGATATCCCATCTCATGCTTTAAGAAGGGTCTCAGGTTTGGTATTAGAAGCATTGAGATATCACATCTCATGCTATAGGAAGGGTCTAAGGATTGGAATGGGAAGGAGTTGGATATCACACATGCTATAGGAAGGGTCTCAGGTTTGGTATTACAAGCATTGTGATATTACATCTCATGCTATAGGAAGGGTCTCAGGATTGGATTGGGAAGTAGTTGGATATCACATCTGATGCTATAGGAAGGGTCTCAGGTTTGGAATGGGAAGGATTTGTACATCACATCTCTTGCTATAGGAAGGGCCTCAGGTTTGGTATGAGAAACATTGAAATATCACATCTCATGGTATAGGAAGGATCTCAGGATTGGAATGTGAAGGAGTTGGATATCACATCTCGTGTTATAGGAAGGATATCAAGTTTGGTATTAGAAGCATTGAGATATCACATCTCATGCTATAGGAAGGGTCTCAGGTTTGGTAGAAGCATTGAGATATCACATCTCATGCTATAGGAAGGGTCTCAGGATTGGAATGGGAAGGAGTAGTATATGACCTCTCATGCCATAGGAATGGTCTCAGGTTTGGTACAAGCATTGAGATATCACATCTCTGCTATCGGAAGGGTCTCAGGTTTGGAAAGGGAAGGAGTTGGATATCACGTCTCATGCTATAGGAAGGTTCTCAGGTTTGGTATTAGAAGCATTGAGATATCACATCTCATGCTATAGGAAGGGTCTCAGTATTGGAATGGGAAGGAGTTGGATATCACATCTCATGCTACAGGAAGGGTCTCAGGTTTGGAATGGGAAGGAATTGGATATCACATCTCATGTTATAGGAAGGATCTCAGGTCTGGTATTAGAAGCATTGTGATATCACATCTCATGCCATAGGAAGGGTCTCAGGTTTGGAGTGGGAAGGAGTTGGATATCACATCTCATGCTATAGGAAGGGTCTCAGGTTTGGTAGAAGCATTGAGATATCACATCTCATGCTATAGGAAGGGTCTCCGGATTGGAATGGGTAGTAGTTGTATATTACATCTCATGCCATAGGAAGGGTCTCAGGTTTGGTATAAGCATTGAGATATCACATCTCTGCTATCGGAAGGGTCTCAGGATTGGAATGGGAAGGAGTTGGATATCCCATCTCATGTTATAGGAAGGGTCTCAGGTTCATATCTCATGTTATAGGACGGGTCCCAGGTTTGGTATTAGAAGCATTGAGATATCACATCTTATGTTATAGGAAGGGTCTCAGGATTGGAATGGGAAGGAGTTGGATATCACATCTCATCCAATAGGAAGGGTCTCAGGTTTGGAATGGGAAGTGTTAAGACGGATTTCTGAACTCTGTCCTGGTGGCGCAGAAGTTCAGAAGGCCAGCCTAATTACTTGGAACAGGGTAACCTCTGGACAAGCCAGACCAATCAAGGTAGCGATCGCGGCGGTCAAGACTAGGTCTCAAGAGGGGTGAGGGTGACTGAAAGCCCGCAGTGAGCACACAAAGCAAGAGCGCTTACAAACTACTCCAAACAGGTGTTATATCAAAAATATAAACACATTTATTTTAAGGCCTTTAAAACAACGACCGTAGCGAGAAAATCACAATAACACAGTATTAAGCCAACACATACCAAATCAACACAATATATATACAAATACACAGTCGCAAGCGTTTAAAGCACGAAATATGTAGTCCACCTGAAAGGGAAGGAAAACAGGCAGTGCAATAATGCTTTAGACTTAGTTCGCCTTCATAGGCACCTAACTAGATGGAAGTCCGAGCCCTGCGAAGAGTGGAGCCTTGTGCTCAAAGTACCTGCACACGCTGGTGCCAACGGGCAAAAGGGGAAGCTCTTCGGAGGAAGTCAGGCAGTTCGGATTAGTGCACAGCAGAAGAAGAACAGGGTCCGCAACTCAAGCGCAGCCTCCACAGCGGGCAGAAGCAGAGCGCGAGTACGGGCCAAAAGGGTGCTGTTTTACACAGCGGGGAAAAGCAATGGGTTACTGCAGGAGGGCGACCAGATCCTAGATATACTACTCACCGGTCCCCGAAGCAAGCAGTCCCAGGCTCCTCCGCGTTAGTTTCAGCAGCTGGCAGGTTCAGAAGAGCAGGGAATGCTTTGTAGTCGTGTAGATCAAAAAGACGTCCCAATCGACGAAACCGGCACAGTTTGTTGCCGCAGCAGGACAACGGAGCGGCCGTGCGTATCTGAGTCAAAAGTACCCTCCTCCCTTCAGACCTGGGAACGCCAAGGGCACGAAGCGTGGGAGAGTGACAAGGACTCGAGATACGGCACAACCTGGCGGCGGTTACAGAGCAAGGCTCCCTTGTAAGCTGGTCAGTCAACTGGATGGCCCAGAGACGCTTCCGAAGGCTTACTTGGCAGGAGATGATGTAAATGCCGGGAATAGCTGTTCCTGCTATTCCAAAGGTCGAAGCACCAGTACAGGCCTTCTGGTTCGATCAAAGGAGGACAGGGGCTCTCAGGACGACAGCAGTGCAAAGGAGGATTCCTTCAGCGGGTCACCAGCGATTCCTCGGTCCAGCCTCTTGGTTGCAGGATACTTGGCTCCTGTATTCCTTCGTTCGTGAGAACTCAGGAGATCGACATGGTAGTGGTGTTTCCAGCCCCCTCTTATCCACGGTTCCCTTCGCGCCAAAACGGAGAGGAACCAATGGGAGATCCGCTCATCAAAACACATACCATACGTGGACCAATCACGGACCACGGTGGTCCCAGGCATTCACACCACCCTAGACTCTCTGGCACCCAGGATGTGTATTGGGACCAGACATCCCAGCCCACACCCTGGAGGCACACAAACGGCATGTAGAAGCCCGCGAAAGCAACCACGTTTCGCGGGAAAGTACATGCTCAAATAAGGAAGGCCCCGGGTCGCTGGACCTGGGAAAGGTGAAGGGAGCAAGACGGACAGTGGACAGGACAAAGGAGCCTCGTGGTCTGGCCATTTTGGGGAGCCAGGCCACCATTTTGGGTTCAGTGCAAAAACGTGCTCAGAACGGCAAAAGGAGCTCAAAATATACAAAACGATCGCTGCCACCATTCCAGTCCCTGAATGACTTGCACCGATCAAATACCATCCTAAAAGAGTATCTAGGGCCTGTAGAAGGCTAGAGACCCAAGAGAGCTGTAACTTAGCTTACTGTGCCCTCTTGTGTCGTGTTGCACTAAAGCTGCGACACGATAGAAGAAACTACGGGAAACAACGTTCCCCGGTACTGACTGTCATAAGGGCATGTCAGTTTCCCCGTAAGAAAGGAGCGAAAGCCCAGGGAAGTGCGGCAGAAGGCTGTACTTCCCTGGCAAAGTCAAGAACAAGGTTAAAAACAATAGCAAAAAGTTTAGGGGTTGCCACATGGAAGGAAAATTCCCTACAATAACGAAATCTTTCCTAACAGGAAGGAATTGGATATCACATCTCATGTTATAGGAAGGATCTCAGGATTGGAATGGGAAGGATTTGGATATCACATCTCTTGCTATAGGAAGGGTCTCAGGTTTTTTATTAGAAGCATTGAGATATCACATCTCATGGTATAGGAAGCGTCTCAGGATTGGAATGGGAAGGAGTTGGATATCCCTTCTCATGCTATAGGAAGGGTCTCAGGTTGGAATGGGAAGGATTTGGATATCAAATCTCTTGCTATAGGAAGGGTCTCAGGTTTTTTATTAGAAACATTGAGATATCACATCTCATGCTATAGGAAGGGTTTAAGGATTGGAATGGGAAGGATTTGGATATCCCATCTCATGCTAAAGGAAGGGTCTCAGGTTTGGAAGGGGAAGGATTTGGATATCACATCTCATGTTATTGGACCGGTCTCAGGTTTGGTATTAGAAGCATTGAGATATCAAGTCTCATGGTATAGGACGGGAGTTTGATATCACATCATGCCACGGTATGGGTCTCAGGTTTTGTAGAAGCATTGGGATATCACATCTCATGCTATCGGAAGGGTATCAGGATTGGATTTGGAAGAAGTTGGATATCCCATCTTATGCTATAGGAAGGGTCTCAGGTTGGAATGGGAAAGAGTTGGATGTCACATCTCATGTTATAGGAAGGGTCTCAGGATTGGAATGGGAAGGACTTGGATATCACATCTCATGCTGTAGGAAGGCTCTCAGGTTTGGAAAGGGAAGGAGTTGGATATCACTTTTCATGTTAGAGGTAGGATCTCAGGTTTGGTATTAGAGGCATTGAGATATCACATCTCATGCTATCAGAAGGGTATCAGGATTGGAATGGGAAGGATTTGGATATCACATCTCATGCTAAAGGAAGGGTCTCAGGTTTGGAAGGGGAAGGATTTGGATATCACATCTCATGTTATTGGACCGGTCTCAGGTTTGGTATTAGAAGCATTGAGATATCAAGTCTCATGGTATAGGACGGGAGTTTGATATCACATCATGCCATGGTATGGGTCTCAGGTTTTGTAGAAGCATTGGGATATCACATCTCATGCTATCGGAAGGGTATCAGGATTGGATTTGGAAGGAGTTGGATATCCCATCTCATGCTATAGGAAGGGTCTCAGGTTGGAATGGGAAAGAGTTGGATGTCACATCTCATGTTATAGGAAGGGTCTCAGGATTGGAATGGGAAGGACTTGGATATCACATCTCATGATGTAGGAAGGCTCTCAGGTTTGGAAAGGGAAGGAGTTGGATATCACTTTTTATGTTAGAGGTAGGATCTCAGGTTTGGTATTAGAGGCATTGAGATATCACATCTCATGCTATCAGAAGGGTATCAGGATTGGAATGGGAAGGAGTTGGATATCACATCTCATGCTAAAGGGAGGGTCTCAGGATTGGAATGGGAAGGAGTTGGATAGCACATCTCATGCTGTAGGAAGGGTCTCAGGTTTGGTATAAGCATTGAGATATCACATCTCTGCTATCGGAAGGGTCTCAGGATTGGAATGGGAAGGAGTTGGATATCCCATCTCGTTATAGGAAGGGTCTCAGGTTTGGTATTAGAAGCATTGAGATATCACATCTCATGCTATCGGAAGGATCTCAGGTTTGGTATTAGAAGCATTGAGATATCACATCTCATGCTATCAGAAGGGTCTCAGGATTGGAATGGGAAGGAGATGGATATCACATCTCATGCTAAAGGGAGGGTCTCAGGTTTGGAAGGGGAAGGATTTGGATATCACATCTCATGTTATCGGAAGGATCTCAGGTTTGGTATTAGAAGTATTGAGATATCACATCTCATGCTATAGGAAGGGTCTCAGGATTGGAATGGGAAGGAGCTGGATATCACATCTCATGCTAAAGGAAGGGTCTCAGGTTTGGTAGAAGCATTGAGATATCACATCTCATGCTATAGGAAGTGTCTCAGGATTGGAATGGGAAGGAGCTGGATATCACATCTCATGCTAAAGGAAGGGTCTCAGGTTTGGAACGGGAAGGAGTTGGATATCCGATCTCATGTTATAGGAAGGGTCTAAGGTCTGGTATAACCATTGAGATATCACATCTCTGCTATCGGAAGTGTCTCAGGATTGGAATGGGAAGGAGTTGGATATCCGATCTCATGCTATCGGAAGGATCTCAGGTTTGGTATTAGAAGCATTGAGATATCACATCTCATGCTATAGGAAGGGTCTCAGGATTGGAATGGGAAGGACTTAGATATCACATATCATGCTATAGGGAGGGTTTCCGTTTTGATATTAGAAGCATTGAGATATCACATCTCATGCTATCGGAAGTGTCTCAGGATTGGAATGGGAAGGACTTGGATATCACATCTCATGCTATAGATAGGCTCTCAGGTTTGGAAAGGGAAGGAGTTGGATATCACATTTCATGTTAGAGGAAGGATCTCAGGTTTGGTATTAGAGGCATTGAGATATCACATCTCATGCTATAGGAAGGGTCTCAGGTTGGAATGGGAAGGAGTTGGATATCACATCTCATGTTAAAGGGAGGGTCTCAGAATTGGAAGGGGAAGGATTTGGATATCACATCTCATGTTATAGGAAGGATCTCAGGTTTGGTATTAGAAGCATTGAGATATCACATCTCATGCTATCGGAAGGATCTCAGGTTCGGTATTAGAAGCATTGAGATATCACATCTCATGCTATCAGAAGGGTCTCAGGATTGGAATGGGAAGGAGATGGATATCACATCTCATGCTAAAGGGAGGGTCTCAGGTTTGGAAGGGGAAGGATTTGGATATCACATCTCATGTTATCGGAAGGATCTCAGGTTTGGTATTAGAAGTATTGAGATATCACATCTCATGCTATAGGAAGGGTCTCAGTATTGGAATGGGAAGGAGTTGGATATCACATCTCATGCTAAAGGAAGGGTCTCAGGTTTGGTAGAAGCATTGAGATATCACATCTCATGCTATAGGAAGTGTCTCAGGATTGGAATGGGAAGGAGCTGGATATCACATCTCTTGCTAAAGGAAGGGTCTCAGGTTTGGAACGGGAATGAGTTGGATATCCGATCTCATGTTATAGGAAGGGTCTAAGGTCTGGTATAAGCATTGAGATATCACATCTCTGCTATCGGAAGTGTCTCAGGATTGGAATGGGAAGGAGTTGGATATCCGATCTCATGCTATCGGAAGGATCTCAGGTTTGGTATTAGAAGCATTGAGATATCACATCTCATGCTATAGGAAGGGTCTCAGGATTGGAATGGGAAGGACTTAGATATCACATATCATGCTATAGGGAGGGTTTCCGTTTTGATATTAGAAGCATTGAGATATCACATCTCATGCTATCGGAAGTGTCTCAGGATTGGAATGGGAAGGAGCTGGATATCACATCTCATGCTAAAGGAAGGGTCTCAGGTTTGGAACGGGAAGGAGTTGGATATCCGATCTCATGTTATAGGAAGGGTCTAAGGTCTGGTATAAGCATTGAGATATCACATCTCTGCTATCGGAAGTGTCTCAGGATTGGAATGGGAAGGAGTTGGATATCCCATCTCATGTTATAGGAAGGGTCTCAGGTTTGGTATAAGCATTGAGATATCACATCTCATGCTATAGGAAGGGTCTCAGGTTGGAATGGGAAGGAGTTGCATATCACATCTCATGTTAAAGGGAGGGTCTCAGAATTGGAAGGGGAAGGATTTGGATATCACATCTCATGTTATAGGAAGGATCTCAGGTTTGGTATTAGAAGCATTGAGATATCACATCTCATGCTATCGGAAGGATCTCAGGTTTGGTATTAGAAGCATTGAGATATCACATCTCATGCTATCAGAAGGGTCTCAGGATTGGAATGGGAAGGAGTTGGATATCACATCTCATGCTAAAGGGAGGGTCTCAGGTTTGGAAGGGGAAGGATTTGGATATCACATCTCATGTTATCGGAAGGATCTCAGGTTTGGTATTAGAAGTATTGAGATATCACATCTCATGCTATAGGAAGGGTCTCAGGATTGGAATGGGAAGGAGTTGGATATCACATCTCATGCTAAAGGAAGGGTCTCAGGTTTGGTAGAAGCATTGAGATATCACATCTCATGCTATAGGAAGGGTCTCAGGATTGGAATGGGAAGGACTTAGATATCACATATCATGCTATATGGAGGGTTTCCGTTTTGGTATTAGAAGCATTGAGATATCACATCTCATGCTATCGGAAGTGTCTCAGGATTGGAATGGGAAGGAGCTGGATATCAGATCTCATGCTAAAGGAAGGGTCTCAGGTTTGGAACGGGAAGGAGTTGGATATCCGATCTCATGTTATAGGAAGGGTCTAAGGTCTGGTATAAGCATTGAGATATCACATCTCTGCTATCGGAAGTGTCTCAGGATTGGAATGGGAAGGAGTTGGATATCCCATCTCATGTTATAGGAAGGGTCTCAGGTTTGGTATAAGCATTGAGATATCACATCTCATGCTATAGGAAGGGTCTCAGGATTGGAATGGGAAGGAGTTGGATATCACATCTCATGCTATAGGAAGGGTCTCAGGTTTGGTATAAGCATTGAGATATCACATCTCATGCTATAGGAAGGGTCTCAGGATTGGAATGGGAAGGAGTTGTATATGACATCTCATGCCGTAGGAAGGGTCTCAGGTTTGGTATAAGCATTGAGATATCACATCTCATGCTATAGGAAGGGTCTCAGGATTGGAATGGGAAGGAGTTGGATATCACATCTCATGCTATAGGAAGGGTCTCAGGTTTGGTATAAGCATTGAGATATCACATCTCATGCTATAGGAAGGGTCTCAGGATTGGAATGGGAAGGAGTTGTATATGACATCTCATGCCGTAGGAAGGGTCTCAGGTTTGGTATAAGCATTGAGATATCACATCTCTGCTATCGGAAGGGTCTCAGGATTGGAATGGGAAGGAGTTGGATATCCCATCTCATGTTATAGGAAGAGTCTCAGGTTTGGTATTAGAAGCATTGAGATATCACATCTCATGCTATAGGAAGTGTCTCAGGATTGGAATGGGAAGGACTTGGATATCACATCTTATGCTATAGGGAGGCTCTCAAGTTTGATATTAGAAGCATTGAGATATCACATCTCATGCTATAGGAAGGGTCTCAGGATTGGAATGGGAAGGAGTTGGATATCACATCTCATGCTATAGGAAGGGTCTCAGGTTTGGTATAAGCAGTGAGATATCACATCGCATGCTATAGGAAGGGTCTCAGGTTTGGTATTAGAAGCATTGAGATATCACATCTCATGCTATAGGAAGGATCTCAGGTTTGGTATTAGAAGTATTGAGATATCACATCTCATGCTATAGGAAGGGTCTCAGGATTGGAATGGGAAGGAGTTGGATATCACATCTCATGCTAAAGGAAGGGTCTCAGGTTTGGTAGAAGCATTGAGATATCACATCTCATGCTATAGGAAGGGTCTCAGGATTGGAATGGGAAGGACTTAGATATCACATATCATGATATAGGGAGGGTCTCAGTTTTGATATTAGAAGCATTGAGATATCACATCTCATGCTATAGGAAGTGTCTCAGGATTGGAATGGGAAGGAGCTAGATATCACATCTCATGCTAAAGGAAGAGTCTCAGGTTTGGAACGGGAAGGAGTTGGATATCACATCTCATGTTATAGGAAGGGTCTCAGGTTTGGTATAAGCATTGAGATATCACATCTCTGCTATCGGAAGTGTCTCAGGATTGGAAATGGAAGGAGTTGGATATCCCATCTCATGTTATAGGACGGGTCTCAGGTTTGTTATTAGAATCATTGAGATATCATATTGCATGCTGTAGGAAGGGTCTACGGATTGGAATGGGAAGGACTTGGATATCACATCTCATGCTATAGATAGGCTCTCAGGTTTGGAAAGGGAAGAAGTTGGATATCACATTTCATGTTATAGGAAGGGTCTCAGGTTTGGTATAAGCATTGAGATATCAAATCTCATGCTATAGGAAGGGTCTCAGGATTGGAATGGGAAGGAGTTGGATATCACATCTCATGCTATAGGAAGGGTCTCAGGTTTGGTATAAGCATTGAGATATCAAATCTCATGCTATAGGAAGGGTCTCAGGATTGGAATGGGAAGGAGTTGGATATCACATCTCATGCTATAGGAAGGGTCTCAGGTTTGGTATAAGCATTGAGATATCACATCTCATGCTATAGGAAGGGTCTCAGGTTTGGAATGGGAAGGAGTTGGATGTCACATCTCAAGCTATAGGAAGGGTCTCAGGATTGGAATGGGAAGGACTTGGATATCACATCTCATGCTATAGGGAGGGTCTCAAGTTTGATATTAGAAGCAATGAGATATCACATCTCATGATATCGGAAGGGTCTCAGGATTGGAATGGGAAGGAGTTGGATATCACATCTCATCATAAAGGAAGGGTCTAAGGTTTGGAAGGGGAAGGATTTGGATATCAACTCTCATGTTATAGGACGGGTCTCAGGTTTGGTATTAGAAGCATTGAGATATCAAGTCTCATGGTATAGGAAGGGGCTCAGAATTTTAATGGGAAGGAGTTGGATATCAAGTCTCATGGTATAGGAAGGGGCTCAGAATTGGAATGGGAAGGAGTTGGATATCACATCTCATGCTAAAGGGAGGGTCTCAGGTTTGGAAGGGGAAGGATTTGGATATCACATCTCATGTTATAGGAAGGATCTCAGGTTTGGTATTAGAAGCATTGAGATATCACATCTCATGCTATCGGAAGGATCTCAGGTTTGGTATTAGAAGCATTGAGATATCACATCTCATGCTATCAGAAGGGTCTCAGGATTGGAAGGGGAAGGATTTGGATATCACATCTCATGTTATCGGAAGGATCTCAGGTTTGGTATTAGAAGTATTGAGATATCACAACTCATGCTATAGGAAGGGTCTCAGGATTGGAATGGGAGGGAGTTGGATATCACATCTCATGCTAAAGGAAGGGTCTCAGGTTTGGTAGAAGCATTGAGATATCACATCTCATGCTATAGGAAGGGTCTCAGGATTGGAATGGGAAGGAGTTGGATATCACATCTCATGCTATAGGAAGGGTCTCAGGTTTGGTATAAGCATTGAGATATCACATGTCATGCTATAGGAAGGGTCTCAGGATTGGAATGGGAAGGAGTTGTATATGACATCTCATGCCGTAGGAAGGGTCTCAGGTTTGGTATAAGCATTGAGATATCACATCTCATGCTATAGGAAGGGTCTCAGGATTGGAATGGGAAGGAGTTGGATATCACATCTCATGCTATAGGAAGGGTCTCAGGTTTGGTATAAGCATTGAGATATCACATCTCATGCTATAGGAAGGGTCTCAGGATTGGAATGGGAAGGAGTTGTATATGACATCTCATGCCGTAGGAAGGGTCTCAGGTTTGATATAAGCATTGAGATATCACATCTCTACTATCGGAAGGGTCTCAGGATTGGAATGGGAAGGAGTTGGATATCCCATCTCATGTTATAGGAAGAGTCTCAGGTTTGGTATTAGAAGCATTGAGATATCACATCTCATGCTATAGGAAGTGTCTCAGGATTGGAATGGGAAGGACTTGGATATCACATCTCATGCTATAGGGAGGCTCTCAAGTTTGATATTAGAAGCATTGAGATATCACATCTCTTGCTATAGGAAGGGTCTCAGGATTGGAATGGGAAGGAGTTGGATATCACATCTCATGCTATAGGAAGGGTCTCAGGTTTGGTATAAGCAGTGAGATATCACATCTCATGCTATAGGAAGTTTCTCAGGATTGGAATGGGAAGGAGTTGGATATCACATCTCATGTTATAGGAAGGATCTCAGGTTTGGTATAAGAATTGAGATATCACATCTCTGCTATCGGAAGGGTCTCAGGATTAGAATGGGATGGAGTTGGATATTCCAATCTCATGTTATAGGAAGGGTCTCAGGTTTGGTATTAGAAGCATTGAGATATCACATCTCATGCTATAGGAAGGGTCTCAGGATTGGAATGGGAAGGACTTGGATATCACATCTCATGCTATAGGGAGGGTCTCAAGTTTGATATTAGAAGCATTGAGATATCACATCTCATGATATCGGAAGGGTCTCAGGATTGGAATGGGAAGGAGTTGGATATCACATCTCATGATAAAGGAAGGGTCTAAGGTTTGGAAGGGGAAGGATTTGGATATCACATCTCATGTTATAGGACGGGTCTCAGGTTTGGTATTAGAAGCATTGAGATATCAAGTCTCATGGTATAGGAAGGGGCTCAGAATTGGAATGGGAAGGAGTTGGATATCACATCTCAAGCTATAGGAAGGGTCTCAGGATTGGAATGGGAAGGACTTGGATATCACATCTCATGCTATAGGGAGTGTCTCAAGTTTGATATTAGAAGCATTGAGATATCACATCTCATGATATCGGAAGGGTCTCAGGATTGGAATGGGAAGGAGTTGGATATCACATCTCATGATAAAGGAAGGGTCTAAGGTTTGGAAGGGGAAGGAGTTGGATATCACATCTCATGATAAAGGAAGGGTCTAAGGTTTGGAAGGGGAAGGATTTGGATATCACATCTCATGTTATAGGACGGGTCTCAGGTTTGGTATTAGAAGCATTGAGATATCAAGTCTCATGGTATAGGAAGGGGCTAAGAATTGGAATGGGAAGGAGTTGGATATCAAGTCTCATGGTATAGGAAGGGGCTCAGAATTGGAATGGGAAGGAGTTGGATATCACATCTCATGCTAAAGGGAGGGTCTCAGGTTTGGAAGGGGAAGGATTTGGATATAACATCTCATGTTATAGGAAGGATCTCAGGTTTGGTATTAGAAGCATTGAGATATCACATCTCAAGCTATCGGAAGGATCTCAGGTTTGGTATTAGAAGCATTGAGATATCACATCTCATGCTATCAGAAGGGTCTCAGGATTGGAAGGGGAAGGATTTGGATATCACATCTCATGTTATCGGAAGGATCTCAGGTTTGGTATTAGAAGTATTGAGATATCACATCTCATGCTATAGGAAGGGTCTCAGGATTGGAATGGGAAGGAGTTGGATATCACATCTCATGCTAAAGGAAGGGTCTCAGGTTTGGTAGAAGCATTGAGCTATCACATCTCATGCTATAGGAAGGGTCTCAGGATTGGAATGGGAAGGACTTAGATATCACATATCATGCTATAGGGAGGGTCTCAGTTTTGATATTAGAAGCATTGAGATATCACATCTCATGCTATTCGAAGTGTCTCAGGATTGGAATGGGAAGGAGCTGGATTTCACATCTCATGCTAAAGGAAGGGTCTCAGGTTTGGAATGGGAAGGAGTTGGATATCACATCTCATGTTATAGATAGGCTCTCAGGTTTGGAAAGGGAAGGAGTTGGATATCACATTTCATGTTAGAGGAAGGATCTCAGGTTCGGTATTAGAGGCATTGAGATATCACATCTCATGCTATAGGAAGGGTCTCAGGATTGGAATGGGAAGGACTTGGATATCACATCTCATGCTATAGGGAGGGTCTCACGTTTGGAAAGGGAAGGAGTTGGATATCACATTTCATGTTAGAGGTAGGATCTCAGGTTTGTTATTAGAGGCATTGAGATATCACATCTCATGCTATCAGAAGGGTCTCAGGATTGGAATGGGAAGGAGTTGGATATCACATCTCATGCTAAAGGGAGGGTCTCAGGAATGGAAGGGGAAGGATTTGGATATCACATCTCATGTTATAGGAAGGATCTCAGGTTTGGTATTAGAAGCATTGAGATATCACATCTCATGCTATCGGAAGGATCTCAGGTTTGGTATTAGAGGCTTTGAGATATCACATCTCATGCTAAAGGGAGGGTCTCGGGTTTGGAAGGGAAAGGATTTGGATATCACATCTCTTGTTATAGGAAGGATCACAGGTTTGGTATTAGAAGCATTGAGATATCACATCTCATGCTATCGGAAGGGTCTCAGGATTGGAATGGGAAGGAGTTGGATATCACATCTCATGCTATAGGAAGGGTCTCAGGTTTGGAACGGGAAGGAGTTGCATATCACATCTCATGTTATAGGAAGAGTCTCAGGTTTGGTATAAGCATTGAGATATCACATCTCTGCTATCGGAGGTGTCTCAGGATTGGGATGGGAAGGAATTGGATATCACATCTCATGCTATAGGAAGGGTATCAGTTTTGGAACATGAAGGATTTGGATATCACATCTCATGTTATTGGACCGGTCTCAGGTTTGGTATTAGAAGCATTGAGATATCAAGTCTCATGGTATAGGACGGGAGTTTGATATCACATCTCATGCCATGGTATGGGTCTCAGGTTTTGTAGAAGCATTGGCATATCACATCTCATGCTATCGGAAGGGTATCAGGATTGGATTTGGAAGGAGTTGGATATCCCATCTCATGCTATAGGAAGGGTCTCAGGATTGGAATGGGAAGGACTTGGATATCACATCTCATGCTGTAGGAAGGCTCTCAGGTTTGGAAAGGGAAGGAGTTGGATATCACATTTCATGTTAGAGGAAGGATCTCAGGTTCGGTATTAGAGGCATTGAGATATCACATCTCATGCTATAGGAAGGGTCTCAGGATTGGAATGGGAAGGAGTTGGGTATCACATCTCATGCTATAGGAAGGGTCTCAGGTTTGGTATAAGCATTGAGATTTCACACCTCATGCTATAGGAAGGGTCTCAGGATTGGAATGGGAAGGAGTTGGATATCACATCTCATGTTATAGGAAGGATCTCAGGTTTGGTATAAGCATTGAGATATCACATCTCTGCTATCGGAAGGGTCTCGGGATTGGAATGGGAAGGAGTTGGATATCCCATCTCATGTTATAGGAAGAGTCTCAGGTTTGGTATTAGAAGCATTGAGATATCACATCTCATGCTATAGGAAGTGTCTCAGGATTGGAATGGGAAGGACTTGGATATCACTACTCATGCTATAGGGAGGGTCTCAAGTTTGATATTAGAAGCATTGAGATATCACATCTCATGCTATAGTAAGGGTCTCAGGATTGGAATGGGAAGGAGTTGGATATCACATCTCATGCTATAGGAAGGGTCTTAGTTTGGTATAAGCAGTGAGATATCACATCTCATGATATAGGAAGGGTCTCAGGATTGGAATGGGAAGGAGTTGGATATCACATCTCATGTTATAGGAAGGATATCAGGTTTGGTATAAGCATTGAGATATCACATCTCTGCTATCGGAAGGGTCTCAGGATTGGAATGGGAAGGAGTTGGATATTCCCATCTCATGTTATAGGAAGGGTCTCAGGTTTGGTATTAGAAGCATTGAGATATCACATCTCATGCTGTATGAAGGGTCTCAGGATTGGAATGGGAAGGAGTTGGATATCACATCTCATGCTAAAGGGAGGGTCTCAGGTTTGGAAGGGGAAGGATTTGGATATCACATCTCATGTTATAGGAAGGATCACAGGTTTGGTATTAGAAGCATTGAGATATCACATCTCATGCTATCGGAAGGGTCTCAGGATTGGAATGGGAAGGAGTTGGATATCACATCTCATGCTATAGGAAGGGTGTCAGGTTTGGAAGGGGAAGGATTTGGATATCACATCTCATGTTATAGGAAGGATCACAGGTTTGGTATTAGAAGCATTGAGATATCACATCTCATGCTATAGGAAGTGTCTCAGGATTGGAATGGGAAGGACTTGGATATCACATCTCATGCTATAGGGAGGCTCTCAAGTTTGATATTAGAAGCATTGAGATATCACATCTCATGCTATAGGAAGGGTCTCAGGATTGGAATGGGAAGGAGTTGGATATCACATCTCATGCTATAGGAAGGGTCTCAGGTTTGGTATAAGCAGTGAGATATCACATCTCATGCTATAGGAAGTGTCTCAGGATTGGAATGGGAAGGAGTTGGATATCACATCTCATGTTATAGGAAGGATCTCAGGTTTGGTATAAGAATTGAGATATCACATCTCTGCTATCGGAAGGGTCTCAGGATTGGAATTTGAAGGAGTTGGATATTCCAATCTCATGTTATAGGAAGGGTCTCAGGTTTGGTATTAGAAGCATTGAGATATCACATCTCATGCTATAGGAAGGGTCTCAGGATTGGAATGGGAAGGACTTGGATATCACATCTCATGCTATAGGGAGGGTCTCAAGTTTGATATTAGAAGCATTGAGATATTACATCTCATGATATCGGAAGGGTCTCAGGATTGGAATGGGAAGGAGTTGGATATCACATCTCATGATAAAGGAAGGGTCTAAGGTTTGGAAGGGGAAGGATTTGGATATCACATCTCATGTTATAGGACGGGTCTCAGGTTTGGTATTAGAAGCATTGAGATATCAAGTATCATGGTATAGGAAGGGGATCAGAATTGGAATGGGAAGGAGTTGGATGTCACATCTCAAGCTATAGGAAGGGTCTCAGGATTGGAATGGGAAGGACTTGGATATCACATCTCATGCTATAGGGAGGGTCTCAAGTTTGATATTAGAAGCATTGAGATATCACATCTCATGATATCGGAAGGGTCTCAGGATTGGAATGGGAAGGAGTTGGATATCACATCTCATCATAAAGGAAGGGTCTAAGGTTTGGAAGGGGAAGGATTTGGATATCACATCTCATGTTATAGGACGGGTCTCAGGTTTGGTATTAGAAGCATTGAGATATCAAGTCTCATGGTATAGGAAGGGGCTCAGAATTGGAATGGGAAGGAGTTGGATATCAAGTCTCATGGTATAGGAAGGGGCTCAGAATTGGAATGGGAAGGAGTTGGATATCACATCTCATGCTAAAGGGAGGGTCTCGGGTTTGGAAGGGGAAGGATTTGGATATCACATCTCATGTTATAGGAAGGATCTCAGGTTTGGTATTAGAAGCATTGAGATATCACATCTCATGCTATCGGAAGGATCTCAGGTTTGGTATTAGAAGCATTGAGATATCACATCTCATGCTATCAGAAGAGTCTCAGGATTGGAAGGGGAAGGATTTGGATATCACATCTCATGTTATCGGAAGGATCTCAGGTTTGGTATTAGAAGTATTGAGATATCACAACTCATGCTATAGGAAGGGTCTCAGGATTGGAATGGGAGGGAGTTGGATATCACATCTCATGCTAAAGGAAGGGTCTCAGGTTTGGTAGAAGCATTGAGATATCACATCTCATGCTATAGGAAGGGTCTCAGGATTGGAATGGGAAGGAGTTGGATATCACATCTCATGCTATAGGAAGGGTCTCAGGTTTGGTATAAGCATTGAGATATCACATGTCATGCTATAGGAAGGGTCTCAGGATTGGAATGGGAAGGAGTTGTATATGACATCTCATGCCGTAGGAAGGGTCTCAGGTTTGGTATAAGCATTGAGATATCACATCTCATGCTATAGGAAGGGTCTCAGGATTGGAATGGGAAGGAGTTGGATATCACATCTCATGCTATAGGAAGGGTCTCAGGTTTGGTATAAGCATTGAGATATCACATCTCATGCTATAGGAAGGGTCTCAGGATTGGAATGGGAAGGAGTTGTATATGACATCTCATGCCGTAGGAAGGATCTCAGGTTTGATATAAGCATTGAGATATCACATCTCTGCTATCGGAAGGGTCTCAGGATTGGAATGGGAAGGAGTTGGATATCCCATCTCATGTTATAGGAAGAGTCTCAGGTTTGGTATTAGAAGCATTGAGATATCACATCTCATGCTATAGGAAGTGTCTCAGGATTGGAATGGGAAGGACTTGGATATCACATCTCATGCTATAGGGAGGCTCTCAAGTTTGATATTAGAAGCATTGAGATATCACATCTCTTGCTATAGGAAGGGTCTCAGGATTGGAATGGGAAGGAGTTGGATATCACATCTAATGCTATAGGAAGGGTCTCAGGTTTGGTATAAGTAGTGAGATATCACATCTCATGCTATAGGAAGTGTCTCAGGATTGGAATGGGAAGGAGTTGGATATCACATCTCATGTTATAGGAAGGATCTCAGGTTTGGTATAAGAATTGAGATATCACATCTCTGCTATCGGAAGGGTCTCAGGATTAGAATGGGAAGGAGTTGGATATTCCAATCTCATGTTATAGGAAGGGTCTCAGGTTTGGTATTAGAAGCATTGAGATATCACATCTCATGCTATAGGAAGGGTCTCAGGATTGGAATGGGAAGGACTTGGATATCACATCTCATGCTATAGGGAGGGTCTCAAGTTTGATATTAGAAGCATTGAGATATCACATCTCATGATATCGGAAGGGTCTCAGGATTGGAATGGGAAGGAGTTGGATATCACATCTCATGATAAAGGAAGGGTCTAAGGTTTGGAAGGGGAAGGATTTGGATATCACATCTCATGTTATAGGACGGGTCTCAGGTTTGGTATTAGAAGCATTGAGATATCAAGTCTCATGGTATAGGAAGGGGCTCAGAATTGGAATGGGAAGGAGTTGGATATCACATCTCAAGCTATAGGAAGGGTCTCAGGATTGGAATGGGAAGGACTTGGATATCACATCTCATGCTGTAGGGAGTGTCTCAAGTTTGATATTAGAAGCATTGAGATATCACATCTCATGATATCGGAAGGGTCTCAGGATTGGAATGGGAAGGAGTTGGATATCACATCTCATGATAAAGGAAGGGTCTAAGGTTTGGAAGGGGAAGGATTTGGATATCACATCTCATGTTATAGGACGGGTCTCAGGTTTGGTATTAGAAGCATTGAGCTATCAAGTCTCATGGTATAGGAAGGGGCTAAGAATTGGAATGGGAAGGAGTTGGATATCAAGTCTCATGGTATAGGAAGGGGCTCAGAATTGGAATGGGAAGGAGTTGGATATCACATCTCATGCTAAAGGGAGGGTCTCAGGTTTGGAAGGGGAAGGATTTGGATATAACATCTCATGTTATAGGAAGGATCTCAGGTTTGGTATTAGAAGCATTGAGATATCACATCTCAAGCTATCGGAAGGATCTCAGGTTTGGTATTAGAAGCATTGAGATATCACATCTCATGCTATCAGAAGGGTCTCAGGATTGGAAGGGGAAGGATTTGGATATCACATTTCATGTTATCGGAAGGATCTCAGGTTTGGTATTAGAAGTATTGAGATATCACATCTCATGCTATAGGAAGGGTCTCAGGATTGGAATGGGAAGGAGTTGGATATCACATCTCATGCTAAAGGAAGGGTCTCAGGTTTGGTAGAAGCATTGAGATATCACATCTCATGCTATAGGAAGGGTCTCAGGAATGGAATGGGAAGGACTTAGATATCACATATCATGCTATAGGGAGGGTCTCAGTTTTGATATTAGAAGCATTGAGATATCACATCTCATGCTATTCGAAGTGTCTCAGGATTGGAATGGGAAGGAGCTGGATATCACATCTCATGCTAAAGGAAGGGTCTCAGGTTTGGAATGGGAAGGAGTTGGATATCACATCTCATGTTATAGGAAGGGTCTCAGGTTTGGTATAAGCATTGAGATATCACATCTCTGCTATCGGAAGTGTCTCAGGATTGGAATGGGAAGGAGTTGGATATCCCATCTCATGTTATAGGACGGGTCTCAGGTTTGTTATTAGAATCATTGAGATATCATTTTGCATGCTGTAGGAAGGGTCTAAGGATTGGAATGGGAAGGACTTGGATATCACATCTCATGCTATAGATAGGCTCTCAGGTTTGGAAAGGGAAGGAGTTGGATATCACATTTCATGTTAGAGGAAGGATCTCAGGTTCGGTATTAGAGGCATTGAGATATCACATCTCATGCTATAGGAAGGGTCTCAGGATTGGAATGGGAAGGAGTTGGGTATCACATCTCATGCTATAGGAAGGGTCTCAGGTTTGGTATAAGCATTGAGATTTCACATCTCATGCTATAGGAAGGGTTTCAGGATTGGAATGGGAAGGAGTTGGATATCACATCTCATGTTATAGGAAGGATCTCAGGTTTGGTATAAGCATTGAGATATCACATCTCTGCTATCGGAAGGGTCTCGGGATTGGAATGGGAAGGAGTTGGATATCCCATCTCATGTTATAGGAAGAGTCTCAGGTTTGGTATTAGAAGCATTGAGATATCACATCTCATGCTATAGGAAGTGTCTCAGGATTGGAATGGGAAGGACTTGGATATCACTACTCATGCTATAGGGAGGGTCTCAAGTTTGATATTAGAAGCATTGAGATATCACATCTCATGCTATAGGAAGGGTCTCAGGATTGGAATGGGAAGGAGTTGGATATCACATCTCATGCTATAGGAAGGGTCTCACGTTTGGTATAAGCAGTGAGATATCACATCTCATGCTATAGGAAGGGTCTCAGGATTGGAATGGGAAGGAGTTGGATATTCCCATCTCATGTTATAGGAAGGGTCTCAGGTTTGGTATTAGAAGCATTGAGATATCACATCTCATGCTGTATGAAGGGTCTCAGGATTGGAATGGGAAGGAGTTGGATATCACATCTCATGCTAAAGGGAGGGTCTCAGGATTGAAATGGGAAGGAGTTGGATATCACATCTCATGCTATTGGAAGGGTCTCAGGTTTGGAACGGGAAGGAGTTGGATATCACATCTCATGTTATAGGAAGAGTCTCAGGTTTGGTATAAGCATTGAGGTATCACATCTCTGCTATCGGAGGTGTCTCAGGATTGGGATGGGAAGGAGTTGGATATTACATCTCATGCTATAGGAAGGGTATCAGGTATGGAACGGGAAGGAGTTGGATATCCCATCTCATGTTATAGGAAGGATATCAGGTTTGGTATAAGCATTGAGATATCACATCTCTGCTATCGGAAGGGTCTCAGGATTGGAATGGGAAGGAGTTGGATATTCCCATCTCATGTTATAGGAAGGGTCTCAGGTTTGGTATTAGAAGCATTGAGATATCACATCTCATGCTGTATGAAGGGTCTCAGGATTGGAATGGGAAGGAGTTGGATATCACATCTCATGCTAAAGGGAGGGTCTCAGGATTGAAATGGGAAGGAGTTGGATATCACATCTCATGCTATAGGAAGGGTCTCAGGTTTGGAACGGGAAGGAGTTGGATATCACATCTCATGTTATAGGAAGAGTCTCAGGTTTGGTATAAGCATTGAGGTATCACATCTCTGCTATCGGAGGTGTCTCAGGATTGGGATGGGAAGGAGTTGGATATTACATCTCATGCTATAGGAAGGGTATCAGGTATGGAACGGGAAGGAGTTGGATATCCCATCTCATGTTATAGGACGGGTCTCAGGTTTGGTATTAGAAGCATTGAGATATCACATCGCATGCTGTAGGAAGGATCTCAGGTTTGGAATGGGAAGGAATTGGATATCACATCTCATGTCATAGGAAGTATCTCAGGTTTGGTATTAGAAGCATTGAGATATCACATCTCATGCTATAGGAATGGTCTCAGGATTGGAATGGGTAGGAGTTGGATATTACATTCTTGCTATAGGAAGGGTCTCATGTTTGGAATGGGAAGGAGTTGGATATCACATATGCTATAGGAAGGGTCTCAGGTTTGGAACGGGAAGGAGTTGGATATCACATCTCATGTTATAGGAAGGGTCTCAGGTTTGGTATAAGCATTGAGATATCACATCTCTGCTATCGGAGGTGGCTCAGGATTGGAATGGGAAGGAGTTGGATATCCCATCTCATGTTATAGGACGGGTCTCTGGTTTGGTATTAGAATCATTGAGATATCACATCGCATGCTGTAGGAAGGGTCTAAGGATTGGAATGGGATGGACTTGGATATCACATCTCATGCTATAGGTAGGCTCTCAGGTTTGGTATAAGCATTGAGATATCACATCTCATGCTATAGGAAGGGTCTCGGGATTGGAATGGGAAGGATTTGGATATCACATCTCATGCTATAGGAAGGGTCTCAGGTTTGGTATAAGCATGGAGATATCACTTCTCATGCTATAGGAAGTGTCTCAGGATTGGAATGGGAAGGAGTTGGATATCACATCTCATGTTATAGGAAGGATCTCAGGTTTGGTATTAGAAGCATTGAGACATCACATCTCATGCTATAGGAAGGGTCTCAGGATTGGAATGGGAAGGAGTTGGATATCACATCTCATGCTAAAGGGAGGGTCTCAGGTTTGGAAGGGGAAGGATTTGGATATTACATCTTGTGTTATAGGAATGATCTCAGGTTTGGTATTAGAAGCATTGAGATATCACATCTCATGCTATCGGAAGGATCTCAGGATTGGAATGGGAAGGAGTTCGATATCACATCTCATGCTATAGGAAGGGTCTCAGGATTGGAATGGGAAGGAGTTTTATATGACATCTCATGCCATAGGAAGGATCTCAGTTTTGGTTTTAGAAGCATTGAGACATCACATCTCATGTTATAGGAAGGGTCTCAGGATTGGAATGGGAAGGAGTTGGATATCACATCTCATGCTATAGGAAGGGTCTCAGGTTTGGTATAAGCATTGAGATATCACATCTCATGCTATAGGAAGGGTCTCAGGATTGGAATGGGAAGGACTTGGATATCACATCTCATGCTATAGGGAGGGTCTCACGTTTGGAAAGGGAAGGAGTTGGATATCACATTTCATGTTAGAGGTAGGATCTCAGGTTTGTTATTAGAGGCATTGAGATATCACATCTCATGCTATCAGAAGGGTCTCAGGATTGGAATGGGAAGGAGTTGGATATCACATCTCATGCTAAAGGGAGGGTCTCAGGAATGGAAGGGGAAGGATTTGGATATCACATCTCATGTTATAGGAAGTATCTCAGGTTTGGTATTAGAAGCATTGAGATATCACATCTCATGCTATCGGAAGGATCTCAGGTTTGGTATTAGAGGCATTGAGATATCACATCTCATGCTAAAGGGAGGGTCTCGGGTTTGGAAGGGAAAGGATTTGGATATCACATCTCTTGTTATAGGAAGGATCACAGGTTTGGTATTAGAAGCATTGAGATATCACATCTCATGCTATCGGAAGGGTCTCAGGATTGGAATGGGAAGGAGTTGGATATCACATCTCATGCTATAGGAAGGGTCTCAGGTTTGGAACGGGAAGGAGTTGGATATCACATCTCATGTTATAGGAAGAGTCTCAGGTTTGGTATAAGCATTGAGATATCACATCTCTGCTATCGGAGGTGTCTCAGGATTGGGATGGGAAGGAATTGGATATCACATCTCATGCTATAGGAAGGGTATCAGTTTTGGAACATGAAGGATTTGGATATCACATCTCATGTTATTGGACCGGTCTCAGGTTTGGTATTAGAAGCATTGAGATATCAAGTCTCATGGTATAGGACGGGAGTTTGATATCACATCTCATGCCATGGTATGGGTCTCAGGTTTTGTAGAAGCATTGGCATATCACATCTCATGCTATCGGAAGGGTATCAGGATTGGATTTGGAAGGAGTTGGATATCCCATCTCATGCTATAGGAAGGGTCTCAGGATTGGAATGGGAAGGACTTGGATATCACATCTCATGCTGTAGGAAGGCTCTCAGGTTTGGAAAGGGAAGGAGTTGGATATCACATTTCATGTTAGAGGTAGGATCTCAGGTTTGGTATTAGAGACATTGAGATATCACACCTCATGCTATCAGAAGTGTTAGGAAAGATTTCGTAATTGTAGGTAATTTTCCTTCCATGTGGCAACCCCTAAACTTTTTGCTGTTGTTTTTCACCTTGTTCTTGACTTTGCCAGAGAAGTGCAGCCTTCTGCTGCACTCCTCTGGGCTTTCGCTCCTTTTCTCATGGGGAAACTGACATGCCCTTAAGACAGTCAGTACCGGGGAACGCTGTTTCCCGTAGTTTCTTTTATCATGTTGCGGCTTTAGTGCAACATGACACAAGAGGGCACTGTAAGCTAAGTTACAGCTCTCTTGGGTCTCTAGCCTTCTACGGGCCCTAGATACTCGTTTAGGATTGTATCTGATCGGTGCAAGTAATTCAGGGACGGGAATGGTGGCAGCGATCGTTTTCTTGTGTTTTGAGCTCCTTTTGGCGTTCTAAGCGCATTTCTCGCGCTTAACCCAAAATGGTGGCCTGGCTCCCAAAATGGCCAGACCACGAGGCTCCTTTGTCCTGTCCGCTGACCGTCTTGCTCCCTTCACCTTTCCCAGGTCGAGCCGACCAGGGGCCTTCCTTATTTGGGCATTGTTAGGAAAGATTTCATAATTGTAGGGAATTTTCCTTCCATGTGGCAACCCCTAAACTTTTTGCTATTGTTTTTTACCTTGTTCTTGACTTTACCAGAGAAGTACAGCCTTCTGCCGCACTTCTCTGGGCTTTCGCTCCTTTCTTACGGGGAAACTGACATGCCCTTAAGACAGTCAGTACCGGGGAACGTTGTTTCCCGTAGTTTCTTCTATCGTGTCGCATCTTTAGTGCAACACGACACAAGAGGGCACTGTAAGCTAAGTTACAGCTCTCTTGGGTCTCTAGCCTTCTACAGGCCCTAGATACTCTTTTAGGATGGTAATTGATCGGTGCAAGTCATTCAGGGACTGGAATGGTGGCAGCGATCGTATTGAATATTTTGAGCTCCTTTTGCCGTTCTGAGCACGTTTTTGCACTGAACCCAAAATGGTGGCCTGGCTCCCCAAAATGGCCAGACCACGAGGCTCCTTTGTCCTGTCCACTGTCCGTCTTGCTCCCTTCACCTTCCCCAGGTCGAGCGACCCGGGGCCTTCCTTATTTGGGCATGTACTTTCCCGCGAAACGTGGTTGCTTTCGCGGGCTTCTACATGTCGTTTGTGTGCCTCCAGGGTGTGGGCTGGGATGTCTGGTCCCAATACACATCCTGGGTGCCAGAGAGTCTAGGGTGGTGTGAATGCCTGGGACCACCGTGGTCCGTGATTGGTCCACGTATGGTATGTGTTTTGATGAGCGGATCTCCCATTGGTTCCCCTCCGTTTTTGGCGCGAAGGGAACCGTGGATAAGAGGGGGCTGGAAACACCACTACCATGTCGATCTCCTGAGTTCTCACGAACGAAGGAATACAGGAGCCAAGTATCCTGCAACCAAGAGGCTGGACCGAGGAATCGCTGGTGACCCGCTGAAGGAACCCTCCTTTGCACTGCTGTCGTCCTGAGAGCCACTGTCCTCCTTTGATCGAACCAGAAGGCCTGTACTGGTGCTTCGACCTTTGGAATAGCAGGAACAGCTATTCCCGGCATCTACAACATCTCCTGCCAAGTAAGCCTTCGGAAGCGTCTCTGGGCCATCCAGTTGACTGACCAGCTTACAAGGGAGCCTTGTTCTGTAACCGCCGCCAGGTTGTGCCGTATCTCGAGTCCTTGTCACTCTCCCACACTTCGTGCCCTTGGCGTTCCCAAGTCTGAAGGGAGGAGTGTACTTTTGACTCAGATACGCACGGCCGCTCCGTTGTCCTGTTGCGGCAACAAAACTGTGCCGGTTTCGTCGATTGGGACGTCTTTTTGATCTACACGACTACAAAGCGTTCCCTGCTCTTCTGAACCTGCCAGCTGCTGAAACTAACGTGGAGAAGCCTGGGACTGCTTGCTTCGGGGACCGGTGAGTAGTATATCTAGGATCTGGTCGCCCTCCTGCAGTAACCCATTGCTTTTCCCCGCTGTGTAAAACAGCACCCTTTTCGCCCGTATTCGCGCTCTGCTTCTGCCCGCTGTGGAGGCTGCGCTTGAGTTGCGGACCCTGTTCTTCTTCTGCTGTGCACTAACCCGAACTGCCTGACTTCCTCCGAAGAGCTTCTCCTTTTGCCCGTTGGCACCAGCGTGGGCAGGTACTTTGAGCACAAGGCTCCACTCTTCGCAGGGCTCGGACTTCCATCTAGTTAGGTGCCTAGGAAGGCGAACTAAGTCTAAAGCATTATCGCACTGCCTGTTTTCCTTCCCTTGCAGGTGGACTACATATTTCGTGCTTTAAACGCTTGCGACTGTGTATTTGTATATATATTGTGTTGATTTGGTATGTGTTGGCTTAATACTGTGTTATTGTGATTTTCTCGCTACGGTCGTTGTTTTAAAGGCCTTAAAATAAATGTGTTTATATTTTTGATATAACACCTGTTTGGAGTAGTTTGTAAGCGCTCTTGCTTTGTGTGCTCACTGCGGGCTTTCAGTCACCCTCACCCCTCTTGAGACCTAGTCTTGACCGCCGCGATCGCTACCTTGATTGGTCTGGCTTGTCCAGAGGTTACCCTGTTCCAAGTAATTAGGTTGGCCTTCTGAACTTCTGCGCCACCAGGACAGAGTTCAGAAATCCGTCTTAACAAATTGGTGTACAGCGGTGGGATACGACTGAAGGTATCCAGTGTTGCGCACGGGCTAGGGCATTTCTGGTTATTCCAAACAGTACACGTAGTGAATTGTTATAGTATAACTTTAAAAAGGCCATAGTCCTATCACACAGTATGGAAACAAGTACGTTGTTAACTTTAAATGCTTCCAAATCAGAAACGCTGAAAAAGATGTGTGCGGAGAGAGGTGTTTCCTCTCAAGGCACAAAATTGGAAATGATCCAAAGAATCGTGGCGTGGCAAGAAGCACAGCTTGACGCTATTACTTCTGAGGACAGTGCGGAAGGTGGTGGGGCTGCTCTCACTGGCAGAACCGACGGTTCTGTCGCCGCACTGTTCCACCGCGACCACGAGGACAGGGAGGACGAGATGTCTAATGTTTCCTCTGCCAGTGCTGACGGGGAGGCTAGGCTTGAATTCAAGAAGCAAGAGCTGCGGTTTAGGCAGCAGGAGCTTGAATTCAGCATAGCCAAACTGAAAATCGAACAGGCAGAAAAACAAAAAGACAGGGATCACCAGTTGGAACTGGCCAAGCTTCAGGTTGCAAATGGGTCCACGGGTCCTGGACATGGGTCTGGGGCCTCCTCTCATCCACGGTTTCCAAAAGATCTGCTCAGTGTGTATGAGGAACGGAATGACATTATGGACTGGCTGAATGCGTTTGAGTATGCATGCGAAGTTCAGAAAGTTGACAATGCTGACAAGATTGCGTGGTTGCTCAGTAGACTGCCCCATTCTGGCTGTAGTGCCATTATGGAGATGTCGAAGGCTGAGCGAGCTGATTTCGCAATGTTGAAGCAGACTCTCATTTTAAAGTTTGGGAAGACTCCGGCCCAATATTTAAAGCGTTTTCGAGAGTATAAGAAAAAGGAAGGTGGTACTTGGGTATCTTATGTCACTGAATCTTTGAAAAACTTAACTGGCTGTGTCGAAGGCTATAAGGTTTCTACCTTCGCCGGCATGATAAATCTTGTCATGCTGGAACACATTTTTGCTTCTTCTTCCCCGGAGCTTAAGCAGCACTTGGCCGATTCGAAGGAGATAGATCCTAAGAAGCTGGCCATGGCCGCCGACTTATGGGTGTCACATCGAGTGTCCCATAAGGACAAAACTCATCCTGGTAAGCAGGAGGAAGGGAAAAAGTCCAAAGATATGGAGGGTGGAGAATCTGCTAAATCTTCTTCCCAAAAGGGCCAAAAAAAGAAAAACAAGGGTAAGACACAAGAGAACTCACAGGGTAGTGGAGGTCCGCCTCCGAAACAGAACTCTGGTTACAATAAGCCTCCCTACGTAAACAGACCCATTGGATCTTGTTTTGCTTGTGGAGCAACTGACCATGTGAAGGGGGATCCCCGTTGTAAGGTTAGACCTTTGGGGGTCCACTCCGCTAATCTGGCCTTCTCCTCCTACGAGGAAGAAGAGATTACAGGAGCATCCTTCTCCTCAGACTCATTTCCCAGCGGAATAGAGGCTGAGGTAGTTTTAGTGTCCCTGGGTTCCTGGGAGCCTAAAGTCGCAGAGGCGTATGCTAGGATTCCGGATAATACCAAGCACTACTTTAAAGACAGTGTGCTGATCAATGGAGTAGATACTCCAGCTCTTAGGGATAGTGGGTGCAGTCGCACTGTAGTGGATTCTACCTTGGTAGACTCAGAGGAAGTTGCCAGAGCTACTCTGATGCCCACTAAGTTGGCTGACGGCCCCCTCCGCATGTTTCCCGTGATCCCTGTAAATCTTACTTTAAATGGTACAGCAGTCAGGATTCCAGTGAGCATTCAGAGAAACGTCCCGGGAAAGGTCTTACTAGGTAATGATCTCAGAGCTTTAGGGCTCATAGGAGACACTGCCGAACGACCCTACACACGGTCTCAAGCACGGGCAGCATTGGCCAAGTCCAATACGCCGCCCCAGCCGAAGGGGAAACCCAAGGCGAAAGGAGTCAACAAGTCACGACGAGGGAAAGAAAGTATTCCCCCAAGCTCGCCTACCACTGCGGTGGAGGAAGTTGGTCGATCGCCCGAGCCTGACGAGGAAGTGGCGATGCCTGAAGTATTCGACCCCAACGATCATCCTGAACTAAAAGACTTGTTAGTTGAAGGAGGTCCTGATAGGGACGAATTCAGTAAAGGCCAACGTGAGTGCCCATCTCTGGAAGGCCTAAGGAGACAGGCCTGCTCCCAGCTTGAGGGTGAACCTCATGGGACGCATCGGATTTATTGGGAAGGTGGACTCCTGTATAGTGAGCCCACAGAGTCTACAGAAGGAGACCATAGGAGGTTGGTGGTTCCCCTTGCTGTTAGGCCCTTCCTCCTGCAGTTGGCGCATGAAGTTCCCCTTGCTGGTCACCTTGGTATGAAGAGGACCAAGCAAAGGTTATCCATGCACTTCTACTGGCCCAAGATGGGGGTGCAAGTAGAAAGTCACTGCAGGAGTTGCGCCTCCTGCCAGTTGTCTGGGAAGGTTGGCGCGACAATCCAAGCTACGTTGGTACCGCTCCCAGTTGTGGGGGTACCATTTGAAAGGGTAGGGATCGACATCGTCGGTCCCCTTGACCCGCCAACATCCTCGGGCAATAGGTTTATCCTGGTGCTGGTCGACCATGCAACCAGGTATCCTGAGGCCATCCCATTAAAAACTGTGACTGCCAAGTCAGTTGCAAAAGCTTTACTCAGCATATTTACTAGGGTTGGCTTCCCTAAAGAAGTTGTGTCAGATCGTGGCAGCAACTTTATGTCGAAGTATATGCAGGCTATGTGGAAAGAATGTGGGGTCACCTACAAGTTCTCTTCTGCATACCACCCCCAGACCAATGGTCTGGTGGAACGCTTCAACAGAACGTTAAAGAGCATGATTGGGGCTCTGGAGGAGCCCCAGAGAAGAAAATGGGATCTTCTTTTACCATGCTTGCTGTTTGCCTACCGAGAGGTACCACAGGAGGGTGTTGGCTTCAGCCCCTTCGAACTTCTGTTCGGTCATCCCGTACGGGGACCCTTAGCCATCGTCAAGGAGGGATGGGAGATGCCCACTCCCCCGGTTACTACCAACGTAGTTGATTATGTGCTAGGGCTCAGAAAACGGATGGTACTTCTGATGGGCTTGGCTAGTGATAAATTGAAAGCAGGGCAAGCGCTGGTGAAACATTGGTACGACCAGAAAGCTTCCCTCATCAACTTTACACCTGGTCAGCAAGTCCTGATCATGAATCCTATAAGGCCTCGCGCTTTACAGGACAAATGGTCAGGCCCTTACACAGTGGTGGAGCCCCTGGGTGAGGTGAACTATTTAGTGGACCTTGGAAGGCCTGGACAGGCTCCAAAAGTGTTCCACGTGAATAGGCTGAAGGCTTTCGTCCCAAGAGTCGAAATCGCAGCACTGCTACTGGCTTCAGACGTTGAGGAAGAGGAGTCAGAACCTCTCCCCGACCTGTTCCACGGCGGTCCTTCAGATAGCTCCATTGAGGGTGTCCGTGTGGCCCCTCACCTGACTTCTGATCAGCAGGCGGAGGTGAAAAGTTTGCTTCGGCAGTTTTCCCCCCTGTTCTCACAGTCCTCTGGTTTGACACCTTGGTGCAAACATAACATTGACACAGGAGACAGTGTACCTACCAAAAGTAGGGGATACAGGATGTCGGATAAAGTACGGTCTTATATTAAGACCGAGGTCAACAAGATGTTAGACCTTGGGGTGATTGAACCCTCTAGTAGTCCTTGGTCCAGCCCTGTGGTTTTGGTTCCAAAGGCAGGCACTTCTGAATTGAGGTTCTGCGTGGATTACAGGGCTCTGAATGCTGTCACCAAGACAGATGCACACCCCTTGCCTCGAACAGATGAGCTGGTGGATACTTTGGGTGCCTCCAAGTACCTCAGCACGTTTGACCTTACTGCTGGCTATTGGCAAATAGCGTTAGCAGAACATGCCAAGGAGAAGACAGCATTTTCTACACCAGACGGCCTTTACCAATTCCGGGTAATGCCGTTCGGGTTGAAGAATGCACCTGCCACTTTCCAGAGGCTTGTGAATCATGTGTTGAATGGGTTGGACGAATTCTGTCTCGCATATCTGGACGATATAGCAGTTTTCAGTGCCACCTGGGAAGACCATGTGAAACACCTCGGGATTGTGCTCCAGGCTCTTCAGAAAGCCCACTTGACCATAAAGGCTAGTAAATGCCAGATTGGACAAAGCTCAGTGGTTTACCTTGGACATGAAGTAGGTGGAGGGAGGATACAGCCTCTACCCAGTAAAGTACAAGCCGTACAAGACTGGCCTACCCCCACTACGCAAACCCAAGTGAGAGCCTTCTTAGGACTCACGGGGTATTATCGCAATTTTATGGCAGACTATGGCACCATAGCTGCTCCTCTGACGGCTCTCACAACTCCGAAGAAACCCAAGAAGGCTTAAAAGACTCCTTGTGCCAGGCCCCTGTCCTCAGGGCTCCTGATTATCAAAGAACTTTTATCGTGCAGACGGACGCCTCTGACACTGGGATAGGAGCTGTACTATCACAAGTAGATGAGAAGGGTAAGGAACACCCTATCGGTTTTATTAGTCGCCAGCTTAAGGACAGAGAGCTCAGATGGTCCACGGTAGAGAAAGAATGTTTCTCTGTTGTGTGGGCCCTAAGGAAGCTGAGGCCCTACCTCTATGGGACCCACTTCACTGTGCAAACTGACCATAAGCCGTTAAAGTGGCTAATGAACATGAAGGGGGAGAATCCAAAGTTGCTTAGGTGGTCCATAAGTCTACAAGGCTTCGACTTCACTATTGAGCATAGGCCAGGTGTCCAACATAGCAATGCTGATGGGTTGTCCAGAATTGTAGGGAATTTTCCTTCCATGTGGCAACCCCTAAACTTTTTGCTATTGTTTTTTACCTTGTTCTTGACTTTGCCAGACCCTTCCTTTAGCATGAGATGTGATATCCAACTCCTTCCCATTCCAATCCTGAGACCCTTCCTATAGCATGAGATGTGATATCTCAATGCTTCTAATACCAAACCTGAGACCCTTCCTATAGCATGAGATGGGAAATGTGATATCCAACTCCTTCCCCTTCCAAACCTGAGAGCCTTCCTATAGCATGAGATGTGATATCCAACTCCTTCCCATTCCAATCCTGAGACCCTTATTATACCATGAGATGTCATATCTCAATGCTTCTAATACCAAACCTGAGACCCGTCCTAAAACATGAGATGTGAGATCCAAATCCTTCCCCTTCCAAACCTGAGACCTTTCCTTTAGCATGAGATGTGATATCCAACTCCTTACCATTCCAATCCTGAGACCCTTCCGATAGCATGAGATGTGCTATCTCAATGCTTCTAATATCAAACCTGAGATTCTACCTCTAACATGAAATGTGATATCCAACTCCTTCCCCTTCCAAACCTGAGCCCCTTCCTATAGCATGAGATGGGATATCCAACTACTTCCAAATCCAATCCTGATACCCTTACGATAGCATGAGATGTGATATTTCAATGCCTCTAATACTAAACCTGAGATCCTTCCGATAGCATGAGAAGTGATATCTCAATGCTTCTAATACCAAACCTGAGATCCTTCCTATAACATGAGATGTGATATCCAAGTCCTTCCCATTCCAATCCTGAGACCCTTCCTTTATCATGAGATGTGATATCCAACTCCTTCCCATTCCAATCCTGAGACCTTTCCGATATCATGAGATGTGATATCTCAATGCTTCTAATATCAAACTTGAGACCCTCCCTACAGCATGAGATGTGATATCCAAGTCCTTCCCATTCCAATCCTGAGACCCTTCCTATAGCATGAGATGTGATATCTCAATGCTTCTAATACCAAACCTGAGACCCTTCCTATGACATGAGATGGGATATCCAACTCCTTCCCATTCCAATCCTGAGACCCTTCGGATAGCAGAGATATGATATCTCAATGCTTATACCAAGCCTGAGACCCTTCCTACAGCATGAGATGTGATATCCAAGTCCTTCCCATTCCAATCCTGAGACCCTTCCTATAGCATGAGATGTGATATCTCAATGCTTCTAATACCAAACCTGAGACCCTTCCTATGACATGAGATGGGATATCCAACTCCTTCCCATTCCAATCCTGAGACCCTTCCTATAGCATGAGATGTGATGTCTCAATGCTTCTAATACCAAACCTGAGATCCTTCCTATAACATGAGATGTGATATCCAACTCCTTCCTATTCCAATCCTGAGACCCTTCCTATAGCATGAGATGTGATATTTCACTGCTTATACCAAACCTGAGACCCTTCCTATAGCATGAGATGTGATATCCAACTCCTTCCCATTCCAATCCTGAGACCCTTCCTATAGCATGAGATGTGATATCTCAATGCTTCTAATATCAAACTTGAGACCCTCCCTATAGCATGAGACGTGATATCCAACTCCTTCCCATTCCAATCCTGAGACTCTTCCTATAGCATGAGATGTGATATCTCAATGCTTCTACCAAACCTGAGACCCTTCCTATAACATGAGATGGGATATCCAACTCCTTCCCATTCCAATCCTCAGACACTTCCTATAGCATGAGATGTGATATCTCAATGCTTCTAATACCAAACCTGAGACCCTTCCTATGGCATGAGATTTGATATCAAACTCCTTCCTATTCCAATCCTGAGACCCTTCCTATAGCATGAGATATGATATCCAACTCCTTCCCATTCCAATCCTGAAACCCTTCCTATACCATGAGATGTGATATCTTAATGCTTCTAATACCAAACCTGAGACCCGTCCTATAACATGAGATGTGATATCCAAATCCTTCCCCTTCCAAACCTGAGACCCTTCCTTTAGCATGAGATGTGATATCCAGCTCCTTCCCATTCCAATCCTGAGACCCTTCCGATGGCATGAGATGTGATATCTCAATGCTTCTAATATCAAAACTGAGACCCTCCCTATAGCATGAGATGTGATATCTAAGTCCTTCCCATTCCAATCCTGAGTCCCTTCCGATAGCAGAGATGTGATATCTCAATGCTTATACCAAACCTGAGACCCTTCCTATGGCATGAGATGTGATATCCAACTCCTTCCCATTTCAATCCTGAGACCCTTCCTATAGCATGAGATGTGATATCTCAATGCTTCTACCAAACATGAGACCCTTCCTTTAGCATGAGATGTGATATCCATCTCCTTCCCATTCCAATCCTGAGACCCTTCCTATAGCATGAGATGTGATATCTCAATGCTTCTAATACCAAACCTGAGATCCTTCCGATAACATGAGATGTGATATCCAAATCCTTCCCCTTCCAAACCTGAGACCCTCCCTTTAGCATGAGATGTGATATCCAACTCCTTCCCATTCCAATCCTGAGACCCTTCTGATAGCATGAGATGTGATATCTCAATTCTTCTAATACTAAACCTGAGATCCTTCCGATAGCATAAGAAGTGATGTCTCAATGCTTCTAATACCAAACCTGGGACCCGTCCTATAACATGAGCTATTATATCCAAATCCTTCCCATTCCAATCCTGAAACCCTTCCTTTAGCATGAGATGTGATATCTCAATGTTTCTAATAAAAAACCTGAGACCCTTCCTATAGCAAGAGATGTGATATCCAGCTCCTTCCCATTCCAATCCTGAGACACTTCCTATAGCATGAGATGTGATATCTCAATGCTTCTAATACCAAACCTGAGACTCTTCCTATAACATGAGATGGGATATCCAACTCCTTCCCATTCCAATCCTGAGACCCTTCCGATAGCAGAGATGTGATATCTCAATGCTTATACCAAACCTGAGACCCTTCCTACGGCATGAGATGTCATATACAACTCCTTCCCATTCCAATCCTGAGACCCTTCCTATAGCATGAGATGTGATATCTCAATGCTTATACCAAACCTGAGACCCTTCCTATAGCATGAGATGTGATATCCACCTCCTTCCCATTCCAATCCTGAGACCCTTCCTATAGCATGAGATGTGATATCTCAATGCTTATACCAAACCTGAGACCCTTCCTACGGCATGAGATGTCATATACAACTCCTTCCCATTCCAATCCTGAGACCCTTCCTATAGCATGAGATGTGATATCTCAATGCTTATACCAAACCTGAGACCCTTCCTATAGCATGAGATGTGATATCCAACTCCTTCCCATTCCAATCCTGAGACCCTTCCTATAGCATGAGATGTGATATCTCAATGCTTATACCAAACCTGAGACCCTTCCTATAACATGAGATGGGATATCCAACTCCTTCCCATTCCAATCCTGAGACACTTCCGATAGCAGAGATGTGATATCTCAATGTTAGAAGCATTGGTAATTAGAAGCATTGAGATATCACATCTCATGCTATCGGAAGGATCTCAGGTTTGGTATTAGAAGCATTGAGATATCACATCTCATGCTATCAGAAGGGTCTCAGGATTGGAAGGGGAAGGATTTGGATATCACATCTCATGTTATCGGAAGGATCTCAGGTTTGGTATTAGAAGTATTGAGATATCACAACTCATGCTATAGGAAGGGTCTCAGGATTGAAATGGGAGGGAGTTGGATATCACATCTCATGCTAAAGGAAGTGTCTCAGGTTTGGTAGAAGCATTGAGATATCACATCTCATGCTATAGGAAGGGTCTCAGGATTGGAATGGGAAGGAGTTGGATATCACATCTCATGCTATAGGAAGGGTCTCAGGTTTGGTATAAGCATTGAGATATCACATGTCATGCTATAGGAAGGGTCTCAGGATTGGAATGGGAAGGAGTTGTATATGACATCTCATGCCGTAGGAAGGGTCTCAGGTTTGGTATAAGCATTGAGATATCACATCTCATGCTATAGGAAGGGTCTCAGGATTGGAATGGGAAGGAGTTGGATATCACATCTCATGCTATAGGAAGGGTCTCAGGTTTGGTATAAGCATTGAGATATCACATCTCATGCTATAGGAAGGGTCTCAGGATTGGAATGGGAAGGAGTTGTATATGACATCTCATGCCGTAGGAAGGGTCTCAGGTTTGATATAAGCATTGAGATATCACATCTCTGCTATCGGAAGGGTCTCAGGATTGGAATGGGAAGGAGTTGGATATCCCATCTCATGTTATAGGAAGAGTCTCAGGTTTGGTATTAGAAGCATTGAGATATCACATCTCATGCTATAGGAAGTGTCTCAGGATTGGAATGGGAAGGACTTGGATATCACATCTCATGCTATAGGGAGGCTCTCAAGTTTGATATTAGAAGCATTGAGATATCACATCTCTTGCTATAGGAAGGGTCTCAGGATTGGAATGGGAAGGAGTTGGATATCACATCTCATGCTATAGGAAGGGTCTCAGGTTTGGTATAAGCAGTGAGATATCACATCTCATGCTATAGGAAGTGTCTCAGGATTGGAATGGGAAGGAGTTGGATATCACATCTCATGTTATAGGAAGGATCTCAGGTTTGGTATAAGAATTGAGATATCACATCTCTGCTATCGGAAGGGTCTCAGGATTAGAATGGGAAGGAGTTGGATATTCCAATCTCATGTTATAGGAAGGGTCTCAGGTTTGGTATTAGAAGCATTGAGATATCACATCTCATGCTATAGGAAGGGTCTCAGGATTGGAATGGGAAGGACTTGGATATCACATCTCATGCTATAGGGAGGGTCTCAAGTTTGATATTAGAAGCATTGAGATATCACATCTCATGATATCGGAAGGGTCTCAGGATTGGAATGGGAAGGAGTTGGATATCACATCTCATGATAAAGGAAGGGTCTAAGGTTTGGAAGGGGAAGGATTTGGATATCACATCTCATGTTATAGGACGGGTCTCAGGTTTGGTATTAGAAGCATTGAGATATCAAGTCTCATGGTATAGGAAGGGTCTCAGGATTGGAATGGGAAGGAGTTGGATATCACATCTCAAGCTATAGGAAGGGTCTCAGGATTGGAATGGGAAGGACTTGGATATCACATCTCATGCTATAGGGAGTGTCTCAAGTTTGATATTAGAAGCATTGAGATATCACATTTCATGATATCGGAAGGGTCTCAGGATTGGAATGGGAAGGAGTTGGATATCACATCTCATGATAAAGGAAGGGTCTAAGGTTTGGAAGGGGAAGGATTTGGATATCACATCTCATGTTATAGGACGGGTCTCAGGTTTGGTATTAGAAGCATTGAGATATCAAGTCTCATGGTATAGGAAGGGGCTAAGAATTGGAATGGGAAGGAGTTGGATATCAAGTCTCATGGTATAGGAAGGGGCTCAGAATTGGAATGGGAAGGAGTTGGATATCACATCTCATGCTAAAGGGAGGGTCTCAGGTTTGGAAGGGGAAGGATTTGGATATAACATCTCATGTTATAGGAAGGATCTCAGGTTTGGTATTAGAAGCATTGAGATATCACATCTCAAGCTATCGGAAGGATCTCAGGTTTGGTATTAGAAGCATTGAGATATCACATCTCATGCTATCAGAAGGGTCTCAGGATTGGAAGGGGAAGGATTTGGATATCACATCTCATGTTATCGGAAGGATCTCAGGTTTGGTATTAGAAGTATTGAGATATCACATCTCATGCTATAGGAAGGGTCTCAGGATTGGAATGGGAAGGAGTTGGATATCACATCTCATGCTAAAGGAAGGGTCTCAGGTTTGGTAGAAGCATTGAGATATCACATCTCATGCTATAGGAAGGGTCTCAGGATTGGAATGGGAAGGACTTAGATATCACATATCATGCTATAGGGAGGGTCTCAGTTTTGATATTAGAAGCATTGAGATATCACATCTCATGCTATTCGAAGTGTCTCAGGATTGGAATGGGAAGGAGCTGGATTTCACATCTCATGCTAAAGGAAGGGTCTCAGGTTTGGAATGGGAAGGAGTTGGATATCACATCTCATGTTATAGGAAGGGTCTCAGGTTTGGTATAAGCATTGAGATATCACATCTCTGCTATCGGAAGTGTCTCAGGATTGGAATGGGAAGGAGTTGGATATCCCATCTCATGTTATAGGACGGGTCTCAGGTTTGTTATTAGAATCATTGAGATATCATATTGCATGCTGTAGGAAGGGTCTAAGGATTGGAATGGGAAGGACTTGGATATCACATCTCATGCTATAGATAGGCTCTCAGGTTTGGAAAGGGAAGGAGTTGGATATCACATTTCATGTTAGAGGAAGGATCTCAGGTTCGGTATTAGAGGCATTGAGATATCACATCTCATGCTATCGGAAGGGTCTCAGGATTGGAATGGGAAGGAGTTGGGTATCACATCTCATGCTATAGGAAGGGTCTCAAGTTTGGTATAAGCATTGAGATTTCACATCTCATGCTATAGGAAGGGTCTCAGGATTGGAATGGGAAGGAGTTGGATATCACATCTCATGTTATAGGAAGGATCTCAGGTTTGGTATAAGCATTGAGATATCACATCTCTGCTATCGGAAGGGTCTCAGGATTGGAATGGGAAGGAGTTGGATATCCAATCTCATGTTATAGGAAGAGTCTCAGGTTTGGTATTAGAAGCATTGAGATATCACATCTCATGCTATAGGAAGTGTCTCAGGATTGGAATGGGAAGGACTTGGATATCACTACTCATGCTATAGGGAGGGTCTCAAGTTTGATATTAGAAGCATTGAGATATCACATCTCATGCTATAGGAAGGGTCTCAGGATTGGAATGGGAAGGAGTTGGATATCACATCTCATGCTATAGGAAGGGTCTCACGTTTGGTATAAGCAGTGAGATATCACATCTCATGCTATAGGAAGGGTCTCAGGATTGGAATGGGAAGGAGTTGGATATCACATCTCATGTTATAGGAAGGATATCAGGTTTGGTATAAGCATTGAGATATCACATCTCTGCTATCGGAAGGGTCTCAGGATTGGAATGGGAAGGAGTTGGATATTCCCATCTCATGTTATAGGAAGGGTCTCAGGTTTGGTATTAGAAGCATTGAGATATCACATCTCATGCTGTATGAAGGGTCTCAGGATTGGAATGGGAAGGAGTTGGATATCACATCTCATGCTAAAGGGAGGGTCTCAGGTTTGGAAGGGGAAGGATTTGGATATCACATCTCATGTTATAGGAAGGATCACAGGTTTGGTATTAGAAGCATTGAGATATCACATCTCATGCTATAGGAAGTGTCTCAGGATTGGAATGGGAAGGACTTGGATATCACATCTCATGCTATAGGGAGGCTCTCAAGTTTGATATTAGAAGCATTGAGATATCACATCTCATGCTATAGGAAGGGTCTCAGGATTGGAATGGGAAGGAGTTGGATATCACATCTCATGCTATAGGAAGGGTCTCAGGTTTGGTATAAGCAGTGAGATATCACATCTCATGCTATAGGAAGTGTCTCAGGATTGGAATGGGAAGGAGTTGGATATCACATCTCATGTTATAGGAAGGATCTCAGGTTTGGTATAAGAATTGAGATATCACATCTCTGCTATCGGAAGGGTCTCAGGATTGGAATTTGAAGGAGTTGGATATTCCAATCTCATGTTATAGGAAGGGTCTCAGGTTTGGTATTAGAAGCATTGAGATATCACATCTCATGCTATAGGAAGGGTCTCAGGATTGGAATGGGAAGGACTTGGATATCACATCTCATGCTATAGGGAGGGTCTCAAGTTTGATATTAGAAGCATTGAGATATTACATCTCATGATATCGGAAGAGTCTCAGGATTGGAATGGGAAGGAGTTGGATATCACATCTCATGATAAAGGAAGGGTCTAAGGTTTGGAAGGGGAAGGATTTGGATATCACATCTCATGTTATAGGACGGGTCTCAGGTTTGGTATTAGAAGCATTGAGATATCAAGTCTCATGGTATAGGAAGGGGATCAGAATTGGAATGGGAAGGAGTTGGATGTCACATCTCAAGCTATAGGAAGGGTCTCAGGATTGGAATGGGAAGGACTTGGATATCACATCTCATGCTATAGGGAGGGTCTCAAGTTTGATATTAGAAGCATTGAGATATCACATCTCATGATATCGGAAGGGTCTCAGGATTGGAATGGGATGGAGTTGGATATCACATCTCATCATAAAGGAAGGGTCTAAGGTTTGGAAGGGGAAGGATTTGGATATCACATCTCATGTTATAGGACGGGTCTCAGGTTTGGTATTAGAAGCATTGAGATATCAAGTCTCATGGTATAGGAAGGGGCTCAGAATTGGAATGGGAAGGAGTTGGATATCAAGTCTCATGGTATAGGAAGGGGCTCAGAATTGGAATGGGAAGGAGTTGGATATCACATCTCATGCTAAAGGGAGGGTCTCAGGTTTGGAAGGGGAAGGATTTGGATATCACATCTCATGTTATAGGAAGGATCTCAGGTTTGGTATTAGAAGCATTGAGATATCACATCTCATGCTATCGGAAGGATCTCAGGTTTGGTATTAGAAGCATTGAGATATCACATCTCATGCTATCAGAAGGGTCTCAGGATTGGAAGGGGAAGGATTTGGATATCACATCTCATGTTATCGGAAGGATCTCAGGTTTGGTATTAGAAGTATTGAGATATCACAACTCATGCTATAGGAAGGGTCTCAGGATTGGAATGGGAGGGAGTTGGATATCACATCTCATGCTAAAGGAAGGGTCTCAGGTTTGGTAGAAGCATTGAGATATCACATCTCATGCTATAGGAAGGGTCTCAGGATTGGAATGGGAAGGAGTTGGATATCACATCTCATGCTATAGGAAGGGTCTCAGGTTTGGTATAAGCATTGAGATATCACATGTCATGCTATAGGAAGGGTCTCAGGATTGGAATGGGAAGGAGTTGTATATGACATCTCATGCCGTAGGAAGGGTCTCAGGTTTGGTATAAGCATTGAGATATCACATCTCATGCTATAGGAAGGGTCTCAGGATTGGAATGGGAAGGAGTTGGATATCACATCTCATGCTATAGGAAGGGTCTCAGGTTTGGTATAAGCATTGAGATATCACATCTCATGCTATAGGAAGGGTCTCAGGATTGGAATGGGAAGGAGTTGTATATGACATCTCATGCCGTAGGAAGGGTCTCAGGTTTGATATAAGCATTGAGATATCACATCTCTGCTATCGGAAGGGTCTCAGGATTGGAATGGGAAGGAGTTGGATATCCCATCTCATGTTATAGGAAGAGTCTCAGGTTTGGTATTAGAAGCATTGAGATATCACATCTCATGCTATAGGAAGTGTCTCAGGATTGGAATGGGAAGGACTTGGATATCACATCTCATGCTATAGGGAGGCTCTCAAGTTTGATATTAGAAGCATTGAGATATCACATCTCTTGCTATAGGAAGGGTCTCAGGATTGGAATGGGAAGGAGTTGGATATCACATCTCATGCTATAGGAAGGGTCTCAGGTTTGGTATAAGCAGTGAGATATCACATCTCATGCTATAGGAAGTGTCTCAGGATTGGAATGGGAAGGAGTTGGATATCACATCTCATGTTATAGGAAGGATCTCAGGTTTGGTATAAGAATTGAGATATCACATCTCTGCTATCGGAAGGGTCTCAGGATTAGAATGGGAAGGAGTTGGATATTCCAATCTCATGTTATAGGAAGGGTCTCAGGTTTGGTATTAGAAGCATTGAGATATCACATCTCATGCTATAGGAAGGGTCTCAGGATTGGAATGGGAAGGACTTGGATATCACATCTCATGCTATAGGGAGGGTCTCAAGTTTGATATTAGAAGCATTGAGATATCACATCTCATGATATCGGAAGGGTCTCAGGATTGGAATAGGAAGGAGTTGGATATCACATCTCATGATAAAGGAAGGGTCTAAGGTTTGGAAGGGGAAGGATTTGGATATCACATCTCATGTTATAGGACGGGTCTCAGGTTTGGTATTAGAAGCATTGAGATATCAAGTCTCATGGTATAGGAAGGGGCTCAGAATTGGAATGGGAAGGAGTTTGATATCACATCTCAAGCTATAGGAAGGGTCTCAGGATTGGAATGGGAAGGACTTGGATATCACATCTCATGCTATAGGGAGTGACTCAAGTTTGATATTAGAAGCATTGAGATATCACATCTCATGATATCGGAAGGGTCTCAGGATTGGAATGGGAAGGAGTTGGATATCACATCTCATGATAAAGGAAGGGTCTAAGGTTTGGAAGGGGAAGGATTTGGATATCACATCTCATGTTATAGGACGGGTCTCAGGTTTGGTATTAGAAGCATTGAGATATCAAGTCTCATGGTATAGGAAGGGGCTAAGAATTGGAATGGGAAGGAGTTGGATATCAAGTCTCATGGTATAGGAAGGGGCTCAGAATTGGAATGGGAAGGAGTTGGATATCACATCTCATGCTAAAGGGAGGGTCTCAGGTTTGGAAGGGGAAGGATTTGGATATAACATCTCATGTTATAGGAAGGATCTCAGGTTTGGTATTAGAAGCATTGAGATATCACATCTCAAGCTATCGGAAGGATCTCAGGTTTGGTATTAGAAGCATTGAGATATCACATCTCATGCTATCAGAAGGGTCTCAGGATTGGAAGGGGAAGGATTTGGATATCACATCTCATGTTATCGGAAGGATCTCAGGTTTGGTATTAGAAGTATTGAGATATCACATCTCATGCTATAGGAAGGGTCTCAGGATTGGAATGGGAAGGAGTTGGATATCACATCTCATGCTAAAGGAAGGGTCTCAGGTTTGGTAGAAGCATTGAGATATCACATCTCATGCTATAGGAAGGGTCTCAGGATTGGAATGGGAAGGACTTAGATATCACATATCATGCTATAGGGAGGGTCTCAGTTTTGATATTAGAAGCATTGAGATATCACATCTCATGCTATTCGAAGTGTCTCAGGATTGGAATGGGAAGGAGCTGGATATCACATCTCATGCTAAAGGAAGGGTCTCAGGTTTGGAATGGGAAGGAGTTGGATATCACATCTCATGTTATAGGAAGGGTCTCAGGTTTGGTATAAGCATTGAGATATCACATCTCTGCTATCGGAAGTGTCTCAGGATTGGAATGGGAAGGAGTTGGATATCCCATTTCATGTTATAGGACGGGTCTCAGGTTTGTTATTAGAATCATTGAGATATCATATTGCATGCTGTAGGAAGGGTCTAAGGATTGGAATGGGAAGGACTTGGATATCACATCTCATGCTATAGATAGGCTCTCAGGTTTGGAAAGGGAAGGAGTTGGATATCACATTTCATGTTAGAGGAAGGATCTCAGGTTCGGTATTAGAGGCATTGAGATATCACATCTCATGCTATAGGAAGGGTCTCAGGATTGGAATGGGAAGGAGTTGGGTATCACATCTCATGCTATAGGAAGGGTCTCAGGTTTGGTATAAGCATTGAGATTTCACATCTCATGCTATAGGAAGGGTCTCAGGATTGGAATGGGAAGGAGTTGGATATCACATCTCATGTTATAGGAAGGATCTCAGGTTTGGTATAAGCATTGAGATATCACATCTCTGCTATCGGAAGGGTCTCGGGATTGGAATGGGAAGGAGTTGGATATCCCATCTCATGTTATAGGAAGAGTCTCAGGTTTGGTATTAGAAGCATTGAGATATCACATCTCATGCTATAGGAAGTGTCTCAGGATTGGAATGGGAAGGACTTGGAATCACTACTCATGCTATATGGAGGGTCTCAAGTTTGATATTAGAAGCATTGAGATATCACATCTCATGCTATAGGAAGGGTCTCAGGATTGGAATGGGAAGGAGTTGGATATCACATCTCATGCTATAGGAAGGGTCTCACGTTTGGTATAAGCAGTGAGATATCACATCTCATGCTATAGGAAGGGTCTCAGGATTGGAATGGGAAGGAGTTGGATATCACACCTCATGCTAAAGGGAGGGTCTCAGGTTTGGAAGGGGAAGGATTTGGATATCACATCTCATGTTATAGGAAGGATCACAGGTTTGGTATTAGAAGCATTGAGATATCACATCTCATGCTATCGGAAGGGTCTCAGGATTGGAATGGGAAGGAGTTGGATATCACATCTCATGCTATAGGAAGGGTCTCAGGTTTGGAACGGGAAGGAGTTGGATATCACATCTCATGTTATAGGAAGAGTCTCAGGTTTGGTATAAGCATTGAGATATCACATCTCTGCTATCGGAGGTGTCTCAGGATTGGGATGGGAAGGAGTTGGATATTACATCTCATGCTATAGGAAGGGTATCAGGTATGGAACGGGAAGGAGTTGTATATCCCATCTCATGTTATAGGACCGGTCTCAGGTTTGGTATTAGAAGCATTGAGATATCACATCGCATGCTGTAGGAAGGATCTCAGGTTTGGAATGGGAAGGAATTGGATATCACATCTCATGTCATAGGAAGTATCTCAGGTTTGGTATTAGAAGCATTGAGATATCACATCTCATGCTATAGGAATGGTCTCAGGATTGGAATGGGTAGGAGTTGGATATTACATTCTTGCTATAGGAAGGGTCTCATGTTTGGAATGGGAAGGAGTTGGATATCACATATGCTATAGGAAGGGTCTCAGGTTTGGAACGGGAAGGAGTTGGATATCACATCTCATGTTATAGGAAGGGTCTCAGGTTTGGTATAAGCATTGAGATATCACATCTCTGCTATCGGAGGTGGCTCAGGATTGGAATGGGAAGGAGTTGGATATCCCATCTCATGTTATAGGACGGGTCTCTGGTTTGGTATTAGAATCATTGAGATATCACATCGCATGCTGTAGGAAGGGTCTAAGGATTGGAATGGGATGGACTTGGATATCACATCTCATGCTATAGGTAGGCTCTCAGGTTTGGTATAAGCATTGAGATATCACATCTCATGCTATAGGAAGGGTCTCGGGATTGGAATGGGAAGGATTTGGATATCACATCTCATGCTATAGGAAGGGTCTCAGGTTTGGTATAAGCATGGAGATATCACTTCTCATGCTATAGGAAGTGTCTCAGGATTGGAATGGGAAGGGGTTGGATATCACATCTCATGTTATAGGAAGGATCTCAGGTTTGGTATTAGAAGCATTGAGACATCACATCTCATGCTATAGGAAGGGTCTCAGGATTGGAATGGGAAGGAGTTGGATATCACATCTCATGCTAAAGGGAGGGTCTTAGGTTTGGAAGGGGAAGGATTTGGATATTACATCTTGTGTTATAGGAATGATCTCAGGTTTGGTATTAGAAGCATTGAGATATCACATCTCATGCTATCGGAAGGATCTCAGGATTGGAATGGGAAGGAGTTCGATATCACATCTCATGCTATAGGAAGGGTCTCAGGATTGGAATGGGAAGGAGTTTTATATGACATCTCATGCCATAGGAAGGATCTCAGTTTTGGTTTTAGAAGCATTGAGACATCACATCTCATGTTATAGGAAGGGTCTCAGGATTGGAATGGGAAGGAGTTGGATATCACATCTCATGCTATAGGAAGGGTCTCAGGTTTGGTATAAGCATTGAGATATCACATCTCATGCTATAGGAAGGGTCTCAGGATTGGAATGGGAAGGAGTTGTATATGACATCTCATGCCACAGGAAGGGTCTCAGGTTTGGTATAAGCATTGAGATATCACATCTCTGCTATCGGAAGGGTCTCAGGATTGCAATGGGAAGGAGTTGGATATCCCATCTTATGTTATAGGAAGGGTCTCAGGTTTGGTATTAGAAGCATTGAGATATCACATCTCATGCTATAGGAAGGGTCTCAGGATTGGAATGGGAAGGACTTGGATATCACATCTCATGCTATAGGGAGGATCTCACGTTTGGAAAGGGAAGGAGTTGGATATCACATTTCATGTTAGAGGTAGGATCTCAGGTTTGTTATTAGAGGCATTGAGATATCACATCTCATGCTATCAGAAGGGTCTCAGGATTGGAAGGGGAAGGATTTGGATATCACATCTCATGTTAAAGGGAGGGTCTCAGGAATGGAAGGGGAAGGATTTGGATATCACATCTCATGTTATAGGAAGGATCTCAGGTTTGGTATTAGAAGCATTGAGATATCACATCTCATGCTATCGGAAGGATCTCAGGTTTGGTATTAGAGGCATTGAGATATCACATCTCATGCTAAAGGGAGGGTCTCGGGTTTGGAAGGGAAAGGATTTGGATATCACATCTCTTGTTATAGGAAGGATCACAGGTTTGGTATTAGAAGCATTGAGATATCACATCTCATGCTATCGGAAGGGTCTCAGGATTGGAATGGGAAGGAGTTGGATATCACATCTCATGCTATAGGAAGGGTCTCAGGTTTGGAACGGGAAGGAGTTGGATATCACATCTCATGTTATAGGAAGAGTCTCAGGTTTGGTATAAGCATTGAGATATCACATCTCTGCTATCGGAGGTGTCTCAGGATTGGGATGGGAAGGAATTGGATATCACATCTCATGCTATAGGAAGGGTATCAGTTTTGGAACATGAAGGATTTGGATATCACATACCTGCACGCGCTGGTGCCAACGGGCAAAAGGAGAAGCTCTTTGAAGGAAGTCAGGCAGTTCAGTTTAGTGCACGAAAGAAGAAGAACAAGTTCCGCGACTCAAGCGCAGCCTCCACAGTGGGCAGAAGCAGAGTGCGAGTACGGACAAGGGTGCTGTTTTACACAGCGGGGAAAAGCAATGGGCTCCTGCAGGAGGGCGACCAGATCCTAGCTATGCTACTCACCGGTCCCCGATGCAAGCAGACCCAGGCTTCTCCGCGTCAGTTTCAGCAGCTGGCAGGTTCAGAAGAGCAGGGAACGCCTCGTCGTCGTGTAGAGCAAAAAGACGTCCCAATCGAAGAAACCTGCACAGTTTGTTGCCACAGCAGGGCAACGGAGCGGCCGTGTGTATCTGAGCCAAATGTCTCAATGCTTCTAATACCAAACCTGAGATCCTTCCGATAGCTTGAGATGTGATATCTCAATGCTTCTAATACCAAACCTGTGATCCTTCCTATAACAAGAGATGTGATATCCAAATCCTTTCCCTTCCAAACCCGAGACCCTCCCTTTAGCATGAGATGTGATATCTCAATGCCTCTAATACCAAACCTGAGATCCTTCGGATAGCATGAGATGTGATATCTCAATGCTTCTAATACCAAACCTGAGATCCTTCCTATAACATGAGATGTGATATCCAAATCCTTCCACTTCCATTCCTGAGACCCTCCCTTTAGCATGAGATGTGATATCCAACTCCTTCCCATTCCAATCCTGAGACCCTTCTGATAGCATGAGATGTGATATCTCAATGCCTCTAATAACAAACCTGAGATCCTACCTCTAACATGAAATGTGATATCCAACTCCTTCCCTTTCCAAACGTGAGACCCTCCCTATAGCATGAGATGTGATATCCAAGTCCTTCCCATTCCAATCCTGAGACCCTTCCTATAGCATGAGATGTGATATCTCAATGCTTCTAATACCAAACCTGAGACCCTTCCTATAACATAAGATGGGATATCCAACTCCTTCCCATTGCAATCCTGAGACCCTTCCGATAGCAGAGATGTGATATCTCAATGCTTATACCAAACCTGAGACCCTTCCTGTGGCATGAGATGTCATATACAACTCCTTCCCATTCCAATCCTGAGACCCTTCCTATAGCATGAGATGTGATATCTCAATGCTTATACCAAACCTGAGACCCTTCCTATAGCATGAGATGTGATATCCAACTCCTTCCCATTCCAATCCTGAGACCCTTCCTATAACATGAGATGTGATGTCTCAATGCTTCTAAAACCAAAACTGAGATCCTTCCTATGGCATGAGATGTCATATAAAACTCCTTCCCATTCCAATCCTGAGACCCTTCCTATAGCATGAGATGTGATATCGAACTCCTTCCCATTCCAATCCTGAGATCCTTCCGATAGCATGAGATGTGATATCTCAATGCTTCTAATACCAAACCTGAGATCATTCCTATAACACAAGATGTAATATCCAAATCCTTCCCCTTCCAAACCTGAGACCCTCCCTTTAGCATGAGATGTGATATCCCACTCCTTCCCATTCCAATCCTGAGACCCTTCCTATAGCATGAGATGTGATGTCTCAATGCTTCTAATACCAAACCTGAGATCCTTCCTATAACATGAGATGTGATATCCAACTCCTTCCCATTCCAATCCTGAGACACTTCCTATAGCATGAGAAGTGATATCTCCATGCTTATACCAAACCTGAGACCCTTCCTATAGCATGAGATGTGATATCCAAATCCTTCCCATTCCAATCCCGAGACCCTTCCTATAGCATGAGATGTGATATCTCAATGCTTATACCAAATCTGAGAGCCTACCTATAGCATGAGATGTGATATCCAAGTCCATCCCATTCCAATCCTTAGACCCTTCCTACAGCATGCGATGTGATATCTCAATGATTCTAATGCCAAACCAGAGACCCGTCCTATAACATGAGATGGGATATCCAACTCCTTCCCATTCCAATCCTGAGCCACCTCCGATAGCAGAGATGTGATATCTCAATGCTTATACCAAACCTGAGACCCTTCCTATAACATGAGATGTGATATCCAACTCCTTCCCGTTCCAAACCTGAGACCCTTCCTATAGCATATGTGATATCCAACTCCTTCCCATTCCAAACATGAGACCCTTCCTATAGCAAGAATGTAATATCCAACTTCTACCCATTCCAATCATGAGACCATTCCTATAGCATGAGATGTGATATCTCAATGCTTCTAATACCAAACCTGAGATACTTCCTATGACATGAGATGTGATATCCAATTCCTTCCCATTCCAAACCTGAGATCCTTCCTACAGCATGCGATGTGATATCTCAATGCTTCTAATACCAAACCTGAGACCCGTCCTATAACATGAGATGGGATATCCAACTCCTTCCCGTTCCATACCTGATACCCTTCCTATAGCATGAGATGTAATATCCAACTCCTTCCCATCCCAATCCTGAGACACCTCCGATAGCAGAGATGTGTTATCTCAATGCTTATACCAAACCTGAGACTCTTCCTATAACATGAGATGTGATATCCAACTCCTTCCCGTTCCAAACCTGAGACCCTTCCTATAGCATGAGATGTGATATCCAACTCCTTCCCATTCCAATCCTGAGACCCTTCCGATAGCATGAGATGTGATATCTCAATGCTTCTAATACCAAACCTGTGATCCTTCCTATAACATGAGATGTGATATCCAAATCCTTCCCCTTCCAAACCTGAGACCCTCCCTTTAGCATGAGATGTGATATCCAACTCCTTCCCATTCCAATCCTGAGACCCTTCCTATAGCATGAGATGTGATATCTCACTGCTTATACCAAACGTGAGACCCTTCCTATAGCATGAGATGTGATATCCAACTCCTTCCCATTCCAATCCTGAGACCCTTCCTATAGCATGAGATGTGATATCTCAATGCTTCTAATATCAAACTTGAGACCCTCCCTATAGCTTGAGATGTGATATCCAACTCCTTCCCATTCCAATTCTGAGCCCCTTCCTATAGCATGAGATGTGATATCTCACTGCTTATACCAAACCTGAGACCCTTCCTATAGCATGAGATGTGATATCCAACTCCTTCCCATTCCAATCCTGAGACCCTTCCTATAGCATGAGATGTGATATCTCAATGCTTCTAATATCAAACTTGAGAGCCTCCCTATACCATGAGATGTGATATCCAAGTCCTTCCCATTCCAATCCTGAGACACTTCCTATAGCATGAGATGTGATATCTCAATGCTTCTAATACCAAACCTGTGATCCTTCCTATAACATGAGATGTGATATCCAAATCCTTCCCCTTCCAAACCTGAGACCCTTCCTATAGCATGAGATGTGATATCCAACTCCTTCCCATTCCAATCCTGAGACCCTTCCGATAGCATGAGATGTGATATCTCAATGCTTCTAATACCAAACCTGTGATCCTTCCTATAACATGAGATGTGATATCCAAATCCTTCCCCTTCCAAACCTGAGACCCTCCCTTTAGCATGAGATGTGATATCCAACTCCTTCCCATTCCAATCCTGAGACCCTTCATACAGCATGAGATGTGATATCTCAATGCTTCTAATACCAAACCTGAGACCCTTCCTATAACATGAGATGGGAATATCCAACTCCTTCCCATTCCAATCCTGAGACCCTTCCGATAGCAGAGATGTGATATCTCAATGCTTATACCAAACCTGATATCCTTCCTATAACATGAGATGTGATATCCAACTCCTTCCCATTCCAATCCTGAGACCCTTCCTATAGCATGAGATGTGATATCTCACTGCTTATACCAAACGTGAGACCCTTCCTATAGCATGAGATGTGATATCCAACTCCTTCCCATTCCAATCCTGAGACCCTTCCTATAGCATGAGATGTGATATCTCAATGCTTCTAATATCAAACTTGAGACCCTCCCTATAGCATGAGTAGTGATATCCAAGTCCTTCCCATTCCAATCCTGAGACACTTCCTATAGCATGAGATGTGATATCTCAATGCTTCTAATACCAAACCTGAGACTCTTCCTATAACATGAGATGGGATATCCAACTCCTTCCCATTCCAATCCCGAGACCCTTCCGATAGCAGAGATGTGATATCTCAATGCTTATACCAAACCTGAGATCCTTCCTATAACATGAAATGTGATATCCAACTCCTTCCCATTCCAATCCTGAGACCCTTCCTATAGCATGAGATGTGAAATCTCAATGCTTATACCAAACCTGAGACCCTTCCTATAGCATGAGATGTGATACCCAACTCCTTCCCATTCCAATCCTGAGACCCTTCCTATAGCATGAGATGTGATATCTCAATGCCTCTAATACCGAACCTGAGATCCTTCCTCTAACATGAAATGTGATATCCAACTCCTTCCCTTTCCAAACCTAAGAGCCTATCTATAGCATGAGATGTGATATCCAAGTCCTTCCCATTCCAATCCTTAGACCCTTCCTACAGCATGCAATATGATATCTCAATGATTCTAATAACAAACCTGAGACCCGTCCTATAACATGAGATGGGATATCCAACTCCTTCCCATTCCAATCCTGAGACACTTCCGATAGCAGAGATGTGATATCTCAATGCTTATACCAAACCTGAGACCCTTCCTATAACATGAGATGTGATATCCAACTCCTTCCCATTCCAAACCTGAGACCCTTCCTTTAGCATGAGATGTGATATCCAACTCCTTCCCATTCCAATCCTGAGACCCTTCCTATAACATGAGATGTGATGTCTCAATGCTTCTAAAACCAAAACTGAGATCCTTCCTATGGCATGAGATGTCATATAAAACTCCTTCCCATTCCAATCCTGAGACCCTTCCTATAGCATGAGATGTGATATCGAACTCCTTCCCATTCCAATCCTGAGATCCTTCCGATAGCATGAGATGTGATATCTCAATGCTTCTAATACCAAACCTGAGATCATTCCTATAACACAAGATGTAATATCCAAATCCTTCCCCTTCCAAACCTGAGACCCTCCCTTTAGCATGAGATGTGATATCCAACTCCTTCCCATTCCAATCCTGAGACCCTTCCTATAGCATGAGATGTGATGTCTCAATGCTTCTAATACCAAACCTGAGATCCTTCCTATAACATGAGATGTGATATCCAACTCCTTCCCATTCCAATCCTGAGACACTTCCTATAGCATGAGAAGTGATATCTCCATGCTTATACCAAACCTGAGACCCTTCCTATAGCATGAGATGTGATATCCAAATCCTTCCCATTCCAATCCCGAGACCCTTCCTATAGCATGAGATGTGATATCTCAATGCTTATACCAAACCTGAGAGCCTACCTATAGCATGAGATGTGATATCCAAGTCCATCCCATTCCAATCCTTAGACCCTTCCTACAGCATGCGATGTGATATCTCAATGATTCTAATACCAAACCAGAGACCCGCCCTATAACATGAGATGGGATATCCAACTCCTTCCCATTCCAATCCTGAGCCACCTCCGATAGCAGAGATGTGATATCTCAATGCTTATACCAAACCTGAGACCCTTCCTATAACATGAGATGTGATATCCAACTCCTTCCCGTTCCAAACCTGAGACCCTTCCTATAGCATATGTGATATCCAACTCCTTCCCATTCCAAACATGAGACCCTTCCTATAGCAAGAATGTAATATCCAACTCCTACCCATTCCAATCCTGTGACCATTCCTATAGCATGAGATGTGATATCTCAATGCTTCTAATACCAAACCTGAGATACTTCCTATGACATGAGATGTGATATCCAATTCCTTCCCATTCCAAACCTGAGATCCTTCCTACAGCATGCGATGTGATATCTCAATGCTTCTAATACCAAACCTGAGACCCGTCCTATAACATGAGATGGGATATCCAACTCCTTCCCGTTCCATACCTGATACCCTTCCTATAGCATGAGATGTAATATCCAACTCCTTCCCATCCCAATCCTGAGACACCTCCGATAGCAGAGATGTGTTATCTCAATGCTTATACCAAACCTGAGACTCTTCCTATAACATGAGATGTGATATCCAACTCCTTCCCGTTCCAAACCTGAGACCCTTCCTATAGCATGAGATGTGATATCCAACTCCTTCCCATTCCAATCCTGAGACCCTTCCGATAGCATGAGATGTGATATCTCAATGCTTCTAATACCAAACCTGTGATCCTTCCTATAACATGAGATGTGATATCCAAATCCTTCCCCTTCCAAACCTGAGACCCTCCCTTTAGCATGAGATGTGATATCCAACTCCTTCCCATTCCAATCCTGAGACCCTTCCTATAGCATGAGATGTGATATCTCACTGCTTATACCAAACGTGAGACCCTTCCTATAGCATGAGATGTGATATCCAACTCCTTCCCATTCCAATCCTGAGACCCTTCCTATAGCATGAGATGTGATATCTCAATGCTTCTAATATCAAACTTGAGACCCTCCCTATAGCTTGAGATGTGATATCCAACTCCTTCCCATTCCAATTCTGAGCCCCTTCCTATAGCATGAGATGTGATATCTCACTGCTTATACCAAACCTGAGACCCTTCCTATAGCATGAGATGTGATATCCAACTCCTTCCCATTCCAATCCTGAGACCCTTCCTATAGCATGAGATGTGATATCTCAATGCTTATAATATCAAACTTGAGAGCCTCCCTATACCATGAGATGTGATATCCAAGTCCTTCCCATTCCAATCCTGAGACACTTCCTATAGCATGAGATGTGATATCTCAATGCTTCTAATACCAAACCTGTGATCCTTCCTATAACATGAGATGTGATATCCAAATCCTTCCCCTTCCAAACCTGAGACCCTTCCTATAGCATGAGATGTGATATCCAACTCCTTCCCATTCCAATCCTGAGACCCTTCCGATAGCATGAGATGTGATATCTCAATGCTTCTAATACCAAACCTGTGATCCTTCCTATAACATGAGATGTGATATCCAAATCCTTCCCCTTCCAAACCTGAGACCCTCCCTTTAGCATGAGATGTGATATCCAACTCCTTCCCATTCCAATCCTGAGACCCTTCATACAGCATGAGATGTGATATCTCAATGCTTCTAATACCAAACCTGAGACCCTTCCTATAACATGAGATGGGAATATCCAACTCCTTCCCATTCCAATCCTGAGACCCTTCCGATAGCAGAGATGTGATATCTCAATGCTTATACCAAACCTGATATCCTTCCTATAACATGAGATGTGATATCCAACTCCTTCCCATTCCAATCCTGAGACCCTTCCTATAGCATGAGATGTGATATCTCACTGCTTATACCAAACGTGAGACCCTTCCTATAGCATGAGATGTGATATCCAACTCCTTCCCATTCCAATCCTGAGACCCTTCCTATAGCATGAGATGTGATATCTCAATGCTTCTAATATCAAACTTGAGACCCTCCCTATAGCATGAGTAGTGATATCCAAGTCCTTCCCATTCCAATCCTGAGACACTTCCTATAGCATGAGATGTGATATCTCAATGCTTCTAATACCAAACCTGAGACTCTTCCTATAACATGAGATGGGATATCCAACTCCTTCCCATTCCAATCCCGAGACCCTTCCGATAGCAGAGATGTGATATCTCAATGCTTATACCAAACCTGAGATCCTTCCTATAACATGAGATGTGATATCCAACTCCTTCCCATTCCAATCCTGAGACCCTTCCTATAGCATGAGATGTGAAATCTCAATGCTTATACCAAACCTGAGACCCTTCCTATAGCATGAGATGTGATACCCAACTCCTTCCCATTCCAATCCTGAGACCCTTCCTATAGCATGAGATGTGATATCTCAATGCCTCTAATACCGAACCTGAGATCCTTCCTCTAACATGAAATGTGATATCCAACTCCTTCCCTTTCCAAACCTAAGAGCCTATCTATAGCATGAGATGTGATATCCAAGTCCTTCCCATTCCAATCCTTAGACCCTTCCTACAGCATGCAATATGATATCTCAATGATTCTAATAACAAACCTGAGACCCGTCCTATAACATGAGATGGGATATCCAACTCCTTCCCATTCCAATCCTGAGACACTTCCGATAGCAGAGATGTGATATCTCAATGCTTATACCAAACCTGAGACCCTTCCTATAACATGAGATGTGATATCCAACTCCTTCCCATTCCAAACCTGAGACCCTTCCTTTAGCATGAGATGTGAAATCCAGCTCCTTCCCATTCCAATCCTGAGACACTTCGAATAGCATGAGATGTGATATCTCAATGCTTCTAATATCAAAACTGAGACCCTCCCTATAGCATGATATGTGATATCTAAGTCCTTCCCATTCCAATCCTGAGACCCTTCCTATAGCATGAGATGTGATATCTCAATGCTTCTACCAAACCTGAGACCCTTCCTTTAGCATGAGATGTGATATCCAACTCCTTCCCATTCCAATCCTGAGACCCTTCCTATAGCATGAGATGTGATATCTCAATACTTCTAATACCAAACCTGAGATCCTTCCGATAACATGAGATGTGATATCCAAATCCTTCCCCTTCCAATCCTGAGACCCTTCTGATAGCATGAGATGTGATATCTCAATGCTTCTAATACCAAACCTGAGATCCTTCCGATAGCTTGAGATGTGATATCTCAATGCTTCTAATACCAAACCTGAGATCCTTCCTATAACATGAGATGTTATATCCAAATCCTTCCCCTTCCAAACCTGAGACCCTCCCTTTAGCATGAGATGTGATATCCAACTCCTTCCCATTCCAATTCTGAGCCCCTTCCTATACCATGAGACTTGATATCCAACTCCTTCCCATTCCAATTCTTAGCCCCTTCCTATACCATGAGACTTGATATCTCAATGCTTCTAATACCAAACCTGAGACCCGTCCTATAACATGAGATGTGATATCCAAATCCTTCCCCTTCCAAACCTTAGACCCTTCCTTTATCATGAGATGTGATATCCAACTCCTTCCCATTCCAATCCTGAGACCCTTCCGATATCATGAGATGTGATATCTCAATGCTTCTAATATCAAACTTGAGACACTCCCTATAGCATGAGATGTGATATCCAAGTCCTTCCCATTCCAATCCTGAGACCCTTCCTATAGCTTGAGATGTGATATCCAACTCCTTCCCATTCCAATTCTGAGCCCCTTCCTATACCATGAGACTTGATATCTCAATGCTTCTAATACCAAACCTGAGACCTGTCCTATAACATGAGATGTGATATCCAAATCCTTCCCCTTCCAAACCTTAGACCCTTCCTTTATCATGAGATGTGATATCCAACTCCTTCCCATTCCAATCCTGAGACCCTTCCGATATCATGAGATGTGATATCTCAATGCTTCTAATATCAAACTTGAGACCCTCCCTATAGCATGAGATGTGATATCCAAGTCCTTCCCATTCCAATCCTGAGACCCTTCCTATAGCATGAGATGTGATATCTCAATGCTTCTAATACCAAACCTGAGACCCTTCCTATAACATGAGATTGGAATATCCAACTCCTTCCCATTCTAATCCTGAGACCCTTCCGATAGCAGAGATGTGATATCTCAATTCTTATACCAAACCTGAGATCCTTCCTATAACATGAGATGTGATATCCAACTCCTTCCCATTCCAATCCTGAGACACTTCCTATAGCATGAGATGTGATATCTCACTGCTTATACCAAACCTGAGACCCTTCCTATAGCATGAGATGTGATATCCAACTCCTTCCCATTCCAATCCTGAGACCCTTCCTATAGCAAGAGATGTGATATCTCAATGCTTCTAATATCAAACTTGAGAGCCTCCCTATAGCATGAGATGTGATATCCAAGTCCTTCCCATTCCAATCCTGAGACACTTCCTATAGCATGAGATGTGATATCTCAATGCTTCTAATACCAAACCTGAGACTCTTCCTATAACATGAGATGGGATATCCAACTCCTTCCCATTCCAATCCTGAGACCCTTCCGATAGCAGAGATGTGATATCTCAATGCTTATATCAAATCTGAGACCCTTCCTACGGCATGAGATGTCATATACAACTCCTTCCCATTCCAATCCTGAGACCCTTCCTATAGCATGAGATGTGATATCTCAATGCTTATACCAAACCTGAGACCCTTCCTATAGCATGAGATGTGATATCCAACTCCTTCCCATTCCAATCCTGAGACCCTTCCTATAGCATGAGATGTGATATCTCAATGCTTATACCAAACCTGAGACCCTTCCTACGGCATGAGATGTCATATACAACTCCTTCCCATTCCAATCCTGAGACCCTTCCTATAGCATGACATGTGATATCTCAATGCTTATACCAAACCTGAGACCCTTCCTATAGCATGAGATGTGATATCCAACTCCTTCCCATTCCAATCCTGAGACCCTTCCTATAGCATGAGATGTGATATCTCAATGCTTCTACCAAACCTGAGACCCTTCCTTTAGCATGAGATGTGATATCCAACTCCCTCCCATTCCAATCCTGAGACCCTTCCTATAGCATGAGTTGTGATATCTCAATACTTCTAATACCAAACCTGAGATCCTTCCGATAACATGAGATGTGATATCCAAATCCTTCCCCTTCCAATCCTGAGACCCTTCTGATAGCATGAGATGTGATATCTCAATGCTTCTAATACCAAACCTGAGATCCTTCCGATAGCATGAGATGTGATATCTCAATGCTTCTAATACCAAACCTGAGATCCTTCCTATAACATGAGATGTGATATCCAAATCCTTCCCCTTCCAAACCTGAGACCCTCCCTTTAGCATGAGATGTGATATCCAACTCCTTCCCATTCCAATTCTGAGCCCCTTCCTATACCATGAGACTTGATATCCAACTCCTTCCCATTCCAATTCTGAGCCCCTTCCTATACCATGAGACTTGATATCTCAATGCTTCTAATACCAAACCTGAGACCCGTCCTATAACATGAGAGGTGATATCCAAATCCTTCCCCTTCCAAACCTTAGACCCTTCCTTTATGATGAGATGTGATATCCAACTCCTTCCCATTCCAATCCTGAGACCCTTCCGATATCATGAGATGTGATATCTCAATGCTTCTAATATCAAACTTGAGACCCTCCCTATAGCATGAGATGTGATATCCAAGTCCTTCCCATTCCAATCCTGAGACCCTTCCTATAGCTTGAGATGTGACATCCAACTCCTTCCCATTCCAATTCTGATCCCCTTCCTATACCATGAGACTTGATATCTCAATGCTTCTAATACCAAACCTGAGACCCGTCCTATAACATGAGATGTGATATCCAAATCCTTCCCCTTCCAAACCTTAGACCCTTCCTTTATCATGAGATGTGATATCCAACTCCTTCCCATTCCAATCCTGAGACCCTTCCGATATCATCAGATGTAATATCTCAATGCTTCTAATATCAAACTTGAGACCCTCCCTATAGCATGAGATGTGATATCCAAGTCCTTCCCATTCCAATCCTGAGACCCTTCCTATAGCATGAGATGTGATATCTCAATGCTTCTAATACCAAACCTGAGACCCTTCCTATAACATGAGATTGGAATATCCAACTCCTTCAAATTCCAATCCTGAGACCCTTCCGATAGCAGAGATGTGATATCTCAATTCTTATACCAAACCTGAGATCCTTCCTATAACATGAGATGTGATATCCAACTCCTTCCCATTCCAATCCTGAGACACTTCCTATAGCATGAGATGTGATATCTCACTGCTTATACCAAACCTGAGACCCTTCCTATAGCATGAGATGTGATATCCGACTCCTTCCCATTCCAATCCTGAGACCCTTCCTATAGCATGAGATGTGATATCTCAATGCTTCTAATATCAAACTTGAGAGCCTCCCTATAGCATGAGATGTGATATCCAAGTCCTTCCCATTCCAATCCTGAGACACTTCCTATAGCATGAGATGTGATATCTCAATGCTTCTAATACCAAACCTGAGACTCTTCCTATAACATGAGATGGGATATCCAACTCCTTCCCATTCCAATCCTGAGACACTTCCGATAGCAGAGATGTGATATCTCAATGCTTATACCAAACCTGAGACCCTTCCTACGGCATGAGATGTCATATACAACTCCTTCCCATTCCAATCCTGAGACCCTTCCTATAGCATGAGATGTGATATCTCAATGCTTATACCAAACCTGAGACCCTTCCTATAGCATGAGATGTGATATCCACCTCCTTCCCATTCCAATCCTGAGACCCTTCCTATAGCATGAGATGTGATATCTCAATGCTTATACCAAACCTGAGACCCTTCCTACGGCATGAGATGTCATATACAACTCCTTCCCATTCCAATCCTGAGACCCTTCCTATAGCATGAGATGTGATATCTCAATGCTTATACCAAACCTGAGACCCTTCCTATAGCATGAGATGTGATATCCAACTCCTTCCCATTCCAATCCTGAGACCCTTCCTATAGCATGAGATGTGATATCTCAATGCTTATACCAAACCTGAGACCCTTCCTATAACATGAGATGGGATATCCAACTCCTTCCCATTCCAATCCTGAGACACTTCCGATAGCAGAGATGTGATATCTCAATGCTTATACCAGACCTTAGACCCTTCCTATAACATGAGATCGGATATCCAACTCCTTCCCGTTCCAAACCTGAGACCCTTCCTTTAGCATGAGATGTGATATCCAGCTCCTTCCCATTCCAATCCTGAGACACTTTTGATAGCATGAGATGTGATATCTCAATGCTTCTAATATCAAAACGGAAACCCTCCCTATAGCATGATATGTGATATCTAAGTCCTTCCCATTCCAATCCTGAGACCCTTCCTATAGCATGAGATGTGATATCTCAATGCTTCTACCAAACCTGAGACCCTTCCTTTAGCATGAGATGTGATATCCAACTCCTTCCCATTCCAATCCTGAGACCCTTCCTATAGCATGAGATGTGATATCTCAATACTTCTAATACCAAACCTGAGATCCTTCCGATAACATGAGATGTGATATCCAAATCCTTCCCCTTCCAAACCTGAGACCCTCCCTTTAGCATGAGATGTGATATCCATCTCCTTCCCATTCCAATCCTGAGACCCTTCTGATAGCATGAGATGTGATAAGCCGGTCAAGTGGCACAGCGAGTAGAGCGCCCGCTTTGACACCCGTGCAGAGCCTGTTAACGCAGGTTCGAATCCCGGCGGGGCCAAACTCAGCCTTTCATCCTTCCGAGGTCGATAAATGAGCACCACACACCGTGGGTAATAATAAGCAGCGCTCAGATACCTGAGGGTTTGTAGCGCTATATAAAAGCCTAATTATTATTATTATTATTATTATTTATATCTCAATGCTTCTAATACCAAACCTGAGATCCTTCCGATAGCATGAGATGTGATATCTCAATGCTTCTAATACCAAACCTGAGACCCTTCCTATAACATGAGATTGGAATATCCAACTCCTTCCCATTCCAATCCTGAGACCCTTCCGATAGCAGAGATGTGATATCTCAATTCTTATACCAAACCTGAGATCCTTACTATAACATGAGATGTGATATCCAACTCATGCTATAGGAACGGTCTCAGGTTTTTTATTAGAAACATTGAGATATCACATCTCATGCTAAAGGAAGGGTTTCAGGATTGGAATGGGAAGGATTTGGATATCATATCTCATGTTATAGGACGGGTCCCAGGTTTGGTATTAGAAGCATTGAGATATCACTTCTCATGCTATCGGAAGGATCTCAGGTTTAGTATTAGAAGCATTGAGATATCACATCTCATGCTATCAGAAGGGTCTCAGGATTGGAATGGGAAGGAGTTGGATATCACATCTCATGCTAAAGGGAGGGTCTCGGGTTTGGAAGGGGAAGGATTTGGATATCACATCTCATGTTATCGGAAGGATCTCAGGTTTGGTATTAGAAGCATTGAGATATCACATCTCATGCTATAGGAAGGGTCTCAGGATTGGAATGGGAAGGAGATGGATATCACATCTCATGCTAAAGGAAGGGTCTCATGTTTGGTAGAAGCATTGAGATATCACATCTCATGCTATAGGAAGGGTCTCAGGATTGAAATGGGAAGGAGTTGGATATCACATCTCATGCCATAGGAAAGGTCTCAGGTTTAGTATAAGCATTGAGATATCACATCTCTGCTATCGGAAGGGTCTCAGGATTGGAATGGGAAGGACTTAGATATCACATCTCATGCTATAGGGAGGGTTTCAGTTTTGATATTAGAAGCATTGAGATATCACATCTCATGCTATCGGAAGGGTCTCAGGATTGGAATGGGAAGGAGCTGGATATCACATCTCTTGCTATAGGAAGGGTCTCAGGTTTTTTATTAGAAACATTGAGATATCACATCTCATGCTAAAGGAAGGGTTTCAGGATTGGAATGGGAAGGATTTGGATATAATATCTCATGTTATAGGACGGGTCCCAGGTTTGGTATTAGAAGCATTGAGACATCACTTCTTATGCTATCGGAAGGATCTCAGGTTTAGTATTAGAAGAATTGAGATATCACATCTCATGCTATCGGAAGGGTCTCAGGATTGGAATGGGAAGGAGTTGGATATCACATCTCATGCTAAAGGGAGGGTCTCAGGTTTGGAAGGGGAAGGATTTGGATATCACATCTCATGTTATCGGAAGGATCTCAGGTTTGGTATTAGAAGCATTGAGATATCACATCTCATGCTATAGGAAGGGTCTCAGGATTGGAATGGGAAGGAGATGGATATCACATCTCATGCTAAAGGAAGGGTCTCATGTTTGGTAGAAGCATTGAGATATCACATCTCATGCTATAGGAAGGGTCTCAGGATTGAAATGGGAAGGAGTTGGATATCACATCTCATGCCATAGGAAGGGTCTCAGGTTTGGTATAAGCATTGAGATATCACATCTCTGCTATCGGAAGGGACTCAGGATTGGAATGGGAAGGACTTAGATATCACATCTCATGCTATAGGGAGGGTCTCAGTTTTGATATTAGAAGCATTGAGATATCACATCTCATGCCATCGGAAGGGTCTCAGGATTGGAATGGGAAGGAGCTGGATATCACATCTCATGCTAAAGGAAGGGTCTCAGGTTTGGAAGGGGAAGGATTTGGATATCACATCTCATGTTATAGGACGGGTCTCAGGTTTGGTATTAGAAGCATTAAGATATCACATCTCATGGTATAGGAAGGGTTTCAGGATTGGAATGGGAAGGAGTTGGATATCATATCTCATGCTATAGGAAGGGTCTCAGGATTGGAATGGGAATGAGTTTGATATCAAATCTCATGCCATAGGAAGGGTCTCAGGTTTGGTATTAGAAGCATTGAGATATCACATCTCATGCTATAGGAAGTGTCTGAGGATTGGAATGGGAAGGAGTTGGATATCCCATCTCATGTTATAGGAAGGGTCTCAGGTTTGGTAGAAGCATTGAGATATCACATCTCATGCTATAGGAAGAGTCTCAGGATTGGAATGGGAAGGAGTTGGATATCACGTCTCATGCTATAGGGAGGGTCTCAAGTTTGATATTAGAAGCATTGAGATATCACATCTCATGCTATAGGAAGGGTCTCAGGATTGGAATGGGAAGGAGTTGGATATCACATCTCATGCTATAGGAAGGGTCTCAGGTTTGGTATAAGCAGTGAAATATCACATCTCATGCTATAGGAAGGGTCTCAGGATTGGAATGGGAAGGAGTTGGATATCACATCTCATGTTATAGGAAGGATCTCAGGTTTGGTATTAGAAGCATTGAGACATCACATCTCATGCTATAGGAAGGGTCTCAGGATTGGAATGGGAAGGAGTTCGATATCCCATCTCATGTCATAGGAAGGGTCTCAGGTTTGCTATTAGAAGCATTGAGATATCACATCTCATGCTATAGGAAGGGTCTCAGGATTGGAATGGGAAGGACTTGACTATCACCTCTCATGCTGTAGGAAGGGTCTCAGGCTTGGTATAAGCATTGAGATATCATATCTCTGCTATCCGAAGGGTCTCAGGATTGGAATGGGAAGGAGTTGGATATCCCATCTCATGTCATAGGAAGGGTCTCAGGTTTGGTATTAGAAGCATTGAGATATCACATCTCATGCTATAGGAAGGGTCTCAGGATTGGAATGGGAAGGACTTGGATATCACATCTCATGCTGTAGGGAGGGTCTCAAGTTTGATATTAGAAGCATTGAGATATCACATCTCATGATATCGGAAAGGTCTCAGGATTGGAATGGGAAGGAGTTGGATATCACATCTCATGATAAAGGAAGGGTCTCAGGATTGGAATGGGAAGGACTTGGATATCACATCTCATGTTATAGGAAGGATCTCAGGTTTGGTATTAGAAGCATTGAGATATCACTTCTCATGCTATCGGAAGGATCTCAGGTTTAGTATTAGAGGCATTGAAATATCACATCTCATGCTATCGTAAGGGTATCAGGATTGGATTTGGAAGTAGTTGGATATCCCATCTCATGCTATAGGAAGGGGCTCAGGTTTGGAAGGGGAAGGAGTTGGATATCACATTTCATGTTAGAGGTAGAATCTCAGGTTTGATATTAGAAGCATTGAGATAGCACATCTCATGCTATCGGAAGGGTCTCAGGATTGGAATGGTAAGGAGTTGGATATCACATCTCATGCTAAAGGAAAGGTCTCAGGTTTGGAAGGGGAAGGATTTGGATCTCACACCTCATGGTTTAGGACGGGTCTCAGGTTTGGTATTAGAAGCATTGAGATATGACATCTCATGGTATAATAAGGGTCTCAGGATTGGAATGGGAAGGAGTTGGATATCACATCTCATGCTATAGGAAGGCTCTCAGGTTTGGAAGGGGAAGGAGTTGGATATCACATTTCCCATCTCATGCTATAGGAAGGGTCTCAGGTTTGGTATTAGAAGCATTGAGATATCACATCTCATGCTATAGGAAGGGTCTCAGGATTGGAATGGGAAGGAGTTGGATATCACATCTCATGCTAAAGGAAGGGTCTCAGGTTTGGTAGATAGCATGAGATGGGATATCCAACTACTTCCAAATCCAATCCTGATACCCTTCCGATAGCATGAGATGTGATGTTTCAATGCCTCTAATACTAAACCTGAGATCCTTCCGATAGCATGAGAAGTGATATCTCAATGCTTCTAATACCAAACCTGAGATCCTTCCTATAACATGAGATGTGATATCCAAATCCTTCCCCTTCCAAATCTGAGACCCTCCCTTTAGCATGAGATGTGATATCCAACGCCTTCCCACCCCAATCCTGAGACCCTTCTGATAGCATGAGATGTGATATCTCAATGTCTCTAATTCCAAACCTGCGATTCTACCTCTAACATGAAATGTGGTATCCAACTCCTTCCCCTTCCAAACCTGAGAGCCTTCCTATAGCATGAGATGTGATATCCAAGTCCTTCCCATTCCAATCCTGAGACCCTTCCTTTATCATGAGATGTGATATCCAACTCCTTCCCATTCCAATCCTGAGACCCTTCCGATATCATGAGATGTGATATCTCAATGCTTCTAATATCAAACTTGAGACCCTTCCTATAACATGAGATGGGATATCCAACTCCTTCCCATTCCAATCCTGAGACCCTTCCTATAGCATGAGATGTGATGTCTCAATGCTTCTAATACCAAACCTGAGACTCTTCCTATAACATGAGATGGGATATCCAACCCCTTCCCATTCCAATCCTGATACCCTTCCGATAGCAGGGATGTGATATCTCAATGCTTATACCAAACCTGAGATCCTTCCTATGGCATGAGATGTCATATACAACTTCCAATTCCAATCCTGAGACCCTTCCTATAGCATGGGATGTGGTGATATCTCAATGCTTATACCAAACCTGAGACCCTTCCTATAGCATGAGATGTGATGTCTCAATGCTTCTAATACCAAACCTGAGATCCTTCCTATAGCATGAGATGTGATATCTCAATGTTTATACCAAACCTGATAACCCTTCCTATGGCATGAGATGTGATATCCAACTCCTTCCCATTCCAATCCTGAGTTCCTTCCTATAGCATGAGATGTGATATCTCAATGCTTCTATCAAACCTGAGACCCTTCCTTTAGCATGAGATGTGATATCCAACTCCTTGCCATTCCAATCCTGAGACCCTTCCTATAGCATGAGATGTGATATCTCAATGCTTCTAATACCAAACCTGAGATCCTTCCTATAACATGAGATGTGATATCCAACTCCTTCCCATTCCAAACCTGAGACCCTTCCGATAGCATGAGATGTGATATCTCAATGCTTCAAAAACCAAACATGAGAACCATCCTATAACATGAGATGTGAAATCCAAATCCTTCCCTTCCCAAACCTGAGACTCTTCCCATAGCATGAGATGTGATATCTCAATGCTTCTACCAAACCTGAAACCCTTCCTATAGCATGAGATGTGATATCCAACTCCTTCCCATTCCAATCCTGAGACACTTCCTATAGCATGAGATGTGATATCACAATGCTTCTAATACCAAACCTGAGACCCGTCCTATAACATGAGATTTGATATCCAAATCCTTCCCCTTCCAAACCTGAGACCCTTCCTTTAGCATGAGATGTGATATCCAGCTCCTCCCATTCCAATCCTGAGACCCTTCCGATAGCATGAGATGTGATATCTCAATGCTTCTGATATCAAAACTGAGACCCTCCCTATAGCATGAGATGTGATATCTAAGTCCTTCCCATTCCAATCTTGAGACCCTTCCGATAGCAGAGATGTGATATTTCAATGCTTATACCAAACCTGAGACCCTTCCTATAGCAAGAGATGTGATATCCAACTCCTTCCGATTCCAATCCTGAGACCCTTCCTATAGCATGAGATGTGATATCGCAATGCTTCTACCAAAACTGAGAACCTTCCTTTAGCATGAGATGTGATATCCAACTCCTTCCCATTCCAATCCTGAGACCCTTCCTTTAGCATGAGATGTGATATCTCAATGCTTCTAATACCAAACCTGAGATCCTTCCTATAACATGAGATGTGATATCCAACTCCTTCCCATTCCAATCCTGAGACCCTTCCTATAGCATGAGATGTGATATCTCAATGCTTTTAATACCAAACCTGAGATCCTTCCGATAGCATGAGATGTGATATCTCAATGCTTCTAATACCAAACCTGAGATCCTTCCTATAACATGAGATGTGATATCCAAATCCTTCCCCTTCCAAACCTGAGACCCTCCCTTTAGCATGAGATGTGATATCCAACTCCTTCCCATTCCAATCCTGATACCCTTCTTGTTAAGACGGATTTCTGAACTCTGTCCTGGTGGCGCAGAAGTTCAGAAGGCCAACCTAGTTACTTGGAACAGGGTAACCTCTGGACGAGCCAGACCAATCAAGGTAGCGATCGCGGCGGGCAAGACTAGGTCTCAAGTGGGGTGAGGGTGACTGAAAGCTCGTAATGAGCCCACAAACCAAGATCACTTACAAACTACTCCAAACAGTTGTTATATAAAAAATATATACACATTTATTTTAAGGCCCAATGACCGTAGCGAGAAAATCACAATATCACAATATTAAACCAACACATACCATATCCACACAATATATATACAAATACGACAGTCGCAAGCGTTATAGGCACGAAATGTGTAGTCCACCTAAAAGGGAAGGAAAACAGGCAGTGCGATATAATGCTTAGACTCAGTTCGCCTTCAGAGGCACCTAACTAGATGGAAGTCCGAGCCCTGCGAAGAGTGGAGCCTTGTGCTCAAAGTACCTGCACGCGCTGGTGCCAACGGGCAAAAGGAGAAGCTCTTTGAAGGAAGTCAGGCACTTCAGTTTAGTGCACGAAAGAAGAAGAACAAGTTCCGCGACTCAAGCGCAGCCTCCACAGTGGGCAGAAGCAGAGCGCGAGTACGGACAAGGGTGCTGTTTTACACAGCGGGGAAAAGCAATGGGCTCCTGCAGGAGGGCGACCAGATCCTAGCTATGCTACTCACCGGTCCCCGATGCAAGCAGACCCAGGCTTCTCCGCGTCAGTTTCAGCAGCTGGCAGGTTCAGAAGAGCAGGGAACGCCTCGTCGTCGTGTAGAGCAAAAAGACGTCCCAATCGAAGAAACCTGCACAGTATGTTGCCGCAGCAGGGCAACCGAGCGGCCGTGTGTATCTGAGCCAAATGTCCACACCTCCCTTCAGACCTGGGAACGCCAAGAGTACGAAGCGTGGGAGAGTGACAAGGACTCGAGATACTACACAACCTGGCGGCGGTTACAGAGCAGGACTCCCGTGTAAGCTGGTCAGTCAACTGGATGGCCCAGAGACGCTTCCGAAGGCTTACTGGCAGGAGATGATGAAGTTGCCGAGAATAGCTGTTCCTGCTATTCCAAAGGTCGAAGCACCAGTACAGGCCTTCTGGTTCGATCAAAGGAGGAAAGGGTTTCACAGGACGACAGCAGTGCAAAGGAGGAGTCCTTCAGCGGGTCACCAGCGATTCCTCGGTCCAGCCTCTTGGTTGCAGGATACTTGGCTCCTGTATTCCTTCGTTCGTGAGAACTCAGGAGATCGACATGGTAGTGGTGTTTCCAGCCCCCTCTTATCCACGGTTCCCTTCGCGCCAAAACGGAGGGGACCCGATGGGAGATCCGCTCATCAACACTCACACCATTCGTGGACCAATCACGGACCACGGTGGTCCCAGGCATTCACACCACCCTAGACTCTCTGGCACCCAGGATGTGTATTGGGACCAGACATCCCAGCCCACATCCTGGAGGCACACACACGACATGTAGAAGCCCGCAAAAGCATCCGTGTTTCGCGGGAAAGTACATGCCCAAATAAGGAAGGCCCCGGGTCGGCTCGACCTGGGAAAGGTGAAGGGAGCAAGACGGTCAGCGGACAGGACAAAGGAGCCTCGTGGTCTGGCCATTTTGGGAGCCAGGCCACCATTTTGGGTTAAGCACGAGAAATGCGCTTAGAACGCCAAAAGGAGCTCAAAACACAAGAAAACGATCGCTGCCACCATTCCCATTCCTGAATTACTTGCACCGATCAGATACAATCCTAAACGAGTATCTAGGGCCCGTAGAAGGCTAGAGACCCAAGAGAGCTGTAACTTAGCTTACAGTGCCCTCTTGTGTCATGTTGCACTAAAGCCGCAACATGATAAAAGAAACTACGGGAAACAGCGTTCCCCGGTACTGACTGTCTTAAGGGCATGTCAGTTTCCCCATGAGAAAAGGAGCGAAAGCCCAGAGGAGTGCAGCAGAAGGCTGCACTTCTCTGGCAAAGTCAAGAACAAGGTGAAAAACAACAGCAAAAAGTTTAGGGGTTGCCACATGGAAGGAAAATTACCTACAATTACGAAATCTTTCCTAACACTTCTGATAGCATGAGGTGTGATATCTCAATGTCTCTAATACCAAACCTGAGATCCTACCTCTAACATGAAATGTGATATCCAACTCCTTCCCTTTCCAAACCTGAGAGCCTTCCTACAGCATGAGATGTGATATCCAAGTCCTTCCCATTCCAATCCTGAGACCCTTCCTATAGCATGAGATGGGATATCCAACTCCTTCCAAATCCAATCCTGATACCCTTCCGATAGCATGAGATGTGATATGCCAATGCTTCTACAAAACCTGAGACCCATACCATGGTATGAGATGTGATATCAAACTCCCGTCCTATACCATGAGACTTGATATCTCAATGCTTCTAATACCAAACCTGAGACCGGTCCAATAACATGAGATGTGATATCCAAATCCTTCATGTTCCAAAACTGATACCCTTCCTATAGCATGAGATGTGATATCCAATTCCTTCCCATCCCAATCCTGAGACACCTCCGATAGCAGAGATGTGATATCTCAATGCTTATACCAAACCTGAGACTCTTCCTATAACATGAGATGTGATATCCAACTCCTTCCCGTTCCAAACCTGAGACCCTTCCTATAGCATGAGATGTGATATCCAACTCCTTCCCATTCCAATCCTGAGACCCTTCCGATAGCATGAGATGTGATATCTCAATGCTTCTAATACCAAACCTGTGATCCTTCCTATAACAAGAGATGTGATATCCAAATCCTTTCCCTTCCAAACCCGAGACCCTCCCTTTAGCATGAGATGTGATATCTCAATGCCTCTAATACCAAACCTGAGATCCTTCCGATAGCATGAGATGTGATATCTCAATGCTTCTAATACCAAACCTGAGATCCTTCCTATAACATGAGATGTGATATCCAAATCCTTCCCCTTCCACTCCTGAGACCCTCCCTTTAGCATGAGATGTGATATCCAACTCCTTCCCATTCCAATCCTGAGACCCTTCTGATAGCATGAGATGTGATATCTCAATGCCTCTAATAACAAACCTGAGATCCTACCTCTAACATGAAATGTGATATCCAACTCCTTCCCTTTCCAAACATGAGACCCTCCCTATAGCATGAGATGTGATATCCAAGTCCTTCCAATTCCAATCCTGAGACCCTTCCTATAGCATGAGATGTGATATCTCAATGCTTCTAATACCAAACCTGAGACCCTTCCTATAACATAAGATGGGATATCCAACTCCTTCCCATTGCAATCCTGAGACCCTTCCGATAGCAGAGATGTGATATCTCAATGCTTATACCAAACCTGAGACCCTTCCTGTGGCATGAGATGTCATATACAACTCCTTCCCATTCCAATCCTGAGACCCTTCCTATAGCATGAGATGTGATATCTCAATGCTTATACCAAACCTGAGACCCTTCCTATAGCATGAGATGTGATATCCAACTCCTTCCCATTCCAATCCTGAGATCCTTCCTATAACATGAGATGTGATATCCAACTCCTTCCCATTCCAATCCTGAGACCCTTCCTATAGCATGAGATGTGATATCTCAATGCTTTTAATACCAAACCTGAGATCCTTCCGATAGCATGAGATGTGATATCTCAATGCTTCTAATACCAAACCTGAGATCCTTCCTATAACATGAGATGTGATATCCAAATCCTTCCCCTTCCAAACCTGAGACCCTCCCTTTAGCATGAGATGTGATATCCAACTCCTTCCCATTCCAATCCTGATACCCTTCTTGTTAAGACGGATTTCTGAACTCTGTCCTGGTGGCGCAGAAGTTCAGAAGGCCAACCTAGTTACTTGGAACAGGGTAACCTCTGGACGAGCCAGACCAATCAAGGTAGCGATCGCGGCGGGCAAGACTAGGTCTCAAGTGGGGTGAGGGTGACTGAAAGCTCGTAATGAGCCCACAAACCAAGATCACTTACAAACTACTCCAAACAGTTGTTATATAAAAAATATATACACATTTATTTTAAGGCCCAATGACCGTAGCGAGAAAATCACAATATCACAATATTAAACCAACACATACCATATCCACACAATATATATACAAATACGACAGTCGCAAGCGTTATAGGCACGAAATGTGTAGTCCACCTAAAAGGGAAGGAAAACAGGCAGTGCGATATAATGCTTAGACTCAGTTCGCCTTCAGAGGCACCTAACTAGATGGAAGTCCGAGCCCTGCGAAGAGTGGAGCCTTGTGCTCAAAGTACCTGCACGCGCTGGTGCCAACGGGCAAAAGGAGAAGCTCTTTGAAGGAAGTCAGGCAGTTCAGTTTAGTGCACGAAAGAAGAAGAACAAGTTCCGCGACTCAAGCGCAGCCTCCACAGTGGGCAGAAGCAGAGCGCGAGTACGGACAAGGGTGCTGTTTTACACAGCGGGGAAAAGCAATGGGCTCCTGCAGGAGGGCGACCAGATCCTAGCTATGCTACTCACCGGTCCCCGATGCAAGCAGACCCAGGCTTCTCCGCGTCAGTTTCAGCAGCTGGCAGGTTCAGAAGAGCAGGGAACGCCTCGTCGTCGTGTAGAGCAAAAAGACGTCCCAATCGAAGAAACCTGCACAGTATGTTGCCGCAGCAGGGCAACGGAGCGGCCGTGTGTATCTGAGCCAAATGTCCACACCTCCCTTCAGACCTGGGAACGCCAAGAGTACGAAGCGTGGGAGAGTGACAAGGACTCGAGATACTACACAACCTGGCGGCGGTTACAGAGCAGGACTCCCGTGTAAGCTGGTCAGTCAACTGGATGGCCCAGAGACGCTTCCGAAGGCTTACTGGCAGGAGATGATGAAGTTGCCGAGAATAGCTGTTCCTGCTATTCCAAATGTCGAAGCACCAGTACAGGCCTTCTGGTTCGATCAAAGGAGGAAAGGGTTTCACAGGACGACAGCAGTGCAAAGGAGGAGTCCTTCAGCGGGTCACCAGCGATTCCTCGGTCCAGCCTCTTGGTTGCAGGATACTTGGCTCCTGTATTCCTTCGTTCGTGAGAACTCAGGAGATCGACATGGTAGTGGTGTTTCCAGCCCCCTCTTATCCACGGTTCCCTTCGTGCCAAAACGGAGGGGACCCGATGGGAGATCCGCTCATCAACACTCACACCATTCGTGGACCAATCACGGACCACGGTGGTCCCAGGCATTCACACCACCCTAGACTCTCTGGCACCCAGGATGTGTATTGGGACCAGACATCCCAGCCCACATCCTGGAGGCACACACACGACATGTAGAAGCCCGCAAAAGCATCCGTGTTTCGCGGGAAAGTACATGCCCAAATAAGGAAGGCCCCGGGTCGGCTCGACCTGGGAAAGGTGAAGGGAGCAAGACGGTCAGCGGACAGGACAAAGGAGCCTCGTGGTCTGGCCATTTTGGGAGCCAGGCCACCATTTTGGGTTAAGCGCGAGAAATGCGCTTAGAACGCCAAAAGGAGCTCAAAACACAAGAAAACGATCGCTGCCACCATTCCCGTTCCTGAATTACTTGCACCGATCAGATACAATCCTAAACGAGTATCTAGGGCCCGTAGAAGGCTAGAGACCCAAGAGAGCTGTAACTTAGCTTACAGTGCCCTCTTGTGTCATGTTGCACTAAAGCCGCAACATGATAAAAGAAACTACGGGAAACAGCGTTCCCCGGTACTGACTGTCTTAAGGGCATGTCAGTTTCCCCATGAGAAAAGGAGCGAAAGCCCAGAGGAGTGCAGCAGAAGGCTGCACTTCTCTGGCAAAGTCAAGAACAAGGTGAAAAACAACAGCAAAAAGTTTAGGGGTTGCCACATGGAAGGAAAATTACCTACAATTACGAAATCTTTCCTAACACTTCTGATAGCATGAGGTGTGATATCTCAATGTCTCTAATACCAAACCTGAGATCCTACCTCTAACATGAAATGTGATATCCAACTCCTTCCCTTTCCAAACCTGAGAGCCTTCCTACAGCATGAGATGTGATATCCAAGTCCTTCCCATTCCAATCCTGAGACCCTTCCTATAGCATGAGATGGGATATCCAACTCCTTCCAAATCCAATCCTGATACCCTTCCGATAGCATGAGATGTGATATGCCAATGCTTCTACAAAACCTGAGACCCATACCATGGTATGAGATGTGATATCAAACTCCCGTCCTATACCATGAGACTTGATATCTCAATGCTTCTAATACCAAACCTGAGACCGGTCCAATAACATGAGATGTGATATCCAAATCCTTCATGTTCCAAAACTGATACCCTTCCTATAGCATGAGATGTGATATCCAATTCCTTCCCATCCCAATCCTGAGACACCTCCGATAGCAGAGATGTGATATCTCAATGCTTATACCAAACCTGAGACTCTTCCTATAACATGAGATGTGATATCCAACTCCTTCCCGTTCCAAACCTGAGACCCTTCCTATAGCATGAGATGTGATATCCAACTCCTTCCCATTCCAATCCTGAGACCCTTCCGATAGCATGAGATGTGATATCTCAATGCGTCTAATACCAAACCTGTGATCCTTCCTATAACAAGAGATGTGATATCCAAATCCTTTCCCTTCCAAACCCGAGACCCTCCCTTTAGCATGAGATGTGATATCTCAATACCTCTAATACCAAACCTGAGATCCTTCCGATAGCATGAGATGTGATATCTCAATGCTTCTAATACCAAACCTGAGATCCTTCCTATAACATGAGATGTGATATCCAAATCCTTCCCCTTCCACTCCTGAGACCCTCCCTTTAGCATGAGATGTGATATCCAACTCCTTCCCATTCCAATCCTGAGACCCTTCTGATAGCATGAGATGTGATATCTCAATGCCTCTAATAACAAACCTGAGATCCTACCTCTAACATGAAATGTGATATCCAACTCCTTCCCTTTCCAAACATGAGACCCTCCCTATAGCATGAGATGTGATATCCAAGTCCTTCCAATTCCAATCCTGAGACCCTTCCTATAGCATGAGATGTGATATCTCAATGCTTCTAATACCAAACCTGAGACCCTTCCTATAACATAAGATGGGATATCCAACTCCTTCCCATTGCAATCCTGAGACCCTTCCGATAGCAGAGATGTGATATCTCAATGCTTATACCAAACCTGAGACCCTTCCTGTGGCATGAGATGTCATATACAACTCCTTCCCATTCCAATCCTGAGACCCTTCCTATAGCATGAGATGTGATATCTCAATGCTTATACCAAACCTGAGACCCTTCCTATAGCATGAGATGTGATATCCAACTCCTTCCCATTCCAATCCTGAGACCCTTCCTATAACATGAGATGTGATGTCTCAATGCTTCTAAAACCAAAACTGAGATCCTTCCTATGGCATGAGATGTCATATAAAACTCCTTCCCATTCCAATCCTGAGACCCTTCCTATAGCATGAGATGTGATATCGAACTCCTTCCCATTCCAATCCTGAGATCCTTCCGATAGCATGAGATGTGATATCTCAATGCTTCTAATACCAAACCTGAGATCATTCCTATAACACAAGATGTAATATCCAAATCCTTCCCCTTCCAAACCTGAGACCCTCCCTTTAGCATGAGATGTGATATCCAACTCCTTCCCATTCCAATCCTGAGACCCTTCCTATAGCATGAGATGTGATGTCTCAATGCTTCTAATACCAAACCTGAGATCCTTCCTATAACATGAGATGTGATATCCAACTCCTTCCCATTCCAATCCTGAGACACTTCCTATAGCATGAGAAGTGATATCTCCATGCTTATACCAAACCTGAGACCCTTCCTATAGCATGGGATGTGATATCCAAATCCTTCCCATTCCAATCCCGAGACCCTTCCTATAGCATGAGATGTGATATCTCAATGCTTATACCAAACCTGAGAGCCTACCTATAGCATGAGATGTGATATCCAAGTCCATCCCATTCCAATCCTTAGACCCTTCCTACAGCATGCGATGTGATATCTCAATGATTCTAATACCAAACCAGAGACCCGTCCTATAACATGAGATGGGATATCCAACTCCTTCCCATTCCAATCCTGAGCCACCTCCGATAGTAGAGATGTGATATCTCAATGCTTATACCAAACCTGAGACCCTTCCTATAACATGAGATGTGATATCCAACTCCTTCCCGTTCCAAACCTGAGACCCTTCCTTTAGCATATGTGATATCCAACTCCTTCCCATTCCAAACATGAGACCCTTCCTATAGCAAGAATGTAATATCCAACTCCTACCCATTCCAATCCTGAGACCATTCCTATAGCATGAGATGTGATATCTCAATGCTTCTAATACCAAACCTGAGATACTTCCTATGACATGAGATGTGATATCCAATTCCTTCCCATTCCAAACCTGAGATCCTTCCTACAGCATGCGATGTGATATCTCAATGCTTCTAATACCAAACCTGAGACCCGTCCTATAACATGAGATGGGATATCCAACTCCTTCCCGTTCCATACCTGATACCCTTCCTATAGCATGAGATGTAATATCCAACTCCTTCCCATCCCAATCCTGAGACACCTCCGATAGCAGAGATGTGATATCTCAATGCTTATACCAAACCTGAGACTCTTCCTATAACATGAGATGTGATATCCAACTCCTTCCCGTTCCAAACCTGAGACCCTTCCTATAGCATGAGATGTGATATCCAACTCCTTCCCATTCCAATCCTGAGACCCTCCCTTTAGCATGAGATGTGATATCCAACTCCTTCCCATTCCAATCCTGAGACCCTTCATACAGCATGAGATGTGATATCTCAATGCTTCTAATACCAAACCTGAGACCCTTCCTATAACATGAGATGGGAATATCCAACTCCTTCCCATTCCAATCCTGAGACCCTTCCGATAGCAGAGATGTGATATCTCAATGCTTATACCAAACCTGATATCCTTCCTATAACATGAGATGTGATATCCAACTCCTTCCCATTCCAATCCTGAGACCCTTCCTATAGCATGAGATGTGATATCTCACTGCTTATACCAAACGTGAGACCCTTCCTATAGCATGAGATGTGATATCCAACTCCTTCCCATTCCAATCCTGAGACCCTTCCTATAGCATGAGATGTGATATCTCAATGCTTCTAATATCAAACTTGAGACCCTCCCTATAGCATGAGTAGTGATATCCAAGTCCTTCCCATTCCAATCCTGAGACACTTCCTATAGCATGAGATGTGATATCTCAATGCTTCTAATACCAAACCTGAGACTCTTCCTATAACATGAGATGGGATATCCAACTCCTTCCCATTCCAATCTCGAGACCCTTCCGATAGCAGAGATGTGATATCTCAATGCTTATACCAAACCTGAGATCCTTCCTATAACATGAGATGCGATATCCAACTCCTTCCCATTCCAATCCTGAGACCCTTCCTATAGCATGAGATGTGAAATCTCAATGCTTATACCAAACCTGAGACCCTTCCTATAGCATGAGATGTGATACCCAACTCCTTCCCATTCCAATCCTGAGACCCTTCCTATAGCATGAGATGTGTTATCTCAATGCCTCTAATACCGAACCTGAGATCCTTCCTCTAACATGAAATGTGATATCCAACTCCTTCCCTTTCCAAACCTGAGAGCCTATCTATAGCATGAGATGTGATATCCAAGTCCTTCCCCTTCCAATCCTTAGACCCTTCCTACAGCATGCAATATGATATCTCAATGATTCTAATAACAAACCTGAGACCCGTCCTATAACATGAGATGGGATATCCAACTCCTTCCCATTCCAATCCTGAGACACTTCCGATAGCAGAGATGTGATATCTCAATGCTTATACCAAACCTGAGACCCTTCCTATAACATGAGATGTGATATCCAACTCCTTCCCATTCCAAACCTGAGACCCTTCCTTTAGCATGAGATGTGATATCCAGCTCCTTCCCATTCCAATCCTGAGACACTTCGAATAGCATGAGATGTGATATCTCAATGCTTCTAATATCAAAACTGAGACCCTCCCTATAGCATGATATGTGATATCTAAGTCCTTCCCATTCCAATCCTGAGACCCTTCCTATAGCATGAGATGTGATATCTCAATGCTTCTACCAAACCTGAGACCCTTCCTTTAGCATGAGATGTGATATCCAACTCCTTCCCATTCCAATCCTGAGACCCTTCCTATAGCATGAGATGTGATATCTCAATACTTCTAATACCAAACCTGAGATCCTTCCGATAACATGAGATGTGATATCCAAATCCTTCCCCTTCCAATCCTGAGACCCTTCTGATAGCATGAGATGTGATATCTCAATGCTTCTAATACCAAACCTGAGATCCTTCCGATAGCTTGAGATGTGATATCTCAATGCTTCTAATACCAAACCTGAGATCCTTCCTATAACATGAGATGTTATATCCAAATCCTTCCCCTTCCAAACCTGAGACCCTCCCTTTAGCATGAGATGTGATATCCAACTCCTTCCCATTCCAATTCTGAGCCCCTTCCTATACCATGAGACTTGATATCCAACTCCTTCCCATTCCAATTCTTAGCCCCTTCCTATACCATGAGACTTGATATCTCAATGCTTCTAATACCAAACCTGAGACCCGTCCTATAACATGAGATGTGATATCCAAATCCTTCCCCTTCCAAACCTTAGACCCTTCCTTTATCATGAGATGTGATATCCAACTCCTTCCCATTCCAATCCTGAGACCCTTCCGATATCATGAGATGTGATATCTCAATGCTTCTAATATCAAACTTGAGACACTCCCTATAGCATGAGATGTGATATCCAAGTCCTTCCCATTCCAATCCTGAGACCCTTCCTATAGCTTGAGATGTGATATCCAACTCCTTCCCATTCCAATTCTGAGCCCCTTCCTATACCATGAGACTTGATATCTCAATGCTTCTAATACCAAACCTGAGACCCGTCCTATAACATGAGATGTGATATCCAAATCCTTCCCCTTCCAAACCTTAGACCCTTCCTTTATCATGAGATGTGATATCCAACTCCTTCCCATTCCAATCCTGAGACCCTTCCGATATCATGAGATGTGATATCTCAATGCTTCTAATATCAAACTTGAGACCCTCCCTATAGCATGAGATGTGATATCCAAGTCCTTCCCATTCCAATCCTGAGACCCTTCCTATAGCATGAGATGTGATATCTCAATGCTTCTAATACCAAACCTGAGACCCTTCCTATAACATGAGATTGGAATATCCAACTCCTTCCCATTCTAATCCTGAGACCCTTCCGATAGCAGAGATGTGATATCTCAATTCTTATACCAAACCTGAGATCCTTCCTATAACATGAGATGTGATATCCAACTCCTTCCCATTCCAATCCTGAGACACTTCCTATAGCATGAGATGTGATATCTCACTGCTTATACCAAACCTGAGACCCTTCCTATAGCATGAGATGTGATATCCAACTCCTTCCCTTTCCAATCCTGAGACCCTTCCTATAGCAAGAGATGTGATATCTCAATGCTTCTAATATCAAACTTGAGAGCCTCCCTATAGCATGAGATGTGATATCCAAGTCCTTCCCATTCCAATCCTGAGACACTTCCTATAGCATGAGATGTGATATCTCAATGCTTCTAATACCAAACCTGAGACTCTTCCTATAACATGAGATGGGATATCCAACTCCTTCCCATTCCAATCCTGAGACCCTTCCGATAGCAGAGATGTGATATCTCATTGCTTATATCAAACCTGAGATCCTTCCTACGGCATGAGATGTCATATACAACTCCTTCCCATTCCAATCCTGAGACCCTTCCTATAGCATGAGATGTGATATCTCAATGCTTATACCAAACCTGAGACCCTTCCTATAGCATGAGATGTGATATCCAACTCCTTCCCATTCCAATCCTGAGACCCTTCCTATAGCATGAGATGTGATATCTCAATGCTTATACCAAACCTGAGACCCTTCCTACGGCATGAGATGTCATATACAACTCCTTCCCATTCCAATCCTGAGACCCTTCCTATAGCATGACATGTGATATCTCAATGCTTATACCAAACCTGAGACCCTTCCTATAGCATGAGATGTGATATCCAACTCCTTCCCATTCCAATCCTGAGACCCTTCCTATAGCATGAGATGTGATATCTCAATGCTTCTACCAAACCTGAGACCCTTCCTTTAGCATGAGATGTGATATCCAACTCCCTCCCATTCCAATCCTGAGACCCTTCCTATAGCATGAGTTGTGATATCTCAATACTTCTAATACCAAACCTGAGATCCTTCCGATAACATGAGATGTGATATCCAAATCCTTCCCCTTCCAATCCTGAGACCCTTCTGATAGCATGAGATGTGATATCTCAATGCTTCTAATACCAAACCTGAGATCCTTCCGATAGCATGAGATGTGATATCTCAATGCTTCTAATACCAAACCTGAGATCCTTCCTATAACATGAGATGTGATATCCAAATCCTTCCCCTTCCAAACCCGAGACCCTCCCTTTAGCATGAGATGTGATATCCAACTCCTTCCCATTCCAATTCTGAGCCCCTTCCTATACCATGAGACTTGATATCCAACTCCTTCCCATTCCAATTCTGAGCCCCTTCCTATACCATGAGACTTGATATCTCAATGCTTCTAATACCAAACCTGAGACCCGTCCTATAACATGAGATGTGATATCCAAATCCTTCCCCTTCCAAACCTTAGACCCTTCCTTTATGATGAGATGTGATATCCAACTCCTTCCCATTCCAATCCTGAGACCCTTCCGATATCATGAGATGTGATATCTCAATGCTTCTAATATCAAACTTGAGACCCTCCCTATAGCATGAGATGTGATATCCAAGTCCTTCCCATTCCAATCCTGAGACCCTTCCTATAGCTTGAGATGTGACATCCAACTCCTTCCCATTCCAATTCTGATCCCCTTCCTATACCATGAGACTTGATATCTCAATGCTTCTAATACCAAACCTGAGACCCGTCCTATAACATGAGATGTGATATCCAAATCCTTCCCCTTCCAAACCTTAGACCCTTCCTTTATCATGAGATGTGATATCCAACTCCTTCCCATTCCAATCCTGAGACCCTTCCGATATCATGAGATGTAATATCTCAATGCTTCTAATATCAAACTTGAGACCCTCCCTATAGCATGAGATGTGATATCCAAGTCCTTCCCATTCCAATCCTGAGACCCTTCCTATAGCATGAGATGTGATATCTCAATGCTTCTAATACCAAACCTGAGACCCTTCCTATAACATGAGATTGGAATATCCAACTCCTTCAAATTCCAATCCTGAGACCCTTCCGATAGCAGAGATGTGATATCTCAATTCTTATACCAAACCTGAGATCCTTCCTATAACATGAGATGTGATATCCAACTCCTTCCCATTCCAATCCTGAGACACTTCCTATAGCATGAGATGTGATATCTCACTGCTTATACCAAACCTGAGACCCTTCCTATAGCATGAGATGTGATATCTCAATGCTTCTAATACCAAACCTGAGATCCTTCCTATAACATGAGATGTGATATCCAAATCCTTCCCCTTCCAAACCTGAGACCCTTCCTATAGCATGAGATGTGATATCCAACTCCTTCCCATTCCAATCCTGAGACCCTTCCGATAGCATGAGATGTGATATCTCAATGCTTCTAATACCAAACCTGTGATCCTTCCTATAACATGAGATGTGATATCCAAATCCTTCCCCTTCCAAACCTGAGACCCTCCCTTTAGCATGAGATGTGATATCCAACTCCTTCCCATTCCAATCCTGAGACCCTTCATACAGCATGAGATGTGATATCTCAATGCTTCTAATACCAAACCTGAGACCCTTCCTATAACATGAGATGGGAATATCCAACTCCTTCCCATTCCAATCCTGAGACCCTTCCGATAGCAGAGATGTGATATCTCAATGCTTATACCAAACCTGATATCCTTCCTATAACATGAGATGTGATATCCAACTCCTTCCCATTCCAATCCTGAGACCCTTCCTATAGCATGAGATGTGAAATCTCAATGCTTATACCAAACCTGAGACCCTTCCTATAGCATGAGATGTGATACCCAACTCCTTCCCATTCCAATCCTGAGACCCTTCCTATAGCATGAGATGTGATATCTCAATGCCTCTAATACCGAACCTGAGATCCTTCCTCTAACATGAAATGTGATATCCAACTCCTTCCCTTTCCAAACCTGAGAGCCTATCTATAGCATGAGATGTGATATCCAAGTCCTTCCCATTCCAATCCTTAGACCCTTCCTACAGCATGCAATATGATATCTCAATGATTCTAATAACAAACCTGAGACCCGTCCTATAACATGAGATGGGATATCCAACTCCTTCCCATTCCAATCCTGAGACACTTCCGATAGCAGAGATGTGATATCTCAATGCTTATACCAAACCTGAGACCCTTCCTATAACATGAGATGTGATATCCAACTCCTTCCCATTCCAAACCTGAGACCCTTCCTTTAGCATGAGATGTGAAATCCAGCTCCTTCCCATTCCAATCCTGAGACACTTTGAATAGCATGAGATGTGATATCTCAATGCTTCTAATATCAAAACTGAGACCCTCCCTATACCATGATATGTGATATCTAAGTCCTTCCCATTCCAATCCTGAGACCCTTCCTATAGCATGAGATGTGATATCTCAATGCTTCTACCAAACCTGAGACCCTTCCTTTAGCATGAGATGTGATATCCAACTCCTTCCCATTCCAATCCTGAGACCCTTCCTATAGCATGAGATGTGATATCTCAATACTTCTAATACCAAACCTGAGATCCTTCCGATAACATGAGATGTGATATCCAAATCCTTCCCCTTCCAATCCTGAGACCCTTCTGATAGCATGAGATGTGATATCTCAATGCTTCTAATACCAAACCTGAGATCCTTCCGATAGCTTGAGATGTGATATCTCAATGCTTCTAATACCAAACCTGAGATCCTTCCTATAACATGAGATGTTATATCCAAATCCTTCCCCTTCCAAACCTGAGACCCTCCCTTTAGCATGAGATGTGATATCCAACTCCTTCCATTCCAATTCTGAGCCCCTTCCTATACCATGAGACTTGATATCCAACTCCTTCCCATTCCAATTCTTAGCCCCTTCCTATACCATGAGACTTGATATCTCAATGCTTCTAATACCAAACCTGAGACCCGTCCTATAACATGAGATGTGATATCCAAATCCTTCCCCTTCCAAACCTTAGACCCTTCCTTTATCATGAGATGTGATATCCAACTCCTTCCCATTCCAATCCTGAGACCCTTCCGATATCATGAGATGTGATATCTCAATGCTTCTAATATCAAACTTGAGACACTCCCTATAGCATGAGATGTGATATCCAAGTCCTTCCCATTCCAATCCTGAGACCCTTCCTATAGCTTGAGATGTGATATCCAACTCCTTCCCATTCCAATTCTGAGCCCCTTCCTATACCATGAGACTTGATATCTCAATGCTTCTAATACCAAACCTGAGACCCTTCCTATAACATGAGATGTGATATCCAAATCCTTCCCCTTCCAAACCTTAGACCCTTCCTTTATCATGAGATGTGATATCCAACTCCTTCCCATTCCGATCCTGAGACCCTTCCGATATCATGAGATGTGATATCTCAATGCTTCTAATATCAAACTTGAGACCCTCCCTATAGCATGAGATGTGATATCCAAGTCCTTCCCATTCCAATCCTGAGACCCTTCCTATAGCATGAGATGTGATATCTCAATGCTTCTAATACCAAACCTGAGACCCTTCCTATAACATGAGATTGGAATATCCAACTCCTTCCCATTCTAATCCTGAGACCCTTCCGATAGCAGAGATGTGATATCTCAATTCTTATACCAAACCTGAGATCCTTCCTATAACATGAGATGTGATATCCAACTCCTTCCCATTCCAATCCTGAGTCACTTCCTATAGCATGAGATGTGATATCTCACTGCTTATACCAAACCTGAGACCCTTCCTATAGCATGAGATGTGATATCCAGCTCCTTCCCATTCCAATCCTGAGACCCTTCCTATAGCAAGAGATGTGATATCTCAATGCTTCTAATATCAAACTTGAGAGCCTCCCTATAGCATGAGATGTGATATCCAAGTCCTTCCCATTCCAATCCTGAGACACTTCCTATAGCATGAGATGTGATATCTCAATGCTTCTAATACCAAACCTGAGACTCTTCCTATAACATGAGATGGGATATCCAACTCCTTCCCATTCCAATTCTGAGACCCTTCCGATAGCAGAGATGTGATATCTCAATGCTTATATCAAACCTGAGACCCTTCCTACGGCATGAGATGTCATATACAACTCCTTCCCATTCCAATCCTGAGACCCTTCCTATAGCATGAGATGTGATATCTCAATGCTTATACCAAACCTGAGACCCTTCCTATAGCATGAGATGTCATATACAACTCCTTCCCATTCCAATCCTGAGACCCTTCCTATAGCATGACATGTGATATCTCAATGCTTATACCAAACCTGAGACCCTTCCTATAGCATGAGATGTGATATCCAACTCCTTCCCATTCCAATCCTGAGACCCTTCCTATAGCATGAGATGTGATATCTCAATGCTTCTACCAAACCTGAGACCCTTCCTTTAGCATGAGATGTGATATCCAACTCCCTCCCATTCCAATCCTGAGACCCTTCCTATAGCATGAGTTGTGATATCTCAATACTTCTAATACCAAACCTGAGATCCTTCCGATAACATGAGATGTGATATCCAAATCCTTCCCCTTCCAATCCTGAGACCCTTCTGATAGCATGAGATGTGATATCTCAATGCTTCTAATACCAAACCTGAGATCCTTCCGATAGCATGAGATGTGATATCTCAATGCTTCTAATACCAAACCTGAGATCCTTCCTATAACATGAGATGTGATATCCAAATCCTTCCCCTTCCAAACCTGAGACCCTCCCTTTAGCATGAGATGTGATATCCAACTCCTTCCCATTCCAATTCTGAGCCCCTTCCTATACCATGAGACTTGATATCCAACTCCTTCCCATTCCAATTCTGAGCCCCTTCCTATACCATGAGACTTGATATCTCAATGCTTCTAATACCAAACCTGAGACCCGTCCTATAACATGAGAGGTGATATCCAAATCCTTCCCCTTCCAAACCTTAGACCCTTCCTTTATGATGAGATGTGATATCCAACTCCTTCCCATTCCAATCCTGAGACCCTTCCGATATCATGAGATGTGATATCTCAATGCTTCTAATATCAAACTTGAGACCCTCCCTATAGCATGAGATGTGATATCCAAGTCCTTCCCATTCCAATCCTGAGACCCTTCCTATAGCTTGAGATGTGACATCCAACTCCTTCCCATTCCAATTCTGATCCCCTTCCTATACCATGAGACTTGATATCTCAATGCTTCTAATACCAAACCTGAGACCCGTCCTATAACATGAGATGTGATATCCAAATCCTTCCCCTTCCAAACCTTAGACCCTTCCTTTATCATGAGATGTGATATCCAACTCCTTCCCATTCCAATCCTGAGACCCTTCCGATATCATGAGATGTAATATCTCAATGCTTCTAATATCAAACTTGAGACCCTCCCTATAGCATGAGATGTGATATCCAAGTCCTTCCCATTCCAATCCTGAGATCCTTCCTATAGCATGAGATGTGATATCTCAATGCTTCTAATACCAAACCTGAGACCCTTCCTATAACATGAGATTGGAATATCCAACTCCTTCAAATTCCAATCCTGAGACCCTTCCGATAGCAGAGATGTGATATCTCAATTCTTATACCAAACCTGAGATCCTTCCTATAACATGAGATGTGATATCCAACTCCTTCCCATTCCAATCCTGAAACACTTCCTATAGCATGAGATGTGATATCTCACTGCTTATACCAAACCTGAGACCCTTCCTATAGCATGAGATGTGATATCCAACTCCTTCCCATTCCAATCCTGAGACCCTTCCTATAGCATGAGATGTGATATCTCAATGCTTCTAATATCAAACTTGAAAGCCTCCCTATAGCATGAGATGTGATATCCAAGTCCTTCCCATTCCAATCCTGAGACACTTCCTATAGCATGAGATGTGATATCTCAATGCTTCTAATACCAAACCTGAGACTCTTCCTATAACATGAGATGGGATATCCAACTCCTTCCCATTCCAATCCTGAGACCCTTCCGATAGCAGAGATGTGATATCTCAATGCTTATACCAAACCTGAGACCCTTCCTACGGCATGAGATGTCATATACAACTCCTTCCCATTCCAATCCTGAGACCCTTCCTATAGCATGAGATGTGATATCTCAATGCTTATACCAAACCTGAGACCCTTCCTATAGCATGAGATGTGATATCCACCTCCTTCCAATTCCAATCCTGAGACCCTTCCTATAGCATGAGATGTGATATCTCAATGCTTATACCAAACCTGAGACCTTCCTACGGCATGAGATGTCATATACAAGTCCTTCCCATTCCAATCCTGAGACCCTTCCTATAGCATGAGATTTGATATCTCAATGCTTATACCAAACCTGAGACCCTTCCTATAACATGAGATGGGATATCCAACTCCTTCCCATTCCAATCCTGAGACACTTCCGATAGCAGAGATGTGATATCTCAATGCTTATACCAGACCTTAGACCCTTCCTATAACATGAGATCGGATATCCAACTCCTTCCCGTTCCAAACCTGAGACCCTTCCTTTAGCATGAGATGTGATATCCAGCTCCTTCCCATTCCAATCCTGAGACACTTCTGATAGCATGAGATGTGATATCTCAATGCTTCTAATATCAAAACGGAAACCCTCCCTATAGCATGATATGTGATATCTAAGTCCTTCCCATTCCAATCCTGAGACCCTTCCTATAGCATGAGATGTGATATCTCAATGCTTCTACCAAACCTGAGACCCTTCCTTTAGCATGAGATGTGATATCCAACTCCTTCCCATTCCAATCCTGAGACCCTTCCTATAGCATGAGATGTGATATCTCAATACTTCTAATACCAAACCTGAGATCCTTCCGATAACATGAGATGTGATATCCAAATCCTTCCCCTTCCAAACCTGAGACCCTCCCTTTAGCATGAGATGTGATATCCATCTCCTTCCCATTCCAATCCTGAGACCCTTCTGATAGCATGAGATGTGATATCTCAATGCTTCTAATACCAAACCTGAGATCCTTCCGATAGCATGAGATGTGATATCTCAATGCTTCTAATACCAAACCTGAGACCCTTCCTATAACATGAGATTGGAATATCCAACTCCTTCCCATTCCAATCCTGAGACCCTTCCGATAGCAGAGATGTGATATCTCAATTCTTATACCAAACCTGAGATCCTTCCTATAACATGAGATGTGATATCCAACTCCTTCCCATTCCAATCCTGAGACACTTCCTATAGCATGAGATGTGATATCTCACTGCTTATACCAAACCTGAGACCCTTCCTATAGCATGAGATGTGATATCTGTTAAGACGGATTTCTGAACTCTGTCCTGGTGGCGCAGAAGTTCAGAAGGCCAACCTAATTACTTGGAACAGGGTAACCTCTGGACAAGCCAGACCAATCAAGGTAGCAATCGCGGCGGTCAAGACTAGGTCTCAAGAGGGGTGAGGGTGACTGAAAGCCCGCAATGAGCACACAAAGCAAGAGCGCTTACAAACTACTCCAAACAGGTGTTATATCAAAAATATAAACACATTTATTTTAAGGCCTTTAAAACAACGACCGTAGCGAGAAAATCACAATAACACAGTATTAAGCCAACACATACCAAATCAACACAATATATATACAAATACACAGTCGTAAGCGTTTAAAGCACGAAATATGTAGTCCACCTGAAAGGGAAGGAAAACAGGCAGTGCGATAACGCTTTAGACTTAGTTCGCCTTCATAGGCACCTAACTAGATGGAAGTCTGAGCCCTGCGAAGAGTGGAGCCTTGTGCTCAAAGTACCTACACACGCTGGTGCCAACGGGCAAAAGGAGAAGCTCTTCGGAGGAAGTCAGGCAGTTCGGGTTAGTGCACAGCAGAAGAAGAACAGGGTCCGCAACTCAAGCGCAGCCTCCACAGCGGGCAGAAGCAGAGCGCGAGTACGGGCGAAAAGGGTGCTGTTTTACACAGCGGGGAAAAGCAATGGGTTACTGCAGGAGGGCGACCAGATCCTAGATATACTACTCACCGGTCCCCGAAGCAAGCAGTCCCAGGCTTCTCCACGTTAGTTTCAGCAGCTGGCAGGTTCAGAAGAGCAGGGAACGCTTTGTAGTCGTGTAGATCAAAAAGACGTCCCAATCGACGAAACCGGCACAGTTTGTTGCCGCAGCAGGACAACGGAGCGGCCGTGCGTATCTGAGTCAAAAGTACACTCCTCCCTTCAGACTTGGGAACGCCAAGGGCACGAAGTGTGGGAGAGTGACAAGGACTCGAGATACGGCACAACCTGGCGGCGGTTACAGAACAAGGCTCCCTTGTAAGCTGGTCAGTCAACTGGATGGCCCAGAGACGCTTCCGAAGGCTTACTTGGCAGGAGATGTTGTAGATGCCGGGAATAGCTGTTCCTGCTATTCCAAAGGTCGAAGCACCAGTACAGGCCTTCTGGTTCGATCAAAGGATGACAGTGGCTCTCAGGACGACAGCAGTGCAAAGGAGGATTCCTTCAGCGGGTCACCAGCGATTCCTCGGTCCAGCCTCTTGGTTGTAGGATACTTGGCTCCTGTATTCCTTCGTTCGTGAGAACTCAGGAGATCGACATGGTAGTGGTGTTTCCAGCCCCCTCTTATCCACGGTTCCCTTCGCGCCAAAAACGGAGGGGAACCAATGGGAGATCCGCTCATCAAAACACATACCATACGTGGACCAATCACGGACCACGGTGGTCCCAGGCATTCACACCACCCTAGACTCTCTGGCACCCAGGATGTGTATTGGGACCAGACATCCCAGCCCACACCCTGGAGGCACACAACCGACATGTAGAAGCCCGCGAAAGCAACCACGTTTCGCGGGAAAGTACATGCCCAAATAAGGAAGGCCCCGGGTCGCTCGACCTGGGGAAGGTGAAGGGAGCAAGACGGACAGTGGACAGGACAAAGGAGCCTCATGGTCTGGCCATTTTGGGGAGCCAGGCCACCATTTTGGGTTCAGTGCAAAAACGTGCTCAGAACGGCAAAAGGAGCTCAAAATATACAATACGATCGCTGCCACCATTCCAGTCCCTGAATGACTTGCACCGATCAAATACCATCCTAAAAGAGTATCTAGGGCCTGTAGAAGGCTAGAGATCCAAGAGAGCTGTAACTTAACTTACTGTGCTCTCTTGTGTCGTGTTGCACTAAAGCTGCGACACGATAGAAGAAACTACGGGAAACAACGTTCCCCGGTACTGACTGTCTTAAGGGAATGTCAGTTTCCCCGTAAGAAAGGAGCGAAAGCCCAGAGAAGTGCGGCAGAAGGCTGTACTTCTCTGGCAAAGTCAAGAACAAGGTAAAAAACAATAGCAAAAAGTTTAGGGGTTGCCACATGGAAGGAAATTTCCCTACAATTATGAAATCTTTCCTAACACTCGCCCCTCCCAGACTATGGACAGGGGGAACTAATCCACCCCTGGATGAGTCTCATGTTCAGGTCGGTTAAACATTCTGGACAACCCATCAGCATTGCTATGTTGGACACCTGGCCTATGCTCAATAGTGAAGTCGAAGCCTTGTAGACTTATGGACCACCTAAGCAACTTTGGATTCTCCCCCTTCATGTTCATTAGCCACTTTAACGGCTTATGGTCAGTTTGCACAGTGAAGTGGGTCCCATAGAGGTAGGGCCTCAGCTTCCTTAGGGCCCACACAACAGAGAAACATTCTTTCTCTACCGTGGACCATCTGAGCTCTCTGTCCTTAAGCTGGCGACTAATAAAACCGATAGGGTGTTCCTTACCCTTCTCATCTACTTGTGATAGTACAGCTCCTATCCCAGTGTCAGAGGCGTCCGTCTGCACGATAAAAGTTCTTTGATAATCAGGAGCCCTGAGGACAGGGGCCTGGCACAAGGAGTCTTTTAAGCCATTGAAGGCCTTCTCACACTCGTCGGTCCAAGTTACCTTCTTGGGTTTCTTCGGAGTTGTGAGAGCAGTCAGAGGAGCAGCTATGGTGCCATAGTCTGCCATAAAATTGCGATAATACCCCGTGAGTCCTAAGAAGGCTCTCACTTGGGTTTGCGTAGTGGGGGTAGGCCAGTCTTGTACGGCTTGTACTTTACTGGGTAGAGGCTGTATCCTCCCTCCACCTACTTCATGTCCAAGGTAAACCACTGAGCCTTGTCCAATCTGGCATTTACTAGCCTTTATGGTCAAGTGGGCTTTCTGAAGAGCCTGGAGCACAATCCCGAGGTGTTTCACATGGTCTTCCCAGGTGGCACTGAAAACTGCTATATCGTCCAGATATGCGAGACAGAATTCGTCCAACCCATTCAACACATGATTCACAAGCCTCTGGAAAGTGGCAGGTGCATTCTTCAACCCGAACGGCATTACTCGGAATTGGTAAAGGCCGTCTGGAGTAGAAAATGCTGTCTTCTCCTTAGCATGTTCTGCTAACGCTATTTGCCAATAGCCAGCAGTAAGGTCAAACGTGCTGAGGTACTTGGAGGCACCCAAAGTATCCACCAGCTCATCTGTTCGAGGCAAGGGGTGTGCATCTGTCTTGGTGACAGCATTCAGAGCCCTGTAATCCACGCAGAACCTCAATTCAGAAGTGCCTGCCTTTGGAACCAAAACCACAGGGCTGGACCAAGGACTACTAGAGGGTTCAATCACCCCAAGGTCTAACATCTTGTTGACCTCGGTCTTAATATAAGACCGTACTTTATCCGACATCCTGTATCCCCTACTTTTGGTAGGTACACTGTCTCCTGTGTCAATGTTATGTTTGCACCAAGGTGTCAAACCAGGGGACTGTGAAAACAGGGGGGAAAACTGCCGAAGCAAACTTTTCACCTCCGCCTGCTGATCAGAAGTCAGGTGAGGGGCCACTCGGACACCCTCACTGGAGCTATCTGAAAGACCGCCGTGGAACAGGTCGGGGAGAGGTTCTGACTCCTCTTCCTCCACGTCTGAAGCCAGTAGCAGTGCTGCGATTTCGACTCTTGGGACGAAAGCCTTCAGCCTATTCACGTGGAACACTTTTGGAGCCTGTCCAGGCCTTCCAAGGTCCACTAAATAGTTCACCTCACCCAGGGGCTCCACCACTGTGTAAGGACCTGACCATTTGTCCTGTAAAGCACGAGGCCTTATAGGATTCATGATCAGGACTTGCTGACCAGGTGTGAAGTTGATGAGGGAAGCTTTCTGGTCGTACCAATGTTTCACCAGCGCTTGCCCTGCCTTCAATTTCTCACTAGCCAAGCCCATCAGAAGTACCATCCGTTTTCTGAGCCCTAGCACATAATCAACTACGTTGGTAGTAACAGGGGGAGTGGGCATCTCCCATCCCTCTTTGACAATGGCTAAGGGTCCCCGTACGGGATGACCGAACAGAAGTTCGAAGGGGCTGAAGCCAACACCCTCCTGTGGTACCTCTCGGTAGGCAAACAGTAAACATGGTAAAAGAAGATCCCATTTTCTTCTCTGGGGCTCCTCCAGAGCCCCAATCATGCTCTTTAACGTCCTGTTGAAACGTTCCACCAGACCATTGGTCTGGGGGTGGTATGCAGAAGAGAACTTGTAGGTTACCCCACATTCTTTCCACATAGCCTGCATATACTTCGACATAAAGGTGCTGCCACGATCTGACACAACTTCTTTAGGGAAGCCAACCCTAGTAAATATGCCGAGTAAAGCTTTTGCAACTGACTTGGCAGTTACAGTTTTTAATGGGATGGCCTCAGGATACCTGGTTGCATGGTCGACCAGCACCAGGATAAACCTATTGCCCGAGGATGTTTGCGGGTCAAGGGGACCGACGATGTCGATCCCTACCCTTTCAAATGGTACCCCCACAACTGGGAGCGGTACCAACGGAGCTTGGATTGTCGCGCCAACCTTCCCAGACAACTGGCAGGAGGCGCAACTCCTGCGGTGACTTTCTACTTGCACCCCCATCTTGGGCCAGTAGAAGTGCATGGATAACCTTTGCTTGGTCCTCTTCATACCAAGGTGACCAGCAAGGGGAACTTCATGCGCCAACTGCAGGAGGAAGGGCCTAACAGCAAGGGGAACCACCAACCTCCTATGGTCTCCTTCTGTAGACTCTGTGGGCTCACTATACAGGAGTCCACCTTCCCAATAAATCCTATGCGTCCCATGAGGTTCACCCTCAAGCTGGGAGCAGGCCTGTCTCCTTAGGCCTTCCAGAGATGGGCACTCACGTTGGCCTTTACTGAATTCGTCCCTATCAGGACCTCCTTCAACTAACAAGTCGTTTAGTTCAGGATGATCGTTGGGGTCGAAAACTTCAGGCATCGCCACTTCCTCGTCAGGCTCGGGCGATCGACCAACTTCCTCCACCGCAGTGGTAGGCGAGCTCGGGGGAATATTTTCTTTCCCTCGTCGTGACTTGTTGACTCCTTTCGCCTTGGGTTTCCCCTTCGGCTGGGGCGGCGTATTGGACTTGGCCAATGCTGCCCGTGCTTGAGACCGTGTGTAGGGTCGTTCGGCAGTGTCTCCTACGAGCCCTAAAGCTCTGAGATCATTACCTAGTAAGACCTTTCCCGGGACGTTTCTCTGAATGCTCACTGGAATCCTGACTGCTGTACCATTTAAAGTAAGATTAACAGGGATCACGGGAAACATGCGGAGGGGGCCGTCAGCCAACTTAGTGGGCATCAGAGTAGCTCTGGCAACTTCCTCTGAGTCTACCAAGGTAGAATCCACTACAGTGCGACTGCACCCACTATCCCTAAGAGCTGGAGTATCTACTCCATTGATCAGCACACTGTCTTTAAAGTAGTGCTTGGTATTATCCGGAATCCTAGCATACGCCTCTGCGACTTTAGGCTCCCAGGAACCCAGGGACATTAAAACTACCTCAGCCTCTATTCCGCTGGGAAATGAGTCTGAGGAGAAGGATGCTCCTGTAATCTCTTCTTCCTCGTAGGAGGAGAAGGGCAGATTAGCGGAGTGGACCCCCAAAGGTCTAACCTTACAACGGGGATCCCCCTTCACATGGTCAGTTGCTCCACAAGCAAAACAAGATCCAATGGGTCTGTTTACATAGGGAGGCTTATTGTAACCAGAGTTCTGTTTCGGAGGCGGACCTCCACTACCCTGTGAGTTCTCTTGTGTCTTACCCTTGTTTTTCTTTTTGTGGCCCTTTTGGGAAGAAGATTTAGCAGATTCTCCACCCTCCATATCTTTGGACTTTTTCCCTTCCTCCTGCTTACCAGGATGAGTTTTGTCCTTATGGGACACTCGATGTGACACCCATAAGTCGGCGGCCATGGCCAGCTTCTTAGGATCTATCTCCTTCGAATCGGCCAAGTGCTGCTTAAGCTCCGGGGAAGAAGAAGCAAAAATGTGTTCCAGCATGACAAGATTTATCATGCCGGAGAAGGTAAAAACCTTATAGCCTTCGACCCAGCCAGTTAAGTTTTTCAAAGATTCAGTGACATAAGATACCCAAGTACCACCTTCCTTTTTCTTATACTCTCGAAAACGCTTTAAATATTGGGCCGGAGTCTTCCCAAACTTTAAAATGAGAGTCTGCTTCAACATTGCGAAATCAGCTCGCTCAGCCTTCGACATCTCCATAATGGCACTACAGCCAGAATGGGGCAGTCTACTGAGCAACCACGCAAACTTGTCAGCATTGTCAACTTTCTGAACTTCGCATGCATACTCAAACGCATTCAGCCAGTCCATAATGTCATTCCGTTCCTCATACACACTGAGCAGATCTTTTGGAAACCTTGGATGAGAGGAGGCCCCAGACCCATGTCCAGGACCCGTGGACCCATTTGCAACCTGAAGCTTGGCCAGTTCCAACTGGTGATCCCTGTCTTTTTGTTTTTCTGCCTGTTCGATTTTCAGTTTGGCTATGCTGAATTCAAGCTCCTGCTGCCTAAACCGCAGCTCTTGCTTCTTGAATTCAAGCCTAGCCTCCCCGTCAGCACTGGCAGAGGAAACATTAGACATCTCGTCCTCCCTGTCCTCGTGGTCGCGGTGGAACAGTGCGGCGACAGAACCGTCGGTTCTGCCAGTGAGAGCAGCCCCACCACCTTCCGCACTGTCCTCAGAAGTAATAGCGTCAAGCTGTGCTTCTTGCCATGCCACGATTCTTTGGATCATTTCCAATTTTGTGCCTTGAGAGGAAACACCTCTCTCCGCACACATCTTTTTCAGCGTTTCTGATTTGGAAGCATTTAAAGTTAACAACGTACTTGTTTCCATACTGTGTGATAGGACTATGGCCTTTTTAAAGTTATACTATAACAATTCACTACGTGTACTGTTTGGAATAACCAGAAATGCCCTAGCCCGTGCGCAACACTGGATACCTTCAGTCGTATCCCACCGCTGTACACCAATTTGTTAAGACGGATTTCTGAACTCTGTCCTGGTGGCGCAGAAGTTCAGAAGGCCAACCTAATTACTTGGAACAGGGTAACCTCTGGACAAGCCAGACCAATCAAGGTAGCGATCGCGGCGGTCAAGACTAGGTCTCAAGAGGGGTGAGGGTGACTGAAAGCCCGCAATGAGCACACAAAGCAAGAGCGCTTACAAACTACTCCATACAGGTGTTATATCAAAAATATAAACACATTTATTTTAAGGCCTTTAAAACAACGACCGTAGCGAGAAAATCACAATAACACAGTATTAAGCCAACATATACCAAATCAACACAATATATATACAAATACACAGTCGTAAGCGTTTAAAGCACGAAATATGTAGTCCACCTGAAAGGGAAGGAAAACAGGCAGTGCGATAACGCTTTAGACTTAGTTCGCCTTCATAGGCACCTAACTAGATGGAAGTCCGAGCCCTGCGAAGAGTGGAGCCTTGCGCTCAAAGTACCTGCACACGCTGGTGCCAACGGGCAAAAGGAGAAGCTCTTCGGAGGAAGTCAGGCAGTTCGGGTTAGTGCACAGCAGAAGAAGAACAGGGTCCGCAACTCAAGCGCAGCCTCCACAGCGGGCAGAAGCAGAGCGCGAGTACGGGCGAAAAAGGTGCTGTTTTACACAGCGGGGAAAAGCAATGGGTTACTGCAGGAGGGCGACCAGATCCTAGATATACTACTCACCGGTCCCCGAAGCAAGCAGTCCCAGGCTTCTCCACGTTAGTTTCAGCAGCTGGCAGGTTCAGAAGAGCAGGGAACGCTTTGTAGTCGTGTAGATCAAAAAGACGTCCCAATCGACGAAACCGGCACAGTTTGTTGCCGCAGCAGGACAACGGAGCGGCCGTGCGTATCTGAGTCAAAAGTACACTCCTCCCTTCAGACTTGGGAACGCCAAGGGCACGAAGTGTGGGAGAGTGACAAGGACTCGAGATACGGCACAACCTGGCGGCGGTTACAGAACAAGGCTCCCTTGTAAGCTGGTCAGTCAACTGGATGGCCCAGAGACGCTTCCGAAGGCTTACTTGGCAGGAGATGTTGTAGATGCCGGGAATAGCTGTTCCTGCTATTCCAAAGGTCGAAGCACCAGTACAGGCCTTCTGGTTCGATCAAAGGAGGACAGTGGCTCTCAGGACGACAGCAGTGCAAAGGAGGATTCCTTCAGCGGGTCACCAGCGATTCCTCGGTCCAGCCTCTTGGTTGCAGGATACTTGGCTCCTGTATTCCTTCGTTCGTGAGAACTCAGGAGATCGACATGGTAGTGGTGTTTCCAGCCCCCTCTTATCCACGGTTCCCTTCGCGCCAAAAACGGAGGGGAACCAATGGGAGATCCGCTCATCAAAACACATACTATACGTGGACCAATCACGGACCACGGTGGTCCCAGGCATTCACACCACCCTAGACTCTCTGGCACCCAGGATGTGTATTGGGACCAGACATCCCAGCCCACACCCTGGAGGCACACAACCGACATGTAGAAGCCCGCGAAAGCAACCACGTTTCGCGGGAAAGTACATGCCCAAATAAGGAAGGCCCCGGGTCGCTCGACCTGGGGAAGGTGAAGGGAGCAAGACGGACAGTGGACAGGACAAAGGAGCCTCGTGGTCTGGCCATTTTGGGGAGCCAGGCCACCATTTTGGGTTCAGTGCAAAAACGTGCTCAGAACGGCAAAAGGAGCTCAAAATATACAATACGATCGCTGCCACCATTCCAGTCCCTGAATGACTTGCACCGATCAAATACCATCCTAAAAGAGTATCTAGGGCCTGTAGAAGGCTAGAGACCCAAGAGAGCTGTAACTTAACTTACTGTGCTCTCTTGTGTCGTGTTGCACTAAAGCTGCGACACGATAGAAGAAACTACGGGAAACAACGTTCCCCGGTACTGACTGTCTTAAGGGCATGTCAGTTTCCCCGTAAGAAAGGAGCGAAAGCCCAGAGAAGTGCGGCAGAAGGCTGTACTTCTCTGGCAAAGTCAAGAACAAGGTAAAAAACAATAGCAAAAAGTTTAGGGGTTGCCACATGGAAGGAAATTTCCCTACAATTATGAAATCTTTCCTAACAATATCCAACTCCTTCCCATTCCAATCCTGAGACCCTTCCTATAGCATGAGATGTGATATCTCAATGCTTCTAATATCAAACTTGAGAGCCTCCCTATAGCATGAGATGTGATATCCAAGTCCTTCCCATTCCAATCCTGAGACACTTCCTATAGCATGAGATGTGATATCTCAATGCTTCTAATACCAAACATGAGACTCTTCCTATAACATGAGATGGGATATCCAACTCCTTCCCATTCCAATCCTGAGACCCTTCCGATAGCAGAGATGTGATATCTCAATGCTTATACCAAACCTGAGACCCTTCCTACGGCATGAGATGTCATATACAACTCCTTCCCATTCCAATCCTGAGACCCTTCCTATAGCATGAGATGTGATATCTCAATGCTTATACCAAACCTGAGACCCTTCCTATAGCATGAGATGTGATATCCAACTCCTTCCCATTCCAATCCTGAGACCCTTCCTATAGCATGAGATGTGATATCTCAATGCTTATACCAAACCTGAGACCCTTCCTACGGCATGAGATGTCATATACAACTCCTTCCCATTCCAATCCTGAGACCCTTCCTATAGCATGAGATGTGATATCTCAATGCTTATACCAAACCTGAGACCCTTCCTATAGCATGAGATGTGATATCCAACTCCTTCCCATTCCAATCCTGAGACCCTTCCTATAGCATGAGATGTGATATCTCAATGCTTATACCAAACCTGAGACCCTTCCTATAACATGAGATGGGATATCCAACTCCTTCCCATTCCAATCCTGAGACACTTCCGATAGCAGAGATGTGATATCTCAATGCTTATACCAGACCTTAGACCCTTCCTATAACATGAGATCGGATATCCAACTCCTTCCCGTTCCAAACCTGAGACCCTTCCTTTAGCATGAGATGTGATATCCAGCTCCTTCCCATTCCAATCCTGAGACACTTCCAATAGCATGAGATGTGATATCTCAATGCTTCTAATATCAAAACGGAAACCCTCCCTATAGCATGATATGTGATATCTAAGTCCTTCCCATTCCAATCCTGAGACCCTTCCTATAGCATGAGATGTGATATCTCAATGCTTCTAATACCAAACCTGAGATCCTTCCGATAGCATGAGATTGGATATCCAACTCCTTCCCATTCCAATCCTGAGACACTTCCGATAGCAGAGATGTGATATCTCAATGCTTATACCAGACCTTAGACCCTTCCTATAACATGAGATCGGATATCCAACTCCTTCCCGTTCCAAACCTGAGACCCTTCCTTTAGCATGACATGTGATATCCAGCTCCTTCCCATTCCAATCCTGAGACACTTCCTATAGCATGAGATGTGATATCTCAATGCTTCTACCAAACCTGAGACCCTTCCTTTAGCATGAGATGTGATATCCAACTCCTTCCCATTCCAATCCTGAGACCCTTCATATAGCATGAGATGTGATATCTCAATACTTCTAATACCAAACCTGAGATCCTTCCGATAACATGAGATGTGATATCCAAATCCTTCCCCTTCCAAACCTGAGACCCTCCCTTTAGCATGAGATGTGATATCCATCTCCTTCCCATTCCAATCCTGAGACCCTTCTGATAGCATGAGATGTGATATCTCAATGCTTCTAATACCAAACCTGAGATCCTTCCGATAGCATGAGATGTGATATCTCAATGCTTCTAATACCAAACCTGAGATCCTTCCTATAACATGAGATGTGATATCCAAATCCTTCCCCTTCCAATTCTGAGACCCTCCCTTTAACATGAGATGTGATATCCAACTCCTTCCCATTCCAACCTGAGACCCTTCCTACAGCATGAGATGTGATATCTCAATGCCTCTAATACCAAACCTGAGATCCTTCCTCTAACATGAAATGTGATATCCAACTACTTCCCTTTCCAAACCTGAGAGCCTATCTATAGCATGAGATGTGATATCCAAGTCCTTCCCATTCCAATCCTTAGACCCTTCCTACAGCATGCAATATGATATCTCAATGATTCTAATAACAAACCTGAGACCCGTCCTATAACATGAGATGGGATATCCAACTCCTTCCATTTCCAATCCTGAGACACTTCCGATAGCAGAGATGTGATATCTCAATGCTTATACCAAACCTGAGACCCTTCCTATAACATGAGATGTGATATCCAACTCCTTCCCGTTCCAAACCTGAGACTCTTCCTTTAGCATGAGATGTGATATCTAGCTCCTTCCCATTCCAATCCTGAGACACTTCCGATAGCATGAGATGTGATATCTCAATGCTTCTAATATCAAAACTGAGACCCTCCCTATATCATGATATGTGATATCTAAGTCCTTCCCATTCCAATCCTGAGACCCTTCCTATAGCATGAGATGTGATATCTCAATGCTTCTACCAAACCTGAGACCCTTCCTTTAGCATGAGATGTGATATCCAACTCCTTCCCATTCCAATCCTGAGACCCTTCCTATAGAATGAGATGTGATATCTCAATACTTCTAATACCAAACCTGAGATCCTTCCTATAGCATGAGATGTGATATCGCAATGCTTCTAATACCAAACCTGAGACCCTTCCTACAGCATGCGATGTGATATCTCACTGCTTATACCAAACCTGAGACCCTTCCTATAGCATGAGATGTGATATCCAACTCCTTCCCATTCCAATCCTGAGACCCTTCCTATAGCATGAGATGTGATATCTCAATGCTTCTAATATCAAACTTGAGAGCCTCCCTATAGCATGAGATGTGATAGCCAAGTCCTTCCCATTCCAATCCTGAGACACTTCCTATAGCATGAGATGTGATATCTCAATGCTTCTAATACCAAACCTGAGACTCTTCCTATAACATGAGATGGGATATCCAACTCCTTCCCATTCCAATCCTGAGACCCTTCCGATAGCAGAGATGTGATATCTCAATGCTTATACCAAACCTGAGACCCTTCCTACGGCATGAGATGTCATATACAACTCCTTCCCATTCCAATCCTGAGACCCTTCCTATAGCATGAGATGTGATATCTCAATGCTTATACCAAACCTGAGACCCTTCCTATAGCATGAGATGTGATATCCAACTCCTTCCCATTCCAATCCTGAGACCCTTCCTATAGCATGAGATGTGATATCTCAATGCTTATACCAAACCTTAGACCCTTCCTACGGCATGAGATGTCATATACAACTCCTTCCCATTCCAATCCTGAGACCCTTCCTATAGCATGAGATGTGATATCTCAATGCTTATACCAAACCTGAGACCCTTCCTATAGCATGAGATGTGATATCCAACTCCTTCCCATTCCAATCCTGAGACCCTTCCTATAGCATGAGATGTGATATCTCAATGCTTATACCAAACCTGAGACCCTTCCTATAACATGAGATGGGATATCCAACTCCTTCCCATTCCAATCCTGAGACACTTCCGATAGCAGAGATGTGATATCTCAATGCTTATACCAGACCTTAGACCCTTCCTATAACATGAGATCGGATATCCAACTCCTTCCCGTTCCAAACCTGAGACCCTTCCTTTAGCATGAGATGTGATATCCAGCTCCTTCCCATTCCAATCCTGAGACACTTCCGATAGCATGAGATGTGATATCTCAATGCTTCTAATACCAAAACGGAAACCCTCCATATAGCATGATATGTGATATCTAAGTCCTTCCCATTCCAATCCTGAGACCCTTCCTATAGCATGAGATGTGATATCTCAATGCTTCTACCAAACCTGAGACCCTTCCTTTAGCATGAGATGTGATATCCAACTCCTTCCCATTCCAATCCTGAGACCCTTCCTATAGCATGAGATGTGATATCTCAATACTTCTAATACCAAACCTGAGATCCTTCCGATAACATGAGATGTGATATCCAAATCCTTCCCCTTCCGAACCTGAGACCCTCCCTTTAGCATGCGATGTGATATCCAACTCTTTCCCATTCCAATCCTGAGACCCTTCTGATAGCATGAGATGTGATATCTCAATGCTTCTAATACCAAACCTGAGATCCTTCCGATAGCATGAGATGTGATATCTCAATGCTTCTAATACCAAACCTGAGATCCTTCCTATAACATGAGATGTGATATCCAAATCCTTCCCCTTCCAATTCTGAGACCCTCCCTTTAACATGAGATGTGATATGCAACTCCTTCCCATTCCAACCTGAGACCCTTCCTATAGCATGAGATGTGATATCTCAATGCTTATACCAAACCTGAGACCCTTCCTATAACATGAGATGGGATATCCAACTCCTTCCCATTCCAATCCTGAGACACTTCCGATAGCAGAGATGTGATATCTCAATGCTTATACCAGACCTTAGACCCTTCCTATAACATGAGATCGGATATCCAACTCCTTCCCGTTCCAAACCTGAGACCCTTCCTTTAGCATGAGATGTGATATCCAGCTCCTTCCCATTCCAATCCTGAGACACTTCCGATAGTATGAGATGTGATATCTCAATGCTTCTAATATCAAAACGGAAACCCTCCCTATAGCATGATATGTGATATCTAAGTCCTTCCCATTCCAATCCTGAGACCCTTCCTATAGCATGAGATGTGATATCTCAATGCTTCTAATACCAAACCTGAGATCCTTCCGATAGCATGAGATCGGATATCCAACTCCTTCCCATTCCAATCCTGAGACACTTCCGATAGCAGAGATGTGATATCTCAATGCTTATACCAGACCTTAGACCCTTCCTATAACATGAGATCGGATATCCAACTCATTCCCGTTCCAAACCTGAGACCCTTCCTTTAGCAAGAGATGTGATATCCAGCTCCTTCCCATTCCAATCCTGAGACACTTCCTATAGCATGAGATGTGATATCTCAATGCTTCTACCAAACCTGAGACCCTTCCTTTAGCATGAGATGTGATATCCAACTCCTTCCCATTCCAATCCTGAGACCCTTCCTATAGCATGAGATGTGATATCTCAATACTTCTAATACCAAACCTGAGATCCTTCCGATAACATGAGATGTGATATCCAAATCCTTCCCCTTCCAAACCTGAGACCCTCCCTTTAGCATGAGATGTGATATCCATCTCCTTCCCATTCCAATCCTGAGACCCTTCTGATAGCATGAGATGTGATATCTCAATGCTTCTAATACCAAACCTGAGATCCTTCCGATAGCATGAGATGTGATATCTCAATGCTTCTAATACCAAACCTGAGATCCTTCCTATAACATGAGATGTGATATCCAAATCCTTCCCCTTCCAATTCTGAGACCCTCCCTTTAACATGAGATGTGATATCCAACTCCTTCCCATTCCAACCTGAGACCCTTCCTATAGCATGAGATGTGATATCTCAATGCCTCTAATACCAAACCTGAGATCCTTCCTCTAACATGAAATGTGATATCCAACTCCTTCCCTTTCCAAACCTGAGAGCCTATCTATAGCATGAGATGTGATATCCAAGTCCTTCCCATTCCAATCCTGAGACACTTCCGATAGCATGAGATGTGATATCTCAATGCTTCTAATATCAAAACGGAAACCCTCCCTATAGCATGATATGTGATATCTAAGTCCTTCCCATTCCAATCCTGAGACCCTTCCTATAGCATGAGATGTGATATCTCAATGCTTCTAATACCAAACCTGAGATCCTTCCGATAGCATGAGATCGGATATCCAACTCCTTCCCATTCCAATCCTGAGACACTTCCGATAGCAGAGATGTGATATCTCAATGGTTATACCAGACCTTAGACCCTTCCTATAACATGAGATCGGATATCCAACTCCTTCCCGTTCCAAACCTGAGACCCTTCCTTTAGCATGAGATGTGATATCCAGCTCCTTCCCATTCCAATCCTGAGACACTTCCTATAGCATGAGATGTGATATCTCAATGCTTCTACCAAACCTGAGACCCTTCCTTTAGCATGAGATGTGATATCCAGCTCCTTCCCATTCCAATCCTGAGACCCTTCCTATAGCATGAGATGTGATATCTCAATACTTCTAATACCAAACCTGAGATCCTTCCGATAACATGAGATGTGATATCCAAATCCTTCCCCTTCCAAACCTGAGACCCTCCCTTTAGCATGAGATGTGATATCCATCTCCTTCCCATTCCAATCCTGAGACCCTTCTGATAGCATGAGATGTGATATCTCAATGCTTCTAATACCAAACCTGAGATCCTTCCGATAGCATGAGATGTGATATCTCAATGCTTCTAATACCAAACCTGAGACCCTTCCTATAACGAGATGGGATATCCAACTCCTTCCCATTCCAATCCTGAGACCCTTCCGATAGCAGAGATGTGATATCTCAATGCTTATACCAAACCTGAGACCCTTCCTATAGCATGAGATGTGCTATCCAACTCCTTCCCATTCCAATCCTGAGACCCTCCCTTTAGCATGAGATGTGATATCCAACTCCTTCCCATTCCAATCCTGATACCCTTCTGATAGCATGAGATGTGATATCTCAATGCCTCTAATACCAAACCTGAGATCCTACCTCTAACATAAAAAGTGATATCCAACTCCTTCCCTTTCCAAACCTGAGAGCCTTCCTACAGCATGAGATGTGATATCCAAGTCCTTCCCATTCCAATCCTGAGACCCTTCCTATAACATGAGATGTGACATCCAACTCTTTCCCATTCCAACCTGAGACCCTTCCTATAGCATGAGATGGGATATCCAACTCCTTCCAAATCCAATCCTGATACCCTTCCGATAGCATGAGATGTGATATCCCAATGCTTCTACAAAACCTGAGACCCATACCATGGCATGATGTGATATCAAACTCCCGTCCTATACCATGAGACTTGATATCTCAATGCTTCTAATACCAAACCTGAGACTGGTCCAATAACATGAGATGTGATATCCAAATCCTTCCCCTTCCAAACCTGAGACCCTTCCTTTAGCATGAGATGTGATATCCAAATCCTTCCCATTCCAATCCTGATACCCTTCTGATAGCATGAGATGTGATATCTCAATGCCTCTAATACCAAACCTGAGATCCTACCTCTAACATGAAAAGTGATATCCAACTCCTTCCCTTTCCAAACCTGAGAGCCTTCCTACAGCATGAGATGTGATATCCAAGTCCTTCCCATTCCAATCCTGAGACCCTTCCTATAACATGAGATGTGACATCCAACTCTTTCCCATTCCAACCTGAGACCCTTCCTATAGCATAAGATGGGATATCCAACTTCTTCCAAATCCAATCCTGATACCCTTCCGATAGCATGAGATGTGATATCCCAATGCTTCTACAAAACCTGAGACCCATACCGTGGCATGATGTGATATCAAACTCCCGTCCTATACCATGAGACTTGATATCTCAATGCTTCTAATACCAAACCTGAGACCGGTCCAATAACATGAGATGTGATATCCAAATCCTTCCCCTTCCAAACCTGAGACCCTTCCTTTAGCATGAGATGTGATATCCAAATCCTTCCCATTCCAATCCTTAAACCCTTCCTATAGCATGAGATGTGATATCTCAATGTTTCTAATAAAAAACCTGAGACCCTTCCTATAGCAAGAGATTTGATATCCAAATCCTTCCCATTCCAACCTGAGACCCTTCCTATAGCATGAGAAGGGATATCCAACTCCTTCCCATTCCAATCCTGAGACGCTTCCTATACCATGAGATGTGATATCTCAATGCTTCTAATAAAAAACCTGAGACCCTTCCTATAGCAAGAGATGTGATATCCAAATCCTTCCCATTCCAATCCTGAGATCCTTCCTATAACATCAGATGTGATATCCAATTCCTTCCTGTTAGGAAAGATTTCGTTATTGTAGGGAATTTTCCTTCCATGTGGCAACCCCTAAACTTTTTGCTATTGTTTTTAACCTTGTTCTTGACTTTGCCAGGGAAGTACAGCCTTCTGCCGCACTTCCCTGGGCTTTCGCTCCTTTCTTACGGGGAAACTGACATGCCCTTATGACAGTCAGTACCGGGGAACGTTGTTTCCCGTAGTTTCTTCTATCGTGTCGCAGCTTTAGTGCAACACGACACAAGAGGGCACAGTAAGCTAAATTACAGCTCTCTTGGGTCTCTAGCCTTCTACAGGCCCTAGATACTCTTTTAGGATGGTATTTGATCGGTGCAAGTCATTCAGGGACTGGAATGGTGGCAGCGATCGTTTTGTATATTTTGAGCTCCTTTTGCCGTTCTGAGCACGTTTTTGCACTGAACCCAAAATGGTGGCCTGGCTCCCCAAAATGGCCAGACCACGAGGCTCCTTTGTCCTGTCCACTGTCCGTCTTGCTCCCTTCACCTTTCCCAGGTCCAGCGACCCGGGGCCTTCCTTATTTGAGCATGTACTTTCCCGCGAAACGTGGTTGCTTTCGCGGGCTTCTACATGCCGTTTGTGTGCCTCCAGGGTGTGGGCTGGGATGTCTGGTCCCAATACACATCCTGGGTGCCAGAGTCTAGGGTGGTGTGAATGCCTGGGACCACCGTGGTCCGTGATTGGTCCACGTATGGTATGTGTTTTGATGAGCGGATCTCCCATTGGTTCCTCTCCGTTTTGGCGCGAAGGGAACCGTGGATAAGAGGGGGCTGGAAACACCACTACCATGTCGATCTCCTGAGTTCTCACGAACGAAGGAATACAGGAGCCAAGTATCCTGCAACCAAGAGGCTGGACCGAGGAATCGCTGGTGACCCGCTGAAGGAATCCTCCTTTGCACTGCTGTCGTCCTGAGAGCCCCTGTCCTCCTTTGATCGAACCAGAAGGCCTGTACTGGTGCTTCGACCTTTGGAATAGCAGGAACAGCTATTCCCGGCATCTACATCATCTCCTGCCAAGTAAGCCTTCGGAAGCGTCTCTGGGCCATCCAGTTGACTGACCAGCTTACAAGGGAGCCTTGCTCTGTAACCGCCGCCAGGTTGTGCCGTATCTCGAGTCCTTGTCACTCTCCCACGCTTCGTGCCCTTGGCGTTCCCAGGTCTGAAGGGAGGAGGGTACTTTTGACTCAGATACGCACGGCCGCTCCGTTGTCCTGCTGCGGCAACAAACTGTGCCGGTTTCGTCGATTGGGACGTCTTTTTGATCTACACGACTAAAAAGCATTCCCTGCTCTTCTGAACCTGCCAGCTGCTGAAACTAACGCGGAGGAGCCTGGGACTGCTTGCTTCGGGGACCGGTGAGTAGTATATCTAGGATCTGGTCGCCCTCCTGCAGTAACCCATTGCTTTTCCCCGCTGTGTAAAACAGCACCCTTTTGGCCCGTACTCGCGCTCTGCTTCTGCCCGCTGTGGAGGCTGCGCTTGAGTTGCGGACCCTGTTCTTCTTCTGCTGTGCACTAATCCGAACTGCCTGACTTCCTCCGAAGAGCTTCCCCTTTTGCCCGTTGGCACCAGCGTGTGCAGGTACTTTGAGCACAAGGCTCCACTCTTCGCAGGGCTCGGACTTCCATCTAGTTAGGTGCCTATGAAGGCGAACTAAGTCTAAAGCATTATTGCACTGCCTGTTTTCCTTCCCTTTCAGGTGGACTACATATTTCGTGCTTTAAACGCTTGCGACTGTGTATTTGTATATATATTGTGTTGATTTGGTATGTGTTGGCTTAATACTGTGTTATTGTGATTTTCTCGCTACGGTCGTTGTTTTAAAGGCCTTAAAATAAATGTGTTTATATTTTTGATATAACACCTGTTTGGAGTAGTTTGTAAGCGCTCTTGCTTTGTGTGCTCACTGCGGGCTTTCAGTCACCCTCACCCCTCTTGAGACCTAGTCTTGACCGCCGCGATCGCTACCTTGATTGGTCTGGCTTGTCCAGAGGTTACCCTGTTCCAAGTAATTAGGCTGGCCTTCTGAACTTCTGCGCCACCAGGACAGAGTTCAGAAATCCGTCTTAACACTTCCCATTCCAAACCTGAGACCCTTCCTATTGGATGAGATGTGATATCCAACTCCTTCCCATTCCAATCCTGAGACCCTTCCTATAACATAAGATGTGATATCTCAATGCTTCTAATACCAAACCTGGGACCCGTCCTATAACATGAGATATGAACCTGAGACCCTTCCTATAACATGAGATGGGATATCCAACTCCTTCCCATTCCAATCCTGAGACCCTTCCGATAGCAGAGATGTGATATCTCAATGCTTATACCAAACCTGAGACCCTTCCTATGGCATGAGATGTAATATACAACTACTACCCATTCCAATCCGGAGACCCTTCCTATAGCATGAGATGTGATATCTCAATGCTTCTACCAAACCTGAGACCCTTCCTATAGCATGAGATGTGATATCCAACTCCTTCCCACTCCAAACCTGAGACCCTTCCTATGGCATGAGATGTGATATCACAATGCTTCTAATACCAGACCTGAGATCCTTCCTATAACATGAGATGTGATATCCAATTCCTTCCCATTCCAAACCTGAGACCCTTCCTGTAGCATGAGATGTGATATCCAACTCCTTCCCATTCCAATACTGAGACCCTTCCTATAGCATGAGATGTGATATCTCAATGCTTCTAATACCAAACCTGAGAACCTTCCTATAGCATGAGACGTGATATCCAACTCCTTCCCTTTCCAAACCTGAGACCCTTCCGATAGCAGAGATGTGATATCTCAATGCTTGTACCAAACCTGAGACCATTCCTATGGCATGAGAGGTCATATACTACTCCTTCCCATTCCAATCCTGAGACCCTTCCTATAGCATGAGATGTGATATCTCAATGCTTCTACCAAACCTGAGACCCTTCCTATAGCATGAGATGTGATATCTCAATGCTTCTAATACCAAACTTGATATCCTTCCTATAACACGAGATGTGATATCCAACTCCTTCACATTCCAATCCTGAGATCCTTCCTATACCATGAGATGTGATATTTCAATGTTTCTCATACCAAACCTGAGGCCCTTCCTATAGCAAGAGATGTGATGTACAAATCCTTCCCATTCCAAACCTGAGACCCTTCCTATAGCATCAGATGTGATATCCAACTACTTCCCAATCCAATCCTGAGACCCTTCCTATAGCATGAGATGTAATATCACAATGCTTGTAATACCAAACCTGAGACCCTTCCTATAGCATGTGTGATATCCAACTCCTTCCCATTCCAATCCTTAGACCCTTCCTATAGCATGAGATGTGATATCTCAATGCTTCTAATACCAAACCTGAGACCCTTCTTAAAGCATGAGATGGGATATCCAACTCCTTCTTATTCCAATCCTGAGACCCTTACGATAGCATGAGATGTGATATCCAACTCCTTCCCATTTCAATCCTGAGACCCTTCCTATAGCATGAGATGTGTTATCTCAATGTTTCTAATACCAAACCTGAGATCCTTCCTATAACATGAGATGTGATATCCAACTCCTTCCCATTCCAAACCGGAGACCCTTCCTTTAGCATGAGATGTGATATCAAACTCCTTCCCATGCCAATCCTGAGACCCTTACTATAGCATGAGATGTGATATCTCAGTGCTTCTAATACCAAACCTGAGAGCCTTCATATAACATGATATGTGATATCCAACTCCTTCTCATTCCAAAACTGAGATCCTTCCTATAGCCTGAGATGTGATATCCAACTCCTTCCTATTCCAAACCTGAGACCCTTCCTATAGCATGAGATGTGATATCTCAATGCTTCTAATACCAAACCTGAGACCCTTGTTATAGCATGAGATGTGATATCCAACTCCTTCCCATCCCAAACCAGAGACCCTTCCTATAGTATGAAATGTGATATCTCAAAGCTTCTAATACCAAACCTGAGACCCTTCATATAGCATGAGATGTTATCTCCAACTCCTTCCCATCCCAAAACAGAGACACTTCCTATAGCATGAGATGTGATATCTCAATGCTTCTAATACCAAACCTGATATCCTTCCTATAACATGAGATGTGATATCCAACTCCTTCCCATTCCAATCCTGAGATCCTTCCTATACCATGAGATGTGATATCTCAATGTTTCTCATACCAAACCTGAGGCCCTTCCTATAGCAAGAGATGTGATATACAAATCCTCCCCATTCCAAACCTGAGACCCTTCCTATAGCATGAGATGTAATATCGCAATGCTTGTAATACCAAACCTGAGACCCTTCCTATAGCATGAGATGTGATATCCAACTCCTTCCCATTCCAATCCTGAGACCCTTCCTATAGCATGAGATGTGATATCTCAATGCTTCTAATACCAAAACTGAGACCCTTCTTAAAGCATGAGATGTGATATCCAACTCCTTCCCGTTCCAAACCTTAGACCCTTCCTATAGCAAGAATGTAATATCCAACTCCTTCCCATTCCAATCCTGAGACCATTCCTATAGCATGAGATGTGATATCTCAGTGCTTCTAATAGCAAACCTGAGATCCTTCCTATGACATGAGATGGGATATCCAACTCCTTCCCATTACAAACCTGAGACCCTTCCTATAGCAAGAATGTAATATCCAACTCCTTCCCATTCCAATCCCGAGACCCTTCCGATAGCAGAGATGTGATATCTCAATGCTTATACCAAACCTGAGACCCTTCCTATGGCATGAGATGTCATATACTACTCCTTCCCATTCCAATCCTGAGACCCTTCCTATAGCATGAGATGTGATATCTCAATGCTTCTACCAAACCTGAGACCCTTCCTATAGCATGAGATGTGATATCCAACTCCTTCCCATTCCAATCCTGAGACCCTTCCTATAGCATGAGATGTGATATCTCAATGCTTCTAATACCAAACCTGATATCCTTCCTATAACATGAGATGTGATATCCAACCCCTTTCCATTCCAATACTGAGATCCTTCCTATACCATGAGATGTGATATCTCAATGTTTCTGATACCAAACCTGAGGCCCTTCCTATAGCAAGAGATGTGATATACAAATCATTCCCATTCCAAACCTGAGACCTTTCCTATAGCATGGGATGTGATATCCGACTCCTTCCCAATCCAATCCTGAGACCCTTCCTATAGCATGAGATGTGATATCCAACTCGTTCCCATTCCAATCCTGAGACCCTTCCTATAGCATGAGATGTGATATCTCAATGCTTCTAATACCAAAACTGAGACCCTTCTTAAAGCATGAGATGTGATATCCAACTCCTTCCCGTGTTCCAAACCTGAGACCCTTCCTATAGCATATGTGCTACCTTTCCTATGGCATGAGATGTCATATACAACTACTTCCCATTCCAATCCGGAGACCCTTCCTATAGCATGAGATGTGATATCTCAATGCTTCTACCAAACCTGAGACCCTTCCTATAGCATGAGATGTGATATCCAACTCCTTCCCATTCCAATCCTGAGACCCTTCCTATAACATGAGATGTGATATCTCAATGCTTCTAATACCAAACCTGATATCCTTCCTATAACATGAGATGTGATATCTCAATGTTTCTCATACCAAACCTGAGGCCCTTCCTATAGTAAGAGATGTGATGTACAAACCCTTCCCATTCCAAACCTGAGACCCTTCCTATAGCATGAGATGTGATATCCAACTCCTTCCCAATCCAATCCTGAGACGCTTCCTATAGCATGAGATATAATATCACAATGCTTGTAATACCAAACCTGAGACCCTTCCTATAGCATAAGATGTGATATCCAACTCCTTCCCATTCCAATCCTTAGACCCTTCCTATAGCATGAGATGTGATATCTCAATGCTTCTAATACCAAACCTGAGACCCTTCTTAAAGCATGAGATGGGATATCCAACTCCTTCCTATTCCAATCCTGAGACCCTTACGATAGCAGAGATGTGATATCTCAATGCTTATACCAAACCTGAGACTCTTCCTATGGCATGAGATGTGATATCCAACTCCTTCCCATTCCAATCCTGAGACCCTTCCTATAGCATGAGATGTGATATCTCAATGCTTCTATCAAACCTGAGACCCTTCCTATTGCATGAGATGTGATATCCAACTCCTTCCCATTCCAATCCTGAAACCCTTCCTATACCATGAGATGTGATATCTCAATGTTTCTAATACCAAACCTGAGACCCGTCCTAAAACATGAGATGTGAAATCCAAATCCTTCCCCTTCCAAACTTGAGACCCTTCCTATAGCTTGAGATGTGATATCAAACTCCTTCCCATTCCAATCCTGAGATAGCTTGAGATGTGATATCCAACTCCTTCCCATTCCAATCCTGAGACCCTTCCTATAGCATGAGATGTGATATCTCAATGCTTCTAATACCAAAACTGAGACCCTTCTTAAAGCATGAGATGTGATATCCAACTCCTTCCCGTGTTCCAAACCTGAGACCCTTCCTATAGCATATGTGCTACCCTTCCTATGGCATGAGATGTCATATACAACTACTTCCCATTCCAATCCGGAGACCCTTCCTATAGCATGAGATGTGATATCTCAATGCTTCTACCAAACCTGAGACCCTTCCTATAGCATGAGATGTGATATCCAACTCCTTCCCATTCCAATCCTGAGACCCTTCCTATATCATGAGATGTGATATCTCAATGCTTCTAATACCAAACCTGATATCCTTCCTATAACATGAGATGTGATATCTCAATGTTTCTCATACCAAACCTGAGGCCCTTCCTATAGCAAGAGATGTGATGTACAAACCCTTCCCATTCCAAACCTGAGACCCTTCCTATAGCATGAGATGTGATATCCAACTCCTTCCCAATCCAATCCTGAGACCCTTCCTATAGCATGAGATATAATATCACAATGCTTGTAATACCAAACCTGAGACCCTTCCTATAGCATAAGATGTGATATCCAACTCCTTCCCATTCCAATCCTTAGACCCTTCCTATAGCATGAGATGTGATATCTCAATGCTTCTAATACCAAACCTGAGACCCTTCTTAAAGCATGAGATGGGATATCCAACTCCTTCCTATTCCAATCCTGAGACCCTTACGATAGCAGAGATGTGATATCTCAATGCTTATACCAAACCTGAGACTCTTCCTATGGCATGAGATGTGATATCCAACTCCTTCCCATTCCAATCCTGAGACCCTTCCTATAGCATGAGATGTGATATCTCAATGCTTCTATCAAACCTGAGACCCTTCCTATTGCATGAGATGTGATATCCAACTCCTTCCCATTCCAATCCTGAAACCCTTCCTATACCATGAGATGTGATATCTCAATGTTTCTAATACCAAACCTGAGACCCGTCCTAAAACATGAGATGTGAAATCCAAATCCTTCCCCTTCCAAACTTGAGACCCTTCCTATAGCTTGAGATGTGATATCAAACTCCTTCCCATTCCAATCCTGAGATAGCTTGAGATGTGATATCCAACTCCTTCCCATTCCAATCCTGAGACCCTTCCGATAGCATGAGATGTGATATCTTAATGTTTCTCTTACCAAACCTGAGGCCCTTCCTATAGCAAGAGATGTGATGTACAAATCCTTCCCATTCCAAACCTGAGACCCTTCCTATAGCATGAGATGTGATATCCAACTCCTTCCCAATCCAATCCTGAAACCCTTCCTATAGCATGAGATGTAATATCACAATGTTTGTAATACCAAACCTGAGACCCTTCCTATAGCATGAGATGTGATATCCAACTCCTTCCCATTCCAATCCTGAGACCCTTCCTATAGCATGAGATGTGATATCTCAATGCTTCTAATACCAAACCTGAGATCCTTCCGATAGCATGAGATCTGATATCTCAATGCTTCTAACACCAAACCTGAGATCCTTCCTATAGCATGAGATGTGATATCCAACTCCTTCCCATTCCAAACCTGAGACCCTTCCTATAGCATGAGATGTGATATCTCAATGCTTCTAATACCAAACCTGAGATCCTTCCTATAACATGAGATGTGATATCTCAATGCTTCTAAAACCAAACATGAGAACTATCCTGTAACATGTGAAATCCAAATCATTCCCTTTCCAAACCTGAGACCCTTCCTATAGCTTGAGATGTGATATCAAACTCCTTCCCATTCCAATCCTGAGATAGCTTGAGATGTGCTATCCAACTCCTTCCCATTCCAATCCTGAGACCCTTCCTATACCATGAGATGTGATATCTCAATGCTTCTAATACCAAACCTGACACCCGTCCTAAAACATATGTGAGATCCAAATCCTTCCCCTTCCAAACCTGAGACCTTTCCTTTAGCATGTGATCTGATATCCAACTCCTTCCCATTCCAATCCTGAGACCTTTCCTATAGCATGATATGTGATATCTCAATGCTTCTAATACCAAACCTGAGATCCTTCCTATAACATATGTGAAATCCAAATCCTTCCCTTTCCAAACCTGAGACCCTTCCGATAGCATGAGATGTGATATCTCAATGCTTCTAAAACCAAACATGAGAACCATCCTACAACATGAGATGTGAAATCCAAATCCTTCCCTTTCCAAACCTGAGACCCTTCCTATAGCTTGAGATGTGATATCAAACTCCTTCCCATTCCAATCCTGAGATAGCTTGAGATGTGATATCCAACTCCTTCCCATTCCAATCCTGGGACCCTTCCGATAGCATGAGATGTGATATCTCAATGCTTCTAATATCAAAACTGAGACCCTCCCTATAGCATGAGATGTGATATCTAAGTCCTTCCCATTCCTATCCTGAGACCCTTCCGATAGCAGAGATGTGATATCTCAATGCTTATACCAAATCTGAGACCCTTCCTATGGCATGAGATGTGATATCTTACTGCTTCTAAAACCAAACCTGAGAACCATCCTATAACATATGTGAAATCCAAATCCTTCCCTTTCCAAACCTGAGACCCTTCCGATAGCATGAGATGTGATATCTCAATGCTTCTAAAACCAAACATGAGAACCATCCTACAACATGAGATGTGAAATCCACCCTTCCTATAGCTTGAGATGTGATATCAAACTCCTTCCCATTCCAATCCTGAGATAGCTTGAGATGTGATATCCAACTCCTTCCCATTCCAATCCTGGGACCCTTCCGATAGCATGAGATGTGATATCTCAATGCTTCTAATATCAAAACTGAGACCCTCCCTATAGCATGAGATGTGATATCTAAGTCCTTCCCATTCCTATCCTGAGACCCTTCCGATAGCAGAGATGTGATATCTCAATGCTTATACCAAATCTGAGACCCTTCCTATGGCATGAGATGTGATATCCAACTCCTTCCCATTCCAATCCTGAGACCCTTCCTATAGCATGAGATGTGAAATCTCAATGCTTCTATCAAACCTGAAACCCTTCCTTTAGCATGACATGTGATATCCAACTCCTTCCCATTCCAATCCTGAGACCCTTCCTATAGCATGAGTTGTGATATCTCAATGCTTCTAATACCAAACCTGGGACCCGTCCTATAACATGAGATGTGATATCCAAATCCTTCCCCTTCCAAACCTAAGACCCTTCCTTTAGCATGAGATGTGATATCCAAATCCGATCGCTACCTTGATTGGTCTGGTTCGTCCAGAGGTTACCCTGTTCCAAGTAATTAGGTTGGCCTTCTGAACTTCTGCGTCACCAGGACAGAGTTCAGAAATCCGTCTTAACAGCATGAGATGTCATATACAACTCCTTCCGATTCCAATCCTGAGACCCTTCCTATAGCATGAGATGTGATATCTCAATGCTTCTAATACCAAACCTGAGATCCTTCCTATAGCATGAGATGTGATATCAAACTCCTTCCCATTCCAAACCTGAGACCCTTCTGATAGCATGAGATGTGATATCTCAATGCTTCTAAAACCAAACATGAGAACCATCCTATAACATGAGATGTGAAATCCAAATCATTCCCTTTCCAAACCTGAGACCCTTCCTATAGCTTGAGATGTGATATCAAACTCCTTCCCATTCAATGTGATATCCAACTCCTTCCCTTTCCAAACCTGAGACCCTTCCGATAGCATGAGATGTGATATCTCAATGCTACTAAAACCAAACATGAGAACCATCCTATAACATGAGATGTGAAATCCAAATCCTTCCCTTTCCAAACCTGAGACCCTTCCTATAGCTTGAGATGTGATATCAAACTCCTTCCCATTCCAATCCTGAGATAGCTTGAGATGTGATATCCAACTCCTTCCCATTCCAATCCTGAGACCCTTCCTATACCATGAGATGTGATATCTCAATGCTTCTAATACCAAACCTGAGACCCGTCCTAAAACATGAGATGTGAGATCCAAATACTTCCCCTTCCAAACCTGAGACCCTTCCTATAGCTTGAGATGAGATATCAAACTCCTTCCCATTCCAATCCTGAGATAGCTTGAGATGTTGTATCCAACTCCATCCCATTCCAATCCTGAGACCCTTCCGATAGCATGAGATGTGATAGCTCAATGCTTCTAATATCAAAACTGAGACCCTCCCTATAGTATGAGTATCTAAGTCCTTCCCATTCCTATCCTGAGACCCTTCCGATAGCAGAGATGTGATATCTCAATGCTTATACCAAACCTGATGACCCATCCTATAACATGAGACGTGATATCCAACTCCTTCCCATTCCAATCCTGAGACACCTCCTATAGCATGAGATGTGATATCTCAATGCTTCTAATACCAAACCTGGGACCCGTCCTATAACATGAGATATGATATCAAAATCCTTCCCCTTCCAAACCTGAGACCCTTCAATTAGCATGAGATGTGATATCCAAATCCTTCCATTCCAATTCTGAAACCCTTCCTATAGCATGAGATGTGATGGCTCAATGTTTCTAATAAAAAACCTGAGACCCTTCCTATAGCAAGAGATGTGATATCCAAATCCTTCCCATTCCAAACCTGAGACCCTTCCTATAGCATGAGATGTGATATCCAACTCCTTCCCAATCCAATCCTGAGACCCTTCCTATAGCATGAGATATAATATCACAATGCTTGTAATACCAAACCTGAGACCCTTCCTATAGCATAAGATGTGATATCCAACTCCTTCCCATTCCAATCCTTAGACCCTTCCCATAGCATGAGATGTGATATCTCAATGCTTCTAATACCAAACCTGAGACCCTTCTTAAAGCATGAGATGGGATATCCAACTCCTTCCTATTCCAATCCTGAGACCCTTACGATAGCAGAGATGTGATATCTCAATGCTTATACCAAACCTGAGACTCTTCCTATGGCATGAGATGTGATATCCAACTCCTTCCCATTCCAATCCTGAGACCCTTCCTATAGCATGAGATGTGATATCTCAATGCTTCTATCAAACCTGAGACCCTTCCTATTGCATGAGATGTGATATCCAACTCCTTCCCATTCCAATCCTGAAACCCTTCCTATACCATGAGATGTGATATCTCAATGTTTCTAATACCAAACCTGAGACCCGTCCTAAAACATGAGATGTGAAATCCAAATCCTTCCCCTTCCAAACTTGAGACCCTTCCTATAGCTTGAGATGTGATATCAAACTCCTTCCCATTCCAATCCTGAGATAGCTTGAGATGTGATATCCAACTCCTTCCCATTCCAATCCTGAGACCCTTCCTATAGCATGAGATGTGATATCTCAATGCTTCTAATACCAAAACTGAGACCCTTCTTAAAGCATGAGATGTGATATCCAACTCCTTCCCGTGTTCCAAACCTGAGACCCTTCCTATAGCATATGTGCTACCCTTCCTATGGCATGAGATGTCATATACAACTACTTCCCATTCCAATCCGGAGACCCTTCCTATAGCATGAGATGTGATATCTCAATGCTTCTAATACCAAACCTGATATCCTTCCTATAACATGAGATGTGATATCTCAATGTTTCTCATACCAAACCTGAGGCCCTTCCTATAGCAAGAGATGTGATGTACAAACCCTTCCCATTCCAAACCTGAGACCCTTCCTATAGCATGAGATGTGATATCCAACTCCTTCCCAATCCAATCCTGAGACCCTTCCTATAGCATGAGATATAATATCACAATGCTTGTAATACCAAACCTGAGACCCTTCCTATAGCATAAGATGTGATATCCAACTCCTTCCCATTCCAATCCTTAGACCCTTCCTATAGCATGAGATGTGATATCTCAATGCTTCTAATACCAAACCTGAGACCCTTCTTAAAGCATGAGATGGGATATCCAACTCCTTCCTATTCCAATCCTGAGACCCTTACGATAGCAGAGATGTGATATCTCAATGCTTATACCAAACCTGAGACTCTTCCTATGGCATGAGATGTGATATCCAACTCCTTCCCATTCCAATCCTGAGACCCTTCCTATAGCATGAGATGTGATATCTCAATGCTTCTATCAAACCTGAGACCCTTCCTATTGCATGAGATGTGATATCCAACTCCTTCCCATTCCAATCCTGAAACCCTTCCTATACCATGAGATGTGATATCTCAATGTTTCTAATACCAAACCTGAGACCCGTCCTAAAACATGAGATGTGAAATCCAAATCCTTCCCCTTCCAAACTTGAGACCCTTCCTATAGCTTGAGATGTGATATCAAACTCCTTCCCATTCCAATCCTGAGATAGCTTGAGATGTGATATCCAACTCCTTCCCATTCCAATCCTGAGACCCTTCCGATAGCATGAGATGTGATATCTTAATGTTTCTCTTACCAAACCTGAGGCCCTTCCTATAGCAAGAGATGTGATGTACAAATCCTTCCCATTCCAAACCTGAGACCCTTCCTATAGCATGAGATGTGATATCCAACTCCTTCCCAATCCAATCCTGAAACCCTTCCTATAGCATGAGATGTAATATCACAATGTTTGTAATACCAAACCTGAGACCCTTCCTATAGCATGAGATGTGATATCCAACTCCTTCCCATTCCAATCCTGAGACCCTTCCTATAGCATGAGATGTGATATCTCAATGCTTCTAATACCAAACCTGAGATCCTTCCGATAGCATGAGATGTGATATCTCAATGCTTCTAATACCAAACCTGAGATCTTCCTATAACATGAGATGTGATATCCAAATCCTTCCACTTCCAAACCTGAAACCCTCCCTTTAGCATGAGATGTGATATCCGACTCCTTCCCATTCCAATCCTGAGACCCTTCTGGTAGCATGAGATGTGATATCTCAATGCTTCTAATACCAAACCTGAGATCCTTCCGATAGCATGAGATCTGATATCTCAATGCTTCTAACACCAAACCTGAGATCCTTCCTATAGCATGAGATGTGATATCCAACTCCTTCCCATTCCAAACCTGAGACCCTTCCTATAGCATGAGATGTGATATCTCAATGCTTCTAATACCAAACCTGAGATCCTTCCTATAACATGAGATGTGATATCTCAATGCTTCTAAAACCAAACATGAGAACTATCCTGTAACATGTGAAATCCAAATCATTCCCTTTCCAAACCTGAGACCCTTCCTATAGCTTGAGATGTGATATCAAACTCCTTCCCATTCCAATCCTGAGATAGTTTGAGATGTGCTATCCAACTCCTTCCCATTCCAATCCTGAGACCCTTCCTATACCATGAGATGTGATATCTCAATGCTTCTAATACCAAACCTGACACCCGTCCTAAAACATATGTGAGATCCAAATCCTTCCCCTTCCAAACCTGAGACCTTTCCTTTAGCATGTGATCTGATATCCAACTCCTTCCCATTCCAATCCTGAGACCTTTCCTATAGCATGATATGTGATATCTCAATGCTTCTAATACCAAACCTGAGATCCTTCCTATAACATATGTGGAATCCAAATCCTTCCCTTTCCAAACCTGAGACCCTTCCGATAGCATGAGATGTGATATCTCAATGCTTCTAAAACCAAACATGAGAACCATCCTACAACATGAGATGTGAAATCCAAATCCTTCCCTTTCCAAACCTGAGACCCTTCCTATAGCTTGAGATGTGATATCAAACTCCTTCCCATTCCAATCCTGGGACCCTTCCGATAGCATGAGATGTGATATCTCAATGCTTCTAATATCAAAACTGAGACCCTCCCTATAGCATGAGATGTGATATCTAAGTCCTTCCCATTCCTATCCTGAGACCCTTCCGATAGCAGAGATGTGATATCTCAATGCTTATACCAAATCTGAGACCCTTCCTATGGCATGAGATGTGATATCTTACTGCTTCTAAAACCAAACCTGAGAACCATCCTATAACATATGTGAAATCCAAATCCTTCCCTTTCCAAACCTGAGACCCTTCCGATAGCATGAGATGTGATATCTCAATGCTTCTAAAACCAAACATGAGAACCATCCTACAACATGAGATGTGAAATCCACCCTTCCTATAGCTTGAGATGTGATATCAAACTCCTTCCCATTCCAATCCTGAGATAGCTTGAGATGTGATATCCAACTCCTTCCCATTCCAATCCTGGGACCCTTCCGATAGCATGAGATGTGATATCTCAATGCTTCTAATATCAAAACTGAGACCCTTCCTATAGCATGAGATGTGATATCTAAGTCCTTCCCATTCCTATCCTGAGACCCTTCCGATAGCAGAGATGTGATATCTCAATGCTTATACCAAATCTGAGACCCTTCCTATGGCATGAGATGTGATATCCAACTCCTTCCCATTCCAATCCTGAGACCCTTCCTATAGCATGAGATGTGAAATCTCAATGCTTCTATCAAACCTGAAACCCTTCCTTTAGCATGACATGTGATATCCAACTCCTTCCCATTCCAATCCTGAGACCCTTCCTATAGCATGAGTTGTGATATCTCAATGCTTCTAATACCAAACCTGGGACCCGTCCTATAACATGAGATGTGATATCCAAATCCTTCCCCTTCCAAGCCTAAGACCCTTCCTTTAGCATGAGATGTGATATCCAAATCCGATCGCTACCTTGATTGGTCTGGTTCGTCCAGAGGTTACCCTGTTCCAAGTAATTAGGTTGGCCTTCTGAACTTCTGCGTCACCAGGACAGAGTTCAGAAATCCGTCTTAACAGCATGAGATGTCATATACAACTCCTTCCGATTCCAATCCTGAGACCCTTCCTATAGCATGAGATGTGATATCTCAATGCTTCTAATACCAAACCTGAGATCCTTCCTATAGCATGAGATGTGATATCAAACTCCTTCCCATTCCAAACCTGAGACCCTTCTGATAGCATGAGATGTGATATCTCAATGCTTCTAAAACCAAACATGAGAACCATCCTATAACATGAGATGTGAAATCCAAATCATTCCCTTTCCAAACCTGAGACCCTTCCTATAGCTTGAGATGTGATATCAAACTCCTTCCCATTCAATGTGATATCCAACTCCTTCCCATTCCAAACCTGAGACCCTTCCTATAGCATGAGATGTTATATCGTAATGCTTCTAAAACCAAACCTGAGAACCATCCTATAACATGTGAACTCCAAATCCTTCCCTTTCCAAACCTGAGACCCTTCCGATAGCATGAGATGTGATATCTCAATGCTACTAAAACCAAACATGAGAACCATCCTATAACATGAGATGTGAAATCCAAATCCTTCCCTTTCCAAACCTGAGACCCTTCCTATAGCTTGAGATGTGATATCAAACTCCTTCCCATTCCAATCCTGAGATAGCTTGAGATGTGATATCCAACTCCTTCCCATTCCAATCCTGAGACCCTTCCTATACCATGAGATGTGATATCTCAATGCTTCTAATACCAAACCTGAGACCCGTCCTAAAACATGAGATGTGAGATCCAAATACTTCCCCTTCCAAACCTGAGACCCTTCCTATAGCTTGAGATGAGATATCAAACTCCTTCCCATTCCAATCCTGAGATAGCTTGAGATGTTGTATCCAACTCCATCCCATTCCAATCCTGAGACCCTTCCGATAGCATGAGATGTGATAGCTCAATGCTTCTAATATCAAAACTGAGACCCTCCCTATAGTATGAGTATCTAAGTCCTTCCCATTCCTATCCTGAGACCCTTCCGATAGCAGAGATGTGATATCTCAATGCTTATACCAAACCTGATGACCCATCCTATAACATGAGACGTGATATCCAACTCCTTCCCATTCCAATCCTGAGACACCTCCTATAGCATGAGATGTGATATCTCAATGCTTCTAATACCAAACCTGGGACCCGTCCTATAACATGAGATATGATATCCAAATCCTTCCCCTTCCAAACCTGAGACCCTTCAATTAGCATGAGATGTGATATCCAAATCCTTCCATTCCAATTCTGAAACCCTTCCTATAGCATGAGATGTGATGGCTCAATGTTTCTAATAAAAAACCTGAGACCCTTCCTATAGCAAGAGATGTGATATCCAAATCCTTCCCATTCCAATCCTGAGACCCTTCCTATAACGAGATGTGATATCCAACTCCTTCCCATTCCAACCTGACCTTCCTTTAGCATGAGAAGGGATATCCAACTCCTTCCCATTCCAATCCTGAAACCCTTCCTATAGCATGAGATGTGATATCTCAATGTTTCTAATAAAAAACCTGAGACCCTTCCTATAGCAAGAGATGTGATATCCAAATCCTTCCCATTTCTATCTTGAGACCCTTCCTATAGCATGAGATGTGATATCCAACTCCTTCCCATTCCAACCTGATACCCTTCCTATAGCATAAGGGATATCCAACTCCTTCCCAATCCAATCCTGAGACCCTTCCGATAGCAGAGATGTGATATCTCAATGCTTATACCAAACCTGAGACCCTACCTTTAGCATGATGTGATATCCAAATCCTTCACATTCCAATCCTGAGACCCTTCCTATAGCATGAGATGTGATATCTCAATGCTTCTAATACCAAACCTGAGAACCATCCTATAACATGAGATGTGAAATCCCAATCCTTCCCTTCCCAAACCTGAGACCCTTCCTATAGCTCGAGATGTGATATCAAACTCCTTCCCATTCCAATCCTGAGATAGCTTGAGATGTGATGTCCAACTCCTTCCCTTTCCAATCCTGAGACCCTTATCATACCATATGTGATATCTCAAGGCTTCTAATACCAAACCTGAGACCCGCCCTAAAACGTGAGATGTGAGATCCAAATCCTTCCCCTTCCAAACCTGAGACCTTTCCTTTAGCATATGTGATATCCTACTCCTTCCCATTCCAATCCTGAGACCCTTCCCATAGCATGAGATGTGATATCTCAATGCTTCTAATATCAAACCTGAGAACCTCCCTATAGCATGAGATGTGATATCCAACTCCTTCCAATTCCAATACTGAGACCCTTCCAATAGCATATGTGATATCTCAGTGCTTCTAATATCAAAACTGAGACCCTCCCTATAGCATGAGATGTGATATCCAACTCCTTCCCATTCCAATCGAGACCCTTCCTATAACGAGATGTGATATCTCTTTGCTACTAATACCAAACCTGTGCCCCTTCATGTGATATCCAACTCCTTCCCATTCCAAACTTGTGACCCTTCCTGTAGCATGAAATGTGATTTCTCACCCCTTCCAATGCCAAACCCGAGACCATTCCCACAGCCTGAGATTTGAAATCTCATTTCTTCCAATACCAAACCCGAGACCCTTCCGATAGGATGAGATTTACTATCTCACTCCTTAAAATACCAAACTCGAGTCCCTTCCTAAAGGATGTGATTCTAATACCAAACCTGAGACTCTCCCTACAACAAGAGATGTCATATCCAACTCCTTCCCATTCCAATCCTGAGACTCTTCCTATAGCATGACATGTGATATCGAACTTCCCATTCCAATCCTGAGACTCAGACCTCCCCGTCTAACCTTCTCACCACTCCTAGCTCCCGGATTGATCATGAACTCCTGCTGTCTCTTCGCTCCCTTCTTCTGCTTCCTTTCCTCTCTCCTTCCTCATCTGCCCTAGGTCAGGCTCCTTCTACACCTCCGCAGGGATTACTGATTTGTACCCCTCCCCACTCTCAACTCTCACTCAGTTTCAAACACTCATCTGACATCTGCCATTTCCTGGAAGTACCCGACCTTGATGTTCTTGGTCTAACCGAGACATGGTTGACGGCCAGCGCTATCTCGAGCTTTGACACTTTCCTCCCTGATGACAAGCTCCTCTCCATGCCCAGATCCAACCGTTCTTGAGGGGGAGTATCCTTGATTCCTGTAGTAAATTGCTTTCCTTTGCAGGCCGACTCCTCTCACGAATGCCTTGTCTGCATGCATTCTCTCTTTCCTGGCGAATCTCTCACCGTGGCTATTTGCCTACCCCCTTCCTCTCTCAGTGGATGGACTTCTCCATCCTAGCCTCCTACCACTCAACTCCGCCTACTTGGAGAATTCCACATGAACCCGTATGCTTCCTGACCTGGACTTTTACGAGATCTGCAACTCTTCATGTATCTGGCCCTACACACTGCAGGGAATACTCAGGATTTTCAGATCTCAGACCTCCCCCTCTGTAACCCTCTCAACAATCCTCTCCCGTGGTGATCAAGTTCTCATCTCCAAAGAAGGCTAACTGCCAGCTGTTCCTCCTCAGTGGAGTTCTCCCTTTCTGTCCCTGCTCCCTGCACCGTTTCGCGTTGCAAGTACTCGCTTCCCAGCTCTCTGGTTTCGACGCGTGTTCCCTGCCTTCTCTCCTCTTCCCGCTGCCTTCAAATCAACAAATGAGCTTCAAAAGATACACGGTGTATGTACTGTGTCCGTGTGTTTGTTGTCGAATCCTGAAGTTTTTAACCACTGTTCTCCCATACAAGGGGGGGTCAACATCTACTGCTGTTCACAGGCTGATTGTATACGGCTGAAATCTTCAAGGCATTATCAGCTTTCCTGACTGTTTTGGAACGTGTATTTGCCATCTGTTAATGCAGTCGCCGTGTTCATCGTCCCTTCTACTTTACAGGCTGCACTCCCCTGGAGATCACATTCTCCTCTCCAGAGCAGGTTAACTACCAGCTGCTCCTCCTCCTAGGCGTTCATCCTTTCTGTCCCTGATCCCTGCTCCGTTTCGCGTTGCAGTACTCGCTTCCCAGCTCTCTGGTTTAGAAGCGTGTTCCCTGCCTTCTCTCCTCTTCCCGCTGCCTTCAAATCAACAAATGAGCTTCAAAAGATACACATTGCTCAGAATGCTTTATAACACCCATTATTCAACATATAGCTGTAACCCGCTAGACGTATTGAAACGTGCTAATAACTAGCAAAAATAGCTAGAAAATGTACTTCCCTCCCGTTTTTGTAAATGCGAATTCTGGTGGGTTCCCATGTTGTATGTACTGTGTCCGTGCTTTTGTTGTCGAATCCTGAAGTTTTTAACCACTGTTCTCCCATACTAAGGGGGGGGGGTCAACATCTACTGCTGTTCACAGGCTGAATGTATACGGCTGAAATCTTCAAGGCATTATCAGCTTTCCTGACTGTTTTGGAACGTGTATTTGCCATCTGTTAATGCAGTCGCCTTGTGGTCATCGTCCCTTTTAGTTTACAGGCTGCACTCCCCTGGTGATCACATTCTCCTCTCCAGAGCAGGCTAACTACCAGCTGCTCCTCCTCAGAGGCGTTCCTTCTTTCTGTCCCTGCTCCCTGCACCGTTTCGCGTTGCATGTACTCGCTTCCCACCTCTCTGGTTTAGATGCGTGTTCCCTGCCTTCTCTGCTCTTCCTAAAGCCTTCCAAGGAGCTCCACAAGATAGTGTTCAGAATGCTTTATAACACCCATTATTCAACATATAGCCGTAACCCGCTAGACGTATTGAAACGTGCTAAAAACTAGCAAACACAGCTAGAAAATGTACTTTCCCCGCGTTTTGGTAAATGCGAATTCTGGTGGATTCCCATTTTGTACTCTGTTCGTGCGTTTGTTCAGTCGAATCCTGTTCTTTTGAACCACTCTTCTCCCATAAAAGGGAGGATCAAAATGTGTTGTTCACAGGCTGAATGTATACTGCTGAAATGATCGCTTCCCTGCTCTCTGGTTTAGACGCGTGTACCCTGCATTTACCAAAACGCGAGGGAAGTACATTTTCTAGCTATTTTTGCTGGTTTTAGCACGTTTTAATACGTCTAGCGGGTTACAGCTATATGTTGAATAATGGGGTTATAAAGAATTCTGAACACTGTGTCTTGTGGAGCTCATTGGAAGGCTGTAGGAAGAGGAGAGAAGGCAGGGAACACGCATCTAAACCAGAGAGCTTGGAAGCGAGTACATGCAACACGGTGCAGGGAGCAGGAACAGAAAGGAGGAACGCCTCTGAGGAGGAGCAGCTGGTAGTTACCCTGCTCTGGAGAGGAGAATGTGATCACCAGGGGAGTGCAGCCTGTAAACTAAAAGGGAGGATGACCACAAGGCAACTGTATTAATAGATGGCAAATACACGTTCCAAAACAGTCAGGAAAGCTGATAATGCCTTGAAGATTTCAACCGTATACATTCAGCCTGTGAACCTGTGAACAGCAGTAGATGTTGAACCCCCCTTGTATGGGAGAACAGTGGTTAAAAACTTCAGGATTCGACAATAAACGCACGGACACAGTACATACATGGGAACCCATCAGAATTCGCATTTACAAAAACGCGAGGAAAGTACATTTTCTAGCTGGTTTTGCTAGTTTACAGCACATTTCAATACGTCTAGCGGGTTACGGCTATATGATGAATAATGGGTGTTATAAAGCATTCTGAGCACCGTGTATCTTTTGAAGCTCATTTGTTGATTTGAAGGCAGCGGGAAGAGGAGAGAAGGCAGGGAACACGCGTCTAAACCAGAGAGCTGGGAAGCGAGTGTTTGCAACGCGAAACGGTGCAGGGAGCAGGGACAGAAAGGGAGAACTCCACTGAGGAGGAACAGCTGGTAGGTAGCCTTCTTTGGAGATGAGAACTTGATCACCACGGGAGAGGATTGTTGAGAGGGTAACAGAGGGGGAGGTCTGAGATCAGAAAATCCTGAGTATTCCCTGCAGTGTGTAGGGCCAGTGACATGTACAGTTGCAGATCTCGTAAAAGTCCAGGTCAGGAAGCATACAGGTTCATGTTGAATTCTCCAAGTAGGCGGAGTTGAGTGGTAGGAGGCTAGGATGGAGAAGTCCATCCACTGAGAGAGGAAGGGGGTAGGCAAATAGCCACGGTGAGAGAATGGCCAGGAAAGAGAGAATGCATGCAGACAAGGCATTCGTGAGAGGAGTCGGCCTGCAAAGGAAAGCAATTTACTACAGGAATCAAGGATGCTCCCCCCTCAAGAACGGTTGGATCTGGGCATGGAGAGGAACTTGTCATCAGGGAGGAAAGTGTCAAAGCTCGAGACAGCGCTGGCCGTCAACCATGTCTCGGTTAGACCAAGAACATCAAGGTCGGGTTCTTCCAGGAAATGGCAGATGTCAGATGAGTTTTTGAAACTGAGTGAGAGTTGAGAGTGGGGAGGGGTACAAATCAGTAATCCCTGCGGAGGTGTAGAAGGAGCCTGACCTAGGGCAGATGAGGAAGGAGAGAGGAAAGGAAGCAGAAGAAGGGAGAGAGGAGACAGCAGGAGTGCATGATCCATCCGGGAGCTAGGAGTGGTGAGAAGGTTAGACGGGGAGGTCTGAGTCTCAGGATTGGAATGGGAAGTTCGATATCACATGTCATGCTATAGGAAGAGTCTCATGATTGGAATGGGAAGGAGTTGGATATGACATCTCTTGTTATAGGGAGGGTCTCAGGTTTGGTATTAGAATCGCATCCTTTAGGAAGGGACTCGAGTTTGGTATTTTAAGGAGTGAGATAGTAAATCTCATCCTATCGGAAGGGTCTCGGGTTTGGTATTGGAAGAAATGAGATTTCAAATCTCAGGCTGTGGGAATGGTCTCGGGTTTGGTATTGGAAGGGGTGAAAATCACATTTCATGCTACAGGAAGGGTCACAAGTTTGGAATGGGAAGGAGTTGGATATCACATATACTACGAGAAGGGGCTCAGGTTTGGTATTAGAAGCATAGAGATATCACATCTCATGTTATAGGAAGGGTCTCGATTGGAATGGGAAGGAGTTAGATATCACATCTCATGCTATAGGGAGGGTCTCAGTTTTGATATTAGAAGCATTGAGATATCACATATGCTATTGGAAGGGTCGCAGTATTTGAATTGGAAGGAGTTGGATATCCCTTCTCATGCTATAGGAAGGGTCTCAGGTTGGAATGGGAAGATTTGGATATCACATCTCTTGCTATAGGAAGGGTCTCAGGTTTTTTATTAGAAACATTGAGATATCACATCTCATGCTATAGGAAGGGTTTAAGGATTGGAATGGGAAGGAGTTGGATATCCCTTCTCATGCTATAGGAAGGGTCTCAGGTTGGAATGGGAAGGATTTGGATATCACATCTCTTGCTATAGGAAGGGTCTCAGGTTTTTTATTAGAAACATTGAGATATCACATCTCATGCTATAGGAAGGGTTTAAGGATTGGAATGGGAAGGATTTGGATATCACATCTCATGCTAAAGGAAGGGTCTCAGGTTTGGAAGGGGAAGGATTTGGATATCACATCTCATTTTATTTGACCGGTCTCAGGTTTGGTATTAGAAGCATTGAGATATCAAGTCTCATGGTATAGGACGGGAGTTTGATATCACATCATGCCATGGTATGGGTCTCAGGTTTTGTAGAAGCATTGGGATATCACATCTCATGCTATCGGAAGGGTATCAGGATTGGATTTGGAAGGAGTTGTTGGATATCCCATCTCATGCTATAGGAAAGGTCTCAGGTTGGAATGGGAAAGAGTTGGATATCACATCTCATGTTATAGGAAGGGTCTCAAGATTGGAATGGGAAGGACTTGGATATCACATCTCATGCTGTAGGAAGGCTCTCAGGTTTGGAAAGGGAAGGAGTTGGATATCACATTTCATGTTAGAGGTAGGATCTCAGGTTTGGTATTAGAGGCATTGAGATATCACATCTCATGCTATCAGAAGGGTATCAGGATTGGAATGGGAAGGAGTTGGATATCACATCTCATGCTAAAGGGAGGGTCTCAGGTTTGGATGGGGAAGGATTTGGATATTACATCTCATGTTATAGGAAGGATCTCAGGTTTGGTATTAGAAGCATTGAGATATCACATCTCATGCTATCGGAAGGATCTCAGGTTTGGTATTAGAAGCATTGAGATATCACATCTCATGCTATAGGAAGGGTCTCAGGATTGGAATGAGAAGGACTTGGATATCACATCTCATGCTAAAGGAAGGGTCTCAGTTTTGGTAGAAGCATTGCGATATCACATCTCATGCTATAGGAAGGGTCTCAGGATTGGAATCGGAAGGAGTTGGATATCACATCTCATGCTATAGGAAGGGTCTCAGGTTTGGTATAAGCATTGAGATATCACATCTCTGCTATCGGAAGGGTCTCAGGATTGGATTGGGAAGGAGTTGGATATCACATCTCATGTTATAGGAAGGGTCTCCGGATTGGAATGTGAAGGATTTGGATATCACATCTCATGCTAAAGGAAGGGTCTCAGGTTTGGAATGGGAAGGAGTTGGATATGACATCTCTTGTTATAGGGAGGGTCTCAGGATTTGAATGGCAAGGAGTTGGATATCACATCTCATGCCATAGGAAGGGTCTCAGGTTTGGTATAGCATTGAGATATCACATCTCTGCTATCGGAAGGGTCTCAGGATTGGATTGGGAAGGAGTTGGATATCCCTTCTCATGCTATAGGAAGGGTCTCAGGTTGGAATGGGAAGGAGTTGGATATCACATCTCATGCTAAAGGAAGGGTCTCAGGTTTGGTAGAAGCATTGAGATATCACATCTCATGCTATCGGAAGTGTCTCAGGATTGGAATGGGAAGGAGCTGGATATTACATCTCATGCTAAAGGAAGGGTCTCAGGTTTGGAACGGGAAGGAGTTGGATATCCGATCTCATGTTATAGGAAGGGTCTCAGGTTGGAATGGCAAGGAGTTGGATATCACATCTCATGCCATAGGAAGGGTCTCAGGTTTGGTATAAGCATTGAGATATCACATCTCTGCTATCGGAAGGGTCTCATGATTGGATTGGGAAGGAGTTGGATATCCCTTCTCATGCTATAGGAAGGGTCTCAGGTTGGAATGGGAAGGAGTTGGATATCACATCTCATGCTAAAGGAAGGGTCTCAGGTTTGGTATAAGCATTGAGATATCACATCTCTGCTATCGGAAGTGTCTCAGGATTGGAATGGGAAGGAATTGGATATCCCATCTCATGTTATAGGACGGGTCTCAGGATTGTTATTAGAATCATTGAGATATCATATTGCATGCTGTATGAAGGGTCTAAGGATTGGAATGGGAAAGACTTGGATATCACATCTCATGCTATAGGAAGGGTCTCAGGTTTGGTATAAGCATTGAGATATCAAATCTCATGCTATAGGAAGGGTCTCAGGATTGGAATGGAAGGAGTTGGATATCACATCTCATGTTATAGGAAGGATCTCAGGTTTGGTATTAGAAGCATTGAGACATCACATCTCATGCTATAGGAAGGGTCTCAGGATTGGAATGGGAAGGAGTTGGATATCACATCTCATGCTATAGGAAGGGTCTCAGGTTTGGTATAAGCATTGAGATATCACATCTCATGCCGTAGGAAGGGTCTCAGGTTTGGTATAAGCATTGAGATATCACATCTCTGCTATCAGAAGAGTCTCAGGATTGGAATGGGAAGGAGTTGGATATCCCATCTCATGTTATAGGAAGAGTCTCAGGTTTGGTATTAGAAGCATTGAGATATCACATCTCATGCTATAGGAAGTGTCTCGGGATTGGAATGGGAAGGACTTGGATATCACATCTCATGCTATAGGGAGGGTCTCAAGTTTGATATTAGAAGCATTGAGATATCACATCTCATGCTATAGGAAGAGTCTCAGGTTTGGGAAGGGAAGGATTTGGATTTCACATCTCATGTTATAGGATGGTTCTCATGTTTGGTTTTTGAAGCATTGAGATATCACATCTCATGCTATCGGAAGGGTCTCAGGTTTGGTATTAGAAGCATTGAGATATCACATCTCATGCTATAGGATTGGTCTCCGGATTGGAATGTGAAGGATTTGGATATCACATCTCATGCTAAAGGAAGGGTCTCAGGTTTGGAATGGGAAGGAGTTGGATATGACATCTCTTGTTATAGGGAGGGTCTCAGGATTTGAATAGCAAGGAGTTGGATATCACATCTCATGCCATAGGAAGGGTCTCAGGTTTGGTATAAGCATTGAGATATCACATCTCTGCTATCGGAAGGGTCTCAGGATTGGAATGGGAAGGACTTAGATATCACATCTCATGCTATAGGGAGGGTCTCAGTTTTGATATTAGAAGCATTGAGATATCACATCTCATGATATCGGAAGGGTCTCAGGATTGGAATGGTAGGAGCTGGATATCACATCTCATGCTAAAGGAAGGGTCTCAGGTTTGGAAGGGGAAGGATTTGGATATCACATCTCATGTTATAGGATGGGTCTCAGGTTTGGTATTAGAAGCATTGTGATATCAAATCTCATGCTATAGGAAGTGTCTCAGGATTGGAATGGGAAGGAGTTGGATATCACATCTCATGCTATAGGAAGGGTTTCAGGTTTGGTAGAAGCATTGAGATATCACATCTCATGCTATAGGAAGAGTCTCAGGTTTGGGAAGGGAAGGATTTGGATTTCACATCTCATGTTATAGGATGGTTCTCATGTTTGGTTTTTGAAGCATTGAGATATCACATCTCATGCTATCGGAAGGGTCTCAGGTTTGGTATTAGAAGCATTGAGATATCACATCTCATGCTATAGGATTGGTCTCCGGATTGGAATGTGAAGGATTTGGATATCACATCTCATGCTAAAGGAATTGTCTCAGGTTTGGAATGGGAAGGAGTTGGATATGACATCTCTTGTTATAGGGAGGGTCTCAGGATTTGAATGGCAAGGAGTTGGATATCACATCTCATGCCATAGGAAGGGTCTCAGGTTTGGTATAAGCATTGAGATATCACATCTCTGCAAGGGTCTCAGGATTGGATTGGGAAGGAGTTGGATATCACATCTCATGTTATAGGAAGGGTCTCCGGATTGGAATGTGAAGGATTTGGATATCACATCTCATGCTAAAGGAAGAGTCTCAGGTTTGGAATGGGAAGGAGTTGGATATGACATCTCTTGTTATAGGGAGGGTCTCAGTATTTGAATGGCAAGGAGTTGGATATCACATCTCATGCCATAGGAAGGGTCTCAGGTTTGGTATAAGCATTGAGATATCACATCTCTGCTATCGGAAGGGTCTCAGGATTGGATTGGGAAGGAGTTGGATATCCCTTCTCATGCTATAGGAAGGGTCTCAGGTTGGAATGGGAAGGAGTTGGATATCACATCTCATGCTAAAGGAAGGGTCTCAGGTTTGGTAGAAGCATTGAGATATCACATCTCATGCTATCGGAAGTGTCTCAGGATTGGAATGGGAAGGAGCTGGATATTACATCTCATGCTAAAGGAAGGGTCTCAGGTTTGGAACGGGAAGGAGTTGGATATCCGATCTCATGTTATAGGAAGGGTCTCAGGTTTGGTATAAGCATTGAGATATCACATCTCTGCTATCGGAAGTGTCTCAGGATTGGAATGGGAAGGAATTGGATATCCCATCTCATGTTATAGGACGGGTCTCAGGATTGTTATTAGAATCATTGAGATATCATATTGCATGCTGAATGAAGGGTCTAAGGATTGGAATGGGAAAGACTTGGATATCACATCTCATGCTATAGGAAGGGTCTCAGGTTTGGTATAAGCATTGAGATATCAAATCTCATGCTATAGGAAGGGTCTCAGGATTGGAATGGAAGGAGTTGGATATCACATCTCATGTTATAGGAAGGATCTCAGGTTTGGTATTAGAAGCATTGAGACATCACATCTCATGCTATAGGAAGGGTCTCAGGATTGGAATGGGAAGGAGTTGGATATCACATCTCATGCTATAGGAAGGGTCTCAGGTTTGGTATAAGCATTGAGATATCACATCTCATGCTATAGGAAGGGTCTCAGGATTGGAATGGGAAGGAGTTGTATATGACATCTCATGCCGTAGGAAGGGTCTCAGGTTTGGCATAAGCATTGAGATATCACATCTCTGCTATCAGAAGAGTCTCAGGATTGGAATGGGAAGGAGTTGGATATCCCATCTCATGTTATAGGAAGAGTCTCAGGTTTGGTATTAGAAGCATTGAGATATCACATCTCATGCTATAGGAAGTGTCTCAGGATTGGAATGGGAAGGACTTGGATATCACATCTCATGCTATAGGGAGGGTCTCAAGTTTGATATTAGAAGCATTGAGATATCACATCTCATGCTATAGGAAGAGTCTCAGGTTTGGGAAGGGAAGGATTTGGATTTCACATCTCATGTTATAGGATGGTTCTCATGTTTGGTTTTTGAAGCATTGAGATATCACATCTCATGCTATCGGAAGGGTCTCAGGTTTGGTATTAGAAGCATTGAGATATCACATCTCATGCTATAGGATTGGTCTCCGGATTGGAATGTGAAGGATTTGGATATCACATCTCATGCTAAAGGAAGGGTCTCAGGTTTGGAATGGGAAGGAGTTGGATATGACATCTCTTGTTATAGGGAGGGTCTCAGGATTTGAATGGCAAGGAGTTGGATATCACATCTCATGCCATAGGAAGGGTCTCAGGTTTGGTATAAGCATTGAGATATCACATCTCTGCTATCGGAAGGGTCTCAGGATTGGAATGGGAAGGACTTAGATATCACATCTCATGCTATAGGGAGGGTCTCAGTTTTGATATTAGAAGCATTGAGATATCACATCTCATGCTATCGGAAGGGTCTCAGGATTGGAATAGGAGGAGCTGGATATCACATCTCATGCTAAAGGAAGGGTCTCAGGTTTGGAAGGGGAAGGATTTGGATATCACATCTCATGTTATAGGATGGGTCTCAGGTTTGGTATTAGAAGCATTGTGATATCACATCTCATGCTATAGGAAGTGTCTCAGGATTGGAATGGGAAGGAGTTGGATATCACATCTCATGCTATAGGAAGGGTTTCAGGTTTGGTAGAAGCATTGAGATATCACATCTCATGCTATAGGAAGAGTCTCAGGTTTGGGAAGGGAAGGATTTGGATTTCACATCTCATGTTATAGGATGGTTCTCATGTTTGGTTTTTGAAGCATTGAGATATCACATCTCATGCTATCGGAAGGGTCTCAGGTTTGGTATTAGAAGCATTGAGATATCACATCTCATGCTATAGGATTGGTCTCCGGATTGGAATGTGAAGGATTTGGATATCACATCTCATGCTAAAGGAAGGGTCTCAGGTTTGGAATGGGAAGGAGTTGGATATGACATCTCTTGTTATAGGGAGGGTCTCAGGATTTGAATGGCAAGGAGTTGGATATCACATCTCATGCCATAGGAAGGGTCTCAGGTTCGGTATAAGCATTGAGATATCACATCTCTGCAAGGGTCTCAGGATTGGATTGGGAAGGAGTTGGATATCACATCTCATGTTATAGGAAGGGTCTCCGGATTGGAATGTGAAGGATTTGGATATCACATCTCATGCTAACGGAAGGGTCTCAGGTTTGGAATGGGAAGGAGTTGGATATGACATCTCTTGTTATAGGGAGGGTCTCAGGATTTGAATGGCAAGGAGTTGGATATCACATCTCATGCCATAGGAAGGGTCTCAGGTTTGGTATAAGCATTGAGATATCACATCTCTGCTATAGGAAGGGGCTCAGGATTGGATTGGGAAGGAGTTGGATATCCCTTCTCATGCTATAGGAAGGGTCTCAGGTTGGAATGGGAAGGAGTTGGATATCACATCTCATGCTAAAGGAAGGGTCTCAGGTTTGGTAGAAGCATTGAGATATCACATCTCATGCTATAGGAAGGGTCTCAGGATTGGAATTGGAAGGACTTAGATATCACATATCATGCTATAGGGAGGGTTTCAGTTTTGATATTAGAAGCATTGAGATATCACATCTCATGCTATCGGAAGTGTCTCAGGATTGGAATGGGAAGGAGCTGGATATTACATCTGATGCTAAAGGAAGGGTCTCAGGTTTGGAACGGGAAGGAGTTGGATATCCGATCTCATGTTATAGGAAGGGTCTCAGGTTTGGTATAAGCATTGAGATATCACATCTCTGCTATCGGAAGTGTCTCAGGATTGGAATGGGAAGGAATTGGATATCCCATCTCATGTTATAGGACGGGTCTCAGGATTGTTATTAGAATCATTGAGATATCATTTTGCATGCTGTAGGAAGGGTCTAAGGATTGGAATGGGAAAGACTTGGATATCACATCTCATGCTATAGGAAGGGTCTCAGGTTTGGTATAAGCATTGAGATATCAAATCTCATGCTATAGGAAGGGTCTCAGGATTGGAATGGAAGGAGTTGGATATCACATCTCATGTTATAGGAAGGATCTCAGGTTTGGTATTAGAAGCATTGAGACATCAAATCTCATGCTATAGGAAGGGTCTCAGGATTGGAATGGGAAGGAGTTGGATATCACATCTCGTGCTATAGGAAGGGTCTCAGGTTTGGTATAAGCATTGAGATATCACATCTCATGCTATAGGAAGGGTCTCAGGATTGGAATGGGAAGGAGTTGTATATGACATCTCATGCCGTAGGAAGGGTCTCAGGTTTGGTATAAGCATTGAGATATCACATCTCTGCTATCAGAAGAGTCTCAGGATTGGAATGGGAAGGAGTTGGATATCCCATCTCGTGTTATAGGAAGAGTCTCAGGTTTGGTATTAGAAGCATTGAGATATCACATCTCATGCTATAGGAAGTGTCTCAGGATTGGAATGGGAAGGACTTGGATATCACATCTCATGCTATAGGGAGGGTCTCAAGTTTGATATTAGAAGCATTGAGATATCACATCTCAATCTATAGGAAGAGTCTCAGGTTTGGGAAGGGAAGGATTTGGATTTCACATCTCATGTTATAGGATGGTTCTCATGTTTGGTTTTTGAAGCATTGAGATATCACATCTCATGCTATCGGAAGGGTCTCAGGTTTGGTATTAGAAGCATTGAGATATCACATCTCATGCTATAGGATTGGTCTCCGGATTGGAATGTGAAGGATTTGGATATCACATCTCATGCTAAAGGAAGGGTCTCAGGTTTGGAATGGGAAGGAGTTGGATATGACATCTCTTGTTATAGGGATGGTCTCAGGATTTGAATGGCAAGGAGTTGGATATCACATCTCATGCCATAGGAAGGGTCTCAGGTTTGGTATAAGCATTGAGATATCACATCTCTGCTATCGGAAGGGTCTCAGGATTGGAATGGGAAGGACTTAGATATCACATCTGATGCTATAGGGAGGGTCTCAGTTTTGATATTAGAAGCATTGAGATATCACATCTCATGCTATCGGAAGGGTCTCAGGATTGGAATGGGAGGAGCTGGATATCACATCTCATGCTAAAGGAAGGGTCTCAGGTTTGGAAGGGGAAGGATTTGGATATCACATCTCATGTTATAGGATGGGTTTCAGGTTTGGTATTAGAAGCATTGTGATATCACATCTCATGCTATAGGAAGTGTCTCAGGATTGGAATGGGAAGGAGTTGGATATCACATCTCATGCTATAGGAAGGGTTTCAGGTTTGGTAGAAGCATTGAGATATCACATCTCATGCTATAGGAAGAGTCTCAGGTTTGGGAAGGGAAGGATTTGGATTTCACATCTCATGTTATAGGATGGTTCTCATGTTTGGTTTTTGAAGCATTGAGATATCACATCTCATGCTATCGGAAGGGTCTCAGGTTTGGTATTAGAAGCATTAAGATATCACATCTCATGCTATAGGATTGGTCTCTGGATTGGAATGTGAAGGATTTGGATATCACATCTCATGCTAAAGGAAGGGTCTCAGGTTTGGAATGGGAAGGAGTTGGATATGACATCTCTTGTTATAGGGAGGGTCTCAGGATTTGAATGGCAAGGAGTTGGATATCACATCTCATGCCATAGGAAGGGTCTCAGGTTTGGTATAAGCATTGAGATATCACATCTCTGCTATCGGAAGGGTCTCAGGATTGGATTGGGAAGGAGTTGGATATCACATCTCATGTTATAGGAAGGGTCTCCGGATTGGAATGTGAAGGATTTGGATATCACATCTCATGCTAAAGGAAGGGTCTCAGGTTTGGAATGGGAAGGAGTTGGATATGACATCTCTTGTTATAGGGAGGGTCTCAGGATTTGAATGGCAAGGAGTTGGATATCACATCTCATGCCATAGGAAGGGTCTCAGGTTTGGTATAAGCATTGAGATATCACATCTCTGCTATCGGAAGGGTCTCAGGATTGGATTGGGAAGGAGTTGGATATCCCTTCTCATGCTATAGGAAGGGTCTCAGGTTGGAATGGGAAGGAGTTGGATATCACATCTCATGCTAAAGGAAGGGTCTCAGGTTTGGTAGAAGCATTGAGATATCACATCTCATGCTATAGGAAGGGTCTCAGGATTGGAATGGGAAGGACTTAGATATCACATATCATGCTATAGGGAGGGTTTCAGTTTTGATATTAGAAGCATTGAGATATCACATCTCATGCTATCGGAAGTGTCTCAGGATTGGAATGGGAAGGAGCTGGATATTACATCTCATGCTAAAGGAAGGGTCTCAGGTTTGGAACGGGAAGGAGTTGGATATCCGATCTCATGTTATAGGAAGGGTCTCAGGTTTGGTATAAGCATTGAGATATCACATCTCTGCTATCGGAAGTGTCTCAGGATTGGAATGGGAAGGAATTGGATATCCCATCTCATGTTATAGGACGGGTCTCAGGATTGTTATTAGAATCATTGAGATATCATATTGCATGCTGTAGGAAGGGTCTAAGGATTGGAATGGGAAAGACTTGGATATCACATCTCATGCTATAGGAAGAGTCTCAGGTTTGGTATAAGCATTGAGATATCAAATCTCATGCTATAGGAAGGGTCTCAGGATTGGAATGGAAGGAGTTGGATATCACATCTCATGTTATAGGAAGGATCTCAGGTTTGGTATTAGAAGCATTGAGACATCACATCTCATGCTAGAGGAAGGGTCTCAGGATTGGAATGGGAAGGAGTTGGATATCACATCTCATGCTATAGGAAGGGTCTCAGGTTTGGTATAAGCATTGAGATATCACATCTCATGCTATAGGAAGGGTCTCAGGATTGGAATGGGAAGGAGTTGTATATGACATCTCATGCCGTAGGAAGGGTCTCAGGTATGGTATAAGCATTGAGATATCACATCTCTGCTATCAGAAGAGTCTCAGGATTGGAATGGGAAGGAGTTGGATATCCCATCTCATGTTATAGGAAGAGTCTCAGGTTTGGTATTAGAAGCATTGAGATATCACATCTCATGCTATAGGAAGTGTCTCAGGATTGGAATGGGAAGGACTTGGATATCACATCTCATGCTATAGGGAGGGTCTCAAGTTCGATATTAGAAGCATTGAGATATCACATCTCATGCTATAGGAAGAGTCTCAGGTTTGGGAAGGGAAGGATTTGGATTTCACATCTCATGTTATAGGATGGTTCTCATGTTTGGTTTTTGAAGCATTGAGATATTACATCTCATGCTATCGGAAGGGTCTCAGGTTTGGTATTAGAAGCATTGAGATATCACATCTCATGCTATAGGATTGGTCTAGGGGTTGGAATGTGAAGGATTTGGATATCACATCTCATGCTAAAGGAAGGGTCTCAGGTTTGGAATGGGAAGGAGTTGGATATGACATCTCTTGTTATAGGGAGGGTCTCAGGATTTGAATGGCAAGGAGTTGGATATCACATCTCATGCCATAGGAAGGGTCTCAGGTTTGGTATAAGCATTGAGATATCACATCTCTGCTATCGGAAGGGTCTCAGGATTGGAATGGGAAGGACTTAGATATCACATCTCATGCTATAGGGAGGGTCTCAGTTTTGATATTAGAAGCATTGAGATATCACATCTCATGCTATCGGAAGGGTCTCAGGATTGGAATGGGAGGAGCTGGATATCACATCTCATGCTAAAGGAAGGGTCTCAGGTTTGGAAGGGGAAGGATTTGGATATCACATCTCATGTTATAGAATGGGTCTCAGGTTTGGTATTAGAAGCATTGTGATATCACATCTCATGCTATAGGAAGTGTCTCAGGATTGGAATGGGAAGGAGTTGTATATCACATCTTATGCTATAGGAAGGGTTTCAGGTTTGGTAGAAGCATTGAGATATCACATCTCATGCTATAGGAAGAGTCTCAGGTTTGGGAAGGGAAGGATTTGGATTTCACATCTCATGTTATAGGATGGTTCTCATGTTTGGTTTTTGAAGCATTGAGATATCACATCTCATGCTATCGGAAGGGTCTCAGGTTTGGTATTAGAAGCATTGAGATATCACATCTCATGCTATAGGATTGGTCTCTGGATTGGAATGTGAAGGATTTGGATATCACATCTCATGCTAAAGGAAGGGTCTCAGGTTTGGAATGGGAAGGAGTTGGATATGACATCTCTTGTTATAGGGAGGGTCTCAGGATTTGAATGGCAAGGAGTTGGATATCAGATCTCATGCCATAGGAAGGGTCTCAGGTTTGGTATTAGAAGCCTTGAGATATCACATCTCATGGTATAATAAGGGTCTCAGGATTGGAATGGGAAGGAGTTGGATATCACATCTCAAGCTATTTCAGGATTGGAATGGGAAGGAGTTTGATATCACATCTCAAGCTATAGGAAGTGTCTCAGGTTTGGGAAGGGAAGGATTGGGATTTCACATCTCATGTTATAGGATGGTTCTCATGTTTGGTTATAGAAGCATTGAGATATCACATCTCATGCTATCGGAAGGGTCTCAGGTTTGGAATGCGAAGGAGTTGGATATCACATCTCATGTTATAGGAAGCATCTCAGGTTTGGTATTAGAAGCATTGAGATATCACATCTCATGCTATAGGAAGGGTCTCAGGATTGGAATGTGAAGGATTTGGATATCAAATCTCATGCTAAAGGAAGGGTCTCAAGATTGAAATGGGAAGTATTTGGATATCACATCTCTTGCTATATGAAGGGTCTCAGGTTTTTTATTAGAAACATTGAGATATCACATCTCATGCTATCGGAAGGGTTTCAGGATTGGAATGGGAAGGATTTGGATATCATATCTCATGTTACAGGACGGGTCCCAGGTTTGGTATTAGAAGCATTGAGATATCACATCTTATGGTATAGGAAGGGTCTCAGGTTTGGAATGGGAAGTAGTTGGATATCACATCTCATCCAATAGGAAGGGTCTCAGGTTTGGAATGGGAAGGATTTGGATATCACATCTCATGTTATTTGACCGGTCTCAGGTTTTTTATTAGAAACATTGAGATATCACATCTCATGCTATAGGAAGGGTTTAAGGATTGGAATGGGAAGGATTTGGATATCACATCTCATGCTAAAGGAAGGGTCTCAGGTTTGGAAGGGGAAGGATTTGGATATCACATCTCATGTTATTTGACCGGTCTCGGGTTTGGTATTAGAAGCATTGAGATATCAAGTCTCATGGTATAGGACGGGAGTTTGATATCACATCATGCCATGGTATGGGTCTCAGGTTTTGTAGAAGCATTGGGATATCACATCTCATGCTATCGGAAGGGTATCAGGATTGGATTTGGAAGGAGTTGTTGGATATCCCATCTCATGCTATAGGAAAGGTCTCAGGTTGGAATGGGAAAGAGTTGGATATCACATCTCATGTTATAGGAAGGGTCTCAAGATTGGAATGGGAAGGACTTGGATATCACATCTCATGCTGTAGGAAGGCTCTCAGGTTTGGAAAGGGAAGGAGTTGGATATCACATTTCATGTTAGAGGTAGGATCTCAGGTTTGGTATTAGAGGCATTGAGATATCACATCTCATGCTATCAGAAGGGTATCAGGATTGGAATGGGAAGGAGTTGGATATCACATCTCATGCTAAAGGGAGGGTCTCAGGTTTGGATGGGGAAGGATTTGGATATCACATCTCATGTTATAGGAAGGATCTCAGGTTTGGTATTAGAAGCATTGAGATATCACATCTCATGCTATCGGAAGGATCTCAGGTTTGGTATTAGAAGCATTGAGATATCACATCTCATGCTATAGGAAGGGTCTCAGGATTGGAATGGGAAGGACTTGGATATCACATCTCATGCTAAAGGAAGGGTCTCAGTTTTGGTAGAAGCATTGCGGTATCACATCTCATGCTATAGGAAGGGTCTCAGGATTGGAATCGGAAGGAGTTGGATATCACATCTCATGCTATAGGAAGGGTCTCAGGTTTGGTATAAGCATTGAGATATCACATCTCTGCTATCGGAAGGGTCTCAGGATTGGATTGGGAAGGAGTTGGATATCACATCTCATGTTATAGGAAGGGTCTCCGGATTGGAATGTGAAGGAGTTGGATATGACATCTCATGCCATAGGAAGGGTCTCAGATTTGGTATAAGCATTGAGATATCACATCTCTGCTATCGGAAGGGTCTCAGGATTGGATTGGGAAGGAGTTGGATATCCCTTCTCATGCTATAGGAAGGGTCTCAGGTTGGAATGGGAAGGAGTTGGATATCACATCTCATGCTATAGGGAGGGTTTCAGTTTTGATATTAGAAGCATTGAGATATCACATCTCATGCTATCGGAAGTGTCTCAGGATTGGAATGGGAAGGAGCTGGATATTACATCTCATGCTAAAGGAAGGGTCTCAGGTTTGGAACTAGAAGGAGTTGGATATCCGATCTCATGTTATAGGAAGGGTCTCAGGTTTGGTATAAGCATTGAGATATCACATCTCTGCTATCGGAAGTGTCTCAGGATTGGAATGGGAAGGAGTTGGATATCCCATCTCATGTTATAGGACGGGTCTCAGGATTGTTATTAGAATCATTGAGATATCATATTGCATGCTGTAGGAAGGGTCTAAGGATTGGAATGGGAAAGACTTGGATATCACATCTCATGCTATAGGAAGGGTCTCAGGTTTGGTATAAGCATTGAGATATCAAATCTCATGCTATAGGAAGGGTCTCAGGATTGGAATGGAAGGAGTTGGATATCACATCTCATGTTATAGGAAGGATCTCAGGTTTGGTATTAGAAGCATTGAGAAATCACATCTCATGCTATAGGAAGGGTCTCAGGATTGGAATGGGAAGGAGTTGGATATCACATCTCATGCTATAGGAAGGGTCTCAGGTTTGGTATAAGCATTGAGATGTCACATCTCATGCTATAGGAAGGGTCTCAGGATTGGAATGGGAAGGAGTTGTATATGACATCTCATGCCGTAGGAAGGGTCTAAGGTTTGGTATAAGCATTGAGATATCACATCTCTGCTATCAGAAGAGTCTCAGGATTGGAATGGGAAGGAGTTGGATATCCCATCTCATGTTATAGGAAGAGTCTCAGGTTTGGTATTAGAAGCATTGAGATATCACATCTCATGCTATAGGAAGTGTCTCAGGATTGGAATGGGAAGGACTTGGATATCACATCTCATGCTATAGGGAGGGTCTCAAGTTTGATATTAGAAGCATTGAGATATCACATCTCATGCTATAGGAAGAGTCTCAGGTTTGGGAAGGGAAGGATTTGGATTTCACATCTCATGTTATAGGACGGTTCTCATGTTTGGTTTTTGAAGCATTGAGATATCACATCTCATGCTATCGGAAGGGTCTCAGGTTTGGTATTAGAAGCATTGAGATATCACATCTCATGCTATAGATTGGTCTCTGGATTGGAATGTGAAGGATTTGGATATCACATCTCATGCTAAAGGAAGGGTCTCAGGTTTGGAATGGGAAGGAGTTGGATATGACATCTCTTGTTATAGGGAGGGTCTCAGGATTTGAATGGCAAGGAGTTGGATATCACATCTCATGCCATAGGAAGGGTCTCAGGTTTGGTATAAGCATTGAGATATCACATCTCTGCTATCGGAAGGGTCTCAGGATTGGATTGGGAAGGAGTTGGATATCACATCTCATGTTATAGGAAGGGTCTCCGGATTGGAATGTGAAGGATTTGGATATCACATCTCATGCTAAAGGAAGGGTCTCAGGTTTGGAATGGGAAGGAGTTGGATATGACATCTCTTGTTATAGGGAGGGTCTCAGGATTTGAATGGCAAGGAGTTGGATATCACATCTCATGCTATAGGAAGGGTCTCAGGTTTGGTATAAGCATTGAGATGTCACATCTCATGCTATAGGAAGGGTCTCAGGATTGGAATGGGAAGGAGTTGTATATGACATCTCATGCCGTAGGAAGGGTCTAAGGTTTGGTATAAGCATTGAGATATCACATCTCTGCTATCAGAAGAGTCTCAGGATTGGAATGGGAAGGAGTTGGATATCCCATCTCATGTTATAGGAAGAGTCTCAGGTTTGGTATTAGAAGCATTGAGATATCACATCTCATGCTATAGGAAGTGTCTCAGGATTGGAATGGGAAGGACTTGGATATCACATCTCATGCTATAGGGAGGGTCTCAAGTTTGATATTAGAAGCATTGAGATATCACATCTCATGCTATAGGAAGAGTCTCAGGTTTGGGAAGGGAAGGATTTGGATTTCACATCTCATGTTATAGGACGGTTCTCATGTTTGGTTTTTGAAGCATTGAGATATCACATCTCATGCTATCGGAAGGGTCTCAGGTTTGGTATTAGAAGCATTGAGATATCACATCTCATGCTATAGATTGGTCTCTGGATTGGAATGTGAAGGATTTGGATATCACATCTCATGCTAAAGGAAGGGTCTCAGGTTTGGAATGGGAAGGAGTTGGATATGACATCTCTTGTTATAGGGAGGGTCTCAGGATTTGAATGGCAAGGAGTTGGATATCACATCTCATGCCATAGGAAGGGTCTCAGGTTTGGTATAAGCATTGAGATATCACATCTCTGCTATCGGAAGGGTCTCAGGATTGGATTGGGAAGGAGTTGGATATCACATCTCATGTTATAGGAAGGGTCTCCGGATTGGAATGTGAAGGATTTGGATATCACATCTCATGCTAAAGGAAGGGTCTCAGGTTTGGAATGGGAAGGAGTTGGATATGACATCTCTTGTTATAGGGAGGGTCTCAGGATTTGAATGGCAAGGAGTTGGATATCACATCTCATGCCATAGGAAGGGTCTCAGGTTTGGTATAAGCATTGAGATATCACATCTCTGCTATCGGAAGGGTCTCAGGATTGGATTGGGAAGGAGTTGGATATCCCTTCTCATGCTATAGGAAGGGTCTCAGGTTGGAATGGGAATGAGTTGGATATCACATCTCATGCTAAAGGAAGGGTCTCAGGTTTGGTAGAAGCATTGAGATATCACATCTCATGCTATCGGAAGTGTCTCAGGATTGGAATGGGAAGGAGCTGGATATTACATCTCATGCTAAAGGAAGGGTCTCAGGTTTGGAACGGGAAGGAGTTGGATATCCGATCTCATGTTATAGGAAGGGTCTCAGGTTTGGTATAAGCATTGAGATATCACATCTCTGCTATAGGAAGTGTCTCAGGATTGGAATGGGAAGGAATTGGATATCCCATCTCATGTTATAGGACGGGTCTCAGGATTGTTATTAGAATCATTGAGATATCATATTGCATGCTGTATGATGGGTCTAAAGATTGGAATGGGAAAGACTTGGATATCACATCTCATGCTATAGGAAGGGTCTCAGGTTTGGTATAAGCATTGAGATATCAAATCTCATGCTATAGGAAGGGTCTCAGGATTGGAATGGAAGGAGTTGGATATCACATCTCATGTTATAGGAAGGATCTCAGGTTTGGTATTAGAAGCATTGAGACATCACATCTCATGCTATAGGAAGGGTCTCAGGATTGGTATAAGCATTGAGATATCACATCTCTGCTATCGGAAGGGTCTCAGGATTGGATTGGGAAGGAGTTGGATATCCCTTCTCATGCTATAGGAAGGGTCTCAGGATTTGAATGGCAAGGAGTTGGATATCACATCTCATGCCATAGGAAGGGTCTCAGGTTTGGTATAAGCATTGAGATATCACATCTCTGCTATCGGAAGGGTCTCAGGATTGGATTGGGAAGGAGTTGGATATCCCTTCTCATGCTATAGGAAGGGTCTCAGGTTGGAAAGGGAAGGAGTTGGATATCACATCTCATGCTATAGGGAGGGTTTCAGTTTTGATATTAGAAGCATTGAGATATCACATCTCATGCAATCGGAAGTGTCTCAGGATTGGAATGGGAAGGAGCTGGATATTACATCTCATGCTAAAGGAAGGGTCTCAGGTTTGGAACGGGAAGGAGTTGGATATCCGATCTCATGTTATAGGAAGGGTCTCAGGTTTGGTATAAGCATTGAGATATCACATCTCTGCTATCGGAAGTGTCTCAGGATTGGAATGGGAAGGAGTTGGATATCCCATCTCATGTTATAGGACGGGTCTCAGGATTGTTATTAGAATCATTGAGATATCATATTGCATGCTGTAGGAAGGGTCTAAGGATTAGAATGGGAAAGACTTGGATATCACATCTCATGCTATAGGAAGGGTCTCAGGTTTGGTATAAGCATTGAGATATCAAATCTCATGCTATAGGAAGGGTCTCAGGATTGGAATGGAAGGAGTTGGATATCACATCTCATGTTATAGGAAGGATCTCAGGTTTGGTATTAGAAGCATTGAGACATCACATCTCATGCTATAGGAAGGGTCTCAGGATTGGAATGGGAAGGAGTTGGATATCACATCTCATGCTATAGGAAGGGTCTCAGGTTTGGTATAAGCATTGAGATATCACATCTCATGCTATAGGAAGGGTTTCAGGATTGGAATGGGAAGGAGTTGTATATGACATCTCATGCCGTAGGAAGGGTCTCAGGTTTGGTATAAGCATTGAGATATCACATCTCTGCTATCAGAAGAGTCTCAGGATTGGAATGGGAAGGAGTTGGATATCCCATCTCATGTTATAGGAAGAGTCTCAGGTTTGGTATTAGAAGCATTGAGATATCACATCTCATGCTATAGGAAGTGTCTCAGGATTGGAATGGGAAGGACTTGGATATCACATCTCATGCTATAGGGAGGGTCTCAAGTTTGATATTAGAAGCATTGAGATATCACATCTCATGCTATAGGAAGAGTCTCAGGTTTGGGAAGGGAAGGATTTGGATTTCACATCTCATGTTATAGGACGGTTCTCATGTTTGGTTTTTGAAGCATTGAGATATCACATCTCATGCTATCGGAAGGGTCTCAGGTTTGGTATTAGAAGCATTGAGATATCACATCTCATGCTATAGGATTGGTCTCTGGATTGGAATGTGAAGGATTTGGATATCACATCTCATGCTAAAGGAAGGGTCTCAGGTTTGGAATGGGAAGGAGTTGGATATGACATCTCTTGTTATAGGGAGGGTCTCAGGATTTGAATGGCAAGGAGTTGGATATCACATCTCATGCCATAGGAAGGGTCTCAGGTTTGGTATAAGCATTGAGATATCACATCTCTGCTATCGGAGGGGTCTCAGGATTGGATTGGGAAGGAGTTGGATATCACATCTCATGTTATAGGAAGGGTCTCCGGATTGGAATGTGAAGGATTTGGATATCACATCTCATGCTAAAGGAAGGGTCTCAGGTTTGGAATGGGAAGGAGTTGGATATGACATCTCTTGTTATAGGGAGGGTCTCAGGATTTGAATGGCAAGGAGTTGGATATCACATCTCATGCCATAGGAAGGGTCTCAGGTTTGGTATAAGCATTGAGATATCACATCTCTGCTATCGGAAGGGTCTCAGGATTGGATTGGGAAGGAGTTGGATATCCCTTCTCATGCTATAGGAAGGGTCTCAGGTTGGAATGGGAAGGAGTTGGATATCACATCTCATGCTAAAGGAAGGGTCTCAGGTTTGGTAGAAGCATTGAGATATCACATCTCATGCTATCGGAAGTGTCTCAGGATTGGAATGGGAAGGAGCTGGATATTACATCTCATGCTAAAGGAAGGGTCTCAGGTTTGGAACGGGAAGGAGTTGGATATCCGATCTCATGTTATAGGAAGGGTCTCAGGTTTGGTATAAGCATTGAGATATCACATCTCTGCTATCGGAAGTGTCTCAGGATTGGAATGGGAAGGAATTGGATATCCCATCTCATGTTATAGGACGGGTCTCAGGATTGTTATTAGAATCATTGAGATATCATATTGCATGCTGTTTGAAGGGTCTAAGGATTGGAATGGGAAAGACTTGGATATCACATCTCATGCTATAGGAAGGGTCTCAGGTTTGGTATAAGCATTGAGATATCAAATCTCATGCTATAGGAAGGGTCTCAGGATTGGAATGGAAGGAGTTGGATATCACATCTCATGTTATAGGAAGGATCTCAGGTTTGGTATTAGAAGCATTGAGACATCACATCTCATGCTATAGGAAGGGTCTCAGGATTGGAATGGGAAGGAGTTGGATATCACATCTCATGCTATAGGAAGGGTCTCAGGTTTGGTATAAGCATTGAGATATCACATCTCATGCTATAGGAAGGGTCTCAGGATTGGAATGGGAAGGAGTTGTATATGACATCTCATGCCATAGGAAGGGTCTCAGGTTTGGTATAAGCATTGAGATATCACATCTCTGCTATCGGAAGGGTCTCAGGATTGGAATGGGAAGGACTTAAATATCACATCTCATGCTATAGGGAGGGTCTCAGTTTTGATATTAGAAGCATTGAGATATCACATCTCATGCTATCGGAAGGGTCTCAGGATTGGAATGGGAGGAGCTGGATATCACATCTCATGCTAAAGGAAGGGTTTCAGGTTTGGTAGAAGCATTGAGATATCACATCTCATGCTATAGGAAGAGTCTCAGGTTTGGGAAGGGAAGGATTTGGATTTCACATCTCATGTTATAGGATGGTTCTCATGTTTGGTTTTTGAAGCATTGAGATATCACATCTCATGCTATCGGAAGGGTCTCAGGTTTGGTATTAGAAGCATTGAGATATCACATCTCATGCTATAGGATTGGTCTCTGGATTGGAATGTGAAGGATTTGGATATCACATCTCATGCTAAAGGAAGCGTCTCAGGTTTGGAATGGGAAGGAGTTGGATATGACATCTCTTGTTATAGGGAGGGTCTCAGGATTTGAATGGCAAGGAGTTGGATATCACATCTCATGCCATAGGAAGGGTCTCAGGTTTGGTATTAGAAGCCTTGAGATATCACATCTCATGGTATAATAAGGGTCTCAGGATTGGAATGGGAAGGAGTTGGATATCACATCTCAAGCTATTTCAGAATTGGAATGGGAAGGAGTTTGATATCACATCTCAAGCTATAGGAAGGGTCTCAGGTTTGGGAAGGGAAGGATTGGGATTTCACATCTCATGTTATAGGATGGTTCTCATGTTTGGTTTTAGAAGCATTGAGATATCACATCTCATGCTATCGGAAGGGTCTCAGGTTTGGAATGGGAAGGAGTTGGATATCACATCTCATGTTATAGGAAGCATCTCAGGTTTGGTATTAGAAGCATTGAGATATCACATCTCATGCTATAGGAAGGGTCTCAGGATTGGAATGTGAAGGATTTGGATATCAAATCTCATGCTAAAGGAAGGGCCTCAGGTTTGGTATAAGCATTGAGATATCACATCTCTGCTATCGGAAGGGTCTCAGGATTGGATTGGGAAGGAGTTGGACATCCCTTTTCATGCTATAGGAAGGGTCTCATGTTGGAATGGGAAGGAGTTGGATATCATATCTCATGTTATAGGAAGGGTCTCAAGATTGAAATGTGAAGGATTTGGATATCACATCTCTTGCTATATGAAGGGTCTCAGGTTTTTTATTAGAAACATTGAGATATCACATCTCATGCTATCGGAAGGGTTTCAGGATTGGAATGGGAAGGATTTGGATATCATATCTCATGTTATAGGACGGGTCCCAGGTTTGGTATTAGAAGCATTGAGATATCACATCTTATGGTATAGGAAGGGTCTCAGGTTTGGAATGGGAAGGAGTTGGATATCACATCTCATCCAATAGGAAGGGTCTCAGGTTTGGAATGGGAAGGAATTGGATATCACATCTCATGTTATAGGAAGGATCTCAGGATTGGAATGGGAAGGAGTTGGATATCCCTTCTCATGCTATAGGAAGGGTCTCAGGTTAGAATGGGAAGGATTTGGATATCCCATCTCTTGCTATAGGAAGGGTCTCAGGTTTTTTATTAGAAACATTGAGATATCACATCTCATGCTATAGGAAGGGTTTAAGGATTGGAATGGGAAGGAGTTGGATATCCCTTCTCATGCTATAGGAAGGGTCTCAGGTTGGAATGGGAAGGATTTGGATATCACATCTCTTGCTATAGGAAGGGTCTCAGGTTTTTTATTAGAAACATTGAGATATCACATCTCATGCTATAGGAAGGGTTTAAGGATTGGAATGGGAAGGATTTGGATATCACATCTCATGCTAAAGGAAGGGTCTCAGGTTTGGAAGGGGAAGGATTTGGATATCACATCTCATGTTATTTGACCGGTCTCAGGTTTGGTATTAGAAGCATTGAGATATCAAGTCTCATGGTATAGGACGGGAGTTTGATATCACATCATGCCATGGTATGGGTCTCAGGTTTTGTAGAAGCATTGGGATATCACATCTCATGCTATCGGAAGGGTATCAGGATTGGATTTGGAAGGAGTTGTTGGATATCCCATCTCATGCTATAGGAAAGGTCTCAGGTTGGAATGGGAAAGAGTTGGATATCACATCTCATGTTATAGGAAGGGTCTCAAGATTGGAATGGGAAGGACTTGGATATCACATCTCATGCTGTAGGAAGGCTCTCAGGTTTGGAAAGGGAAGGAGTTGGATATCACATTTCATGTTAGAGTTAGGATCTCAGGTTTGGTATTAGAGGCATTGAGATATCACATCTCATGCTATCAGAAGGGTATCAGGATTGGAATGGGAAGGAGTTGGATATCACATCTCATGCTAAAGGGAGGGTCTCAGGTTTGGATGGGGAAGGATTTGGATATCACATCTCATGTTATAGGAAGGATCTCAGGTTTGGTATTAGAAGCATTGAGATATCACATCTCATGCTATCGGAAGGATCTCAGGTTTGGTATTAGAAGCATTGAGATATCACATCTCATGCTATAGGAAGGGTCTCAGGATTGGAATGGGAAGGACTTGGATATCACATCTCATGCTAAAGGAAGGGTCTCAGTTTTAGTAGAAGCATTGCGATATCACATCTCATGCTATAGGAAGGGTCTCAGGATTGGAATCGAAAGGAGTTGGATATCACATCTCATGCTATAGGAAGGGTCTCAGGTTTGGTATAAGCATTGAGATATCACATCTCTGCTATCGGAAGGGTCTCAGGATTGGATTGGGAAGGAGTTGGATATCACATCTCATGTTATAGGAAGGGTCTCCGGATTGGAATGTGAAGGATTTGGATATCACATCTCATGCTAAAGGAAGGGTCTCAGGTTTGGAATGGGAAGGAGTTGGATATGACATCTCTTGTTATAGGGAGGGTCTCAGGATTTGAATGGCAAGGTGTTGGATATCACATCTCATGCCATAGGAAGGGTCTCAGGTTTGGTATAAGCATTGAGATATCACATCTCTGCTATCGGAAGGGTCTCAGGTTTGGTATAAGCATTGAGATATCACATCTCTGCTATCGGAAGGGTCTCAGGATTGGATTGGGAAGGAGTTGGATATCACGTCTCATGTTATAGGAAGGGTCTCCGGATTGGAATGTGAAGGATTTGGATATGACATCTCATGCTAAAGGAAGGGTCTCAGGTTTGGAATGGGAAGGAGTTGGATATCACATCTCATGTTATAGGAAGGGTCTCCGGATTGGAATGTGAAGGATTTGGATATCACATCTCATGCTAAAGGAAGGGTCTCAGGTTTGGAATGGGAAGGAGTTGGATATGACATCTCTTGTTATAGGGAGGGTCTCAGGATTTGAATGGCAAGGAGTTGGATATCACATCTCATGCCATAGGAAGGGTCTCAGGTTTGGTATAAGCATTGAGATATCACATCTCTGCTATCGGAAGGGTCTCAGGATTGGATTGGGAAGGAGTTGGATATCCCTTCTCATGCTATAGGAAGGGTCTCAGGTTGGAATGGGAAGGAGTTGGATATCACATCTCATGCTAAAGGAAGGGTCTCAGGTTTGGTAGAAGCATTGAGATATCACATCTCATGCTATAGGAAGGGTCTCAGGATTGGAATGGGAAGGACTTAGATATCACATATCATGCTATAGGGAGGGTTTCAGTTTTGATATTAGAAGCATTGAGATATCACATCTCATGCTATCGGAAGTGTCTCAGGATTGGAATGGGAAGGAGCTGGATATTACATCTCATGCTAAAGGAAGGGTCTCAGGTTTGGAACGGGAAGGAGTTGGATATCCGATCTCATGTTATAGGAAGGGTCTCAGGTTTGGTATAAACATTGAGATATCACATCTCTGCTATCGGAAGTGTCTCAGGATTGGAATGGGAAGGAATTGGATATCCCATCTCATGTTATAGGACGGGTCTCAGGATTGTTATTAGAATCATTGAGATATCATATTGCATGCTGTAGGAAGGGTCTAAGGATTGGAATGGGAAAGACTTGGATATCACATCTCATGCTATAGGAAGGGTCTCAGGTTTGGTATAAGCATTGAGATATCAAATCTCATGCTATAGGAAGGGTCTCAGGATTGGAATGGGAAGGAGTTGGATATCACATCTCATGCTATAGGAAGGGTCTCAGGTTTGGTATAAGCATTGAGATATCACATCTCATGCTATAGGAAGGGTCTCAGGATTGGAATGGGAAGGAGTTGTATATGACATCTCATGCCGTAGGAAGGGTCTCAGGTTTGGTATAAGCATTGAGATATCACATCTCTGCTATCAGAAGAGTCTCAGGATTGGAATGGGAAGGAGTTGGATATCCCATCTCATGTTATAGGAAGAGTCTCAGGTTTGGTATTAGAAGCATTGAGATATCACATCTCATGCTATAGGAAGTGTCTCAGGATTGGAATGGGAAGGACTTGGATATCACATCTCATGCTATAGGGAGGGTCTCAAGTTTGATATTAGAAGCATTGAGATATCACATCTCATGCTATAGGAAGAGTCTCAGGTTTGGGAAGGGAAGGATTTGGATTTCACATCTCATGTTATAGGATGGTTCTCATGTTTGGTTTTTGAAGCATTGAGATATCACATCTCATGCTATCGGAAGGGTCTCAGGTTTGGTATTAGAAGCATTGAGATATCACATCTCATGCTATAGGATTGGTCTCCGGATTGGAATGTGAAGGATTTGGATATCACATCTCATGCTAAAGGAAGGGTCTCAGGTTTGGAATGGGAAGGAGTTGGATATGACATCTCATGCCATAGGAAGGGTCTCAGATTTGGTATAAGCATTGAGATATCACATCTCTGCTATCGGAAGGGTCTCAGGATTGGATTGGGAAGGAGTTGGATATCCCTTCTCATGCTATAGGAAGGGTCTCAGGTTGGAATGGGAAGGAGTTGGATATCACATCTCATGCTATAGGGAGGGTTTCAGTTTTGATATTAGAAGCATTGAGATATCACATCTCATGCTATCGGAAGTGTCTCAGGATTGGAATGGGAAGGAGCTGGATATTACATCTCATGCTAAAGGAAGGGTCTCAGGTTTGGAACTGGAAGGAGTTGGATATCCGATCTCATGTTATAGGAAGGGTCTCAGGTTTGGTATAAGCATTGAGATATCACATCTCTGCTATCGGAAGTGTCTCAGGATTGGAATGGGAAGGAGTTGGATATCCCATCTCATGTTATAGGACGGGTCTCAGGATTGTTATTAGAATCATTGAGATATCATATTGCATGCTGTAGGAAGGGTCTAAGGATTGGAATGGGAAAGACTTGGATATCACATCTCATGCTATAGGAAGGGTCTCAGGTTTGGTATAAGCATTGAGATATCAAATCTCATGCTATAGGAAGGGTCTCAGGATTGGAATGGAAGGAGTTGGATATCACATCTCATGTTATAGGAAGGATCTCAGGTTTGGTATTAGAAGCATTGAGAAATCACATCTCATGCTATAGGAAGGGTCTCAGGATTGGAATGGGAAGGAGTTGGATATCACATCTCATGCTATAGGAAGGGTCTCAGGTTTGGTATAAGCATTGAGATATCACATCTCATGCTATAGGAAGGGTCTCAGGATTGGAATGGGAAGGAGTTGTATATAACATCTCATGCCGTAGGAAGGGTCTCAGGTTTGGTATAAGCATTGAGATATCACATCTCTGCTATCAGAAGAGTCTCAGGATTGGAATGGGAGGGAGTTGGATATCCCATCTCATGTTATAGGAAGAGTCTCAGGTTTGGTATTAGAAGCATTGAGATATCACATCTCATGCTATAGGAAGTGTCTCAGGATTGGAATGGGAAGGACTTGGATATCACATCTCATGCTATAGGGAGGGTCTCAAGTTTGATATTAGAAGCATTGAGATATCACATCTCAAGCTATAGGAAGAGTCTCAGGTTTGGGAAGGGAAGGATTTGGATTTCACATCTCATGTTATAGGACGGTTCTCATTTTTGGTTTTTGAAGCATTGAGATATCACATCTCATGCTATCGGAAGGGTCTCAGGTTTGGTATTAGAAGCATTGAGATATCACATCTCATGCTATAGATTGGTCTCTGGATTGGAATGTGAAGGATTTGGATATCACATCTCATGCTAAAGGAAGGGTCTCAGGTTTGGAATGGGAAGGAGTTGGATATGACATCTCTTGTTATAGGGAGGGTCTCAGGATTTGAATGGCAAGGAGTTGGATATCACATCTCATGCCATAGGAAGGGTCTCAGGTTTGGTATAAGCATTGAGATATCACATCTCTGCTATCGGAAGGGTCTCAGGATTGGATTGGGAAGGAGTTGGATATCACATCTCATGTTATAGGAAGGGTCTCCGGATTGGAATGTGAAGGATTTGGATATCACATCTCATGCTAAAGGAAGGGTCTCAGGTTTGGAATGGGAAGGAGTTGGATATGACATCTCTTGTTATAGGGAGGGTCTCAGGATTTGAATGGCAAGGAGTTGGATATCACATCTCATGCCATAGGAAGGGTCTCAGGTTTGGTATAAGCATTGAGATATCACATCTCTGCTATCGGAAGGGTCTCAGGATTGGATTGGGAAGGAGTTGGATATCCCTTCTCATGCTATAGGAAGGGTCTCAGGTTGGAATGGGAATGAGTTGGATATCACATCTCATGCTAAAGGAAGGGTCTCAGGTTTGGTAGAAGCATTGAGATATCACATCTCATGCTATCGGAAGTGTCTCAGGATTGGAATGGGAAGGAGCTGGATATTACATCTCATGCTAAAGGAAGGGTCTCAGGTTTGGAACGGGAAGGAGTTGGATATCCGATCTCATGTTATAGGAAGGGTCTCAGGTTTGGTATAAGCATTGAGATATCACATCTCTGCTATAGGAAGTGTCTCAGGATTGGAATGGGAAGGAATTGGATATCCCATCTCATGTTATAGGACGGGTCTCAGGATTGTTATTAGAATCATTGAGATATCATATTGCATGCTGTATGATGGGTCTAAAGATTGGAATGGGAAAGACTTGGATATCACATCTCATGCTATAGGAAGGGTCTCAGGTTTGGTATAAGCATTGAGATATCAAATCTCATGCTATAGGAAGGGTCTCAGGATTGGAATGGAAGGAGTTGGATATCACATCTCATGTTATAGGAAGGATCTCAGGTTTGGTATTAGAAGCATTGAGACATCACATCTCATGCTATAGGAAGGGTCTCAGGATTGGTATAAGCATTGAGATATCACATCTCTGCTATCGGAAGGGTCTCAGGATTGGATTGGGAAGGAGTTGGATATCCCTTCTCATGCTATAGGAAGGGTCTCAGGATTTGAATGGCAAGGAGTTGGATATCACATCTCATGCCATAGGAAGGGTCTCAGGTTTGGTATAAGCATTGAGATATCACATCTCTGCTATCGGAAGGGTCTCAGGATTGGATTGGGAAGGAGTTGGATATCCCTTCTCATGCTATAGGAAGGGTCTCAGGTTGGAAAGGGAAGGAGTTGGATATCACATCTCATGCTATAGGGAGGGTTTCAGTTTTGATATTAGAAGCATTGAGATATCACATCTCATGCAATCGGAAGTGTCTCAGGATTGGAATGGGAAGGAGCTGGATATTACATCTCATGCTAAAGGAAGGGTCTCAGGTTTGGAACGGGAAGGAGTTGGATATCCGATCTCATGTTATAGGAAGGGTCTCAGGTTTGGTATAAGCATTGAGATATCACATCTCTGCTATCGGAAGTGTCTCAGGATTGGAATGGGAAGGAGTTGGATATCCCATCTCATGTTATAGGACGGGTCTCAGGATTGTTATTAGAATCATTGAGATATCATATTGCATGCTGTAGGAAGGGTCTAAGGATTAGAATGGGAAAGACTTGGATATCACATCTCATGCTATAGGAAGGGTCTCAGGTTTGGTATAAGCATTGAGATATCAAATCTCATGCTATAGGAAGGGTCTCAGGATTGGAATGGAAGGAGTTGGATATCACATCTCATGTTATAGGAAGGATCTCAGGTTTGGTATTAGAAGCATTGAGACATCACATCTCATGCTATAGGAAGGGTCTCAGGATTGGAATGGGAAGGAGTTGGATATCACATCTCATGCTATAGGAAGGGTCTCAGGTTTGGTATAAGCATTGAGATATCACATCTCATGCTATAGGAAGGGTTTCAGGATTGGAATGGGAAGGAGTTGTATATGACATCTCATGCCGTAGGAAGGGTCTCAGGTTTGGTATAAGCATTGAGATATCACATCTCTGCTATCAGAAGAGTCTCAGGATTGGAATGGGAAGGAGTTGGATATCCCATCTCATGTTATAGGAAGAGTCTCAGGTTTGGTATTAGAAGCATTGAGATATCACATCTCATGCTATAGGAAGTGTCTCAGGATTGGAATGGGAAGGACTTGGATATCACATCTCATGCTATAGGGAGGGTCTCAAGTTTGATATTAGAAGCATTGAGATATCACATCTCATGCTATAGGAAGAGTCTCAGGTTTGGGAAGGGAAGGATTTGGATTTCACATCTCATGTTATAGGACGGTTCTCATGTTTGGTTTTTGAAGCATTGAGATATCACATCTCATGCTATCGGAAGGGTCTCAGGTTTGGTATTAGAAGCATTGAGATATCACATCTCATGCTATAGGATTGGTCTCTGGATTGGAATGTGAAGGATTTGGATATCACATCTCATGCTAAAGGAAGGGTCTCAGGTTTGGAATGGGAAGGAGTTGGATATGACATCTCTTGTTATAGGGAGGGTCTCAGGATTTGAATGGCAAGGAGTTGGATATCACATCTCATGCCATAGGAAGGGTCTCAGGTTTGGTATAAGCATTGAGATATCACATCTCTGCTATCGGAAGGGTCTCAGGATTGGATTGGGAAGGAGTTGGATATCACATCTCATGTTATAGGAAGGGTCTCCGGATTGGAATGTGAAGGATTTGGATATCACATCTCATGCTAAAGGAAGGGTCTCAGGTTTGGAATGGGAAGGAGTTGGATATGACATCTCTTGTTATAGGGAGGGTCTCAGGATTTGAATGGCAAGGAGTTGGATATCACATCTCATGCCATAGGAAGGGTCTCAGGTTTGGTATAAGCATTGAGATATCACATCTCTGCTATCGGAAGGGTCTCAGGATTGGATTGGGAAGGAGTTGGATATCCCTTCTCATGCTATAGGAAGGGTCTCAGGTTGGAATGGGAAGGAGTTGGATATCACATCTCATGCTAAAGGAAGGGTCTCAGGTTTGGTAGAAGCATTGAGATATCACATCTCATGCTATCGGAAGTGTCTCAGGATTGGAATGGGAAGGAGCTGGATATTACATCTCATGCTAAAGGAAGGGTCTCAGGTTTGGAACGGGAAGGAGTTGGATATCCGATCTCATGTTATAGGAAGGGTCTCAGGTTTGGTATAAGCATTGAGATATCACATCTCTGCTATCGGAAGTGTCTCAGGATTGGAATAGGAAGGAATTGGATATCCCATCTCATGTTATAGGACGGGTCTCAGGATTGTTATTAGAATCATTGAGATATCATATTGCATGCTGTATGAAGGGTCTAAGGATTGGAATGGGAAAGACTTGGATATCACATCTCATGCTATAGGAAGGGTCTCAGGTTTGGTATAAGCATTGAGATATCAAATCTCATGCTATAGGAAGGGTCTCAGGATTGGAATGGAAGGAGTTGGATATCACATCTCATGTTATAGGAAGGATCTCAGGTTTGGTATTAGAAGCATTGAGACATCACATCTCATGCTATAGGAAGGGTCTCAGGATTGGAATGGGAAGGAGTTGGATATCACATCTCATGCTATAGGAAGGGTCTCAGGTTTGGTATAAGCATTGAGATATCACATCTCATGCTATAGGAAGGGTCTCAGGATTGGAATGGGAAGGAGTTGTATATGACATCTCATGCCATAGGAAGGGTCTCAGGTTTGGTATAAGCATTGAGATATCACATCTCTGCTATCGGAAGGGTCTCAGGATTGGAATGGGAAGGACTTAAATATCACATCTCATGCTATAGGGAGGGTCTCAGTTTTGATATTAGAAGCATTGAGATATCACATCTCATGCTATCGGAAGGGTCTCAGGATTGGAATGGGAGGAGCTGGATATCACATCTCATGCTAAAGGAAGGGTTTCAGGTTTGGTAGAAGCATTGAGATATCACATCTCATGCTATAGGAAGAGTCTCAGGTTTGGGAAGGGAAGGATTTGGATTTCACATCTCATGTTATAGGATGGTTCTCATGTTTGGTTTTTGAAGCATTGAGATATCACATCTCATGCTATCGGAAGGGTCTCAGGTTTGGTATTAGAAGCATTGAGATATCACATCTCATGCTATAGGATTGGTCTCTGGATTGGAATGTGAAGGATTTGGATATCACATCTCATGCTAAAGGAAGCAGCTCAGGTTTGGAATGGGAAGGAGTTGGATATGACATCTCTTGTTATAGGGAGGGTCTCAGGATTTGAATGGCAAGGAGTTGGATATCACATCTCATGCCATAGGAAGGGTCTCAGGTTTGGTATTAGAAGCCTTGAGATATCACATCTCATGGTATAATAAGGGTCTCAGGATTGGAATGGGAAGGAGTTGGATATCACATCTCAAGCTATTTCAGGATTGGAATGGGAAGGAGTTTGATATCACATCTCAAGCTATAGGAAGGGTCTCAGGTTTGGGAAGGGAAGGATTGGGATTTCACATCTCATGTTATAGGATGGTTCTCATGTTTGGTTTTAGAAGCATTGAGATATCACATCTCATGCTATCGGAAGGGTCTCAGGTTTGGAATGGGAAGGAGTTGGATATCACATCTCATGTTATATGAAGCATCTCAGGTTTGGTATTAGAAGCATTGAGATATCACATCTCATGCTATAGGAAGGGTCTCAGGATTGGAATGTGAAGGATTTGGATATCAAATCTCATGCTAAAGGAAGGGCCTCAGGTTTGGTATAAGCATTGAGATATCACATCTCTGCTATCGGAAGGGTCTCAGGATTGGATTGGGAAGGAGTTGGACATCCCTTTTCATGCTATAGGAAGGGTCTCATGTTGGAATGGGAAGGAGTTGGATATCATATCTCATGTTATAGGAAGGGTCTCAAGATTGAAATGGGAAGGATTTGGATATCACATCTCTTGCTATATGAAGGGTCTCAGGTTTTTTATTAGAAACATTGAGATATCACATCTCATGCTATCGGAAGGGTTTCAGGATTGGAATGGGAAGGATTTGGATATCATATCTCATGTTATAGGACGGGTCCCAGGTTTGGTATTAGAAGCATTGAGATATCACATCTTATGGTATAGGAAGGGTCTCAGGTTTGGAATGGGAAGGAGTTGGATATCACATCTCATCCAATAGGAAGGGTCTCAGGTTTGGAATGGGAAGGAATTGGATATCACATCTCATGTTATAGGAAGGATCTCAGGATTGGAATGGGAAGGAGTTGGATATCCCTTCTCATGCTATAGGAAGGGTCTCAGGTTAGAATGGGAAGGATTTGGATATCACATCTCTTGCTATAGGAAGGGTCTCAGGTTTTTTATTAGAAACATTGAGATATCACATCTCATGCTATAGGAAGGGTTTAAGGATTGGAATGGGAAGGAGTTGGATATCCCTTCTCATGCTATAGGAAGGGTCTCAGGTTGGAATGGGAAGGATTTGGATATCACATCTCTTGCTATAGGAAGGGTCTCAGGTTTTTTATTAGAAACATTGAGATATCACATCTCATGCTATAGGAAGGGTTTAAGGATTGGAATGGGAAGGATTTGGATATCACATCTCATGCTAAAGGAAGGGTCTCAGGTTTGGAAGGGGAAGGATTTGGATATCACATCTCATGTTATTTGACCGGTCTCAGGTTTGGTATTAGAAGCATTGAGATATCAAGTCTCATGGTACAGGACGGGAGTTTGATATCACATCATGCCATGGTATGGGTCTCAGGTTTTGTAGAAGGATTGGGATATCACATCTCATGCTATCGTAAGGGTATCAGGATTGGATTTGGAAGGAGTTGTTGGATATCCCATCTCATGCTATAGGAAAGGTCTCAGGTTGGAATGGGAAAGAGTTGGATATCACATCTCATGTTATAGGAAGGGTCTCAAGATTGGAATGGGAAGGACTTGGATATCACATCTCATGCTGTAGGAAGGCTCTCAGGTTTGGAAAGGGAAGGAGTTGGATATCACATTTCATGTTAGAGTTAGGATCTCAGGTTTGGTATTAGAGGCATTGAGATATCACATCTCATGCTATCAGAAGGGTATCAGGATTGGAATGGGAAGGAGTTGGATATCACATCTCATGCTAAAGGGAGGGTCTCAGGTTTGGATGGGGAAGGATTTGGATATCACATCTCATGTTATAGGAAGGATCTCAGGTTTGGTATTAGAAGCATTGAGATATCACATCTCATGCTATCGGAAGGATCTCAGGTTTGGTATTAGAAGCATTGAGATATCACATCTCATGCTATAGGAAGGGTCTCAGGATTGGAATGGGAAGGACTTGGATATCACATCTCATGCTAAAGGAAGGGTCTCAGTTTTAGTAGAAGCATTGCGATATCACATCTCATGCTATAGGAAGGGTCTCAGGATTGGAATTGAAAGGAGTTGGATATCACATCTCATGCTATAGGAAGGGTCTCAGGTTTGGTATAAGCATTGAGATATCACATCTCTGCTATCGGAAGGGTCTCAGGATTGGATTGGGAAGGAGTTGGATATCACATCTCATGTTATAGGAAGGGTCTCCGGATTGGAATGTGAAGGATTTGGATATCACATCTCATGCTAAAGGAAGGGTCTCAGGTTTGGAATGGGAAGGAGTTGGATATGACATCTCTTGTTATAGGGAGGGTCTCAGGATTTGAATGGCAAGGTGTTGGATATCACATCTCATGCCATAGGAAGGGTCTCAGGTTTGGTATAAGCATTGAGATATCACATCTCTGCTATCGGAAGGGTCTCAGGTTTGGTATAAGCATTGAGATATCACATCTCTGCTATCGGAAGGGTCTCAGGATTGGATTGGGAAGGAGTTGGATATCACATCTCATGTTATAGGAAGGGTCTCCGGATTGGAATGTGAAGGATTTGGATATCACATCTCATGCTAAAGGAAGGGTCTCAGGTTTGGAATGGGAAGGAGTTGGATATCACATCTCATGTTATAGGAAGGGTCTCCGGATTGGAATGTGTAGGATTTGGATATCACATCTCATGCTAAAGGAAGGGTCTCAGGTTTGGAATGGGAAGGAGTTGGATATGACATCTCTTGTTATAGGGAGGGTCTCAGGATTTGAATGGCAAGGAGTTGGATATCACATCTCATGCCATAGGAAGGGTCTCAGGTTTGGTATAAGCATTGAGATATCACATCTCTGCTATCGGAAGGGTCTCAGGATTGGATTGGGAAGGAGTTGGATATCCCTTCTCATGCTATAGGAAGGGTCTCAGGTTGGAATGGGAAGGAGTTGGATATCACATCTCATGCTAAAGGAAGGGTCTCAGGTTTGGTAGAAGCATTGAGATATCACATCTCATGCTATAGGAAGGGTCTCAGGATTGGAATGGGAAGGACTTAGATATCACATATCATGCTATAGGGAGGGTTTCAGTTTTGATATTAGAAGCATTGAGATATCACATCTCATGCTATCGGAAGTGTCTCAGGATTGGAATGGGAAGGAGCTGGATATTACATCTCATGCTAAAGGAAGGGTCTCAGGTTTGGAACGGGAAGGAGTTGGATATCCGATCTCATGTTATAGGAAGGGTCTCAGGTTTGGTATAAACATTGAGATATCACATCTCTGCTATCGGAAGTGTCTCAGGATTGGAATGGGAAGGAATTGGATATCCCATCTCATGTTATAGGACGGGTCTCAGGATTGTTATTAGAATCATTGAGATATCATATTGCATGCTGTAGGAAGGGTCTAAGGATTGGAATGGGAAAGACTTGGATATCACATCTCATGCTATAGGAAGGGTCTCAGGTTTGGTATAAGCATTGAGATATCAAATCTCATGCTATAGGAAGGGTCTCAGGATTGGAATGGGAAGGAGTTGGATATCACATCTCATGCTATAGGAAGGGTCGTCTCAGGTTTGGTATAAGCATTGAGATATCACATCTCATGCTATAGGAAGGGTCTCAGGATTGGAATGGGAAGGAGTTGTATATGACATCTCATGCCGTAGGAAGGGTCTCAGGTTTGGTATAAGCATTGAGATATCACATCTCTGCTATCAGAAGAGTCTCAGGATTGGAATGGGAAGGAGTTGGATATCCCATCTCATGTTATAGGAAGAGTCTCAGGTTTGGTATTAGAAGCATTGAGATATCACATCTCATGCTATAGGAAGTGTCTCAGGATTGGAATGGGAAGGACTTGGATATCACATCTCATGCTATAGGGAGGGTCTCAAGTTTGATATTAGAAGCATTGAGATATCACATCTCATGCTATAGGAAGAGTCTCAGGTTTGGGAAGGGAAGGATTTGGATTTCACATCTCATGTTATAGGATGGTTCTCATGTTTGGTTTTTGAAGCATTGAGATATCACATCTCATGCTATCGGAAGGGTCTCAGGTTTGGTATTAGAAGCATTGAGATATCACATCTCATGCTATAGGATTGGTCTCCGGATTGGAATGTGAAGGATTTGGATATCACATCTCATGCTAAAGGAAGGGTCTCAGGTTTGGAATGGGAAGGAGTTGGATATGACATCTCTTGTTATAGGGAGGGTCTCAGGATTTGAATGGCAAGGAGTTGGATATCACATCTCATGCCATAGGAAGGGTCTCAGGTTTGGTATAAGCATTGAGATATCACATCTCTGCTATCGGAAGGGTCTCAGGATTGGAATGGGAAGGACTTAGATATCACATCTCATGCTATAGGGAGGGTCTCAGTTTTGATATTAGAAGAATTGAGATATCACATCTCTGCTATCGGAAGGGTCTCAGGTTTGGTATAAGCATTGAGATATCACATCTCTGCTATCGGAAGGGTCTCAGGATTGGATTGGGAAGGAGTTGGATATCACATCTCATGTTATAGGAAGGGTCTCCGGATTGGAATGTGAAGGATTTGGATATCACATCTCATGCTAAAGGAAGGGTCTCAGGTTTGGAATGGGAAGGAGTTGGATATCACATCTCATGTTATAGGAAGGGTCTCCGGATTGGAATGTGAAGGATTTGGATATCACATCTCATGCTAAAGGAAGGGTCTCAGGTTTGGAATGGGAAGGAGTTGGATATGACATCTCTTGTTATAGGGAGGGTCTCAGGATTTGAATGGCAAGGAGTTGGATATCACATCTCATGCCATAGGAAGGGTCTCAGGTTTGGTATAAGCATTGAGATATCACATCTCTGCTATCGGAAGGGTCTCAGGATTGGATTGGGAAGGAGTTGGATATCCCTTCTCATGCTATAGGAAGGGTCTCAGGTAGGAATGGGAAGGAGTTGGATATCACATCTCATGCTAAAGGAAGGGTCTCAGGTTTGGTAGAAGCATTGAGATATCACATCTCATGCTATAGGAAGGGTCTCAGGATTGGAATGGGAAGGACTTAGATATCACATATCATGCTATAGGGAGGGTTTCAGTTTTGATATTAGAAGCATTGAGATATCACATCTCATGCTATCGGAAGTGTCTCAGGATTGGAATGGGAAGGAGCTGGATATTACATCTCATGCTAAAGGAAGGGTCTCAGGTTTGGAACGGGAAGGAGTTGGATATCCGATCTCATGTTATAGGAAGGGTCTCAGGTTTGGTATAAGCATTGAGATATCACATCTCTGCTATCGGAAGTGTCTCAGGATTGGAATGGGAAGGAATTGGATATCCCATCTCATGTTATAGGACGGGTCTCAGGATTGTTATTAGAATCATTGAGATATCATATTGCATGCTGTAGGAAGGGTCTAAGGATTGGAATGGGAAAGACTTGGATATCACATCTCATGCTATAGGAAGGGTCTCAGGTTTGGTATAAGCATTGAGATATCAAATCTCATGCTATAGTAAGGGTCTCAGGATTGGAATGGGAAGGAGTTGGATATCACATCTCATGCTATAGGAAGGGTCTAAGGTTTGGTATAAGCATTGAGATATCACATCTCATGCTATAGGAAGGGTCTCAGGATTGGAATGGGAAGGAGTTGTATATGACATCTCATGCCGTAGGAAGGGTCTCAGGTTTGGTATAAGCATTGAGATATCACATCTCTGCTATCAGAAGAGTCTCAGGATTGGAATGGGAAGGAGTTGGATATCCCATCTCATGTTATAGGAAGAGTCTCAGGTTTGGTATTAGAAGCATTGAGATATCACATCTCATGCTATAGGAAGTGTCTCAGGATTGGAATGGGAAGGACTTGGATATCACATCTCATGCTATAGGGAGGGTCTCAAGTTTGATATTAGAAGCATTGAGATATCACATCTCATGCTATAGGAAGAGTCTCAGGTTTGGGAAGGGAAGGATTTGGATTTCACATCTCATGTTATAGGATGGTTCTCATGTTTGGTTTTTGAAGCATTGAGATATCACATCTCATGCTATCGGAAGGGTCTCAGGTTTGGTATTAGAAGCATTGAGATATCACATCTCATGCTATAGGATTGGTCTCCGGATTGGAATGTGAAGGATTTGGATATCACATCTCATGCTAAAGGAAGGGTCTCAGGTTTGGAATGGGAAGGAGTTGGATATGACATCTCTTGTTATGGGGAGGGTCTCAGGATTTGAATGGCAAGGAGTTGGATATCACATCTCATGCCATAGGAAGGGTCTCAGGTTTGGTATAAGCATTGAGATATCACATCTCTGCTATCGGAAGGGTCTCAGGATTGGAATGGGAAGGACTTAGATATCACATCTCATGCTATAGGGAGGGTCTCAGTTTTGATATTAGAAGAATTGAGATATCACATCTCATGCTATCGGAAGGGTCTCAGGATTGGAATGGGAGGAGCTGGATATCACATCTCATGCTAAAGGAAGGGTCTCAGGTTTGGAAGGGGAAGGATTTGGATATCACATCTCATGTTATAGGATGGGTTTCAGGTTTGGTATTAGAAGCATTGTGATATCACATCTCATGCTATAGGAAGTGTCTCAGGATTGGAATAAGAAGGAGTTGGATATCACATCTCATGCTATCGGAAGGGTCTCAGGTTTGGTATTAGAAGCATTGAGATATCACATCTCATGCTATAGGATTGGTCTCTGGATTGGAATATGAAGGATTTGGATATCACATCTCATGCTAAAGGAAGGGTCTCAGGTTTGGAATGGGAAGGAGTTGGATATGACATCTCTTGTTATAGGGAGGGTCTCAGGATTTGAATGGCAAGGAGTTGGATATCACATCTCATGCCATAGGAAGGGTCTCAGGTTTGGTATAAGCATTGAGATATCACATCTCTGCTATCGGAAGGGTCTCAGGATTGGATTGGGAAGGAGTTGGATATCACATCTCATGTTATAGGAAGGGTCTCCGGATTGGAATGTGAAGGATTTGGATATCACATCTCATGCTAAAGGAAGGGTCTCAGGTTTGGAATGGGAAGGAGTAGGATATGACATCTCTTGTTATAGGGAGGGTCTCAGGATTTGAATGGCAAGGAGTTGGATATCACATCTCATGCCATAGGAAGGGTCTCAGGTTTGGTATTAGAAGCCTTGAGATATCACATCTCATGGTATAATAAGGGTCTCAGGATTGGAATGGGAAGGAGTTGGATATCACATCTCAAGCTATTTCAGGATTGGAATGGGAAGGAGTTTGATATCACATCTCAAGCTATAGGAAGGGTCTCAGGTTTGGGATAAGCATTGAGATATCACATCTCATGCTATAGGAAGGGTCTCAGGATTGGAATGGGAAGGAGTTGGATATCCCATCTCATGCTATAGGGAGGGTCTCAAGTTTGATATTAGAAGCATTGAGATATCACATCTCATGCTATAGGAAGAGTCTCAGGTTTGGGAAGGGAAGGATTTGGATTTCACATCTCATGTTATAGGATGGTTCTCATGTTTGGTTTTTGAAGCATTGAGATATTACATCTCATGCTATCGGAAGGGTCTCAGGTTTGGTATTAGAAGCATTGAGATATCACATCTCATGCTATAGGATTGGTCTCCGGATTGGAATGTGAAGGATTTGGATATCACATCTCATGCTAAAGGAATGGTCTCAGGTTTGGAATGGGAAGGAGTTGGATATGACATCTCTTGTTATAGGGAGGGTCTCAGGATTTGAATGGCAAGGAGTTGGATATCACATCTCATGCCATAGGAAGGGTCTCAGGTTTGGTATAAGCATTGAGATATCACATCTCTGCTATCGGAAGGGTCTCAGGATTGGAATGGGAAGGACTTAAATATCACATCTCATGCTATAGGGAGGGTCTCAGTTTTGATATTAGAAGCATTGAGATATCACATCTCATGCTATCAGAAGGGTCTCAGGATTGGAATGGGAGGAGCTGGATATCACATCTCATGCTAAAGGAAGGGTTTCAGGTTTGGTAGAAGCATTGAGATATCACATCTCATGCTATAGGAAGAGTCTCAGGTTTGGGAAGGGAAGGATTTGGATTTTACATCTCATGTTATAGGATGGTTCTCATGTTTGGTTTTTGAAGCATTGAGATATCACATCTCATGCTATCGGAAGGGTCTCAGGTTTGGTATTAGAAGCATTGAGATATCACATCTCATGCTATAGGATTGGTCTCTGGATTGGAATGTGAAGGATTTGGATATCACATCTCATGCTAAAGGAAGCGTCTCAGGTTTGGAATGGGAAGGAGTTGGATATGACATCTCTTGTTATAGGGAGGGTCTCAGGATTTGAATGGCAAGGAGTTGGATATCACATCTCATGCCATAGGAAGGGTCTCAGGTTTGGTATTAGAAGCCTTGAGATATCACATCTCATGGTATAATAAGGGTCTCAGGATTGGAATGGGAAGGAGTTGGATATCACATCTCAAGCTATTTCAGGATTGGAATGGGAAGGAGTTTGATATCACACCTCAAGCTATAGGAAGGGTCTCAGGTTTGGGAAGGGAAGGATTGGGATTTCACATCTCATGTTATAGGATGGTTCTCATGTTTGGTTTTAGAAGCATTGAGATATCACATCTCATGCTATCGGAAGGGTCTCAGGTTTGGAATGGGAAGGAGTTGGATATCACATCTCATGTTATAGGAAGCATCTCAGGTTTGGTATTAGAAGCATTGAGATATCACATCTCATGCTATAGGAAGGGTCTCAGGATTGGAATGTGAAGGATTTGGATATCAAATCTCATGCTAAAGGAAGGGTCTCAGGTTTGGTATAAGCATTGAGATATCACATCTCTGCTATCGGAAGGGTCTCAGGATTGGATTGGGAAGGAGTTGGACATCCCTTCTCATGCTATAGGAAGGGTCTCATGTTGGAATGGGAAGGAGTTGGATATCATATCTCATGTTATAGGAAGGGTCTCAAGATTGAAATGGGAAGGATTTGGATATCACATCTCTTGCTATATGAAGGGTCTCAGGTTTTTTATTAGAAACATTGAGATATCACATCTCATGCTATCGGAAGGGTTTCAGGATTGGAATGGGAAGGATTTGGATATCATATCTCATGTTATAGGACGGGTCCCAGGTTTGGTATTAGAAGCATTGAGATATCACATCTTATGGTATAGGAAGGGTCTCAGGTTTGGAATGGGAAGGAGTTGGATATCACATCTCATCCAATAGGAAGGGTCTCAGGTTTGGAATGGGAAGGAATTGGATATCACATCTCATGTTATAGGAAGGATCTCAGGATTGGAATGGGAAGGAGTTGGATATCCCTTCTCATGCTATAGGAAGGGTCTCAGGTTGGAATGGGAAGGATTTGGATATCACAACTCTTGCTATAGGAAGGGTCTCAGGTTTTTTATTAGAAACATTGAGATATCACATCTCATGCTATAGGAAGGGTTTAAGGATTGGAATGGGAAGGATTTGGATATCACATCTCATGCTAAAGGAAGGGTCTCAGGTTTGGAAGGGGAAGGATTTGGATATCACATCTCATGTTATTTGACCGGTCTCAGGTTTGGTATTAGAAGCATTGAGATATCAAGTCTCATGGTATAGGACGGGAGTTTGATATCACATCATGCCATGGTATGGGTCTCAGGTTTTGTAGAAGCATTGGGATATCACATCTCATGCTATCGGAAGGGTATCAGGATTGGATTTGGAAGGAGTTGTTGGATATCCCATCTCATGCTATAGGAAAGGTCTCAGGTTGGAATGGGAAAGAGTTGGATATCACATCTCATGTTATAGGAAGGGTCTCAAGATTGGAATGGGAAGGACTTGGATATCACATCTCATGCTGTAGGAAGGCTCTCAGGTTTGGAAAGGGAAGGAGTTGGATATCACATTTCATGTTAGAGTTAGGATCTCAGGTTTGGTATTAGAGGCATTGAGATATCACATCTCATGCTATCAGAAGGGTATCAGGATTGGAATGGGAAGGAGTTGGATATCACATCTCATGCTAAAGGGAGGGTCTCAGGTTTGGATGGGGAAGGATTTGGATATCACATCTCATGTTATAGGAAGGATCTCAGGTTTGGTATTAGAAGCATTGAGATATCACATCTCATGCTATCGGAAGGATCTCAGGTTTGGTATTAGAAGCATTGAGATATCACATCTCATGCTATAGGAAGGGTCTCAGGATTGGAATGGGAAGGACTTGGATATCACATCTCATGCTAAAGGAAGGGTCTCAGTTTTGGTAGAAGCATTGCGATATCACATCTCATGCTATAGGAAGGGTCTCAGGATTGGAATCGGAAGGAGTTGGATATCACATCTCATGCTATAGGAAGGGTCTCAGGTTTGGTATAAGCATTGAGATATCACATCTCTGCTATCGGAAGGGTCTCAGGATTGGATTGGGAAGGAGTTGGATATCACATCTCATGTTATAGGAAGGGTCTCCGGATTGGAATGTGAAGGATTTGGATATCACATCTCATGCTAAAGGAAGGGTCTCAGGTTTGGAATGGGAAGGAGTTGGATATGACATCTCTTGTTATAGGGAGGGTCTCAGGATTTGAATGGCAAGGTGTTGGATATCACATCTCATGCCATAGGAAGGGTCTCAGGTTTGGTATAAGCATTGAGATATCACATCTCTGCTATCGGAAGGGTCTCAGGTTTGGTATAAGCATTGAGATATCACATCTCTGCTATCGGAAGGGTCTCAGGATTGGATTGGGAAGGAGTTGGATATCACACCTCATGTTATAGGAAGGGTCTCCGGATTGGAATGTGAAGGATTTGGATATCACATCTCATGCTAAAGGAAGGGTCTCAGGTTTGGAATGGGAAGGAGTTGGATATGACATCTCTTGTTATAGGGAGGGTCTCAGGATTTGAATGGCAAGGTGTTGGATATCACATCTCATGCCATAGGAAGGGTCTCAGGTTTGGTATAAGCATTGAGATATCACATCTCTGCTATCGGAAGGGTCTCAGGTTTGGTATAAGCATTGAGATATCACATCTCTGCTATCGGAAGGGTCTCAGGTTTGGATTGGGAAGGAGTTGGATATCACATCTCATGTTATAGGAAGGGTCTCAGGTTTGGAATGGGAAGGAGTTGGATATGACATCTCTTGTTATAGGGAGGGTCTCAGGATTTGAATGGCAAGGTGTTGGATATCACATCTCATGCCATAGGAAGGGTCTCAGGTTTGGTATAAGCATTGAGATATCACATCTCTGCTATCGGAAGGGTCTCAGGATTGGATTGGGAAGGAGTTGGATATCCCTGGGTTCCTGGGAGCCTAAAGTCGCAGGGGCTTATGCTAGGATTCCGGATAATACCAAGCACTACTTTAAAGACAGTGTGCTGATCAATGGAGTAGATACTCCAGCTCTTAGGGATAGTGGGTGCAGTCGCACTGTAGTGGATTCTACCTTGGTAGACTCAGAGGAAGTTGCCATAGCTACTCTGATGCCCACTAAGTTGGCTGACGGCCCCCTCCGTATGTTTCCAGTAATACCTGTAAATCTTACTTTAAATGGTACAGCAGTCAGGATTCCAGTGAGCATTCAGAGAAACGTCCCGGGAAAGGTCTTGTTAGGTAATGATCTCAGAGCTTTAGGGCTCGTAGGAGACACTGCTGAAAGACCCTACACACGGTCTCAAGCACGGGCAGCATTGGCCAAGTCCAATACGCCGCCCCAGCCGAAGGGGAAACCCAAGGCGAAAGGAGTCAACAAGTCACGATGGGGGAAAGAGAATATTCCCCCGAGCTCGCCTACCACTGCGGTGGAGGAACCCCACCACCTTCCGCACTGTCCTCAGAAGTTATAGCGTCAAGCTGCGCTTCCTGCCACGCCACGATTCTTTGGATCATTTCCAATTTCGTGCCTTGAGAGGAAACACCTCTCTCCGCACACATCTTCTTCAATGTTTCTGATTTGGAAGCATTTAGAGTTAACAAGGTATTTGTTTCCATACTGTTAGATAGGACTATGGCTTTTTTAAAGTTATACTACAACAATTCACTACGTGTCCTGGTTGGAATAACCTGAAATGCCTTAGTTCGTGCGCAACACTGGATACCTTCAGTCGTATCCCACCGCTGTACACCAATTTGTTAAGACGGATTTCTGAACTCTGTCCTGGTGGCGCAGAAGTTCAGAAGGCCAACCTAATTACTTGGAACAGGGTAACCTCTGGACGAGCCAGACCAATCAAGGTAGCGATTGCGGCGGTCAAGACTAGGTCTCAAGAGGGGTGAGGGTGACTGAAAGCCCGCAATGAGCACACAAAACCAGAACACTTACAAACTACTCCAAACAGGTGTTATATAAAAATATATACACGTTTATTTTAAGTCCTTTAAAACAATGACCGTAGCGAGAAAATCACAATATCACAATATTAAACCAACACATACCATATCAAGACAATATATATACAAATACGACAGTCGCAAGCGTTATACGCACGAAATGTGTAGTCCACCTGAAAGGGAAGGAAAACTGGCAGTGTGATAATGCTTTAGACTCAGTTCGCCTTCAGCGGCACCTAACTAGATGGAAGTCCGAGCCCTGCGAAGAGTGGAGCCTTGTGCTCAAAGTACCTGCACGCGCTGGTGCCAACGGGCAAAAGGGGAAGCTCTTCGAAGGAAGTCAGGCAGTTCAGATTAGTGCACTAAAGAAGAAGAACAGGTTCCGCGACTCAAGCGCAGCCTCCACAGTGGGCAGAAGCAGAGCGCGAGTACGGACAAAAGGGTGCTGTTTTACACAGCGGGGAAAAGCAATGGGCTACTGCAGGAGGGCGACCAGATCCTAGCTATGCTACTCACCGGTCCCCGATGCAAGCAGACCCAGGCTTCTCCACGTCAGTTTCAGCAGCTGGCAGGTTCAGAAGAGCCGGGAATGCCTCGTCGTCGTGTAGAGCAAAAAGACTACCCAATCGAAGAAACCTGCACAGTTTGTTGCCGCAGCAGGACAACGGAGCGGCCGTGTGTATCTGAGCCAAATGTACACTCCTCCCTTCCGACCTGGGAACGCCAAGTGTACGAAGCGTGGGAGAGTGACAAGGACTCGAGATACTACACAACCTGGCGGCGGTTACAGAGCAGGACTCCCGTGTAAGCTGGTCAGTCAACTGGATGGCCCAGAGACGCTTCCGAAGGCTTACTGGCAGGAGATGATGAAGTTGCCGAGAATAGCTGTTCCTGCTATTCCAAAGGTCGAAGCACCAGTACAGGCCTTCTGGTTCGATCAAAGGAGGAAAGGGTTTCACAGGACGACAGCAGTGCAAAGGAGGAGTCCTTCAGCGGGTCACCAGCGATTCCTCGGTCCAGCCTCTTGGTTGCAGGATACTTGGCTCCTGTATTCCTTCGTTCGTGAGAACTCAGGAGATCGACATGGTAGTGGTGTTTCCAGCCCCCTCTTATCCACGGTTCCCTTCGCGCCAAAATGGAGGGGACCCAATGGGAGATCCGCACATCAAACACGCACACCATTCGTGGACCAATCACGGACCACGGTGGTCCCAGGCATTCACACCACCCTAGACTCTCTGGCACCCAGGATGTGTATTGGGACCAGACATCCCAGCCCACACCCTGGAGGCACACATACGACATGTAGAAGCCCGCGAAAGCATTCGTGTTTCGCGGGAAAGTACATGCCCAAATAAGGAAGGCCCCGGGTCGGCTCGACCTGGGGAAGGTGAAGGGAGCAAGACGGTCAGTGGACAAGACAAAGGAGCCTCGTGGTCTGGCCATTTTGGGAGCCAGGCCACCATTTTGGGTTCAGCGCGAAAAACGCACTTAGAACGCCAAAAGGAGCTCAAAATACACAAAACGATCGCTGCCACCATTCCAGTCCCTGAATGACTTGCACCGATCAAATACCATCCTAAATGAGTATCTAGGGCCTGTAGAAGGCTAGAGACCCAAGAGAGCTGTAACTTAGCTTACAGTGCCCTCTTGTGTCATGTTGCACTAAAGCCGCAACATGGTAAAAGAAACTACGGGAAACAGCGTTCCCCGGTACTGACTGTCTTAAGGGCATGTCAGTTTCCCCGTAAGAAAGGAGCGAAAGCAAAGAGGAGTGCGGCAGAAGGCTGCACTTCTCTGGCAAAGTCAAGAACAAGGTGAAAAACAACAGCAAAAAGTTTAGGGGTTGCCACATGGAAGGAAAATTACCTACAATTACGAAATCTTTCCTAACACATTCCAATCCTGAGACCCTTCTGATAGCATGAGATGTGATATCTCAATGCCTCTAATACCAAACCTGAGATCCTACCTCTAACATGAAATGTGATATCCAACTCCTTCCCCTTCCAAACCTGAGAGCCTTCCTATAGCATGAAATGTGATATCCAAGTCCTTCCCATTCCAATCCTGAGACCCTTCCTATAACATGAGATGTGATATCCAACTCCTTCCCATTCCAACCTGAGACCCTTCCGATAGCATGAGATGTGATATCACAATGCTTCTACAAAACCTGAGACCCATACATGGCATGAGATGTGATATCAAACTCCTTCCCATTCCAATCCTGAGACACTTCCTATAGCATCAGATGTGATATCTCAATGCTTCTAATACCAAACCTGAGACTCTTCCTATAACATGAGATGGGATATCCAACTCCTTCCCATTCCAATCCTGAGACCCTTCCGATAGCAGAGATGTGATATCTCAATGCTTATACCAAACCTGAGACCCTTCCTATGGCATGAGATGTCATATACAACTCCTTCCCATTCCAATCCTGAGACCCTTCCTATAGCATGAGATGTGATATCTCAATGCTTCTAATACCAAACCTGAGATCCTTCCTATAACATGAGATGTGATATCCAACTCCTTCCCATTCCAATCCTGAGACCCTTCCTATAGCATGAGATGTGACATCTCAATGCTTATACCAAACCTGAGAACCTTACTATAGCATGAGATGTGATATCCAACTCCTTCCCATTCCAATCCTGAGACCCTTCCTATAGCATGAGATGTGATATCTCAATGCCTCTAATACCAAACCTGAGATCCTTCCTCTAACATGAAATGTGATATCCAACTCCTTCCCTTTCCAAACCTGAGAGCCTACCTATAGCATGAGATGTGATATTCAAGTCCTTCCCATTCCAATCCTTAGACCCTTCCTACAGCATGCAATATGATATCTCAATGATTCTAATAACAAACCTGAGACCCGTCCTGTAAAATGAGATGGGTATCCAACTCCTTCCCATTCCAATCCTGAGACACTTTCGATAGCAGAGATGTGATACCTCAATGCTTATACCAAACCTGAGAACCTTCCTATAGCATGAGATGTAATATCCAACTCCTTCCCATTCCAATCCTGAGACCCTTCCTACAGCATGCGATGTGATATCTCAATGCTTCTAATACCAAACCTGAGACCCGTCCTATAACATGAGATGGGATATCCAACTCCTTCCCGTTCCAAACCTGAGACCCTTCCTATAGCATGAGATGTGATATCCAACTCCTTCCCATCCCAATCCTGAGACACTTCCGATTGCAGAGATGTGATATCTCAATGCTTATACCAAACCTGAGACTCTTCCTATAACATGAGATGTGATATCCAACTCCTTCCCGTTCCAAACCTGAGACCCTTCCTATAGCATGAGATGTGATATCCAACTCCTTCCCATTCCAATCCTGAGACCCTTCCGATAGCATGAGATGTGATAGCTCAATGCTACTAATACCAAACCTGAGATCCTTCTTATAACATGTGATGTGATATTCAAATCCTTCCCCTTCCAAACCTGAGACCCTCCCTTTAGCATGAGAAGTGATATCCAACTCCTTCCCATTCCAATCCTGAGACCCTTATGATAGCATGAGATGTGATATCTCAATGCTTCTAATACCAAACCTGAGATACTTCCGATAGCATGAGATGTGATATCTCAATGATTCTAATACCAAACCTGAGATCCTTCCTATAACACGCGATGTGATATCCAAATCCTCCCCCTTCCAAACCTGAGACCCTCCCTTTAGCATGAGATGTGATATCCAACTCCTTCCCATTCCAATCCTGAGACCCTTCTGATAGCATGAGATGTGATACCTCAATGCCTCTAATACCAAACCTGAGATCCTACCTCTAACATGAACTGTGATATCCAACTCCTTCCCTTACCAAACCTGAGATCCTTCCTATAACATGCGATGTGATATCCAAATCCTTCCCCTTCCAAACCTGAGACCCTCCCTATAGCATGAGATGTGATATCCAAGTCCGTCCCATTCCAATCCTGAGACCCTTCCTATAGCATGAGATGTGATATCTCAATGCTTATTCCAAACCTGAGACCCTTCCTATGGCATGAGATGTCATATACAACTCCTTCCCATTCCAATCCTGAGACCCGTCCTATAGCATGAGATGTGATATCTTAATGCTTATACCAAACCTGAGACCCTTCCTATAGCATGAGATGTGATAGCCAACTTCTTCCCATTCCAATCCTGAGACCCTTCCTATAACATGAGATGTGATGTCGCAATGCTTCTAATACCAAACCTGAGATCTTTCCTATAACATGAGATGTGATATCCAACACCTTCCCATTCCAATCCTGAGACCCTTCCTATAGCATGAGATGTGATATCTCAATGCTTATACCAAACGTGAGACCCTTCCTATAGCTTGAGATGTGATATACAACTCCTTCCCATTCCAATCCTGAGACCCTTCCTATAGCATGAGATGTAATATCTCAATGCTTGTACCAAACGTGAGACCCTTCTTATAACAAGAGGTGATATCTCAATGCCTCTAATACCAAACCTGAGATCCTTCCTCTAACATGAAATATGATATCCAACTCCTTCCCCTTCCAAACCTGAGAGCCTTCCTATAGCATGAGATATGATATCCAAGTCCTTCCCATTCCAATCCTGGGACCCTTCCTATAACATGAGATGTGATATCCAACTCCTTCCCATTCCAACCTGAGACCCTTCCTATAGCATGAGATGGGATATCCAACTCCTTCCAAATCAAATCCTGATACCCTTCCGATAGCATGAGATGTGATATCCCAATGTTTCTACCAAACCTGAGACCCATACTATGGCATGAGTTGTGATATCAAACCCCTTCCCATTCCAAACCTGAGACCCTTCCTATAGCTTGAGATATCCAACTCCTTCCCATTCCAATTCTGAGACCCTTCCTATACCATGAGACTTGATATCTCAATGCTTCTAATACAAAACCTGAGACCCTTCCTATAGCATGAGATGTGATATCTCAATGCTTCTAATACCAAACCTGAAATCCTTCCGATAACATGAGATGTGATATCCAAATCCTACCCCTTCCAAACCTGAGACCCTCCCTTTAGCATGAGATGTGATATCCAACTCCTTCCCATTCCCATCCTGAGACCCTTCTGATAGCATGAGATGTGATATCTCAATGCCTCCAATACCAAACCTGAGATCCTACCTCTAACATGAAATGTGATATCCACATCCTTCCCCTTCCAAACCTGAGACCCTCCCTTTAGCATGAGATGTGATATCCAACTCCGTCCCATTCCAATCCTGAGACCCTTCCGATAGCATGAGATGTGATATCTCAATGCTTCTAATACCAAACCTGTGATCCTTCCTATAACAAGAGATGTGATATCCAAATCCTTCCCCTTACAAACCTGAGACCCTCCCTTTAGCATGAGATGTGATATCTCAATGCCTCTAATACCAAACCTGAGATCCTTCCGATAGCATGAAATGTGATATCTCAATGCTTCTAATACCAAACCTGAGATCCTTCCTATAACATGAGACGTGATATCCAAATCCTTCCCCTTCCAAACCTGAGACCCTCCCTTTAGCATGAGATGTGATATCCAACTCCTTCCCATTCTAATCCTGAGACCCTTCTGATAGCATGAGATGTGATATCTCAATGCCTCTAATACCAAACCTGAGATCCTACCTCTAACATGAAATGTGATATCCAACTCTTTCCCCTTCCAAACCTGAGAGCCTTCCTATAGCATGAGATGTGATATCCGACTCCTTCCCATTCCAATCCTGAGACCCTTCCGATAGCATGAGATGTGATATCCCAATGCTTCTAATACCAAACCTGAGATCCTTCTTATGACATGTGATGTGATATCCAAATCCTTCCCCTTCCAAACCTGAGACCCTCCCTTTAGCATGAGATGTGATATCCAACTCCTTCCCATTCCAATGCTGAGACCCTTATGATAGATAGCATGAGATGTGATATCTCAATGCCTCTAATACCAAACCTGAGATACTTCCGATAGCATGAGATGTGATATCTCAATGCTTCTAATACCAAACCTGAGATCCTTCCTGTAACATGAGATGTGATATCCAAATCCTTCCCCTTCCAAACCTGAGACCCTCCCTTTAGCATGAGATGTGTTATCCAACTCCTTCCCATTCCAATCCTGAGACCCTTCCGATAGCATGAGATGTGATATCTCAATGCTTCTAATACCAAACCTGTGATCCTTCCTATAACAAGAGATGTGATATCCAAATCCTTCCCCTTCCAAACCTGAGACCCTCCCTTTAGCATGAGATGTGATATCTCAATGCCTCTAATACCAAACCTGAGATCCTTCCGATAGCATGAGATGTGATATCTCAATGCTTCTAATACCAAACCTGAGATCCTTCCTATAACATGAGATGTGATATCCAAATCCTTCCCCTTCCAAACCTGAGACCCTCCCTTTAGCATGAGATGTGATATCCAACTCCTTCCCATTCCAATCCTGAGACCCTTCTGATAGCATGAGATGTGATATCTGTTAAGACGGATTTCTGAACTCTGTCCTGGTGGCGCAGAAGTTCAGAAGGCCAACCTAATTACTTGGAACGACAAGCCAGACCAATCAAGGTAGCGATCGCGGCGGTCAAGACTAGGTCTCAAGAGGGGTGAGGGTGACTGAAAGCTCGCAATGAGCACACAAAGCAAGAGCGCTTACAAACTACTCCAAACAGTTGTTATATCAAAAATATAAACACATTTATTTTAAGGCCTTTAAAACAATGACCGTAGCAAGAAAATCACTCTATAACAATATTAAACCAACACATACCAAATCAACACAATATCTATACAAATACACAGTCGCAAGCGTTTAAAGCACGAAATATGCAGTCCACCTGAAAGGGAAGAAAACAGGCAGTGCGATAATGCTTTCGACTCAGTTCGCCTTCAGAAGCACCTAACTAGATGGAAGTCCGATCCCTGAGAAGAGTGGAGCCTTGTGCTCAAAGTACCTGCAAGTGCTGGTGCCCACGGGCAAAGGAGAAGCTCTTCGGAGGAAGTCAGGCAGTTCGGGTTAGTGCACACAGAAGAAGAACAGGTTCCGTGACTCAAGCGCAGCCTCCACAGCGAGCAGAAGCAAAACGCGAGTACGGACGAAAAGGGAGCTGTTTTTACACAGCAGGGAAAAGCAATGGGCAACTGCAGGAGGGCGACCAGATCCTAGCTAATCTACTCACCGGTCCCCGAAGCAAGCAGACCCAGGCTTCTTCCACTGTAGTTTCAGCAGCTGGCGGGTTCAGACGAGCAGGGAACGCTTTCCAGTCGTGTAGATCAAAAAGACGTCCCAATCGACGAAACCAGCACAGTTTTGTTGCCGCAGCAGGACAACAGAGCGGCCGTGCGTATCTGAATCAAAAGTACACTCCTCCCTTCAGACTTGGGAACGCCAAGTGTACTAAGCGTGGGAGAGTGACAAGGACTCGAGATACGGCACAACCTGACGGCGGTTACAGAGCAGGACTCCCTTGTAAGCTGGTCAGTCAACTGGATGGCCCAGAGACACTTCCGAAGGCTTACTGCTAGGAGTTGATGAAGATGCCGGGAATAGCTGTTCCTGCTATTCCAATAGGTCGAAGCACCAATACAGGCCTTCTGGTTCGATGCAAGGAGGAAAGGGTTTCACAGGACGACAGCAGTGCAAAGGAGGATTCCTTCAGCGGGTCACCAGCGATTCCTCGGTCCAGCCTCTGGTTACAGGATACTTGGCTCCTGTATTCCTTCGTTCGTAAGAACTCAGGAGATCGACATGGTAGTGGTGTTTGCAGCCCCCTCTTATCCACGGTGCCCTTCGCGCCAAAACGGAGGGGACCCAATGGGAGAGCCGCCCATTAACACACACACCATACGTGGACCAATCACGGACCACGGTGGTCCCAGGCATTCACACCACCCTAGACTCTCTGGCACCCAGGATGTGTATTGGGACCAGACATCCCAGCCCACACCCTGGAGGCACACACACGGCATGTAGAAGCCCGCGAAAGCATCTGTGTTTCGCGGGAAAGTACATGCCCAAATAAGGAAGGCCCCGGGTCACCTGGACCCGGGGAAGGTGAAGGGAGCAAGACGGACAGCGGACAGGACAAAGGAGCCTCGTGGTCTGGCCATTTTGGGAGCCAGGCCACCATTTTGGGTTCAGGGCAAAAACGTGCTCAGAATGCCAAAAGGAGCTCAAAAAATACAAAACGATCGCTGCCACCAGCCCCGTCACTGAATCACTTGTGCCGATCACACACAATCCTAAACGAGTATCTAGGGCCTGTAGAAGGCTAGAGACCCAAGAGAGCTGTAACTTAACTTACAGTGCCCTCTTGTGTCGTGTTGCACTAAAGCTGTGACACGATAAAAGAAACTACGGGAAACAGCGTTCCCCGGTACTGACTGTCTTAAGGGCATGTCAGTTTCCCCGTAAGAAAAGGAGCGAAAGCCCAGAGAAGTGCGGCAGAAGGCTGTACTTCTCTGGCAAAGTCAAGAACAAGGTTTAAAACAATAGCAAAAAGTTTAGGGGTTGCCACATGGAAGGAAAATTCCCTACAATTACGAAATCTTTCCTAACACTCGCCCCTCCCAGACTATGGACAGGGGGAACTAATCCACCCCTGGATGAGTCTCTTGTTCAGGTCGGTTAAACATTCTGGACAACCCATCAGCATTGCTATGTTGGACACCTGGCCTATGCTCAATAGTGAAGTCGAAGCCTTGAAGACTTATGGACCACCTAAGCAACTTTGGATTCTCCCCCTTCATGTTCATTAGCCACTTTACGGCTTATGGTCAGTCTGCACAGTGAAGTGGGTCCCATAGAGGTAGGGCCTCAGCTTCCTTAGGGCCCACACAACAGAGAAACATTCTTTCTCTACCGTGGACCATCTGAGCTCTCTGTCCTTAAGCTGGCGACTAATAAAACCGATAGGGTGTTCCTTACCCTTCTCATCTACTTGTGATAGTACAGCTCCTATCCCAGTGTCAGAGGCATCCGTCTGCACGATAAAAGGTCTTTGATAATCAGGGGCCCTGAGCACAGGGGCCTGGCACAAGGAGTCTTTTAAGCCATTGAAGGCCTTCTCACACTCGTCGGTCCAAGTTACCTTCTTGGGTTTCTTCGGAGTTGTGAGGGCAGTCAGAGGAGCAGCTATGGTGCCATAGTCTGCCACAAAATTGCGGTAATAACCCGTGAGTCCTAAGAAGGCTCTCACTTGGGTTTGCGTAGTGGGGGTAGGCCAGTCTTGTACTGCTTGTACTTTACTGGGTAGAGGCTGTATCCTCCCTCCACCTACTTCATGTCCAAGGTAAACCACTGAGCCTTGTCCAATCTGGCATTTACTAGCCTTTATGGTCAAGTGGGCTTTCTGAAGAGCCTGGAGCACAATCCTGAGGTGTTTCACATGGTCTTCCCAGGTGGCACTGAAAACTGCTATATCGTCCAGATATGCAAGACAGAATTCGTCCAACCCATTCAACACATGATTCACAAGCCTCTGGAAAGTGGCAGGTGCATTCTTCAACCCGAACGGCATTACCCGGAATTGGTAAAGGCCGTCTGGAGTAGAAAATGCTGTCTTCTCCTTGGCATGTTCTGCTAAAGCTATTTGCCAATAGCCAGCAGTGAGGTCAAACGTGCTGAGGTACTTGGAGGCACCCAAAGTATCCACCAGCTCATCTGTTCGAGGCAAGGGGTGTGCATCTGTCTTGGTGACAGCATTCAGAGCCCTGTAATCCACGCAGAACCTCAATTCAGAAGTGCCTGCCTTTGGAACCAGAACCACAGGACTGGACCAAGGACTACTAGAGGGTTCAATCACCCCAAGGTCTAACATCTTGTTGACCTCGGTCTTAATATAAGACCGTACTTTATCCGACATCCTGTATCCCCTACTTTTGGTAGGTACACTGTCTCCTGTGTCAATGTTATGTTTGCACCAAGGTGTCAAACCAGGCGACTGTGAAAACAGGGGGGAAAACTGCCTAAGCAAACTTTTCACCTCAGCCTGCTGATCAGAAGTCAGGTGAGGGGCCACTCGGACACCCTCAAAGGAGCAATCTGAAGGACTGCCTTGGAACAGGTCGGGGAGAGGTTCAGACTCCTCTTCCTCAACGTCGGAAGCCAGTAGCAGTGCTGCGATTTCGACTCTTGGGACGAAAGCCTTCAGCCTATTCACGTGGAACACTTTTGGAGCCTGTCCAGGCCTTCCAAGGTCCACTAAATAGTTCACCTCACCCAGGGGCTCCACCACTGTGTAAGGGCCTGACCATTTGTCCTGTAAAGCACGAGGCCTTATAGGATTCATGATCAGGACTTGCTGACCAGGTGTGAAGTTGATTAGGGAAGCTTTCTGGTCGTACCAATGTTTCACCAGTGCTTGCCCTGCCTTCAATTTCTCACTAGCCAAGCCCATCAGAAGTACCATCCGTTTTCTGAGCCCTAGCACATAGTCAACTACGTTGGTAGTAACAGGGGGAGTGGGCATCTCCCATCCCTCTTTGACGATGGCTAAGGGTCCCCGTACGGGATGACCGAACAGAAGTTCGAAGGGGCTGAAGCCAACACCCTCCTGTGGTACCTCTCGGTAGGCAAACAGTAGGCATGGTAAAAGAAGATCCCATTTTCTTCTCTGGGGCTCCTCCAGAGCCCCAATCATGCTCTTTAACGTTCTGTTGAAACGTTCCACCAGACCATTGGTCTGGGGGTGATATGCAGAAGAGAACTTGTAGGTGACCCCACATTCTTTCCACATAGCCTGCATATACTTCGACATAAAGTTGCTGCCACGATCTGACACAACTTCTTTAGGGAAGCCAACCCTAGTAAATATGCCGAGTAAAGCTTTTGCAACTGACTTGGCAGTTACAGTTTTCAATGGGATGGCCTCAGGATACCTGGTTGCATGGTCGACCAGCACCAGGATAAACCTATTGCCCGAGGATGTTTGCGGGTCAAGGGGACCAACGATGTCGATCCCTACCCTTTCAAATGGTACCCCCACAACTGGGAGCGGTACCAACGGAGCTTGGATTGTCGCGCCAACCTTACCAGACAACTGGCAGGAGGCACAACTCCTGCAGTGACTTTCTACTTGCACCCCCATCTTGGGCCAGTAGAAGTGCATGGATAACCTTTGCTTGGTCCTCTTCATACCAAGGTGACCAGCAAGGGGAACTTCATGCGCCAACTGCAGGAGGAAGGGCCTAACAGCAAGGGGAACCACCAACCTCCTATGGTCTCCTTCTGTAGACTCTGTGGGCTCACTATACAGGAGTCCACCTTCCCAATAAATCCTATGCTTCCCAGGAGGCTCACCCTCAAGCTGGGAGCAGGCCTGTCTCCTTAGGCCTTCCAGAGATGGGCACTCACGTTGGCCTTTACTGAATTCGTCCCTATCAGGACCTCCTTCAACTAACAAGTCTTTTAGTTCAGGATGATCGTTGGGGTCGAATACTTCAGGCATCGCCACCTCCTCGTCAGGCTCGGGCGATCGACCAACTTCCTCCACCGCAGTGGTAGGCGAGCTCGGGGGAATATTCTCCTTCCCCCGTCTTGACTTGTAGACTCCTTTCGCCTTGGGTTTCCCCTTCGGCTGGGGCGGCGTATTGGACTTGGCCAATGCTGCCCGTGCTTGAGACCGTGTGTAGGGTCTTTCGGCAGTGTCTCCTACGAGCCCTAAAGCTCTGAGATCATTGCCCAACAAGACCTTTCCCGGGACGTTTCTCTGAATGCTCACTGGAATCCTGACTGCTGTACCATTTAAAGTAAGATTTACAGGGATCACGGGAAACATACGGAGGGGGCCGTCAGCCAACTTAGTGGGCATCAGAGTAGCTCTGGCAACTTCCTCTGAGTCTACCAAGGTAGAATCCACTACAGTTCGACTGCACCCACTATCCCTAAGAGCTGGAGTATCCACTCCATTGATCAGCACACTGTCTTTAAAGTAGTGCTTGGTATTATCCGGAATCCTAGCATAAGCCTCTGCGACTTTAGGCTCCCAGGAACCCAGGGACACTAAAACTACCTCAGCCTCTATTCCGCTGGGAAATGAGTCTGAGGAGAAGGATGCTCCTGTAATCTCTTCTTCCTCATAGGAGGAGAAGGCCAGATTAGCGGAGTGGACCCCCAAAGGTCTAACCTTACAACGGGGATCCCCCTTCACATGGTCAGTTGCTCCACAAGAAAAACAAGCCCCATTGGGTCTGTTTACGTAGGGAGGCTTATTGTAACCAGAGTTCTGTTTCGGAGGCTGACCTCCACTACCCTGTGAGTTCTCTTGTGTCTTACCCTTGTTTTTCTTTTTGTGGCCCTTATGGGAAGAAGATTTAGCAGATTCCCCACCCTCCATATCTTTGGACTTTTTCCCTTCCTCCTGCTTACCAGGATGAGTTTTGTCCTTATGGGACACTCGATGTGACACCCATAAGTCTGCTGCAATGGCCAGCTTCTTAGGATCTATCTCCTTCGAATCGGCCAAATGCTGCTTAAGCTCCGGGGAAGAAGAAGCAAAAATGTGTTCCAGCATGACAAGATTTATCATGCCTTCGAAGGTAGAAACCTTATAACCTTCAACCCAGCCAGTTAAGTTTTTCAAAGATTCAGTGACATAAGATACCCAAGTACCACCTTCCTTTTTCTTATACTCTCGAAAACGCTTTAAATATTGGGCCGGAGTCTTCCCAAACTTTAAAATGAGAGTTTGCTTTAACATTGCGAAATCAGCCCGCTCAGCCTTCGACATTTCCATAATGGCACTGCAGCCAGAATGGGGCAGTCTACTGAGCAACCACGCAATCTTATCAGCATTGTCAACTTCCTGGACCTCGCATGCATACTCAAACACATTCAGCCAGTCCATAATGTCATTCCTTTCTTCATACACACTGAGCAGATCTTTTGGAAACCGTGGATGAGAGGAAGCCCCAGACCCATGTCTAGGACCCTTGGATCCATTTGCAACCTGAAGCTTGGCCAGTTCCAACTGGTGATCCCTGTCTTTCTGTTTTTCTGCCTGTTCGATTTTTAGTTTGGCTATGCTGAATTCAAGCTCCTGCTGCCTAAACCGCAGCTCTTGCTTCTTGAATTCAAGCATAGCCTCCCCATCAACACTGGCAGAGGAAACATTAGACATTACATCCTCCCTGTCCTCGTGGTCGCGATGGATCAGTGCAGCGGCAGAACCGTCGGTTCTGCCAGTGAGAGCAGCCCCACCACCTTCTGCACTGTCCTCAGAAGTAATCGCATCAAGCTGCGCTTCTTGCCACGCCACGATTCTCTGGATCATTTCCAATTTTGTGCCTTGAGAGGAAACACCTCTCTCCGCACACATCTTTTTCAGCGTTTCTGATTTGGAAGCATTCAAAGTTAACAACGTATTTGTTTCCATACTGTTCGATAGGACTATGGCCTTTTTAAAGTTATATTACAACAATCCACTACGGGTACTGGTTGGAATAACCTGAAATGCCTTAGCTCGTGCGCAACACTGGATACCTTCAGTCGTATCCCACCGCTGTACACCAATTTGTTAAGACGGATTTCTGAACTCTGTCCTGGTGGCGCAGAAGTTCAGAAGGCCAACCTAATTACTTGGAACAGGGTAACCTCTGGACAAGCCAGACCAATCAAGGTAGCGATCGCGGCGGTCAAGACTAGGTCTCAAGAGGGGTGAGGGTGACTGAAAGCTCGCAATGAGCACACAAAGCAAGAGCGCTTACAAACTACTCCAAACAGTTGTTATATCAAAAATATAAACACATTTATTTTAAGGCCTTTAAAACAATGACCGTAGCAAGAAAATCACTCTATAACAATATTAAACCAACACATACCAAATCAACACAATATCTATACAAATACACAGTCGCAAGCGTTTAAAGCACGAAATATGCAGTCCACCTGAAAGGGAAGAAAACAGGCAGTGCGATAATGCTTTCGACTCAGTTCGCCTTCAGAAGCACCTAACTAGATGGAAGTCCGATCCCTGAGAAGAGTGGAGCCTTGTGCTCAAAGTACCTGCAAGTGCTGGTGCCCACGGGCAAAGGAGAAGCTCTTCGGAGGAAGTCAGGCAGTTCGGGTTAGTGCACACAGAAGAAGAACAGGTTCCGTGACTCAAGCGCAGCCTCCACAGCGAGCAGAAGCAAAACGCGAGTACGGACGAAAAGGGAGCTGTTTTTACACAGCAGGGAAAAGCAATGGGCAACTGCAGGAGGGCGACCAGATCCTAGCTAATCTACTCACCGGTCCCCGAAGCAAGCAGACCCAGGCTTCTTCCACTGTAGTTTCAGCAGCTGGCGGGTTCAGACGAGCAGGGAACGCTTTCCAGTCGTGTAGATCAAAAAGACGTCCCAATCGACGAAACCAGCACAGTTTTGTTGCCGCAGCAGGACAACAGAGCGGCCGTGCGTATCTGAATCAAAAGTAAACTCCTCCCTTCAGACTTGGGAACGCCAAGTGTACTAAGCGTGGGAGAGTGACAAGGACTCGAGATACGGCACAACCTGACGGCGGTTACAGAGCAGGACTCCCTTGTAAGCTGGTCAGTCAACTGGATGGCCCAGAGACACTTCCGAAGGCTTACTGCTAGGAGTTGATGAAGATGCCGGGAATAGCTGTTCCTGCTATTCCAATAGGTCGAAGCACCAATACAGGCCTTCTGGTTCGATGCAAGGAGGAAAGGGTTTCACAGGACGACAGCAGTGCAAAGGAGGATTCCTTCAGCGGGTCACCAGCGATTCCTCGGTCCAGCCTCTGGTTACAGGATACTTGGCTCCTGTATTCCTTCGTTCGTAAGAACTCAGGAGATCGACATGGTAGTGGTGTTTGCAGCCCCCTCTTATCCACGGTGCCCTTCGCGCCAAAACGGAGGGGACCCAATGGGAGAGCCGCCCATTAACACACACACCATACGTGGACCAATCACGGACCACGGTGGTCCCAGGCATTCACACCACCCTAGACTCTCTGGCACCCAGGATGTGTATTGGGACCAGACATCCCAGCCCACACCCTGGAGGCACACACACGGCATGTAGAAGCCCGCGAAAGCATCTGTGTTTCGCGGGAAAGTACATGCCCAAATAAGGAAGGCCCCGGGTCACCTGGACCCGGGGAAGGTGAAGGGAGCAAGACGGACAGCGGACAGGACAAAGGAGCCTCGTGGTCTGGCCATTTTGGGAGCCAGGCCACCATTTTGGGTTCAGGGCAAAAACGTGCTCAGAATGCCAAAAGGAGCTCAAAAAATACAAAACGATCGCTGCCACCAGCCCCGTCACTGAATCACTTGTGCCGATCACACACAATCCTAAACGAGTATCTAGGGCCTGTAGAAGGCTAGAGACCCAAGAGAGCTGTAACTTAACTTACAGTGCCCTCTTGTGTCGTGTTGCACTAAAGCTGTGACACGATAAAAGAAACTACGGGAAACAGCGTTCCCCGGTACTGACTGTCTTAAGGGCATGTCAGTTTCCCCGTAAGAAAAGGAGCGAAAGCCCAGAGAAGTGCGGCAGAAGGCTGTACTTCTCTGGCAAAGTCAAGAACAAGGTTTAAAACAATAGCAAAAAGTTTAGGGGTTGCCACATGGAAGGAAAATTCCCTACAATTACGAAATCTTTCCTAACAATATCTCAATGCCTCTAATACCAAACCTGAGATCCTACCTCTAACATGAAATGTGATATCCAACTCTTTCCCCTTCCAAACCTGAGGGCCTTCCTATAGCATGAGATGTGATATCCGACTCCTTCCCATTCCAATCCTGAGACCCTTCCGATAGCATGAGATGTGATATCTCAATGCTTCTAATACCAAACCTGAGATCCTTCTTATAACATGTGATGTGATATCCAAATCCTTCCCCTTCCAAACCTGAGACCCTCCCTTTAGCATGAGATGTGATATCCAACTCCTTCCCATTCCAATCCTGAGACCCTTATGATAGATAGCATGAGATGTGATATCTCAATGCCTCTAATACCAAACCTGAGATACTTCCGATAGCATGAGATGTGATATCTCAATGCTTCTAATACCAAACCTGAGATCCTTCCTATAACATGAGATGTGATATCCAAATCCTTCCCCTTCCAAACCTGAGACCCTCCCTTTAGCATGAGATGTGATATCCAACTCCTTCCCATTCCAATTCTGAGCCCCTTCCTATACCATGAGACTTGATATCATACTCCTTCCCATTCCAATTCTGAGCCCCTTCCTATACCATGAGACTTGATATCTCAATGCTTCTAATACCAAACCTGAGACCCGTCCTATAACATGAGATGTGATATCCAAATCCTTCCCCTTCCAAACCTTAGACCCTTCCTTTATCATGAGATGTGATATCCAACTCCTTCCCATTCCAATCCTGAGACCCTTCCGATATCATGAGATGTGTTATCTCAATGCTTCTAATATCAAACTTGAGACCCTCCCTATAGCATGAGATGTGATATCCAAGTCCTTCCCATTCCAATCCTGAGACCCTTCCTATAGCTTGAGTTGTGACATCCAACTCCTTCCCATTCCAATTCTGATCCCCTTTCTATACCATGAGACTTGATATCTCAGTGCTTCTAATACCAAACCTGAGACCCGTCCTATAGCATGAGATGTGATATCTCAATGCTTCTAATACCAAACCTGAGACTCTTCCTATAACATGAGATGGGATATCCAACTCCTTCCCATTCCAATCCTGAGACCCTTCCGATAGCAGAGATGTGATATCTCAATGCTTATACCAAACCTGAGACCCTTCCTACGGCATGAGATGTCATATACAACTCCTTCCCATTCCAATCCTGAGACCCTTCCTATAGCATGAGATGTGATATCTCAATGCTTATACCAAACCTGAGACCCTTCCTATAGCATGAGATGTGATATCCAACTCCTTCCCATTCCAATCCTGAGACCCTTCCTATAGCATGAGATGTGATATCTCAATGCTTATACCAAACCTGAGACCCTTCCTATGGCATGAGATGTCATATACAACTCCTTCCCATTCCAATCCTGAGACCCTTCCGATATCATGAGATGTAATATCTCAATGCTTCTAATATCAAACTTGAGACCCTCCCTATAGCATGAGATGTGATATCCAAGTCCTTCCCATTCCAATCCTGAGACCCTTCCTATAGCATGAGATGTGATATCTCAATGCTTCTAATACCAAACCTGAGACCCTTCCTATAACATGAGATTGGAATATCCAACTCCTTCCCATTCCAATCCTGAGACCCTTCCGATAGCAGAGATGTGATATCTCAATTCTTATACCAAACCTGAGATCCTTCCTATAACATGAGATGTGATATCCAACTCCTTCCCATTCCAATCCTGAGACACTTCCTATAGCATGAGATGTGATATCTCACTGCTTATACCAAACCTGAGACCCTTCCAATAGCATGAGATGTGATATCCAACTCCTTCCCATTCCAATCCTGAGACCCTTCCTATAGCATGAGATGTGATATCTCAATGCTTCTAATATCAAACTTGAGAGCCTCCCTATAGCATGAGATGTGATATCCAAGTCCTTCCCATTCCAATCCTGAGACACTTCCTATAGCATGAGATGTGATATCTCAATGCTTATACCAAACCTGAGACCCTTCCTATAGCATGAGATGTGATATCCAACTCCTTCCCATTCCAATCCTGAGACCCTTCCTATAGCATGAGATGTGATATCTCAATGCTTATACCAAACCTGAGACCCTTCCTACGGCATGAGATGTCATATACAACTCCTTCCCATTCCAATCCTGAGACCCTTCCTATAGCATGAGATGTGATATCTCAATGCTTATACCAAACCTGAGACCCTTCCTATAGCATGAGATGTGATATCCAACTCCTTCCCATTCCAATCCTGAGACCCTTCCTATAGCATGAGATGTGATATCTCAATGCTTATACCAAACCTGAGACCCTTCCTATAACATGAGATGGGATATCCAACTCCTTCCCATTCCAATCCTGAGACACTTCCGATAGCAGAGATGTGATATCTTAATGCTTATACCAGACCTTAGACCCTTCCTATAACATGAGATCGGATATCCAACTCCTTCCCGTTCCAAACCTGAGACCCTTCCTTTAGCATGAGATGTGATATCCAGCTCCTTCCCATTCCAATCCTGAGACACTTCCGATAGCATGAGATGTGATATCTCAATGCTTCTAATATCAAAACGGAAACCCTCCCTATAGCATGATATGTGATATCTAAGTCCTTCCCATTCCAATCCTGAGACCCTTCCTATAGCATGAGATGTGATATCTCAATGCTTCTACCAAACCTGAGACCCTTCCTTTAGCATGAGATGTGATATCCAACTCCTTCCCATTCCAATCCTGAGACCCTTCCTATAGCATGAGATGTGATATCTCAATACTTCTAATACCAAACCTGAGATCCTTCCGATAACATGAGATGTGATATCCAAATCCTTCCCCTTCCAAACCTGAGACCCTCCCTTTAGCATGAGATGTGATATCCATCTCCTTCCCATTCCAATCCTGAGACCCTTCTGATAGCATGAGATGTGATATCTCAATGCTTCTAATACCAAACCTGAGATCCTTCCGATAGCATGAGATGTGATATCTCAATGCTTCTAATACCAAACCTGAGACCCTTCCTATAACATGAGATTGGAATATCCAACTCCTTCCCATTCCAATCCTGAGACCCTTCCGATAGCAGAGATGTGATATCTCAATTCTTATACCAAACCTGAGATCCTTCCTATAACATGAGATGTGATATCCAACTCCTTCCCATTCCAATCCTGAGACACTTCCTATAGCATGAGATGTGATATCTCACTGCTTATACCAAACCTGAGACCCTTCCTATAGCATGAGATGTGATATCTAACTCCTTCCCATTCCAATCCTGAGACCCTTCCTATAGCATGAGATGTGATATCTCAATGCTTCTAATACCAAACCTGAGACTCTTCCTATAACATGAGATGGGATATCCAACTCCTTCCCATTCCAATCCTGAGACCCTTCCGATAGCAGAGATGTGATATCTCAATGCTTATACCAAACCTGAGACCCTTCCTACGGCATGAGATGTCATATACAACTCCTTCCCATTCCAATCCTGAGACCCTTCCTATAGCATGAGATGTGATATCTCAATGCTTATACCAAACCTGAGACCCTTCCTATAGCATGAGATGTGATATCCAACTCCTTCCCATTCCAATCCTGAGACCCTTCCTATAGCATGAGATGTGATATCTCAATGCTTATACCAAACCTGAGACCCTTCCTACGGCATGAGATGTCATATACAACTCCTTCCCATTCCAATCCTGAGACCCTTCCTATAGCATGAGATGTGATATCTCAATGCTTATACCAAACCTGAGACCCTTCCTATAGCATGAGATGTGATATCCAACTCCTTCCCATTCCAATCCTGAGACCCTTCCTATAGCATGAGATGTGATATCTCAATGCTTATACCAAACCTGAGACCCTTCCTATAACATGAGATGGGATATCCAACTCCTTCCCATTCCAATCCTGAGACACTTCCGATAGCAGAGATGTGATATCTCAATGCTTATACCAGACCTTAGACCCTTCCTATAACATGAGATCGGATATCCAACTCCTTCCAGTTCCAAACCTGAGACCCTTCATTTAGCATGAGATGTGATATCCAGCTCCTTCCCATTCCAATCCTGAGACACTTCCGATAGCATGAGATGTGATATCTCAATGCTTCTAATATCAAAACTGAAACCCTCCCTATAGCATGATATGTGATATCTAAGTCCTTCCCATTCCAATCCTGAGACCCTTCCTATAGCATGAGATGTGATATCTCAATGCTTCTACCAAACCTGAGACCCTTCCTTTAGCATGAGATGTGATATCCAACTCCTTCCCATTCCAATCCTGAGACCCTTCCTATAGCATGAGATGTGATATCTCAATACTTCTAATACCAAACCTGAGATCCTTCCGATAACATGAGATGTGATATCCAAATCCTTCCCCTTCCAAACCTGAGACCCTCCCTTTAGCATGAGATGTGATATCCATCTCCTTCCCATTCCAATCCTGAGACCCTTCTGATAGCATGAGATGTGATATCTCAATGCTTCTAATACCAAACCTGAGATCCTTCCGATAGCATGAGATGTGATATCTCAATGCTTCTAATACCAAACCTGAGACCCTTCCTATAACATGAGATTGGAATATCCAACTCCTTCCCATTCCAATCCTGAGACCCTTCCGATAGCAGAGATGTGATATCTCAATTCTTATACCAAACCTGAGATCCTTCCTATAACATGAGATGTGATATCCAACTCCTTCCCATTCCAATCCTGAGACACTTCCTATAGCATGAGATGTGATATCTCACTGCTTATACCAAACCTGAGACCCTTCCTATAGCATGAAATGTGATATCTAACTCCTTCCCATTCCAATCCTGAGACCCTTCCTATAGCATGAGATGTGATATCTCAATGCTTCTAATATCAAACTTGAGAGCCTCCCTATAGCATGAGATGTGATATCCAAGTCCTTCCCATTCCAATCCTGAGACACTTCCTATAGCATGAGATGTGATATCTCAATGCTTCTAATACCAAACCTGAGACTCTTCCTATAACATGAGATGGGATATCCAACTCCTTCCCATTCCAATCCTGAGACCCTTCCGATAGCAGAGATGTGATATCTCAATGCTTATACCAAACCTGAGACCCTTCCTACGGCATGAGATGTCATATACAACTCCTTCCCATTCCAATCCTGAGACCCTTCCTATAGCATGAGATGTGATATCTCAATGCTTATACCAAACCTGAGACCCTTCCTATAGCATGAGATGTGATATCCAACTCCTTCCCATTCCAATCCTGAGACCCTTAGTATAGCATGAGATGTGATATCTCAATGCTTATACCAAACCTGAGACCCTTCCTACGGCATGAGATGTCATATACAACTCCTTCCCATTCCAATCCTGAGACACTTCCGATAGCAGAGATGTGATATCTCAATGCTTATACCAGACCTTAGACCCTTCCTATAACATGAGATCGGATATCCAACTCCTTCCCGTTCCAAACCTGAGACCCTTCCTTTAGCATGAGATGTGATATCCAGCTCCTTCCCATTCCAATCCTGAGACACTTCCGATAGCATGAGATGTGATATCTCAATGCTTCTAATATCAAAACGGAAACCCTCCCTATAGCATGATATGTGATATCTAAGTCCTTCCCATTCCAATCCTGAGACCCTTCCTATAGCATGAGATGTGATATCTCAATGCGTCTACCAAACCTGAGACCCTTCCTTTAGCATGAGATGTGATATCCAACTCCTTCCCATTCCAATCCTGAGACCCTTCCTATAGCATGAGATGTGTTATCTCAATACTTCTAATACCAAACCTGAGATCCTTCCGATAACATGAGATGTGATATCCAAATCCTTCCCCTTCCAAACCTGAGACCCTCCCTTTAGCATGAGATGTGATATCCATCTCCTTCCCATTCCAATCCTGAGACCCTTCTGATAGCATGAGATGTGATATCTCAATGCTTCTAATACCAAACCTGAGATCCTTCCGATAGCATGAGATGTGATATCTCAATGCTTCTAATACCAAACCTGAGACCCTTCCTATAACATGAGATTGGAATATCCAACTCCTTCCCATTCCAATCCTGAGACCCTTCCGATAGCAGAGATGTGATATCTCAATTCTTATACCAAACCCGAGATCCTTCCTATAATATGAGATGTGATATCCAACTCCTTCCCATTCCAATCCTGAGACACTTCCTATAGCATGAGATGTGATATCTCACTGCTTATACCAAACCTGAGACCCTTCCTATAGCATGAAATGTGATATCTAACTCCTTCCCATTCCAATCCTGAGACCCTTCCTATAGCATGAGATGTGATATCTCAATGCTTCTAATATCAAACTTGAGAGCCTCCCTATAGCATGAGATGTGATATCCAAGTCCTTCCCATTCCAATCCTGAGACACTTCCTATAGCATGAGATGTGATATCTCAATGCTTCTAATACCAAACCTGAGACTCTTCCTATAACATGAGATGGGATATCCAACTCCTTCCCATTCCAATCCTGAGACCATTCCGATAGCAGAGATGTGATATCTCAATGCTTATACCAAACCTGAGACCCTTCCTACGGCATGAGATGTCATATACAACTCCTTCCCATTCCAATCCTGAGACCCTTCCTATAGCATGAGATGTGATATCTCAATGCTTATACCAAACCTGAGACCCTTCCTATAGCATGAGATGTGATATCCAACTCCTTCCCATTCCAATCCTGAGACCCTTAGTATAGCATGAGATGTGATATCTCAATGCTTATACCAAACCTGAGACCCTTCCTACGGCATGAGATGTCATATACAACTCCTTCCCATTCCAATCCTGAGACCCTTCCTATAGCATGAGATGTGATATCTCAATGCTTATACCAAACCTGAGACCCTTCCTATAGCATGAGATGTGATATCCAACTCCTTCCCATTCCAATCCTGAGACCCTTCCTATAGCATGAGATGTGATATCTCAATGCTTATACCAAACCTGAGACCCTTCCTATAACATGAGATGGGATATCCAACTCCTTCCCATTCCAATCCTGAGACACTTCCGATAGCAGAGATGTGATATCTCAATGCTTATACCAGACCTTAGACCCTTCCTATAACATGAGATCGGATATCCAACTCCTTCCCGTTCCAAACCTGAGACCCTTCCTTTAGCATGAGATGTGATATCCAGCTCCTTCCCATTCCAATCCTGAGACACTTCCGATAGCATGAGATGTGATATCTCAATGCTTCTAATATCAAAACGGAAACCCTCCCTATAGCATGATATGTGATATCTAAGTCCTTCCCATTCCAATCCTGAGACCCTTCCTATAGCATGAGATGTGATATCTCAATGCTTCTAATACCAAACCTGAGATCCTTCCGATAGCATGAGATCGGATATCCAACTCCTTCCCATTCCAATCCTGAGACACTTCCGATAGCAGAGATGTGATATCTCAATGCTTATACCAGACCTTAGACCCTTCCTATAACATGAGATCGGATATCCAACTCCTTCCCGTTCCAAACCTGAGACCCTTCCTTTAGCATGAGATGTGATATCCAGCTCCTTCCCATTCCAATCCTGAGACACTTCCTATAGCATGAGATGTGATATCTCAATGCTTCTACCAAACCTGAGACCCTTCCTTTAGCATGAGATGTGATATCCAACTCCTTCCCATTCCAATCCTGAGACCCTTCCTATAGCATGAGATGTGATATCTCAATACTTCTAATACCAAACCTGAGATCCTTTCCGATAACATGAGATGTGATATCCAAATCCTTCCCCTTCCAAACCTGAGACCCTCCCTTTAGCATATGTGATATCCATCTCCTTCCCATTCCAATCCTGAGACCCTTCTGATAGCATGAGATGTGATATCTCAATGCTTCTAATACCAAACCTGAGATCCTTCCGATAGCATGAGATGTGATATCTCAATGCTTCTAATACCAAACCTGAGATCCTTCCTATAACATGAGATGTGATATCCAAATCCTTCCCCTTCCAATTCTGAGACCCTCCCTTTAACATGAGATGTGATATCCAACTCCTTCCCATTCCAACCTGAGACCCTTCCTATAGCATGAGATGTGATATCCAAGTCCTTCCCATTCCAATCCTTAGACCCTTCCTACAGCATGCAATATGATATCTCAATGCCTCTAATACCAAACCTGAGATCCTTCCTCTAACATGAAATGTGATATCCAACTCCTTCCCTTTCCAAACCTGAGAGCCTATCTATAGCATGAGATGTGATATCCAAGTCCTTTCCATTCCAATCCTTAGACCCTTCCTACAGCATGCAATATGATATCTCAATGATTCTAATAACAAACCTGAGACCCGTCCTATAACATGAGATGGGATATCCAACTCCTTCCATTTCCAATCCTGAGACACTTCCGATAGCAGAGATGTGATATCTCAATGCTTATACCAAACCTGAGACCCTTCCTATAACATGAGATGTGATATCCAACTCCTTCCCGTTCCAATCCTGAGACTCTTCCTTTAGCATGAGATGTGATATCCAGCTCCTTCCCATTCCAATCGTGAGACACTTCCGATAGCATGAGATGTGATATCTCAATGCTTCTAATATCAAAACTGAGACCCTCCCTATAGCATGATATGTGATATCTAAGTCCTTCCCATTCCAATCCTGAGACCCTTCCTATAGCATGAGATGTGATATCTCAATGCTTCTACCAAACCTGAGACCCTTCCTTTAGCATGAGATGTGATATCCAACTCCTTCCCATTCCAATCCTGAGACCCTTCCTATAGCATGAGATGTGATATCTCAATACTTCTAATACCAAACCTGAGATCCTTCCTATAGCATGAGATGTGATATCTCAATGCTTCTAATACCAAACCTGAGACCCTTCCTACAGCATGCGATGTGATATCTCACTGCTTATACCAAACCTGAGACCCTTCCTATAGCATGAGATGTGATATCCAACTCCTTCCCATTCCAATCCTGAGACCCTTCCTATAGCATGAGATGTGATATCTCAATGCTTCTAATATCAAACTTGAGAGCCTCCCTATAGCATGAGATGTGATATCCAAGTCCTTCCCATTCCAATCCTGAGACACTTCCTATAGCATGAGATGTGATATCTCAATGCTTCTAATACCAAACCTGAGACTCTTCCTATAACATGAGATGGGATATCCAACTCCTTCCCATTCCAATCCTGAGACCCTTCCGATAGCAGAGATGTGATATCTCAATGCTTATACCAAACCTGAGACCCTTCCTACGGCATGAGATGTCATATACAACTCCTTCCCATTCCAATCCTGAGACCCTTCCTATAGCATGAGATGTGATATCTCAATGCTTATACCAAACCTGAGACCCTTCCTATAGCATGAGATGTGATATCCAACTCCTTCCCATTCCAATCCTGAGACCCTTCCTATAGCATGAGATGTGATATCTCAATGCTTATACCAAACCTGAGACCCTTCCTACGGCATGAGATGTCATATACAACTCCTTCCCATTCCAATCCTGAGACCCTTCCTATAGCATGAGATGTGATATCTCAATGCTTATACCAAACCTGAGACCCTTCCTATAGCATGAGATGTGATATCCAACTCCTTCCCATTCCAATCCTGAGACCCTTCCTATAGCATGAGATGTGATATCTCGATGCTTATACCAAACCTGAGACCCTTCCTATAACATGAGATGGGATATCCAACTCCTTCCCATTCCAATCCTGAGACCCTTCCGATAGCAGAGATGTGATATCTCAATGCTTATACCAAACCTGAGACCCTTCCTACGGCATGAGATGTCATATACAACTCCTTCCCATTCCAATCCTGAGACCCTTCCTATAGCATGAGATGTGATATCTCAATGCTTATACCAAACCTGAGACCCTTCCTATAGCATGAGATGTGATATCCAACTCCTTCCCATTCCAATCCTGAGACCCTTCCTATAGCATGAGATGTGATATCTCAATGCTTATACCAAACCTGAGACCCTTCCTACGGCATGAGATGTCATATACAACTCCTTCCCATTCCAATCCTGAGACCCTTCCTATAGCATGAGATGTGATATCTCAATGCTTATACCAAACCTGAGACCCTTCCTATAGCATGAGATGTGATATCCAACTCCTTCCCATTCCAATCCTGAGACCCTTCCTATAGCATGAGATGTGATATCTCGATGCTTATACCAAACCTGAGACCCTTCCTATAACATGAGATCGGATATCCAACTCCTTCCCGTTCCAAACCTGAGACCCTTCCTTTAGCATGAGATGTGATATCCAGCTCCTTCCCATTCCAATCCTGAGACCCTCCCTTTAGCATGAGATGTGATATCTCAATGCTTCTAATATCAAAACAGAAACCCTCCCTATAGCATGATATGTGATATCTAAGTCCTTCCCATTCCAATCCTGAGACCCTTCCTATAGCATGAGATGTGATATCTCAACGCTTCTACCAAACCTGAGACCCTTCCTTTAGCATGAGATGTGATATCCAACTCCTTCCCATTCCAATCCTGAGACCCTTCCTATAGCATGAGATGTGATATCTCAATACTTCTAATACCAAACCTGAAATCCTTCCGATAACATGAGATGTGATATCCAAATCCTTCCCCTTCCAAACCTGAGACCCTCCCTTTAGCATGAGATGTGATATCCAACTCCTTCCCATTCCAATCCTGAGACCCTTCTGATAGCATGAGATGTGATATCTCAATGCTTCTAATACCAAACCTGAGATCCTTCCGATAGCATGAGATGTGATATCTCAATGCTTCTAATACCAAACCTGAGATCCTTCCTATAACATGAGATGTGATATCCAAATCCTTCCCCTTCCAATTCTGAGACCCTCCCTTTAACATGAGATGTGATATCCAACTCCTTCCCATTCCAATCCTGAGACACTTCCCATAGCAGAGATTTGATATCTCAATGCTTATACCAGACCTTAGACCCTTCCTATAACATGAGATCGGATATCCAACTCCTTCCCGTTCCAAACCTGAGACCCTTCCTTTAGCATGAGATGTGATATCCAGCTCCTTCCCATTCCAATCCTGAGACACTTCCGATAGCATGAGATGTGATATCTCAATGCTTCTAATATCAAAACGGAAACCCTCCCTATAGCATGATATGTGATATCTAAGTCCTTCCCATTCCAATCCTGAGACCCTTCCTATAGCATGAGATGTGATATCTCAATGCTTCTAATACCAAACCTGAGATCCTTCCGATAGCATGAGATCGGATATCCAACTCCTTCCCATTCCAATCCTGAGACACTTCCGATAGCAGAGATGTGATATCTCAATGCTTATACCAGACCTTAGACCCTTCCTATAACATGAGATCGGATATCCAACTCCTTCCCGTTCCAAACCTGAGACCCTTCCTTTAGCATGAGATGTGATATCCAGCTCCTTCCCATTCCAATCCTGAGACACTTCCTATAGCATGAGATGTGATATCTCAATGCTTCTACCAAACCTGAGACCCTTCCTTTAGCATGAGATGTGATATCCAACTCCTTCCCATTCCAATCCTGAGACCCTTCCTATAGCATGAGATGTGATATCTCAATACTTCTAATACCAAACCTGAGATCCTTCCGATAACATGAGATGTGATATCCAAATCCTTCCCCTTCCAAACCTGAGACCCTCCCTTTAGCATGAGATGTGATATCCATCTCCTTCCCATTCCAATCCTGAGACCCTTCTGATAGCATGAGATGTGATATCTCAATGCTTCTAATACCAAACCTGAGATCCTTCCGATAGCATGAGATGTGATATCTCAATGCTTCTAATACCAAACCTGAGATCCTTCCTATAACATGAGATGTGATATCCAAATCCTTCCCCTTCCAATTCTGAGACCCTCCCTTTAACATGAGATGTGATATCCAACTCCTTCCCATTCCAACCTGAGACCCTTCCTATAGCATGAGATGTGATATCCAAGTCCTTCCCATTCCAATCCTTAGACCCTTCCTACAGCATGCAATATGATATCTCAATGCCTCTAATACCAAACCTGAGATCCTTCCTCTAACATGAAATGTGATATCCAACTCCTTCCCTTTCCAAACCTGAGAGCCTATCTATAGCATGAGATGTGATATCCAAGTCCTTTCCATTCCAATCCTTAGACCCTTCCTACAGCATGCAATATGATATCTCAATGATTCTAATAACAAACCTGAGACCCGTCCTATAACATGAGATGGGATATCCAACTCCTTCCATTTCCAATCCTGAGACACTTCCGATAGCAGAGATGTGATATCTCAATGCTTATACCAAACCTGAGACTCTTCCTTTAGCATGAGATGTGATATCCAGCTCCTTCCCATTCCAATCGTGAGACACTTCTGATAGCATGAGATGTGATATCTCAATGCTTCTAATATCAAAACTGAGACCCTCCCTATAGCATGATATGTGATATCTAAGTCCTTCCCATTCCAATCCTGAGACCCTTCCTATAGCATGAGATGTGATATCTCAATGCTTCTACCAAACCTGAGACCCTTCCTTTAGCATGAGATGTGATATCCAACTCCTTCCCATTCCAATCCTGAGACCCTTCCTATAGCATGAGATGTGATATCTCAATACTTCTAATACCAAACCTGAGATCCTTCCTATAGCATGAGATGTGATATCTCAATGCTTCTAATACCAAACCTGAGACCCTTCCTACAGCATGCGATGTGATATCTCACTGCTTATACCAAACCTGAGACCCTTCCTATAGCATGAGATGTGATATCCAACTCCTTCCCATTCCAATCCTGAGACCCTTCCTATAGCATGAGATGTGATATCTCAATGCTTCTAATATCAAACTTGAGAGCTTCCCTATAGCATGAGATGTGATATCCAAGTCCTTCCCATTCCAATCCTGAGACACTTCCTATAGCATGAGATGTGATATCTCAATGCTTCTAATACCAAACCTGAGACTCTTCCTATAACATGAGATGGGATATCCAACTCCTTCCCATTCCAATCCTGAGACCCTTCCGATAGCAGAGATGTGATATCTCAATGCTTATACCAAACCTGAGACCCTTCCTACGGCATGAGATGTCATATACAACTCCTTCCCATTCCAATCCTGAGACCCTTCCTATAGCATGAGATGTGATATCTCAATGCTTATACCAAACCTGAGACCCTTCCTATAGCATGAGATGTGATATCCAACTCCTTCCCATTCCAATCCTGAGACCCTTCCTATAGCATGAGATGTGATATCTCAATGCTTATACCAAACCTGAGACCCTTCCTACGGCATGAGATGTCATATACAACTCCTTCCCATTCCAATCCTGAGACCCTTCCTATAGCATGAGATGTGATATCTCAATGCTTATACCAAACCTGAGACCCTTCCTATAGCATGAGATGTGATATCCAACTCCTTCCCATTCCAATCCTGAGACCCTTCCTATAGCATGAGATGTGATATCTCAATGCTTATACCAAACCTGAGACCCTTCCTATAACATGAGATGGGATATCCAACTCCTTCCCATTCCAATCCTGAGACACTTCCGATAGCAGAGATGTGATATCTCAATGCTTATACCAGACCTTAGACCCTTCCTATAACATGAGATCGGATATCCAACTCCTTCCCGTTCCAAACCTGAGACCCTTCCTTTAGCATGAGATGTGATATCCAGCTCCTTCCCATTCCAATCCTGAGACCCTCCCTTTAGCATGAGATGTGATATCTCAATGCTTCTAATATCAAAACAGAAACCCTCCCTATAGCATGATATGTGATATCTAAGTCCTTCCCATTCCAATCCTGAGACCCTTCCTATAGCATGAGATGTGATATCTCAATGCTTCTACCAAACCTGAGACCCTTCCTTTAGCATGAGATGTGATATCCAACTCCTTCCCATTCCAATCCTGAGACCCTTCCTATAGCATGAGATGTGATATCTCAATACTTCTAATACCAAACCTGAAATCCTTCCGATAACATGAGATGTGATATCCAAATCCTTCCCCTTCCAAACCTGAGACCCTCCCTTTAGCATGAGATGTGATATCCAACTCCTTCCCATTCCAATCCTGAGACCCTTCTGATAGCATGAGATGTGATATCTCAATGCTTCTAATACCAAACCTGAGATCCTTCCGATAGCATGAGATGTGATATCTCAATGCTTCTAATACCAAACCTGAGATCCTTCCTATAACATGAGATGTGATATCCAAATCCTTCCGCTTCCAATTCTGAGACCCTCCCTTTAACATGAGATGTGATATCCAACTCCTTCCCATTCCAACCTGAGACCCTTCCTATAGCATGAGATGTGATATCTCAATGCTTATACCAAACCTGAGACCCTTCCTATAACATGAGATGGGATATCCAACGCCTTCCCATTCCAATCCTGAGACACTTCCCATAGCAGAGATGTGATATCTCAATGCTTATACCAGACCTTAGACCCTTCCTATAACATGAGATCGGATATCCAACTCCTTCCCGTTCCAAACCTGAGACCCTTCCTTTAGCATGAGATGTGATATCCAGCTCCTTCCCATTCCAATCCTGAGACACTTCCGATAGCATGAGATGTGATATCTCAATGCTTCTAATATCAAAACGGAAACCCTCCCTATAGCATGATATGTGATATCTAAGTCCTTCCCATTCCAATCCTGAGACCCTTCCTATAGCATGAGATGTGATATCTCAATGCTTCTAATACCAAACCTGAGATCCTTCCGATAGCATGAGATCGGATATCCAACTCCTTCCCATTCCAATCCTGAGACACTTCCGATAGCAGAGATGTGATATCTCAATGCTTATACCAGACCTTAGACCCTTCCTATAACATGAGATCGGATATCCAACTCCTTCCCGTTCCAAACCTGAGACCCTTCCTTTAGCATGAGATGTGATATCCAGCTCCTTCCCATTCCAATCCTGAGACACTTCCTATAGCATGAGATGTGATATCTCAATGCTTCTACCAAACCTGAGACCCTTCCTTTAGCATGAGATGTGATATCCAACTCCTTCCCATTCCAATCCTGAGACCCTTCCTATAGCATGAGATGTGATATCTCAATACTTCTAATACCAAACCTGAGATCCTTCCGATAACATGAGATGTGATATCCAAATCCTTCCCCTTCCAAACCTGAGACCCTCCCTTTAGCATTAGATGTGATATCCATCTCCTTCCCATTCCAATCCTGAGACCCTTCTGATAGCATGAGATGTGATATCTCAATGCTTCTAATACCAAACCTGAGATCCTTCCGATAGCATGAGATGTGATATCTCAATGCTTCTAATACCAAACCTGAGATCCTTCCTATAACATGAGATGTGATATCCAAATCCTTCCCCTTCCAATTCTGAGACCCTCCCTTTAACATGAGATGTGATATCCAACTCCTTCCCATTCCAACCTGAGACCCTTCCTATAGCATGAGATGTGATATCTCAATGCCTCTAATACCAAACCTGAGATCCTTCCTCTAACATGAAATGTGATATCCAACTCCTTCCCTTTCCAAACCTGAGACCCTTCCTATAGCATGAGATGTGATATCTCAATACTTCTAATACCAAACCTGAGATCCTTCCGATAACATGAGATGTGATATCCAAATCCTTCCCCTTCCAAACCTGAGACCCTCCCTTTAGCATTAGATGTGATATCCATCTCCTTCCCATTCCAATCCTGAGACCCTTCTGATAGCATGAGATGTGATATCTCAATGCTTCTAATACCAAACCTGAGATCCTTCCGATAGCATGAGATGTGATATCTCAATGCTTCTAATACCAAACCTGAGATCCTTCCTATAACATGAGATGTGATATCCAAATCCTTCCCCTTCCAATTCTGAGACCCTCCCTTTAACATGAGATGTGATATCCAACTCCTTCCCATTCCAACCTGAGACCCTTCCTATAGCATGAGATGTGATATCTCAATGCCTCTAATACCAAACCTGAGATCCTTCCTCTAACATGAAATGTGATATCCAACTCCTTCCCTTTCCAAACCTGAGAGCCTATCTATAGCATGAGATGTGATATCCAAGTCCTTCCCATTCCAATCCTTAGACCCTTCCTACAGCATGCAATATGATATCTCAATGATTCTAATAACAAACCTGAGACCCGTCCTATAACATGAGATGGGATATCCAACTCCTTCCATTTCCAATCCTGAGACACTTCCGATAGCAGAGATGTGATATCTCAATGCTTATACCAAACCTGAGACCCTTCCTATAACATAAGATGTGATATCCAGCTCCTTCCCATTCCAAACCTGAGACTCTTCCTTTAGCATGAGATGTGATATCCAGCTCCTTCCCATTCCAATCCTGAGACACTTCCGATAGCATGAGATGTGATATCTCAATGCTTCTAATATCAAAACTGAGACCCTCCCTATAGCATGATATGTGATATCTAAGTCCTTCCCATTCCAATCCTGAGACCCTTCCTATAGCATGAGATGTGATATCTCAATGCTTCTACCAAACCTGAGACCCTTCCTTTAGCATGATATGTGATATCCAACTCCTTCCCATTCCAATCCTGAGACCCTTCCTATAGCATGAGATGTGATATCTCAATACTTCTAATACCAAACCTGAGATCCTTCCTATAGCATGAGATGTGATATCTCAATGCTTCTAATACCAAACCTGAGACCCTTCCTACAGCATGCGATGTGATATCTCACTGCTTATACCAAACCCGAGACCCTTCCTATAGCATGAGATGTGATATCCAACTCCTTCCCATTCCAATCCTGAGACCCTTCCTATAGCATGAGATGTGATATCTCAATGCTTCTAATATCAAACTTGAGAGCCTCCCTATAGCATGAGATGTGATATCCAAGTCCTTCGCATTCCAATCCTGAGACACTTCCTATAGCATGAGATGTGATATCTCAATGCTTCTAATACCAAACCTGAGACTCTTCCTATAACATGAGATGGGATATCCAACTCCTTCCCATTCAAATCCAGAGACCCTTGCGATAGCAGAGATGTGATATCTCAATGCTTATACCAAACCTGAGACCCTTCCTACGGCATGAGATGTCATATACAACTCCTTCCCTTTCCAATCCTGAGACCCTTCCTATAGCATGAGATGTGATATCTCAATGCTTATACCAAACCTGAGACCCTTCCTATAGCATGAGATGTGATATCCAACTCCTTCCCATTCCAATCCTGAGACCCTTCCTATAGCATGAGATGTGATATCTCAATGCTTATACCAAACCTGAGACCATTCCTACGGCATGAGATGTGATATCCAACTACTTCCCATTCCAATCATGAGACCCTTCCTATAGCATGAGATGTGATATCTCAATGCTTATACCAAACCTGAGACCCTTCCTATAACATGAGATGGGATATCCAACTCCTTCCCATTCCAATCCTGAGACACTTCCGATAGCAGAGATGTGATATCTCAATGCTTATACCAGACCTTAGACCCTTCCTATAACATGAGATCGGATATCCAACTCCTTCCCATTCCAAACCTGAGACCCTTCCTTTAGCATGAGATGTGATATCCAACTCCTTCCCATTCCAATCCTGAGACCCTTCCTATAGCATGAGATGTGATATCTCAATACTTCTAATACCAAACCTGAGATCCTTCCTATAGCATGAGATGTGATATCTCAATGCTTCTAATACCAAACCTGAGACCCTTCCTACAGCATGCGATGTGATATCTCACTGCTTATACCAAACCTGAGACCCTTCCTATAGCATGAGATGTGATATCCAACTCCTTCCCATTCCAATCCTGAGACCCTTCCTATAGCATGAGATGTGATATCTCAATGCTTCTAATATCAAACTTGAGAGCTTCCCTATAGCATGAGATGTGATATCCAAGTCCTTCCCATTCCAATCCTGAGACACTTCCTATAGCATGAGATGTGATATCTCAATGCTTCTAATACCAAACCTGAGACTCTTCCTATAACATGAGATGGGATATCCAACTCCTTCCCATTCCAATCCTGAGACCCTTCCGATAGCAGAGATGTGATATCTCAATGCTTATACCAAACCTGAGACCCTTCCTACGGCATGAGATGTCATATACAACTCCTTCCCATTCCAATCCTGAGACCCTTCCTATAGCATGAGATGTGATATCTCAATGCTTATACCAAACCTGAGACCCTTCCTATAGCATGAGATGTGATATCCAACTCCTTCCCATTCCAATCCTGAGACCCTTCCTATAGCATGAGATGTGATATCTCAATGCTTATACCAAACCTGAGACCCTTCCTACGGCATGAGATGTCATATACAACTCCTTCCCATTCCAATCCTGAGACCCTTCCTATAGCATGAGATGTGATATCTCAATGCTTATACCAAACCTGAGACCCTTCCTATAGCATGAGATGTGATATCCAACTCCTTCCCATTCCAATCCTGAGACCCTTCCTATAGCATGAGATGTGATATCTCAATGCTTATACCAAACCTGAGACCCTTCCTATAACATGAGATGGGATATCCAACTCCTTCCCATTCCAATCCTGAGACACTTCCGATAGCAGAGATGTGATATCTCAATGCTTATACCAGACCTTAGACCCTTCCTATAACATGAGATCGGATATCCAACTCCTTCCCGTTCCAAACCTGAGACCCTTCCTTTAGCATGAGATGTGATATCCAGCTCCTTCCCATTCCAATCCTGAGACCCTCCCTTTAGCATGAGATGTGATATCTCAATGCTTCTAATATCAAAACAGAAACCCTCCCTATAGCATGATATGTGATATCTAAGTCCTTCCCATTCCAATCCTGAGACCCTTCCTATAGCATGAGATGTGATATCTCAATGCTTCTACCAAACCTGAGACCCTTCCTTTAGCATGAGATGTGATATCCAACTCCTTCCCATTCCAATCCTGAGACCCTTCCTATAGCATGAGATGTGATATCTCAATACTTCTAATACCAAACCTGAAATCCTTCCGATAACATGAGATGTGATATCCAAATCCTTCCCCTTCCAAACCTGAGACCCTCCCTTTAGCATGAGATGTGATATCCAACTCCTTCCCATTCCAATCCTGAGACCCTTCTGATAGCATGAGATGTGATATCTCAATGCTTCTAATACCAAACCTGAGATCCTTCCGATAGCATGAGATGTGATATCTCAATGCTTCTAATACCAAACCTGAGATCCTTCCTATAACATGAGATGTGATATCCAAATCCTTCCGCTTCCAATTCTGAGACCCTCCCTTTAACATGAGATGTGATATCCAACTCCTTCCCATTCCAACCTGAGACCCTTCCTATAGCATGAGATGTGATATCTCAATGCTTATACCAAACCTGAGACCCTTCCTATAACATGAGATGGGATATCCAACGCCTTCCCATTCCAATCCTGAGACACTTCCCATAGCAGAGATGTGATATCTCAATGCTTATACCAGACCTTAGACCCTTCCTATAACATGAGATCGGATATCCAACTCCTTCCCGTTCCAAACCTGAGACCCTTCCTTTAGCATGAGATGTGATATCCAGCTCCTTCCCATTCCAATCCTGAGACACTTCCGATAGCATGAGATGTGATATCTCAATGCTTCTAATATCAAAACGGAAACCCTCCCTATAGCATGATATGTGATATCTAAGTCCTTCCCATTCCAATCCTGAGACCCTTCCTATAGCATGAGATGTGATATCTCAATGCTTCTAATACCAAACCTGAGATCCTTCCGATAGCATGAGATCGGATATCCAACTCCTTCCCATTCCAATCCTGAGACACTTCCGATAGCAGAGATGTGATATCTCAATGCTTATACCAGACCTTAGACCCTTCCTATAACATGAGATCGGATATCCAACTCCTTCCCGTTCCAAACCTGAGACCCTTCCTTTAGCATGAGATGTGATATCCAGCTCCTTCCCATTCCAATCCTGAGACCCTTCCTATAGCATGAGATGTGATATCTCAATGCTTCTACCAAACCTGAGACCCTTCCTTTAGCATGAGATGTGATATCCAACTCCTTCCCATTCCAATCCTGAGACCCTTCCTATAGCATGAGATGTGATATCTCAATACTTCTAATACCAAACCTGAGATCCTTCCGATAACATGAGATGTGATATCCAAATCCTTCCCCTTCCAAACCTGAGACCCTCCCTTTAGCATTAGATGTGATATCCATCTCCTTCCCATTCCAATCCTGAGACCCTTCTGATAGCATGAGATGTGATATCTCAATGCTTCTAATACCAAACCTGAGATCCTTCCGATAGCATGAGATGTGATATCTCAATGCTTCTAATACCAAACCTGAGATCCTTCCTATAACATGAGATGTGATATCCAAATCCTTCCCCTTCCAATTCTGAGACCCTCCCTTTAACATGAGATGTGATATCCAACTCCTTCCCATTCCAACCTGAGACCCTTCCTATAGCATGAGATGTGATATCTCAATGCCTCTAATACCAAACCTGAGATCCTTCCTCTAACATGAAATGTGATATCCAACTCCTTCCCTTTCCAAACCTGAGACCCTTCCTATAGCATGAGATGTGATATCTCAATACTTCTAATACCAAACCTGAGATCCTTCCGATAACATGAGATGTGATATCCAAATCCTTCCCCTTCCAAACCTGAGACCCTCCCTTTAGCATTAGATGTGATATCCATCTCCTTCCCATTCCAATCCTGAGACCCTTCTGATAGCATGAGATGTGATATCTCAATGCTTCTAATACCAAACCTGAGATCCTTCCGATAGCATGAGATGTGATATCTCAATGCTTCTAATACCAAACCTGAGATCCTTCCTATAACATGAGATGTGATATCCAAATCCTTCCCCTTCCAATTCTGAGACCCTCCCTTTAACATGAGATGTGATATCCAACTCCTTCCCATTCCAACCTGAGACCCTTCCTATAGCATGAGATGTGATATCTCAATGCCTCTAATACCAAACCTGAGATCCTTCCTCTAACATGAAATGTGATATCCAACTCCTTCCCTTTCCAAACCTGAGAGCCTATCTATAGCATGAGATGTGATATCCAAGTCCTTCCCATTCCAATCCTTAGACCCTTCCTACAGCATGCAATATGATATCTCAATGATTCTAATAACAAACCTGAGACCCGTCCTATAACATGAGATGGGATATCCAACTCCTTCCATTTCCAATCCTGAGACACTTCCGATAGCAGAGATGTGATATCTCAATGCTTATACCAAACCTGAGACCCTTCCTATAACATAAGATGTGATATCCAGCTCCTTCCCATTCCAAACCTGAGACTCTTCCTTTAGCATGAGATGTGATATCCAGCTCCTTCCCATTCCAATCCTGAGACACTTCCGATAGCATGAGATGTGATATCTCAATGCTTCTAATATCAAAACTGAGACCCTCCCTATAGCATGATATGTGATATCTAAGTCCTTCCCATTCCAATCCTGAGACCCTTCCTATAGCATGAGATGTGATATCTCAATGCTTCTACCAAACCTGAGACCCTTCCTTTAGCATGATATGTGATATCCAACTCCTTCCCATTCCAATCCTGAGACCCTTCCTATAGCATGAGATGTGATATCTCAATACTTCTAATACCAAACCTGAGATCCTTCCTATAGCATGAGATGTGATATCTCAATGCTTCTAATACCAAACCTGAGACCCTTCCTACAGCATGCGATGTGATATCTCACTGCTTATACCAAACCCGAGACCCTTCCTATAGCATGAGATGTGATATCCAACTCCTTCCCATTCCAATCCTGAGACCCTTCCTATAGCATGAGATGTGATATCTCAATGCTTCTAATATCAAACTTGAGAGCCTCCCTATAGCATGAGATGTGATATCCAAGTCCTTCGCATTCCAATCCTGAGACACTTCCTATAGCATGAGATGTGATATCTCAATGCTTCTAATACCAAACCTGAGACTCTTCCTATAACATGAGATGGGATATCCAACTCCTTCCCATTCAAATCCAGAGACCCTTGCGATAGCAGAGATGTGATATCTCAATGCTTATACCAAACCTGAGACCCTTCCTACGGCATGAGATGTCATATACAACTCCTTCCCTTTCCAATCCTGAGACCCTTCCTATAGCATGAGATGTGATATCTCAATGCTTATACCAAACCTGAGACCCTTCCTATAGCATGAGATGTGATATCCAACTCCTTCCCATTCCAATCCTGAGACCCTTCCTATAGCATGAGATGTGATATCTCAATGCTTATACCAAACCTGAGACCATTCCTACGGCATGAGATGTGATATCCAACTACTTCCCATTCCAATCATGAGACCCTTCCTATAGCATGAGATGTGATATCTCAATGCTTATACCAAACCTGAGACCCTTCCTATAACATGAGATGGGATATCCAACTCCTTCCCATTCCAATCCTGAGACACTTCCGATAGCAGAGATGTGATATCTCAATGCTTATACCAGACCTTAGACCCTTCCTATAACATGAGATCGGATATCCAACTCCTTCCCATTCCAAACCTGAGACCCTTCCTTTAGCATGAGATGTGATATCCAGCTCCTTCCCATTCCAATCCTGAGACCCTTCCTATAGCATGAGATGTGATATCTCAATGCTTATACCAAACCTGAGACCCTTCCTATAGCATGAGATGTGATATCCACCTCCTTCCCATTCCAATCCTGAGACCCTTCCTATAGCATGAGATGTGATATCTCAATGCTTCTACCAAACCTGAGACCCTTCCTTTAGCATGAGATGTGATATCCAACTCCTTCCCATTCCAATCCTGAGACCCTTCCTATAGCATGAGATGTGATATCTCAATACTTCTAATACCAAACCTGAAATCCTTCCGATAACATGAGATGTGATATCCAAATCCTTCCCCTTCCAAACCTGAGACCCTCCCTTTAGCATGAGATGTGATATCCAACTCCTTCCCATTCCAATCCTGAGACCCTTCTGATAGCATGAGATGTGATATCTCAATGCTTCTAATACCAAACCTGAGATCCTTCCGATAGCATGAGATGTGATATCTCAATGCTTCTAATACCAAACCTGAGATCCTTCCTATAACATGAGATGTGATATCCAAATCCTTCCCCTTCCAATTCTGAGACCCTCCCTTTAACATGAGATGTGATATCCAACTCCTTCCCATTCCAACCTGAGACCCTTCCTATAGCATGAGATGTGATATCTCAATGCTTATACCAAACCTGAGACCCTTCCTATAACATGAGATGGGATATCCAACTCCTTCCCATTCCAATCCTGAGACACTTCCCATAGCAGAGATGTGATATCTCAATGCTTATACCAGACCTTAGACCCTTCCTATAACATGAGATCGGATATCCAACTCCTTCCCGTTCCAAACCTGAGACCCTTCCTTTAGCATGAGATGTGATATCCAGCTCCTTCCCATTCCAATCCTGAGACACTTCCGATAGCATGAGATGTGATATCTCAATGCTTCTAATATCAAAACGGAAACCCTCCCTATAGCATGATATGTGATATCTAAGTCCTTCCCATTCCAATCCTGAGACCCTTCCTATAGCATGAGATGTGATATCTCAATGCTTCTAATACCAAACCTGAGATCCTTCCGATAGCATGAGATCGGATATCCAACTCCTTCCCATTCCAATCCTGAGAAACTTCCGATAGCAGAGATGTGATATCTCAATGCTTATACCAGACCTTAGACCCTTCCTATAACATGAGATCGGATATCCAACTCCTTCCCGTTCCAAACCTGAGACCCTTCCTTTAGCATGAGATGTGATATCCAGCTCCTTCCCATTCCAATCCTGAGACACTTCCTATAGCATGAGATGTGATATCTCAATGCTTCTACCAAACCTGAGACCCTTCCTTTAGCATGAGATGTGATATACAACTCCTTCCCATTCCAATCCTGAGACCCTTCCTATAGCATGAGATGTGATATCTCAATACTTCTAATACCAAACCTGAGATCCTTCCGATAACATGAGATGTGATATCCAAATCCTTCCCCTTCCAAACCTGAGACCCTCCCTTTAGCATGAGATGTGATATCCATCTCCTTCCCATTCCAATCCTGAGACCCTTCTGATAGCATGAGATGTGATATCTCAATGCTTCTAATACCAAACCTGAGATCCTTCCGATAGCATGAGATGTGATATCTCAATGCTTCTAATACCAAACCTGAGATCCTTCCTATAACATGAGATGTGATATCCAAATCCTTCCCCTTCCAATTCTGAGACCCTCCCTTTAACATGAGATGTGATATCCAACTCCTTCCCATTCCAACCTGAGACCCTTCCTATAGCATGAGATGTGATATCTCAATGCCTCTAATACCAAACCTGAGATCCTTCCTCTAACATGAAATGTGATATCCAACTCCTTCCCTTTCCAAACCTGAGAGCCTATCTATAGCATGAGATGTGATATCCAAGTCCTTCCCATTCCAATCCTTAGACCCTTCCTACAGCATGCAATATGATATCTCAATGATTCTAATAACAAACCTGAGACCCGTCCTATAACATGAGATGGGATATCCAACTCCTTCCATTTCCAATCCTGAGACACTTCCGATAGCAGAGATGTGATATCTCAATGCTTATACCAAACCTGAGACCCTTCCTATAACATAAGATGTGATATCCAACTCCTTCCCGTTCCAAACCTGAGACTCTTCCTTTAGCATGAGATGTGATATCCACCTCCTTCCCATTCCAATCCTGAGACACTTCCGATAGCATGAGATGTGATATCTCAATGCTTCTAATATCAAAACTGAGACCCTCCCTATAGCATGATATGTGATATCTAAGTCCTTCCCATTCCAATCCTGAGACCCTTCCTATAGCATGAGATGTGATATCTCAATGCTTCTACCAAACCTGAGACCCTTCCTTTAGCATGATATGTGATATCCAACTCCTTCCCATTCCAATCCTGAGACCCTTCCTATAGCATGAGATGTGATATCTCAATACTTCTAATACCAAACCTGAGATCCTTCCTATAGCATGAGATGTGATATCTCAATGCTTCTAATACCAAACCTGAGACCCTTCCTACAGCATGCGATGTGATATCTCACTGCTTATACCAAACCTGAGACCCTTCCTATAGCATGAGATGTGATATCCAACTCCTTCCCATTCCAATCCTGAGACCCTTCCTATAGCATGAGATGTGATATCTCAATGCTTCTAATATCAAACTTGAGAGCCTCCCTATAGCATGAGATGTGATATCCAAGTCCTTCCCATTCCAATCCTGAGACACTTCCTATAGCATGAGATGTGATATCTCAATGCTTCTAATACCAAACCTGAGACTCTTCCTATAACATGAGATGGGATATCCAACTCCTTCCCATTCAAATCCAGAGACCCTTGCGATAGCAGAGATGTGATATCTCAATGCTTATACCAAACCTGAGACCCTTCCTACGGCATGAGATGTCATATACAACTCCTTCCCATTCCAATCCTGAGACCCTTCCTATAGCATGAGATGTGATATTTCAATGCTTATACCAAACCTGAGACCCTTCCTATAGCATGAGATGTGATATCCAACTCCTTCCCATTCCAATCCTGAGACCCTTCCTATAGCATGAGATGTGATATCTCAATGCTTATACCAAACCTGAGACCATTCCTACGGCATGAGATGTCATATACAACTCCTTCCCATTCCAATCCTGAGACCCTTCCTACAGCATGAGATGTGATATCTCAATGCTTATACCAAACCTGAGACCCTTCCTATAGCATGAGATGTGATATCCAACTACTTCCCATTCCAATCCTGAGACCCTTCCTATAGCATGAGATGTGATATCTCAATGCTTATACCAAACCTGAGACCCTTCCTATAACATGAGATGGGATATCCAACTCCTTCCCATTCCAATCCTGAGACACTTCCGATAGCAGAGATGTGATATCTCAATGCTTATACCAGACCTTAGACCCTTCCTATAACATGAGATCGGATATCCAACTCCTTCCCGTTCCAAACCTGAGACCCTTCCTTTAGCATGAGATGTGATATCCAGCTCCTTCCCATTCCAATCCTGAGACACTTCCGATAGCATGAGATGTGATATCTCAATGCTTCTAATATCAAAACGGAAACCCTCCCTATAGCATGATATGTGATATCTAAGTCCTTCCCATTCCAATTCTGAGACCCTTCCTATAGCATGAGATGTGATATCTCAATGCTTCTACCAAACCTGAGACCCTTCCTTTAGCATGAGATGTGATATCCAACTCCTTCCCATTCTAATCCTGAGACCCTTCCTATAGCATGAGATGTGATATCTCAATACTTCTAATACCAAACCTGAGATCCTTCCGATAACATGAGATGTGATATCCAAATCCTTCCCCTTCCAAACCTGAGACCCTCCATTTTAGCATGAGATGTGATATCCAACTCCTTCCCATTCCAATCCTGAGACCCTTCTGATAGCATGGGATGTGATATCTCAATGCTTCTAATACCAAACCTGAGATCCTTCCGATAGCATGAGATGTGATATCTCAATGCTTCTAATACCAAACCTGAGATCCTTCCTATAACATGAGATGTGATATCCAAATCCTTCCCCTTCCAATTCTGAGACCCTCCCTTTAACATGACATGTGATATCCAACTCCATCCCATTCCAACCTGAGACCCTTCCTATAGCATGAGATGTGATATCTCAATGCCTCTAATACCAAACCTGAGATCCTTCCTCTAACATGAAATGTGATATCCAACTCCTTCCCTTTCCAAACCTGAGAGCCTATCTATAGCATGAGATGTGATATCCAAGTCCTTCCCATTCCAATCCTTAGACCCTTCCTACAGCATGCAATATGATATCTCAATGATTCTAATAACAAACCTGAGACTCTTCCTATAACATGAGATGGGATATCCAACTCCTTCCCATTCAAATCCAGAGACCCTTGCGATAGCAGAGATGTGATATCTCAATGCTTATACCAAACCTGAGACCCTTCCTACGGCATGAGATGTCATATACAACTCCTTCCCATTCCAATCCTGAGACCCTTCCTATAGCATGAGATGTGATATCTCAATGCTTATACCAAACCTGAGACCCTTCCTATAGCATGAGATGTGATATCCAACTCCTTCCCATTCCAATCCTGAGACCCTTCCTATAGCATGAGATGTGATATCTCAATGCTTATACCAAACCTGAGACCCTTCCTACGGCATGAGATGTCATATACAACTCCTTCCCATTCCAATCCTGAGACCCTTCCTATAGCATGAGATGTGATATCTCAATGCTTATACCAAACCTGAGACCCTTCCTATAGCATGAGATGTGATATCCAACTACTTCCCATTCCAATCCTGAGACCCTTCCTATAGCATGAGATGTGATATCTCAATGCTTATACCAAACCTGAGACCCTTCCTATAACATGAGATGGGATATCCAACTCCTTCCCATTCCAATCCTGAGACACTTCCGATAGCAGAGATGTGATATCTCAATGCTTATACCAGACCTTAGACCCTTCCTATAACATGAGATCGGATATCCAACTCCTTCCCGTTCCAAACCTGAGACCCTTCCTTTAGCATGAGATGTGATATCCAGCTCCTTCCCATTCAAATCCTGAGACACTTCCGATAGCATGAGATGTGATATCTCAATGCTTCTAATATCAAAACGGAAACCCTCCCTATAGCATGATATGTGATATCTAAGTCCTTCCCATTCCAATCCTGAGACCCTTCCTATAGCATGAGATGTGATATCTCAATGCTTCTACCAAACCTGAGACCCTTCCTTTAGCATGAGATGTGATATCCAACTCCTTCCCATTCTAATCCTGAGACCCTTCCTATAGCATGAGATGTGATATCTCAATACTTCTAATACCAAACCTGAGATCCTTCCGATAACATGAGATGTGATATCCAAATCCTTCCCCTTCCAAACCTGAGACCCTCCATTTTAGCATGAGATGTGATATCCAACTCCTTCCTATTCCAATCCTGAGACCCTTCTGATAGCATGGGATGTGATATCTCAATGCTTCTAATACCAAACCTGAGATCCTTCCGATAGCATGAGATGTGATATCTCAATGCTTCTAATACCAAACCTGAGATCCTTCCTATAACATGAGATGTGATATCCAAATCTTTCCCCTTCCAATTCTGAGACCCTCCCTTTAACATGAGATGTGATATCCAACTCCTTCCCATTCCAACCTGAGACCCTTCCTATAGCATGAGATGTGATATCTCAATGCCTCTAATACCAAACCTGAGATCCTTCCTCTAACATGAAATGTGATATCCAACTCCTTCCCTTTCCAAACCTGAGAGCCTATCTATAGCATGAGATGTGATATCCAAGTCCTTCCCATTCCAATCCTTAGACCCTTCCTACAGCATGCAATATGATATCTCAATGATTCTAATAACAAACCTGAGACCCGTCCTATAACATGAGATGGGATATCCAACTCCTTCCCATTCCAATCCTGAGACACTTCCGATAGCAGAGATGTGATATCTCAATGCTTATACCAAACCTGAGACCCTTCCTATAACATGAGATGTGATATCCAACTCCTTCCCGTTCCAAACCTGAGACTCTTCCTTTAGCATGAGATGTGATATCCAGCTCCTTCCCATTCCAATCTGAGACACTTCCGATAACATGAGATGTGATATCTCAATGCTTCTAATATCAAAACTGAGACCCTCCCTATAGCATGATATGTGATATCTAAGTCCTTCCCATTCCAATCCTGAGACCCTTCTGATAGCATGAGATGTGATATCTCAATGCCTCTAATACCAAACCTGAGATCCTACCTCCAACATGAAATGTGATATCTAACTCTCTCCCCTTCCAAACCTGAGAGCCTTCCTATAGCATGAGATGTGATATCCAAGTCCTTCCCATTCCAATCCTGAGACCCTTCCTATAACATGAGATGTGATATCCAACTCCTTCCCATTCCAACCTGAGACCCTTCCTATAGCATGAGATGGGATATCCAACTCCTTCCAAATCCAATCCTGATACCATTCCGATAGCATGAGATGTGATATCCCAATGCTTCTACCAAACCTGAGACCCATACTATGGCATGAGATGTGATATCAAACTCCTTCCCATTCCAATTCTGAGACCCTTCCTATACCATGAGACTTGCTATCTCAATGCTTCTAATACCAAACCTGAGACCCGTCCTATAACATGAGATGTGATATCCAAATCCTTCCCCTTCCAAACCTTAGACCCTTCCTTTATCATGAGATGTGATATCCAACTCCTTCCCATTCCAATCCTGAGACCCTTCCGATATCATGAGATGTGATATCTCAATGCTTCTAATATCAAACTTGAGACCCTCCCTATAGCATGAGATGTGATATCCAAGTCCTTCCCATTCCAATCCTGAGACCCTTCCTATAGCATGAGATGTGATATCTCAATGCTTCTAATACCAAACCTGAGACCCTTCCTATAACATGAGATGGGAATATCCAACTCCTTACATTCCAATCCTGAGACCCTTCCGATAGCAGAGATGTGATATCTCAATGTTTATACCAAACCTGAGATCCTTCCTATAACATGAGATGTGATATCCAACTCCTTCCCATTCCAATACTGAGACACTGCCTATAGCATGAGATGTGATATCTCACTGCTTATACCAAACCTGAGACCCTTCTTATAGCATGAGATGTGATATCCAACTCCTTCCCATTCCAATCCTGAGACCCTTCCTATAGCATGAGATGTGATATCTCAGTGCTTCTAATATCAAACTTGAGAGCCTCCCTATAGCATGAGATGTGATATCCAAGTCCTTCTCATTCCAATCCTGAGACACTTCCTACAGCATGAGATGTGATATCTCAATGCCTCTAATACCAAACCTGAGACTCTTCCTATAACATGAGATGGGATATCCAACTCCTTCCCATTCCAATCCTGAGACCCTTCCGATAGCAGAGATGTGATATCTCAATGCTTATACCAAACCTGAGACCCTTCCTACGGCATGAGATGTCATATACAACTCCTTCCCATTCCAAACCTGAGACCCTTCCTATAGCATGAGATGTGATATCTCAATGCTTCTAATATCAAACTTGAGACCCTCCCTATAGCATGAGATGTGATATCCAAGTCCTTCCCATTCCAATCCTGAGACACTTCCTATAGCATGAAATGTGATATCTCAATGCTTCTAATACCAAACCTGAGACTCTTCCTATAACATGAGATGGGATATCCAACTCCTTCCCATTCCAATCCTGAGACCCTTCCGATAGCAGAGATGTGATATCTCAATGCTTATACCAAACCTGAGACCCTTCCTACGGCATGAGATGTCATATACAACTCCTTCCCATTCCAATCCTGAGACCCTTCCTATAGCATGAGATGTGATATCTCAATGCTTATACCAAACCTGAGACCCTTCCTATAACATGAGATGTGATATCCAACTCCTTCCATTCCAATCCTGAGACCCTTCCTATAGCATGAGATTTGATATCTCAATGCTTATACCAAACCTGAGACCCTTCCTATAGCATGAGATGTGATATCCAAGTCCTTCCCATTCCAATCCTGAGACCCTTCCTATAGCATGAGATGTGATGTCTCAATGCTTCTAATACCAAACCTGAGATCCTTCCTATAACATGAGATGTGATATCCAACTCCTTCCATTCCAATCCTGAGACCCTTCCTATAGCATGAGATTTGATATCTCAATGCTTATACCAAACCTGAGACCCTTCCTATAGCATGAGATGTGATATCCAAGTCCTTCCCATTCCAATCCTTAGACCCTTCCTACAGCATGCAATATGATATCTCAATGATTCTAATAACAATCCTGAGACCCGTCCTATAACATGAGATGGGATATCCAATTCCTTCCCATTCCAATCCTGAGACACTTCCGATAGCAGAGATGTGATATCTCAATGCTTATACCAAACCTGAGACCCTTCCTATAACATGAGATCGGATATCCAACTCCTTTTCGTTCCAAACCTGAGACCCTTCCTTTAGCATGAGATGTGATATCCAGCTCCTTCGCATTCCAATCCTGAGACACTTCTGATAGCATGAGATGTGATATCTCAATGCTTCTAATATCAAAACTGAAACCCTCCCTATAGCATGATATGTGATATCTAAGTCCTTCCCATTCCAATCCTGAGACCCTTCCTATAGCATGAGATGTGATATCTCAATGCTTCTACCAAACCTGAGACCCTTCCTATGGCATGAGATGTGATATCCAACTCCTTCCCAATACAATCCTGAGACCCTTCCGATAGCAGAGATGTGATATCTCAATGCTTATACCAAACCTGAGACCCTTCCTATGGCATGAGATGTGATATCCAACTCCTTGCCATTCAAATCCTGAGACCCTCCCTATAACAAGAGATGTCATATCCAACTCCTTCCCATTCCAAACCTGAGACCCTTCCTTTAGCATGAGATGTGATATCCAAATCCTTCACATTCCAATCCGGAGACCCTTCCTATAACATGAGATGTGATATCCAACTCCTTCCCAATCCAATCCTGAGACCCTTCCGATAGCAGAGATGTGATATCTCAATGCTTATACCAAACCTGAGACCCTTCCTATAACATGAGATGTGATATCCAACTCCTTCCCGTTCCAAACCTGAGACTCTTCCTTTAGCATGAGATGTGATATCCAGCTCCTTCCCATTCCAATCCTGAGACACTTCCGATAGCATGAGATGTGATATCTCAATGCTTCTAATATCAAAACTGAGACCCTCCCTATAGCATGATATGTGATATCTAAGTCCTTCCCATTCCAATCCTGAGACCCTTCTGATAGCATGAGATGTGATATCTCAATGCCTCTAATACCAAACCTGAGATCCTACCTCCAACATGAAATGTGATATCTAGCTCTCTCCCCTTCCAAACCTGAGAGCCTTCCTATAGCATGAGATGTGATATCCAAGTCCTTCCCATTCCAATCCTGGGACCCTTCCTATAACATGAGATGTGATATCCAACTCCTTCCCATTCCAACCTGAGACCCTTCCTATAGCATGAGATGGGATATCCAACTCCTTCCAAATCCAATCCTGATACCATTCCGATAGCATGAGATGTGATATCCCAATGCTTCTACCAAACCTGAGACCCATACTATGGCATGAGATGTGATATCAAACTCCTTCCCATTCCAATTCTGAGACCCTTCCTATACCATGAGACTTGCTATCTCAATGCTTCTAATACCAAACCTGAGACCCGTCCTATAACATGAGATGTGATATCCAAATCCTTCCCCTTCCAAACCTTAGACCCTTCCTTTATCATGAGATGTGATATCCAACTCCTTCCCATTCCAATCCTGAGACCCTTCCGATATCATGAGATGTGATATCTCAATGCTTCTAATATCAAACTTGAGACCCTCCCTATAGCATGAGATGTGATATCCAAGTCCTTCCCATTCCAATCCTGAGACCCTTCCTATAGCATGAGATGTGATATCTCAATGCTTCTAATACCAAACCTGAGACCCTTCCTATAACATGAGATGGGAATATCCAACTCCTTACATTCCAATCCTGAGACCCTTCCGATAGCAGAGATGTGATATCTCAATGTTTATACCAAACCTGAGATCCTTCCTATAACATGAGATGTGATATCCAACTCCTTCCCATTCCAATACTGAGACACTGCCTATAGCATGAGATGTGATATCTCACTGCTTATACCAAACCTGAGACCCTTCCTATAGCATGAGATGTGATATCCAACTCCTTCCCATTCCAATCCTGAGACCCTTCCTATAGCATGAGATGTGATATCTCAGTGCTTCTAATATCAAACTTGAGAGCCTCCCTATAGCATGAGATGTGATATCCAAGTCCTTCCCATTCCAATCCTGAGACACTTCCTACAGCATGAGATGTGATATCTCAATGCCTCTAATACCAAACCTGAGACTCTTCCTATAACATGAGATGGGATATCCAACTCCTTCCCATTCCAATCCTGAGACCCTTCCGATAGCAGAGATGTGATATCTCAATGCTTATACCAAACCTGAGACCCTTCCTACGGCATGAGATGTCATATACAACTCCTTCCCATTCCAAACCTGAGACCCTTCCTATAGCATGAGATGTGATATCTCAATGCTTCTAATATCAAACTTGAGACCCTCCCTATAGCATGAGATGTGATATCCAAGTCCTTCCCATTCCAATCCTGAGACACTTCCTATAGCATGAGATGTGATATCTCAATGCTTCTAATACCAAACCTGAGACTCTTCCTATAACATGAGATGGGATATCCAACTCCTTCCCATTCCAATCCTGAGACCCTTCCGATAGCAGAGATGTGATATCTCAATGCTTATACCAAACCTGAGACCCTTCCTACGGCATGAGATGTCATATACAACTCCTTCCCATTCCAATCCTGAGACCCTTCCTATAGCATGAGATGTGATATCTCAATGCTTATACCAAACCTGAGACCCTTCCTATAGTATGAGATGTGATATCCAACTCCTTCCCATTCCAATCCTGAGACCCTTCCTATAGCATGAGATGTGATGTCTCAATGCTTCTAATACCAAACCTGAGATCCTTCCTATAACATGAGATGTGATATCCAACTCCTTCCATTCCAATCCTGAGACCCTTCCTATAGCATGAGATTTGATATCTCAATGCTTATACCAAACCTGAGACCCTTCCTATAGCATGAGATGTGATATCCAAGTCCTTCCCATTGCAATCCTTAGACCCTTCCTACAGCATGCAATATGATATCTCAATGATTCTAATAACAATCCTGAGACCCGTCCTATAACATGAGATGGGATATCCAATTCCTTCCCATTCCAATCCTGAGACACTTCCGATAGCAGAGATGTGATATCTCAATGCTTATACCAAACCTGAGACCCTTCCTATAACATGAGATCGGATATCCAACTCCTTTTCGTTCCAAACCTGAGACCCTTCCTTTAGCATGAGATGTGATATCCAGCTCCTTCGCATTCCAATCCTGAGACACTTCTGATAGCATGAGATGTGATATCTCAATGCTTCTAATATCAAAACTGAAACCCTCCCTATAGCATGATATGTGATATCTAAGTCCTTCCCATTCCAATCCTGAGACCCTTCCTATAGCATGAGATGTGATATCTCAATGCTTCTACCAAACCTGAGACCCTTCCTATGGCATGAGATGTGATATCCAACTCCTTCCCAATACAATCCTGAGACCCTTCCGATAGCAGAGATGTGATATCTCAATGCTTATACCAAACCTGAGACCCTTCCTATGGCATGAGATGTGATATCCAACTCCTTGCCATTCAAATCCTGAGACCCTCCCTATAACAAGAGATGTCATATCCAACTCCTTCCCATTCCAAACCTGAGACCCTTCCTTTAGCATGAGATGTGATATCCAAATCCTTCACATTCCAATCCAGAGACCCTTCCTATAACATGAGATGTGATATCCAACTCCTTCCCAATCCAATCCTGAGACCCTTCCGATAGCAGAGATGTGATATCTCAATGCTTATACCAAACCTGAGACCCTTCCTACGGCATGAGATGTGATATCCAACCCCTTGCAATTCAAATCCTGAGACCCTCCCTATAACAAGAGATGTCATATCCAACTCCTTTCCATTCCAAACCTGAGACCCTTCCTTTAGCATGAGATGTGATTTCCAAATCCTTCACATTCCAATCTGGAGCCCAATCCTATAGCATGAGATGTGATATCTCAATGCTTCTAATACCAAATCTGAGACCCTACCGATAGCATGAGATGTGATATCTCAATGCTTCAAAAACCAAACATGAGAACCATCCTATAACATGAGATGTGAAATCCAAATCCTTCCCTTCCCAAACCTGAGACTCTTCCTATAGCATGAGATGTGATATCTCAATGCTTCTACCAAACCTGAAACCCTTCCTATAGCATGAGATGTGATCTCCAAATCCTTCCCCTTCCAAACCTGAGACCCTTCCTTTAGCATGAGATGTGATATCCAGCTCCTCCCATTCCAACCCTGAGACCCTTCCGATAGCAAGAGATGTGATATCTCAATGCTTCTAATATCAAAACTGAGACCCTCCCTATAGCATGAGATGTGATATCTAAGTCCTTCCCATTCCAATCCTCAGACCCTTCCTATAGCATGAGATGTGATATCGCAATGCTTCTACCAAAACTGAGACCCTTCCTTTAGCATGAGATGTGATATCCAACTCCTTCCCATTCCAATCCTGAGACCCGTCCTATAGCATGAGATGTGATATCTCAATGCTTCTAATACCAAACCTGAGATCCTTCCGATAGCATGAGATGTGATATCTCAATGCTTCTAATACCAAACCTGAGATCCTTCCTATAACATGAGATGTGATATCCAAATCCTTTCCCTTCCAAACCTGAGACCCTCCCTTTAGCATGAGATGTGATATCCAACTCCTTCCCATTCCAATCCTGATACCCTTCTGATAGCATGAGATGTGATATCTCAATGCCTCTAATACCAAACCTGAGATCCTACCTCTAACATGAAATGTGATATCCAACTCCTTCCCTTTCCAAACCTGAGAGCATTCCTACAGCATGAGATGTGATATCCAAGTCCTTCCCATTCCAATCCTGAGACCCTTCCTATAACATGAGATGTGATATCCAACTCTTTCGCATTCCAACCTGAGACCCTTCCTATAGCATGAGATGGGATATCCAACTCCTTCCAAATCCAATCCTGATACCCTTCCGATAGCATGAGATGTGATATCCCAATGCTTCTACAAAACCTGAGACCCATACCATGGCATGATGTGATACCAAACTCCCGTCCTATACCATGAGACTTGATATCTCAATGCTTCTAATACCAAACCTGAGACCGGTCCAATAACATGAGATGTGATATCCAAATCCTTCCCCTTCCAAACCTTAGACCCTTCCTTTATCATGAGATGCGATATCCAAGTCCTTCCCATTCCATTCCTGAGACCCTTCCTATAGCATGAGATGTGATATCTCAATGCTTCTAATACCAAACCTGAGACCCTTCCTATAACATGAGATGTGATATCCAAGTCCTTCCCATTCCAATCCTGAGACCCTTCCTATAGCATGAGATGTGATATCTCAATGCTTATACCAAACCTGAGACCCTTCCTATGGCATGAGATGTGATATCCAACTCCTTCCCATTCCAATCCTGAGACCCTTCTGATAGCATGAGATGTGATATCTCAATGCCTCTAATACCAAAACTGAGATCCTACCTCTACATGAAATGTGATATCCAACTCCTTCCCCTTCCAACCCTGAGAGCCTTCCTATAGAATGAGATGTGATATCCAAGTCCTTCCCATTCCAATCCTGAGACCCTTCCTATAACATGAGATGTGATATCCAACTCCTTCACATTCCAACCTTAGACCCTTCCTATAGCATGAGATGGGATATCCAACTCCTTCCAAATCCAATCCCGATACCCTTCTGATAGCATGAGATGTGATATCCCAATGCTTCTACAAAACCTGAAACCCATACCATGGCATGAGATGTGATATCAAACTCCTTCCCATTCCAATCCTGAGACCCTTCCTATAGCTTGAGATGTGATATCCAACTCCTTCCCATTCCAATTCTGAGACCCGTCCTATACCATGAGACTTGATATCTCAATGCTTCTAATACCAAACCTGAGACCGGTCCTATAACATGAGATGTGATACCCAAATCCTTCCCCTTCCAAACCTTAGACCCTTCCTATAGCATGAGATGTGATATCTCAATGCTTCTAATACCAAACCTGAGACCCTTCCTATAACGAGATGGGATATCCAACTCCTTCCCATTCCAATCCTGAGACCATTCCGATAGCAGAGATGTGATATCTCAATGCTTATACCAAACCTGAGACCCTTCCTATGGCATGAGATGTCATATACAACTCCTTCCGATTCCAATCCTGAGACCCTTCCTATAGCATGAGATGGGATATCTCAATGCTTATACCAAACCTGAGACCCTTCCTATAGCATGAGATGTGATATCCAACTCCTTCCCATTCCAATCCTGAGACCCTTCCTATAGCATGAGATGTGATATCTAAATACTTCTAAAACCAAACATGAGAACCATCCTATAACATGAGATGTGAAATCCAAATCATTCCCTTTCCAAACCTGAGACCCTTCCTATAGCTTGAGATGTGATATCAAACTCCTTCCCATTCAATGTGATATCCAATTCCTTCCCATTCCAATCCTGAGACCCTTCCTATACCATGAGATGTGATATTTCAATGCTTCTAATACCAAACCTGAGACCCGTCCTAAAACATGAGATGTGAGATCCAAATCCTTCCCCTTCCAAACCTGAGACCTTTCCTTTAGCATGAGATGTGATATCTAACTCCTTCCCATTCCAAACCTGAGACCGTTCCTATAGCTTGAGATGTTATATCTTAATGCTTCTAAAACCAAACCTGAGAACCATCCTATAACATGAGATGTGAAATCCAAATCCTTCCCTTTCCAAACCTGAGACCCTTCCTATAGCTTGAGATGTGATATCAAAATCTTTCCCATTCCAGTCCTGAGATAGCTTGAGATGTGACAGCCAACTCCTTCCCATTCCAATCCTGAGACCCTTCCTATACCATGAGATGTGATATCTCAATGCTTCTAATATCAAAACTGAGCCCCTCCCTGTAGCATGAGATGTGATATCTAAATCCTTCCCATTCCAATCCGGAGACCCTTCCGATAGCAGAGATGTGATATTTCAATGCTTATACCAAACCTGAGACCCTTCCTATAGCATGAGATGTGATATCCAACTCCTTCCCCTTCCAACCCTGAGAGCCTTCCTATAGAATGAGATGTGATATCCAAGTCCTTCCCATTCCAATCCTGAGACCCTTCCTATAACATGAGATGTGATATCCAACTCCTTCACATTCCAACCTTAGACCCTTCCTATAGCATGAGATGGGATACCCAACTCCTTCCAAATCCAATCCCGATACCCTTCTGATAGCATGAGATGTGATATCCCAATGCTTCTACAAAACCTGAAACCCATACCATGGCATGAGATGTGATATCAAACTCCTTCCCATTCCAAACCTGAGACCCTTCCTATAGCTTGAGATGTGATATCAAACTCCTTCCCATTCAATGTGATATCCAATTCCTTCCCATTCCAATCCTGAGACCCTTCCTATACCATGAGATGTGATATTTCAATGCTTCTAATACCAAACCTGAGACCCGTCCTAAAACATGAGATGTGAAATCCAAATCCTTCCCTTTCCAAACCTGAGACCCTTCCTATAGCTTGAGATGTGATATCAAAATCTTTCCCATTCCAGTCCTGAGATAGCTTGAGATGTGACAGCCAACTCCTTCCCATTCCAATCCTGAGACCCTTCCTATACCATGAGATGTGATATCTCAATGCTTCTAATATCAAAACTGAGCCCCTCCCTGTAGCATGAGATGTGATATCTAAATCCTTCCCATTCCAATCCTGAGACCCTTCCGATAGCAGAGATGTGATATTTCAATGCTTATACCAAACCTGAGACCCTTCCTATAGCATGAGATGTGATATCCAACTCCTTCCGATTCCAATCCTGAGACCCTTCCTATAGCATGAGATGTGATATCGCAATGCTTCTACCAAAACTGAGACCCTTCCTTTAGCATGAGATGTGATATCCAACTCCTTCCCATTCCAATCCTGAGACCCTTCTGATAGCATGAGATGTGATATCTCAATGCCTCTAATACCAAAACTGAGATCCTACCTCTACATGAAATGTGATATCCAACTCCTTCCCCTTCCAACCCTGAGAGCCTTCCTATAGAATGAGATGTGATATCCAAGCCCTTCCCATTCCAATCCTGAGACCCTTCCTATAACATGAGATGTGATATCCAACTCCTTCACATTCCAACCTTAGACCCTTCCTATAGCATGAGATGGGATATCCAACTCCTTCCAAATCCAATCCCGATACTCTTCTGATAGCATGAGATGTGATATCCCAATGCTTCTACAAAACCTGAAACCCATACCATGGCATGAGATGTGATATCAAACTCCTTCCCATTCCAATCCTGAGACCCTTCCTATAGCTTGAGATGTGATATCCAACTCCTTCCCATTCCAATTCTGAGACCCGTCCTATACCATGAGACTTGATATCTCAATGCTTCTAATACCAAACCTGAGACCGGTCCTATAACATGAGATGTGATACCCAAATCCTTCCCCTTCCAAACCTTAGACCCTTCCTATAGCATGAGATGTGATATCTCAATGCTTCTAATACCAAACCTGAGACCCTTCCTATAACGAGATGGGATATCCAACTCCTTCCCATTCCAATCCTGAGACCCTTCCGATAGCAGAGATGTGATATCTCAATGCTTATACCAAACCTGAGACCCTTCCTATGGCATGAGATGTCATATACAACTCCTTCCGATTCCAATCCTGAGACCCTTCCTATAGCATGAGATGGGATATCTCAATGCTTATACCAAACCTGAGACCCTTCCTATAGCATGAGATGTGATATCCAACTCCTTCCCATTCCAATCCTGAGACCCTTCCTATAGCATGAGATGTGATATCTAAATGCTTCTAAAACCAAACATGAGAACCATCCTATAACATGAGATGTGAAATCCAAATCATTCCCTTTCCAAACCTGAGACCCTTCCTATAGCTTGAGATGTGATATCAAACTCCTTCCCATTCAATGTGATATCCAATTCCTTCCCATTCCAATCCTGAGACCCTTCCTATACCATGAGATGTGATATTTCAATGCTTCTAATACCAAACCTGAGACCCGTCCTAAAACATGAGATGTGAGATCCAAATCCTTCCCCTTCCAAACCTGAGACCTTTCCTTTAGCATGAGATGTGATATCTAACTCCTTCCCATTCCAAACCTGAGACCGTTCCTATAGCTTGAGATGTTATATCTTAATGCTTCTAAAACCAAACCTGAGAACCATCCTATAACATGAGATGTGAAATCCAAATCCTTCCCTTTCCAAACCTGAGACCCTTCCTATAGCTTGAGATGTGATATCAAAATCTTTCCCATTCCAGTCCTGAGATAGCTTGAGATGTGACAGCAAACTCCTTCCCATTCCAATCCTGAGACCCTTCCTATACCATGAGATGTGATATCTCAATGCTTCTAATATCAAAACTGAGCCCCTCCCTGTAGCATGAGATGTGATATCTAAATCCTTCCCATTCCAATCCTGAGACCCTTCCGATAGCAGAGATGTGATATTTCAATGCTTATACCAAACCTGAGACCCTTCCTATAGCATGAGATGTGATATCCAACTCCTTCCGATTCCAATCCTGAGACCCTTCCTATAGCATGAGATGTGATATCGCAATGCTTCTACCAAAACTGAGACCCTTCCTTTAGCATGAGATGTGATATCCAACTCCTTCCCATTCCAATCCTGAGACCTTTCCTATAGCATGAGATGTGATATCTCAATGCTTCTAATACCAAACCTGAGATCCTTCCGATAGCATGAGATGTGATATCTCAATGCTTCTAATACCAAACCTGAGATCCTTCCTATAACATGAGATGTGATATCCAAATCCTTCCCCTTCCAAACCTGAGACCCTCCCTTTAGCATGAGATGTGATATCCAACTCCTTCCCATTACAATCCTGATACCCTTCTGATAGCATGAGATGTGATATCTCAATGCCTCTAATACCAAACCTGAGATCCTACCTCTAACATGAAAAGTGATATCCAACTCCTTCTCTTTCCATACCTGAGAGCCTTCCTACAGCATGAGATGTGATATCCAAGTCCTTCCCATTCCAATCCTGAGACCCTTCCTATAACATGAGATGTGACATCCAACTCTTTCCCATTCCAACTTGAGACCCTTCCTATAGCATGAGATGGGATATCCAACTCCTTCCAAATCCAATCCTGATACCCTTCCGATAGCATGAGATGTGATATCCCAATGCTTCTACAAAACCTGAGACCCATACCATGGCATGATGTGATATCAAACTCCCGTCCTATACCATGAGACTTGATATCTCAATGCTTCTAATACCAAACCTGAGACCGGTCCAATAACATGAGATGTGATATCCAAATCCTTCCCCTTCCAAACCTGAGACCCTTCCTTTAGCATGAGATGTGATATCCAAATCCTTCCCATTCCAATCCTTAAACCCTTCCTATAGCATGAGATGTGATATCTCAATGTTTCTAATAAAAAACCTGAGACCCTTCCTATAGCAAGAGATTTGATATCCAAATCCTTCCCATTCCAACCTGAGACCCTTCCTATAGCATGAGAAGGGATATCCAACTCCTTCCCATTCCAATCCTGAGACCCTTCCTATACCATGAGATGTGATATCTCAATGCTTCTAATAAAAAACCTGAGACCCTTCCTATAGCAAGAGATGTGATATCCAAATCCTTCCCATTCCAATCCTGAGATCCTTCCTATAACATGAGATGTGATATCCAATTCCTTCCCATTCCAAACCTGAGACCCTTCCTATTGGATGAGATGTGATATCCAACTCCTTCCCATTCCAATCCTGAGACCCTTCCTATAACATAAGATGTGATATCTCAATGCTTCTAATACCAAACCTGGGACCCGTCCTATAACATGAGATATGATATCCAAATCCTTCCCCTTCCAAACCTGAGAGCCTTCCTTTAGCATGAGATGTGATATCTAAATCCTTCCCATTCCAATCCTGAAACCCTTCCTATAGCATGAGATGTGATATCTCAATGTTTCTAATAAAAAACCTGAGACCCTTCCTATAGCAAGAGATGTGATATCCAAATCCTTCCCATTTCAATCTTGAGACCCTTCCTATGTCATGAGATGTGATATCCAACTCCTTCCCATTCCAACATGAGACCCTTTCTATAGCATGAGAAGGGATATCCAACTCCTTCCCAATCCAATCCTGAGACCCTTCCGATAGCAGAGATGTGATATCTCAATGCTTATACCAAACCTGAGACCCTTCCTTTAGCATGAGATGTGATATCCAAATCCTTCACATTCCAATCCTGAGACCCTTCCTATAGCATGAGATGTGATATCTCAATGCTTCTAATACCAAATCTGAGATGCTTCCTATAACATGAGATGTGATATCCAACTCCTTCCCATTCCAAACCTGAGACCCTTCCGATAGCATGAGATGTGATATCTCAACTCTTCTAAAACCAAACATGAGAACCATCCTATAACATGAGATGTGAAATCCCAATCCTTCCCTTCCCAAACCTGAGACCCTTCCTATAGCTTGAGATGTGATATCAAACTCCTTCCCATTCCAATCCTGAAATAGCTTGAGATGTGATATCCAACTCCTTCCCATTCCAATCCTGAGACCCTTATTATACCATGAGATGTGATATCTCAAGGCTTCTAATACCAAACCTGAGACCCGTCCTAAAACATGAAATGTGAGATCCAAATCCTTCCCCTTCCAAACCTGAGACCTTTCCTTTAGCATATGTGATATCCAACTACTTCCCATTCCAATCCTGAGACCCTTCCGATAGCATGAGATGTGATATCTCAATGCTTCTAATATCAAACCTGAGAACCTCCCTATAGCACGAGATGTGCTATCCAACTCCTTCCAATTCCAATACTGAGACCCTTCCAATAGCATATGTGATATCTCAATGCTTCTAATATCAAAACTGAGACCCTCCCTATAGCATGAGATGTGATATCCAACTCCTTCCCATTCCAATCGAGACCCTTCCTATAACATGAGATGTGATATCTCTATGCTTCTAATACCAAACCTGAGCCCCTTCCCGTAGTATATGTGATATCCAACTCCTTCCCATTCCAAACTTGTGACCCTTCCTGTAGCATGAAATGTGATTTCTCACCCCTTACAATACCAAACCCGAGACCCTTCCCACAGCATGAGATTTGAAATCTCATTTCTTCCAATACCAAACCCGATACCCTTCCGATAGGATGAGATTTACTATCTCACTCCTTAAAATACCAAACTCGAGTCCCTTCCGAAAGGATGTGATTTGATATCTCAATGCTTCTAATACCAAACCTGAGACCCTCCCTATAACAAGAGATGTCATATCCAACTCCTTCCCATTCCATTCCTGAGACTCTTCCTATAGCATGACATGTGATATCGAACTTCCCATTCCAATCCTGAGATTCAGACCTCCCCGTCTAACCTTCTCACCACTCCTAGCTCCCGGATTGATCATGCAGTCCTGCTGTCTCTTCTCTCCCTTCTTTTGCTTTCTTTCCTCTCTCCGTCCTCATCTGCCCTAGGTCAGGCTCCTTCTACACCTCAGCAGGGATTACTGATTTGTACCCCTCCCCACTCTCAACTCTCACTCAGTTTCAAACACTCATCTGACATCTGCCATTTCCTGGAAGAACCCGACCTTGATGTCCTTGGTCTAACCGAGACATGGTTGACGGCCAGCGCTGTCTCGAGCTTTGACACTTTCCTCCCTGATGACAAGTTCCTCTCCATGCCCAGATTTCTTGAGGGGGAGTATCCTTGATTCCTGTAGTAAATTGTTTTCCTTTGCAGGCCGACTCCTCTCACGAATGCCTTGTCTGCATGCATTCTCTCTTTCCTGGTCATTCTCTCACCGTGGCTATTTGCCTAACCCCTTCCTCTCTCAGTGGATGGACTTCTCCATCCTAGCCTCCTACCACTCAACTCAGCCTACTTGGAGAATTCAACATGAACCTGTATACTTCCTGACCTGGACTTTTACGAGCTCTGCAACTCTACATGTCGCTGGCCCTACACACTGCAGGGAATACTCAGGATTTTCTGATCTCAGACCTCCCCCTCTGTAACCCTCTCAACAATCCTCTCCCGTGGTGATCAAGTTCTCATCTCCAAAGAAGGCTAACTACCAGCTGTTCCTCCTCAGTGGAGTTCTCCCTTTCTGTCCCTGTTCCCTGCACCGTTTCGCGTTGCAAACACTCGCTTCCCAGCTCTCTGGTTTAGACGCGTGTTCCCTGCCTTCTCTCCTCTTCCCGCTGCCTTCAAATCAACAAATGAGCTTCAAAAGATACACGGTGCTCAGAATGCTTTATAACACCCATTATTCATCATAAAGCCGTAACCCGCTAGACGTATTGAAATGTGCTGTAAACTAGCAAAACCAGCTAGAAAATGTACTGTCGTGTCCTCGCGTTCTTGTAAATGCGAATTCTGATGGGTTCCCATGTATGTACTGTGTCCGTGCGTTTGTTGTCGAATCCTGAAGTTTTTAGCCACTGTTCTCCCATACAAGGAGGGGGGTCAACATCTACTGCTGTTCACAGGCTGAATGTATACGGCTGAAATCTTCAAGGCATTATCAGGTTTCGTGACTGTTTTGGAACGTGTATTTGCCATCTGTTAATGCAGTCGCCTTGTGGTCATCGTCCCTTTTAGTTTACAGGCTGCATTCCCCTGGTGATCACATTCTCCTCTCCAGAGCAGGCTAACTACCAGCTGCTCCTCAGAGGCGTTCCTTCTTTCTGTCCCTGCTCTCTGCACCGTTGCGCGTTGCATGTACTCGCTTCCCAGCTCTCTGGTTAGATGCGTATTCCCTGCCTTCTCTCCTCTTCCTACAGCCTTCCAATGAGCTCCACAAGATAGTGTTCAGAATGCTTTATAACCCCATTATTCAACATTAGCTGTAACCCGCTAGACGTATTGAAACGTGCTAAAAACTAGCAAAAATAGCTAGAAAATGTACTTCCCTCGCGTTTTTGTAAATGCGAATTCTGGTGGGTTCCCATGTTGTATGTACTGTGTCCGTGCGTTTGTTGTCGAATCCTGAAGTTTTTAACCATTGTTCTCCCATACTAAGGGGGGTCAACATCTACTGCTGTTCACAGTCTGAATGTATACGGCTGAAATCTTCAATGCATTATCAGCTTTCCTGACTGTTTTGGAACGTGTATTTGCCATCTGTTAATGCAGTCGCCCTGTGTTCATCGTCCCTTCTACTTTACAGGCTGCACTCCCCTGGTGATCACATTCTCCTCTCCAGAGCAGCCTAACTACCAGCTGCTCCTCCTCATAGGCGTTCATCCTTTCTGTCCCTGATCCCTGCTCCGTTTCGCGTTGCATGTACACGCTTCCCAGCTCTCTGGTTTAGATGCGTGTTCCCTGCCTTCTCTCCTCTTCCTAAAGCCTTCCAATGAGCTCCACAAGATACAGTGTTCAGAATGCTTTATAACACCCATTATTCAACATATAGCCGTAACCCGCTAGACGTATTGAAACGTTCTAAAAACTAGCAAAAACAGCTAGAAAATGTACTTTCCTCGCGTTTTGGTAAATGCGAATTCTGGTGGATTCCCATTTTGTACTCTGTTCGTGCGTTTGATCAGTCGAATTCTGTACTTTTGAACCACTCTTCTCCCATAAAAGGGAGGATCAAAATGTGTTGTTCACAGGCTGAATTTATACTGCTGAAATGCTCGCTTCCCTGCTCTCTGGTTTAGACGCGTGTGCCCTGCATTTACCAAAACGCGAGGAAGTACATTTTCTAGCTGTTTTTGCTAGTTTTTAGCACGTTTCAATACGTCTAGCGGGTTACAGCTATATGTTGAATAATGGGGTTATAAAGCATTCTGAACACTATCTTGTGGAGCTCATTGGAAGGCAGTAGGAAGAGGAGAGAAGGCAGGGAATACGCATCTAACCAGAGAGCTGGGAAGCGAGAACATGCAACGCGAAACGGTGCAGGGAGCAGGGACAGAAAGAAGGAACGCCTCTGAGGAGGAGCAGCTGGTAGTTAGCCTGCTCTGGAGAGGAGAATGTGATCACCAGGGGAGTGCAGCCTGTAAATTAAAAGGGACGATGACCACAAGGCGACTGCATTAACATATGGCAAATACACGTTCCAAAACAGTCAGGAAAGCTGATAATGCCTTGAAGATTTCAGCCGTATACATTCAGCCTGTGAACAGCAGTAGATGTTAACCCCCCTTAGTATGGGAGAACAGTGGTTAAAAACTTCAGGATTCGACAACAAACGCACGGACACAGTACATACAACATGGGAACCCACCAGAATTCGCATTTACAAAAACGCGAGGGAAGTACATTTTCTAGCTATTTTTGCTAGTTTTTAGCACGTTTCAATACGTCTAGCGGGTTACAGCTATATGTTGAATAATGGGGTTATGAAGCATTCTGAACACTATCTTGTGGAGCTCATTGGAAGGCTGTAGGAAGAGGAGAGAAGGCAGGGAACACACATCTAAACCAGAGAGGTGGGAAGCGAGTACATGCAACGCGAAACGGTGCAGGGAGCAGGGACAGAAAGAAGGAACGCCTCTGAGGAGGAGCAGCTGGTAGTTAGCCTGCTCTGGAGAAGAGAATGTGATCACCAGGGGAGTGCAGCCTGTAAACTAAAAGGGACGATGACCACAAGGCGACTGCATTAACAGATGGCAAATACACGTTCCAAAACAGTCAGGAAAGCTGATAATGCCTTGAAGATTTCAGCCGTATACATTCAGCCTGTGAACAGCAGTAGATGTTGAACCCCCCTTGTATGGGAGAACAGTGGTTAAAAACTTCAGGATTCGACAACAAACGCACGGACACAGTACATACATGGGAACCCATCAGAATTCGCATTTACAAAAACGCGAGGAAAGTACATTTTCTAGCTGGTTTTGCTAGTTTACAGCACATTTCAATACGTCTAGTGGGTTACGGCTATATGATGAATAATGGGTGCTATAAAGCATTCTGAGCAATGTGTATCTTTTGAAGCTCATTTGTTGATTTGAAGGCAGCGGGAAGAGCAGAGAAGGCAGGGAACACGCTTCTAAACCAGAGAGCTGGGAAGCGAGTACTTGCAACGCGAAACTGTGCAGGGAGCAGGGACAGAAAGAAGAACGCCTATGAGGAGGAACAGCGTCTAAACCAGAGAGCAGGGAAGCGAGTGTTTGCAACGCGAAACGGAGCAGGGATCAGGGACAGAAAGGATGAACGCCTATGAGGAGGAGCAGCTGGTAGTTAGCCTGCTCTGGAGAGGAGAATGTGATCTCCAGGGGAGTGCAGCCTGTAAAGTAGAAGGGACGATGAACACAGGCGACTGCATTAACAGATGGCAAATACACGTTCCAAAACAGTCAGGAAAGCTGATAATGCCTTGAAGATTTCAGCCGTATACAATCAGCCTGTGAACAGCAGTAGATGTTGACCCCCCCTTGTATGGGAGAACAGTGGTTAAAAACGTCAGGATTCGACAACAAACGCACGGACACAGTACATACACCGTGTATCTTTTGAAGCTCGTTTGTTGATTTGAAGGCAGCGGGAAGAAGAGAGAAGGCAGGGAACACGCGTCTAAACCAGAGAGCTGGGAAGCGAGTACTTGCAACGCGAAACGGTGCAGGGAGCAGGGACAGAAAGGGAGAAAGAACTCCACTGAGGAGGAACAGCTGGCAGTTAGCCTTCTTTGGAGATGAGAACTTGATCACCACGGGAGAGGATTGTTGAGAGGGTTACAGAGGGGGAGGTCTGAGATCTGAAAATCCTGAGTATTTCCTGCAGTGTGTAGGGCCAGCGACATGAAGAGTTGCAGATCTCGTAAAAGTCCAGGTCAGGAAGCATACAGGTTCATGTTGAATTCTCCAAGTAGGCGGAGTTGAGTGGTAGGAGGCTAGGATGGAGAAGTCCATCCACTGAGAGGAAGGGGGTAGGCAAATAGCCACGGTGAGAGATTCGCCAGGAAAGAGAGAATGCATGCAGACAAGGCATTCGTGAGAGGAGTCGGCCTGCAAAGGAAAGCAATTTACTACAGGAAACAAGGATACTCCCCCTCAAGAACGGTTGGATCTGGGCATGGAGAGGAACTTGTCATCAGGGAGGAAAGTGTCAAAGCTCGAGACAGCGCTGGCCGTCAACCATGTCTCGGTTAGACCAAGAACATCAAGGTCGGGTACTTCCAGGAAATGGCAGATGTCAGATGAGTGTTTGAAACTGAGTGAGAGTTGAGAGTGGGGAGGGGTACAAATCAGTAATCCCTGCGGAGGTGTAGAAGGAGCCTGACCTAGGGCAGATGAGGAAGGAGAGAGGAAAGGAAGCAGAAGAAGGGAGAGAAGAGACAGCAGGAGTGCATGATCAATCCGGGAGCTAGGAGTGGTGAGAAGGTTAGACGGGGAGGTCTGAGTCTCAGGATTGGAATGGGAAGTTCGATATCACATGTCATGCTATAGGAAGAGTCTCAGGATTGGAATGGGAAGGAGTTGGATATGACATCTCTTGTTATAGGGAGAGTCTCAGGTTTGGTATTAGAATCACATCCTTTAGGAAGGGACTCGAGGTTGGTATTTTAAGGAGTGAGATAGTAAATCTCATCCTATCGGAAGGGTCTCGAGTTTGGTATTGGAAGAAATGAGATTTCAAATCTCAGGCTGTGGGAATGGTCTCAGGTTTGGTATTAGAAGCATAGAGATATCACATCTCATGTTATAGGAAGGGTCTCGATTGGAATGGGAAGGATTTGGATATCACATCTCATGTTATAGGGCGGGTCCCAGGTTTGGTATTAGAAGCATTGAGATATCACATCTCATGCTATAGGGAGGGTCTCAGTTTTGATATTAGAAGCATTGAGATATCACATATGCTATTGGAAGGGTCTCAGTATTGGAATTGGAAGGAGTTGGATATCACATATGCTATAGGGAGGTTCTCAGGTTTGATATTAGAAGCATTGAGATATCACATCTCATGCTATCGGAAGGGTCTCAGGATTGGAATGGGAAGGAGTTGGATATCACATATGCTAAAGGAAAGGTCTCAGGTTTGGAAGGGGAAGGATTTGGATCTCACATCTCATGTTTTAGGACGGGTCTCAGGTTTGGTATTAGAAGCCTTGAGATATCACATCTCATGGTATAATAAGGGTCTCAGGATTGGAATGGGAAGGAGTTGGATATCACATCTAAAGCTATCTCAGGATTGGAATGGGAAGGAGTTTGATATCACATCTCAAGGATCTCAGGTTTGTTATTAGAAGCATTGAGATATCACATCTCATGTTATAGGAAGGGTCTCAGGATTGGAATGTGAAGGATTTGGATATCACATCATGCTAAAGGTAGGGTCTCAGGTTTGGTATAAGCATTGAGATATCACATCTCTGCTATCGGAAGGGTCTCAGGATTGGATTGGGAAGGAGTTGGATATCCCTTCTCATGCTATAGGAAGGGTCTCAGGTTGGAATGGGAAGGAGTTGGATATCACATCTCATGCTATAGGAAGGGTCTCAAGATTGAAATGGGAAGGATTTGGATATCACATCTCATGCTAAAGGAAGGGTCTCAGGTTTGGAAGGGGAAGGATTTGGATATCATATCTCATGTTATAGGGCGGGTCCCAGGTTTGGTATTATAAGCATTGAGATATCACATCTCATGGTATAGGAAGGGTCTCAGGATTGGAATGGGAAGGAGTTGGATATCACATCTCATCCAATAGGAAGGGTCTCAGGTTTGGAATGGGAATGAATTGGATATCACATCTCATGTTATAGGAAGGATCTCAGGATTGGAATGGGAAGGATTCGGATATCACATCTCTTGCTATAGGAAGGGTCTCAGGTTTTTTATTAGAAGCATTGAGATATCACATCTCATGGTATAGGAAGGGTCTCAGGATTGGAATGGGAAGGAGTTGGATATCCCTTCTCATGCTATTGGAAGGGTTTCAGGATTGGAATGGGAAGGATTTGGATATCACATCTCATGTTATACGGCGGGTCCCAGGTTTGGTATTAGAAGCATTGAGATATCACATCTCATGGTATAGGAAGGGACTCAGGATTGGAATAGGAAGGAGTTGGATATCACATCTCATCCAATAGGAAGGGTCTCAGGTTTGGAATGGGAATGAATTGGATATCACATCTCATGTTATAGGAATGATCTCAGGATTGGAATGGGAAGGATTTGGATATCACATCTCTTGCTATATGAAGGGTCTCAGGTTTTTTATTAGAAGCATTGAGATATCACATCTCATGGTATAGGAAGGGTCTCAGGATTGGAATGGGAAGGAGTTGGATATCCCTTCTCATGCTATAGGAAGGGTTTCAGGTTTGGAAGGGGAAGGATTTGGATATCATATCTCATGTTATAGGACGGGTCCCAGGTTTGGTATTAGAAGCATTGAGATATCACATCTCATGGTATAGGAGGGGAGTTTGATATGACATCTCATGCCATGGTATGGGTCTCAGGTTTTGTAGAAGCATTGGGATATCACATCTCATGCTATCGGAAGGGTATCAGGATTGGATTTGGAAGGAGTTGGATATCCCATCTCATGCTATAGGAAGGGTCTCAGGTTGGAATGGGAAGGAGTTGGATATCACATCTCATGTTATAGGAAGGGTCTCAGGATTGGAATGGGAAGGACTTGGATATCACATCTCATGCTGTAGGAAGGCTCTCAGGTTTGGAAAGGGAAGGAGTTGGATATCACATTTCATGTTAGAGGTAGGATCTCAGGTTTGGTATTAGAGGCATTGAGATATCACATCTCATGCTATCAGAAGGGTATCAGGTTTGGAAGGCAAAGGATTTGGATATCACATCTCATGTTATAGGAAGGATCTCAGGTTTGGTATTAGAAGCATTGAGATATCACATCTCATGCTATCGGAAGGATTTCAGGTTTGGTATAAGAAGCATTGAGATATCACATCTCATGCTATAGGAAAGGTCTCAGGTTTGGAAGGGGAAGGATTTGGATCTCACATCTCATGTTTTAGGACGGGTCTCAGGTTTGGTATTAGAAGCATTGAAATATCACATCTCATGGTATAGGAAGGGTCTCAGGATTGGAATGGGAAGGAGTTGGATATCACATTGAATGGGAAGGAGTTTGATATCACATCTCAAGCTATTGGAAGGGTCTCAGGTTTGGAAAGGGAATGATTTGGATTTCACATCTCATGTTATAGGATGGTTCTCATGTTTGGTTTTAGAAGCATTGTGATATCACATATCATGCTATCGGAAGGGTCTCAGGTTTGGAATGGGAAGGAGTTTGATATCACATCTCATGTTATAGGAAGGATCTCAGGTTTGGTATTAGAAGCATTGAGATATCACATCTCATGCTATAGGAAGGGTCTCAGGATTGGAATCGGAAGGAGTTGTATATGACATCTCATGCCATAGGAAGGGTCTCAGGTTTGGTATAAGCATTGAGATATCACATCTCTGCTATCGGAAGGGTCTCAGGATTGGAATGGGAAGGAGTTGGATATCCCATCTCGTTATAGGAAGGGTCTCAGGTTTGGTATTAGAAGCATTGAGATATCACATCTCATGCTATAGGAAGGGTCTATGGTTTGGAAGGGGAAGGATTTGGGTATCACATCTCATGTTATAGGACCGGTCTCAGGTTTGGTATTAGAAGCATTGAGATATCAAGTCTCATGGTATAGGACGGGTCTCAGAATTGGAATGGGAAGGAGTTGGATATTACTCATGTTATAGGACGGGTCTCAGAATTGGAATGGGAAGGATTTGGATATTATCTCATGTTATAGGAAGGGTCTCAGGTTTGGTAGAAGCATTGAGATATCACATCTCATGCTATAGGAAGAGTCTCAGGATTGGAATGTGAAGGATTTGGATATCACATCTCAAGCTGTAGGAAGGCTCTCAGGTTTGGAAAGGGAAGGAGTTGGATATCACATTTCATGTTAGAGGTAGGATCTCAGGTTTGGTATTAGAGGCATTGAGATATCACATCTCATGCTATCAGAAGGGTATCAGGTTTGGAAGGCGAAGGATTTGGATATCACATCTCATGTTATAGGAAGGATCTCAGGTTTGGTATTAGAAGCATTGAGATATCACATCTCATGCTATCGGAAGGATTTCAGGTTTGGTATAAGAAGCATTGAGATATCACATCTCATGCTATAGGAAAGGTCTCAGGTTTGGAAGGGGAAGGATTTGGATCTCACATCTCATGTTTTAGGACGGGTCTCAGGTTTGGTATTAGAAGCATTGAAATATCACATCTCATGGTATAGGAAGGGTCTCAGGATTGGAATGGGAAGGAGTTGGATATCACATTGAATGGGAAGGAGTTTGATATCACATCTCAAGCTATAGGAAGGGTCTCAGGTTTGGAAAGGGAATGATTTGGATTTCACATCTCATGTTATAGGATGGTTCTCATGTTTGGTTTTAGAAGCATTGTGATATCACATATCATGCTATCGGAAGGGTCTCAGGTTTGGAATGGGAAGGAGTTTGATATCACATCTCATGTTATAGGAAGGATCTCAGGTTTGGTATTAGAAGCATTGAGATATCACATCTCATGCTATCGGAAGGGTCTCAGGATTGGAATCGGAAGGAGTTGTATATGACATCTCATGCCATAGGAAGGGTCTCAGGTTTGGTATAAGCATTGAGATATCACATCTCTGCTATCGGAAGGGTCTCAGGATTCGAATGGGAAGGAGTTGGATATCCCATCTCGTTATAGGAAGGGTCTCAGGTTTGGTATTAGAAGCATTGAGATATCACATCTCATGCTATAGGAAGGGTCTATGGTTGGGAAGGGGAAGGATTTGGGTATCACATCTCATGTTATAGACCGGTCTCAGGTTTGGTATTAGAAGCATTGAGATATCAAGTCTCATGGTATAGGGCGGGTCTCAGAATTGGAATGGGAAGGAGTTGGATATTACTCATGTTATAGGACGGGTCTCAGAATTGGAATGGGAAGGATTTGGATATTATCTCATGTTATAGGAAGGGTCTCAGGTTTGGTAGAAGCATTGAGATATCACATCTCATGCTATAGGAAGAGTCTCAGGATTGGAATGGGAAGGAGTTGGATATCCCGTCTCATGTTATAGGAAGGATCTCAGGTTTGGTATTAGAAGCATTGAGATATCATATCTCATGCTATAGGAAGGGTCTCAGGATTGGAATGTGAAGGATTTGGATATCACATCTCATGCTAAAGGAAGGGTCTCAGGTTTGGCAGAAGCATTGAGATATCACATCTCATGCAATAGGAAGGGTCTCAGGATTGCTATAAGCATTGAGATATCACATCTCTGCTATCGGAAGGGTCTCAGGATTGGATTGGGAAGGAGTTGGATATCCCTTCTCATGCTATAGGAAGGGTCACAGGTTGGAATGAGAAGGAGTTGGATATCACATATGTTATAGGTAGGGTCTCAGGATTGAAATGGGAAGGATTTGGATATCACATCTCTTGCTATAGGAAGGGTCTCAGTTTTGTATTAGAAACATTGAGATATCACATCTCATGGTATAGGAAGGGTGTCAGGATTGGAATGGGAAGGTGTTGAATATCACATCTCATCCAATAGGAAGGGTCTCAGGTTTGGAATGGGAAATAATTGGGTATCACATCTCATGTTATAGGAAGGATCTCAGGATTGGAATGGGAAGGATTTGGATATCACATCTCTTGCGATAGGAAGGGTCTCAGGATTGGAATGGGAAGGAGTTGGATATCCCTTCTCATGCTATAGGAAGGGTCTCAGGTTGGAATGGGAAGGAGTTGGATATCACATCTCATGTTATAGGAAGGGTCTCAGGATTGGAATGGGAAGGATTTGGATATCACATCTCTTGCTATTGGAAGGGTCTCAGGTTTTTTATTAGAAACATTGAGATATCACATCTCATGCTATAGGAGGGGTTTCAGGATTGGAATGGGAAGGATTTGGATATCACATCTCATGTTATAGGAAGGGTCCCAGGTTTGGTATTAGAAGCATTGAGATATCACATCTCATGGTATAGGAAGGGTGTCAGGTTTGGAATGGGAAGGTGTTGGATATCACATCTCATCCAATAAGAAGGGTCTCAGGTTTGGAATGGGAAATGATTGGGTATCACATCTCATGTTATAGGAAGGATCTCAGGATTGGAATGGGAAGGATTTGGATATCACATCTCTTGCTATAGGAAGGGTCTCAGGATTGGAATGGGAAGGAGTTGGATATCCCTTCTCATGCTATAGGAAGGGTCTCAGGTTGGAATGGGAAGGAGTTGGATATCACATCTCATGTTATAGAAAGGGTCTCAGGATTGGAATGGGAAGGATTTGGATATCACATCTCTTGCTATTGGAAGGGTTTCAGGATTGGAATGGGAAGGAGTTGGATATCACATCTCATGTTATAGGAAGGGTCTCAGGATGGGAATGGGAAGGATTTGGATATCACATCTCTTGCTATAGGAAGGGTCTCAGGTTTTTTATTAGAAACATTGAGATATCACATCTCATGCTAAAGGAAGGGTTTCAGGATTGGAATGGGAAGGATTTGGATATCATATCTCATGTTATAGGACGGGTCCCAGGTTTGGTATTAGAAGCATTGAGATATCACTTCTCATGCTATCGGAAGGATCTCAGGTTTAGTATTAGAAGCATTGAGATATCACATCTCATGCTATCAGAAGGGTCTCAGGATTGGAATGGGAAGGAGTTGGATATCACATCTCATGCTAAAGGGAGGGTCTCAGGTTGGAATGGGAAGGAGTTGGATATCACATCTCATGTTATAGGTAGGGTCTCAGGATTGAAATGGGAAGGATTTGGATATCACATCTCTTGCTATAGGAAGGGTCTCAGTTTTTTATTAGAAACATTGAGATATCAGATCTCATGCTTTAGGAGGGGTTTCAGGATTGAAATGGGAAGGATTTGGATATCACATCTCTTGCTATAGGAAGGGTCTCAGTTTTGTATTAGAAACATTGAGATATCACATCTCATGGTATAGGAAGGGTGTCAGGATTGGAATGGGAAGGTGTTGAATATCACATCTCATCCAATAGGAAGGGTCTCAGGTTTGGAATGGTAAATAATTGGGTATCACATCTCATGTTATAGGAAGGATCTCAGGATTGGAATGGGAAGGATTTGGATATCACATCTCTTGCTATAGGAAGGGTTTTAGGATTGGAATGGGAAGGAGTTGGATATCCCTTCTCATGCTATAGGAAGGGTCTCAGGTTGGAATGGGAAGGAGTTGGATATCACATCTCATGTTATAGGAAGGGTCTCAGGATTGGAATGGGAAGGATTTGGATATCACATCTCTTGCTATTGGAAGGGTCTCAGGTTTTTTATTAGAAACATTGAGATATCACATCTCATGCTATAGGAGGGGTTTCAGGATTGGAATGGGAAGGATTTGGATATCACATCTCATGCTAAAGGAAGGGTCTCAGGTTTGGAAGGGGAAGGATTTGGATATCATATCTCATGTTATAGGACGTGTCCCAGGTTTGGTATTAGAAGCATTGAGATATCACATCTCATGGTATAGGAAGGGTTTCAGGATTGGAATGGGAAGGATTTGGATATCACATCTCATGTTATACGGCGGGTCGCAGGTTTGGTATTAGAAGCATTGAGATATCACATCTCATGGTATAGGAAGGGACTCAGGATTGGAATAGGAAGGAGTTGGATATCACATCTCATCCAATAGGAAGGGTCTCAGGTTTGGAATGGGAATGAATTGGATATCACATCTCATGTTATAGGAAGGATCTCAGGATTGGAATGGGAAGGATTTGGATATCACATCTCTTGCTATATGAAGGGTCTCAGGTTTTTTATTAGAAGCATTGAGATATCACATCTCATGGTATAGGAAGGGTCTCAGGATTGGAATGGGAAGGAGTTGGATATCCCTTCTCATGCTATAGGAAGGGTTTCAGGTTTGGAAGGGGAAGGATTTGGATATCATATCTCATGTTATAGGACGGGTCCCAGGTTTGGTATTAGAAGCATTGAGATATCACATCTCATGGTATAGGAGGGGAGTTTGATATGACATCTCATGCCATGGTATGGGTCTCAGGTTTTGTAGAAGCATTGGGATATCACATCTCATGCTATCGGAAGGGTATCAGGATTGGATTTGGAAGGAGTTGGATATCCCATCTCATGCTATAGGAAGGGTCTCAGGTTGGAATGGGAAGGAGTTGGATATCACATCTCATGTTATAGGAAGGGTCTCAGGATTGGAATGGGAAGGACTTGGATATCACATCTCATGCTGTAGGAAGGCTCTCAGGTTTGGAAAGGGAAGGAGTTGGATATCACATTTCATGTTAGAGGTAGGATCTCAGGTTTGGTATTAGAGGCATTGAGATATCACATCTCATGCTATCAGAAGGGTATCAGGTTTGGAAGGCAAAGGATTTGGATATCACATCTCATGTTATAGGAAGGATCTCAGGTTTGGTATTAGAAGCATTGAGATATCACATCTCATGCTATCGGAAGGATTTCAGGTTTGGTATAAGAAGCATTGAGATATCACATCTCATGCTATAGGAAAGGTCTCAGGTTTGGAAGGGGAAGGATTTGGATCTCACATCTCATGTTTTAGGACGGGTCTCAGGTTTGGTATTAGAAGCATTGAAATATCACATCTCATGGTATAGGAAGGGTCTCAGGATTGGAATGGGAAGGAGTTGGATATCACATTGAATGGGAAGGAGTTTGATATCACATCTCAAGCTATTGGAAGGGTCTCAGGTTTGGAAAGGGAATGATTTGGATTTCACATCTCATGTTATAGGATGGTTCTCATGTTTGGTTTTAGAAGCATTGTGATATCACATATCATGCTATCGGAAGGGTCTCAGGTTTGGAATGGGAAGGAGTTTGATATCACATCTCATGTTATAGGAAGGATCTCAGGTTTGGTATTAGAAGCATTGAGATATCACATCTCATGCTATAGGAAGGGTCTCAGGATTGGAATCGGAAGGAGTTGTATATGACATCTCATGCCATAGGAAGGGTCTCAGGTTTGGTATAAGCATTGAGATATCACATCTCTGCTATCGGAAGGGTCTCAGGATTGGAATGGGAAGGAGTTGGATATCCCATCTCGTTATAGGAAGGGTCTCAGGTTTGGTATTAGAAGCATTGAGATATCACATCTCATGCTATAGGAAGGGTCTATGGTTTGGAAGGGGAAGGATTTGGGTATCACATCTCATGTTATAGGACCGGTCTCAGGTTTGGTATTAGAAGCATTGAGATATCAAGTCTCATGGTATAGGACGGGTCTCAGAATTGGAATGGGAAGGAGTTGGATATTACTCATGTTATAGGACGGGTCTCAGAATTGGAATGGGAAGGATTTGGATATTATCTCATGTTATAGGAAGGGTCTCAGGTTTGGTAGAAGCATTGAGATATCACATCTCATGCTATAGGAAGAGTCTCAGGATTGGAATGTGAAGGATTTGGATATCACATCTCAAGCTGTAGGAAGGCTCTCAGGTTTGGAAAGGGAAGGAGTTGGATATCACATTTCATGTTAGAGGTAGGATCTCAGGTTTGGTATTAGAGGCATTGAGATATCACATCTCATGCTATCAGAAGGGTATCAGGTTTGGAAGGCGAAGGATTTGGATATCACATCTCATGTTATAGGAAGGATCTCAGGTTTGGTATTAGAAGCATTGAGATATCACATCTCATGCTATCGGAAGGATTTCAGGTTTGGTATAAGAAGCATTGAGATATCACATCTCATGCTATAGGAAAGGTCTCAGGTTTGGAAGGGGAAGGATTTGGATCTCACATCTCATGTTTTAGGACGGGTCTCAGGTTTGGTATTAGAAGCATTGAAATATCACATCTCATGGTATAGGAAGGGTCTCAGGATTGGAATGGGAAGGAGTTGGATATCACATTGAATGGGAAGGAGTTTGATATCACATCTCAAGCTATAGGAAGGGTCTCAGGTTTGGAAAGGGAATGATTTGGATTTCACATCTCATGTTATAGGATGGTTCTCATGTTTGGTTTTAGAAGCATTGTGATATCACATATCATGCTATCGGAAGGGTCTCAGGTTTGGAATGGGAAGGAGTTTGATATCACATCTCATGTTATAGGAAGGATCTCAGGTTTGGTATTAGAAGCATTGAGATATCACATCTCATGCTATCGGAAGGGTCTCAGGATTGGAATCGGAAGGAGTTGTATATGACATCTCATGCCATAGGAAGGGTCTCAGGTTTGGTATAAGCATTGAGATATCACATCTCTGCTATCGGAAGGGTCTCAGGATTCGAATGGGAAGGAGTTGGATATCCCATCTCGTTATAGGAAGGGTCTCAGGTTTGGTATTAGAAGCATTGAGATATCACATCTCATGCTATAGGAAGGGTCTATGGTTGGGAAGGGGAAGGATTTGGGTATCACATCTCATGTTATAGACCGGTCTCAGGTTTGGTATTAGAAGCATTGAGATATCAAGTCTCATGGTATAGGACGGGTCTCAGAATTGGAATGGGAAGGAGTTGGATATTACTCATGTTATAGGACGGGTCTCAGAATTGGAATGGGAAGGATTTGGATATTATCTCATGTTATAGGAAGGGTCTCAGGTTTGGTAGAAGCATTGAGATATCACATCTCATGCTATAGGAAGAGTCTCAGGATTGGAATGGGAAGGAGTTGGATATCCCGTCTCATGTTATAGGAAGGATCTCAGGTTTGGTATTAGAAGCATTGAGATATCATATCTCATGCTATAGGAAGGGTCTCAGGATTGGAATGTGAAGGATTTGGATATCACATCTCATGCTAAAGGAAGGGTCTCAGGTTTGGCAGAAGCATTGAGATATCACATCTCATGCAATAGGAAGGGTCTCAGGATTGCTATAAGCATTGAGATATCACATCTCTGCTATCGGAAGGGTCTCAGGATTGGATTGGGAAGGAGTTGGATATCCCTTCTCATGCTATAGGAAGGGTCACAGGTTGGAATGAGAAGGAGTTGGATATCACATATGTTATAGGTAGGGTCTCAGGATTGAAATGGGAAGGATTTGGATATCACATCTCTTGCTATAGGAAGGGTCTCAGTTTTGTATTAGAAACATTGAGATATCACATCTCATGGTATAGGAAGGGTGTCAGGATTGGAATGGGAAGGTGTTGAATATCACATCTCATCCAATAGGAAGGGTCTCAGGTTTGGAATGGGAAATAATTGGGTATCACATCTCATGTTATAGGAAGGATCTCAGGATTGGAATGGGAAGGATTTGGATATCACATCTCTTGCGATAGGAAGGGTCTCAGGATTGGAATGGGAAGGAGTTGGATATCCCTTCTCATGCTATAGGAAGGGTCTCAGGTTGGAATGGGAAGGAGTTGGATATCACATCTCATGTTATAGGAAGGGTCTCAGGATTGGAATGGGAAGGATTTGGATATCACATCTCTTGCTATTGGAAGGGTCTCAGGTTTTTTATTAGAAACATTGAGATATCACATCTCATGCTATAGGAGGGGTTTCAGGATTGGAATGGGAAGGATTTGGATATCACATCTCATGTTATAGGAAGGGTCCCAGGTTTGGTATTAGAAGCATTGAGATATCACATCTCATGGTATAGGAAGGGTGTCAGGTTTGGAATGGGAAGGTGTTGGATATCACATCTCATCCAATAGGAAGGGTCTCAGGTTTGGAATGGGAAATGATTGGGTATCACATCTCATGTTATAGGAAGGATCTCAGGATTGGAATGGGAAGGATTTGGATATCACATCTCTTGCTATAGGAAGGGTCTCAGGATTGGAATGGGAAGGAGTTGGATATCCCTTCTCATGCTATAGGAAGGGTCTCAGGTTGGAATGGGAAGGAGTTGGATATCACATCTCATGTTATAGAAAGGGTCTCAGGATTGGAATGGGAAGGATTTGGATATCACATCTCTTGCTATTGGAAGGGTTTCAGGATTGGAATGGGAAGGAGTTGGATATCACATCTCATGTTATAGGAAGGGTCTCAGGATGGGAATGGGAAGGATTTGGATATCACATCTCTTGCTATAGGAAGGGTCTCAGGTTTTTTATTAGAAACATTGAGATATCACATCTCATGCTAAAGGAAGGGTTTCAGGATTGGAATGGGAAGGATTTGGATATCATATCTCATGTTATAGGACGGGTCCCAGGTTTGGTATTAGAAGCATTGAGATATCACTTCTCATGCTATCGGAAGGATCTCAGGTTTAGTATTAGAAGCATTGAGATATCACATCTCATGCTATCAGAAGGGTCTCAGGATTGGAATGGGAAGGAGTTGGATATCACATCTCATGCTAAAGGGAGGGTCTCAGGTTGGAATGGGAAGGAGTTGGATATCACATCTCATGTTATAGGTAGGGTCTCAGGATTGAAATGGGAAGGATTTGGATATCACATCTCTTGCTATAGGAAGGGTCTCAGTTTTTTATTAGAAACATTGAGATATCAGATCTCATGCTTTAGGAGGGGTTTCAGGATTGAAATGGGAAGGATTTGGATATCACATCTCTTGCTATAGGAAGGGTCTCAGTTTTGTATTAGAAACATTGAGATATCACATCTCATGGTATAGGAAGGGTGTCAGGATTGGAATGGGAAGGTGTTGAATATCACATCTCATCCAATAGGAAGGGTCTCAGGTTTGGAATGGTAAATAATTGGGTATCACATCTCATGTTATAGGAAGGATCTCAGGATTGGAATGGGAAGGATTTGGATATCACATCTCTTGCTATAGGAAGGGTTTTAGGATTGGAATGGGAAGGAGTTGGATATCCCTTCTCATGCTATAGGAAGGGTCTCAGGTTGGAATGGGAAGGAGTTGGATATCACATCTCATGTTATAGGAAGGGTCTCAGGATTGGAATGGGAAGGATTTGGATATCACATCTCTTGCTATTGGAAGGGTCTCAGGTTTTTTATTAGAAACATTGAGATATCACATCTCATGCTATAGGAGGGGTTTCAGGATTGGAATGGGAAGGATTTGGATATCACATCTCATGCTAAAGGAAGGGTCTCAGGTTTGGAAGGGGAAGGATTTGGATATCATATCTCATGTTATAGGACGTGTCCCAGGTTTGGTATTAGAAGCATTGAGATATCACATCTCATGGTATAGGAAGGGTGTCAGGATTGGAATGGGAAGGTGTTGGATATCACATCTCATCCAATAGGAAGGGTCTCAGGTTTGGAATGGGAAATAATTGGGTATCACATCTCATGTTATAGGAAGGATCTCAGGATTGGAATGGGAAGGATTTGGATATCACATCTCTTGCTATAGGAAGGGTCTCAGGATTAGAATGGGAAGGAGTTGGATATCCCTTCTCATACTATAGGAAGGGTCTCAGGTTGGAATGGGAAGGAGTTGGATATCACATCTCATGTTATAGGAAGGGTCTCAGGATTGGAATGGTAAGGATTTGGATATTACATCTCTTGCTATTGGAAGGGTCTCAGGTTTTTTATTAGAAACATTGAGATATCACATCTCATGCTATAGGAAGGGTTTCAGGATTGGAATGGGAAGGAGTTGGATATCACATCTCATGTTATAGGAAGGGTCTCAGGATTGGAATGGGAAGGATTTGGATATCACATCTCTTGCTATAGGAAGGGTCTCAGGTTTTTTATTAGAAACATTGAGATATCACATCTCATGCTAAAGGAAGGGTTTCAGGATTGGAATGGGAAGGATTTGGATATCATATCTCATGTTATAGGACGGGTCCCAGGTTTGGTATTAGAAGCATTGAGATATCACTTCTCATGCTATCAGAAGGATCTCAGGTTTAGTATTAGAAGCATTGAGATATCACATCTCATGCTATCAGAAGGGTCTCAGGATTGGAATGGGAAGGAGTTGGATATCACATCTCATGCTAAAGGGAGGGTCTCAGGTTTGGAAGGGGAAGGATTTGGATATCACATCTCATGTTATCGGAAGGATCTCAGGTTTGGTATTAGAAGCATTGAGATATCACATCTCATGCTATAGGAAGGGTCTCAGGATTGGAATGGGAAGGAGATGGATATCACATCTCATGCTAAAGGAAGGGTCTCATGTTTGGTAGAAGCATTGAGATATCACATCTCATGCTATAGGAAGGGTCTCAGGATTGAAATGGGAAGGAGTTGGATATCACATCTCATGCCATAGGAAGGGTCTCAGGTTTGGTATAAGCATTGAGATATCACATCTCTGCTATCGGAAGGGTCTCAGGATTGGAATGCGAAGGACTTAGATATCACATCTCATGCTATAGGGAGGGTCTCAGTTTTGATATTAGAAGCATTGAGATATCACATCTCATGCTATCGGAAGGGTCTCAGGATTGGAATGGGAAGGAGCTGGATATCACATCTCTTGCTATAGGAAGGGTCTCAGGTTTTTTATTAGAAACATTGAGATATCACATCTCATGCTAAAGGAAGGGTTTCAGGATTCGAATGGGAAGGATTTTGATATAATATCTCATGTTATAGGACGGGTCCCAGGTTTGGTATTAGAAGCATTGAGATATCACTTCTCATGCTATCGGAAGGATCTCAGGTTTAGTATTAGAAGCATTGAGATATCACATCTCATGCTATCAGAAGGGTCTCGGGATTGGAATGGGAAGGAGTTGGATATCACATCTCATGCTAAAGGGAGGGTCTCAGGTTTGGAAGGGGAAGGATTTGGATATCACATCTCATGTTATCGGAAGGATCTCAGGTTTGGTATTAGAAGCATTGAGATATCACATCTCATGCTATAGGAAGGGTCTCAGGATTGGAATGGGAAGGAGATGGATATCACATCTCATGCTAAAGGAAGGGTCTCAGGATTGAAAAGGGAAGGAGTTGGATATCACATCTCATGCCATAGGAAGGGTCTCAGGTTTGGTATAAGCACTGAGATATCACATCTCTGCTATCGGAAGGGTCTCAGGATTGGAATGGGAAGGTCTTAGATATCACATCTCATGCTATAGGGAGGGTCTCAGTTTTGATATTAGAAGCATTGATATATCACATCTCATGCTATCGGAAGGGTCTCAGGATTGGAATGGGAAGGAGCTGGATATCACATCTCATGCTAAAGGAAGGGTCTCAGGTTTGGAAGGGGAAGGATTTGGATATCACATCTCATATTATAGGACGGGTCTCAGGTTTGGTATTAGAAGCATTAAGATATCACATCTCATGGTATAGGAAGGGTTTCAGGATTGGAATGGGAAGGAGTTGGATATCATATCTCATGCTATAGGAAGGGTCTCAGGATTGGAATGGGAAGGAGTTTGATATCAAATCTCATGCCATAGGAAGGGTCTGAGGTTTGGTATTAGAAGCATTGAGATATCACATCTCATGCTATAGGAAGTGGCTGAGGATTGGAATGGGAAGGAGTTGGATATCCCATCTCATGTTATAGGAAGGGTCTCATGTTTGGTAGAAGCATTGAGATATCACATCTCATGCTATAGGAAGGGTCTCAGGATTGAAATGGGAAGGAGTTGGATATCACATCTCATGCCATAGGAAGGGTCTCAGGTTTGGTATAAGCACTGAGATATCACATCTCTGCTATCGGAAGGGTCTCAGGATTGGAATGGGAAGGTCTTAGATATCACATCTCATGCTATAGGGAGGGTCTCAGTTTTGATATTTAGAAGCATTGATATATCACATCTCATGCTATCGGAAGGGTCTCAGGATTGGAATGGGAAGGAGCTGGATATCACATCTCATGCTATCGGAAGGGTCTCAGGATTGGAATGGGAAGGTCTTAGATATCACATCTCATGCTATAGGGAGGGTCTCAGTTTTGATATTAGAAGCATTGATATATCACATCTCATGCTATCGGAAGGGTCTCAGGATTGGAATGGGAAGGAGCTGGATATCACATCTCATGCTAAAGGAAGGGTCTCAGGTTTGGAAGGGGAAGGATTTGGATATCACATCTCATGTTATAGGACGGGTCTCAGGTTTGGTATTAGAAGCATTAAGATATCACATCTCATGGTATAGGAAGGGTTTCAGGATTGGAATGGGAAGGAGTTGGATATCATATCTCATGCTATAGGAAGGGTCTCAGGATTGGAATGGGAAGGAGTTTGATATCAAATCTCATGCCATAGGAAGGGTCTCAGGTTTGGTATTAGAAGCATTGAGATATCACATCTCATGCTATAGGAAGTGTCTGAGGATTGGAATGGGAAGGAGTTGGATATCCCATCTCATGTTATAGGAAGGGTCTCAGGTTTGGTAGAAGCATTGAGATATCACATCTCATGCTATACGAAGAGTCTCAGGATTGGAATGGGAAAGAGTTGGATATCACGTCTCATGCTATAGGGAGGGTCTCAAGTTTGATATTAGAAGCATTGAGATATCACATCTCATGCTATAGGAAGGGTCTCAGGATTGGAATGGTAAGGAGTTGGATATCACATCTCATGCTATAGGAAGGGTCTCAGGTTTGGTATAAGCAGTGAGATATCACATCTCATGCTATAGGAAGGGCCTCAGGATTGGAATGGGAAGGAGTTGGATATCACATCTCATGTTATAGGAAGGATCTCAGGTTTGGTATTAGAAGCATTGAGACATCACATCTCATGCTATAGGAAGGGTCTCAGGTTGAAATGGGAAGGATTTGGATATCACATCTCTTGCTATAGGAAGGGTCTCAGTTTTTTATTAGAAACATTGAGATATCACATCTCATGCTATAGGAGGGGTTTCAGGATTGGAAGGGGAAGGATTTGGATATCATATCTCATGTTATAGGACGGGTCCCAGGTTTGGTATTAGAAGCATTGAGATATCACATCTCATGGTATAGGAAGGGTGTCAGGATTGGAATGGGAAGGTGTTGGATATCACATCTCATCCAATAGGAAGGGTCTCAGGTTTGGAATGGGAAATAATTGGGTATCACATCTCATGTTATAGGAAGGATCTCAGGATTGGAATGGGAAGGATTTGGATATCACATCTCTTGCTATAGGAAGGGTCTCAGGATTGGAATGGGAAGGAGTTGGATATCCCATCTCATGCTATAGGAAGGGTCTCAGGTTGGAATGGGAAGGAGTTGGATATCACATCTCATGTTATAGGAAGGGTCTCAGGATTGGAATGGGAAGGACTTGGATATCACATCTCATGCTGTAGGAAGGCTCTCAGGTTTGGAAAGGGAAGGAGTTGGATATCACATTTCATGTTAGAGGTAGGATCTCAGGTTTGGTATTAGAGGCATTGAGATATCACATCTCATGCTATCAGAAGGGTATCAGGATTGGAATTGGAAGGAGTTGGATATCACATCTCATTCTAAAGGGAGGGTCTCAGGTTTGGAAGGCGAAGGATTTGGATATCACATCTCATGTTATAGGAAGGATCTCAGGTTTGGTATTAGAAGCATTGAGATATCACATCTCATGCTATCGGAAGGATTTCAGGTTTGGTATAAGAAGCATTGAGATATCACATCTCATGCTATAGGAAAGGTCTCAGGTTTGGAAGGGGAAGGATTTGGATCTCACATCTCATGTTTTAGGACGGGTCTCAGGTTTGGTATTAGAAGCATTGAAATATCACATCTCATGGTATAGGAAGGGTCTCAGGATTGGAATGGGAAGGAGTTGGATATCATATTGAATGGGAAGGAGTTTGATATCACATCTCAAGCTATAGGAAGGGTCTCAGGTTTGGAAAGGGAATGATTTGGATTTCACATCTCATGTTATAGGATGGTTCTCATGTTTGGTTTTAGAAGCATTGTGATATCACATATCATGCTATCGGAAGGGTCTCAGGTTTGGAATGGGAAGGAGTTTGATATCACATCTCATGTTATAGGAAGGATCTCAGGTTTGGTATTAGAAGCATTGAGATATCACATCTCATGCTATAGGAAGGGTCTCAGGATTGGAATCGGAAGGAGTTGTATATGACATCTCATGCCATAAGAAGGGTCTCAGGTTTGGTATAAGCATTGAGATATCACATCTCTGCTATCGGAAGGGTCTCAGGATTGGAATGGGAAGGAGTTGGATATCCCATCTCGTTATAGGAAGGGTCTCAGGTTTGGTATTAGAAGCATTGAGATATCACATCTCATGCTATAGGAAGGGTCTATGGTTTGGAAGGGGAAGGATTTGGGTATCACATCTCATGTTATAGGACCGGTCTCAGGTTTGGTATTAGAAGCATTGAGATATCAAGTCTCATGGTATAGGACGGGTCTCAGAATTGGAATGGGAAGGAGTTGGATATTACTCATGTTATAGGACGGGTCTCAGAATTGGAATGGGAAGGATTTGGATATTATCTCATGTTATAGGAAGGGTCTCAGGTTTGGTAGAAGCATTGAGATATCACATCTCATGCTATAGGAAGAGTCTCAGGATTGGAATGTGAAGGATTTGGATATCACATCTCATGCTGTAGGAAGGCTCTCAGGTTTGGAAAGGGAAGGAGTTGGATATCACATTTCATGTTAGAGGTAGGATCTCAGGTTTGGTATTAGAGGCATTGAGATATCACATCTCATGCTATCAGAAGGGTATCAGGTTTGGAAGGCGAAGGATTTGGATATCACATCTCATGTTATAGGAAGGATCTCAGGTTTGGTATTAGAAGCATTGAGATATCACATCTCATGCTATCGGAAGGATTTCAGGTTTGGTATAAGAAGCATTGAGATATCACATCTCATGCTATAGGAAAGGTCTCAGGTTTGGAAGGGGAAGGATTTGGATCTCACATCTCATGTTTTAGGACGGGTCTCAGGTTTGGTATTAGAAGCATTGAAATATCACATCTCATGGTATAGGAAGGGTCTCAGGATTGGAATGGGAAGGAGTTGGATATCACATTGAATGGGAAGGAGTTTGATATCACATCTCAAGCTATATGAAGGGTCTCAGGTTTGGAAAGGGAATGATTTGGATTTCACATCTCATGTTATAGGATGGTTCTCATGTTTGGTTTTAGAAGCATTGTGATATCACATATCATGCTATCGGAAGGGTCTCAGGTTTGGAATGGGAAGGAGTTTGATATCACATCTCATGTTATAGGAAGGATCTCAGGTTTGGTATTAGAAGCATTGAGATATCACATCTCATGCTATAGGAAGGGTCTCAGGATTGGAATCGGAAGGAGTTGTATATGACATCTCATGCCATAGGAAGGGTCTCAGGTTTGGTATAAGCATTGAGATATCACATCTCTGCTATCGGAAGGGTCTCAGGATTCGAATGGGAAGCAGTTGGATATCCCATCTCGTTATAGGAAGGGTCTCAGGTTTGGTATTAGAAGCATTGAGATATCACATCTCATGCTATAGGAAGGGTCTATGGTTTGGAAGGGGAAGGATTTGGGTATCACATCTCATGTTATAGACCGGTCTCAGGTTTGGTATTAGAAGCATTGAGATATCAAGTCTCATGGTATAGGACGGGTCTCAGAATTGGAATGGGAAGGAGTTGGATATTACTCATGTTATAGGACGGGTCTCAGAATTGGAATGGGAAGGATTTGGATATTATCTCATGTTATAGGAAGGGTCTCAGGTTTGGTAGAAGCATTGAGATATCACATCTCATGCTATAGGAAGAGTCTCAGGATTGGAATGGGAAGGAGTTGGATATCCCGTCTCATGTTATAGGAAGGATCTCAGGTTTGGTATTAGAAGCATTGAGATATCATATCTCATGCTATAGGAAGGGTCTCAGGATTGGAATGTGAAGGATTTGGATATCACATCTCATGCTAAAGGAAGGGTCTCAGGTTTGGCAGAAGCATTGAGATATCACATCTCATGCAATAGGAAGGGTCTCAGGATTGCTATAAGCATTGAGATATCACATCTCTGCTATCGGAAGGGTCTCAGGATTGGATTGGGAAGGAGTTGGATATCCCTTCTCATGCTATAGGAAGGGTCACAGGTTGGAATGGGAAGGAGTTGGATATCACATATGTTATAGGTAGGGTCTCAGGATTGAAATGGGAAGGATTTGGATATCACATCTCTTGCTATAGGAAGGGTCTCAGTTTTGTATTAGAAACATTGAGATATCACATCTCATGGTATAGGAAGGGTGTCAGGATTGGAATGGGAAGGTGCTGAATATCACATCTCATCCAATAGGAAGGGTCTCAGGTTTGGAATGGGAAATAATTGGGTATCACATCTCATGTTATAGGAAGGATCTCAGGATTGGAATGGGAAGGATTTGGATATCACATCTCTTGCGATAGGAAGGGTCTCAGGATTGGAATGGGAAGGAGTTGGATATCCCTTCTCATGCTATAGGAAGGGTCTCAGGTTGGAATGGGAAGGAGTTGGATATCACATCTCATGTTATAGGAAGGGTCTCAGGATTGGAATGGGAAGGATTTGGATATCACATCTCTTGCTATTGGAAGGGTCTCAGGTTTTTTATTAGAAACATTGAGATATCACATCTCATGCTATAGGAGGGGTTTCAGGATTGGAATGGGAAGGATTTGGATATCACATCTCATGTTATAGGAAGGGTCCCAGGTTTGGTATTAGAAGCATTGAGATATCACATCTCATGGTATAGGAAGGGTGTCAGGATTGGAATGGGAAGGTGTTGGATATCACATCTCATCCAATAGGAAGGGTCTCAGGTTTGGAATGGGAAATAATTGGGTATCACATCTCATGTTATAGGAAGGATCTCAGGATTGGAATGGGAAGGATTTGGATATCACATCTCTTGCTATAGGAAGGGTCTCAGGATTGGAATGGGAAGGAGTTGGATATCCCTTCTCATGCTATAGGAAGGGTCTCAGGTTGGAATGGGAAGGAGTTGGATATCACATCTCATGTTATAGAAAGGGTCTCAGGATTGGAATGGGAAGGATTTGGATATCACATCTCTTGCTATTGGAAGGGTTTCAGGATTGGAATGGGAAGGAGTTGGATATCACATCTCATGTTATAGGAAGGGTCTCAGGATGGGAATGGGAAGGATTTGGATATCACATCTCTTGCTATAGGAAGGGTCTCAGGTTTTTTATTAGAAACATTGAGATATCACATCTCATGCTAAAGGAAGGGTTTCAGGATTGGAATGGGAAGGATTTGGATATCATATCTCATGTTATAGGACGGGTCCCAGGTTTGGTATTAGAAGCATTGAGATATCACTTCTCATGCTATCGGAAGGATCTCAGGTTTAGTATTAGAAGCATTGAGATATCACATCTCATGCTATCAGAAGGGTCTCAGGATTGGAATGGGAAGGAGTTGGATATCACATCTCATGCTAAAGGGAGGGTCTCAGGTTGGAATGGGAAGGAGTTGGATATCACATCTCATGTTATAGGTAGGGTCTCAGGATTGAAATGGGAAGGATTTGGATATCACATCTCTTGCTATAGGAAGGGTCTCAGTTTTTTATTAGAAACATTGAGATATCAGATCTCATGCTTTAGGAGGGGTTTCAGGATTGAAATGGGAAGGATTTGGATATCACATCTCTTGCTATAGGAAGGGTCTCAGTTTTGTATTAGAAACATTGAGATATCACATCTCATGGTATAGGAAGGGTGTCAGGATTGGAATGGGAAGGTGTTGAATATCACATCTCATCCAATAGGAAGGGTCTCAGGTTTGGAATGGTAAATAATTGGGTATCACATCTCATGTTATAGGAAGGATCTCAGGATTGGAATGGGAAGGATTTGGATATCACATCTCTTGCTATAGGAAGGGTTTTAGGATTGGAATGGGAAGGAATTGGATATCCCTTCTCATGCTATAGGAAGGGTCTCAGGTTGGAATGGGAAGGAGTTGGATATCACATCTCATGTTATAGGAAGGGTCTCAGGATTGGAATGGGAAGGATTTGGATATCACATCTCTTGCTATTGGAAGGGTCTCAGGTTTTTTATTAGAAACATTGAGATATCACATCTCATGCTATAGGAGGGGTTTCAGGATTGGAATGGGAAGGATTTGGATATCACATCTCATGCTAAAGGAAGGGTCTCAGGTTTGGAAGGGGAAGGATTTGGATATCATATCTCATGTTATAGGACGTGTCCCAGGTTTGGTATTAGAAGCATTGAGATATCACATCTCGTGGTATAGGAAGGGTGTCAGGATTGGAATGGGAAGGTGTTGGATATCACATCTCATCCAATAGGAAGGGTCTCAGGTTTGGAATGGGAAATAATTGGGTATCACATCTCATGTTATAGGAAGGATCTCAGGATTGGAATGGGAAGGATTTGGATATCACATCTCTTGCTATTGGAAGGGTCTCAGGTTTTTTATTAGAAAAATTGAGATATCACATCTCATGCTATAGGAAGGGTTTCAGGATTGGAATGGGAAGGAGTTGGATATCACATCTCATGTTATAGGAAGGGTCTCAGGATTGGAATGGGAAGGATTTGGATATCACATCTCTTGCTATTGGAAGGGTCTCAGGTTTTTTATTAGAAAAATTGAGATATCACATCTCATGCTATAGGAAGGGTTTCAGGATTGGAATAGGAAGGAGTTGGATATCACATCTCATGTTATAGGAAGGGTCTCAGGATTGGAATGGGAAGGATTTGGATATCACATCTCTTGCTATAGGAAGGGTCTCAGGTTTTTTATTAGAAACATTGAGATATCACATCTCATGCTAAAGGAAGGGTTTCAGGATTGGAATGGGAAGGATTTGGATATAATATCTCATGTTATAGGACGGGTCCCAGGTTTGGTATTAGAAGCATTGAGATATCACTTCTCATGCTATCGGAAGGATCTCAGGTTTAGTATTAGAAGCATTGAGATATCACATCTCATGCTATCAGAAGGGTCTCAGGATTGGAATGGGAAGGAGTTGGATATCACATCTCATGCTAAAGGGAGGGTCTCAGGTTGGAATGGGAAGGAGTTGGATATCACATCTCATGTTATAGGTAGGGTCTCAGGATTGAAATGGGAAGGATTTGGATATCACATCTCTTGCTGTAGGAAGGGTCTCAGTTTTTTATTAGAAACATTGAGATATCAGATCTCATGCTTTAGGAGGGGTTTCAGGATTGAAATGGGAAGGATTTGGATATCACATCTCTTGCTATAGGAAGGGTCTCAGTTTTGTATTAGAAACATTGAGATATCACATCTCATGGTATAGGAAGGGTGTCAGGATTGGAATGGGAAGGTGTTGAATATCACATCTCATCCAATAGGAAGGGTCTCAGGTTTGGAATGGGAAATAATTGGGTATCACATCTCATGTTATAGGAAGGATCTCAGGATTGGAATGGGAAGGATTTGGATATCACATCTCTTGCTATAGGAAGGGTCTCAGGATTGGAATGGGAAGGAGTTGGATATCCCTTCTCCTGCTATAGGAAGGGTCTCAGGTTGGAATGGGAAGGAGTTGGATATCACATCTCATGTTATAGGAAGGGTCTCAGGATTGGAATGGGAAGGATTTGGATATCACATCTCTTGCTATTGGAAGGGTCTCAGGTTTTTTATTAGAAACATTGAGATATCACATCTCATGCTATAGGAGGGGTTTCAGGATTGGAATGGGAAGGATTTGGATATCACATCTCATGCTAAAGGAAGGGTCTCAGGTTTGGAAGGGGAAGGATTTGGATATCATATCTCATGTTATAGGACGGGTCCCAGGTTTGGTATTAGAAGCATTGAGATATCACATCTCGTGCTATTGGAAGGGTCTCAGGTTTTTTATTAGAAACATTGAGATATCACATCTCATGCTATAGGAAGGGTTTCAGGATTGGAATGGGAAGGAGTTGGATATCACATCTCATGTTATAGGAAGGGTCTCAGGATTGGAATGGGAAGGATTTGGATATCACATCTCTTGCTATAGGAAGGGTCTCAGGTTTTTTATTAGAAACATTGAGATATCACATCTCATGCTAAAGGAAGGGTTTCAGGATTGGAATGGGAAGGATTTGGATATCATATCTCATGTTATAGGACGGGTCCCAGGTTTGGTATTAGAAGCATTGAGATATCACTTCTCATGCTATCGGAAGGATCTCAGGTTTAGTATTAGAAGCATTGAGATATCACATCTCATGCTATCAGAAGGGTCTCAGGATTGGAATGGGAAGGAGTTGGATATCACATCTCATGCTAAAGGGAGGGTCTCAGGTTTGGAAGGAGAAGGATTTGGATATCACATCTCATGTTATCGGAAGGATCTCAGGTTTGGTATTAGAAGCATTGAGATATCACATCTCATGCTATAGGAAGGGTCTCAGGATTGGAATGGGAAGGAGATGGATATCACATCTCATGCTAAAGGAAGGGTCTCATGTTTGTTAGAAGCATTGAGATATCACATCTCATGCTATAGGAAGGGTCTCAGGATTGAAATGGGAAGGAGTTGGATATCACATCTCATGCCATAGGAAGGGTCTCAAGTTTGGTATAAGCATTGAGATATCACATCTCTGCTATCGGAAGGGTCTCAGGATTGGAATGCGAAGGACTTAGATATCACATCTCATGCTATAGGGAGGGTCTCAATTTTGATATAAAAAGCATTGAGATATCACATCTCATGCTATCGGAAGGGTCTCAGGATTGGAATGGGAAGGAGCTGGATATCTCATCTCTTGCTATAGGAAGGGTCTCAGTTTTTTATTAGAAACATTGAGATATCACATCTCATGCTAAAGGAAGGGTTTCAGGATTGGAATGGGAAGGATTTGGATATAATATCTCATGTTATAGGACGGGTCCCAGGTTTGGTATTAGAAGCATTGAGATATCACTTCTCATGCTATCGGAAGGATCTCAGGTTTAGTATTAGAAGCATTGAGATATCACATCTCATGCTATCAGAAGGGTCTCAGGATTGGAATGGGAAGGAGTTGGATATCACATCTCATGCTAAAGGGAGGGTCTCAGGTTTGGAAGGGGAAGGATTTGGATATCACATCTCATGTTATCGGAAGGATCTCAGGTTTGGTATTAGAAGCATTGAGATATCACATCTCATGCTATCAGAAGGGTCTCAGGATTGGAATGGGAAGGAGTTGGATATCACATCTCATGCTAAAGGGAGGGTCTCAGGTTTGGAAGGGGAAGGATTTGGATATCACATCTCATGTTATCGGAAGGATCTCAGGTTTGGTATTAGAAGCATTGAGATATCACATCTCATGCTATAGGAAGGGTCTCAGGATTGAAATGGGAAGGAGTTGGATATCACATCTCATGCCATAGGAAGGGTCTCAGGTTTGGTATAAGCATTGAGATATCACATCTCTGCTATCGGAAGGGTCTCAGGATTGGAATGCGAAGGACTTAGATATCACATCTCATGCTATAGGGAGGGTCTCAATTTTGATATAAAAAGCATTGAGATATCACATCTCATGCTATCGGAAGGGTCTCAGGATTGGAATGGGAAGGAGCTGGATATCACATCTCTTGCTATAGGAAGGGTCTCGGGTTTTTTATTAGAAACATTGAGATATCACATCTCATGCTAAAGGAAGGGTTTCAGGATTGGAATGGGAAGGATTTGGATATAATATCTCATGTTATAGGACGGGTGCCAGGTTTGGTATTAGAAGCATTGAGATATCACTTCTCATGCTATCGGAAGGATCTCAGGTTTAGTATTAGAAGCATTGAGATATCACATCTCATGCTATCAGAAGGGTCTCAGGATTGGAATGGGAAGGAGTTGGATATCACATCTCATGCTAAAGGGAGGGTCTCAGGTTTGGAAGGGGAAGGATTTGGATATCACATCTCATGTTATCGGAAGGATCTCAGGTTTGGTATTAGAAGCATTGAGATATCACATCTCATGCTATAATTGGGGTTTCAGGATTGGAATGGGAAGGATTTGGATATCACATCTCATGCTAAAGGAAGGGTCTCAGGTTTGGAAGGGGAAGGATTTGGATATCATATCTCATGTTATAGGACGGGTCCCAGGTTTGGTATTAGAAGCATTGAGATATCACATCTCATGGTATAGGAAGGGTGTCAGGATTGGAATGGGAAGGTGTTGGATATCACATCTCATCCAATAGGAAGGGTCTCAGGTTTGGAATGGGAAATAATTGGGTATCACATTTCATGTTATAGGAAGGATCTCAGGTTTGGAATGGGAAGGATTTGGATATCACATCTCTTGCTATAGGAAGGGTCTCAGGATTGGAATGGGAAGGAGTTGGATATCCCTTCTCATACTATAGGAAGGGTCTCAGGTTGGAATGGGAAGGAGTTGGATATCACATCTCATGTTATAGGAAGGGTCTCAGGATTGGAATGGGAAGGATTTGGATATCACATCTCGTGCTATTGGAAGGGTCTCAGGTTTTTTATTAGAAACATTGAGATATCACATCTCATGCTATAGGAAGGGTTTCAGGATTGGAATGGGAAGGAGTTGGATATCACATCTCATGTTATAGGAAGGGTCTCAGGATTGGAATGGGAAGGATTTGGATATCACATCTCTTGCTATAGGAAGGGTCTCAGGTTTTTTATTAGAAACATTGAGATATCACATCTCATGCTAAAGGAAGGGTTTCAGGATTGGAATGGGAAGGATTTGGATATCATATCTCATGTTATAGGACGGGTCCCAGGTTTGGTATTAGAAGCATTGAGATATCACTTCTCATGCTATCGGAAGGATCTCAGGTTTAGTATTAGAAGCATTGAGATATCACATCTCATGCTATCAGAAGGGTCTCAGGATTGGAATGGGAAGGAGTTGGATATCACATCTCATGCTAAAGGGAGGGTCTCAGGTTTGGAAGGAGAAGGATTTGGATATCACATCTCATGTTATCGGAAGGATCTCAGGTTTGGTATTAGAAGCATTGAGATATCACATCTCATGCTATAGGAAGGGTCTCAGGATTGGAATGGGAAGGAGATGGATATCACATCTCATGCTAAAGGAAGGGTCTCATGTTTGTTAGAAGCATTGAGATATCACATCTCATGCTATAGGAAGGGTCTCAGGATTGAAATAGAAAGGAGTTGGATATCACATCTCATGCCATAGGAAGGGTCTCAAGTTTGGTATAAGCATTGAGATATCACATCTCTGCTATCGGAAGGGTCTCAGGATTGGAATGCGAAGGACTTAGATATCACATCTCATGCTATAGGGAGGGTCTCAATTTTGATATAAAAAGCATTGAGATATCACATCTCATGCTATCGGAAGGGTCTCAGGATTGGAATGGGAAGGAGCTGGATATCACATCTCTTGCTATAGGAAGGGTCTCAGGTTTTTTATTAGAAACATTGAGATATCACATCTCATGCTAAAGGAAGGGTTTCAGGATTGGAATGGGAAGGATTTGGATATAATATCTCATGTTATAGGACGGGTCCCAGGTTTGGTATTAGAAGCATTGAGATATCACTTCTCATGCTATCGGAAGGATCTCAGGTTTAATATTAGAAGCATTGAGATATCACATCTCATGCTATCAGAAGGGTCTCAGGATTGGAATGGGAAGGAGTTGGATATCACATCTCATGCTAAAGGGAGGGTCTCAGGTTTGGAAGGGGAAGGATTTGGATATCACATCTCATGTTATCGGAAGGATCTCAGGTTTGGTATTAGAAGGATTGAGATATCACATCTCATGCTATAGGAAGGGTCTCAGGATTGGAATGGGAAGGAGATGGATATCACATCCCATGATAAAGGAAGGGTCTCATGTTTGGTAGAAGCATTGAGATATCACATCTCATGCTATAGGAAGGGTCTCAGGATTGAAATGGGAAGGAGTTGGATATCACATCTCATGCCATAGGAAGGGTCTCAGGTTTGGTATAATCATTGAGATATCACATCTCTGCTATCGGAAGGGTCTCAGGATTGGAATGCGAAGGACTTAGATATCACATCTCATGCTATAGGGAGGGTCTCAATTTTGATATAAAAAGCATTGAGATATCACATCTCATGCTATCGGAAGGGTCTCAGGATTGGAATGGGAAGGAGCTGGATATCACATCTCTTGCTATAGGAAGGGTCTCAGGTTTTTTATTAGAAACATTGAGATATCACATCTCATGCTAAAGGAAGGGTTTCAGGATTGGAATGGGAAGGATTTGGATATAATATCTCATGTTATAGGACGGGTCCCAGGTTTGGTATTAGAAGCATTGAGATATCACTTCTCATGCTATCGGAAGGATCTCAGGTTTAGTATTAGAAGCATTGAGATATCACATCTCATGCTATCAGAAGGGTCTCAGGATTGGAATGGGAAGGAGTTGGATATCACATCTCATGCTAAAGGGAGGGTCTCAGGTTTGGAAGGGGAAGGATTTGGATATCACATCTCATGTTATCGGAAGGATCTCAGGTTTGGTATTAGAAGCATTGAGATATCACATCTCATGCTATAGGAAGGGTCTCAGGATTGGAATGGGAAGGAGATGGATATCACATCTCATGCTAAAGGAAGGGTCTCATGTTTGGTAGAAGCATTGAGATATCACATCTCATGCTATAGGAAGGGTCTCAGGATTGAAATGGGAAGGAGTTGGATATCACATCTCATGCCATAGGAAGGGTCTCAGGTTTGGTATAAGCATTGAGATATCACATCTCTGCTATCGGAAGGGTCTCAGGATTGGAATGGGAAGGTCTTAGATATCACATCTCATGCTATAGGGAGGGTCTCAGTTTTGATATTAGAAGCATTGATATATCACATCTCATGCTATCGGAAGGGTCTCAGGATTGGAATGGGAAGGAGCTGGATATCACATCTCATGCTAAAGGAAGGGTCTCAAGTTTGGAAGGGGAAGGATTTGGATATCACATCTCATGTTATAGGACGGGTCTCAGGTTTGGTATTAGAAGCATTAAGATATCACATCTCATGGTATAGGAAGGGTTTCAGGATTGGAATGGGAAGGAGTTGGATATCATATCTCATGCTATAGGAAGGGTCTCAGGATTGGAATGGGAAGGAGTTTGATATCAAATCTCATGCCATAGGAAGGGTCTCAGGTTTGGTATTAGAAGCATTGAGATATCACATCTCATGCTATAGGAAGTGTCTGAGGATTGGAATGGGAAGGAGTTGGATATCCCATCTCATGTTATAGGAAGGGTCTCAGGTTTGGTAGAAGCATTGAGATATCACATCTCATGCTATAGGAAGAGTCTCAGGATTGGAATGGGAAGGACTTGGATATCACGTCTCATGCTATAGGGAGGATCTCAGGTTTGGTATTAGAAGCATTGAGACATCACATCTCATGCTATAGGAAGGGTCTCAGGTTGGAATGGGAAGGAGTTGGATATCACATCTCATGTTATAGGTAGGGTCTCAGGATTGAAATGGGAAGGATTTGGATATCACATCTCTTGCTATAGGAAGGGTCTCAGTTTTTTATTAGAAACATTGAGATATCACATCTCATGCTATAGGAGGGGTTTCAGGATTGGAATGGGAAGGATTTGGATATCACATCTCATGCTAAAGGAAGGGTCTCAGGTTTGGAAGGGGAAGGATTTGGATATCATATCTCATGTTATAGGACGGGTCCCAGGTTTGGTATTAGAAGCATTGAGATATCACATCTCATGGTATAGGAAGGGTGTCAGGATTGGAATGGGAAGGTGTTGGATATCATCCAATAGGAAGGGTCTCAGGTTTGGAATGGGAAATAATTGGGTATCACATCTCATGTTATAGGAAGGATCTCAGGATTGGAATGGGAAGGAGCTGGATATCACATCTCTTGCTATAGGAAGGGTCTCTGGTTTTTTATTAGAAACATTGAGATATCACATCTCATGCTAAAGGAAGGGTTTCAGGATTGGAATGGGAAGGATTTGGATATAATATCTCATGTTATAGGACGGGTCCCAGGTTTGGTATTAGAAGCATTGAGATATCACTTCTCATGCTATCGGAAGGATCTCAGGTTTAGTATTAGAAGCATTGAGATATCACATCTCATGCTATCAGAAGGGTCTCAGGATTGGAATGGGAAGGAGTTGGATATCACATCTCATGCTAAAGGGAGGGTCTCAGGTTTGGAAGGGGAAGGATTTGGATATCACATCTCATGTTATCGGAAGGATCTCAGGTTTGGTATTAGAAGCATTGAGATATCACATCTCATGCTATAGGAAGGGTCTCAGGATTGGAATGGGAAGGAGATGGATATCACATCTCATGATAAAGGAAGGGTCTCATGTTTGGTAGAAGCATAGAGATATCACATCTCATGCTATAGGAAGGGTCTCAGGATTGAAATGGGAAGGAGTTGGATATCACATCTCATGCCATAGGAAGGGTCTCAGGTTTGGTATAAGCATTGAGATATCACATCTCTGCTATCGGAAGGGTCTCAGGATTGGAATGCGAAGGACTTAGATATCACATCTCATGCTATAGGGAGGGTCTCAATTTTGATATAAAAAGCATTGAGATATCACATCTCATGCTATCGGAAGGGTCTCAGGATTGGAATGGGAAGGAGCTGGATATCACATCTCTTGCTATAGGAAGGGTCTCAGGTTTTTTATTAGAAACATTGAGATATCACATCTCATGCTAAAGGAAGGGTTTCAGGATTGGAATGGGAAGGATTTGGATATAATATCTCATGTTATAGGACGGGTCCCAGGTTTGGTATTAGAAGCATTGAGATATCACTTCTCATGCTATCGGAAGGATCTCAGGTTTAGTATTAGAAGCATTGAGATATCACATCTCATGCTATCAGAAGGGTCTCAGGATTGGAATGGGAAGGAGTTGGATATCACATCTCATGCTAAAGGGAGGGTCTCAGGTTTGGAAGGGGAAGGATTTGGATATCACATCTCATGTTATCGGAAGGATCTCAGGTTTGGTATTAGAAGCATTGAGATATCACATCTCATGCTATAGGAAGGGTCTCAGGATTGGAATGGGAAGGAGATGGATATCACATCTCATGCTAAAGGAAGGGTCTCATGTTTGGTAGAAGCATTGAGATATCACATCTCATGCTATAGGAAGGGTCTCAGGATTGAAATGGGAAGGAGTTGGATATCACATCTCATGCCATAGGAAGGGTCTCAGGTTTGGTATAAGCATTGAGATATCACATCTCTGCTATCGGAAGGGTCTCAGGATTGGAATGGGAAGGTCTTAGATATCACATCTCAGGCTATAGGGAGGGTCTCAATTTTGATATTAGAAGCATTGATATATCACATCTCATGCTATCGGAAGGGTCTCAGGATTGGAATGGGAAGGAGCTGGATATCACATCTCATGCTAAAGGAAGGGTCTCAAGTTTGGAAGGGGAAGGATTTGGATATCACATCTCATGTTATAGGACGGGTCTCAGGTTTGGTATTAGAAGCATTAAGATATCACATCTCATGGTATAGGAAGGGTTTCAGGATTGGAATGGGAAGGAGTTGGATATCATATCTCATGCTATAGGAAGGGTCTCAGGATTGGAATGGGAAGGAGTTTGATATCAAATCTCATGCCATAGGAAGGGTCTCAGGTTTGGTATTAGAAGCATTGAGATATCACATCTCATGCTATAGGAAGTGTCTGAGGATTGGAATGGGAAGGAGTTGGATATCCCATCTCATGTTATAGGAAGGGTCTCAGGTTTGGTAGAAGCATTGAGATATCACATCTCATGCTATAGGAAGAGTCTCAGGATTGGAATGGGAAGGACTTGGATATCACGTCTCATGCTATAGGGAGGATCTCAGGTTTGGTATTAGAAGCATTGAGACATCACATCTCATGCTATAGGAAGGGTCTCAGGTTGGAATGGGAAGGAGTTGGATATCACATCTCATGTTATAGGTAGGGTCTCAGGATTGAAATGGGAAGGATTTGGATATCACATCTCTTGCTATAGGAAGGGTCTCAGTTTTTTATTAGAAACATTGAGATATCACATCTCATGCTATAGGAGGGGTTTCAGGATTGGAATGGGAAGGATTTGGATATCACATCTCATGCTAAAGGAAGGGTCTCAGGTTTGGAAGGGGAAGGATTTGGATATCATATCTCATGTTATAGGACGGGTCCCAGGTTTGGTATTAGAAGCATTGAGATATCACATCTCATGGTATAGGAAGGGTGTCAGGATTGGAATGGGAAGGTGTTGGATATCATCCAATAGGAAGGGTCTCAGGTTTGGAATGGGAAATAATTGGGTATCACATCTCATGTTATAGGAAGGATCTCAGGATTGGAATGGGAAGGAATTGGATATCACATCTCTTGCTATAGGAAGGGTCTCAGGATTGGAATGGGAAGGCGTTGGATATCCCTTCTCATGCTATAGGAAGGGTCTCAGGTTGGAATGGGAAGGAGTTGGATATCACATCTCATGTTATAGGAAGGGTCTCAGGATTGGAATGGGAAGGATTTGGATATCACATCTCTTGCTATTGGAAGGGTCGCAGGTTTTTTATTAGAAAAATTGAGATATCACATCTCATGCTATAGGAAGGGTTTCAGGATTGGAATGGGAAGTAGTTGGATATCACATCTCATGTTATAGGAAGGGTCTCAGGATTGGAATGGGAAGGATTTGGATATCACATCTCTTGCTATAGGAAGGGTCTCAGGTTTTTTATTAGAAACATTGAGATATCACATCTCATGCTAAAGGAAGGGTTTCAGGATTGGAATGGAAGGATTTGGATATAATATCTCATGTTATAGGACGGGTCCCAGGTTTGGTATTAGAAGCATTGAGATATCACTTCTCATGCTATCGGAAGGATCTCAGGTTTAGTATTAGAAGCATTGAGATATCACATCTCATGCTATCAGAAGGGTCTCAGGATTGGAATGGGAAGTAGTTGGATATCACATCTCATGCTAAAGGGAGGGTCTCAGGTTTGGAAGGGGAAGGATTTGGATATCACATCTCATGTTATCGGAAGGATCTCAGGTTTGGTATTAGAAGCATTGAGATATCACATCTCATGCTATAGGAAGGGTCTCAGGATTGGAATGGGAAGGAGATGGATATCACATCTCATGCTAAAGGAAGGGTCTCATGTTTGGTAGAAGCATTGAGATATCACATCTCATGCTATAGGAAGGGTCTCAGGATTGAAATGGGAAGGAGTTGGATATCACATCTCATGCCATAGGAAGGGTCTCAGGTTTGGTATAAGCATTGAGATATCACATCTCTGCTATTGGAAGGGTCTCAGGATTGGAATGGGAAGGACTTAGATATCACATCTCATGCTATAGGGAGGGTCTCAGTTTTGATATTAGAAGCATTGAGATATCACATCTCATGCTATCGGAAGGGTCTCAGGATTGGAATGGGAAGGAGCTGGATATCACATCTCATGCTAAAGGAAGGGTCTCAGGTTTGGAAGGGTAAGGATTTGGATATCACATCTCATGTTATAGGACGGGTCTCAGGTTTGGTATTAGAAGCATTAAGATATCACATCTCATGGTATAGGAAGGGTTTCAGGATTGGAATGGGAAGGAGTTGGATATCATATCTCATGCTATAGGAAGGGTCTCAGGATTGGAATGGGAAGGAGTTTGATATCAAATCTCATGCCATAGGAAGGGTCTCAGGTTTGGTATTAGAAGCATTGAGATATCACATCTCATGCTATAGGAAGTGTCTGAGGATTGGAATGGGAAGGAGTTGGATATCCCATCTCATGTTATAGGAAGGGTCTCAGGTTTGGTAGAAGCATTGAGATATCACATCTCATGCTATAGGAAGAGTCTCAGGATTGGAATGGGAAGGAGTTGGATATCACGTCTCATGCTATAGGGAGGGTCTCAAGTTTGATATTAGAAGCATTGAGATATCACATCTCATGCTATAGGAAGGGTCTCAGGATTGGAATGGGAAGGAGTTGGATATCACATCTCATGCTATAGGAAGGGTCTCAGGTTTGGTATAAGCAGTGAGATATCACATCTCATGCTATAGGAAGGGTCTCAGGATTGGAATGGGAAGGAGTTGGATATCACATCTCATGTTATAGGAAGGATCTCAGGTTTGGTATTAGAAGCATTGAGACATCACATCTCATGCTATAGGAAGGGTCTCAGGATTGGAATGGGAAGGAGTTGGATATCACATCTCATGCCATAGGAAGGGTCTCAGGCTTGGTATAAGCATTGAGATATCACATCTATGCTACCCGAAGGGTCTCAGGATTGGAATGGGAAGGAGTTGGATATCCCATCTCATGTCATAGGAAGGGTCTCAGGTTTGGTATTAGAAGCATTGAGATATCACATCTCATGTTATAGGAAGGATCTCAGGATTGGAATGGGAAGGATTTGGATATCACATCTCTTGCTATAGGAAGGGTCTCAGGATTGGAATGGGAAGGAGTTGGATATCCCTTCTCATGCAATAGGAAGGGTCTCAGGTTGGTATGGGAAGGAGTTGGATATCACATCTCATGCTATAGGTAGGGTCTCAGGATTGAAATGGGAAGGATTTGGATATCACATCTCTTGCTATAGGAAGGGTCTCAGTTTTTTATTAGAAACATTGAGATATCACATCTCATGCTATAGGAAGGGTTTCAGGATTGGAATGGGAAGGATTTGGATATCACATCTCATGCTAAAGGAAGGGTCTCAGGTTTGGAAGGGGAAGGATTTGGATATCATATCTCATGTTATAGGACGGGTCCCAGGTTTGGTATTAGAAGCATTGAGATATCACATCTCATGGTATAGGAAGGGTGTCAGGATTGGAATGGGAAGGTGTTGGATATCACATCTCATCCAATAGGAAGGGTCTCAGGTTTGGAATGGGAAATAATTGGGTATCACATCTCATGTTATAGGAAGGATCTCAGGATTGGAATGGGAAGGATTTGGATATCACATCTCTTGCTATAGGAAGGGTCTCAGGATTGGAATGGGAAGGCGTTGGATATCCCTTCTCATGCTATAGGAAACGTCTCAGGTTGGAATGGGAAGGAGTTGGATATCACATCTCATGTTATAGGAAGGGTCTCAGGATTGGAATGGGAAGGATTTGGATAGCACATCTCTTGCTATTGGAAGGGTCTCAGGTTTTTTATTAGAAACATTGAGATATCACATCTCATGCTATAGGAAGGGTTTCAGGATTGGAATGGGAAGGAGTTGGATATCACATCTCATGTTATAGGAAGGGTCTCAGGTTGGAATGGGAAGGAGTTGGATATCACATCTCATGTTATAGGTAGGGTCTCAGGATTGAAATGGGAAGGATTTGGATATCACATCTCTTGCTATAGGAAGGGTCTCAGTTTTTTATTAGAAACATTGAGATATCACATCTCATGCTATAGGAGGGGTTTCAGGATTGGAATGGGAAGGATTTGGATATCACATCTCATGCTAAAGGAAGGGTCTCAGGTTTGGAAGGGGAAGGATTTGGATATCATATCTCATGTTATAGGACGAGTCCCAGGTTTGGTATTAGACGCATTGAGATATCACATCTCATGGTATAGGAAGGGTGTCAGGATTGGAATGGGAAGGTGTTGGATATCACATCTCATCCAATAGGAAGGGTCTCAGGTTTGGAATGGGAAATAATTGGGTATCACATCTCATGTTATAGGAAGCATCTCAGGATTGGAATGGGAAGGATTTGGATATCACATCTCTTGCTATAGGAAGGGTCTCAGGATTGGAATGGGAAGGAGTTGGATATCCCTTCTCATGCTATAGGAACGGTCTCAGGTTGGAATGGGAAGGAGTTGGATATCACATCTCATGCTATAGGTAGGGTCTCAGGATTGAAATGGGAAGGATTTGGATATCACATCTCTTGCTATAGGAAGGGTCTCAGTTTTTTATTAGAAACATTGAGATATCACATCTCATGATATAGGAGGGGTTTCAGGATTGGAATGGGAAGGATTTGGATATCACATCTCATGCTAAAGGAAGGGTCTCAGGTTTGGAAGGGGAAGGATTTGGATATCATTTCTCATGTTATAGGACGGGTCCCAGGTTTGGTATTAGAAGCATTGAGATATCACATCTCATGGTATAGGAAGGGTGTCAGGATTGGAATGGGAAGGTGTTGGATATCACATCTCATCCAATAGGAAGGGTCTCAGGTTTGGAATGGGAAATAATTGGGTATCACATCTCATGTTATAGGAAGGATCTCAGGATTGGAATGGGAAGGATTTGGATATCACATCTCTTGCTATAGGAAGGGTCTCAGGATTGGAATGGGAAGGAGTTGGATATCCCTTCTCATGCTATAGGAAACGTCTCAGGTTGGAATGGGAAGGAGTTGGATATCACATCTCATGTTATAGGAAGGGTCTCAGGATTGGAATGGGAAGGATTTGGATAGCACATCTCTTGCTATTGGAAGGGTCTCAGGTTTTTTTATTAGAAACATTGAGATATCACATCTCATGCTATAGGAAGGGTTTCAGGATTGGAATGGGAAGGAGTTGGATATCACATCTCATGTTATAGGTAGGGTCTCAGGATTGAAATGGGAAGGATTTGGATATCACATCTCTTGCTATAGGAAGGGTCTCAGTTTTTTATTAGAAACATTGAGATATCACATCTCATGCTATAGGAGGGGTTTCAGGATTGGAATGGGAAGGATTTGGATATCACATCTCATGCTAAAGGAAGGGTCTCAGGTTTGGAAGGGGAAGGATTTGGATATCATATCTCATGTTATAGGACGAGTCCCAGGTTTGGTATTAGACGCATTGAGATATCACATCTCATGGTATAGGAAGGGTGTCAGGATTGGAATGGGAAGGTGTTGGATATCACATCTCATCCAATAGGAAGGGTCTCAGGTTTGGAATGGGAAATAATTGGGTATCACATCTCATGTTATAGGAAGCATCTCAGGATTGGAATGGGAAGGATTTGGATATCACATCTCTTGCTATAGGAAGGGTCTCAGGATTGGAATGGGAAGGAGTTGGATATCCCTTGTCATGCTATAGGAACTGTTAAGACGGATTTCTGAACTCTGTCCTGGCGGAGCAGAAGTTCAGAAGGCCAACCTAATTACTTGGAACAGGGTAACCTCTGGACAAGCCAGACCAATCAAGGTAGCGATCGCGGCGGTCAAGACTAGGTCTCAAGAGGGGTGAGGGTGACTGAAAGCCCGCAATGAGCACACAAAGCAAGAGCGCTTACAAACTACTCCAAACAGGTGTTATATCAAAAATATAAACACATTTATTTTAAGGCCTTTAAAACAACGACCGTAGCGAGAAAATCACAATAACACAGTATTAAGCCAACACATACCAAATCAACACAATATATATACAAATACACAGTCGTAAGCGTTTAAAGCACGAAATATGTAGTCCACCTGAAAGGGAAGGAAAACAGGCAGTGCGATAATGCTTTAGACTTAGTTCGCCTTCATAGGCACCTAACTAGATGGAAGTCCGAGCCCTGCGAAGAGTGGAGCCTTGTGCTCAAAGTACCTGCGCACGCTGGTGCCAACGGGCAAAAGGAGAAGCTCTTCGGAGGAAGTCAGGCAGTTCGGGTTAGTGCACAGCAGAAGAAGAACAGGGTCCGCAACTCAAGCGCAGCCTCCACAGCGGGCAGAAGCAGAGCGCGAGTACGGGCGAAAAGGGTGCTGTTTTACACAGCGGGGAAAAGCAATGGGTTACTGCAGGAGGGCGACCAGATCCTAGATATACTACTCACCGGTCCCCGAAGCAAGCAGTCCCAGGCTTCTCCACGTTAGTTTCAGCAGCTGGCAGGTTCAGAAGAGCAGGGAACGCTTTGTAGTCGTGTAGATCAAAAAGACGTCCCAATCGACGAAACCTGGCACAGTTTGTTGCCGCAGCAGGACAACGGAGCGGCCGTGCGTATCTGAGTCAAAAGTACACTCCTCCCTTCAGACTTGGGAACGCCAAGGGCACGAAGTGTGGGAGAGTGACAAGGACTCGAGATACGGCACAACCTGGCGGCGGTTACAGAACAAGGCTCCCTTGTAAGCTGGTCAGTCAACTGGATGGCCCAGAGACGCTTCCGAAGGCTTACTTGGCAGGAGATGTTGTAGATGCCGGGAATAGCTGTTCCTGCTATTCCAAAGGTCGAAGCACCAGTACAGGCCTTCTGGTTCGATCAAAGGAGGACAGTGGCTCACAGGACGACAGCAGTGCAAAGGAGGATTCCTTCTGCGGGTCACCAGCGATTCCTCGGTCCAGCCTCTTGGTTGCAGGATACTTGGCTCCTGTATTCCTTCGTTCGTGAGAACTCAGGAGATCGACATGGTAGTGGTGTTTCCAGCCCCCTCTTATCCACGGTTCCCTTCGCGCCAAAAACGGAGGGGAACCAATGGGAGATCCGCTCATCAAAACACATACCATACGTGGACCAATCACGGACCACGGTGGTCCCAGGCATTCACACCACCCTAGACTCTCTGGCACCCAGGATGTGTATTGGGACCAGACATCCCAGCCCACACCCTGGAGGCACACAAACGACATGTAGAAGCCCGCGAAAGCAACCACGTTTCGCGGGAAAGTACATGCCCAAATAAGGAAGGCCCCGGGTCGCTCGACCTGGGGAAGGTGAAGGGAGCAAGACGGTCAGTGGACAAGACAAAGGAGCCTCGTGGTCTGGCCATTTTGGGGAGCCAGGCCACCATTTTGGGTTCAGTGCAAAAACGTGCTCAGAACGGCAAAAGGAGCTCAAAATATTCAATACGATCGCTGCCACCATTCCAGTCCCTGAATGACTTGCACCGATCAAATACCATCCTAAAAGAGTATCTAGGGCCTGTAGAAGGCTAGAGACCCAAGAGAGCTGTAACTTAGCTTACTGTGCCCTCTTGTGTCGTGTTGCACTAAAGCTGCGACACGATAGAAGAAACTACGGGAAACAGCGTTCCCCGGTACTGACTGTCTTAAGGGCATGTCAGTTTCCCCGTAAGAAAGGAGCGAAAGCCCAGAGAAGTGCGGCAGAAGGCTGTACTTCTCTGGCAAAGTCAAGAACAAGGTTAAAAACAATAGCAAAAAGTTTAGGGGTTGCCACATGGAAGGAAAATTCCCTACAATTAGGAAATCTTTCCTAACAGGAACGGTCTCAGGTTTTTTATTAGAAACATTGAGATATCACATCTCATGCTAAAGGAAGGGTTTCAGGATTGGAATGGGAAGGATTTGGATATCATATCTCATGTTATAGGACGGGTCCCAGGTTTGGTATTAGAAGCATTGAGATATCACTTCTCATGCTATCGGAAGGATCTCAGGTTTAGTATTAGAAGCATTGAGATATCACATCTCATGCTATCAGAAGGGTCTCAGGATTGGAATGGGAAGGAGTTGGATATCACATCTCATGCTAAAGGGAGGGTCTCGGGTTTGGAAGGGGAAGGATTTGGATATCACATCTCATGTTATCGGAAGGATCTCAGGTTTGGTATTAGAAGCATTGAGATATCACATCTCATGCTATAGGAAGGGTCTCAGGATTGGAATGGGAAGGAGATGGATATCACATCTCATGCTAAAGGAAGGGTCTCATGTTTGGTAGAAGCATTGAGATATCACATCTCATGCTATAGGAAGGGTCTCAGGATTGAAATGGGAAGGAGTTGGATATCACATCTCATGCCATAGGAAGGGTCTCAGGTTTAGTATAAGCATTGAGATATCACATCTCTGCTATCGGAAGGGTCTCAGGATTGGAATGGGAAGGACTTAGATATCACATCTCATGCTATAGGGAGGGTTTCAGTTTTGATATTAGAAGCATTGAGATATCACATCTCATGCTATCGGAAGGGTCTCAGGATTGGAATGGGAAGGAGCTGGATATCACATCTCTTGCTATAGGAAGGGTCTCAGGTTTTTTATTAGAAACATTGAGATATCACATCTCATGCTAAAGGAAGGGTTTCAGGATTGGAATGGGAAGGATTTGGATATAATATCTCATGTTATAGGACGGGTCCCAGGTTTGGTATTAGAAGCATTGAGACATCACTTCTTATGCTATCGGAAGGATCTCAGGTTTAGTATTAGAAGAATTGAGATATCACATCTCATGCTATCAGAAGGGTCTCAGGATTGGAATGGGAAGGAGTTGGATATCACATCTCATGCTAAAGGGAGGGTCTCAGGTTTGGAAGGGGAAGGATTTGGATATCACATCTCATGTTATCGGAAGGATCTCAGGTTTGGTATTAGAAGCATTGAGATATCACATCTCATGCTATAGGAAGGGTCTCAGGATTGGAATGGGAAGGAGATGGATATCACATCTCATGCTAAAGGAAGGGTCTCATGTTTGGTAGAAGCATTGAGATATCACATCTCATGCTATAGGAAGGGTCTCAGGATTGAAATGGGAAGGAGTTGGATATCACATCTCATGCCATAGGAAGGGTCTCAGGTTTGGTATAAGCATTGAGATATCACATCTCTGCTATCGGAAGGGACTCAGGATTGGAATGGGAAGGACTTAGATATCACATCTCATGCTATAGGGAGGGTCTCAGTTTTGATATTAGAAGCATTGAGATATCACATCTCATGCCATCGGAAGGGTCTCAGGATTGGAATGGGAAGGAGCTGGATATCACATCTCATGCTAAAGGAAGGGTCTCAGGTTTGGAAGGGGAAGGATTTGGATATCACATCTCATGTTATAGGACGGGTCTCAGGTTTGGTATTAGAAGCATTAAGATATCACATCTCATGGTATAGGAAGGGTTTCAGGATTGGAATGGGAAGGAGTTGGATATCATATCTCATGCTATAGGAAGGGTCTCAGGATTGGAATGGGAAGGAGTTTGATATCAAATCTCATGCCATAGGAAGGGTCTCAGGTTTGGTATTAGAAGCATTGAGATATCACATCTCATGCTATAGGAAGTGTCTGAGGATTGGAATGGGAAGGAGTTGGATATCCCATCTCATGTTATAGGAAGGGTCTCAGGTTTGGTAGAAGCATTGAGATATCACATCTCATGCTATAGGAAGAGTCTCAGGATTGGAATGGGAAGGAGTTGGATATCACGTCTCATGCTATAGGGAGGGTCTCAAGTTTGATATTAGAAGCATTGAGATATCACATCTCATGCTATAGGAAGGGTCTCAGGATTGGAATGGGAAGGAGTTGGATATCACATCTCATGCTATAGGAAGGGTCTCAGGTTTGGTATAAGCAGTGAAATATCACATCTCATGCTATAGGAAGGGTCTCAGGATTGGAATGGGAAGGAGTTGGATATCACATCTCATGTTATAGGAAGGATCTCAGGTTTGGTATTAGAAGCATTGAGACATCACATCTCATGCTATAGGAAGGGTCTCAGGATTGGAATGGGAAGGAGTTGGATATCCCATCTCATGTCATAGGAAGGGTCTCAGGTTTGGTATTAGAAGCATTGAGATATCACATCTCATGCTATAGGAAGGGTCTCAGGATTGGAATGGGAAGGACTTGGATATCACATCTCATGCTGTAGGAAGGGTCTCAGGCTTGGTATAAGCATTGAGATATCATATCTCTGCTATCCGAAGGGTCTCAGGATTGGAATGGGAAGGAGTTGGATATCACATCTCATGATAAAGGAAGGGTCTCAGGATTGGAATGGGAAGGACTTGGATATCACATCTCATGTTATAGGAAGGATCTCAGGTTTAGTATTAGAGGCATTGAAATATCACATCTCATGCTATCGTAAGGGTATCAGGATTGGATTTGGAAGTAGTTGGATATCCCATCTCATGCTAAAGGAAGGGGCTCAGGTTTGGAAGGGGAAGGAGTTGGATATCACATTTCATGTTAGAGGTAGAATCTCAGGTTTGATATTAGAAGCATTGAGATAGCACATCTCATGCTATCGGAAGGGTCTCAGGATTGGAATGGTAAGGAGTTGGATATCACATCTCATGCTAAAGGAAAGGTCTCAGGTTTGGAAGGGGAAGGATTTGGATCTCACATCTCATGTTTTAGGACGGGTCTCAGGTTTGGTATTAGAAGCATTGAGATATGACATCTCATGGTATAATAAGGGTCTCAGGATTGGAATGGGAAGGAGTTGGATATCACATCTCATGCTATAGGAAGGCTCTCAGGTTTGGAAGGGGAAGGAGTTGGATATCACATTTCCCATCTCATGCTATAGGAAGGGTCTCAGGTTTGGTATTAGAAGCATTGAGATATCACATCTCATGCTATAGGAAGGGTCTCAGGATTGGAATGGGAAGGAGTTGGATATCACATCTCATGCTAAAGGAAGGGTCTCAGGTTTGGTAGATAGCATGAGATGGGATATCCAACTACTTCCAAATCCAATCCTGATACCCTTCCGATAGCATCAGATGTGATGTTTCAATGCCTCTAATACTAAACCTGAGATCCTTCCGATAGCATGAGAAGTGATATCTCAATGCTTCTAATACCAAACCTGAGATCCTTCCTATAACATGAGATGTGATATCCAAATCCTTCCCCTTCCAAATCTGAGACCCTCCCTTTAGCATGAGATGTGATATCCAACGCCTTCCCATCCCAATCCTGAGACCCTTCTGATAGCATGAGATGTGATATCTCAATGCCTCTAATTCCAAACCTGCGATTCTACCTCTAACATGAAATGTGGTATCCAACTCCTTCCCCTTCCAAACCTGAGAGCCTTCCTATAGCATGAGATGTGATATCCAAGTCCTTCCCATTCCAATCCTGAGACCCTTCCTTTATCATGAGATGTGATATCCAACTCCTTCCCATTCCAATCCTGAGACCCTTCCGATATCATGAGATGTGATATCTCAATGCTTCTAATATCAAACTTGAGACCCTTCCTATAACATGAGATGGGATATCCAACTCCTTCCCATTCCAATCCTGAGACCCTTCCTATAGCATGAGATGTGATGTCTCAATGCTTCTAATACCAAACCTGAGACTCTTCCTATAACATGAGATGGGATATCCAACTCCTTCCCATTCCAATCCTGATACCCTTCCGATAGCAGAGATGTGATATCTCAATGCTTATACCAAACCTGAGATCCTTCCTATGGCATGAGATGTCATATACAACTTCCAATTCCAATCCTGAGACCCTTCCTATAGCATGGGATGTGGTGATATCTCAATGCTTATACCAAACCTGAGACCCTTCCTATAGAATGAGATGTGATGTCTCAATGCTTCTAATACCAAACCTGAGATCCTTCCTATAGCATGAGATGTGATATCTCAATGTTTATACCAAACCTGATAACCCTTCCTATGGCATGAGATGTGATATCCAACTCCTTCCCATTCCAATCCTGAGTTCCTTCCTATAGCATGAGATGTGATATCTCAATGCTTCTACCAAACCTGAAACCCTTCCTATAGCATGAGATGTGATATCCAACTCCTTCCCATTCCAATCCTGAGACACTTCCTATAGCATGAGATGTGATATCACAATGCTTCTAATACCAAACCTGAGACCCGTCCTATAACATGAGATGTGATATCCAAATCCTTCCCCTTCCAAACCTGAGACCCTTCCTTTAGCATGAGATGTGATATCCAGCTCCTCCCATTCCAATCCTGAGACCCTTCCGATAGCATGAGATGTGATATCTCAATGCTTCTGATATCAAAACTGAGACCCTCCCTATAGCATGAGATGTGATATCTAAGTCCTTCCCATTCCAATCTTGAGACCCTTCCGATAGCAGAGATGTGATATTTCAATGCTTATACCAAACCTGAGACCCTTCCTATAGCATGAGATGTGATATCCAACTCCTTCCGATTCCAATCCTGAGACCCTTCCTATAGCATGAGATGTGATATCGCAATGCTTCTACCAAAACTGAGAACCTTCCTTTAGCATGAGATGTGATATCCAACTCCTTCCCATTCCAATCCTGAGACCCTTCCTTTAGCATGAGATGTGATATCTCAATGCTTCTAATACCAAACCTGAGATCCTTCCTATAACATGAGATGTGATATCCAACTCCTTCCCATTCCAATCCTGAGACCCTTCCTATAGCATGAGATGTGATATCTCAATGCTTTTAATACCAAACCTGAGATCCTTCCGATAGCATGAGATGTGATATCTCAATGCTTCTAATACCAAACCTGAGATCCTTCCTATAACATGAGATGTGATATCCAAATCCTTCCCCTTCCAAACCTGAGACCCTCCCTTTAGCATGAGATGTGATATCCAACTCCTTCCCATTCCAATCCTGATACCCTTCTTGTTAAGACGGATTTCTGAACTCTGTCCTGGTGGCGCAGAAGTTCAGAAGGCCAACCTAGTTACTTGGAACAGGGTAACCTCTGGACGAGCCAGACCAATCAAGGTAGCGATCGCGGCGGGCAAGACTAGCTCTCAAGAGGGGTGAGGGTGACTGAAAGCTCGTAATGAGCCCACAAAGCAAGATCACTTACAAACTACTCCAAACAGTTGTTATATAAAAAATATATACACATTTATTTTAAGGCCTTTAAAACAATGACCGTAGCGAGAAAATCACAATATCACAATATTAAACCAACACATACCATATCCACACAATATATATACAAATACGACAGTCGCAAGCGTTATAGGCACGAAATGTGTAGTCCACCTAAAAGGGAAGGAAAACAGGCAGTGTGATATAATGCTTAGACTCAGTTCGCCTTCAGAGGCACCTAACTAGATGGAAGTCCGAGCCCTGCGAAGAGTGGAGCCTTGTGCTCAAAGTACCTGCACGCGCTGGTGCCAACGGGCAAAAGGAGAAGCTCTTTGAAGGAAGTCAGGCAGTTCAGTTTAGTGCACGAAAGAAGAAGAACAAGTTCCGCGACTCAAGCGCAGCCTCTACAGTGGGCAGAAGCAGAGTGCGAGTACGGACAAGGGTGCTGTTTTACACAGCGGGGAAAAGCAATGGGCTCCTGCAGGAGGGCGACCAGATCCTAGCTATGCTACTCACCGGTCCCCGATGCAAGCAGACCCAGGCTTCTCCGCGTCAGTTTCAGCAGCTGGCAGGTTCAGAAGAGCAGGGAACGCCTCGTCGTCGTGTAGAGCAAAAAGACGTCCCAATCGAAGAAACCTGCACAGTTTGTTGCCGCAGCAGGGCAACGGAGCGGCCGTGTGTATCTGAGCCAAATGTCCACTCCTCCCTTCAGACCTGGGAACGCCAAGAGTACGAAGCGTGGGAGAGTGACAAGGACTCGAGATACTACACAACCTGGCGGCGGTTACAGAGCAGGACTCCCGTGTAAGCTGGTCAGTCAACTGGATGGCCCAGAGACGCTTCCGAAGGCTTACTGGCAGGAGATGATGAAGTTGCCGAGAATAGCTGTTCCTGCTATTCCAAAGGTCGAAGCACCAGTACAGGCCTTCTGGTTCGATCAAAGGAGGAAAGGGTTTCACAGGACGACAGCAGTGCAAAGGAGGAGTCCTTCAGCGGGTCACCAGCGATTCCTCGGTCCAGCCTCTTGGTTGCAGGATACTTGGCTCCTGTATTCCTTCGTTCGTGAGAACTCAGGAGATCGACATGGTAGTGGTGTTTCCAGCCCCCTCTTATCCACGGTTCCCTTCGCGCCAAAACGGAGGGGACCCGATGGGAGATCCGCTCATCAACACTCACACCATTCGTGGACCAATCACGGACCACGGTGGTCCCAGGCATTCACACCACCCTAGACTCTCTGGCACCCAGGATGTGTATTGGGACCAGACATCCCAGCCCACATCCTGGAGGCACACACACGACATGTAGAAGCCCGCAAAAGCATCCGTGTTTCGCGGGAAAGTACATGCCCAAATAAGGAAGGCCCCGGGTCGGCTCGACCTGGGAAAGGTGAAGGGAGCAAGACGGTCAGCGGACAGGACAAAGGAGCCTCGTGGTCTGGCCATTTTGGGAGCCAGGCCACCATTTTGGGTTAAGCGCGAGAAATGCGCTTAGAACGCCAAAAGGAGCTCAAAACACAAGAAAACGATCGCTGCCACCATTCCCGTCCCTGAATTACTTGCACCGATCAGATACAATCCTAAACGAGTATCTAGGGCCCGTAGAAGGCTAGAGACCCAAGAGAGCTGTAACTTAGCTTACAGTGCCCTCTTGTGTCATGTTGCACTAAAGCCGCAACATGATAAAAGAAACTACGGGAAACAGCGTTCCCCGGTACTGACTGTCTTAAGGGCATGTCAGTTTCCCCATGAGAAAAGGAGCGAAAGCCCAGAGGAGTGCAGCAGAAGGCTGCACTTCTCTGGCAAAGTCAAGAACAAGGTGAAAAACAACAGCAAAAAGTTTAGGGGTTGCCACATGGAAGGAAAATTACCTACAATTACGAAATCTTTCCTAACACTTCTGATAGCATGAGGTGTGATATCTCAATGTCTCTAATACCAAACCTGAGATCCTACCTCTAACATGAAATGTGATATCCAACTCCTTCCCTTTCCAAACCTGAGAGCCTTCCTACAGCATGAGATGTGATATCCAAGTCCTTCCCATTCCAATCCTGAGACCCTTCCTATAGCATGAGATGGGATATCCAACTCCTTCCAAATCCAATCCTGATACCCTTCCGATAGCATGAGATGTGATATGCCAATGCTTCTACAAAACCTGAGACCCATACCATGGCATGAGATGTGATATCAAACTCCCGTCCTATACCATGAGACTTGATATCTCAATGCTTCTAATACCAAACCTGAGACCGGTCCAATAACATGAGATGTGATATCCAAATCCTTCATGTTCCAAAACTGATACCCTTCCTATAGCATGAGATGTGATATCCAATTCCTTCCCATCCCAATCCTGAGACACCTCCGATAGCAGAGATGTGATATCTCAATGCTTATACCAAACCTGAGACTCTTCCTATAACATGAGATGTGATATCCAACTCCTTCCCGTTCCAAACCTGAGACCCTTCCTATAGCATGAGATGTGATATCCAACTCCTTCCCATTCCAATCCTGAGACCCTTCCGATAGCATGAGATGTGATATCTCAATGCTTCTAATACCAAACCTGTGATCCTTCCTATAACAAGAGATGTGATATCCAAATCCTTTCCCTTCCAAACCCGAGACCCTCCCTTTAGCATGAGATGTGATATCTCAATGCCTCTAATACCAAACCTGAGATCCTTCCGATAGCATGAGATGTGATATCTCAATGCTTCTAATACCAAACCTGAGATCCTTCCTATAACATGAGATGTGATATCCAAATCCTTCCCCTTCCATTCCTGAGACCCTCCCTTTAGCATGAGATGTGATATCCAACTCCTTCCCATTCCAATCCTGAGACCCTTCTGATAGCATGAGATGTGATATCTCAATGCCTCTAATAACAAACCTGAGATCCTACCTCTAACATGAAATGTGATATCCAACTCCTTCCCTTTCCAAACGTGAGACCCTCCCTATAGCATGAGATGTGATATCCAAGTCCTTCCCATTCCAATCCTGAGACCCTTCCTATAGCATGAGATGTGATATCTCAATGCTTCTAATACCAAACCTGAGACCCTTCCTATAACATAAGATGGGATATCCAACTCCTTCCCATTGCAATCCTGAGACCCTTCCGATAGCAGAGATGTGATATCTCAATGCTTATACCAAACCTGAGACCCTTCCTGTGGCATGAGATGTCATATACAACTCCTTCCCATTCCAATCCTGAGACCCTTCCTATAGCATGAGATGTGATATCTCAATGCTTATAGCAAACCTGAGACCCTTCCTATAGCATGAGATGTGATATCCAACTCCTTCCCATTCCAATCCTGAGACCCTTCCTATAACATGAGATGTGATGTCTCAATGCTTCTAAAACCAAAACTGAGATCCTTCCTATGGCATGAGATGTCATATAAAACTCCTTCCCATTCCAATCCTGAGACCCTTCCTATAGCATGAGATGTGATATCGAACTCTTTCCCATTCCAATCCTGAGATCCTTCCGATAGCATGAGATGTGATGTCTCAATGCTTCTAATACCAAACCTGAGATCCTTCCTATAACATGAGATGTGATATCCAACTCCTTCCCATTCCAATCCTGAGACACTTCCTATAGCATGAGAAGTGATATCTCCATGCTTATACCAAACCTGAGACCCTTCCTATAGCATGAGATGTGATATCCAAATCCTTCCCATTCCAATCCCGAGACCCTTCCTATAGCATGAGATGTGATATCTCAATGCTTATACCAAACCTGAGAGCCTACCTATAGCATGAGATGTGATATCCAAGTCCATCCCATTCCAATCCTTAGACCCTTCCTACAGCATGCGATGTGATATCTCAATGATTCTAATACCAAACCAGAGACCCGTCCTATAACATGAGATGGGATATCCAACTCCTTCCCATTCCAATCCTGAGCCACTTCCGATAGCAGAGATGTGATATCTCAATGCTTATACCAAACCTGAGACCCTTCCTATAACATGAGATGTGATATCCAACTCCTTCCCGTTCCAAACCTGAGACCCTTCCTATAGCATATGTGATATCCAACTCCTTCCCATTCCAAACATGAGACCTTTCCTATAGAAAGAATGTAATATCCAACTCCTACCCATTCCAATCCTGAGACCATTCCTATAGCATGAGATGTGATATCTCAATGCTTCTAATACCAAACCTGAGATACTTCCTATGACATGAGATGTGATATCCAATTCCTTCCCATTCCAAACCTGAGATCCTTCCTACAGCATGCGATGTGATATCTCAATGCTTCTAATACCAAACCTGAGACCCGTCCTATAACATGAGATGGGATATCCAACTCCTTCCCGTTCCATACCTGATACCCTTCCTATAGCATGAGATGTAATATCCAACTCCTTCCCATCCCAATCCTGAGACACCTCCGATAGCAGAGATGTGATATCTCAATGCTTATACCAAACCTGAGACTCTTCCTATAACATGAGATGTGATATCCAACTCCTTCCCGTTCCAAACCTGAGACCCTTCCTATAGCATGAGATGTGATATCCAACTCCTTCCCATTCCAATCCTGAGACCCTTCCGATAGCATGAGATGTGATATCTCAATGCTTCTAATACCAAACCTGTGATCCTTCCTATAACATGAGATGTGATATCCAAATCCTTCCCCTTCCAAACCTGAGACCCTCCCTTTAGCATGAGATGTGATATCCAACTCCTTCCCATTCCAATCCTGAGACCCTTCCTATAGCATGAGATGTGATATCTCACTGCTTATACCAAACGTGAGACCCTTCCTATAGCATGAGATGTGATATCCAACTCCTTCCCATTCCAATCCTGAGACCCTTCCTATAGCATGAGATGTGATATCTCAATGCTTCTAATATCAAACTTGAGACAATCCCTATAGCATGAGTAGTGATTCCAAGTCCTTCCCATTCCAATCCTGAGACACTTCCTATAGCATGAGATGTGATATCTCAATGCTTCTAATACCAAACCTGAGACTCTTCCTATAACATGAGATGGGATATCCAACTCCTTCCCATTCCAATCCCGAGACCCTTCCGATAGCAGAGATGTGATATCTCAATGCTTATACCAAACCTGAGATCCTTCCTATAACATGAGATGTGTTATCCAACTCCTTCCCATTCCAATCCTGAGACCCTTCCTATAGCATGAGATGTGAAATCTCAATGCTTATACCAAACCTGAGACCCTTCCTATAGCATGAGATGTGATACCCAACTCCTTCCCATTCCAATCCTGAGACCCTTCCTATAGCATGAGATGTGATATCTCAATGCCTCTAATACCGAACCTGAGATCCTTCCTCTAACATGAAATGTGATATCCAACTCCTTCCCTTTCCAAACCTGAGAGCCTATCTATAGCATGAGATGTGATATCCAAGTCCTTCCCATTCCAATCCTTAGACCCTTCCTACAGCATGCAATATGATATCTCAATGATTCTAATAACAAACCTGAGACCCGTCCTATAACATGAGATGGGATATCCAACTCCTTCCCATTCCAATCCTGAGACACTTCCGATAGCAGAGATGTGATATCTCAATGCTTATACCAAACCTGAGACCCTTCCTATAACATGAGATGTGATATCCAACTCCTTCCCATTCCAAACCTGAGACCCTTCCTTTAGCATGAGATGTGATATCCAGCTCCTTCCCATTCCAATCCTGAGACACTTCGAATAGCATGAGATGTGATATCTCAATGCTTCTAATATCAAAACTGAGACCCTCCCTATAGCATGATATGTGATATCTAAGTCCTTCCCATTCCAATCCTGAGACCCTTCCTATAGCATGAGATGTGATATCTCAATGCTTCTACCAAACCTGAGACCCTTCCTTTAGCATGAGATGTGATATCCAACTCCTTCCCATTCCAATCCTGAGACCCTTCCTATAGCATGAGATGTGATATCTCAATACTTCTAATACCAAACCTGAGATCCTTCCGATAACATGAGATGTAATATCCAAATCCTTCCCCTTCCAATCCTGAGACCCTTCTGATAGCATGAGATGTGATATCTCAATGCTTCTAATACCAAACCTGAGATCCTTCCGATAGCTTGAGATGTGATATCTCAATGCTTCTAATACCAAACCTGAGATCCTTCCTATAACATGAGATGTTATATCCAAATCCTTCCCCTTCCAAACCTGAGACCCTCCCTTTAGCATGAGATGTGATATCCAACTCCTTCCCATTCCAATTCTGAGCCCCTTCCTATACCATGAGACTTGATATCCAACTCCTTCCCATTCCAATTCTTAGCCCCTTCCTATACCATGAGACTTGATATCTCAATGCTTCTAATACCAAACCTGAGACCCGTCCTATAACATGAGATGTGATATCCAAATCCTTCCCCTTCCAAACCTTAGACCCTTCCTTTATCATGAGATGTGATATCCAACTCCTTCCCATTCCAATCCTGAGACCCTTCCGATATCATGAGATGTGATATCTCAATGCTTCTAATATCAAACTTGAGACACTCCCTATAGCATGAGATGTGATATCCAAGTCCTTCCCATTCCAATCCTGAGACCCCTCCTATAGCTTGAGATGTGATATCCAACTCCTTTCCATTCCAATTCTGAGCCCCTTCCTATACCATGAGACTTGATATCTCAATGCTTCTAATACCAAACCTGAGACCCATCCTATAACATGAGATGTGATATCCAAATCCTTCCCCTTCCAAACCTTAGACCCTTCCTTTATCATGAGATGTGATATCCAACTCCTTCCCATTCCAATCCTGAGACCCTTCCGATATCATGAGATGTGATATCTCAATGCTTCTAATATCAAACTTGAGACCCTCCCTATAGCATGAGATGTGATATCCAAGTCCTTCCCATTCCAATCCTGAGACCCTTCCTATAGCATGAGATGTGATATCTCAATGCTTCTAATACCAAACCTGAGACCCTTCCTATAACATGAGATTGGAATATCCAACTCCTTCCCATTCTAATCCTGAGACCCTTCCGATAGCAGAGATGTGATATCTCAATTCTTATACCAAACCTGAGATCCTTCCTATAACATGAGATGTGATATCCAACTCCTTCCCATTCCAATCCTGAGACACTTCCTATAGCATGAGATGTGATATCTCACTGCTTATACCAAACCTGAGACCCTTCCTATAGCATGAGATGTGATATCCAACTCCTTCCCATTCCAATACTGAGACCCTTCCTATAGCAAGAGATGTGATATCTCAATGCTTCTAATATCAAACTTGAGAGCCTCCCTATAGCATGAGATGTGATATCCAAGTCCTTCCCATTCCAATCCTGAGACACTTCCTATAGCATGAGATGTGATATCTGAATGCTTCTAATACCAAACCTGAGACTCTTCCTATAACATGAGATGGGATATCCAACTCCTTCCCATTCCAATCCTGAGACCCTTCCGATAGCAGAGATGTGATATCTCAATGCTTATATCAAACCTGAGACCCTTCCTACGGCATGAGATGTCATATACAACTCCTTCCCATTCCAATCCTGAGACCCTTCCTATAGCATGAGATGTGATATCTCAATGCTTATACCAAACCTGAGACCCTTCCTATAGCATGAGATGTGATATCCAACTCCTTCCCATTCCAATCCTGAGACCCTTCCTATAGCATGAGATGTGATATCTCAATGCTTATACCAAACCTGAGACCCTTCCTACGGCATGAGATGTCATATACAACTCCTTCCCATTCCAATCCTGAGACCCTTCCTATAGCATGACATGTGATATCTCAATGCGTATACCAAACCTGAGACCCTTCCTATAGCATGAGATGTGATATCCAACTCCTTCCCATTCCAATCCTGAGACCCTTCCTATAGCATGAGATGTGATATCTCAATGCTTCTACCAAACCTGAGACCCTTCCTTTAGCATGAGATGTGATATCCAACTCCCTCCCATTCCAATCCGGAGACCCTTCCTATAGCTTGAGTTGTGATATCTCAATACTTCTAATACCAAACCTGAGATCCTTCCGATAACATGAGATGTGATATCCAAATCCTTCCCCTTCCAATCCTGAGACCCTTCTGATAGCATGAGATGTGATATCTCAATGCTTCTAATACCAAACCTGAGATCCTTCCTATAACATGAGATGTCATATCCAAATCCTTCCCCTTCCAAACCTGAGACCCTCCCTTTAGCATGAGATGTGATATCCAACTCCTTCCCATTCCAATTCTGAGCCCCTTCCTATACCATGAGACTTGATATCCAAATCCTTCCCATTCCAATTCTGAGCCCCTTCCTATACCATGAGACTTGATATCTCAATGCTTCTAATACCAAACCTGAGACCCGTCCTATAACATGAGATGTGATATCCAAATCCTTCCCCTTCCAAACCTTAGACCCTTCCTTTATGATGAGATGTGATATCCAACTCCTTCCCATTCCAATCCTGAGCCCCTCCCGATATCATGAGATGTGATATCTCAATGCTTCTAATATCAAACTTGAGACCCTCCCTATAGCATGATATGTGATATCCAAGTCCTTCCCATTCCAATCCTGAGACCCTTCCTATAGCTTGAGATGTGACATCCAACTCCTTCCCATTCCAATTCTGATCCCCTTCCTATACCATGAGACTTGATATCTCAATGCTTCTAATACCAAACCTGAGACCCGTCCTATAACATGAGATGTGATATCCAAATCCTTCCCCTTCCAAACCTTAGACCCTTCCTTTATCATGAGATGTGATATCCAACTCCTTCCCATTCCAATCCTGAGACCCTTCCGATATCATGAGATGTAATATCTCAATGCTTCTAATATCAAACTTGAGACCCTCCCTATAGCATGAGATGTGATATCCAAGTCCTTCCCATTCCAATCCTGAGACCCTTCCTATAGCATGAGATGTGATATCTCAATGCTTCTAATACCAAACCTGAGACCCTTCCTATAACATGAGATTGGAATATCCAACTCCTTCGAATTCCAATCCTGAGACCCTTCCGATAGCAGAGATGTGATATCTCAATTCTTATACCAAACCTGAGATCCTTCCTATAACATGAGATGTGATATCCAACTCCTTCCCATTCCAATCCTGAGACACTTCCTATAGCATGAGATGTGATATCTCACTGCTTATACCAAACCTGAGACCCTTCCTATAGCATGAGATGTGATATCCAACTCCTTCCCATTCCAATCCTGAGACCCTTCCTATAGCATGAGATGTGATATCTCAATGCTTCTAATACCAAACCTGTGATCCTTCCTATAACATGAGATGTGATATCCAAATCCTTCCCCTTCCAAACCTGAGACCCTTCCTATAGCATGAGATGTGATATCCAACTCCTTCCCATTCCAATCCTGAGACCCTTCCGATAGCATGAGATGTGATATCTCAATGCTTCTAATACCAAACCTGTGATCCTTCCTATAACATGAGATGTGATATCCAAATCCTTCCCCTTCCAAACCTGAGACCCTCCCTTTAGCATGAGATGTGATATCCAACTCCTTCCCATTCCAATCCTGAGACCCTTCATACAGCATGAGATGTGATATCTCAATGCTTCTAATACCAAACCTGAGACCCTTCCTAAAAAATGAGATGGGAATATCCAACTCCTTCCCATTCCAATCCTGAGACCCTTACGATAGCAGAGATGTGATATCTCAATGCTTATACCAAACCTGATATCCTTCCTATAACATGAGATGTGATATCCAACTCCTTCCCATTCCAATCCTGAGACCCTTCCTATAGCATGAGATGTGATATCTCACTGCTTATACCAAACGTGAGACCCTTCCTATAGCATGAGATGTGATATCCAACTCCTTCCCATTCCAATCCTGAGACCCTTCCTATAGCATGAGATGTGATATCTCAATGCTTCTAATATCAAACTTGAGACCCTCCCTATAGCATGAGTAGTGATATCCAAGTCCTTCCCATTCCAATCCTGAGACACTTCCTATAGCATAAGATGTGATATCTCAATGCTTCTAATACCAAACCTGAGACTCTTCCTATAACATGAGATGGGATATCCAACTCCTTCCCATTCCAATCCCGAGACCCTTCCGATAGCAGAGATGTGATATCTCAATGCTTATACCAAACCTGAGATCCTTCCTATAACATGAGATGTGATATCCAACTCCTTCCCATTCCAATCCTGAGACCCTTCCTATAGCATGAGATGTGAAATCTCAATGCTTATACCAAACCTGAGACCCTTCCTATAGCATGAGATGTGATACCCAACTCCTTCCCATTCCAATCCTGAGACCCTTCCTATAGCATGAGATGTGATATCTCAATGCCTCTAATACCGAACCTGAGATCCTTCCTCTAACATGAAATGTGATATCCAACTCCTTCCCTTTCCAAACCTGAGAGCCTATCTATAGCATGAGATGTGATATCCAAGTCCTTCCCATTCCAATCCTTAGACCCTTCCTACAGCATGCAATATGATATCTCAATGATTCTAATAACAAACCTGAGACCCGTCCTATAACATGAGATGGGATATCCAACTCCTTCCCATTCCAATCCTGAGACACTTCCGATAGCAGAGATGTGATATCTCAATGCTTATACCAAACCTGAGACCCTTCCTACAACATGAGATGTGATATCCAACTCCTTCCCATTCCAAACCTGAGACCCTTCCTTTAGCATGAGATGTGAAATCCAGCTCCTTCCCATTCCAATCCTGAGACACTTCGAATAGCATGAGATGTGATATCTCAATGCTTCTAATATCAAAACTGAGACCCTTCCTATAGCATGAGATGTGATATCTCAATGCTTCTACCAAACCTGAGACCCTTCCTTTAGCATGAGATGTGATATCCAACACCTTCCCATTCCAATCCTGAGACCCTTCCTATAGCATGAGATGTGATATCTCAATACTTCTAATTCCAAACCTGAGATCCTTCCGATAACATGAGATGTGATATCCAAATCCTTCCCCTTCCAATCCTGAGACCCTTCTGATAGCATGAGATGTGATATCTCAATGCTTCTAATACCAAACCTGAGATCCTTCCGATAGCTTGAGATGTGATATCTCAATGCTTCTAATACCAAACCTGAGATCCTTCCTATAACATGAGATGTTATATCCAAATCCTTCCCCTTCCAAACCTGAGACCCTCCCTTTAGCATGAGATGTGATATCCAACTCCTTCCCATTCCAATTCTGAGCCCCTTCCTATACCATGAGACTTGATATCCAACTCCTTCCCATTCCAATTCTTAGCCCCTTCCTATACCATGAGACTTGATATCTCAATGCTTCTAATACCAAACCTGAGACCCGTCCTATAACATGAGATGTGATATCCAAATCCTTCCCCTTCCAAACCTTAGACCCTTCCTTTATCATGAGATGTGATATCCAACTCCTTCCCATTCCAATCCTGAGACCCTTCCGATATCATGAGATGTGATATCTCAATGCTTCTAATACCAAACCTGAGACCCTTCCTATAACATGAGATTGGAATATCCAACTCCTTCGAATTCCAATCCTGAGACCCTTCCGATAGCAGAGATGTGATATCTCAATTCTTATACCAAACCTGAGATCCTTCCTATAACATGAGATGTGATATCCAACTCCTTCCCATTCCAATCCTGAGACACTTCCTATAGCATGAGATGTGATATCTCACTGCTTATACCAAACCTGAGACCCTTCCTATAGCATGAGATGTGATATCCAACTCCTTCCCATTCCAATCCTGAGACCCTTCCTATAGCATGAGATGTGATATCTCAATGCTTCTAATACCAAACCTGTGATCCTTCCTATAACATGAGATGTGATATCCAAATCCTTCCCCTTCCAAACCTGAGACCCTTCCTATAGCATGAGATGTGATATCCAACTCCTTCTCATTCCAATCCTGAGAGCCTTCTGATAGCATGAGATGTGATATCTCAATGCTTCTAATACCAAACCTGTGATCCTTCCTATAACATGAGATGTGATATCCAAATCCTTCCCCTTCCAAACCTGAGACCCTCCCTTTAGCATGAGATGTGATATCCAACTCCTTCCCATTCCAATCCTGAGACCCTTCCGATAGCATGAGATGTGATATCTCAATGCTTCTAATACCAAACCTGTGATCCTTCCTATAACATGAGATGTGATATCCAAATCCTTCCCCTTCCAAACCTGAGACCCTCCCTTTAGCATGAGATGTGATATCCAACTCCTTCCCATTCCAATCCTGAGACCCTTCCTATAGCATGAGATGTGATATCTCACTGCTTATACCAAACGTGAGACCCTTCCTATAGCATGAGATGTGATATCCAACTCCTTCCCATTCCAATCCTGAGACCCTTCCTATAGCATGAGATGTGATATCTCAATGCTTCTAATATCAAACTTGAGACAATCCCTATAGCATGAGTAGTGATTCCAAGTCCTTCCCATTCCAATCCTGAGACACTTCCTATAGCATGAGATGTGATATCTCAATGCTTCTAATACCAAACCTGAGACTCTTCCTATAACATGAGATGGGATATCCAACTCCTTCCCATTCCAATCCCGAGACCCTTCCGATAGCAGAGATGTGATATCTCAATGCTTATACCAAACCTGAGATCCTTCCTATAACATGAGATGTGTTATCCAACTCCTTCCCATTCCAATCCTGAGACCCTTCCTATAGCATGAGATGTGAAATCTCAATGCTTATACCAAACCTGAGACCCTTCCTATAGCATGAGATGTGATACCCAACTCCTTCCCATTCCAATCCTGAGACCCTTCCTATAGCATGAGATGTGATATCTCAATGCCTCTAATACCGAACCTGAGATCCTTCCTCTAACATGAAATGTGATATCCAACTCCTTCCCTTTCCAAACCTGAGAGCCTATCTATAGCATGAGATGTGATATCCAAGTCCTTCCCATTCCAATCCTTAGACCCTTCCTACAGCATGCAATATGATATCTCAATGATTCTAATAACAAACCTGAGACCCGTCCTATAACATGAGATGGGATATCCAACTCCTTCCCATTCCAATCCTGAGACACTTCCGATAGCAGAGATGTGATATCTCAATGCTTATACCAAACCTGAGACCCTTCCTATAACATGAGATGTGATATCCAACTCCTTCCCATTCCAAACCTGAGACCCTTCCTTTAGCATGAGATGTGATATCCAGCTCCTTCCCATTCCAATCCTGAGACACTTCGAATAGCATGAGATGTGATATCTCAATGCTTCTAATATCAAAACTGAGACCCTCCCTATAGCATGATATGTGATATCTAAGTCCTTCCCATTCCAATCCTGAGACCCTTCCTATAGCATGAGATGTGATATCTCAATGCTTCTACCAAACCTGAGACCCTTCCTTTAGCATGAGATGTGATATCCAACTCCTTCCCATTCCAATCCTGAGACCCTTCCTATAGCATGAGATGTGATATCTCAATACTTCTAATACCAAACCTGAGATCCTTCCGATAACATGAGATGTAATATCCAAATCCTTCCCCTTCCAATCCTGAGACCCTTCTGATAGCATGAGATGTGATATCTCAATGCTTCTAATACCAAACCTGAGATCCTTCCGATAGCTTGAGATGTGATATCTCAATGCTTCTAATACCAAACCTGAGATCCTTCCTATAACATGAGATGTTATATCCAAATCCTTCCCCTTCCAAACCTGAGACCCTCCCTTTAGCATGAGATGTGATATCCAACTCCTTCCCATTCCAATTCTGAGCCCCTTCCTATACCATGAGACTTGATATCCAACTCCTTCCCATTCCAATTCTTAGCCCCTTCCTATACCATGAGACTTGATATCTCAATGCTTCTAATACCAAACCTGAGACCCGTCCTATAACATGAGATGTGATATCCAAATCCTTCCCCTTCCAAACCTTAGACCCTTCCTTTATCATGAGATGTGATATCCAACTCCTTCCCATTCCAATCCTGAGACCCTTCCGATATCATGAGATGTGATATCTCAATGCTTCTAATATCAAACTTGAGACACTCCCTATAGCATGAGATGTGATATCCAAGTCCTTCCCATTCCAATCCTGAGACCCCTCCTATAGCTTGAGATGTGATATCCAACTCCTTTCCATTCCAATTCTGAGCCCCTTCCTATACCATGAGACTTGATATCTCAATGCTTCTAATACCAAACCTGAGACCCATCCTATAACATGAGATGTGATATCCAAATCCTTCCCCTTCCAAACCTTAGACCCTTCCTTTATCATGAGATGTGATATCCAACTCCTTCCCATTCCAATCCTGAGACCCTTCCGATATCATGAGATGTGATATCTCAATGCTTCTAATATCAAACTTGAGACCCTCCCTATAGCATGAGATGTGATATCCAAGTCCTTCCCATTCCAATCCTGAGACCCTTCCTATAGCATGAGATGTGATATCTCAATGCTTCTAATACCAAACCTGAGACCCTTCCTATAACATGAGATTGGAATATCCAACTCCTTCCCATTCTAATCCTGAGACCCTTCCGATAGCAGAGATGTGATATCTCAATTCTTATACCAAACCTGAGATCCTTCCTATAACATGAGATGTGATATCCAACTCCTTCCCATTCCAATCCTGAGACACTTCCTATAGCATGAGATGTGATATCTCACTGCTTATACCAAACCTGAGACCCTTCCTATAGCATGAGATGTGATATCCAACTCCTTCCCATTCCAATACTGAGACCCTTCCTATAGCAAGAGATGTGATATCTCAATGCTTCTAATATCAAACTTGAGAGCCTCCCTATAGCATGAGATGTGATATCCAAGTCCTTCCCATTCCAATCCTGAGACACTTCCTATAGCATGAGATGTGATATCTGAATGCTTCTAATACCAAACCTGAGACTCTTCCTATAACATGAGATGGGATATCCAACTCCTTCCCATTCCAATCCTGAGACCCTTCCGATAGCAGAGATGTGATATCTCAATGCTTATATCAAACCTGAGACCCTTCCTACGGCATGAGATGTCATATACAACTCCTTCCCATTCCAATCCTGAGACCCTTCCTATAGCATGAGATGTGATATCTCAATGCTTATACCAAACCTGAGACCCTTCCTATAGCATGAGATGTGATATCCAACTCCTTCCCATTCCAATCCTGAGACCCTTCCTATAGCATGAGATGTGATATCTCAATGCTTATACCAAACCTGAGACCCTTCCTACGGCATGAGATGTCATATACAACTCCTTCCCATTCCAATCCTGAGACCCTTCCTATAGCATGACATGTGATATCTCAATGCGTATACCAAACCTGAGACCCTTCCTATAGCATGAGATGTGATATCCAACTCCTTCCCATTCCAATCCTGAGACCCTTCCTATAGCATGAGATGTGATATCTCAATGCTTCTACCAAACCTGAGACCCTTCCTTTAGCATGAGATGTGATATCCAACTCCCTCCCATTCCAATCCGGAGACCCTTCCTATAGCTTGAGTTGTGATATCTCAATACTTCTAATACCAAACCTGAGATCCTTCCGATAACATGAGATGTGATATCCAAATCCTTCCCCTTCCAATCCTGAGACCCTTCTGATAGCATGAGATGTGATATCTCAATGCTTCTAATACCAAACCTGAGATCCTTCCTATAACATGAGATGTCATATCCAAATCCTTCCCCTTCCAAACCTGAGACCCTCCCTTTAGCATGAGATGTGATATCCAACTCCTTCCCATTCCAATTCTGAGCCCCTTCCTATACCATGAGACTTGATATCCAAATCCTTCCCATTCCAATTCTGAGCCCCTTCCTATACCATGAGACTTGATATCTCAATGCTTCTAATACCAAACCTGAGACCCGTCCTATAACATGAGATGTGATATCCAAATCCTTCCCCTTCCAAACCTTAGACCCTTCCTTTATGATGAGATGTGATATCCAACTCCTTCCCATTCCAATCCTGAGCCCCTCCCGATATCATGAGATGTGATATCTCAATGCTTCTAATATCAAACTTGAGACCCTCCCTATAGCATGATATGTGATATCCAAGTCCTTCCCATTCCAATCCTGAGACCCTTCCTATAGCTTGAGATGTGACATCCAACTCCTTCCCATTCCAATTCTGATCCCCTTCCTATACCATGAGACTTGATATCTCAATGCTTCTAATACCAAACCTGAGACCCGTCCTATAACATGAGATGTGATATCCAAATCCTTCCCCTTCCAAACCTTAGACCCTTCCTTTATCATGAGATGTGATATCCAACTCCTTCCCATTCCAATCCTGAGACCCTTCCGATATCATGAGATGTAATATCTCAATGCTTCTAATATCAAACTTGAGACCCTCCCTATAGCATGAGATGTGATATCCAAGTCCTTCCCATTCCAATCCTGAGACCCTTCCTATAGCATGAGATGTGATATCTCAATGCTTCTAATACCAAACCTGAGACCCTTCCTATAACATGAGATTGGAATATCCAACTCCTTCGAATTCCAATCCTGAGACCCTTCCGATAGCAGAGATGTGATATCTCAATTCTTATACCAAACCTGAGATCCTTCCTATAACATGAGATGTGATATCCAACTCCTTCCCATTCCAATCCTGAGACACTTCCTATAGCATGAGATGTGATATCTCACTGCTTATACCAAACCTGAGACCCTTCCTATAGCATGAGATGTGATATCCAACTCCTTCCCATTCCAATCCTGAGACCCTTCCTATAGCATGAGATGTGATATCTCAATGCTTCTAATACCAAACCTGTGATCCTTCCTATAACATGAGATGTGATATCCAAATCCTTCCCCTTCCAAACCTGAGACCCTTCCTATAGCATGAGATGTGATATCCAACTCCTTCCCATTCCAATCCTGAGACCCTTCCGATAGCATGAGATGTGATATCTCAATGCTTCTAATACCAAACCTGTGATCCTTCCTATAACATGAGATGTGATATCCAAATCCTTCCCCTTCCAAACCTGAGACCCTCCCTTTAGCATGAGATGTGATATCCAACTCCTTCCCATTCCAATCCTGAGACCCTTCATACAGCATGAGATGTGATATCTCAATGCTTCTAATACCAAACCTGAGACCCTTCCTAAAAAATGAGATGGGAATATCCAACTCCTTCCCATTCCAATCCTGAGACCCTTACGATAGCAGAGATGTGATATCTCAATGCTTATACCAAACCTGATATCCTTCCTATAACATGAGATGTGATATCCAACTCCTTCCCATTCCAATCCTGAGACCCTTCCTATAGCATGAGATGTGATATCTCACTGCTTATACCAAACGTGAGACCCTTCCTATAGCATGAGATGTGATATCCAACTCCTTCCCATTCCAATCCTGAGACCCTTCCTATAGCATGAGATGTGATATCTCAATGCTTCTAATATCAAACTTGAGACCCTCCCTATAGCATGAGTAGTGATATCCAAGTCCTTCCCATTCCAATCCTGAGACACTTCCTATAGCATAAGATGTGATATCTCAATGCTTCTAATACCAAACCTGAGACTCTTCCTATAACATGAGATGGGATATCCAACTCCTTCCCATTCCAATCCCGAGACCCTTCCGATAGCAGAGATGTGATATCTCAATGCTTATACCAAACCTGAGATCCTTCCTATAACATGAGATGTGATATCCAACTCCTTCCCATTCCAATCCTGAGACCCTTCCTATAGCATGAGATGTGAAATCTCAATGCTTATACCAAACCTGAGACCCTTCCTATAGCATGAGATGTGATACCCAACTCCTTCCCATTCCAATCCTGAGACCCTTCCTATAGCATGAGATGTGATATCTCAATGCCTCTAATACCGAACCTGAGATCCTTCCTCTAACATGAAATGTGATATCCAACTCCTTCCCTTTCCAAACCTGAGAGCCTATCTATAGCATGAGATGTGATATCCAAGTCCTTCCCATTCCAATCCTTAGACCCTTCCTACAGCATGCAATATGATATCTCAATGATTCTAATAACAAACCTGAGACCCGTCCTATAACATGAGATGGGATATCCAACTCCTTCCCATTCCAATCCTGAGACACTTCCGATAGCAGAGATGTGATATCTCAATGCTTATACCAAACCTGAGACCCTTCCTACAACATGAGATGTGATATCCAACTCCTTCCCATTCCAAACCTGAGACCCTTCCTTTAGCATGAGATGTGAAATCCAGCTCCTTCCCATTCCAATCCTGAGACACTTCGAATAGCATGAGATGTGATATCTCAATGCTTCTAATATCAAAACTGAGACCCTTCCTATAGCATGAGATGTGATATCTCAATGCTTCTACCAAACCTGAGACCCTTCCTTTAGCATGAGATGTGATATCCAACACCTTCCCATTCCAATCCTGAGACCCTTCCTATAGCATGAGATGTGATATCTCAATACTTCTAATTCCAAACCTGAGATCCTTCCGATAACATGAGATGTGATATCCAAATCCTTCCCCTTCCAATCCTGAGACCCTTCTGATAGCATGAGATGTGATATCTCAATGCTTCTAATACCAAACCTGAGATCCTTCCGATAGCTTGAGATGTGATATCTCAATGCTTCTAATACCAAACCTGAGATCCTTCCTATAACATGAGATGTTATATCCAAATCCTTCCCCTTCCAAACCTGAGACCCTCCCTTTAGCATGAGATGTGATATCCAACTCCTTCCCATTCCAATTCTGAGCCCCTTCCTATACCATGAGACTTGATATCCAACTCCTTCCCATTCCAATTCTTAGCCCCTTCCTATACCATGAGACTTGATATCTCAATGCTTCTAATACCAAACCTGAGACCCGTCCTATAACATGAGATGTGATATCCAAATCCTTCCCCTTCCAAACCTTAGACCCTTCCTTTATCATGAGATGTGATATCCAACTCCTTCCCATTCCAATCCTGAGACCCTTCCGATATCATGAGATGTGATATCTCAATGCTTCTAATACCAAACCTGAGACCCTTCCTATAACATGAGATTGGAATATCCAACTCCTTCGAATTCCAATCCTGAGACCCTTCCGATAGCAGAGATGTGATATCTCAATTCTTATACCAAACCTGAGATCCTTCCTATAACATGAGATGTGATATCCAACTCCTTCCCATTCCAATCCTGAGACACTTCCTATAGCATGAGATGTGATATCTCACTGCTTATACCAAACCTGAGACCCTTCCTATAGCATGAGATGTGATATCCAACTCCTTCCCATTCCAATCCTGAGACCCTTCCTATAGCATGAGATGTGATATCTCAATGCTTCTAATACCAAACCTGTGATCCTTCCTATAACATGAGATGTGATATCCAAATCCTTCCCCTTCCAAACCTGAGACCCTTCCTATAGCATGAGATGTGATATCCAACTCCTTCTCATTCCAATCCTGAGAGCCTTCTGATAGCATGAGATGTGATATCTCAATGCTTCTAATACCAAACCTGTGATCCTTCCTATAACATGAGATGTGATATCCAAATCCTTCCCCTTCCAAACCTGAGACCCTCCCTTTAGCATGAGATGTGATATCCAACTCCTTCCCATTCCAATCCTGAGACCCTTCATACAGCATGAGATGTGATATCTCAATGCTTCTAATACCAAACCTGAGACCCTTCCTATAACATGAGATGGGAATATCCAACTCCTTCCCATTCCAATCCTGAGACCCTTCCGATAGCAGAGATGTGATATCTCAATGCTTATACCAAACCTGATATCCTTCCTATAACATGAGATGTGATATCCAACTCCTTCCCATTCCAATCCTGAGACCCTTCCTATAGCATGAGATGTGATATCTCACTGCTTATACCAAACGTGAGACCCTTCCTATAGCATGAGATGTGATATCCAACTCCTTCCCATTCCAATCCTGAGACCCTTCCTATAGCATGAGATGTGATATCTCAATGCTTCTAATATCAAACTTGAGACCCTCCCTATAGCATGAGTAGTGATATCCAAGTCCTTCCCATTCCAATCCTGAGACACTTCCTATAGCATGAGATGTGATATCTCAATGCTTCTAATACCAAACCTGAGACTCTTCCTATAACATGAGATGGGATATCCAACTCCTTCCCATTCCAATCCCGAGACCCTTCCGATAGCAGAGATGTGATATCTCAATGCTTATACCAAACCTGAGATCCTTCCTATAACATGAGATGTGATATCCAACTCCTTCCCATTCCAATCCTGAGACCCTTCCTATAGCATGAGATGTGAAATCTCAATGCTTATACCAAACCTGAGACCCTTCCTATAGCATGAGATGTGATACCCAACTCCTTCCCATTCCAATCCTGAGACCCTTCCTATAGCATGAGATGTGATATCTCAATGCCTCTAATACCGAACCTGAGATCCTTCCTCTAACATGAAATGTGATATCCAACTCCTTCCCTTTCCAAACCTGAGAGCCTATCTATAGCATGAGATGTGATATCCAAGTCCTTCCCATTCCAATCCTTAGACCCTTCCTACAGCATGCAATATGATATCTCAATGATTCTAATAACAAACCTGAGACCCGTCCTATAACATGAGATGGGATATCCAACTCCTTCCCATTCCAATCCTGAGACACTTCCGATAGCAGAGATGTGATATCTCAATGCTTATACCAAACCTGAGACCCTTCCTACAACATGAGATGTGATATCCAACTCCTTCCCATTCCAAACCTGAGACCCTTCCTTTAGCATGAGATGTGAAATCCAGCTCCTTCCCATTCCAATCCTGAGACACTTCGAATAGCATGAGATGTGATATCTCAATGCTTCTAATATCAAAACTGAGACCCTTCCTATAGCATGAGATGTGATATCTCAATGCTTCTACCAAACCTGAGACCCTTCCTTTAGCATGAGATGTGATATCCAACACCTTCCCATTCCAATCCTGAGACCCTTCCTATAGCATGAGATGTGATATCTCAATACTTCTAATTCCAAACCTGAGATCCTTCCGATAACATGAGATGTGATATCCAAATCCTTCCCCTTCCAATCCTGAGACCCTTCTGATAGCATGAGATGTGATATCTCAATGCTTCTAATACCAAACCTGAGATCCTTCCGATAGCTTGAGATGTGATATCTCAATGCTTCTAATACCAAACCTGAGATCCTTCCTATAACATGAGATGTTATATCCAAATCCTTCCCCTTCCAAACCTGAGACCCTCCCTTTAGCATGAGATGTGATATCCAACTCCTTCCCATTCCAATTCTGAGCCCCTTCCTATACCATGAGACTTGATATCCAACTCCTTCCCATTCCAATTCTTAGCCCCTTCCTATACCATGAGACTTGATATCTCAATGCTTCTAATACCAAACCTGAGACCCGTCCTATAACATGAGATGTGATATCCAAATCCTTCCCCTTCCAAACCTTAGACCCTTCCTTTATCATGAGATGTGATATCCAACTCCTTCCCATTCCAATCCTGAGACCCTTCCGATATCATGAGATGTGATATCTCAATGCTTCTAATATCAAACTTGAGACACTCCCTATAGCATGAGATGTGATATCCAAGTCCTTCCCATTCCAATCCTGAGACCCTTCCTATAGCTTGAGATGTGATATCCAACTCCTTCCCATTCCAATTCTGAGCCCCTTCCTATACCATGAGACTTGATATCTCAATGCTTCTAATACCAAACCTGAGACCCGTCCTATAACATGAGATGTGATATCCAAATCCTTCCCCTTCCAAACCTTAGACCCTTCCTTTATCATGAGATGTGATATCCAACTCCTTCCCATTCCAATCCTGAGACCCTTCCGATAGCATGAGATGTGATATCTCAATGCTTCTAATACCAAACCTGAGACCCTTCCTATAACATGAGATTGGAATATCCAACTCCTTCCCATTCTAATCCTGAGACCCTTCCGATAGCAGAGATGTGATATCTCAATTCTTATACCAAACCTGAGATCCTTCCTATAACATGAGATGTGATATCCAACTCCTTCCCATTCCAATCCTGAGACACTTCCTATAGCATGAGATGTGATATCTCACTGCTTATACCAAACCTGAGACCCTTCCTATAGCATGAGATGTGATATCCAACTCCTTCCCATTCCAATCCTGAGACCCTTCCTATAGCAAGAGATGTGATATCTCAATGCTTCTAATATCAAACTTGAGAGCCTCCATATAGCATGAGATGTGATATCCAAGTCCTTCCCATTCCAATCCTGAGACACTTCCTATAGCATGAGATGTGATATCTCAATGCTTCTAATACCAAACCTGAGACCCTTCCTATAACATGAGATTGGAATATCCAACTCCTTCCCATTCTAATCCTGAGACCCTTCCGATAGCAGAGATGTGATATCTCAATTCTTATACCAAACCTGAGATCCTTCCTATAACATGAGATGTGATATCCAACTCCTTCCCATTCCAATCCTGAGACACTTCCTATAGCATGAGATGTGATATCTCACTGCTTATACCAAACCTGAGACCCTTCCTATAGCATGAGATGTGATATCCAACTCCTTCCCATTCCAATCCTGAGACCCTTCCTATAGCAAGAGATGTGATATCTCAATGCTTCTAATATCAAACTTGAGAGCCTCCCTATAGCATGAGATGTGATATCCAAGTCCTTCCCATTCCAATCCTGAGACACTTCCTATAGCATGAGATGTGATATCTCAATGCTTCTAATACCAAACCTGAGACTCTTCCTATAACATGAGATGGGATATCCAACTCCTTCCCATTCCAATCCTGAGACCCTTCCGATAGCAGAGATGTGATATCTCAATGCTTATATCAAACCTGAGACCCTTCCTACGGCATGAGATGTAATATACAACTCCTTCCCATTCCAATCCTGAGACCCTTCCTATAGCATGAGATGTGATATCTCAATGCTTATACCAAACCTGAGACCCTTCCTATAGCATGAGATGTGATATCCAACTCCTTCCCATTCCAATCCTGAGACCCTTCCTATAGCATGAGATGTGATATCTCAATGCTTATACCAAACCTGAGACCCTTCCTACGGCATTAGATGTCATATACAACTCCTTCCCATTCCAATCCTGAGACCCTTCCTATAGCATGACATGTGATATCTCAATGCTTATACCAAACCTGAGACCCTTCCTATAGCATGAGATGTGATATCCAACTCCTTCCCATTCCAATCCTGAGACCCTTCCTATAGCATGAGATGTGATATCTCAATGCTTCTACCAAACCTGAGACCCTTCCTTTAGCATGAGATGTGATATCCAACTCCCTCCCATTCCAATCCTGAGACCCTTCCTATAGCATGAGTTGTGATATCTCAATACTTCTAATACCAAACCTGAGATCCTTCCGATAACATGAGATGTGATATCCAAATCCTTCCCCTTCCAATCCTGAGACCCTTCTGATAGCATGAGATGTGATATCTCAATGCTTCTAATACCAAACCTGAGATCCTTCCGATAGCATGAGATGTGATATCTCAATGCTTCTAATACCAAACCTGAGATCCTTCCTATAACATGAGATGTGATATCCAAATCCTTCCCCTTCCAAACCTGAGACCCTCCCTTTAGCATGAGATGTGATATCCAACTCCTTCCCATTCCAATTCTGAGCCCCTTCCTATACCATGAGACTTGATATCCAACTCCTTCCCATTCCAATTCTGAGCCCCTTCCTATACCATGAGACTTGATATCTCAATGCTTCTAATACCAAACCTGAGACCCGTCCTATAACATGAGAGGTGATATCCAAATCCTTCCCCTTCCAAACCTTAGACCCTTCCTTTATGATGAGATGTGATATCCAACTCCTTCCCATTCCAATCCTGAGACCCTTCCGATATCATGAGATGTGATATCTCAATGCTTCTAATATCAAACTTGAGACCCTCCCTATAGCATGAGATGTGATATCCAAGTCCTTCCCATTCCAATCCTGAGACCCTTCCTATAGCTTGAGATGTGACATCCAACTCCTTCCCATTCCAATTCTGATCCCCTTCCTATACCATGAGACTTGATATCTCAATGCTTCTAATACCAAACCTGAGACCCGTCCTATAACATGAGATGTGATATCCAAATCCTTCCCCTTCCAAACCTTAGACCCTTCCTTTATCATGAGATGTGATATCCAACTCCTTCCCATTCCAATCCTGAGACCCTTCCGATATCATGAGATGTAATATCTCAATGCTTCTAATATCAAACTTGAGACCCTCCCTATAGCATGAGATGTGATATCCAAGTCCTTCCCATTCCAATCCTGAGACCCTTCCTATAGCATGAGATGTGATATCTCAATGCTTCTAATACCAAACCTGAGACCCTTCCTATAACATGAGATTGGAATATCCAACTCCTTCAAATTCCAATCCTGAGACCCTTCCGATAGCAGAGATGTGATATCTCAATTCTTATACCAAACCTGAGATCCTTCCTATAACATGAGATGTGATATCCAACTCCTTCCCATTCCAATCCTGAGACACTTCCTATAGCATGAGATGTGATATCTCACTGCTTATACCAAACCTGAGACCCTTCCTATAGCATGAGATGTGATATCCAACTCCTTCCCATTCCAATCCTGAGACCCTTCCTATAGCATGAGATGTGATATCTCAATGCTTCTAATATCAAACTTGAAAGCCTCCCTATAGCATGAGATGTGATATCCAAGTCCTTCCCATTCCAATCCTGAGACACTTCCTATAGCATGAGATGTGATATCTCAATGCTTCTAATACCAAACCTGAGACTCTTCCTATAACATGAGATGGGATATCCAACTCCTTCCCATTCCAATCCTGAGACCCTTCCGATAGCAGAGATGTGATATCTCAATGCTTATACCAAACCTGAGACCCTTCCTACGGCATGAGATGTCATATACAACTCCTTCCCATTCCAATCCTGAGACCCTTCCTATAGCATGAGATGTGATATCTCAATGCTTATACCAAACCTGAGACCCTTCCTATAGCATGAGATGTGATATCCAACTCCTTCCCATTCCAATCCTGAGACCCTTCCTATAGCATGAGATTTGATATCTCAATGCTTATACCAAACCTGAGACCCTTCCTATAACATGAGATGGGATATCCAACTCCTTCCCATTCCAATCCTGAGACACTTCCGATAGCAGAGATGTGATATCTCAATGCTTATACCAGACCTTAGACCCTTCCTATAACATGAGATCGGATATCCAACTCCTTCCCGTTCCAAACCTGAGACCCTTCCTTTAGCATGAGATGTGATATCCAGCTCCTTCCCATTCCAATCCTGAGACACTTCTGATAGCATGAGATGTGATATCTCAATGCTTCTAATATCAAAACGGAAACCCTCCCTATAGCATGATATGTGATATCTAAGTCCTTCCCATTCCAATCCTGAGACCCTTCCTATAGCATGAGATGTGATATCTCAATGCTTCTACCAAACCTGAGACCCTTCCTTTAGCATGAGATGTGATATCCAACTCCTTCCCATTCCAATCCTGAGACCCTTCCTATAGCATGAGATGTGATATCTCAATACTTCTAATACCAAACCTGAGATCCTTCCGATAACATGAGATGTGATATCCAAATCCTTCCCCTTCCAAACCTGAGACCCTCCCTTTAGCATGAGATGTGATATCCATCTCCTTCCCATTCCAATCCTGAGACCCTTCTGATAGCATGAGATGTGATATCTCAATGCTTCTAATACCAAACCTGAGATCCTTCCGATAGCATGAGATGTGATATCTCAATGCTTCTAATACCAAACCTGAGACCCTTCCTATAACATGAGATTGGAATATCCAACTCCTTCCCATTCCAATCCTGAGACCCTTCCGATAGCAGAGATGTGATATCTCAATTCTTATACCAAACCTGAGATCCTTCCTATAACATGAGATGTGATATCCAACTCCTTCCCATTCCAATCCTGAGACACTTCCTATAGCATGAGATGTGATATCTCACTGCTTATACCAAACCTGAGACCCTTCCTATAGCATGAGATGTGATATCTGTTAAGACGGATTTCTGAACTCTGTCCTGGTGGCGCAGAAGTTCAGAAGGCCAACCTAATTACTTGGAACAGGGTAACCTCTGGACAAGCCAGACCAATCAAGGTAGCGATCGCGGCGGTCAAGACTAGGTCTCAAGAGGGGTGAGGGTGACTGAAAGCCCGCAATGAGCACACAAAGCAAGAGCGCTTACAAACTACTCCAAACAGGTGTTATATCAAAAATATAAACACATTTATTTTAAGGCCTTTAAAACAACGACCGTAGCGAGAAAATCACAATAACACAGTATTAAGCCAACACATACCAAATCAACACAATATATATACAAATACACAGTCGTAAGCGTTTAAAGCACGAAATATGTAGTCCACCTGAAAGGGAAGGAAAACAGGCAGTGCGATAACGCTTTAGACTTAGTTCGCCTTCATAGGCACCTAACTAGATGGAAGTCCGAGCCCTGCGAAGAGTGGAGCCTTGTGCTCAAAGTACCTGCACACGCTGGTGCCAACGGGCAAAAGGAGAAGCTCTTCGGAGGAAGTCAGGCAGTTCGGGTTAGTGCACAGCAGAAGAAGAACAGGGTCCGCAACTCAAGCGCAGCCTCCACAGCGGGCAGAAGCAGAGCGCGAGTACGGGCGAAAAGGGTGCTGTTTTACACAGCGGGGAAAAGCAATGGGTTACTGCAGGAGGGCGACCAGATCCTAGATATACTACTCACCGGTCCCCGAAGCAAGCAGTCCCAGGCTTCTCCACGTTAGTTTCAGCAGCTGGCAGGTTCAGAAGAGCAGGGAACGCTTTGTAGTCGTGTAGATCAAAAAGACGTCCCAATCGACGAAACCGGCACAGTTTGTTGCCGCAGCAGGACAACGGAGCGGCCGTGCGTATCTGAGTCAAAAGTACACTCCTCCCTTCAGACTTGGGAACGCCAAGGGCACGAAGTGTGGGAGAGTGACAAGGACTCGAGATACGGCACAACCTGGCGGCGGTTACAGAACAAGGCTCCCTTGTAAGCTGGTCAGTCAACTGGATGGCCCAGAGACGCTTCCGAAGGCTTACTTGGCAGGAGATGTTGTAGATGCCGGGAATAGCTGTTCCTGCTATTCCAAAGGTCGAAGCACCAGTACAGGCCTTCTGGTTCGATCAAAGGAGGACAGTGGCTCTCAGGACGACAGCAGTGCAAAGGAGGATTCCTTCAGCGGGTCACCAGCGATTCCTCGGTCCAGCCTCTTGGTTGCAGGATACTTGGCTCCTGTATTCCTTCGTTCGTGAGAACTCAGGAGATCGACATGGTAGTGGTGTTTCCAGCCCCCTCTTATCCACGGTTCCCTTCGCGCCAAAAACGGAGGGGAACCAATGGGAGATCCGCTCATCAAAACACATACCATACGTGGACCAATCACGGACCACGGTGGTCCCAGGCATTCACACCACCCTAGACTCTCTGGCACCCAGGATGTGTATTGGGACCAGACATCCCAGCCCACACCCTGGAGGCACACAACCGACATGTAGAAGCCCGCGAAAGCAACCACGTTTCGCGGGAAAGTACATGCCCAAATAAGGAAGGCCCCGGGTCGCTCGACCTGGGGAAGGTGAAGGGAGCAAGACGGACAGTGGACAGGACAAAGGAGCCTCGTGGTCTGGCCATTTTGGGGAGCCAGGCCACCATTTTGGGTTCAGTGCAAAAACGTGCTCAGAACGGCAAAAGGAGCTCAAAATATACAATACGATCGCTGCCACCATTCCAGTCCCTGAATGACTTGCACCGATCAAATACCATCCTAAAAGAGTATCTAGGGCCTGTAGAAGGCTAGAGACCCAAGAGAGCTGTAACTTAACTTACTGTGCTCTCTTGTGTCGTGTTGCACTAAAGCTGCGACACGATAGAAGAAACTACGGGAAACAACGTTCCCCGGTACTGACTGTCTTAAGGGCATGTCAGTTTCCCCGTAAGAAAGGAGCGAAAGCCCAGAGAAGTGCGGCAGAAGGCTGTACTTCTCTGGCAAAGTCAAGAACAAGGTAAAAAACAATGGCAAAAAGTTTAGGGGTTGCCACATGGAAGGAAATTTCCCTACAATTATGAAATCTTTCCTAACACTCGCCCCTCCCAGACTATGGACAGGGGGAACTAATCCACCCCTGGATGAGTCTCATGTTCAGGTCGGTTAAACATTCTGGACAACCCATCAGCATTGCTATGTTGGACACCTGGCCTATGCTCAATAGTGAAGTCGAAGCCTTGTAGACTTATGGACCACCTAAGCAACTTTGGATTCTCCCCCTTCATGTTCATTAGCCACTTTAACGGCTTATGGTCAGTTTGCACAGTGAAGTGGGTCCCATAGAGGTAGGGCCTCAGCTTCCTTAGGGCCCACACAACAGAGAAACATTCTTTCTCTACCGTGGACCATCTGAGCTCTCTGTCCTTAAGCTGGCGACTAATAAAACCGATAGGGTGTTCCTTACCCTTCTCATCTACTTGTGATAGTACAGCTCCTATCCCAGTGTCAGAGGCGTCCGTCTGCACGATAAAAGTTCTTTGATAATCAGGAGCCCTGAGGACAGGGGCCTGGCACAAGGAGTCTTTTAAGCCATTGAAGGCCTTCTCACACTCGTCGGTCCAAGTTACCTTCTTGGGTTTCTTCGGAGTTGTGAGAGCAGTCAGAGGAGCAGCTATGGTGCCATAGTCTGCCATAAAATTGCGATAATACCCCGTGAGTCCTAAGAAGGCTCTCACTTGGGTTTGCGTAGTGGGGGTAGGCCAGTCTTGTACGGCTTGTACTTTACTGGGGAGAGGCTGTATCCTCCCTCCACCTACTTCATGTCCAAGGTAAACCACTGAGCCTTGTCCAATCTGGCATTTACTAGCCTTTATGGTCAAGTGGGCTTTCTGAAGAGCCTGGAGCACAATCCCGAGGTGTTTCACATGGTCTTCCCAGGTGGCACTGAAAACTGCTATATCGTCCAGATATGCGAGACAGAATTCGTCCAACCCATTCAACACATGATTCACAAGCCTCTGGAAAGTGGCAGGTGCATTCTTCAACCCGAACGGCATTACTCGGAATTGGTAAAGGCCGTCTGGAGTAGAAAATGCTGTCTTCTCCTTAGCATGTTCTGCTAACGCTATTTGCCAATAGCCAGCAGTAAGGTCAAACGTGCTGAGGTACTTGGAGGCACCCAAAGTATCCACCAGCTCATCTGTTCGAGGCAAGGGGTGTGCATCTGTCTTGGTGACAGCATTCAGAGCCCTGTAATCCACGCAGAACCTCAATTCAGAAGTGCCTGCCTTTGGAACCAAAACCACAGGGCTGGACCAAGGACTACTAGAGGGTTCAATCACCCCAAGGTCTAACATCTTGTTGACCTCGGTCTTAATATAAGACCGTACTTTATCCGACATCCTGTATCCCCTACTTTTGGTAGGTACACTGTCTCCTGTGTCAATGTTATGTTTGCACCAAGGTGTCAAACCAGGGGACTGTGAAAACAGGGGGGAAAACTGCCGAAGCAAACTTTTCACCTCCGCCTGCTGATCAGAAGTCAGGTGAGGGGCCACTCGGACACCCTCACTGGAGCTATCTGAAGGACCGCCGTGGAACAGGTCGGGGAGAGGTTCTGACTCCTCTTCCTCCACGTCTGAAGCCAGTAGCAGTGCTGCGATTTCGACTCTTGGGACGAAAGCCTTCAGCCTATTCACGTGGAACACTTTTGGAGCCTGTCCAGGCCTTCCAAGGTCCACTAAATAGTTCACCTCACCCAGGGGCTCCACCACTGTCTAAGGACCTGACCATTTGTCCTGTAAAGCGCGAGGCCTTATAGGATTCATGATCAGGACTTGCTGACCAGGTGTGAAGTTGATGAGGGAAGCTTTCTGGTCGTACCAATGTTTCACCAGCGCTTGCCCTGCCTTCAATTTCTCACTAGCCAAGCCCATCAGAAGTACCATCCGTTTTCTGAGCCCTAGCACATAATCAACTACGTTGGTAGTAACAGGGGGAGTGGGCATCTCCCATCCCTCTTTGACAATGGCTAAGGGTCCCCGTACGGGATGACCGAACAGAAGTTCGAAGGGGCTGAAGCCAACACCCTCCTGTGGTACCTCTCGGTAGGCAAACAGTAAACATGGTAAAAGAAGATCCCATTTTCTTCTCTGGGGCTCCTCCAGAGCCCCAATCATGCTCTTTAACGTCCTGTTGAAACGTTCCACCAGACCATTGGTCTGGGGGTGGTATGCAGAAGAGAACTTGTAGGTTACCCCACATTCTTTCCACATAGCCTGCATATACTTCGACATAAAGTTGCTGCCACGATCTGACACAACTTCTTTAGGGAAGCCAACCCTAGTAAATATGCCGAGTAAAGCTTTTGCAACTGACTTGGCAGTTACAGTTTTTAATGGGATGGCCTCAGGATACCTGGTTGCATGGTCGACCAGCACCAGGAAAAACCTATTGCCCGAGGATGTTTGCGGGTCAAGGGGACCGACGATGTCGATCCCTACCCTTTCAAATGGTACCCCCACAACTGGGAGCGGTACCAACGGAGCTTGGATTGTCGCGCCAACCTTCCCAGACAACTGGCAGGAGGCGCAACTCCTGCAGTGACTTTCTACTTGCACCCCCATCTTGGGCCAGTAGAAGTGCATGGATAACCTTTGCTTGGTCCTCTTCATACCAAGGTGACCAGCAAGGGGAACTTCATGCGCCAACTGCAGGAGGAAGGGCCTAACAGCAAGGGGAACCACCAACCTCCTATGGTCTCCTTCTGTAGACTCTGTGGGCTCACTATACAGGAGTCCACCTTCCCAATAAATCCTATGCGTCCCATGAGGTTCACCCTCAAGCTGGGAGCAGGCCTGTCTCCTTAGGCCTTCCAGAGATGGGCACTCACGTTGGCCTTTACTGAATTCGTCCCTATCAGGACCTCCTTCAACTAACAAGTCGTTTAGTTCAGGATGATCGTTGGGGTCGAATACTTCAGGCATCGCCACTTCCTCGTCAGGCTCGGGCGATCGACCAACTTCCTCCACCGCAGTGGTAGGCGAGCTCGGGGGAATATTTTCTTTCCCTCGTCGTGACTTGTTGACTCCTTTCGCCTTGGGTTTCCCCTTCGGCTGGGGCGGCGTATTGGACTTGGCCAATGCTGCCCGTGCTTGAGACCGTGTGTAGGGTCGTTCGGCAGTGTCTCCTACGAGCCCTAAAGCTCTGAGATCATTACCTAGTAAGACCTTTCCCGGGACGTTTCTCTGAATGCTCACTGGAATCCTGACTGCTGTACCATTTAAAGTAAGATTAACAGGGATCACGGGAAACATGCGGAGGGGGCCGTCAGCCAACTTAGTGGGCATCAGAGTAGCTCTGGCAACTTCCTCTGAGTCTACCAAGGTAGAATCCACTAAAGTGCGACTGCACCCACTATCCCTAAGAGCTGGAGTATCTACTCCATTGATCAGCACACTGTCTTTAAAGTAGTGCTTGGTATTATCCGGAATCCTAGCATACGCCTCTGCGACTTTAGGCTCCCAGGAACCCAGGGACACTAAAACTACCTCAGCCTCTATTCCGCTGGGAAATGAGTCTGAGGAGAAGGATGCTCCTGTAATCTCTTCTTCCTCGTAGGAGGAGAAGGCCAGATTAGCGGAGTGGACCCCCAAAGGTCTAACCTTACAACGGGGATCCCCCTTCACATGGTCAGTTGCTCCACAAGCAAAACAAGATCCAATGGGTCTGTTTACATAGGGAGGCTTATTGTAACCAGAGTTCTGTTTCGGAGGCGGACCTCCACTACCCTGTGAGTTCTCTTGTGTCTTACCCTTGTTTTTCTTTTTGTGGCCCTTTTGGGAAGAAGATTAAGCAGATTCTCCACCCTCCATATCTTTGGACTTTTTCCCTTCCTCCTGCTTACCAGGATGAGTTTTGTCCTTATGGGACACTCGATGTGACACCCATAAGTCGGCGGCCATGGCCAGCTTCTTAGGATCTATCTCCTTCGAATCGGCCAAGTGCTGCTTAAGCTCCGGGGAAGAAGAAGCAAAAATGTGTTCCAGCATGACAAGATTTATCATGCCGGCGAAGGTAGAAACCTTATAGCCTTCGACCCAGCCAGTTAAGTTTTTCAAAGATTCAGTGACATAAGATACCCAAGTACCACCTTCCTTTTTCTTATACTCTCGAAAACGCTTTAAATATTGGGCCGGAGTCTTCCCAAACTTTAAAATGAGAGTCTGCTTCAACATTGCGAAATCAGCTCGCTCAGCCTTCGACATCTCCATAATGGCACTACAGCCAGAATGGGGCAGTCTACTGAGCAACCACGCAATCTTGTCAGCATTGTCAACTTTCTGAACTTTGCATGCATACTCAAACGCATTCAGCCAGTCCATAATGTCATTCCGTTCCTCATACACACTGAGCAGATCTTTTGGAAACCGTGGATGAGAGGAGGCCCCAGACCCATGTCCAGGACCCGTGGACCCATTTGCAACCTGAAGCTTGGCCAGTTCCAACTGGTGATCCCTGTCTTTTTGTTTTTCTGCCTGTTCGATTTTCAGTTTGGCTATGCTGAATTCAAGCTCCTGCTGCCTAAACCGCAGCTCTTGCTTCTTGAATTCAAGCCTAGCCTCCCCGTCAGCACTGGCAGAGGAAACATTAGACATCTCGTCCTCCCTGTCCTCGTGGTCGCGGTGGAACAGTGCGGCGACAGAACCGTCGGTTCTGCCAGTGAGAGCAGCCCCACCACCTTCCGCACTGTCCTCAGAAGTAATAGCGTCAAGCTGTGCTTCTTGCCACGCCACGATTCTTTGGATCATTTCCAATTTTGTGCCTTGAGAGGAAACACCTCTCTCCGCACACATCTTTTTCAGCGTTTCTGATTTGGAAGCATTTAAAGTTAACAACGTACTTGTTTCCATACTGTGTGATAGGACTATGGCCTTTTTAAAGTTATACTATAACAATTCACTACGTGTACTGTTTGGAATAACCAGAAATGCCCTAGCCCGTGCGCAACACTGGATACCTTCAGTCGTATCCCACTGCTGTACACCAATTTGTTAAGACGGATTTCTGAACTCTGTCCTGGTGGCGCAGAAGTTCAGAAGGCCAACCTAATTACTTGGAACAGGGTAACCTCTGGACAAGCCAGACCAATCAAGGTAGCGATCGCGGCGGTCAAGACTAGGTCTCAAGAGGGGTGAGGGTGACTGAAAGCCCGCAATGAGCACACAAAGCAAGAGCGCTTACAAACTACTCCAAACAGGTGTTATATCAAAAATATAAACACATTTATTTTAAGGCCTTTAAAACAACGACCGTAGCGAGAAAATCACAATAACACAGTATTAGGCCAACACATACCAAATCAACACAATATATATACAAATACACAGTCGTAAGCGTTTAAAGCACGAAATATGCAGTCCACCTGAAAGGGAAGGAAAACAGGCAGTGCGATAACGCTTTAGACTTAGTTCGCCTTCATAGGCATCTAACTAGATGGAAGTCCGAGCCCTGCGAAGAGTGGAGCCTTGTGCTCAAAGTACCTGCACACGCTGGTGCCAACGGGCAAAAGGAGAAGCTCTTCGGAGGAAGTCAGGCAGTTCGGGTTAGTGCACAGCAGAAGAAGAACAGGGTCCGCAACTCAAGCGCAGCCTCCACAGCGGGCAGAAGCAGAGCGCGAGTACGGGCGAAAAGGGTGCTGTTTTACACAGCGGGGAAAAGCAATGGGTTACTGCAGGAGGGCGACCAGATCCTAGATATACTACTCACCGGTCCCCGAAGCAAGCAGTCCCAGGCTTCTCCACGTTAGTTTCAGCAGCTGGCAGGTTCAGAAGAGCAGGGAACGCTTTGTAGTCGTGTAGATCAAAAAGACGTCCCAATCGACGAAACCGGCACAGTTTGTTGCCGCAGCAGGACAACGGAGCGGCCGTGCGTATCTGAGTCAAAAGTACACTCCTCCCTTCAGACTTGGGAACGCCAAGGGCACGAAGTGTGGGAGAGTGACAAGGACTCGAGATACGGCACAACCTGGCGGCGGTTACAGAACAAGGCTCCCTTGTAAGCTGGTCAGTCAACTGGATGGCCCAGAGACGCTTCCGAAGGCTTACTTGGCAGGAGATGTTGTAGATGCCGGGAATAGCTGTTCCTGCTATTCCAAAGGTCGAAGCACCAGTACAGGCCTTCTGGTTCGATCAAAGGAGGACAGTGGCTCTCAGGACGACAGCAGTGCAAAGGAGGATTCCTTCAGCGGGTCACCAGCGATTCCTCGGTCCAGCCTCTTGGTTGCAGGATACTTGGCTCCTGTATTCCTTCGTTCGTGAGAACTCAGGAGATCGACATGGTAGTGGTGTTTCCAGCCCCCTCTTATCCACGGTTCCCTTCGCGCCAAAAACGGAGGGGAACCAATGGGAGATCCGCTCATCAAAACACATACCATACGTGGACCAATCACGGACCACGGTGGTCCCAGGCATTCACACCACCCTAGACTCTCTGGCACCCAGGATGTGTATTGGGACCAGACATCCCAGCCCACACCCTGGAGGCACACAACCGACATGTAGAAGCCCGCGAAAGCAACCACGTTTCGCGGGAAAGTACATGCCCAAATAAGGAAGGCCCCAGGTCGCTCGACCTGGGGAAGGTGAAGGGAGCAAGACGGACAGTGGACAGGACAAAGGAGCCTCGTGGTCTGGCCATTTTGGGGAGCCAGGCCACCATTTTGGGTTCAGTGCAAAAACGTGCTCAGAACGGCAAAAGGAGCTCAAAATATACAATACGATCGCTGCCACCATTCCAGTCCCTGAATGACTTGCACCGATCAAATACCATCCTAAAAGAGTATCTAGGGCCTGTAGAAGGCTAGAGACCCAAGAGAGCTGTAACTTAACTTACTGTGCTCTCTTGTGTCGTGTTGCACTAAAGCTGCGACACGATAGAAGAAACTACGGGAAACAACGTTCCCCGGTACTGACTGTCTTAAGGGCATGTCAGTTTCCCCGTAAGAAAGGAGCGAAAGCCCAGAGAAGTGCGGCAGAAGGCTGTACTTCTCTGGCAAAGTCAAGAACAAGGTAAAAAACAATAGCAAAAAGTTTAGGGGTTGCCACATGGAAGGAAATTTCCCTACAATTATGAAATCTTTCCTAACAATATCCAACTCCTTCCCATTCCAATCCTGAGACCCTTCCTATAGCATGAGATGTGATATCTCAATGCTTCTAATATCAAACTTGAGAGCCTCCCTATAGCATGAGATGTGATATCCAAGTCCTTCCCATTCCAATCCTGAGACACTTCCTATAGCATGAGATGTGATATCTCAATGCTTCTAATACCAAACCTGAGACTCTTCCTATAACATGAGATGGGATATCCAACTCCTTCCCATTCCAATCCTGAGACCCTTCCGATAGCAGAGATGTGATATCTCAATGCTTATACCAAACCTGAGACCCTTCCTACGGCATGAGATGTCATATACAACTCCTTCCCATTCCAATCCTGAGACCCTTCCTATAGCATGAGATGTGATATCTCAATGCTTATACCAAACCTGAGACCCTTCCTATAGCATGAGATGTGATATCCAACTCCTTCCCATTCCAATCCTGAGACCCTTCCTATAGCATGAGATGTGATATCTCAATGCTTATACCAAACCTGAGACCCTTCCTACGGCATGAGATGTCATATACAACTCCTTCCCATTCCAATCCTGAGACCCTTCCTATAGCATGGGATGTGATATCTCAATGCTTATACCAAACCTGAGACCCTTCCTATAGCATGAGATGTGATATCCAACTCCTTCCCATTCCAATCCTGAGACCCTTCCTATAGCATGAGATGTGATATCTCAATGCTTATACCAAACCTGAGACCCTTCCTATAACATGAGATGGGATATCCAACTCCTTCCCATTCCAATCCTGAGACACTTCCGATAGCAGAGATGTGATATCTCAATGCTTATACCAGACCTTAGACCCTTCCTATAACATGAGATCGGATATCCAACTCCTTCCCGTTCCAAACCTGAGACCCTTCCTTTAGCATGAGATGTGATATCCAGCTCCTTCCCATTCCAATCCTGAGACACTTCCGATAGCATGAGATGTGATATCTCAATGCTTCTAATATCAAAACGGAAACCCTCCCTATAGCATGATATGTGATATCTAAGTCCTTCCCATTCCAATCCTGAGACCCTTCCTATAGCATGAGATGTGATATCTCAATGCTTCTAATACCAAACCTGAGATCCTTCCGATAGCATGAGATTGGATATCCAACTCCTTCCCATTCCAATCCTGAGACACTTCCGATAGCAGAGATGTGATATCTCAATGCTTATACCAGACCTTAGACCCTTCCTATAACATGAGATCGGATATCCAACTCCTTCCCGTTCCAAACCTGAGACCCTTCCTTTAGCATGAGATGTGATATCCAGCTCCTTCCCATTCCAATCCTGAGACACTTCCTATAGCATGAGATGTGATATCTCAATGCTTCTACCAAACCTGAGACCCTTCCTTTAGCATGAGATGTGATATCCAACTCCTTCCCATTCCAATCCTGAGACCCTTCATATAGCATGAGATGTGATATCTCAATACTTCTAATACCAAACCTGAGATCCTTCCGATAACATGAGATGTGATATCCAAATCCTTCCCCTTCCAAACCTGAGACCCTCCCTTTAGCATGAGTGTGATATCCATCTCCTACCCATTCCAATCATGAGACCCTTCTGATAGCATGAGATGTGATATCTCAATGCTTCTAATACCAAACCTGAGATCCTTCCGATAGCATGAGATGTGATATCTCAATGCTTCTAATACCAAACCTGAGATCCTTCCTATAACATGAGATGTGATATCCAAATCCTTCCCCTTCCAATTCTGAGACCCTCCCTTTAACATGAGATGTGATATCCAACTCCTTCCCATTCCAACCTGAGACCCTTCCTATAGCATGAGATGTGATATCTCAATGCCTCTAATACCAAACCTGAGATCCTTCCTCTAACATGAAATGTGATATCCAACTTCTTCCCTTTCCAAACCTGAGAGCCTATCTATAGCATGAGATGTGATATCCAAGTCCTTCCCATTCCAATCCTTAGACCCTTCCTACAGCATGCAATATGATATCTCAATGATTCTAATAACAAACCTGAGACCCGTCCTATAACATGAGATGGGATATCCAACTCCTTCCATTTCCAATCCTGAGACACTTCCGATAGCAGAAATGTGATATCTCAATGCTTATACCAAACCTGAGACCCTTCCTATAATATGAGATGTGATATCCAACTCCTTCCCGTTCCAAACCTGAGACTCTTCCTTTAGCATGAGATGTGATATCTAGCTCCTTCCCATTCCAATCCTGAGACACTTCCGATAGCATGAGATGTGATATCTCAATGCTTCTAATATCAAAACTGAGACCCTCCCTATATGATGATATGTGATATCTAAGTCCTTCCCATTCCAATCCTGAGACCCTTCCTATAGCATGAGATGTGATATCTCAATGCTTCTACCAAACCTGAGACCCTTCCTTTAGCATGAGATGTGATATCCAACTCCTTCCCATTCCAATCCTGAGACCCTTCCTATAGCATGAGATGTGATATCTCAATACTTCTAATACCAAACCTGAGATCCTTCCTATAGCATGAGATGTGATATCTCAATGCTTCTAATACCAAACCTGAGACCCTTCCTACAGCATGCGATGTGATATCGCACTGCTTATACCAAACCTGAGACCCTTCCTATAGCATGAGATGTGATATCCAACTCCTTCCCATTCCAATCCTGAGACCCTTCCTATAGCATGAGATGTGATATCTCAATGCTTCTAATATCAAACTTGAGAGCCTCCCTATAGCATGAGATGTGATATCCAAGTCCTTCCCATTCCAATCCTGAGACACTTCCTATAGCATGAGATGTGATATCTCAATGCTTCTAATACCAAACCTGAGACTCTTCCTATAACATGAGATGGGATATCCAACTCCTTCCCATTCCAATCCTGAGACCCTTCCGATAGCAGAGATGTGATATCTCAATGCTTATACCAAACCTGAGACCCTTCCTACGACATGAGATGTCATATACAACTCCTTCCCATTCCAATCCTGAGACCCTTCCTATAGCATGAGATGTGATATCTCAATGCTTATACCAAACCTGAGACCCTTCCTATAGCATGAGATGTGATATCCAACTCCTTCCCATTCCAATCCTGAGACCCTTCCTATAGCATGAGATGTGATATCTCAATGCTTATACCAAACCTGAGACCCTTCCTACGGCATGAGATGTCATATACAACTCCTTCCCATTCCAATCCTGAGACCCTTCCTATAGCATGAGATGTGATATCTCAATGCTTATACCAAACCTGAGACCCTTCCTATAGCATGAGATGTGATATCCAACTCCTTCCCATTCCAATCCTGAGACCCTTCCTATAGCATGAGATGTGATATCTCAATGCTTATACCAAACCTGAGACCCTTCCTATAACATGAGATGGGATATCCAACTCCTTCCCATTCCAATCCTGAGACACTTCCGATAGCAGAGATGTGATATCTCAATGCTTATACCAGACCTTAGACCCTTCCTATAACATGAGATCGGATATCCAACTCCTTCCCGTTCCAAACCTGAGACCCTTCCTTTAGCATGAGATGTGATATCCAGCTCCTTCCCATTCCAATCCTGAGACACTTCCGATAGCATGAGATGTGATATCTCAATGCTTCTAATACCAAAACGGAAACCCTCCATATAGCATGATATGTGATATCTAAGTCCTTCCCATTCCAATCCTGAGACCCTTCCTATAACATGAGATGTGATATCTCAATGCTTCTACCAAACCTGAGACCCTTCCTTTAGCATGAGATGTTGTTAAGACGGATTTCTGAACTCTGTCCTGGTGGCGCAGAAGTTCAGAAGGCCAACCTAATTACTTGGAACAGGGTAACCTCTGGACAAGCCAGACCAATCAAGGTAGCGATCGCGGCGGTCAAGACTAGGTCTCAAGAGGGGTGAGGGTGACTGAAAGCTCGCAATGAGCACACAAAGCAAGAGCGCTTACAAACTACTCCAAACAGTTGTTATATCAAAAATATAAACACATTTATTTTAAGGCCTTTAAAACAATGACCGTAGCAAGAACATCACTCTATAACAATACTAAACCAACACATACCAAATCAACACAATGGCCCTCATTACGACCCTGGCGGAAAGGGGAAAACGATGGCGGAAATGCAATACCGCCATCGAAAAGCGCTCGGTGCGACTATGACCCGTCACCGCAAAGTACGAAGCCATTAGCGACACCGTAGTGAACGCCAACGCTAACTGCACTAAGCACGCGCGCGCGCACCATGCCAAACCGCAAACACCACCATGGTGCAACGGTACGGCAATTCCGACCCTAGCGGACATGTACCTAACGCCATCAGGCATGGCGGAATGGACCATTCCGCCATGGCTAGAAATACGGCATCGTGAACCAACCGTAAATGGCCCACTGAGTGCCTGTACTCCACTCCCTGGCCACATTGCACAACTCCTGGCAGGCGCAATGTACTCACACCATGCAACCAGTGAAATCTACAATTCACCCATGCATGCCAACGTAGAAATGCATGCAGGTGTTCGAAGCGCCCCGTGAGTGGGCATCCATGTACGGCATTTCACCATAGCCGTACTGATGCAGCACAGGCATGTGAAGGTACAAGACATCAAAATGGAAATCAAGAACACATGACACAAAACAACAGTAGTCCCCCATCGCTTGCCACCAGCGCAAGGCAACATCCAAAACAGCATCCTGAGGGGGATTGCACCAGACCTGTACTCTTGCCAGTAAACAAACCAACCATCAGCAGAAGCATGTACCACACAAGTTGGCAGAGTGACTGAGCAGCCAGGCACATCCCAAGAGGGGCCGATGGGAGCTGCAGGGCACAGATGGCATGAATACAGAAGCTATTCCAATGGACATGACCCCAGTCCCCCTCCAACAAACGCACGCAAACACAGGCACCTGTGACCAGCCACATTCTGAACATCCCATCATACCATCAATCGACCTGGCTGACAGGCACCAGTCGGCCAAAAGCCAATCCCCCGCCCCTGAACAGCACATCATGTAAACAGTCACAATGGCAGCCCCTATCCGTGACCACACTGTGCTACGTAGGCAAAAGCGGCCAGTACTGTACCACACAACTCAACTCAGAAGGCGGAACACAATGCAGATCATCTCGCAATACATACCGCCACAAATCGAAAATCGCCACATCACCTGCAAAGAATAACGCAACACGCCAAATATCGGAATACAATTTAAATGCACATCCAAATGACAAAGGCCTCACAGCAATTTGTAAAATAACACCAAAACATCCATCATCACCGAGGGCTGCATCTGCAATAATTGACCAGCTTCCACTTGTGTGACGCCCTGTACCATCATGGCACACAGGGCCAACATCAACGTTCCAAAAGGCAACATGGAAGCGGCAAGAACCGCAGGTCCGTCCCATGAGGCAGGCACTAGTCCAGCTGAAAGGCCGAAATGTTGCACCTAGCCACCAGAACAGCGTAAGGGCATGTGGCCCATTGGCGATCGTCCCATAAGATCGTAATGCTGCTCCACTGATTCACCCGAAGCTGCAGGTGTCGAGAGTAAAAACCATCTGGAGGAGTGGCGTACAGATGGCATCTGCAATAGGGCAGGAGATACCTGTCACCAAAATGAAACACAAATTAACCGATTGCACTACATGACACATGATGCATCACTATCTTCATTCAACACACCAAATCCACACCCATATGCATGCTAGGCCACTCCAAAGGAATATACACACCCCTAAATCAGTATCGATACATAACGAAACCAATCGAGGTTAATACACCATTGGCAACGCCGGTTACTGTGCATGCGTCCGTCAAGATAGAACCCATGACATGGGATTAGTAACGTGCCTAGACACAAGTGTATGAAGGCGCGTCGAGACAGGGAGGATCCGACAAGGGCAGATAGACGTAAGTCCCACTATGGCAGCCTTGCATCACATAGCGCAGGGGAAGGGGATTGAATCAAAAAACACATGTACATGGCAGACCCTAAATGGAATCATCTGTCCATGCATCCATTCATCATTCCCTCATCCCGCAATGAAAACGCATGAACATTCACTCACATAATATGTGAAACTTCCATCGCGTCTGTGCGTAATGCAGTCTGCAAAAACCACTGTGCTCCTGGCCGGATCTGTAGTGTCGTGAAGCTAGATGGACTTGGGAACGTCCTGCCTTATCGTCCACTACGCTATTGCGCATCCCATTCAATTCATGTCATTCATTGCTTGCTCGTTATGGGCCCTGTCCCAAGGACATTCAACAATAGAACGTTACATTTCCAGGCAGACCTGTGGGCGTCTCCTCACCGCTACTTCGCAACCAAAAATCCTGGCCTTCGAATTCCACACTTGCAACATTACGTCGAAAAGGCTTCTGTGAACGCTTGCATTCACAATTACATCAATGTAGTGCGGCTGTGTGTCATAATGCTAACTGGCTGCAATCACAAATGGGACGCCACGCCCGTCGGTGAAGTACGATACTGTGCTGCATGAGGGTCGGCCATCGATCGAGCCCTACATACCACTGACTCTTCACAGGTATGTAAGCGGCTGCAATCATAGCATGTGTAACAATGGGAGCATAGCATGAAAATCAGTCAAAGTACATCACACTGCCATCGGGATTTGATACATGATTCCAACCCCAAGATGCCATGCGGCCAAATGCAGCCTTACGTGCGGGACGTGCTCGGCCAGAAGGGATTGCATCTGCCACAGATTCATTCAATCAGCACAGGTGGAGGCCATACAGGCCGACAGCACATATATAGCAGACCCAAACCCCTCCCACAACCACTCCCACTCCAAAATGCTACCGGCAGGACTAGCGATGTTGGGCCTGGGGCACCAGATAGCACTGCAAGTGCTACAACTACAAGAAGACGACGAACAACAACAGGTACAACAACCGGGCGCACAGGGGAGACGGAGGAGAAGGAGGAGGAGGAGGGCAAGGCAGGGTCAGCAAGGCCCACAAGCACTGCCACTACCACCACGCAGGCGGCCCGCAATCCCACGCCTCCGAGCTGATCCGTTCAACCTCACTGCTGAGCAGATCCACACCCTCTACCGTTTGGACCGGGACACCATAATCGCCATTGTGGACATGACACATGCTGACCTCGTGAGCATGATAGATAGCCCAACCGCCATCCCACCCCTACTGAAGGTGGTGTCTGTACTCCACTTCCTGGCCACAGGCACCTACCAGCACACAGTGGGACAGTTGCATGGCATTTCACAGCCACTGTTCTCACGGACACTCTCCCAAGTGCACGATGCCCTCCTGAAGCACGCCGACGACCACATCACACTACCACGCACGTACCAGGAGATTACCAACGCAAAGGTGGGATTCCATGCACTTGGCGGCATCCCGGGTTGCATTGGTGCCATCGACTGCACCCATGTTGAATTGGTTGTCCCACATGCCATGGAGGTCCAGTACCGCAACCGGAAACAATTTCATTCAATCAATGTGCAAATGGTGTGTGACTCCAACAAGATCTTTACGCATTGTTGTGCCAGATTTCCAGGATCTACCCATGATTCTATGGTCCTGAGGAACACAAGAATACCACGCTACATGGAGCGACACGCAGGGCACAGATCCTGGCTACTCGGTGAGTCTCATTCCATGCATGACATCGTGGCCCATTTGATGCGTCAATGACCTTGCAGGAGGGGGGGGGGCTACTTAGCACTATCATTCCACTGACACCCTTTATTCGTCCCATACAGGTGATGCCGGGTATCCACTGAAGAGATGGCTCCTTACACCAATCCGGAACCCACAGAACCAGCATGAGGAGGACTACAACCATGCCCACTCACGTAGCCGTGTGGTCATTGAACAGGCATTCGGCCTACTGAAGGCTCGTTTCCGCAGCCTCAGCAGGTCTGGCGGGGCACTCATGTACAGCCATGAGAGGGTTTCTAAGATGGTCATGGCATGTGTCATGCTGCACAACATGTGCATACGTAGGAATGTGCCCATGCCCCCTGACGCTGTACTGCATGCACCTGAAGATGATGATGATGAGGGTGGGGATGTGGAGGGACGCCAGGGAGTCCATGAGGCACAGGATGCACGTGCAATCCGACAGAGCATCATAGATGCATGCTTCTAGCACCCACGCATGGTGCCTATTACACGGAAAGGGGACCTGTGGCACTGTGTGTGTGTAGTACACGCACATAGTGGACTGTACGCCTATGAAGGCCTCGTACGCAAATATCAATGTCCACACATGTCATTGGATGATAATGAAGTGCTGTATTGTTAATGTGATTTGATTCATACACCCTATGGACCCGCCACCCAGTGAAGCCCAACACACCCCCTCCACCCTACTTCCTCCCCCCCCAACACCAGTGTCCAGATATGCATGCTGCCCGTGGGTAGACGCTATTGCAAGCCCCCTCTACGGGTATCAGGGGCACCCCTGCCCGTGGAGCGCAGGTTCCTGCCAGATCTGCGTTGGGGGCTGCCCTGGACGGAACTTGCCACGGATGACGTCTCTGCCTGCTCGCGTCCATGCATGTCTCTGAGGGTTTGTGAGAGCTCCGAGAGCACACGGCGCACAGCAGCAAGTTCAGCACAAACGTCTTTGGACGTCGCATGCAGTTCCCCCCTCAGGCTCTCGGTGCTTTTCTCCATTTGTGCTCTCAGGCTCTCGGTGCTTCTCTCCATTTCTCCCCTGAGGCTCTCACTACTTTTCTCTATTTGTGCCCTGAGTGTCTCGGTGGATGTTTCCATGGCTGCCCTGGAACCCCCGCATTCATTTGCATGGTCCTTGAGTAGCGTGGACGCTTCCTGCTGTTGCTCGATCAGCAGGTCGAGGGACTGTTGCCTCTGCTGGGCCATGGACATTTGCGGTGGTGTGACAGGGGGGCTGCTCAACACATGTTGCCTTGGCACAGGACTTGTGGGGGTTGGCCAGTCGTCGTCTTCAGGGTGCCCCTGCGTGGTTTCGTCATGGTGTAGGGGATGGAACATGCAGGGGGATTGGGAAAGGTCATGGATGGTACCTACGTCGCCAGCACTGTTTTCCGTGTCGGAGCATGCTGGCATGACAGCTGTGTCACCTATGGTGCTGCTACCACCAGAGGCAGTGCCATCAGATACGTTCTTTGGGGGGACCTGTGGTGCTGGGGTTGTGGACTTGCTGGCTGCTGGGGTGCCTGTTGCAGTCCCCTCCAGTGTGCTGGCACTTGATTCCTGCTGCTGCCGTGTCTTGATCCTTGCACCTGAGGTGGAGGCTCTTGGGACGTTGGTCCTGGCCCTCTTTGCAGGCGTGCTGGTAGGGGTGTCCTGCAGCTCGTCGTTGGTATCGGACCCTGTGGTGGAGTAAAGAGGGGCGAGCGTTAGTTATGGGTCTGTCGGATTTGGAATGGCAACGTGTCAAATGCATTGGGGTGGTACATGAGGCTGATATGGGACTGGGCCTTGGAGGTGGTCTCATTTTCGTGTGGATTGAGGATGCATTCATTTGGCTGCCTGCAGTTAGGGGGTGCATGCTGCACATGTAGGGGTTGTTTATGGCATCTTGATTAATTTGTTTATTCATTCTGACTTTTAGAGGGCGCTGTCAGGGCAAAGTATGTATTGCACTATAGGGTCACATGGTACTGCACATGTTCGTGGTTTGTGGATTTCGCATTGTTTCTCTTGGCAAACCTACCTGATTCTCCGGATGTCGGCACTCCTTTCTCCATCCCTCCGACTCCCTCTATGCTCTCCACTCCTATGGTGGAGGCGCAGATCTCCTCCCAGGGGGTCAACTTGATGGGCGACTCTGATCCCCCCCCGGTAGCTGTGGCGATGTTCCTGTTCGCAGAAAGTATGCTGCGTACGCGGATCCGCAGGTCGTCCCACCGCTTGCGACATTGCTGTGGCGTGCGGGGTGTTGTCCCCACCGCACTTACGCGCTGTGCCACAAGGGCCCATATGGCCTTCTTGTTGGCAAGGGCCGTCCTGGTCATTTGACTGGAGAAGACGACGGCGCCATTTTCCTGCAGGGTCTCGGTCAGCACGGTCAGTTCCTCTCGGGAGAAGTGGACCTGCCGCTTGCGATCACACGCTTTCTTGGCTACCTTTCCCATATTTATTTTTTGAACTGGGGTTGCTAACGGGTTGGGATGTGTGTCAGGGTCGGATTTTTAATGGTTGTGTTGGGATTCGGATTTTATAGTTGTGCGGCGTGCTGTTTCCCGTTCCGGCCACATGCTTTTACTTCCGTTTCCGTATATTTACGGTGCCCGTAATTTGCGGTGCCCGCTCATTACGGTGCCCGCTCATTACGGTGACCGCTAAGATGGGTGGCGGTATTGCACCTGGTGCAGCGTACGGCGGCGGTAAGGGCCGTTTTGGGGTCATTTCCACCATCGCAGCCTTTCGGATTCCGCCATGGCGTAATGCTCGTGCCCGATGGGTCGTAATTAGCCGCACTTTGCTCCTTCGTGCAATGGCGGAAACGCTATTTACGCTGTTGCGGTCCGGTCAGTCAATTTCCGCAAGGGTCGTAATGAGGGCCAATATCTATACAAATACACAGTCGCAAGCGTTTAAAGCACGAAATATGCAGTCCACCTGAAAGGGAAGAAAACAGGCAGTGCGATAATGCTTTCGACTCAGTTCGCCTTCAGAAGCACCTAACTAGATGGAAGTCCGATCCCTGAGAAGAGTGGAGCCTTGTGCTCAAAGTACCTGCAAGTGCTGGTGCCCACGGGCAAAGGAGAAGCTCTTCGGAGGAAGTCAGGCAGTTCGGGTTAGTGCACACAGAAGAAGAACAGGTTCCGTGACTCAAGCGCAGCCTCCACAGCGAGCAGAAGCAAAACGCGAGTACGGACGAAAAGGGAGCTGATTTTACACAGCAGGGAAAAGCAATGGGCAACTGCAGGAGGGCGACCAGATCCTAGCTAATCTACTCACCGGTCCCCGAAGCAAGCAGACCCAGGCTTCTCCACTGTAGTTTCAGCAGCTGGCGGGTTCAGACGAGCAGGGAACGCTTTCCAGTCGTGTAGATCAAAAAGACGTCCCAATCGACGAAACCAGCACAGTTTTGTTGCCGCAGCAGGACAACAGAGCGGCCGTGCGTATCTGAATCAAAAGTACACTCCTCCCTTCAGACTTGGGAACGCCAAGTGTACTAAGCGTTGGAGAGTGACAAGGACTCGAGATACGGCACAACCTGACGGCGGTTACAGAGCAGGACTCCCTTGTAAGCTGGTCAGTCAACTGGATGGCCCAGAGACACTTCCGAAGGCTTACTGCTAGGAGTTGATGAAGATGCCGGGAATAGCTGTTCCTGCTATTCCAATAGGTCGAAGCACCAATACAGGCCTTCTGGTTCGATGCAAGGAGGAAAGGGTTTCACAGGACGACAGCAGTGCAAAGGAGGATTCCTTCAGCGGGTCACCAGCGATTCCTCGGTCCAGCCTCTGGTTACAGGATACTTGGCTCCTGTATTCCTTCGTTCGTAAGAACTCAGGAGATCGACCTGGTAGTGGTGTTTGCAGCCCCCTCTTATCCACGGTGCCCTTCGCGCCAAAACGGAGGGGACCCAATGGGAGAGCCGCCCATTAACACACACACCATACGTGGACCAATCACGGACCACGGTGGTCCCAGGCATTCACACCACCCTAGACTCTCTGGCACCCAGGATGTGTATTGGGACCAGACATCCCAGCCCACACCCTGGAGGCACACACACGGCATGTAGAAGCCCGCGAAAGCATCTGTGTTTCGCGGGAAAGTACATGCCCAAATAAGGAAGGCCCCGGGTCACCTGGACCCGGGGAAGGTGAAGGGAGCAAGACGGACAGCGGACAGGACAAAGGAGCCTCGTGGTCTGGCCATTTTGGGAGCCAGGCCACCATTTTGGGTTCAGGGCAAAAACGTGCTCAGAATGCCAAAAGGAGCTCAAAAAATACAAAACGATCGCTGCCACCAGCCCCGTCACTGAATCACTTGTGCCGATCACACACAATCCTAAACGAGTATCTAGGGCCTGTAGAAGGCTAGAGACCCAAGAGAGCTGTAACTTAACTTACAGTGCCCTCTTGTGTCGTGTTGCACTAAAGCTGCGACACGATAAAAGAAACTACGGGAAACAGCGTTCCCCGGTACTGACTGTCTTAAGGGCATGTCAGTTTCCCCGTAAGAAAAGGAGCGAAAGCCCAGAGAAGTGCGGCAGAAGGCTGTACTTCTCTGGCAAAGTCAACAACAAGGTTAAAAACAATAGCAAAAAGTTTAGGGGTTGCCACATGGAAGGAAAATTCCCTATAATTACGAAATCTTTCCTAACACTCGCCCCTCCCAGACTATGGACAGGGGGAACTAATCCACCCCTGGATGAGTCTCTTGTTCAGGTCGGTAAAACATTCTGGACAACCCATCAGCATTGCTATGTTGGACACCTGGCCTATGCTCAATAGTGAAGTCGAAGCCTTGTAGACTTATGGACCACCTAAGCAACTTTGGATTCTCCCCCTTCATGTTCATTAGCCACTTTAACGGCTTATGGTCAGTCTGCACAGTGAAGTGGGTCCCATAGAGGTAGGGCCTCAGCTTCCTTAGGGCCCACACAACAGAGAAACATTCTTTCTCTACCGTGGACCATCTGAGCTCTCTGTCCTTAAGCTGGCGACTAATAAAACCGATAGGGTGTTCCTTACCCTTCTCATCTACTTGTGATAGTACAGCTCCTATCCCAGTGTCAGAGGCATCCGTCTGCACGATAAAAGGTCTTTGATAATCAGGGGCCCTGAGCACAGGGGCCTGGCACAAGGAGTCTTTTAAGCCATTGAAGGCCTTCTCACACTCGTCGGTCCAAGTTACCTTCTTGGGTTTCTTCGGAGTTGTGAGGGCAGTCAGAGGAGCAGCTATGGTGCCATAGTCTGCCACAAAATTGCGGTAATAACCCGTGAGTCCTAAGAAGGCTCTCACTTGGGTTTGCGTAGAGGGGGTAGGCCAGTCTTGTACTGCTTGTACTTTACTGGGTAGAGGCTGTATCCTCCCTCCACCTACTTCATGTCCAAGGTAAACCACTGAGCCTTGTCCAATCTGGCATTTACTAGCCTTTATGGTCAAGTGGGCTTTCTGAAGAGCCTGGAGCACAATCCTGAGGTGTTTCACATGGTCTTCCCAGGTGGCACTGAAAACTGCTATATCGTCCAGATATGCAAGACAGAATTCGTCCAACCCATTCAACACATGATTCACAAGCCTCTGGAAAGTGGCAGGTGCATTCTTCAACCCGAACGGCATTACCCGGACTTGGTAAAGGCCGTCTGGAGTAGAAAATGCTGTCTTCTCCTTGGCATGTTCTGCTAAAGCTATTTGCCAATAGCCAGCAGTGAGGTCAAACGTGCTGAGGTACTTGGAGGCACCCAAAGTATCCACCAGCTCATCTGTTCGAGGCAAGGGGTGTGCATCTGTCTTGGTGACAGCATTCAGAGCCCTGTAATCCACGCAGAACCTCAATTCAGAAGTGCCTGCCTTTGGAACCAGAACCACAGGACTGGACCAAGGACTACTAGAGGGTTCAATCACCCCAAGGTCTAACATCTTGTTGACCTCGGTCTTAATATAAGACCGTACTTTATCCGACATCCTGTATCCCCTACTTTTGGTAGGTACACTGTCTCCTGTGTCAATGTTATGTTTGCACCAAGGTGTCAAACCAGGCGACTGTGAAAACAGGGGGGAAAACTGCCTAAGCAAACTTTTCACCTCAGCCTGCTGATCAGAAGTCAGGTGAGGGGCCACTCGGACACCCTCAAAGGAGCAATCTGAAGGACTGCCTTGGAACAGGTCGGGGAGAGGTTCAGACTCCTCTTCCTCAACGTCGGAAGCCAGTAGCAGTGCTGCGATTTCGACTCTTGGGACGAAAGCCTTCAGCCTATTCACGTGGAACACTTTTGGAGCCTGTCCAGGCCTTCCAAGGTCCACTAAATAGTTCACCTCACCCAGGGGCTCCACCACTGTGTAAGGGCCTGACCATTTGTCCTGTAAAGCACGAGGCCTTATAGGATTCATGATCAGGACTTGCTGACCAGGTGTGAAGTTGATTAGGGAAGCTTTCTGGTCGTACCAATGTTTCACCAGTGCTTGCCCTGCCTTCAATTTCTCACTAGCCAAGCCCATCAGAAGTACCATCCGTTTTCTGAGCCCTAGCACATAGTCAACTACGTTGGTAGTAACAGGGGGAGTGGGCATCTCCCATCCCTCTTTGACGATGGCTAAGGGTCCCCGTACGGGATGACCGAACAGAAGTTCGAAGGGGCTGAAGCCAACACCCTCCTGTGGTACCTCTCGGTAGGCAAACAGTAGGCATGGTAAAAGAAGATCCCATTTTCTTCTCTGGGGCTCCTCCAGAGCCCCAATCATGCTCTTTAACGTTCTGTTGAAACGTTCCACCAGACCATTGGTCTGGGGGTGATATGCAGAAGAGAACTTGTAGGTGACCCCACATTCTTTCCACATAGCCTGCATATACTTCGACATAAAGTTGCTGCCACGATCTGACACAACTTCTTTAGGGAAGCCAACCCTAGTAAATATGCCGAGTAAAGCTTTTGCAACTGACTTGGCAGTTACAGTTTTCAATGGGATGGCCTCAGGATACCTGGTTGCATGGTCGACCAGCACCAGGATAAACCTATTGCCCGAGGATGTTTGCGGGTCAAGGGGACCAACGATGTCGATCCCTACCCTTTCAAATGGTACCCCCACAACTGGGAGCGGTACCAACGGAGCTTGGATTGTCGCGCCAACCTTACCAGACAACTGGCAGGAGGCACAACTCCTGCAGTGACTTTCTACTTGCACCCCCATCTTGGGCCAGTAGAAGTGCATGGATAACCTTTGCTTGGTCCTCTTCATACCAAGGTGACCAGCAAGGGGAACTTCATGCGCCAACTGCAGGAGGAAGGGCCTAACAGCAAGGGGAACCACCAACCTCCTATGGTCTCCTTCTGTAGACTCTGTGGGCTCACTATACAGGAGTCCACCTTCCCAATAAATCCTATGCTTCCCAGGAGGCTCACCCTCAAGCTGGGAGCAGGCCTGTCTCCTTAGGCCTTCCAGAGATGGGCACTCACGTTGGCCTTTACTGAATTCGTCCCTATCAGGACCTCCTTCAACTAACAAGTCTTTTAGTTCAGGATGATCGTTGGGGTCGAATACTTCAGGCATCGCCACCTCCTCGTCAGGCCCGGGCGATTGACCAACTTCCTCCACCGCAGTGGTAGGCGAGCTCGGGGGAATATTCTCCTTCCCCCGTCTTGACTTGTAGACTCCTTTCGCCTTGGGTTTCCCCTTCGGCTGGGGCGGCGTATTGGACTTGGCCAATGCTGCCCGTGCTTGAGACCGTGTGTAGGGTCTTTCGGCAGTGTCTCCTACGAGCCCTAAAGCTCTGAGATCATTGCCCAACAAGACCTTTCCCGGGACGTTTCTCTGAATGCTCACTGGAATCCTGACTGCTGTACCATTTAAAGTAAGATTTACAGGGATCACGGGAAACATACGGAGGGGGCCGTCAGCCAACTTAGTGGGCATCAGAGTAGCTCTGGCAACTTCCTCTGAGTCTACCAAGGTAGAATCCACTACAGTTCGACTGCACCCACTATCCCTAAGAGCTGGAGTATCCACTCCATTGATCAGCACACTGTCTTTAAAGTAGTGCTTGGTATTATCCGGAATCCTAGCATAAGCCTCTGCGACTTTAGGCTCCCAGGAACCCAGGGACACTAAAACTACCTCAGCCTCTATTCCGCTGGGAAATGAGTCTGAGGAGAAGGATGCTCCTGTAATCTCTTCTTCCTCATAGGAGGAGAAGGCCAGATTAGCGGAGTGGACCCCCAAAGGTCTAACCTTACAACGGGGATCCCCCTTCACATGGTCAGTTGCTCCACAAGAAAAACAAGCCCCATTGGGTCTGTTTACGTAGGGAGGCTTATTGTAACCAGAGTTCTGTTTCGGAGGCTGACCTCCACTACCCTGTGAGTTCTCTTGTGTCTTACCCTTGTTTTTCTTTTTGTGGCCCTTATGGGAAGAAGATTTAGCAGATTCCCCACCCTCCATATCTTTGGACTTTTTCCCTTCCTCCTGCTTACCAGGATGAGTTTTGTCCTTATGGGACACTCGATGTGACACCCATAAGTCTGCTGCAATGGCCAGCTTCTTAGGATCTATCTCCTTCGAATCGGCCAAATGCTGCTTAAGCTCCGGGGAAGAAGAAGCAAAAATGTGTTCCAGCATGACCAGATTGATCATGCCTTCGAAGGTAGAAACCTTATAACCTTCAACCCAGCCAGTTAAGTTTTTCAAAGATTCAGCGACATAAGATACCCAAGTACCACCTTCCTTTTTCTTATACTCTCGAAAACGCTTTAAATATTGGGCCGGAGTCTTCCCAAACTTTAAAATGAGAGTTTGCTTTAACATTGCGAAATCAGCCCGCTCAGCCTTCGACATTTCCATAATGGCACTGCAGCCAGAATGGGGCAGTCTACTGAGCAACCACGCAATCTTATCAGCATTGTCAACTTCCTGGACCTCGCATGCATACTCAAACGCATTCAGCCAGTCCATAATGTCATTCCTTTCTTCATACACACTGAGCAGATCTTTTGGAAACCGTGGATGAGAGGAAGCCCCAGACCCATGTCTAGGACCCTTGGATCCATTTGCAACCTGAAGCTTGGCCAGTTCCAACTGGTGATCCCTGTCTTTCTGTTTTTCTGCCTGTTCGATTTTTAGTTTGGCTATGCTGAATTCAAGCTCCTGCTGCCTAAACCGCAGCTCTTGCTTCTTGAATTCAAGCATAGCCTCCCCATCAACACTGGCAGAGGAAACATTAGACATTACATCCTCCCTGTCCTCGTGGTCGCGATGGATCAGTGCAGCGGCAGAACCGTCGGTTCTGCCAGTGAGAGCAGCCCCACCACCTTCTGCACTGTCCTCAGAAGTAATCGCATCAAGCTGCGCTTCTTGCCACGCCACGATTCTCTGGATCATTTCCAATTTTGTGCCTTGAGAGGAAACACCTCTCTCCGCACACATCTTTTTCAGCGTTTCTGATTTGGAAGCATTCAAAGTTAACAACGTATTTGTTTCCATACTGTTCGATAGGACTATGGCCTTTTTAAAGTTATATTACAACAATCCACTACGGGTACTGGTTGGAATAACCTGAAATGCCTTAGCTCGTGCGCAACACTGGATACCTTCAGTCGTATCCCACCGCTGTACACCAATTTGTTAAGACGGATTTCTGAACTCTGTCCTGGTGGCGCAGAAGTTCAGAAGGCCAACCTAATTACTTGGAACAGGGTAACCTCTGGACAAGCCAGACCAATCAAGGTAGCGATCGCGGCGGTCAAGACTAGGTCTCAAGAGGGGTGAGGGTGACTGAAAGCTCGCAATGAGCACACAAAGCAAGAGCGCTTACAAACTACTCCAAACAGTTGTTATATCAAAAATATAAACACATTTATTTTAAGGCCTTTAAAACAATGACCGTAGCAAGAACATCACTCTATAACAATACTAAACCAACACATACCAAATCAACACAATATCTATACAAATACACAGTCGCAAGCGTTTAAAGCACGAAATATGCAGTCCACCTGAAAGGGAAGAAAACAGGCAGTGCGATAATGCTTTCGACTCAGTTCGCCTTCAGAAGCACCTAACTAGATGGAAGTCCGATCCCTGAGAAGAGTGGAGCCTTGTGCTCAAAGTACCTGCAAGTGCTGGTGCCCACGGGCAAAGGAGAAGCTCTTCGGAGGAAGTCAGGCAGTTCGGGTTAGTGCACACAGAAGAAGAACAGGTTCCGTGACTCAAGCGCAGCCTCCACAGCGAGCAGAAGCAAAACGCGAGTACGGACGAAAAGGGAGCTGTTTTTACACAGCAGGGAAAAGCAATGGGCAACTGCAGGAGGGCGACCAGATCCTAGCTAATCTACTCACCGGTCCCCGAAGCAAGCAGACCCAGGCTTCTCCACTGTAGTTTCAGCAGCTGGCGGGTTCAGACGAGCAGGGAACGCTTTCCAGTCGTGTAGATCAAAAAGACGTCCCAATCGACGAAACCAGCACAGTTTTGTTGCCGCAGCAGGACAACAGAGCGGCCGTGCGTATCTGAATCAAAAGTACACTCCTCCCTTCAGACTTGGGAACGCCAAGTGTACTAAGCGTGGGAGAGTGACAAGGACTCGAGATACGGCACAACCTGACGGCGGTTACAGAGCAGGACTCCCTTGTAAGCTGGTCAGTCAACTGGATGGCCCAGAGACACTTCCGAAGGCTTACTGCTAGGAGTTGATGAAGATGCCGGGAATAGCTGTTCCTGCTATTCCAATAGGTCGAAGCACCAATACAGGCCTTCTGGTTCTATGCAAGGAGGAAAGGGTTTCACAGGACGACAGCAGTGCAAAGGAGGATTCCTTCAGCGGGTCACCAGCGATTCCTCGGTCCAGCCTCTGGTTACAGGATACTTGGCTCCTGTATTCCTTCGTTCGTAAGAACTCAGGAGATCGACCTGGTAGTGGTGTTTGCAGCCCCCTCTTATCCACGGTGCCCTTCGTGCCAAAACGGAGGGGACCCAATGGGAGAGCCGCCCATTAACACACACACCATACGTGGACCAATCACGGACCACGGTGGTCCCAGGCATTCACACCACCCTAGACTCTCTGGCACCCAGGATGTGTATTGGGACCAGACATCCCAGCCCACACCCTGGAGGCACACACACGGCATGTAGAAGCCCGCGAAAGCATCTGTGTTTCGCGGGAAAGTACATGCCCAAATAAGGAAGGCCCCGGGTCACCTGGACCCGGGGAAGGTGAAGGGAGCAAGACGGACAGCGGACAGGACAAAGGAGCCTCGTGGTCTGGCCATTTTGGGAGCCAGGCCACCATTTTGGGTTCAGGGCAAAAACGTGCTCAGAATGCCAAAAGGAGCTCAAAAAATACAAAACGATCGCTGCCACCAGCCCCGTCACTGAATCACTTGTGCCGATCACACACAATCCTAAACGAGTATCTAGGGCCTGTAGAAGGCTAGAGACCCAAGAGAGCTGTAACTTAACTTACAGTGCCCTCTTGTGTCGTGTTGCACTAAAGCTGCGACACGATAAAAGAAACTACGGGAAACAGCGTTCCCCGGTACTGACTGTCTTAAGGGCATGTCAGTTTCCCCGTAAGAAAAGGAGCGAAAGCCCAGAGAAGTGCGGCAGAAGGCTGTACTTCTCTGGCAAAGTCAACAACAAGGTTAAAAACAATAGCAAAAGGTTTAGGGGTTGCCACATGGAAGGAAAATTCCCTATAATTACGAAATCTTTCCTAACAGATGTGATATCCAACTCCTTCCCATTCCAATCCTGAGACCCTTCCTATAGCATGAGATGTGATATCTCAATACTTCTAATACCAAACCTGAGATCCTTCCGATAACATGAGATGTGATATCCAAATCCTTCCCCTTCCAAACCTGAGACCCTCCCTTTAGCATGAGATGTGATATCCAACTCCTTCCCATTCCAATCCTGAGACCCTTCTGATAGCATGAGATGTGATATCTCAATGCTTCTAATACCAAACCTGAGATCCTTCCGATAGCATGAGATGTGATATCTCAATGCTTCTAATACCAAACCTGAGATCCTTCCTATAACATGAGATGTGCTATCCAAATCCTTCCCCTTCCAATTCTGAGACCCTCCCTTTAACATGAGATGTGATATGCAACTCCTTCCCATTCCAACCTGAGACCCTTCCTATAGCATGAGATGTGATATCTCAATGCTTGTACCAAACCTGAGACCCTTCCTATAACGTGAGATCGGATATCCAACTCCTTCCCGTTCCAAACCTGAGACCCTTCCTTTAGCATGAGATGTGATATCCAGCTCCTTCCCATTCCAATCCTGAGACACTTCCGATAGCAGAGATGTGATATCTCAATGCTTATACCAGACCTTAGACCCTTCCTATAACATGAGATGTGATATCCAGCTCCTTCCCATTCCAATCCTGAGACACTTCCGATAGCATGAGATGTGATATCTCAATGCTTCTAATATCAAAACGGAAACCCTCCCTATAGCATGATATGTGATATCTAAGTCCTTCCCATTCCAATCCTGAGACCCTTCCTATAGCATGAGATGTGATATCTCAATGCTTCTAATACCAAACCTGAGATCCTTCCGATAGCATGAGATCGGATATCCAACTCCTTCCCATTCCAATCCTGAGACACTTCCGATAGCAGAGATGTGATATCTCAATGCTTATACCAGACCTTAGACCCTTCCTATAACATGAGATCGGATATCCAACTCATTCCCGTTCCAAACCTGAGACCCTTCCTTTAGCAAGAGATGTGATATCCAGCTCCTTCCCATTCCAATCCTGAGACACTTCCTATAGCATGAGATGTGATATCTCAATGCTTCTACCAAACCTGAGACCCTTCCTTTAGCATGAGATGTGATATCCAACTCCTTCCCATTCCAATCCTGAGACCCTTCCTATAGCATGAGATGTGATATCTCAATACTTCTAATACCAAACCTGAGATCCTTCCGATAACATGAGATGTGATATCCAAATCCTTCCCCTTCCAAACCTGAGACCCTCCCTTTAGCATGAGATGTGATATCCATCTCCTTCCCATTCCAATCCTGACACCCTTCTGATAGCATGAGATGTGATATCTCAATGCTTCTAATACCATACCTGAGATCCTTCCGATAGCATGAGATGTGATATCTCAATGCTTCTAATACCAAACCTGAGATCCTTCCTATAACATGAGATGTGATATCCAAATCCTTCCCCTTCCAATTCTGAGACCCTCCCTTTAACATGAGATGTGATATCCAAATCCTTCCCATTCCAACCTGAGACCCTTCCTATAGCATGAGATGTGATATCTCAATGCCTCTAATACCAAACCTGAGATCCTTCCTCTAACATGAAATGTGATATCCAACTCCTTCCCTTTCCAAACCTGAGAGCCTATCTATAGCATGAGATGTGATATCCAAGTCCTTCCCATTCCAATCCTGAGACACTTCCGATAGCATGAGATGTGATATCTCAATGCTTCTAATATCAAAACGGAAACCCTCCCTATAGCATGATATGTGATATCTAAGTCCTTCCCATTCCAATCCTGAGACCCTTCCTATAGCATGAGATGTGATATCTCAATGCTTCTAATACCAAACCTGAGATCCTTCCGATAGCATGAGATCGGATATCCAACTCCTTCCCATTCCAATCCTGAGACACTTCCGATAGCAGAGATGTGATATCTCAATGGTTATACCAGACCTTAGACCCTTCCTATAACATGAGATCGGATATCCAACTCCTTCCCGTTCCAAACCTGAGACCCTTCCTTTAGCATGAGATGTGATATCCAGCTCCTTCCCATTCCAATCCTGAGACACTTCCTATAGCATGAGATGTGATATCTCAATGCTTCTACCAAACCTGAGACCCTTCCTTTAGCATGAGATGTGATATCCAGCTCCTTCCCATTCCAATCCTGAGACCCTTCCTATAGCATGAGATGTGATATCTCAATACTTCTAATACCAAACCTGAGATCCTTCCGATAACATGAGATGTGATATCCAAATCCTTCCCCTTCCAAACCTGAGACCCTCCCTTTAGCATGAGATGTGATATCCATCTCCTTCCCATTCCAATCCTGAGACCCTTCTGATAGCATGAGATGTGATATCTCAATGCTTCTAATACCAAACCTGAGATCCTTCCGATAGCATGAGATGTGATATCTCAATGCTTCTAATACCAAACCTGAGACCCTTCCTATAACGAGATGGGATATCCAACTCCTTCCCGTTCCAATCCTGAGACCCTTCCGATAGCAGAGATGTGATATCTCAATGCTTATACCAAACCTGAGACCCTTCCTATAGCATGAGATGTGCTATCCAACTCCTTCCCATTCCAATCCTGAGACCCTCCCTTTAGCATGAGATGTGATATCCAACTCCTTCCCATTCCAATCCTGATACCCTTCTGATAGCATGAGATGTGATATCTCAATGCCTCTAATACCAAACCTGAGATCCTACCTCTAACATAAAAAGTGATATCCAACTCCTTCCCTTTCCAAACCTGAGAGCCTTCCTACAGCATGAGATGTGATATCCAAGTCCTTCCCATTCCAATCCTGAGACCCTTCCTATAACATGAGATGTGACATCCAACTCTTTCCCATTCCAACCTGAGACCCTTCCTATAGCATGAGATGGGATATCCAACTCCTTCCAAATCCAATCCTGATACCCTTCCGATAGCATGAGATGTGATATCCCAATGCTTCTACAAAACCTGAGACCCATACCATGGCATGATGTGATATCAAACTCCCGTCCTATACCATGAGACTTGATATCTCAAGGCTTCTAATACCAAACCTGAGACCGGTCCAATAACATGAGATGTGATATCCAAATCCTTCCCCTTCCAAACCTGAGACCCTTCCTTTAGCATGAGATGTGATATCCAAATCCTTCCCATTCCAATCCTGATACACTTCTGATAGCATGAGATGTGATATCTCAATGCCTCTAATACCAAACCTGAGATCCTACCTCTAACATGAAAAGTGATATCCAACTCCTTCCCTTTCCAAACCTGAGAGCCTTCCTACAGCATGAGATGTGATATCCAAGTCCTTCCCATTCCAATCCTGAGACCCTTCCTATAACATGAGATGTGACATCCAACTCTTTCCCATTCCAACCTGAGACCCTTCCTATAGCATAAGATGGGATATCCAACTTCTTCCAAATCCAATCCTGATACCCTTCCGATAGCATGAGATGTGATATCCCAATGCTTCTACAAAACCTGAGACCCATACCGTGGCATGATGTGATATCAAACTCCCGTCCTATACCATGAGACTTGATATCTCAATGCTTCTAATACCAAACCTGAGACCGGTCCAATAACATGAGATGTGATATCCAAATCCTTCCCCTTCCAAACCTGAGACCCTTCCTTTAGCATGAGATGTGATATCCAAATCCTTCCCATTCCAATCCTTAAACCCTTCCTATAGCATGAGATGTGATATCTCAATGTTTCTAATAAAAAACCTGAGACCCTTCCTATAGCAAGAGATTTGATATCCAAATCCTTCCCATTCCAACCTGAGACCCTTCCTATAGCATGAGAAGGGATATCCAACTCCTTCCCATTCCAATCCTGAGACGCTTCCTATACCATGAGATGTGATATCTCAATGCTTCTAATAAAAAACCTGAGACCCTTCCTATAGCAAGAGATGTGATATCCAAATCCTTCCCATTCCAATCCTGAGACCCTTCCTATAGCATGAGATGTGATATCTCAATGCTTCTAATACCAAACCTGAGACCCTTCCGATAGCATGAGATGTGATATCTCAATGCTTCTAATACCAAACCTGAGATCTTCCTATAACATGAGATGTGATATCCAAATCCTTCCACTTCCAAACCTGAAACCCTCCCTTTAGCATGAGATGTGATATCCGACTCCTTCCCATTCCAATCCTGAGACCCTTCTGGTAGCATGAGATGTGATATCTCAATGCTTCTAATACCAAACCTGAGATCCTTCCGATAGCATGAGATCTGATATCTCAATGCTTCTAACACCAAACCTGAGATCCTTCTTATAGCATGAGATGTGATATCCAACTCCTTCCCATTCCAAACCTGAGACCCTTCCTATAGCATGAGATGTGATATCTCAATGCTTCTAATACCAAACCTGAGATCCTTCCTATAACATGAGATGTGATATCTCAATGCTTCTAAAACCAAACATGAGAACTATCCTGTAACATGTGAAATCCAAATCATTCCCTTTCCAAACCTGAGACCCTTCCTATAGCTTGAGATGTGATATCAAACTCCTTCCCATTCCAATCCTGAGATAGCTTGAGATGTGCTATCCAACTCCTTCCCATTCTAATCCTGAGACCCTTCCTATACCATGAGATGTGATATCTCAATGCTTCTAATACCAAACCTGACACCCGTCCTAAAACATATGTGAGATCCAAATCCTTCCCCTTCCAAACCTGAGACCTTTCCTTTAGCATGTGATCTGATATCCAACTCCTTCCCATTCCAATCCTGAGACCTTTCCTATAGCATGATATGTGATATCTCAATGCTTCTAATACCAAACCTGAGATCCTTCCTATAACATATGTGAAATCCAAATCCTTCCCTTTCCAAACCTGAGACCCTTCCGATAGCATGAGATGTGATATCTCAATGCTTCTAAAACCAAACATGAGAACCATCCTACAACATGAGATGTGAAATCCAAATCCTTCCCTTTCCAAACCTGAGACCCTTCCTATAGCTTGAGATGTGATATCAAACTCCTTCCCATTCCAATCCTGAGATAGCTTGAGATGTGATATCCAACTCCTTCCCATTCCAATCCCGGGACCCTTCCGATAGCATGAGATGTGATATCTCAATGCTTCTAATATCAAAACTGAGACCCTCCCTATAGCATGAGATGTGATATCTAAGTCCTTCCCATTCCTATCCTGAGACCCTTCCGATAGCAGAGATGTGATATCTCAATGCTTATACCAAATCTGAGACCCTTCCTATGGCATGAGATGTGATATCTTACTGCTTCTAAAACCAAACCTGAGAACCATCCTATAACATATGTGAAATCCAAATCCTTCCCTTTCCAAACCTGAGACCCTTCCGATAGCATGAGATGTGATATCTCAATGCTTCTAAAACCAAACATGAGAACCATCCTACAACATGAGATGTGAAATCCACCCTTCCTATAGCTTGAGATGTGATATCAAACTCCTTCCCATTCCAATCCTGAGATAGCTTGAGATGTGATATCCAACTCCTTCCCATTCCAATCCTGGGACCCTTCCGATAGCATGAGATGTGATATCTCAATGCTTCTAATATCAAAACTGAGACCCTCCCTATAGCATGAGATGTGATATCTAAGTCCTTCCCATTCCTATCCTGAGACCCTTCCGATAGCAGAGATGTGATATCTCAATGCTTATACCAAATCTGAGACCCTTCCTATGGCATGAGATGTGATATCCAACTCCTTCCCATTCCAATCCTGAGACCCTTCCTATAGCATGAGATGTGAAATCTCAATGCTTCTATCAAACCTGAAACCCTTCCTTTAGCATGACATGTGATATCCAACTCCTTCCCATTCCAATCCTGAGACCCTTCCTATAGCATGAGTTGTGATATCTCAATGCTTCTAATACCAAACCTGGGACCCGTCCTATAACATGAGATGTGATATCCAAATCCTTCCCCTTCCAAACCTAAGACCCTTCCTTTAGCATGAGATGTGATATCCAAATCCGATCGCTACCTTGATTGGTCTGGTTCGTCCAGAGGTTACCCTGTTCCAAGTAATTAGGTTGGCCTTCTGAACTTCTGCGCCACCAGGACAGAGTTCAGAAATCCGTCTTAACAGCATGAGATGTCATATACAACTCCTTCCGATTCCAATCCTGAGACCCTTCCTATAGCATGAGATGTGATATCTCAATGCTTCTAATACCAAACCTGAGATCCTTCCTATAGCATGAGATGTGATATCAAACTCCTTCCCATTCCAAACCTGAGACCCTTCTGATAGCATGAGATGTGATATCTCAATGCTTCTAAAACCAAACATGAGAACCATCCTATAACATGAGATGTGAAATCCAAATCATTCCCTTTCCAAACCTGAGACCCTTCCTATAGCTTGAGATGTGATATCAAACTCCTTCCCATTCAATGTGATATCCAACTCCTTCCCATTCCAAACCTGAGACCCTTCCTATAGCATGAGATGTTATATCGTAATGCTTCTAAAACCAAACCTGAGAACCATCCTATAACATGTGAACTCCAAATCCTTCCCTTTCCAAACCTGAGACCCTTCCGATAGCATGAGATGGGATATCTCAATGCTACTAAAACCAAACATGAGAACCATCCTATAACATGAGATGTGAAATCCAAATCCTTCCCTTTCCAAACCTGAGACCCTTCCTATAGCTTGAGATGTGATATCAAACTCCTTCCCATTCCAATCCTGAGATAGCTTGAGATGTGACATCCAACTCCTTCCCATTCCAATCCTGAGACCCTTCCTATACCATGAGATGTGATATCTCAATGCTTCTAATACCAAACCTGAGACCCGTCCTAAAACATGAGATGTGAGATCCAAATACTTCCCCTTCCAAACCTGAGACCCTTCCTATAGCTTGAGATGTGATATCAAACTCCTTCCCATTCCAATCCTGAGATAGCTTGAGATGTTGTATCCAACTCCATCCCATTCCAATCCTGAGACCCTTCCGATAGCATGAGATGTGATAGCTCAATGCTTCTAATATCAAAACTGAGACCCTCCCTATAGTATGAGTATCTAAGTCCTTCCCATTCCTATCCTGAGACCCTTCCGATAGCAGAGATGTGATATCTCAATGCTTATACCAAACCTGATGACCCATCCTATGGCATGATATGTGATATCCAACTCCTTCCCATTGCAATCCTGAGTTCCTTCCTATAGCATGAGATGTGATCTCAATGCTTCTATCAAACCTGAGACCCTTCCTTTAGCATGAGATGTGATATCCAACTCCTTGCCATTCCAATCCTGAGACCCTTCCTATAACATGAGACTTGATATCCAACTCCTTCCCATTCCAATCCTGAGACACCTCCTATAGCATGAGATGTGATATCTCATTGCTTCTAATACCAAACCTGGGACCCGTCCTATAACATGAGATATGATATCCAAATCCTTCCCCTTCCAAACCTGAGACCCTTCAATTAGCATGAGATGTGATATCCAAATCCTTCCATTCCAATTCTGAAACCCTTCCTATAGCATGAGATGTGATGGCTCAATGTTTCTAATAAAAAACCTGAGACCCTTCCTATAGCAAGAGATGTGATATCCAAATCCTTCCCATTCCAATCCTGAGACCCTTCCTATAACGAGATGTGATATCCAACTCCTTCCCATTCCAACCTGACCTTCCTTTAGCATGAGAAGGGATATCCAACTCCTTCCCATTCCAATCCTGAAACCCTTCCTATAGCATGAGATGTGATATCTCAATGTTTCTAATAAAAAACCTGAGACCCTTCCTATAGCAAGAGATGTGATATCCAAATCCTTCCCATTTCAATCTTGAGACCCTTCCTATAGCATGAGATGTGATATCCAACTCCTTCCCATTCCAACCTGATACCCTTCCTATAGCATCAGGGATATCCAACTCCTTCCCAATCCAATCCTGAGACCCTTCCGATAGCAGAGATGTGATATCTCAATGCTTATACCAAACCTGAGACCCTACCTTTAGCATGATGTGATATCCAAATCCTTCACATTCCAATCCTGAGACCCTTCCTATAGCATGAGATGTGATATCTCAATGCTTCTAATACCAAACCTGAGAACCATCCTATAACATGAGATGTGAAATCCCAATCCTTCCCTTCCCAAACCTGAGACCCTTCCTATAGCTCGAGATGTGATATCAAACTCCTTCCCATTCCAATCCTGAGATAGCTTGAGATGTGATGTCCAACTCCTTCCCTTTCCAATCCTGAGACCCTTATCATACCATATGTGATATCTCAAGGCTTCTAATACCAAACCTGAGACCCGCCCTAAAACATGAGATGTGAGATCCAAATCCTTCCCCTTCCAAACCTGAGACCTTTCCTTTAGCATATGTGATATCCTACTCCTTCCCATTCCAATCCTGAGACCCTTCCCATAGCATGAGATGTGATATCTCAATGCTTCTAATATCAAACCTGAGAACCTCCCTATAGCATGAGATGTGATATCCAACTCCTTCCAATTCCAATACTGAGACCCTTCCAATAGCATATGTGATATCTCAGTGCTTCTAATATCAAAACTGAGACCCTCCCTATAGCATGAGATGTGATATCCAACTCCTTCCCAATCCAATCGAGACCCTTCCTATAACGAGATGTGATATCTCTTTGCTACTAATACCAAACCTGTGCCCCTTCATGTGATATCCAACTCCTTCCCATTCCAAACTTGTGACCCTTTCTGTAGCATGAAATGTGATTTCTCACCCCTTCCAATGCCAAACCCGAGACCATTCCCACAGCCTGAGATTTGAAATCTCATTTCTTCCAATACCAAACCCGAGACCCTTCCGATAGGATGACATTTACTATCTCACTCCTTAAAATACCAAACTCGAGTCCCTTCCTAAAGGATGTGATTCTAATACCAAACCTGAGACTCTCCCTACAACAAGAGATGTCATATCCAACTCCTTCCCATTCCAATCCTGAGACTCTTCCTATAGCATGACATGTGATATCGAACTTCCCATTCCAATCCTGAGACTCAGACCTCCCCGTCTAACCTTCTCACCACTCCTAGCTCCCGGATTGATCATGAACTCCTGCTGTCTCTTCGCTCCCTTCTTCTGCTTCCTTTCCTCTCTCCTTCCTCATCTGCCCTAGGTCAGGCTCCTTCTACACCTCTGCAGGGATTACTGATTTGTACCCCTCCCCACTCTCAACTCTCACTCAGTTTCAAACACTCATCTGACATCTGCCATTTCCTGGAAGTACCCGACCTTGATGTTCTTGGTCTAACCGAGACATGGTTGACGGCCAGCGCTATCTCGAGCTTTGACACTTTCCTCCCTGATGACAAGTTCCTCTCCATGCCCAGATCCAACCGTTCTTGAGGGGGAGTATCCTTGATTCCTGTAGTAAATTGCTTTCCTTTGCAGGCCGACTCCTCTCACGAATGCCTTGTCTGCATGCATTCTCTCTTTCCTGGCGAATCTCTCACCGTGGCTATTTGCCTACCCCCTTCCTCTCTCAGTGGATGGACTTCTCCATCCTAGCCTCCTACCACTCAACTCCGCCTACTTGGAGAATTCCACATGAACCTGTATGCTTCCTGACCTGGACTTTTACGAGATCTGCAACTCTTCATGTATCTGGCCCTACACACTGCAGGGAATACTCAGGATTTTCAGATCTCAGACCTCCCCCTCTGTAACCCTCTCAACAATCCTCTCCCGTGGTGATCAAGTTCTCATCTCCAAAGAAGGCTAACTGCCAGCTGTTCCTCCTCAGTGGAGTTCTCCCTTTCTGTCCCTGCTCCCTGCACCGTTTCGCGTTGCAAGTACTCGCTTCCCAGCTCTCTGGTTTCGACGCGTGTTCCCTGCCTTCTCTCCTCTTCCCGCTGCCTTCAAATCAACAAATGAGCTTCAAAAGATACACGGTGTATGTACTGTGTCCGTGCGTTTGTTGTCGAATCCTGAAGTGTTTAACCACTGTTCTCCCATACAAGGGGGGTTCAACATCTACTGCTGTTCACAGGCTGAATGTATACGGCTGAAATCTTCAAGGCATTATCAGCTTTCCTGACTGTTTTGGAACGTGTATTTGCCATCTGTTAATGCAGTCGCCTTGTGGTCATCGTCCCTTTTAGTTTACAGGCTGCACTCCCCTGGTGATCACATTCTCTTCTCCAGAGCAGGCTAACTACCAGCTGCTCCTCCTCAGAGGCGTTCCTTCTTTCTGTCCCTGCTCCCTGCACCGTTTCGCGTTGCATGTACTCGCTTCCCACCTCTCTGGTTTAGATGCGTGTTCCCTGCCTTCTCTCCTCTTCCTACAGCCTTCCAATGAGCTCCACAAGATAGTGTTCAGAATGCTTCATAACCCCATTATTCAACATATAGCTGTAACCCGCTAGACGTATTGAAACGTGCTAATAACTAGCAAAAATAGCTAGAAAATGTACTTCCCTCCCGTTTTTGAAGGTGACGAACGGGTGAGCAAAGAGAATGGAGGAGGCACCCCGATAACCGGGGCAGGGGCCTTCCTCCTTCCGCTCTCTCGCCCCTCCCCCCACAGGGGCAGGGGAGAGGGCGGCAAGGTGAGCAGAGGAGAGGGCGCCAAAAGCCCACAAAAGCCCGCGAAGGGTAACAAAGGAAGAAGGAGGAGCTGGGGCTACATAAGCGGCGGGCGCCCGGCACAGGAACACTTGCAGCTCGTCCAGCAGCCGGGCGCCCGCCAAAATCGGAGGATTTCGTTTTCCCACCCTCCCACCCTACAGTTATGAGGAAACCTGGACGTCGTTGTCGCAGGATGACCAGGCGGCGGGTTGTGGCAACCTATGATAAGACAAAGACTCCGAATGAGCCATTGCTAAACCGGAAGGGGCTTCGCCCATTCTAGACAGCGCCTCCTGGGAGCCTAAACGGCGGGGGTGTCTGGCGGTAGCAATTGGGGCTCAACTTCCCCCCAACAAACGGCGCTCCCCCAGTCCGCAAAGACCTGCAGGGGCAGGCGGTTTCTCAGACTCGAAGGCCTTGGGGGAGTTGTGCCTGCAAGCAATATGGAGGTAAAGGGGGAAGCAGGACGAGGAGCAGTCGCCACACCTTTTGGAACTCATTTTTAATACCTGTTTGCAGTGGTTATGTATATGTAAAAATAAATCTGCGGCCTTGTTATGCCAAAACAAGAGAAATGTCTCATGAAGCACCTTACTGGAGGGGAAAGGAAAGGGGCTTGCAAAATGAGAAATGGTTGATACAAATGGCATAGCTAATGGACAAATGCCCAGGTTATGTAAATGCGAATTCTGGTGGGTTCCCATGTTGTGTATGTACTGTGTCCGTGCGTTTGTTGTCGAATCCTGAAGTTTTTAACCACTGTTCTCCCATACTAAGGGGGGGGTCAACATCTACTGCTGTTCACAGGCTGAATGTATACGGCTGAAATCTTCAAGGCATTATCAGCTTTCCTGACTGTTTTGGAACGTGTATTTGCCATCTGTTAATGCAGTCGCCTTGTGGTCATCGTCCCTTTTAGTTTACAGGCTGCACTCCCCTGGTGATCACATTCTCCTCTCCAGAGCAGGCTAACTACCAGCTGCTCCTCCTCAGAGGCGTTCCTTCTTTCTGTCCCTGCTCCCTGCACCGTTTCGCGTTGCATGTACTCGCTTCCCACCTCTCTGGTTTAGATGCGTGTTCCCTGCCTTCTCTGCTCTTCCTAAAGCCTTCCAAGGAGCTCCAGAAGATAGTGTTCAGAATGCTTTATAACACCCATTATTCAACATATATCCGTAACCCGCTAGACGTATTGAAACGTGCTAAAAACTAGCAAACACAGCGAGAAAATGTACTTTCCCCGCGTTTTGGTAAATGCGAATTCTGGTGGATTCCCATTTTGTACTCTGTTCGTGCGTTTGTTCAGTTGAATCCTGTTCTTTTGAACCACTCTTCTCCCATAAAAGGGAGGATCAAAATGTGTTGTTCACAGGCTGAATTTATACTGCTGAAATGATCGCTTCCCTGCTCTCTGGTTTAGACGCGTGTACCCTGCATTTACCAAAACGCGAGGGAAGTACATTTTCTAGCTATTTTTGCTGGTTTTAGCACGTTTTAATACGTCTAGCGGGTTACAGCTATATGTTGAATAATGGGGTTATAAAGAATTCTGAACACTGTGTCTTGTGGAGCTCATTGGAAGGCTGTAGGAAGAGGAGAGAAGGCAGGGAACACGCATCTAAACCAGAGAGCTTGGAAGCGAGTACATGCAACACGGTGCAGGGAGCAGGAACAGAAAGGAGGAACGCCTCTGAGGAGGAGCAGCTGGTAGTTACCCTGCTCTGGAGAGGAGAATGTGATCACCAGGGGAGTGCAGCCTGTAAACTAAAAGGGAGGATGACCACAAGGCAACTGTATTAATAGATGGCAAATACACGTTCCAAAACAGTCAGGAAAGCTGATAATGCCTTGAAGATTTCAACCGTATACATTCAGCCTGTGAACCTGTGAACAGCAGTAGATGTTGAACCCCCCTTGTATGGGAGAACAGTGGTTAAAAACTTCAGGATTCGACAACAAACGCACGGACACAGTACATACATGGGAACCCATCAGAATTCGCATTTACAAAAACGCGAGGAAAGTACATTTTCTAGCTGGTTTTGCTAGTTTAGAGCACATTTCAATACGTCTAGCGGGTTACGGCTATATGATGAATAATGGGTGTTATAAAGCATTCTGAGCACCGTGTATCTTTTGAAGCTCATTTGTTGATTTGAAGGCAGCGGGAAGAGGAGAGAAGGCAGGGAACACGCGTCTAAACCAGAGAGCTGGGAAGCGAGTGTTTGCAACGCGAAACGGTGCAGGGAGCAGGGACAGAAAGAAAGAACTCCACTGAGGAGGAACAGCTGGTAGGTAGCCTTCTTTGGAGATGAGAACTTGATCACCACGGGAGAGGATTGTTGAGAGGGTAACAGAGGGGGAGGTCTGAGATCAGAAAATCCTGAGTATTCCCTGCAGTGTGTAGGGCCAGTGACATGTACAGTTGCAGATCTCGTAAAAGTCCAGGTCAGGAAGCATACAGGTTCATGTTGAATTCTCCAAGTAGGCGGAGTTGAGTGGTAGGAGGCTAGGATGGAGAAGTCCATCCACTGAGAGAGGAAGGGGGTAGGCAAATAGCCACGGTGAGAGAATGGCCAGGAAAGAGAGAATGCATGCAGACAAGGCATTCGTGAGAGGAGTCGGCCTGCAAAGGAAAGCAATTTACTACAGGAATCAAGGATGCTCCCCCCTCAAGAACGGTTGGATCTGGGCATGGAGAGGAACTTGTCATCAGGGAGGAAAGTGTCAAAGCTTGAGACAGCGCTGGCCGTCAACCATGTCTCGGTTAGACCAAGAACATCAAGGTCGGGTTCTTCCAGGAAATGGCAGATGTCAGATGAGTTTTTGAAACTGAGTGAGAGTTGAGAGTGGGGAGGGGTACAAATCAGTAATCCCTGCGGAGGTGTAGAAGGAGCCTGACCTAGGGCAGATGAGGAAGGAGAGAGGAAAGGAAGCAGAAGAAGGGAGAGAGGAGACAGCAGGAGTGCATGATCCATCCGGGAGCTAGGAGTGGTGAGAAGGTTAGACGGGGAGGTCTGAGTCTCAGGATTGGAATGGGAAGTTCGATATCACATGTCATGCTATAGGAAGAGTCTCATGATTGGAATGGGAAGGAGTTGGATATGACATCTCTTGTTATAGGGAGGGTCTCAGGTTTGGTATTAGAATCGCATCCTTTAGGAAGGGACTCGAGTTTGGTATTTTAAGGAGTGAGATAGTAAATCTCATCCTATCGGAAGGGTCTCGGGTTTGGTATTGGAAGAAATGAGATTTCAAATCTCAGGCTGTGGGAATGGTCTCGGGTTTGGTATTGGAAGGGGTGAAAATCACATTTCATGCTACAGGAAGGGTCACAAGTTTGGAATGGGAAGGAGTTGGATATCACATATGCTACGAGAAGGGGCTCAGGTTTGGTATTAGAAGCATAGAGATATCACATCTCATGTTATAGGAAGGGTCTCGATTGGAATGGGAAGGAGTTAGATATCACATCTCATGCTATAGGGAGGGTCTCAGTTTTGATATTAGAAGCATTGAGATATCACATATGCTATTGGAAGGGTCGCAGTATTTGAATTGGAAGGAGTTGGATATCCCTTCTCATGCTATAGGAAGGGTCTCGGGTTGGAATGGGAAGGATTTGGATATCACATCTCTTGCTATAGGAAGGGTCTCAGGTTTTTTATTAGAAACATTGAGATATCACATCTCATGCTATAGGAAGGGGTTAAGGATTGGAATGGGAAGGATTTGGATATCACATCTCATGCTAAAGGAAGGGTCTCAGGTTTGGAAGGGGAAGGATTTGGATATCACATCTCATGTTATTTGACCGGTCTCAGGTTTGGTATTAGAAGCATTGAGATATCAAGTCTCATGGTATAGGACGGGAGTTTGATATCACATCATGCCATGGTATGGGTCTCAGGTTTTGTAGAAGCATTGGGATATCACATCTCATGCTATCGGAAGGGTATCAGGATTGGATTTGGAAGGAGTTGTTGGATATCCCTTCTCATGCTATAGGAAAGGTCTCAGGTTGGAATGGGAAAGAGTTGGATATCACATCTCATGTTATAGGAAGGGTCTCAAGATTGGAATGGGAAGGACTTGGATATCACATCTCATGCTGTAGGAAGGCTCTCAGGTTTGGAAAGGGAAGGAGTTGGATATCACATTTCATGTTAGAGGTAGGATCTCAGGTTTGGTATTAGAGGCATTGAGATATCACATCTCATGCTATCAGAAGGGTATCAGGATTGGAATGGGAAGGAGTTGGATATCACATCTCATGCTAAAGGGAGGGTCTCAGGTTTGGATGGGGAAGGATTTGGATATTACATCTCATGTTATAGGAAGGATCTCAGGTTTGGTATTAGAAGCATTGAGATATCACATCTCATGCTATCGGAAGGATCTCAGGTTTGGTATTAGAAGCATTGAGATATCACATCTCATGCTATAGGAAGGGTCTCAGGATTGGAATCGGAAGGACTTGGATATCACATCTCATGCTAAAGGAATGGTCTCAGTTTTGGTAGAAGCATTGCGATATCACATCTCATGCTATAGGAAGGGTCTCAGGATTGGAATCGGAAGGAGTTGGATATCACATCTCATGCTATAGGAAGGGTCTCAGGTTTGGTATAAGCATTGAGATATCACATCTCTGCTATCGGAAGGGTCTCAGGATTGGATTGGGAAGGAGTTGGATATCACATCTCATGTTATAGGAAGGGTCTCCGGATTGGAATGTGAAGGATTTGGATATCACATCTCATGCTAAAGGAAGGGTCTCAGGTTTGGAATGGGAAGGAGTTGGATATGACATCTCTTGTTATAGGGAGGGTCTCAGGATTTGAATGGCAAGGTGTTGGATATCACATCTCATGCCATAGGAAGGGTCTCAGGTTTGGTATAAGCATTGAGATATCACATCTCTGCTATCGGAAGGGTCTCAGGATTGGATTGGGAAGGAGTTGGATATCCCTTCTCATGCTATAGGAAGGGTCTCAGGTTGGAAAGGGAAGGAGTTGGATATCACATCTCATGCTATAGGGAGGGTTTCAGTTTTGATATTAGAAGCATTGAGATATCACATCTCATGCTATCGGAAGTGTCTCAGGATTGGAATGGGAAGGAGCTGGATATTACATCTCATGCTAAAGGAAGGGTCTCAGGTTTGGAACGGGAAGGAGTTGGATATCCGATCTCATGTTATAGGAAGGGTCTCAGGTTTGGTATAAGCATTGAGATATCACATCTCATGCTATAGGAAGGGTCTCAGGATTGGAATGGAAGGAGTTGGATATCACATCTCATGTTATAGGAAGGATCTCAGGTTTGGTATTAGAAGCATTGAGACATCACATCTCATGCTATAGGAAGGGTCTCAGGTTTGGTATAAGCATTGAGATATCACATCTCATGCTATAGGAAGGGTCTCAGGATTGGAATGGGAAGGAGTTGTATATGACATCTCATGCCGTAGGAAGGGTCTCAGGTTTGGTATAAGCATTGAGATATCACATCTCTGCTATCAGAAGAGTCTCAGGATTGGAATGGGAAGGAGTTGGATATCCCATCTCATGTTATAGGAAGAGTCTCAGGTTTGGTATTAGAAGCATTGAGATATCACATCTCATGCTATAGGAAGTGTCTCAGGATTGGAATGGGAAGGACTTGGATATCACATCTCATGCTATAGGGAGGTTCTCAAGTTTGATATTAGAAGCATTGAGATATCACATCTCATGCTATAGGAAGAGTCTCAGGTTTGGGAAGGGAAGGATTTGGATTTCACATCTCATGTTATAGGACGGTTCTCATGTTTGGTTTTTGAAGCATTGAGATATCACATCTCATGCTATCGGAAGGGTCTCAGGTTTGGTATTAGAAGCATTGAGATATCACATCTCATGCTATAGGATTGGTCTCTGGATTGGAATGTGAAGGATTTGGATATCACATCTCATGCTAAAGGAAGGGTCTCAGGTTTGGAATGGGAAGAAGTTGGATATGACATCTCTTGTTATAGGGAGGGTCTCAGGATTTGAATGGCAAGGAGTTGGATATCACATCTCATGCCATAGTAGGGGTCTCAGGTTTGGTATAAGCATTGAGATATCACATCTCTGCTATCGGAAGGGTCTCAGGATTGGATTGGGAAGGAGTTGGATATCACATCTCATGTTATAGGAAGGGTCTCCGGATTGGAATGTGAAGGATTTGGATATCACATCTCATGCTAAAGGAAGGGTCTCAGGTTTGGAATGGGAAGGAGTTGGATATGACATCTCTTGTTATAGGGAGGGTCTCAGGATTTGAATGGCAAGGAGTTGGATATCACATCTCATGCCATAGGAAGGGTCTCAGGTTTGGTATAAGCATTGAGATATCACATCTCTGCTATCGGAAGGGTCTCAGGATTGGATTGGGAAGGAGTTGGATATCCCTTCTCATGCTATAGGAAGGGTCTCAGGTTGGAATGGGAAGGAGTTGGATATCACATCTCATGCTAAAGGAAGGGTCTCAGGTTTGGTAGAAGCATTGAGATATCACATCTCATGCTATCGGAAGTGTCTCAGGATTGGAATGGGAAGGAGCTGGATATTACATCTCATGCTAAAGGAAGGGTCTCAGGTTTGGAACGGGAAGGAGTTGGATATCCGATCTCATGTTATAGGAAGGGTCTCAGGTTGGAATGGCAAGGAGTTGGATATCACATCTCATGCCATAGGAAGGGTCTCAGGTTTGGTATAAGCATTGAGATATCACATCTCTGCTATCGGAAGGGTCTCATGATTGGATTGGGAAGGAGTTGGATATCCCTTCTCATGCTATAGGAAGGGTCTCAGGTTGGAATGGGAAGGAGTTGGATATCACATCTCATGCTAAAGGAAGGGTCTCAGGTTTGGTATAAGCATTGAGATATCACATCTCTGCTATCGGAAGTGTCTCAGGATTGGAATGGGAAGGAATTGGATATCCCATCTCATGTTATAGGACGGGTCTCAGGATTGTTATTAGAATCATTGAGATATCATATTGCATGCTGTATGAAGGGTCTAAGGATTGGAATGGGAAAGACTTGGATATCACATCTCATGCTATAGGAAGGGTCTCAGGTTTGGTATAAGCATTGAGATATCAAATCTCATGCTATAGGAAGGGTCTCAGGATTGGAATGGAAGGAGTTGGATATCACATCTCATGTTATAGGAAGGATCTCAGGTTTGGTATTAGAAGCATTGAGACATCACATCTCATGCTATAGGAAGGGTCTCAGGATTGGAATGGGAAGGAGTTGGATATCACATCTCATGCAATAGGAAGGGTCTCAGGTTTGGTATAAGCATTGAGATATCACATCTCATGCTATAGGAAGGGTCTCAGGATTGGAATGGGAAGGAGTTGTATATGACATCTCATGCCGTAGGAAGGGTCTCAGGTTTGGTATAAGCATTGAGATATCACATCTCTGCTATCAGAAGAGTCTCAGGATTGGAATGGGAAGGAGTTGGATATCCCATCTCATGTTATAGGAAGAGTCTCAGGTTTGGTATTAGAAGCATTGAGATATCACATCTCATGCTATAGGAAGTGTCTCAGGATTGGAATGGGAAGGACTTGGATATCACATCTCATGCTATAGGGAGGGTCTCAAGTTTGATATTAGAAGCATTGAGATATCACATCTCATGCTATAGGAAGAGTCTCAGGTTTGGGAAGGGAAGGATTTGGATTTCACATCTCATGTTATAGGATGGTTCTCATGTTTGGTTTTTGAAGCATTGAGATATCACATCTCATGCTATCGGAAGGGTCTCAGGTTTGGTATTAGAAGCATTGAGATATCACATCTCATGCTATAGGATTGGTCTCCGGATTGGAATGTGAAGGATTTGGATATCACATCTCATGCTAAAGGAAGGGTCTCAGGTTTGGAATGGGAAGGAGTTGGATATGACATCTCTTGTTATAGGGAGGGTCTCAGGATTTGAATGGCAAGGAGTTGGATATCACATCTCATGCCATAGGAAGGGTCTCAGGTTTGGTATAAGCATTGAGATATCACATCTCTGCTATCGGAAGGGTCTCAGGATTGGAATGGGAAGGACTTAGATATCACATCTCATGCTATAGGGAGGGTCTCAGTTTTGATATTAGAAGCATTGAGATATCACATCTCATGATATCGGAAGGGTCTCAGGATTGGAATGGGAGGAGCTGGATATCACATCTCATGCTAAAGGAAGGGTCTCAGGTTTGGAAGGGGAAGGATTTGGATATCACATCTCATGTTATAGGATGGGTCTCAGGTTTGGTATTAGAAGCATTGTGATATCACATCTCATGCTATAGGAAGAGTCTCAGGTTTGGGAAGGGAAGGATTTGGATTTCACATCTCATGTTATAGGATGGTTCTCATGTTTGGTTTTTGAAGCATTGAGATATCACATCTCATGCTATCGGAAGGGTCTCAGGTTTGGTATTAGAAGCATTGAGATATCAGATCTCATGCTATAGGATTGGTCTCCGGATTGGAATGTGAAGGATTTGGATATCACATCTCATGCTAAAGGAAGGGTCTCAGGTTTGGAATGGGAAGGAGTTGGATATGACATCTCTTGTTATAGGGAAGGTCTCAGGATTTGAATGGCAAGGAGTTGGATATCACATCTCATGCCATAGGAAGGGTCTCAGGTTTGGTATAAGCATTGAGATATCACATCTCTGCAAGGGTCTCAGGATTGGATTGGGAAGGAGTTGGATATCACATCTCATGTTATAGGAAGGGTTTCCGGATTGGAATGTGAAGGATTTGGATATCACATCTCATGCTAAAGGAAGGGTCTCAGGTTTGGAATGGGAAGGAGTTGGATATGACATCTCTTGTTATAGGGAGGGTCTCAGGATTTGAATGGCAAGGAGTTGGATATCACATCTCATGCCATAGGAACGGTCTCAGGTTTGGTATAAGCATTGAGATATCACATCTCTGCTATCGGAAGGGTCTCAGGATTGGATTGGGAAGGAGTTGGATATCCCTTCTCATGCTATAGGAAGGGTCTCAGGTTGGAATGGGAAGGAGTTGGATATCACATCTCATGCTAAAGGAAGGGTCTCAGGTTTGGTAGAAGCATTGAGATATCACATCTCATGCTATCGGAAGTGTCTCAGGATTGGAATGGGAAGGAGCTGGATATTACATCTCATGCTAAAGGAAGGGTCTCAGGTTTGGAACGGGAAGGAGTTGGATATCCGATCTCATGTTATAGGAAGGGTCTCAGGTTTGGTATAAGCATTGAGATATCACATCTCTGCTATCGGAAGTGTCTCAGGATTGGAATGGGAAGGAATTGGATATCCCATCTCATGTTATAGGACGGGTCTCAGGATTGTTATTAGAATCATTGAGATATCATATTGCATGCTGTATGAAGGGTCTAAGGATTGGAATGGGAAAGACTTGGATATCACATCTCATGCTATAGGAAGGGTCTCAGGTTTGGTATAAGCATTGAGATATCAAATCTCATGCTATAGGAAGGGTCTCAGGATTGGAATGGAAGGAGTTGGATATCACATCTCATGTTATAGGAAGGATCTCAGGTTTGGTATTAGAAGCATTGAGACATCACATCTCATGCTATAGGAAGGGTCTCAGGATTGGAATGGGAAGGAGTTGGATATCACATCTCATGCTATAGGAAGGGTCTCAGGTTTGGTATAAGCATTGAGATATCACATCTCATGCTATAGGAAGGGTCTCAGGATTGGAATGGGAAGGAGTTGTATATGACATCTCATGCCGTAGGAAGGGTCTCAGGTTTGGTATAAGCATTGAGATATCACATCTCTGCTATCAGAAGAGTCTCAGGATTGGAATGGGAAGGAGTTGGATATCCCATCTCATGTTATAGGAAGAGTCTCAGGTTTGGTATTAGAAGCATTGAGATATCACATCTCATGCTATAGGAAGTGTCTCAGGATTGGAATGGGAAGGACTTGGATATCACATCTCATGCTATAGGGAGGGTCTCAAGTTTGATATTAGAAGCATTGAGATATCACATCTCATGCTATAGGAAGAGTCTCAGGTTTGGGAAGGGAAGGATTTGGATTTCACATCTCATGTTATAGGATGGTTCTCATGTTTGGTTTTTGAAGCATTGAGATATCACATCTCATGCTATCGGAAGGGTCTCAGGTTTGGTATTAGAAGCATTGAGATATCACATCTCATGCTATAGGATTGGTCTCCGGATTGGAATGTGAAGGATTTGGATATCACATCTCATGCTAAAGGAAGGGTCTCAGGTTTGGAGTGGGAAGGAGTTGGATATGACATCTCTTGTTATAGGGAGGGTCTCAGGATTTGAATGGCAAGGAGTTGGATATCACATCTCATGCCATAGGAAGGGTCTCAGGTTTGGTATAAGCATTGAGATATCACATCTCTGCTATCGGAAGGGTCTCAGGATTGGAATGGGAAGGACTTAGATATCACATCTCATGCTATAGGGAGGGTCTCAGTTTTGATATTAGAAGCATTGAGATATCACATCTCATGCTATCGGAAGGGTCTCAGGATTGGAATGGGAGGAGCTGGATATCACATCTCATGCTAAAGGAAGGGTCTCAGGTTTGGAAGGGGAAGGATTTGGATATCACATCTCATGTTATAGGATGGGTCTCAGGTTTGGTATTAGAAGCATTGTGATATCACATCTCATGCTATAGGAAGTGTCTCAGGATTGGAATGGGAAGGAGTTGGATATCACATCTCATGCTATAGGAAGGGTTTCAGGTTTGGTAGAAGCATTGAGATATCACATCTCATGCTATAGGAAGAGTCTCAGGTTTGGGAAGGGAAGGATTTGGATTTCACATCTCATGTTATAGGATGGTTCTCATGTTTGGTTTTTGAAGCATTGAGATATCACATCTCATGCTATCGGAAGGGTCTCAGGTTTGGTATTAGAAGCATTGAGATATCACATCTCATGCTATAGGATTGGTCTCCGGATTGGAATGTGAAGGATTTGGATATCACATCTCATGCTAAAGGAAGGGTCTCAGGTTTGGAATGGGAAGGAGTTGGATATGACATCTCTTGTTATAGGGAGGGTCTCAGGATTTGAATGGCAAGGAGTTGGATATCACATCTCATGCCATAGGAAGGGTCTCAGGTTTGGTATAAGCATTGAGATATCACATCTCTGCAAGGGTCTCAGGATTGGATTGGGAAGGAGTTGGATATCACATCTCATGTTATAGGAAGGGTCTCCGGATTGGAATGTGAAGGATTTGGATATCACATCTCATGCTAAAGGAAGGGTCTCAGGTTTGGAATGGGAAGGAGTTGGATATGACATCTCTTGTTATAGGGAGGGTCTCAGGATTTGAATGGCAAGGAGTTGGATATCACATCTCATGCCATAGGAAGGGTCTCAGGTTTGGTATAAGCATTGAGATATCACATCTCTGCTATCGGAAGGGTCTCAGGATTGGATTGGGAAGGAGTTGGATATCCCTTCTCATGCTATAGGAAGGGTCTCAGGTTGGAATGGGAAGGAGTTGGATATCACATCTCATGCTAAAGGAAGGGTCTCAGGTTTGGTAGAAGCATTGAGATATCACATCTCATGCTATAGGAAGGGTCTCAGGATTGGAATTGGAAGGACTTAGATATCACATATCATGCTATAGGGAGGGTTTCAGTTTTGATATTAGAAGCATTGAGATATCACATCTCATGCTATCGGAAGTGTCTCAGGATTGGAATGGGAAGGAGCTGGATATTACATCTGATGCTAAAGGAAGGGTCTCAGGTTTGGAACGGGAAGGAGTTGGATATCCGATCTCATGTTATAGGAAGGGTCTCAGGTTTGGTATAAGCATTGAGATATCACATCTCTGCTATCGGAAGTGTCTCAGGATTGGAATGGGAAGGAATTGGATATCCCATCTCATGTTATAGGACGGGTCTCAGGATTGTTATTAGAATCATTGAGATATCATTTTGCATGCTGTAGGAAGGGTCTAAGGATTGGAATGGGAAAGACTTGGATATCACATCTCATGCTATAGGAAGGGTCTCAGGTTTGGTATAAGCATTGAGATATCAAATCTCATGCTATAGGAAGGGTCTCAGGATTGGAATGGAAGGAGTTGGATATCACATCTCATGTTATAGGAAGGATCTCAGGTTTGGTATTAGAAGCATTGAGACATCAAATCTCATGCTATAGGAAGGGTCTCAGGATTGGAATGGGAAGGAGTTGGATATCACATCTCATGCTATAGGAAGGGTCTCAGGTTTGGTATAAGCATTGAGATATCACATCTCATGCTATAGGAAGGGTCTCAGGATTGGAATGGGAAGGAGTTGTATATGACATCTCATGCCGTAGGAAGGGTCTCAGGTTTGGTATAAGCATTGAGATATCACATCTCTGCTATCAGAAGAGTCTCAGGATTGGAATGGGAAGGAGTTGGATATCCCATCTCGTGTTATAGGAAGAGTCTCAGGTTTGGTATTAGAAGCATTGAGATATCACATCTCATGCTATAGGAAGTGTCTCAGGATTGGAATGGGAAGGACTTGGATATCACATCTCATGCTATAGGGAGGGTCTCAAGTTTGATATTAGAAGCATTAAGATATCACATCTCAATCTATAGGAAGAGTCTCAGGTTTGGGAAGGGAAGGATTTGGATTTCACATCTCATGTTATAGGATGGTTCTCATGTTTGGTTTTTGAAGCATTGAGATATCACATCTCATGCTATCGGAAGGGTCTCAGGTTTGGTATTAGAAGCATTGAGATATCACATCTCATGCTATAGGATTGGTCTCAGGATTTGAATGGCAAGGAGTTGGATATCACATCTCATGCCATAGGAAGGGTCTCAGGTTTGGTATAAGCACTGAGATATCACATCTCTGCTATCGGAAGGGTCTCAGGATTGGAATGGGAAGGACTTAGATATCACATCTCATGCTATAGGGAGGGTCTCAGTTTTGATATTAGAAGCATTGAGATATCACATCTCATGCTATCGGAAGGGTCTCAGGATTGGAATGGGAGGAGCTGGATATCACATCTCATGCTAAAGGAAGGGTCTCAGGTTTGGAAGGGGAAGGATTTGGATATCACATCTCATGTTATAGGATGGGTTTCAGGTTTGGTATTAGAAGCATTGTGATATCACATCTCATGCTATAGGAAGTGTCTCAGGATTGGAATGGGAAGGAGTTGGATATCACATCTCATGCTATAGGAAGGGTTTCAGGTTTGGTAGAAGCATTGAGATATCACATCTCATGCTATAGGAAGAGTCTCAGGTTTGGGAAGGGAAGGATTTGGATTTCACATCTCATGTTATAGGATGGTTCTCATGTTTGGTTTTTGAAGCATTGAGATATCACATCTCATGCTATCGGAAGGGTCTCAGGTTTGGTATTAGAAGCATTGAGATATCACATCTCATGCTATAGGATTGGTCTCTGGATTGGAATGTGAAGGATTTGGATATCACATCTCATGCTAAAGGAAGGGTCTCAGGTTTGGAATGGGAAGGAGTTGGATATGACATCTCTTGTTATAGGGAGGGTCTCAGGATTTGAATGGCAAGGAGTTGGATATCACATCTCATGCCATAGGAAGGGTCTCAGGTTTGGTATAAGCATTGAGATATCACATCTCTGCTATCGGAAGGGTCTCAGGATTGGATTGGGAAGGAGTTGGATATCACATCTCATGTTATAGGAAGGGTCTCCGGATTGGAATGTGAAGGATTTGGATATCACATCTCATGCTAAAGGAAGGGTCTCAGGTTTGGAATGGGAAGGAGTTGGATGTGACATCTCTTGTTATAGGGAGGGTCTCAGGATTTGAATGGCAAGGAGTTGGATATCACATCTCATGCCATAGGAAGGGTCTCAGGTTTGGTATAAGCATTGAGATATCACATCTCTGCTATCGGAAGGGTCTCAGGATTGGATTGGGAAGGAGTTGGATATCCCTTCTCATGCTATAGGAAGGGTCTCAGGTTGGAATGGGAAGGAGTTGGATATCACATCTCATGCTAAAGGAAGGGTCTCAGGTTTGGTAGAAGCATTGAGATATCACATCTCATGCTATAGGAAGGGTCTCAGGATTGGAATGGGAAGGACTTAGATATCACATATCATGCTATAGGGATGGTTTCAGTTTTGATATTAGAAGCATTGAGATATCACATCTCATGCTATCGGAAGTGTCTCAGGATTGGAATGGGAAGGAGCTGGATATTACATCTCATGCTAAAGGAAGGGTCTCAGGTTTGGAACGGGAAGGAGTTGGATATCCGATCTCATGTTATAGGAAGGGTCTCAGGTTTGGTATAAGCATTGAGATATCACATCTCTGCTATCGGAAGTGTCTCAGGATTGGAATGGGAAGGAATTGGATATCCCATCTCATGTTATAGGACGGGTCTCAGGATTGTTATTAGAATCATTGAGATATCATATTGCATGCTGTAGGAAGGGTCTAAGGATTGGAATGGGAAAGACTTGGATATCACATCTCATGCTATAGGAAGAGTCTCAGGTTTGGTATAAGCATTGAGATATCAAATCTCATGCTATAGGAAGGGTCTCAGGATTGGAATGGAAGGAGTTGGATATCACATCTCATGTTATAGGAAGGATCTCAGGTTTGGTATTAGAAGCATTGAGACATCACATCTCATGCTATAGGAAGGGTCTCAGGATTGGAATGGGAAGGAGTTGGATATCACATCTCATGCTATAGGAAGGGTCTCAGGTTTGGTATAAGCATTGAGATATCACATCTCATGCTATAGGAAGGGTCTCAGGATTGGAATGGGAAGGAGTTGTATATGACATCTCATGCCGTAGGAAGGGTCTCAGGTTTGGTATAAGCATTGAGATATCACATCTCTGCTATCAGAAGAGTCTCAGGATTGGAATGGGAAGGAGTTGGATATCCCATCTCATGTTATAGGAAGAGTCTCAGGTTTGGTATTAGAAGCATTGAGATATCACATCTCATGCTATAGGAAGTGTCTCAGGATTGGAATGGGAAGGACTTGGATATCACATCTCATGCTATAGGGAGGGTCTCAAGTTTGATATTAGAAGCATTGAGATATCACATCTCATGCTATAGGAAGAGTCTCAGGTTTGGGAAGGGAAGGATTTGGATTTCACATCTCATGTTATAGGATGGTTCTCATGTTTGGTTTTTGAAGCATTGAGATATTACATCTCATGCTATCGGAAGGGTCTCAGGTTTGGTATTAGAAGCATTGAGATATCACATCTCATGCTATAGGATTGGTCTAGGGGTTGGAATGTGAAGGATTTGGATATCACATCTCATGCTAAAGGAAGGGTCTCAGGTTTGGAATGGGAAGGAGTTGGATATGACATCTCTTGTTATAGGGAGGGTCTCAGGATTTGAATGGCAAGGAGTTGGATATCACATCTCATGCCATAGGAAGGGTCTCAGGTTTGGTATAAGCATTGAGATATCACATCTCTGCTATCGGAAGGGTCTCATGATTTGAATGGGAAGGACTTAGATATCACATCTCATGCTATAGGGAGGGTCTCAGTTTTGATATTAGAAGCATTGAGATATCACATCTCATGCTATCGGAAGGGTCTCAGGATTGGAATGGGAGGAGCTGGATATCACATCTCATGCTAAAGGAAGGGTCTCAGGTTTGGAAGGGGAAGGATTTGGATATCACATCTCATGTTATAGAATGGGTCTCAGGTTTGGTATTAGAAGCATTGTGATATCACATCTCATGCTATAGGAAGTGTCTCAGGATTGGAATGGGAAGGAGTTGTATATCACATCTTATGCTATAGGAAGGGTTTCAGGTTTGGTAGAAGCATTGAGATATCACATCTCATGCTATAGGAAGAGTCTCAGGTTTGGGACGGGAAGGATTTGGATTTCACATCTCATGTTATAGGATGGTTCTCATGTTTGGTTTTTGAAGCATTGAGATATCACATCTCATGCTATCGGAAGGGTCTCAGGTTTGGTATTAGAAGCAGTGAGATATCACATCTCATGCTATAGGATTGGTCTCTGGATTGGAATGTGAAGGATTTGGATATCACATCTCATGCTAAAGGAAGGGTCTCAGGTTTGGAATGGGAAGGAGTTGGATATGACATCTCTTGTTATAGGGAGGGTCTCAGGATTTGAATGGCAAGGAGTTGGATATCACATCTCATGCCATAGGAAGGGTCTCAGGTTTGGTATTAGAAGCCTTGAGATATCACATCTCATGGTATAATAAGGGTCTCAGGATTGGAATGGGAAGGAGTTGGATATCACATCTCAAGCTATTTCAGGATTGGAATGGGAAGGAGTTTGATATCACATCTCAAGCTATAGGAAGTGTCTCAGGTTTGGGAAGGGAAGGATTGGGATTTCACATCTCATGTTATAGGATGGTTCTCATGTTTGGTTTTAGAAGCATTGAGATATCACATCTCATGCTATCGGAAGGGTCTCAGGTTTGGAATGGGAAGGAGTTGGATATCACATCTCATGTTATAGGAAGCATCTCAGGTTTGGTATTAGAAGCATTGAGATATCACATCTCATGCTATAGGAAGGGTCTCAGGATTGGAATGTGAAGGATTTGGATATCAAATCTCATGCTAAAGGAAGGGTCTCAGGTTTGGTATAAGCATTGAGATATCACATCTCTGCTATCGGAAGGGTCTCAGGATTGGATTGGGAAGGAGTTGGACATCCCTTCTCATGCTATAGGAAGGGTCTCATGTTGGAATGGGAAGGAGTTGGATATCATTTCTCATGTTATAGGAAGGGTCTCAAGATTGAAATGGGAAGTATTTGGATATCACATCTCTTGCTATATGAAGGGTCTCAGGTTTTTTATTAGAAACATTGAGATATCACATCTCATGCTATCGGAAGGGTTTCAGGATTGGAATGGGAAGGATTTGGATATCATATCTCATGTTACAGGACGGGTCCCAGGTTTGGTATTAGAAGCATTGAGATATCACATCTTATGGTATAGGAAGGGTCTCAGGTTTGGAATGGGAAGTAGTTGGATATCACATCTCATCCAATAGGAAGGGTCTCAGGTTTGGAATGGGAAGGATTTGGATATCACATCTCTTGCTATAGGAAGGGTCTCAGGTTTTTTATTAGAAACATTGAGATATCACATCTCATGCTATAGGAAGGGTTTAAGGATTGGAATGGGAAGGAGTTGGATATCCCTTCTCATGCTATAGGAAGGGTCTCAGGTTGGAATGGGAAGGATTTGGATATCACATCTCTTGCTATAGGAAGGGTCTCAGGTTTTTTATTAGAAACATTGAGATATCACATCTCATGCTATAGGAAGGGTTTAAGGATTGGAATGGGAAGGATTTGGATATCACATCTCATGCTAAAGGAAGGGTCTCAGGTTTGGAAGGGGATGGATTTGGATATCACATCTCATGTTATTTGACCGGTCTCAGGTTTGGTATTAGAAGCATTGAGATATCAAGTCTCATGGTATAGGACGGGAGTTTGATATCACATCATGCCATGGTATGGGTCTCAGGTTTTGTAGAAGCATTGGGATATCACATCTCATGCTATCGGAAGGGTATCAGGATTGGATTTGGAAGGAGTTGTTGGATATCCCATCTCATGCTATAGGAAAGGTCTTCGGTTGGAATGGGAAAGAGTTGGATATCACATCTCATGTTATAGGAAGGGTCTCAAGATTGGAATGGGAAGGACTTGGATATCACATCTCATGCTGTAGGAAGGCTCTCAGGTTTGGAAAGGGAAGGAGTTGGATATCACATTTCATGTTAGAGGTAGGATCTCAGGTTTGGTATTAGAGGCATTGAGATATCACATCTCATGCTATCAGAAGGGTATCAGGATTGGAATGGGAAGGAGTTGGATATCACATCTCATGCTAAAGGGAGGGTCTCAGGTTTGGATGGGGAAGGATTTGGATATCACATCTCATGTTATAGGAAGGATCTCAGGTTTGGTATTAGAAGCATTGAGATATCACATCTCATGCTATCGGAAGGATCTCAGGTTTGGTATTAGAAGCATTGAGATATCACATCTCATGCTATAGGAAGGGTCTCAGGATTGGAATGGGAAGGACTTGGATATCACATCTCATGCTAAAGGAAGGGTCTCAGTTTTGGTAGAAGCATTGCGATATCACATCTCATGCTATAGGAAGGGTCTCAGGATTGGAATCGGAAGGAGTTGGATATCACATCTCATGCTATAGGAAGGGTCTCAGGTTTGGTATAAGCATTGAGATATCACATCTCTGCTATCGGAAGGGTCTCAGGATTGGATTGGGAAGGAGTTGGATATCACATCTCATGTTATAGGAAGGGTCTCCGGATTGGAATGTGAAGGATTTGGATATCACATCTCATGCTAAAGGAAGGGTCTCAGGTTTGGAATGGGAAGGAGTTGGATATGACATCTCATGCCATAGGAAGGGTCTCAGATTTGGTATAAGCATTGAGATATCACATCTCTGCTATCGGAAGGGTCTCAGGATTGGATTGGGAAGGAGTTGGATATCCCTTCTCATGCTATAGGAAGGGTCTCAGGTTGGAATGGGAAGGAGTTGGATATCACATCTCATGCTATAGGGAGGGTTTCAGTTTTGATATTAGAAGCATTGAGATATCACATCTCATGCTATCGGAAGTGTCTCAGGATTGGAATGGGAAGGAGCTGGATATTACATCTCATGCTAAAGGAAGGGTCTCAGGTTTGGAACTGGAAGGAGTTGGATATCCGATCTCATGTTATAGGAAGGGTCTCAGGTTTGGTATAAGCATTGAGATATCACATCTCTGCTATCGGAAGTGTCTCAGGATTGGAATGGGAAGGAGTTGGATATCCCATCTCATGTTATAGGACGGGTCTCAGGATTGTTATTAGAATCATTGAGATATCATATTGCATGCTGTAGGAAGGGTCTAAGGATTGGAATGGGAAAGACTTGGATATCACATCTCATGCTATAGGAAGGGTCTCAGGTTTGGTATAAGCATTGAGATATCAAATCTCATGCTATAGGAAGGGTCTCAGGATTGGAATGGAAGGAGTTGGATATCACATCTCATGTTATAGGAAGGATCTCAGGTTTGGTATTAGAAGCATTGAGAAATCACATCTCATGCTATAGGAAGGGTCTCAGGATTGGAATGGGAAGGAGTTGGATATCACATCTCATGCTATAGGAAGGGTCTCAGGTTTGGTATAAGCATTGAGATATCACATCTCATGCTATAGGAAGGGTCTCAGGATTGGAATGGGAAGGAGTTGTATATGACATCTCATGCCGCAGGAAGGGTCTCAGGTTTGGTATAAGCATTGAGATATCACATCTCTGCTATCAGAAGAGTCTCAGGATTGGAATGGGAAGGAGTTGGATATCCCATCTCATGTTATAGGAAGAGTCTCAGGTTTGGTATTAGAAGCATTGAGATATCACATCTCATGCTATAGGAAGTGTCTCAGGATTGGAATGGGAAGGACTTGGATATCACATCTCATGCTATAGGGAGGGTCTCAAGTTTGATATTAGAAGCATTGAGATATCACATCTCATGCTATAGGAAGAGTCTCAGGTTTGGGAAGGGAAGGATTTGGATTTCACATCTCATGTTATAGGACGGTTCTCATGTTTGGTTTTTGAAGCATTGAGATATCACATCTCATGCTATCGGAAGGGTCTCAGGTTTGGTATTAGATGCATTGAGATATCACATCTCATGCTATAGATTGGTCTCTGGATTGGAATGTGAAGGATTTGGATATCACATCTCATGCTAAAGGAAGGGTCTCAGGTTTGGAATGGGAAGGAGTTGGATATGACATCTCTTGTTATAGGGAGGGTCTCAGGATTTGAATGGCAAGGAGTTGGATATCACATCTCATGCCATAGGAAGGGTCTCAGGTTTGGTATAAGCATTGAGATATCACATCTCTGCTATCGGAAGGGTCTCAGGATTGGATTGGGAAGGAGTTGGATATCACATCTCATGTTATAGGAAGGGTCTCCGGATTGGAATGTGAAGGATTTGGATATCACATCTCATGCTAAAGGAAGGGTCTCAGGTTTGGAATGGGAAGGAGTTGGATATGATATCTCTTGTTATAGGGAGGGTCTCAGGATTTGAATGGCAAGGAGTTGGATATCACATCTCATGCCATAGGAAGGGTCTCAGGTTTGGTATAAGCATTGAGATATCACATCTCTGCTATCGGAAGGGTCTCAGGATTGGATTGGGAAGGAGTTATATATCCCTTCTCATGCTATAGGAAGGGTCTCAGGTTGGAATGGGAATGAGTTGGATATCACATCTCATGCTAAAGGAAGGGTCTCAGGTTTGGTAGAAGCATTGAGATATCACATCTCATGCTATCGGAAGTGTCTCAGGATTGGAATGGGAAGGAGCTGGATATGACATCTCTTGTTATAGGGAGGGTCTCAGGATTTGAATGGCAAGGAGTTGGATATCACATCTCATGCCATAGGAAGGGTCTCAGGTTTGGTATAAGCATTGAGATATCACATCTCTGCAAGGGTCTCAGGATTGGATTGGGAAGGAGTTGGATATCACATCTCATGTTATAGGAAGGGTCTCCGGATTGGAATGTGAAGGATTTGGATATCACATCTCATGCTAAAGGAAGGGTCTCAGGTTTGGAATGGGAAGGAGTTGGATATGACATCTCTTGTTATAGGGAGGGTCTCAGGATTTGAATGGCAAGGAGTTGGATATCACATCTCATGCCATAGGAAGGGTCTCAGGTTTGGTATAAGCATTGAGATATCACATCTCTGCTATCGGAAGGGTCTCAGGATTGGATTGGGAAGGAGTTGGATATCCCTTCTCATGCTATAGGAAGGGTCTCAGGTTGGAATGGGAAGGAGTTGGATATCACATCTCATGCTAAAGGAAGGGTCTCAGGTTTGGTAGAAGCATTGAGATATCACATCTCATGCTATAGGAAGGGTCTCAGGATTGGAATTGGAAGGACATAGATATCACATATCATGCTATAGGGAGGGTTTCAGTTTTGATATTAGAAGCATTGAGATATCACATCTCATGCTATCGGAAGTGTCTCAGGATTGGAATGGGAAGGAGCTGGATATTACATCTGATGCTAAAGGAAGGGTCTCAGGTTTGGAACGGGAAGGAGTTGGATATCCGATCTCATGTTATAGGAAGGGTCTCAGGTTTGGTATAAGCATTGAGATATCACATCTCTGCTATCGGAAGTGTCTCAGGATTGGAATGGGAAGGAATTGGATATCCCATCTCATGTTATAGGACGGGTCTCAGGATTGTTATTAGAATCATTGAGATATCATTTTGCATGCTGTAGGAAGGGTCTAAGGATTGGAATGGGAAAGACTTGGATATCACATCTCATGCTATAGGAAGGGTCTCAGGTTTGGTATAAGCATTGAGATATCAAATCTCATGCTATAGGAAGGGTCTCAGGATTGGAATGGAAGGAGTTGGATATCACATCTCATGTTATAGGAAGGATCTCAGGTTTGGTATTAGAAGCATTGAGACATCAAATCTCATGCTATAGGAAGGGTCTCAGGATTGGAATGGGAAGGAGTTGGATATCACATCTCATGCTATAGGAAGGGTCTCAGGTTTGGTATAAGCATTGAGATATCACATCTCATGCTATAGGAAGGGTCTCAGGATTGGAATGGGAAGGAGTTGTATATGACATCTCATGCCGTAGGAAGGGTCTCAGGTTTGGTATAAGCATTGAGATATCACATCTCTGCTATCAGAAGAGTCTCAGGATTGGAATGGGAAGGAGTTGGATATCCCATCTCGTGTTATAGGAAGAGTCTCAGGTTTGGTATTAGAAGCATTGAGATATCACATCTCATGCTATAGGAAGTGTCTCAGGATTGGAATGGGAAGGACTTGGATATCACATCTCATGCTATAGGGAGGGTCTCAAGTTTGATATTAGAAGCATTAAGATATCACATCTCAATCTATAGGAAGAGTCTCAGGTTTGGGAAGGGAAGGATTTGGATTTCACATCTCATGTTATAGGATGGTTCTCATGTTTGGTTTTTGAAGCATTGAGATATCACATCTCATGCTATCGGAAGGGTCTCAGGTTTGGTATTAGAAGCATTGAGATATCACATCTCATGCTATAGGATTGGTCTCAGGATTTGAATGGCAAGGAGTTGGATATCACATCTCATGCCATAGGAAGGGTCTCAGGTTTGGTATAAGCACTGAGATATCACATCTCTGCTATCGGAAGGGTCTCAGGATTGGAATGGGAAGGACTTAGATATCACATCTCATGCTATAGGGAGGGTCTCAGTTTTGATATTAGAAGCATTGAGATATCACATCTCATGCTATCGGAAGGGTCTCAGGATTGGAATGGGAGGAGCTGGATATCACATCTCATGCTAAAGGAAGGGTCTCAGGTTTGGAAGGGGAAGGATTTGGATATCACATCTCATGTTATAGGATGGGTTTCAGGTTTGGTATTAGAAGCATTGTGATATCACATCTCATGCTATAGGAAGTGTCTCAGGATTGGAATGGGAAGGAGTTGGATATCACATCTCATGCTATAGGAAGGGTTTCAGGTTTGGTAGAAGCATTGAGATATCACATCTCATGCTATAGGAAGAGTCTCAGGTTTGGGAAGGGAAGGATTTGGATTTCACATCTCATGTTATAGGATGGTTCTCATGTTTGGTTTTTGAAGCATTGAGATATCACATCTCATGCTATCGGAAGGGTCTCAGGTTTGGTATTAGAAGCATTGAGATATCACATCTCATGCTATAGGATTGGTCTCTGGATTGGAATGTGAAGGATTTGGATATCACATCTCATGCTAAAGGAAGGGTCTCAGGTTTGGAATGGGAAGGAGTTGGATATGACATCTCTTGTTATAGGGAGGGTCTCAGGATTTGAATGGCAAGGAGTTGGATATCACATCTCATGCCATAGGAAGGGTCTCAGGTTTGGTATAAGCATTGAGATATCACATCTCTGCTATCGGAAGGGTCTCAGGATTAGATTGGGAAGGAGTTGGATATCACATCTCATGTTATAGGAAGGGTCTCCGGATTGGAATGTGAAGGATTTGGATATCACATCGCATGCTAAAGGAAGGGTCTCAGGTTTGGAATGGGAAGGAGTTGGATATGACATCTCTTGTTATAGGGAGGGTCTCAGGATTTGAATGGCAAGGAGTTGGATATCACATCTCATGCCATAGGAAGGGTCTCAGGTTTGGTATAAGCATTGAGATATCACATCTCTGCTATCGGAAGGGTCTCAGGATTGGATTGGGAAGGAGTTGGATATCCCTTCTCATGCTATAGGAAGGGTCTCAGGTTGGAATGGGAAGGAGTTGGATATCACATCTCATGCTAAAGGAAGGGTCTCAGGTTTGGTAGAAGCATTGAGATATCACATCTCATGCTATAGGAAGGGTCTCAGGATTGGAATGGGAAGGACTTAGATATCACATATCATGCTATAGGGAGGGTTTCAGTTTTGATATTAGAAGCATTGAGATATCACATCTCATGCTATCGGAAGTGTCTCAGGATTGGAATGGGAAGGAGCTGGATATTACATCTCATGCTAAAGGAAGGGTCTCAGGTTTGGAACGGGAAGGAGTTGGATATCCGATCTCATGTTATAGGAAGGGTCTCAGGTTTGGTATAAGCATTGAGATATCACATCTCTGCTATCGGAAGTGTCTCAGGATTGGAATGGGAAGGAATTGGATATCCCATCTCATGTTATAGGACGGGTCTCAGGATTGTTATTAGAATCATTGAGATATCATATTGCATGCTGTAGGAAGGGTCTAAGGATTGGAATGGGAAAGACTTGGATATCACATCTCATGCTATAGGAAGAGTCTCAGGTTTGGTATAAGCATTGAGATATCAAATCTCATGCTATAGGAAGGGTCTCAGGATTGGAATGGAAGGAGTTGGATATCACATCTCATGTTATAGGAAGGATCTCAGGTTTGGTATTAGAAGCATTGAGACATCACATCTCATGCTATAGGAAGGGTCTCAGGATTGGAATGGGAAGGAGTTGGATATCACATCTCATGCTATAGGAAGGGTCTCAGGTTTGGTATAAGCATTGAGATATCACATCTCATGCTATAGGAAGAGTCTCAGGTTTGGGAAGGGAAGGATTTGGATTTCACATCTCATGTTATAGGATGGTTCTCATGTTTGGTTTTTGAAGCATTGAGATATTACATCTCATGCTATCGGAAGGGTCTCAGGTTTGGTATTAGAAGCATTGAGATATCACATCTCATGCTATAGGATTGGTCTAGGGGTTGGAATGTGAAGGATTTGGATATCACATCTCATGCTAAAGGAAGGGTCTCAGGTTTGGAATGGGAAGGAGTTGGATATGACATCTCTTGTTATAGGGAGGGTCTCAGGATTTGAATGGCAAGGAGTTGGATATCACATCTCATGCCATAGGAAGGGTCTCAGGTTTGGTATAAGCATTGAGATATCACATCTCTGCTATCGGAAGGGTCTCAGGATTTGAATGGGAAGGACTTAGATATCACATCTCATGCTATAGGGAGGGTCTCAGTTTTGATATTAGAAGCATTGAGATATCACATCTCATGCTATCGGAAGGGTCTCAGGATTGGAATGGGAGGAGCTGGATATCACATCTCATGCTAAAGGAAGGGTCTCAGGTTTGGAAGGGGAAGGATTTGGATATCACATCTCATGTTATAGAATGGGTCTCAGGTTTGGTATTAGAAGCATTGTGATATCACATCTCATGCTATAGGAAGTGTCTCAGGATTGGAATGGGAAGGAGTTGTATATCACATCTTATGCTATAGGAAGGGTTTCAGGTTTGGTAGAAGCATTGAGATATCACATCTCATGCTATAGGAAGAGTCTCAGGTTTGGGACGGGAAGGATTTGGATTTCACATCTCATGTTATAGGATGGTTCTCATGTTTGGTTTTTGAAGCATTGAGATATCACATCTCATGCTATCGGAAGGGTCTCAGGTTTGGTATTAGAAGCATTGAGATATCACATCTCATGCTATAGGATTGGTCTCTGGATTGGAATGTGAAGGATTTGGATATCACATCTCATGCTAAAGGAAGGGTCTCAGGTTTGGAATGGGAAGGAGTTGGATATGACATCTCTTGTTATAGGGAGGGTCTCAGGATTTGAATGGCAAGGAGTTGGATATCACATCTCATGCCATAGGAAGGGTCTCAGGTTTGGTATTAGAAGCCTTGAGATATCACATCTCATGGTATAATAAGGGTCTCAGGATTGGAATGGGAAGGAGTTGGATATCACATCTCAAGCTATTTCAGGATTGGAATGGGAAGGAGTTTGATATCACATCTCAAGCTATAGGAAGTGTCTCAGGTTTGGGAAGGGAAGGATTGGGATTTCACATCTCATGTTATAGGATGGTTCTCATGTTTGGTTTTAGAAGCATTGAGATATCACATCTCATGCTATCGGAAGGGTCTCAGGTTTGGAATGGGAAGGAGTTGGATATCACATCTCATGTTATAGGAAGCATCTCAGGTTTGGTATTAGAAGCATTGAGATATCACATCTCATGCTATAGGAAGGGTCTCAGGATTGGAATGTGAAGGATTTGGATATCAAATCTCATGCTAAAGGAAGGGTCTCAGGTTTGGTATAAGCATTGAGATATCACATCTCTGCTATCGGAAGGGTCTCAGGATTGGATTGGGAAGGAGTTGGACATCCCTTCTCATGCTATAGGAAGGGTCTCATGTTGGAATGGGAAGGAGTTGGATATCATTTCTCATGTTATAGGAAGGGTCTCAAGATTGAAATGGGAAGTATTTGGATATCACATCTCTTGCTATATGAAGGGTCTCAGGTTTTTTATTAGAAACATTGAGATATCACATCTCATGCTATCGGAAGGGTTTCAGGATTGGAATGGGAAGGATTTGGATATCATATCTCATGTTACAGGACGGGTCCCAGGTTTGGTATTAGAAGCATTGAGATATCACATCTTATGGTATAGGAAGGGTCTCAGGTTTGGAATGGGAAGTAGTTGGATATCACATCTCATCCAATAGGAAGGGTCTCAGGTTTGGAATGGGAAGGATTTGGATATCACATCTCTTGCTATAGGAAGGGTCTCAGGTTTTTTATTAGAAACATTGAGATATCACATCTCATGCTATAGGAAGGGTTTAAGGATTGGAATGGGAAGGAGTTGGATATCCCTTCTCATGCTATAGGAAGGGTCTCAGGTTGGAATGGGAAGGATTTGGATATCGCATCTCTTGCTATAGGAAGGGTCTCAGGTTTTTTATTAGAAACATTGAGATATCACATCTCATGCTATAGGAAGGGTTTAAGGATTGGAATGGGAAGGATTTGGATATCACATCTCATGCTAAAGGAAGGGTCTCAGGTTTGGAAGGGGAAGGATTTGGATATCACATCTCATGTTATTTGACCGGTCTCAGGTTTGGTATTAGAAGCATTGAGATATCAAGTCTCATGGTATAGGACGGGAGTTTGATATCACATCATGCCATGGTATGGGTCTCAGGTTTTGTAGAAGCATTGGGATATCACATCTCATGCTATCGGAAGGGTATCAGGATTGGATTTGGAAGGAGTTGTTGGATATCCCATCTCATGCTATAGGAAAGGTCTTCGGTTGGAATGGGAAAGAGTTGGATATCACATCTCATGTTATAGGAAGGGTCTCAAGATTGGAATGGGAAGGACTTGGATATCACATCTCATGCTGTAGGAAGGCTCTCAGGTTTGGAAAGGGAAGGAGTTGGATATCACATTTCATGTTAGAGGTAGGATCTCAGGTTTGGTATTAGAGGCATTGAGATATCACATCTCATGCTATCAGAAGGGTCTCAGGTTTGGAATGGGAAGGAGTTGGATATGACATCTCTTGTTATAGGGAGGGTCTCAGGATTTGAATGGCAAGGAGTTGGATATCACATCTCATGCCATAGGAAGGGTCTCAGGTTTGGTATAAGCATTGAGATATCACATCTCTGCTATCGGAAGGGTCTCAGGATTAGATTGGGAAGGAGTTGGATATCACATCTCATGTTATAGGAAGGGTCTCCGGATTGGAATGTGAAGGATTTGGATATCACATCGCATGCTAAAGGAAGGGTCTCAGGTTTGGAATGGGAAGGAGTTGGATATGACATCTCTTGTTATAGGGAGGGTCTCAGGATTTGAATGGCAAGGAGTTGGATATCACATCTCATGCCATAGGAAGGGTCTCAGGTTTGGTATAAGCATTGAGATATCACATCTCTGCTATCGGAAGGGTCTCAGGATTGGATTGGGAAGGAGTTGGATATCCCTTCTCATGCTATAGGAAGGGTCTCAGGTTGGAATGGGAAGGAGTTGGATATCACATCTCATGCTAAAGGAAGGGTCTCAGGTTTGGTAGAAGCATTGAGATATCACATCTCATGCTATAGGAAGGGTCTCAGGATTGGAATGGGAAGGACTTAGATATCACATATCATGCTATAGGGAGGGTTTCAGTTTTGATATTAGAAGCATTGAGATATCACATCTCATGCTATCGGAAGTGTCTCAGGATTGGAATGGGAAGGAGCTGGATATTACATCTCATGCTAAAGGAAGGGTCTCAGGTTTGGAACGGGAAGGAGTTGGATATCCGATCTCATGTTATAGGAAGGGTCTCAGGTTTGGTATAAGCATTGAGATATCACATCTCTGCTATCGGAAGTGTCTCAGGATTGGAATGGGAAGGAATTGGATATCCCATCTCATGTTATAGGACGGGTCTCAGGATTGTTATTAGAATCATTGAGATATCATATTGCATGCTGTAGGAAGGGTCTAAGGATTGGAATGGGAAAGACTTGGATATCACATCTCATGCTATAGGAAGAGTCTCAGGTTTGGTATAAGCATTGAGATATCAAATCTCATGCTATAGGAAGGGTCTCAGGATTGGAATGGAAGGAGTTGGATATCACATCTCATGTTATAGGAAGGATCTCAGGTTTGGTATTAGAAGCATTGAGACATCACATCTCATGCTATAGGAAGGGTCTCAGGATTGGAATGGGAAGGAGTTGGATATCACATCTCATGCTATAGGAAGGGTCTCAGGTTTGGTATAAGCATTGAGATATCACATCTCATGCTATAGGAAGAGTCTCAGGTTTGGGAAGGGAAGGATTTGGATTTCACATCTCATGTTATAGGATGGTTCTCATGTTTGGTTTTTGAAGCATTGAGATATTACATCTCATGCTATCGGAAGGGTCTCAGGTTTGGTATTAGAAGCATTGAGATATCACATCTCATGCTATAGGATTGGTCTAGGGGTTGGAATGTGAAGGATTTGGATATCACATCTCATGCTAAAGGAAGGGTCTCAGGTTTGGAATGGGAAGGAGTTGGATATGACATCTCTTGTTATAGGGAGGGTCTCAGGATTTGAATGGCAAGGAGTTGGATATCACATCTCATGCCATAGGAAGGGTCTCAGGTTTGGTATAAGCATTGAGATATCACATCTCTGCTATCGGAAGGGTCTCAGGATTTGAATGGGAAGGACTTAGATATCACATCTCATGCTATAGGGAGGGTCTCAGTTTTGATATTAGAAGCATTGAGATATCACATCTCATGCTATCGGAAGGGTCTCAGGATTGGAATGGGAGGAGCTGGATATCACATCTCATGCTAAAGGAAGGGTCTCAGGTTTGGAAGGGGAAGGATTTGGATATCACATCTCATGTTATAGAATGGGTCTCAGGTTTGGTATTAGAAGCATTGTGATATCACATCTCATGCTATAGGAAGTGTCTCAGGATTGGAATGGGAAGGAGTTGTATATCACATCTTATGCTATAGGAAGGGTTTCAGGTTTGGTAGAAGCATTGAGATATCACATCTCATGCTATAGGAAGAGTCTCAGGTTTGGGACGGGAAGGATTTGGATTTCACATCTCATGTTATAGGATGGTTCTCATGTTTGGTTTTTGAAGCATTGAGATATCACATCTCATGCTATCGGAAGGGTCTCAGGTTTGGTATTAGAAGCATTGAGATATCACATCTCATGCTATAGGATTGGTCTCTGGATTGGAATGTGAAGGATTTGGATATCACATCTCATGCTAAAGGAAGGGTCTCAGGTTTGGAATGGGAAGGAGTTGGATATGACATCTCTTGTTATAGGGAGGGTCTCAGGATTTGAATGGCAAGGAGTTGGATATCACATCTCATGCCATAGGAAGGGTCTCAGGTTTGGTATTAGAAGCCTTGAGATATCACATCTCATGGTATAATAAGGGTCTCAGGATTGGAATGGGAAGGAGTTGGATATCACATCTCAAGCTATTTCAGGATTGGAATGGGAAGGAGTTTGATATCACATCTCAAGCTATAGGAAGTGTCTCAGGTTTGGGAAGGGAAGGATTGGGATTTCACATCTCATGTTATAGGATGGTTCTCATGTTTGGTTTTAGAAGCATTGAGATATCACATCTCATGCTATCGGAAGGGTCTCAGGTTTGGAATGGGAAGGAGTTGGATATCACATCTCATGTTATAGGAAGCATCTCAGGTTTGGTATTAGAAGCATTGAGATATCACATCTCATGCTATAGGAAGGGTCTCAGGATTGGAATGTGAAGGATTTGGATATCAAATCTCATGCTAAAGGAAGGGTCTCAGGTTTGGTATAAGCATTGAGATATCACATCTCTGCTATCGGAAGGGTCTCAGGATTGGATTGGGAAGGAGTTGGACATCCCTTCTCATGCTATAGGAAGGGTCTCATGTTGGAATGGGAAGGAGTTGGATATCATTTCTCATGTTATAGGAAGGGTCTCAAGATTGAAATGGGAAGTATTTGGATATCACATCTCTTGCTATATGAAGGGTCTCAGGTTTTTTATTAGAAACATTGAGATATCACATCTCATGCTATCGGAAGGGTTTCAGGATTGGAATGGGAAGGATTTGGATATCATATCTCATGTTACAGGACGGGTCCCAGGTTTGGTATTAGAAGCATTGAGATATCACATCTTATGGTATAGGAAGGGTCTCAGGTTTGGAATGGGAAGTAGTTGGATATCACATCTCATCCAATAGGAAGGGTCTCAGGTTTGGAATGGGAAGGATTTGGATATCACATCTCTTGCTATAGGAAGGGTCTCAGGTTTTTTATTAGAAACATTGAGATATCACATCTCATGCTATAGGAAGGGTTTAAGGATTGGAATGGGAAGGAGTTGGATATCCCTTCTCATGCTATAGGAAGGGTCTCAGGTTGGAATGGGAAGGATTTGGATATCGCATCTCTTGCTATAGGAAGGGTCTCAGGTTTTTTATTAGAAACATTGAGATATCACATCTCATGCTATAGGAAGGGTTTAAGGATTGGAATGGGAAGGATTTGGATATCACATCTCATGCTAAAGGAAGGGTCTCAGGTTTGGAAGGGGAAGGATTTGGATATCACATCTCATGTTATTTGACCGGTCTCAGGTTTGGTATTAGAAGCATTGAGATATCAAGTCTCATGGTATAGGACGGGAGTTTGATATCACATCATGCCATGGTATGGGTCTCAGGTTTTGTAGAAGCATTGGGATATCACATCTCATGCTATCGGAAGGGTATCAGGATTGGATTTGGAAGGAGTTGTTGGATATCCCATCTCATGCTATAGGAAAGGTCTTCGGTTGGAATGGGAAAGAGTTGGATATCACATCTCATGTTATAGGAAGGGTCTCAAGATTGGAATGGGAAGGACTTGGATATCACATCTCATGCTGTAGGAAGGCTCTCAGGTTTGGAAAGGGAAGGAGTTGGATATCACATTTCATGTTAGAGGTAGGATCTCAGGTTTGGTATTAGAGGCATTGAGATATCACATCTCATGCTATCAGAAGGGTATCAGGATTGGAATGGGAAGGAGTTGGATATCACATCTCATGCTAAAGGGAGGGTCTCAGGTTTGGATGGGGAAGGATTTGGATATCACATCTCATGTTATAGGAAGGATCTCAGGTTTGGTATTAGAAGCATTGAGATATCACATCTCATGCTATCGGAAGGATCTCAGGTTTGGTATTAGAAGCATTGAGATATCACATCTCATGCTATAGGAAGGGTCTCAGGATTGGAATGGGAAGGACTTGGATATCACATCTCATGCTAAAGGAAGGGTCTCAGTTTTGGTAGAAGCATTGCGATATCACATCTCATGCTATAGGAAGGGTCTCATGATTGGAATCGGAAGGAGTTGGATATCACATCTCATGCTATAGGAAGGGTCTCAGGTTTGGTATAAGCATTGAGATATCACATCTCTGCTATCGGAAGGGTCTCAGGATTGGATTGGGAAGGAGTTGGATATCACATCTCATGTTATAGGAAGGGTCTCCGGATTGGAATGTGAAGGATTTGGATATCACATCTCATGCTAAAGGAAGGGTCTCAGGTTTGGAATGGGAAGGAGTTGGATATGACATCTCATGCCATAGGAAGGGTCTCAGATTTGGTATAAGCATTGAGATATCACATCTCTGCTATCGGAAGGGTCTCAGGATTGGATTGGGAAGGAGTTGGATATCCCTTCTCATGCTATAGGAAGGGTCTCAGGTTGGAATGGGAAGGAGTTGGATATCACATCTCATGCTATAGGGAGGGTTTCAGTTTTGATATTAGAAGCATTGAGATATCACATCTCATGCTATCGGAAGTGTCTCAGGATTGGAATGGGAAGGAGCTGGATATTACATCTCATGCTAAAGGAAGGGTCTTAGGTTTGGAACTGGAAGGAGTTGGATATCCGATCTCATGTTATAGGAAGGGTCTCAGGTTTGGTATAAGCATTGAGATATCACATCTCTGCTATCGGAAGTGTCTCAGGATTGGAATGGGAAGGAGTTGGATATCCCATCTCATGTTATAGGACGGGTCTCAGGATTGTTATTAGAATCATTGAGATATCATATTGCATGCTGTAGGAAGGGTCTAAGGATTGGAATGGGAAAGACTTGGATATCACATCTCATGCTATAGGAAGGGTCTCAGGTTTGGTATAAGCATTGAGATATCAAATCTCATGCTATAGGAAGGGTCTCAGGATTGGAATGGAAGGAGTTGGATATCACATCTCATGTTATAGGAAGGATCTCAGGTTTGGTATTAGAAGCATTGAGAAATCACATCTCATGCTATAGGAAGGGTCTCAGGATTGGAATGGGAAGGAGTTGGATATCACATCTCATGCTATAGGAAGGGTCTCAGGTTTGGTATAAGCATTGAGATATCACATCTCATGCTATAGGAAGGGTCTCAGGATTGGAATGGGAAGGAGTTGTATATGACATCTCATGCCGCAGGAAGGGTCTCAGGTTTGGTATAAGCATTGAGATATCACATCTCTGCTATCAGAAGAGTCTCAGGATTGGAATGGGAAGGAGTTGGATATCCCATCTCATGTTATAGGAAGAGTCTCAGGTTTGGTATTAGAAGCATTGAGATATCACATCTCATGCTATAGGAAGTGTCTCAGGATTGGAATGGGAAGGACTTGGATATCACATCTCATGCTATAGGGAGGGTCTCAAGTTTGATATTAGAAGCATTGAGATATCACATCTCATGCTATAGGAAGAGTCTCAGGTTTGGGAAGGGAAGGATTTGGATTTCACATCTCATGTTATAGGACGGTTCTCATGTTTGGTTTTTGAAGCATTGAGATATCACATCTCATGCTATCGGAAGGGTCTCAGGTTTGGTATTAGAAGCATTGAGATATCACATCTCATGCTATAGATTGGTCTCTGGATTGGAATGTGAAGGATTTGGATATCACATCTCATGCTAAAGGAAGGGTCTCAGGTTTGGAATGGGAAGGAGTTGGATATGACATCTCTTGTTATAGGGAGGGTCTCAGGATTTGAATGGCAAGGAGTTGGATATCACATCTCATGCCATAGGAAGGGTCTCAGGTTTGGTATAAGCATTGAGATATCACATCTCTGCTATCGGAAGGGTCTCAGGATTGGATTGGGAAGGAGTTGGATATCACATCTCATGTTATAGGAAGGGTCTCCGGATTGGAATGTGAAGGATTTGGATATCACATCTCATGCTAAAGGAAGGGTCTCAGGTTTGGAATGGGAAGGAGTTGGATATGACATCTCTTGTTATAGGGAGGGTCTCAGGATTTGAATGGCAAGGAGTTGGATATCACATCTCATGCCATAGGAAGGGTCTCAGGTTTGGTATAAGCATTGAGATATCACATCTCTGCTATCGGAAGGGTCTCAGGATTGGATTGGGAAGGAGTTGGATATCCCTTCTCATGCTATAGGAAGGGTCTCAGGTTGGAATGGGAATGAGTTGGATATCACATCTCATGCTAAAGGAAGGGTCTCAGGTTTGGTAGAAGCATTGAGATATCACATCTCATGCTATCGGAAGTGTCTCAGGATTGGAATGGGAAGGAGCTGGATATTACATCTCATGCTAAAGGAAGGGTCTCAGGTTTGGAACGGGAAGGAGTTGGATATCCGATCTCATGTTATAGGAAGGGTCTCAGGTTTGGTATAAGCATTGAGATATCACATCTCTGCTATAGGAAGTGTCTCAGGATTGGAATGGGAAGGAATTGGATATCCCATCTCATGTTATAGGACGGGTCTCAGGATTGTTATTAGAATCATTGAGATATCATATTGCATGCTGTATGATGGGTCTAAAGATTGGAATGGGAAAGACTTGGATATCACATCTCATGCTATAGGAAGGGTCTCAGGTTTGGTATAAGCATTGAGATATCAAATCTCATGCTATAGGAAGGGTCTCAGGATTGGAATGGAAGGAGTTGGATATCACATCTCATGTTATAGGAAGGATCTCAGGTTTGGTATTAGAAGCATTGAGACATCACATCTCATGCTATAGGAAGGGTCTCAGGATTGGTATAAGCATTGAGATATCACATCTCTGCTATCGGAAGGGTCTCAGGATTGGATTGGGAAGGAGTTGGATATCCCTTCTCATGCTATAGGAAGGGTCTCAGGATTTGAATGGCAAGGAGTTGGATATCACATCTCATGCCATAGGAAGGGTCTCAGGTTTGGTATAAGCATTGAGATATCACATCTCTGCTATCGGAAGGGTCTCAGGATTGGATTGGGAAGGAGTTGGATATCCCTTCTCATGCTATAGGAAGGGTCTCAGGTTGGAAAGGGAAGGAGTTGGATATCACATCTCATGCTATAGGGAGGGTTTCAGTTTTGATATTAGAAGCATTGAGATATCACATCTCATGCAATCGGATGTGTCTCAGGATTGGAATGAGAAGGAGCTGGATATTACATCTCATGCTAAAGGAAGGGTCTCAGGTTTGGAACGGGAAGGAGTTGGATATCCGATCTCATGTTATAGGAAGGGTCTCAGGTTTGGTATAAGCATTGAGATATCACATCTCTGCTATCGGAAGTGTCTCAGGATTGGAATGGGAAGGAGTTGGATATCCCATCTCATGTTATAGGACGGGTCTCAGGATTGTTATTAGAATCATTGAGATATCATATTGCATGCTGTAGGAAGGGTCTAAGGATTAGAATGGGAAAGACTTGGATATCACATCTCATGCTATAGGAAGGGTCTCAGGTTTGGTATAAGCATTGAGATATCAAATCTCATGCTATAGGAAGGGTCTCAGGATTGGAATGGAAGGAGTTGGATATCACATCTCATGTTATAGGAAGGATCTCAGGTTTGGTATTAGAAGCATTGAGACATCACATCTCATGCTATAGGAAGGGTCTTAGGATTGGAATGGGAAGGAGTTGGATATCACATCTCATGCTATAGGAAGGGTCTCAGGTTTGGTATAAGCATTGAGATATCACATCTCATGCTATAGGAAGGGTTTCAGGATTGGAATGGGAAGGAGTTGTATATGACATCTCATGCCGTAGGAAGGGTCTCAGGTTTGGTATAAGCATTGAGATATCACATCTCTGCTATCAGAAGAGTCTCAGGATTGGAATGGGAAGGAGTTGGATATCCCATCTCATGTTATAGGAAGAGTCTCAGGTTTGGTATTAGAAGCATTGAGATATCACATCTCATGCTATAGGAAGTGTCTCAGGATTGAAATGGGAAGGACTTGGATATCACATCTCATGCTATAGGGAGGGTCTCAAGTTTGATATTAGAAGCATTGAGATATCACATCTCATGCTATAGGAAGAGTCTCAGGTTTGGGAAGGGAAGGATTTGGATTTCACATCTCATGTTATAGGACGGTTCTCATGTTTGGTTTTTGAAGCATTGAGATATCACATCTCATGCTATCGGAAGGGTCTCAGGTTTGGTATTAGAAGCATTGAGATATCACATCTCATGCTATAGGATTGGTCTCTGGATTGGAATGTGAAGGATTTGGATATCACATCTCATGCTAAAGGAAGGGTCTCAGGTTTGGAATGGGAAGGAGTTGGATATGAGATCTCTTGTTATAGGGAGGGTCTCAGGATTTGAATGGCAAGGAGTTGGATATCACATCTCATGCCATAGGAAGGGTCTCAGGTTTGGTATAAGCATTGAGATATCACATCTCTGCTATCGGAAGGGTCTCAGGATTGGATTGGGAAGGAGTTGGATATCACATCTCATGTTATAGGAAGGGTCTCCGGATTGGAATGTGAAGGATTTGGATATCACATCTCATGCTAAAGGAAGGGTCTCAGGTTTGGAATGGGAAGGAGTTGGATATGACATCTCATGCCGTAGGAAGGGTCTCAGGTTTGGTAGAAGCATTGAGATATCACATCTCATGCTATCGGAAGTGTCTCAGGATTGGAATGGGAAGGAGCTGGATATTACATCTCATGTTATAGGAAGGGTCTCCGGATTGGATTGGGAAGGAGTTGGATATCCCTTCTCATGCTATAGGAAGGGTCTCAGGTTGGAATGGGAAGGAGTTGGATATCACATCTCCTGCTAAAGGAAGGGTCTCAGGTTTGGTAGAAGCATTGAGATATCACATCTCATGCTATCGGAAGTGTCTCAGGATTGGAATGGGAAGGAGCTGGATATTACATCTCATGCTAAAGGAAGGGTCTCAGGTTTGGAACGGGAAGGAGTTGGATATCCGATCTCATGTTATAGGAAGGGTCTCAGGTTTGGTATAAGCATTGAGATATCACATCTCTGCTATCGGAAGTGTCTCAGGATTGGAATAGGAAGGAATTGGATATCCCATCTCATGTTATAGAACGGGTCTCAGGATTGTTATTAGAATCATTGAGATATCATATTGCATGCTGTATGAAGGGTCTAAGGATTGGAATGGGAAAGACTTGGATATCACATCTCATGCTATAGGAAGGGTCTCAGGTTTGGTATAAGCATTGAGATATCAAATCTCATGCTATAGGAAGGGTCTCAGGATTGGAATGGAAGGAGTTGGATATCACATCTCATGTTATAGGAAGGATCTCAGGTTTGGTATTAGAAGCATTGAGACATCACATCTCATGCTATAGGAAGGGTCTCAGGATTGGAATGGGAAGGAGTTGGATATCACATCTCATGCTATAGGAAGGGTCTCAGGTTTGGTATAAGCATTGAGATATCACATCTCATGCTATAGGAAGGGTCTCAGGATTGGAATGGGAAGGAGTTGTATATGACATCTCATGCCATAGGAAGGGTCTCAGGTTTGGTATAAGCATTGAGATATCACATCTCTGCTATCGGAAGGGTCTCAGGATTGGAATGGGAAGGACTTAAATATCACATCTCATGCTATAGGGAGGGTCTCAGTTTTGATATTAGAAGCATTGAGATATCACATCTCATGCTATCGGAAGGGTCTCAGGATTGGAATGGGAGGAGCTGGATTTCACATCTCATGCTAAAGGAAGGGTTTCAGGTTTGGTAGAAGCATTGAGATATCACATCTCATGCTATAGGAAGAGTCTCAGGTTTGGGAAGGGAAGGATTTGGATTTCACATCTCATGTTATAGGATGGTTCTCATGTTTGGTTTTTGAAGCATTGAGATATCACATCTCATGCTATCGGAAGGGTCTCAGGTTTGGTATTAGAAGCATTGAGATATCACATCTCATGCTATAGGATTGGTCTCTGGATTGGAATGTGAAGGATTTGGATATCACATCTCATGCTAAAGGAAGCGTCTCAGGTTTGGAATGGGAAGGAGTTGGATATGACATCTCTTGTTATAGGGAGGGTCTCAGGATTTGAATGGCAAGGAGTTGGATATCACATCTCATGCCATAGGAAGGGTCTCAGGTTTGGTATTAGAAGCCTTGAGATATCACATCTCATGGTATAATAAGGGTCTCAGGATTGGAATGGGAAGGAGTTGGATATCACATCTCAAGCTATTTCAGGATTGGAATGGGAAGGAGTTTGATATCACATCTCAAGCTATAGGAAGGGTCTCAGGTTTGGGAAGGGAAGGATTGGGATTTCACATCTCATGTTATAGGATGGTTCTCATGTTTGGTTTTAGAAGCATTGAGATATCACATCTCATGCTATCGGAAGGGTCTCAGGTTTGGAATGGGAAGGAGTTGGATATCACATCTCATGTTATAGGAAGCATCTCAGGTTTGGTATTAGAAGCATTGAGATATCACATCTCATGCTATAGGAAGGGTCTCAGGATTGGAATGTGAAGGATTTGGATATCAAATCTCATGCTAAAGGAAGGGCCTCAGGTTTGGTATAAGCATTGAGATATCACATCTCTGCTATCGGAAGGGTCTCAGGATTGGATTGGGAAGGAGTTGGACATCCCTTTTCATGCTATAGGAAGGGTCTCATGTTGGAATGGGAAGGAGTTGGATATCATATCTCATGTTATAGGAAGGGTCTCAAGATTGAAATGGGAAGGATTTGGATATCACATCTCTTGCTATATGAAGGGTCTCAGGTTTTTTATTAGAAACATTGAGATATCACATCTCATGCTATCGGAAGGGTTTCAGGATTGGAATGGGAAGGATTTGGATATCATATCTCATGTTATAGGACGGGTCCCAGGTTTGGTATTAGAAGCATTGAGATATCACATCTTATGGTATAGGAAGGGTCTCAGGTTTGGAATGGGAAGGAGTTGGATATCACATCTCATCCAATAGGAAGGGTCTCAGGTTTGGAATGGGAAGGAATTGGATATCACATCTCATGTTATAGGAAGGATCTCAGGATTGGAATGGGAAGGAGTTGGATATCCCTTCTCATGCTATAGGAAGGGTCTCAGGTTAGAATGGGAAGGATTTGGATATCACATCTCTTGCTATAGGAAGGGTCTCAGGTTTTTTATTAGAAACATTGAGATATCACATCTCATGCTATAGGAAGGGTTTAAGGATTGGAATGGGAAGGAGTTGGATATCACATCTCATGCTAAAGGAAGGGTCTCAGGTTTGGAAGGGGAAGGATTTGGATATCACATCTCATGTTATTTGACCGGTCTCAGGTTTGGTATTAGAAGCATTGAGATATCAAGTCTCATGGTATAGGACGGGAGTTTGATATCACATCATGCCATGGTATGGGTCTCAGGTTTTGTAGAAGCATTGGGATATCACATCTCATGCTATCGGAAAGGTCTCAGGTTGGAATGGGAAAGAGTTGGATATCACATCTCATGTTATAGGAAGGGTCTCAAGATTGGAATGGGAAGGACTTGGATATCACATCTCATGCTGTAGGAAGGCTCTCAGGTTTGGAATGGGAAAGAGTTGGATATCACATCTCATGTTATAGGAAGGGTCTCAAGATTGGAATGGGAAGGACTTGGATATCACATCTCATGCTGTAGGAAGGCTCTCAGGTTTGGAAAGGGAAGGAGTTGGATATCACATTTCATGTTAGAGTTAGGATCTCAGGTTTGGTATTAGAGGCATTGAGATATCACATCTCATGCTATCAGAAGGGTATCAGGATTGGAATGGGAAGGAGTTGGATATCACATCTCATGCTAAAGGGACGGTCTCAGGTTTGGATGGGGAAGGATTTGGATATCACATCTCATGTTATAGGAAGGATCTCAGGTTTGGTATTAGAAGCATTGAGATATCACATCTCATGCTATCGGAAGGATCTCAGGTTTGGTATTAGAAGCATTGAGATATCACATCTCATGCTATAGGAAGGGTCTCAGGATTGGAATGGGAAGGACTTGGATATCACATCTCATGCTAAAGGAAGGGTCTCAGTTTTAGTAGAAGCATTGCGATATCACATCTCATGCTATAGGAAGGGTCTCAGGATTGGAATCGAAAGGAGTTGGATATCACATCTCATGCTATAGGAAGGGTCTCAGGTTTGGTATAAGCATTGAGATATCACATCTCTGCTATCGGAAGGGTCTCAGGATTGGATTGGGAAGGAGTTGGATATCACATCTCATGTTATAGGAAGGGTCTCCGGATTGGAATGTGAAGGATTTGGATATCACATCTCATGCTAAAGGAAGGGTCTCAGGTTTGGAATGGGAAGGAGTTGGATATGACATCTCTTGTTATAGGGAGGGTCTCAGGATTTGAATGGCAAGGTGTTGGATATCCCTTCTCATGCTATAGGAAGGGTCTCAGGTTAGAATGGGAAGGATTTGGATATCACATCTCTTGCTATAGGAAGGGTCTCAGGTTTTTTATTAGAAACATTGAGATATCACATCTCATGCTATAGGAAGGGTTTAAGGATTGGAATGGGAAGGAGTTGGATATCACATCTCATGCTAAAGGAAGGGTCTCAGGTTTGGAAGGGGAAGGATTTGGATATCACATCTCATGTTATTTGACCGGTCTCAGGTTTGGTATTAGAAGCATTGAGATATCAAGTCTCATGGTATAGGACGGGAGTTTGATATCACATCATGCCATGGTATGGGTCTCAGGTTTTGTAGAAGCATTGGGATATCACATCTCATGCTATCGGAAGGGTATCAGGATTGGATTTGGAAGGAGTTGTTGGATATCCCATCTCATGCTATAGGAAAGGTCTCAGGTTGGAATGGGAAAGAGTTGGATATCACATCTCATGTTATAGGAAGGGTCTCAAGATTGGAATGGGAAGGACTTGGATATCACATCTCATGCTGTAGGAAGGCTCTCAGGTTTGGAAAGGGAAGGAGTTGGATATCACATTTCATGTTAGAGTTAGGATCTCAGGTTTGGTATTAGAGGCATTGAGATATCACATCTCATGCTATCAGAAGGGTATCAGGATTGGAATGGGAAGGAGTTGGATATCACATCTCATGCTAAAGGGAGGGTCTCAGGTTTGGATGGGGAAGGATTTGGATATCACATCTCATGTTATAGGAAGGATCTCAGGTTTGGTATTAGAAGCATTGAGATATCACATCTCATGCTATCGGAAGGATCTCAGGTTTGGTATTAGAAGCATTGAGATATCACATCTCATGCTATAGGAAGGGTCTCAGGATTGGAATGGGAAGGACTTGGATATCACATCTCATGCTAAAGGAAGGGTCTCAGTTTTAGTAGAAGCATTGCGATATCACATCTCATGCTATAGGAAGGGTCTCAGGATTGGAATCGAAAGGAGTTGGATATCACATCTCATGCTATAGGAAGGGTCTCAGGTTTGGTATAAGCATTGAGATATCACATCTCTGCTATCGGAAGGGTCTCAGGATTGGATTGGGAAGGAGTTGGATATCACATCTCATGTTATAGGAAGGGTCTCCGGATTGGAATGTGAAGGATTTGGATATCACATCTCATGCTAAAGGAAGGGTCTCAGGTTTGGAATGGGAAGGAGTTGGATATGACATCTCTTGTTATAGGGAGGGTCTCAGGATTTGAATGGCAAGGTGTTGGATATCACATCTCATGCATTAGGAAGGGTCTCAGGTTTGGTATAAGCATTGAGATATCACATCTCTGCTATCGGAAGGGTCTCAGGTTTGGTATAAGCATTGAGATATCACATCTCTGCTATCGGAAGGGTCTCAGGATTGGATTGGGAAGGAGTTGGATATCACATCTCATGTTATAGGAAGGGTCTCCGGATTGGAATGTGAAGGATTTGGATATCACATCTCATGCTAAAGGAAGGGTCTCAGGTTTGGAATGGGAAGGAGTTGGATATCACATCTCATGTTATAGGAAGGGTCTCCGGATTGGAATGTGAAGGATTTGGATATCACATCTCATGCTAAAGGAAGGGTTTTAGGTTTGGAATGGGAAGGAGTTGGATATGACATCTCTTGTTATAGGGAGGGTCTCAGGATTTGAATGGCAAGGAGTTGGATATCACATCTCATGCCATAGGAAGGGTCTCAGGTTTGGTATAAGCATTGAGATATCACATCTCTGCTATCGGAAGGGTCTCAGGATTGGATTGGGAAGGAGTTGGATATCCCTTCTCATGCTATAGGAAGGGTCTCAGGTTGGAATGGGAAGGAGTTGGATATCACATCTCATGCTAAAGGAAGGGTCTCAGGTTTGGTAGAAGCATTGAGATATCACATCTCATGCTATAGGAAGGGTCTCAGGATTGGAATGGGAAGGACTTAGATATCACATATCATGCTATAGGGAGGGTTTCAGTTTTGATATTAGAAGCATTGAGATATCACATCTCATGCTATCGGAAGTGTCTCAGGATTGGAATGGGAAGGAGCTGGATATTACATCTCATGCTAAAGGAAGGGTCTCAGGTTTGGAACGGGAAGGAGTTGGATATCCGATCTCATGTTATAGGAAGGGTCTCAGGTTTGGTATAAGCATTGAGATATCACATCTCTGCAATCGGAAGTGTCTCAGGATTGGAATGGGAAGGAATTGGATATCCCATCTCATGTTATAGGACGGGTCTCAGGATTGTTATTAGAATCATTGAGATATCATATTGCATGCTGTAGGAAGGGTCTAAGGATTGGAATGGGAAAGACTTGGATATCACATCTCATGCTATAGGAAGGGTCTCAGGTTTGGTATAAGCATTGAGATATCAAATATCATGCTATAGGAAGGGTCTCAGGATTGGAATGGAAGGAGTTGGATATCACATCTCATGTTATAGGAAGGATCTCAGGTTTGGTATTAGAAGCATTGAGACATCAAATCTCATGCTATAGGAAGGGTCTCAGGATTGGAATGGGAAGGAGTTGGATATCACATCTCATGTTATTTGACCGGTCTCAGGTTTGGTATTAGAAGCATTGAGATATCAAGTCTCATGGTATAGGACGGGAGTTTGATATCACATCATGCCATGGTATGGGTCTCAGGTTTTGTAGAAGCATTGGGATATCACATCTCATGCTATCGGAAGGGTATCAGGATTGGATTTGGAAGGAGTTGTTGGATATCCCATCTCATGCTATAGGAAAGGTCTCAGGTTGGAATGGGAAAGAGTTGGATATCACATCTCATGTTATAGGAAGGGTCTCAAGATTGGAATGGGAAGGACTTGGATATCACATCTCATGCTGTAGGAAGGCTCTCAGGTTTGGAAAGGGAAGGAGTTGGATATCACATTTCATGTTAGAGTTAGGATCTCAGGTTTGGTATTAGAGGCATTGAGATATCACATCTCATGCTATCAGAAGGGTATCAGGATTGGAATGGGAAGGAGTTGGATATCACATCTCATGCTAAAGGGAGGGTCTCAGGTTTGGATGGGGAAGGATTTGGATATCACATCTCATGTTATAGGAAGGATCTCAGGTTTGGTATTAGAAGCATTGAGATATCACATCTCATGCTATCGGAAGGATCTCAGGTTTGGTATTAGAAGCATTGAGATATCACATCTCATGCTATAGGAAGGGTCTCAGGATTGGAATGGGAAGGACTTGGATATCACATCTCATGCTAAAGGAAGGGTCTCAGTTTTAGTAGAAGCATTGCGATATCACATCTCATGCTATAGGAAGGGTCTCAGGATTGGAATCGAAAGGAGTTGGATATCACATCTCATGCTATAGGAAGGGTCTCAGGTTTGGTATAAGCATTGAGATATCACATCTCTGCTATCGGAAGGGTCTCAGGATTGGATTGGGAAGGAGTTGGATATCACATCTCATGTTATAGGAAGGGTCTCCGGATTGGAATGTGAAGGATTTGGATATCACATCTCATGCTAAAGGAAGGGTCTCAGGTTTGGAATGGGAAGGAGTTGGATATGACATCTCTTGTTATAGGGAGGGTCTCAGGATTTGAATGGCAAGGTGTTGGATATCACATCTCATGCCATAGGAAGGGTCTCAGGTTTGGTATAAGCATTGAGATATCACATCTCTGCTATCGGAAGGGTCTCAGGTTTGGTATAAGCATTGAGATATCACATCTCTGCTATCGGAAGGGTCTCAGGATTGGATTGGGAAGGAGTTGGATATCACATCTCATGTTATAGGAAGGGTCTCCGGATTGGAATGTGAAGGATTTGGATATCACATCTCATGCTAAAGGAAGGGTCTCAGGTTTGGAATGGGAAGGAGTTGGATATCACATCTCATGTTATAGGAAGGGTCTCCGGATTGGAATGTGAAGGATTTGGATATCACATCTCATGCTAAAGGAAGGGTTTTAGGTTTGGAATGGGAAGGAGTTGGATATGACATCTCTTGTTATAGGGAGGGTCTCAGGATTTGAATGGCAAGGAGTTGGATATCACATCTCATGCCATAGGAAGGGTCTCAGGTTTGGTATAAGCATTGAGATATCACATCTCTGCTATCGGAAGGGTCTCAGGATTGGATTGGGAAGGAGTTGGATATCCCTTCTCATGCTATAGGAAGGGTCTCAGGTTGGAATGGGAAGGAGTTGGATATCACATCTCATGCTAAAGGAAGGGTCTCAGGTTTGGTAGAAGCATTGAGATATCACATCTCATGCTATAGGAAGGGTCTCAGGATTGGAATGGGAAGGACTTAGATATCACATATCATGCTATAGGGAGGGTTTCAGTTTTGATATTAGAAGCATTGAGATATCACATCTCATGCTATCGGAAGTGTCTCAGGATTGGAATGGGAAGGAGCTGGATATTACATCTCATGCTAAAGGAAGGGTCTCAGGTTTGGAACGGGAAGGAGTTGGATATCCGATCTCATGTTATAGGAAGGGTCTCAGGTTTGGTATAAGCATTGAGATATCACATCTCTGCTATCGGAAGTGTCTCAGGATTGGAATGGGAAGGAATTGGATATCCCATCTCATGTTATAGGACGGGTCTCAGGATTGTTATTAGAATCATTGAGATATCATATTGGATGCTGTAGGAAGGGTCTAAGGATTGGAATGGGAAAGACTTGGATATCACATCTCATGCTATAGGAAGGGTCTCAGGTTTGGTATAAGCATTGAGATATCAAATCTCATGCTATAGGAAGGGTCTCAGGATTGGAATGGAAGGAGTTGGATATCACATCTCATGTTATAGGAAGGATCTCAGGTTTGGTATTAGAAGCATTGAGACATCAAATCTCATGCTATAGGAAGGGTCTCAGGATTGGAATGGGAAGGAGTTGGATATCACATCTCATGCTATAGGAAGGGTCTCAGGTTTGGTATAAGCATTGAGATATCACATCTCATGCTATAGGAAGGGTCTCAGGATTGGAATGGGAAGGAGTTGTATATGACATCTCATGCCGTAGGAAGGGTCTCAGGTTTGGTATAAGCATTGAGATATCACATCTCTGCTATCAGAAGAGTCTCAGGATTGGAATGGGAAGGAGTTGGATATCCCATCTCATGTTATAGGAAGAGTCTCAGGTTTGGTATTAGAAGCATTGAGATATCACATCTCATGCTATAGGAAGTGTCTCAGGATTGGAATGGGAAGGACTTGGATATCACATCTCATGCTATAGGGAGGGTCTCAAGTTTGATATTAGAAGCATTGAGATATCACATCTCATGCTATAGGAAGAGTCTCAGGTTTGGGAAGGGAAGGATTTGGATTTCACATCTCATGTTATAGGATGGTTCTCATGTTTGGTTTTTGAAGCATTGAGATATCACATCTCATGCTATCGGAAGGGTCTCAGGTTTGGTATTAGAAGCATTGAGATATCACATCTCATGCTATAGGATTGGTCTCCGGATTGGAATGTGAAGGATTTGGATATCACATCTCATGCTAAAGGAAGGGTCTCAGGTTTGGAATGGGAAGGAGTTGGATATGACATCTCTTGTTATAGGGAGGGTCTCAGGATTTGAATGGCAAGGAGTTGGATATCACATCTCATGCCATAGGAAGGGTCTCAGGTTTGGTATAAGCATTGAGATATCACATCTCTGCTATCGGAAGGGTCTCAGGATTGGAATGGGAAGGACTTAGATATCACATCTCATGCTATAGGGAGGGTCTCAGTTTTGATATTAGAAGAATTGAGATATCACATCTCATGCTATCGGAAGGGTCTCAGGATTGGAATGGGAGGAGCTGGATATCACATCTCATGCTAAAGGAAGGGTCTCAGGTTTGGAAGGGGAAGGATTTGGAAATCACATCTCATGTTATAGATGGGTTTCAGGTTTGGTATTAGAAGCATTGTGATATCACATCTCATGCTATAGGAAGTGTCTCAGGATTGGAATGGGAAGGAGTTGGATATCACATCTCATGCTATCGGAAGGGTCTCAGGTTTGGTATTAGAAGCATTGAGATATCACATCTCATGCTATAGGATTGGTCTCTGGATTGGAATGTGAAGGATTTGGATATCACATCTCATGCTAAAGGAAGGGTCTCAGGTTTGGAATGGGAAGGAGTTGGATATGACATCTCTTGTTATAGGGAGGGTCTCAGGATTTGAATGGCAAGGAGTTGGATATCACATCTCATGCCATAGGAAGGGTCTCAGGTTTGGTATAAGCATTGAGATATCACATCTCTGCTATCGGAAGGGTCTCAGGATTGGATTGGGAAGGAGTTGGATATCACATCTCATGTTATAGGAAGGGTCTCCGGATTGGAATGTGATGGATTTGGATATCACATCTCATGCTAAAGGAAGGGTCTCAGGTTTGGAATGGGAAGGAGTTGGATATGACATCTCTTGTTATAGGGAGGGTCTCAGGATTTGAATGGCAAGGAGTTTGATATCACATCTCATGCCATAGGAAGGGTCTCAGGTTTGGTATTAGAAGCCTTGAGATATCACATCTCATGGTATAATAAGGGTCTCAGGATTGGAATGGGAAGGAGTTGGATATCACATCTCAAGCTATTTCAGGATTGGAATGGGAAGGAGTTTGATATCACATCTCAAGCTATAGGAAGGGTCTCAGGTTTGGGATAAGCATTGAGATATCACATCTCATGCTATAGGAAGGGTCTCAGGATTGGAATGGGAAGGAGTTGGATATCCCATCTCATGCTATAAGGAGGGTCTCAAGTTTGATATTAGAAGCATTGAGATATCACATCTCATGCTATAGGAAGAGTCTCAGGTTTGGGAAGGGAAGGATTTGGATTTCACATCTCATGTTATAGGATGGTTCTCATGTTTGGTTTTTGAAGCATTGAGATATTACATCTCATGCTATCGGAAGGGTCTCAGGTTTGGTATTAGAAGCATTGAGATATCACATCTCATGCTATAGGATTGGTCTCCGGATTGGAATGTGAAGGATTTGGATATCACATCTCATGCTAAAGGAATGGTCTCAGGTTTGGAATGGGAAGGAGTTGGATATGACATCTCTTGTTATAGGGAGGGTCTCAGGATTTGAATGGCAAGGAGTTGGATATCACATCTCATGCCATAGGAAGGGTCTCAGGTTTGGTATAAGCATTGAGATATCACATCTCTGCTATCGGAAGGGTCTCAGGATTGGAATGGGAAGGACTTAAATATCACATCTCATGCTATAGGGAGGGTCTCAGTTTTGATATTAGAAGCATTGAGATATCACATCTCATGCTATCGGAAGGGTCTCAGGATTGGAATGGGAGGAGCTGGATATCACATCTCATGCTAAAGAAAGGGTTTCAGGTTTGGTAGAAGCATTGTGATATCACATCTCATGCTATAGGAAGAGTCTCAGGTTAAGGAAGGGAAGGATTTGGATTTTACATCTCATGTTATAGGATGGTTCTCATGTTTGGTTTTTGAAGCATTGAGATATCACATCTCATGCTATCGGAAGGTTCTCAGGTTTGGTATTAGAAGCATTGAGATATCACATCTCATGCTATAGGATTGGTCTCTGGATTGGAATGTGAAGGATTTGGATATCACATCTCATGCTAAAGGAAGCGTCTCAGGTTTGGAATGGGAAGGAGTTGGATATGACATCTCTTGTTATAGGGAGGGTCTCAGGATTTGAATGGCAAGGAGTTGGATATCACATCTCATGCCATAGGAAGGGTCTCAGGTTTGGTTTTAGAAGCCTTGAGATATCACATCTCATGGTATAATAAGGGTCTCAGGATTGGAATGGGAAGGAGTTGGATATAACATCTCAAGCTATTTCAGGATTGGAATGGGAAGGAGTTTGATATCACATCTCAAGCTATAGGAAGGGTCTCAGGTTTGGGAAGGCAAGGATTGGGATTTCACATCTCATGTTATAGGATGGTTCTCATGTTTGGTTTTAGAAGCATTGAGATATCACATCTCATGCTATCGGAAGGGTCTCAGGTTTGGAATGGGAAGGAGTTGGATATCACATCTCATGTTATAGGAAGCATCTCAGGTTTGGTATTAGAAGCATTGAGATATCACATCTCATGCTATAGGAAGGGTCTCAGGATTGGAATGTGAAGGATTTGGATATCAAATCTCATGCTAAAGGAAGGGTCTCAGGTTTGGTATAAGCATTGAGATATCACATCTCTGCTATCGGAAGGGTCTCAGGATTGGATTGGGAAGGAGTTGGACATCCCTTCTCATGCTATAGGAAGGGTCTCATGTTGGAATGGGAAGGAGTTGGATATCATATCTCATGTTATAGGAAGGGTCTCAAGATTGAAATGGGAAGGATTTGGATATCACATCTCTTGCTATATGAAGGGTCTCAGGTTTTTTATTAGAAACATTGAGATATCACATCTCATGCTATCGGAAGGGTTTCAGGATTGGAATGGGAAGGATTTGGATATCATATCTCATGTTATAGGACGGGTCCCAGGTTTGGTATTAGAAGCATTGAGATATCACATCTTATGGTATAGGAAGGGTCTCAGGTTTGGAATGGGAAGGAGTTGGATATCACATCTCATCCAATAGGAAGGGTCTCAGGTTTGGAATGGGAAGGAATTGGATATCACATCTCATGTTATAGGAAGGATCTCAGGATTGGAATGGGAAGGAGTTGGATATCCCTTCTCCTGCTATAGGAAGGGTCTCAGGTTGGAATGGGAAGGATTTGGATATCACATCTCTTGCTATAGGAAGGGTCTCAGGTTTTTTATTAGAAACATTGAGATATCACATCTCATGCTATAGGAAGGGTTTAAGGATTGGAATGGGAAGGATTTGGATAACACATCTCATGCTAAAGGAAGGGTCTCAGGTTTGGAAGGGGAAGGATTTGGATATCACATCTCATGTTATTTGACCGGTCTCAGGTTTGGTATTAGAAGCATTGAGATATCAAGTCTCATGGTATAGGACGGGAGTTTGATATCACATCATGCCATGGTATGGGTCTCAGGTTTTGTAGAAGCATTGGGATATCACATCTCATGCTATCGGAAGGGTATCAGGATTGGATTTGGAAGGAGTTGTTGGATATCCCATCTCATGCTATAGGAAAGGTCTCAGGTTGGAATGGGAAAGAGTTGGATATCACATCTCATGTTATAGGAAGGGTCTCAAGATTGGAATGGGAAGGACTTGGATATCACATCTCATGCTGTAGGAAGGCTCTCAGGTTTGGAAAGGGAAGGAGTTGGATATCACATTTCATGTTAGAGTTAGGATCTCAGGTTTGGTATTAGAGGCATTGAGATATCACATCTCATGCTATCAGAAGGGTATCAGGATTGGAATGGGAAGGAGTTGGATATCACATCTCATGCTAAAGGGAGGGTCTCAGGTTTGGATGGGGAAGGATTTGGATATCACATCTCATGTTATAGGAAGGATCTCAGGTTTGGTATTAGAAGCATTGAGATATCACATCTCATGCTATCGGAAGGATCTCAGGTTTGGTATTAGAAGCATTGAGATATCACATCTCATGCTATAGGAAGGGTCTCAGGATTGGAATGGGAAGGACTTGGATATCACATCTCATGCTAAAGGAAGGGTCTCAGTTTTGGTAGAAGCATTGCGATATCACATCTCATGCTATAGGAAGGGTCTCAGGATTGGAATCGGAAGGAGTTGGATATCACATCTCATGCTATAGGAAGGGTCTCAGGTTTGGTATAAGCATTGAGATATCACATCTCTGCTATCGGAAGGGTCTCAGGATTGGATTGGGAAGGAGTTGGATATCACATCTCATGTTATAGGAAGGGTCTCCGGATTGGAATGTGAAGGATTTGGATATCACATCTCATGCTAAAGGAAGGGTCTCAGGTTTGGAATGGGAAGGAGTTGGATATGACATCTCTTGTTATAGGGAGGGTCTCAGGATTTGAATGGCAAGGTGTTGGATATCACATCTCATGCCATAGGAAGGGTCTCAGGTTTGGTATAAGCATTGAGATATCACATCTCTGCTATCGGAAGGGTCTCAGGTTTGGTATAAGCATTGAGATATCACATCTCTGCTATCGGAAGGGTCTCAGGATTGGATTGGGAAGGAGTTGGATATCACATCTCATGTTATAGGAAGGGTCTCCGGATTGGAATGTGAAGGATTTGGATATCACATCTCATGCTAAAGGAAGGGTCTCAGGTTTGGAATGGGAAGGAGTTGGATATGACATCTCTTGTTATAGGGAGGGTCTCAGGATTTGAATGGCAAGGTGTTGGATATCACATCTCATGCCATAGGAAGGGTCTCAGGTTTGGTATAAGCATTGAGATATCACATCTCTGCTATCGGAAGGGTCTCAGGTTTGGTATAAGCATTGAGATATCACATCTCTGCTATCGGAAGGGTCTCAGGATTGGATTGGGAAGGAGTTGGATATCACATCTCATGTTATAGGAAGGGTCTCCGGATTGGAATGTGAAGGATTTGGATATCACATCTCATGCTAAAGGAAGGGTCTCAGGTTTGGAATGGGAAGGAGTTGGATATGACATCTCTTGTTATAGGGAGGGTCTCAGGATTTGAATGGCAAGGTGTTGGATATCACATCTCATGCCATAGGAAGGGTCTCAGGTTTGGTATAAGCATTGAGATATCACATCTCTGCTATCGGAAGGGTCTCAGGATTGGATTGGGAAGGAGTTGGATATCCCTGGGTTCCTGGGAGCCTAAAGTCGCAGGGGCTTATGCTAGGATTCCGGATAATACCAAGCACTACTTTAAAGACAGTGTGCTGATCAATGGAGTAGATACTCCAGCTCTTAGGGATAGTGGGTGCAGTCGCACTGTAGTGGATTCTACCTTGGTAGACTCAGAGGAAGTTGCCAGAGCTACTCTGATGCCCACTAAGTTGGCTGACGGCCCCCTCCGTATGTTTCCAGTAATACCTGTAAATCTTACTTTAAATGGTACAGCAGTCAGGATTCCAGTGAGCATTCAGAGAAACGTCCCGGGAAAGGTCTTGTTAGGTAATGATCTCAGAGCTTTAGGGCTCGTAGGAGACACTGCCGAAAGACCCTACACACGGTCTCAAGCACGGGCAGCATTGGCCAAGTCCAATACGCCGCCCCAGCCGAAGGGGAAACCCAAGGCGAAAGGAGTCAACAAGTCACGATGGGGGAAAGAGAATATTCCCCCGAGCTCGCCTACCACTGCGGTGGAGGAACCCCACCACCTTCCGCACTGTCCTCAGAAGTTATAGCGTCAAGCTGCGCTTCCTGCCACGCCACGATTCTTTGGATCATTTCCAATTTCGTGCCTTGAGAGGAAACACCTCTCTCCGCACACATCTTCTTCAATGTTTCTGATTTGGAAGCATTTAAAGTTAACAAGGTATTTGTTTCCATACTGTTAGATAGGACTATGGCTTTTTTAAAGTTATACTACAACAATTCACTACGTGTCCTGGTTGGAATAACCTGAAATGCCTTAGTTCGTGCGCAACACTGGATACCTTCAGTCGTATCCCACCGCTGTACACCAATTTGTTAAGACGGATTTCTGAACTCTGTCCTGGTGGCGCAGAAGTTCAGAAGGCCAACCTAATTACTTGGAACAGGGTAACCTCTGGACGAGCCAGACCAATCAAGGTAGCGATTGCGGCGGTCAAGACTAGGTCTCAAGAGGGGTGAGGGTGACTGAAAGCCCGCAATGAGCACACAAAACCAGAACACTTACAAACTACTCCAAACAGGTGTTATATAAAAATATATACACGTTTATTTTAAGGCCTTTAAAACAATGACCGTAGCGAGAAAATCACAATATCACAATATTAAACCAACACATACCATATCAAGACAATATATATACAAATACGACAGTCGCAAGCGTTATACGCACGAAATGTGTAGTCCACCTGAAAGGGAAGGAAAACTGGCAGTGCGATAATGCTTTAGACTCAGTTCGCCTTCAGCGGCACCTAACTAGATGGAAGTCCGAGCCCTGCGAAGAGTGGAGCCTTGTGCTCAAAGTACCTGCACGCGCTGGTGCCAACGGGCAAAAGGGGAAGCTCTTCGAAGGAAGTCAGGCAGTTCAGATTAGTGCACTAAAGAAGAAGAACAGGTTCCGCGACTCAAGCGCAGCCTCCACAGTGGGCAGAAGCAGAGCGCGAGTACGGACAAAAGGGTGCTGTTTTACACAGCGGGGAAAAGCAATGGGCTACTGCAGGAGGGCGACCAGATCCTAGCTATGCTACTCACCGGTCCCCGATGCAAGCAGACCCAGGCTTCTCCACGTCAGTTTCAGCAGCTGGCAGGTTCAGAAGAGCCGGGAATGCCTCGTCGTCGTGTAGAGCAAAAAGACGTCCCAATCGAAGAAACCTGCACAGTTTGTTGCCGCAGCAGGACAACGGAGCGGCCGTGTGTATCTGAGCCAAATGTACACTCCTCCCTTCCGACCTGGGAACGCCAAGTGTACGAAGCGTGGGAGAGTGACAAGGACTCGAGATACTACACAACCTGGCGGCGGTTACAGAGCAGGACTCCCGTGTAAGCTGGTCAGTCAACTGGATGGCCCAGAGACGCTTCCGAAGGCTTACTGGCAGGAGATGATGAAGTTGCCGAGAATAGCTGTTCCTGCTATTCCAAAGGTCGAAGCACCAGTACAGGCCTTCTGGTTCGATCAAAGGAGGAAAGGGTTTCACAGGACGACAGCAGTGCAAAGGAGGAGTCCTTCAGCGGGTCACCAGCGATTCCTCGGTCCAGCCTCTTGGTTGCAGGATACTTGGCTCCTGTATTCCTTCGTTCGTGAGAACTCAGGAGATCGACATGGTAGTGGTGTTTCCAGCCCCCTCTTATCCACGGTTCCCTTCGCGCCAAAATGGAGGGGACCCAATGGGAGATCCGCACATCAAACACGCACACCATTCGTGGACCAATCACGGACCACGGTGGTCCCAGGCATTCACACCACCCTAGACTCTCTGGCACCCAGGATGTGTATTGGGACCAGACATCCCAGCCCACACCCTGGAGGCACACATACGACATGTAGAAGCCCGCGAAAGCATCCGTGTTTCGCGGGAAAGTACATGCCCAAATAAGGAAGGCCCCGGGTCGGCTCGACCTGGGGAAGGTGAAGGGAGCAAGACGGTCAGTGGACAAGACAAAGGAGCCTCGTGGTCTGGCCATTTTGGGAGCCAGGCCACCATTTTGGGTTCAGCGCGAAAAACGCACTTAGAACGCCAAAAGGAGCTCAAAATACACAAAACGATCGCTGCCACCATTCCAGTCCCTGAATGACTTGCACCGATCAAATACCATCCTAAATGAGTATCTAGGGCCTGTAGAAGGCTAGAGACCCAAGAGAGCTGTAACTTAGCTTACAGTGCCCTCTTGTGTCATGTTGCACTAAAGCCGCAACATGGTAAAAGAAACTACGGGAAACAGCGTTCCCCGGTACTGACTGTCTTAAGGGCATGTCAGTTTCCCCGTAAGAAAGGAGCGAAAGCAAAGAGGAGTGCGGCAGAAGGCTGCACTTCTCTGGCAAAGTCAAGAACAAGGTGAAAAACAACAGCAAAAAGTTTAGGGGTTGCCACATGGAAGGAAAATTACCTACAATTACGAAATCTTTCCTAACACATTCCAATCCTGAGACCCTTCTGATAGCATGAGATGTGATATCTCAATGCCTCTAATACCAAACCTGAGATCCTACCTCTAACATGAAATGTGATATCCAACTCCTTCCCCTTCCAAACCTGAGAGCCTTCCTATAGCATGAAATGTGATATCCAAGTCCTTCCCATTCCAATCCTGAGACCCTTCCTATAACATGAGATGTGATATCCAACTCCTTCCCATTCCAACCTGAGACCCTTCCGATAGCATGAGATGTGATATCACAATGCTTCTACAAAACCTGAGACCCATACATGGCATGAGATGTGATATCAAACTCCTTCCCATTCCAATCCTGAGACACTTCCTATAGCATCAGATGTGATATCTCAATGCTTCTAATACCAAACCTGAGACTCTTCCTATAACATGAGATGGGATATCCAACTCCTTCCCATTCCAATCCTGAGACCCTTCCGATAGCAGAGATGTGATATCTCAATGCTTATACCAAACCTGAGACCCTTCCTATGGCATGAGATGTCATATACAACTCCTTCCCATTCCAATCCTGAGACCCTTCCTATAGCATGAGATGTGATATCTCAATGCTTCTAATACCAAACCTGAGATCCTTCCTATAACATGAGATGTGATATCCAACTCCTTCCCATTCCAATCCTGAGACCCTTCCTATAGCATGAGATGTGACATCTCAATGCTTATACCAAACCTGAGAACCTTCCTATAGCATGAGATGTGATATCCAACTCCTTCCCATTCCAATCCTGAGACCCTTCCTATAGCATGAGATGTGATATCTCAATGCCTCTAATACCAAACCTGAGATCCTTCCTCTAACATGAAATGTGATATCCAACTCCTTCCCTTTCCAAACCTGAGTTCCTACCTATAGCATGAGATGTGATATTCAAGTCCTTCCCATTCCAATCCTTAGACCCTTCCTACAGCATGCAATATGATATCTCAATGATTCTAATAACAAACCTGAGACCCGTCCTATAAAATGAGATGGGTATCCAACTCCTTCCCATTCCAATCCTGAGACACTTTCGATAGCAGAGATGTGATACCTCAATGCTTATACCAAACCTGAGAACCTTCCTATAGCATGAGATGTAATATCCAACTCCTTCCCATTCCAATCCTGAGACCCTTCCTACAGCATGCGATGTGATATCTCAATGCTTCTAATACCAAACCTGAGACCCGTCCTATAACATGAGATGGGATATCCAACTCCTTCCCGTTCCAAACCTGAGACCCTTCCTATAGCATGAGATGTGATATCCAACTCCTTCCCATCCCAATCCTGAGACACTTCCGATTGCAGAGATGTGATATCTCAATGCTTATACCAAACCTGAGACTCTTCCTATAACATGAGATGTGATATCCAACTCCTTCCCGTTCCAAACCTGAGACCCTTCCTATAGCATGAGATGTGATATCCAACTCCTTCCCATTCCAATCCTGAGACCCTTCCGATAGCATGAGATGTGATAGCTCAATGCTTCTAATACCAAACCTGAGATCCTTCTTATAACATGTGATGTGATATCCAAATCCTTCCCCTTCCAAACCTGAGACCCTCCCTTTAGCATGAGAAGTGATATCCAACTCCTTCCCATTCCAATCCTGAGACCCTTATGATAGCATGAGATGTGATATCTCAATGCTTCTAATACCAAACCTGAGATACTTCCGATAGCATGAGATGTGATATCTCAATGATTCTAATACCAAACCTGAGATCCTTCCTATAACACGCGATGTGATATCCAAATCCTTCCCCTTCCAAACCTGAGACCCTCCCTTTAGCATGAGATGTGATATCCAACTCCTTCCCATTCCAATCCTGAGACCCTTCTGATAGCATGAGATGTGATACCTCAATACCTCTAATACCAAACCTGAGATCCTACCTCTAACATGAAATGTGATATCCAACTCCTTCCCTTACCAAACCTGAGATCCTTCCTATAACATGCGATGTGATATCCAAATCCTTCCCCTTCCAAACCTGAGACCCTCCCTATAGCATGAGATGTGATATCCAAATCAGTCCCATTCCAATCCTGAGACCCTTCCTATAGCATGAGATGTGATATCTCAATGCTTATTCCAAACCTGAGACCCTTCCTATGGCATGAGATGTCATATACAACTCCTTCCCATTCCAATCCTGAGACCCTTCCTATAGCATGAGATGTGATATCTTAATGCTTATACCAAACCTGAGACCCTTCCTATAGCATGAGATGTGATAGCCAACTTCTTCCCATTCCAATCCTGAGACCCTTCCTATAACATGAGATGTGATGTCGCAATGCTGCTAATACCAAACCTGAGATCTTTCCTATAACATGAGATGTGATATCCAACACCTTCCCATTCCAATCCTGAGACCCTTCCTATAGCATGAGATGTGATATCTCAATGCTTATACCAAACGTGAGACCCTTCCTATAGCTTGAGATGTGATATACAACTCCTTCCCATTCCAATCCTGAGACCCTTCCTATAGCATGAGATGTGATATCTCAATGCTTGTACCAAACGTGAGACCCTTCCTATAACAAGAGGTGATATCTCAATGCCTCTAATACCAAACCTGAGATCCTTCCTCTAACATGAAATGTGATATCCAATTCCTTCCCCTTCCAAACCTGAGAGCCTTCCTATAGCATGAGATATGATATCCAAGTCCTTCCCATTCCAATCCTGGGACCCTTCCTATAACATGAGATGTGATATCCAACTCCTTCCCATTCCAACCTGAGACCCTTCCTATAGCATGAGATGGGATATCCAACTCCTTCCAAATCAAATCCTGATACCCTTCCGATAGCATGAGATGTGATATCCCAATGTTTCTACCAAACCTGAGACCCATACTATGGCATGAGTTGTGATATCAAACCCCTTCCCATTCCAAACCTGAGACCCTTCCTATAGCTTGAGATATCCAACTCCTTCCCATTCCAATTCTGAGACCCTTCCTATACCATGAGACTTGATATCTCAATGCTTCTAATACCAAACCTGAGACCCTTCCTATAGCATGAGATGTGATATCTCAATGCTTCTAATACCAAACCTGAAATCCTTCCGATAACATGAGATGTGATATCCAAATCCTACCCCTTCCAAACCTGAGACCCTCCCTTTAGCATGAGATGTGATATCCAACTCCTTCCCATTCCCATCCTGAGACCCTTCTGATAGCATGAGATGTGATATCTCAATGCCTCCAATACCAAACCTGAGACCCTCCCTTTAGAATGAGATGTGATATCCAACTCCTTCCCATTCCAATCTTGAGACCCTTCCTATAACATGAGATGTGATATCCAACTCTTTCCCATTCCAACCTGAGACCTTTCCTATAGCATGAGATGGGATATCCAACAACTCCTTCCAAATCCAATCCTGATACCCTTCCGATAGCATGAGATGTGATATCCCAATGCTTCTACAAAACCTGAGACCCATACTATGGCATGATGTGATATCAAACTCCCGTCCTATACCATGAGACTTGATATCTCAATGCTTCTAATACCAAACCTGAGACCGGTCAAATAACATGAGATGTGATATCCAAATCCTTCCCCTTCCAAACCTGAGACCCTTCCTTTAGCATGAGATGTGATATCCAAATCCTTCCCATTCCAATCCTTAAACCCTTCCTATAGCATGAGATGTGATATCTCAATGTTTCTAATAAAAAACCTGAGACCCTTCCTATAGCAAGAGATGTGATATCCAAATCCTTCCCATTCCAACCTGAGACCCTTCCTATAGCATGAGAAGGGATATCCAACTCCTTCCCATTCCAATCCTTAAACCCTTCCTATAGCATGAGATGTGATATCTCAATGTTTCTAATAAAAAACCTGAGACCCTTCCTATAGCAAGAGATGTGATATCCAAATCCTTCCCATTCCAAACCTGAGACCCTTCCTATTGGATGAGATGTGATATCCAACTACTTCCCATTCCAAACCTGAGACCCTTCCTATACCATAAGATGTGATATCTCAATGCTTCTAATACCAAACCTGGGACCCGTCCTATAACATGAGATATGATATCCAAATCCTTCCCATTCCAATCCTGAAACCCTTCCGATAGCATGAGATGTGATATCTCAATGTTTCTAATAAAAAACCTGAGACCCTTCATATAGCAAGAGATGTGATATCCAAATACTTCCCATTTCAATCTTGAGACCCTTCCTATAACATGAGATATGATATCCAACTCCTTCCCATTCCAACATGAGACCCTTCCTATAGCATGAGAAGGGATGTCCAACTCCTTCCCAGTCCAATCCTGAGACCCTTCCGATAGCAGAGATGTGATATCTCAATGCTTATACCAAACCTGAGACCCTTCCTTTAGCATGAGATTTGATATCCAAATCCTTCACATTCCAATCCTGAGACCCTTCCTATAGCATGAGATGTGATATCTCAATGCTTCTAATACCAAACCTGAGATGCTTCCTATAACATGAGATGTGATATCCAACTCCTTCCCATTCCAAACCTGAGACCCTTCCGATAGCATGAGATGTGATATCTCAATGCTTCTAAAACCGAACATGAGAACCATCCTATAATATGAGATGTGAAATCCCAATCCTTCCCTTCCCAAACTTGAGACACTTCCTATAGCTTGAGATGTGATATCAAACTCCTTCCCATTCCAATCCTGAAATAGCTTGAGATGTGATATCCAACTCCTTCCCATTCCAATCCTGAGACCCTTATTATACCATGAGATGTGATATCTCAAGGCTTCTAATACCAAACCTGAGACCCTTCCTATGGCATGAGATGTGATATCCAACTCCTTGCCATTCAAATCCTGAGACCCTCCCTATAACAAGAGATGTCATATCCAACTCCTTCCCATTCCCAACCTGAGACCCTTCCTTTAGCATGAGATGTGATATCCAAATCCTTCACATTCCAATCCAGAGACCAATCCTATAGCATGAGATGTGATATCTCAATGCTTCTAATACCAAACCTGAGACCCTTCCGATAGCATGAGATGTGATATCTCAATGCTTCAAAAACCAAACATGAGAACCATCCTATAACATGAGATGTGAAATCCAAATCCTTCCCTTCCCAAACCTGAGACTCTTCCTATAGCATGAGATGTGATATCTCAATGCTTCTACCAAACCTGAAACCCTTCCTATAGCATAAGATGTGATATACAACTCCTTCCCATTCCAATCCTGAGACACTTCCTATAGCATGAGATGTGATATCACAATGCTTCTAATACCAAACCTGAGACCCATTCTATAACATGAGATGTGATATCCAAATCCTTCCCCTTCCAAACCTGAGACCCTTCCTTTAGCATGAGATGTGATATCCAGCTCCTCCCATTCCAATCCTGAGACCCTTCCGATAGCATGAGATGTGATATCTCAATGCTTCTAATATCAAAACTGAGACCCTCCCTATAGCATGAGATGTGATATCTAAGTCCTTCCCATTCCAATCCTGAGACCCTTCCGATAGCAGAGATGTGATATCTCAATGCTTATACCAAACCTGAGACCCTTCCTATGGCATGAGATGTGATATCCAACTCCTTGCCATTCAAATCCTGAGACCCTCCCTATAACAAGAGATGTCATATCAAACTCCTTCCCATTCCAAACCTGAGACCCTTCCTTTAGCATGAGATGTGATATCCAAATCCTTCACATTCCAACCCCTAGACCAATCCTATAGCATGAGATGTGATATCTCAATGCTTCTAATACCAAACCTGAGACCCTTCCGATAGCATGAGATGTAATATCTCAATGCTTCAAAAACCAAACATGAGAACCATCCTATAACATGAGATGTGAAATCCAAATCCTTCCCTTCCCAAACCTGAGACTCTTCCTATAGCATGAGATGTGATATCTCAATGCTTCTAATATCAAACTTGAGACCTTCCCTATAGCATGAGATGTGATATCCAAGTCCTTCCCATTCCAATCCTGAGACACTTCCTATAGCATGAGATGTGATATCTCAATGCTTCTAATACCAAACCTGAGACTCTTCCTATAACATGAGATGGGATATCCAACTCCTTCCCATTCCAATCCTGAGACTCTTCTGATAGCAGAGATGTGATATCTCAATGCTTATACCAAACCTGAGACCCTTCCTACGGCATGAGATGTGATATACAACTCCTTCCCATTCCAATCCTGAGACCCTTCCTATAGCATGAGATGTGATATCTCAATGCTTATACCAAACCTGAGACCCTTCCTATAACATGAGATGTGATATCCAACTCCTTCCATTCCAATCCTGAGACCCTTCCTATAGCATGAGATTTGATATCTCAATGCTTATACCAAACCTGAGACTCTTCCTATAGCATGAGATGTGATATCCAAGTCTTTCCCATTCCAATCCTTAGACCCTTCCTACAGCATGCAATATGATATCTCAATGATTCTAATAACAATCCTGAGACCCGTCCTATAACATGAGATGGGATATCCAATTCCTTCCCATTCCAATCCTGAGACACTTCCGATAGCAGAGATGTGATATCTCAATGCTTATACCAAACCTGAGACCCTTCCTATAACATGAGATCGGATATCCAACTCCTTCCCGTTCCAAACCTGAGACCCTTCCTTTAGCATGAGATGTAATATCCAGCTCCTTCCCATTCCAATCCTGAGACACTTCCGATAGCATGAGATGTGATATCTCAATGCTTCTAATATCAAAACTGAAACCCTCCCTATAGCATGATATGTGATATCTAAGTCCTTCCCATTCCAATCCTGAGACCCTTCCTATAGCATGAGATGTGATATCTCAATGCTTCTACCAAACCTGAGACCCTTCCTTTAGCATGAGATGTGATATCCAACTCCTTCCCATTCCAACCTGAGACCCTTCCTATAGCATGAGAAGGGATATCCAACTCCTTCCCAATCCAATCCTGAGACCCTTCCGATAGCAGAGATGTGATATCTCAATGCTTATACCAAACCTGAGACCCTTCCTATGGCATGAGATGTGATATCCAACTCCTTGCCATTCAAATCCTGAGACCCTCCCTATAACAAGAGATGTCATATCCAACTCCTTCCCATTCCAAACCTGAGACCCTTCCTTTAGCATGAGATGTGATATCCAAATCCTTCACATTCCAATCCGGAGACCCTTCCTATAACATGAGATGTGATATCCAACTCCTTCCCAATCCAATCCTGAGACCCTTCCGATAGCAGAGATGTGATATCTCAATGCTTATACCAAACCTGAGACCCTTCCTATGGCATGAGATGTGATATCCAACTCCTTGCTATTCAAATCCTGAGACCCTCCCTATAACAAGAGATGTCATATCCAACTCCTTCCCATTCCAAACCTGAGACCCTTCCTTTAGCATGAGATGTGATATCCAAATCCTTCACATTCCAATCCAGAGACCAATCCTATAGCATGAGATGTGATATCTCAATGCTTCTAATACCAAACCTGAGACCCTTCCGATAGCATGAGATGTGATATCTCAATGCTTCAAAAACCAAACATGAGAACCATCCTATAACATGAGATGTGAAATCCAAATCCTTCCCTTCCCAAACCTGAGACTCTTCCTATAGCATGAGATGTGATATCTCAATGCTTCTACCAAACCTGAAACCCTTCCTATAGCATGAGATGTGATATCCAACTCCTTCCCATTCCAATCCTGAGACAATTCCTATAGCATGAGATGTGATATCACAATGCTTCTAATACCAAACCTGAAACCCATCCTGTAACATGAGATGTGATATCCAAATCCTTCCCCTTCCAAACCTGAGACCCTTCCTTTAGCATGAGATGTGATATCCAGCTCCTCCCATTCCAATCCTGAGACCCTTCCGATAGCATGAGATGTGATATCTCAATGCTTCTAATATCAAAACTGAGACCCTCCCTATAGCATGAGATGTGATATCTAAGTCCTTCCCATTCCAATCCTGAGACCCTTCCGATAGCAGAGATGTGATATCTCAATGCTTATACCAAACCTGAGACCCTTCCTATGGCATGAGATGTGATATCCAACTCCTTGCCATTCAAATACTGAGACCAGCCCTATAACAAGAGATGTCATATCCAACTCCTTCCCATTCCAAACCTGAGACCCTTCCTTTAGCATGAGATGTGATATCCAAATCCTTCACATTCCAATCCGGAGACCAATCCTATAGCATGAGATGTGATATCTCAATGCTTCTAATACCAAACCTGAGACCCTTCCGATAGCATGAGATGTGATATCTCAATGCTTCAAAAACCAAACATGAGAACCATCCTATAACATGAGATGTGAAATCCAAATCCTTCCCTTCCCAAACCTGAGACTCTTCCTATAGCATGAGATGTGATATCTCAATGCTTCTAATATCAAACTTGAGACCCTCCCTATAGCATGAGATGTGATATCCAAGTCCTTCCCATTCCAATCCTGAGACACTTCCTATAGCATGAGATGTGATATCTCAATGCTTCTAATACCAAACCTGAGACTCTTCCTATAACATGAGATGGGATATCCAACTCCTTCCCATTCCAATCCTGAGACTCTTCTGATAGCAGAGATGTGATATCTCAATGCTTATACCAAACCTGAGACCCTTCCTACGGCATGAGATGTCATATACAACTCCTTCCCATTCCAATCCTGAGACCCTTCCTATAGCATGAGATGTGATATCTCAATGCTTATACCAAACCTGAGACCCTTCCTATAGCATGAGATGTGATATCCAACTCCTTCCCATTCCAATCCTGAGACCCTTCCTATAGCATGAGATTTGATGTCTCAATGCTTCTAATACCAAACCTGAGATCCTTCCTATAACATGAGATGTGATATCCAACTCCTTCCATTCCAATCCTGAGACCCTTCCTATAGCATGAGATTTGATATCTCAATGCTTATACCAAACCTGAGACCCTTCCTATAGCATGAGATGTGATATCCAAGTCTTTCCCATTCCAAACCTGAGACCCTTCCTTTAGCATGAGATGTGATATCCAGCTCCTCCCATTCCAATCCTGAGACCCTTCCGATAGCATGAGATGTGATATCTCAATGCTTCTAATATCAAAACTGAGACCCTCCCTATAGCATGAGATGTGATATCTAAGTCCTTCCCATTCCAATCCTGAGACCCTTCCGATAGCAGAGATGTGATATCTCAATGCTTATACCAAACCTGAGACCCTTCCTATGGCATGAGATGTGATATCCAACTCCTTGCCATTCAAATACTGAGACCAGCCCTATAACAAGAGATGTCATATCCAACTCCTTCCCATTCCAAACCTGAGACCCTTCCTTTAGCATGAGATGTGATATCCAAATCCTTCACATTCCAATCCGGAGACCAATCCTATAGCATGAGATGTGATATCTCAATGCTTCTAATACCAAACCTGAGACCCTTCCGATAGCATGAGATGTGATATCTCAATGCTTCAAAAACCAAACATGAGAACCATCCTATAACATGAGATGTGAAATCCAAATCCTTCCCTTCCCAAACCTGAGACTCTTCCTATAGCATGAGATGTGATATCTCAATGCTTCTAATATCAAACTTGAGACCCTCCCTATAGCATGAGATGTGATATCCAAGTCCTTCCCATTCCAATCCTGAGACACTTCCTATAGCATGAGATGTGATATCTCAATGCTTCTAATACCAAACCTGAGACTCTTCCTATAACATGAGATGGGATATCCAACTCCTTCCCATTCCAATCCTGAGACTCTTCTGATAGCAGAGATGTGATATCTCAATGCTTATACCAAACCTGAGACCCTTCCTACGGCATGAGATGTCATATACAACTCCTTCCCATTCCAATCCTGAGACCCTTCCTATAGCATGAGATGTGATATCTCAATGCTTATACCAAACCTGAGACCCTTCCTATAGCATGAGATGTGATATCCAACTCCTTCCCATTCCAATCCTGAGACCCTTCCTATAGCATGAGATTTGATGTCTCAATGCTTCTAATACCAAACCTGAGATCCTTCCTATAACATGAGATGTGATATCCAACTCCTTCCATTCCAATCCTGAGACCCTTCCTATAGCATGAGATTTGATATCTCAATGCTTATACCAAACCTGAGACCCTTCCTATAGCATGAGATGTGATATCCAAGTCTTTCCCATTCCAATCCTTAGACCCTTCCTACAGCATGCAAAATGATATCTCAATGATTCTAATAACAATCCTGAGACCCGTCCTATAACATGAGATGGGATATCCAATTCCTTCCCATTCCAATCCTGAGACACTTCCGATAGCAGAGATGTGATATCTCAATGCTTATACCAAACCTGAGACCCTTCCTATAACATGAGATCGGATATCCAACTCCTTCCCGTTCCAAACCTGAGACCCTTCCTTTAGCATGAGATGTAATATCCAGCTCCTTCCCATTCCAATCCTGAGACACTTCCGATAGCATGAGATGTGATATCTCAATGCTTCTAATATCAAAACTGAAACCCTCCCTATAGCATGATATGTGATATCTAAGTCCTTCCCATTCCAATCCTGAGACCCTTCCTATAGCATGAGATGTGATATCTCAATGCTTCTACCAAACCTGAGACCCTTCCTTTAGCATGAGATGTGATATCCAACTCCTTCCCATTCCAACCTGAGACCCTTCCTATAGCATGAGAAGGGATATCCAACTCCTTCCCAATCCAATCCTGAGACCCTTCCGATAGCAGAGATGTGATATCTCAATGCTTATACCAAACCTGAGACCCTTCCTATGGCATGAGATGTGATATCCAACTCCTTGCCATTCAAATCCTGAGACCCTCCCTATAACAAGAGATGTCATATCCAACTCCTTCCCATTCCAAACCTGAGACCCTTCCTTTAGCATGTGATGTGATATCCAAATCCTTCACATTCCAATCCGGATACCCTTCCTATAACATGAGATGTGATATCCAACTCCTTCCCAATCCAATCCTGAGACCCTTGCAGAGATGTGATATCTCAATGCTTATACCAAACCTGAGACCCTTCCTATGGCATGAGATGTGATATCCAACTCCTTGCCATTCAAATCCTGAGACCCTCCCTATAACAAGAGATGTCATATCCAACTCCTTCCCATTCCAAACCTGAGACCCTTCCTTTAGCATGAGATGTGATATCCAAATCCTTCACATTCCAATCCGGAGACCAATCCTATAGCATGAGATGTGATATCTCAATGCTTCTAATACCAAACCTGAGACCCTTCCGATAGCATGAGATGTGATATCTCAATGCTTCAAAAACCAAACATGAGAACCATCCTATAACATGAGATGTGAAATCCAAATCCTTCCCTTCCCAAACCTGAGACTCTTCCTATAGCATGAGATGTGATATCTCAATGCTTCTACCAAACCTGAAACCCTTCCTATAGCATGAGATGTGATATCCAACTCCTTCCCATTCCAATCCTGAGACACTTCCTATAGCATGAGATGTGATATCACAATGCTTCTAATACCAAACATGAGACCCATCCTATAACATGAGATGTGATATCCAAATCCTTCCCCTTCCAAACCTGAGACCCTTCCTTTAGCATGAGATGTGATATCCAGCTCCTCCCATTCCAATCCTGAGACCCTTCCGATAGCATGAGATGTGATATCTCAATGCTTCTAATATCAAAACTGAGACCCTCCCTATAGCATGAGATGTGATATCTAAGTCCTTCCCATTCCAATCCTGAGACCCTTCCGATAGCAGAGATGTGATATCTCAATGCTTATACCAAACCTGAGACCCTTCCTATGGCATGAGATGTGATATCCAACTCCTTGCCATTCAAATCCTGAGACCCTCCCTATAACAAGAGATGTCATATCCAACTCCTTCCCATTCCAAACCTGAGACCCTTCCTTTAGCATGAGATGTGATATCCAAATCCTTCACATTCCAATCCGGAGACCAATCCTATAGCATGAGATGTGATATCTCAATGCTTCTAATACCAAACCTGAGACCCTTCCGATAGCATGAGATGTGATATCTCAATGCTTCAAAAACCAAACATGAGAACCATCCTATAACATGAGATGTGAAATCCAAATCCTTCCCTTCCCAAACCTGAGACTCTTCCTATAGCATGAGATGTGATATCTCAATGCTTCTAATATCAAACTTGAGACCCTCCCTATAGCATGAGATGTGATATCCAAGTCCTTCCCATTCCAATCCTGAGACACTTCCTATAGCATGAGATGTGATATCTCAATGCTTCTAATACCAAACCTGAGACTCTTCCTATAACATGAGATGGGATATCCAACTCCTTCCCATTCCAATCCTGAGACTCTTCTGATAGCAGAGATGTGATATCTCAATGCTTATACCAAACCTGAGACCCTTCCTACGGCATGAGATGTCATATACAACTCCTTCCCATTCCAATCCTGAGACCCTTCCTATAGCATGAGATGTGATATCTCAATGCTTATACCAAACCTGAGACCCTTCCTATAGCATGAGATGTGATATCCAACTCCTTCCCATTCCAATCCTGAGACCCTTCCTATAGCATGAGATGTGATGTCTCAATGCTTCTAATACCAAACCTGAGATCCTTCCTATAACATGAGATGTGATATCCAACTCCTTCCATTCCAATCCTGAGACCCTTCCTATAGCATGAGATTTGATATCTCAATGCTTATACCAAACCTGAGACCCTTCCTATAGCATGAGATGTGATATCCAAGTCTTTCCCATTCCAATCCTTAGACCCTTCATACAGCATGCAATATGATATCTCAATGATTCTAATAACAATCCTGAGACCCGTCCTATAACATGAGATGGGATATCCAATTCCTTCCCATTCCAATCCTGAGACACTTCCGATAGCAGAGATGTGATATCTCAATGCTTATACCAAACCTGAGACCCTTCCTATAACATGAGATCGGATATCCAACTCCTTCCCGTTCCAAACCTGAGACCCTTCCTTTAGCATGAGATGTAATATCCAGCTCCTTCCCATTCCAATCCTGAGACACTTCCGATAGCATGAGATGTGATATCTCAATGCTTCTACCAAACCTGAGACCCTTCCTTTAGCATGAGATGTGATATCCAACTCCTTCGCATTCCAACCTGAGACCCTTCCTATAGCATGAGAAGGGATATCCAACTCCTTCCCAATCCAATCCTGAGACCCTTCCGATAGCAGAGATGTGATATCTCAATGCTTATACCAAACCTGAGACCCTTCCTATGGCATGAGATGTGATATCCAACTCCTTGCCATTCAAATCCTGAGACCCTCCCTATAACAAGAGATGTCATATCCAACTCCTTCCCATTCCAAACCTGAGACCCTTCCTTTAGCATGAGATGTGATATCCAAATCCTTCACATTCCAATCCGGAGACCCTTCCTATAACATGAGATGTGATATCCAACTCCTTCCCAATCCAATCCTGAGACCCTTCCGATAGCAGAGATGTGATATCTCAATGCTTATACCAAACCTGAGACCCTTCCTATGGCATGAGATGTGATATCCAACTCCTTGCCATTCAAATCCTGAGACCCTCCCTATAACAAGAGATGTCATATCCAACTCCTTCCCATTCCAAACCTGAGACCCTTCCTTTAGCATGAGATGTGATATCAAAATCCTTCACATTCCAATCCGGAGACCAATCCTATAGCATGAGATGTGATATCTCAATGCTTCTAATACCAAACCTGAGACCCTTCCGATAGCATGAGATGTGATATCTCAATGCTTCAAAAACCAAACATGAGAACCGTCCTATAACATGAGATGTGAAATCCAAATCCTTCCCTTCCCAAACCTGAGACTCTTCCTATAGCATGAGATGTGATATCTCAATGCTTCTAATATCAAACTTGAGAACCTCCCTATAGCATGAGATGTGATATCCAAGTCCTTCCCATTCCAATCCTGAGACACTTCCTATAGCATGAGATGTGATATCTCAATGCTTCTAATACCAAACCTGAGACTCTTCCTATAACATGAGATGGGATATCCAACTCCTTCCCATTCCAATCCTGAGACTCTTCTGATAGCAGAGATGTGATATCTCAATGCTTATACCAAACCTGAGACCCTTCCTACGGCATGAGATGTCATATACAACTCCTTCCCATTCCAATCCTGAGACCCTTCCTATAGCATGAGATGTGATATCTCAATGCTTATACCAAACCTGAGACCCTTCCTATAGCATGAGATGTGATATCCAACTCCTTCCCATTCCAATCCTGAGACCCTTCCTATAGCATGAGATGTGATGTCTCAATGCTTCTAATACCAAACCTGAGATCCTTCCTATAACATGAGATGTGATATCCAACTCCTTCCATTCCAATCCTGAGACCCTTCCTATAGCATGAGATGTGATATCTCAATGCTTATACCAAACCTGAGACCCTTCCTATAACATGAGATCGGATATCCAACTCCTTCCCGTTCCAAACCTGAGACCCTTCCTTTAGCATGAGATGTAATATCCAGCTCCTTCCCATTCCAATCCTGAGACCCTCCCTATAGCATGAGATGTGATATCTAACTCCTTCCCATTCCAATCGAGACCCTTCCTATAACATGAGATGTGATATCTCTATGCTTCTAATACCAAACCTGAGCCCCTTCTCGTAGTATATGTGATATCCAACTCCTTCCCATTCCAAACTTGTGACCCTTCCTGTAGCATGAAATGTGATTTTCACCCCTTCCAATACCAAACCCCAGACCATTCCCACAGCCTGAGATTTGAAATCTCATTTCTTCCAATACCAAACCCGAGACCCTTCCGATAGGATGAGATTTACTATCTCACTCCTTAAAATACCAAACTCGAGTCCCTTCCTAAAGGATGCGATTCTAATACCAAACCTGAGACCCTCCCTATAACAAGAGATGTCATATCCAACTCCTTCCCATTCCAATCATGAGACTCTTCCTATAGCATGACATGTGATATCGAACTTCCCATTCCAATCCTGAGACTCAGACCTCCCCGTCTAACCTTCTCACCACTCCTAGCTCCCGGATGGATCATGCACTCCTGCTGTCTCCTCTCTCCCTTCTTCTGCTTCCTTTCCTCTCTCCTTCCTCATCTGCCCTAGGTCAGGCTCCTTCTACACCTCCGCAGGGATTACTGATTTGTACCCCTCCCCACTCTCAACTCTCACTCAGTTTCAAAAACTCATCTGACATCTGCCATTTCCTGGAAGAACCCGACCTTGATGTTCTTGGTCTAACCGAGACATGGTTGACGGCCAGCGCTGTCTCGAGCTTTGACACTTTCCTCCCTGATGACAAGTTCCTCTCCATGCCCAGATCCAACCGTTCTTGAGGGGGGAGCATCCTTGATTCCTGTAGTAAATTGCTTTCCTTTGCAGGCCGACTCCTCTCACGAATGCCTTGTCTGCATGCATTCTCTCTTTCCTGGCCATTCTCTCACCGTGGCTATTTGCCTACCCCCTTCCTCTCTCAGTGGATGGACTTCTCCATCCTAGCCTCCTACCACTCAACTCCGCCTACTTGGAGAATTCAACATGAACCTGTATGCTTCCTGACCTGGACTTTTACGAGATCTGCAACTGTACATGTCACTGGCCCTACACACTGCAGGGAATACTCAGGATTTTCTGATCTCAGACCTCCCCCTCTGTTACCCTCTCAACAATCCTCTCCCGTGGTGATCAAGTTCTCATCGCCAAAGAAGGCTACCTACCAGCTGTTCCTCCTCAGTGGAGTTCTCCCTTTCTGTCCCTGCTCCCTGCACCGTTTCGCGTTGCAAACACTCGCTTCCCAGCTCTCTGGTTTAGACGCGTGTTCCCTGCCTTCTCTCCTCTTCCCGCTGCCTTCAAATCAACAAATGAGCTTCAAAAGATACACGGTGCTCAGAATGCTTTATAACACCCATTATTCATCATATAGCCGTAACCCGCTAGACGTATTGAAATGTGCTGTAAACTAGCAAAACCAGCTAGAAAATGTACTTTCCTCGCGTTTTTGTAAATGCGAATTCTGATGGGTTCCCATGTATGTACTGTGTCCGTGCGTTTGTTGTCGAATCCTGAAGTTTTTAACCACTGTTCTCCCATACAAGGGGGGTTCAACATCTACTGCTGTTCACAGGTTCACAGGCTGAATGTATACGGTTGAAATCTTCAAGGCATTATCAGCTTTCCTGACTGTTTTGGAACGTGTATTTGCCATCTATTAATACAGTTGCCTTGTGGTCATCCTCCCTTTTAGTTTACAGGCTGCACTCCCCTGGTGATCACATTCTCCTCTCCAGAGCAGGGTAACTACCAGCTGCTCCTCCTCAGAGGCGTTCCTCCTTTCTGTTCCTGCTCCCTGCACCGTGTTGCATGTACTCGCTTCCAAGCTCTCTGGTTTAGATGCGTGTTCCCTGCCTTCTCTCCTCTTCCTACAGCCTTCCAATGAGCTCCACAAGACACAGTGTTCAGAATTCTTTATAACCCCATTATTCAACATATAGCTGTAACCCGCTAGACGTATTAAAACGTGCTAAAACCAGCAAAAATAGCTAGAAAATGTACTTCCCTCGCGTTTTGGTAAATGCAGGGTACACGCGTCTAAACCAGAGAGCAGGGAAGCGATCATTTCAGCAGTATAAATTCAGCCTGTGAACAACACATTTTGATCCTCCCTTTTATGGGAGAAGAGTGGTTCAAAAGAACAGGATTCGACTGAACAAACGCACGAAAAGAGTACAAAATGGGAATCCACCAGAATTCGCATTTACCAAAACGCGGGGAAAGTACATTTTCTAGCTGTGTTTGCTAGTTTTTAGCACGTTTCAATACGTCTAGCGGGTTACGGCTATATGTTGAATAATGGGTGTTATAAAGCATTCTGAACACTATCTTGTGGAGCTCCTTGGAAGGCTTTAGGAAGATCAGAGAAGGCAGGGAACACGCTTCTAAACCAGAGAGCTGGGAAGCGAGTACTGCAACGCGAAACTGTGCAGGGAGCAGGGACAGAAAGAAGAACGCCTCTGAGGAGGAGCAGCTGGTAGTTAGCCTGCTCTGGAGAGGAGAATGTGATCACCAGGGGAGTGCAGCCTGTAAACTAAAAGGGACGATGACCACAAGGCGACTGCATTAACAGATGGCAAATACACGTTCCAAAACAGTCAGGAAAGCTGATAATGCCTTGAAGATTTCAGCCGTATACATTCAGCCTGTGAACAGCAGTAGATGTTGACCCCCCCCTTAGTATGGGAGAACAGTGGTTAAAAACTTCAGGATTCGACAACAAACGCACGGACACAGTACATACAACATGGGAACCCACCAGAATTCGCATTTACAAAAACGGGAGGGAAGTACATTTTCTAGCTATTTTTGCTAGTTTTTAGCACGTTTCAATACGTCTAGCGGGTTACAGCTATATGTTGAATAATGGGGTTATGAAGCATTCTGAGCAATGTGTATCTTTTGAAGCTCATTTGTTGATTTGAAGGCAGCGGGAAGAGGAGAGAAGGCAGGGAACACGCTTCTAAACCAGAGAGCTGGGAAGCGAGTACTGCAACGCGAAACTGTGCAGGGAGCAGGGACAGAAAGAAGAACGCCTCTGAGGAGGAACAGCGTCTAAACCAGAGAGCAGGGAAGCGAGTGTTTGCAACGCGAAACGGAGCAGGGATCAGGGACAGAAAGGATGAACGCCTATGAGGAGGAGCAGCTGGTAGTTAACCTGCTCTGGAGAGGAGAATGTGATCTCCAGGGGAGTGCAGCCTGTAAAGTAGAAGGGACGATGAACACGGCGACTGCATTAACAGATGGCAAATACACGTTCCAAAACAGTCAGGAAAGCTGATAATGCCTTGAAGATTTCAGCCGTATACAATCAGCCTGTGAACAGCAGTAGATGTTGACCCCCCCTTGTATGGGAGAACAGTGGTTAAAAACTTCAGGATTCGACAACAAACGCACGGACACAGTACATACACCGTGTATGTTTTGAAGCTCATTTGTTGATTTGAAGGCAGCGGGAAGAGGAGAGAAGGCAGGGAACACGCGTCGAAACCAGAGAGCTGGGAAGCGAGTACTTGCAACGCGAAAAGGTGCAGGGAGCAGGGACAGAAAGGGAGAACTCCACTGAGGAGGAACAGCTGGCAGTTAGCCTTCTTTGGAGATGAGAACTTGATCACCACGGGAGAGGATTGTTGAGAGGGTTACAGAGGGGGAGGTCTGAGATCTGAAAATCCTGAGTATTCCCTGCAGTTTGTAGGGCCAGATACATGAAGAGTTGCAGATCTCGTAAAAGTCCAGGTCAGGAAGCATACAGGTTCATGTGGAATTCTCCAAGTAGGCGGAGTTGAGTGGTAGGAGGCTAGGATGGAGAAGTCCATCCACTGAGAGAGGAAGGGGGTAGGCAAATAGCCACGGTGAGAGATTCGCCAGGAAAGAGAGAATGCATGCAGACAAGGCATTCGTGAGAGGAGTCGGCCTGCAAAGGAAAGCAATTTACTACAGGAATCAAGGATACTCCCCCCTCAAGAACGGTTGGATCTGGGCATGGAGAGGAACTTGTCATCAGGGAGGAAAGTGTCAAAGCTCGAGATAGCGCTGGCCGTCAACCATGTCTCGGTTAGACCAAGAACATCAAGGTCGGGTACTTCCAGGAAATGGCAGATGTCCGATGAGTGTTTGAAACTGAGTGAGAGTTGAGAGTGGGGAGGGGTACAAATCAGTAATCCCTGCGGAGGTGTAGAAGGAGCCTGACCTAGGGCAGATGAGGAAGGAGAGAGGAAAGGAAGCAGAAGAAGGGAGCGAAGAGACAGCAGGAGTTCATGATCAATCCGGGAGCTAGGAGTGGTGAGAAGGTTAGACGGGGAGGTCTGAGTCTCAGGATTGGAATGGGAAGTTCGATATCACATGTCATGCTATAGGAAGAGTCTCAGGATTGGAATGGGAAGGAGTTGGATATGACATCTCTTGTTGTAGGGAGAGTCTCAGGTTTGGTATTAGAATCACATCCTTTAGGAAGGGACTCGAGTTTGGTATTTTAAGGAGTGAGATAGTAAATCTCATCCTATCGGAAGGGTCTCGGGTTTGGTATTGGAAGAAATGAGATTTCAAATCTCAGGCTGTGGGAATGGTCTCGGGTTTGGCATTGGAAGGGGTGAGAAATCACATTTCATGCTACAGGAAGGGTCACAAGTTTGGAATGGGAAGGAGTTGGATATCACATGAAGGGGCACAGGTTTGGTATTAGTAGCAAAGAGATATCACATCTCGTTATAGGAAGGGTCTCGATTGGAATGGGAAGGAGTTGGATATCACATCTCATGCTATAGGGAGGGTCTCAGTTTTGATATTAGAAGCACTGAGATATCACATATGCTATTGGAAGGGTCTCAGTATTGGAATTGGAAGGAGTTGGATATCACATCTCATGCTATAGGGAGGTTCTCAGGTTTGATATTAGAAGCATTGAGATATTACATCTCATGCTATGGGAAGGGTCTCAGGATTGGAATGGGAAGGAGTAGGATATCACATATGCTATAGGAAAAGTCTCAGGTTTGGAAGGGGAAGGATTTGGATCTCACATCTCATGTTTTAGGACGGGTCTCAGGTTTGGTATTAGAAGCCTTGAGATATCACATATGGCATGATAAGGGTCTCAGGATTGGAAAGGGAAGGAGTTGGACATCACATCTCAAGCTATCTCAGGATTGGAATGGGAAGGAGTTTGATATCACATCTCGAGCTATAGGAAGGGTCTCAGGTTTGGGAAGGGAAGGATTGGGATTTCACATCTCATGTTATAGGATGGTTCTCAGGTTTGGTATTAGAAACATTGAGATATCACATCTCATGCTATAGGAAGGGTCTCAGGATTGGAATGTGAAGGATTTGGATATCACATCATGCTAAAGGTAGGGTCTCAGGTTTGGTATAAGCATTGAGATATCACATCTCTGCTATCGGAAGGGTCTCAGGATTGGATTGGGAAGGAGTTGGATATCCCTTATGCTATAGGAAGGGTATCAGGTTGGAATGGGAAGGAGTTGGATATCACATCTCATGCTATAGGAAGGGTCTCAAGATTGAAATGGGAAGGATTTGGATATCACATCTCTTGCTATAGGAAGGGTCTCAGGTTTTTTATTAGAAACATTGAGATATCACATCTCATGCTATAGGAAGGGTTTCAGGATTGGAATGGGAAGGAGTTGGATATCCCTTCTCATGCTAAAGGAAGGTCAGGTTGGAATGGGAAGGAGTTGGATATCACATCTCGTTATAGGAAGGGTCTCAGGATTGGAATGGGAAGGATTTGGATATCACATCTCTTGCTATAGGAAGGGTCTCAGGTTTTTTATTAGAAACATTGAGCCATCACATCTCATGCTATAGGAAGGGTTTCAGAATTGGAATGGAAGGATTTGGATTTCACATCTCATGCTAATTGAAGGGTCTCAGGTTTGGAAGGGGAAGGATTTGGATATCATATCTCATGTTATAGGACGGGTCCCAGGTTTGGTATTAGAAGCATTGAGATATCACATCTCATGCTATAGGAGGTGTCTCAGGATTGGAATGGGAAGGAGTTGGATATCACGTCTCATGTTATAGGAAGGGTCTCAGGATTGGAATGGCAAGGAGTTGGATATCACATCTCATGCTAAAGGAAGGGTCTCAGGTTTGATAGAAGCATTGAGATCACATCTCATGCTATAGGAAGGAACTCAGGATTGCAATGGGAAGGAGTTGGATATCACATATCATGCCATAGGATCGGTCATCAGGTTTGGTATAAGCATTGAGATATCACATGTCTGCTATCGGAAGGGTCTCAGGATAGGAATGGGAAGGACTTAGATACTCATACTATAGGGAGGGTCTCAGTTTTGATATTAGAAGCATTGAGCTATCACATCTCATGCTATCGGAAGGGTCTCAGGATTGGAATGGGATGGAGGTGGATACATCATCTCAAGCTATCTCAGGATTGGAATGGGAAGGAGTTTGATATCACATCACAAGCTATAGGAAGGGTCTCAGGTTTGGAAGGGGAAGTATTTGGATCTCACATCTCATGTTTTAGGACGGGTCTCAGGTTTGGTATTAGAAGCATTGAGATATCACATCTCATGGTATAGGAAGGGTCTCAGGATTGGAATGGGAAGGAGTTGGATATCACATCTCAAGCTATCTCAGGATTGGAATGGGAAGGAGTTTGATATCACATCTCAAGCTATAGGAAGGGTCTCAGGTTTGGAAAGGGAAGGATTTGGATTTCACATCTCATGTTATAGGATGGTTCTCATGTTTGGTTTTAGTAGCATTGAGATATCACATCTCATGCTATCGGAAGGGTCTCAGGTTTGGAAAGGGAAGGATTTGGAGTTCACATGTTATAGGATGGTTCTCAGGTTTGGTTTTAGAAGCATTACGATATAACATCTCATGCTATAGGAAGGGTCTCAGGTTTGGAATGGGAAGGAGTTGGATATCACATTGAATGGGAAGGAGTTTGATATCACATCTCAAGCTATAGGAAGGGTCTCAGGTTTGGAAAGGGAATGATTTGGATTTCACATCTCATGTTATAGGATGGTTCTCATGTTTGGTTTTAGAAGCATTGAGATATCACATCTCATGCTATCAGAAGGGTCTCAGGTTTGGAATGGGAAGGAGTTTGATATCACATCTCATGCTATAGGAAGGATCTCAGGTTTGGTATTAGAAGCATTGAGATATCACATCTCATGCTATAGGAAGGGTCTCAGGATTGGAATCGGAAGGAGTTGTATATGACATCTCATGCTGTTAAGACGGATTTCTGAACTCTGTCCTGGTGGCGCAGAAGTTCAGATGGCCAACCTAATTACATGGAACAGGGTAACCTCTGGACGAACCAGACCAATCAAGGTAGCGATCGGATTTGGATATCACATCTCATGCTAAAGGAAGGGTCTTAGGTTTGGAAGGGGAAGGATTTGGATATCACATCTCATGTTATAGGACGGGTCCCAGGTTTGGTATTAGAAGCATTGAGATATCACAACTCATGCTATAGGAAGGGTCTCAGGATTGGAATGGGAAGGAGTTGGATATCACATGTCATGCTAAAGGAAGGGTTTCAGGTTTGATAGAAGCATTGAGATTTCACATCTCATGCTATAGGAAGGGTCTCAGGATTGGAATGGGAAGGAGTTGGATATCACATCTCATGCCATAGGAAGGGTCTCAGATTTGGTATAAGCATTGAGATATCACATCTCTGCTATCGGAAGGGTCTCAGGATAGGAATGGGAAGGACTTAGATATCACATCTCATGCTATAGGGAGGGTCTCAGTTTTGATATTAGAAGCATTGAGATATCACATCTCATGCTATCGGAAGGGTCCCAGGATTGGAATGGGAAGGAGTTGGATATCACATCTCAAGCTATCTCAGGATTGGAATGGGAAGGAGTTTGATATCACATCTCAAGCTATAGGAAGGGTCTCAGGTTTGGAAAGGGAAGGATTTGGATTTCACATATGTTGTAGGATGGTTCTCATGTTTGGTTTTAGAAGCATTGAGATATCACATCTCATGCTATCGGAAGGGTCTCAGGTTTGGAAAGGGACGGATTTGGATTTCACATATGTTATAGGATGGTTCTCAGGTTTGGTTTTAGAAGCAGTAAGATATCACATCTCATGCTATAGGAAGGGTCTCAGGTTTGGAATGGGAAGGAGTTGGATACAAATCTCATGTTATAGGAAGGATCTCAGGTTTGGTATTAGAAGCATTGAGATATCACATATCATGCTATAGGAAAGGTCTCAGGATTGGAATGGGAAGGAGTTGGATATCACATCACATGCTAAAGGAAAGGTCTCAGGTTTGGAAGGGGAAGGATTTGGATCTCACATATGTTTTAGGACGGGTGTCAGGTTTGGTATTAGAAGCATTGAGATATCACATCTCATGGTATAGGAAGGGTCTCAGGATTGGAATGGGAAGGAGTTGGATAGCACATCTCAAGCTATCTCAGGATTGGAATGGGAAGGAGTTTGATATCACATCTCAAGCTATAGGAACGGTCTCAGGTTTGGAAAGGGAATGATTTGGATTTCACATGTTACAGGATAGTTCTCATGTTTGGTTTTAGAAGCATTGAGATATCACATCTCATGTTATAGGAAGGATCTCAGGTTTGGTATTAGAAGCATTGAGATATCACATCTCATGCTATAGGAAGGGTCTCAGGTTTGGAATGGGAAGGAGTTGGATATCACATCTCATGCTATAGGAAGGATCTCAGGTTTGGTGTTAGAAGCATTGAGATATCAGATCTCATGCTATCGGAAGGATCTCAGGTTTGGTATTAGAAGCATTGAGATATCACATCTCATGCTACCAGAAGGGTCTCAGGATTGGAATGGGAAGGAGTCGGATATCACATCTCATGCTAAAGGGAGGGTTTCAGGTTTGGAAGTGGAAGGATTTGGATATCACATCTCATGTTATAGGAAGATCTCAGGTTTGGTATTAGAAGCATTGAGATATCACATCTCATGCTATCGGAAGGATCTCAGGTTTGGTATTAGAAGCATTGAGATATCACATCTCATGCTATAGGAAGGGTCTCAGGATTGGAATGGGAAGGAGTTGGATATCACATCTCATGCTATAGGAAGGGTCTCAGGTTTGGTATTACAAACATTGTGATATTACATCTCATGCTATAGGAAGGGTTTCAGGATTGGATTGGGAAGGAGTTGGATATCACATCTCATGCTATAGGAAGGGTCTCAGGTTTGGAATGGGAAGGATTTGTACATCACATCTCTTGCTATAGGAAGGGCCTCAGGTTTGGTAAGAGAAACATTAAGATATCACATCTCATGCTATCGGAAGGGTCTCAGGATTGGAATGGGAAGGAGTTGGATATCACATCTCAAGCTATCTCAGGATTGGAATGGGAAGGAGTTTGATATCACATCTCAAGCTATAGGAAGGGTCTCAAGTTTGGAAGGGGAAGGATTTGGATTTCACATCTCATGTTTTAGGACGGGTCTCAGGTTTGGTATTAGAAACATTGAGATATCACATCTCATGGTATAGGAAGGGTTTCAGGATTGGAATGGGAAGGAGTTGGATATCACATCTCATGCAATAGGAAGGTTCTCAGGTTTGATAGAAGCATTGAGATATCACATCTCATGCAATAGGAAGGTTCTCAGGTTTGATAGAAGCATTGAGATATCACATCTCATGCTATAGGAAGGGTCTCAGGATTGGAATGGGAAGGAGTTGGATATCACATCTCATGCCATAGGAAGAGTCTCAGGTTTGGTATAAGCATTGAGATATCACATCTCTGCTATCGTAAGGGTCTCAGGATTGGAATAGGAAGGAGTTGGATATTCCATCTCATGCTTTAAGAAGGGTCTCAGGTTTGGTATTAGAAGCATTGAGGTATCACATCTCATGCTATAGGAAGGGTCTAAGGATTGGAATGGGAAGGAGTTGGATATCACATCTTATGCTATAGGAAGGGTCTCAGGTTTGGTATTACAAGCATTGTGATATTATATCTCATGCTATAGGAAGGGTCTCAGGATTGGATTGGGAAGGAGTTGGATATCACATCTCATGCTATAGGAAGGGTCTCAGGTTTGGAATGGGAAGGGTTTGTACATCACATCTCTTGCTATAGGAAGGGCCTCAGGTTTGGTATGAGAAACATTGAGATATCACATCTCATGTTATAGGAAGGATATCAGGTTTGGTATTAGAAGCATTGAGATATCACATCTCATGATATAGGAAGGGTCTCAGGATTGGAATGGGAAGGAGTTGGATATCACATCTCATGCTATAGGAAGGGTCTCAGGTTTGGTAGAAGCATTGAGATATCACATCTCATGCTATAGGAAGGGTCTCTGGATTGGAATGGGAAGTAGTTGTATATGACATCTCATGCCATAGGAAGGGTAGCACATATGCTATAGGAAGGGTCTCAGGTTTGGAACACGGGAAGGAGTTGGATATCACATCTCATGCTTTAAGAAGGGTCTCAGTTTTGGTATTAGAAGCATTGAGATATCACATCTCATGCTATAGGAAGGGTCTCAGGATTGGAATGGGAACGAGTTGGATATCACATCTCATGCTATAGGAAGGGTCTCAGGATTGGATTGGGAAGGAGTCGGATATCACATCCCATGCTATAGGAAAGGTCTCAGGTTTGGAATGGGAATGATTTGTATATCACATCTCTTGCTATAGGAAGGGCCTCAGGTTTGGTATCAGAAACATTGAGATATCACATCTCATGGTATAGGAAGGATCTCAGTATTGGAATGGAAAGGGGTTGGATATCACATCTCATGTTATAGGAAGGATATCAGGTTTGGTATTAGAAGCATTGAGATATCACATCTCATGCTATAGGAAGGGTCTCCGGATTGGAATGGGAAGTAGTTGTATATGACATCTCATGCCATAGGAAGGGTAGCACATATGCTATAGGAAGGGTCTCAGGTTTGGAACACGGGAAGGAGTTGGATATCACATCTCATGCTTTAAGAAGGGTCTCAGTTTTGGTATTAGAAGCATTGAGATATCACATCTCATGCTATAGGAAGGGTCTCAGGATTGGAATGGGAACGAGTTGGATATCACATCTCATGCTATAGGAAGGGTCTCAGGATTGGATTGGGAAGGAGTCGGATATCACATCCCATGCTATAGGAAAGGTCTCAGGTTTGGAATGGGAATGATTTGTATATCACATCTCTTGCTATAGGAAGGGCCTCAGGTTTGGTATCAGAAACATTGAGATATCACATCTCATGGTATAGGAAGGATCTCAGTATTGGAATGGAAAGGGGTTGGATATCACATCTCATGTTATAGGAAGGATATCAGGTTTGGTATTAGAAGCATTGAGATATCACATCTCATGCTATAGGAAGGGTCTCAGGATTGGAATGGGAAGGAGTTGGATATCACATCTCATGCTATAGGAAGGGTCTCAGGTTTGGTAGAAGCATTGAGATATCACATCTCATGCTATAGGAAGGGTCTCAGGATTGGAATGGGAAGGAGTAGTATATGACATCTCATGCCATAGGAAGGTTCTCAGGTTTGGTATAAGCATTGAGATATCACATCTCTGCTATCGGAAGGGTCTCGGGATTGGAATGGGAAGGAGTTGGATATTACATTCTTGCTATAGGAAGGGTCTCAGGTTTGGAATGGGAAGGAGTTGGATATCCCATCTCATGTCATAGGAAGGATCTCAGGTTTGCTATTAGAAGCACTGAGATATCACATCTCATGCTATAGGAATGGTCTCAGGATTGGAATGGGAAGGAGTTGGATATTACATTCTTGCTATAGGAAGGGTCTCAGGTTTGGAACGGGAAGGAGTTGGATATCACATCTCATGCTTTAAGAAGGGTCTCAGTTTTGGTATTAGAAGCATTGAGATATCACATCTCATGCTATAGGAAGGGTCTCAGGATTGGAATGGGAAGGAGTTGGATATCACATCTCATGCTATAGGAAGGGTCTCAGGTTTGGTATTACAAGCATTGCGATATTACATCTCATGCTATAGGAAGGGTCTCAGGTTTGGAATGGGGAGGATTTGTATATCACATCTCTTGCTATAGGAAGGGCCTCAGGTTTGGTATGAGAAACATTGAGATATCACATCTCATGGTATAGGAAGGATCTCAGGATTGGAATGGGAAGGAGTTGGATATCACATCTCATGTTATAGGAAGGATATCAGGTTTGGTATTAGAAGCATTGAGATATCACATCTCATGCTATAGGAAGTGTCTCTGTTTTGGGATGGGAAGGAGTTGGAGATAACATCTCATGCTATATGAAGGGTCTCAGGTTTGGTATTAGAAGCTTTGAGATATCACATTTCATGCTATCGGAAGGGTCTCAGGTTTGGAAAGGGACGGATTTGGATTTCACATATGTTATAGGATGGTTCTCAGGTTTGGTTTTAGAAGCAGTAAGATATCACATCTCATGCTATAGGAAGGGTCTCAGGTTTGGAATGGGAAGGAGTTGGATACAAATCTCATGTTATAGGAAGGATCTCAGGTTTGGTATTAGAAGCATTGAGATATCACATATCATGCTATAGGAAAGGTCTCAGGATTGGAATGGGAAGGAGTTGGATATCACATCACATGCTAAAGGAAAGGTCTCAGGTTTGGAAGGGGAAGGATTTGGATCTCACATATGTTTTAGGACGGGTGTCAGGTTTGGTATTAGAAGCATTGAGATATCACATCTCATGGTATAGGAAGGGTCTCAGGATTGGAATGGGAAGGAGTTGGATAGCACATCTCAAGCTATCTCAGGATTGGAATGGGAAGGAGTTTGATATCACATCTCAAGCTATAGGAACGGTCTCAGGTTTGGAAAGGGAATGATTTGGATTTCACATGTTACAGGATAGTTCTCATGTTTGGTTTTAGAAGCATTGAGATATCACATCTCATGTTATAGGAAGGATCTCAGGTTTGGTATTAGAAGCATTGAGATATCACATCTCATGCTATAGGAAGGGTCTCAGGTTTGGAATGGGAAGGAGTTGGATATCACATCTCATGCTATAGGAAGGATCTCAGGTTTGGTGTTAGAAGCATTGAGATATCAGATCTCATGCTATCGGAAGGATCTCAGGTTTGGTATTAGAAGCATTGAGATATCACATCTCATGCTACCAGAAGGGTCTCAGGATTGGAATGGGAAGGAGTCGGATATCACATCTCATGCTAAAGGGAGGGTTTCAGGTTTGGAAGTGGAAGGATTTGGATATCACATCTCATGTTATAGGAAGATCTCAGGTTTGGTATTAGAAGCATTGAGATATCACATCTCATGCTATCGGAAGGATCTCAGGTTTGGTATTAGAAGCATTGAGATATCACATCTCATGCTATAGGAAGGGTCTCAGGATTGGAATGGGAAGGAGTTGGATATCACATCTCATGCTATAGGAAGGGTCTCAGGTTTGGTATTACAAACATTGTGATATTACATCTCATGCTATAGGAAGGGTTTCAGGATTGGATTGGGAAGGAGTTGGATATCACATCTCATGCTATAGGAAGGGTCTCAGGTTTGGAATGGGAAGGATTTGTACATCACATCTCTTGCTATAGGAAGGGCCTCAGGTTTGGTAAGAGAAACATTAAGATATCACATCTCATGCTATCGGAAGGGTCTCAGGATTGGAATGGGAAGGAGTTGGATATCACATCTCAAGCTATCTCAGGATTGGAATGGGAAGGAGTTTGATATCACATCTCAAGCTATAGGAAGGGTCTCAAGTTTGGAAGGGGAAGGATTTGGATTTCACATCTCATGTTTTAGGACGGGTCTCAGGTTTGGTATTAGAAACATTGAGATATCACATCTCATGGTATAGGAAGGGTTTCAGGATTGGAATGGGAAGGAGTTGGATATCACATCTCATGCAATAGGAAGGTTCTCAGGTTTGATAGAAGCATTGAGATATCACATCTCATGCAATAGGAAGGTTCTCAGGTTTGATAGAAGCATTGAGATATCACATCTCATGCTATAGGAAGGGTCTCAGGATTGGAATGGGAAGGAGTTGGATATCACATCTCATGCCATAGGAAGAGTCTCAGGTTTGGTATAAGCATTGAGATATCACATCTCTGCTATCGTAAGGGTCTCAGGATTGGAATAGGAAGGAGTTGGATATTCCATCTCATGCTTTAAGAAGGGTCTCAGGTTTGGTATTAGAAGCATTGAGGTATCACATCTCATGCTATAGGAAGGGTCTAAGGATTGGAATGGGAAGGAGTTGGATATCACATCTTATGCTATAGGAAGGGTCTCAGGTTTGGTATTACAAGCATTGTGATATTATATCTCATGCTATAGGAAGGGTCTCAGGATTGGATTGGGAAGGAGTTGGATATCACATCTCATGCTATAGGAAGGGTCTCAGGTTTGGAATGGGAAGGGTTTGTACATCACATCTCTTGCTATAGGAAGGGCCTCAGGTTTGGTATGAGAAATATTGAGATATCACATCTCATGTTATAGGAAGGATATCAGGTTTGGTATTAGAAGCATTGAGATATCACATCTCATGATATAGGAAGGGTCTCAGGATTGGAATGGGAAGGAGTTGGATATCACATCTCATGCTATAGGAAGGGTCTCAGGTTTGGTAGAAGCATTGAGATATCACATCTCATGCTATAGGAAGGGTCTCTGGATTGGAATGGGAAGTAGTTGTATATGACATCTCATGCCATAGGAAGGGTAGCACATATGCTATAGGAAGGGTCTCAGGTTTGGAACACGGGAAGGAGTTGGATATCACATCTCATGCTTTAAGAAGGGTCTCAGTTTTGGTATTAGAAGCATTGAGATATCACATCTCATGCTATAGGAAGAGTCTCAGGATTGGAATGGGAACGAGTTGGATATCACATCTCATGCTATAGGAAGGGTCTCAGGATTGGATTGGGAAGGAGTCGGATATCACATCCCATGCTATAGGAAAGGTCTCAGGTTTGGAATGGGAATGATTTGTATATCACATCTCTTGCTATAGGAAGGGCCTCAGGTTTGGTATCAGAAACATTGAGATATCACATCTCATGGTATAGGAAGGATCTCAGTATTGGAATGGAAAGGGGTTGGATATCACATCTCATGTTATAGGAAGGATATCAGGTTTGGTATTAGAAGCATTGAGATATCACATCTCATGCTATAGGAAGGGTCTCCGGATTGGAATGGGAAGTAGTTGTATATGACATCTCATGCCATAGGAAGGGTAGCACATATGCTATAGGAAGGGTCTCAGGTTTGGAACACGGGAAGGAGTTGGATATCACATCTCATGCTTTAAGAAGGGTCTCAGTTTTGGTATTAGAAGCATTGAGATATCACATCTCATGCTATAGGAAGGGTCTCAGGATTGGAATGGGAACGAGTTGGATATCACATCTCATGCTATAGGAAGGGTCTCAGGATTGGATTGGGAAGGAGTCGGATATCACATCCCATGCTATAGGAAAGGTCTCAGGTTTGGAATGGGAATGATTTGTATATCACATCTCTTGCTATAGGAAGGGCCTCAGGTTTGGTATCAGAAACATTGAGATATCACATCTCATGGTATAGGAAGGATCTCAGTATTGGAATGGAAAGGGGTTGGATATCACATCTCATGTTATAGGAAGGATATCAGGTTTGGTATTAGAAGCATTGAGATATCACATCTCATGCTATAGGAAGGGTCTCAGGATTGGAATGGGAAGGAGTTGGATATCACATCTCATGCTATAGGAAGGGTCTCAGGTTTGGTAGAAGCATTGAGATATCACATCTCATGCTATAGGAAGGGTCTCAGGATTGGAATGGGAAGGAGTAGTATATGACATCTCATGCCATAGGAAGGTTCTCAGGTTTGGTATAAGCATTGAGATATCACATCTCTGCTATCGGAAGGGTCTCGGGATTGGAATGGGAAGGAGTTGGATATTACATTCTTGCTATAGGAAGGGTCTCAGGTTTGGAATGGGAAGGAGTTGGATATCCCATCTCATGTCATAGGAAGGATCTCAGGTTTGCTATTAGAAGCACTGAGATATCACATCTCATGCTATAGGAATGGTCTCAGGATTGGAATGGGAAGGAGTTGGATATTACATTCTTGCTATAGGAAGGGTCTCAGGTTTGGAACGGGAAGGAGTTGGATATCACATCTCATGCTTTAAGAAGGGTCTCAGTTTTGGTATTAGAAGCATTGAGATATCACATCTCATGCTATAGGAAGGGTCTCAGGATTGGAATGGGAAGGAGTTGGATATCACATCTCATGCTATAGGAAGGGTCTCAGGTTTGGTATTACAAGCATTGCGATATTACATCTCATGCTATAGGAAGGGTCTCAGGTTTGGAATGGGGAGGATTTGTATATCACATCTCTTGCTATAGGAAGGGCCTCAGGTTTGGTATGAGAAACATTGAGATATCACATCTCATGGTATAGGAAGGATCTCAGGATTGGAATGGGAAGGAGTTGGATATCACATCTCATGTTATAGGAAGGATATCAGGTTTGGTATTAGAAGCATTGAGATATCACATCTCATGCTATAGGAAGTGTCTCTGTTTTGGGATGGGAAGGAGTTGGAGATAACATCTCATGCTATATGAAGGGTCTCAGGTTTGGTATTAGAAGCTTTGAGATATCACATTTCATACTATAGGAAGGGTCTCTGGTTTGGGATGGGAAGGAGTTGGATATCACATCTCATGCTATAACAAGGGTCTCAGGTTTGGTATTAGAAGCATTGAGATATCACATCTCATGCTATAGGAAGGGTCTCAGGTTTGGAATGGGAAGGAGTTGGATATCACATCTCAGGCTATAGGAAGGATCTCAGTTTTGGAATGAGAAGGAGTTGGATATCACATATCATGTTATATGAAGGCTCTCAGGTTTGGTATTAGAAGCATTGAGATATCACATCTCATGCTATAGTAAGGGTCTCAGGATTGGCATGGGAAGGAGTTTGATATCACATCTCATGCTAAAGGAAGGGTCTCCGGTTTGGAATGGGAAGGAGTTGGATATCACATCTCATGTTATAGGAAGGATCTCAGGTTTGGTATTAGAAACATTGAGATAACACATCTCATGCTATAGGAAGGGTCTCAGGATTGAAATGGGAAGGAGTTGGATATCACATCTCATGCTATCGTAAGGGTCTCAGGATTGGAATAAGAAGGAGTTGGATATCCCATCTCATGCTTTAAGAAGGGTCTCAGGTTTGGTATTAGAAGCATTGAGATATCACATCTCATGCTATAGGAAGGGTCTAAGGATTGGAATGGGAAGGAGTTGGATATCACACATGCTATAGGAAGGGTCTCAGGTTTGGTATTACAAGCATTGTGATATTACATCTCATGCTATAGGAAGGGTCTCAGGATTGGATTGGGAAGTAGTTGGATATCACATCTGATGCTATAGGAAGGGTCTCAGGTTTGGAATGGGAAGGATTTGTACATCACATCTCTTGCTATAGGAAGGGCCTCAGGTTTGGTATGAGAAACATTGAAATATCACATCTCATGGTATAGGAAGGATCTCAGGATTGGAATGTGAAGGAGTTGGATATCACATCTCGTGTTATAGGAAGGATATCAAGTTTGGTATTAGAAGCATTGAGATATCACATCTCATGCTATAGGAAGGGTCTCAGGATTGGAATGGGAAGGAGTAGTATGTGACCTCTCATGCCATAGGAATGGTCTCAGGTTTGGTACAAGCATTGAGATATCACATCTCTGCTATCGGAAGGGTCTCAGGTTTGGAAAGGGAAGGAGTTGGATATCACGTCTCATGCTATAGGAAGGTTCTCAGGTTTGGTATTAGAAGCATTGAGATATCACATCTCATGCTATAGGAAGGGTCTCAGTATTGGAATGGGAAGGAGTTGTATATCACATCTCATGCTACAGGAAGGGTCTCAGGTTTGGAATGGGAAGGAATTGGATATCACATCTCATGTTATAGGAAGGATCTCAGGTCTGGTATTAGAAGCATTGTGATATCACATCTCATGCCATAGGAAGGGTCTCAGGTTTGGAGTGGGAAGGAGTTGGATATCACATCTCATGCTATAGGAAGGGTCTCAGGTTTGGTAGAAGCATTGAGATATCACATCTCATGCTATAGGAAGGGTCTCCGGATTGGAATGGGTAGTAGTTGTATATTACATCTCATGCCATAGGAAGGGTCTCAGGTTTGGTATAAGCATTGAGATATCACATCTCTGCTATCGGAAGGGTCTCAGGATTGGAATGGGAAGGAGTTGGATATCCCATCTCATGTTATAGGAAGGGTCTCAGGTTTGGTATTAGAAGCATTGAGATATCACATCTCATGCTATAGGAAAGGTCTCAGGACTGGGATGGGAAGGACTTGGATATCTCATCTCATGTTATAGGACGGGTCTCAGGTGTGGTATTAGAAGGATTGAGATATCACATCGCATGCTGTAGGAAGGGTCTCAGGTTTGGAATGGGAAGGAATTGGATATCACATCTCATGTCATAGGAAGGATCTCAGGTTTGCTATTAGAAGCATTGAGATATCACTTCTCAAGCTATAGGAAGGGTCTCAGGTTTGGAAAGGGAAGGATTTGGATTTCACATATGTTATAGGATGGTTCTCAGGTTTGGTTTTAGAAGCAGTAAGATATCACATCTCATGCTATAGGAAGGGTCTCAGGTTTGGAATGGGAAGGAGTTGGATACAAATCTCATGTTATAGGAAGGATCTCAGGTTTGGTATTAGAAGCATTGAGATATCACATATCATGCTATAGGAAAGGTCTCAGGATTGGAATGGGAAGGAGTTGGATATCACATCACATGCTAAAGGAAAGGTCTCAGGTTTGGAAGGGGAAGGATTTGGATCTCACATATGTTTTAGGACGGGTGTCAGGTTTGGTATTAGAAGAATTGAGATATCACATCTCATGGTATAGGAAGGGTCTCAGGATTGGAATGGGAAGGAGTTGGATAGCACATCTCAAGCTATCTCAGGATTGGAATGGGAAGGAGTTTGATAACACATCTCAAGCTATAGGAAGGGTCTCAGGTTTGGAAAGGGAATGATTTGGATTTCACATGTTACAGGATAGTTCTCATGTTTGGTTTTAGAAGCATTGAGATATCACATCTCATGTTATAGGAAGGATCTCAGGTTTGGTATTAGAAGCATTGAGATATCACATCTCATGCTATAGGAAGGGTCTCAGGTTTGGAATGAGAAGGAGTTGGATATCACATCTCATGCTATAGGAAGGATCTCAGGTTTGGTGTTAGAAGCATTGAGATATCAGATCTCATGCTATCGGAAGGATCTCAGGTTTGGTATTAGAAGCATTGAGATATCACATCTCATGCTACCAGAAGGGTCTCAGGATTGGAATGGGAAGGAGTCGGATATCACATCTCATGCTAAAGGGAGGGTTTCAGGTTTGGAAGTGGAAGGATTTGGATATCACATCTCATGTTATAGGAAGATCTCAGGTTTGGTATTAGAAGCATTGAGATATCACATCTCATGCTATCGGAAGGATCTCAGGTTTGGTATTAGAAGCATTGAGATATCACATCTCATGCTATAGGAAGGGTCTCAGGATTGGAATGGGAAGGAGTTGGATATCACATCTCATGCTATAGGAAGGGTCTCAGGTTTGGTATTACAAACATTGTGATATTACATCTCATGCTATAGGAAGGGTTTCAGGATTGGATTGGGAAGGAGTTGGATATCACATCTCATGCTATAGGAAGGGTCTCAGGTTTGGAATGGGAAGGATTTGTACATCACATCTCTTGCTATAGGAAGGGCCTCAGGTTTGGTACGAGAAACATTAAGATATCACATCTCATGCTATCGGAAGGGTCTCAGGATTGGAATGGGAAGGAGTTGGATATCACATCTCAAGCTATCTCAGGATTGGAATGGGAAGGAGTTTGATATCACATCTCAAGCTATAGGAAGGGTCTCAAGTTTGGAAGGGGAAGGATTTGGATTTCACATCTCATGTTTTAGGACGGGTCTCAGGTTTGGTATTAGAAACATTGAGATATCACATCTCATGGTATAGGAAGGGTTTCAGGATTGGAATGGGAAGGAGTTGGATATCACATCTCATGCAATAGGAAGGGTCTCAGGTTTGATAGAAGCATTGAGATATCACATCTCATGCTATAGGAAGGGTCTCAGGATTGGAATGGGAAGGAGTTGGATATCACATCTCATGCCATAGGAAGAGTCTCAGGTTTGGTATAAGCATTGAGATATCACATCTCTGCTATCGTAAGGGTCTCAGGATTGGAATAGGAAGGAGTTGGATATCCCATCTCATGCTTTAAGAAGGGTCTCAGGTTTGGTATTAGAAGCATTGAGATATGACATCTCATGCTATAGGAAGGGTCTAAGGATTGGAATGGGAAGGAGTTGGATATCACATCTTATGCTATAGGAAGGGTCTCAGGTTTGGTATTACAAGCATTGTGATATTATATCTCATGCTATAGGAAGGGTCTCAGGATTGGATTGGGAAGGAGTTGGATATCACATCTCATGCTATAGGAAGGGTCTCAGGTTTGGAATGGGAAGGGTTTGTACATCACATCTCTTGCTATAGGAAGGGCCTCAGGTTTGGTATGAGAAACATTGAGATATCACATCTCATGTTATAGGAAGGATATCAGGTTTGGTATTAGAAGCATTGAGATATCACATCTCATGATATAGGAAGGGTCTCAGGATTGGAATGGGAAGGAGTTGGATATCACATCTCATGCTATAGGAAGGGTCTCAGGTTTGGTAGAAGCATTGAGATATCACATCTCATGCTATAGGATGGGTCTCCGGATTGGAATGGGAAGTAGTTGTATTTGACATCTCATGCCATAGGAAGGGTAGCACATATGCTATAGGAAGGGTCTCAGGTTTGGAACACGGGAAGGAGTTGGATATCACATCTCATGCTTTAAGAAGGGTCTCAGTTTTGGTATTAGAAGCATTGAGATATCACATCTCATGCTATAGGAAGGGTCTCAGGATTGGAATGGGAACGAGTTGGATATCACATCTCATGCTATAGGAAGGGTCTCAGGATTGGATTGGGAAGGAGTCGGATATCACATCCCATGCTATAGGAAAGGTCTCAGGTTTGGAATGGGAATGATTTGTATATCACATCTCTTGCTATAGGAAGGGCCTCAGGTTTGGTATCAGAAACATTGAGATATCACATCTCATGGTATAGGAAGGATCTCAGTATTGGAATGGAAAGGGGTTGGATATCACATCTCATGTTATAGGAAGGATATCAGGTTTGGTATTAGAAGCATTGAGATATCACATCTCATGCTATAGGAAGGGTCTCAGGATTGGAATGGGAAGGAGTTGGATATCACATCTCATGCTATAGGAAGGGTCTCAGGTTTGGTAGAAGCATTGAGATATCACATCTCATGCTATAGGAAGGGTCTCAGGATTGGAATGGGAAGGAGTAGTATATGACATCTCATGCCATAGGAAGGGTCTCAGGTTTGGTATAAGCATTGAGATATCACATCTCTGCTATCTGAAGTGTCTCAGGATTGGAATGGGAAGGAATTGGATATCCCATCTCATGTCATAGGAAGGATCTCAGGTTTGCTATTAGAAGCACTGAGATATCACATCTCATGCTATAGGAATGGTCTCAGGATTGGAATGGGAAGGAGTTGGATATTACATTCTTGCTATAGGAAGGGTCTCAGGTTTGGAATGGGAAGGAGTTGGATATCCCATCTCATGTCATAGGAAGGATCTCAGGTTTGCTATTAGAAGCACTGAGATATCACATCTCATGCTATAGGAATGGTCTCAGGATTGGAATGGGAAGGAGTTGGATATTACATTCTTGCTATAGGAAGGGTCTCAGGTTTGGAACGGGAAGGAGTTGGATATCACATCTCATGCTTTAAGAAGGGTCTCAGTTTTGGTATTAGAAGCATTGAGATATCACATCTCATGCTATAGGAAGGGTCTCAGGATTGGAATGGGAAGGAGTTGGATATCACATCTCATGCTATAGGAAGGGTCTCAGGTTTGGTATTACAAGCATTGCGATATTACATCTCATGCTATAGGAAGGGTCTCAGGTTTGGAATGGGGAGGATTTGTATATCACATCTCTTGCTATAGGAAGGGCCTCAGGTTTGGTATGAGAAACATTGAGATATCACATCTCATGGTATAGGAAGGATCTCAGGATTGGAATGGGAAGGAGTTGGATATCACATCTCATGTTATAGGAAGGATATCAGGTTTGGTATTAGAAGCATTGAGATATCACATCTCATGCTATAGGAAGTGTCTCTGTTTTGGGATGGGAAGGAGTTGGAGATAACATCTCATGCTATATGAAGGGTCTCAGGTTTGGTATTAGAAGCTTTGAGATATCACATTTCATACTATAGGAAGGGTCTCTGGTTTGGGATGGGAAGGAGTTGGATATCACATCTCATGCTATAACAAGGGTCTCAGGTTTGGTATTAGAAGCATTGAGATATCACATCTCATGCTATAGGAAGGGTCTCAGGTTTGGAATGGGAAGGAGTTGGATATCACATCTCAGGCTATAGGAAGGATCTCAGTTTTGGAATGAGAAGGAGTTGGATATCACATATCATGTTATATGAAGGCTCTCAGGTTTGGTATTAGAAGCATTGAGATATCACATCTAATGCTATAGTAAGGGTCTCAGGATTGGCATGGGAAGGAGTTTGATATCACATCTCATGCTAAAGGAAGGGTCTCCGGTTTGGAATGGGAAGGAGTTGGATATCACATCTCATGTTATAGGAAGGATCTCAGGTTTGGTATTAGAAACATTGAGATAACACATCTCATGCTATAGGAAGGGTCTCAGGATTGAAATGGGAAGGAGTTGGATATCACATCTCATGCTATCGTAAGGGTCTCAGGATTGGAATAGGAAGGAGTTGGATATCCCATCTCATGCTTTAAGAAGGGTCTCAGGTTTGGTATTAGAAGCATTGAGATATCACATCTCATGCTATAGGAAGGGTCTAAGGATTGGAATGGGAAGGAGTTGGATATCACACATGCTATAGGAAGGGTCTCAGGTTTGGTATTACAAGCATTGTGATATTACATCTCATGCTATAGGAAGGGTCTCAGGATTGGATTGGGAAGTAGTTGGATATCACATCTGATGCTATAGGAAGGGTCTCAGGTTTGGAATGGGAAGGATTTGTACATCATATCTCTTACTATAGGAAGGGCCTCAGGTTTGGTATGAGAAACATTGAAATATCACATCTCATGGTATAGGAAGGATCTCAGGATTGGAATGTGAAGGAGTTGGATATCACATCTCGTGTTATAGGAAGGATATCAAGTTTGGTATTAGAAGCATTGAGATATCACATCTCATGCTATAGGAAGGGTCTCAGGTTTGGTAGAAGCATTGAGATATCACATCTCATGCTATAGGAAGGGTCTCAGGATTGGAATGGGAAGGAGTAGTATATGACCTCTCATGCCATAGGAATGGTCTCAGGTTTGGTACAAGCATTGAGATATCACATCTCTGCTATCGGAAGGGTCTCAGGTTTGGAAAGGGAAGGAGTTGGATATCACGTCTCATGCTATAGGAAGGTTCTCAGGTTTGGTATTAGAAGCATTGAGATATCACATCTCATGCTATAGGAAGGGTCTCAGTATTGGAATGGGAAGGAGTTGGATATCACATCTCATGCTACAGGAAGGGTCTCAGGTTTGGAATGGGAAGGAATTGGATATCACATCTCATGTTATAGGAAGGATCTCAGGTCTGGTATTAGAAGCATTGTGATATCACATCTCATGCCATAGGAAGGGTCTCAGGTTTGGAGTGGGAAGGAGTTGGATATCACATCTCATGCTATAGGAAGGGTCTCAGGTTTGGTAGAAGCATTGAGATATCACATCTCATGCTATAGGAAGGGTCTCCGGATTGGAATGGGTAGTAGTTGTATATTACATCTCATGCCATAGGAAGGGTCTCAGGTTTGGTATAAGCATTGAGATATCACATCTCTGCTATCGGAAGGGTCTCAGGATTGGAATGGGAAGGAGTTGGATATCCCATCTCATGTTATAGGAAGGGTCTCAGGTTTGGTATTAGAAGCATTGAGATATCACATCTCATGTTATAGGAAAGGTCTCAGGATTGGAATGGGAAGGAGTTGGATATCACATCACATGCTAAAGGAAAGGTCTCAGGTTTGGAAGGGGAAGGATTTGGATATCCCATCTCATGTCATAGGAAGGATCTCAGGTTTGCTATTAGAAGCACTGAGATATCACATCTCATGCTATCGGAAGGGTCTCAGGTTTGGAATGGGAAAGAGTTGGATACAAATCTCATGTTATAGGAAGGATCTCAGGTTTGGTATTAGAAGCATTGAGATATCACATATCATGCTATAGGAAAGGTCTCAGGATTGGAATGGGAAGGAGTTGGATATCACATCACATGCTAAAGGAAAGGTCTCAGGATTGGAATAGGAAGGAGTTGGATATCCCATCTCATGCTTTAAGAAGGGTCTCAGGTTTGGTATTAGAAGCATTGAGATATCACATCTCATGCTATAGGAAGGGTCTAAGGATTGGAATGGGAAGGAGTTGGATATCACACATGCTATAGGAAGGGTCTCAGGTTTGGTATTACAAGCATTGTGATATTACATCTCATGCTATAGGAAGGGTCTCAGGATTGGATTGGGAAGTAGTTGGATATCACATCTGATGCTATAGGAAGGGTCTCAGGTTTGGAATGGGAAGGATTTGTACATCATATCTCTTACTATAGGAAGGGCCTCAGGTTTGGTATGAGAAACATTGAAATATCACATCTCATGGTATAGGAAGGATCTCAGGATTGGAATGTGAAGGAGTTGGATATCACATCTCGTGTTATAGGAAGGATATCAAGTTTGGTATTAGAAGCATTGAGATATCACATCTCATGCTATAGGAAGGGTCTCAGGTTTGGTAGAAGCATTGAGATATCACATCTCATGCTATAGGAAGGGTCTCAGGATTGGAATGGGAAGGAGTAGTATATGACCTCTCATGCCATAGGAATGGTCTCAGGTTTGGTACAAGCATTGAGATATCACATCTCTGCTATCGGAAGGGTCTCAGGTTTGGAAAGGGAAGGAGTTGGATATCACGTCTCATGCTATAGGAAGGTTCTCAGGTTTGGTATTAGAAGCATTGAGATATCACATCTCATGCTATAGGAAGGGTCTCAGTATTGGAATGGGAAGGAGTTGGATATCACATCTCATGCTACAGGAAGGGTCTCAGGTTTGGAATGGGAAGGAATTGGATATCACATCTCATGTTATAGGAAGGATCTCAGGTCTGGTATTAGAAGCATTGTGATATCACATCTCATGCCATAGGAAGGGTCTCAGGTTTGGAGTGGGAAGGAGTTGGATATCACATCTCATGCTATAGGAAGGGTCTCAGGTTTGGTAGAAGCATTGAGATATCACATCTCATGCTATAGGAAGGGTCTCCGGATTGGAATGGGTAGTAGTTGTATATTACATCTCATGCCATAGGAAGGGTCTCAGGTTTGGTATAAGCATTGAGATATCACATCTCTGCTATCGGAAGGGTCTCAGGATTGGAATGGGAAGGAGTTGGATATCCCATCTCATGTTATAGGAAGGGTCTCAGGTTTGGTATTAGAAGCATTGAGATATCACATCTCATGCTATAGGAAAGGTCTCAGGATTGGGATGGGAAGGACTTGGATATCTCATCTCATGTTATAGGACGGGTCTCAGGTGTGGTATTAGAAGGATTGAGATATCACATCGCATGCTGTAGGAAGGGTCTCAGGTTTGGAATGGGAAGGAATTGGATATCACATCTCATGTCATAGGAAGGATCTCAGGTTTGCTATTAGAAGCATTGAGATATCACTTCTCAAGCTATAGGAAGGGTCTCAGGTTTGGAAAGGGAAGGATTTGGATTTCACATCTCATGTTGTAGGATGATTCTCATGTTTGGTTTTAGAAGCATTGAGATATCACATCTCATGCTATCGGAAGGGTCTCAGGTTTGGAAAGGGAAGGATTTGGATTTCACATATGTTATAGGATGGTTCTCAGGTTTGGTTTTAGAAGCAGTAAGATATCACATCTCATGTTATAGGAAAGGTCTCAGGATTGGAATGGGAAGGAGTTGGATATCACATCACATGCTAAAGGAAAGGTCTCAGGTTTGGAAGGGGAAGGATTTGGATATCCCATCTCATGTCATAGGAAGGATCTCAGGTTTGCTATTAGAAGCACTGAGATATCACATCTCATGCTATCGGAAGGGTCTCAGGTTTGGAATGGGAAAGAGTTGGATACAAATCTCATGTTATAGGAAGGATCTCAGGTTTGGTATTAGAAGCATTGAGATATCACATATCATGCTATAGGAAAGGTCTCAGGATTGGAATGGGAAGGAGTTGGATATCACATCACATGCTAAAGGAAAGGTCTCAGGTTTGGAAGGGGAAGGATTTGGATCTCACATATGTTTTAGGACGGGTGTCAGGTTTGGTATTAGAAGCATTGAGATATCACATCTCATGGTATAGGAAGGGTCTCAGGATTGGAATGGGAAGGAGTTGGATAGCACATCTCAAGCTATCTCAGGATTGGAATGGGAAGGAGTTTGATATCACATCTCAAGCTATAGGAAGGGTCTCAGGTTTGGAAAGGGAATGATTTGGATTTCACATGTTATAGGATAGTTCTCATGTTTGGTTTTAGAAGCATTGAGATATCACATCTCATGTTATAGGAAGGATCTCAGGTTTGGTATTAGAAGCATTGAGATATCACATCTCATGCTATAGGAAGGGTCTCAGGTTTGGAATGGGAAGGAGTTGGATACCACATCTCATGCTATAGGAAGGATCTCAGGTTTGGTGTTAGAAGCATTGAGATATCAGATCTCATGCTATCGGAAGGATCTCAGGTTTGGTATTAGAAGCATTGAGATATCACATCTCATGCTACCAGAAGGGTCTCAGGATTGGAATGGGAAGGAGTCGGATATCACATCTCATGCTAAAGGGAGGGTTTCAGGTTTGGAAGTGGAAGGATTTGGATATCACATCTCATGTTATAGGAAGATCTCAGGTTTGGTATTAGAAGCATTGAGATATCACATCTCATGCTATCGGAAGGATCTCAGGTTTGGTATTAGAAGCATTGAGATATCACATCTCATGCTATAGGAAGGGTCTCAGGATTGGAATGGGAAGGAGTTGGATATCACATCTCATGCTATAGGAAGGGTCTCAGGTTTGGTATTACAAACATTGTGATATTACATCTCATGCTATAGGAAGGGTTTCAGGATTGGATTGGGAAGGAGTTGGATATCACATCTCATGCTATAGGAAGGGTCTCAGGTTTGGAATGGGAAGGATTTGTACATCACATCTCTTGCTATAGGAAGGGCCTCAGGTTTGGTAAGAGAAACATTAAGATATCACATCTCATGCTATCGGAAGGGTCTCAGGATTGGAATGGGAAGGAGTTGGATATCACATCTCAAGCTATCTCAGGATTGGAATGGGAAGGAGTTTGATATCACATCTCAAGCTATAGGAAGGGTCTCAAGTTTGGAAGGGGAAGGATTTGGATTTCACATCTCATGTTTTAGGACGGGTCTCAGGTTTGGTATTAGAAACATTGAGATATCACATCTCATGGTATAGGAAGGGTTTCAGGATTGGAATGGGAAGGAGTTGGATATCACATCTCATGCAATAGGAAGGGTCTCAGGTTTGATAGAAGCATTGAGATATCACATCTCATGCTATAGGAAGGGTCTCAGGATTGGAATGGGAAGGAGTTGGATATCACATCTCATGCAATAGGAAGGGTCTCAGGTTTGATAGAAGCATTGAGATATCACATCTCATGCTATAGGAAGGGTCTAAGGATTGGAATGGGAAGGAGTTGGATATCACATCTTATGCTATAGGAAGGGTCTCAGGTTTGGTATTACAAGCATTGTGATATTATATCTCATGCTATAGGAAGGGTCTCAGGATTGGATTGGGAAGGAGTTGGATATCACATCTCATGCTATAGGAAGGGTCTCAGGTTTGGAATGGGAAGGGTTTGTACATCACATCTCTTGCTATAGGAAGGGCCTCAGGTTTGGTATGAGAAACATTGAGATATCACATCTCATGTTATAGGAAGGATATCAGGTTTGGTATTAGAAGCATTGAGATATCACATCTCATGATATAGGAAGGGTCTCAGGATTGGAATGGGAAGGAGTTGGGTATCACATCTCATGCTATAGGAAGGGTCTCAGGTTTGGTAGAAGCATTGAGATATCACATCCCATGCTATAGGAAGGGTCTCTGGATTGGAATGGGAAGTAGTTGTATATGACATCTCATGCCATAGGAAGGGTAGCACATATGCTATAGGAAGGGTCTCAGGTTTGGAACACGGGAAGGAGTTGGATATCACATCTCATGCTTTAAGAAGGGTCTCAGTTTTGGTATTAGAAGCATTGAGATATCACATCTCATGCTATAGGAAGGGTCTCAGGATTGGAATGGGAACGAGTTGGATATCACATCTCATGCTATAGGAAGGGTCTCAGGATTGGATTGGGAAGGAGTCGGATATCACATCCCATGCTATAGGAAAGGTCTCAGGTTTGGAATGGGAATGATTTGTATATCACATCTCTTGCTATAGGAAGGGCCTCAGGTTTGGTATCAGAAACATTGAGATATCACATCTCATGGTATAGGAAGGATCTCAGTATTGGAATGGAAAGGGGTTGGATATCACATCTCATGTTATAGGAAGGATATCAGGTTTGGTATTAGAAGCATTGAGATATCACATCTCATGCTATAGGAAGGGTCTCAGGATTGGAATGGGAAGGAGTTGGATATCACATCTCATGGTATAGGAAGGGTCTCAGGTTTGGTAGAAGCATTAAGATATCACATCTCATGCTATAGGAATGGTCTCAGGATTGGAATGGGAAGGAGTAGTATATGACATCTCATGCCATAGGAAGGGTCTCAGGTTTGGTATAAGCATTGAGATATCACATCTCTGCTATCGGAAGGGTCTCGGGATTGGAATGGGAAGGAGTTGGATATTACATTCTTGCCATAGGAAGGGTCTCAGGTTTGGAACGGGAAGGAGTTGGATATCCCATCTCATGTCATAGGAAGGATCTCAGGTTTGCTATTAGAAGCACTGAGATATCACATCTCATGCTATAGGAATGGTCTCAGGATTGGAATGGGAAGGAGTTGGATATTACATTCTTGCTATAGGAAGGGTCTCAGGTTTGGAACGGGAAGGAGTTGGATATCACATCTCATGCTTTAAGAAGGGTCTCAGTTTTGGTATTAGAAGCATTGAGATATCACATCTCATGCTCTAGGAAGGGTCTCAGGATTGGAATGGGAAGGAGTTGGATATCACATCTCATGCTATAGGAAGGGTCTCAGGTTTGGTATTACAAGCATTGCGATATTACATCTCATGCTATAGGAAGGGTCTCAGGTTTGGAATGGGGAGGATTTGTATATCACATCTCTTGCTATAGGAAGGGCCTCAGGTTTGGTATGAGAAACATTGAGATATCACATCTCATGGTATAGGAAGGATCTCAGGATTGGAATGGGAAGGAGTTGGATATCACATCTCATGTTATAGGAAGGATATCAGGTTTGGTATTAGAAGCATTGAGATATCACATCTCATGCTATAGGAAGGGTCTCTGTTTTGGGATGGGAAGGAGTTGGAGATAACATCTCATGCTATATGAAGGGTCTCAGGTTTGGTATTAGAAGCTTTGAGATATCACATTTCATACTATAGGAAGGGTCTCTGGTTTGGGATGGGAAGGAGTTGGATATCACATATCATGCTATAACAAGGGTCTCAGGTTTGGTATTAGAAGCATTGAGATATCACATCTCATGCTATAGGAAGGGTCTCAGGTTTGGAATGGGAAGGAGTTGGATATCACATCTCAGGCTATAGGAAGGATCTCAGGTTTGGAATGAGAAGGAGTTGGATATCACATATCATGTTATATGAAGGCTCTCAGGTTTGGTATTAGAAGCATTGAGATATCACATCTAATGCTATAGTAAGGGTCTCAGGATTGGCATGGGAAGGAGTTTAATATCACATCTCATGCTAAAGGAAGGGTCTCCGGTTTGGAATGGGAAGGAGTTGGATATCACATCTCATGTTATAGGAAGGATCTCAGGTTTGGTATTAGAAACATTGAGATAACACATCTCATGCTATAGGAAGGGTCTCAGGATTGAAATGGGAAGGAGTTGGATATCACATCTCATGCTATCGTAAGGGTCTCAGGATTGGAATAGGAAGGAGTTGGATATCCCATCTCATGCTTTAAGAAGGGTCTCAGGTTTGGTATTAGAAGCATTGAGATATCACATCTCATGCTATAGGAAGGGTCTAAGGATTGGAATGGGAAGGAGTTGGATATCACACATGCTATAGGAAGGGTCTCAGGTTTGGTATTACAAGCATTGTGATATTACATCTCATGCTATAGGAAGGGTCTCAGGATTGGATTGGGAAGGAGTTGGATATCACATCTGATGCTATAGGAAAGGTCTCAGGTTTGGAATGGGAAGGATTTGTACATCACATCTCTTGCTATAGGAAGGGCCTCAGGTTTGGTATGAGAAACATTGAAATATCACATCTCATGGTATAGGAAGGATCTCAGGATTGGAATGTGAAGGAGTTGGATATCACATCTCGTGTTATAGGAAGGATATCAAGTTTGGTATTAGAAGCATTGAGATGTCACATCTCATGCTATAGGAAGGGTCTCAGGTTTGGTAGAAGCATTGAGATCTCACATCTCATGCTATAGGAAGAGTCTCAGGATTGGAATGGGAAGGAGTAGTATATGACCTCTCATGCCATAGGAAGGGTCTCAGGTTTGGTACAAGCATTGAGATATCACATCTTTGCTATCGGAAGGGTCTCAGGTTTGGAAAGGGAAGGAGTTGGATATCACGTCTCATGCTATAGGAAGGTTCTCAGGTTTGGTATTAGAAGCATTGAGATATCACATCTCATGCTATAGGAAGGGTCTCAGTATTGGAATGGGAAGGAGTTGGATATCACATCTCATGCTACAGGAAGGGTCTCAGGTTTGGAATGGGAAGGAATTGGATATCACATCTCATGTTATAGGAAGGATCTCAGGTCTGGTATTAGAAGCATTGTGATATCACATCTCATGCCATAGGAAGGGTCTCAGGTTTGGAGTGGGAAGGAGTTGGATATCACATCTCATGCTATAGGAAGGGTCTCAGGTTTGGTAGAAGCATTGAGATATCACATCTCATGCTATAGGAAGGGTCTCCGGATTGGAATGGGTAGTAGTTGTATATTACATCTCATGCCATAGGAAGGGTCTCAGGTTTGGTATAAGCATTGAGATATCACATCTCTGCTATCGGAAGGGTCTCAGGATTGGAATGGGAAGGAGTTGGATATCTCATCTCATGTTATAGGACGGGTCTCAGGTGTGGTATTAGAAGGATTGAGATATCACATCGCATGCTGTAGGAAGGGTCTCAGGTTTGGAATGGGAAGGAATTGGAGATCACATCTCATGCTTTAAGAAGGGTCTCAGTTTTGGTATTAAAAGCATTGAGATATCACATCTCATGCTATAGGAAGGGTCTCAGGATTGGAATGGGAAGGAGTTGGATATCACATCTCATGCTATAGGAATGGTCTCAGGTTTGGTATTACAAGCATTGTGATATTACATCTCATGCTATAGGAAGGGTCTCAGGATTGGATTGGGAAAGAGTCGGATATCACATCTCATGCTATAGGAAGGGTCTCAGGTTTGGAATGGGAAGGATTTGTATATCACATCTCTTGCTATAGGAAGGGCCTCAGGTTTGGTATGAGAAACATTGAGATATCACATCTCATGGTATAGGAAGGATCTCAGTATTGGAATGGAAAGGAGTTGGATATCACATCTCATGTTATAGGAAGGATATCAGGTTTGGTATTAGAAGCATTGAGACATAACATCTCATGCTATAGGAAGGGTCTCAGGATTGGAATGGGAAGGAGTTGGATATCACATCTCATGCTATAGGAAGGGTCTCAAGTTTGGTAGAAGCATTGAGATATCACATCTCATGCTATAGGAAGGGTCCCAGGATTGGAATGGGAAGCAGTAGTATATGACATCTCATGCCATAGGAAGGGTCTCAGGTTTGGTATAAGCATTGAGATATCACATCTCTGCTATCGGAAGGGTCTCGGGATTGGAATGGTAAGGAGTTTATATATCACATCTCATGTTATAGGAAGGATATCATGTTTGGTATTAGAAGCATTGAGATATCACATCTCATGCTATAGGAAGGATCTCAGGATTGGAATGGGAAGGACTTGGATATCACATCTCATGCTATAGGGAGGGTCTCAGGTTTGATATTAGAAGCATTGAGATATCACATCTCATGCTATCGGAAGGGTCTCAGGATTGGAATGGGAAGGAGTTGGATATCACATCTCATGCTAAAGGAAGGGTCTCAGGCTTGGAAGGGGAAGGATTTGGATATCACATCTCATGTTGTAGGACGGGTCTTAGGTTTGGTACTACAAGCATTGAGATATCACATCTCATGGTATAGGAAGGGTCTCAGGATTGGAATGGGAAGGAGTTGGATATCACATCTCAAGCTATAGGAAGGGTCTCAGGATTGGAATGGGAAGGAGTTTGATATCACATCTCATGCCATAGGAAGGGTCTCAGTTTTGGTAGAAGCATTGAGAAATGACATCTCATGCTATCGGAAGGGTCTCAGGATTGGATTGGGAAGGAGTTGGATATCTCATCTCATGCTATATGAAGGGTGTCAGGTTTGGTATTAGAAGCATTGAAATATCACATCTCGTGCTATAGGAAGGGTCTCAGGATTGGAATGGGAAGGAGTAGGATATCACATCTCATGCTATAGGAAGGGTCTCAGGTTTGGTATTAGAAGCATTGAGATATCAATTCTCATGGTATAGGAAGGGTCTCAGAATTGGAATGGGAAGGAGTTGGATATCACATCCATGTTATAGGAAGGGTCTCAGGATTGGAATGCGAAGGATTTGGATATCACATCTCTTGCTATAGGAAGGGTCTCAGGTTTTTTATTAGACACATTGAGATATCACATCTCATGCTAAAGGAAGGGTTTCAGGATTCGAATGGGAAGGATTTGGATATCATATCTCATGTTATAGGACGGGTCCCAGGTTTGGTATTAGAAGCACTGAGATATCACATCTCATGCTATCAGAAGGGTCTCAGGATTGGAATGGGAAGGAGTTGGATATCACATCTCATGCTAAAGGGAGGGTCTCAGGTTTGGAAGGGGAAGGATTTGGATATCACATCTCATGTTATCGGAAGGATCTCAGGTTTGGTATTAGAAGCATTGAGATATCACATCTCATGCTATAGGAAGGGTCTCAGGATTGGAATGGGAAGGAGATGGATATCACATCTCATGCTAAAGGAAGGGTCTCATGTTTGGTAGAAGCATTGAGATATCACATCTCATGCTATAGGAAGGGTCTCCGGATTGGAATGGGAAGTAGTTGTATATGACATCTCATGCCATAGGAAGGGTAGCACATATGCTATAGGAAGGGTCTCAGGTTTGGAACACGGGAAGGAGTTGGATATCACATCTCATGCTTTAAGAAGGGTCTCAGTTTTGGTATTAGAAGCATTGAGATATCACATCTCATGCTATAGGAAGGGTCTCAGGATTGGAATGGGAACGAGTTGGAAATCACATCTCATGGTATAGGAAGGGTCTCAGGATTGGATTGGGAAGGAGTCGGATATCACATCCCATGCTATAGGAAAGGTCTCAGGTTTGGAATGGGAATGATTTGTATATCACATCTCTTGCTATAGGAAGGCCCTCAGGTTTGGTATCAGAAACATTGAGATATCACATCTCATGGTATAGGAAGGATCTCAGTATTGGAATGGGAGGTCTCAGGAATGGAAGGGGAAGGATTTGGATATCACATCTCATGTTATAGGAAGGATCTCAGGTTTGGTATTAGAAGCATTGAGATATCACATCTCATGATAGCGGAAGGATCTCAGGTTTGGTATTAGAGGCATTGAGATATCACATCTCATGCTAAAGGGAGGGTCTCAGGTTTGGAAGGGGAAGGATGTTGATATCACATCTCTTGTTATAGGAAGGATCACAGGTTTGGTATTAGAAGCATTGAGATATCACATCTCATGCTATCGGAAGGGTCTCAGGTTTTGAACGGGAAGGAGTTGGATATCACATCTTATGTTATAGGAAGAGTCTCAGGTTTGGTATAAGCATTGAGATATCACATCTCTGCTATCGGAGGTGTCTCAGGATTGGGATGGGAAGGAATTGGATATCACATCTCATGCTATAGGAAGGGTATCAGGTTTGGAACGGGAAGGAGTTGGATATCCCATCTCATGTTATAGGACGGGTCTCAGGTTTGATATTAGAAGCATTGAGATATCACATTGCATGCTGTAGGAAGGGTCTCAGGTTTGATATTAGAAGCATTGAGATATCACATCTCATGCTATCAGAACGGTCTCAGGATTGGAATGGGAAGGAGTTGGATATCACATCTCATGCTAAAGGGAGGGTCTCAGGTTTGGAAGGGGAAGGATTTGGATATCACATCTCATGTTATCGGAAGGATCTCAGGTTTGGTATTAGAAGTATTGAGATATCACATCTCAGGCTATAGGAAGGGTCTCAGGATTGGAATGGGAAGGAGTTGGATATCACATCTCATGCTAAAGGAAGGGTCTCAGGTTTGGTAGAAGCATTGAGATATCACATCTCATGCTATAGGAAGGGTCTCAGGATTGGAATGGGAAGGACTTAGATATCACATATCATGCTATAGGGAGGGTCTCATTTTTGATATTAGAAGCATTGAGATATCACATCTCATGCTATCGGAAGTGTCTCAGGATTGGAATGGGAAGGAGCTGGATATCACATCTCATGCTAAAGGAAGGGTCTCAGGTTTGGAACGGGAAGGAGTTGGATATCACATCTCATGCTATAGGAAGGGTCTCAGGTTTGGAACGGGAAGGAGTTGGATATCACATCTCATGTTATAGGAAGAGTCTCACGTTTGGTATAAGCATTGAGATATCACATCTGTGCTATCAGAGGTGTCTCAGGATTGGGATGGGAAGGAATTGGATATCACATCTCATGCTATAGGAAGGGTATCAGGTTTGGAACGGGAAGGAGTTGGATATCCCATCTCATGTTATAGGACGGGTCTCAGGTTTGATATTAGAAGCATTGAGATATCACATCGCATGCTGTAGGAAGGGTCTCAGGTTTGGTATTAGAAGCATTGAGATATCACATCTCATGCTATCAGAAGGGTCTCAGGATTGGAATGGGAAGGAGTTGGATATCACATCTCATGCTAAAGGGAGGGTCTCAGGTTTGGAAGGGGAAGGATTTGGATATCACATCTCATGTTATCGGGATCTCAGGTTTGGTATTAGAAGTATTGAGATATCACATCTCATGCTATAGGAAGGGTCTCAGGATTGGAATGGGAAGGAGTTGGATATCACATCTCATGCTAAAGGAAGGGTCTCAGGTTTGGTAGAAGCATTGAGATATCACATCTCATGCTATAGGAAGGGTCTCAGGATTGGAATGGGAAGGACTTAGATATCACATATCATACTATAGGGAGGGTCTCAGTTTTGATATTAGAAGCATTGAGATATCACATCTCATGCTATCGTGAGTGTCTCAGGATTGGAATGGGAAGGAGCTGGATATCACATCTCATGCTAAAGGAAGAGTCTCAGGTTTGGAACGGGAAGGAGTTGGATATCACATCTCATGTTATAGGAAGGGTCTCAGGTTTGGTATAAGCATTGAGATATCACATCTCTGCTATCGGAAGTGTCTCAGGATTGGAATGGGAAGGACTTGGATATCCCATCTCATGTTATAGGACGGGTCTCAGGTTTGTTATTAGAATCATTGAGATATCATATTGCATGCTGTAGGAAGGGTCTAAGGATTGGAATGGGAAGGACTTGGATATCACATCTCATGCTATAGATAGGCTCTCAGGTTTGGAAAGGGAAGGAGTTGGATATCACATTTCATGTTAGAGGAAGGATCTCAGGTTTGGTATTAGAGTCATTGAGATATCACATCTCATGCTATAGGAAGGGTCTCAGGTTGGAATGGGAAGGAGTTGGATATCACATCTCATGTTATAGGAAGGCTCTCAGGTTTGGAAGGGGAAAGAGTTGGATATCACATTTCATGTTAGAGGTAGGATCTCAGGTTTGGTATTAGAGGCATTGAGATATCACATCTCATGCTATCAGAAGGGTCTCAGGATTGGAATGGGAAGGAGTTGGATATCACATCTCATGTTAAAGGGAGGGTCTCAGAATTGGAAGGGGAAGGATTTGGATATCACATCTCATGTTATAGGAAGGATCTCAGGTTTAGTATTAGAAGCATTGAGATATCACATCTCATGCTATCGGAAGGATCTCAGGTTTGGTATTAGAAGCATTGAGATATCACATCTCATGCTATCAGAAGGGTCTCAGGATTGGAATGGGAAGGAGTTGGATATCACATCTCATGCTAAAGGGAGGGTCTCAGGTTTGGAAGGGGAAGGATTTGGATATCACATCTCATGTTATCGGAAGGATCTCAGGTTTGGTATTAGAAGTATTGAGATATCACATCTCATGTTATAGGAAGGGTCTCAGGATTGGAATGGGAAGGAGTTGGATATCACATCTCATGCTAAAGGAAGGGTCTCATGTTTGGTAGAAGCATTGAGATATCACATCTCATGCTATAGGAAGGGTCTCAGGATTGGAATGGGAAGTACTTAGATATCACATATCATGCTATAGGGAGGGTTTCAGTTTTGATATTAGAAGCATTGAGATATCACATCTCATGCTATCGGAAGTGTCTCAGGATTGGAATGGGAAGGAGCTGGATATCACATCTCATGCTAAAGGAAGGGTCTCAGGTTTGGAACGGGAAGGAGTTGGATATCCGATCTCATGTTATAGGAAGGGTCTAAGGTCTGGTATAAGCATTGAGATATCACATCTCTGCTATCGGAAGTGTCTCAGGATTGGAATGGGAAGGAGTTGGATATCCCATCTCATGTTATAGGAAGGGTCTAAGGTTTGGTATTAGAAGCATTGAGATATCACATCTCATGCTATCGGAAGGGTCTCAGGTTTTGAACGGGAAGGAGTTGGATATCACATCTTATGTTATAGGAAGAGTCTCAGGTTTGGTATAAGCATTGAGATATCACATCTCTGCTATCGGAGGTGTCTCAGGATTGGGATGGGAAGGAATTGGATATCACATCTCATGCTATAGGAAGGGTATCAGGTTTGGAACGGGAAGGAGTTGGATATCCCATCTCATGTTATAGGACGGGTCTCAGGTTTGATATTAGAAGCATTGAGATATCACATTGCATGCTGTAGGAAGGGTCTCAGGTTTGGTATTAGAAGCATTGAGATATCACATCTCATGCTATCAGAACGGTCTCAGGATTGGAATGGGAAGGAGTTGGATATCACATCTCATGCTAAAGGGAGGGTCTCAGGTTTGGAAGGGGAAGGATTTGGATATCACATCTCATGTTATCGGAAGGATCTCAGGTTTGGTATTAGAAGTATTGAGATATCACATCTCAGGCTATAGGAAGGGTCTCAGGATTGGAATGGGAAGGAGTTGGATATCACATCTCATGCTAAAGGAAGGGTCTCAGGTTTGGTAGAAGCATTGAGATATCACATCTCATGCTATAGGAAGGGTCTCAGGATTGGAATGGGAAGGACTTAGATATCACATATCATGCTATAGGGAGGGTCTCATTTTTGATATTAGAAGCATTGAGATATCACATCTCATGCTATCGGAAGTGTCTCAGGATTGGAATGGGAAGGAGCTGGATATCACATCTCATGCTAAAGGAAGGGTCTCAGGTTTGGAACGGGAAGGAGTTGGATATCACATCTCATGCTATAGGAAGGGTCTCAGGTTTGGAACGGGAAGGAGTTGGATATCACATCTCATGTTATAGGAAGAGTCTCAGGTTTGGTATAAGCATTGAGATATCACATCTGTGCTATCAGAGGTGTCTCAGGATTGGGATGGGAAGGAATTGGATATCACATCTCATGCTATAGGAAGGGTATCAGGTTTGGTATTAGAAGCATTGAGATATCACATCTCATGCTATAGGAAGGGTCTCAGGATTGGAATGGGAAGGAGTTGGATATCACATCTCATGCTATAGGAAGGGTCTCAGGTTTGGAACGGGAAGTAGTTGGATATCACATCTCATGCTTTAAGAAGGGTCTCAGTTTTGGTATTAAAAGCATTGAGATATCACATCTCATGCTATAGGAAGGGTCTCAGGATTGGAATGGGAAGGAGTTGGATATCACATCTCATGCTATAGGAATGGTCTCAGGTTTGGTATTACAAGCATTGTGATATTACATCTCATGCTATAGGAAGGGTCTCAGGATTGGATTGGGAAAGAGTCGGATATCACATCTCATGCTATAGGAAGGGTCTCAGGTTTGGAATGGGAAGGATTTGTATATCACATCTCTTGCTATAGGAAGGGCCTCAGGTTTGGTATGAGAAACATTGAGATATCACATCTCATGGTATAGGAAGGATCTCAGTATTGGAATGGAAAGGAGTTGGATATCACATCTCATGTTATAGGAAGGATATCAGGTTTGGTATTAGAAGCATTGAGACATAACATCTCATGCTATAGGAAGGGTCTCAGGATTGGAATGGGAAGGAGTTGGATATCACATCTCATGCTATAGGAAGGGTCTCAAGTTTGGTAGAAGCATTGAGATATCACATCTCATGCTATAGGAAGGGTCCCAGGATTGGAATGGGAAGCAGTAGTATATGACATCTCATGCCATAGGAAGGGTCTCAGGTTTGGTATAAGCATTGAGATATCACATCTCTGCTATCGGAAGGGTCTCGGGATTGGAATGGTAAGGAGTTTATATATCACATCTCATGTTATAGGAAGGATATCATGTTTGGTATTAGAAGCATTGAGATATCACATCTCATGCTATAGGAAGGATCTCAGGATTGGAATGGGAAGGACTTGGATATCACATCTCATGCTATAGGGAGGGTCTCAGGTTTGATATTAGAAGCATTGAGATATCACATCTCATGCTATCGGAAGGGTCTCAGGATTGGAATGGGAAGGAGTTGGATATCACATCTCATGCTAAAGGAAGGGTCTCAGGCTTGGAAGGGGAAGGATTTGGATATCACATCTCATGTTGTAGGACGGGTCTTAGGTTTGGTACTACAAGCATTGAGATATCACATCTCATGGTATAGGAAGGGTCTCAGGATTGGAATGGGAAGGAGTTGGATATCACATCTCAAGCTATAGGAAGGGTCTCAGGATTGGAATGGGAAGGAGTTTGATATCACATCTCATGCCATAGGAAGGGTCTCAGTTTTGGTAGAAGCATTGAGAAATGACATCTCATGCTATCGGAAGGGTCTCAGGATTGGATTGGGAAGGAGTTGGATATCTCATCTCATGCTATATGAAGGGTGTCAGGTTTGGTATTAGAAGCATTGAAATATCACATCTCGTGCTATAGGAAGGGTCTCAGGATTGGAATGGGAAGGAGTAGGATATCACATCTCATGCTATAGGAAGGGTCTCAGGTTTGGTATTAGAAGCATTGAGATATCAATTCTCATGGTATAGGAAGGGTCTCAGAATTGGAATGGGAAGGAGTTGGATATCACATCCATGTTATAGGAAGGGTCTCAGGATTGGAATGCGAAGGATTTGGATATCACATCTCTTGCTATAGGAAGGGTCTCAGGTTTTTTATTAGACACATTGAGATATCACATCTCATGCTAAAGGAAGGGTTTCAGGATTCGAATGGGAAGGATTTGGATATCATATCTCATGTTATAGGACGGGTCCCAGGTTTGGTATTAGAAGCACTGAGATATCACATCTCATGCTATCAGAAGGGTCTCAGGATTGGAATGGGAAGGAGTTGGATATCACATCTCATGCTAAAGGGAGGGTCTCAGGTTTGGAAGGGGAAGGATTTGGATATCACATCTCATGTTATCGGAAGGATCTCAGGTTTGGTATTAGAAGCATTGAGATATCACATCTCATGCTATAGGAAGGGTCTCAGGATTGGAATGGGAAGGAGATGGATATCACATCTCATGCTAAAGGAAGGGTCTCATGTTTGGTAGAAGCATTGAGATATCACATCTCATGCTATAGGAAGGGTCTCCGGATTGGAATGGGAAGTAGTTGTATATGACATCTCATGCCATAGGAAGGGTAGCACATATGCTATAGGAAGGGTCTCAGGTTTGGAACACGGGAAGGAGTTGGATATCACATCTCATGCTTTAAGAAGGGTCTCAGTTTTGGTATTAGAAGCATTGAGATATCACATCTCATGCTATAGGAAGGGTCTCAGGATTGGAATGGGAACGAGTTGGAAATCACATCTCATGGTATAGGAAGGGTCTCAGGATTGGATTGGGAAGGAGTCGGATATCACATCCCATGCTATAGGAAAGGTCTCAGGTTTGGAATGGGAATGATTTGTATATCACATCTCTTGCTATAGGAAGGCCCTCAGGTTTGGTATCAGAAACATTGAGATATCACATCTCATGGTATAGGAAGGATCTCAGTATTGGAATGGGAGGTCTCAGGAATGGAAGGGGAAGGATTTGGATATCACATCTCATGTTATAGGAAGGATCTCAGGTTTGGTATTAGAAGCATTGAGATATCACATCTCATGATAGCGGAAGGATCTCAGGTTTGGTATTAGAGGCATTGAGATATCACATCTCATGCTAAAGGGAGGGTCTCAGGTTTGGAAGGGGAAGGATGTTGATATCACATCTCTTGTTATAGGAAGGATCACAGGTTTGGTATTAGAAGCATTGAGATATCACATCTCATGCTATCGGAAGGGTCTCAGGTTTTGAACGGGAAGGAGTTGGATATCACATCTTATGTTATAGGAAGAGTCTCAGGTTTGGTATAAGCATTGAGATATCACATCTCTGCTATCGGAGGTGTCTCAGGATTGGGATGGGAAGGAATTGGATATCACATCTCATGCTATAGGAAGGGTATCAGGTTTGGAACGGGAAGGAGTTGGATATCCCATCTCATGTTATAGGACGGGTCTCAGGTTTGATATTAGAAGCATTGAGATATCACATTGCATGCTGTAGGAAGGGTCTCAGGTTTGGTATTAGAAGCATTGAGATATCACATCTCATGCTATCAGAACGGTCTCAGGATTGGAATGGGAAGGAGTTGGATATCACATCTCATGCTAAAGGGAGGGTCTCAGGTTTGGAAGGGGAAGGATTTGGATATCACATCTCATGTTATCGGAAGGATCTCAGGTTTGGTATTAGAAGTATTGAGATATCACATCTCAGGCTATAGGAAGGGTCTCAGGATTGGAATGGGAAGGAGTTGGATATCACATCTCATGCTAAAGGAAGGGTCTCAGGTTTGGTAGAAGCATTGAGATATCACATCTCATGCTATAGGAAGGGTCTCAGGATTGGAATGGGAAGGACTTAGATATCACATATCATGCTATAGGGAGGGTCTCATTTTTGATATTAGAAGCATTGAGATATCACATCTCATGCTATCGGAAGTGTCTCAGGATTGGAATGGGAAGGAGCTGGATATCACATCTCATGCTAAAGGAAGGGTCTCAGGTTTGGAACGGGAAGGAGTTGGATATCACATCTCATGTTATAGGAAGAGTCTCACGTTTGGTATAAGCATTGAGATATCACATCTGTGCTATCAGAGGTGTCTCAGGATTGGGATGGGAAGGAATTGGATATCACATCTCATGCTATAGGAAGGGTATCAGGTTTGGAACGGGAAGGAGTTGGATATCCCATCTCATGTTATAGGACGGGTCTCAGGTTTGATATTAGAAGCATTGAGATATCACATCGCATGCTGTAGGAAGGGTCTCAGGTTTGGTATTAGAAGCATTGAGATATCACATCTCATGCTATCAGAAGGGTCTCAGGATTGGAATGGGAAGGAGTTGGATATCACATCTCATGCTAAAGGGAGGGTCTCAGGTTTGGAAGGGGAAGGATTTGGATATCACATCTCATGTTATCGGGATCTCAGGTTTGGTATTAGAAGTATTGAGATATCACATCTCATGCTATAGGAAGGGTCTCAGGATTGGAATGGGAAGGAGTTGGATATCACATCTCATGCTAAAGGAAGGGTCTCAGGTTTGGTAGAAGCATTGAGATATCACATCTCATGCTATAGGAAGGGTCTCAGGATTGGAATGGGAAGGACTTAGATATCACATATCATACTATAGGGAGGGTCTCAGTTTTGATATTAGAAGCATTGAGATATCACATCTCATGCTATCGTGAGTGTCTCAGGATTGGAATGGGAAGGAGCTGGATATCACATCTCATGCTAAAGGAAGAGTCTCAGGTTTGGAACGGGAAGGAGTTGGATATCACATCTCATGTTATAGGAAGGGTCTCAGGTTTGGTATAAGCATTGAGATATCACATCTCTGCTATCGGAAGTGTCTCAGGATTGGAATGGGAAGGACTTGGATATCCCATCTCATGTTATAGGACGGGTCTCAGGTTTGTTATTAGAATCATTGAGATATCATATTGCATGCTGTAGGAAGGGTCTAAGGATTGGAATGGGAAGGACTTGGATATCACATCTCATGCTATAGATAGGCTCTCAGGTTTGGAAAGGGAAGGAGTTGGATATCACATTTCATGTTAGAGGAAGGATCTCAGGTTTGGTATTAGAGTCATTGAGATATCACATCTCATGCTATAGGAAGGGTCTCAGGTTGGAATGGGAAGGAGTTGGATATCACATCTCATGTTATAGGAAGGCTCTCAGGTTTGGAAGGGGAAAGAGTTGGATATCACATTTCATGTTAGAGGTAGGATCTCAGGTTTGGTATTAGAGGCATTGAGATATCACATCTCATGCTATCAGAAGGGTCTCAGGATTGGAATGGGAAGGAGTTGGATATCACATCTCATGTTAAAGGGAGGGTCTCAGAATTGGAAGGGGAAGGATTTGGATATCACATCTCATGTTATAGGAAGGATCTCAGGTTTAGTATTAGAAGCATTGAGATATCACATCTCATGCTATCGGAAGGATCTCAGGTTTGGTATTAGAAGCATTGAGATATCACATCTCATGCTATCAGAAGGGTCTCAGGATTGGAATGGGAAGGAGTTGGATATCACATCTCATGCTAAAGGGAGGGTCTCAGGTTTGGAAGGGGAAGGATTTGGATATCACATCTCATGTTATCGGAAGGATCTCAGGTTTGGTATTAGAAGTATTGAGATATCACATCTCATGTTATAGGAAGGGTCTCAGGATTGGAATGGGAAGGAGTTGGATATCACATCTCATGCTAAAGGAAGGGTCTCATGTTTGGTAGAAGCATTGAGATATCACATCTCATGCTATAGGAAGGGTCTCAGGATTGGAATGGGAAGTACTTAGATATCACATATCATGCTATAGGGAGGGTTTCAGTTTTGATATTAGAAGCATTGAGATATCACATCTCATGCTATCGGAAGTGTCTCAGGATTGGAATGGGAAGGAGCTGGATATCACATCTCATGCTAAAGGAAGGGTCTCAGGTTTGGAACGGGAAGGAGTTGGATATCCGATCTCATGTTATAGGAAGGGTCTAAGGTCTGGTATAAGCATTGAGATATCACATCTCTGCTATCGGAAGTGTCTCAGGATTGGAATGGGAAGGAGTTGGATATCCCATCTCATGTTATAGGAAGGGTCTAAGGTTTGGTATTAGAAGCATTGAGATATCACATCTCATGCTATCGGAAGGGTCTCAGGTTTTGAACGGGAAGGAGTTGGATATCACATCTTATGTTATAGGAAGAGTCTCAGGTTTGGTATAAGCATTGAGATATCACATCTCTGCTATCGGAGGTGTCTCAGGATTGGGATGGGAAGGAATTGGATATCACATCTCATGCTATAGGAAGGGTATCAGGTTTGGAACGGGAAGGAGTTGGATATCCCATCTCATGTTATAGGACGGGTCTCAGGTTTGATATTAGAAGCATTGAGATATCACATTGCATGCTGTAGGAAGGGTCTCAGGTTTGGTATTAGAAGCATTGAGATATCACATCTCATGCTATCAGAACGGTCTCAGGATTGGAATGGGAAGGAGTTGGATATCACATCTCATGCTAAAGGGAGGGTCTCAGGTTTGGAAGGGGAAGGATTTGGATATCACATCTCATGTTATCGGAAGGATCTCAGGTTTGGTATTAGAAGTATTGAGATATCACATCTCAGGCTATAGGAAGGGTCTCAGGATTGGAATGGGAAGGAGTTGGATATCACATCTCATGCTAAAGGAAGGGTCTCAGGTTTGGTAGAAGCATTGAGATATCACATCTCATGCTATAGGAAGGGTCTCAGGATTGGAATGGGAAGGACTTAGATATCACATATCATGCTATAGGGAGGGTCTCATTTTTGATATTAGAAGCATTGAGATATCACATCTCATGCTATCGGAAGTGTCTCAGGATTGGAATGGGAAGGAGCTGGATATCACATCTCATGCTAAAGGAAGGGTCTCAGGTTTGGAACGGGAAGGAGTTGGATATCACATCTCATGCTATAGGAAGGGTCTCAGGTTTGGAACGGGAAGGAGTTGGATATCACATCTCATGTTATAGGAAGAGTCTCAGGTTTGGTATAAGCATTGAGATATCACATCTGTGCTATCAGAGGTGTCTCAGGATTGGGATGGGAAGGAATTGGATATCACATCTCATGCTATAGGAAGGGTATCAGGTTTGGAACGGGAAGGAGTTGGATATCCCATCTCATGTTATAGGACGGGTCTCAGGTTTGATATTAGAAGCATTGAGATATCACATCGCATGCTGTAGGAAGGGTCTCAGGTTTGGTATTAGAAGCATTGAGATATCACATCTCATGCTATCAGAAGGGTCTCAGGATTGGAATGGGAAGGAGTTGGATATCACATCTCATGCTAAAGGGAGGGTCTCAGGTTTGGAAGGGGAAGGATTTGGATATCACATCTCATGTTATCGGAAGGATCTCAGGTTTGGTGTTAGAAGTATTGAGATATCACATCTCATGCTATAGGAAGGGTCTCAGGATTGGAATGGGAAGGAGTTGGATATCACATCTCATGCTAAAGGAAGGGTCTCAGGTTTGGTAGAAGCATTGAGATATCACATCTCATGCTATAGGAAGGATCTCAGGATTGGAATGGGAAGGACTTAGATATCACATATCATACTATAGGGAGGGTCTCAGTTTTGATATTAGAAGCATTGAGATATCACATCTCATGCTATCGTGAGTGTCTCAGGATTGGAATGGGAAGGAGCTGGATATCACATCTCATGCTAAAGGAAGAGTCTCAGGTTTGGAACGGGAAGGAGTTGGATATCACATCTCATGTTATAGGAAGGGTCTCAGGTTTGGTATAAGCATTGAGATATCACATCTCTGCTATCGGAAGTGTCTCAGTATTGGAATGGGAAGGTCTTGGATATCCCATCTCATGTTATAGGACGGGTCTCAGGTTTGTTATTAGAATCATTGAGATATCATATTGCATGCTGTAGGAAGGGTCTAAGGATTGGAATGGGAAGGACTTGGATATCACATCTCATGCTATAGATAGGCTCTCAGGTTTGGAAAGGGAAGGAGTTGGATATCACATTTCATGTTAGAGGAAGGATCTCAGGTTTGGTATTAGAGGCATTGAGATATCACATCTCATGCTATAGGAAGGGTCTCAGGTTGGAATGGGAAGGAGTTGGATATCACATCTCATGTTATAGGAAGGCTCTCAGGTTTGGAAGGGGAAAGAGTTGGATATCACATTTCATGTTAGAGGTAGGATCTCAGGTTTGGTATTAGAGGCATTGAGATATCACATCTCATGCTATCAGAAGGGTCTCAGGATTGGAATGGGAAGGAGTTGGATATCACATCTCATGTTAAAGGGAGGGTCTCAGAATTGGAAGGGGAAGGATTTGGATATCACATCTCATGTTATAGGAAGGATCTCAGGTTTAGTATTAGAAGCATTGAGATATCACATCTCATGCTATCGGAAGGATCTCAGGTTTGGTATTAGAAGCATTGAGATATCACATCTCATGCTATCAGAAGGGTCTCAGGATTGGAATGGGAAGGAGTTGGTTATCACATCTCATGCTAAAGGGAGGGTCTCAGGTTTGGAAGGGGAAGGATTTGGATATCACATCTCATGTTATCGGAAGGATCTCAGGTTTGGTATTAGAAGTATTGAGATATCACATCTCATGCTATAGGAAGGGTCTCAGGATTGGAATGGGAAGGAGTTGGATATCACATCTCATGCTAAAGGAAGGGTCTCATGTTTGGTAGAAGCATTGAGATATCACATCTCATGCTATAGGAAGGGTCTCAGGATTGGAATGGGAAGGACTTAGATATCACATATCATGCTATAGGGAGGGTTTCAGTTTTGATATTAGAAGCATTGAGATATCACATCTCATGCTATCGGAAGTGTCTCAGGATTGGAATGGGAAGGAGCTGGATATCACATCTCATGCTAAAGGAAGGGTCTCAGGTTTGGAACGGGAAGGAGTTGGATATCCGATCTCATGTTATAGGAAGGGTCTAAGGTCTGGTATAAGCATTGAGATATCACATCTCTGCTATCGGAAGTGTCTCAGGATTGGAATGGGAAGGAGTTGGATATCCCATCTCATGTTATAGGAAGGGTCTCAGGTTTGGTATAAGCATTGAGATATCACATCTCATGCTATAGGAAGGGTCTCAGGATTGGAATGGGAAGGAGTTGGATATCACATCTCATGCTGTAGGAAGGGTCTCAGGTATGGTATAAGCATTGAGATATCACATCTCATGCTATAGGAAGGGTCTCAGGATTGGAATGGGAAGGAGTTGTATATGACATCTCATGCCGTAGTAAGGGTCTCAGGTTTGGTATAAGCATTGAGATATCACATTTCATGCTATAGGAAGGGTCTCAGGATTGGAATGGGAAGGAGTTGGATATCACATCTCATGCTATAGGAAGGGTCTCAGGTTTGGTATAAGCATTGAGATATCACATCTCATGCTATAGGAAGGGTCTCGGGATTGGAATGGGAAGGAGTTGTATATGACATCTCATGCCGTAGGAAGGGTCTCAGGGTTGGTATAAGCATTGAGATATCACATCTCTGCTATCGGAAGGGTCTCAGGATTGGAATGGGAAGGAGGTGGATATCCCATCTCATGTTATAGGAAGAGTCTCAGGTTTGGTATTAGAAGCATTGAGATATCACATCTCATGCTATAGGAAGTTTCTCAGGATTGGAATGGGAAGGACTTGGATATCACATCTCATGTTATAGGGAGGCTCTCAAGTTTGATATTAGAAGCATTGAGATATCACATCTCATGCTATAGGAAGGGTCTCAGGATTGGAATGGGAAGGAGTTGGATATCACACCTCATGCTATAGGAAGGGTCTCAGGTTTGGTATAAGCAGTGAGATATCACATCTCATGCTATAGGAAGTGTCTCAGGATTGGAATGGGAAGGAGTTGGATATCACATCTCATGTTATAGGAAGGATCTCAGGTTTGGTAAAAGAATTGAGATATCACATTTCTGCCATCGGAAGGGTCTCAGGATTGGAATGGGAAGGAGTTGGATATCACATCTCATGTTATAGGAAGGATCTCAGGTTTGGTATAAGAATTGAGATATCACATTTCTGCTATCGGAAGGGTCTCAGGATTGGAATGGGAAGGAGTTGGATATTCCAATCTCATGTTATAGGAAGGGTCTCAGGTTTGGTATTAGAAGCATTGAGATATCACATCTCATGCTATAGGAAGGGTCTCATGATTGGAATGGGAAGGACTTGGATATCACATCTCATGCTATAGGGAGGGTCTCAAGTTTGATATTAGAAGCATTGAGATATTGCATCTCATGATATCGGAAAGGTCTCAGGATTTGAATGGGAAGGAGTTGGATATCACATCTCATGATAAAGGAAGGGTCTAAGGTTTGGAAGGGGAAGGATTTGGATATCACATCTCATGTTATAGGACGGGTCTCAGGTTTGGTATTAGAAGCATTGGGATATCAAGTCTCATGGTATAGGAAGGGGATCAGAATTGGAATGGGAAGGAGTTGGATGTCACATCTCAAGCTATAGGAAGGGTCTCAGGATTGGAATGGGAAGCACTTGGATATCACATCTCATGCTATAGGGAGGGTCTCAAGTTTGATATTAGAAGCATTGAGATATCACATCTCATGATATCGGAAGGGTCTCAGGATTGGAATGGGAAGGAGTTGGATATCACATCTCATGATAAAGGAAGGGTCTAAGGTTTGGAAGGGGAAGGATTTGGATATCACATCTCATGTTATAGGACGGGTCTCAGGTTTGGTATTAGAAGCATTGAGATATCAAGTCTCATGGTATAGGAAGGGGCTCAGAATTGGAATGGGAAGGAGTTGGATATCAAGTCTCATGGTATAGGAAGGGGCTCAGAATTGGAATGGGAAGGAGTTGGATATCACATCTCATGCTAAAGGGAGGGTCTCAGGTTTGGAAGGGGAAGGATTTGGATATCACATCTCATGTTATAGGAAGGATCTCAGGTTTGGTATTAGAAGCATTGAGATATCACATCTCATGCTATTGGAAGGATCTCAGGATTGGTATTAGAAGCATTGAGATATCACATCTCATGCTATCAGAAGGGTCTCAGGTTTGGAAGGGGAAGGATTTGGATATCACATCTCATGTTATCGGAAGGATCTCAGGTTTGGTATTAGAAGTATTGAGATATCACATCTCATGCTATAGGAAGGGTCTCAGGATTGGAATGGGAAGGAGTTGGATATCACATCTCATGCTAAAGGAAGGGTCTCAGGTTTGGTAGAAGCATTGAGATATCACATCTCATGCTATAGGAAGGGTCTCAGGATTGGAATGGGAAGGAGTTTGATATCACATCTCATGCTATAGGAAGGGTCTCAGGTTTGGTATAAGCATTGAGATATCACATCTCATGCTATAGGAAGGGTCTCAGGATTGGAATGGGAAGGAGTTGTATATGACATCTCATGCCGTAGGAAGGGTCTCAGGTTTGGTATAAGCATTGAGATATCACATCTCATGCTATAGGAAGGGTCTCAGGATTGGAATGGGAAGGAGTTGGATATCACATCTCATGCTATAGGAAGGGTCTCAGGTTTGGTATAAGCATTGAGATATCACATCTCATGCTATAGGAAGGGTTTCAGGATTGGAATGGGAAGGAGTTGTATATGACATCTCATGCCGTAGGAAGGGTCTCAGGTTTGGTATAAGCATTGAGATATCACATCTCTGCTATCGGAAGGGTCTCAGGATTGGAATGGGAAGGAGTTGGATATCCCATCTCATGTTATAGGAAGAGTCTCAGGTTTGGTATTAGAAGCATTGAGATATCACATCTCATGCTATAGGAAGTGTCTCAGGATTGGAATGGGAAGGACTTGGATATCACATCTCATGCTATAGGGAGGCTCTAAAGTTTGATATTAGAAGCATTGAGATATCACATCTCATGCTATAGGAAGGGTCTCAGGATTGGAATGGGAAGGAGTTGGATATCACATCTCATGCTATAGGAAGGGTCTCAGGTTTGGTATAAGCAGTGAGATATCACATCTCATGCTATAGGAAGTGTCTCAGGATTGGAATGGGAAGGAGTTGGATATCACATCTCATGTTATAGGAAGGATCTCAGGTTTGGTATTAGAAGCATTGAGATATCACATCTCATGCTATAGGAAGGGTCTAAGGTTTGGAAGGGGAAGGATTTGGGTATCACATCTCATGTTATAGGACCGGTCTCAGGTTTGGTATTAGAAGCATTGAGATATCAAGTCTCATGGTATAGGACGGGTCTCAGAATTGGAATGGGAAGGAGTTGGATATCACATCTCAAGCTATAGGAAGGGTCTCAGGATTGGAATGGGAAGGAGTTTGATATCACATCTCATGCCATTGTATGGGTCTCAGGTTTTGTAGAAGCATTGGGATATCACATCTCATGCTATCAGAAGGGTATCGGGATTGGATTTGGAAGGAGTTGGATACCCCATCTCATGCTATAGGAAGGGCCTAAGGTTGGAATGTGAAGGAGTTGGATATCACATCTCATGTTATAGGAAGGGTCTCAGGATTGGAATGGGAAGGTCTTGGATATCACATCTCATTCTATAGGAAGGCTCTCAGGGTTGGAAGGGGAAGGAGTTGGATATCACATTTCATGTAGAGGTAGGATCTCAGGTTTGGTATTAGAGGCATTGAGATATCACATCTCATGCTATCAGAAGGGTCTCAGGATTGGAATGGGAAGGAGTTGGATATCACATCTCATGCTAAAGGGAGGGTCTAAGATTTGGAAGGGGAAGGATTTGGACATCACATCTCATGTTATATGAAGGATCTCAGGTTTGGTATTAGAAGCATTGAGATATCACATCTCATGCTATCGGAAGGGTCTCAGGTTTGGTATAAGCATTGAGATATCACATCTCTGCTATCGGAAGGGTCTCAGGATTGGAATGGGAAGGACTTGGATATCACAATTCATGTTATAGGAAGGGTCTCAGGTTTGGTATTAGAAGCATTGAGATATCACATCTCATGCTATAGGAAGGGTCTCAGGATTGGAATGGGAAGGACTTGGATATCACATCTCATGTTATAGGAAGGGTCTCAGGTTTGGTATTAGAAGCATTGAGATATCACATCTCATGCTATAGGAAGGGTCTCAGGAATGGAATGGGAAGGACTTGGATATCACATCTCATGATAAAGGAAGGGTCTAAGGTTCGGAAGGGGAAGGATTTGGATATCACATCTCATGTTATTGGACCGGTCTCAAGTTTGGTATTAGAAGCATTGAGATATCAAGTCTCATGGTATAGGACGGGAGTTTGATATCACATCATGCCATGGTATGGGTCTCAGGTTTTGTAGAAGCATTGGGATATCACATCTCATGCTATCGGAAGGGTATCAGGATTGGATTTGGAAGGAGTTGGATATCCCATCTCATGCTATAGGAAGGGTCTCAGGTTGGAATGGGAAAGAGTTGGATATCACATCTCATGTTATAGGAAGGGTCTCAGGATTGGAATGGGAAGGACTTGGATATCACATCTCATGCTGTAGGAAGGCTCTCAGGTTTGGAAAGGGAAGGAGTTGGATATCACATTTCATGTTAGAGGTAGGATCTCAGGTTTGGTATTAGAGGCATTGAGATATCACATCTCATGCTATCAGAAGGGTATCAGGATTGGAATGGGAAGGAGTTGGATATCACATCTCATGCTAAAGGGAGGGTCTCAGGTTTGGAAGGGAAAGGATTTGGATATCACATCTCATGTTATAGGAAGGATCTCAGGTTTGGTATTAGAAGCATTGAGATATCACATCTCATGCTATCAGAAGGATCTCAGGTTTGGTATTAGAAGCATTGAGATATCACATCTCATGCTATAGGAAGGGTCTCAGGATTGGAATGGGAAGGAGTTGGATATCACATCTCATGCTAAAGGAAGGGTCTCAGTTTTGGTAGAAGCATTGCGATATCACATCTCATGCTATAGGAAGGGTCTCAGGATTGGAATCGGAAGGAGTTGGATATCACATCTCATGCTAAAGGAAGGGTCTCAGTTTTGGTAGAAGCATTGCGATATCACATCTCATGCTATAGGAAGGGTCTCAGGATTGGAATCGGAAGGACTTAGATATCACATCTCATGCTATAGGGAGGGTCTCAGTTTTGATATTAGAAGCATTGAGATATCTCATCTCATGCTATCGGAAGGGTCTCAGGATTGGAATGGGAAGAGCTGGATATCACATCTCATGCTAAAGGAAGGGTCTCAGGTTTGGAAGGGGAAGGATTTGGATATCACATCTCATGTTATAGGATGGGTCTCAGGTTTGGTATTAGAAGCATTGTGATATCACATCTCATGCTATAGGAAGTGTCTCAGGATTGGAATGGGAAGGAGTTGGATATCACATCTCATGCTATAGGAAGGGTTTCAGGTTTGGTAGAAGCATTGAGATATCACATCTCATGCTATAGGAAGAGTCTCATGTTTGGGAAGGGAAGGATTTGGATTTCAAATCTCATGTTATAGGATGGTTCTCATGTTTGGTTTTTGAAGCATTGAGATATCACATCTCATGCTATCGGAAGGGTCTCAGGTTTGGTATTAGAAGCATTGAGATATCACATCTCATGCTAAAGGAAGGGTCTCAGGTTTGGAATGGGAAGGAGTTGGATATGACATCTCTTGTTATAGGGAGGGTCTCAGAATTTGAATGGCAAGGAGTTGGATATCACATCTCATGCCATAGGAAGGGTCTCAGGTTTGGTATAAGCATTGAGATATCACATCTCTGCTATCGGAAGGGTCTCAGGATTGGATTGGGAAGGAGTTGGATATCCCTTCTCATGCTATAGGAAGGGTCTCAGGTTGGAATGGGAAGGAGTTGGATATCACATCTCATGCTAAAGGAAGGGTCTCAGGTTTGGTAGAAGCATTGAGATATCACATCTCATGCTATAGGAATGGTCTCAGGATTGGAATGGGAAGGACTTAGATATCACATATCATGCTATAGGGAGGGTTTCAGTTTTGATATTAGAAGCATTGAGATATCACATCTCATGCTATCGGAAGTGTCTCAGGATTGGAATGGGAAGGAGCTGGATATCACATCTCATGCTAAAGGAAGGGTCTCAGGTTTGGAACGGGAAGGAGTTGGATATCCGATCTCATGTTATAGGAAGGGTCTCAGGTTTGGTATAAGCATTGAGATACCACATCTCTGCTATCGGAAGTGTCTCAGGATTGGAATGCGAAGGAATTGGATATCCCATCTCATGTTATAGGACGGGTCTCAGGATTGTTATTAGAATCATTGAGATATCATATTGCATGCTGTAGGAAGGGTCTAAGGATTGGAATGGGAAAGACTTGGATATCACATCTCATGCTATAGGAAGGGTCTCAGGTTTGGTATAAGCATTGAGATATCAAATCTCATGCTATAGGAAGGGTCTCAGGATTGGAATGGAAGGAGTTGGATATCACATCTCATGTTATAGGAAGGATCTCAGGTTTGGTATTAGAAGCATTGAGACATCACATCTCATGCTATAGGAAGGGTCTCAGGATTGGAATGGGAAGGAGTTGGATATCACATCTCATGCTATAGGAAGGGTCTCAGGTTTGGTATAAGCATTGAGATATCACATCTCATGCTATAGGAAGGGTCTCAGGATTGGAATGGGAAGGAGTTGTATATGACATCTCATGCCGTAGGAAGGGTCTCAGGTTTGGTATAAGCATTGAGATATCACATCTCTGCTATCGGAAGAGTCTCAGGATTGGAATGGGAAGGAGTTGGATATCCCATCTCATGTTATAGGAAGAGTCTCAGGTTTGGTATTAGAAGCATTGAGATATCACATCTCATGCTATAGGAAGGGTCTCAGGATTGGAATGGGAAGGACTTGGATATCACATCTCATGTTATAGGAAGGGTCTCAGGTTTGGTATTAGAAGCATTGAGATATCACATCTCATGCTATAGGAAGGGTCTCAGGAATGGAATGGGAAGGACTTGGATATCACATCTCATGATAAAGGAAGGGTCTAAGATTTGGAAGGGGAAGGATTTGGACATCACATCTCATGTTATATGAAGGATCTCAGGTTTGGTATTAGAAGCATTGAGATATCACATCTCATGCTATCGGAAGGGTCTCAGGTTTGGTATAAGCATTGAGATATCACATCTCTGCTATCGGAAGGGTCTCAAGATTGGAATGGGAAGGACTTGGATATCACAATTCATGTTATAGGAAGGGTCTCAGGTTTGGTATTAGAAGCATTGAGATATCACATCTCATGCTATAGGAAGGGTCTCAGGATTGGAATGGGAAGGACTTGGATATCACATCTCATGTTATAGGAAGGGTCTCAGGTTTGGTATTAGAAGCATTGAGATATCACATCTCATGCTATAGGAAGGGTCTCAGGAATGGAATGGGAAGGACTTGGATATCACATCTCATGATAAAGGAAGGGTCTAAGGTTCGGAAGGGGAAGGATTTGGATATCACATCTCATGTTATTGGACCGGTCTCAGGTTTGGTATTAGAAGCATTGAGATATCAAGTCTCATGGTATAGGACGGGAGTTTGATATCACATCATGCCATGGTATGGGTCTCAGGTTTTGTAGAAGCATTGGGATATCACATCTCATGCTATCGGAAGGGTATCAGGATTGGATTTGGAAGGAGTTGGATATCCCATCTCATGCTATAGGAAGGGTCTCAGGTTGGAATGGGAAAGAGTTGGATATCACATCTCATGTTATAGGAAGGGTCTCAGGATTGGAATGGGAAGGACTTGGATATCACATCTCATGCTGTAGGAAGGCTCTCAGGTTTGGAAAGGGAAGGAGTTGGATATCACATTTCATGTTAGAGGTAGGATCTCAGGTTTGGTATTAGAGGCATTGAGATATCACATCTCATGCTATCAGAAGGGTATCAGGATTGGAATGGGAAGGAGTTGGATATCACATCTCATGCTAAAGGGAGGGTCTCAGGTTTGGAAGGGAAAGGATTTGGATATCACATCTCATGTTATAGGAAGGATCTCAGGTTTGGTATTAGAAGCATTGAGATATCACATCTCATGCTATCAGAAGGATCTCACGTTTGGTATTAGAAGCATTGAGATATCACATCTCATGCTATAGGAAGGGTCTCAGGATTGGAATGGGAAGGAGTTGGATATCACATCTCATGCTAAAGGAAGGGTCTCAGTTTTGGTAGAAGCATTGCGATATCACATCTCATGCTATAGGAAGGGTCTCAGGATTGGAATCGGAAGGAGTTGGATATCACATCTCATGCTATCGGAAGGGTCTCAGGTTTGGTGTAAGAATTGAAATATCACATCTCTGCTATCGGAAGGGTCTCAGGATTGGAATCGGAAGGACTTAGATATCACATCTCATGCTATAGGGAGGGTCTCAGTTTTGATATTAGAAGCATTGAGATATCACATCTCATGCTATCGGAAGGGTCTCAGGATTGGAATGGGAGGAGCTGGATATCACATCTCATGCTAAAGGAAGGGTCTCAGGTTTGGAAGGGGAAGGATTTGGATATCACATCTCATGTTATAGGATGGGTCTCAGGTTTGGTATTAGAAGCATTGTGATATCACATCTCATGCTATAGGAAGTGTCTCAGGATTGGAATGGGAAGGAGTTGGATATCACATCTCATGCTATAGGAAGGGTTTCAGGTTTGGTAGAAGCATTGAGATATCACATCTCATGCTATAGGAAGAGTCTCAGGTTTGGGAAGGGAAGGATTTGGATTTCACATCTCATGTTATAGGATGGTTCTCATGTTTGGTTTTTGAAGCATTGAGATATCACATCTCATGCTATCAGAAGGGTCTCAGGTTTGGTATTAGAAGCATTGAGATATCACATCTCATGCTAAAGGAAGGGTCTCAGGTTTGGAATGGGAAGGAGTTGGATATGACATCTCTTGTTATAGGGAGGGTCTCAGGATTTGAATGGCAAGGAGTTGGATATCACATCTCATGCCATAGGAAGGGTCTCAGGTTTGGTATAAGCATTGAGATATCACATCTCTGCTATCGGAAGGGTCTCAGGATTGGATTGGGAAGGAGTTGGATATCACATCTCATGTTATAGGAAGGGTCTCCGGATTGGAATGTGAAGGATTTGGATATCACATCTCATGCTAAAGGAAGGGTCTCAGGTTTGGAATGGGAAGGAGTTGGATATGACATCTCGTGTTATAGGGAGGATCTCAGGATTTGAATGGCAAAGAGTTGGATATCACATCTCATGCCATAGGAAGGGTCTCAGGTTTGGTATAAGCATTGAGATATCACATCTCTGCTATCAGAAGGGTCTCAGGATTGGATTGGGAAGGAGTTGGATATCCCTTCTCATGCTATAGGAAGGGTCTCAGGTTGGAATGGGAAGGAGTTGGATATCACATCTCATGCTAAAGGAAGGGTCTCAGGTTTGGTAGAAGCATTGAGATATCACATCTCATGCTATAGGAAGGGTCTCAGGATTGGAATGGGAAGGACTTAGATATCACATATCATGCTATAGGGAGGGTTTCAGTTTTGATATTAGAAGCATTGAGATATCACATCTCATGCTATCGGAAGTGTCTCAGGATTGGAATGGGAAGGAGCTGGATATCACATCTCATGCTAAAGGAAGGGTCTCAGGTTTGGAACGGGAAGGAGTTGGATATCCGATCTCATGTTATAGGAAGGGTCTCAGGTTTGGTATAAGCATTGAGATACCACATCTCAACTATCGGAAGTGTCTCAGGATTGGAATGCGAAGGAATTGGATATCCCATCTCATGTTATAGGACGGGTCTCAGGATTGTTATTAGAATCATTGAGATATCATATTGCATGCTGTAGGAAGGGTCTAAGGATTGCAATGGGAAAGACTTGGATATCACATCTCATGCTATAGGAAGGGTCTCAGGTTTGGTATAAGCATTGAGATATCAAATCTCATGCTATAGGAAGGGTCTCAGGATTGGAATGGAAGGAGTTGGATATCACATCTCATGTTATAGGAAGGATCTCAGGTTTGGTATTAGAAGCATTGAGACATCACATCTCATGCTATAGGAAGGGTCTCAGGATTGGAATGGGAAGGAGTTGGATATCACATCTCATGCTATAGGAAGGGTCTCAGGTTTGGTATAAGCATTGAGATATCACATCTCATGCTATAGGAAGGGTCTCAGGATTGGAATGGGAAGGAGTTGTATATGACATCTCATGCCGTAGGAAGGGTCTCAGGTTTGGTATAAGCATTGAGATATCACATCTCTGCTATCGGAAGAGTCTCAGGATTGGAATGGGAAGGAGTTGGATATCCCATCTCATGTTATAGGAAGAGTCTCAGGTTTGGTATTAGAAGCATTGAGATATCACATCTCATGCTATAGGAAGTGTCTCAGGATTGGAATGGGAAGGACTTGGATATCACATCTCATGCTATTGGGAGGGTCTCAAGTTTGATATTAGAAGCATTGAGATATCACATCTCATGCTATAGGAAGGGTCTCAGGATTGGAATGGGAAGGAGCTGGATGTCACATCTCATGCTAAAGGAAGGGTCTCAGGTTTGGAACGGGAAGGAGTTGGATATCACATCTCATGTTATAGGAAGGGTCTCAGGTTTGGTATAAGCATTGAGATATCACATCTCTGCTATCGGAAGTGTCTCAGGATTGGAATGCGAAGGAGTTGGATATCCCATCTCATGTTATAGGACGGGTCTCAGGTTTGTTATTGAATCATTGAGATATCATATTGCATGCTGTAGGAAGGGTCTAAGGATTGGAATGGGAAGGACTTGGATATCACATCTCATGCTATAGATAGGCTCTCAGGTTTGGAAAGGGAAGGAGTTGGATATCACATTTCATGTTAGAGGAAGGATCTCAGGTTTGGTATTAGAGGCATTGAGATATCACATCTCATGCTATAGGAAGGGTCTGAGGTTGGAATGGGAAGGAGTTGGATATCACATCTCATGTTATAGGAAGGCTCTCAGGTTTGGAAGGGGAAAGAGTTGGATATCACATTTCATGTTAGAGGTAGGATCTCAGGTTTGGTATTAGAAGCATTGAGACATCACATCTCATGCTATAGGAAGGGTCTCAGGATTGGAATGGGAAGGAGTTGGATATCACATCTCATGCTATAGGAAGGGTCTCAGGTTTGGTATAAGCATTGAGATATCACATCTCATGCTATAGGAAGGGTCTCAGGATTGGAATGGGAAGGAGTTGTATATGACATCTCATGCCGTAGGAAGGGTCTCAGGTTTGGTATAAGCATTGAGATATCACATCTCTGCTATCGGAAGAGTCTCAGGATTAGAATGGGAAGGAGTTGGATATCCCATCTCATGTTATAGGAAGAGTCTCAGGTTTGGTATTAGAAGCATTGAGATATCACATCTCATGCTATAGGAAGTGTCTCAGGATTGGAATGGGAAGGACTTGGATATCACATCTCATGCTATTGGGAGGGTCTCAAGTTTGATATTAGAAGCATTGAGATATCACATCTCATGCTATAGGAAGGGTCTCAGGATTGGAATGGGAAGGAGCTGGATGTCACATCTCATGCTAAAGGAAGGGTCTCAGGTTTGGAACGGGAAGGAGTTGGATATCACATCTCATGTTATAGGAAGGGTCTCAGGTTTGGTATAAGCATTGAGATATCACATCTCTGCTATCGGAAGTGTCTCAGGATTGGAATGCGAAGGAGTTGGATATCCCATCTCATGTTATAGGACGGGTCTCAGGTTTGTTATTAGAATCATTGAGATATCATATTGCATGCTGTAGGAAGGGTCTAAGGATTGGAATGGGAAGGACTTGGATATCACATCTCATGCTATAGATAGGCTCTCAGGTTTGGAAAGGGAAGGAGTTGGATATCACATTTCATGTTAGAGGAAGGATCTCAGGTTTGGTATTAGAGGCATTGAGATATCACATCTCATGCTATAGGAAGGGTCTGAGGTTGGAATGGGAAGGAGTTGGATATCACATCTCATGTTATAGGAAGGCTCTCAGGTTTGGAAGGGGAAAGAGTTGGATATCACATTTCATGTTAGAGGTAGGATCTCAGGTTTGGTATTAGAGGCATTGAGATATCACATCTCATGCTATCAGAAGGGTCTCAGGATTGGAATGGGAAGGAGTTGGATATCACATCTCATGCTAAAGGGAGGGTCTCAGGTTTGGAAGGGGAAGGATTTGGATATCACATCTCATGTTATAGGAAGGATCTCAGGTTTGGTATTAGAAGCATTGAGATATCACATCTCATGCTATCGGAAGGATCTCAGGTTTGGTATTAGAAGCATTGAGATATCACATCTCATGCTATCAGAAGGGTCTTAGGATTGGAATGGGAAGGAGTTGGATATCACATCTCATGCTAAAGGGAGGGTCTCAGGTTTGGAAGGGGAAGGATTTGGATATCACATCTCATGTTATCGGAAGGATCTCAGGTTTGGTGTTAGAAGTATTGAGATATCACATCTCATGCTATAGGAAGGGTCTCAGGATTGGAATGGGAAGGAGTTGGATATCACATCTCATGCTAAAGGAAGGGTCTCAGGTTTGGTAGAAGCATTGAGATATCACATCTCATGCTATAGGAAGGGTCTTAGGATTGGAATGGGAAGGACTTAGATATCACATATCATGCTATAGGGAGGGTTTCAGTTTTGATATTAGAAGCATTGAGATATCACATCTCATGCTATCGGAAGTGTCTCAGGATTGGAATGGGAAGGAGCTGGATATCACATCTCATGCTAAAGGAAGGGTCTCAGGTTTGGAACGGGAAGGAGTTGGATATCCGATCTCATGTTATAGGAAGGGTCTCAGGTTTGGTATAAGCATTGAGATATCACATCTCTGCTATCGGAAGTGTCTCAGGATTGGAATGGGAAGGAATTGGATATCCCATCTCATGTTATAGGACGGGTCTCAGGATTGTTATTAGAATCATTGAGATATCATATTGCATGCTGTAGGAAGGGTCTAAGGATTGGAATGGGAAAGACTTGGATATCACATCTCATGCTATAGGAAGGGTCTCAGGTTTGGTATAAGCATTGAGATATCAAATCTCATACTATTGGAAGGGTCTCAGGATTGGAATGGGAAGGAGTTGGATATCACATCTCATGCTATAGGAAGGGTCTCAGGTTTGGTATAAGCATTGAGATATCCCATCTCATGCTATAGGAAGGGTCTCAGGATTGGAATGGGAAGGAGTTGTATATGACATCTCATGCCGTAGGAAGGGTCTCAGGTTTGGTATAAGCATTGAGATAGCACATCTCTGCTATCGGAAGAGTCTCAGGATTGGAATGGGAAGGAGTTGGATATCCCATCTCATGTTATAGGAAGAGTCTCAGGTTTGGTATTAGAAGCATTGAGATATCACATCTCATGCTATAGGAAGTGTCTCAGGTTTGGAATGGGAAGGACTTGGATATCACATCTCATGCTATAGGGAGGGTCTCAAGTTTGATATTAAAAGCATTGCGATATCACATCTCATGCTATAGGAAGGGTCTCAGGATTGGAATGGGAAGGACTTAGATATCACATATCATTTTTGTTGGTCTCAGTTTTGATATCAGAAGCATTGAGATATCACATCTCATGCTATCGGAAGTGTCTCAGTATTGGAATGGGAAGGAGCTGGATATCACATCTCATGCTAATGGAAGGGTCTCAGGTTTGGAACGGGAAGGAGTTGGATATCACATCTCATGTTATAGGAAGGGTCTCAGGTTTGGTATAAGCATTGAGATATCACATCTCTGCTATCGGAAGTGTCTCAGGATTGGAATGGGAAGGAGTTGGATATCCCATCTCATGTTATAGGACGGGTCTCAGGTTTGTTATTAGAATCATTGAGATATCATATTGCATGCTGTAGGAAGGGTCTAAGGATTGGAATGGGAAGGACTTGGATATCACATCTCATGCTATAGATAGGCTCTCAGGTTTGGAAAGGGAAGGAGTTGGATATCACATTTCATGTTAGAGGAAGGATCTCAGGTTTGGTATTAGAGGCATTGAGATATCACATCTCATGCTATAGGAAGGGTCTGAGGTTGGAATGGGAAGGAGTTGGATATCACATCTCATGTTATAGGAAGGCTCTCAGGTTTGGAAGGGGAAAGAGTTGGATATCACATTTCATGTGAGAGGTAGGATCTCAGGTTTGGTATTAGAGGCATTGAGATATCACATCTCATGCTATCAGAAAGGTCTCAGGATTGGAATGGGAAGGACTTGGATATCACATCTCATGCTAAAGGGAGGGTCTCAGGTTTGGAAGGGGAAGGATTTGGATCTCACATCTCATGATATAGGAAGGATCTCAGGTTTGGTATTAGAAGCATTGAGATATCACATCTCATGCTATCGGAAGGATCTCAGGTTTGGTATTAGAAGCATTGAGATATCACATCTCATGCTATCAGAAGGGTCTCAGGATTGGAATGGGAAGGAGTTGGATATTACATCTCATGCTAAAGGGAGGGTCTCAGGTTTGGAAGGGGAAGGATTTGGATATCACATCTCATGTTATCGGAAGGATCTCAGGTTTGGTATTAGAAGTATTGAGATATCACATCTCATGCTATAGGAAGGGTCTCAGGATTGGAATGGGAAGGAGTTGGATATCACATCTTATGCTAAAGGAAGGGTCTCAGGTTTGGTAGAAGCATTGAGATATCACATCTCATGCTATAGGAAGGGTCTTAGGATTGGAATGGGAAGGACTTAGATATCACATATCATGCTATAGGGAGGGTTTCAGTTTTGATATTAGAAGCATTGAGATATCACATCTCATGCTATTGGAAGTGTCTCAGGATTGGGAAGGAGCTGGATATCACATCTCATGCTAAAGGAAGGGTCTCAGGTTTGGAACGGGAAGGAGTTGGATATCCGATCTCATGTTATAGGAAGGGTCTCAGGTTTGGTATAAGCATTGAGATATCACATCTCTGCTATCGGAAGTGTCTCAGGATTGGAATGGGAAGGAATTGGATATCCCATCTCATGTTATAGGATGGGTCTCAGGATTGTTATTAGAATCATTGAGATATCATATTGCATGCTGTAGGAAGGGTCTAAGGATTGGAATGGGAAGGACTTGGGTATCACATCTCATGCTATAGGAAGGGTCTCGGGTTTGGTATAAGCATTGAGATATCAAATCTCATGCTATAGGAAGGGTCTCAGGATTGGAATGGAAGGAGTTGGATATCACATCTCATGTTATAGGAAGGATCTCAGGTTTGGTATTAGAAGCATTGAGACATCACATCTCATGCTATAGGAAGGGTCTCAGGATTGGAATGGGAAGGAGGTGGATATCACATCTCATGCTATAGGAAGGGTCTCAGGTTTGGTATAAGCATTGAGATATCACATCTCATGCTATAGGGAGGGTCTCAGGATTGGAATGGGAAGGAGTTGTATATGACATCTCATGCCGTAGGAAGGGTCTCAGGTTTGGTATAAGCATTGAGATATCACATCTCTGCTATCGGAAGGGTCTCAGGATTGGAATGGGAAGGAGTTGGATATCCCATCTCATGTTATAGGAAGAATCTCAGGTTTGGTTTTAGAAGCATTGAGATATCACATCTCATGCTATAGGAAGTGTCTCAGGATTGGAATGGGAAGGACTTGGATATCACATGTCATGCTATAGGGATTGTCTCAAGTTTGATATTAGAAGCATTGAGATATCACATCTCATGCTATAGGAAGGGTCTCAGGATTGGAATGGGAAGGAGTTGGATATCACATTTCATGTGAGAGGTAGGATCTCAGGTTTGGTATTAGAGGCATTGAGATATCACATCTCATGCTATCAGAAAGGTCTCAGGATTGGAATGGGAAGGAGTTGGATATCACATCTCATGCTAAAGGGAGGGTCTCAGGTTTGGAAGGGGAAGTATTTGGATCTCACATCTCATGATATAGGAAGGATCTCAGGTTTGGTATTGTTAAGACGGATTTCTGAACTCTGTCCTGGCGGCGCAGAAGTTCAGAAGGCCAACCTAATTACTTGGAACAGGGTAACCTCTGGACAAGCCAGACCAATCAAGGTAGCGATCGCGGCGGTCAAGACTAGGTCTCACGAGGGGTGAGGGTGACTGAAAGCTCGCAATGAGCACACAAAGCAAGAGCGCTTACAAACTACTCCAAACAGTTGTTATATCAAAAATAGATACACATTTATTTTAAGGCCTTTAAAATAATGACCGTAGCGAGAAAATCACAATATCACAATACTAAGCCAACACATACCATATCCACACAATATATATACAAATACACAGTCGCAAGCGTTTAAAGCACGAAATATGTAGTCCACCTGAAAGGGAAGGAAAACAGGCAGTGCGATAATGCTTTCGACTCAGTTCGCCTTCATAGGCACCTAACTAGATGGAAGTCCGAGCCCTGCGAAGAGTGGAGCCTTGTGCTCAAAGTACCTGCACACGCTGGTGCCAACGGGCAAAAGGAGAAGCTCTTCGGAGGAAGTCAGGCAGTTCGGGTTAGTGCACAGCAGAAGAAGAACAGGTTCCGCAACTCAAGCGCAGCCTCCACAGCGGGCAGAAGCAGAGCGCGAGTACGGCAAAAGGGTGCTGTTTTTACACAGCAGGGAAAAGCAATGGGATACTGCAGGAGGGCGACCAGATCCTAGATATACTACTCACCGGTCCCCGAAGCAAGCAGACCCAGGCTTCTCCACGTTAGTTTCAGCAGCTGGCAGGTTCAGAAGAGCAGGGAACGCCTTGTAGTCGTGTAGAGCAAAAAGACGTCCCAATCGACGAAACCGGCACAGTTTGTTGCCGCAGCAGGACAACGGAGCGGCCGTGCGTACCTGAGTCAAAAGTACACTCCTCCCTTCAGACCTGGGAACGCCAAGTGCACGAAGCATGGGAGAGTGACAAGGACTCGAGATACTGCACAACCTGGCGGCGGTTACAGAGCAAGACTCCCTTGTAAGCTGGTCAGTCAACTGGATGGCCCAGAGACGCTTCCGAAGGCTTACTTGGCAGGAGATGGTTGAAGATGCCGGGAATAGCTGTTCCTGCTATTCCAAAGGTCGAAGCACCAGTACAGGCCTTCTGGTTCGATCAAGGAGGAAAGGGTTTCACAGGACGACAGCAGTGCAAAGGAGGATTCCTTCAGCGGGTCACCAGCGATTCCTCGGTCCAGCCTCGTGGTTGCAGGATACTTGGCTCCTGTATTCCTTCGTTCGTGAGAACTCAGGAGATCGACATGGTAGTGGTGTTTCCAGCCCCCTCTTATCCACGGTTCCCTTCGCGCCAAAACGGAGGGGAGCCAATGGGAGATCCGCTCATCAACACACATACCATACGTGGACCAATCACGGACCACGGTGGTCCCAGGCATTCACACCACCCTAGACTCTCTGGCACCCAGGATGTGTATTGGGACCAGACATCCCAGCCCACACCCTGGAGGCACACAAACGACATGTAGAAGCCCGCGAAAGCATCTGCGTTTCGCGGGAAAGTACATGCCCAAATAAGGAAGGCCCCGGGTCGCTCGACCTGGGGAAGGTGAAGGGAGCAAGACGGTCAGTGGACAGGACAAAGGAGCCTCGTGGTCTGGCCATTTTGGGAGCCAGGCCACCATTTTGGGTTCAGTGCGAAAAACGTGCTCAGAACGCCAAAAGGAGCTCAAAATAAACAAAACGGTCGCTGCCACCATTCCAGTCCCTGAATGACTTGCACCGATCAAATACCATCCTAAACGAGTATCTAGGGCCTGTAGAAGGCTAGAGACCCAAGAGAGCTGTAACTTAGCTTACAGTGCCCTCTTGTGTCATGTTGCACTAAAGCCGCAACATGATAAAAGAAACTACGGGAAACAGCGTTCCCCGGTACTGACTGTCTTAAGGGCATGTCAGTTTCCCTGTAAGAAAGGAGCGAAAGCCCAGAGAAGTGCGGCAGAAGGCTGTACTTCTCTGGCAAAGTCAAGAACAAGGTTAAAAACAATAGCAAAAAGTTTAGGGGTTGCCACATGGAAGGAAAATTCCCTACAATTACGAAATCTTTCCTAACACTCGCCCCTCCCAGACTATGGACAGGGGGAACTAATCCACCCCTGGATGAGTCTCTTGTTCAGGTCGGTTAAACATTCTGGACAACCCATCAGCATTGCTATGTTGGACACCTGGCCTATGCTCAATAGTGAAGTCGAAGCCTTGTAGACTTATGGACCACCTAAGCAACTTTGGATTCTCCCCCTTCATTTTCATTAGCCACTTTAACGGCTTATGGTCAGTTTGCACAGTGAAGTGGGTCCCATAGAGGTAGGGCCTCAGCTTCCTTAGGGCCCACACAACAGAGAAACATTCTTTCTCTACCGTGGACCATCTGAGCTCTCTGTCCTTAAGCTGGCGACTAATAAAACCGATAGGGTGTTCCTTACCCTTCTCATCTACTTGTGATAGTACAGCTCCTATCCCAGTGTCAGAGGCGTCCGTCTGCACGATAAAAGGTCTTTGATAATCACGGGCCCTGAGCACAGGGGCCTGACACAAGGAGTCTTTTAAGCCATTGAAGGCCTTCTCACACTCGTCGGTCCAAGTTACCTTCTTGGGTTTCTTCGGAGTTGTGAGGGCAGTCAGAGGGGCAGCTATGGTACCATAGTCTGCCACAAAATTGCGGTAATACCCCGTGAGTCCTAAGAAGGCTCTCACTTGGGTTTGCGTAGTGGGGGTAGGCCAGTCTTGTACTGCTTGTACTTTACTGGGTAGAGGCTGTATCCTCCCTCCACCTACTTCATGTCCAAGGTAAACCACTGAGCCTTGTCCAATCTGGCATTTACTAGCCTTTATGGTCAAGTGGGCTTTCTGAAGAGCCTGGAGCACAATCCCGAGGTGTTTCACATGGTCTTCCCAGGTGGCACTGAAAACTGCTATATCGTCCAGATATGCAAGACAGAATTCGTCCAACCCATTCAACACATGATTCACAAGCCTCTGGAAAGTGGCAGGTGCATTCTTCAACCCGAACGGCATTACCCGGAATTGGTAAAGGCCGTCTGGAGTAGAAAATGCTGTCTTCTCCCTGGCATGTTCTGCTAGAGCTATTTGCCAATAGCCAGCAGTGAGGTCAAACGTGCTGAGGTACTTGGAGGCACCCAAAGTATCCACCAGCTCATCTGTTCGAGGCAAGGGGTGTGCATCTGTCTTGGTGACAGCATTCAGAGCCCTGTAATCCACGCAGAACCTCAATTCAGAAGTGCCTGCCTTTGGAACCAAGACCACAGGACTGGACCAAGGACTACTAGAGGGTTCAATCACCCCAAGGTCTAACATTTTGTTGACCTCGGTCTTAATATAAGACCGTACTTTATCTGACATCCTGTATCCCCTACTTTTGGTAGGTACACTGTCTCCTGTGTCAATGTTATGTTTGCACCAAGGTGTCAAACCAGGCGACTGTGAGAACAGGGGGGAAAACTGCCTAAGCAAACTTTTCACCTCAGCCTGCTGATCAGAAGTCAGGTGAGGGGCCACTCGGACACCCTCAATGGAGCTATCTGAAGGACCGCTTTGGAACAGGTCGGGGAGAGGTTCTGACTCCTCTTCCTCAACGTCTGAAGCCAGTAGCAGTGCTGCGATTTCGACTCTTGGGACGAAAGCCTTCAGCCTATTCACGTGGAACACTTTTGGAGCCTGTCCAGGCCTTCCAAGGTCCACTAAATAGTTAACATCACCCAGGGGCTCCACCACTGTGTAAGGGCCTGACCATTTGTCCTGTAAAGCTCGAGGCCTTATGGGATTCATGATCAGGACTTGCTGACCAGGTGTAAAGTTGATGAGGGAAGCTTTCGGGTCGTACCAATGTTTCACCAGCGCTTGCCCTGCCTTCAATTTATCACTAGCCAAGCCCATCAGAAGTACCATCCGTTTTCTGAGCCCTAGCACATAGTCAACTACATTGGTAGTAACAGGGGGAGTGGGCATCTCCCATCCCTCTTTGACGATGGCTAAGGGTCCCCGTACGGGATGACCGAACAGAAGTTCGAAGGGGCTGAAGCCAACACCCTCCTGTGGTACCTCTCGGTAGGCAAACAGTAAGCATGGTAAAAGAAGATCCCATTTTCTTCTCTGGGGCTCCTCCAGAGCCCCAATCATGCTCTTTAACGTTCTGTTGAAACGTTCCACCAGACCATTGGTCTGGGGGTGGTATGCAGAAGAGAACTTGTAGGTGACCCCACATTCTTTCCACATAGCCTGCATATACTTCGACATAAAGTTGCTGCCAAGATCTGACACAACTTCTTTAGGGAAGCCAACCCTAGTAAATATGCAGAGTAAAGCTTTTGCAACTGACTTGGCAGTTACAGTTTTCAATGGGATGGCCTCAGGATACCTGGTTGCATGGTCGACCAGCACGAGGATAAACCTATTGCCCGAGGATGTTTGCGGGTCAAGGGGACCAACGATGTCGATCCCTACCCTTTCAAATGGTACCCCCACAACTGGGAGCGGTACCAACGGAGCTTGGATTGTCGCGCCAACCTTACCAGACAACTGGCAGGAGGCACAACTCCTGCAGTGACTTTCTACTTGCACCCCCATCTTGGGCCAGTAGAAGTGCATGGATAACCTTTGCTTGGTCCTCTTCATACCAAGGTGACCAGCAAGGGGAACTTCATGCGCCAACTGCAGGAGGAAGGGCCTAACAGCAAGGGGAACCACCAACCTCCTATGGTCTCCTTCTGTAGACTCTGTGGGCTCACTATACAGGAGTCCACCTTCCCAATAAATCCTATGCGTCCCAGGAGGTTCACCCTCAAGCTGGGAGCAGGCCTGTCTCCTTAGGCCTTCCAGAGATGGGCACTCACGTTGGCCTTTACTGAATTCGTCCCTATCAGGACCTCCTTCAACTAACAAGTCCTTTAGTTCAGGATGATCGTTGGGGTCGAATACTTCAGGCATCGCCACTTCCTCGTCAGGCTCGGGCGATCGACCAACTTCCTCCACCGCAGTGGTAGGCGAGCTCGGGGGAATATTCTCTTTCCCCCGTCTTGACTTGTCGACTCCTTTCGCCTTGGGTTTCCCCTTCGGCTGGGGCGGCGTATTGGACTTGGCCAATGCTGCCCGTGCTTGAGACCGTGTGTAGGGTCTTTCGGCAGTGTCTCCTACGAGCCCTAAAGCTCTAAGATCATTGCCTAACTAGACCTTTCCCGGGACGTTTCTCGGAATGCTCACTGGAATCCTGACTGCTGTACCATTTAAAGTAAGATTTACAGGGATCACGGGAAACATACGGAGGGGGCCGTCAGCCAACTTAGTGGGCATCAGAGTAGCTCTGGCAACTTCCTCTGAGTCTACCAAGGTAGAATCCACTACAGTGCGACTGCACCCACTATCCCTAAGAGCTGGAGTATCTACTCCATTGATCAGCACACTGTCTTTAAAGTAGTGCTTGGTATTATCCGGAATCCTAGCATAAGCCTCTGCGACTTTAGGCTCCCAGGAACCCAGGGACACTAAAACTACCTCAGCCTCTATTCCGCTGGGAAATGAGTCTGAGGAGAAGGATGCTCCTGTAATCTCTTCTTCCTCGTAGGAGGAGAAGGCCAGATTAGCGGAGTGGACCCCCAAAGGTCTAACCTTACAACGGGGATCCCCCTTCACATGGTCAGTTGCTCCACAAGCAAAACAGGTTCCAATGGGTCTGTTTACATAGGGAGGCTTATTGTAACCGGAGTTCAGTTTCGGAGGCTGACCTCCACTACCCTGTGAGTTTTCTTGTGTCTTACCCTTGTTTTTCTTTTTGTGGCCCTTATGGGAAGAAGATTTAGCAGATTCCCCACCCTCCATATCTTTGGACTTTTTCCCTTCCTCCTGCTTACCAGGATGAGTTTTGTCCTTATGGGACACTCGATGTGACACCCATAAGTCTGCTGCAATGGCCAGCTTCTTAGGATCTATCTCCTTCGAATCGGCCAAATGCTGCTTAAGCTCCGGGGAAGAAGAAGCAAAAATGTGTTCCAGCATGACAAGATTTATCATGCCTTCGAAGGTAGAGACCTTATAGCCTTCGACCCAGCCAGTTAAGTTTTTCAAGGATTCAGCGACATAAGATACCCAAGTACCACCTTCCTTTTTCTTATACTCTCGAAAACGCTTTAAATATTGGGCCGGAGTCTTCCCAAACTTTAAAATGAGAGTTTGCTTTAACATTGCGAAATCAGCTCGCTCAGCCTTCGACATTTCCATGATGGCACTACAGCCAGAATGGGGCAGTCTACTGAGTAACCACGCAATTTTATCAGCATTGTCAACTTTTTGAACCTCGCATGCATACTCAAACGCATTCAGCCAGTCCATAATGTCATTCCTTTCCTCATACACACTGAGCAGATCTTTCGGAAACCGTGGATGAGAGGAGGCCCCAGACCCATGTCCAGGACCCTTGGATCCATTTGCAACCTGAAGCTTGGCCAGTTCCAACTGGTGATCCCTGTCTTTCTGTTTTTCTGCCTGTTCGATTTTTAGTTTGGCTATGCTGAATTCAAGCTCCTGCTGCCTAAACCGCAGCTCTTGCTTCTTGAATTCAAGCATAGCCTCCCCATCAGCACTGGCAGAGGAAACATTAGACATCTCGTCCTCCCTGTCCTCGTGGTCGCGGTGGATCAGTGCGGCGGCAGAACCGTCGGTTCTACCAGTGAGAGCAGCCCCACCACCTTCCGCACTGTCCTCAGAAGTGATAGCGTCAAGCTGCGCTTCTTGCCACGCCACGATTCTTTGGATCATTTCCAATTTCGTGCTTTGAGAGGAAACCCCTCTCTCCGCACACATCTTTTTTAGTGTTTCTGATTTAGAAGCATTCAAAGTTAACAAGGTACTTGTTTCCATACTGTTTGATAGGACTATGGCCTTTTTAAAGTTATACTATAACAATTCACTACGTGTACTGGTTGGAATAACCTGAAATGCCTTAGTTCGAGCGCAACACTGGATACCTTCAGTCGTATCCCACCGCTGTACACCAATTTGTTAAGACGGATTTCTGAACTCTGTCCTGGCGGCGCAGAAGTTCAGAAGGCCAACCTAATTACTTGGAACAGGGTAACCTCTGGACAAGCCAGACCAATCAAGGTAGCGATCGCGGCGGTCAAGACTAGGTCTCAAGAGGGGTGAGGGTGACTGAAAGCTCGCAATGAGCACACAAAGCAAGAGCGCTTACAAACTACTCCAAACAGTTGTTATATCAAAAATAGATACACATTTATTTTAAGGCCTTTAAAATAATAACCGTGGCGAGAAAATCACAATATCACAATACTAAGCCAACACATACCATATCCACACAATATATATACAAATACACAGTCGCAAGCGTTTAAAGCACGAAATATGTAGTCCACCTGAAAGGGAAGGAAAACAGGCAGTGCGATAATGCTTTCGACTCAGTTCGCCTTCATAGGCACCTAACTAGATGGAAGTCCGAGCCCTGCGAAGAGTGGAGCCTTGTGCTCAAAGTACCTGCACACGCTGGTGCCAACGGGCAAAAGGAGAAGCTCTTCGGAGGAAGTCAGGCAGTTCGGGTTAGTGCACAGCAGAAGAAGAACAGGTTCCGCAACTCAAGCGCAGCCTCCACAGCGGGCAGAAGCAGAGCGCGAGTACGGCAAAAGGGTGCTGTTTTTACACAGCAGGGAAAAGCAATGGGATACTGCAGGAGGGCGACCAGATCCTAGATATACTACTCACCGGTCCCCGAAGCAAGCAGACCCAGGCTTCTCCACGTTAGTTTCAGCAGCTGGCAGGTTCAGAAGAGCAGGGAACGCCTTGTAGTCGTGTAGAGCAAAAAGACGTCCCAATCGACGAAACCGGCACAGTTTGTTGCCGCAGCAGGACAACGGAGCGGCCGTGCGTACCTGAGTCAAAAGTACACTCCTCCCTTCAGACCTGGGAACGCCAAGTGCACGAAGCGTGGGAGAGTGACAAGGACTCGAGATACTGCACAACCTGGCGGCGGTTACAGAGCAAGACTCCCTTGTAAGCTGGTCAGTCAACTGGATGGCCCAGAGACGCTTCCGAAGGCTTACTTGGCAGGAGATGGTTGAAGATGCCGGGAATAGCTGTTCCTGCTATTCTAAAGGTCGAAGCACCAGTACAGGCCTTCTGGTTCGATCAAGGAGGAAAGGGTTTCACAGGACGACAGCAGTGCAAAGGAGGATACCTTCAGCGGGTCACCAGCGATTCCTCGGTCCAGCCTCGTGGTTGCAGGATACTTGGCTCCTGTATTCCTTCGTTCGTGAGAACTCAGGAGATCGACATGGTAGTGGTGTTTCCAGCCCCCTCTTATCCACGGTTCCCTTCGCGCCAAAACGGAGGGGAGCCAATGGGAGATCCGCTCATCAACACACATACCATACGTGGACCAATCACGGACCACGGTGGTCCCAGGCATTCACACCACCCTAGACTCTCTGGCACCCAGGATGTGTATTGGGACCAGACATCCCAGCCCACACCCTGGAGGCACACAAACGACATGTAGAAGCCCGCGAAAGCATCTGCGTTTCGCGGGAAAGTACATGCCCAAATAAGGAAGGCCCCGGGTCGCTCGACCTGGGGAAGGTGAAGGGAGCAAGACGGTCAGTGGACAGGACAAAGGAGCCTCGTGGTCTGGCCATTTTGGGAGCCAGGCCACCATTTTGGGTTCAGTGCGAAAAACGTGCTCAGAACGCCAAAAGGAGCTCAAAATAAACAAAACGATCGCTGCCACCATTCCAGTCCCTGAATGACTTGCACCGATCAAATACCATCCTAAACGAGTATCTAGGGCCTGTAGAAGGCTAGAGACCCAAGAGAGCTGTAACTTAGCTTACAGTGCCCTCTTGTGTCATGTTGCACTAAAGCCGCAACATGATAAAAGAAACTACGGGAAACAGCGTTCCCCGGTACTGACTGTCTTAAGGGCATGTCAGTTTCCCCGTAAGAAAGGAGCGAAAGCCCAGAGAAGTGCGGCAGAAGGCTGTACTTCTCTGGCAAAGTCAAGAACAAGGTTAAAAACAATAGCAAAAAGTTTAGGGGTTGCCACATGGAAGGAAAATTCCCTACAATTACGAAATCTTTCCTAACAGGTATTAGAAGCATTGAGATATCACATCTCATGCTATCGGAAGGATCTCAGGTTTGGTATTAGAAGCATTGAGATATCACATCTCATGCTATCAGAAGGGTCTCAGGATTGGAATGGGTAGGAGTTGGATATCACATCTCATGCTAAAGGGAGGGTCTCAGGTTTGGAAGGGGAAGGATTTGGATATCACATCTCATGTTATCGGAAGGATCTCAGGTTTGGTATTAGAAGTATTGAGATATCACATCTCATGCTATAGGAAGGGTCTCAGGATTGGAATGGGAAGGAGTTGGATATCACATCTCATGCTAAAGGAAGGGTCTCAGGTTTGGTAGAAGCATTGAGATATCACATCTCATGCTATAGGAAGGGTTTTAGGATTGGAATGGGAAGGACTTAGATATCACATATCATGCTATAGGGAGGGTTTCAGTTTTGATATTAGAAGCATTGAGATATCACATCTCATGCTATCGGAAGTGTCTCAGGATTGGAATGGGAAGGAGCTGGATATCACATCTCATGCTAAAGGAAGGGTCTCAGGTTTGGAACGGGAAGGAGTTGGATATCCGATCTGATGTTATAGGAAGGGTCTCAGGTTTGGTATAAGCATTGAGATATCACATCTCTGCTATCGGAAGTGTCTCAGGATTGGAATGGGAAGGAATTGGATATCCCATCTCATGTTATAGGACGGGTCTCAGGATTGTTATTAGAATCATTGAGATATCATATTGCATGCTGTAGGAAGGGTCTAAGGATTGGAATGGGAAGGACTTGGGTATCACATCTCATGCTATAGGAAGGGTCTCAGGTTTGGTATAAGCATTGAGATATCAAATCTCATGCTATAGGAAGGGTCTCAGGATTGGAATGGAAGGAGTTGGATATCACATCTCATGTTATAGGAAGGATCTCAGGTTTGGTATTAGAAGCATTGAGACATCACATCTCATGCTATAGGAAGTGTCTCAGGATTGGAATGGGAAGGACTTGGATATCACATCTCATGCTATAGGGAGGGTCTCAAGTTTGATATTAGAAGCATTGAGATATCACATCTCATGCTATAGGAAGGGTCTCAGGATTGGAATGGGAAGGAGTTGGATATCACATCTCATGCTATAGGAAGGGTCTCAGGTTTGGTATAAGCATTGAGATATCACATCTCATGCTATAGGAAGGGTCTCAGGATTGGAATGGGAAGGAGTTGTATATGACATCTCATGCCGTAGGAAGGGTCTCAGGTTTGGTATAAGCATTGAGATATCACATCTCTGCTATCGGAAGGGTCTCAGGATTGGAATGGGAAGGAGTTGGATATCCCATCTCATGTTATAGGAAGAGTCTCAGGTTTGGTATTAGAAGCATTGAGATATCACATCTCATGCTATAGGAAGTGTCTCAGGATTGCAATGGGAAGGACTTGGATATCACATCTCATGCTATAGGGAGGGTCTCAAGTTTGATATTAGAAGCATTGAGATATCACATCTCATGCTATAGGAAGGGTCTCAGGATTGGAATGGGAAGGAGTTGGATATCACATCTCATGCTATAGGAAGGGTCTCAGGTTTGGTATAAGCAGTGAGATATCACATCTCATGCTATAGGAAGTGTCAGAATTGGAAGGGGAAGGATTTGGATATCACATCTCATGTTATAGGAAGGATCTCAGGTTTGGTATTAGAAGCATTGAGATATCACATCTCATGCTATCGGAAGGATCTCAGGTTTGGTATTAGAAGCATTGAGATATCACATCTCATGCTATCAGAAGGGTCTCAGGATTGGAATGGGAAGGAGTTGGATATCACATCTCATGCTAAAGGGAGGGTCTCAGGTTTGGAAGGGGAAGGATTTGGATATCACATCTCATGTTATCGGAAGGATTTCAGGTTTGGTATTAGAAGTATTGAGATATCACATCTCATGCTATAGGAAGGGTCTCAGGATTGGAATGGGAAGGAGTTGGATATCACATCTCATGCTAAAGGAAGGGTCTCAGGTTTGGTAGAAGCATTGAGATATCACATCTCATGCTATAGGAAGGGTCTCAGGATTGGAATGGGAAGGACTTAGATATCACATATCATGCTATAGGGAGGGTTTCTGTTTTGATATTAGAAGCATTGAGATATCACATCTCATGCTAAAGGGAGGGTCTCAGGATTGGAATGGGAAGGAGCTGGATATCACATCTCATGCTAAAGGAAGGGTCTCAGCTTTGGAACGGGAAGGAGTTGGATATCCGATCTCATGTTATAGGAAGGGTCTAAGGTCTGGTATAAGCATTAAGATATCACATCTCTGCTATCGGAAGTGTCTCAGGATTGGAATGGGAAGGAGTTGGATATCCCATCTCATGTTATAGGAAGGGTCTCAGGTTTGGTATAAGCATTGAGATATCACATCTCATGCTATAGGAAGGGTCTCAGGATTGGAATGGGAAGGAGTTGGATATCACATCTCATGCTATAGGAAGGGTCTCAGGTTTGGTATAAGCATTGAGATATCACATCTTATGCTATAGGAAGGGTCTCAGGATTGGAATGGGAAGGAGTTGTATATGACATCTCATGCCGTAGGAAGGGTCTCAGGTTTGGTATAAGCATTGAGATATCACATCTCATGCTATAGGAAGGGTCTCAGGATTGGAATGGGAAGGAGTTGGATATCACATCTCATACTATAGGAATGGTCTCAGGTTTGGTATAAGCATTGAGATATCACATCTCATGCTATAGGAAGGGTCTCAGGATTGGAATGGGAAGGAGTTGTATATGACATCTCATGTCATAGGAAGGGTCTCAGGTTTGGTATAAGCATTGAGATATCACATCTCTGCTATCGGAAGGGTCTCAGGATTGGAATGGGAAGGAGTTGGATATCCCATCTCATGTTATAGGAAGAGTCTCAGGTTTGGTATTAGAAGCATTGAGATATCACATCTCATGCTATAGGAAGTGTCTCAGGATTGGAATGGGAAGGACTTGGATATCACATCTCATGCTATAGGGAGGCTCTCAAGTTTGATATTAGAAGCATTGAGATATCACATCTCATGCTATAGGAAGGGTCTCAGGATTGGAATGGGAAGGAGTTGGATATCACATCTCATGCTATAGGAAGGGTCTCAGGTTTGGTATAAGCAGTGAGATATCACATCGCATGCTGTAGGAAGGGTCTCAGGTTTGGTATTAGAAGCATTGAGATATCACATCTCATGCTATAGGAAGGATCTCAGGTTTGGTATTAGAAGTATTGAGATATCACCTCTCATGCTATAGGAAGGGTCTCAGGATTGGAATGGGAAGGAGTTGGATATCACATCTCATGCTAAAGGAAGGGTCTCAGGTTTGGTAGAAGCATTGAGATATCACATCTCATGCTATAGGAAGGGTCTCAGGATTGGAATGGGAAGGACTTAGATATCACATATCATGCTATAGGGAGGGTCTCAGTTTTGATATTAGAAGCATTGAGATATCACATCTCATGCTATCGGAAGTGTCTCACGATTGGAATGGGAAGGAGCTGGATATCACATCTCATGCTAAAGGAAGAGTCTCAGGATTGGAACGGGAAGGAGTTGGATATCACATCTCATGTTATAGGAAGGGTCTCAGGTTTGGTATAAGCATTGAGATATCACATCTCTGCTATCGGAAGTGTCTCAGGATTGGAAATGGAAGGAGTTGGATATCCCATCTCATGTTATAGGACGGGTCTCAGGTTTGTTATTAGAATCATTGAGATATCATATTGCATGCTGTAGGAAGGGTCTAAGGATTGGAATGGAAAGGACTTGGATATCACATCTCATGCTATAGATAGGCTCTCAGGTTTGGAAAGGGAAGGAGTTGGATATCACATTTCATGTTAGAGGAAGGATCTCAGGTTTGGTATTAGAGGCATTGAGATATCATATTGCATGCTGTAGGAAGGGTCTAAGGATTGGAATGGGAAGGACTTGGATATCACATCTCATGCTATAGGAAGGGTCTCAGGTTGGAATGGGAAGGAGTTGGATATCACATCTCATGTTAAAGGGAGGGTCTCAGAATTGGAAGGGGAAGGATTTGGATATCACATCTCATGTTATAGGAAGGATCTCAGGTTTGGTATTAGAAGCATTGAGATATCACATCTCATGCTATCGGAAGGATCTCAGGTTTGGTATTAGAAGCATTGAGATATCACATCTCATGCTATCAGAAGGGTCTCAGGATTGGAATGGGAAGGAGATGGATATCACATATGCTAAAGGGAGGGTCTCAGGTTTGGAAGGGGAAGGATTTGGATATCACATCTCATGTTATCGGAAAGGATCTCAGGTTTGGTATTAGAAGTATTGAGATATCACATCTCATGCTATAGGAAGGGTCTCAGGATTGGAATGGGAAGGAGTTGGATATCACATCTCATGCTAAAGGAAGGGTCTCAGGTTTGGTAGAAGCATTGAGATATCACATCTCATGCTATAGGAAGTGTCTCAGGATTGGAATGGGAAGGAGCTGGATATCACATCTCATGCTAAAGGAAGGGTCTCAGGTTTGGAACGGGAAGGAGTTGGAAATCCGATCTCATGTTATAGGAAGGGTCTAAGGTCTGGTATAAGCATTGAGATATCACATCTCTGCTATCGGAAGTGTCTCAGGATTGGAATGGGAAGGAGTTGGATATCCGATCTCATGCTATCAGAAGGATCTCAGGTTTGGTATTAGAAGCATTGAGATATCACATCTCATGCTATAGGAAGGGTCTCAGGATTGGAATGGGAAGGACTTAGATATCACATATCATGCGATAGGGAGGGTTTCCGTTTTGATATTAGAAGCATTGAGATATCACATCTCATGCTATCGGAAGTGTCTCAGGATTGGAATGGGAAGGAGCTGGATATCACATCTCATGCTAAAGGAAGGGTCTCAGGTTTGGAACGGGAAGGAGTTGGATATCCGATCTCATGTTATAGGAAGGGTCTAAGGTCTGGTATAAGCATTGAGATATCACATCTCTGCTATCGGAAGTGTCTCAGGATTGGAATGGGAAGGAGTTGGATATCCCATCTCATGTTATAGGAAGGGTCTCAGGTTTGGTATAAGCATTGAGATATCACATCTCATGCTATAGGAAGGGTCTCAGGATTGGAATGGGAAGGAGTTGGATATCACATCTCATGCTATAGGAAGGGTCTCAGGTTTGGTATGAGCATTGAGATATCACATCTCATGCTATAGGAAGGGTCTCAGGATTGGAATGGGAAGGAGTTGTATATGACATCTCATGCCGTAGGAAGGGTCTCAGGTTTGGTATAAGCATTGAGATATCACATCTCATGCTATACTAAGGGTCTCAGGATTGGAATGGGAAGGAGTTGGATATCACATCTCATGCTATAGGAAGGGTCTCAGGTTTGGTATAAGCATTGAGATATCACATCTCATGCTATAGGAAGGGTCTCAGGATTGGAATGGGAAGGAGTTGTATATGACATCTCATGCCGTAGGAAGGGTCTCAGGTTTGGTATAAGCATTGAGATATCACATCTCTGCTATCGGAAGGGTCTCAGGATTGGAATGGGAAGGAGTTGGATATCCCATCTCATGTTATAGGAAGAGTCTCAGGTTTGGTATTAGAAGCATTGAGATATCACATCTCATGCTATAGGAAGTGTCTCAGGATTGGAATGGGAAGGACTTGGATATCACATCTCATGCTATAGGGAGGCTCTCAAGTTTGATATTAGAAGCATTGAGATATCACATCTCATGCTATAGGAAGGGTCTCAGGATTGGAATGGGAAGGAGTTAGATATCACATCTCATGCTATAGGAAGGGTCTCAGGTTTGGTATAAGCAGTGAGATATCACATCTCACGCTATAGGAAGTGTCTCAGGATTGGAATGGGAAGGAGTTGGATATCACATCTCATGTTATAGGAAGGATCTCAGGTTTGGTATAAGAATTGAGATATCACATCTCTGCTATCGGAAGGGTCTCAGGATTGGAATGGGAAGGAGTTGGATATTCCAATCTCATGTTATAGGAAGGGTCTCAGGTTTGGTATTAGAAGCATTGAGATATCACATCTCATGCTATCGGAAGGATCTCAGGTTTGGTATTAGAAGCATTGAGATATCACATCTCATGCTATCAGAAGGGTATCAGGATTGGAATGGGAAGGAGATGGATATCACATCTCATGCTAAAGGGAGGGTCTCAGGTTTGGAAGGGGAAGGATTTGGATATCACATCTCATGTTATCGGAAGGATCTCAGGTTTGGTATTAGAAGTATTGAGATATCACATCTCATGCTATAGGAAGGGTCTCAGGATTGGAATGGGAAGGAGTTGGATATCACATCTCATGCTAAAGGAAGGGTCTCAGGTTTGGTAGAAGCATTGAGATATCACATCTCATGCTATAGGAAGGGTCTCAGGATTGGAATGGGAAGGACTTAGATATCACATATCATGCTATAGGGAGGGTTTCCGTTTTGATATTAGAAGCATTGAGATATCACATCTCATGCTATCGGAAGTGTCTCAGGATTGGAATGGGAAGGAGCTGGATATCACATCTCATGCTAAAGGAAGGGTCTCAGGTTTGGAACTGGAAGGAGTTGGATATCCGATCTCATGTTATAGGAAGGGTCTAAGGTCTGGTATAAGCATTGAGATATCACATCTCTGCTATCGGAAGTGTCTCAGGATTGGAATGGGAAGGAGTTGGATATCCCATCTCATGTTATAGGAAGGGTCTCAGGTTTGGTATAAGCATTGAGATATCACATCTCATGCTATAGGAAGGGTCTCAGGATTGGAATGGGAAGGAGTTGGATATCACATCTCATGCTATAGGAAGGTTTGTTAAGACGGATTTCTGAACTCTGTCCTGGTGGCGCAGAAGTTCAGAAGGCCAACCTAATTACTTGGAACAGGGTAACCTCTGGACAAGCCAGACCAATCAAGGTAGCGATCGCGGCGGTCAAGACTAGGTCTCAAGAGGGGTGAGGGTGACTGAAAGCCCGCAATGAGCACACAAAGCAAGAACGCTTACAAACTACTCCAAACAGGTGTTATATCAAAAATATAAACACATTTATTTTAAGGCCTTTAAAACAACGACCGTAGCGAGAAAATCACAATAACACAGTATTAAGCCAACACATACCAAATCAACACAATATATATACAAATACACAGTCGCAAGCGTTTAAAGCACGAAATATGTAGTCCACCTGAAAGGGAAGAAAACAGGCAGTGCGATAATGCTTTCGACTCAGTTCGCCTTCAGAGGCACCTAACTAGATGGAAGTCCGAGCCCTGAGAAGAGTGGAGCCTTGTGCTCAAAGTACCTGCAAGTGCTGGTGCCAACGGGCAAAAGGAGAAGCTCTTCGAAGGAAGTCAGGCAGTTCGGGTTAGTGCACAGCAGAAGAAGAACAGGTTCCGCAACTCAAACGCAGCTTCCACAGCAAGTAGAAGCAGAGCGCGAGTACGGACGAAAAGGGTGCTGTTTTACACAGCGGGGAAAAGCAATGGGTTACTGCAGGAGGGCGACCAGATCCTAGCTATACTACTCACCGGTCCCCGAAGCAAGCAGACCCAGGCTTCTCCACGTTAGTTTCAGCAGCTGGCGGGTTCAGAAGAGCAGGGAACGCTTTCCAGTCGTGTAGATCAAAAAGACGTCCCAATCGACGAAACCAGCACAGTTTTGTTGCCGCAGCAGGACAACGAAGCGGCCGTGCGTATCTGAGTCAAAAGTACACTCCTCCCTTCAGACTTGGGAACGCCAAGTGTACGAAGCGTGGGAGAGTGACAAGGACTCGAGATACGGCACAACCTGGCGGCGGTTACAGAGCAGGACTCCCTTGTAAGCTGGTCAGTCAACTGGATGGCCCAGAGACGCTTCCGAAGGCTTACTGCGAGGAGTTGATGAAGATGCCGGGAATAGCTGTTCCTGCTATTCCAATAGGTCGAAGCACCAATACAGGCCTTCTGGTTCGATCAAAGGAGGACAGTGGCTCACAGGACGACAGCAGTGCAAAGGAGGATTCCTTCAGCGGGTCACCAGCGATTCCTCGGTCCAGCCTCTTGGTTGCAGGATACTTGGCTCCTGTATTCCTTCGTTCGTGAGAACTCAGGAGATCGACATGGTAGTGGTGTTTCCAGCCCCCTCTTATCCACGGTTCCCTTCGCGCCAAAACGGAGAGGAACCAATGGGAGATCCGCTCATCAAAACACATACCATACGTGGACCAATCACGGACCACGGTGGTCCCAGGCATTCACACCACCCTAGACTCTCTGGCACCCAGGATGTGTATTGGGACCAGACATCCCAGCCCACACCCTGGAGGCACACAAACGGCATGTAGAAGCCCGCAAAAGCAACCACGTTTCGCGGGAAAGTACATGCCCAAATAAGGAAGGCCCCGGGTCGCTGGACCTGGGGAAGGTGAAGGGAGCAAGACGGACAGTGGACAGGACAAAGGAGCCTCGTGGTCTGGCCATTTTGGGGAGCCAGGCCACCATTTTGGGTTCAGTGGAAAAACGTGCTCAGAACGGCAAAAGGAGCTCAAAATATACAAAACGATCGCTGCCACCATTCCAGTCCCTGAATGACTTGCACCGATCAAATACCATCCTAAAAGAGTATCTAGGGCCTGTAGAAGGCTAGAGACCCAAGAGAGCTGTAACTTAGCTTACAGTGCTCTCTTGTGTCGTGTTGCACTAAAGCGGCGACACGATAAAAGAAACTACGGGAAACAACGTTCCCCGGTACTGACTGTCTTAAGGGCATGTCAGTTTCCCCGTAAGAAAGGAGCGAAAGCCCAGAGAAGTGCGGCAGAAGGCTGTACTTCTCTGGCAAAGTCAAGAACAAGGTTAAAAACAATAGCAAAAAGTTTAGGGGTTGCCACATGGAAGGAAAATTCCCTACAATTATGAAATCTTTCCTAACAGAAGGGTCTCAGGTTTGGTATAAGCATTGAGATATCACATCTCATGCTATAGGAAGGGTCTCAGGATTGGAATGGGAAGGAGTTGTATATGACATCTCATGCCGTAGGAAGGGTCTCAGGTTTGGTATAAGCATTGAGATATCACATCTCATGCTATTGGAAGGGTCTCAGGATTGGAATGGGAAGGAGTTGGATATCACATCTCATGCTATAGGAAGGGTCTCAGGTTTGGTATAAGCATTGAGATATCACATCTCATGCTATAGGAAGGGTCTCAGGATTGGAATGGGAAGGAGTTGTATATGACATCTCATGCCGTAGGAAGGGTCTCAGGTTTTGTATAAGCATTGAGATATCACATCTCTGCTATCGGAAGGGTCTCAGGATTGGAATGGGAAGGAGTTGGATATCCCATCTCATGTTATAGGAAGAGTCTCAGGTTTGGTATTAGAAGCATTGAGATATCACATCTCATGCTATAGGAAGGGTCTCAGGATTGGAATGGGAAGGAGTTAGATATCACATCTCATGCTATAGGAAGGGTCTCAGGTTTGGTATAAGCAGTGAGATATCACATCTCATGCTATAGGAAGTGTCTCAGGATTGGAATGGGAAGGAGTTGGATATCACATCTCATGTTATAGGAAGGATCTCAGGTTTGGTATAAGAATTGAGATATCACATCTCTGCTATCGGAAGGGTCTCAGGATTGGAATGGGAAGGAGTTGGATATTCCAATCTCATGTTATAGGAAGGGTCTCAGGTTTGGTATTAGAAGCATTGAGATATCACATCTCATGCTATCGGAAGGATCTCAGGTTTGGTATTAGAAGCATTGAGATATCACATCTCATGCTATCAGAAGGGTCTCAGGATTGGAATGGGAAGGAGATGGATATCACATCTCATGCTAAAGGGAGGGTCTCAGGTTTGGAAGGGGAAGGATTTGGATATCACATCTCATGTTATCGGAAGGATCTCAGGTTTGGTATTAGAAGTATTGAGATATCACATCTCATGCTATAGGAAGGGTCTCAGGATTGGAATGGGAAGGAGTTGGATATCACATCTCATGCTAAAGGAAGGGTCTCAGGTTTGGTAGAAGCATTGAGATATCACATCTCATGCTATAGGAAGGGTCTCAGGATTGGAATGGGAAGGACTTAGATATCACATATCATGCTATAGGGAGGGTTTCCGTTTTGATATTAGAAGCATTGAGATATCACATCTCATGCTATCGGAAGTGTCTCAGGATTGGAATGGGAAGGAGCTGGATATCACATCTCATGCTAAAGGAAGGGTCTCAGGTTTGGAACGGGAAGGAGTTGGATATCCGATCTCATGTTATAGGAAGGGTCTAAGGTCTGGTATAAGCATTGAGATATCACATCTCTGCTATCGGAAGTGTCTCAGGATTGGAATGGGAAGGAGTTGGATATCCCATCTCATGTTATAGGAAGGGTCTCAGGTTTGGTATAAGCATTGAGATATCACATCTCATGCTATAGGAAGGGTCTCAGGATTGGAATGGGAAGGAGTTGGATATCACATCTCATGCTATAGGAAGGGTCTCAGGTTTGGTATAAGCATTGAGATATCACATCTCATGCTATAGGAAGGGTCTCAGGATTGGAATGGGAAGGAGTTGTATATGACATCTCATGCCGTAGGAAGGGTCTCAGGTTTGGTATAAGCATTGAGATATCACATCTCATGCTATAGGAAGGGTCTCAGGATTGGAATGGGAAGGAGTTGGATATCACATCTCATGCTATAGGAAGGGTCTCAGGTTTGGTATAAGCATTGAGATATCACATCTCATGCTATAGGAAGGGTCTCAGGATTGGAATGGGAAGGAGTTGTATATGACATCTCATGCCGTAGGAAGGGTCTCAGGTTTGGTATAAGCATTGAGATATCACATCTCTGCTATCGGAAGGGTCTCAGGATTGGAATGGGAAGGAGTTGGATATCCCATCTCATGTTATAGGAAGAGTCTCAGGTTTGGTATTAGAAGCATTGAGATATCACATCTCATGCTATAGGAAGGGTCTCAGGATTGGAATGGGAAGGACTTGGATATCACATCTCATGCTATAGGGAGGCTCTCAAGTTTGATATTAGAAGCATTGAGATATCACATCTCATGCTATAGGAAGGGTCTCAGGATTGGAATGGGAAGGAGTTGGATATCACATCTCATGCTATTGGAAGGGTCTCAGGTTTGGTATAAGCAGTGAGATATCACATCTCATGCTATAGGAAGTGTCTCAGGATTGGAATGGGAAGGAGTTGGATATCACATCTCATGTTATAGGAAGGATCTCAGGTTTGGTATAAGAATTGAGATATCACATCTCTGCTATCGGAAGGGTCTCAGGATTGGAATGGGAAGGAGTTGGATATTCCAATCTCATGTTATAGGAAGGGTCTCAGGTTTAGTATTAGAAGCATTGAGATATCACATCTCATGCTATAGGAAGGGTCTCAGGATTGGAATGGGAAGGACTTGGATATCACATCTCATGCTATAGGGAGGGTCTCAAGTTTGATATTAGAAGCATTGAGATATTACATCTCATGATATCGGAAGGGTCTCAGGATTGGAATGGGAAGGAGTTGGATATCACATCTCATGATAAAGGAAGGGTCTAAGGTTTGGAAGGGGAAGGATTTGGATATCACATCTCATGTTATAGGACGGGTCTCAGGTTTGGTATTAGAAGCATTGAGATATCAAGTCTCATGGTATAGAAAGGGGATCAGAATTGGAATGGGAAGGAGTTGGATGTCACAACTCAAGCTATAGGAAGGGTCTCAGGATTGGAATGGGAAGGACTTGGATATCACATCTCATGCTATAGGGAGGGTCTCAAGTTTGATATTAGAAGCATTGAGATATCACATCTCATGATATCGGAAGGGTCTCAGGATTGGAATGGGAAGGAGTTGGATATCACATCTCATGATAAAGGAAGGGTCTAAGGTTTGGAAGGGGAAGGATTTGGATATCACATCTCATGTTATAGGACGGGTCTCAGGTTTGGTATTAGAAGCATTGAGATATCAAGTCTCATGGTATAGGAAGGGGCTCAGAATTGGAATGGGAAGGAGGTGGATATCAAGTCTCATGGTATAGGAAGGGGCTCAGAATTGGAATGGGAAGGAGTTGGATATCACATCTCATGCTAAAGGGAGGGTCTCAGGTTTGGAAGGGGAAGGATTTGGATATCACATCTCATGTTATAGGAAGGATCTCAGGTTTGGTATTAGAAGCATTGAGATATCACATCTCATGCTATCGGAAGTATCTCAGGTTTGGTATTAGAGGCATTGAGATATCACATCTCATGCTATCTATCATAAGGGTCTCAGGATTGGAATGGGAAGGAGTTGGATATCACATCTCATGCTAAAGGGAGGGTCTCAGGTTTGGAAGGGGAAGGATTTGGATATTACATCACATGTTATAAGAAGGATCTCAGGTTTGGTATTAGAAGCATTGAGATATCACATCTCATGCTATCGGAAGGGTCTCAGGATTGGAATGGGAAGGAGTCGGATATCACATCTCATGCTATAGGAAGGCCCTCAGGTTTGGAAGGGGAAAGAGTTGGATATCACATTTCATGTTAGAGGTAGGATCTCAGGTTTGGTATTAGAGGCATTGAGATATCACATCTCATGCTATCAGAAGGGTCTCAGGATTGGAATGGGAAGGAGTTGGATATCACATCTCATGCTAAAGGGAGGGTCTCAGGTTTGGAAGGGGAAGGATTTGGATATCACGTCTCATGTTATAGGAAGGATCTCAGGTTTGGTATTAGAAGCATTGAGATATCACATCTCATGCTATCGGAAGGATCTCAGGTTTGGTATTAGAGGCATTGAGATATCACATCTCATGCTAAAGGGAGGGTCTCAGTTTTGGAAGGGGAAGGATTTGGATATCACATCTCTTGTTATAGGAAGGATCACAGGTTTGGTATTAGAAGCATTGAGATATCACATCTCATGCTATCGGAAGGGTCTCAGGATTGGAATGGGAAGGAGTTGGATAACACATCTCATTATAAAGGGAGGGTCTCAGGTTTGGAAGGGGAAGGATTTGGATATCACATCTCATGTTACAGGAAGGATCTCAGGTTTGGTATTAGAAGCATTGAGATATCACATCTCATGCTATCGGAAGTATCTCAGGTTTGGTATTAGAGGCATTGAGATATCACATCTCATGCTATCTATCATAAGGGTCTCAGGATTGGAATGGGAAGGAGTTGGATATCACATCTCATGCTAAAGGGAGGGTCTCAGGTTTGGAAGGGGAAGGATTTGGATATCACATCACATGTTATAAGAAGGATCTCAGGTTTGGTATTAGAAGCATTGGGATATCACATCTCATGCTATCGGAAGGGTCTCAGGATTGGAATGGGAAGGAGTCGGATATCACATCTCATGCTATAGGAAGGCTCTCAGGTTTGGAAGGGGAAAGAGTTGGATATCACATTTCATGTTAGAGGTAGGATCTCAGGTTTGGTATTAGAGGCATTGAGATATCACATCTCATGCTATCAGAAGGGTCTCAGGATTAGAATGGGAAGGAGTTGGATATCACATCTCATGCTAAAGGGAGGGTCTCAGGTTTGGAAGGGGAAGGATTTGGATATCACGTCTCATGTTATAGGAAGGATCTCAGGTTTGGTATTAGAAGCATTGAGATATCACATCTCATGCTATCGGAAGGATCTCAGGTTTGGTATTAGAGGCATTGAGATATCACATCTCATGCTAAAGGGAGGGTCTCAGGTTTGTAAGGGGAAGGATTTGGATATCACATCTCTTGTTATAGGAAGGATCACAGGTTTGGTATTAGAAGCATTGAGATATCACCTCTCATGCTATCGGAAGGGTCTCAGGATTGGAATGGGACGGAGTTGGATATCACATCTCATGCTAAAGGGAGGGTCTCAGGTTTGGAAGGGGAAGGATGTGGATATCACATTTCATGTTAGAGGTAGGATCTCAGGTTTGGTATTGGAGGCATTGAGATATCACATCTCATGCTATCAGAAGGGTCTCAGGATGGGAATGGGAAGGAGTTGGATATCACATCTCATGCTAAAGGGAGGGTCTCAGGTTTGGAAGGGGTAGGATTTGGATATCACATCTCATGTTATCGGAAGGATTTCAGGTTTGGTATTAGAAGCATTGAGATATCACATCTCATGCTATAGGAAGGGTCTCAGGTTTGGTATTAGAAGCATTGAGATATCAAGTCTCATGGTATAGGAAGGGTCTCAGAATTGGAATGGGAAGGAGTTGGATATCTCAAGCTATAGGAAGGGTCTCAGGTTTGGAATGGGAAGGGGTTTGATATCACAACTCATGCCATAATATGGGTCTCAGGTTTGGTAGAAACATTGGGATATCACATCTCATGCTATCGGAAGGGTATCAGGATTTGATTTGGAAGGAGTTGGATATCCCATCTCATGCTATAGGAAGGGTCCCAGGATTGGAATGGGAAGGAGTTGGATATCACATCTCATGTTATAGGAAGGGTCCCAGGATTGGAATGGGAAGGACTTGGATATCATATCTCATGCTATAGGAAGGCTCTCAGGTTTGGAAGGGGAAGGAGTTGGATATCACATTTCATGTTAGAGGAAGGATCTCAGGTTTGGTATTAGAGGCATTGAGATATCACCTCTTGTTATATGAAGGGTCTCACGTTTGGTACAAGCATTGAGATATCACATCTCATGCTATAGGAAGGGTCTCAGGATTGGAATGGGAAGGAGTTGTATATCACATCTCAAGCTATAGGGAGGGTCTCACGTTTGGTATAAGCATTGAGATATCACATCTCATGCTATAGGAAGGGTCTCAGGATTGGAATGGGAAGGTGTTGGATATCACATCTCATGTTATAGGAAAGATCTCAGGTTTGGTATTAGAAGCATTGCGACATCACATCTCATGTTATAGGAAGGGTCTCAGGATTGGAATGGGAAGAAGTTGGCTATCACATCTCATGCTATAGGAAGGGTCTCAGGTTTGCTATAAGCATTAAGATATCACATCTCATGCTATAGGAAGGGTCTCAGGATTGGAATGGGAAGGAGTTGTATATGACATCTCATGCCATAGGAAGGGTCTCAGGTTTGGAATAAGCATTGAGATATCACTTCTCATGCTATAGGAAGGGTCTCAGGATTGGAATGGGACGGACTTGGATATCACATCTCATGCTATAGGGAGGGTCTCAGGTTTGGAAGGGGAAGGATTTGGATATCACATAGCATGTTATAGGAAGGATCTCAGGTTTGGTAAGGGAAGGAGTTGGATATCACATTTCATGTTAGAGGTAGGATCTCAGGTTTGGTATTAGAGGCATTGAGGTATCACATCTCATGCTATCAGAAGGGTCTCAGGATTGGAATGGGAAGGAGTTGGATATCACATCTCATGCTAAAGGGAGGGTCTCAGGTTTGGAAGGGGAAGGATTTGGATATCACATCGCGTGTTATAGGAAGGATCTCAGGTTTGGTATTAGAATCATTGAGATATCACATCTCATGCTATCGGAAGTATCTCAGGTTTGGTATTAGAAGCATTGAGCTATCACATCTCATGCTATCGGAAGGGTCTCAGGATTGGAATGGGAAGGAGTTGGATATCACATCTCATGCTATAGGAAGGGTCTCAGGTTTGGAACGGGAAGGAGTTGGATATCACATCTCATGTTATAGGAAGAGTCTCAGGTTTGGTATAAGCATTGAGATATCACATCTCTGCAATCGGAAGTGTCTCAGGATTGGGATGGGAAGGAGTTGGATATTACATCTCATGCTATAGGAAGGTTCTCAGGTTTGGTATAAGCATTGAGGTATCACATCTCTGCTATCGAAAGTGTCTCAGGATTGGAATGGGAAGGAGTTGGATACCCATCTCATTTTATAGGACGGGTCTCAGGTTTGTTATTAGAATCATTGAGATATCATATTGCATGCTGTAGGAAGGGTCTAAGGATTGGAATGGGAAGGACTTGAATATCACATCTCATGCTATAGGTAGGCTCTCAGGTTTGGAAAGGGAAGGAGTTGGATATCACATTTCATGTTAGAGGAAGGATCTCAGGTTTGGTATTAGAGGCATTGAGATATCACATCTCATGCTATAGGAAGGGTCTCAGGATTGGAATGGGAAGGAGTTGGATATCACATCTCATGCTATAGGAAGGTTCTCAGGTTTGGTATAAGCATTGAGATGTCACATCTCATGCTATAGGAAGGGTCTCAGGATTGGAATGGGAAGGAGTTGGATATCACATCTCATGTTATAGGAAGGATCTCAGGTTTGGTATTAGAAGCATTGAGATATCACATCTCATGCTATAGGAAGGGTCTCAGGATTGGAATGGGAAGGAGTTGGATATCACATCTCATGCTATAGGAAGGTTTTCAGGTTTGGTATAAGCATTGAGATGTCACATCTCATGCTATAGGAAGGGTCTCAGGATTGGAATGGGAAGGAGTTGGATATCACATTTCATGTTAGAGGTAGGATCTCAGGTTTGGTATTAGAGGCATTGAGATATCACATCTCATGCTATCAGAAGGGTCTCAGGATTAGAATGGGAAGGAGTTGGATATCACATCTCATGCTAAAGGGAGGGTCTCAGGTTTGGAAGGGGAAGGATTTGGATATCACGTCTCATGTTATAGGAAGGATCTCAGGTTTGGTATTAGAAGCATTGAGATATCACATCTCATGCTATCGGAAGGATCTCAGGTTTGGTATTAGAGGCATTGAGATATCACATCTCATGCTAAAGGGAGGGTCTCAGGTTTGTAAGGGGAAGGATTTGGATATCACATCTCTTGTTATAGGAAGGATCACAGGTTTGGTATTAGAAGCATTGAGATATCACATCTCATGCTATCGGAAGGGTCTCAGGATTGGAATGGGACGGAGTTGGATATCACATCTCATGCTAAAGGGAGGGTCTCAGGTTTGGAAGGGGAAGGATGTGGATATCACATTTCATGTTAGAGGTAGGATCTCAGGTTTGGTATTGGAGGCATTGAGATATCACATCTCATGCTATCAGAAGGGTCTCAGGATGGGAATGGGAAGGAGTTGGATATCACATCTCATGCTAAAGGGAGGGTCTCAGGTTTGGAAGGGGTAGGATTTGGATATCACATCTCATGTTATCGGAAGGATTTCAGGTTTGGTATTAGAAGCATTGAGATATCACATCTCATGCTATAGGAAGGGTCTCAGGTTTGGTATTAGAAGCATTGAGATATCAAGTCTCATGGTATAGGAAGGGTCTCAGAATTGGAATGGGAAGGAGTTGGATAGCTCAAGCTATAGGAAGGGTCTCAGGTTTGGAATGGGAAGGGGTTTGATATCACAACTCATGCCATAGTATGGGTCTCAGGTTTGGTAGAAACATTGGGATATCACATCTCATGCTATCGGAAGGGTATCAGGATTTGATTTGGAAGGAGTTGGATATCCCAACTCATGCTATAGGAAGGGTCTCAGGTTGGAATGGGAAGGAGTTGGATATCACATCTCATGTTATAGGAAGGGTCCCAGGATTGGAATGGGAAGGACTTGGATATCATATCTCATGCTATAGGAAGGCTCTCAGGTTTGGAAGGGGAAGGAGTTGGATATCACATTTCATGTTAGAGGAAGGATCTCAGGTTTGGTATTAGAGGCATTGAGATATCACCTCTTGTTATATGAAGGGTCTCACGTTTGGTAAAAGCATTGAGATATCACATCTCATGCTATAGGAAGGGTCTCAGGATTGGAATGGGAAGGAGTTGTATATCACATCTCAAGCTATAGGAAGGGTCTCACGTTTGGTATAAACATTGAGATATCACATCTCATGCTATAGGAAGGGTCTCAGGATTGGAATGGGAAGGTGTTGGATATCACATCTCATGTTATAGGAAAGATCTCAGGTTTGGTATTAGAAGCATTGCGACATCACATCTCATGTTATAGGAAGGGTCTCAGGATTGGAATGGGAAGAAGTTGGCCATCACATCTCATGCTATAGGAAGGGTCTCAGGTTTGGTATAAGCATTAAGATATCACATCTCATGCTATAGGAAGGGTCTCAGGATTGGAATGGGAAGGAGTTGTATATGACATCTCATGCCATAGGAAGGGTCTCAGGTTTGGAATAAGCATTGAGATATCACATCTCATGCTATAGGAAGGGTCTCAGGATTGGAATGGGACGGACTTGGATATCACATCTCATGCTATAGGGAGGGTCTCAGGTTTGGAAGGGGAAGGATTTGGATATCACATCGCATGTTATAGGAAGGATCTCAGGTTTGGTAAGGGAAGGAGTTGGATATCACATTTCATGTTAGAGGTAGGATCTCAGGTTTGGTATTAGAGGCATTGAGGTATCACATCTCATGCTATCAGAAGGGTCTCAGGATTGGAATGGGAAGGAGTTGGATATCACATCTCATGCTAAAGGGAGGGTCTCAGGTTTGGAAGGGGAAGGATTTGGATATCACATCGCGTGTTATAGGAAGGATCTCAGGTTTGGTATTAGAATCATTGAGATATCACATCTCATGCTATCGGAAGTATCTCAGGTTTGGTATTAGAGGCATTGAGATATCACATCTCATGCTAATATAAGGGTCTCAGGATTGGAATGGGAAGGAGTTGGATATCACTTCTCATGCTAAAGGGAGGGTCTCAGGTTTGGAAGGGGAAGGATTTGGATATCACATCACATGTTATAAGAAGGATCTCAGGTTTGGTATTAGAAGCATTGAGCTATCACATCTCATGCTATCGGAAGGGTCTCAGGATTGGAATGGGAAGGAGTTGGATATCACATCTCATGCTATAGGAAGGGTCTCAGGTTTGGAACGGGAAGGAGTTGGATATCACATCTCATGTTATAGGAAGAGTCTCAGGTTTGGTATAAGCATTGAGATATCACATCTCTGCAATCGGAAGTGTCTCAGGATTGGGATGGGAAGGAGTTGGATATCACATCTCATGCTATAGGAAGGGTCTCAGGTTTGGAACGGGAAGGAGTTGGATATCCCATCTCATGTTATAGGACGGGTCTCAGGTTTGGTATTAGAAGCATTGAGATATCACATCGCATGCTGTAGGAAGGGTCTCAGGATTGGAATGGGAAGGAGTTGGATATTACATCTCATGCTATAGGAAGGTTCTCAGGTTTGGTATAAGCATTGAGGTATCACATCTCTGCTATCGAAAGTGTCTCAGGATTGGAATGGGAAGGAGTTGGATACCCATCTCATTTTATAGGACGGGTCTCAGGTTTGTTATTAGAATCATTGAGATATCATATTGCATGCTGTAGGAAGGGTCTAAGGATTGGAATGGGAAGGACTTGAATATCACATCTCATGCTATAGGTAGGCTCTCAGGTTTGGAAAGGGAAGGAGTTGGATATCACATTTCATGTTAGAGGAAGGATCGCAGGTTTGGTATTAGAGGCATTGAGATATCACATCTCATGCTATAGGAAGGGTCTCAGGATTGGAATGGGAAGGAGTTGGATATAACATCTCATGCTATAGGAAGGTTCTCAGGTTTGGTATAAGCATTGAGATGTCACATCTCATGCTATAGGAAGGGTCTCAGGATTGGAATGGGAAGGAGTTGGATATCACATCTCATGTTATAGGAAGGATCTCAGGTTTGGTATTAGAAGCATTGAGATATCACATCTCATGCTATAGGAAGGGTCTCAGGATTGGAATGGGAAGGAGTTGTATATGACATCTCATGCCATAGGAAGGGTCTCAGGTTTGGTATAAGCATTGAGATATCACATCTCTGCTATCGGAAGGGTCTCAGGATTGGAATGGGAAGGAGTTGGATATCCCATCTCATGTTATAGGAAGAGTCTCAGGTTTGGTATTAGAAGCATTGAGATATCACATCTGATGCTATAGGAAGTGTCTCAGGATTGGAATGGGAAGGAGTTTGATATCACATCTCATGCCATGTATGGGTCTTACTGCTTCTAAAACCAAACCTGAGAACCATCCTATAACATATGTGAAATCCAAATCCTTCCCTTTCCAAACCTGAGACCCTTCCGATAGCATGAGATGTGATATCTCAATGCTTCTAAAACCAAACATGAGAACCATCCTACAACATGAGATGTGAAATCCAAATCCTTCCCTTTCCAAACCTGAGACCCTTCCTATAGCTTGAGATGTGACATCAAACTCCTTCCCATTCCAATCCTGAGATAGCTTGAGATGTGATATCCAACTCCTTCCCATTCCAATCCTGGGACCCTTCCGATAGCATGAGATGTGATATCTCAATGCTTCTAATATCAAAACTGAGACCCTCCCTATAGCATGAGATGTGATATCTAAGTCCTTCCCATTCCTATCCTGAGACCCTTCCGATAGCAGAGATGTGATATCTCAATGCTTATACCAAATCTGAGACCCTTCCTATGGCATGAGATGTGATATCCAACTCCTTCCCATTCCAATCCTGAGACCCTTCCTATAGCATGAGATGTGAAATCTCAATGCTTCTATCAAACCTGAGACCCTTCCTTTAGCATGACATGTGATATCCAACTCCTTCCCATTCAAATCCTGAGACCCTTCCTATAGCATGAGTTGTGATATCTCAATGCTTCTAATACCAAACCTGGGACCCGTCCTATAACATGAGATGTGATATCCAAATCCTTCCCCTTCCAAACCTAAGACCCTTCCTTTAGCATGAGATGTGATATCCAAATCCGATCGCTACCTTGATTGGTCTGGTTCGTCCAGAGGTTACCCTGTTCCAAGTAATTAGGTTGGCCTTCTGAACTTCTGCGCCACCAGGACAGAGTTCAGAAATCCGTCTTAACAGCATGAGATGTCATATACAACTCCTTCCGATTCCAATCCTGAGACCCTTCCTATAGCATGAGATGTGATATCTCAATGCTTCTAATACCAAACCTGAGATCCTTCCTATAGCATGAGATGTGATATCAAACTCCTTCCCATTCCAAACCTGAGACCCTTCTGATAGCATGAGATGTGATATCTCAATGCTTCTAAAACCAAACATGAGAACCATCCTATAACATGAGATGTGAAATCCAAATCATTCCCTTTCCAAACCTGAGACCCTTCCAATAGCTTGAGATGTGATATCAAACTCCTTCCCATTCAATGTGATATCCAACTCCTTCCCATTCCAAACCTGAGACCCTTCCTATAGCATGAGATGTTATATCGTAATGCTTCTAAAACCAAACCTGAGAACCATCCTATAACATGTGAACTCCAAATCCTTCCCTTTCCAAACCTGAGACCCTTCCGATAGCATGAGATGTGATATCTCAATGCTACTAAAACCAAACATGAGAACCATCCTATAACATGAGATGTGAAATCCAAATCCTTCCCTTTCCAAACCTGAGACCCTTCCTATAGCTTGAGATGTGATATCAAACTCCTTCCCATTCCAATCCTGAGATAGCTTGAGATGTGATATCCAACTCCTTCCCATTCCAATCCTGAGACCCTTCCTATACCATGAGATGTGATATCTCAATGCTTCTAATACCAAACCTGAGACCCGTCCTAAAACATGAGATGTGAGATCCAAATACTTCCCCTTCCAAACCTGAGACCCTTCCTATAGCTTGAGATGTGATATCAAACTCCTTCCCATTCCAATCCTGAGATAGCTTGAGATGTTGTATCCAACTCCATCCCATTCCAATCCTGAGACCCTTCCGATAGCATGAGATGTGATAGCTCAATGCTTCTAATATCAAAACTGAGACCCTCCCTATAGTATGAGTATCTAAGTCCTTCCCATTTCTATCCTGAGACCCTTCCGATAGCAGAGATGTGATATCTCAATGCTTATACCAAACCTGATGACCCATCCTATGGCATGATATGTGATATCCAACTCCTTCCCATTGCAATCCTGAGTTCCTTCCTATAGCATGAGATGTGATCTCAATGCTTCTATCAAACCTGAGACCCTTCCTTTAGCATGAGATGTGATATCCAAATCCTTCCCATTCCAATCCTGAGACCCTTCCTATAACGAGATGTGATATCCAACTCCTTCCCATTCCAACCTGACCTTCCTTTAGCATGAGAAGGGATATCCAACTCCTTCCCATTCCAATCCTGAAACCCTTCCTATAGCATGAGATGTGATATCTCAATGTTTCTAATAAAAAACCTGAGACCCTTCCTATAGCAAGAGATGTGATATCCAAATCCTTCCCATTTCAATCTTGAGACCCTTCCTATAGCATGAGATGTGATATCCAACTCCTTCCCATTCCAACCTGATACCCTTCCTATAGCATAAGGGATATCCAACTCCTTCCCAATCCAATCCTGAGACCCTTCCGATAGCAGAGATGTGATATCTCAATGCTTTTACCAAACCTGAGACCCTACCTTTAGCATGATGTGATATCCAAATCCTTCACATTCCAATCCTGAGACCCTTCCTATAGCATGAGATGTGATATCTCAATGCTTCTAATACCAAACCTGAGAACCATCCTATAACATGAGATGTGAAATCCCAATCCTTCCCTTCCCAAACCTGAGACCCTTCCTATAGCTCGAGATGTGATATCAAACTCCTTCCCATTCCAATCCTGAGATAGCTTGAGATGTGAATCCTGAGACCCTTATCATACCATATGTGATATCTCAAGGCTTCTAATACCAAACCTGAGACCCGTCCTAAAACATGAGATGTGAGATCCAAATCCTTCCCCTTCCAAACCTGAGACCTTTCCTTTAGCATATGTGATATCCTACTCCTTCACATTCCAATCCTGAGACCCTTCCCATAGCATGAGATGTGATATCTCAATGCTTCTAATATCAAACCTGAGAACCTCCCTATAGCATGAGATGTGATATCCAACTCCTTCCAATTCTAATACTGAGACCCTTCCAATAGCATATGTGATATCTCAGTGCTTCTAATATCAAAACTGAGACCCTCCCTATAGCATGAGATGTGATATCCAACTCCTTCCCATTCCAATCGAGACCCTTCCTATAACGAGATGTGATATCTCTTTGCTACTAATACCAAACCTGTGCCCCTTCATGTGATATCCAACTCCTTCCCATTCCAAACTTGTGACCCTTCCTGTAGCATGAAATGTGATTTCTCACCCCTTCCAATGCCAAACCCGAGACCATTCCCACAGCCTGAGATTTGAAATCTCATTTCTTCCAATACCAAACCCGAGACCCTTCCGATAGGATGAGATTTACTATCTCACTCCTTAAAATACCAAACTCGAGTCCCTTCCTAAAGGATGTGATTCTAATACCAAACCTGAGACTCTCCCTACAACAAGAGATGTCATATCCAACTCCTTCCCATTCCAATCCTGAGACTCTTCCTATAGCATGACATGTGATATCGAACTTCCCATTCCAATCCTGAGACTCAGACCTCCCCGTCTAACCTTCTCACCACTCCTAGCTCCCGGATTGATCATGAACTCCTGCTGTCTCTTCGCTCCCTTCTTCTGCTTCCTTTCCTCTCTCCTTCCTCATCTGCCCTAGGTCAGGCTCCTTCTACACCTCCGCAGGGATTACTGATTTGTACCCCTCCCCACTCTCAACTCTCACTCAGTTTCAAACACTCATCTGACATCTGCCATTTCCTGGAAGTACCCGACCTTGATGTTCTTGGTCTAACCGAGACATGGTTGACGGCCAGCGCTATCTCGAGCTTTGACACTTTCCTCCCTGATGACAAGTTCCTCTCCATGCCCAGATCCAACCGTTCTTGAGGGGGAGTATCCTTGATTCCTGTAGTAAATTGCTTTCCTTTGCAGGCCGACTCCTCTCACGAATGCCTTGTCTGCATGCATTCTCTCTTTCCTGGCGAATCTCTCACCGTGGCTATTTGCCTACCCCCTTCCTCTCTCAGTGGATGGACTTCTCCATCCTAGCCTCCTACCACTCAACTCCGCCTACTTGGAGAATTCCACATGAACCTGTATGCTTCCTGACCTGGACTTTTACGAGATCTGCAACTCTTCATGTATCTGGCCCTACACACTGCAGGGAATACTCAGGATTTTCAGATCTCAGACCTCCCCCTCTGTAACCCTCTCAACAATCCTCTCCCGTGGTGATCAAGTTCTCATCTCCAAAGAAGGCTAACTGCCAGCTGTTCCTCCTCAGTGGAGTTCTCCCTTTCTGTCCCTGCTCCCTGCACCGTTTCGCGTTGCAAGTACTCGCTTCCCAGCTCTCTGGTTTCGACGCGTGTTCCCTGCCTTCTCTCCTCTTCCCGCTGCCTTCAAATCAACAAATGAGCTTCAAAAGATACACGGTGTATGTACTGTGTCCGTGCGTTTGTTGTCGAATCCTGAAGTTTTTAACCACTGTTCTCCCATACAAGGGGGGGTCAACATCTACTGCTGTTCACAGGCTGATTGTATACGGCTGAAATCTTCAAGGCATTATCAGCTTTCCTGACTGTTTTGGAACGTGTATTTGCCATCTGTTAATGCAGTCGCCGTGTTCATCGTCCCTTCTACTTTACAGGCTGCACTCCCCTGGAGATCACATTCTCCTCTCCAGAGCAGGTTAACTACCAGCTGCTCCTCCTCATAGGCGTTCATCCTTTCTGTCCCTGATCCCTGCTCCGTTTCGCGTTGCAAACACTCGCTTCCCTGCTCTCTGGTTTAGACGCTGTTCCTCCTCAGAGGCGTTCTTCTTTCTGTCCCTGCTCCCTGCACAGTTTCGCGTTGCAGTACTCGCTTCCCAGCTCTCTGGTTTAGAAGCGTGTTCCCTGCCTTCTCTCCTCTTCCCGCTGCCTTCAAATCAACAAATGAGCTTCAAAAGATACACATTGCTCAGAATGCTTTATAACACCCATTATTCATCATATAGCTGTAACCCGCTAGACGTATTGAAATGTGCTGTAAACTAGCAAAACCAGCTAGAAAATGTACTTTCCTCGCGTTTTTGTAAATGCGAATTCTGATGGGTTCCCATGTATGTACTGTGTCCGTGCGTTTGTTGTCGAATCCTGAAGTGTTTAACCACTGTTCTCCCATACAAGGGGGGTTCAACATCTACTGCTGTTCACAGGCTGAATGTATACGGCTGAAATCTTCAAGGCATTATCAGCTTTCCTGACTGTTTTGGAACGTGTATTTGCCATCTGTTAATGCAGTCGCCTTGTGGTCATCGTCCCTTTTAGTTTACAGGCTGCACTCCCCTGGTGATCACATTCTCTTCTCCATAGCAGGCTAACTACCAGCTGCTCCTCCTCAGAGGCGTTCCTTCTTTCTGTCCCTGCTCCCTGCACCGTTTCGCGTTGCATGTACTCGCTTCCCACCTCTCTGGTTTAGATGCGTGTTCCCTGCCTTCTGTCCTCTTCCTACAGCCTTCCAATGAGCTCCACAAGATAGTGTTCAGAATGCTTCATAACCCCATTATTCAAGATATAGCTGTAACCCGCTAGACGTATTGAAACGTGCAAAGGTCTCAGAATTGGAATGGGAAGGAGTTGGATATCACATCTCAAGCTATAGGAAGGGTCTCAGGATTGGAATGGGAAGGAGTTTGATATCACATCTCATGCCATGTATGGGTCTCAGGTTTTGTAGAAGCATTGGGATATCACATCTAATGCTATCGGAAGGGTATCAGGATTGGATCTGGAAGGAGTTGGATATCCCATCTCATGCTATAGGAAGGGTCTCAGGTTGGAATGGGAAGGAGTTGGATATCACATCTCATGTTATAGGAAGGGTCTCAGGATTGGAATGGGAAGGACTTGGATATCACATATCATGTTATATGAAGGCTCTCAGGTTTGGTATTAGAAGCATTGAGATATCACATCTCATGCTATAGTAAGGGTCTCAGGATTGGCATGGGAAGGAGTTTGATATCACATCTCATGCTAAAGGAAGGGTCTCCGGTTTGGAATGGGAAGGAGTTGGATATCACATCTCATGCTAAAGGGAGGGTTTCAGGTTTGGAAGTGGAAGGTTTTGGATATCACATCTCATGTTATAGGAAGATCTCAGGTTTGGTATTAGAAGCATTGAGATATCACATCTCATGCTATCGGAAGGATCTCAGGTTTGGTATTAGAAGCATTGAGATATCACATCTCATGCTATAGGAAGGGTCTCAGGATTGGAATGGGAAGGAGTTGGATATCACATCTCATGCTATAGGAAGGGTCTCAGGTTTGGTATTACAAACATTGTGATATTACATCTCATGCTATAGGAAGGGTTTCAGGATTGGATTGGGAAGGAGTTGGATATCACATCTCATGCTATAGGAAGGGTCTCAGGTTTGGAATGGGAAGGATTTGTACATCACATCTCTTGCTATAGGAAGGGCCTCAGGTTTGGTAAGAGAAACATTAAGATATCACATCTCATGCTATCGGAAGGGTCTCAGGATTGGAATGGGAAGGAGTTGGATATCACATCTCAAGCTATCTCAGGATTGGAATGGGAAGGAGTTTGATATCACATCTCAAGCTATAGGAAGGGTCTCAAGTTTGGAAGGGGAAGGATTTGGATTTCACATCTCATGTTTTAGGACGGGTCTCAGGTTTGGTATTAGAAACATTGAGATATCACATCTCATGGTATAGGAAGGGTTTCAGGATTGGAATGGGAAGGAGTTGGATATCACATCTCATGCAATAGGAAGGGTCTCAGGTTTGATAGAAGCATTGAGATATCACATCTCATGCTATAGGAAGGGTCTCAGGATTGGAATGGGAAGGAGTTGGATATCACATCTCATGCCATAGGAAGAGTCTCAGGTTTGGTATAAGCATTGAGATATCACATCTCTGCTATCGTAAGGGTCTCAGGATTGGAATAGGAAGGAGTTGGATATCCCATCTCATGCTTTAAGAAGGGTCTCAGGTTTGGTATTAGAAGCATTGAGATATCACATCTCATGCTATAGGAAGGGTCTAAGGATTGGAATGGGAAGGAGTTGGATATCACATCTTATGCTATAGGAAGGGTCTCAGGTTTGGTATTACAAGCATTGTGATATTATATCTCATGCTATAGGAAGGGTCTCAGGATTGGATTGGGAAGAAGTTGGATATCACATCTCATGCTATAGGAAGGGTCTCAGGTTTGGAATGGGCAGGGTTTGTACATCACATCTCTTGCTATAGGAAGGGCCTCAGGTTTGGTATGAGAAACATTGAGATATCACATCTCATGTTATAGGAAGGATATCAGGTTTGGTATTAGAAGCATTGAGATATCACATCTCATGATATAGGAAGGGTCTCAGGATTGGAATGGGAAGGAGTTGGATATCACATCTCATGCTATAGGAAGGGTCTCAGGTTTGGTAGAAGCATTGAGATATCACATCTCATGCTATAGGAGGGGTCTCCGGATTGGAATGGGAAGTAGTTGTATATGACATCTCATGCCATAGGAAGGGTAGCACATATGCTATAGGAAGGGTCTCAGGTTTGGAACACGGGAAGGAGTTGGATATCACATCTCATGCTTTAAGAAGGGTCTCAGTTTTGGTATTAGAAGCATTGAGATATCACATCTCATGCTATAGGAAGGGTCTCAGGATTGGAATGGGAACGAGTTGGATATCACATCTCATGCTATAGGAAGGGTCTCAGGATTGGATTGGGAAGGAGTCGGATATCACAGCCCATGCTATAGGAAAGGTCTCAGGTTTGGAATGGGAATGATTTGTATATCACATCTCTTGCTATAGGAAGGGCCTCAGGTTTGGTATCAGAAACATTGAGATATCACATCTCATGGTATAGGAAGGATCTCAGTATTGGAATGGAAAGGGGTTGGATATCACATCTCATGTTATAGGAAGGATATCAGGTTTGGTATTAGAAGCATTGAGATATCACATCTCATGCTATAGGAAGGGTCTCAGGATTGGAATGGGAAGGAGTTGGATATCACATCTCATGCTATAGGAAGGGTCTCAGGTTTGGTAGAAGCATTAAGATATCACATCTCATGCTATAGGAAGGGTCTCAGGATTGGAATGGGAAGGAGTAGTATATGACATCTCATGCCATAGGAAGGGTCTCAGGTTTGGTATAAGCATTGAGATATCACATCTCTGCTATCGGAAGGGTCTCGGGATTGGAATGGGAAGGAGTTGGATATTACATTCTTGCTATAGGAAGGGTCTCAGGTTTGGAACGGGAAGGAGTTGGATATCCCATCTCATGTCATAGGAAGGATCTCAGGTTTGCTATTAGAAGCACTGAGATATCACATCTCATGCTATAGGAATGGTCTCAGGATTGGAATGGGAAGGAGTTGGATATTACATTCTTGCTATAGGAAGGGTCTCAGGTTTGGAACGGGAAGGAGTTGGATATCACATCTCATGCTTTAAGAAGGGTCTCAGTTTTGGTATTAGAAGCATTGAGATATCACATATCATGCTCTAGGAAGGGTCTCAGGATTGGAATGGGAAGGAGTTGGATATCACATCTCATGCTATAGGAAGGGTCTCAGGTTTGGTATTACAAGCATTGCGATATTACATCTCATGCTATAGGAAGGGTCTCAGGTTTGGAATGGGGAGGATTTGTATATCACATCTCTTGCTATAGGAAGGGCCTCAGGTTTGGTATGAGAAACATTGAGATATCACATCTCATGGTATAGGAAGGATCTCAGGATTGGAATGGGAAGGAGTTGGATATCACATCTCATGTTATAGGAAGGATATCAGGTTTGGTATTAGAAGCATTGAGATATCACATCTCATGCTATAGGAAGGGTCTCTGTTTTGGGATGGGAAGGAGTTGGAGATAACATCTCATGCTATATGAAGGGTCTCATGTTTGGTATTAGAAGCTTTGAGATATCACATTTCATACTATAGGAAGGGTCTCTGGTTTGGGATGGGAAGGAGTTGGATATCACATCTCATGCTATAACAAGGGTCTCAGGTTTGGTATCAGAAGCATTGAGATATCACATCTCATGCTATAGGAAGGGTCTCAGGTTTGGAATGGGAAGGAGTTGGATATCACATCTCAGGCTATAGGAAGGATCTCAGGTTTGGAATGAGTAGGAGTTGGATATCACATATCATGTTATATGAAGGCTCTCAGGTTTGGTATTAGAAGCATTGAGATATCACATCTCATGCTATAGGAAGGGTCTAAGGATTGGAATGGGAAGGAGTTGGATATCACACATGCTATAGGAAGGGTCCAGGTTTGGTATAAGCATTGAGATATCACATCTCTGCTATCGGAAGGGTCTCGGGATTGGAATGGTAAGGAGTTTATATATCACATCTCATGTTATAGGAAGGATATCATGTTTGGTATTAGAAGCATTGAGATATCACATCTCATGCTATAGGAAGGATCTCAGGATTGGAATGGGAAGGACTTGGATATCACATCTCATGCTATAGGGAGGGTCTCAGGTTTGATATTAGAAGCATTGAGATATCACATCTCATGCTATCGGAAGGGTCTCAGGATTGGAATGGGAAGGAGTTGGATATCACATCTCATGCTAAAGGAAGGGTCTCAGGCTTGGAAGGGAAAGGATTTGGATATCACATCTCATGTTGTAGGACGGGTCTCAGGTTTGGTACTACAAGCATTGAGATATCACATCTCATGGTATAGGAAGGGTCTCAGGATTGGAATGGGAAGGAGTTGGATATCACATCTCAAGCTATAGGAAGGGTCTCAGGATTGGAATGGGAAGGAGTTTGATATCACATCTCATGCCATAGGAAGGGTCTCAGTTTTGGTAGAAGCATTGAGAAATGACATCTCATGCTATCGGAAGGGTCTCAGGATTGGATTGGGAAGGAGTTGGATATCCCATCTCATGCTATATGAAGGGTGTCAGGTTTGGTATTAGAAGCATTGAGATATCACATCTCGTGCTATAGGAAGGGTCTCAGGATTGGAATGGGAAGGAGTAGGATATCACATCTCATGCTATAGGAAGGGTCTCAGGTTTGGTATTAGAAGCATTGAGATATCAATTCTCATGGTATAGGAAGGGTCTCAGAATTGGAATGGGAAGGAGTTGGATATCACATCCATGTTATAGGAAGGGTTCTCAGGATTGGAATGCAAAGGATTTTGATATCACATCTCTTGCTATAGGAAGGGTCTCAGGTTTTTTATTAGACACATTGAGATATCACATCTCATGCTAAAGGAAGGGTTTCAGGATTCGAATGGGAAGGATTTGGATATCATATCTCATGTTATAGGACGGGTCCCAGGTTTGGTATTAGAAGCACTGAGATATCACATCTCATGGTATAGGAAGGGTCTCAGGATTGGAATGGGAAGGAGTTGGATATCCCTTCTCATGCTATAGGAAGGGTCTCAGGTTGGAATGGGAAGGAGTTGGATATCACATCTCATGTTATAGGAAGGGTCTCGGGATTGGAATGGGAAGGATTTGGATATCATATCTCTTGCTATAGGAAGGGTCTCATGTTTTTTATTAGAAACAGAAATATCACATCTCATGGTATAGGAAGGGTTTCAGGATTGGAATGGGAAGGATTTGGATATCACATCTCATGCTAAAGGAAGGGTCTCAGGTTTGGAAGGGGAAGGAGTAGGATATCACATCTCATGCTAAAGGAAGGGTCTCAGGTTTGATAGAAGCATTGAAATATTACAGCTCATGCTATAGGAAGGGTCTCAGGATTGGAATGGGAAGGAGTTGGATATCACATCTCATGCTAAAGGAAGGGTCTCAGGTTTGATAGAAGCATTGAGATATCACATCTCATGCTATAGGAAGGGTCTCAGGTTTGGTATAAGCATTGAGATATCACATCTCTGCTATCGGAAGGGTCTCAGGATAGGAATGGGAAGGACTTAGATATCACATCTCATGCTATAGGGAGGGTCTCAGTTTTGATATTAGAAGCATTGAGATATCACATCTCATGCTATCGGAAGGGTCTCAGGATTGGAATGGGAAGGAGTTGGATATCACATCTCAAGCTATCTCAGGATTGGAATGGGAAGGAGTTTGATATCACATCTCAAGCTATAGGAAGGGTCTCAGGTTTGGAAGGGGAAGGATTTGGATCTCACATCTCATGTTTTAGGACGGGTCTCAGGTTTGGTATTAGAAGCATTGAGATATCACATCTCATGGTATAATAAGGGTCTCAGGATTGGAATGGGAAGGAGTTTGATATCACATCTCAAGCTATAGGAAGGGTCTCAGGTTTGGGAAGTGAAGGATTTGGATAGCACATCTCATGTTATAGGATGGTTCTCATGTTTGGTTTTAGAAGCATTGAGATATCACATCTCATGCTATAGGAAAGGTCTCAGGATTGGGATGGGAAGGACTTGGATATCTCATCTCATGTTATAGGACGGGTCTCAGGTGTGGTATTAGAAGGATTGAGATATCACATCGCATGCTGTAGGAAGGGTCTCAGGTTTGGAATGGGAAGGAATTGGATATCACATCTCATGTCATAGGAAGGATCTCAGGTTTGCTATTAGAAGCATTGAGATATCACTTCTCATGCTATAGGAATGGTCTCAGGATTGGAATGGGAAGGAGTTGGATATTACATTCTTGCTATATGAAGGGTCTCAGGTTTGGAATGGGAAGGAGTTGGATGTCACATATGCTATAGGAAGGGTCTCAGGTTTGGAACGGGAAGTAGTTGGATATCACATCTCATGCTTTAAGAAGGGTCTCAGTTTTGGTATTAGAAGCATTGAGATATCACATCTCATGCTATAGGAAGGGTCTCAGGATTGGAATGGGAAGGAGTTGGATATCACATCTCATGCTATAGGAATGGTCTCAGGTTTGGTATTACAAGCATTGTGATATTACATCTCATGCTATAGGAAGGGTCTCAGGATTGGATTGGGAAAGAGTCGGATATCACATCTCATGCTATAGGAAGGGTCTCAGGTTTGGAATGGGAAGGATTTGTATATCACATCTCTTGCTATAGGAAGGGCCTCAGGTTTGGTATGAGAAACATTGAGATATCACATCTCATGGTATAAGAAGGATCTCAGTATTGGAATGGAAAGGAGTTGGATATCACATCTCATGTTATAGGAAGGGTCTCAAGTTTGGTAGAAGCATTGAGATATCACATCTCATGCTATAGGAAGGGTCTCAGGATTGGAATGGGAAGGAGTTGGATATCACATCTCATGCTATAGGAAGGGTCTCAAGTTTGGTAGAAGCATTGAGATATCACATCTCATGCTATAGGAAGGGTCTCAGGATTGGAATGGGAAGCAGTAGTATATGACATCTCATGCCATAGGAAGGGTCTCAGGTTTGGTATAAGCATTGAGATATCACATCTCTGCTATCGGAAGGGTCTCGGGATTGGAATGGTAAGGAGTTTATATATCACATCTCATGTTATAGGAAGGATATCATGTTTGGTATTAGAAGCATTGAGATATCACATCTCATGCTATAGGAAGGATCTCAGGATTGGAATGGGAAGGACTTGGATATCACATCTCATGCTATAGGGAGGGTCTCAGGTTTGATATTAGAAGCATTGAGATATCACATCTCATGCAATCGGAAGGGTCTCAGGATTGGAATGGGAAGGAGTTGGATATCACATCTCATGCTAAAGGAAGGGTCTCAGGCTTGGAAGGGGAAGGATTTGGATATCACATCTCATGTTGTAGGACGGGTCTCAGGTTTGGTACTACAAGCATTGAGATATCACATCTCATGGTATAGGAAGGGTCTCAGGATTGGAATGGGAAGGAGTTGGATATCACATCTCAAGCTATAGGAAGGGTCTCAGGATTGGAATGGGAAGGAGTTTGATATCACATCTCATGCCATAGGAAGGGTCTCAGTTTTGGTAGAAGCATTGAGAAATGACATCTCATGCTATCGGAAGGGTCTCAGGATTGGATTGGGAAGGAGTTGGATATCCCATCTCATGCTATATGAAGGGTGTCAGGTTTGGTATTAGAAGCATTGAGATATCACATCTCGTGCTATAGGAAGGGTCTCAGGATTGGAATGGGAAGGAGTAGGATATCACATCTCATGCTATAGGAAGGGTCTCAGGTTTGGTATTAGAAGCATTGAGATATCAATTCTCATGGTATAGGAAGGGTCTCAAAATTGGAATGGGAAGGAGTTGGATATCACATCCATGTTATAGGAAGGGTCTCAGGATTGGAATGCGAAGGATTTGGATATCACATCTCTTGCTATAGGAAGGGTCTCAGGTTTTTTATTAGACACATTGAGATATCACATCTCATGCTAAAGGAAGGGTTTCAGGATTCGAATGGGAAGGATTTGGATATCATATCTCATGTTATAGGACGGGTCCCAGGTTTGGTATTAGAAGCACTGAGATATCACATCTCATGGTATAGGAAGGGTCTCAGGATTGGAATGGGAAGGAGTTGGATATCCCTTCTCATGCTATAGGAAGGGTCTCAGGTTAGAATGGGAAGGAGTTGGATATCACATCTCATGTTATAGGAAGGGTCTCGGGATTGGAATGGGAAGGATTTGGATATCATATCTCTTGCTATAGGAAGGGTCTCATGTTTTTTATTAGAAACAGAAATATCACATCTCATGGTATAGGAAGGGTTTCAGGATTGGAATGGGAAGGATTTGGATATCACATCTCATGCTAAAGGAAGGGTCTCAGGTTTGGAAGGGGAAGGAGTTGGATATCACATCTCATGCTAAAGGAAGGGTCTCAGGTTTGATAGAAGCATTGAAATATTAGAGCTCATGCTATAGGAAGGGTCTCAGGATTCGAATGGGAAGGAGTTGGATATCACATCTCATGCTAAAGGAAGGGTCTCAGGTTTGATAGAAACATTGAGATATCACATCTCATGCTATAGGAAGGGTCTCAGGTTTGGTATAAGCATTGAGATATCACATCTCTGCTATCGGAAGGGTCTCAGGATAGGAATGGGAAGGACTTGGATATCACATCTCATGCTATAGGGAGGGTCTCAGTTTTGATATTAGAAGCATTGAGATATCACATCTCATGCTATCGGAAAGGTCTCAGGATTGGAATGGGAAGGAGTTGGATATCACATCTCAAGCTATCTCAGGATTGGAATGGGAAGGAGTTTGATATCACATCTCAAGCTATAGGAAGGGTCTCAGGTTTGGAAGGGGAAGGATTTGGATCTCACATCTCATGTTTTAGGACGGGTCTCAGGTTTGGTATTAGAAGCATTGAGATATCACATCTCATGGTATAATAAGGGTCTCAGGATTGGAATGGGAAGGAGTTTGATATCACATCTCAAGCTATAGGAAGGGTCTCAGGTTTGGGAAGGGAAGGATTTGGATAGCACATCTCATGTTATAGGATGGTTCTCATGTTTGGTTTTAGAAGCATTGAGATATCACATCTCATGCTATCGGAAAGGTCTCAGGTTTGGAATGGGAAGGAGTTGGATATCACATCTCATGTTATAGGAAGGATCTCAGGTTTGGTATTAGAGGCATTGAGATATCATATCTCATGCTATATGAAGGGTCTCAGGATTGGAATGTGAAGGATTTGGATATCACATCTCATGCTAAAGGAAGGGTCTCGGGTTTGGCAGAAGCATTGAGATATCACATCTCATGCTATAGGAAGGGTCTCAGGATTGGAATGGGAAGGATTTGGATATCACATCTCATGCCATAGTAAGGGTCTCAGGTTTGGTATAAGCATTGAGATATCACATCTCTGCTATCGGAAGGGTCTCAGGATTGGATTGGGAAGGAGTTGGATATCCCTTCTCATGCTATAGGAAGGGTCTCAGGTTGGAATGGGAAGGAGTTGGATATCACATCTCATGTTATAGGTAGGGTCTCAGGATTGGAATGGGAAGGATTTGGATATCACATCTCTTGCTATAGGAAGGGTCTCAGTTTTTTATTAGAAACATTGAGATATCACATCTCATGCTATAGGAAGGGTTTCAGGATTGGAATGGGAATGATTTGGATATCACATCTCATGCTAAAGGAAGGGTCTCAGGTTTGGAAGGGGAAGGAGTTGGATATCACAACTCATGGTAAAGGAAGGGTCTCAGGTTTGATAGAAGCATTGAGATATTACAGCTCATGCTATAGGAAGGGTCTCAGGATTGGAATGGGAAGGAGTTGGATATCACATCTCATGCTAAAGGAAGGGTCTCAGTTTGATAGAAGCATTGAGATATCACATCTCATGCTATAGGAAGGGTCTCAGGTTTGGTATAAGCATTGAGATATCACATCTCTGCTATCGGAAGGGTCTCAGGATAGGAATGGGAAGGACTTAGATATCACATCTCATGCTATAGGGAGGGTCTCAGTTTTGATATTAGAAGCATTGAGATATCACATCTCATGCTATCGGAAGGGTCTCAGGATTGGAATGGGAAGGAGTTGGATATCACATCTCAAGCTATCTCAGGATTGGAATGGGAAGGAGTTTGATATCACATCTCAAGCTATAGGAAGGGTCTCAGGTTTGGAAGGGGAAGGATTTGGATCTCACATCTCATGTTTTAGGACGGGTCTCAGGTTTGGTATTAGAAGCATTGAGATATTTTTTTTTATTTTTAATTTATTTGCATTTGTTAAGCGCGCTTGCAGCCCGTAAGGCATCGAGGCGCTGTTACAGAGGATACGCAAACTTAGGATTACAGACAGGTGCCAGGAGGGCTCTTAGTTACAGATTGGTAGGCATATATGCAGTGGACGATACAGGTTCAGGTTAAACAAAGAGTCTGGTTTTGATAGCCTTACGGAAGGCTAGGTGGGATTGAATGAGTCTTAGGTGAGGTGGCAGAGCGTTCCAGTGCGTGGCTGCTAGGGTGGGGAAGCTGGAGCCACCAGCGCGCACTTTCCCAGTAGTAGGCGTGACAATTGTGTTGGCATAAGGGGACCTGAAAGGTCTCGTGGCGGTGTGCCTAGTAATTCTGTTGGTCAGGTAAGGAGGGGCAAGTTCGTGAAGGCATTTGTGTGTGAGAGCAAGAGTTTTAAAGACAATTCTCTCTTTCACAGGGAGCCAGTGTGCTTGCCTTCTGATTTCGGAGATATGGTTTCTTCTTGAGGTACCGGTGGCTGCCCTTAGCGCATTGATCTGGGCTAGCTGCAATTTGGCCAGGTTTTTGCTGGATGTCCCCACGAGAAGGGCATTACAGTAGTCAAGTCTTGACCCGATAATTGCCCTGGCAATCGTGAGGCAATTTTGACGGGCCAAGAAGGGCCTGGCTGCATTGAGGACTTTGGAGTAGTAGGCTGAGGATGCAGCGATAGCATTGACCTGTTTATCCATGGACAGGTCGGAGTCAAGGTAGACTCCGAGTGTCTTAACATGGTTCGAGACCTTGATTGGCATGTTATCAAGTGAGAAGGAGGCGTACTGATCTCCGAGGTTACCCAGAGTGAAGGGTGACCCAATGAGGAGGAGTTCGGTCTTTTCGCTGTTGAGGCACAGCCAATTCTCCGCCATCCAGGATTGGATGGTAGTGTAGATAGAGGTGAGGGTGTTGGAATCTGCTAGGTAGTCGCTCGTGAGTGGGATCAGTACCTGCGTATCGTCAGCATAGTTGGTATATGAAATACCAAGGGAATCCAAGATGCTAAACAGGGGCCTTGTAAAGAGGTTATAGAGTGTTGGGGCGATACAGGATCCCTGAGGGACACCGCAGGTGAGGAGGCTAGGGGTGGCGGCGGCAGCTTCAGAAAAGACTTTCATGGCCCTTTCTTGGAGAAAGGAGGTGATCCACTGGCAGGCTTTCGGGGAGAAGTTGGCTTGGGTGGCTAGGTGGTGACACAAGGTGTTGTGGTCAACCAGATCGAACGCTGCGGATAGATCCAGGAGCAGTAGGAGGGCAGGTTTGCCTGCATCTCTGAGGTCATCCATTTGGTTCTTTAGATCTAGGAGGGCCGTTTCAGTGCCATGTCGGGGGCGGAACCCAGATTGCCGCAGGCCGAGGAGACGGTTGTCCTCTAAGAACTTTTGGACCTGCAGGTAGGCTGCTTTGTCCAAGATTTTGAGCAGGAATGGTACAGTTGTGATGGGCCTGTAATTCCCCGGGACGGTTGGGTCGAGTGAGGGTTTCTTGAGGAGTGGGCGTACCCACGCTTCCTTGAGTCCTGATGGGACATGGCCTGATTGGAAGGAGGAGTTGATAAAGGCTGTAAGGAAGGGGGCGAGAGTATGTGCGGAGTCTTTGATGAGGCTGGCTGGGCAGGCATCGCCTTTACAATTGGAGGGTTTAATATAGTTGAGGAGGATGATGACCTCTTGCTCAGTGATGTCTTTGAATTCGAACATCGGGGATGACGTGGACTTGATGGGTGGCTTGGCGTGGATGTTCGCTATGATATGGGAAAGGGCTTTTTGGTGGCCACAAATTTTTGTTTGGAGGGTGTTGAGCTTCTCTAGCATGGCAGATTGAATGCTGTTGCACCACTTGTCATCTTTGATAACTGAGGAGGGGGGGGCAGATGGTTTTTCAAGTTCCCTGAAGATTGTGAATAGTTCCTTAGATCCTGACTTGGCGTCGGAGATCCTGGTGTTGAAGGAGGCAGCCTTTGCCAGTGTGATGTTAGTCTTGTAGGATTTGGAAATGGCTTTGAACTTCTGTTTAGTGGCTTCAGAGGGGTTTGCTTTCCAGGAGGATAGTGCAATCCTCTTTTGCGCACGTTGGTCAAGGAGTTCTTTAGAGAACCATGAGTTAGCATGTTTGGCTTTCTTAGCTTTTTTGAGAGTCAGGGGAGCAATGGCGTCCACGGCTGACGTGATGACATCCTTGAAGGTGTCAGCTAAGGTGTCAGGGTTATTAGATGAAGGTGCCTGAAGGGCTGGGTTAAGGAGGTAGGGGCTAGGTTCTCGACTGTGAGGAGGCGTGAGCTCCTGGCGTAGGTGGCGAGGCATGGTGATGGCGGAGAGAGAGCCACTTTTCTGGTTCCGAGGTTGAATTGGATGTAGTGATGGTCAGACCAGGGGATAGGGGTATTGGCCGTGATGAGAAGGGAGCAGTTGTGATGACTGATCCAGTCAAGGGTGCGCCCTTTGATGTGCGTGGTGTCAGAAATGGAGTGCACAAAGCTGATGTTGGAGAGTGCCTTCTTGAGGTGTTTCGCTGGGGAGTCTTTAGGGTAATTCAGCCCTAGGTTGAGGTCACCAAGGAGTAGAACCTGAGAGGTCTTTTTGATGTTGTGAGACAATGCAGGGATAAGGGTGTCATGGAAGTCCGTACATGGGCCAGGGGGTCTGTATACAATGTGCATGGATATGGTGCAGTTGGGCGAGACATTGATTTTTAGCGGGAGGTAGTCACTATTGCTATCAAGGATGCCTTCAGCTTCTCTGATGGTAAGGGTGTCCCTCGCGATGAGGGCAACGCCTCCACCTCTCTGAGAGGTGCGGTCTTTCCTAAAAATGGAATATCAAGGTGGGATGGCGAGTGATAAGACTGGGCCTGAGCTTTCATTCAGCCAGGTTTCAGTAAGGATGAGGAGGTCGAGCTTGTTGTTTATGAGCAGGTCGTTGATGTCAAGGGCGTGAGCTGGTATGGAGCGGGCATTAAGCAGGGCGCAGCTTAGCATGTAGGCATGGGGAGGCGTGGGGATAGGTGGGCTGGTGGGTGAGGATGGAGGGTCAGAAGTACTAGGTGGTGTGGTCGAGGGTGTGGCAACAGTAGGATGAATAGGCACAGAAACATCATTGAGCTGCACAAAATCAAGTGTGGTCATGGGTGTGGCAACAGTAGGATGAATAGGCACAGAAACATCATTGAGCTGCACAAAATCAAGTGTGGTCATGGGTGTGGCAACAGTAGGATGAATAGGCACAGAAACATCATTGAGCTGCACAAAATCAAGTGTGGTCATGGGTGTGGCAACAGTAGGATGAATAGGCACAGAAACATCATTGAGCTGCACAAAATCAAGTGTGGTCATGGGTGTGGCAACAGTAGGATGAATAGGCACAGAAACATCATTGAGCTGCACAAAATCAAGTGTGGTCATGGGTGTGGCAACAGTAGGATGAATAGGCACAGAAACATCATTGCGCTGCACAAAATCAAGTGTGGTCATGGGGGCGGCAACAGTATGCGCTACAGGCATGGGTGCAGTAGGACTGAAGGGCGGAGGTTGTGGGGCAAAGTTAAAGTTCATAGTAGGGTTGGTGATCGTGAAGTATTGTTTGTTGACAAGACCCTTGATGATGAACTGTCGTGCCGTGGCAGAGCATGTGTGTGCTGGCCGCTGGCTTCTTATGCCCAACCTAACATTTCGGTAACCCAAGGTAGGGGTAGAACTGATGGGGTTGGTGGGCTGAGTGTGGGACCGTAGTCGCGCATTCCTGCTGTGGTACAGCAGAGGGCGTGTGTTTGCTAGCAAGGTAGGCGCACATGAAGGTTGTAGCATGGGGGCATTAATGCTAATGGCCTTACCTTGTACTGGTTTAACAAGGCGTGGGGGCGCCAACTGCGCCATTGAGCAGCGGAGAGCTGCAGAGAGAAATGCGGCCTTGGGGGAGTAACTGGCAGTTCTTGGGTGTCTGGGCTGAGGTGAAACTTAAGTTTCTGGGACACCACTCCTACCAAGAGAGTGCAGATTCTTCATTCCCTGAAGGGGAAACTGTTAATATATATTGTGCAGCGTGTCGCGTTTAGCTCTCTCATAGCATGAGGGAATTTTATGGCGAGGCGCGTGGTGTTTAATATTTGGTTAGAGCTGCAATATGCTCTGGATGCAGCGTGTGGAGTCGTGCTTCTTGTGCCTGGGACCGTTGGGAAGCTGGACCCCCGCTTTGCGTATGTTTGTATAGGGGTGTTTTCTGAGACGGGGCTTCCCATGCCTCCGTTATACAGCAGTCTTATGTGGATGGGTTAACAGCCGGGCCTTGGTGTCGAGTGATTCGGGTTTCCCTGGGGGCGGGGGAGGGAGGGGAACGGGACGCCTGGCTTGACACCCCCAAAACTCTGTGCCGCAGACACACCGAGGCTCAAGAGTCTCCTGTGCAATGACAGCCCCTGCGCAGGTGGGGTGGGGGAGGGGGCCCACAGCCGCCGAATCTACAGGTGCTCTCCGCTGTGCGGAGCACCCGCGACCACCTTACTTGTTGCACGAGGTGTCCGCGGCGCCTTGGGGCCCCCTCCTTAAGAGCTTCACGCGTCTCTCCTCTGCTCTTGTAAACTGGGAGGCAGCTCTCGCGTTGTGTAGTTGCGGCGGGGACCGTTAGGTCGGGCCAAACTTCCGCGAGGAGATTTTTATGTGCAACTGCACTTCCCCGCTACAGAGCTTTTCAAAGTCCGGTGCTCTTACAATTTCTTCTTTTTTCTTTATTTTCTCCTTCTTTTCCCCTTTTCCTTCAGTGGCGCACCTCGTTTGTCAGGTATAATAAGGGTCTCAGGATTGGAATGGGAAGGAGTTTGATATCACATCTCAAGCTATAGGAAGGGTCTCAGGTTTGGGAAGGGAAGGATTTGGATAGCACATCTCATGTTATGGGATGGTTCTCATGTTTGGTTTTAGAAGCATTGAGATATCATATCTCATGCTATCGGAAAGTTCTCAGGTTTGGAATGGGAAGGAGTTGGATATCACATCTCATGTTATAGGAAGGATCTCAGGTTTGGTATTAGAAGCATTGAGATATCATATCTCATGCTATAGGAAGGGTCTCAGGATTGGAATGTGAAGGATTTGGATATCACATCTCATGCTAAAGGAAGGGTCTCAGGTTTGGCAGAAGCATTGAGATATCACATCTCTGCTATCGGAAGGGTCTCAGGATTGGATTGGGAAGGAGTTGGATATCCCTTCTCATGCTATAGGAAGGGTCTCAGGTTGGAATGGGAAGGATTTGGATATCACATCTCATGTTATAGGTAGGGTCTCAGGATTGGAATGGGAAGGATTTGGATATCACATCTCTTGCTATAGGAAGGGTCTCAGGTTTTTATTAGAAACATTGAGATATCACATCTCATGCTATAGGAAGGGTTTCAGGATTGGAATGGGAAGGATTTGGATATCACATCTCATGCTAAAGGAAGGGTATCAGGTTTGGAAGGGGAAGGATTTGGATATCATATCTCATGTTATAGGACGGGTCCCAGGTTTGGTATTAGAAGCATTGAGATATCACATCTCATGGTATAGGAAGGGTCTCAGGATTGGAATGGGAAGGAGTTGGATATCACATCTCATCCAATAGGAAGGGTCTCAGGTTTGGAATGGGAAATAATTGGATATCACATCTCATGTTATAGGAAGGATCTCAGGATTGGAATGGGAAGGATTTGGATATCACATCTCTTGCTATAGGAAGGGTCTCAGGATTGGAATGGGAAGGAGTTCGATTTCCCTTCTCATGCTATAGGAAGGGTCTCAGGTTGGAATGGGAAGGACTTGGATAACACATCTCATGTTATAGGAAGGGTCTCAGGATTGGAATGGGAAGGATTTGGATATCACATCTCTTGCTATAGGAAGGGTCTCAGGTTTTTTATTAGAAACATTGAGTTATCACATCTCATGCTATAGGAAGGGTTTCAGGATTGGAATGGGAAGGATTTGGATATCACATCTCATGCTAAAGGAAGGGTCTTAGGTTTGGAAGGGGAAGGATTTGGATATCACATCTCATGTTATAGGACGGGTCCCAGGTTTGGTATTAGAAGCATTGAGATATCACAACTCATGCTATAGGAAGGGTCTCAGGATTGGAATGGGAAGGAGTTGGATATCACATGTCATGCTAAAGGAAGGGTCTCAGGTTTGATAGAAGCATTGAGATTTCACATCTCATGCTATAGGAAGGGTCTCAGGATTGGAATGGGAAGGAGTTGGATATCACATCTCAAGCCATAGGAAGGGTCTCAGATTTGGTATAAGCATTGAGATATAACATCTCTGCTATCGGAAGGGTCTCAGGATAGGAATGGGAAGGACTTAGATATCACATCTCATGCTATAGGGAGGGTCTCAGTTTTGATATTAGAGGCATTGAGATATCACATCTCATGCTATCGGAAGGGTCCCAGGATTGGAATGGGAAGGAGTTGGATATCACATCTCAAGCTATCTCAGGATTGGAATGGGAAGGAGTTTGATATCACATCTCAAGCTATAGGAAGGGTCTCAGGTTTGGAAAGGGAAGGATTTGGATTTCACATCTCATGTTGTAGGATGGTTCTCATGTTTGGTTTTAGAAGCATTGAGATATCACATCTCATGCTATCGGAAGGGTCTCAGGTTTGGAAAGGGAAGGATTTGGATTTCACATATGTTATAGGATAGTTCTCAGGTTTGGTTTTAGAAGCATTAAGATATCACATCTCATGCTATAGAAAGGGTCTCAGGTTTGGAATGGGAAGGAGTTGGATACACATCTCATGTTATAGGAAGGATCTCAGGTTTGGTATTAGAAGCATTGAGATATCACATATCATGCTATAGGAAAGGTCTCAGGATTGGAATGGGAAGGAGTTGGATATCACATCTCATGCTAAAGGAAAGGTCTCAGGTTTGGAAGGGGAAGGATTTGGATCTCACAAATGTTTTAGGACGGGTGTCAGGTTTGGTATTAGAAGCATTGAGATATCACATCTCATGGTATAGGAAGGGTCTCAGGATTGGAATGGGAAGGAGTTGGATAGCACATCTCAAGCTATCTCAGGATTGGAATGGGAAGGAGTTTGATATCACATCTCAAGCTATAGGAAGGGTCTCAGGTTTGGAAAGGGAATGATTTGGATTTCACATGTTACAGGATAGTTCTCATGTTTGGTTTTAGAAGCATTAAGATATCACATCTCATGTTATAGGAAGGATCTCAGGTTTGGTATTAGAAGCATTGAGATATCACATCTCATGCTATAGGAAGGGTCTCAGGTTTGGAATGGGAAGGAGTTGGATATCACATCTCATGCTATAGGAAGGATCTCAGGTTTGGTATTAGAAGCATTGAGATATCAGATCTCATGCTATCGGAAGGATCTCAGGTTTGGTATTAGAAGCATTGAGATATCACATCTCATGCTACCAGAAGGGTCTCAGGATTGGAATGGGAAGGAGTCGGATATCACATCTCATGCTAAAGGGAGGGTTTCAGGTTTGGAAGTGGAAGGATTTGGATATCACATCTCATGTTATAGGAAGATCTCAGGTTTGGTATTAGAAGCATTGAGATATCACATCTCATGCTATCGGAAGGATCTCAGGTTTGGTATTAGAAGCATTGAGATATCACATCTCATGCTATCAGAAGGGTCTCAGGATTGGAATGGGAAGGAGTCGGATATCACATCTCATGCTAAAGGGAGGGTCTCAGGTTTGGAAGGGGAAGGATTTGAATATCACATCACATGTTATAGGAAGGATCTCAGGTTTGGTATTAGAGGCATTGAGATATCACATCTCATGCTATAGGAAGGGTCTCAGGATTGGAATGGGAAGGAGTTGGATATCACATCTCATGCTAAAGGAAGGGTCTCAGTTTTGGTAGAAGCATTGAGATATCACATCTCATGCTATAGGAAGGGTCTCAGGATTGGAATGGGAAGGAGTTGGATATCACATCTCATGCCATAGGAAGGGTCTCAGGTTTGGTATAAGCATTGAGATATCACATTGGTCTCAGGATTGGATTGGGAAGGAGTTGGATATCACATCTCATCCAATAGGAAGGGTCTCAGGTTTGGAATGGGAAGGAATTGGATATCACATCTCATGTTATAGGAAGGATCTCAGGATTGGAATGGGAAGGATTTGGATATCACATCTCTTGCTATAGGAAGGGTCTCAGGTTTTTTATCAGAAACATTGAGATATCACATCTCATGCTATAGGAAGGGTTTCAGGATTGGAATGGGAAGGAGTTGGATATCACATCTCATGTTATAGGAAGGATCTCAGGATTGGAATGGGAAGGATTTGGATATCACATCTCTTGCTATAGGAAGGGTCTCAGGTTTTTTATTAGAAACATTGAGATATCACATCTCATGCTAAAGGAAGGGTTTCAGGATTCGAATGGGAAGGATTTGGATATCATATCTCATGTTATAGGACGGGTCCCAGGTTTGGAATTAGAAGCATTGAGATATCACATCTCATGGTATAGGAAGGGTCTCAGGATTGGAATGGGAAGGAGTTGGCTATCCCTTCTCATGCTATAGGAAGGGTCTCAGGTTGGAATGGGAAGGAGTTGGATATCACATCTCATGTTATAGGAAGGGTCTCAGGATTGGAATGGGAAGGATTTGGATATCATATCTCTTGCTATAGCAAGGGTCTCATGTTTTTTATTAGAAACAGAGATATCACATCTCATGGTATAGGAAGGGTTTCAGGATTGGAATGGGGAGGATTTGGATATCACATTTCATGCTAAAGGAAGGGTCTCAGGTTTGGAAGGGGAAGGAGTTGGATATCACATCTCATGCTAAAGGAAGGGTCTCAGGTTTGATAGAAGCATTGAGATATCACATCTCATGCTATAGGAAGGGTCTTAGGTTTGGTATAAGCATTGAGATATCACATCTCTGCTATCGGAAGGGTCTCAGGTTAGGAATGGGAAGGAGTTGGATATCACATCTCAAGCTATCTCAGGATTGGAAGGGGAAGGAGTTTGATATCACATCTCAAGCTTTAGGAAGGGTCTCAGGTTTGGAAGGGGAAGGATTTGGATCTCACATCTCATGGTATAGGAAGGATCTCAGGATTAGAATGGGAAGGAGTTGGATATCACATCTCATGTTATAGGAAGGATATCAGGTTTGGTATTAGAAGCATTGAGATATCACATCTCATGATATAGGAAGGGTCTCAGGATTGGAATGGGAAGGTTTTGGATATCACATCTCATGCTATAGGAAGGGTCTCAGGATTGGAATGGGAAGGAGTAGTATATGACATCTCATGCCATAGGAAGGGTCTCAGGTTTGGTATAAGCATTGAGATATCACATCTCTGCTATCGAAAGGGTCTCAGGATTGGAATGGGAAAGAGTTGGATATCCCATCTCATGTTATAGGAAGGGACTCAGGTTTGGTATTAGAAGCATTGAGATTTCACATCGCATGCTATAGGAAGGGTCTCAGGATTGGAATGGGAAGGGCTTGGATATCCCATCTCATGTTATAGGACGGGTCTCAGGTGTGGTATTAGAAGCATTGAGATATCACATCGCATGAGATGTGATATCCAACTCCTTCCCAATCCAATCCTGAGACCCTTCCTATAGCATGAGATGTAATATCACAATGCTTCTAATACCAAACCTGAGACCCTTCCTATAGCATTAGATGTGATACCCAACTCCTTCCCATTTCTACCCTTAGACCCTTCCTATAGCATGAGATGTGATATCTCAATAATTCTAATACCAAACCTGAGACCCTTCTTAAAGCATGAGATGGGATATACAACTCCTTCCTATACCAATCATGAGACCCTTATGATAGCAGAGATGTGATATCTCAATGCTTATACCAAACCTGAGACCCTTCCTATGGCATGAGATGTGATATCCAACTCCTTCCCATTCCAATCCTGGGACCCTTCCTATAGCATGAGATGTGATATCTCAATGCTTCTACCAAACCTGAGACCCTTCCTATAGCATGAGATGTAATATCCAACTCCTTCCCATTCCAATCCTGAGACCCTTCCTATACCATGAGATGTGATATCTCAATGTTTCTAATACCAAACCTGAGACCCGTCCTAAAACATGAGATGTGAGATCCAAATCCTTCCCCTTCCAAACCTGAGACCCTTCCTAAAGCTTGAGATGTGATATCAAACTCCTTCCCATTCCAATCCTGAGATAGCTTGAGATGTGATATCCAACTCCTTCCCATTCCAATCCTGAGACCCTTCCGATAGCATGAGATGTGATATCTCAATGCTTCTAATATCAAAACTGAGACCCTTCCTATAGCATGAGATGTGATATCCAACTCCTTCCCATTCCAATCCTGAGACCCTTCCTATACCATGAGATGTGATATCTCAATGTTTCTAATACCAAACCTGAGACCCGTCCTAAAACATGAGATGTGAAATCCAAATCCTTCCCCTTCCAAACCTGAGACCCTTCCTAAAGCTTGAGATGTGATATCAAACTCCTTCCCATTCCAATCCTGAGATAGCTTGAGATGTGATATCCAACTCCTTCCCATTCCTAACCTGAGACCCTTCCGATAGCAGAGATGTGATATCTCAATGCTTATACCAAACCTAAGACCCTTCCTATAGCATGAGATGTGATATCTCAATGCTTCTATCAAACCTGAGACCCTTCCTTTAGCATGAGATGTGATATCCAACTCCTTCCCCTTCCAAACCTGAGACCCTTCCTTTAGCATGAAATGTGATATCCAAATCCTCCCCATTCCAATCCTGAAACCCTTCCTATACCATGAGATGTGATATCTCTGTTTCTAATAAAAAACATGAGACCCTTCCTATAGCAAGAGATGTGATATCCAAATCCTTCCCATTCCAAACCTGAGACCCTTCCTATAGCATGAGAAGGGATATCCAACTCCTTCCCATTCCAATCCTGAGACCCTTCCTATACCATGAGATGTGATATCTCAATGCTTCTAATACCAAACCTGGGACCCGTCCTATAACATGAGATATGATATCCAAATCCTTCCCATTCGAATCCTGAAACCCTTCCTTTAGCATGAGATGTGATATCTCAATGTTTCTAATAAAAAACCTGAGACCCTTCCTATAGCAAGAGATGTAATATCCAAATCCTTCCCATTCCAATCCTGAGATCCTTCCTATAACATGAGATGTGATATCCAACTCCTTCCCATTCCAATCCTGAAACCCTTCCTATAGCATGAGATGTGATATCTCAATGTTTCTGATAAAAAACCTGAGACCCTTCCTATAGCAAGAGATGTGATATCCAAATCCTTCCCATTCCAATCCTGAGATCCTTCCTATAACATGAGATGTGATATCCAATTCCTTCCCATTCCAAACCTGAGACCCTTCCTATTGGATGAGATGTGATATCCAACTCCTTCCCAATCCAATCCTGAGACCAATGTGATATCTCAATGCTTATACCAAACCTGAGACCCTTCCTATGGCATGAGATGTGATATCCAACTCCTTCCCATTCCAATCCTGAGACCCTTCCTATAGCATGAGATGTGATATCTCAATGCTTCTACCAAAACTGAGACCCTTCCTTTAGCATGAGATGTGATATCCAACTCCTTCCCATTCCAATCCTGAGACCCTTCCGATAGCATGAGATGTGATATCTCAATGCTTCTAATACCAAACCTGAGATCTTCCTATAACATGAGATGTGATATCAAAATCCTTCCACTTCCAAACCTGAAACCCTCCCTTTAGCATGAGATGTGATATCCGACTCCTTCCCATTCCAATCCTGAGACCCTTCTGGTAGCATGAGATGTGATATCTCAATGCTTCTAATACCAAACCTGAGATCCTTCCGATAGCATGAGATCTGATATCTCAATGCTTCTAATACCAAACCTGAGATCCTTCCTATAGCATGAGATGTGATATCCAACTCCTTCCCATTCCAAACCTGAGACCCTTCCTATAGCATGAGATGTGATATCTCAATGCTTCTAATACCAAACCTGAGATCCTTCCTATAACATGAGATGTGATATCTTAATGCTTCTAAAACCAAACATGAGAACTATCCTGTAACATGTGAAATCCAAATCATTCCCTTTCCAAACCTGAGACCCTTCCTATAGCTTGAGATGTGATATCAAACTCCTTCCCATTCCAATCCTGAGATAGCTTGAGATGTGCTATCCAACTCCTTCCCATTCCAATCCTGAGACCCTTCCTATACCATGAGATGTGATATCTCAATGCTTCTAATACCAAACCTGACACCCGTCCTAAAACATTTGTGAGATCCAAATCCTTCCCCTTCCAAACCTGTGACCTTTCCTTTAGCATGAGATGTGATATCCAACTCCTTCCCATTCCAATCCTGAGACCTTTCCTGTAGCATGATATGTGATATCTCAATGCTTCTAATACCAAACCTGAGATCCTTCCTATAACATGAGATGTGTATCCAACTCCTTCCCATTCCAAACCTGAGACCCTTCCTATAGCATGAGATGTGATATCTTAATGCTTCTAAAACCAAACCTGAGAACTATCCTATAACATATGTGAAATCCAAATCCTTCCCTTTCCAAACCTGAGACCCTTCCGATAGCATGAGATGTGATATCTCAATGCTTCTAAAACCAAACATGAGAACCATCCTACAACATGAGATGTGAAATCCAAATCCTTCCCTTTCCAAACCTGAGACCCTTCCTATAGCTTGAGATGTGATATCAAACTCCTTCCCATTCCAATCCTGAGATAGCTTGAGATGTGATATCCAACTCCTTCCCATTCCAATCCTGGGACCCTTCCGATAGCATGAGATGTGATATCTCAATGCCTCTAATATCAAAACTGAGACCCTCCCTATAGCATGAGATGTGATATCTAAGTCCTTCCCATTCCTATCCTGAGACCCTTCCGATAGCAGAGATGTTATATCTCAATGCTTATACCAAATCTGAGACCCTTCCTATGGCTTGAGATGTGATATCCAACTCCTTCCCATTCCAATCCTGAGACCCTTCCTATAGCATGAGATGTGAAATCTCAATGCTTCTATCAAACCTGAGACCCTTCCTTTAGCATGACATGTGATATCCAACTCCTTCCCATTCCAATCCTGAGACCCTTCCTATAGCATGAGTTGTGATATCTCAATGCTTCTAATACCAAACCTGGAACCCGTCCTATAACATGAGATGTGATATCCAAATCCTTCCCCTTCCAAACCTAAGACCCTTCCTTTAGCATGAGATGTGATATCCAAATCCTTCCCATTCCAATCCTGAAACCCTTCCTATAGCATGAGATGTGATAACTCAATGTTTCTAATAAAAAACCTGAGACCCTTCCTATAGCAAGAGATGTGATATCCAAATCCTTCCCATTCCAATCCTGAGACCCTTCCTATAACATGAGATGTGTTATCCAAGTCCTTCCCATTCCAACCTGAGACACTTCCTATAGCATGAGAAGGGAAATCGAACTCCTTCCCATTCCAATCCTGAGACCCTTCCTATAGCAAGAGATGTGATATCCAAATCCTTCCCATTCCAATCCTGAGATCCTTCCTATAACATGAGATGTGATATCCAATTATTTCCCATTCCAAACCTGAGACCCTTCCTATTGGATGAGATGTGATATCCAACTCCTTCCCATTCCAATCCTGAGACCCTTCCTATACCATGAGATGTGATATCTCAATGCTTCTAATACCAAACCTGGGACCCGTCCTATAACATGAGATATGATATCCAAATCCTTCCCCTTCCAAACCTGATACCCTTCCTTTAGCATGAGATGTGATATCCAAATCCTTCCCATTCCAATCCTGAAACCCTTCCTATAGCATGAGATGTGATATCTCAATGTTTCTAATAAAAACCTGAGATCCTTCCTATAGCAAGAGATGTGATATCCAAATCCTTCCCATTCCAATCCTGAGACCCTACCTATAACATGAGATGTGATATCCAAATCCTTCCCATTCCAACCTGAGACCCTTCCTATAGCATGAGAAGGGATATCCAACTCCTTCCCAATCCAATCCTGAGACCCTTCCGATAGCAGAGATGTGATATCTCAATGCTTATACCAAACCTGAGACCCTTACTATGGCATGAGATGTGATATCCAAATCCTTCCCATTCCAATCCTGAGACCCTTCCTATAGCATGAGATGTGATATCTCAATGTTTCTGCCAAACCTGAGACCCTTCCTTTAGCATGAGATGTGATATCCAAATCCTTCACATTCCAATCCTGAGACCCTTCCTATAGCATGAGATATGATATCTCAATGCTTCTAATACCAAACCTGAGATCCTTCCTATAACATGAGATGTGATATCCAACTCCTTCCCATTCCAAACCTGAGACCTTTCCGATAGCATGAGATATGATATCTCAATGCTTCTAAAACCAAACATGAGAACCATCCTATAACATGAGATGTGCTATCCAAATCCTTCCCTTCCCAAACCTGAGACCCTTCCTATAGCTTGAGATGTGATATCAAACTCCTTCCCATTCCAATCCTGAGACCCTTATTATACCTGACAAACGAGGTGCGCCACTGAAGGAAAAGGGGAAAAGAAGGAGAAAATAAAGAAAAAAGAAGAAATTGGAAGAGCACCGGACTTTGAAAAGCTCTGTAGCGGGGAAGTGCAGTTGCACATAAAAATCTCCTCGCGGAAGTTTGGCCCGACCTAACGGTCCCCGCCGCAACTACACAACGCGAGAGCTGCCTCCCAGTTTACAAGAGCAGAGGAGAGACGCGTGAAGCTCTTAAGGAGGGGGCCCCAAGGCGCCGCGGACACCTCGTGCAACAAGTAAGGTGGTCGCGGGTGCTCCGCACAGCGGAGAGCACCTGTAGATTCGGCGGCTGTGGGCCCCCTCCCCCACCCCCCCACCCCACCTGCGCAGGGGCTGTCATTGCACAGGAGACTCTTGAGCCTCGGTGTGTCCGCGGCACAGAGTTTTGGGGGTGTCAAGCCAGGCGTCCCGTTCCCCTCCCCCCCCCCCCCCCCCAGGGAAACCCGAATCACTCGACACCAAGGCCCGGCTGTTAACCCATCCACATAAGACTGCTGTATAACGGAGGCACGGGAAGCCCCGTCTCAGAAAACACCCCTATACAAACATACGCAAAGCGGGGGTCCAGCTTCCCAACGGTCCCAGGCACAAGAAACACGACTCCACACGCTGCATCCAGAGCATATTGCAGCTCTAACCAAATATTAAACACCACGCGCCTCGCCATAAAATTCCCTCATGCTATGAGAGAGCTAAACGCGACACGCTGCACAATATATATTAACAGTTTCCCCTTCAGGGAATGAAGAATCTGCACTCTCTTGGTAGGAGTGGTGTCCCAGAAACTTAAGTTTCACCTCAGCCCAGACACCCAAGAACTGCCAGTTACTCCCCCAAGGCCGCATTTCTCTCTGCAGCTCTCCGCTGCTCGATGGTGCAGTTGGTGCCCCCACGCCTTGTTAAACCAGTACAAGGTAAGGCCATTAGCATTAATGCCCCCATGCTACAACCTTCATGTGCGCCTACCTTGCTAGCAAACACACGCCCTCTGCTGTACCACAGCAGGAATGCGCGACTACGGTCCCACACTCAGCCCACCAACCCCATCAGTTCTACCCCTACCTTGGGTTACCGAAATGTTAGGTTGGGCATAAGAAGCCAGCGGCCAGCACACACATGCTCTGCCACGGCACGACAGTTCATCATCAAGGGTCTTGTCAACAAACAATACTTCACGATCACCAACCCTACTATGAACTTTAACTTTGCCCCACAACCTTCGCCCTTCAGTCCTACTGCACCCATGCCTGTAGCGCATACTGTTGCCGCCCCCATGACCACACTTGATTTTGTGCAGCGCAATGATGTTTCTGTGCCTATTCATCCTACTGTTGCCACACCCATGACCACACTTGATTTTGTGCAGCTCAATGATGTTTCTGTGCCTATTCATCCTACTGTTGCCACACCCATGACCACACTTGATTTTGTGCAGCTCAATGATGTTTCTGTGCCTATTCATCCTACTGTTGCCACACCCATGACCACACTTGATTTTGTGCAGCTCAATGATGTTTCTGTGCCTATTCATCCTACTGTTGCCACACCCATGACCACACTTGATTTTGTGCAGCTCAATGATGTTTCTGTGCCTATTCATCCTACTGTTGCCACACCCTCGACCACACCACCTAGTACTTCTGACCCTCCATCCTCACCCACCAGCCCACCTATCCCCACGCCTCCCCATGCCTACATGCTAACCTGCGCCCTGCTTAATGCCCGCTCCATACCAGCTCACGCCCTTGACATCAACGACCTGCTCATAAACAACAAGCTCGACCTCCTCATCCTTACTGAAACCTGGCTGAATGAAAGCTCAGGCCCAGTCTTATCACTCGCCATCCCACCTGGATATTCCATTTTTAGGAAAGACCGCACCTCTCAGAGAGGTGGAGGCGTTGCCCTCATCGCGAGGGACACCCTTACCATCAGAGAAGCTGAAGGCATCCTTGATAGCAATAGTGACTATCTCCTGCTAAAAATCAATGTCTCGCCCAACTGCACCATATCCATGCACATTGTATACAGACCCCCTGGCCCATGTACGGACTTCCATGACACCCTTATCCCTGCATTGTCTCACAACATCAAAAAGACCTCTCAGGTTCTACTCCTTGGTGACCTCAACCTAGGGCTGAATGACCCTAAAGACTCCCCAGCGAAACACCTCAAGAAGGCACTCTCCAACATCAGCTTTGTGCACTCCATTTCTGACACCACGCACATCAAAGGGCGCACCCTTGACTGGATCAGTCATCACAACTGCTCCCTTCTCATCACGGCCAATACCCCTATCCCCTGGTCTGACCATCACTACATCCAATTCAACCTCGGAACCAGAAAAGTGGCTCTCTCTCCGCCATCACCATGCCTCGCCACCTACGCCAGGAGCTCACGCCTCCTCACAGTCGAGAACCTAGCACCCTACCTCCTTAACCCAGCCCTTCAGGCACCTTCATCTAATAACCCTGACACCTTAGCTGACACCTTCAAGGATGTCATCACGTCAGCCGTGGACGCCATTGCTCCCCTGACTCTCAAAAAAGCTAAGAAAGCCAAACATGCTAACTCATGGTTCTCTAAAGAACTCCTTGACCAACGTGCGCAAAAGAGGATTGCACTATCCTCCTGGAAAGCAAACCCCTCTGAAGCCACTAAACAGAAGTTCAAAGCCATTTCCAAATCCTACAAGACTAACATCACACTGGCAAAGGCTGCCTCCTTCAACGCCAGGATCTCCGACGCCAAGTCAGGATCTAAGGAACTATTCACAATCTTCAGGGAACTTGATAAACCATCTGCCCGCCCCCTCCTCAGTTATCAAAGATGACAAGTGGTGCAACAGCATTCAATCTGCCATGCTAGAGAAGCTCAACACCCTCCAAACAAAAATTTGTGGCCACCAAAAAGCCCTTTCCCATATCATAGCGAACATCCACGCCAAGCCACCCATCAAGTCCACGTCATCCCCGATGTTCGAATTCAAAGACATCACTGAGCAAGAGGTCATCATCCTCCTCAACTATATTAAACCCTCCAATTGTAAAGGCGATGCCTGCCCAGCCAGCCTCATCAAAGACTCTGCACATACTCTCACCCCCTTCCTTACAGCCTTTATCAACTCCTCCTTCCAATCAGGCCATGTCCCATCAGGACTCAAGGAAGCGTGGGTACGCCCACTCCTCAAGAAACCCTCACTCGACCCAACCGTCCCGGGGAATTACAGGCCCATCACAACTGTACCATTCCTGCTCAAAATCTTGGACAAAGCAGCCTACCTGCAGGTCCAAAAGTTCTTAGAGGACAACCGTCTCCTCGGCCTGCGGCAATCTGGGTTCTGCCCCCGACATGGCACTGAAACGGCCCTCCTAGATCTAAAGAACCAAATGGATGACCTCAGAGATGCAGGCAAACCTGCCCTCCTACTGCTCCTGGATCTATCCGCAGCGTTCGATCTGGTTGACCACAACACCTTGTGTCACCACCTAGCCACCCAAGCCAACTTCTCCCCGAAAGCCTGCCAGTGGATCACCTCCTTTCTCCAAGAAAGGGCCATGAAAGTCTTTTCTGAAGCTGCCGCCGCCACCCCTAGCCTCCTCACCTGCGGTGTCCCTCAGGGATCCTGTATCGCCCCAACACTCTATAACCTCTTTACAAGGCCCCTGTTTAGCATCTTGGATTCCCTTGGTATTTCATATACCAACTATGCTGACGATACGCAGGTACTGATCCCACTCACGAGCGACTACCTAGCAGATTCCAACACCCTCACCTCTATCTACACTACCATCCAATCCTGGATGGCGGAGAATTGGCTGTGCCTCAACAGCGAAAAGACCGAACTCCTCCTCATTGGGTCACCCTTCACTCTGGGTAACCTCGGAGATCAGTACGCCTCCTTCTCACTTGATAACATTCCAATCAAGGTCTCGAACCATGTTAAGACACTCGGAGTCTACCTTGACTCCGACCTGTCCATGGATAAACAGGTCAATGCTATCGCTGCATCCTCAGCCTACTACTCCAAAGTCCTCAATGCAGCCAGGCCCTTCTTGGCCCGTCAAAATTGCCTCACGATTGCCAGGGCAATTATCGGGTCAAGACTTGACTACTGTAATGCCCTTCTCGTGGGGACATCCAGCAAAAATCTGGCCAAATTGCAGCCAGCCCAGAACAATGCGCTAAGGGCAGCCACCGGTACCTCAAGAAGAAACCATATCTCCGAAATCAGAAGGCAAGCACACTGGCTCCCTGTCAAAGAGAGAATTGTCTTTAAAACTCTTGCTCTCACACACAAATGCCTTCACGAACTTGCCCCTCCTTACCTGACCAACAGAATTACTAGGCACACCGCCACGAGACCTCTCAGGTCCCCTTATGCCAACACAATTGTCACGCCTACTACTGGGAAAGTGCGCGCTGGTGGCTCCAGCTTCCCCACCCTAGCAGCCACGCACTGGAACGCTCTGCCACCTCACCTAAGACTCATTCAATCCCACCTAGCCTTCCGTAAGGCTATCAAAACCAGACTCTTTGTTTAACCTGAACCTGTATCGTCCACTGCATATATGCCTACCAATCTGTAACTAAGAGCCCTCCTGGCACCTGTCTGTAATCCTAAGTTTGCGTATCCTCTGTAACAGCGCCTCGATGCCTTACGGGCTGCAAGCGCGCTTAACAAATGCAAATAAATAAAAAATAAAAAAAAATATCTCAATGCTTCTAATACCAAACCTGAGACCCGTCCTAAAACATGAGATGTGAGATCCAAATCCTTCCCCTTCCAAACCTGAGACCCTTCCTATAGCTTGAGATGTGATATCAAACTCCTTCCCATTCCAATCCTGAGATAGCTTGAGATGTTATATCCAACTCCTTCCCATTCCAATCCTGAGACCCTTCCGATAGCATGAGATGTGATATCTCAATGCTTCTAATATCAAAACTGAGACCCTCCCTATAGCATGAGATGTGATATCTAAGTCCTTCCCATTCCTATCCTGAGACCCTTCCGATAGCAGAGATGTGATATCTCAATGCTTATACCAAACCTGAGACCCTTCCTATAGCATGAGATGTGATATCTCAATGCTTCTATCAAACCTGAGACCCTTCCTTTAGCATGAGATGTGATATCCAACTCCTTCCCATTCCAATCCTGAGACCCTTCCTATAGCATGAGCTGTAATACCTCAATGCTTCTATCAAACCTGAGACCCTTCCTTTACCATGAGTTGTGATATCCAACTCCTTCCCCTTCCAAACCTGAGACCCTTCCTTTAGCATGAGATGTGATATCCAAATCATTCCCATTCCAATCCTGAAACCCTTCCTATAGCATGAGATGTGAAATCTCAATGTTTCTAATAAAAAACTGAGACCCTTCGTATAGCAAGAGATGTGATATCCAACTCCTTCCCATTCCAACCTGAGACCCTTCCTATAGCATGAGAAGGGATATCCAACTCCTTCCCAATCCAATCCTGAGACCCTTCCGATAGCAGAGATGTGATATCTCAATGCTTATACCAAACCTGAGACCCTTACTATGGCATGAGATGTGATATCCAAATCCTTCCCATTCCAATCCTGAGACCCTTCCTATAGCATGAGATGTGATATCTCAATGCTTCTGCCAAACCCGAGACCCTTCCTTTAGCATGAGATGTGATATCCAAATCCTTCACATTCCAATCCTGAGACCCTTCATATAGCATGAGATATGATATCTCAATGCCTCTAATACCAAACCTGAGATCCTTCCTATAACATGAGATGTGATATCCAACTCCTTCCCATTCCAAACCTGAGACCTTTCCGATAGCATGAGATGTGATATCTCAATGCTTCTAAAACCAAACATGAGAACCATCCTATACCATGAGATGTGCTATCCAAATCCTTCCCTTCCCAAACCTGAGACCCTTCCTATAGCTTGAGATGTGATATCAAACTCCTTCCCATTCCAATCCTGAGACCCTTATTATACCATGAGATGTGATATCTCAATGCTTCTAATACCAAACCTGAGACCCGTCCTAAAACATGAGATGTGAGATCCAAATCCTTCCCCTTCCAAACCTGAGACCCTTCCTATAGCTTGAGATGTGATATCAAACTCCTTCCCATTCCAATCCTGAGATAGCTTGAGATGTGATATCCAACTCCTTCCCATTCCAATCCTGAGACCCTTCCGATAGCATGAGATGTGATATCTCAATGCTTCTAATATCAAAACTGAGACCCTCCCTATAGCATGAGATGTGATATCTAAGTCCTTCCCATTCCTATCCTGAGACCCTTCCGATAGCAGAGATGTGATATCTCAATGCTTCTACCAAAACTGAGACCCTTCCTATAGCATGAGATGTGATATCTCAATGCTTCTACCAAAACTGAGACCCTTCCTTTAGCATGAGATGTGATATCCAACTCCTTCCCATTCCAATCCTGAGACCCTTCCTATAGCATGAGATGTGATATCTCAATGCCTCTAATACCAAACCTGAGATCCTTCCCATAACATGTGATGTGATATTCAAATCCTTCCCCTTCCAAACCTGAGACCCTCCCTTTAGCATGAGATGTGATATCCGACTCCTTCCCATTCCAATCCTGAGACCCTTCTGATAGCATGAGATGTGATATCTCAATGCTTCTAATACCAAACCTGAGATCCTTCCGATAGCATGAGATGTGATATCTCAATGCTTCTAATACCAAACCTGAGATCTTCCTATAACATGAGATGTGATATCCAAATCCTTCCACTTCCAAACCTGAAACCCTCCCTTTAGCATGAGATGTGATATCCGACTCCTTCCCATTCCAATCCTGAGACCCTTCTGGTAGCATGAGATGTGATATCTCAATGCTTCTAATACCAAACCTGAGATCCTTCAGATAGCATGAGATCTGATATCTCAATGCTTCTAATACCAAACCTGAGATCCTTCCTATAGCATGAGATGTGATATCCAACTCCTTCCCATTCCAAACCTGAGACCCTTCCTATAGCATGAGATGTGATATCTCAATGCTTCTAATACCAATCCCGAGATCCTTCCTATAACATGAGATGTGATATCTTAATGCTTCTAAAACCAAACATGAGAACTATCCTGTAACATGTGAAATCCAAATCATTCCCTTTCCAAACCTGAGACCCTTCCTATAGCTTGAGATGTGATATCAAACTCCTTCCCATTCCAATCCTGAGATAGCTTGAGATGTGCTATCCAACTCCTTCCCATTCCAATCCTGAGACTCTTCCTATACCATGAGATGTGATATCTCAATGCTTCTAATACCAAACCTGACACCCGTCCTAAAACATTTGTGAGATCCAAATCCTTCCCCTTCCAAACCTGAGACCTTTCCTTTAGCATGAGATGTGATATCCAACTCCTTCCCATTCCAATCCTGAGACCTTTCCTATAGCATGATATGTGATATCTCAATGCTTCTAATACCAAACCTGAGATCCTTCCTATAACATGAGATGTGTATCCAACTCCTTCCCATTCCAAACCTGAGACCCTTCCTATAGCATGAGATGTGATATCTTAATGCTTCTAAAACCAAATCTGAGAACCATCCTATAACATATGTGAAATCCAAATCCTTCCCTTTCCAAACCTGAGACCCTTCCGATAGCATGAGATGTGATATCTCAATGCTTCTAAAACCAAACATGAGAACCATCCTACAACATGAGATGTGAAATCCAAATCCTTCCCTTTCCAAACCTGAGACCCTTGCTATAGCTTGAGATGTGATATCAAACTCCTTCCCATTCCAATCCTGAGATAGCTTGAGATGTGATATCCAACTCCTTCCCATTCCAATCCTGGGACCCTTCCGATAGCATGAGATGTGATATCTCAATGCCTCTAATATCAAAACTGAGACCCTCCCTATAGCATGAGATGTGATATCTAAGTCCTTCCCATTCCTATCCTGAGACCCTTCCGATAGCAGAGATGTTATATCTCAATGCTTATACCAAATCTGAGACCCTTCCTATGGCATGAGATGTGATATCCAACTCCTTCCCATTCCAATCCTGAGACCCTTCCTATAGCATGAGATGTGAAATCTCAATGCTTCTATCAAACCTGAGACCCTTCCTTTAGCATGACATGTGATATCCAACTCCTTCCCATTCCAATCCTGAGACCCTTCCTATAGCATGAGTTGTGATATCTCAATGCTTCTAATACCAAACCTGGGACACGTCCTATAACATGAGATGTGATATCCAAATCCTTCCCCTTCCAAACCTAAGACCCTTCCTTTAGCATGAGATGTGATATCCAAATCCTTCCCATTCCAATCCTGAAACCCTTCCTATAGCATGAGATGTGATAACTCAATGTTTCTAATAAAAAACCTGAGACCCTTCCTATAGCAAGAGATGTGATATCCAAATCCTTCCCATTCCAATCCTGAGACCCTTCCTATAACATGAGATGTGTTATCCAAGTCCTTCCCATTCCAACCTGAGACCCTTCCTATAGCATGAGAAGGGAAATCGAACTCCTTCCCATTCCAATCCTGAGACCCTTCCTATAGCAAGAGATGTGATATCCAAATCCTTCCCATTCCAATCCTGAGATCCTTCCTATAACATGAGATGTGATATCCAATTATTTCCCATTCCAAACCTGAGACCCTTCCTATTGGATGAGATGTGATATCCAACTCCTTCCCATTCCAATCCTGAGACCCTTCCTATACCATGAGATGTGATATCTCAATGCTTCTAATACCAAACCTGGGACCCGTCCTATAACATGAGATATGATATCCAAATCCTTCCCCTTCCAAACCTGATACCCTTCCTTTAGCATGAGATGTGATATCCAAATCCTTCCCATTCCAATCCTGAAACCCTTCCTATAGCATGAGATGTGATATCTCAATGTTTCTAATAAAAACCTGAGACCCTTCCTATAGCAAGAGATGTGATATCCAAATCCTTCCCATTCCAATCCTGAGACCCTACCTATAACATGAGATGTGATATCCAAATCCTTCCCATTCCAACCTGAGACCCTTCCTATAGCATGAGAAGGGATATCCAACTCCTTCTCAATCCAATCCTGAGACCCTTCCGATAGCAGAGATGTGATATCTCAATGCTTATACCAAACCTGAGACCCTTACTATGGCATGAGATGTGATATCCAAATCCTTCCCATTCCAATCCTGAGACCCTTCCTATAGCATGAGATGTGATATCTCAATGCTTCTGCCAAACCTGAGACCCTTCCTTTAGCATGAGATATGATATCTCAATGCTTCTAATACCAAACCTGAGATCCTTCCTATAACATGAGATGTGATATCCAACTCCTTCCCATTCCAAACCTGAGACCTTTCCGATAGCATGAGATATGATATCTCAATGCTTCTAAAACCAAACATGAGAACCATCCTATAACATGAGATGTGCTATCCAAATCCTTCCCTTCCCAAACCTGAGACCCTTCCTATAGCTTGAGATGTGATATCAAACTCCTTCCCATTCCAATCCTGAGACCCTTATTATACCTGACAAACGAGGTGCGCCACTGAAGGAAAAGGGGAAAAGAAGGAGAAAATAAAGAAAAAAGAAGAAATTGGAAGAGCACCGGACTTTGAAAAGCTCTGTAGCGGGGAAGTGCAGTTGCACATAAAAATCTCCTCGCGGAAGTTTGGCCCGACCTAACGGTCCCCGCCGCAACTACACAACGCGAGAGCTGCCTCCCAGTTTACAAGAGCAGAGGAGAGACGCGTGAAGCTCTTAAGGAGGGGGCCCCAAGGCGCCGCGGACACCTCGTGCAACAAGTAAGGTGGTCGCGGGCGCTCCGCACAGCGGAGAGCACCTGTAGATTCGGCGGCTGTGGGCCCCCTCCCCCACCCCCCCGCCCCCCCCCTGCGCAGGGGCTGTCATTGCACAGGAGACTCTTGAGCCTCGGTGTGTCCGCGGCACAGAGTTTTGGGGGTGTCAAGCCAGGCGTCCCGTTCCCCTCCCTCCCCCCCCCCCCAGGGAAACCCGAATCACTCGACACCAAGGCCCGGCTGTTAACCCATCCACATAAGACTGCTGTATAACGGAGGCACGGGAAGCCCCGTCTCAGAAAACACCCCTATACAAACATACGCAAAGCGGGGGTCCAGCTTCCCAACGGTCCCAGGCACAAGAAGCACGACTCCACACGCTGCATCCAGAGCATATTGCAGCTCTAACCAAATATTAAACACCACGCGCCTCGCCATAAAATTCCCTCATGCTATGAGAGAGCTAAACGCGACACGCTGCACAATATATATTAACAGTTTCCCCTTCAGGGAATGAAGAATCTGCACTCTCTTGGTAGGAGTGGTGTCCCAGAAACTTAAGTTTCACCTCAGCCCAGACACCCAAGAACTGCCAGTTACTCCCCCAAGGCCGCATTTCTCTCTGCAGCTCTCCGCTGCTCGATGGCGCAGTTGGCGCCCCCACGCCTTGTTAAACCAGTACAAGGTAAGGCCATTAGCATTAATGCCCCCATGCTACAACCTTCATGTGCGCCTACCTTGCTAGCAAACACACGCCCTCTGCTGTACCACAGCAGGAATGCGCGAATACGGTCCCGCACTCAGCCCACCAACCCCATCAGTTCTACCCCTACCTTGGGTTACCGAAATGTTAGGTTGGGCATAAGAAGCCAGCGGCCAGCACACACATGCTCTGCCACGGCACGACAGTTCATCATCAAGGGTCTTGTCAACAAACAATACTTCACGATCACCAACCCTACTATGAACTTTAACTTTGCCCCACAACCTTCGCCCTTCAGTCCTACTGCACCCATGCCTGTAGCGCATACTGTTGCCGCCCCCATGACCACACTTGATTTTGTGCAGCGCAATGATGTTTCTGTGCCTATTCATCCTACTGTTGCCACACCCATGACCACACTTGATTTTGTGCAGCTCAATGATGTTTCTGTGCCTATTCATCCTACTGTTGCCACACCCATGACCACACTTGATTTTGTGCAGCTCAATGATGTTTCTGTGCCTATTCATCCTACTGTTGCCACACCCTCGACCACACCACCTAGTACTTCTGACACTCCATCCTCACCCACCAGCCCACCTATCCCCACGCCTCCCCATGCCTACATGCTAAGCTGCGCCCTGCTTAATGCCCGCTCCATACCAGCTCACGCCCTTGACATCAACGACCTGCTCATAAACAACAAGCTCGACCTCCTCATCCTTACTGAAACCTGGCTGAATGAAAGCTCAGGCCCAGTCTTATCACTTGCCATCCCACCTGGATATTCCATTTTTAGGAAAGACCGCACCTCTCAGAGAGGTGGAGGCGTTGCACTCATCGCGAGGGACACCCTTACCATCAGAGAAGTTGAAGGCATCCTTGATAGCAATAGTGACTACCTCCCGCTAAAAATCAATGTCTCGCCCAACTGCACCATATCCATGCACATTGTATACAGACCCCCTGGCCCATGTACGGACTTCCATGACACCCTTATCCCTGCATTGTCTCACAACATCAAAAAGACCTCTCAGGTTCTACTCCTTGGTGACCTCAACCTAGGGCTGAATGACCCTAAAGACTCCCCAGCGAAACACCTCAAGAAGGCACTCTCCAACATCAGCTTTGTGCACTCCATTTCTGACACCACGCACATCAAAGGGCGCACCCTTGACTGGATCAGTCATCACAACTGCTCCCTTCTCATCACGGCCAATACCCCTATCCCCGGGTCTGACCATCACTACATCCAATTCAACCTCGGAACCAGAAAAGTGGCTCTCTCTCCGCCATCACCATGCCTCGCCACCTACGCCAGGAGCTCACGCCTCCTCACAGTCGAGAACCTAGCACCCTACCTCCTTAACCCAGCCCTTCAGGCACCTTCATCTAATAACCCTGACACCTTAGCTGACACCTTCAAGGATGTCATCACGTCAGCCGTGGACGCCATTGCTCCCCTGACTCTCAAAAAAGCTAAGAAAGCCAAACATGCTAACTCATGGTTCTCTAAAGAACTCCTTGACCAACGTGCGCAAAAGAGGATTGCACTATCCTCCTGGAAAGCAAACCCCTCTGAAGCCACTAAACAGAAGTTCAAAGCCATTTCCAAATCCTACAAGACTAACATCACACTGGCAAAGGCTGCCTCCTTCAACGCCAGGATCTCCGACGCCAAGTCAGGATCTAAGGAACTATTCACAATCTTCAGGGAACTTGAAAAACCATCTGCCCCCCCCTCCTCAGTTATCAAAGATGACAAGTGGTGCAACAGCATTCAATCTGCCATGCTAGAGAAGCTCAACACCCTCCAAACAAAAATTTGTGGCCACCAAAAAGCCCTTTCCCATATCATAGCGAACATCCACGCCAAGCCACCCATCAAGTCCACGTCATCCCCGATGTTCGAATTCAAAGACATCACTGAGCAAGAGGTCATCATCCTCCTCAACTATATTAAACCCTCCAATTGTAAAGGCGATGCCTGCCCAGCCAGCCTCATCAAAGACTCCGCACATACTCTCGCCCCCTTCCTTACAGCCTTTATCAACTCCTCCTTCCAATCAGGCCATGTCCCATCAGGACTCAAGGAAGCGTGGGTACGCCCACTCCTCAAGAAACCCTCACTCGACCCAACCGTCCCGGGGAATTACAGGCCCATCACAACTGTACCATTCCTGCTCAAAATCTTGGCCAAAGCAGCCTACCTGCAGGTCCAAAAGTTCTTAGAGGACAACCGTCTCCTCGGCCTGCGGCAATCTGGGTTCCGCCCCCGACATGGCACTGAAACGGCCCTCCTAGATCTAAAGAACCAAATGGATGACCTCAGAGATGCAGGCAAACCTGCCCTCCTACTGCTCCTGGATCTATCCGCAGCATTCGATCTGGTTGACCACAACACCTTGTGTCACCACCTAGCCACCCAAGCCAACTTCTCCCCGAAAGCCTGCCAGTGGATCACCTCCTTTCTCCAAGAAAGGGCCATGAAAGTCTTTTCTGAAGCTGCCGCCGCCACCCCTAGCCTCCTCACCTGCGGTGTCCCTCAGGGATCCTGTATCGCCCCAACACTCTATAACCTCTTTACAAGGCCCCTGTTTGGCATCTTGGATTCCCTTGGTATTTCATATACCAACTATGCTGACGATACGCAGGTACTGATCCCACTCACGAGCGACTACCTAGCAGATTCCAACACCCTCACCTCTATCTACACTACCATCCAATCCTGGATGGCGGAGAATTGGCTGTGCCTCAACAGCGAAAAGACCGAACTCCTCCTCATTGGGTCACCCTTCACTCTGGGTAACCTCGGAGATCAGTACGCCTCCTTTTCACTTGATAACATTCCAATCAAGGTCTCGAACCATGTTAAGACACTCGGAGTCTACCTTGACTCCGACCTGTCCATGGATAAACAGGTCAATGCTATCGCTGCATCCTCAGCCTACTACTCCAAAGTCCTCAATGCAGCCAGGCCCTTCTTGGCCCGTCAAAATTGCCTCACGATTGCCAGGGCAATTATCGGGTCAAGACTTGACTACTGTAATGCCCTTCTCGTGGGGACATCCAGCAAAAACCTGGCCAAATTGCAGCTAGCCCAGAACAATGCGCTAAGGGCAGCCACCGGTACCTCAAGAAGAAACCATATCTCCGAAATCAGAAGGCAAGCACACTGGCTCCCTGTCAAAGAGAGAATTGTCTTTAAAACTCTTGCTCTCACACACAAATGCCTTCACGAACTTGCCCCTCCTTACCTGACCAACAGAATTACTAGGCACACCGCCACGAGACCTCTCAGGTCCCCTTATGCCAACACAATTGTCACGCCTACTACTGGGAAAGTGCGCGCTGGTGGCTCCAGCTTCCCCACCCTAGCAGCCACGCACTGGAACGCTCTGCCACCTCACCTAAGACTCATTCAAGTCCACCTAGCCTTCCGTAAGGCTATCAAAACCAGACTCTTTGTTTAACCTGAACCTGTATCGTCCACTGCATATATGCCTACCAATCTGTAACTAAGAGCCCTCCTGGCACCTGTCTGTAATCCTAAGTTTGCGTATCCTCTGTAACAGCGCCTCGATGCCTTACAGGCTGCAAGCGCGCTTAACAAATGCAAATAAATAAAAAATAAAAGAAAATATCTCAATGCTTCTAATACCAAACCTGAGACCCGTCCTAAAACATGAGATGTGAGATCCAAATCCTTCCCCTTCCAAACCTGAGACCCTTCCTATAGCTTGAGATGTGATATCAAACTCCTTCCCATTCCAATCCTGAGATAGCTTGAGATGTGATATCCAACTCCTTCCCATTCCAATCCTGAGACCATTCCGATAGCATGAGATGTGATATCTCAATGCTTCTAATATCAAAACTGAGACCCTCCCTATAGCATGAGATGTGATATCTAAGTCCTTCCCATTCCTATCCTGAGACCCTTCCGATAGCAGAGATGTGATATCTCAATGCTTATACCAAACCTGAGACCCTTCCTATAGCATGAGATGTGATATCTCAATGCTTCTATCAAACCTGAGACCCTTCCTTTAGCATGAGATGTGATATCCAACTCCTTCCCATTCCAATCCTGAGACCCTTCCTATAGCATGAGCTGTAATATCTCAATGCTTCTATCAAACCTGAGACCCTTCCTTTACCATGAGTTGTGATATCCAACTCCTTCCCCTTCCAAACCTGAGACCCTTCCTTTAGCATGAGATGTGATATCCAAATCCTTCCGATTCCAATCCTGAAACCCTTCCTATAGCATGAGATGTGATATCTCAATGTTTCTAATAAAAAACTGAGACCCTTCCTATAGCAAGAGATGTGATATCCAAATCCTTCCCATTCCAATCCTGAGACCCTACCTATAACATGTGATGTGATATCCAACTCCTTCCCATTCCAACCTGAGACCCTTCCTATAGCATGAGAAGGGATATCCAACTCCTTCCCAATCCAATCCTGAGACCCTTCCGATAGCAGAGATGTGATATCTCAATGCTTATACCAAACCTGAGACCCTTACTATGGCATGAGATGTGATATCCAAATCCTTCCCATTCCAATCCTGAGACCCTTCCTATAGCATGAGATGTGATATCTCAATGCTTCTGCCAAACCCGAGACCCTTCCTTTAGCATGAGATGTGATATCCAAATCCTTCACATTCCAATCCTGAGACCCTTCATATAGCATGAGATATGATATCTCAATGCCTCTAATACCAAACCTGAGATCCTTCCTATAACATGAGATGTGATATCCAACTCCTTCCCATTCCAAACCTAAGACCTTTCCGATAGCATGAGATGTGATATCTCAATGCTTCTAAAACCAAACATGAGAACCATCCTATAACATGAGATGTGCTATCCAAATCCTTCCCTTCCCAAACCTGAGACCCTTCCTATAGCTTGAGATGTGATATCAAACTCCTTCCCATTCCAATCCTGAGACCCTTATTATACCATGAGATGTGATATCTCAATGCTTCTAATACCAAACCTGAGACCCGTCCTAAAACATGAGATGTGAGATCCAAATCCTTCCCCTTCCAAACCTGAGACCCTTCCTATAGCTTGAGATGTGATATCAAACTCCTTCCCATTCCAATCCTGAGATAGCTTGAGATGTGATATCCAACTCCTTCCCATTCCAATCCTGAGACCTTTCCGATAGCATGAGATGTGATATCTCAATGCTTCTAATATCAAAACTGAGACCCTCCCTATAGCATGAGATGTGATATCCAAGTCCTTCCCATTCCTATCCTGAGACCCTTCCGATAGCAGAGATGTGATATCTCAATGCTTATACCAAACCTGAGACCCTTCCTATAGCATGAGATGTGATATCTCAATGTTTCTATCAAACCTGAGACCCTTCCTTTAGCATGAGATGTGATATCCAACTCCTTCCCATTCCAATCCTGAGACCCTTCCTATAGCATGAGCTGTAATATTTCAATGCTTCTATCAAACCTGAGACCCTTCCTTTAGCATGAGATGTGATATCCAACTCCTTCCCCTTCCAAACCTGAGACCCTTCCTTTAGCATGAGATGTGATATCCAAATCCTTCCCATTCCAATCCTGAAACCCTTCCTATACCATGAGATGTGATATTTCTGTTTCTAATAAAAAACATGAGACCCTTCCTATAGCAAGAGATATGATATCCAAATCCTTCCCATTCCAATCCCGAGACCCTTCCTATAACATGAGATGTGATATCCAACTCCTTCCATTCTAACCTGAGACCCTTCCTATAGCATGAGAAGGGATATCCAACTCCTTCCCATTCCAATCCTGAGACCCTTCCTATACCATGAGATGTGATATCTCAGTGCTTCTAATACCAAACCTGGGACCCGTCCTATAACATGAGATATGATATCCAAATCCTTCCCATTCGAATCCTGAAACCCTTCCTTTAGCATGAGATGTGATATCTCAATGTGTCTAATAAAAAACCTGAGACCCTTCCTATAGCAAGAGATGTGATATCCAAATCCTTCGCATTCCAATCCTGAGACCCTTCCTATAACATGGATGTGATATCCAACTCCTTCCCATTCCAATTTTGAGACCCTTCCTATACCATGAGAATTGATATCTCAATGCTTCTAATACCAAACCTGAGACCCTTCCTATAGCATGAGATGTGATATCCTACTCCTTCCCATTCCAATCCTGAGACCCTTCCTATAGCACGAGATGTGATATCTCAATGCTTCTAATACCAAACCTGACACCCTTCATATAGCATGAGATGGGATATCTAACTCCTTCCCAATCCAATCCTGAGACCCTTCCGATAGCATGAGATGTCATTTCTCAATGCTTCTACCAAAACTGAGACCCTTCCTATGGCATGAGATGTGATATCAAACTCCTTCCCATTCCAATCCTGAGACCCTTCCTATAGCTTGAGATGTGATATCCAACTCCTTCCCATTCCAATCCTGAGACCCTTCCTATACCATGAGATGTGATATCTCAATGCTTGTAGTACCAAACCTGAGACCCGTCCTACAACATGAGATGTGATATCCAAATCCTTCCCCTTCCAAGCCTGAGACCCTTCCTTTAGCATGAGATGTGATATCCAACTCCTTCCCATTCCAATCCTGAGACCCTTCCGATTGCATGAGATGTGATATCTCAATGCTTCTAATATCAAACCTGAGACCCTCCCTATAGCATGAGATGTGATATCCAAGTCCTTCCCATTCCAATCCTGAGATCCTTCCTATAGCATGAGATGTGATATCTCAATGCTTCTAATACCAAACATGATATCCTTCCTATAACATGAGATGTGATATATAAACTCCTTACCATTCCAATCCCGAGATCCTTCCGATAGCAGAGATGTGATATCTCAATGCTTATACCAAACCTGAGACCCTTCCTATGGCATGAGATGTCATATACTACTGCTTCCCATTCCAATCCTGAGACCCTTCCTATAGCATGAGATGTGATATCTCAATGCTTCTACCAAACTTGAGACCCTTCCTATAACATGAGATGTGATATCCAACTCCTTTCCATTCCAATACTGAGATCCTTCTTATACCATGAGATGTGATATCTCAATGTTTCTCATACCAAACCTGAGGCCCTTCCTATAGCAAGAGATGTGATATACAAATCCTTCCCATTCCAAACCTGAGACCCTTCCTATAGCATGAGATGTGATATCCGACTCTTTCCCAATCCAATCCTGAGACCCTTCCTATAGCATGAGATGTAATATCACAATGCTTGTAATACCAAACCTGAGACCATTCCTATAGCATGAGATGTGATATCCAACTCCTTCCCATTCCAATCCTGAGACCCTTCCTATAGCATGAGATGTGATATCTCAATGCTTCTAATACCAAAACTGAGACCCTTCTTAAAGCATGAGATGTGATATCCAACTACTTCCCGTTCCAAACCTGAGACCCTTCCTATAGCATATGTGACATCCAACTCCTTCCCATTCCAAACCTGAGACCCTTCATATAGCAAGAATGTAATATCCAACTCCTTCCCATTCCAATCCTGAGACCATTCCTATAGCATGAGAAGTGATATCTCAATGCTTCTAATAGCAAACCTGAGATCCTTCCTATGACATGAGATGTGATATCCAATTCCTTCCCATTCCAAACCTGAGACCCTTCCTACAGCATGCGATGTGATATCTCAATCCTTCTAATACCACACCTGAGACCCGTCCTATAACATGAGATGAGATATCCAAGTCCTTCCCATCCCAATCCTGAGACCTTTCCTATAGCATGAGATGTGATATCTCAATGCTTCTAAAACCAAACATGAGAACCATCCTATAACATGAGATGTGCTATCCAAATCCTTCACTTCCCAAACCTGAGACCCTTCCTATAGCTTGAGATGTGATATCAAACTCCTTCCCATTCCAATCCTGAGACCCTACCTATAACATGAGATGTGATATCCAACTCCTTCCCATTCCAACCTGAGACCCTTCCTATAGCATGAGAAGGGATATCCAACTCCTTCCCAATCCAATCCTGAGACCCTTCCGATAGCAGAGATGTGATATCTCAATGCTTATACCAAACCTGAGACCCTTACTATGGCATGAAATGTGATATCCAAATCCTTCCCATTCCAATCCTGAGACCCTTCCTATAGCATGAGATGTGATATCTCAATGCTTCTGCCAAACCCGAGACCCTTCCTTTAGCATGAGATGTGATATCCAAATCCTTCACATTCCAATCCTGAGACCCTTCATATAGCATGAGATATGATATCTCAATGCCTCTAATACCAAACCTGAGATCCTTCCTATAACATGAGATGTGATATCCAACTCCTTCCCATTCCAAACCTGAGACCTTTCCGATAGCATGAGATGTGATATCTCAATGCTTCTAAAACCAAACATGAGAACCATCCTATAACATGAGATGTGCTATCCAAATCCTTCCCTTCCCAAACCTGAGACCCTTCCTATAGCTTGAGATGTGATATCAAACTCCTTCCCATTCCAATCCTGAGACCCTTATTATACCATGAGATGTGATATCTCAATGCTTCTAATACCAAACCTGAGACCCGTCCTAAAACATGAGATGTGAGATCCAAATCCTTCCCCTTCCAAACCTGAGACCCTTCCTATAGCTTGAGATGTGATATCAAACTCCTTCCCATTCCAATCCTGAGATAGCGTGAGATGTGATATCCAACTCCTTCCCATTCCAATCCTGAGACCTTTCCGATAGCATGAGATGTGATATCTCAATGCTTCTAATATCAAAACTGAGACCCTCCCTATAGCATGAGATGTGATATCCAAGTCCTTCCCATTCCTATCCTGAGACCCTTCCGATAGCAGAGATGTGATATCTCAATGCTTATACCAAACCTGAGACCCTTCCTATAGCATGAGATGTGATATCTCAATGTTTCTATCAAACCTGAGACCCTTCCTTTAGCATGAGATGTGATATCCAACTCCTTCCCATTCCAATCCTGAGACCCTTCCTATAGCATGAGCTGTAATATTTCAATGCTTCTATCAAACCTGAGACCCTTCCTTTAGCATGAGATGTGATATCCAACTCCTTCCCCTTCCAAACCTGAGACCCTTCCTTTAGCATGAGATGTGATATCCAAATCCTTCCCATTCCAATCCTGAAACCCTTCCTATACCATGAGATGTGATATTTCTGTTTCTAATAAAAAACATGAGACCCTTCCTATAGCAAGAGATATGATATCCAAATCCTTCCCATTCCAATCCCGAGACCCTTCCTATAACATGAGATGTGATATCCAACTCCTTCCCATTCTAACCTGAGACCCTTCCTATAGCATGAGAAGGGATATCCAACTCCTTCCCATTCCAATCCTGAGACCCTTCCTATACCATGAGATGTGATATCTCAGTGCTTCTAATACCAAACCTGGGACCCGTCCTATAACATGAGATATGATATCCAAATCCTTCCCATTCGAATCCTGAAACCCTTCCTTTAGCATGAGATGTGATATCTCAATGTGTCTAATAAAAAACCTGAGACCCTTCCTATAGCAAGAGATGTGATATCCAAATCCTTCGCATTCCAATCCTGAGACCCTTCCTATAACATGGATGTGATATCCAACTCCTTCCCATTCCAATTTTGAGACCCTTCCTATACCATGAGAATTGATATCTCAATGCTTCTAATACCAAACCTGAGACCCTTCCTATAGCATGAGATGTGATATCCTACTCCTTCCCATTCCAATCCTGAGACCCTTCCTATAGCACGAGATGTGATATCTCAATGCTTCTAATACCAAACCTGACACCCTTCATATAGCATGAGATGGGATATCCAACTCCTTCCCAATCCAATCCTGAGACCCTTCCGATAGCATGAGATGTCATTTCTCAATGCTTCTACCAAAACTGAGACCCTTCCTATGGCATGAGATGTGATATCAAACTCCTTCCCATTCCAATCCTGAGACCCTTCCTATAGCTTGAGATGTGATATCCAACTCCTTCCCATTCCAATCCTGAGACCCTTTCTATACCATGAGATGTGATATCTCAATGCTTGTAGTACCAAACCTGAGACCCGTCCTACAACATGAGATGTGATATCCAAATCCTTCCCCTTCCAAGCCTGAGACCCTTCCTTTAGCATGAGATGTGATATCCAACTCCTTCCCATTCCAATCCTGAGACCCTTCCGATTGCATGAGATGTGATATCTCAATGCTTCTAATATCAAACCTGAGACCCTCCCTATAGCATGAGATGTGATATCCAAGTCCTTCCCATTCCAATCCTGAGATCCTTCCTATAGCATGAGATGTGATATCTCAATGCTTCTAATACCAAACATGATATCCTTCCTATAACATGAGATGTGATATATAAACTCCTTACCATTCCAATCCCGAGACCCTTCCGATAGCAGAGATGTGATATCTCAATGCTTATACCAAACCTGAGACCCTTCCTATGGCATGAGATGTCATATACTACTGCTTCCCATTCCAATCCTGAGACCCTTCCTATAGCATGAGATGTGATATCTCAATGCTTCTACCAAACTTGAGACCCTTCCTATAGCATGAGATGTGATATCCAACTCCTTCCCATTCCAATCCTGAGACCCTTCCTATAACATGAGATGTGATATCTCAATGCTTCTACCAAACTTGAGACCCTTCCTATAACATGAGATGTGATATCCAACTCCTTTCCATTCCAATACTGAGATCCTTCTTATACCATGAGATGTGATATCTCAATGTTTCTCATACCAAACCTGAGGCCCTTCCTATAGCAAGAGATGTGATATACAAATCCTTCCCATTCCAAACCTGAGACCCTTCCTATAGCATGAGATGTGATATCCGACTCTTTCCCAATCCAATCCTGAGACCCTTCCTATAGCATGAGATGTAATATCACAATGCTTGTAATACCAAACCTGAGACCATTCCTATAGCATGAGATGTGATATCCAACTCCTTCCCATTCCAATCCTGAGACCCTTCCTATAGCATGAGATGTGATATCTCAATGCTTCTAATACCAAAACTGAGACCCTTCTTAAAGCATGAGATGTGATATCCAACTACTTCCCGTTCCAAACCTGAGACCCTTCCTATAGCATATGTGACATCCAACTCCTTCCCATTCCAAACCTGAGACCCTTCATATAGCAAGAATGTAATATCCAACTCCTTCCCATTCCAATCCTGAGACCATTCCTATAGCATGAGAAGTGATATCTCAATGCTTCTAATAGCAAACCTGAGATCCTTCCTATGACATGAGATGTGATATCCAATTCCTTCCCATTCCAAACCTGAGACCCTTCCTACAGCATGCGATGTGATATCTCAATCCTTCTAATACCACACCTGAGACCCGTCCTATAACATGAGATGAGATATCCAAGTCCTTCCCATCCCAATCCTGAGACCTTTCCTATAGCATGAGATGTGATATCTCAATGCTTCTAAAACCAAACATGAGAACCATCCTATAACATGAGATGTGCTATCCAAATCCTTCACTTCCCAAACCTGAGACCCTTCCTATAGCTTGAGATGTGATATCAAACTCCTTCCCATTCCAATCCTGAGACCCTTATTATACCATGAGATGTGATATCTCAATGCTTCTAATACCAAACCTGAGACCCATCCTAAAACATGAGATGTGAGATCCAAATCCTTCCCCTTCCAAACCTGAGACCCTTCCTATAGCTTGAGATGTGATATCAAACTCCTTCCCATTCCAATCCTGAGATAGCTTGAGATGTGATATCCAACTCCTTCCCATTCCAATCCTGGGACCCTTCCGATAGCATGAGATGTGATATCTCAATGCTTCTAATATCAAAACTGAGACCCTCCCTATAGCATGAGATGTGATATCTAAGTCCTTCCCATTCCTATCCTGAGACCCTTCCGATAGCAGAGATGTGATATCTCAATGCTTATACCAAACCTGAGACCCTTCCTATAGCATGAGATGTGATATCTCAATGCTTCTATCAAACCTGAGACCCTTCCTTTAGCATGAGATGTGATATCCAACTCCTTCCCATTCCAATCCTGAGACCCTTCCTATAGCATGAGCTGTAATATTTCAATGCTTCTATCAAACCTGAGACCCTTCCTTTAGCATGAGATGTGATATCCTACTCCTTCCCCTTCCAAACCTGAGACCCTTCCTTTAGCATGAGATGTGATATCCAAATCCTTCCCATTCCAATCCTGAAACCCTTCCTATACCATGAGATGTGATATTTCTGTTTCTAATAAAAAACATGAGACCCTTCCTATAGCAAGAGATATGATATCCAAATCCTTCCCATTCCAATCCCGAGACCCTTCCTATAACATGAGATGTGATATCCAACTCCTTCCCATTCCAACCTGAGACCCTTCCTATAGCATGAGAAGGGATATCCAACTCCTTCCCATTCCAATCCTGAGACCCTTCCTATACCATGAGATGTGATATCTCAGTGCTTCTAATACCAAACCTGGGACCCGTCCTATAACATGAGATATGATATCCAAATCCTTCCCATTCGAATCCTGAAACCCTTCCTTTAGCATGAGATGTGATATCTCAATGTGTCTAATAAAAAACCTGAGACCCTTCCTATAGCAAGAGATGTGATATCCAAATCCTTCGCATTCCAATCCTGAGACCCTTCCTATAACATGGATGTGATATCCAACTCCTTCCCATTCCAATTCTGAGACCCTTCCTATACCATGAGAATTGATATCTCAATGCTTCTAATACCAAACCTGAGACCCTTCCTATAGCAAAAGATGTGATATCCTACTCCTTCCCATTCCAATCCTGAGACCCTTCCTATAGCACGAGATGTGATATCTCAATGCTTCTAATACCAAACCTGACACCCTTCATATAGCATGAGATGGGATATCCAACTCCTTCCCAATCCAATCCTGAGACCCTTCCGATAGCATGAGATGTCATTTCTCAATGCTTCTACCAAAACTGAGACCCTTCCTATGGCATGAGATGTGATATCAAACTCCTTCCCATTCCAATCCTGAGACCCTTCCTATAGCTTGAGATGTGATATCCAACTCCTTCCCATTCCAATCCTGAGACCCTTCCTATACCATGAGATGTGATATCTCAATGCTTGTAGTACCAAACCTGAGACCCGTCCTACAACATGAGATGTGATATCCAAATCCTTCCCCTTCCAAGCCTGAGACCCTTCCTTTAGCATGAGATGTGATATCCAACTCCTTCCCATTCCAATCCTGAGACCCTTCCGATAGCATGAGATGTGATATCTCAATGCTTCTAATATCAAACCTGAGACCCTCCCTATAGCATGAGATGTGATATCCAAGTCCTTCCCATTCCAATCCTGAGATCCTTCCTATAGCATGAGATGTGATATCTCAATGCTTCTAATACCAAACATGATATCCTTCCTATAACATGAGATGTGATATATAAACTCCTTACCATTCCAATCCCGAGACCCTTCCGATAGCAGAGATGTGATATCTCAATGCTTATACCAAACCTGAGACCCTTCCTATGGCATGAGATGTCATATACTACTGCTTCTCATTCCAATCCTGGGACCCTTCCTATAGCATGAGATGTGATATCTCAATGCTTCTACCAAACTTGAGACCCTTCCTATAGCATGAGATGTGATATCCAACTCCTTCCCATTCCAATCCTGAGACCCTTCCTATAGCATGAGATGTGATGTCTCAATGCTTCTAATACCAAACCTGATATCCTTCCTATAACATGAGATGTGATATCCAACTCCTTTCCATTCCAATACTGAGATCCTTCCTATACCATGAGATGTGATATCTCAATGTTTCTCATACCAAACCTGAGGCCCTTCCTATAGCAAGAGATGTGATATACAAATCCTTCCCATTCCAAACCTGAGACCCTTCCTATAGCATGAGATGTGATATCCGACTCTTTCCCAATCCAATCCTGAGACCCTTCCTATAGCATGATATGTAATATCACAATGCTTGTAATACCAAACCTGAGACCATTCCTATAGCATGAGATGTGATATCCAACTCCTTCCCATTCCAATCCTGAGACCCTTCCTATAGCATGAGATGTGATATCTCAATGCTTTTAATACCAAAACTGAGACCCTTCTTAAAGCATGAGATGTGATATCCAACTACTTCCCGTTCCAAACCTGAGACCCTTCCTATAGCATATGTGACATCCAACTCCTTCCCATTCCAAACCTGAGACCCTTCATATAGCAAGAATGTAATATCCAACTCCTTCCCATTCCAATCCTGAGACCATTCCTATAGCATGAGAAGTGATATCTCAATGCTTCTAATAGCAAACCTGAGATCCTTCCTATGACATGAGATGTGATATCCAATTCCTTCCCATTCCAAACCTGAGACCCTTCCTACAGCATGCGATGTGATATCTCAATCCTTCTAATACCACACCTGAGACCCGTCCTATAACATGAGATGAGATATCCAAGTCCTTCCCATCCCAATCCTGAGACCTTTCCTATAGCATGAGATGTGATATCTCAATGCTTCTAATACCAAACCTGAGACCCTTCCTATAACATGAGATGGGATATCCAACTCCTTCCCATTCCAATACTGAGACCCTTCCGATAGCAGAGATGTGATATCTCAATGCTTATACCAAACCTGAGACCCTTCCTATGGCATGAGATGTAATATACAACTACTACCCATTCCAATCCGGAGACCCTTCCTATAGCATGAGATGTGATATCTCAATGCTTCTACCAAACCTGAGACCCTTCCTATAGCATGAGATGTGATATCCAACTCCTTCCCACTCCAAACCTGAGACCCTTCCTATGGCATGAGATGTGATATCACAATGCTTCTAATACCAGACCTGAGATCCTTCCTATAACATGAGATGTGATATCCAATTCCTTCCCATTCCAAACCTGAGACCCTTCCTGTAGCATGAGATGTGATATCCAACTCCTTCCCATTCCAATACTGAGACCCTTCCTATAGCATGAGATGTGATATCTCAATGCTTCTAATACCAAACCTGAGAACCTTCCTATAGCATGAGACGTGATATCCAACTCCTTCCCTTTCCAAACCTGAGACCCTTCCGATAGCAGAGATGTGATATCTCAATGCTTGTACCAAACCTGAGACCCTTCCTATGGCATGAGAGGTCATATACTACTCCTTCCCATTCCAATCCTGAGACCCTTCCTATAGCATGAGATGTGATATCTCAATGCTTCTACCAAACCTGAGACCCTTCCTATAGCATGAGATGTGATATCTCAATGCTTCTAATACCAAACTTGATATCCTTCCTATAACACGAGATGTGATATCCAACTCCTTCACATTCCAATCCTGAGATCCTTCCTATACCATGAGATGTGATATTTCAATGTTTCTCATACCAAACCTGAGGCCCTTCCTATAGCAAGAGATGTGATGTACAAATCCTTCCCATTCCAAACCTGAGACCTTTCCTATAGCATCAGATGTGATATCCAACTCCTTCCCAATCCAATCCTGAGACCCTTCCTATAGCATGAGATGTAATATCACAATGCTTGTAATACCAAACCTGAGACCCTTCCTATAGCATGTGTGATATCCAACTCCTTCCCATTCCAATCCTTAGACCCTTCCTATAGCATGAGATGTGATATCTCAATGCTTCTAATACCAAACCTGAGACCCTTCTTAAAGCATGAGATGGGATATCCAACTCCTTCCTATTCCAATCCTGAGACCCTTACGATAGCATGAGATGTGATATCCAACTCCTTCCCATTTCAATCCTGAGACCCTTCCTATAGCATGAGATGTGTTATCTCAATGTTTCTAATACCAAACCTCAGATCCTTCCTATAACATGAGATGTGATATCCAACTCCTTCCCATTCCAAACCGGAGACCCTTCCTTTAGCATGAGATGTGATATCAAACTCCTTCCCATGCCAATCCTGAGACCCTTACTATAGCATGAGATGTGATATCTCAATGCTTCTAATACCAAACCTGAAAGCCTTCATATAACATGATATGTGATATCCAACTCCTTCTCATTCCAAACCTGAGATCCTTCCTATAGCCTGAGATGTGATATCCAACTCCTTCCCATTCCAAACCTGAGACCCTTCCTATAGCATGAGATGTGACATCTCAATGCTTCTGATACCAAACCTGAGACCCTTGTTATAGCATGAGATGTGATATCCAACTCCTTCCCATCCCAAACCAGAGACCCTTCCTATAGTATGAAATGTGATATCTCAAAGCTTCTAATACCAAACCTGAGACCCTTCATATAGCATGAGATGTTATCTCCAACTCCTTCCCATCCCAAAACAGAGACCCTTCCTATAGCATGAGATGTGATATCTCAATGCTTCTAATACCAAACCTGATATCCTTCCTATAACATGAGATGTGATATCCAACTCCTTCCCATTCCAATCCTGAGATCCTTCCTATACCATGAGATGTGATATCTCAATGTTTCTCATACCAAACCTGAGGCCCTTCCTATAGCAAGAGATGTGATATACAAATCCTCCCCATTCCAAACCTGAGACCCTTCCTATAGCATGAGATGTAATATCGCAATGCTTGTAATACCAAACCTGAGACCCTTCCTATAGCATGAGATGTGATATCCAACTCCTTCCCATTCCAATCCTGAGACCTTTCCTAGAGCATGAGATGTGATATCTCAATGCTTCTAATACCAAAACTGAGACCCTTCTTAAAGCATGAGATGTGATATCCAACTCCTTCCCGTTCCAAACCTGAGACCCTTCCTATAGCAAGAATGTAATATCCAACTCCTTCCCATTCCAATCCTGAGACCATTCCTATAGCATGAGATGTGATATCTCAGTGCTTCTAATAGCAAACCTGAGATCCTTCCTATGACATGAGATGGGATATCCAACTCCTTCCCGTTCCAAACCTGAGACCCTTCCTATAGCAAGAATGTAATATCCAACTCCTTCCCATTCCAATCCCGAGACCCTTCCGATAGCAGAGATGTGATATCTCAATGCTTATACCAAACCTGAGACCCTTCCTATGGCATGAGATGTCATATACTACTCCTTCCCATTCCAATCCTGAGACCCTTCCTATAGCATGAGATGTGATATCTTAATGCTTCTACCAAACCTGAGACCCTTCCTATAGCATGAGATGTGATATCCAACTCCTTCCCATTCCAATCCTGAGACCCTTCCTATAGCATGAGATGTGATATCTCAATGCTTCTAATACCAAACCTGATATCCTTCCTATAACATGAGATGTGATATCCAACCCCTTTCCATTCCAATACTGAGATCCTTCCTATACCATGAGATGTGATATCTCAATGTTTCTGATACCAAACCTGAGGCCCTTCCTATAGCAAGAGATGTGATATACAAATCATTCCCATTCCAAACCTGAGACCTTTCCTATAGCATGGGATGTGATATCCGACTCCTTCCCAATCCAATCCTGAGACCCTTCCTATAGCATGAGATGTGATATCCAACTCGTTCCCATTCCAATCCTGAGACCCTTCCTATAGCATGAGATGTGATATCTCAATGCTTCTAATACCAAAACTGAGACCCTTCTTAAAGCATGAGATGTGATATCCAACTCCTTCCCGTGTTCCAAACCTGAGACCCTTCCTATAGCATATGTGCTACCCTTCCTATGGCATGAGATGTCATATACAACTACTTCCCATTCCAATCCGGAGACCCCTCCTATAGCATGAGATGTGATATCTCAATGCTTCTACCAAACCTGAGACCCTTCCTATAGCATGAGATGTGATATCCAACTCCTTCCCATTCCAATCCTGAGACCCTTCCTATATCATGAGATGTGATATCTCAATGCTTCTAATACCAAACCTGATATCCTTCCTATAACATGAGATGTGATATCTCAATGTTTCTCATACCAAACCTGAGGCCCTTCCTATAGCAAGAGATGTGATATCCAACTTCTTCCCAATCCAATCCTGAGACCCTTCCTATAGCATGAGATATAATATCACAATGCTTGTAATACCAAACCTGAGACCCTTCCTATAGCATAAGATGTGATATCCAACTCCTTCCCATTCCAATCCTTAGACCCTTCCTATAGCATGAGATGTGATATCTCAATGCTTCTAATACCAAACCTGAGACCCTTCTTAAAGCATGAGATGGGATATCCAACTCCTTCCTATTCCAATCCTGAGACCCTTACGATAGCAGAGATGTGATATCTCAATGCTTATACCAAACCTGAGACTCTTCCTATGGCATGAGATGTGATATCCAACTCCTTCCCATTCCAATCCTGAGACCCTTCCTATAGCATGAGATGTGATATCTCAATGCTTCTATCAAACCTGAGACCCTTCCTATTGCATGAGATGTGATATCCAACTCCTTCCCATTCCAATCCTGAAACCCTTCCTATACCATGAGATGTGATATCTCAATGTTTCTAATACCAAACCTGAGACCCGTCCTAAAACATGAGATGTGAAATCCAAATTCTTCCCCTTCCAAACTTGAGACCCTTCCTATAGCTTGAGATGTGATATCAAACTCCTTCCCATTCCAATCCTGAGATAGCTTGAGATGTGATATCCAACTCCTTCCCATTCCAATCCTGAGACCCTTCCGATAGCATGAGATGTGATATCTTAATGTTTCTCTTACCAAACCTGAGGCCCTTCCTATAGCAAGAGATGTGATGTACAAATCCTTCCCATTCCAAACCTGAGACCCTTCCTATAGCATGAGATGTGATATCCAACTCCTTCCCAATCCAATCCTGAAACCCTTCCTATAGCATGAGATGTAATATCACAATGTTTGTAATACCAAACCTGAGACCCTTCCTATAGCATGAGATGTGATATCCAACTCCTTCCCATTCCAATCCTGAGACCCTTCCTATAGCATGAGATGTGATATCTCAATGCTTCTAATACCAAACCTGAGATCCTTCCGATAGCATGAGATGTGATATCTCAATGCTTCTAATACCAAACCTGAGATCTTCCTATAACATGAGATGTGATATCCAAATCCTTCCACTTCCAAACCTGAAACCCTCCCTTTAGCATGAGATGTGATATCCAACTCCTTCCCATTCCAAACCGGAGACCCTTCCTTTAGCATGAGATGTGATATAAAACTCCTTCCCATGCCAATCCTGAGACCCTTACTATAGCATGAGATGTGATATCTCAATGCTTCTAATACCAAACCTGAGAGCCTTCATATAACATGATATGTGATATCCAAGTCCTTCCCATTCCAATCCTGAGACCCTTCCTATAACATGAGATGTGATATCTAACTCCTTCCCATTCCAACCTGAGACCCTTCCTATAGCATGAGATGGGATATCCAACTCCTTCCAGATCCAATCCTGATACCCTTCCGATAGCATTAGATGTGATATCCCAATGCTTCTACAAAACCTGAGACCCATACATGGCATGAGATGTGATATCAAACTCCTTCCCATTCCAATCCTGAGACCCTTCCTATAGCTTGAGATGTGATATCCAACTCCTTCCCATTCCAATTCTGAGACCTTTGCACGTTTCAATACGTCTAGCGGGTTACAGCTATATGTTGAATAATGGGGTTATGAAGCATTCTGAACACTATCTTGTGGAGCTCATTGGAAGGCTGTAGGAAGAGGAGAGAAGGCAGGGAACACGCATCTAAACCAGAGAGGTGGGAAGCGAGTACATGCAACGCGAAACGGTGCAGGGAGCAGGGACAGAAAGAAGGAACGCCTCTGAGGAGGAGCAGCTGGTAGTTAGCCTGCTCTGGAGAAGAGAATGTGAACACCAGGGGAGTGCAGCCTGTAAACTAAAAGGGACGATGACCACAAGGCTACTGCATTAACAGATGGCAAATACACGTTCCAAAACAGTCAGGAAAGCTGATAATGCCTTGAAGATTTCAGCCGTATACATTCAGCCTGTGAACAGCAGTAGATGTTGAACCCCCCTTGTATGGGAGAACAGTGGTTAAACACTTCAGGATTCGACAACAAACGCACGGACACAGTACATACATGGGAACCCATCAGAATTCGCATTTACAAAAACGCGAGGAAAGTACATTTTCTAGCTGGTTTTGCTAGTTTAGAGCACATTTCAATACGTCTAGCGGGTTACGGCTATATGATGAATAATGGGTGTTATAAAGCATTCTGAGCACCGTGTATCTTTTGAAGCTCATTTGTTGATTTGAAGGCAGCGGGAAGAGGAGAGAAGGCAGGGAACACGCGTCTAAACCAGAGAGCTGGGAAGCGAGTGTTTGCAACGCGAAACGGTGCAGGGAGCAGGGACAGAAAGAAAGAACTCCACTGAGGAGGAACAGCTGGTAGGTAGCCTTCTTTGGAGATGAGAACTTGATCACCACGGGAGAGGATTGTTGAGAGGGTAACAGAGGGGGAGGTCTGAGATCAGAAAATCCTGAGTATTCCCTGCAGTGTGTAGGGCCAGTGACATGTACAGTTGCAGATCTCGTAAAAGTCCAGGTCAGGAAGCATACAGGTTCATGTTGAATTCTCCAAGTAGGCGGAGTTGAGTGGTAGGAGGCTAGGATGGAGAAGTCCATCCACTGAGAGAGGAAGGGGGTAGGCAAATAGCCACGGTGAGAGAATGGCCAGGAAAGAGAGAATGCATGCAGACAAGGCATTCGTGAGAGGAGTCGGCCTGCAAAGGAAAGCAATTTACTACAGGAATCAAGGATGCTCCCCCCTCAAGAACGGTTGGATCTGGGCATGGAGAGGAACTTGTCATCAGGGAGGAAACTGTCAAAGCTTGAGACAGCGCTGGCCGTCAACCATGTCTCGGTTAGACCAAGAACATCAAGGTCGGGTTCTTCCAGGAAATGGCAGATGTCAGATGAGTTTTTGAAACTGAGTGAGAGTTGAGAGTGGGGAGGGGTACAAATCAGTAATCCCTGCGGAGGTGTAGAAGGAGCCTGACCTAGGGCAGATGAGGAAGGAGAGAGGAAAGGAAGCAGAAGAAGGGAGAGAGGAGACAGCAGGAGTGCATGATCCATCCGGGAGCTAGGAGTGGTGAGAAGGTTAGACGGGGAGGTCTGAGTCTCAGGATTGGAATGGGAAGTTCGATATCACATGTCATGCTATAGGAAGAGTCTCATGATTGGAATGGGAAGGAGTTGGATATGACATCTCTTGTTATAGGGAGGGTCTCAGGTTTGGTATTAGAATCGCATCCTTTAGGAAGGGACTCGAGTTTGGTATTTTAAGGAGTGAGATAGTAAATCTCATCCTATCGGAAGGGTCTCGGGTTTGGTATTGGAAGAAATGAGATTTCAAATCTCAGGCTGTGGGAATGGTCTCGGGTTTGGTATTGGAAGGGGTGAAAATCACATTTCATGCTACAGGAAGGGTCACAAGTTTGGAATGGGAAGGAGTTGGATATCACATATGCTACGAGAAGGGGCTCAGGTTTGGTATTAGAAGCATAGAGATATCACATCTCATGTTATAGGAAGGGTCTCGATTGGAATGGGAAGGAGTTAGATATCACATCTCATGCTATAGGGAGGGTCTCAGTTTTGATATTAGAAGCATTGAGATATCACATATGCTATTGGAAGGGTCGCAGTATTTGAATTGGAAGGAGTTGGATATCCCTTCTCATGCTATAGGAAGGGTCTCGGGTTGGAATGGGAAGGATTTGGATATCACATCTCTTGCTATAGGAAGGGTCTCAGGTTTTTTATTAGAAACATTGAGATATCACATCTCATGCTATAGGAAGGGGTTAAGGATTGGAATGGGAAGGATTTGGATATCACATCTCATGCTAAAGGAAGGGTCTCAGGTTTGGAAGGGGAAGGATTTGGATCTCACATCTCATGTTTTAGGACGGGTCTCAGGTTTGGTATTAGAAGCCTTGAGATATCACATATGGTATGATAAGGGTCTCAGGATTGGAAAGGGAAGGAGTTGGACATCACATCTCAAGCTATCTCAGGATTGGAATGGGAAGGAGTTTGATATCACATCTCGAGCTATAGGAAGGGTCTCAGGTTTGGGAAGGGAAGGATTGGGATTTCACATCTCATGTTATAGGATGGTTCTCAGGTTTGGTATTAGAAGCATTGAGATATCACATCTCATGCTATAGGAAGGGTCTCAGGGTTGGAATGTGAAGGATTTGGATATCACATCATGCTAAAGGTAGGGTCTCAGGTTTGGTAAAAGCATTGAGATATCACATCTCTGCTATCGGAAGGGTCTCAGGATTGGATTGGGAAGGAGTTGGATATCCCTTATGCTATAGGAAGGGTATCAGGTTGGAATGGGAAGGAGTTGGATATCACATCTCATGCTATAGGAAGGGTCTCAAGATTGAAATGGGAAGGATTTGGATATCACATCTCTTGCTATAGGAAGGGTCTCAGGTTTTTTATTAGAAACATTGAGATATCACATCTCATGCTATAGGAAGGGTTTCAGGATTGGAATGGGAAGGAGTTGGATATCCCTTCTCATGCTAAAGGAAGGTCAGGTTGGAATGGGAAGGAGTTGGATATCACATCTCGTTATAGGAAGGGTTTCAGGATTGGAATGGGAAGGATTTGGATATCACATCTCATGCTAAAGGAAGGGTCTCAGGTTTGATAGAAGCATTGAGATCACATCTCATGCTATAGGAAGGAACTCAGGATTGCAATGGGAAGGAGTTGGATATCACATATCATGCCATAGGATGGGTCATCAGGTTTGGTATAAGCATTGAGATATCACATCTCTGCTATCGGAAGGGTCTCAGGATTGGAATGGGATGGAGTTGGATACAACATCTCAAGCTATCTCAGGATTGGAATGGGAAGGAGTTTGATATCACATCTCAAGCTATAGGAAGGGTCTCAGGTTTGGAAGGGGAAGTATTTGGATCTCACATCTCATGTTTTAGGACGGGTCTCAGGTTTGGTATTAGAAGCATTGAGATATCACATCTCATGGTATAGGAAGGGTCTCAGGATTGGAATGGGAAGGAGTTGGATATCACATCTCAAGCTATCTCAGGATTGGAATGGGAAGGAGTTTGATATCACATCTCAAGCTATAGGAAGGGTCTCAGGTTTGGAAAGGGAAGGATTTGGATTTCACATCTCATGTTATAGGATGGTTCTCATGTTTGGTTTTAGTAGCATTGAGATATCACATCTCATGCTATCGGAAGGGTCTCAGGTTTGGAAAGGGAAGGATTTGGAGTTCACATGTTATAGGATGGTTCTCAGGTTTGGTTTTAGAAGCATTACGATATAACATCTCATGCTATAGGAAGGGTATCAGGTTTGGAATGGGAAGGAGTTGGATATCACATTGAATGGGAAGGAGTTTGATATCACATCTCAAGCTATAGGAAGGGTCTCAGGTTTGGAAAGGGAATGATTTGGATTTCACATCTCATGTTATAGGATGGTTCTCATGTTTGGTTTTAGAAGCATTGAGATATCACATCTCATGCTATCAGAAGGGTCTCAGGTTTGGAATGGGAAGGAGTTTGATATCACATCTCATGCTATAGGAAGGATCTCAGGTTTGGTATTAGAAGCATTGAGATATCACATCTCATGCTATAGGAAGGGTCTCAGGATTGGAATCGGAAGGAGTTGTATATGACATCTCATGCTGTTAAGACGGATTTCTGAACTCTGTCCTGGTGGCGCAGAAGTTCAGAAGGCCAACCTAATTACTTGGAACAGGGTAACCTCTGGACGAACCAGACCAATCAAGGTAGCGATCGGATTTGGATATCACATCTCATGCTAAAGGAAGGGTCTTAGGTTTGGAAGGGGAAGGATTTGGATATCACATCTCATGTTATAGGACGGGTCCCAGGTTTGGTATTAGAAGCATTGAGATATCACAACTCATGCTATAGGAAGGGTCTCAGGATTTGAATGGGAAGGAGTTGGATATCACATGTCATGCTAAAGGAAGGGTCTCAGGTTTGATAGAAGCATTGAGATTTCACATCTCATGCTATAGGAAGGGTCTCAGGATTGGAATGGGAAGGAGTTGGATATCACATGTCATGCTAAAGGAAGGGTCTCAGGTTTGATAGAAGCATTGAGATTTCACATCTCATGCCATAGGAAGGGTCTCAGATTTGGTATAAGCATTGAGATATCACATATCTGCTATCGGAAGGGTCTCAGGATAGGAATGGGAATGACTTAGATATCACATCTCATGCTATAGGGAGGGTCTCAGTTTTGATATTAGAAGCATTGAGATATCACATCTCATGCTATCGGAAGGGTCCCAGGATTGGAATGGGAAGGAGTTGGATATCACATCTCAAGCTATCTCAGGATTGGAATGGGAAGGAGTTTGATATCACATCTCAAGCTATAGGAAGGGTCTCAGGTTTGGAAAGGGAAGGATTTGGATTTCACATCTCATGTTGTAGGATGGTTCTCATGTTTGGTTTTAGAAGCATTGAGATATCACATCTCATGCTATCGGAAGGGTCTCAGGTTTGGAAAGGGAAGGATTTGGATTTCACATATGTTATAGGATGGTTCTCAGGTTTGGTTTTAGAAGCAGTAAGACCCATACATGGCATGAGATGTGATATCAAACTCCTTCCCATTCCAATCCTGAGACACTTCCTATAGCATCAGATGTGATATCTCAATGCTTCTAATACCAAACCTGAGACTCTTCCTATAACATGAGATGGGATATCCAACTCCTTCCCATTCCAATCCTGAGACCCTTCCGATAGCAGAGATGTGATATCTCAATGCTTATACCAAACCTGAGACCCTTCCTATGGCATGAGATGTCATATACAACTCCTTCCCATTCCAATCCTGAGACCCTTCCTATAGCATGAGATGTGATATCTCAATGCTTCTAATACCAAACCTGAGATCCTTCCTATAACATGAGATGTGATATCCAACTCCTTCCCATTCCAATCCTGAGACCCTTCCTATAGCATGAGATGTGACATCTCAATGCTTATACCAAACCTGAGAACCTTCCTATAGCATGAGATGTGATATCCAACTCCTTCCCATTCCAATCCTGAGACCCTTCCTATAGCATGAGATGTGATATCTCAATGCCTCTAATACCAAACCTGAGATCCTTCCTCTAACATGAAATGTGATATCCAACTCCTTCCCTTTCCAAACCTGAGAGCCTACCTATAGCATGAGATGTGATATTCAAGTCCTTCCCATTCCAATCCTTAGACCCTTCCTACAGCATGCAATATGATATCTCAATGATTCTAATAACAAACCTGAGACCCGTCCTATAAAATGAGATGGGTATCCAACTCCTTCCCATTCCAATCCTGAGACACTTTCGATAGCAGAGATGTGATACCTCAATGCTTATACCAAACCTGAGAACCTTCCTATAGCATGAGATGTAATATCCAACTCCTTCCCATTCCAATCCTGAGACCCTTCCTACAGCATGCGATGTGATATCTCAATGCTTCTAATACCAAACCTGAGACCCGTCCTATAACATGAGATGGGATATCCAACTCCTTCCCGTTCCAAACCTGAGACCCTTCCTATAGCATGAGATGTGATATCCAACTCCTTCCCATCCCAATCCTGAGACACTTCCGACTGCAGAGATGTGATATCTCAATGCTTATACCAAACCTGAGACTCTTCCTATAACATGAGATGTGATATCCAACTCCTTCCCGTTCCAAACCTGAGACCCTTCCTATAGCATGAGATGTGATATCCAACTCCTTCCCATTCCAATCCTGAGACCCTTCCGATAGCATGAGATGTGATAGCTCAATGCTTCTAATACCAAACCTGAGATCCTTCTTATAACATGTGATGTGATATCCAAATCCTTCCCCTTCTAAACCTGAGACCCTCCCTTTAGCATGAGAAGTGATATCCAACTCCTTCCCATTCCAATCCTGAGACCCTTATGATAGCATGAGATGTGATATCTCAATGCCTCTAATACCAAACCTGAGATACTTCCGATAGCATGAGATGTGATATCTCAATGATTCTAATACCAAACCTGAGATCCTTCCTATAACACGCGATGTGATATCCAAATCCTTCCCCTTCCAAACCTGAGACCCTCCCTTTAGCATGAGATTTGATATCCAACTCCTTCCCATTCCAATCCTGAGACCCTTCTGATAGCATGAGATGTGATACCTCAATGCCTCTAATACCAAACCTGAGATCCTACCTCTAACATGAAATGTGATATCCAACTCCTTCACTTACCAAACCTGAGATCCTTCCTATAACATGCGATGTGATATCCAAATCCTTCCCCTTCCAAACCTGAGACCCTCCCTATAGCATGAGATGTGATATCCAAGTCCGTCCCATTCCAATCCTGAGACCCTTCCTATAGCATGAGATGTGATATCTCAATGCTTATTCCAAACCTGAGACCCTTCCTATGGCATGAGATGTCATATACAACTCCTTCCCATTCCAATCCTGAGACCCTTCCTATAGCATGAGATGTGATATCTTAATGCTTATACCAAACCTGAGACCCTTCCTATAGCATGAGATGTGATAGCCAACTTCTTCCCATTCCAATCCTGAGACCCTTCCTATAACATGAGATGTGATGTCGCAATGCTTCTAATACCAAACCTGAGATCTTTCCTATAACATGAGATGTGATATCCAACACCTTCCCATTCCAATCCTGAGACCCTTCCTATAGCATGAGATGTGATATCTCAATGCTTACACCAAACGTGAGACCCTTCCTATAGCTTGAGATGTGATATACAACTCCTTCCCATTCCAATCCTGAGACCCTTCCTATAGCATGAGATGTGATATCTCAATGCTTGTACCAAACGTGAGACCCTTCATATAACAAGAGGTGATATCTCAATGCCTCTAATACCAAACCTGAGATCCTTCCTCTAACATGAAATGTGATATCCAACTCCTTCCCCTTCCAAACCTGAGAGCCTTCCTATAGCATGAGATATGATATCCAAGTCCTTCCCATTCCAATCCTGGGACCCTTCCTATAACATGAGATGTGATATCCAACTCCTTCCCATTCCAACCTGAGACCCTTCCTATAGCATGAGATGGGATATCCAACTCCTTCCAAATCAAATCCTGATACCCTTCCGATAGCATGAGATGTGATATCCCAATGTTTCTACCAAACCTGAGACCCATACTATGGCATGAGTTGTGATATCAAACCCCTTCCCATTCCAAACCTGAGACCCTTCCTATAGCTTGAGATATCCAACTCCTTCCCATTCCAATTCTGAGACCCTTCCTATACCATGAGACTTGATATCTCAATGCTTCTAATACCAAACCTGAGATCCTTCCGATAGCATGAGATGTGATATCTCAATGCTTCTAATACCAAACCTGAGATCCTTCCTATAACATGAGACGTGATATCCAAATCCTTCCCCTTCCAAACCTGAGACCCTCCCTTTAGCATGAGATGTGATATCCAACTCCTTCCCATTCTAATCCTGAGACCCTTCTGATAGCATGAGATGTGATATCTCAATGCCTCTAATACCAAACCTGAGATCCTACCTCTAACATGAAATGTGATATCCAACTCTTTCCCCTTCCAAACCTGAGAGCCTTCCTATAGCATGAGATGTGATATCCGACTCCTTCCCATTCCAATCCTGAGACCCTTCCGATAGCATGAGATGTGATATCCCAATGCTTCTAATACCAAACCTGAGATCCTTCTTATAACATGTGATGTGATATCCAAATCCTTCCCCTTCCAAACCTGAGACCCTCCCTTTAGCATGAGATGTGATATCCAACTCCTTCCCATTCCAATCCTGAGACCCTTATGATAGATAGCATGAGATGTGATATCTCAATGCCTCTAATACCAAACCTGAGATACTTCCGATAGCATGAGATGTGATATCTCAATGCTTCTAATACCAAACCTGAGATCCTTCCTATAACATGAGACGTGATATCCAAATCCTTCCCCTTCCAAACCTGAGACCCTCCCTTTAGCATGAGATGTGATATCCAACTCCTTCCCATTCCAATCCTGAGACCCTTCTGATAGCATGAGATGTGATATCTCAATGCCTCTAATACCAAACCTGAGATCCTACCTCTAACATGAAATGTGATATCCAACTCTTTCCCCTTCCAAACCTGAGGGCCTTCCTATAGCATGAGATGTGATATCCGACTCCTTCCCATTCCAATCCTGAGACCCTTCCGATAGCATGAGATGTGATATCTCAATGCTTCTAATACCAAACCTGAGATCCTTCTTATAACATGTGATGTGATATCCAAATCCTTCCCCTTCCAAACCTGAGACCCTCCCTTTAGCATGAGATGTGATATCCAACTCCTTCCCATTCCAATCCTGAGACCCTTATGATAGATAGCATGAGATGTGATATCTCAATGCCTCTAATACCAAACCTGAGATACTTCCGATAGCATGAGATGTGATATCTCAATGCTTCTAATACCAAACCTGAGATCCTTCCTATAACATGAGATGTGATATCCAAATCCTTCCCCTTCCAAACCTGAGACCCTCCCTTTAGCATGAGATGTGATATCCAACTCCTTCCCATTCCAATTCTGAGCCCCTTCCTATACCATGAGACTTGATATCCACCTCCTTCCCATTCCAATTCTGAGCCCCTTCCTATACCATGAGACTTGATATCTCAATGCTTCTAATACCAAACCTGAGACCCGTCCTATAACATGAGATGTGATATCCAAATCCTTCCCCTTCCAAACCTTAGACCCTTCCTTTATCATGAGATGTGATATCCAACTCCTTCCCATTCCAATCCTGAGACCCTTCCGATATCATGAGATGTGATATCTCAATGCTTCTAATATCAAACTTGAGACCCTCCCTATAGCATGAGATGTGATATCCAAGTCCTTCCCATTCCAATCCTGAGACCCTTCCTATAGCTTGAGTTGTGACATCCAACTCCTTCCCATTCCAATTCTGATCCCCTTTCTATACCATGAGACTTGATATCTCAATGCTTCTAATACCAAACCTGAGACCCGTCCTATAACATGAGATGTGATATCCAAATCCTTCCCCTTCCAAACCTTAGACCCTTCCTTTATCATGAGATGTGATATCCAACTCCTTCCCATTCCAATCCTGAGACCCTTCCGATATCATGAGATGTAATATCTCAATGCTTCTAATATCAAACTTGAGACCCTCCCTATAGCATGAGATGTGATATCCAAGTCCTTCCCATTCCAATCCTGAGACCCTTCCTATAGCATGAGATGTGATATCTCAATGCTTCTAATACCAAACCTGAGACCCTTCCTATAACATGAGATTGGAATATCTAACTCCTTCCCATTCCAATCCTGAGACCCTTCCGATAGCAGAGATGTGATATCTCAATTCTTATACCAAACCTGAGATCCTTCCTATAACATGAGATGTGATATCCAACTCCTTCCCATTCCAATCCTGAGACACTTCCTATAGCATGAGATGTGATATCTCACTGCTTATACCAAACCTGAGACCCTTCCAATAGCATGAGATGTGATATCCAACTCCTTCCCATTCCAATCCTGAGACCCTTCCTATAGCATGAGATGTGATATCTCAATGCTTCTAATATCAAACTTGAGAGCCTCCCTATAGCATGAGATGTGATATCCAAGTCCTTCCCATTCCAATCCTGAGACACTTCCTATAGCATGAGATGTGATATCTCAATGCTTCTAATACCAAACCTGAGACTCTTCCTATAACATGAGATGGGATATCCAACTCCTTCCCATTCCAATCCTGAGACCCTTCCGATAGCAGAGATGTAATATCTCAATGCTTATACCAAACCTGAGACCCTCCCTATAGCATGAGATGTGATATCCAACTCCTTCCCATTCCAATCCTGAGACCCTTCCTATAGCATGAGATGTGATATCTCAATGCTTATACCAAACCTGAGACCCTTCCTATAACATGAGATGGGATATCCAACTCCTTCCCATTCCAATCCTGAGACACTTCCGATAGCAGAGATGTGATATCTCAATGCTTATACCAGACCTTAGACCCTTCCTATAACATGAGATCGGATATCCAACTCCTTCCCGTTCCAAACCTGAGACCCTTCCTTTAGCATGAGATGTGATATCCAGCTCCTTCCCATTCCAATCCTGAGACACTTCCGATAGCATGAGATGTGATATCTCAATGCTTCTAATATCAAAACGGAAACCCTCCCTATAGCATGATATGTGATATCTAAGTCCTTCCCATTCCAATCCTGAGACCCTTCCTATAGCATGAGATGTGATATCTCAATGCTTCTACCAAACCTGAGACCCTTCCTTTAGCATGAGATGTGATATCCAACTCCTTCCCATTCCAATCCTGAGACCCTTCCTATAGCATGAGATGTGATATCTCAATACTTCTAATACCAAACCTGAGATCCTTCCGATAACATGAGATGTGATATCCAAATCCTTCCCCTTCCAAACCTGAGACCCTCCCTTTAGCATGAGATGTGATATCCATCTCCTTCCCATTCCAATCCTGAGACCCTTCTGATAGCATGAGATGTGATATCTCAATGCTTCTAATACCAAACCTGAGATCCTTCCGATAGCATGAGATGTGATATCTCAATAATTCTAATACCAAACCTGAGACCCTTCCTATAACATGAGATTGGAATATCCAACTCCTTCCCATTCCAATCCTGAGACCCTTCCGATAGCAGAGATGTGATATCTCAATTCTTATACCAAACCTGAGATCCTTCCTATAACATGAGATGTGATATCCAACTCCTTCCCATTCCAATCCTGAGACACTTCCTATAGCATGAGATGTGATATCTCACTGCTTATACCAAACCTGAGACCCTTCCTATAGCATGAGATGTGATATCTAACTCCTTCCCATTCCAATCCTGAGACCCTTCCTATAGCATGAGATGTGATATCTCAATGCTTCTAATACCAAACCTGAGACTCTTCCTATAACATGAGATGGGATATCCAACTCCTTCCCATTCCAATCCTGAGACCCTTCCGATAGCAGAGATGTGATATCTCAATGCTTATACCAAACCTGAGACCCTTCCTACGGCATGAGATGTCATATACAACTCCTTCCCATTCCAATCCTGAGACCCTTCCTATAGCATGAGATGTGATATCTCAATGCTTATACCAAACCTGAGACCCTTCCTATAACATGAGATGTGATATCCAACTCCTTCCCATTCCAATCCTGAGACCCTTCCTATAGCATGAGATGTGATATCTCAATGCTTATACCAAACCTGAGACCCTTCCTACGGCATGAGATGTCATATACAACTCCTTCCCATTCCAATCCTGAGACCCTTCCTATAGCATGAGATGTGATATCTCAATGCTTATACCAAACCTGAGACCCTTCTGTTAGGAAAGATTTCGTAATTGTAGGGAATTTTCCTTCCATGTGGCAACCCCTAAACTTTTTGCTATTGTTTTTAACCTTGTTCTTGACTTTGCCAGAGAAGTACAGCCTTCTGCCGCCCTTCTCTGGGCTTTCGCTCCTTTCTTACGGGGAAACTGACATGCCCTTAAGACAGTCAGTACCGGGGAACGTTGTTTCCCGTAGTTTCTTTTATCGTGTCGCCGCTTTAGTGCAACACGACACAAGAGAGCACTGTAAGCTAAGTTACAGCTCTCTTGGGTCTCTAGCCTTCTACAGGCCCTAGATACTCTTTTAGGATGGTATTTGATTGGTGCAAGTCATTCAGGGACTGGAATGGTGGCAGCGATCGTTTTGTATATTTTGAGCTCCTTTTGCCGTTCTGAGCATGTTTTTGCACTGAACCCAAAATGGTGGCCTGGCTCCCCAAAATGGCCAGACCACGAGGCTCCTTTGTCCTGTCCACTGTCCGTCTTGCTCCCTTCACCTTCCCCAGGTCCAGCGACCCGGGGCCTTCCTTATTTGGGCATGTACTTTCCCACGAAACGTGGTTGCTTTCGCGGGCTTCTACATGCCGTTTGTGTGCCTCCAGGGTGTGGGCTGGGATGTCTGGTCCCAATACACATCCTGGGTGCCAGAGAGTCTAGGGTGGTGTGAATGCCTGGGACCACCGTGGTCCGTGATTGGTCCACGTATGGTATGTGTTTTGATGAGCGGATCTCCCATTGGTTCCTCTCCGTTTTGGCGCGAAGGGAACCGTGGATAAGAGGGGGCTGGAAACACCACTACCATGTCGATCTCCTGAGTTCTCACGAACGAAGGAATACAGGAGCCAAGTATCCTGCAACCAAGAGGCTGGACCGAGGAATCGCTGGTGACCCGCTGAAGGAATCCTCCTTTGCACTGCTGTCGTCCTGTGAGCCACTGTCCTCCTTTGATCGAACCAGAAGACCTGTATTGGTGCTTCGACCTATTGGAATAGCAGGAACAGCTATTCCCGGCATCTTCATCAACTCCTCGCAGTAAGCCTTCGGAAGCGTCTCTCGGCCATCCAGTTGACTGACCAGCTTACAAGGGAGTCCTGCTCTGTAACCGCCACCAGGTTGTGCCGTATCTCGAGTCCTTGTCACTCTCCCACGCTTCGTACACTTGGCGTTCCCAAGTCTGAAGGGAGGAGTGTACTTTTGACTCAGATACGCACGGCCGCTTCGTTGTCCTGCTGCGGCAACAAAACTGTGCTGGTTTCGTCGATTGGGACGTCTTTTTGATCTACACGACTGGAAAGCGTTCCCTGCTCTTCTGAACCCGCCAGCTGCTGAAACTAACGTGGAGAAGCCTGGGTCTGCTTGCTTCGGGGACCGGTGAGTAGTATAGCTAGGATCTGGTCGCCCTCCTGCAGTAACCCATTGCTTTTCCCCGCTGTGTAAAACAGCACCCTTTTCGTCCGTACTCGCGCTCTGCTTCTACTTGCTGTGGAAGCTGCGTTTGAGTTGCCGAACCTGTTCTTCTTCTGCTGTGCACTAACCCGAACTGCCTGACTTCCTTCGAAGAGCTTCTCCTTTTGCCCGTTGGCACCAGCACTTGCAGGTACTTTGAGCACAAGGCTCCACTCTTCTCAGGGCTCGGACTTCCATCTAGTTAGGTGCCTCTGAAGGCGAACTGAGTCGAAAGCATTATCGCACTGCCTGTTTTCTTCCCTTTCAGGTGGACTACATATTTCGTGCTTTAAACGCTTGCGACTGTGTATTTGTATATATATTGTGTTGATTTGGTATGTGTTGGCTTAATACTGTGTTATTGTGATTTTCTCGCTACGGTCGTTGTTTTAAAGGCCTTAAAATAAATGTGTTTATATTTTTGATATAACACCTGTTTGGAGTAGTTTGTAAGCGCTCTTGCTTTGTGTGCTCATTGCAGGCTTTCAGTCACCCTCACCCCTCTTGAGACCTAGTCTTGACCGCCGCGATCGCTACCTTGATTGGTCTGGCTTGTCCAGAGGTTACCCTGTTCCAAGTAATTAGGTTGGCCTTCTGAACTTCTGCGCCACCAGGACAGAGTTCAGAAATCCGTCTTAACAAACCTTCCTATAGCATGAGATGTGATATCCAACTCCTTCCCATTCCAATCCTGAGACCCTTCCTATAGCATGAGATGTGATATCTCAATGCTTATACCAAACCTGAGACCCTTCCTATAACATGAGATGGGATATCCAACTCCTTCCCATTCCAATCCTGAGACACTTCCGATAGCAGAGATGTGATATCTCAATGCTTATACCAGACCTTAGACCCTTCCTATAACATGAGATCGGATATCCAACTCCTTCCAGTTCCAAACCTGAGACCCTTCCTTTAGCATGAGATGTGATATCCAGCTCCTTCCCATTCCAATCCTGAGACACTTCCGATAGCATGAGATGTGATATCTCAATGCTTCTAATATCAAAACGGAAACCCTCCCTATAGCATGATATGTGATATCTAAGTCCTTCCCATTCCAATCCTGAGACCCTTCCTATAGCATGAGATGTGATATCTCAATGCTTCTACCAAACCTGAGACCCTTCCTTTAGCATGAGATGTGATATCCAACTCCTTCCCATTCCAATCCTGAGACCCTTCCTATAGCATGAGATGTGATATCTCAATACTTCTAATACCAAACCTGAGATCCTTCCGATAACATGAGATGTGATATCCAAATCCTTCCCCTTCCAAACCTGAGACCCTCCCTTTAGCATGAGATGTGATATCCATCTCCTTCCCATTCCAATCCTGAGACCCTTCTGATAGCATGAGATGTGATATCTCAATGCTTCTAATACCAAACCTGAGATCCTTCCGATAGCATGAGATGTGATATCTCAATGCTTCTAATACCAAACCTGAGACCCTTCCTATAACATGAGATTGGAATATCCAACTCCTTCCCATTCCAATCCTGAGACCCTTCCGATAGCAGAGATGTGATATCTCAATTCTTATACCAAACCTGAGATCCTTCCTATAACATGAGATGTGATATCCAACTCCTTCCCATTCCAATCCTGAGACACTTCCTATAGCATGAGATGTGATATCTCACTGCTTATACCAAACCTGAGACCCTTCCTATAGCATGAGATGTGATATCTAACTCCTTCCCATTCCAATCCTGAGACCCTTCCGATAGCAGAGATGTGATATCTCAATGCTTATACCAAACCTGAGACCCTTCCTACGGCATGAGATGTCATATACAACTCCTTCCCATTCCAAACCTGAGACCCTTCCTATAGCATGAGATGTGATATCTAACTCCTTCCCATTCCAATCCTGAGACCCTTCCGATAGCAGAGATGTGATATCTCACTGCTTATACCAAACCTGAGACCCTTCCTATAGCATGAGATGTGATATCTCAATGCTTCTAATATCAAACTTGAGAGCCTCCCTATAGCATGAGATGTGATATCCAAGTCCTTCCCATTCCAATCCTGAGACACTTCCTATAGCATGAGATGTGATATCTCAATGCTTCTAATACCAAACCTGAGACTCTTCCTATAACATGAGATGGGATATCCAACTCCTTCCCATTCCAATCCTGAGACCCTTCCGATAGCAGAGATGTGATATCTCAATGCTTATACCAAACCTGAGACCCTTCCTACGGCATGAGATGTCATATACAACTCCTTCCCATTCCAATCCTGAGACCCTTCCTATAGCATGAGATGTGATATCTCAATGCTTATACCAAACCTGAGACCCTTCCTATAGCATGAGATGTGATATCCAACTCCTTCCCATTCCAATCCTGAGACCCTTAGTATAGCATGAGATGTGATATCTCAATGCTTATACCAAACCTGAGACCCTTCCTACGGCATGAGATGTCATATACAACTCCTTCCCATTCCAATCCTGAGACCCTTCCTATAGCATGAGATGTGATATCTCAATGCTTATACCAAACCTGAGACCCTTCCTATAGCATGAGATGTGATATCCAACTCCTTCCCATTCCAATCCTGAGACCCTTCCTATAGCATGAGATGTGATATCTCAATGCTTATACCAAACCTGAGACCCTTCCTATAACATGAGATGGGATATCCAACTCCTTCCCATTCCAATCCTGAGACACTTCCGATAGCAGAGATGTGATATCTCAATGCTTATACCAGACCTTAGACCCTTCCTATAACATGAGATCGGATATCCAACTCCTTCCCGTTCCAAACCTGAGACCCTTCCTTTAGCATGAGATGTGATATCCAGCTCCTTCCCATTCCAATCCTGAGACACTTCCGATAGCATGAGATGTGATATCTCAATACTTCTAATATCAAAACGGAAACCCTCCCTATCGCATGATATGTGATATCTAAGTCCTTCCCATTCCAATCCTGAGACCCTTCCTATAGCATGAGATGTGATATCTCAATGCTTCTAATACCAAACCTGAGATCCTTCCGATAGCATGAGATCGGATATCCAACTCCTTCCCATTCCAATCCTGAGACACTTCCGATAGCAGAGATGTGATATCTCAATGCTTATACCAGACCTTAGACCCTTCCTATAACATGAGATCGGATATCCAACTCCTTCCCGTTCCAAACCTGAGACCCTTCCTTTAGCATGAGATGTGATATCCAGCTCCTTCCCATTCCAATCCTGAGACACTTCCTATAGCATGAGATGTGATATCTCAATGCTTCTACCAAACCTGAGACCCTTCCTTTAGCATGAGATGTGATATCCAACTCCTTCCCATTCCAATCCTGAGACCCTTCCTATAGCATGAGATGTGATATCTCAATACTTCTAATACCAAACCTGAGATCCTTTCCGATAACATGAGATGTGATATCCAAATCCTTCCCCTTCCAAACCTGAGACCCTCCCTTTAGCATATGTGATATCCATCTCCTTCCCATTCCAATCCTGAGACCCTTCTGATAGCATGAGATGTTATATCTCAATGCTTCTAATACCAAACCTGAGATCCTTCCGATAGCATGAGATGTGATATCTCAATGCTTCTAATACCAAACCTGAGATCCTTCCTATAACATGAGATGTGATATCCAAATCCTTCCCCTTCCAATTCTGAGACCCTCCCTTTAACATGAGATGTGATATCCAACTCCTTCCCATTCCAACCTGAGACCCTTCCTATAGCATGAGATGTGATATCCAAGTCCTTCCCATTCCAATCCTTAGACCCTTCCTACAGCATGCAATATGATATCTCAATGCCTCTAATACCAAACCTGAGATCCTTCCTCTAACATGAAATGTGATATCCAACTCCTTCCCTTTCCAAACCTGAGAGCCTATCTATAGCATGAGATGTGATATCCAAGTCCTTTCCATTCCAATCCTTAGACCCTTCCTACAGCATGCAATATGATATCTCAATGATTCTAATAACAAACCTGAGACCCGTCCTATAACATGAGATGGGATATCCAACTCCTTCCATTTCCAATCCTGAGACACTTCCGATAGCAGAGATGTGATATCTCAATGCTTATACCAAACCTGAGACCCTTCCTATAACATGAGATGTGATATCCAACTCCTTCCCGTTCCAATCCTGAGACTCTTCCTTTAGCATGAGATGTGATATCCAGCTCCTTCCCATTCCAATCGTGAGACACTTCCGATAGCATGAGATGTGATATCTCAATGCTTCTAATATCAAAACTGAGACCCTCCCTATAGCATGATATGTGATATCTAAGTCCTTCCCATTCCAATCCTGAGACCCTTCTTATAGCATGAGATGTGATATCTCAATGCTTCTACCAAACCTGAGACCCTTCCTTTAGCATGAGATGTGATATCCAACTCCTTCCCATTCCAATCCTGAGACCCTTCCTATAGCATGAGATGTGATATCTCAATACTTCTAATACCAAACCTGAGATCTTTCCTATAGCATGAGATGTGATATCTCAATGCTTCTATTACCAAACCTGAGACCCTTCCTACAGCATGCGATGTGATATCTCACTGCTTATACCAAACCTGACACCCTTCATGTAGCATGAGATGTGATATCCAACTCCTTCCCATTCCAATCCTGAGACCCTTCCTATAGCATGAGATGTGATATCTCAATGCTTCTAATATCAAACTTGAGAGCCTCCCTATAGCATGAGATGTGATATCCAAGTCCTTCCCATTCCAATCCTGAGACACTTCCTATAGCATGAGATGTGATATCTCAATGCTTCTAATACCAAACCTGAGACTCTTCCTATAACATGAGATGGGATATCCAACTCCTTCCCATTCCAATCCTGAGACCCTTCCGATAGCAGAGATGTGATATCTCAATGCTTATACCAAACCTGACACCCTTCCTACGGCATGAGATGTCATATACAACTCCTTCCCATTCCAATCCTGAGACCCTTCCTATAGCATGAGATGTGATATCTCAATGCTTATACCAAACCTGAGACCCTTCCTATAGCATGAGATGTGATATCCAACTCCTTCCCATTCCAATCCTGAGACCCTTCCTATAGCATGAGATGTGATATCTCAATGCTTATACCAAACCTGAGACCCTTCCTACGGCATGAGATGTCATATACAACTCCTTCCCATTCCAATCCTGATACCCTTCCTATAGCATGAGATGTGATATCTCAATGCTTATACCAAACCTGAGACCCTTCCTATAGCATGAGATGTGATATCCAACTCCTTCCCATTCCAATCCTGAGACCCTTCCTATAGCATGAGATGTGATATCTCAATGCTTATACCAAACCTGAGACCCTTCCTATAACATGAGATGGGATATCCAACTCCTTCCCATTCCAATCCTGAGACACTTCCGATAGCAGAGATGTGATATCTCAATGCTTATACCAGACCTTAGACCCTTCCTATAACATGAGATCGGATATCCAACTCCTTCCCGTTCCAAACCTGAGACCCTTCCTTTAGCATGAGATGAGATATCCAGCTCCTTCCCATTCCAATCCTGAGACCCTCCCTTTAGCATGAGATGTAATATCTCAATGCTTCTAATATCAAAACAGAAACCCTCCCTATAGCATGATATGTGATATCTAAGTCCTTCCCATTCCAATCCTGAGACCCTTCCTATAGCATGAGATGTGATATCTCAATGCTTCTACCAAACCTGAGACCCTTCCTTTAGCATGAGATGTGATATCCAACTCCTTCCCATTCCAATCCTGAGACCCTTCCTATAGCATGAGATGTGATATCTCAATACTTCTAATACCAAACCTGAAATCCTTCCGATAACATGAGATGCGATATCCAAATCCTTCCCCTTCCAAACCTGAGACCCTCCCTTTAGCATGAGATGTGATATCCAACTCCTTCCCATTCCAATCCTGAGACCCTTCTGATAGCATGAGATGTGATATCTCAATGCTTCTAATACCAAACCTGAGATCCTTCCGATAGCATGAGATGTGATATCTCAATGCTTCCAATACCAAACCTGAGATCCTTCCTATAACATGAGATGTGATATCCAAATCCTTCCCCTTCCAATTCTGACACTTCCTATAGCATGAGATGTGATATCTCACTGCTTATACCAAACCTGAGACCCTTCCTATAGCATGAGATGTGATATCCAACTCCTTCCCATTCCAATCCTGAGACCCTTCCTATAGCATGAGATGTGATATCTCAATGCTTCTAATATCAAACTTGAGACCCTCCCTATAGCATGAGATGTGATATCCAAGTCCTTCCAATTCCAATCCTGAGACACTTCCTATAGCATGAGATGTGATATCTCAATGCTTCTAATACCAAACCTGAGACTCTTCCTATAACATGAGATGGGATATCCAACTCCTTCCCATTCCAATCCTGAGACCCTTCCGATAGCAGAGATGTGATATCTCAATGCTTATACCAAACCTGAGACCCTTCCTACGGCATGAGATGTCATATACAACTCCTTCCCATTCCAATCCTGAGACCCTTCCTATAGCATGAGATGTGATATCTCAATGCTTATACCAAACCTGAGACCCTTCCTATAGCATGAGATGTGATATCCAACTCCTTCCCATTCCAATCCTGAGACCCTTCCTATAGCATGAGATGTGATATCTCAATGCTTCTAATATCAAACTTGAGACCCTCCCTATAGCATGAGATGTGATATCCAAGTCCTTCCCATTCCAATCCTGAGACACTTCCTATAGCATGAGATGTGATGTCTCAATGCTTCTAATACCAAACCTGAGATAGTTCCTATAACATGAGATGTGATATCCAACTCCTTCCATTCCAATCCTGAGACCCTTCCTATAGCATGAGATTTGATATCTCAATGCTTATACCAAACCTGAGACCCTTCCTATAGCATGAGATGTGATACCCAAGTCCTTCCCATTCCAATCCTTAGACCCTTCCTGCAGCATGCAATATGATATCTCAATGATTCTAATAACAATCCTGAGACCCGTCCTATAACATGAGATGGGATATCCAATTCCTTCCCATTCCAATCCTGAGACACTTCCGATAGCAGAGATGTGATATCTCAATGCTTATACCAAACCTGAGACCCTTCCTATAACATGAGATCGGATATCCAACTCCTTCCCGTTCCAAACCTGAGACCCTTCCTTTAGCATGAGATGTGATATCCAGCTCCTTCCCATTCCAATCCTGAGACACTTCCGATAGCATGAGATGTGATATCTCAATGCTTCTAATATCAAAACTGAAACCCTCCCTATAGCATGATATGTGATATCTAAGTCCTTCCCATTCCAATCCTAAAACCCTTCCTATAGCATGAGATGTGATATCTCAATGCTTCTACCAAACCTGAGACCCTTCCTTTAGCATGAGATGTGATATCCAACTCCTTCCCATTCCAATCCTGAGACCCTTCCTATAGCATGAGATGTGATATCTCAATACTTCTAATACCAAACCTGAGATCCTTCCGATAACATGAGATGTGATATCCAAATCCTTCCCCTTCCAAACCTGAGACCCTCCCTTTAGCATGAGATGTGATATCCAACTCCTTCCCATTCCAATCCTGAGACCCTTCTGATAGCATGAGATGTGATATCTCAATGCTTCTAATACCAAACCTGAGATCCTTCCGATAGCATGAGATGTGATATCTCAATGCTTCTAATACCTGTTAGGAAAGATTTCGTAATTGTAGGGAATTTTCCTTCCATGTGGCAACCCCTAAACTTTTTGCTATTGTTTTTAACCTTGTTCTTGACTTTGCCAGAGAAGTACAGCCTTCTGCCGCACTTCTCTGGGCTTTCGCTCCTTTCTTACGGGGAAACTGACATGCCCTTAAGACAGTCAGTACCGGGGAACGCTGTTTCCCGTAGTTTCTTTTATCATGTTGCGGCTTTAGTGCAACATGACACAAGAGGGCACTGTAAGCTAAGTTACAGCTCTCTTGGGTCTCTAGCCTTCTACAGGCCCTAGATACTCGTTTAGGATGGTATTTGATCGGTGCAAGTCATTCAGGGACTGGAATGGTGGCAGCGATCGTTTTGTTTATTTTGAGCTCCTTTTGGCGTTCTGAGCACGTTTTTCGCACTGAACCCAAAATGGTGGCCTGGCTCCCAAAATGGCCAGACCACGAGGCTCCTTTGTCCTGTCCACTGACCGTCTTGCTCCCTTCACCTTCCCCAGGTCGAGCGACCCGGGGCCTTCCTTATTTGAGCATGTACTTTCCCGCGAAACGCAGATGCTTTCGCGGGCTTCTACATGTCGTTTGTGTGCCTCCAGGGTGTGGGCTGGGATGTCTGGTCCCAATACACATCCTGGGTGCCAGAGAGTCTAGGGTGGTGTGAATGCCTGGGACCACCGTGGTCCGTGATTGGTCCACGTATGGTATGTGTGTTGATGAGCGGATCTCCCATTGGCTCCCCTCCGTTTTGGCGCGAAGGGAACCGTGGATAAGAGGGGGCTGGAAACACCACTACCATGTCGATCTCCTGAGTTCTCACGAACGAAGGAATACAGGAGCCAAGTATCCTGCAACCACGAGGCTGGACCGAGGAATCGCTGGTGACCCGCTGAAGGAATCCTCCTTTGCACTGCTGTCGTCCTGTGAAACCCTTTCCTCCTTGATCGAACCAGAAGGCCTGTACTGGTGCTTCGACCTTTGGAATAGCAGGAACAGCTATTCCCGGCATCTTCAACCATCTCCTGCCAAGTAAGCCTTCGGAAGCGTCTCTGGGCCATCCAGTTGACTGACCAGCTTACAAGGGAGTCTTGCTCTGTAACCGCCGCCAGGTTGTGCAGTATCTCGAGTCCTTGTCACTCTCCCACGCTTCGTGCACTTGGCGTTCCCAGGTCTGAAGGGAGGAGTGTACTTTTGACTCAGGTACGCACGGCCGCTCCGTTGTCCTGCTGCGGCAACAAACTGTGCCGGTTTCGTCGATTGGGACGTCTTTTTGCTCTACACGACTACAAGGCGTTCCCTGCTCTTCTGAACCTGCCAGCTGCTGAAACTAACGTGGAGAAGCCTGGGTCTGCTTGCTTCGGGGACCGGTGAGTAGTATATCTAGGATCTGGTCGCCCTCCTGCAGTATCCCATTGCTTTTCCCTGCTGTGTAAAAACAGCACCCTTTTGCCGTACTCGCGCTCTGCTTCTGCCCGCTGTGGAGGCTGCGCTTGAGTTGCGGAACCTGTTCTTCTTCTGCTGTGCACTAACCCGAACTGCCTGACTTCCTCCGAAGAGCTTCTCCTTTTGCCCGTTGGCACCAGCGTGTGCAGGTACTTTGAGCACAAGGCTCCACTCTTCGCAGGGCTCGGACTTCCATCTAGTTAGGTGCCTATGAAGGCGAACTGAGTCGAAAGCATTATCGCACTGCCTGTTTTCCTTCCCTTTCAGGTGGACTACATATTTCGTGCTTTAAACGCTTGCGACTGTGTATTTGTATATATATTGTGTGGATATGGTATGTGTTGGCTTAGTATTGTGATATTGTGATTTTCTCGCCACGGTCATTATTTTAAAGGCCTTAAAATAAATGTGTATCTATTTTTGATATAACAACTGTTTGGAGTAGTTTGTAAGCGCTCTTGCTTTGTGTGCTCATTGCGAGCTTTCAGTCACCCTCACCCCTCTTGAGACCTAGTCTTGACCGCCGCGATCGCTACCTTGATTGGTCTGGCTTGTCCAGAGGTTACCCTGTTCCAAGTAATTAGGTTGGCCTTCTGAACTTCTGCGCCGCCAGGACAGAGTTCAGAAATCCGTCTTAACAAATTGGTGTACAGCGGTGGGATACGACTGAAGGTATCCAGTGTTGCGCTCGAACTAAGGCATTTCAGGTTATTCCAACCAGTACACGTAGTGAATTGTTATAGTATAACTTTAAAAAGGCCATAGTCCTATCAAACAGTATGGAAACAAGTACCTTGTTAACTTTGAATGCTTCTAAATCAGAAACACTAAAAAAGATGTGTGCGGAGAGAGGGGTTTCCTCTCAAGGCACGAAATTGGAAATGATCCAAAGAATCGTGGCGTGGCAAGAAGCGCAGCTTGACGCTATCACTTCTGAGGACAGTGCGGAAGGTGGTGGGGCTGCTCTCACTGGTAGAACCAACGGTTCTGCCGCCGCACTGATCCACCGCGACCACGAGGACAGGGAGGACGAGATGTCTAATGTTTCCTCTGCCAGTGCTGATGGGGAGGCTATGCTTGAATTCAAGAAGCAAGAGCTGCGGTTTAGGCAGCAGGAGCTTGAATTCAGCATAGCCAAACTAAAAATCGAACAGGCAGAAAAACAGAAAGACAGGGATCACCAGTTGGAACTGGCCAAGCTTCAGGTTGCAAATGGATCCAAGGGTCCTGGACATGGGTCTGGGGCCTCCTCTCATCCACTGTTTCCGAAAGATCTGCTCAGTGTGTATGAGGAAAGGAATGACATTATGGACTGGCTGAATGCGTTTGAGTATGCATGCGAGGTTCAAGAAGTTGACAATGCTGATAAAATTGCGTGGTTACTCAGTAGACTGCCCCATTCTGGCTGTAGTGCCATCATGGAAATGTCGAAGGCTGAGCGAGCTGATTTCGCAATGTTAAAGCAAACTCTCATTTTAAAGTTTGGGAAGACTCCGGCCCAATATTTAAAGCGTTTTCGAGAGTATAAGAAAAAGGAAGGTGGTACTTGGGTATCTTATGTCGCTGAATCCTTGAAAAACTTAACTGGCTGGGTCGAAGGCTATAAGGTCTCTACCTTCGAAGGCATGATAAATCTTGTCATGCTGGAACACATTTTTGCTTCTTCTTCCCCGGAGTTTAAGCAGCATTTGGCCGATTCGAAGGAGATAGATCCTAAGAAGCTGGCCATTGCAGCAGACTTATGGGTGTCACATCGAGTGTCCCATAAGGACAAAACTCATCCTGGTAACCAGGAGGAAGGGAAAAAGTCCAAAGATATGGAGGGTGGGGAATCTGCTAAATCTTCTTCCCATAAGGGCCACAAAAAGAAAAACAAGGGTAAGACACAAGAAAACTCACAGGGTAGTGGAGGTCAGCCTCCGAAACTGAACTCCGGTTACAATAAGCCTCCCTATGTAAACAGACCCATTGGAACCTGTTTTGCTTGTGGAGCAACTGACCATGTGAAGGGGGATCCCCGTTGTAAGGTTAGACCTTTGGGGGTCCACTCCGCTAATCTGGCCTTCTCCTCCTACGAGGAAGAAGAGATTACAGGAGCATCCTTCTCCTCAGACTCATTTCCCAGCGGAATAGAGGCTGAGGTAGTTTTAGTGTCCCTGGGTTCCTGGGAGCCTAAAGTCGCAGAGGCTTATGCTAGGATTCCGGATAATACCAAGCACTACTTTAAAGACAGTGTGCTGATCAATGGAGTAGATACTCCAGCTCTTAGGGATAGTGGGTGCAGTCGCACTGTAGTGGATTCTACCTTGGTAGACTCAGAGGAAGTTGCCAGAGCTACTCTGATGCCCACTAAGTTGGCTGACGGCCCCCTCCGTATGTTTCCCGTGATCCCTGTAAATCTTACTTTAAATGGTACAGCAGTCAGGATTCCAGTGAGCATTCCGAGAAACGTCCCGGGAAAGGTCTTGTTAGGCAATGATCTTAGAGCTTTAGGGCTCGTAGGAGACACTGCCGAAAGACCCTACACACGGTCTCAAGCACGGGCAGCATCGGCCAAGTCCAATACGCCGCCCCAGCCGAAGGGGAAACCCAAGGCGAAAGGAGTCGACAAGTCAAGACGGGGGAAAGAGAATATTCCCCCGAGCTCGCCTACCACTGCGGTGGAGGAAGTTGGTCGATCGCCCGAGCCTGACGAGGAAGTGGCGATGCCTGAAGTATTCGACCCCAACGATCATCCTGAACTAAAGGACTTGTTAGTTGAAGGAGGTCCTGATAGGGACGAATTCAGTAAAGGCCAACGTGAGTGCCCATCTCTGGAAGGCCTAAGGAGACAGGCCTGCTCCCAGCTTGAGGGTGAACCTCCTGGGACGCATAGGATTTATTGGGAAGGTGGACTCCTGTATAGTGAGCCCACAGAGTCTACAGAAGGAGACCATAGGAGGTTGGTGGTTCCCCTTGCTGTTAGGCCCTTCCTCCTGCAGTTGGCGCATGAAGTTCCCCTTGCTGGTCACCTTGGTATGAAGAGGACCAAGCAAAGGTTATCCATGCACTTCTACTGGCCCAAGATGGGGGTGCAAGTAGAAAGTCACTGCAGGAGTTGTGCCTCCTGCCAGTTGTCTGGTAAGGTTGGCGCGACAATCCAAGCTCCGTTGGTACCGCTCCCAGTTGTGGGGGTACCATTTGAAAGGGTAGGGATCGACATCGTTGGTCCCCTTGACCCGCAAACATCCTCGGGCAATAGGTTTATCCTGGTGCTGGTCGACCATGCAACCAGGTATCCTGAGGCCATCCCATTGAAAACTGTAACTGCCAAGTCAGTTGCAAAAGCTTTACTCGGCATATTTACTAGGGTTGGCTTCCCTAAAGAAGTTGTGTCAGATCGTGGCAGCAACTTTATGTCGAAGTATATGCAGGCTATGTGGAAAGAATGTGGGGTCACCTACAAGTTCTCTTCTGCATACCACCCCCAGACCAATGGTCTGGTGGAACGTTTCAACAGAACGTTAAAGAGCATGATTGGGGCTCTGGAGGAGCCCCAGAGAAGAAAATGGGATCTTCTTTTACCATGCTTACTGTTTGCCTACCGAGAGGTACCACAGGAGGGTGTTGGCTTCAGCCCCTTCGAACATCTGTTCGGTCATCCCGTACGGGGACCCTTAGCCATCGTCAAAGAGGGATGGGAGATGCCCACTCCCCCTGTTACTACCAATGTAGTTGACTATGTGCTAGGGCTCAGAAAACGGATGGTACTTCTGATGGGCTTGGCTAGTGATAAATTGAAGGCAGGGCAAGCGCTGGTGAAACATTGGTACGACCAGAAAGCTTCCCTCATCAACTTTACACCTGGTCAGCAAGTCCTGATCATGAATCCCATAAGGCCTCGAGCTTTACAGGACAAATGGTCAGGCCCTTACACAGTGGTGGAGCCCCTGGGTGAGGTTAACTATTTAGTGGACCTTGGAAGGCCTGGACAGGCTCCAAAAGTGTTCCACGTGAATAGGCTGAAGGCTTTCGTCCCAAGAGTCGAAATCGCAGCACTGCTACTGGCTTCAGACGTTGAGGAAGAGGAGTCAGAACCTCTCCCCGACCTGTTCCAAAGCGGTCCTTCAGATAGCTCCATTGAGGGTGTCCGAGTGGCCCCTCACCTGACTTCTGATCAGCAGGCTGAGGTGAAAAGTTTGCTTAGGCAGTTTTCCCCCCTGTTCTCACAGTCGCCTGGTTTGACACCTTGGTGCAAACATAACATTGACACAGGAGACAGTGTACCTACCAAAAGTAGGGGATACAGGATGTCAGATAAAGTACGGTCTTATATTAAGACCGAGGTCAACAAAATGTTAGACCTTGGGGTGATTGAACCCTCTAGTAGTCCTTGGTCCAGTCCTGTGGTCTTGGTTCCAAAGGCAGGCACTTCTGAATTGAGGTTCTGCGTGGATTACAGGGCTCTGAATGCTGTCACCAAGACAGATGCACACCCCTTGCCTCGAACAGATGAGCTGGTGGATACTTTGGGTGCCTCCAAGTACCTCAGCACGTTTGACCTCACTGCTGGCTATTGGCAAATAGCTCTAGCAGAACATGCCACGGAGAAGACAGCATTTACTACTCCAGACGGCCTTTACCAATTCCGGGTAATTCCGTTCGGATTGAAGAATGCACCTGCCACTTTCCAGAGGCTTGTGAATCATGTGTTGAATGGGTTGGACGAATTCTGTCTTGCATATCTGGACGATATAGCAGTTTTCAGTGCCACCTGGGAAGACCATGTGAAACACCTCGGGATTGTGCTCCAGGCTCTTCAGAAAGCCCACTTGACCATAAAGGCTAGTAAATGCCAGATTGGACAAGGCTCAGTGGTTTACCTTGGACATGAAGTAGGTGGAGGGAGGATACAGCCTCTACCCAGTAAAGTACAAGCAGTACAAGACTGGCCTACCCCCACTACGCAAACCCAAGTGAGAGCCTTCTTAGGACTCACGGGGTATTACCGCAATTTTGTGGCAGACTATGGTACCATAGCTGCCCCTCTGACTGCCCTCACAACTCCGAAGAAACCCAAGAAGGTAACTTGGACCGACGAGTGTGAGAAGGCCTTCAATGGCTTAAAAGACTCCTTGTGTCAGGCCCCTGTGCTCAGGGCCCCTGATTATCAAAGACCTTTTATCGTGCAGACGGACGCCTCTGACACTGGGATAGGAGCTGTACTATCACAAGTAGATGAGAAGGGTAAGGAACACCCTATCGGTTTTATTAGTCGCCAGCTTAAGGACAGAGAGCTCAGATGGTCCACGGTAGAGAAAGAATGTTTCTCTGTTGTGTGGGCCCTAAGGAAGCTGAGGCCCTACCTCTATGGGACCCACTTCACTGTGCAAACTGACAATAAGCCGTTAAAGTGGCTAATGAAAATGAAGGGGGAGAATCCAAAATTGCTTAGGTGGTCCATAAGTCTACAAGGCTTCGACTTCACTATTGAGCATAGGCCAGGTGTCCAACATAGCAATGCTGATGGGTTGTCCAGAATGTTTAACCGACCTGAACAAGAGACTCATCCAGGGGTGGATTAGTTCCCCCTGTCCATAGTCTGGGAGGGGCGAGTGTTAGGAAAGATTTCGTAATTGTAGGGAATTTTCCTTCCATGTGGCAACCCCTAAACTTTTTGCTATTGTTTTTAACCTTGTTCTTGACTTTGCCAGAGAAGTACAGCCTTCTGCCGCACTTCTCTGGGCTTTCGCTCCTTTCTTACGGGGAAACTGACATGCCCTTAAGACAGTCAGTACCGGGGAACGCTGTTTCCCGTAGTTTCTTTTATCATGTTGCGGCTTTAGTGCAACATGACACAAGAGGGCACTGTAAGCTAAGTTACAGCTCTCTTGGGTCTCTAGCCTTCTACAGGCCCTAGATACTCGTTTAGGATGGTATTTGATCGGTGCAAGTCATTCAGGGACTGGAATGGTGGCAGCGATCGTTTTGTTTATTTTGAGCTCCTTTTGGCGTTCTGAGCACGTTTTTCGCACTGAACCCAAAATGGTGGCCTGGCTCCCAAAATGGCCAGACCACGAGGCTCCTTTGTCCTGTCCACTGACCGTCTTGCTCCCTTCACCTTCCCCAGGTCGAGCGACCCGGGGCCTTCCTTATTTGGGCATGTACTTTCCCGCGAAACGCAGATGCTTTCGCGGGCTTCTACATGTCGTTTGTGTGCCTCCAGGGTGTGGGCTGGGATGTCTGGTCCCAATACACATCCTGGGTGCCAGAGAGTCTAGGGTGGTGTGAATGCCTGGGACCACCATGGTCCGTGATTGGTCCACGTATGGTATGTGTGTTGATGAGCGGATCTCCCATTGGCTCCCCTCCGTTTTGGCGCGAAGGGAACCGTGGATAAGAGGGGGCTGGAAACACCACTACCATGTCGATCTCCTGAGTTCTCACGAACGAAGGAATACAGGAGCCAAGTATCCTGCAACCACGAGGCTGGACCGAGGAATCGCTGGTGACCCGCTGAAGGAATCCTCCTTTGCACTGCTGTCGTCCTGTGAAACCCTTTCCTCCTTGATCGAACCAGAAGGCCTGTACTGGTGCTTCGACCTTTGGAATAGCAGGAACAGCTATTCCCGGCATCTTCAACCATCTCCTGCCAAGTAAGCCTTCGGAAGCGTCTCTGGGCCATCCAGTTGACTGACCAGCTTACAAGGGAGTCTTGCTCTGTAACCGCCGCCAGGTTGTGCAGTATCTCGAGTCCTTGTCACTCTCCCACGCTTCGTGCACTTGGCGTTCCCAGGTCTGAAGGGAGGAGTGTACTTTTGACTCAGGTACGCACGGCCGCTCCGTTGTCCTGCTGCGGCAACAAACTGTGCCGGTTTCGTCGATTGGGACGTCTTTTTGCTCTACACGACTACAAGGCGTTCCCTGCTCTTCTGAACCTGCCAGCTGCTGAAACTAACGTGGAGAAGCCTGGGTCTGCTTGCTTCGGGGACCGGTGAGTAGTATATCTAGGATCTGGTCGCCCTCCTGCAGTATCCCATTGCTTTTCCCTGCTGTGTAAAAACAGCACCCTTTTGCCGTACTCGCGCTCTGCTTCTGCCCGCTGTGGAGGCTGCGCTTGAGTTGCGGAACCTGTTCTTCTTCTGCTGTGCACTAACCCGAACTGCCTGACTTCCTCCGAAGAGCTTCTCCTTTTGCCCGTTGGCACCAGCGTGTGCAGGTACTTTGAGCACAAGGCTCCACTCTTCGCAGGGCTCGGACTTCCATCTAGTTAGGTGCCTATGAAGGCGAACTGAGTCGAAAGCATTATCGCACTGCCTGTTTTCCTTCCCTTTCAGGTGGACTACATATTTCGTGCTTTAAACGCTTGCGACTGTGTATTTGTATATATATTGTGTGGATATGGTATGTGTTGGCTTAGTATTGTGATATTGTGATTTTCTCGCTACGGTCATTATTTTAAAGGCCTTAAAATAAATGTGTATCTATTTTTGATATAACAACTGTTTGGAGTAGTTTGTAAGCGCTCTTGCTTTGTGTGCTCATTGCGAGCTTTCAGTCACCCTCACCCCTCTTGAGACCTAGTCTTGACCGCCGCGATCGCTACCTTGATTGGTCTGGCTTGTCCAGAGGTTACCCTGTTCCAAGTAATTAGGTTGGCCTTCTGAACTTCTGCGCCGCCAGGACAGAGTTCAGAAATCCGTCTTAACAATACCAAACCTGAGATCCTTCCTATATCATGAGATGTGAGATCCAAATACTTCCCCTTCCAAACCTGAGACCCTCCCTTTAGCATGAGATGTGATATCCAACTCCTTCCCATTCCAATCCTGAGACCTTTCTGATAGCATGAGATGTGATATCTCAATGCCTCTAATACCAAACCTGAGATCCTACCTCTCACATGAAATGTGATATCCAACTCCTTCCCATTCCAATCCTGAGACCCTTCCTATAGCATGAGATGTGATATCTCAATGCTTCTAATATCAAACTTGAGACAATCCCTATAGCATGAGATGTGATATCCAAGTCCTTCCCATTCCAATCCTGAGACACTTCCTATAGCATGAGATGTGATATCTCAATGCTTCTAAAACCAAACCTGAGACTCTTCCTATAACATGAGATGGGATATCCAACTCCTTCCCATTCCAATCCTGAGACCCTTCCGATAGCAGAGATGTGATATCTCAATGCTTATACCAAACCTGAGACCCTTACTACGGCGTGAGATGTCATATACAGCTCCTTCCCATTCCAATCCTGAGACCCTTCCTATAGCATGAGATGTGATATCTCAATGCTTATACCAAACCTGAGACCCTTCCTATAGCATGAGATGTGATATCCACCTCCTTCCCATTCCAATCCTGAGACCCTTCCTATAGCATGAGATGTGATGTCTCAATGCTTCTAATACCAAACCTGAGATCCTTCCTATAACATGAGATGTGATATCCAACTCCTTCCATTCCAATCCTGAGACCCTTCCTATAGCATGAGATTTGATATCTCAATGCTTATACCAAACCTGAGACCCTTCCTATAGCATGAGATGTGATACCCAAGTCCTTCCCATTCCAATCCTTAGACCCTTCCTACAGCATGCAATATGATATCTCAATGATTCTAATAACAATCCTGAGACCCGTCCTATAACATGAGATGGGATATCCAATTCCTTCCCATTCCAATCCTGAGACACTTCCGATAGCAGAGATGTGATATCTCAATGCTTATACCAAACCTGAGACCCTTCCTATAACATGAGATCGGATATCCAACTCCTTCCCGTTCCAAACCTGAGACCCTTCCTTTAGCATATGTGATATCCAGCTCCTTCCCATTCCAATCCTGAGACACTTCCAATAGCATGAGATGTGATATCTCAATGCTTCTAATATCAAAACTGAAACCCTCCCTATAGCATGATATGTGATATCTAAGTCCTTCCCATTCCAATCCTAAGACCCTTCCTATAGCATGAGATGTGATATCTCAATGCTTCTACCAAACCTGAGACCCTTCCTTTAGCATGAGATGTGATATCCAACTCCTTCCCATTCCAATCCTGAGACCCTTCCTATAGCATGAGATGTGATATCTCAATACTTCTAATACCAAACCTGAGATCCTTCCGATAACATGAGATGTGATATCCAAATCCTTCCCCTTCCAAACCTGAGACCCTCCCTTTAGCATGAGATGTGATATCCAACTCCTTCCCATTCCAATCCTGAGACCCTTCTGATAGCATGAGATGTGATATCTCAATGCTTCTAATACCAAACCTGAGATCCTTCCGATAGCATGAGATGTGATATCTCAATGCTTCTAATACCAAACCTGACATCCTTCCTATATCATGAGATGTGAGATCCAAATCCTTCCCCTTCCAAACCTGAGACCCTCCCTTTAGCATGAGATGTGATATCCAAGTCCTTCCCATTCCAATCCTGAGACCTTTCTGATAGCATGAGATGTGATATCTCAATGCCTCTAATACCAAACCTGAGATCCTACCTCTCACATGAAATGTGATATTCAACTCTTTCCCCTTCCAAACCTGAGAGCCTTCCTATAACATGAGATGTGATATCCAACTCCTTCCCATTCCAACCTCAGACCCTTCCTATAGCATGAGATGTGATATCTCAATGCCTCTAATACCAAACCTGAGATCCTTCCTCTAACATGAAATGTGATATCCAACTCCTTCCCTTTCCAAACCTGAGAGCCTATCTATAGCATGAGATGTGATATCCAAGTCCTTCCCATTCCAATCCTTAGACCCTTCCTACAGCATGCAATATGATATCTCAATGATTCTAATAACAAACCTGAGACCCGTCCTATAACATGAGATGGGATATCCAACTCCTTCCCATTCCAATCCTGAGACACTTCCGATAGCAGAGATGTGATATCTCAATGCTTATACCAAACCTGAGACCCTTCCTATAACATGAGATGTGATATCCAACTCCTTCCCGTTCCAAACCTGAGACCCTTCCTTTAGCATGAGATGTGATATCCAGCTCCTTCCCATTCCAATACTGAGACACTTCCGATAGCATGAGATGTGATATCTCAATGCTTCTGATATCAAAACTGAGACCAACAAAAATGATATGTGATATCTAAGTCCTTCCCATTCCAATCCTGAGACCCTTCCTATAGCATGAGATGTGATATCGCAATGCTTTTAATATCAAACTTGAGACCCTCCCTATAGCATGAGATGTGATATCCAAGTCCTTCCCATTCCAAACCTGAGACACTTCCTATAGCATGAGATGTGATATCTCAATGCTTCTAATACCAAACCTGAGACTCTTCCTATAACATGAGATGGGATATCCAACTCCTTCCCATTCCAATCCTGAGACTCTTCCGATAGCAGAGATGTGATATCTCAATGCTTATACCAAACCTGAGACCCTTCCTACGGCAAGAGATGTCATATACAACTCCTTCCCATTCCAATCCTGAGACCCTTCCTATAGCATGAGATGGGATATCTCAATGCTTATACCAAACCTGAGACCCTTCCTATAGCATGAGATGTGATATCCAACTCCTTCCCATTCCAATCCTGAGACCCTTCCTATAGCATGAGATGTGATGTCTCAATGCTTCTAATACCAAACCTGAGATCCTTCCTATAACATGAGATGTGATATCCAACTCCTTCCATTCCAATCCTGAGACCCTTCCTATAGCATGAGATTTGATATCTCAATGCTTATACCAAACCTGAGACCCTTCCTATAGCATGAGATGTGATATCCAAGTCTTTCCCATTCCAATCCTTAGACCCTTCCTACAGCATGCAATATGATATCTCAATGATTCTAATAACAATCCTGAGACCCGTCCTATAACATGAGATGGGATATCCAATTCCTTCCCATTCCAATCCTGAGACACTTCCGATAGCAGAGATGTGATATCTCAATGCTTATACCAAACCTGAGACCCTTCCTATAACATGAGATCGGATATCCAACTCCTTCCCGTTCCAAACCTGAGACCCTTCCTTTAGCATGAGATGTGATATCCAGCTCCTTCCCATTCCAATCCTGAGACACTTCCGATAGCATGAGATGTGATATCTCAATGCTTCTAATATCAAAACTGAAACCCTCCCTATAGCATGATATGTGATATCTAAGTCCTTCCCATTCCAATCCTAAGACCCTTCCTATAGCATGAGATGTGATATCTCAATGCTTCTACCAAACCTGAGACCCTTCCTTTAGCATGAGATGTGATATCCAACTCCTTCCCATTCCAATCCTGAGACCCTTCCTATAGCATGAGATGTGATATCTCAATACTTCTAAAACCAAACCTGAGATCCTTCCGATAACATGAGATGTGATATCCAAATCCTTCCCCTTCCAAACCTGAGACCCTCCCTTTAGCATGAGATGTGATATCCAACTCCTTCCCATTCCAATCCTGAGACCCTTCTGATAGCATGAGATGTGATATCTCAATGCTTCTAATACCAAACCTGAGATCCTTCCGATAGCATGAGATGTGATATCTCAATGCTTCTAATACCAAACCTGAGATCCTTCCTATAACATGAGATGTGATATCCAAATCCTTCCCCTTCCAAACCTGAGACCCTCCCTTTAGCATGAGATGTGATATCCAACTCCTTCCCATTCCAATCCTGAGACCCTTCTGATAGCATGAGATGTGATATCTCAATGCCTCTAATACCAAACCTGAGATCCTACCTCTAACATGAAATGTGATATCCAACTCTTTCCCCTTCCAAACCTGAGAGCCTTCCTATAACATGAGATGTGATATCCAACTCCTTCCCATTCCAACCTCAGACCCTTCCTATAGCATGAGATGTGATATCTCAATGCCTCTAATACCAAACCTGAGATCCTTCCTCTAACATGAAATGTGATATCCAACTCCTTCCCTTTCCAATCCTGAGAGCCTATCTATAGCATGAGATGTGATATCCAAGTCCTTCCCATTCCAATCCTTAGACCCTTCCTACAGCATGCAATATGATATCTCAATGATTCTAATAACAAACCTGAGACCCGTCCTATAACATGAGATGGGATATCCAACTCCTTCGCATTCCAATCCTGAGACACTTCCGATAGCAGAGATGTGATATCTCAATGCTTATACCAAACCTGAGACCCTTCCTATAACATGAGATGTGATATCCAACTCCTTCCCGTTCCAAACCTGAGACCCTTCCTTTAGCATGAGATGTGACATCCAGCTCCTTCCCATTCCAATCCTGAGACCCTTCCTATAGCATGAGATGTGATATCTCAATGCTTCTAATATCAAACTTGAGACCCTCCCAATAGCATGAGATGTGATATCCAAGTCCTTCCCATTCCAATCCTGAGACATTTCCTATAGCATGAGATGTGATATCTCAATGCTTCTAATACCAAACCTGAGACTCTTCCTATAACATGAGATGGGATATCCAACTCCTTCCCATTCCAATCCTGAGACTCTTCCGATAGCAGAGATGTGATATCTCAATGCTTATACCAAACCTGAGACCCTTCCTACGGCATGAGATGTCATATACAACTCCTTCCCATTCCAATCCTGAAACCCTTCCTATAGCATGAGATGTGATATCTCAATGCTTATACCAAACCTGAGACCCTTCCTATAGCATGAGATGTGATATCCAACTCCTTCCCATTCCAATCCTGAGACCCTTCCTATAGCATGAGATGTGATGTCTCAATGCTTCTAATACCAAACCTGAGATCCTACCTCTAACATGAAATGTGATATCCAACTCTTTCCCCTTCCAAACCTGAGAGCCTTCCTATAACATGAGATGTGATATCCAACTCCTTCCCATTCCAACCTCAGACCCTTCCTATAGCATGAGATGTGATATCTCAATGCCTCTAATACCAAACCTGAGATCCTTCCTCTAACATGAAATGTGATATCCAACTCCTTCCCTTTCCAAACCTGAGAGCCTATCTATAGCATGAGATGTGATATCCAAGTCCTTCCCATTCCAATCCTTAGACCCTTCCTACAGCATGCAATATGATATCTCAATGATTCTAATAACAAACCTGAGACCCGTCCTATAACATGAGATGGGATATCCAACTCCTTCGCATTCCAATCCTGAGACACTTCCGATAGCAGAGATGTGATATCTCGATGCTTATACCAAACCTGAGACCCTTCCTATAACATGAGATGTGATATCCAACTCCTTCCCGTTCCAAACCTGAGACCCTTCCTTTAGCATGAGATGTGACATCCAGCTCCTTCCCATTCCAATCCTGAGACCCTTCCTATAGCATGAGATGTGATATCTCAATGCTTCTAATATCAAACTTGAGACCCTCCCAATAGCATGAGATGTGATATCCAAGTCCTTCCCATTCCAATCCTGAGACACTTCCTATAGCATGAGATGTGATATCTCAATGCTTCTAATACCAAACCTGAGACTCTTCCTATAACATGAGATGGGATATCCAACTCCTTCCCATTCCAATCCTGAGACTCTTCCGATAGCAGAGATGTGATATCTCAATGCTTATACCAAACCTGAGACCATTCCTACGGCATGAGATGTCATATACAACTCCTTCCCATTCCAATCCTTAGACCCTTCCTATAGCATGAGATGTGATATCTCAATGCTTATACCAAACCTGAGACCCTTCCTATAGCATGAGATGTGATATCCAACTCCTTCCCATTCCAATCCTGAGACCCTTCCTATAGCATGAGATGTGATGTCTCAATGCTTCTAATACCAAACCTGAGATCCTTCCTATAACATGAGATGTGATATCCAACTCCTTCCATTCCAATCCTGAGACCCTTCCTATAGCATGAAATTTGATATCTCAATGCTTATACCAAACCTGAGACCCTTCCTATAGCATGAGATGTGATATCCAAGTCTTTCCCATTCCAATCCTTAGACCCTTCCTACAGCATGCAATATGATATCTCAATGATTCTAATAACAATCCTGAGACCCGTCCTATAACATGAGATGGGATATCCAATTCCTTCGCATTCCAATCCTGAGACACTTCCGATAGCAGAGATGTGGTATCTCAATGCTTATACCAAACCTGAGACCCTTCCTATAACATGAGATCGGATATCCAACTCCTTCCCGTTCCAAACTGAGACCCTTCCTTTAGCATGAGATGTGATATCCAGCTCCTTCCCATTCCAATCCTGAGACACTTCCGATAGCATGAGATGTGATATCTCAATGCTTCTAATATCAAAACTGAAACCCTCCCTATAGCATGATATGTGATATCTAAGTCCTTCCCATTCCAATCCTGAGACCCTTCCTATAGCATGAAATGTGATATCTCAATGCTTCTACCAAACCTGAGACCCTTCCTTTAGCATGAGATGTGATATCCAACTCCTTCCCATTCCAACCTGAGACCCTTCCTATAGCATGAGAAGGGATATCCAACTCCTTCCCAATCCAATCCTGAGACCCTTCCGATAGCAGAGATGTGATATCTCAATGCTTATACCAAACCTGAGACCCTTCCTATGGCATGAGATGTGATATCCAACTCTTTGCCATTCAAATCCTGAGATCCTCCCTATAACACGAGATGTCATATCCAACTCCTTCCCATTCCAAACCTGAGACCCTTCCTTTAGCATGAGATGTGATATCCAAATCCTTCACATTCCAATCCGGAGACCCTTCCTATAACATGAGATGTGATATCCAACTCCTTCCTAATCCAATCCTGAGACCCTTCCGATAGCAGAGATGTGATATCTCAATGCTTATACCAAACCTGAGACCCTTCCTATGGCATGAGATGTGATATCCAACTCCTTGCCATTCAAATCCTGAGACCCTCCCTATAACAAGAGATGTCATATCCAACTCCTTCCCATTCCAAACCTGAGACCCTTCCTTTAGCATGAGATGTGATATCTCAATGCTTCTAATACCAAACCTGAGACCCTTCCGATAGCATGAGATGTGATATCTCAATGCTTCAAAAACCAAACATGAGAACCATCCTATAACATGAGATGTGAAATCCAAATCCTTCCCTTCCCAAACCTGAGACTCTTCCTATAGCATGAGATGTGATATCTCAATGCTTCTACCAAACCTGAAACCCTTCCTATAGCATGAGATGTGATATCCAACTCCTTCCCATTCCAATCCTGAGACACTTCCTATAGCATGAGATGTGATATCACAATGCTTCTAATACCAAACCTGAGACCCATCCTATAACATGAGATGTGATATCCAAATCCTTCCCCTTCCAAACCTGAGACCCTTCCTTTAGCATGAGATGTGATATCCAGCTCCTCCCATTCCAATCCTGAGACCCTTCCGATAGCATGAGATGTGATATCTCAATGCTTCTAATATCAAAACTGAGACCCTCCCTATAGCATGAGATGTGATATCTAAGTCCTTCCGATTCCAATCCTGAGACCCTTCCGATAGCAGAGATGTGATATTTCAATTCTTACACCAAACCTGAGACCCTTCCTATAGCATGAGATGTGATATCCAACTCCTTCCGATTCCAATCCTGAGACCCTTCCTATAGCATGAGATGTGATATCGCAATGCTTCTACCAAAACTGAGACCCTTCCTTTAGCATGAGATGTGATATCCAACTCCTTCCCATTCCAATCCTGAGACCCTTCCTATAGCATGAGATGTGATATCTCAATGCTTCTAATACCAAACCTGAGATCCTTCTGATAGCATGAGATGTGATATCCAACTCCTTCCCGTTCCAAACCTGAGACCCTTCCTTTAGCATGAGATGTGACATCCAGCTCCTTCCCATTCCAATCCTGAGACCCTTCCTATAGCATGAGATGTGATATCTCAATGCTTCTAATATCAAACTTGAGACCCTCCCAATAGCATGAGATGTGATATCCAAGTCCTTCCCATTCCAATCCTGAGACACTTCCTATAGCATGAGATGTGATATCTCAATGCTTATACCAAACCTGAGACCCTTCCTATAACATGAGATGTGATATCCAACTCCTTCCCGTTCCAAACCTGAGACCCTTCCTTTAGCATGAGATGTGACATCCAGCTCCTTCCCATTCCAATCCTGAGACCCTTCCTATAGCATGAGATGTGATATCTCAATGCTTCTAATATCAAACTTGAGACCCTCCCAATAGCATGAGATGTGATATCCAAGTCCTTCCCATTCCAATCCTGAGACACTTCCTATAGCATGAGATGTGATATCTCAATGCTTCTAATACCAAACCTGAGACTCTTCCTATAACATGAGATGGGATATCCAACTCCTTCCCATTCCAATCCTGAGACTCTTCCGATAGCAGAGATGTGATATCTCAATGCTTATACCAAACCTGAGACCCTTCCTACGGCATGAGATGTCATATACAACTCCTTCCCATTCCAATCCTTAGACCCTTCCTATAGCATGAGATGTGATATCTCAATGCTTATACCAAACCTGAGACCCTTCCTATAGCATGAGATGTGATATCCAACTCCTTCCCATTCCAATCCTGAGACCCTTCCTATAGCATGAGATGTGATGTCTCAATGCTTCTAATACCAAACCTGAGATCCTTCCTATAACATGAGATGTGATATCCAACTCCTTCCATTCCAATCCTGAGACCCTTCCTATAGCATGAAATTTGATATCTCAATGCTTATACCAAACCTGAGACCCTTCCTATAGCATGAGATGTGATATCCAAGTCTTTCCCATTCCAATCCTTAGACCCTTCCTACAGCATGCAATATGATATCTCAATGATTCTAATAACAATCCTGAGACCCGTCCTATAACATGAGATGGGATATCCAATTCCTTCGCATTCCAATCCTGAGACACTTCCGATAGCAGAGATGTGGTATCTCAATGCTTATACCAAACCTGAGACCCTTCCTATAACATGAGATCGGATATCCAACTCCTTCCCGTTCCAAACCTGAGACCCTTCCTTTAGCATGAGATGTGATATCCAGCTCCTTCCCATTCCAATCCTGAGACACTTCCGATAGCATGAGATGTGATATCTCAATGCTTCTAATATCAAAACTGAAACCCTCCCTATAGCATGATATGTGATATCTAAGTCCTTCCCATTCCAATCCTGAGACCCTTCCTATAGCATGAGATGTGATATCTCAATGCTTCTACCAAACCTGAGACCCTTCCTTTAGCATGAGATGTGATATCCAACTCCTTCCCATTCCAACCTGAGACCCTTCCTATAGCATGAGAAGGGATATCCAACTCCTTCCCAATCCAATCCTGAGACCCTTCCGATAGCAGAGATGTGATATCTCAATGCTTATACCAAACCTGAGACCCTTCCTATGGCATGAGATGTGATATCCAACTCTTTGCCATTCAAATCCTGAGATCCTCCCTATAACACGAGATGTCATATCCAACTCCTTCCCATTCCAAACCTGAGACCCTTCCTTTAGCATGAGATGTGATATCCAAATCCTTCACATTCCAATCCGGAGACCCTTCCTATAACATGAGATGTGATATCCAACTCCTTCCTAATCCAATCCTGAGACCCTTCCGATAGCAGAGATGTGATATCTCAATGCTTATACCAAACCTGAGACCCTTCCTATGGCATGAGATGTGATATCCAACTCCTTGCCATTCAAATCCTGAGACCCTCCCTATAACAAGAGATGTCATATCCAACTCCTTCCCATTCCAAACCTGAGACCCTTCCTTTAGCATGAGATGTGATATCTCAATGCTTCTAATACCAAACCTGAGACCCTTCCGATAGCATGAGATGTGATATCTCAATGCTTCAAAAACCAAACATGAGAACCATCCTATAACATGAGATGTGAAATCCAAATCCTTCCCTTCCCAAACCTGAGTCTCTTCCTATAGCATGAGATGTGATATCTCAATGCTTCTACCAAACCTGAAACCCTTCCTATAGCATGAGATGTGATATCCAACTCCTTCCCATTCCAATCCTGAGACACTTCCTATAGCATGAGATGTGATATCACAATGCTTCTAATACCAAACCTGAGACCCATCCTATAACATGAGATGTGATATCCAAATCCTTCCCCTTCCAAACCTGAGACCCTTCCTTTAGCATGAGATGTGATATCCAGCTCCTCCCATTCCAATCCTGAGACCCTTCCGATAGCATGAGATGTGATATCTCAATGCTTCTAATATCAAAACTGAGACCCTCCCTATAGCATGAGATGTGATATCTAAGTCCTTCCGATTCCAATCCTGAGACCCTTCCGATAGCAGAGATGTGATATTTCAATTCTTACACCAAACCTGAGACCCTTCCTATAGCATGAGATGTGATATCCAACTCCTTCCGATTCCAATCCTGAGACCCTTCCTATAGCATGAGATGTGATATCGCAATGCTTCTACCAAAACTGAGACCCTTCCTTTAGCATGAGATGTGATATCCAACTCCTTCCCATTCCAATCCTGAGACCCTTCTATAGCATGAGATGTGATATCTCAATGCTTCTAATACCAAACCTGAGATCCTTCTGATAGCATGAGATGTGATATCTCAATGCTTCTAATACCAAACCTGAGATCCTTCCTATAACATGAGATGTGATATCCAAATCCTTTCCCTTCCAAACCTGAGACCCTCCCTTTAGCATGAGATGTGATATCCAACTCCTTCCCATTCCAATCCTGATACCCTTCTGATAGCATGAGATGTGATATCTCAATGCCTCTAATACCAAACCTGAGATCCTACCTCTAACATGAAATGTGATATCCAACTCCTTCCCTTTCCAAACCTGAGAGCCTTCCTACAGCATGAGATGTGATATCCAAGTCCTTCCCATTCCAATCCTGAGACCCTTCCTATAACATGAGATGTGATATCCAACTCTTTCCCATTCCAACCTGAGACCCTTCCTATAGCATGAGATGGGATATCCAACTCCTTCCAAATCCAATCCTGATACCCTTCCGATAGCATGAGATGTGATATCCCAATGCTTCTACAAAACCTGAGACCCATACCATGGCATGATGTGATATCAAACTCCCGTCCTATACCATGAGACTTGATATCTCAATGCTTATACCAAACCTGATGACCCATCCTATGGCATGATATGTGATATCCAACTCCTTCCCATTGCAATCCTGAGTTCCTTCCTATAGCATGAGATGTGATCTCAATGCTTCTATCAAACCTGAGACCCTTCCTTTAGCATGAGATGTGATATCCAACTCCTTGCCATTCCAATCCTGAGACCCTTCCTATAACATGAGACGTGATATCCAACTCCTTCCCATTCCAATCCTGAGACACCTCCTATAGCATGAGATGTGATATCTCAATGCTTCTAATACCAAACCTGGGACCCGTCCTATAACATGAGATATGATATCCAAATCCTGCCCCTTACATACCTGAGACCCTTCAATTAGCATGAGATGTGATATCCAAATCCTTCCATTCCAATTCTGAAACCCTTCATATAGATTGAGATGTAATGGCTCAATGTTTCTAATAAAAAACCTGAGACCCTTCCTATAGCAAGAGATGTGATATCCAAATCCTTCCCATTTCAATCTTGAGACCCTTCCCATAGCATGAGATGTGATATCTCAATGCTTCTAATATCAAACCTGAGAACCTCCCTATAGCATGAGATGTGATATCCAACTCCTTCCAATTCCAATACTGAGACCCTTCCAATAGCATATGTGATATCTCAGTGCTTCAAATATCAAAACTGAGACCCTCCCTATAGCATGAGATGTGATATCCAACTCCTTCCCATTCCAATCGAGACCCTTCCTATAACGAGATGTGATAATAATAATAATAATAATTAGGCATTTATATAGCGCTACAAACCCTCAGGTATCTGAGCGCTGCTTATTATTACCCACGGTGTGTGGTGCTCATTTATCGACCTCGGAAGGATGAAAGGCTGAGTTTGGCTCTGCCGGGATTCGAACCTGCGTTAACAGGCTCTGCACGGATGTCAAAGCGAGCGCTCTACTCACTGTGCCACTTGACCGGCATATCTCTTTGCTACTAATACCAAACCTGTGCCCCTTCATGTGATATCCAACTCCTTCCCATTCCAAACTTGTGACCCTTCCTGTAGCATGAAATGTGATTTCTCACCCCTTCCAATGCCAAACCCGAGACCATTCCCACAGCCTGAGATTTGAAATCTCATTTCTTCCAATACCAAACCCGAGACCCTTCCGATAGGATGAGATTTACTATCTCACTCCTTAAAATACCAAACTCGAGTCCCTTCCTAAAGGATGCGATTCTAATACCAAACCTGAGACTCTCCCTACAACAAGAGATGTCATATCCAACTCCTTCCCATTCCAATCCTGAGACTCTTCCTATAGCATGACATGTGATATCGAACTTCCCATTCCAATCCTGAGACTCAGACCTCCCCGTCTAACCTTCTCACCACTCCTAGCTCCCGGATTGATCATGAACTCCTGCTGTCTCTTCGCTCCCTTCTTCTGCTTCCTTTCCTCTCTCCTTCCTCATCTGCCCTAGGTCAGGCTCCTTCTACACCTCCGCAGGGATTACTGATTTGTACCCCTCCCCACTCTCAACTCTCACTCAGTTTCAAACACTCATCTGACATCTGCCATTTCCTGGAAGTACCCGACCTTGATGTTCTTGGTCTAACCGAGACATGGTTGACGGCCAGCGCTATCTCGAGCTTTGACACTTTCCTCCCTGATGACAAGTTCCTCTCCATGCCCAGATCCAACCGTTCTTGAGGGGGAGTATCCTTGATTCCTGTAGTAAATTGCTTTCCTTTGCAGGCCGACTCCTCTCACGAATGCCTTGTCTGCATGCATTCTCTCTTTCCTGGCGAATCTCTCACCGTGGCTATTTGCCTACCCCCTTCCTCTCTCAGTGGATGGACTTCTCCATCCTAGCCTCCTACCACTCAACTCCGCCTACTTGGAGAATTCCACATGAACCTGTATGCTTCCTGACCTGGACTTTTACGAGATCTGCAACTCTTCATGTATCTGGCCCTACACACTGCAGGGAATACTCAGGATTTTCAGATCTCAGACCTCCCCCTCTGTAACCCTCTCAACAATCCTCTCCCGTGGTGATCAAGTTCTCATCTCCAAAGAAGGCTAACTGCCAGCTGTTCCTCCTCAGTGGAGTTCTCCCTTTCTGTCCCTGCTCCCTGCACCGTTTCGCGTTGCAAGTACTCGCTTCCCAGCTCTCTGGTTTCGACGCGTGTTCCCTGCCTTCTCTGCTCTTCCCGCTGCCTTCAAATCAACAAATGAGCTTCAAAAGATACACATTGCTCAGAATGCTTTATAACACCCATTATTCATCATATAGCCGTAACCCACTAGACGTATTGAAATGTGCTGTAAACTAGCAAAACCAGCTAGAAAATGTACTTTCCTCGCGTTTTTGTAAATGCGAATTCTGATGGGTTCCCATGTATGTACTGTGTCCGTGCGTTTGTTGTCGAATCCTGAAGTTTTTAACCACTGTTCTCCCATACAAGGGGGGTTCAACATCTACTGCTGTTCACAGGCTGAATGTATACGGCTGAAATCTTCAAGGCATTATCAGCTTTCCTGACTGTTTTGGAACGTGTATTTGCCATCTGTTAATGCAGTCGCCTCGTGGTCATCGTCCCTTTTAGTTTACAGGCTGCACTCCCCTGGTGATCACATTCTCTTCTCCAGAGCAGGCTAACTACCAGCTGCTCCTCCTCAGAGGCGTTCCTTCTTTCTGTCCCTGCTCCCTGCACCGTTTCGCGTTGCATGTACTCGCTTCCCACCTCTCTGGTTTAGATGCGTGTTCCCTGCCTTCTCTCCTCTTCCTACAGCCTTCCAATGAGCTCCACAAGATAGTGTTCAGAATGCTTCATAACCCCATTATTCAACATATAGCTGTAACCCGCTAGACGTATTGAAACGTGCTAAAAACTAGCAAAAATAGCTAGAAAATGTACTTCCCTTCCGTTTTTGTAAATGCGAATTCTGGTGGGTTCCCATGTTGTATGTACTGTGTCCGTGCGTTTGTTGTCGAATCCTGAAGTTTTTAACCACTGTTCTCCCATACTAAGGGGGGGGTCAACATCTACTGCTGTTCACAGGCTGAATGTATACGGCTGAAATCTTCAAGGCATTATCAGCTTTCCTGACTGTTTTGGAACGTGTATTTGCCATCTGTTAATGCAGTCGCCTTGTGGTCATCGTCCCTTTTAGTTTACAGGCTGCACTCCCCTGGTGATCACATTCTCCTCTCCAGAGCAGGCTAACTACCAGCTGCTCCTCCTCAGAGGCGTTCCTTCTTTCTGTCCCTGCTCCCTGCACCGTTTCGCGTTGCATGTACTCGCTTCCCACCTCTCTGGTTTAGATGCGTGTTCCCTGCCTTCTCTGCTCTTCCTAAAGCCTTCCAAGGAGCTCCACAAGATAGTGTTCAGAATGCTTTATAACACCCATTATTCAACATATAGCCGTAACACGCTAGACGTATTGAAACGTGCTAAAAACTAGCAAACACAGCTAGAAAATGTACTTTCCCCGCGTTTTGGTAAATGCGAATTCTGGTGGATTCCCATTTTGTACTCTGTTCGTGCGTTTGTTCAGTCGAATCCTGTTCTTTTGAACCACTCTTCTCCCATAAAAGGGAGGATCAAAATGTGTTGTTCACAGGCTGAATTTATACTGCTGAAATGATCGCTTCCCTGCTCTCTGGTTTAGACGCGTGTACCCTGCATTTACCAAAACGCGAGGGAAGTACATTTTCTAGCTATTTTTGCTGGTTTTAGCACGTTTTAATACGTCTAGCGGGTTACAGCTATATGTTGAATAATGGGGTTATAAAGAATTCTGAACACTGTGCCTTGTGGAGCTCATTGGAAGGCTGTAGGAAGAGGAGAGAAGGCAGGGAACACGCATCTAAACCAGAGAGCTTGGAAGCGAGTACATGCAACACGGTGCAGGGAGCAGGAACAGAAAGGAGGAACGCCTCTGAGGAGGAGCAGCTGGTAGTTACCCTGCTCTGGAGAGGAGAATGTGATCACCAGGGGAGTGCAGCCTGTAAACTAAAAGGGAGGATGACCAAAAGGCAACTGTATTAATAGATGGCAAATACACGTTCCAAAACAGTCAGGAAAGCTGATAATGCCTTGAAGATTTCAACCGTATACATTCAGCCTGTGAACCTGTGAACAGCAGTAGATGTTGGACCCCCCTTGTATGGGAGAACAGTGGTTAAAAACTTCAGGATTCGACAACAAACGCACGGACACAGTACATACATGGGAACCCATCAGAATTCGCATTTACAAAAACGCGAGGAAAGTACATTTTCTAGCTGGTTTTGCTAGTTTACAGCACATTTCAATACGTCTAGCGGGTTACGGCTATATGATGAATAATGGGTGTTATAAAGCATTCTGAGCACCGTGTATCTTTTGAAGCTCATTTGTTGATTTGAAGGCAGCGGGAAGAGGAGAGAAGGCAGGGAACACGCGTCTAAACCAGAGAGCTGGGAAGCGATTGTTTGCAACGCGAAACGGTGCAGGGAGCAGGGACAGAAAGGGAGAACTCCACTGAGGAGGAACAGCTGGTAGGTAGCCTTCTTTGGCGATGAGAACTTGATCACCACGGGAGAGGATTGTTGAGAGGGTAACAGAGGGGGAGGTCTGAGATCAGAAAATCCTGAGTATTCCCTGCAGTGTGTAGGGCCAGTGACATGTACAGTTGCAGATCTCGTAAAAGTCCAGGTCAGGAAGCATACAGGTTCATGTTGAATTCTCCAAGTAGGCGGAGTTGAGTGGTAGGAGGCTAGGATGGAGAAGTCCATGCACTGAGAGAGGAAGGGGGTAGGCAAATAGCCACGGTGAGAGAATGGCCAGGAAAGAGAGAATGCATGCAGACAAGGCATTCGTGAGAGGAGTCGGCCTGCAAAGGAAAGCAATTTACTACAGGAATCAAGGATGCTCCCCCCTCAAGAACGGTTGGATCTGGGCATGGAGAGGAACTTGTCATCAGGGAGGAAAGTGTCAAAGCTCGAGACAGCGCTGGCCGTCAACCATGTCTCGGTTAGACCAAGAACATCATGGTCGGGTTCTTCCAGGAAATGGCAGATGTCAGATGAGTTTTTGAAACTGAGTGAGAGTTGAGAGTGGGGAGGGGTACAAATCAGTAATTCCTGCGGAGGTGTAGAAGGAGCCTGACCTAGGGCAGATGAGGAAGGAGAGAGGAAAGGAAGCAGAAGAAGGGAGAGAGGAGACAGCAGGAGTGCATGATCCATCCGGGAGCTAGGAGTGGTGAGAAGGTTAGACGGGGAGGTCTGAGTCTCAGGATTGGAATGGGAAGTTCGATATCACATGTCATGCTATAGGAAGAGTCTCATGATTGGAATGGGAAGGAGTTGGATATGACATCTCTTGTTATAGGGAGGGTCTCAGGTTTGGTATTAGAATCGCATCCTTTAGGAAGGGACTCGAGTTTGGTATTTTAAGGAGTGAGATAGTAAATCTCATCCTATCGGAAGGGTCTCGGGTTTGGTATTGGAAGAAATGAGATTTCAAATCTCAGGCTGTGGGAATGGTCTCGGGTTTGGTATTGGAAGGGGTGAAAATCACATTTCATGCTACAGGAAGGGTCACAAGTTTGGAATGGGAAGGAGTTGGATATCACATATACTACGAGAAGGGGCTCAGGTTTGGTATTAGAAGCATAGAGATATCACATCTCATGTTATAGGAAGGGTCTCGATTGGAATGGGAAGGAGTTAGATATCACATCTCATGCTATAGGGAGGGTCTCAGGATTGGAATGGGAAGGATCTGGATATTACATCTCATGCTAAAGGAAGGGTCTCAGGTTTGGAACGGGAAGGAGTTGGATATCCGATCTCATGTTATAGGAAGGGTCTCAGGTTTGGTATAAGCATTGAGATATCACATCTCATGCTATAGGAAGGGTCTCAGGATTGGAATGGAAGGAGTTGGATATCACATCTCATGTTATAGGAAGGATCTCAGGTTTGGTATTAGAAGCATTGAGACATCACATCTCATGCTATAGGAAGGGTCTCAGGATTGGAATGGGAAGGAGTTTGATATCACATCTCATGCTATAGGAAGGGTCTCAGGTTTGGTATAAGCGTTGAGATATCACATCTCATGCTATAGGAAGGGTCTCAGGATTGGAATGGGAAGGAGTTGTATATGACATCTCATGCCGTAGGAAGGGTCTCAGGTTTGGTATAAGCATTGAGATATCACATCTCTGCTATCAGAAGAGTCTCAGGATTGGAATGGGAAGGAGTTGGATATCCCATCTCATGTTATAGGAAGAGTCTCAGGTTTGGTATTAGAAGCATTGAGATATCACATCTCATGCTATAGGAAGTGTCTCAGGATTGGAATGGGAAGGACTTGGATATCACATCTCATGCTATAGGGAGGTTCTCAAGTTTGATATTAGAAGCATTGAGATATCACATCTCATGCTATAGGAAGAGTCTCAGGTTTGGGAAGGGAAGGATTTGGATTTCACATCTCATGTTATAGGACGGTTCTCATGTTTGGTTTTTGAAGCATTGAGATATCACATCTCATGCTATCGGAAGGGTCTCAGGTTTGGTATTAGAAGCATTGAGATATCACATCTCATGCTATAGGATTGGTCTCCGGATTGGAATGTGAAGGATTTGGATATCACATCTCATGCTAAAGGAAGGGTCTCAGGTTTGGAATGGGAAGGAGTTGGATATGACATCTCTTGTTATAGGGAGGGTCTCAGGATTTGAATGGCAAGGAGTTGGATATCACATCTCATGCCATAGGAAGGGTCTCAGGTTTGGTATAAGCATTGAGATATCACATCTCTGCTATCGGAAGGGTCTCAGGATTGGATTGGGAAGGAGTTGGATATCACATCTCATGTTATAGGAAGGGTCTCCGGATTGGAATGTGAAGGATTTGGATATCACATCTCATGCTAAAGGAAGGGTCTCAGGTTTGGAATGGGAAGGAGTTGGATATGACATCTCTTGTTATAGGGAGGGTCTCAGGATTTGAATGGCAAGGAGTTGGATATCACATCTCATGCCATAGGAAGGGTCTCAGGTTTGGTATAAGCATTGAGATATCACATCTCTGCTATCGGAAGGGTCTCAGGATTGGATTGGGAAGGAGTTGGATATCCCTTCTCATGCTATAGGAAGGGTCTCAGGTTGGAATGGGAAGGAGTTGGATATCACATCTCATGCTAAAGGAAGGGTCTCAGGTTTGGTAGAAGCATTGAGATATCACATCTCATGCTATCGGAAGTGTCTCAGGATTGGAATGGGAAGGAGCTGGATATTACATCTCCTGCTAAAGGAAGGGTCTCAGGTTTGGAACGGGAAGGAGTTGGATATCCGATCTCATGTTATAGGAAGGGTCTCAGGTTTGGTATAAGCATTGAGATATCACATCTCATGCTATCGGAAGGGTCTCAGGTTTGGTATTAGAAGCATTGAGATATCACATCTCATGCTATAGGATTGGTCTCCGGATTGGAATGTGAAGGATTTGGATATCACATCTCTTGCTAAAGGAAGGGTCTCAGGTTTGGAATGGGAAGGAGTTGGATATGACATCTCTTGTTATAGGGAGGGTCTCAGGATTTGAATGGCAAGGAGTTGGATATCACATCTCATGCCATAGGAAGGGTCTCAGGTTTGGTATAAGCATTGAGATATCACATCTCTGCTATCGGAAGGGTCTCAGGATTGGAATGGGAAGGACTTAGATATCACATCTCATGCTATAGGGAGGGTCTCAGTTTTGATATTAGAAGCATTGAGATATCACATCTCATGCTATCGGAAGGGTCTCAGGATTGGAATGGGAAGGAGTTGGATATCACATCTCATGCTATAGGAAGTGTCTCAGGATTGGAATGGGAAGGAGTTGGATATCACATCTCATGCTATAGGAAGGGTTTCAGGTTTGGTAGAAGCATTGAGATATCACATCTCATGCTATAGGAAGAGTCTCAGGTTTGGGAAGGGAAGGATTTGGATTTCACATCTCATGTTATAGGATGGTTCTCATGTTTGGTTTTTGAAGCATTGAGATATCACATCTCATGCTATCGGAAAGGTCTCAGGTTTGGTATTAGAAGCATTGAGATATCACATCTCATGCTATAGGATTGGTCTCCGGATTGGAATGTGAAGGATTTGGATATCACATCTCATGCTAAAGGAAGGGTCTCAGGTTTGGAATGGGAAGGAGTTGGATATGACATCTCTTGTTATAGGGAGGGTCTCAGGATTTGAATGGCAAGGAGTTGGATATCACATCTCATGCCATAGGAAGGGTCTCAGGTTTGGTATAAGCATTGAGATATCACATCTCTGCAAGGGTCTCAGGATTGGATTGGGAAGGAGTTGGATATCACATCTCATGTTATAGGAAGGGTCTCCGGATTGGAATGTGAAGGATTTGGATATCACATCTCATGCTAAAGGAAGGGTCTCAGGTTTGGAATGGGAAGGAGTTGGATATGACATCTCTTGTTATAGGGAGGGTCTCAGGATTTGAATGGCAAGGAGTTGGATATCACATCTCATGCCATAGGAAGGGTCTCAGGTTTGGTATAAGCATTGAGATATCACATCTCTGCTATCGGAAGGGTCTCAGGATTGGATTGGGAAGGAGTTGGATATCCCTTCTCATGCTATAGGAAGGGTCTCAGGTTGGAATGGGAAGGAGTTGGATATCACATCTCATGCTAAAGGAAGGGTCTCAGGTTTGGTAGAAGCATTGAGATATCACATCTCATGCTATAGGAAGGGTCTTAGGATTGGAATGGGAAGGACTTAGATATCACATATCATGCTATAGGGAGGGTTTCAGTTTTGATATTAGAAGCATTGAGATATCACATCTCATGCTATCGGAAGTGTCTCAGGATTGGAATGGGAAGGAGCTGGATATTACATCTCATGCTAAAGGAAGGGTCTCAGGTTTGGAACGGGAAGGAGTTGGATATCCGATCTCATGTTATAGGAAGGGTCTCAGGTTTGGTATAAGCATTGAGATATCACATCTCTGCTATCGGAAGTGTCTCAGGATTGGAATGGGAAGGAATTGGATATCCCATCTCATGTTATAGGACGGGTCTCAGGATTGTTATTAGAATCATTGAGATATCATTTTGCATGCTGTAGGAAGGGTCTAAGGATTGGAATGGGAAAGACTTGGATATCACATCTCATGCTATAGGAAGGGTCTCAGGTTTGGTATACGCATTGAGATATCAAATCTCATGCTATAGGAAGGGTCTCGGGATTGGAATGGAAGGAGTTGGATATCACATCTCATGTTATAGGAAGGATCTCAGGTTTGGTATTAGAAGCATTGAGACATCAAATCTCATGCTATAGGAAGGGTCTCAGGATTGGAATGGGAAGGAGTTGGATATCACATCTCATGCTATAGGAAGGGTCTCAGGTTTGGTATAAGCATTGAGATATCACATCTCATGCTATAGGAAGGGTCTCAGGATTGGAATGGGAAGGAGTTGTATATGACATCTCATGCCGTAGGAAGGGTCTCAGGTTTGGTATAAGCATTGAGATATCACATCTCTGCTATCAGAAGAGTCTCAGGATTGGAATGGGAAGGAGTTGGATATCCCATCTCATGTTATAGGAAGAGTCTCAGGTTTGGTATTAGAAGCATTGAGATATCACATCTCATGCTATAGGAAGTGTCTCAGGATTGGAATGGGAAGGACTTGGATATCACATCTTATGCTATAGGGAGGGTCTCAAGTTTGATATTAGAAGCATTGAGATATCACATCTCATGCTATAGGAAGAGTCTCAGGTTTGGGAAGGGAAGGATTTGGATTTCACATCTCATGTTATAGGATGGTTCTCATGTTTGGTTTTTGAAGCATTGAGATATCACATCTCATGCTATCGGAAGGGTCTCAGGTTTGGTATTAGAAGCATTGAGATATCACATCTCATGCTATAGGATTGGTCTCCGGATTGGAATGTGAAGGATTTGGATATCACATCTCATGCTAAAGGAAGGGTCTCAGGTTTGGAATGGGAAGGAGTTGGATATGACATCTCTTGTTATAGGGCTGGTCTCAGGATTTGAATGGCAAGGAGTTGGATATCACATCTCATGCCATAGGAAGGGTCTCAGGTTTGGTATAAGCATTGAGATATCACATCTCTGCTATCGGAAGGGTCTCAGGATTGGAATGGGAAGGACTTAGATATCACATCTCATGCTATAGGGAGGGTCTCAGTTTTGATATTAGAAGCATTGAGATATCACATCTCATGCTATCGGAAGGGTCTCAGGATTGAAATGGGAGGAGCTGGATATCACATCTCATGCTAAAGGAAGGGTCTCAGGTTTGGAAGGGGAAGGATTTGGATATCACATCTCATGTTATAGGATGGGTTTCAGGTTTGGTATTAGAAGCATTGTGATATCACATCTCATGCTATAGGAAGTGTCTCAGGATTGGAATGGGAAGGAGTTGGATATCACATCTCATCCTATAGGAAGGGTTTCAGGTTTGGTAGAAGCATTGAGATATCACATCTCATGCTATAGGAAGAGTCTCAGGTTTGGGAAGGGAAGGATTTGGATTTCACATCTCATGTTATAGGATGGTTCTCATGTTTGGTTTTTGAAGCATTGAGATATCACATCTCATGCTATCGGAAGGGTCTCAGGTTTGGTATTAGAAGCATTGAGATATCACATCTCATGCTATAGGATTGGTCTCTGGATTGGAATGTGAAGGATTTGGATATCACATCGCATGCTAAAGGAAGGGTCTCAGGTTTGGAATGGGAAGGAGTTGGATATGACATCTCTTGTTATAGGGAGGGTCTCAGGATTTGAATGGCAAGGAGTTGGATATCACATCTCATGCCATAGGAAGGGTCTCAGGTTTGGTATAAGCATTGAGATATCACATCTCTGCTATCGGAAGGGTCTCAGGATTGGATTGGGAAGGAGTTGGATATCACATCTCATGTTATAGGAAGGGTCTCCGGATTGGAATGTGAAGGATTTGGATATCACATCTCATGCTAAAGGAAGGGTCTCAGGTTTGGAATGGGAAGGAGTTGGATATGACATCTCTTGTTATAGGGAGGGTCTCAGGATTTGAATGGCAAGGAGTTGGATATCACATCTCATGCCATAGGAAGGGTCTCAGGTTTGGTATAAGCATTGAGATATCACATCTCTGCTATCGGAACGGTCTCAGGATCGGATTGGGACGGAGTTGGATATCCCCTCTCATGCTATAGGAAGGGTCTCAGGTTGGAATGGGAAGGAGTTGGATATCACATCTCATGCAAAAGGAAGGGTCTCAGGTTTGGTAGAAGCATTGAGATATCACATCTCATGCTATAGGAAGGGTCTCAGGATTGGAATGGGAAGGACTTAGATATCACATATCATGCTATAGGGAGGGTTTCAGTTTTGATATTAGAAGCATTGAGATATCACATCTCATGCTATCGGAAGTGTCTCAGGATTGGAATGGGAAGGAGCTGGATATTACATCTCATGCTAAAGGAAGGGTCTCAGGTTTGGAACGGGAAGGAGTTGGATATCCGATCTCATGTTATAGGAAGGGTCTCAGGTTTGGTATAAGCATTGAGATATCACATCTCTGCTATCGGAAGTGTCTCAGGATTGGAATGGGAAGGAATTGGATATCCCATCTCATGTTATAGGACGGGTCTCAGGATTGTTATTAGAATCATTGAGATATCATATTGCATGCTGTAGGAAGGGTCTAAGGATTGGAATGGGAAAGACTTGGATATCACATCTCATGCTATAGGAAGAGTCTCAGGTTTGGTATAAGCATTGAGATATCAAATCTCATGCTATAGGAAGGGTCTCAGGATTGGAATGGAAGGAGTTGGATATCACATCTCATGTTATAGGAAGGGTCTCAGGTTTGGTATAAGCATTGAGATATCACATCTCATGCTATAGGAAGGGTCTCAGGATTGGAATGGGAAGGAGTTGTATATCACATCTCATGCGTAGGAAGGGTCTCAGGTTTGGTATAAGCATTGAGATATCACATCTCTACTATCAGAAGAGTCTCAGGATTGGAATGGGAAGGAGTTGGATATCCCATCTCATGTTATAGGAAGAGTCTCAGGTTTGGTATTAGAAGCATTGAGATATCACATCTCATGCTATAGGAAGTGTCTCAGGATTGGAATGGGAAGGACTTGGATATCACATCTCATGCTATAGGGAGGGTCTCAAGTTTGATATTAGAAGCATTGAGATATCACACCTCATGCTATAGGAAGAGTCTCAGGTTTGGGAAGGGAAGGATTTGGATTTCACATCTCATGTTATAGGATGGTTCTCATGTTTGGTTTTTGAAGCATTGAGATATTACATCTCATGCTATCGGAAGGGTCTCAGGTTTGGTATTAGAAGCATTGAGATATCACATCTCATGCTATAGGATTGGTCTAGGGGTTGGAATGTGAAGGATTTGGATATCACATCTCATGCTAAAGGAAGGGTCTCAGGTTTGGAATGGGAAGGAGTTGGATATGACATCTCTTGTTATAGGGAGGGTCTCAGGATTTGAATGGCAAGGAGTTGGATATCACATCTCATGCCATAGGAAGGGTCTCAGGTTTGGTATAAGCATTGAGATATCACATCTCTGCTATCGGAAGGGTCTCAGGATTGGAATGGGAAGGACTTAGATATCACATCTCATGCTATAGGGAGGGTCTCAGTTTTGATATTAGAAGCATTGAGATATCACATCTCATGCTATCGGAAGGGTCTCAGGATTGGAATGGGAGGAGCTGGATATCACATCTCATGCTAAAGGAAGGGTCTCAGGTTTGGAAGGGGAAGGATTTGGATATCACATCTCATGTTATAGAATGGGTCTCAGGTTTGGTATTAGAAGCATTGTGATATCACATCTCATGCTATAGGAAGTGTCTCAGGATTGGAATGGGAAGGAGTTGTATATCACATCTTATGCTATAGGAAGGGTTTCAGGTTTGGTAGAAGCATTGAGATATCACATCTCATGCTATAGGAAGAGTCTCAGGTTTGGGAAGGGAAGGATTTGGATTTCACATCTCATGTTATAGGATGGTTCTCATGTTTGGTTTTTGAAGCATTGAGATATCACATCTCATGCTATCGGAAGGGTCTCAGGTTTGGTATTAGAAGCATTGAGATATCACATCTCATGCTATAGGATTGGTCTCTGGATTGGAATGTGAAGGATTTGGATATCACATCTCATGCTAAAGGAAGGGTCTCAGGTTTGGAATGGGAAGGAGTTGGATATGACATCTCTTGTTATAGGGAGGGTCTCAGGATTTGAATTGCAAGGAGTTGGATATCACATCTCATGCCATAGGAAGGGTCTCAGGTTTGGTATTAGAAGCCTTGAGATATCACATCTCATGGTATAATAAGGGTCCAGGATTGGAATGGGAAGGAGTTGGATATCACATCTCAAGCTATTTCAGGATTGGAATGGGAAGGAGTTTGATATCACATCTCAAGCTATAGGAAGTGTCTCAGGTTTGGGAAGGGAAGGATTGGGATTTCACATCTCATGTTATAGGATGGTTCTCATGTTTGGTTTTAGAAGCATTGAGATATCACATCTCATGCTATCGGAAGGGTCTCAGGTTTGGAATGGGAAGGAGTTGGATATCACATCTCATGTTATAGGAAGCATCTCAGGTTTGGTATTAGAAGCATTGAGATATCACATCTCATGCTATAGGAAGGGTCTCAGGATTGGAATGTGAAGGATTTGGATATCAAATCTCATGCTAAAGGAAGGGTCTCAGGTTTGGTATAAGCATTGAGATATCACATCTCTGCTATCGGAAGGGTCTCAGGATTGGATTGGGAAGGAGTTGGACATCCCTTCTCATGCTATAGGAAGGGTCTCATGTTGGAATGGGAAGGAGTTGGATATCATATCTCATGTTATAGGAAGGGTCTCAAGATTGAAATGGGAAGTATTTGGATATCACATCTCTTGCTATATGAAGGGTCTCAGGTTTTTTATTAGAAACATTGAGATATCACATCTCATGCTATCGGAAGGGTTTCAGGATTGGAATGGGAAGGATTTGGATATCATATCTCATGTTATAGGACGGGTCCCAGGTTTGGTATTAGAAGCATTGAGATATCACATCTTATGGTATAGGAAGGGTCTCAGGTTTGGAATGGGAAGTAGTTGGATATCACATCTCATCCAATAGGAAGGGTCTCAGGTTTGGAATGGGAAGGATTTGGATATCACATCTCTTGCTATAGGAAGGGTCTCAGGTTTTTTATTAGAAACATTGAGATATCACATCTCATGCTATAGGAAGGGTTTAAGGATTGGAATGGGAAGGAGTTGGATATCCCTTCTCATGCTATAGGAAGGGTCTCAGGTTGGAATGGGAAGGATTTGGATATCACATCTCTTGCTATAGGAAGGGTCTCAGGTTTTTTATTAGAAACATTGAGATATCACATCTCATGCTATAGGAAGGGTTTAAGGATTGGAATGGGAAGGATTTGGATATCACATCTCATGCTAAAGGAAGGGTCTCAGGTTTGGAAGGGGAAGGATTTGGATATCACATCTCATGTTATTTGACCGGTCTCAGGTTTGGTATTAGAAGCATTGAGATATCAAGTCTCATGGTATAGGACGGGAGTTTGATATCACATCATGCCATGGTATGGGTCTCAGGTTTTGTAGAAGCATTGGGATATCACATCTCATGCTATCGGAAGGGTATCAGGATTGGATTTGGAAGGAGTTGTTGGATATCCCATCTCATGCTATAGGAAAGGTCTCAGGTTGGAATGGGAAAGAGTTGGATATCACATCTCATGTTATAGGAAGGGTCTCAAGATTGGAATGGGATGGACTTGGATATCACATCTCATGCTGTAGGAAGGCTCTCAGGTTTGGAAAGGGAAGGAGTTGGATATCACATTTCATGTTAGAGGTAGGATCTCAGGTTTGGTATTAGAGGCATTGAGATATCACATCTCATGCTATCAGAAGGGTATCAGGATTGGAATGGGAAGGAGTTGGATATCACATCTCATGCTAAAGGGAGGGTCTCAGGTTTGGATGGGGAAGGATTTGGATATCACATCTCATGTTATAGGAAGGATCTCAGGTTTGGTATTAGAAGCATTGAGATATCACATCTCATGCTATCGGAAGGATCTCAGGTTTGGTATTAGAAGCATTGAGATATCACATCTCATGCTATAGGAAGGGTCTCAGGATTGGAATGGGAAGGACTTGGATATCACATCTCATGCTAAAGGAAGGGTCTCAGCTTTGGTAGAAGCATTGCGATATCACATCTCATGCTATAGGAAGGGTCTCAGGATTGGAATCGGAAGGAGTTGGATATCACATCTCATGCTATAGGAAGGGTCTCAGGTTTGGTATAAGCATTGAGATATCACATCTTTGCTATCGGAAGGGTCTCAGGATTGGATTGGGAAGGAGTTGGATATCAAATCTCATGTTATAGGAAGGGTCTCCGGATTGGAATGTGAAGGATTTGGATATCACATCTCATGCTAAAGGAAGGGTCTCAGGTTTGGAATGGGAAGGAGTTGGATATGACATCTCATGCCATAGGAAGGGTCTCAGATTTGGTATAAGCATTGAGATATCACATCTCTGCTATCGGAAGGGTCTCAGGATTGGATTGGGAAGGAGTTGGATATCCCTTCTCATGCTATAGGAAGGGTCTCAGGTTGGAATGGGAAGGAGTTGGATATCACATCTCATGCTATAGGGAGGGTTTCAGTTTTGATATTAGAAGCATTGAGATATCACATCTAATGCTATCGGAAGTGTCTCAGGATTGGAATGGGAAGGAGCTGGATATTACATCTCATGCTAAAGGAAGGGTCTCAGGTTTGGAACTGGAAGGAGTTGGATATCCGATCTCATGTTATAGGAAGGGTCTCAGGTTTGGTATAAGCATTGAGATATCACATCTCTGCTATCGGAAGTGTCTCAGGATTGGAATGGGAAGGAGTTGGATATCCCATCTCATGTTATAGGACGGGTCTCAGGATTGTTATTAGAATCATTGAGATATCATATTGCATGCTGTAGGAAGGGTCTAAGGATTGGAATGGGAAAGACTTGGATATCACATCTCATGCTATAGGAAGGGTCTCAGGTTTGGTATAAGCATTGAGATATCAAATCTCATGCTATAGGAAGGGTCTCAGGATTGGAATGGAAGGAGTTGGATATCACATCTCATGTTATAGGAAGGATCTCAGGTTTGGTATTAGAAGCATTGAGACATCACATCTCATGCTATAGGAAGGGTCTCAGGATTGGAATGGGAAGGAGTTGGATATCACATCTCATGCTATAGGAAGGGTCTCAGGTTTGGTATAAGCATTGAGATATCACATCTCATGCTATAGGAAGGGTCTCAGGATTGGAATGGGAAGGAGTTGTATATGACATCTCATGCCGTAGGAAGGGTCTCAGGTTTGGTATAAGCATTGAGATATCACATCTCTGCTATCAGAAGAGTCTCAGGATTGGAATGGGAAGGAGTTGGATATCCCATCTCATGTTATAGGAAGAGTCTCAGGTTTGGTATTAGAAGCATTGAGATATCACATCTCATGCTATAGGAAGTGTCTCAGGATTGGAATGGGAAGGACTTGGATATCACATCTCATGCTATAGGGAGGGTCTCAAGTTTGATATTAGAAGCATTGAGATATCACATCTCATGTTATAGGAAGAGTCTCAGGTTTGGGAAGGGAAGGATTTGGATTTCACATCTCATGTTATAGGACGGTTCTCATGTTTGGTTTTTGAAGCATTGAGATATCACATCTCATGCTATCGGAAGGGTCTCAGGTTTGGTATTAGAAGCATTGAGATATCACATCTCATGCTATAGATTGGTCTCTGGATTGGAATGTGAAGGAGTTGGATATGACATCTCTTGTTATAGGGAGGGTCTCAGGATTTGGATGGCAAGGAGTTGGATATCACATCTCATGCTAAAGGAAGGGTCTCAGGTTTGGAATGGGAAGGAGTTGGATATGACATCTCTTGTTATAGGGAGGGTCTCAGGATTTGAATGGCAAGGAGTTGGATATCACATCTCATGCCATAGGAAGGGTCTCAGGTTTGGTATAAGCATTGAGATATCACATCTCTGCTATCGGAAGGGTCTCAGGATTGGATTGGGAAGGAGTTGGATATTACATCTCATGTTATAGGAAGGGTCTCCGGATTGGAATGTGAAGGATTTGGATATCACATCTCATGCTAAAGGAAGGGTCTCAGGTTTGGAATGGGAAGGAGTTGGATATGACATCTCTTGTTATAGGGAGGGTCTCAGGATTTGAATGGCAAGGAGTTGGATATCACATCTCATGCCATAGGAAGGGTCTCAGGTTTGGTATAAGCATTGAGATATCACATCTCTGCTATCGGAAGGGTCTCAGGATTGGATTGGGAAGGAGTTGGATATCCCTTCTCATGCTATAGGAAGGGTCTCAGGTTGGAATGGGAATGAGTTGGATATCACATCTCATGCTAAAGGAAGGGTCTCAGGTTTGGTAGAAGCATTGAGATATCACATCTCATGCTATAGATTGGTCTCTGGATTGGAATGTGAAGGAGTTGGATATGACATCTCTTGTTATAGGGAGGGTCTCAGGATTTGGATGGCAAGGAGTTGGATATCACATCTCATGCTAAAGGAAGGGTCTCAGGTTTGGAATGGGAAGGAGTTGGATATGACATCTCTTGTTATAGGGAGGGTCTCAGGATTTGAATGGCAAGGAGTTGGATATCACATCTCATGCCATAGGAAGGGTCTCAGGTTTGGTATAAGCATTGAGATATCACATCTCTGCTATCGGAAGGGTCTCAGGATTGGATTGGGAAGGAGTTGGATATTACATCTCATGTTATAGGAAGGGTCTCCGGATTGGAATGTGAAGGATTTGGATATCACATCTCATGCTAAAGGAAGGGTCTCAGGTTTGGAATGGGAAGGAGTTGGATATGACATCTCTTGTTATAGGGAGGGTCTCAGGATTTGAATGGCAAGGAGTTGGATATCACATCTCATGCCATAGGAAGGGTCTCAGGTTTGGTATAAGCATTGAGATATCACATCTCTGCTATCGGAAGGGTCTCAGGATTGGATTGGGAAGGAGTTGGATATCCCTTCTCATGCTATAGGAAGGGTCTCAGGTTGGAATGGGAATGAGTTGGATATCACATCTCATGCTAAAGGAAGGGTCTCAGGTTTGGTAGAAGCATTGAGATATCACATCTCATGCTATCGGAAGTGTCTCAGGATTGGAATGGGAAGGAGCTGGATATTACATCTCATGCTAAAGGAAGGGTCTCAGGTTTGGAACGGGAAGGAGTTGGATATCCGATCTCATGTTATAGGAAGGGTCTCAGGTTTGGTATACGCATTGAGATATCACATCTCTGCTATAGGAAGTGTCTCAGGATTGGAATGGGAAGGAATTGGATATCCCATCTCATGTTATAGGACGGGTCTCAGGATTGTTATTAGAATCATTGAGATATCATATTGCATGCTGTATGAAGGGTCTAAAGATTGGAATGGGAAAGACTTGGATATCACATCTCATGCTATAGGAAGGGTCTCAGGTTTGGTATAAGCATTGAGATATCAAATCTCATGCTATAGGAAGGGTCTCAGGATTGGAATGGAAGGAGTTGGATATCACATCTCATGTTATAGGAACGATCTCAGGTTTGGTATTAGAAGCATTGAGACATCACATCTCATGCTATAGGAAGGGTCTCAGGATTGGTATAAGCATTGAGATATCACATCTCTGCTATCGGAAGGGTCTCAGGATTGGATTGGGAAGGAGTTGGATATCCCTTCTCATGCTATAGGAAGGGTCTCAGGATTTGAATGGCAAGGAGTTGGATATCACATCTCATGCCATAGGAAGGGTCTCAGGTTTGGTATAAGCATTGAGATATCACATCTCTGCTATCGGAAGGGTCTCAGGATTGGATTGGGAAGGAGTTGGATATCCCTTCTCATGCTATAGGAAGGGTCTCAGGTTGGAAAGGGAAGGAGTTGGATATCACATCTCATGCTATAGGGAGGGTTTCAGTTTTGATATTAGAAGCATTGAGATATCACATCTCATGCAATCGGAAGTGTCTCAGGATTGGAATGGGAAGGAGCTGGATATTACATCTCATGCTAAAGGAAGGGTCTCAGGTTTGGAACGGGAAGGAGTTGGATATCCGATCTCATGTTATAGGAAGGGTCTCAGGTTTGGTATAAGCATTGAGATTTCACATCTCTGCTATCGGAAGTGTCTCAGGATTGGAATGGGAAGGAGTTGGATATCCCATCTCATGTTATAGGACGGGTCTCAGGATTGTTATTAGAATCATTGAGATATCATATTGCATGCTGTAGGAAGGGTCTAAGGATTAGAATGGGAAAGACTTGGATATCACATCTCATGCTATAGGAAGGGTCTCAGGTTTGGTATAAGCATTGAGATATCAAATCTCATGCTATAGGAAGGGTCTCAGGATTGGAATGGAAGGAGTTGGATATCACATCTCATGCTATAGGGAGGGTTTCAGTTTTGATATTAGAAGCATTGAGATATCACATCTCATGCAATCGGAAGTGTCTCAGGATTGGAATGGGAAGGAGCTGGATATTACATCTCATGCTAAAGGAAGGGTCTCAGGTTTGGAACGGGAAGGAGTTGGATATCCGATCTCATGTTATAGGAAGGGTCTCAGGTTTGGTATAAGCATTGAGATTTCACATCTCTGCTATCGGAAGTGTCTCAGGATTGGAATGGGAAGGAGTTGGATATCCCATCTCATGTTATAGGGCGGGTCTCAGGATTGTTATTAGAATCATTGAGATATCATATTGCATGCTGTAGGAAGGGTCTAAGGATTAGAATGGGAAAGACTTGGATATCACATCTCATGCTATAGGAAGGGTCTCAGGTTTGGTATAAGCATTGAGATATCAAATCTCATGCTATAGGAAGGGTCTCAGGATTGGAATGGAAGGAGTTGGATATCACATCTCATGTTATAGGAAGGATCTCAGGTTTGGTATTAGAAGCATTGAGACATCACATCTCATGCTATAGGAAGGGTCTCAGGATTGGAATGGGAAGGAGTTGGATATCACATCTCATGCTATAGGAAGGGTCTCAGGTTTGGTATAAGCATTGAGATATCACATCTCATGCTATAGGAATGGTTTCAGGATTGGAATGGGAAGGAGTTGTATATGACATCTCATGCCGTAGGAAGGGTCTCAGGTTTGGTATAAGCATTGAGATATCACATCTCTGCTATCAGAAGAGTCTCAGGATTGGAATGGGAAGGAGTTGGATATCCCATCTCATGTTATAGGAAGAGTCTCAGGTTTGGTATTAGAAGCATTGAGATATCACATCTCATGCTATAGGAAGTGTCTCAGGATTGGAATGGGAAGGACTTGGATATCACATCTCATGCTATAGGGAGGGTCTCAAGTTTGATATTAGAAGCATTGAGATATCACATCTCATGCTATAGGAAGAGTCTCAGGTTTGGGAAGGGAAGGATTTGGATTTCACATCTCATGTTATAGGACGGTTCTCATGTTTGGTTTTTGAAGCATTGAGATATCACATCTCATGCTATCGGAAGGGTCTCAGGTTTGGTATTAGAAGCATTGAGATATCACATCTCATGCTATAGGATTGGTCTCTGGATTGGAATGTGAAGGATTTGGATATCACATCTCATGCTAAAGGAAGGGTCTCAGGTTTGGAATGGGAAGGAGTTGGATATGACATCTCTTGTTATAGGGAGGGTCTCAGGATTTGAATGGCAAGGAGTTGGATATCACATCTCATGCCATAGGAAGGGTCTCAGGTTTGGTATAAGCATTGAGATATCACATCTCTGCTATCGGAAGGGTCTCAGGATTGGATTGGGAAGGAGTTGGATATCACATCTCATGTTATAGGAAGGGTCTCCGGATTGGAATGTGAAGGATTTGGATATCACATCTCATGCTAAAGGAAGGATCTCAGGTTTGGAATGGGAAGGAGTTGGATATGACATCTCTTGTTATAGGGAGGGTCTCAGGATTTGAATGGCAAGGAGTTGGATATCACATCTCATGCCATAGGAAGGGTCTCAGGTTTGGTATAAGCATTGAGATATCACATCTCTGCTATCGGAAGGGTCTCAGGATTGGATTGGGAAGGAGTTGGATATCCCTTCTCATGCTATAGGAAGGGTCTCAGGTTGGAATGGGAAGGAGTTGGATATCAAATCTCATGCTAAAGGAAGGGTCTCAGGTTTGGTAGAAGCATTGAGATATCACATCTCTGCTATCGGAAGGGTCTCAGGATTGGTTTGGGAAGGAGTTGGATATCCCTTCTCATGCTATTGGAAGGGTCTCAGGATTGGATTGGGAAGGAGTTGGATATCCCTTCTCATGCTATAGGAAGGGTCTCAGGTTGGAATGGGAAGGAGTTGGATATCACATCTCATGCTATCGGAAGTGTCTCAGGATTGGAATGGGAAGGAGCTGGATATTACATCTCATGCTAAAGGAAGGGTCTCAGGTTTGGAACGGGAAGGAGTTGGATATCCGATCTCATGTTATAGGAAGGGTCTCAGGTTTGGTATAAGCATTGAGATATCACATCTCTGCTATCGGAAGTGTCTCAGGATTGGAATGGGAAGGAATTGGATATCCCATCTCATGTTATAGGACGGGTCTCAGGATTGTTATTAGAATCATTGAGATATCATATTGCATGCTGTATGAAGGGTCTAAGGATTGGAATGGGAAAGACTTGGATATCACATCTCATGCTATAGGAAGGGTCTCAGGTTTGGTATAAGCATTGAGATATCAAATCTCATGCTATAGGAAGGGTCTCAGGATTGGAATGGAAGGAGTTGGATATCACATCTCATGTTATAGGAAGGATCTCAGGTTTGGTATTAGAAGGATTGAGACATCACATCTCATGCTATAGGAAGGGTCTCAGGATTGGAATGGGAAGGAGTTGGATATCACATCTCATGCTATAGGAAGGGTCTCAGGTTTGGTATAAGCATTGAGATATCACATCTCATGCTATAGGAAGGGTCTCAGGATTGGAATGGGAAGGAGTTGTATATGACATCTCATGCCATAGGAAGGGTCTCAGGTTTGGTATAAGCATTGAGATATCACATCTCTGCTATCGGAAGGGTCTCAGGATTGGAATGGGAAGGACTTAAATATCACATCTCATGCTATAGGGAGGGTCTTAGTTTTGATATTAGAAGCATTGAGATATCACATCTCATGCTATCGGAAGGGTCTCAGGATTGGAATGGGAGGAGCTGGATATCACATCTCATGCTAAAGGAAGGGTTTCAGGTTTGGTAGAAGCATTGAGATATCACATCTCATGCTATAGGAAGAGTCTCAGGTTTGGGAAGGGAAGGATTTGGATTTCACATCTCATGTTATAGGATGGTTCTCATGTTTGGTTTTTGAAGCATTGAGATATCACATCTCATGCTATCGGAAGGGTCTCAGGTTTGGTATTAGAAGCATTGAGATATCACATCTCATGCTATAGGATTGGTCTCTGGATTGGAATGTGAAGGATTTGGATATCACATCTCATGCTAAAGGAAGCGTCTCAGGTTTGGAATGGGAAGTAGTTGGATATGACATCTCTTGTTATAGGGAGGGTCTCAGGATTTGAATGGCAAGGAGTTGGATATCACATCTCATGCCATAGGAAGGGTCTCAGGTTTGGTATTAGAAGCCTTGAGATATCACATCTCATGGTATAATAAGGGTCTCAGGATTGGAATGGGAATGAGTTGGATATCACATCTCAAGCTATTTCAGGATTGGAATGGGAAGGAGTTTGATATCACATCTCAAGCTATAGGAAGGGTCTCAGGTTTGGGAAGGGAAGGATTGGGATTTCACATCTCATGTTATAGGATGGTTCTCATGTTTGGTTTTAGAAGCATTGAGATATCACATCTCATGCTATCGGAAGGGTCTCAGGTTTGGAATGGGAAGGAGTTGGATATCACATCTCATGTTATAGGAAGCATCTCAGGTTTGGTATTAGAAGCATTGAGATATCACATCTCATGCTATAGGAAGGGTCTCAGGATTGGAATGTGAAGGATTTGGATATCAAATCTCATGCTAAAGGAAGGGTCTCAGGTTTGGTATAAGCATTGAGATATCACATCTCTGCTATCGGAAGGGTCTCAGGATTGGATTGGGAAGGAGTTGGACATCCCTTTTCATGCTATAGGAAGGGTCTCATGTTGGAATGGGAAGGAGTTGGATATCATATCTCATGTTATAGGAAGGGTCTCAAGATTGAAATGGGAAGGATTTGGATATCACATCTCTTGCTATATGAAGGGTCTCAGGTTTTTTATTAGAAACATTGAGATATCACATCTCATGCTATCGGAAGGGTTTCAGGATTGGAATGGGAAGGATTTGGATATCATATCTCATGTTATAGGACGGGTCCCAGGTTTGGTATTAGAAGCATTGAGATATCACATCTTATGGTATAGGAAGGGTCTCAGCTTTGGAATGGGAAGGAGTTGGATATCACATCTCATCCAATAGGAAGGGTCTCAGGTTTGGAATGGGAAGGAATTGGATATCACATCTCATGTTATAGGAAGGATCTCAGGATTGGAATGGGAAGGAGTTGGATATCCCTTCTCATGCTATAGGAAGGGTCTCAGGTTAGAATGGGAAGGATTTGGATATCACATCTCTTTCTATAGGAAGGGTCTCAGGTTTTTTATTAGAAACATTGAGATATCACATCTCATGCTATAGGAAGGGTTTAAGGATTGGAATGGGAAGGAGTTGGATATCCCTTCTCATGCTATAGGAAGGGTCTCAGGTTGGAATGGGAAGGATTTGGATATCACATCTCTTGCTATAGGAAGGGTCTCAGGTTTTTTATTAGAAACATTGAGATATCACATCTCATGCTATAGGAAGGGTTTAAGGATTGGAATGGGAAGGATTTGGATATCACATCTCATGCTAAAGGAAGGGTCTCAGGTTTGGAAGGGGAAGGATTTGGATATCACATCTCATGTTATTTGACCGGTCTCAGGTTTGGTATTAGAAGCATTGAGATATCAAGTCTCATGGTATAGGACGGGAGTTTGATATCACATCATGCCATGGTATGGGTCTCAGGTTTTGTAGAAGCATTGGGATATCACATCTCATGCTATCGGAAGGGTATCAGGATTGGATTTGGAAGGAGTTGTTGGATATCCCATCTCATGCTATAGGAAAGGTCTCAGGTTGGAATGGGAAAGAGTTGGATATCACATCTCATGTTATAGGAAGGGTCTCAAGATTGGAATGGGAAGGACTTGGATATCACATCTCATGCTGTAGGAAGGCTCTCAGGTTTGGAAAGGGAAGGAGTTGGATATCACATTTCATGTTAGAGTTAGGATCTCAGGTTTGGTATTAGAGGCATTGAGATATCACATCTCATGCTATCAGAAGGGTATCAGGATTGGAATGGGAAGGAGTTGGATATCACATCTCATGCTAAAGGGAGGGTCTCAGGTTTGGATGGGGAAGGATTTGGATATCACATCTCATGTTATAGGAAGGATCTCAGGTTTGGTATTAGAAGCATTGAGATATCACATCTCATGCTATCGGAAGGATCTCAGGTTTGGTATTAGAAGCATTGAGATATCACATCTCATGCTATAGGAAGGGTCTCAGGATTGGAATGGGAAGGAGTTGGATATCACATCTCAAGCTATTTCAGGATTGGAATGGGAAGGAGTTTGATATCACATCTCAAGCTATAGGAAGGGTCTCAGGTTTGGGATAAGCATTGAGATATCACATCTCATGCTATAGGAAGGGTCTCAGGATTGGAATGGGAAGGAGTTGGATATCCCATCTCATGTTATAGGAAGAGTCTCAGGTTTGGTATTAGAAGCATTGAGATATCACATCTCATGCTATAGGAAGTGTCTCAGGATTGGAATGGGAAGGACTTGGATATCACATCTCATGCTATAGGGAGGGTCTCAAGTTTGATATTAGAAGCATTGAGATATCACATCTCATGCGATAGGAAGAGTCTCAGGTTTGGGAAGGGAAGGATTTGGATTTCACATCTCATGTTATAGGATGGTTCTCATGTTTGGTTTTTGAAGCATTGAGATATCACATCTCATGCTATCGGAAGGGTCTCAGGTTTGGTATTAGAAGCGAGTAGTGTACATTTGGCTCAGATACACACGGCCGCTCCGTTGCCCTGCTGTGGTGACAAAACTGTGCAGGTTTCTTCGATTAGGACGTCTTTTTACTCAACACGACGACGAGGCGTTCCCTGCTCTTCTGAACCTGCCAGCTGCTGAAACTGACGCGGAGAAGCCTGGGTCTGCTTGCATCGGGGACCGGTGAGTAGTATAGCTAGGATCTGGTCGCCCTCCTGCAGGAGCCCATTGATTTTCCCCGCTGTGTAAAACAGCACCCGTTTGTCCGTACTCGCGCTCTGCTTCTGCCCACTGTGGAGGCTGCGCTTGAGTCGCGGAACTTGTTCTTCTTCTGTATGCACTAAACTGAACTGCCTGACTTCCTTCGAAGAGCTTCTCCTTTTGCCCGTTGGCACCAGCGCGTGCAGGTACTTTGAGCACCAGGCTCCACTCTTCGCAGGGCTCGGACTTCCATCTAGTTAGGTGTCTGTGAAGGCGAACTGAGTCTAAAGCATTGTATCGCACTGCCTGTTTTCCTTCCCTTTCAGGTGGACTACACATTTCGTGCATATAACGCTTGCGACTGTCGTATTTGTATATATATTGTGTTGATATGGTATGTGTTGGTTTAATATTGTGATATTGTGATTTTCTCGCTACGGTCATTGTTTTAAAGGCCTTAAAATAAACGTGTATATATTTTTTATATAACACCTGTTTGGAGTAGTTTGTAAGTGATCTTGTTTTGTGTGCTCATTGCGGGCTTTCAGTCACCCTCACCCCTCTTGAGACCTAGTCTTGACCGCCGCGATCGCTACCTTGATTGGTCTGGCTCGTCCAGAGGTTACCCTGTTCCAAGTAATTAGGTTGGCCTTCTGAACTTCTGCGCCACCAGGACAGAGTTCAGAAATCCGTCTTAACACATCTCATGTTATAGGACGGGTCTCAGGTTTGTTATTAGAATCATTGAGATATCATATTGCATGCTGTAGGAAGGGCCTAAGGATTGGAATGGGAAGGACTTGGATATCACATCTCATGCTATAGGGAGGGTCTCAAGTTTGATATTAGAAGCATTGAGATATCACATCTCATGCTATAGGAAGGGTCTCAGGATTGGAATGGGAAGGAGTTGGATATCACATCTCATGCTATAGGAAGGGTCTCAGGTTTGGTATAAGCAGTGAGATATCACATCTCATGCTATAGGAAGTGTCTCAGTATTGGAATGGGAAGGAGTTGGATATCACATCTCATGTTATAGGAAGGATCTCAGGTTTGGTATAAGCATTGAGATATCACATCTCTGCTATCGGAAGGGTCTCAGGATTAGAATGGTAAGGAGTTGGATATTCCCATCTCATGTTATAGGAAGGGTCTCAGGTTTGGTATTAGAAGCATTGAGATATCACATCTCATGCTATAGGAAGGGTCTCAGGATTGGAATGGGAAGGACTTGGATATCCCATCTCATGCTATAGGGAGGGTCTCAGGATTGGAATGGGAAGGACTTAGATATCACATATCATTTTTGTTGGTCTCAGTTTTGATATTAGAAGCATTGAGATATCACATCTCATGCTATCGGAAGTGTCTCAGTATTGGAATGGGAAGGAGCTGGATATCACATCTAATGCTAAAGGAAGGGTCTCAGGTTTGGAACGGGAAGGAGTTGGATATCACATCTCATGCTATAGGAAGGGTCTCAGGTTTGGTATAAGCATTGAGATATCAAATCTCATGCTATAGGAAGGGTCTCAGGATTGGAATGGAAGGAGTTGGATATCACATCTCATGTTATAGGAAGGATCTCAGGTTTGGTATTAGAAGCATTGAGACATCACATCTCATGCTATAGGAAGGGTCTCAGGATTGGAATGGGAAGGAGTTGGATATCACATCTCAAGCTATAGGAAGGGTCTCAGGTTTGGGATAAGCATTGAGATATCACATCTCATGCTATAGGAAGGGTCTCAGGATTGGAATGGGAAGGAGTTGGATATCCCATCTCATGTTATAGGAAGAGTCTCAGGTTTGGTATTAGAAGCATTGAGATATCACATCTCATGCTATAGGAAGTGTCTCAGGATTGGAATGGGAAGGACTTGGATATCACTTCTCATGCTATAGGGAGGGTCTCAAGTTTGATATTAGAAGCAATGAGATATCACATCTCATGCTATAGGAAGGGTCTCAGGATTGGAATGGGAAGGACCTAGATATCACATATCATTTTTGTTGGTCTCAGTTTTGATATTAGAAGCATTGAGATATCACATCTCATGCTATCGGAAGTGTCTCAGTATTGGAATGGGAAGGAGCTGGATATCACATCTCATGCTAAAGGAAGGGTCTCAGGTTTGGAACGGGAAGGAGTTGGATATCACATCTCATGTTATAGGAAGGGTCTCAGGTTTGGTATAAGCATTGAGATATCACATCTCTGCTATCGGAAGTGTCTCAGTATTGGAATGGGAAGGAGCTGGATATCACATCTCATGCTAAAGGAAGGGTCTCAGGTTTGGAACGGGAAGGAGTTGGATATCACATCTCATGTTATAGGAAGCGTCTCAGGTTTGGTATAAGCATTGAGATATCACATCTCTGCTATCGGAAGTGTCTCAGGATTGGAATGGGAAGGAGTTGGATATCCCATCTCATGTTATAGGACGGGTCTCAGGTTTGTTATTAGAATCATTGAGATATCATATTGCATGCTGTAGGAAGGGTCTAAGGATTGGAATGGGAAGGACTTGGATATCACATCTCATGCTATAGATAGGCTCTCAGGTTTGGAAAGGAAGGAGTTGGATATCACATTTCATGTTAGAGGAAGGATCTCAGGTTTGGTATTAGAGGCATTGAGATATCACATCTCATGCTATAGGAAGGGTCTCAGGTTGGAATGGGAAGGAGTTGGATATCACATCTCATGTTATAGGAAGGCTCTCAGGTTTGGAAGGGGAAAGAGTTGGATATCACATTTCATGTTAGAGGTAGGATCTCAGGTTTGGTATCAGAGGCATTGAGATATCACATCTCATGCTATCAGAAGGGTCTCAGGATTGGAATGGGAAGGAGTTGGATATCACATCTCATGCTAAAGGGAGGGTCTCAGGTTTGGAAGGGGAAGGATTTGGATATCACATCTCATGTTATAGGAAGGATCTCAGGTTTGGCATTGGAAGCATTGAGATATCACATCTCATGCTATCGGAAGGATCTCAGGTTTGGTATTAGAAACATTGAGATATCACATTTCATGCTATCAGAAGGGTCTCAGGATTGGAATGGGAAGGATTTGGATATCACATCTCATGTTATCGGAAGGATCTCAGGTTTGGTATTAAAAGTATTGAGATATCACATCTCATGCTATAGGAAGGGTCTCAGGATTGGAATGGGAAGGAGTTGGATATCACATCTCATGCTAAAGGAAGGGTCTCAGGTTTGGTAGAAGCATTGAGATATCACATCTCATGCTATAGGAAGGGTCTTAGGATTGGAATGGGAAGGACTTAGATATCACATATCATGCTATAGGGAGGGTTTCAGTTTTGATATTAGAAGCATTGAGATATCACATCTCATGCTATCTGAAGTGTCTCAGGATTGGAATGGGAAGGAGCTGGATATCACATCTCATGCTAAAGGAAGGGTCTCAGGTTTGGAACGGGAAGGAGTTGGATATCCGATCTCATGTTATAGGAAGGGTCTCAGGTTTGGTATAAGCATTGAGATATCACATCTCTGCTATCGGAAGTGTCTCAGGATTGGAATGGGAAGGAATTGGATATCCCATCTCACGTTATAGGACGGGTCTCAGGATTGTTATTAGAATCATTGAGATATCATATTGCATGCTGTAGGAAGGGTCTAAGGATTGGAATGGGAAGGACTTGGGTATCACATCTCATGCTATAGGAAGGGTCTCAGGTTTGGTATAAGCATTGAGATATCAAATCTCATGCTATAGGAAGGGTCTCAGGATTGGAATGGAAGGAGTTGGATATCACATCTCATGTTATAGGAAGGATCTCAGGTTTGGTATTAGAAGCATTGAGACATCACATCTCATGCTATAGGAAGGGTCTCAGGATTGGAATGGGAAGGAGTTGGATATCACATCTCATGCTATAGGAAGGGTCTCAGGTTTGGTATAAGCATTGAGATATCACATCTCATGCTATAGGAAGAGTCTCAGGATTGGAATGGGAAGGAGTTGTATATGACATCTCATGCCGTAGGAAGGGTCTCAGGTTTGGTATAAGCATTGAGATATCACATCTCTGCTATCGGAAGGGTCTCAGGATTGGAATGGGAAGGAGTTGGATATCCCATCTCATGTTATAGGAAGAGTCTCAGGTTTGGTATTAGAAGCATTGAGATATCACATCTCATGCTATAGGAAGTGTCTCAGGATTGGAATGGGAAGGACTTGGATATCACATCTCATGCTATAGGGAGGGTCTCAAGTTTGATATTAGAAGCATTGAGATATCACATCTCATGCTATAGGAAGGGTCTCAGGATTGGAATGGGAAGGAGTTGGATATCACATCTCATGCTATAGGAAGGGTCTCAGGTTTGGTATAAGCAGTGAGATATCACATCTCATGCTATAGGAAGTGTCTCAGCATTGGAATGGGAAGGAAATGGATATCACATCTCATGTTATAGGAAGGATCTAAGGTTTGGTATAAGCATTGAGATATCACATCTCTGCTATCGGAAGGGTCTCAGGATTAGAATGGTAAGGAGTTGGATATTCCCATCTCATGTTATAGGGAGGGTCTCAGGATTGGAATGGGAAGGACTTAGATATCACATCTCATGCTATAGGGAGGGTCTCAGGATTGGAATGGGAAGGACTTAGATATCACATATCATTTTTGTTGGTCTCAGTTTTGATATTAGAAGCATTGAGATATCACATCTCATGCTATCGGAAGTGTCTCAGTATTGGAATGGGAAGGAGCTGGATATCACATCTCATGCTAAAGGAAGGGTCTCAGGTTTGGAACGGGAAGGAGTTGGATATCACATCTCATGCTATAGGAAGGGTCTCAGGTTTGGTATAAGCATTGAGATATCAAATCTCATGCTATAGGAAGGGTCTCAGGATTGGAATGGAAGGAGTTGGATATCACATCTCATGTTATAGGAAGGATCTCAGGTTTGGTATTAGAAGCATTGAGACATCACATCTCATGCTATAGGAAGGGTCTCAGGATTGGAATGGGAAGGAGTTGGATATCACATCTCATGCTATAGGAAGGGTCTCAGGTTTGGTATAAGCATTGAGATATCACATCTCATGCTATAGGAAGGGTCTCAGGATTGGAATGGGAAGGAGTTGTATATGACATCTCATGCCGTAGGAAGGGTCTCAGGTTTGGTATAAGCATTGAGATATCACATCTCATGCTATAGGAAGTGTCTCAGGATTGGAATGGGAAGGACTTGGATATCACTTCTCATGCTAAAGGGAGGGTCTCAAGTTTGATATTAGAAGCATTGAGATATCACATCTCATGCTATAGGAAGGGTCTCAGGATTGGAATGGGAAGGACTTAGATATCACATATCATTTTTGTTGGTCTCAGTTTTGATATTAGAAGCATTGAGATATCACATCTCATGCTATCGGAAGTGTCTCAGTATTGGAATGGGAAGGAGCTGGATATCACATCTCATGCTAAAGGAAGGGTCTCAGGTTTGGAACGGGAAGGAGTTGGATATCACACCTCATGTTATAGGAAGGGTCTCAGGTTTGGTATAAGCATTGAGATATCACATCTCTGCTATCGGAAGTGTCTCAGGATTGGAATGGGAAGGAGTTGGATATCCCATCTCATGTTATAGGACGGGTCTCAGGTTTGTTATTAGAATCATTGAGATATCATATTGCATGCTGTAGGAAGGGTCTAAGGATTGGAATGGGAAGGACTTGGATATCACATCTCATGCTATAGATAGGCTCTCAGGTTTGGAAAGGGAAGGAGTTGGATATCACATTTCATGTTACAGGAAGGATCTCAGGTTTGGTATTAGAGGCATTGAGATATCACATCTCATGCTATAGGAAGGGTCTCAGGTTGGAATGGGAAGGAGTTGGATATCACATCTCATGTTATAGGAAGGCTCTCAGGTTTGGAAGGGGAAAGAGTTGGATATCACATTTCATGTTAGAGGTAGGATCTCAGGTTTGGTATTAGAGGCATTGAGATATCACATCTCATGCTATCAGAAGGGTCTCAGGATTGGAATGGGAAGGAGTTGGATATCACATCTCATGCTAATGGGAGGGTCTCAGGTTTGGAAGGGGAAGGATTTGGATATCACATCTCATGTTATAGGAAGGATCTCAGGTTTGGTATTAGAAGCATTGAGATATCACATCTCATGCTATCGGAAGGATCTCAGGTTTGGTATTAGAAACATTGAGATATCACATCTCATGCTATCAGAAGGGTCTCAGGATTGGAATGGGAAGGAGTTGGATATCACATCTCATGCTAAAGGGAGGGTCTCAGGTTTGGAAGGGGAAGGATTTGGATATCACATCTCATGTTATCGGAAGGATCTCAGGTTTGGTATTAGAAGTATTGAGATATCACATCTCATGCTATCGGAAGGGTCTCAGGATTGGAATGGGAAGGAGTTGGATATCACATCTCATGCTAAAGGAAGGGTCTCAGGTTTGGTAGAAGCATTGAGATATCACATCTCATGCTATAGGAAGGGTCTTAGGATTGGAATGGGAAGGACTTAGATATCACATATCATGCTATAGGGAGGGTTTCAGTTTTGATATTAGAAGCATTGAGATATCACATCTCATGCTATCGGAAGTGTCTCAGGATTGGAATGGGAAGGAGCTGGATATCACATCTCATGCTAAAGGAAGGGTCTCAGGTTTGGAACGGGAAGGAGTAGGATATCCGATCTCATGTTATAGGAAGGGTCTCAGGTTTGGTATAAGCATTGAGATATCACATCTCTGCTATCGGAAGTGTCTCAGGATTGGAATGGGAAGGAATTGGATATCCCATCTCACGTTATAGGACGGGTCTCAGGATTGTTATTAGAATCATTGAGATATCATATTGCATGCTGTAGGAAGGGTCTAAGGATTGGAATGGGAAGGACTTGGGTATCACATCTCATGCTATAGGAAGGGTCTCAGGTTTGGCATAAGCATTGAGATATCAAATCTCATTCTATAGGAAGGGTCTCAGGATTGGAATGGAAGGAGTTGGATATCACATCTCATGTTATAGGAAGGATCTCAGGTTTGGTATTAGAAGCATTGAGACATCACATCTCATGCTATAGGAAGGGTCTCAGGATTGAAATGGGAAGGAGTTGGATATCACATCTCATGCTATAGGAAGGGTCTCAGGTTTGGTATAAGCATTGAGATATCACATCTCATGCTATAGGAAGGGTCTCAGGATTGGAATGGGAAGGAGTTGTATATGACATCTCATGCCGTAGGAAGGGTCTCAGGTTTGGTATAAGCATTGAGATATCACATCTCTGCTATCGGAAGGGTCTCAGGATTTGAATGGGAAGGAGTTGGATATCCCATCTCATGTTATAGGAAGAGTCTCAGGTTTGGTATTAGAAGCATTGAGATATCACATCTCATGCTATAGGAAGTGTCTCAGGATTGGAATGGGAAGGACTTGGATATCACATCTCATGCTATAGGGAGGGTCTCAAGTTTGATATAAGAAGCATTGAGATATCACATCTCATGCTATAGGAAGGGTCTCAGGATTGGAATGGGAAGGAGTTGGATATCACATCTCATGCTATAGGAAGGGTCTCAGGTTTGGTATAAGCAGTGAGATATCACATCTCATGCTATAGGAAGTGTCTCAGTATTGGAATGGGAAGGAGTTGGATATCACATCTCATGTTATAGGAAGGATCTCAGGTTTGGTATAAGCATTGAGATATCACATCTCTGCTATCGGAAGGGTCTCAGGATTGGAATGGTAAGGAGTTGGATATTCCCATCTCATGTTATAGGAAGGGTCTCAGGTTTGGTATTAGAAGCATTGAGATATCACATCTCATGCTATAGGAAGGGTCTCAGGATTGGAATGGGAAGGACTTGGATATCACATCTCATGCTATAGGGAGGGTCTCAAGTTTGATATTAGAAGCATTGAGATATCACATCTCATGATATCGGAAGGGTCTCAGGATTGGAATGGGAAGGAGTTGGATATCACATCTCAAGCTATAGGAAGGGTCTCAGGATTGGAATGGGAAGGAGTTTGATATCACATCTCATGCCATAGTATGGGTCTCAGGTTTGGTAGAAGCATTTGGATATCACATCTCATGCTATCGGAAGGGTATCAGGATTGGATTTGGAAGGAGTTGGATATCCCATCTCATGCTATAGGAAGGGTCTCAGGTTGGAATGGGAAGGAGTTGGATATCACATCTCATGTTATAGGAAGGGTCTCAGGATTGGAATGGGAAGGACTTGGATATCACATCTCATGCTATAGGAAGGCTCTCAGGTTTGGAAGGGGAGAGAGTTGGATATCACATTTCATGTTAGAGGTAGGATCTCAGGTTTGGTATTAGAGGCATTGAGATATCACATCTCATGCTATCAGAAGGGTCTCAGGATTGGAATGGGAAAGATTTGGATATCACATCTTGTTAGGAAAGATTTCGTAATTGTAGGTAATTTTCCTTCCATGTGGCAACCCCTAAACTTTTTGCTGTTGTTTTTCACCTTGTTCTTGACTTTGCCAGAGAAGTGCAGCCTTCTGCCGCACTCCTCTGGGCTTTCGCTCCTTTCTTACGGGGAAACTGACATGCCCTTAAGACAGTCAGTACCGGGGAACGCTGTTTCCCGTAGTTTCTTTTATCATGTTGCGGCTTTAGTGCCACATGACACAAGAGGGCACTGTAAGCTAAGTTACAGCTCTCTTGGGTCTCTAGCCTTCTACAGGCCCTAGATACTCGTTTAGGATTGTATTTGATCGGTGCAAGTGATTCAGGGACGGGAATGGTGGCAGCGATCGTTTCTTTGTATTTTGAGCTCCTTTTGGCGTTCTAAGCGCGTTTTCTGCGCTTAACCCAAAATGGTGGCCTGGCTCCCAAAATGGCCAGACCACGAGGCTCCTTTGTCCTGTCCGCTGACCGTCTTGCTCCCTTCAACTTCCCCAGGTCGAGCCGACCCGGGGCCTTCCTTATTTGGGCATGTACTTTCCCGCGAAACACAGATGCTTTCGCGGGCTTCTACATGTCTTGTGTGTGCCTCCAGGGTGTGGGCTGGGATGTCTGGTCCCAATACACATCCTGGGTGCCAGAGAGTCTAGGGTAGTGTGAATGCCTGGGACCACCGTGGTCCGTGATTGGTCCACGAATGGTGTGAGTGTTGATGAGCGGATCTCCCATTGGGTCCCCTCCGTTTTGGCGCGAAGGGAACCGTGGATAAGAGGGGGCTGGAAACACCACTACCATGTCGATCTCCTGAGTTCTCACGAACGAAGGAATACAGGAGCCAAGTATCCTGCAACCAAGAGGCTGGACCGAGGAATCGCTGGTGACCCGCTGAAGGACTCCTCCTCTGCACTGCTGTCGCCTTGTGAAACCCTTTTCACCTTTGATCGAACCAGAAGGCCTGTACTGGTACTTCGACCCTTGGAATAGCGGGAACAGCTATTCTCGGCATCTTCACCATCTCCTGCCAGTAAGCCTTCGGAAGCGTCTCTGGGCCATCCAGTTGACTGACCAGCTTACCCGGGAGCCTTGCTCTGTAACCGCCGCCAGGTTGTGTAGTATTTCGAGTCCTTGTCACTCTCACACGCTTCGTACACTTGGCGTTCCCAGGTCGGAAGTGAGTAGTGTACATTTGGCTCAGATACACACGGCCGCTCCGTTGCCCTGCTGTGGTGACAAAACTGTGCAGGTTTCTTCGATTGGGACGTCTTTTTACTCAACACGACGACGAGGCGTTCCCTGCTCTTCTGAACCTGCCAGCTGCTGAAACTGACGCGGAGAAGCCTGGGTCTGCTTGCAAAGGGGACCGGTGAGTAGTATAGCTAGGATCTGGTCGCCCTCCTGCAGGAGCCCATTGCTTTTCCCCGCTGTGTAAAACAGCACCCGTTTGTCCGTACTCGCGCTCTGCTTCTGCCCACTGTGGAGGCTGCGCTTGAGTCGCGGAACTTGTTCTTCTTCTGTATGCACTAAACTGAACTGCCTGACTTCCTTCGAAGAGCTTCTCCTTTTGCCCGTTGGCACCAGCGCGTGCAGGTACTTTGAGCACAAGGCTCCACTCTTCGCAGGGCTCGGACTTCCATCTAGTTAGGTGTCTCTGAAGGCGAACTGAGTCTAAAGCATTGTATCGCACTGCCTGTTTTCCTTCCCTTTCAGGTGGACTACACATTTCGTGCATATAACGCTTGCGACTGTCGTATTTGTATATATATTGTGTTGATATGGTATGTGTGGTTACCAGTCAATTGGTCGAAAACATTTGGTCGACAGGACAATTGGTCGACACCATTTGGTCGAATGGCAAATGGTCGAATTTTTTTTTTTTTTTTTTTTTTTTACCCCTTTTTTTTTTTTTTGGGGGGGTCCCCCACCCAAACCCCTTTTTTTTCTTTTTTTTTTCTTTCCCCACACGAAAACCCACAAAAAAAATATATAAATAAAAAAAAAAAATTCGACCATTTGGCATTCGACCAAATGGTGTCGACCAAATTGCAGTCGACCAAATTGCAGTCGACCAATTGACAGGACACCGGTATGTGTTGGTTTAATATTGTGATATTGTGATTTTCTCGCTACGGTCATTGTTTTAAAGGCCTTAAAATAAACGTGTATATATTTTTTATATAACACCTGTTTGGAGTAGTTTGTAAGTGATCTTGTTTTGTGTGCTCATTGCGGGCTTTCAGTCACCCTCACCGCTCTTGAGACCTAGTCTTGACCGCCGCGATCGCTACCTTGATTGGTCTGGCTCGTCCAGAGGTTACCCTGTTCCAAGTAATTAGGTTGGCCTTCTGAACTTCTGCGCCACCAGGACAGAGTTCAGAAATCCGTCTTAACACATCTCATGTTATAGGACGGGTCTCAGGTTTGTTATTAGAATCATTGAGATATCATATTGCATGCTGTAGGAAGGGCCTAAGGATTGGAATGGGAAGGACTTGGATATCACATCTCATGCTATAGATAGGCTCTCATGTTTGGAAAGGGAAGGAGTTGGATATCACATTTCATGTTAGAGGAAGGATCTCAGGTTTGGTATTAGAGGCATTGAGATATCACATCTCATGCTATAGGAAGGGTCTCAGGTTGGAATGGGAAGGAGTTGGATATCACATCTCATGTTATAGGAAGGCTCTCAGGTTTGGAAGGGGAAAGAGTTGGATATCACATTTCATGTTAGAGGTAGGATCTCAGGTTTGGTATTAGAGGCATTGAGATATCACATCTCATGCTATCAGAAGGGTCTCAGGATTGGAATGGGAAGGAGTTGGATATCACATCTCATGCTAAAGGGAGAGTCTCAGGTTTGGAAGGGGAAGGATTTGGATATCACATCTCATGTGATCGGAAGGATCTCAGGTTTGGTATTAGAAGTATTGAGATATCACATCTCATGCTATCAGAAGGGTCTCAGGATTGGAATGGGAAGGAGTTGGATAACACATTTCATGCTAAAGGGAGGGTCTCAGGTTTGGAAGGGGAAGGATTTGGATATCACATCTCATGTTATCGGAAGGATCTCAGGTTTGGTATTAGAAGTATTGAGATATCACATCTCATGCTATAGGAAGGGTCTCAGGATTGGAATGGGAAGGATTTGGATATCACATCTCATGCTATAGGAAGGGTCTCAGGTTTGGTATAAGCATGGAGATATCACTTCTCATGCTATAGGAAGTGTCTCAGGATTGGAATGGGAAGGAGTTGGATATCACATCTCATGTTATAGGAAGGATCTCAGGTTTGGTATTAGAAGCATTGAGACATCACATCTCATGCTATAGGAAGGGTCTCAGGATTGGAATGGGAAGGAGTTGGATATCACATCTCATGCTAAAGGGAGGGTCTCAGGTTTGGAAGGGGAAGGATTTGGATATTACATCTCGTGTTATAGGAAGGATCTCAGGTTTGGTATTAGAAGCATTGAGATATCACATCTCATGCTATCGGAAGGATCTCAGGTTTGGTATTAGAGGCATTGAGATATCACATCTCATGCTAAAGGGAGGGTCTCAGGTTTGGAAGGGGAAGGATGTTGATATCACATCTCTTGTTATAGGAAGGATCACAGGTTTGGTATTAGAAGCATTGAGATATCACATCTCATGCTATCGGAAGGGTCTCAGGATTGGAATGGGAAGGAGTTGGATATCCCATCTTATGTTATAGGAAGGGTCTCAGGTTTGGTATTAGAAGCATTGAGATATCACATCTCATGCTATAGGAAGGGTCTCAGGATTGGAATGGGAAGGACTTGGATATCACATCTCATGCTAAAGGGAGGGTCTCAGGAATGGAAGGGGAAGGATTTGGATATCACATCTCATGTTATAGGAAGGATCTCAGGTTTGGTATTAGAAGCATTGAGATATCACATCTCATGCTATCGGAAGGATCTCAGGTTTGGTATTAGAGGCATTGAGATATCACATCTCATGCTAAAGGGAGGGTCTCAGGTTTGGAAGGGGAAGGATGTTGATATCACATCTCTTGTTATAGGAAGGATCACAGGTTTGGTATTAGAAGCATTGAGATATCACATCTCATGCTATCGGAAGGGTCTCAGGTTTTGAACGGGAAGGAGTTGGATATCACATCTTATGTTATAGGAAGAGTCTCAGGTTTGCTATAAACATTGAGATATCACATCTCTGCTATCGGAGGTGTCTCAGGATTGGGATGGGAAGGAATTGGATATCACAACTCATGCTATAGGAAGGGTATCAGGTTTGGAACGGGAAGGAGTTGGATATCCCATCTCATGTTATAGGACGGGTCTCAGGTTTGATATTAGAAGCATTGAGATATCACATCTCATGCTATCAGAACGGTCTCAGGATTGGAATGGGAAGGAGTTGGATATCACATCTCATGCTAAAGGGAGGGTCTCAGGTTTGGAAGGGGAAGGATTTGGATATCACATCTCATGTTATCGGAAGGATCTCAGGTTTGGTATTAGAAGTATTGAGATATCACATCTCAGGCTATAGGAAGGGTCTTAGGATTGGAATGGGAAGGAGTTGGATATCACATCTCATGCTAAAGGAAGGGTCTCAGGTTTGGTAGAAGCATTGAGATATCACATCTCATGCTATAGGAAGGGTCTCAGGATTGGAATGGGAAGGACTTAGATATCACATATCATGCTATAGGGAGGGTCTCATTTTTGATATTAGAAGCATTGAGATATCACATCTCATGCTATTGGAAGTGTCTCAGGATTGGAATGGGAAGGAGCTGGATATCACATCTCATGCTAAAGGAAGGGTCTCAGGTTTGGAACGGGAAGGAGTTGGATATCACATCTCATGCTATAGGAAGGGTCTCAGGTTTGGAACGGGAAGGAGTTGGATATCACATCTCATGTTATAGGAAGAGTCTCAGGTTTGGTATAAGCATTGAGATATCACATCTGTGCTATCAGAGGTGTCTCAGGATTGGGATGGGAAGGAATTGGATATCACATCTCATGCTATAGGAAGGGTATCAGGTTTGGAACGGGAAGGAGTTGGATATCCCATCTCATGTTATAGGACGGGTCTCAGGTTTGATATTAGAAGCATTGAGATATCACATCGCATGCTGTAGGAAGGGTCTCAGGTTTGGTATTAGAAGCATTGAGATATCACATCTCATGCTATCAGAAGGGTCTCAGGATTGGAATGGGAAGGAGTTGGATATCACATCTCATGCTAAAGGGAGGGTCTCAGGTTTGGAAGGGGAAGGATTTGGATATCACATCTCATGTTATCGGAAGGATCTCAGGTTTGGTATTAGAAGTATTGAGATATCACATCTCATGCTATAGGAAGGGTCTCAGGATTGGAATGGGAAGGAGTTGGATATCACATCTCATGCTAAAGGAAGGGTCTCAGGTTTGGTAGAAGCATTGAGATATCACATCTCATGCTATAGGAAGGGTCTCAGGATTGGAATGGGAAGGACTTAGATATCACATATCATACTATAGGGAGGGTCTCAGTTTTGATATTAGAAGCATTGAGATATCACATCTCATGCTATCGTGAGTGTCTCAGGATTGGAATGGGAAGGAGCTGGATATCACATCTCATGCTAAAGGAAGAGTCTCAGGTTTGGAACGGGAAGGAGTTGGATATCACATCTCATGTTATAGGAAGGGTCTCAGGTTTGGTATAAGCATTGAGATATCACATCTCTGCTATCGGAAGTGTCTCAGGATTGGAATGGGAAGGACTTGGATATCCCATCTCATGTTATAGGACGGGTCTCAGGTTTGTTATTAGAATCATTGAGATATCATATTGCATGCTGTAGGAAGGGTCTAAGGATTGGAATGGGAAGGACTTGGATATCACATCTCATGCTATAGATAGGCTCTCAGGTTTGGAAAGGGAAGGAGTTGGATATCACATTTCATGTTAGAGGAAGGATCTCAGGTTTGGTATTAGAGGCATTGAGATATCACATCTCATGCTATAGGAAGGGTCTCAGGTTGGAATGGGAAGGAGTTGGATATCACATCTCATGTTATAGGAAGGCTCTCAGGTTTGGAAGGGGAAAGAGTTGGATATCACATTTCATGTTAGAGGTAGGATCTCAGGTTTGGTATTAGAGGCATTGAGATATCACATCTCATGCTATCAGAAGGGTCTCAGGATTGGAATGGGAAGGAGTTGGATATCACATCTCATGTTAAAGGGAGGGTCTCAGAATTGGAAGGGGAAGGATTTGGATATCACATCTCATGTTATAGGAAGGATCTCAGGTTTAGTATTAGAAGCATTGAGATATCACATCTCATGCTATTGGAAGGATCTCAGGTTTGGTATTAGAAACATTGAGATATCACATCTCATGCTATCAGAAGGGTCTCAGGATTGGAATGGGAAGGAGTTGGATATCACATCTCATGCTAAAGGGAGGGTCTCAGGTTTGGAAGGGGAAGGATTTGGATATCACATCTCATGTTATCGGAAGGATCTCAGGTTTGGTATTAGAAGTATTGAGATATCACATCTCATGCTATCGGAAGGGTCTCAGGATTGGAATGGGAAGGAGTTGGATATCACATCTCATGCTAAAGGAAGGGTCTCAGGTTTGGTAGAAGCATTGAGATATCACATCTCATGCTATAGGAAGGGTCTTAGGATTGGAATGGGAAGGACTTAGATATCACATATCATGCTATAGGGAGGGTTTCAGTTTTGATATTAGAAGCATTGAGATATCACATCTCATGCTATCGGAAGTGTCTCAGGATTGGAATGGGAAGGAGCTGGATATCACATCTCATGCTAAAGGAAGGGTCTCAGGTTTGGAACGGGAAGGAGTAGGATATCCGATCTCATGTTATAGGAAGGGTCTCAGGTTTGGTATAAGCATTGAGATATCACATCTCTGCTATCGGAAGTGTCTCAGGATTGGAATGGGAAGGAATTGGATATCCCATCTCACGTTATAGGACGGGTCTCAGGATTGTTATTAGAATCATTGAGATATCATATTGCATGCTGTAGGAAGGGTCTAAGGATTGGAATGGGAAGGACTTGGGTATCACATCTCATGCTATAGGAAGGGTCTCAGGTTTGGCATAAGCATTGAGATATCAAATCTCATTCTATAGGAAGGGTCTCAGGATTGGAATGGAAGGAGTTGGATATCACATCTCATGTTATAAGAAGGATCTCAGGTTTGGTATTAGAAGCATTGAGACATCACATCTCATGCTATAGGAAGGGTCTCAGGATTGGAATGGGAAGGAGTTGGATATCACATCTCATGCTATAGGAAGGGTCTCAGGTTTGGTATAAGCATTGAGATATCACATCTCATGCTATAGGAAGGGTCTCAGGATTGGAATGGGAAGGAGTTGTATATGACATCTCATGCCGTAGGAAGGGTCTCAGGTTTGGTATAAGCATTGAGATATCACATCTCTGCTATCGGAAGGGTCTCAGGATTTGAATCGGAAGGAGTTGGATATCCCATCTCATGTTATAGGAAGAGTCTCAGGTTTGGTATTAGAAGCATTGAGATATCACATCTCATGCTATAGGAAGAGTCTCAGGATTGGAATGGGAAGGACTTGGATATCACATCTCATGCTATAGGGAGGGTCTCAAGTTTGATATAAGAAGCATTGAGATATCACATCTCATGCTATAGGAAGGGTCTCAGGATTGGAATGGGAAGGAGTTGGATATCACATCTCATGCTATAGGAAGGGTCTCAGGTTTGGTATAAGCAGTGAGATATCACATCTCATGCTATAGGAAGTGTCTCAGTATTGGAATGGGAAGGAGTTGGATATCACATCTCATGTTATAGGAAGGATCTCAGGTTTGGTATAAGCATTGAGATATCACATCTCTGCTATCGGAAGGGTCTCAGGATTGGAATGGTAAGGAGTTGGATATTCCCATCTCATGTTATAGGAAGGGTCTCAGGTTTGGTATTAGAAGCATTGAGATATCACATCTCATGCTATAGGAAGGGTCTCAGGATTGGAATGGGAAGGACTTGGATATCACATCTCATGCTATAGGGAGGGTCTCAAGTTTGATATTAGAAGCATTGAGATATCACATCTCATGATATCGGAAGGGTCTCAGGATTGGAATGGGAAGGAGTTGGATATCACATCTCAAGCTATAGGAAGGGTCTCAGGATTGGAATGGGAAGGAGTTTGATATCACATCTCATGCCATAGTATGGGTCTCAGGTTTGGTAGAAGCATTGGGATATCACATCTCATGCTATCGGAAGGGTATCAGGTTTGGAACGGGAAGGAGTAGGATATCCGATCTCATGTTATAGGAAGGGTCTCAGGTTTGGTATAAGCATTGAGATATCACATCTCTGCTATCGGAAGTGTCTCAGGATTGGAATGGGAAGGAATTGGATATCCCATCTCACGTTATAGGACGGGTCTCAGGATTGTTATTAGAATCATTGAGATATCATATTGCATGCTGTAGGAAGGGTCTAAGGATTGGAATGGGAAGGACTTGGGTATCACATCTCATGCTATAGGAAGGGTCTCAGGTTTGGCATAAGCATTGAGATATCAAATCTCATTCTATAGGAAGGGTCTCAGGATTGGAATGGAAGGAGTTGGATATCACATCTCATGTTATAAGAAGGATCTCAGGTTTGGTATTAGAAGCATTGAGACATCACATCTCATGCTATAGGAAGGGTCTCAGGATTGGAATGGGAAGGAGTTGGATATCACATCTCATGCTATAGGAAGGGTCTCAGGTTTGGTATAAGCATTGAGATATCACATCTCATGCTATAGGAAGGGTCTCAGGATTGGAATGGGAAGGAGTTGTATATGACATCTCATGCCGTAGGAAGGGTCTCAGGTTTGGTATAAGCATTGAGATATCACATCTCTGCTATCGGAAGGGTCTCAGGATTTGAATCGGAAGGAGTTGGATATCCCATCTCATGTTATAGGAAGAGTCTCAGGTTTGGTATTAGAAGCATTGAGATATCACATCTCATGCTATAGGAAGAGTCTCAGGATTGGAATGGGAAGGACTTGGATATCACATCTCATGCTATAGGGAGGGTCTCAAGTTTGATATAAGAAGCATTGAGATATCACATCTCATGCTATAGGAAGGGTCTCAGGATTGGAATGGGAAGGAGTTGGATATCACATCTCATGCTATAGGAAGGGTCTCAGGTTTGGTATAAGCAGTGAGATATCACATCTCATGCTATAGGAAGTGTCTCAGTATTGGAATGGGAAGGAGTTGGATATCACATCTCATGTTATAGGAAGGATCTCAGGTTTGGTATAAGCATTGAGATATCACATCTCTGCTATCGGAAGGGTCTCAGGATTGGAATGGTAAGGAGTTGGATATTCCCATCTCATGTTATAGGAAGGGTCTCAGGTTTGGTATTAGAAGCATTGAGATATCACATCTCATGCTATAGGAAGGGTCTCAGGATTGGAATGGGAAGGACTTGGATATCACATCTCATGCTATAGGGAGGGTCTCAAGTTTGATATTAGAAGCATTGAGATATCACATCTCATGATATCGGAAGGGTCTCAGGATTGGAATGGGAAGGAGTTGGATATCACATCTCAAGCTATAGGAAGGGTCTCAGGATTGGAATGGGAAGGAGTTTGATATCACATCTCATGCCATAGTATGGGTCTCAGGTTTGGTAGAAGCATTGGGATATCACATCTCATGCTATCGGAAGGGTATCAGGATTGGATTTGGAAGGAGTTGGATATCCCATCTCATGCTATAGGAAGGGTCTCAGGTTGGAATGGGAAGGAGTTGGATATCACATCTCATGTTATAGGAAGGGTCTCAGGATTGGAATGGGAAGGACTTGGATATCACATCTCATGCTATAGGAAGGCTCTCAGGTTTGGAAGGGGAGAGAGTTGGATATCACATTTCATGTTAGAGGTAGGATCTCAGGTTTGGTATTAGAGGCATTGAGATATCACATCTCATGCTATCAGAAGGGTCTCAGGATTGGAATGGGAAAGATTTGGATATCACATCTTGTTAGGAAAGATTTCGTAATTGTAGGTAATTTTCCTTCCATGTGGCAACCCCTAAACTTTTTGCTGTTGTTTTTCACCTTGTTCTTGACTTTGCCAGAGAAGTGCAGCCTTCTGCCGCACTCCTCTGGGCTTTCGCTCCTTTCTTACGGGGAAACTGACATGCCCTTAAGACAGTCAGTACCGGGGAACGCTGTTTCCCGTAGTTTCTTTTATCATGTTGCGGCTTTAGTGCAACATGACACAAGAGGGCACTGTAAGCTAAGTTACAGCTCTCTTGGGTCTCTAGCCTTCTACAGGCCCTAGATACTCGTTTAGGATTGTATTTGATCGGTGCAAGTGATTCAGGGACGGGAATGGTGGCAGCGATCGTTTCTTTGTATTTTGAGCTCCTTTTGGCGTTCTAAGCGCGTTTTCTGCGCTTAACCCAAAATGGTGGCCTGGCTCCCAAAATGGCCAGACCACGAGGCTCCTTTGTCCTGTCCGCTGACCGTCTTGCTCCCTTCAACTTCCCCAGGTCGAGCCGACCCGGGGCCTTCCTTATTTGGGCATGTACTTTCCCGCGAAACACAGATGCTTTCGCGGGCTTCTACATGTCTTGTGTGTGCCTCCAGGGTGTGGGCTGGGATGTCTGGTCCCAATACACATCCTGGGTGCCAGAGAGTCTAGGGTAGTGTGAATGCCTGGGACCACCGTGGTCCGTGATTGGTCCACGAATGGTGTGAGTGTTGATGAGCGGATCTCCCATTGGGTCCCCTCCGTTTTGGCGCGAAGGGAACCGTGGATAAGAGGGGGCTGGAAACACCACTACCATGTCGATCTCCTGAGTTCTCACGAACGAAGGAATACAGGAGCCAAGTATCCTGCAACCAAGAGGCTGGACCGAGGAATCGCTGGTGACCTGCTGAAGGACTCCTCCTCTGCACTGCTGTCGCCTTGTGAAACCCTTTTCACCTTTGATCGAACCAGAAGGCCTGTACTGGTACTTCGACCCTTGGAATAGCGGGAACAGCTATTCTCGGCATCTTCACCATCTCCTGCCAGTAAGCCTTCGGAAGCGTCTCTGGGCCATCCAGTTGACTGACCAGCTTACCCGGGAGCCTTGCTCTGTAACCGCCGCCAGGTTGTGTAGTATTTCGAGTCCTTGTCACTCTCACACGCTTCGTACACTTGGCGTTCCCAGGTCGGAAGTGAGTAGTGTACATTTGGCTCAGATACACACGGCCGCTCCGTTGCCCTGCTGTGGTGACAAAACTGTGCAGGTTTCTTCGATTGGGACGTCTTTTTACTCAACACGACGACGAGGCGTTCCCTGCTCTTCTGAACCTGCCAGCTGCTGAAACTGACGCGGAGAAGCCTGGGTCTGCTTGCATAGGGGACCGGTGAGTAGTATAGCTAGGATCTGGTCGCCCTCCTGCAGGAGCCCATTGCTTTTCCCCGCTGTGTAAAACAGCACCCGTTTGTCCGTACTCGCGCTCTGCTTCTGCCCACTGTGGAGGCTGCGCTTGAGTCGCGGAACTTGTTCTTCTTCTGTATGCACTAAACTGAACTGCCTGACTTCCTTCGAAGAGCTTCTCCTTTTGCCCGTTGGCACCAGCGCGTGCAGGTACTTTGAGCACAAGGCTCCACTCTTCGCAGGGCTCGGACTTCCATCTAGTTAGGTGTCTCTGAAGGCGAACTGAGTCTAAAGCATTGTATCGCACTGCCTGTTTTCCTTCCCTTTCAGGTGGACTACACATTTCGTGCATATAACGCTTGCGACTGTCGTATTTGTATATATATTGTGTTGATATGGTATGTGTGGTTACCAGTCAATTGGTCGAAAACATTTGGTCGACAGGACAATTGGTCGACACCATTTGGTCGAATGCCAAATGGTGGAATTTTTTTTTTTTTTTTTACCCCTTTTTTGTTTTTTTTTGGGGGGGTCCCCCACCCAAACCCCTTTTTTTTCTTTTTTTTTTCTTTCCCCACACGAAAACCCTCAAAAAAAATATATAAATAAAAAAAAAAAATTCGACCATTTGGCATTCGACCAAATGGTGTCGACCAAATTGCAGTCGACCAAATTGCAGTCAACCAATTGACAGGACACCGGTATGTGTTGGTTTAATATTGTGATATTGTGATTTTCTCGCTACGGTCATTGTTTTAAAGGCCTTAAAATAAACGTGTATATATTTTTTATATAACACCTGTTTGGAGTAGTTTGTAAGTGATCTTGTTTTGTGTGCTCATTGCGGGCTTTCAGTCACCCTCACCGCTCTTGAGACCTAGTCTTGACCGCCGCGATCGCTACCTTGATTGGTCTGGCTCGTCCAGAGGTTACCCTGTTCCAAGTAATTAGGTTGGCCTTCTGAACTTCTGCGCCACCAGGACAGAGTTCAGAAATCCGTCTTAACACATCTCATGTTATAGGACGGGTCTCAGGTTTGTTATTAGAATCATTGAGATATCATATTGCATGCTGTAGGAAGGGCCTAAGGATTGGAATGGGAAGGACTTGGATATCACATCTCATGCTATAGATAGGCTCTCATGTTTGGAAAGGGAAGGAGTTGGATATCACATTTCATGTTAGAGGAAGGATCTCAGGTTTGGTATTAGAGGCATTGAGATATCACATCTCATGCTATAGGAAGGGTCTCAGGTTGGAATGGGAAGGAGTTGGATATCACATCTCATGTTATAGGAAGGCTCTCAGGTTTGGAAGGGGAAAGAGTTGGATATCACATTTCATGTTAGAGGTAGGATCTCAGGTTTGGTATTAGAGGCATTGAGATATCACATCTCATGCTATCAGAAGGGTCTCAGGATTGGAATGGGAAGGAGTTGGATATCACATCTCATGCTAAAGGGAGAGTCTCAGGTTTGGAAGGGGAAGGATTTGGATATCACATCTCATGTTATCGGAAGGATCTCACGTTTGGTATTAGAAGTATTGAGATATCACATCTCATGCTATCAGAAGGGTCTCAGGATTGGAATGGGAAGGAGTTGGATAACACATTTCATGCTAAAGGGAGGGTCTCAGGTTTGGAAGGGGAAGGATTTGGATATCACATCTCATGTTATCGGAAGGATCTCAGGTTTGGTATTAGAAGTATTGAGATATCACATCTCATGCTATAGGAAGGGTCTCAGGATTGGAATGGGAAGGATTTGGATATCACATCTCATGCTATAGGAAGGGTCTCAGGTTTGGTATAAGCATGGAGATATCACTTCTCATGCTATAGGAAGTGTCTCAGGATTGGAATGGGAAGGAGTTGGATATCACATCTCATGTTATAGGAAGGATCTCAGGTTTGGTATTAGAAGCATTGAGACATCACATCTCATGCTATAGGAAGGGTCTCAGGATTGGAATGGGAAGGAGTTGGATATCACATCTCATGCTAAAGGGAGGGTCTCAGGTTTGGAAGGGGAAGGATTTGGATATTACATCTCGTGTTATAGGAATGATCTCAGGTTTGGTATTAGAAGCATTGAGATATCACATCTCATGCTATCGGAAGGATCTCAGGTTTGGTATTAGAAGCATTGAGATATCAAAACTCATGCTATAGGAAGGGTCTCAGGATTGGAATGGGAAGGAGTTCGATATCACATCTCATGCTATAGGAAGGGTCTCAGGATTGGAATGGGAAGGAGTTGTATATGACATCTCATGCCACAGGAAGGGTCTCAGGTTTGGTATAAGCATTGAGATATCACATCTCTGCTATCGGAAGGGTCTCAGGATTGGAATGGGAAGGAGTTGGATATCCCATCTTATGTTATAGGAAGGGTCTCAGGTTTGGTATTAGAAGCATTGAGATATCACATCTCATGCTATAGGAAGGGTCTCAGGATTGGAATGGGAAGGACTTGGATATCACATCTCATGCTAAAGGGAGGGTCTCAGGAATGGAAGGATTTGGATATCACATCTCATGTTATAGGAAGGATCTCAGGTTTGGTATTAGAAGCATTGAGATATCACATCTCATGCTATCGGAAGGATCTCAGGTTTGGTATTAGAGGCATTGAGATATCACATCTCATGCTAAAGGGAGGGTCTCAGGTTTGGAAGGGGAAGGATGTTGATATCACATCTCTTGTTATAGGAAGGATCACAGGTTTGGTATTAGAAGCATTGAGATATCACATCTCATGCTATCGGAAGGGTCTCAGGTTTTGAACGGGAAGGAGTTGGATATCACATCTTATGTTATAGGAAGAGTCTCAGGTTTGGTATTAGCATTGAGACATCACATCTCTGCTATCGGAGGTGTCTCAGGATTGGGATGGGAAGGAATTGGATATCACATCTCATGCTATAGGAAGGGTATCAGGTTTGGAACGGGAAGGAGTTGGATATCCCATCTCATGTTATAGGACGGGTCTCAGATTTGATATTAGAAGCATTGAGATATCACATTGCATGCTGTAGGAAGGGTCTCAGGTTTGGTATTAGAAGCATTGAGATATCACATCTCATGCTATCAGAACGGTCTCAGGATTGGAATGGGAAGGAGCTGGATATCACATCTCATGCTAAAGGAAGGGTCTCAGGTTTGGAACGGGAAGGAGTTGGATATCACATCTCATGCTATAGGAAGGGTCTCAGGTTTGGAACGGGAAGGAGTTGGATATCACATCTCATGTTATAGGAAGAGTCTCAGGTTTGGTATAAGCATTGAGATATCACATCTGTGCTATCAGAGGTGTCTCAGGATTGGGATGGGAAGGAATTGGATATCACATCTCATGCTATAGGAAGGGTATCAGGTTTGGAACGGGAAGGAGTTGGATATCCCATCTCATGTTATAGGACGGGTCTCAGGTTTGATATTAGAAGCATTGAGATATCACATCGCATGCTGTAGGAAGGGTCTCAGGTTTGGTATTAGAAGCATTGAGATATCACATCTCATGCTATCAGAAGGGTCTCAGGATTGGAATGGGAAGGAGTTGGATATCACATCTCATGCTAAAGGGAGGGTCTCAGGTTTGGAAGGGGAAGGATTTGGATATCACATCTCATGTTATCGGAAGGATCTCAGGTTTGGTATTAGAAGTATTGAGATATCACATCTCATGCTATAGGAAGGGTCTCAGGATTGGAATGGGAAGGAGTTGGATATCACATCTCATGCTAAAGGAAGGGTCTCAGGTTTGGTAGAAGCATTGAGATATCACATCTCATGCTATAGGAAGGGTCTCAGGATTGGAATGGGAAGGACTTAGATATCACATATCATACTATAGGGAGGGTCTCAGTTTTGATATTAGAAGCATTGAGATATCACATCTCATGCTATCGTGAGTGTCTCAGGATTGGAATGGGAAGGAGCTGGATATCACTTCTCATGCTAAAGGAAGAGTCTCAGGTTTGGAACGGGAAGGAGTTGGATATCACATCTCATGTTATAGGAAGGGTCTCAGGTTTGGTATAAGCATTGAGATATCACATCTCTGCTATCGGAAGTGTCTCAGGATTGGAATGGGAAGGACTTGGATATCCCATCTCATGTTATAGGACGGGTCTCAGGTTTGTTATTAGAATCATTGAGATATCATATTGCATGCTGTCGGAAGGGTCTAAGGATTGGAATGGGAAGGACTTGGATATCACATCTTATGCTATAGATAGGCTCTCAGGTTTGGAAAGGGAAGGAGTTGGATATCACATTTCATGTTAGAGGAAGGATCTCAGGTTTGGTATTAGAGGCATTGAGATATCACATCTCATGCTATAGGAAGGGTCTCAGGTTGGAATGGGAGGGAGTTGGATATCACATCTCATGTTATAGGAAGGCTCTCAGGTTTGGAAGGGGAAAGAGTTGGATATCACATTTCATGTTAGAGGTAGGATCTCAGGTTTGGTATTAGAGGCATTGAGATATCACATCTCATGCTATCAGAAGGGTCTCAGGATTGGAATGGGAAGGAGTTGGATATCACATCTCATGTTAAAGGGAGGGTCTCAGAATTGGAAGGGGAAGGATTTGGATATCACATCTCATGTTATAGGAAGGATCTCAGGTTTAGTATTAGAAGCATTGAGATATCACATCTCATGCTATCGGAAGGATCTCAGGTTTGGTATTAGAAGCATTGAGATATCACATCTCATGCTATCAGAAGGGTCTCAGGATTGGAATGGGAAGGAGTTGGATATCACATCTCATGCTAAAGGGAGGGTCTCAGGTTTGGAAGGGGAAGGATTTGGATATCACATCTCATGTTATCGGAAGGATCTCAGGTTTGGTATTAGAAGTATTGAGATATCACATCTCATGCTATAGGAAGGGTCTCAGGATTGGAATGGGAAGGAGTTGGATATCACATCTCATGCTAAAGGAAGGGTCTCATGTTTGCTAGAAGCATTGAGATATCACATCTCATGCTATAGGAAGGGTCTCAGGATTGGAATGGGAAGGACTTAGATATCACATATCATGCTATAGGGAGGGTTTCAGTTTTGATATTAGAAGCATTGAGATATCACATCTCATGCTATCGGAAGTGTCTCAGGATTGGAATGGGAAGGAGCTGGATATCACATCTCATGCTAAAGGAAGGGTCTCAGGTTTGGAACGGGAAGGAGTTGGATATCCGATCTCATGTTATAGGAAGGGTCTAAGGTCTGGTATAAGCATTGAGATATCACATCTCTGCTATCGGAAGTGTCTCAGGATTGGAATGGGAAGGAGTTGGATATCCCATCTCATGTTATAGGAAGGGTCTCAGGTTTGGTATTAGAAGCATTGAGATATCACATCTCATGCTATCGGAAGGGTCTCAGGTTTTGAACGGGAAGGAGTTGGATATCACATCTTATGTTATAGGAAGAGTCTCAGGTTTGGTATAAGCATTGAGATATCACATCTCTGCTATCGGAGGTGTCTCAGGATTGGGATGGGAAGGAATTGGATATCACATCTCATGCTATAGGAAGGGTATCAGGTTTGGAACGGGAAGGAGTTGGATATCCCATCTCATGTTATAGGACGGGTCTCAGGTTTGATATTAGAAGCATTGAGATATCACATTGCATGCTGTAGGAAGGGTCTCAGGTTTGGTATTAGAAGCATTGAGATATCACATCTCATGCTATCAGAACAGTCTCAGGATTGGAATGGGAAGGAGTTGGATATCACATCTCATGCTAAAGGGAGGGTCTCAGGTTTGGAAGGGGAAGGATTTGGATATCACATCTCATGTTATCGGAAGGATCTCAGGTTTGGTATTAGAAGTATTGAGATATCACATCTCAGGCTATAGGAAGGGTCTCAGGATTGGAATGGGAAGGAGTTGGATATCACATCTCATGCTAAAGGAAGGGTCTCAGGTTTGGTAGAAGCATTGAGATATCACATCTCATGCTATAGGAAGGGTCTCAGGATTGGAATGGGAAGGACTTAGATATCACATATGCTATAGGGAGGGTCTCATTTTTGATATTAGAAGCATTGAGATATCACATCTCATGCTATCGGAAGTGTCTCAGGATTGGAATGGGAAGGAGCTGGATATCACATCTCATGCTAAAGGAAGGGTCTCAGGTTTGGAACGGGAAGGAGTTGGATATCACATCTCATGTTATAGGAAGAGTCTCAGGTTTGGTATAAGCATTGAGATATCACATCTGTGCTATCAGAGGTGTCTCAGGATTGGGATGGGAAGGAATTGGATATCACATCTCATGCTATAGGAAGGGTATCAGGTTTGGAATGGGAAGGAGTTGGATATCCCATCTCATGTTATAGGACGGGTCTCAGGTTTGATATTAGAAGCATTGAGATATCACATCGCATGCTGTAGGAAGGGTCTCAGGTTTGGTATTAGAAGCATTGAGATATCACATCTCATGCTATCAGAAGGGTCTCAGGATTGGAATGGGAAGGAGTTGGATATCACATCTCATGCTAAAGGGAGGGTCTCAGGTTTGGAAGGGGAAGGATTTGGATATCACATCTCATGTTATCGGAAGGATCTCAGGTTTGGTATTAGAAGTATTGAGATATCACATCTCATGCTATAGGAAGGGTCTCAGGATTGGAATGGGAAGGAGTTGGATATCACATCTCATGCTAAAGGAAGGGTCTCAGGTTTGGTAGAAGCATTGAGATATCACATCTCATGCTATAGGAAGGGTCTCAGGATTGGAATGGGAAGGACTTAGATATCACATATCATACTATAGGGAGGGTCTCAGTTTTGATATTAGAAGCATTGAGATATCACATCTCATGCTATCGTGAGTGTCTCAGGATTGGAATGGGAAGGAGCTGGATATCACTTCTCATGCTAAAGGAAGAGTCTCAGGTTTGGAACGGGAAGGAGTTGGATATCACATCTCATGTTATAGGAAGGGTCTCAGGTTTGGTATAAGCATTGAGATATCACATCTCTGCTATCGGAAGTGTCTCAGGATTGGAATGGGAAGGACTTGGATATCCCATCTCATGTTATAGGACGGGTCTCAGGTTTGTTATTAGAATCATTGAGATATCATATTGCATGCTGTAGGAAGGGTCTAAGGATTGGAATGGGAAGGACTTGGATATCACATCTTATGCTATAGATAGGCTCTCAGGTTTGGAAAGGGAAGGAGTTGGATATCACATTTCATGTTAGAGGAAGGATCTCAGGTTTGGTATTAGAGGCATTGAGATATCACATCTCATGCTATAGGAAGGGTCTCAGGTTGGAATGGGAAGGAGTTGGATATCACATCTCATGTTATAGGAAGGCTCTCAGGTTTGGAAGGGGAAAGAGTTGGATATCACATTTCATGTTAGAGGTAGGATCTCAGGTTTGGTATTAGAGGCATTGAGATATCACATCTCATGCTATCAGAAGGGTCTCAGGATTGGAATGGGAAGGAGTTGGATATCACATCTCATGTTAAAGGGAGGGTCTCAGAATTGGAAGGGGAAGGATTTGGATATCACATCTCATGTTATAGGAAGGATCTCAGGTTTAGTATTAGAAGCATTGAGATATCACATCTCATGCTATCGGAAGGATCTCAGGTTTGGTATTAGAAGCATTGAGATATCACATCTCATGCTATCAGAAGAGTCTCAGGATTGGAATGGGAAGGAGTTGGATATCACATCTCATGCTAAAGGGAGGGTCTCAGGTTTGGAAGGGGAAGGATTTGGATATCACATCTCATGTTATCGGAAGGATCTCAGGTTTGGTATTAGAAGTATTGAGATATCACATCTCATGCTATAGGAAGGGTCTCAGGATTGGAATGGGAAGGAGTTGGATATCACATCTCATGCTAAAGGAAGGGTCTCATGTTTGCTAGAAGCATTGAGATATCACATCTCATGCTATAGGAAGGGTCTCAGGATTGGAATGGGAAGGACTTAGATATCACATATCATGCTATAGGGAGGGTTTCAGTTTTGATATTAGAAGCATTGAGATATCACATCTCATGCTATCGGAAGTGTCTCAGGATTGGAATGGGAAGGAGCTGGATATCACATCTCATGCTAAAGGAAGGGTCTCAGGTTTGGAACGGGAAGGAGTTGGATATCCGATCTCATGTTATAGGAAGGGTCTAAGGTCTGGTATAAGCATTGAGATATCACATCTCTGCTATCGGAAGTGTCTCAGGATTGGAATGGGAAGGAGTTGGATATCCCATCTCATGTTATAGGAAGGGTCTCAGGTTTGGTATTAGAAGCATTGAGATATCACATCTCATGCTATCGGAAGGGTCTCAGGTTTTGAACGGGAAGGAGTTGGATATCACATCTTATGTTATAGGAAGAGTCTCAGGTTTGGTATAAGCATTGAGATATCACATCTCTGCTATCGGAGGTGTCTCAGGATTGGGATGGGAAGGAATTGGATATCACATCTCATGCTATAGGAAGGGTATCAGGTTTGGAACGGGAAGGAGTTGGATATCCCATCTCATGTTATAGGACGGGTCTCAGGTTTGATATTAGAAGCATTGAGATATCACATTGCATGCTGTAGGAAGGGTCTCAGGTTTGGTATTAGAAGCATTGAGATATCACATCTCATGCTATCAGAACAGTCTCAGGATTGGAATGGGAAGGAGTTGGATATCACATCTCATGCTAAAGGGAGGGTCTCAGGTTTGGAAGGGGAAGGATTTGGATATCACATCTCATGTTATCGGAAGGATCTCAGGTTTGGTATTAGAAGTATTGAGATATCACATCTCAGGCTATAGGAAGGGTCTCAGGATTGGAATGGGAAGGAGTTGGATATCACATCTCATGCTAAAGGAAGGGTCTCAGGTTTGGTAGAAGCATTGAGATATCACATCTCATGCTATAGGAAGGGTCTCAGGATTGGAATGGGAAGGACTTAGATATCACATATGCTATAGGGAGGGTCTCATTTTTGATATTAGAAGCATTGAGATATCACATCTCATGCTATCGGAAGTGTCTCAGGATTGGAATGGGAAGGAGCTGGATATCACATCTCATGCTAAAGGAAGGGTCTCAGGTTTGGAACGGGAAGGAGTTGGATATCACATCTCATGTTATAGGAAGAGTCTCAGGTTTGGTATAAGCATTGAGATATCACATCTGTGCTATCAGAGGTGTCTCAGGATTGGGATGGGAAGGAATTGGATATCACATCTCATGCTATAGGAAGGGTATCAGGTTTGGAACGGGAAGGAGTTGGATATCCCATCTCATGTTATAGGACGGGTCTCAGGTTTGATATTAGAAGCATTGAGATATCACATCGCATGCTGTAGGAAGGGTCTCAGGTTTGGTATTAGAAGCATTGAGATATCACATCTCATGCTATCAGAAGGGTCTCAGGATTGGATTGGGAAGGAGTTGGATATCACATCTCATGCTAAAGGGAGGGTCTCAGGTTTGGAAGGGGAAGGATTTGGATATCACATCTCATGTTATCGGAAGGATCTCAGGTTTGGTATTAGAAGTATTGAGATATCACATCTCATGCTATAGGAAGGGTCTCAGGATTGGAATGGGAAGGAGTTGGATATCACATCTCATGCTAAAGGAAGGGTCTCAGGTTTGGTAGAAGCATTGAGATATCACATCTCATGCTATAGGAAGGGTCTCAGGATTGGAATGGGAAGGACTTAGATATCACATATCATACTATAGGGAGGGTCTCAGTTTTGATATTAGAAGCATTGAGATATCACATCTCATGCTATCGTGAGTGTCTCAGGATTGGAATGGGAAGGAGCTGGATATCACATCTCATGCTAAAGGAAGAGTCTCAGGTTTGGAACGGGAAGGAGTTGGATATCACATCTCATGTTATAGGAAGGGTCTCAGGTTTGGTATAAGCATTGAGATATCACATCTCTGCTATCGGAAGTGTCTCAGGATTGGAATGGGAAGGACTTGGATATCCCATCTCATGTTATAGGACGGGTCTCAGGTTTGTTATTAGAATCATTGAGATATCATATTGCATGCTGTAGGAAGGGTCTAAGGATTGGAATGGGAAGGACTTGGATATCACATCTCATGCTATAGATAGGCTCTCAGGTTTGGAAAGGGAAGGAGTTGGATATCACATTTCATGTTAGAGGAAGGATCTCAGGTTTGGTATTAGAGGCATTGAGATATCACATCTCATGCTATAGGAAGGGTCTCAGGTTGGAATGGGAAGGAGTTGGATATCACATCTCATGTTATAGGAAGGCTCTCAGGTTTGGAAGGGGAAAGAGTTGGATATCACATTTCATGTTAGAGGTAGGATCTCAGGTTTGGTATTAGAGGCATTGAGATATCACATCTCATGCTATCAGAAGGGTCTCAGGATTGGAATGGGAAGGAGTTGGATATCACATCTCATGTTAAAGGGAGGGTCTCAGAATTGGAAGGGGAAGGATTTGGATATCACATCTCATGTTATAGGAAGGATCTCAGGTTTAGTATTAGAAGCATTGAGATATCACATCTCATGCTATCGGAAGGATCTCAGGTTTGGTATTAGAAGCATTGAGATATCACATCTCATGCTATCAGAAGGGTCTCAGGATTGGAATGGGAAGGAGTTGGTTATCACATCTCATGCTAAAGGGAGTGTCTCAGGTTTGGAAGGGGAAGGATTTGGATATCACATCTCATGTTATCGGAAGGATCTCAGGTTTGGTATTAGAAGTATTGAGATATCACATCTCATGCTATAGGAAGGGTCTCAGGATTGGAATGGGAAGGAGTTGGATATAACATCTCATGCTAAAGGGAGGGTCTCATGTTTGGTAGAAGCATTGAGATATCACATCTCATGCTATAGGAAGGGTCTCAGGATTGGAATGGGAAGGACTTAGATATCACATATCATGCTATAGGGAGGGTTTCAGTTTTGATATTAGAAGCATTGAGATATCACATCTCATGCTATCGGAAGTGTCTCAGGATTGGAATGGGAAGGAGCTGGATATCACATCTCATGCTAAAGGAAGGGTCTCATGTTTGGTAGAAGCATTGAGATATCACATCTCATGCTATAGGAAGGGTCTCAGGATTGGAATGGGAAGGACTTAGATATCACATATCATGCTATAGGGAGGGTTTCAGTTTTGATATTAGAAGCATTGAGATATCACATCTCATGCTATCGGAAGTGTCTCAGGATTGGAATGGGAAGGAGCTGGATATCACATCTCATGCTAAAGGAAGGGTCTCAGGTTTGGAACGGGAAGGAGTTGGATATCCGATCTCATGTTATAGGAAGGGTCTAAGGTCTGGTATAAGCATTGAGATATCACATCTCTGCTATCGGAAGTGTCTCAGGATTGGAATGGGAAGGAGTTGGATATCCCATCTCATGTTATAGGAAGGGTCTCAGGTTTGGTATAAGCATTGATATATCACATCTCATGCTATAGGAAGGGTCTCAGGATTGGAATGGGAAGGAGTTGGATATCACATCTCATGCTGTAGGAAGGGTCTCAGGTATGGTATAAGCATTGAGGTATCACATCTCATGCTATAGGAAGGGTCTCAGGATTGGAATGGGAAGGAGTTGTATATGACATCTCATGCCGTAGGAAGGGTCTCAGGTTTGGTATAAGCATTGAGATATCACATCTCATGCTATAGGAAGGGTCTCAGGATTGGAATGGGAAGGAGTTGGATATCACATCTCATGCTATAGGAAGGGTCTCAGGTTTGGTATAAGCATTGAGATATCACATCTCATGCTATAGGAAGGGTCTCAGGATTGGAATGGGAAGGAGAAGCTGCGACACGATAGAAGAAACTACGGGAAACAACGTTCCCCGGTACTGACTGTCATAAGGGCATGTCAGTTTCCCCGTAAGAAAGGAGCGAAAGCCCAGGGAAGTGCGGCAGAAGGCTGTACTTCCCTGGCAAAGTCAAGAACAAGGTTAAAAACAATAGCAAAAAGTTTAGGGGTTGCCACATGGAAGGAAAATTCCCTACAATAACGAAATCTTTCCTAACACTCGCCCCTCCCAGACTATGGACAGGGGGAACTAATCCACCCCTGGATGAGTCTCATGTTCAGGTCGGTTAAACATTCTGGACAACCCATCAGCATTGCCATGTTGTACACCTGGCCTATGCTCAATAGTGAAGTCGAAGCCTTGTAGACTTATGGACCACCTAAGCAACTTTGGATTCTCCCCCTTCATGTTCATTAGCCACTTTAACGGCTTACGGTCAGTTTGCACAGTGAAGTGGGTCCCATAGAGGTAGGGCCTCAGCTTCCTTAGGGCCCACACAACAGAGAAACATTCTTTCTCTACCGTGGACCATCTGAGCTCTCTGTCCTTAAGCTGGCGACTAATAAAACCGATAGGGTGTTCCTTACCCTTCTCATCTACTTGTGATAGTACAGCTCCTATCCCAGTGTCAGAGGCGTCCGTCTGCACGATAAAAGTTCTTTGATAATCCGGGGCCCTGAGGACAGGGGCCTGGCACAAGGAGTCTTTTGAGCCATTGAAGGCCTTCTCACACTCGTCGGTCCAAGTTACCTTCTTGGGTTTCTTCGGAGTTGTGAGAGCAGTCAGAGGAGCAGCTATGGTGCCATAGTCTGCCATAAAATTCCGATAATACCCCGTGAGTCCTAAGAAGGCCCTCACTTGGGTTTGCGTAGTGGGGGTAGGCCAGTCTTGTACTGCTTGTACTTTACTGGGTAGAGGATGTATCCTCCCTCCACCTACTTCATGTCCAAGGTAAACCACTGAGCCTTGTCCAATCTGGCATTTACTAGCCTTTATGGTCAAGTGGGCTTTCTGAAGAGCCTGGAGCACAATCCCGAGGTGTTTCACATGGTCTTCCCAGGTGGCACTGAAAACTGCTATATCGTCCAGATATGCAAGACAGAATTCGTCCAACCCATTCAACACATGATTCACAAGCCTCTGGAAAGTGGCAGGTGCATTCTTCAACCCGAACGGCATTACCCGGAATTGGTAAAGGCCGTCTGGAGTAGAAAATGCTGTCTTCTCCTTAGCATGTTCTGCTAACGCTATTTGCCAATAGCCAGCAGTAAGGTCAAACGTGCTGAGGTACTTGGAGGCACCCAAAGTATCCACCAGCTCATCTGTTCGAGGCAAGGGGTGTGCATCTGTCTTGGTGACAGCATTCAGAGCCCTGTAGTCCACGCAGAACCTCAATTCAGAAGTGCCTGCCTTTGGAACCAAAACCACAGGGCTGGACCAAGGACTACTAGAGGGTTCAATCACCCCAAGGTCTAACATTTTGTTGACCTCGGTCTTAATATAAGACCGTACTTTATCCGACATCCTGTATCCCCTACTTTTGGTAGGTACACTGTCTCCTGTGTCAATGTTATGTTTGCACCAAGGTGTCAAACCAGGCGACTGTGAAAACAGGGGGGAAAACTGCCGAAGCAAACTTTTCACCTCAGCCTGCTGATCAGAAGTCAGGTGAGGGGCCACACGGACACCCTCAAAGGAGCTATCTGAAGGACCGCCTTGGAACAGGTCGGGGAGAGGTTCAGACTCCTCTTCCTCAACGTCTGAAGCCAGTAGCAGTGCTGCGATTTCGACTCTTGGGACGAAAGCCTTCAGCCTATTCACGTGGAACACTTTTGGAGCCTGTCCAGGCCTTCCAAGGTCCACTAAATAGTTCACCTCACCCAGGGGCTCCACCACTGTGTAAGGGCCTGACCATTTGTCCTGTAAAGCTCGAGGCCTTATAGGATTCATGATCAGGACTTGCTGACCAGGTGTAAAGTTGATGAGGGAAGCTTTCTGGTCGTACCAATGTTTCACCAGCGCTTGCCCTGCCTTCAACTTATCACTAGCCAAGCCCATCAGAAGTACCATCTGTTTTCTGAGCCCCAGCACATAATCAACTACATTGGTAGTAACAGGGGGAGTGGGCATCTCCCATCCCTCTTTGACGATGGCTAAGGGTCCCCGTACGGGATGACCGAACAGAAGTTCGAAGGGGCTGAAGCCAACACCCTCCTGTGGTACCTCTCGGTAGGCAAACAGCAAACATGGTAAAAGAAGATCCCATTTTCTTCTCTGGGGCTCCTCCAGAGCCCCAATCATGCTCTTTAACGTTCTGTTGAAGCGTTCCACCAGACCATTGGTCTGGGGGTGGTATGCAGAAGAGAACTTGTAGGTGACCCCACATTCTTTCCACATAGCCTGCATATACTTCGACATAAAGTTGCTGCCACGATCTGACACAACTTCTTTAGGGAAGCCAACCCTAGTAAATATGCCGAGTAAAGCTTTTGCAACTGACTTGGCAGTTACAGTTTTTAATGGGATGGCCTCAGGATACCTGGTTGCATGGTCGACCAGCACCAGGATAAACCTATTGCCCGAGGATGTTTGCGGGTCAAGGGGACCAACGATGTCGATCCCTACCCTTTCAAATGGTACCCCCACAACTGGGAGCGGTACCAACGGAGCTTGGATTGTCGCGCCAACCTTACCAGACAACTGGCAGGAGGCACAACTCCTGCAGTGACTTTCTACTTGCACCCCCATCTTGGGCCAGTAGAAGTGCATGGATAACCTTTGCTTGGTCCTCTTCATACCAAGGTGACCAGCAAGGGGAACTTCATGCGCCAACTGCAGGAGGAAGGGCCTAACAGCAAGGGGAACCACCAACCTCCTATGGTCTCCTTCTGTAGACTCTGTGGGCTCACTATACAGGAGTCCACCTTCCCAATAAATCCTATGCGTCCCATGAGGTTCACCCTCAAGCTGGGAGCAGGCCTGTCTCCTTAGGCCTTCCAGAGATGGGCACTCACGTTGGCCTTTACTGAATTCGTCCCTATCAGGACCTCCTTCAACTAACAAGTCGTTTAGTTCAGGATGATCGTTGGGGTCGAATACTTCAGGCATCGCCACTTACTCGTCAGGCCCGGGCGATCGACCAACTTCCTCCACCGCAGTGGTAGGCGAGCTTGGGGGAATATTTTCTTTCCCTCGTCGTGACTTGTTGACTCCTTTCGCCTTGGGTTTCCCCTTCGGCTGGGGCGGCGTATTGGGCTTGGCCAATGCTGCCCGTGCTTGAGACCGTGTGTAGGGTCGTTCGGCAGTGTCTCCTATGAGCCCTAAAGCTCTGAGATCATTACCTAACAAGACCTTTCCCGGGACGTTTCTCTGAATGCTCACTGGAATCCTGACTGCTGTACCATTTAAAGTAAGATTAACAGGGATCACGGGAAACATGCGGAGGGGGCCGTCAGCCAACTTAGTGGGCATCAGAGTAGCTCTGGCAACTTCCTCTGAGTCTACCAAGGTAGAATCCACTACAGTGCGACTGCACCCACTATCCCTAAGAGCTGGAGTGTCTACTCCATTGATCAGCACACTGTCTTTAAAGTAGTGCTTGGTATTATCCGGAATCCTAGCATACGCCTCTGCGACTTTAGGCTCCCAGGAACCCAGGGACACTAAAACTACCTCAGCCTCTATTCCGCTGGGAAATGAGTCTGAGGAGAAGGATGCTCCTGTAATCTCTTCTTCCTCGTAGGAGGAGAAGGCCAGATTAGCGGAGTGGACCCCCAAAGGTCTAACCTTACAACGGGGATCCCCCTTCACATGGTCAGTTGCTCCACAAGCAAAACAAGATCCAATGGGTATGTTTACATAGGGAGGCTTATTGTAACCAGAGTTCTGTTTCGGAGGCGGACCTCCACTACCCTGTGAGTTCTCTTGTGTCTTACCCTTGTTTTTCTTTTTGTGGCCCTTTTGGGAAGAAGATTTAGCAGATTCTCCACCCTCCATATCTTTGGACTTTTTCCCTTCCTCCTGCTTACCAGGATGAGTTTTGTCCTTATGGGACACTCGATGTGACACCCATAAGTCGGCGGCCATGGCCAGCTTCTTAGGATCTATCTCCTTCGAATCGGCCAAGTGCTGCTTAAGCTCCGGGGAAGAAGAAGCAAAAATGTGTTCCAGCATGACAAGATTTATCATGCCGGCGAAGGTAGAAACCTTATAGCCTTCGACCCAGCCAGTTAAGTTTTTCAAAGATTCAGTGACATAAGATACCCAAGTACCACCTTCCTTTTTCTTATACTCTCGAAAACGCTTTAAATATTGGGCCGGAGTCTTCCCAAACTTTAAAATGAGAGTCTGCTTCAACATTGCGAAATCAGCTCGCTCAGCCTTCGACATCTCCATAATGGCACTACAGCCAGAATGGGGCAGTCTACTGAGCAACCATGCAATCCTGTCAGCATTGTCAACTTTCTGAACTTCGCATGCATACTCAAACGCATTCAGCCAGTCCATAATGTCATTCCGTTCCTCATACACACTGAGCAGATCTTTTGGAAACCGTGGATGAGAGGAGGCCCCAGACCCATGTCCAGGACCCGTGGACCCATTTGCAACCTGAAGCTTGGCCAGTTCCAACTGGTGATCCCTGTCTTTTTGTTTTTCTGCCTGTTCGATTTTCAGTTTGGCTATGCTGAATTCAAGCTCCTGCTGCCTAAACCGCAGCTCTTGCTTCTTGAATTCAAGCCTAGCCTCCCCATCAGCACTGGCAGAGGAAACATTAGACATCTCGTCCTCCCTGTCCTCGTGGTCGCGGTGGAACAGTGCGGCGGCAGAACCGTCGGTTCTGCCAGTGAGAGCAGCCCCACCACCTTCCGCACTGTCCTCAGAAGTAATAGCATCAAGCTGCGCTTCTTGCCACGCCACGATTCTTTGGATCATTTCCAATTTCGTGCCTTGAGAGGAAACACCTCTCTCCGCACACATCTTTTTCAGCGTTTCTGATTTGGAAGCATTTAAAGTTAACAACGTACTTGTTTCCATACTGTGTGATAGGACTATGGCCTTTTTAAAGTTATACTATAACAATTCACTACGTGTACTGTTTGGAATAACCCGAAATGCCCTAGCCCGTGCGCAACACCGGATACCTCCAGTCGTATCCCACCGCTGTACACCAATTTGTTAAGACGGATTTCTGAACTCTGTCCTGGTGGCGCAGAAGTTCAGAAGGCCAACCTAGTTACTTGGAACAGGGTAACCTCTGGACGAGCCAGACCAATCAAGGTAGCGATCGCGGCGGGCAAGACTAGGTCTCAAGAGGGGTGAGGGTGACTGAAAGCTCGTAATGAGCCCACAAAGCAAGATCACTTACAAACTACTCCAAACAGTTGTTATATAAAAAATATATACACATTTATTTTAAGGCCTTTAAAACAATGACCGTAGCGAGAAAATCACAATATCACAATATTAAACCAACACATACCATATCCACACAATATATATACAAATACGACAGTCGCAAGCGTTATAGGCACGAAATGTGTAGTCCACCTAAAAGGGAAGGAAAACAGGCAGTGCGATATAATGCTTAGACTCAGTTCGCCTTCAGAGGCACCTAACTAGATGGAAGTCCGAGCCCTGCGAAGAGTGGAGTAAACTGGTCAGTCAACTGGATGGCCCAGAGACGCTTCCGAAGGCTTACTGGCAGGAGATGATGAAGTTGCCGAGAATAGCTGTTCCTGCTATTCCAAAGGTCGAAGCACCAGTACAGGCCTTCTGGTTCGATCAAAGGAGGAAAGGGTTTCACAGGACGACAGCAGTGCAAAGGAGGAGTCCTTCAGCGGGTCACCAGTGATTCCTCGGTCCAGCCTCTTGGTTGCAGGATACTTGGCTCCTGTATTCCTTCGTTCGTGAGAACTCAGGAGATCGACATGGTAGTGGTGTTTCCAGCCCCCTCTTATCCACGGTTCCCTTCGCGCCAAAACGGAGGGGACCCGATGGGAGATCCGCTCATCAACACTCACACCATTCGTGGACCAATCACGGACCACGGTGGTCCCAGGCATTCACACCACCCTAGACTCTCTGGCACCCAGGATGTGTATTGGGACCAGACATCCCAGCCCACATCCTGGAGGCACACACACGACATGTAGAAGCCCGCAAAAGCATCCGTGTTTCGCGGGAAAGTACATGCCCAAATAAGGAAGGCCCCGGGTCGGCTCGACCTGGGAAAGGTGAAGGGAGCAAGACGGTCAGCGGACAGGACAAAGGAGCCTCGTGGTCTGGCCATTTTGGGAGCCAGGCCACCATTTTGGGTTAAGCGCGAGAAATGCGCTTAGAACGCCAAAAGGAGCTCAAAACACAAGAAAACGATCGCTGCCACCATTCCCGTCCCTGAATTACTTGCACCGATCAGATACAATCCTAAACGAGTATCTAGGGCCCGTAGAAGGCTAGAGACCCAAGAGAGCTGTAACTTAGCTTACAGTGCCCTCTTGTGTCATGTTGCACTAAAGCCGCAACATGATAAAAGAAACTACGGGAAACAGCGTTCCCCGGTACTGACTGTCTTAAGGGCATGTCAGTTTCCCCATGAGAAAAGGAGCGAAAGCCCAGAGGAGTGCAGCAGAAGGCTGCACTTCTCTGGCAAAGTCAAGAACAAGGTGAAAAACAACAGCAAAAAGTTTAGGGGTTGCCACATGGAAGGAAAATTACCTACAATTACGAAATCTTTCCTAACACTTCTGATAGCATGAGGTGTGATATCTCAATGTCTCTAATACCAAACCTGAGATCCTACCTCTAACATGAAATGTGATATCCAACTCCTTCCCTTTCCAAACCTGAGAGCCTTCCTACAGCATGAGATGTGATATCCAAGTCCTTCCCATTCCAATCCTGAGACCCTTCCTATAGCATGAGATGGGATATCCAACTCCTTCCAAATCCAATCCTGATACCCTTCCGATAGCATGAGATGTGATATGCCAATGCTTCTACAAAACCTGAGACCCATACCATGGCATGAGATGTGATATCAAACTCCCGTCCTATACCATGAGATTTGATATCTCAATGCTTCTAATACCAAACCTGAGACCGGTCCAATAACATGAGATGTGATATCCAAATCCTTCATGTTCCAAAACTGATACCCTTCCTATAGCATGAGATGTGATATCCAATTCCTTCCCATCCCAATCCTGAGACACCTCCGATAGCAGAGATGTGATATCTCAATGCTTATACCAAACCTGAGACTCTTCCTATAACATGAGATGTGATATCCAACTCCTTCCCGTTCCAAACCTGAGACCCTTCCTATAGCATGGGATGTGGTGATATCTCAATGCTTCTACCAAACATGAGACCCTTCCTTTAGCATGAGATGTGATATCCATCTCCTTCCCATTCTAATCCTGAGACCCTTCCTATAGCATGAGATGTGATATCTCAATGCTTCTAATACCAAACCTGAGATCCTTCCGATAACATGAGATGTGATATCCAAATCCTTCCCCTTCCAAACCTGAGACCCTCCCTTTAGCATGAGATGTGATATCCAACTCCTTCCCATTCCAATCCTGAGACCCTTCTGATAGCATGAGATGTGATATCTCAATTCTTCTAATACTAAACCTGAGATCCTTCCGATAGCATAAGAAGTGATGTCTCAATGCTTCTAATACCAAACCTGGGACCCGTCCTATAACATGAGATATTATATCCAAATCCTTCCCATTCCAATCCTGAAACCCTTCCTTTAGCATGAGATGTGATATCTCAATGTTTCTAATAAAAAACCTGAGACCCTTCCTATAGCAAGAGATCTGATATCCAGCTCCTTCCCATTCCAATCCTGAGACCCTTCCGATAGCATGAGATGTGATATCTCAATGCTTCTAATATCAAAACTGAAACCCTCCCTATAGCATGAGATGTGATATCTAAGTCCTTCCCATTCCAATCCTGAGACCCTTCCGATAGCAGAGATGTGATATCTCAATGCTTATACTAAACCTGAGACCCTTCCTATGGCATGAGATGTGATATCCAACTCCTTCCCATTTCAATCCTGAGACCCTTCCTATAGCATGAGATGTGATATCTCAATGTTTCTACCAAACATGAGACCCTTCCTTTAGCATGAGATGTGATATCCATCTCCTTCCCATTCCAATCCTGAGACCCTTCCTATAGCATGAGATGTGATATCTCAATGCTTCTAATACCAAACCTGAGATCCTTCCGATAACATGAGATGTGATATCCAAATCCTTCCCCTTCCAAACCCGAGACCCTCCCTTTAGCATGAGATGTGATATCCAACTCCTTCCCATTCCAATCCTGAGACCCTTCTGATAGCATGAGATGTGATATCTCAATGCTTCTAATACTAAACCTGAGATCCTTCCGATAGCATGAGAAGTGATATCTCAATGCTTCTAATACCAAACCTGGGACCCGTCCTATAACATGAGATATGATATCCAAATCCTTCCCATTCCAATCCTGAAACCCTTCCTTTAGCATGAGATGTGATATCTCAATGTTTCTAATAAAAAACCTGAGACCGTTCCTATAGCATGACAAGGGATATCCAACTCCTTCCCATTCCAATCCTGAGACCCTTCCTATAGCAAGAGATGTGATATCCAAATCCTTCCCATTCCAATCCTGAGATGCTTCCTATAACATGAGATGTGATACCCAATTATTTCCCATTCCAAACCTGAGACCCTTCCTATTGGATGAGATGTGATATCCAACACCTTCCCATTCCAATCCTGACACCCTTCCTATACCATGAGATGTGATATCTCAATGCGTCTAATACCAAACCTGGGACTCGTCCTATAACATGAGATATGATATCCAAATCCTTCCCCTTCCAAACCTGAGACCCTTCCTTTAGCATGAGATGTGATATCCAAATCCTTCCCATTCCAATCCTGAAACCCCTCCTATAGCATGAGATGTGATATCTCAATGTTTCTAATAAAAAACTGAGACCCTTCCTATAGCAAGAGATGTGATATCCAAATCCTTCCCATTTCAATCCTGAGACCCTACCTATAACATGAGATGTGATATCCAACTCCTTCCCATTCCAACCTGAGACCCTTCCTATAACATGAGATGTGATATCCAACTCCTTCCCATTCCAATCCTGAAACCCTTCCTATAGCATGAGATGTGATATCTCAATGTTTCTAATAAAAAACCTGAGACCCTTCCAATAGCAAGAGATGTGCTATCCAAATCCTTCCCATTCCAATCCTGAGACCCTTCCTATAACATGAGATGTGATATCCAACTCCTTCCCATTCCAACCTGAGACGTTTCCTATAGCATGAGAAGGGATATCCAACTCCTTCCCATTCCAATCCTGAGACCCTTCCTATAGCAAGAGATGTGATATCCAAATCCTTCCCATTCCAATCCTGAGATCCTTCCTATAACATGAGATGTGATACCCAATTATTTCCCATTCCAAACCTGAGACCCTTCCTATTGGATGAGATGTGATATCCAACACCTTCCCATTCCAATCCTGACACCCTTCCTATACCATGAGATGTGATATCTCAATGCTTCTAATACCAAACCTGGGACCCGTCCTATAACATGAGATATGATATCCAAATCCTTCCCCTTCCAAACCTGAGACCCTTCCTTTAGCATGAGATGTGATATCCAAATCCTTCCCATTCCAATCCTGAAACCCCTCCTATAGCATGAGATGTGATATCTCAATGTTTCTAATAAAAAACTGAGACCCTTCCTATAGCAAGAGATGTGATATCCAACTCCTTCCCATTCCAACCTGAGACCGTTCCTATAGCATGAGAAGGGATATCCAACTCCTTCCCATTCCAATCCTGAGACCCTTCCTATAGCAAGAGATGTGATATCCAAATCCTTCCCATTCCAATCCTGAGATGCTTCCTATAACATGAGATGTGATACCCAATTATTTCCCATTCCAAACCTGAGACCCTTCCTATTGGATGAGATGTGATATCCAACACCTTCCCATTCCAATCCTGACACCCTTCCTATACCATGAGATGTGATATGCCAATGCTTCTACAAAACCTGAGACCCATACCATGGCATGAGATGTGATATCAAACTCCCGTCCTATACCATGAGATTTGATATCTCAATGCTTCTAATACCAAACCTGAGACCGGTCCAATAACATGAGATGTGATATCCAAATCCTTCATGTTCCAAAACTGATACCCTTCCTATAGCATGAGATGTGATATCCAATTCCTTCCCATCCCAATCCTGAGACACCTCCGATAGCAGAGATGTGATATCTCAATGCTTATACCAAACCTGAGACTCTTCCTATAACATGAGATGTGATATCCAACTCCTTCCCGTTCCAAACCTGAGACCCTTCCTATAGCATGGGATGTGGTGATATCTCAATGCTTCTACCAAACATGAGACCCTTCCTTTAGCATGAGATGTGATATCCATCTCCTTCCCATTCTAATCCTGAGACCCTTCCTATAGCATGAGATGTGATATCTCAATGCTTCTAATACCAAACCTGAGATCCTTCCGATAACATGAGATGTGATATCCAAATCCTTCCCCTTCCAAACCTGAGACCCTCCCTTTAGCATGAGATGTGATATCCAACTCCTTCCCATTCCAATCCTGAGACCCTTCCGATAGCATAAGAAGTGATGTCTCAATGCTTCTAATACCAAACCTGGGACCCGTCCTATAACATGAGATATTATATCCAAATCCTTCCCATTCCAATCCTGAAACCCTTCCTTTAGCATGAGATGTGATATCTCAATGTTTCTAATAAAAAACCTGAGACCCTTCCTATAGCAAGAGATCTGATATCCAGCTCCTTCCCATTCCAATCCTGAGACCCTTCCGATAGCATGAGATGTGATATCTCAATGCTTCTAATATCAAAACTGAAACCCTCCCTATAGCATGAGATGTGATATCTAAGTCCTTCCCATTCCAATCCTGAGACCCTTCCGATAGCAGAGATGTGATATCTCAATGCTTATACTAAACCTGAGACCCTTCCTATGGCATGAGATGTGATATCCAACTCCTTCCCATTTCAATCCTGAGACCCTTCCTATAGCATGAGATGTGATATCTCAATGTTTCTACCAAACATGAGACCCTTCCTTTAGCATGAGATGTGATATCCATCTCCTTCCCATTCCAATCCTGAGACCCTTCCTATAGCATGAGATGTGATATCTCAATGCTTCTAATACCAAACCTGAGATCCTTCCGATAACATGAGATGTGATATCCAAATCCTTCCCCTTCCAAACCCGAGACCCTCCCTTTAGCATGAGATGTGATATCCAACTCCTTCCCATTCCAATCCTGAGACCCTTCTGATAGCATGAGATGTGATATCTCAATGCTTCTAATACTAAACCTGAGATCCTTCCGATAGCATGAGAAGTGATATCTCAATGCTTCTAATACCAAACCTGGGACCCGTCCTATAACATGAGATATGATATCCAAATCCTTCCCATTCCAATCCTGAAACCCTTCCTTTAGCATGAGATGTGATATCTCAATGTTTCTAATAAAAAACCTGAGACCGTTCCTATAGCATGACAAGGGATATCCAACTCCTTCCCATTCCAATCCTGAGACCCTTCCTATAGCAAGAGATGTGATATCCAAATCCTTCCCATTCCAATCCTGAGATGCTTCCTATAACATGAGATGTGATACCCAATTATTTCCCATTCCAAACCTGAGACCCTTCCTATTGGATGAGATGTGATATCCAACACCTTCCCATTCCAATCCTGACACCCTTCCTATACCATGAGATGTGATATCTCAATGCGTCTAATACCAAACCTGGGACTCGTCCTATAACATGAGATATGATATCCAAATCCTTCCCCTTCCAAACCTGAGACCCTTCCTTTAGCATGAGATGTGATATCCAAATCCTTCCCATTCCAATCCTGAAACCCCTCCTATAGCATGAGATGTGATATCTCAATGTTTCTAATAAAAAACTGAGACCCTTCCTATAGCAAGAGATGTGATATCCAAATCCTTCCCATTTCAATCCTGAGACCCTACCTATAACATGAGATGTGATATCCAACTCCTTCCCATTCCAACCTGAGACCCTTCCTATAACATGAGATGTGATATCCAACTCCTTCCCATTCCAATCCTGAAACCCTTCCTATAGCATGAGATGTGATATCTCAATGTTTCTAATAAAAAACCTGAGACCCTTCCAATAGCAAGAGATGTGCTATCCAAATCCTTCCCATTCCAATCCTGAGACCCTTCCTATAACATGAGATGTGATATCCAACTCCTTCCCATTCCAACCTGAGACGTTTCCTATAGCATGAGAAGGGATATCCAACTCCTTCCCATTCCAATCCTGAGACCCTTCCTATAGCAAGAGATGTGATATCCAAATCCTTCCCATTCCAATCCTGAGATCCTTCCTATAACATGAGATGTGATACCCAATTATTTCCCATTCCAAACCTGAGACCCTTCCTATTGGATGAGATGTGATATCCAACACCTTCCCATTCCAATCCTGACACCCTTCCTATACCATGAGATGTGATATCTCAATGCTTCTAATACCAAACCTGGGACCCGTCCTATAACATGAGATATGATATCCAAATCCTTCCCCTTCCAAACCTGAGACCCTTCCTTTAGCATGAGATGTGATATCCAAATCCTTCCCATTCCAATCCTGAAACCCCTCCTATAGCATGAGATGTGATATCTCAATGTTTCTAATAAAAAACTGAGACCCTTCCTATAGCAAGAGATGTGATATCCAACTCCTTCCCATTCCAACCTGAGACCGTTCCTATAGCATGAGAAGGGATATCCAACTCCTTCCCATTCCAATCCTGAGACCCTTCCTATAGCAAGAGATGTGATATCCAAATCCTTCCCATTCCAATCCTGAGATGCTTCCTATAACATGAGATGTGATACCCAATTATTTCCCATTCCAAACCTGAGACCCTTCCTATTGGATGAGATGTGATATCCAACACCTTCCCATTCCAATCCTGACACCCTTCCTATACCATGAGATGTGATATCTCAATGCGTCTAATACCAAACCTGGGACTCGTCCTATAACATGAGATATGATATCCAAATCCTTCCCCTTCCAAACCTGAGACCCTTCCTTTAGCATGAGATGTGATATCCAAATCCTTCCCATTCCAATCCTGAAACCCCTCCTATAGCATGAGATGTGATATCTCAATGTTTCTAATAAAAAACGGAGACCCTTCCTATAGCAAGAGATGTGATATCCAAATCCTTCCCATTTCAATCCTGAGACCCTACCTATAACATGAGATGTGATATCCAACTCCTTCCCATTCCAACCTGAGACCCTTCCTATAACATGAGATGTGATATCCAACTCCTTCCCATTCCAATCCTGAAACCCTTCCTATAGCATGAGATGTGATATCTCAATGTTTCTAATAAAAAACCTGAGACCCTTCCAATAGCAAGAGATGTGCTATCCAAATCCTTCCCATTCCAATCCTGAGACCCTTCCTATAACATGAGATGTGATATCCAACTCCTTCCCATTCCAACCTGAGACGTTTCCTATAGCATGAGAAGGGATATCCAACTCCTTCCCATTCCAATCCTGAGACCCTTCCTATAGCAAGAGATGTGATATCCAAATCCTTCCCATTCCAATCCTGAGATCCTTCCTATAACATGAGATGTGATACCCAATTATTTCCCATTCCAAACCTGAGACCCTTCCTATTGGATGAGATGTGATATCCAACACCTTCCCATTCAAATCCTGACACCCTTCCTATACCATGAGATGTGATATCTCAATGCTTCTAATACCAAACCTGGGACCCGTCCTATAACATGAGATATGATATCCAAATCCTTCCCCTTCCAAACCTGAGACCCTTCCTTTAGCATGAGATGTGATATCCAAATCCTTCCCATTCCAATCCTGAAACCCCTCCTATAGCATGAGATGTGATATCTCAATGTTTCTGATAAAAAACTGAGACCCTTCCTATAGCAAGAGATGTGATATCCAAATCCTTCCCATTTCAATCCTGAGACCCTACCTATAGCATGAGATGTGATATCCAACTCCTTCCCATTCCAACCTGAGACCCTTCCTATAACATGAGATTTGATATCCAACTCCTTCCCATTCCAATCCTGAAACCCTTCCTATAGCATGAGATGTGATATCTCAATGCTTCTAATACCAAACCTGGGACCCGTCCTATAACATGAGATATGATATCCAAATCCTTCCCCTTCCAAACCTGAGACCCTTCCTTTAGCATGAGATGTGATATCCAAATCCTTCCCATTCCAATCCTGACACCCTTCCTATACCATGAGATGTGATATCTCAATGCTTCTAATACCAAACCTGGGACCCGTCCTATAACATGAGATATGATATCCAAATCCTTCCCCTTCCAAACCTGAGACCCTTCCTTTAGCATGAGATGTGATATCCAAATCCTTCCCATTCCAATCCTGACACCCTTCCTATACCATGAGATGTGATATCTCAATGTTTCTAATACAAAACTGAGACCCTTCCTATAGCAAGAGATGTGATATCCAAATCCTTCCCATTTCAATCCTGAAACCCCTCCTAAAGCATGAGATCTGATATCTCAATGTTTCTAATAAAAAACTGAGACCCTTCCTATAGCAAGAGATGTGATATCCAAATCCTTCCCATTTCAATCCTGAGACCCTACCTATAACATGAGATGTGATATCCAACTCCTTCCCATTCCAACCTGAGACCCTCCCTTTAGCATGAGATGTGATATCCAACTCCTTCCCATTCCAATCCTGAGACCCTTCTGATAGCATGAGATGTGATATCTCAATGCTTCTAATACTAAACCTGAGATCCTTCCGATAGCATGAGAAGTGATATCTCAATGCTTCTAATACCAAACCTGGGACCCGTCCTATAACATGAGATATTATATCCAAATCCTTCCCATTCCAATCCTGAAACCCTTCCTTTAGCATGAGATGTGATATCTCAATGTTTCTAATAAAAAACCTGAGACCCTTCCTATAGCAAGAGATGTGATATCCAAATCCTTCCCATTCCAATCCTGAGACCCTTCCTATAACATGAGATGTGATATCCAACTCCTTCCCATTCCAATCCTGAAACCCTTCCTATAGCATGAGATGTGATATCTCAATTTTTCTAATAAAAAACCTGAGACCCTTCCAATAGCAAGAGATGTGATATCCAAATCCTTCCCATTCCAATCCTGAGAACCTTCCTATAACATGAGATGTGATATCCAACTCCTTCCCATTCCAACCTGAGACCCTTCCTATAGCATGAGAAGGGATATCCAACTCCTTCCCATTCCAATCCTGAGACCCTTCCTATAGCAAGAGATGTGATATCCAAATCCTTCCCATTCCAATCCTGAGATCCTTCCTATAACATGAGATGTGATACCCAATTATTTCCCATTCCAAACCTGAGACCCTTCCTATTGGATGAGATGTGATATCCAACACCTTCCCATTCCAATCCTGACACCCTTCCTATACCATGAGATGTGATATCTCAATGCTTCTAATACCAAACCTGGGACCCGTCCTATAACATGAGATATGATATCCAAATCCTTCCCCTTCCAATCCTGAAACCCCTCCTATAGCATGAGATGTGATATCTCAATGTTTCTAATAAAAAACTGAGACCCTTCCTATAGCAAGAGATGTGATATCCAAATCCTTCCCATTTCAATCCTGAGACCCTACCTATAACATGAGATGTGATATCCAACTCCTTCCCATTCCAACCTGAGACCCTTCCTATAGCATGAGATGTGATGTCTCAATGCTTCTAATACCAAACCTGAGATCCTTCCTATAACATGAGATGTGATATCCAACTCCTTCCCATTCCAATCCTGAGGCCCTTCCTATAGCATGAGATGTGATATCTCACTGCTTATACCAAACCTGAGACCCTTCCTATAGCATGAGATGTGATATCCAACTCCTTCCCTTTCCAATCCTGAGACCCTTCCTATAGCATGAGATGTGATATCTCAATGCTTCTAATATCAAACTTGAGACCCTCCCTATAGCATGAGACGTGATATCCAACTCCTTTCCATTCCAATCCTGAGACTCTTCCTATAGCATGAGATGTGATATCTCAATGCTTCTACCAAACCTGAGACCCTTCCTATAACATGAGATGGGATATCCAACTCCTTCCCATTCCAATCCTCAGACACTTCCTATAGCATGAGATGTGATATCTCAATGCTTCTAATACCAAACCTGAGACCCTTCCTATGGCATGAGATTTGATATCAAACTCCTTCCCATTCCATTCCTGAGACCCTTCCTATAGCATGAGATATGATATCCAACTCCTTCCCATTCCAATCCTGAAACCCTTCCTATACCATGAGATGTGATATCTTAATGCTTCTAATACCAAACCTGAGACCCGTCCTATAACATGAGATGTGATATCCAAATCCTTCCCCTTCCAAACCTGAGACCCTTCCTTTAGCATGAGATGTGATATCCAGCTCCTTCCCATTCCAATCCTGAGACCCTTCCGATAGCATGAGATGTGATATATCAATGCTTCTAATATCAAAACTGAGACCCTCCCTATAGCATGAGATGTGATATCTAAGACCTTCCCATTCCAATCCTGAGACCCTTCCGATAGCAGAGATGTGATATTTCAGTGCTTATACCAAACCTGAGACCCTTCCTATGGCATGAGATGTGATATCCAACTCCTTCCCATTTCAATCCTGAGACCCTTCCTTTAGCATGAGATGTGATATCTCAATGCTTCTACCAAACATGAGACCCTTCCTTTAGCATGAGATGTGATATCCATCTCCTTCCCATTCCAATCCTGAGACCCTTCCTATAGCATGAGATGTGATATCTCAATGCTTCTAATACCAAACCTGAGATCCTTCCGATAACATGAGATGTGATATCCAAATCCTTCCCCTTCCAAACCTGAGACCCTCCCTTTAGCATGAGATGTGATATCCAACTCCTTCCCATTCCAATCCTGAGACCCTTCTGATAGCATGAGATGTGATATCTCAATGCTTCTAATACTAAACCTGAGATCCTTTTGATAGCATGAGAAGTGATATCTCAATGCTTCTAATACCAAACCTGGGACCCGTCCTATGACATGAGATATGATATCCAAATCCTTCCCATTCCAATCCTGAAACCCTTCCTTTAGCATGAGATGTGATATCTCAATGTTTCTAATAAAAAACCTGAGACCCTTCCTATAGCAAGAGATGTGATATCCAAATCCTTCCCATTCCAATCCTGAGACCCTTCCTATAACATGAGATGTGATATCCAACTCCTTCCCATTCTAATCCTGAAACCCTTCCTATAGCATGAGATGTGATATCTCAATGTTTCTAATAAAAAACCTGAGACCCTTCCAATAGCAAGAGATGTGATATCCAAATCCTTACCATTCCAATCCTGAGACCCTTCCTATAACATGAGATGTGATATCCAACTCCTTCCCATTCCAACCTGAGACCCTTCCTATAGTATGAGAAGGGATATCCAACTCCTTCCCATTCTAATCCTGAGACCCTTCCTATAGCAAGAGATGTGATATCCAAATCCTTCCCATTCCAATCCTGAGATCCTTCCTATAACATGAGATGTGATACCCAATTATTTCCCATTCCAAACCTGAGACCCTTCCTATTGGATGAGATGTGATATCCAACACCTTCCCATTCCAATCCTGACACCCTTCCTATACCATGAGATGTGATATCTCAATGCTTCTAATACCAAACCTGGGACACGTCCTATAACATGAGATATGATATCCAAATCCTTCCCCTTCCAAACCTGAGACCCTTCCTTTAGCATGAGATGTGATATCCAAATCCTTCCCATTCCAATCCTGAAACCCCTCCTATAGCATGAGATGTGATATCTCAATGTTTCTAATAAAAAACCTGAGACCCTTCCAATAGCAAGAGATGTGATATCCAAATCCTTCCCATTCCAATCCTGAGACCCTTCCTATAACATGAGATGTGATATCCAACTCCTTCCCATTCCAACCTGAGACCCTTCCTATAGCATGAGAAGGGATATCCAACTCCTTCCCATTCCAATCCTAAAACCCTTCCTATAGCAAGAGATGTGATATCCAAATCCTTCCCATTCCAATCCTGAGATCCTTCCTATAACATGAGATGTGATACCCAATTATTTACCATTCCAAACCTGAGACCCTTCCTATTGGATGAGATGTGATATTCAACACCTTCCCATTCCAATCCTGACACCCTTCCTATACCATGAGATGTGATATCTCAATGTTTCTAATACAAAACTGAGACCCTTCCTATAGCAAGAGATGTGATATCCAAATCCTTCCCATTTCAATCCTGAAACCCCTCCTAAAGCATGAGATCTGATATCTCAATGTTTCTAATAAAAAACTGAGACCCTTCCTATAGCAAGAGATGTGATATCCAAATCCTTCCCATTTCAATCCTGAGACCCTACCTATAACATGAGATGTGATATCCAACTCCTTCCCATTCCAACCTGAGACCCTCCTTTTAGCATGAGATGTGATATCCAACTCCTTCCCATTCCAATCCTGAGACCCTTCTGATAGCATGAGATGTGATATCTCAATGCTTCTAATACTAAACCTGAGATCCTTCCGATAGCATGAGAAGTGATATCTCAATGCTTCTAATACCAAACCTGGGACCCGTCCTATAACATGAGATATGATATCCAAATCCTTCCCATTCCAATCCTGAAACCCTTCCTTTAGCATGAGATGTGATATCTCAATGTTTCTAATAAAAAACCTGAGACCCTTCCTATAGCAAGAGATGTGATATCCAAATCCTTCCCATTCCCATCCTGAGACCCTTCCTATAACATGAGATGTGATATCCAACTCCTTCCCATTCCAATCCTGAAACCCTTCCAATAGCAAGAGATGTGATATCCAAATCCTTCCCATTCCAATCCTGAGACCCTTTCTATAACATGAGATGTGATATCCAACTCCTTCCCATTCCAACCTGAGACCCTTCCTATAGCATGAGAAGGGATATCCAACTCCTTCCCATTCCAATCCTGAGACCCTTCCTATAGCAAGAGATGTGATATCCAAATCCTTCCCATTCCAATCCTGAGATCCTTCCTATAACATGAGATGTGATACCCAATTATTTCCCATTCCAAACCTGAGACCCTTCCTATTGGATGAGATGTGATATCCAACACCTTCCCATTCCAATCCTGACACCCTTCCTATACCAGGAGATGTGATATCTCAATGCTTCTAATACCAAACCTGGGACCCTTCCTATAACATGAGATGTGATATCCAAATCCTTCCCATTCCAATCCTGAAACCCCTCCTATAGCATGAGATGTGATATCTCAATGTTTCTAATAAAAACGTGAGACCCTTCCAATAGCAAGAGATGTGATATCCAAATCCTTCCCATTCCAATCCTGAGACCCTTCCTATAACATGAGATGTGATATCCAACTCCTTCCCATTCCAACCTTAGACCCTTCCTATAGCATGAGAAGGGATATCCAACTCCTTCCCATTCCAATCCTGAGACCCTTCCTATCGCAAGAGATGTGATATCCAAATCCTTCCCATTCCAATCCTGAGATCCTTCCTATAACATGAGATGTGATACCCAATTATTTCCCATTCCAAACCTGAGACCCTTCCTATTGGATGAGATGTGATATTCAACACCTTCCCATTCCAATCCTGACACCCTTCCTATACCATGAGATGTGATATCTCAATGTTTCTAATACAAAACTGAGACCCTTCCTAAAGCAAGAGATGTGATATCCAAATCCTTCCCATTTCAATCCTGAGACCCTACCTATAACATATGTGATATCCAACTCCTTCCCATTCCAACCTGTGACCCTTCCTATAGCATGAGAAGGGATATCCAACTCCTTCCCAATCCAATCCTGAGACCCTTCCGATAGCAGAGATGTGATATCTCAATGCTTATAGCAATCCTGAGACCCTTCCTATTGCATGAGATGTGATATCTCAATGCTTCTGCCAAACCTGAGACCCTTCCTTTAGCATGAGATGTGATATCCAAATCCTTCACATTCCAATCCTGAGACCCTTCCTATAGCATGAGATATGATATCTCAATGCTTCTAATACCAAACCTGAGATCCTTCCTATAAAATGAGACGGGATATCCAACTCCTTCCCATTCCAATCCTGAGACTCTTCCTATAGCATGAGATGTGATATCTCAATGCTTCTACCAAACCTGAGACCCTTCCTATAACATGAGATAATATCCAAATCCTTCCCATTCCAATTCGGAGACCCGTCCTATAACATGAGTAATATCCAACTCCTTCCCATTCCAATTCTGAGACCCGTCCTATACCATGAGACTTGATATCTCAATGCTTCTAATACCAAACCTGAGACCGGTCTATAACATGAGATGTGATACCCAAATCCTTCCCCTTCCAAACCATAGACCCTTCCTATAGCATGAGATGTGATATCTCAATGCTTCTAATACCAAACCTGAGACCCTTCCTATAACGAGATGGGATATCCAACTCCTTCGCATTCCAATCCTGAGACCCTTCCGATAGCAGAGATGTGATATCTCAATGCTTATACCAAACCTGAGACCCTTCCTATGACATGAGATGTGATATCAAACTCCTTCCCATTCCAAACCTGAGACCCTTCCGATAGCATGATATGTGATATCACAATGCTTCTAAAACCAAACATGAGAACCATCCTATAACATGAGATGTGAAATCCAAATCATTCCCTTTCCAAACCTGAGACCCTTCCTATAGCTTGAGATGTGATATCAAACTCCTTCCCATTCAATGTGATATCCAACTCCTTCCCATTCCAATCCTGAGACCCTTCCTATACCATGAGATGTGATATTTCAATGCTTCTAATACCAAACCTGAGACCCGTCCTAAAACATGAGATGTGAGATCCCAATCCTTCCCCTTCCAAACGTGAGACCTTTCCTATAGCATGAGATGTGATATCTCAATGCTTCTTATACCAAACCTGAAATCCTTCCGATAGCATGAGATGTGATATCTCAATGCTTCTAATACCAAACCTGAGATCCTTCCTATAACATGAGATGTGATATCCAAATCCTTCGCCTTCCAAACCTGAGACCCTCCCTTTAGAATGAGATGTGATATCCAACTCCTTCCAATTCCAATCCTGATACCCTTCTGATAGCATGAGATGTGATATCTCAATGCCTCTAATACCAAACCTGAGATCCTACCTCTAACATGAAATGTGATATCCAACTCCTTCCCTTTCCAAACCTGAGAGCCTTCCTACAGCATGAGATGTGATATCCAAATCCTTCACATTCCAATCCTGAGACTCTTCCTATAGCATGAGATGTGATATCTCAATGCTTCTACCAAACCTGAGACCCTTCCTATAACATGAGATAATATCCAAATCCTTCCCATTCCAATTCTGAGACCCGCCCTATAACATGAGTAATATCCAACTCCGTCCCATTCCAACCTGAGACCCTTCCTATAGCATGAGAAGGGATATCCAACTCCTTCCCATTCCAATCCTAAAACCCTTCCTATAGCAAGAGATGTGATATCCAAATCCTTCCCATTCCAATCCTGAGATCCTTCCTATAACATGAGATGTGATACCCAATTATTTACCATTCCAAACCTGAGACCCTTCCTATTGGATGAGATGTGATATTCAACACCTTCCCATTCCAATCCTGACACCCTTCCTATACCATGAGATGTGATATCTCAATGTTTCTAATACAAAACTGAGACCCTTCCTATAGCAAGAGATGTGATATCCAAATCCTTCCCATTTCAATCCTGAAACCCCTCCTAAAGCATGAGATCTGATATCTCAATGTTTCTAATAAAAAACTGAGACCCTTCCTATAGCAAGAGATGTGATATCCAAATCCTTCCCATTTCAATCCTGAGACCCTACCTATAACATGAGATGTGATATCCAACTCCTTCCCATTCCAACCTGAGACCCTCCCTTTAGCATGAGATGTGATATCCAACTCCTTCCCATTCCAATCCTGAGACCCTTCTGATAGCATGAGATGTGATATCTCAATGCTTCTAATACTAAACCTGAGATCCTTCCGATAGCATGAGAAGTGATATCTCAATGCTTCTAATACCAAACCTGGGACCCGTCCTATAACATGAGATATGATATCCAAATCCTTCCCATTCCAATCCTGAAACCCTTCCTTTAGCATGAGATGTGATATCTCAATGTTTCTAATAAAAAACCTGAGACCCTTCCTATAGCAAGAGATGTGATATCCAAATCCTTCCCATTCCCATCCTGAGACCCTTCCTATAACATGAGATGTGATATCCAACTCCTTCCCATTCCAATCCTGAAACCCTTCCAATAGCAAGAGATGTGATATCCAAATCCTTCCCATTCCAATCCTGAGACCCTTTCTATAACATGAGATGTGATATCCAACTCCTTCCCATTCCAACCTGAGACCCTTCCTATAGCATGAGAAGGGATATCCAACTCCTTCCCATTCCAATCCTGAGACCCTTCCTATAGCATGAGATGTGATATCCAAATCCTTCCCATTCCAATCCTGAAACCCCTCCTATAGCATGAGATGTGATATCTCAATGTTTCTAATAAAAAACCTGAGACCCTTCCAATAGCAAGAGATGTGATATCCAAATCCTTCCCATTCCAATCCTGAAACCCCTCCTATAGCATGAGATGTGATATCTAAATGTTTCTAATAAAAAACCTGAGACCCTTCCAATAGCAAGAGATGTGATATCCAAATCCTTCCCATTCCAATCCTGAGACCCTTCCTATAACATGAGATGTGATATCCAACTCCTTCCCATTCCAACCTGAGACCCTTCCTATAGCATGAGAAGGGATATCCAACTCCTTCCCATTCCAATCCTAAAACCCTTCCTATAGCAAGAGATGTGATATCCAAATCCTTCCCATTCCAATCCTGAGATCCTTCCTATAACATGAGATGTGATACCCAATTATTTACCATTCCAAACCTGAGACCCTTCCTATTGGATGAGATGTGATATTCAACACCTTCCCATTCCAATCCTGACACCCTTCCTATACCATGAGATGTGATATCTCAATGTTTCTAATACAAAACTGAGACCCTTCCTATAGCAAGAGATGTGATATCCAAATCCTTCCCATTTCAATCCTGAAACCCCTCCTAAAGCATGAGATCTGATATCTCAATGTTTCTAATAAAAAACTGAGACCCTTCCTATAGCAAGAGATGTGATATCCAAATCCTTCCCATTTCAATCCTGAGACCCTACCTATAACATGAGATGTGATATCCAACTCCTTCCCATTCCAACCTGAGACCCTCCCTTTAGCATGAGATGTGATATCCAACTCCTTCCCATTCCAATCCTGAGACCCTTCTGATAGCATGAGATGTGATATCTCAATGCTTCTAATACTAAACCTGAGATCCTTCCGATAGCATGAGAAGTGATATCTCAATGCTTCTAATACCAAACCTGGGACCCGTCCTATAACATGAGATATGATATCCAAATCCTTCCCATTCCAATCCTGAAACCCTTCCTTTAGCATGAGATGTGATATCTCAATGTTTCTAATAAAAAACCTGAGACCCTTCCTATAGCAAGAGATGTGATATCCAAATCCTTCCCATTCCCATCCTGAGACCCTTCCTATAGCAAGAGATGTGATATCCAAATCCTTCCCATTCCAATCCTGAAACCCCTCCTATAGCATGAGATGTGATAGCTCAATGTTTCTAATAAAAACGTGAGACCCTTCCAATAGCAAGAGATGTGATATCCAAATCCTTCCCATTCCAATCCTGAGACCCTTCCTATAACATGAGATGTGATATCCAACTCCTTCCCATTCCAACCTGAGACCCTTCCTATAGCATGAGAAGGGATATCCAACTCCTTCCCATTCCAATCCTGAGACCCTTCCTATCGCAAGAGATGTGATATCCAAATCCTTCCCATTCCAATCCTGAGATCCTTCCTATAACATGAGATGTGATACCCAATTATTTCCCATTCCAAACCTGAGACCCTTCCTATTGGATGAGATGTGATATTCAACACCTTCCCATTCCAATCCTGACACCCTTCCTATACCATGAGATGTGATATCTCAATGTTTCTAATACAAAACTGAGACCCTTCCTAAAGCAAGAGATGTGATATCCAAATCCTTCCCATTTCAATCCTGAGACCCTACCTATAACATATGTGATATCCAACTCCTTCCCATTCCAACCTGTGACCCTTCCTATAGCATGAGAAGGGATATCCAACTCCTTCCCAATCCAATCCTGAGACCCTTCCGATAGCAGAGATGTGATATCTCAATGCTTATAGCAATCCTGAGACCCTTCCTATTGCATGAGATGTGATATCTCAATGCTTCTGCCAAACCTGAGACCCTTCCTTTAGCATGAGATGTGATATCCAAATCCTTCACATTCCAATCCTGAGACCCTTCCTATAGCATGAGATATGATATCTCAATGCTTCTAATACCAAACCTGAGATCCTTCCTATAACATGAGACGGGATATCCAACTCCTTCCCATTCCAATCCTGAGACTCTTCCTATAGCATGAGATGTGATATCTCAATGCTTCTACCAAACCTGAGACCCTTCCTATAACATGAGATAATATCCAAATCCTTCCCATTCCAATTCTGAGACCCGTCCTATAACATGAGTAATATCCAACTCCTTCCCATTCCAATTCTGAGACCCGTCCTATACCATGAGACTTGATATCTCAATGCTTCTAATACCAAACCTGAGACCGGTCTATAACATGAGATGTGATACCCAAATCCTTCCCCTTCCAAACCATAGACCCTTCCTATAGCATGAGATGTGATATCTCAATGCTTCTAATACCAAACCTGAGACCCTTCCTATAACGAGATGGGATATCCAACTCCTTCCCATTCCAATCCTGAGACCCTTCCGATAGCAGAGATGTGATATCTCAATGCTTATACCAAACCTGAGACCCTTCCTATGACATGAGATGTGATATCAAACTCCTTCCCATTCCAAACCTGAGACCCTTCCGATAGCATGATATGTGATATCACAATGCTTCTAAAACCAAACATGAGAACCATCCTATAACATGAGATGTGAAATCCAAATCATTCCCTTTCCAAACCTGAGACCCTTCCTATAGCTTGAGATGTGATATCAAACTCCTTCCCATTCAATGTGATATCCAACTCCTTCCCATTCCAATCCTGAGACCCTTCCTATACCATGAGATGTGATATTTCAATGCTTCTAATACCAAACCTGAGACCCGTCCTAAAACATGAGATGTGAGATCCCAATCCTTCCCCTTCCAAACCTGAGACCTTTCCTATAGCATGAGATGTGATATCTCAATGCTTCTTATACCAAACCTGAAATCCTTCCGATAGCATGAGATGTGATATCTCAATGCTTCTAATACCAAACCTGAGATCCTTCCTATAACATGAGATGTGATATCCAAATCCTTCGCCTTCCAAACCTGAGACCCTCCCTTTAGAATGAGATGTGATATCCAACTCCTTCCAATTCCAATCCTGATACCCTTCTGATAGCATGAGATGTGATATCTCAATGCCTCTAATACCAAACCTGAGATCCTACCTCTAACATGAAATGTGATATCCAACTCCTTCCCTTTCCAAACCTGAGAGCCTTCCTACAGCATGAGATGTGATATCCAAATCCTTCACATTCCAATCCTGAGACTCTTCCTATAGCATGGGATGTGATATCTCAATGCTTCTACCAAACCTGAGACCCTTCCTATAACATGAGATAATATCCAAATCCTTCCCATTCCAATTCTGAGACCCGCCCTATAACATGAGTAATATCCAACTCCTTCCCATTCCAACCTGAGACCCTTCCTATAGCATGAGAAGGGATATCCAACTCCTTCCCATTCCAATCCTAAAACCCTTCCTATAGCAAGAGATGTGATATCCAAATCCTTCCCATTCCAATCCTGAGATCCTTCCTAAACATGAGATGTGATACCCAATTATTTACCATTCCAATCCTGAGACCCTTCCTATTGGATGAGATGTGATATTCAACACCTTCCCATTCCAATCCTGACACCCTTCCTATACCATGAGATGTGATATCTCAATGTTTCTAATACAAAACTGAGACCCTTCCTATAGCAAGAGATGTGATATCCAAATCCTTCCCATTTCAATCCTGAAACCCCTCCTAAAGCATGAGATCTGATATCTCAATGTTTCTAATAAAAAAACTGAGACCCTTCCTATAGCAAGAGATGTGATATCCAAATCCTTCCCATTTCAATCCTGAGACCCTACCTATAACATGAGATGTGATATCCAACTCCTTCCCATTCCAACCTGAGACCCTCCCTTTAGCATGAGATGTGATATCCAACTCCTTCCCATTCCAATCCTGAGACCCTTCTGATAGCATGAGATGTGATATCTCAATGCTTCTAATACTAAACCTGAGATCCTTCCGATAGCATGAGAAGTGATATCTCAATGCTTCTAATACCAAACCTGGGACCCGTCCTATAACATGAGATATGATATCCAAATCCTTCCCATTCCAATCCTGAAACCCTTCCTTTAGCATGAGATGTGATATCTCAATGTTTCTAATAAAAAACCTGAGACCCTTCCTATAGCAAGAGATGTGATATCCAAATCCTTCCCATTCCCATCCTGAGACCCTTCCTATAACATGAGATGTGATATCCAACTCCTTCCCATTCCAATCCTGAAACCCTTCCAATAGCAAGAGATGTGATATCCAAATCCTTCCCATTCCAATCCTGAGACCCTTTCTATAACATGAGATGTGATATCCAACTCCTTCCCATTCCAACCTGAGACCCTTCCTATAGCATGAGAAGGGATATCCAACTCCTTCCCATTCCAATCCTGAGACCCTTCCTATAGCAAGAGATGTGATATCCAAATCCTTCCCATTCCAATCCTGAGATCCTTCCTATAACATGAGATGTGATACCCAATTATTTCCCATTCCAAACCTGAGACCCTTCCTATTGGATGAGATGTGATATCCAACACCTTCCCATTCCAATCCTGACACCCTTCCTATACCATGAGATGTGATATCTCAATGCTTCTAATACCAAACCTGGGACCCTTCCTATAACATGAGATGTGATATCCAAATCCTTCCCATTCCAATCCTGAAACCCCTCCTATAGCATGAGATGTGATATCTCAATGTTTCTAATAAAAAACGTGAGACCCTTCCAATAGCAAGAGATGTGATATCCAAATCCTTCCCATTCCAATCCTGAGACCCTTCCTATAACATGAGATGTGATATCCAACTCCTTCCCATTCCAACCTGAGACCCTTCCTATAGCATGAGAAGGGATATCCAACTCCTTCCCATTCCAATCCTGAGACCCTTCCTATCGCAAGAGATGTGATATCCAAATCCTTCCCATTCCAATCCTGAGATCCTTCCTATAACATGAGATGTGATACCCAATTATTTCCCATTCCAAACCTGAGACCCTTCCTATTGGATGAGATGTGATATTCAACACCTTCCCATTCCAATCCTGACACCCTTCCTATACCATGAGATGTGATATCTCAATGTTTCTAATACAAAACTGAGACCCTTCCTATAGCAAGAGATGTGATATCCAAATCCTTCCCATTTCAATCCTGAGACCCTACCTATAACATATGTGATATCCAACTCCTTCCCATTCCAACCTGTGACCCTTCCTATAGCATGAGAAGGGATATCCAACTCCTTCCCAATCCAATCCTGAGACCCTTCCGATAGCAGAGATGTGATATCTCAATGCTTATAGCAATCCTGAGACCCTTCCTATTGCATGAGATGTGATATCTCAATGCTTCTGCCAAACCTGAGACCCTTCCTTTAGCATGAGATGTGATATCCAAATCCTTCACATTCCAATCCTGAGACCCTTCCTATAGCATGAGATATGATATCTCAATGCTTCTAATACCAAACCTGAGATCCTTCCTATAACATGAGACGGGATATCCAACTCCTTCCCATTCCAATCCTGAGACTCTTCCTATAGCATGAGATGTGATATCTCAATGCTTCTACCAAACCTGAGACCCTTCCTATAACATGAGATAATATCCAAATCCTTCCCATTCCAATTCTGAGACCCGTCCTATAACATGAGTAATATCCAACTCCTTCCCATTCCAATTCTGAGACCCGTCCTATACCATGAGACTTGATATCTCAATGCTTCTAATACCAAACCTGAGACAGGTCTATAACATGAGATGTGATACCCAAATCCTTCCCCTTCCAAACCATAGACCCTTCCTATAGCATGAGATGTGATATCTCAATGCTTCTAATACCAAACCTGAGACCCTTCCTATAACGAGATGGGATATCCAACTCCTTCCCATTCCAATCCTGAGACCCTTCCGATAGCAGAGATGTGATATCTCAATGCTTATACCAAACCTGAGACCCTTCCTATGACATGAGATGTGATAGCAAACTCCTTCCCATTCCAAACCTGAGACCCTTCCGATAGCATGATATGTGATATCACAATGCTTCTAAAACCAAACATGAGAACCATCCTATAACATGAGATGTGAAATCCAAATCATTCCCTTTCCAAACCTGAGACCCTTCCTATAGCTTGAGATGTGATATCAAACTCTTTCCCATTCAATGTGATATCCAACTCCTTCCCATTCCAATCCTGAGACCCTTCCTATACCATGAGATGTGATATTTCAATGCTTCTAATACCAAACCTGAGACCCGTCCTAAAACATGAGATGTGAGATCCCAATCCTTCCCCTTCCAAACCTGAGACCTTTCCTATAGCATGAGATGTGATATCTCAATGCTTCTTATACCAAACCTGAAATCCTTCCGATAGCATGAGATGTGATATCTCAATGCTTCTAATACCAAACCTGAGATCCTTCCTATAACATGAGATGTGATATCCAAATCCTTCGCCTTCCAAACCTGAGACCCTCCCTTTAGAATGAGATGTGATATCCAACTCCTTCCAATTCCAATCCTGATACCCTTCTGATAGCATGAGATGTAATATCTCAATGCCTCTAATACCAAACCTGAGATCCTACCTCTAACATGAAATGTGATATCCAACTCCTTCCCTTTCCAAACCTGAGAGCCTTCCTACAGCATGAGATGTGATATCCAAATCCTTCACATTCCAATCCTGAGACTCTTCCTATAGCATGAGATGTGATATCTCAATGCTTCTACCAAACCTGAGACCCTTCCTATAACATGAGATAATATCCAAATCCTTCCCATTCCAATTCTGAGACCCGTCCTATAACATGAGTAATATCCAACTCCTTCCCATTCCAATTCTGAGACCCGTCCTATACCATGAGACTTGATATCTCAATGCTTCTAATACCAAACCTGAGACCGGTCCTATAACATGAGATGTGATACCCAAATCCTTCCCCTTCCAAACCATAGACCCTTCCTATAGCATGAGATGTGATATCTCAATGCTTCTAATACCAAACCTGAGACCCTTCCTATAACGAGATGGGATATCCAACTCCTTCCCATTCCAATCCTGAGACCCTTCCGATAGCAGAGATGTGATATCTCAATACTTATACCAAACCTGAGACCCTTCCTATGGCATGAGATGTCATATACAACTCCTTCCGATTCCAATCCTGAGACCCTTCCTATAGCATGAGATGTGATATCTCAATGCTTCTAATACCAAACCTGAGATCCTTCCTATAACATGAGATGTGATATCAAACTCCTTCCCATTCCAAACCTGAGACCCTTCCGATAGCATGATATGTGATATCACAATGCTTCTAAAACCAAACATGAGAACCATCCTATAACATGAGATGTGAAATCCAAATCATTCCCTTTCCAAACCTGAGACCCTTCCTATAGCTTGAGATGTGATATCAAACTCCTTCCCATTCAATGTGATATCCAACTCCTTCCAATGCCAATCCTGAGACCCTTCCTATACCATGAGATGTGATATTTCAATGCTTCTAATACCAAACCTGAGACCCGTCCTAAAACATGAGATGTGAGATCCAAATCCTTCCCCTTCCAAACCTGAGACCTTTCCTATAGCATGAGATGTGATATCTCAATGCTTCTTATACCAAACCTGAAATCCTTCCGATAGCATGAGATGTGATATCTCAATGCTTCTAATACCAAACCTGAGATCCTTCCTATAACATGAGATGTGATATCCAAATCCTTCGCCTTCCAAACCTGAGACCCTCCCTTTAGAATGAGATGTGATATCCAACTCCTTCCAATTCCAATCCTGATACCCTTCTGATAGCATGAGATGTGATATCTCAATGCCTCTAATACCAAACCTCAGATCCTACCTCTAACATGAAATGTGATATCCAACTCCTTCCCTTTCCAAACCTGAGAGCCTTCCTACAGCATGAGATGTGATATCCAAGTCCTTCCCATTCCAATCCTGAGACCCTTCCTATAACATGAGATGTGATATCCAACTCCTTCCCATTCCAACCGGAGACCCTTCCTATAGCATGAGATGGGATATCCAACTCCTTCCAAATCCAATCCTGATACCCTTCTGATAGCATGAGATGTGATATCCCAATGCTTCTACAAAACCTGAGACCCATACCATGGCATGAGATGTCATATCAAACTCCCCTCCTATACCATGAGATGTGATATCTCAATGCTTCTAATACCAAACCTGGGACCCGTCCTATAACATGAGATATGATATCCAAATCCTTCCCCTTCCAAACCTGAAACCCTTCCTATAGCATGAGAAGTGATATCCAACTCCTTCCCATTCCAATCCTGAGACCCTTCCTATACCATGAGATGTGATATCTCAATGCTTCTAATAAAAAACCTGAGACCCTTCATATAGCAAGAGATGTGATATCCAAATCCTTCCCATTCCAATCCTGAGATCCTTCCTATAACATGAGATGTGATATCCAATTCATTCCCATTCCAAACCTGAGACCCTTCCTATTGGATGAGATGTGATATCCAACCCCTTCCCATTCCAATCCTGAGTCCCTTCCTATACCATGAGATTTGATATCTCAATGCTTCTAATACCAAACCTGGGACCCGCCGTATAACATGAGATGTGATATCCAAATCCTTCCCATTCCAATCCTGAAACCCTTCCAATAGCATGAGAAGGGATATCCAACTCCTTCCCATTCCAATCCTGAGACCCTTCCTATACCATGAGATGTGATATCTCAATGCTTCTAATAAAAAACCTGAGACCCTTCCTATAGCAAGAGATGTGATACCCGAATCCTTCCCATTCCAATCCTGAGATCCTTCCTATAACATGAGATGTGATATCCAATTCATTCCCATTCCAAACCTGAGACCCTTCCTATTGGATGAGATGTGATATCCAACTCCTTCCCATTCCAATCCTGAGACCCTTCCTATACCATGAGATGTGATATCTCAATGCTTATAATACCAAACATGGGACCCGCCCTATAACATGAGATATGATATCCAAATCCTTCCCCTTCCAAACCTGAGACCCTTCCTTTAGCATGAGATGTGATATCCAAATCCTTCCCATTCCAATCCTGAAACCCTTCCTATAGCATGAGATGTGATATCTCAAAGTTTCTAATAAAAAACCTGAGACCCTTCCTATAGCAAGAGATGTGATATCCAAATCCTTCCCATTTCAATCTTGAGACCCTTCCTATAGCATGAGATGTGATATCCAACTCCTTCCCATTCCAACCTGAGACCCTTCCTATAGCATGAGAAGGGATATCCAACTCCTTCCCAATCCAATCCTGAGACCCTTCCGATAGCAGAGATGTGATATCTTAATGCTTATACCAAACCTGAGACCCTACCTTTAGCATGATGTGATATCCAAATCCTTCACATTCCAATCCTGAGACCCTTCCTATAACATGAGATGTGATATCTCAATGCTTCTAATAACAAACCTGAGATCCTTCCTATAACATGAGATGTGATATCCAACTCCTTCCCATTCCAAACCTGAGACCCTTCCGATAGCATGAGATGTGATATCTCAATGCTTCTAAAATTAAACATGAGAACCATCCTATAACATGAGATGTGAAATCCCAATCCTTCCCTTCCCAAACCTGAGACCCTTCCTATAGCTCGAGATGTGATATCAAACTCCTTCCCATTCCAATCCTGAGATAGCTTTAGATGTGATATCCAACTCCTTCCCATTCCAATCCCGAGACCCTTATTATACCATGAGATGTGATATCTCAAGGCTTCTAATACCAAACCTGAGACCCGTCCTAAAACATGAGATGTGCGATCCAAATCCTTCCCCTTCCAAACCTGAGACCTTTCCTTTAGCATATGTGATATCCAACTCCTTCCCATTCCAATCCTGAGACCCTTCCGATAGCATGAGATGTGATATCTCAATGCTTCTAATATCAAACCTGAGAACCTCCCTATAGCATATGTGATATCCAACTCCTTCCAAATCCAATACTGAGACCCTTCAAATAGCATAAGTGATATCTCAATGCTTCTAATATCAAAACTGAGACCCTCCCTATAGCATGAGATGTGATATCTCAATGCTTCTAATACCAAACCTGGGACCCGCCCTATAACATGAGATGTGATATCCAAATCCTTCCCATTCCAATCGAGACCCTTCCTATAACATGAGATGTGATATCTCTATGCTTCTAATACCAAACCTGAGACCATTCCCACAGCCTGAGATTTGAAATCTCATTTCTTCCAATACCAAACTCGAGACCCTTCCGATAGGATGAGATTTACTATCTCACTCCTTAAAATACCAACCTCGAGTCCCTTCCTAAAGGATGTGATTCTAATACCAAACCTGAGACTCTCCCTATAACAAGAGATGTCATATCCAACTCCTTCCCATTCCAATCCTGAGACTCTTCCTATAGCATGACATGTGATATCGAACTTCCCATTCCAATCCTGAGACTCAGACCTCCCCGTCTAACCTTCTCACCACTCCTAGCTCCCGGATTGATCATGCACTCCTGCTGTCTCTTCTCTCCCTTCTTCTGCTTCCTTTCCTCTCTCCTTCCTCATCTGCCCTAGGTCAGGCTCCTTCTACACCTCCGCAGGGATTACTGATTTGTACCCCTCCCCACTCTCAACTCTCACTCAGTTTCAAACACTCATCTGACATCTGCCATTTCCTGGAAGTACCCGACCTTGATGTTCTTGGTCTAACCGAGACATGGTTGACGGCCAGCGCTGTCTCGAGCTTTGACACTTTCCTCCCTGATGACAAGTTCCTCTCCATGCCCAGATCCAACCGTTCTTGAGGGGGAGTATCCTTGTTTCCTGTAGTAAATTGCTTTCCTTTGCAGGCCGACTCCTCTCACGAATGCCTTGTCTGCATGCATTCTCTCTTTCCTGGCAAATCTCTCACCGTGGCTATTTGCCTACCCCCTTCCTCTCAGTGGATGGACTTCTCCATCCTAGCCTCCTACCACTCAACTCCGCCTACTTGGAGAATTCAACATGAACCTGTATGCTTCCTGACCTGGACTTTTACGAGATCTGCAACTCTTCATGTCGCTGGCCCTACACACTGCAGGAAATACTCAGGATTTTCAGATCTCAGACCTCCCCCTCTGTAACCCTCTCAACAATCCTCTCCCGTGGTGATCAAGTTCTCATCTCCAAAGAAGGCTAACTGCCAGCTGTTCCTCCTCAGTGGAGTTCTCCCTTTCTGTCCCTGCTCCCTGCACCGTTTCGCGTTGCAAGTACTCGCTTCCCAGCTCTCTGGTTTAGACGCGTGTTCCCTGCCTTCTCTCTTCTTCCCGCTGCCTTCAAATCAACAAATGAGCTTCAAAAGATACACGGTGTATGTACTGTGTCCCTGCGTTTGTTGTCGAATCCTGACGTTTTTAACCACTGTTCTCCCATACAAGGGGGGGTCAACATCTACTGCTGTTCACAGGCTGATTGTATACGGCTGAAATCTTCAAGGCATTATCAGCTTTCCTGACTGTTTTGGAACGTGTATTTGCCATCTGTTAATGCAGTCGCCCTGTGTTCATCGTCCCTTCTACTTTACAGGCTGCACTCCCCTGGAGATCACATTCTCCTCTCCAGAGCAGGCTAACTACCAGCTGCTCCTCCTCATAGGCGTTCATCCTTTCTGTCCCTGATCCCTGCTCCGTTTCGCGTTGCAAACACTCGCTTCCCTGCTCTCTGGTTTAGACGCTGTTCCTCCTCATAGGCGTTCTTCTTTCTGTCCCTGCTCCCTGCACAGTTTCGCGTTGCAAGTACTCGCTTCCCAGCTCTCTGGTTTAGAAGCGTGTTCCCTGCCTTCTCTGCTCTTCCCGCTGCCTTCAAATCAACAAATGAGCTTCAAAAGATACACATTGCTCAGAATGCTTTATAACACCCATTATTCATCATATAGCCGTAACCCACTAGACGTATTGAAATGTGCTGTAAACTAGCAAAACCAGCTAGAAAATGTACTTTCCTCGCGTTTTTGTAAATGCGAATTCTGATGGGTTCCCATGTATGTACTGTGTCCGTGCGTTTGTTGTCGAATCCTGAAGTTTTTAACCACTGTTCTCCCATACAAGGGGGGTTCAACATCTACTGCTGTTCACAGGCTGAATGTATACGGCTGAAATCTTCAAGGCATTATCAGCTTTCCTGACTGTTTTGGAACGTGTATTTGCCATCTGTTAATGCAGTCGCCTTGTGGTCATCGTCCCTTTTAGTTTACAGGCTGCACTCCACTGGTGATCACATTCTCTTCTCCAGAGCAGGCTAACTACCAGCTGCTCCTCCTCAGAGGCGTTCCTTCTTTCTGTCCCTGCTCCCTGCACCGTTTCGCGTTGCATGTACTCGCTTCCCACCTCTCTGGTTTAGATGTGTGTTCCCTGCCTTCTCTCCTCTTCCTACAGCCTTCCAATGAGCTCCACAAGATAGTGTCCAGAATGCTTCATAACCCCATTATTCAACATATAGCTGTAACCCGCTAGACGTATTGAAACGTGCTAAAAACTAGGAAAAATAGCTAGAAAATGTACTTCCCTCGCGTTTTTGTAAATGCGAATTCTGATGGGTTCCCATGTATGTACTGTGTCCGTGCGTTTGTTGTCGAATCCTGAAGTTTTTAACCACTGTTCTCCCATACAAGGGGGGTTCAACATCTACTGCTGTTCACAGGCTGAATGTATACGGCTGAAATCTTCAAGGCATTATCAGCTTTCCTGACTGTTTTGGAACGTGTATTTGCCATCTGTTAATGCAGTCGCCTTGTGGTCATCGTCCCTTTTAGTTTACAGGCTGCACTCCACTGGTGATCACATTCTCTTCTCCAGAGCAGGCTAACTACCAGCTGCTCCTCCTCAGAGGCGTTCCTTCTTTCTGTCCCTGCTCCCTGCACCGTTTCGCGTTGCATGTACTCGCTTCCCACCTCTCTGGTTTAGATGTGTGTTCCCTGCCTTCTCTCCTCTTCCTACAGCCTTCCAATGAGCTCCACAAGATAGTGTCCAGAATGCTTCATAACCCCATTATTCAACATATAGCTGTAACCCGCTAGACGTATTGAAACGTGCTAAAAACTAGGAAAAATAGCTAGAAAATGTACTTCCCTCGCGTTTTTGTAAATGCGAATTCTGGTGGGTTCCCATGTTGTATGTACTGTGTCCGTGCGTTTGTTGTCGAATCCTGAAGTTTTTAACCACTGTTCTCCCATACTAAGGGGGGTTAACATCTACTGCTGTTCACAGGCTGAATGTATACGGCTGAAATCTTCAAGGCATTATCAGCTTTCCTGACTGTTTTGGAACGTGTATTTGCCATCTGTTAATGCAGTCGCCTTGTGGTCATCGTCCCTTTTAATTTACAGGCTGCACTCCCCTGGTGATCACATTCTCCTCTCCAGAGCAGGCTAACTACCAGCTGCTCCTCCTCAGAGGCGTTCCTTCTTTCTGTCCCTGCTCCCTGCACCGTTTCGCGTTGCATGTTCTCGCTTCCCAGCTCTCTGGTTAGATGCGTATTCCCTGCCTTCTCTCCTCTTCCTACAGCCTTCCAATGAGCTCCACAAGATAGTGTTCAGAATGCTTTATAACCCCATTATTCAACATATAGCTGTAACCCGCTAGACGTATTGAAACGTGCTAAAAACTAGCAAAAACAGCTAGAAAATGTACTTCCTCGCGTTTTGGTAAATGCAGGGCACACGCGTCTAAACCAGAGAGCAGGGAAGCGAGCATTTCAGCAGTATAAATTCAGCCTGTGAACAACACATTTTGATCCTCCCTTTTATGGGAGAAGAGTGGTTCAAAAGTACAGAATTCGACTGATCAAACGCACGAACAGAGTACAAAATGGGAATCCACCAGAATTCGCATTTACCAAAACGCGAGGAAAGTACATTTTCTAGCTGTTTTTGCTAGTTTTTAGAACGTTTCAATACGTCTAGCGGGTTACGGCTATATGTTGAATAATGGGTGTTATAAAGCATTCTGAACACTGTATCTTGTGGAGCTCATTGGAAGGCTTTAGGAAGAGGAGAGAAGCAGGGAACACGCATCTAAACCAGAGAGCTGGGAAGCGTGTACATGCAACGCGAAACGGAGCAGGGATCAGGGACAGAAAGGATGAACGCCTATGAGGAGGAGCAGCTGGTAGTTAGCCTGCTCTGGAGAGGAGAATGTGATCACCAGGGGAGTGCAGCCTGTAAAGTAGAAGGGACGATGAACACAGGGCGACTGCATTAACAGATGGCAAATACACGTTCCAAAACAGTCAGGAAAGCTGATAATGCATTGAAGATTTCAGCCGTATACATTCAGACTGTGAACAGCAGTAGATGTTGACCCCCCTTAGTATGGGAGAACAATGGTTAAAAACTTCAGGATTCGACAACAAACGCACGGACACAGTACATACAACATGGGAACCCACCAGAATTCGCATTTACAAAAACGCGAAGGAAGTACATTTTCTAGCTATTTTTGCTAGTTTTTAGCACGTTTCAATACGTCTAGCGGGAGCTAATGTTGAATAATGGGGTTATAACGCATTCTGAACACTATCTTGTGGAGCTCATTGGAAGGCTGTAGGAAGAGGAGAGAAGGCAGGGAATACGCATCTAACCAGAGAGCTGGGAAGCGAGTACATGCAACGCGAAACGGTGCAGAGAGCAGGGACAGAAAGAAGGAACGCCTCTGAGGAGCAGCTGGTAGTTAGCCTGCTCTGGAGAGGAGAATGTGATCACCAGGGGAATGCAGCCTGTAAACTAAAAGGGACGATGACCTCAAGGCGACTGCATTAACAGATGGCAAATACACGTTCCAAAACAGTCACGAAACCTGATAATGCCTTGAAGATTTCAGCCGTATACATTCAGCCTGTGAACAGCAGTAGATGTTGACCCCCCTCCTTGTATGGGAGAACAGTGGCTAAAAACTTCAGGATTCGACAACAAACGCACGGACACAGTACATACATGGGAACCCATCAGAATTCGCATTTACAAGAACGCGAGGACAGTACATTTTCTAGCTGGTTTTGCTAGTTTACAGCACATTTCAATACGTCTAGCGGGTTACGGCTTTATGATGAATAATGGGTGTTATAAAGCATTCTGAGCACCGTGTATCTTTTGAAGCTCATTTGTTGATTTGAAGGCAGCGGGAAGAGGAGAGAAGGCAGGGAACACGCGTCTAAACCAGAGAGCTGGGAAGCGAGTGTTTGCAACGCGAAACGGTGCAGGGAGCAGGGACAGAAAGGGAGAACTCCACTGAGGAGGAACAGCTGGCAGTTAGCCTTCTTTGGAGATGAGAACTTGATCACCACGGGAGAGGATTGTTGAGAGGGTTACAGAGGGGGAGGTCTGAGATCAGAAAATCCTGAGTATTCCCTGCAGTGTGTAGGGCCAGCGACATGTAGAGTTGCAGAGCTCGTAAAAGTCCAGGTCAGGAAGTATACAGGTTCATGTTGAATTCTCCAAGTAGGCTGAGTTGAGTGGTAGGAGGCTAGGATGGAGAAGTCCATCCACTGAGAGAGGAAGGGGTTAGGCAAATAGCCACGGTGAGAGAATGACCAGGAAAGAGAGAATGCATGCAGACAAGGCATTCGTGAGAGGAGTCGGCCTGCAAAGGAAAGCAATTTACTACAGGAATCAAGGATACTCCCCCTCAAGAAATCTGGGCATGGAGAGGAACTTGTCATCAGGGAGGAAAGTGTCAAAGCTCGAGACAGCGCTGGCCGTCAACCATGTCTCGGTTAGACCAAGGACATCAAGGTCGGGTTCTTCCAGGAAATGGCAGATGTCAGATGAGTGTTTGAAACTGAGTGAGAGTTGAGAGTGGGGAGGGGTACAAATCAGTAATCCCTGCTGAGGTGTAGAAGGAGCCTGACCTAGGGCAGATGAGGACGGAGAGAGGAAAGAAAGCAAAAGAAGGGAGAGAAGAGACAGCAGGACTGCATGATCAATCCGGGAGCTAGGAGTGGTGAGAAGGTTAGACGGGGAGGTCTGAGTCTCAGGATTGGAATGGGAAGTTCGATATCACATGTCATGCTATAGGAAGAGTCTCAGGAATGGAATGGGAAGGAGTTGGATATGACATCTCTTGTTATAGGGAGGGTCTCAGGTTTGGTATTAGAAGCACTGAGATATCAAATCACATCCTTTCGGAAGGGACTCGAGTTTGGTATTTTAAGGAGTGAGATAGTAAATCTCATCCTATCGGAAGGGTATCGGGTTTGGTATTGGAAGAAATGAGATTTCAAATCTCATGCTGTGGGAAGGGTCTCGGGTTTGGTATTGGAAGGGGTGAGAAATCACATTTCATGCTACAGGAAGGGTCACAAGTTTGGAATGGGAAGGAGTTGGATATCACATATACTACGGGAAGGGGCTCAGGTTTGGTATTAGAAGCATGAGATATCACATCTCATGTTATAGGAAGGGTCTCGATTGGAATGGGAAGGAGTTGGATATCACATCTCATGCTATAGGGAGGGTCACAGTTTTGATATTAGAAGCATTGAGATATCACATATGCTATTGGAAGGGTCTCAGTATTGGAATTGGAAGGAGTTGGATAGCACATCTCGTGCTATAGGGAGGTTCTCAGGTTTGATATTAGAAGCATTGAGATATCACATCTCATGCTATCGGAAGGGTCTCAGGATTGGAATGGGAAGTAGTTGGATATCACATATGCTAAAGGAAAGGTCTCAGGTTTGGAAGGGGAAGGATTTGGATCTCACATCTCATGTTTTAGGACGGGTCTCAGGTTTGGTATTAGAAGCCTTGAGATATCACATCTCATGGTATAATAAGGGTCTCAGGATTGGAATGGGAAGGAGTTGGATATCACATCTCAAGCTATTTCAGGATTGGAATGGGAAGGAGTTTGATATCACATCTCAAGCTATAGGAAGGGTCTCAGGTTTGGGAAGGGAAGGATTGGGATTTCACATCTCATGTTATAGGATGGTTCTCATGTTTGGTTTTAGAAGCATTGAGATATCACATCTCATGCTATCGGAAGGGTCTCAGGTTTGGAATGGGAAGGAGTTGGATATCACATCTCATGTTATAGGAAGCATCTCAGGTTTGGTATTAGAAGCATTGAGATATCACATCTCATGCTATAGGAAGGGTCTCAGGATTGGAATGTGAAGGATTTGGATATCACATCTCATGCTAAAGGAAGGGTCTCAGGTTTGGTATAAGCATTGAGATATCACTTCTCTGCTATCGGAAGGGTCTCAGGATTGGATTGGGAAGGAGTTGGATATCCCTTCTCATGCTATAGGAAGGGTCTCATGTTGGAATGGGAAGGAGTTGGATATCACATCTCATGTCATAGGAAGGGTCTCAAGATTGAAATGGGAAGGATTTGGATATCACATCTCTTGCTGTAGTGTGGGATGTATTTACCCATGCATCCGAGCCCTACCTCAAAACTGTGCAGTACTGACATGAAAACATCATGATGGCCAGAGCTTCCCAGAAAATGCACAGGGAAATGCATGAAGAATAGGCTGCCACTCATTTTTGCCGATGTTATGGGCACAGAAGGACACTGCCTAAAACCACCATTGGACTACCCGCACAGTAGTCTGAAACCATTGGGAATGGCAATGCTGATTGCCAAATGCAACCTAGAATTGTGGGGAATTCATTTCTTAAATCCCAAAAATGGGTGCAGTACCAGTACTCACCACTATCCAAAAGCCGGCGGTTTAAAACCACTCTGTTTCCCTGAAGGCAAGTCAAAATGCCTATTTTCAAACATTGCAATATGTGCAAAATATTTACTGAACACCAGCAGACATTTGGCAGAATGGAGTTTTGTGTGCCTACAAAATCTGGGAAATGAAGATCATAAGACAAGGTTTATAACAAGACTGGCTGCGCTGTGGATTTCAGCGGTTTAAGTTGCACTGGATTGAAAGACACTAAAAAAAAAAATCTAAATGTTTAAATTGACTGAGTGACCTACTTTTGAGTGTCACATAGGTTGCAATTGTTTAAATGTCATAGTTTTGCACTTAGAATCAGCATTCTAGCTGCATGTGTAAAATTGCAAGTTAATTTAAAAAGCAACAAATAACATGACAGTAGCTGAAAGTCTGGCTTAAGGAACTTGATTCTGCCTGGCAACTACCCCCATCAGGAGTGAAATTTGAGTCACCACTGTGTTCCCAGGCCAACCTTCCTTTTGCTGCCCACACTAAGGATATGCCATCTATCTGATAATTGAATTACCTGTGCTCTTCAGGAGAGTGAACAAAGCCCTCTTCACTCAGGCAAAGGTTTTTATTACCGCAGTCGTAAAATGTAGCTTCCTCTTGGCAGGAGCTGGGAGGAGCACTGCCTGTGAGAGCAAGCTGGCTTGGCAGAAACTGGAAAGACTGGTTTCTATACCATGTGACCTGGGAAACCACACCCCTTTGGAGCCAGAACATAACTTTAAAAAGATGAATAACTCATAGAGCGGACATGTGAAAATTTTATAAATGATACCATAATTCTTGTGATTTTTCTGCCCACATTTTAAGAGGTTTTTCGACCCGGTGGCATGTTCAGGGGGGTTTTAGCGGAAAAGTGGATATTACTCTAAATGTATGCATGTTAAAAATCTGAAACTTCATCAGTTAATGTCCCTACTCCCTGCACACATGTATGTAAAGTTGGGTCAATGTCAGAAATTGCAAAATCAGTTAAAAAGTGAAATATGTGCCATTTCTGAATGCAAGCTCCCAGGAAGAGCAGAGTTTGAACAGGGGATACCTCCTGTAATGCATGATGGGTGCATATGATTTTAAAACAATATGTACCTCTGCAAATATGTATTTGTTTCAAATCTAGATTTGTGTGTAAGTTGACAGGAGGAGTGGACTTTCTGCAGGCTGTAAAATGACATCCCTCTGACTCACAGTTCATTCCCCAATCTAATGATAAATGGAAGTTTGACCAATTAGAAGCTGAGAGAGAGGTAGGGTCAGTGATGCTAGAACACACCCACATTCTAAACACATAAAAGCAGACAGACAGGACAGATAGGGACCTTCCAAATCCATCTGCAGCGGGACGCTCTGCCGGAAAAATCCATACTTACCTCCATACAACATCCAGAGATCCAGACTTCAAATTCATCAATCTATCCAGAACTAAGAGACCAGGCCAGAGAGAAAGCAGTGCTGTACTAAGAGACCAGACCAGAGAGACCCAGACCAGCAGAGAGAGTGACCAGAGCCCAGTCTAAAACCCTGACCAGATCCGTGATGAGGCCCATTTAATTCAAGAATATAGTGTGAGTACCTAGAAAACTGTGCAGAACCAATCTCCTAGTTAAAATAATATAATTCACTCTATTTAATCTAAGTAGAACTGCCTCCTAACTGTCACCTGTCATTTGTAAAGCTGTCACTTGTCATTTCTAGTCGCAAGCTGCACTTGTCTTTTGGAACTTTAAAATTTCAAATCTGAAAAACGACCTCTATTCAATCGCTCATATCTCCGCGACCGTTTGGGCTAGAGACTTGCAGTAACTTTCCTCTGATAGCTTAGAATCGTAGCTTTGAATCGTACCAAGAACCGCATTCCTACCCCTTATAGTTTTACCGCAAATTTCTTCACATGTAAAAACTGCTGCTGCTTGCCTTCCATTTGCCAGAAATTCGTTTAACCTGCTAACTATCCCTGCATCATTGCTAGTGTGAGCCTGGACTAATATTAACTAGATACCACTCACCCTGAACCTCTGAAAAGGGAATTAAAAGCATTTCCAGCATATTTCTCATCCATTGCTAGCACATATCAAAGCATTTGGGCCTGTGTTTTCAAAACTCCTATCTGTTTTCTGTAAGCTTGCTGGGATTGAACTGAATCACATTTGATTGCATTTCTGAGAACTGTGTGCTTCCTTCCATTTCCTTGCCTTGCATCAAGGGGGGGGAGGGGATTGCCAGAGAAAAGTGATTACATTGTTTTGTTGAAATCATATTGAGTATTTCTATACTGCATTTCATTCATTCAACCTTGCATCCATTTGAACTCTATAAAGCATTTTGTAGCACCTTCTTCTTTTGTTCCTATTTACCACTGTGCTACCTTATCCATTTCATGTCAACTCATTAGTGATTATAAGAAGTGTGCTAGTGCCAGATTCTCCGTTGTTGATCTTTATCATATCAGATTAAGTGTGCTATTCAATTATTAATTTATTATAAAGTATCATATATATATATCTATTGTTTAAGTTATCAAATAAACCTTTTAAACTTGCAAAACAGAACTACTTCTTGGCTCAGTGGGGTCAGGGGGATTCCAAGAGAGGGGTGTTATATAGGGGTAGTCATCCAGAACGCATGAACTGGACCTAAAGATATATCAATAAGGGTTTTCATTCAGTATTATAGACTAGGCGTTGACTTAGCTGTAGTGTTGAATTGAATCCTCTTACAAATTGGGGGCTCGAGCCGAGACGTTTGGGTTAGAATACCACTTGTGCAGCTTAATACAGTGTGCTAACTGACGGGATACATACATCCGGTCGGATCACCACGCTGCATTACGCTGTGAAGCATTCCTCAAAAGGGACACTCCAAGAAAAGTTCTGTTCTGTAAAAATAAAATACAAACTTCTGTAAGTCAGGACAGAGACCAATCTCTAGAATGACGACCTTAGTAGACATGAAAATAGCCAGAGAGCACCTCTTGCATAAGCTATTTGTGAGAGGTGAATGGACCGAACAGGGCCAGGATGTGTGGTTGCAGGCCATCACACAACAGGTCACTGAAACAGGGTCAGATATATATAGAGATCAGGGTCCCTTACATGTGGCCCTGAGTGAACTATATATGGCTCCTAAAGCCAAAGAGGAACACGACAAGATTGTTAGGATAGCGGCATACCTGTACCTATATATGGGAGACATGCAGGATAGATGTGCTGAAAGCCAAAATCTGGCAAATAGGCAACAGATGGCATTACAGAAGGCCCAATCTGATCTGGACTCTTCTGAGCAGAGGCTGCAGAGGAGCCAGGAGGCAGAAAATGATAGTAGGCAATATATCATTAAAATAAAAGAGGATATGGGCATCCTACAACAGGAAAAGACAGACCAGGATACCCGATTTCTGGCCCTGCAGAAGGAGCACCAAGACAGTTTGGACTCCTTGCTGCAGAACCAGAAAAAGCTGGAGCAACAGATCAATTTCAACAGGGCATGCACAGAGCAGGTAGCCACCCTGCAAATCCAACTAGACAGAGAGAAAGAGGAGAGCAACAAACTAATTTTGAAAGACCTAGATACCCAGGCAGAGTTTGATCAGGAGCGCCAGAAAGCCGGCGCCTTCCAAAGGCAAAGGGACGACCTGGCGGCGCAGATGCAGGCTCTTAGTCAGGAAAGAGACGCCATAGGCCAGGAAGTCTGCCACTTAAAAAAGGAAATTGAAGAAAATCACCTGGCCCTCCAGGGGCTGGGTGATCTCCAAAAAGAAAACCAGAACTTGGTAGAGCACACCAGAAGGGTGGAAGATGCTCTAGCAAGAAGGGAGCAGGCCAATAGGGACATTGCCCAGGAGGTAAACCTCCTGCAGCAAAGACTGGCCCAGTTCTCCAGGACCAACCAGGAAGCACAGAGGGAGAATGAGGCCCTCTGTCAACACAATGATAGGCTCCAGCAACAGGTAGCGATGCAGGAGAAACTGATAGAGTCGAGTAAGGCCTTAACAGAGGAACTGAAGGCACAAATGCAGGCTCTTGCATTGCAACAGGGAGCAGGGGCGGATAGAGATGAGGTTCGCTGGGAAATGGAAACTCCGGAGCATAACCTCAGGAGCCCTAGTACCAGAGGCCCTCATACCTCTCAGTCCCTGGACTCTGCCACCCCCATGTCCCCTGGTGCACATGAGCACAGGGCCACAGGGATGGCAGATTACTATCCAGCTAAGAGTATGGGGCTCATAGGCCAGTACCACTCAGGAATGGAGGGGTGGGCATCCGGGTATGGGCACCCAAGTACAGTACAGTTCAGTGGGGAACCCCAGGAGAGTAGGCCCATTAAGGGCATCCTGAAAACCTCTGCCCAGTTAGGTCAGTGGAGGGGGTACCCATCAAATCCTGGCAGCAAGGAGGAATCTGAAGACTCCTCTGAACTGCGCAGGACACAGGAGACCAGGTCCCCACATTCTGCCAGCCATTCCCAGGCTCGCAGAATCCGGGAAAACCTGGAAGATCAGACGGGAACCTCTGGGAGCAGTGCCTCTGAGTCCGAGGATGAATGGACAAGGGTTACACGAACCAAAAAGGCCAATAAAGCAAAAAGGGCCTTGCTTAAGGACCCCTTAAAGCAGATTAAGGCGATCAGGAGCGTCATCACGCCTTACCATAAGAACGCTAAGTATTCTGTTTGGGAGCACTTAGAGTTGTTTGAACAAATGATGGAGACTTTCCATTTGAAGGACAGCCAAAGCTGTATTCAATATGTAAAGTGGACATTCTCCCCGGAATACTCCAGTTTCTTTGCGGGGCTGGAGGACCAAAATCATTTAAGATGGTCCACATATAAGGCGGCCATCCTGAAACATTTTTCTGTTCACAGAAATCCTCAAGAGGCTCGCAAGGCAGCCTACAATTTGCAATGTGGGGAGGATCAGGCCCCACAAGAATTTGTGCAGGAGTTAAAGCGTGCTTTTGCACAGACCACAAGAAGGGTGCGCACGGATAGCAGGGAATTTATTAACACGTTTTTCCATGCCTTGCCCAAATATATCATGACCCAGCTCGTGAGGGATTTTCACGAGAAAAGATCTTTAGACTGGGTCATTGAACAGGCTACCCGGATCTATGAGGTGCAGAAACCGATAGATAGCAAAAGTAATGCCCAGAAAAACCCCAAAGCCAACAGCACCCCTGCTGCTGCCAAGGTGGCAGAGGTAAAAGTCACCCCCGTTTTGGATTTGGAGATGGGGGGGCCTAAAAACCTGCCTGCACCTAATAATGCTAGGCCCAGGAGGTCCTCGGGTCAGTCACAGACAGGGAGCCAAGGAGGCAGCCCCACAAATGGGGTCCCTCGCTCTCCTGATTATGTAAGTCCCCGTTACAAGGGAAATCGACCCATCCTGGGTTATGTGTGGACTCCTCCAGCCCAAGGGGGGGGATCCAGACAAGCACCTAACCCAGGGAACTTCCCTCCAAACTTCCCACAGGAGGGCAGAAATTTACCAAACCCTGGGCAGAACTTTTTCCCCAGATATCCACCCGACTTTCAGCCCCAAAAACATCCATCCTTCTTTCCCCAATTCCCTGAGCCCAGACCACTGAATCCGGGAGAGGGGAGGCCAAGGGTGGAGGGGTACCCAAATCTTCCCAACCCGGGGTATTACCAGAGAAGGGACAGCTACCCTTCCCGGGATCAGCCCAGGGGAGAAAACAGGGCCCCGTATCAGCCTGAGCGGGTTTCCCAGTAAGAGCGCCAGGTTCAAAACATGGCACGGGATATGGGTCACATACTGAGGGCTCAGCAGAACCCTCAGATCAGCATGCCGGCGCAGAACGCACCCAACTCTGGACCTGGTGCTCCAGAACAATGACGGGGGCAGCACCCCGATAACTCACCGGTTCCCAGGGAGGAGGCACAAGGGGAAGGGGGGTGTAAAGCCTTGGAGGAAGCTTCCTTCCTCACTTGTAAACAGCCCCTAGAAACCCAGGAACCGGAAACAAAATCTCTTGCCCCTGAAAGTCTGCCTCCTAAGGAGCAGAGGGGGGGTAGGAGAAACAAAAGACCCAAACAGACTCAGTTTGAGGAGGAGGTACAGATCTTCCAATTTGAGGGAGAGGGATCCTCAGAGGATCCTGGGGAAAGGATCTTCTCCTTCAGAGAGGGGGGAACTCCTCCCAAAGAAAAATGGGTCCCTAGGGATGCAAATCCAGACTGGGGAGATGTGGAGACTGAGCTACCGCCGCCCACCATCTCATCCCAGAACCAACAGCAAGAAAATCCCCTGGTTCAAACCCATCCTGGGGACTGCCTCCAAAAAGGGGGGGGCGGCCCAGAACCGGAACCAGGGGAACCCACAATGGCTCTGATCTCCAGTTGCCAACTTTTTCTTTCAGATTCCCAAGGCTCTCCACAGAATACTGCCCAAATCTCTTCTCTTGCAATGTCCAAAACCAGAAAATTAGCCCACCAGTTGTCCAAAAATGTACATTATCTGTGCCCCCTTGAGGAGAAGGAGGGAAGATATTATGCCCCGGTACAAGTACAGGGGCAGGGTACAATCTCGGCACTGGTGGACACTGGATCTCAAGCTACCCTTCTGTCCAGAAGGGCCTTTGATGAACTGAATGCAGGAAGGGGAGAGGATTACCAAATTCCTCTCACCTCTCTTCCTGGACAACTGCAGAACTTTGACGGGAAGGAAATTCCCGTTGAGGGGACTGCAGATTTGGACATTAAGATCGGGCGACACAAGTTGAAACACCCGGTCATAGTTGTGACCCCAGAGGGCACCCCTTGTTTACTAGGGAATGACCTCCTGAGAAGGTTGTCACCCCTAATAGATTGTGTAAACGAGGTCCTCTGGACCCAGACCAGCCGACCAATAAAATTAAAACAGAGTGTCAACCATGTTAGTTTAAACGGCACCTGCCACATGGTTGAACAAAAATCTGACCAAGTAGAATTTCACTTCCAGAATAGCCAAATTCCAGACGTGACAGTAATAGCAGTAGGACAACAGACTGGTGATGGGGGGTCCTGTCTATTTCTGAAAATCAACCTTCCTTCCAGTCTAAAGTGGTACTCCACGCTGGAAGGAAACACTCTGAGATTCTATACTAATCCACAATCAGAAACTCCCACTCCTATAGTCCAGAAAGATGTGAAATCAGCTCAGAGCCTGGCTGATATTCAGCAAATTGGAGAGCAGTTGTTCATCCCTGTTCAGTTAAATGATGGGAAGGACTCTGTTCTCGCTCGAGTGTGTGTAAACAACGGTAAGAGCTTCATCAGCGAAGCCATGTTCCGCCAACTCCCAAAAGATCCAGCCATTCCCACCTTCAAACTGATAGACAAATGGGAAATGGACCTGGAAGCACCCAATTCAAAACATCTCCTGCCAAGCAGGTGTATGCTCAAAATCTCCATTGGCAACAAGAGCATAGTCCATAATTGTTGGGTCGTGCGAGACGTCACTGCCGCCTTTTACTTAGGCAGTGACATTCTCAATCGCTTTGCCATTAGTTTGGACCTAATAAACTTCAAAGCTTGGTCCCGATTAGCGGATAATCCCATGGGCTTTGATGATCCAGAAAAAGCATTTAGGTCAGCTCAATTGCTACCTTATGCAGTTGAAATTCAGGTTAAAGAGGAAGTCACCATCCCAGAAAGGACCCGACAATTCTCCCTGGAAGTGAAAGTTAAAAGGGGACAAGAGTTGAAAAACCCTGATGCTTACATACATCTAAATGCTTCTCTCCAACAGCAAGGGTTGGGGGTAAACCCAACTCCATTAGTCAACATAGAACATGACACCATTCTAATAGAGGTGGATAACAGCGACTTACAGAGTATTACTCTAGCCGCAGGCACCATTATTGGAATGGCGGTTGATGACCGACATTTTTCCATCGACTTAGTAAATGAACTGTTAGGACCAATCCCCAAGGACTGTTTTGACAGTGACAGTGAGGACAATACAACACCAGACAGGATTTTTACCCGGCATGGGGGGAACTTCCTGGTGTACACTTCCTGCCCCTATGGTAAGGAAGATGTGACTTGTGACTTCAGGAGGGATGAGGTGATTTTCCAGGTCCATGAGGGCTGCCTTTCCCACCTGAAGCCTCCAGTCCAAATCAGCACTCTGACCAGGGACTTCTCCACCCAGCTGGAGGAGGCCGCTGAAATAGCCAAACCAGAAGTCTTTCCAGGCTTCAGGCAGATGGTGGAAGAGAGAGTCAACCTAGCTGATGCCTGTGTGACTCTGGAACAAAAGCAAAAGTTGAAACAAGTTTTCTTGGATTTCCAAGATCTCTTTGCGGTAGACTCATATGACTGTGGTCGCACTGACATCCACACAACAACAATCCCCACGGACCCCGGCATGACTCCAGTGTTTGTGAAGCAATATCGCTTGCCTCTCGCATCAATGGAGTCCCTTACTGAAATAATTAAGAACCTTGAGTCCCGGGGAATAATCCATCCCGTCCACAGCACCTTCAATAATCCGGTGCTGGGAATATTGAAGCCAAACGGCCAGTGGAGACTCTGCGCCGACCTCAGGGAGCTCAACAAACGGGTCCATACTTCCCGATGGCCTCTTCCCTACATTGACCAAGGGCTGGCCCAGATCCAGGGGTCACAGGTATTCACTGCAATAGACCTGACCAATGGATACTGGACCGTGCCTGTCAGTAGGGAGGACCAATACAAACTGGCTTTTACCTTTGGGGGCCAGCAGTATACATGGACCCGGACTCCCTTCGGATACCTCAACTCCGGCAATGAATTCAACATTTTCCTACATAAGGCCATGCCCGACCTGGGTGCGAGGGGTAACCTGGCTTATGTAGATGATGTCCTCATCAAAAGCTCAACTGTTGAGGAACACATAGCGGAGATCCGTTATGTTCTGACACAGTTGAGGGCCGCCGGAGCAAAACTTTCCTTTCAGAAAGCACAGTGGTGTAGAACCCGTGTTAATTTCTTGGGGCATGAGATTACTCCTCAGGGCCTCTGTCCCCAGGAAAAGAAAGTGGAAGCACTTCAGAAACTGAAAGACCCCACAACTCTGCGGGAACTAAGGAGCCTCCTTGGACTGACTAATTACAGCAGAAAGTTCATTGAGGGCTACGCAGAGATCACCAGACCCCTGATTCATCTCCTGAAGGGGGGGGTCAAGTGGGAATGGGGTCCAGAACAAGCCGAGGCGGTAAAACAACTCAAAAGAAGCCTCTCACAAGCGCCTTGCCTAGCTTACCCTGTCAGAAACAAGGAGTTCTTCCTGGAGACGGGGTTCTCTGATACGTGCTTGACGGCAGTATTATACCAAAAGCATGACAAGGTCAATAAAGTAATCTCCTATGCGAGCAAAACTTTATCCTCTGTGGAGGAAAAATTCAACGATTGTGAGAAGGCACTCCTGGCAACGGTGTGGGCATTGAAGAATTACCGCCCGTTTATCCAGGGGGAACACATCATAGTGGAGACTCCACACCAGCCTCTGCAATATCTCCAAAGTGACAGAATCCGGGCCGGAAATGTGAGTAATTCCCGAATTACTTCCTGGATTCTGTCAATGCAAGGCTTTCCTGTGGAGGTCAGATATGGCCAAAACAAGAAGAGTCCCCTCGCGCAAGGTCTGGCTGACTTGCATGATTGTGCCAGAGAAAACTGTCTCGAGGACGAAAGTCTAAAAATAAAGGACAACATGGAGGCATACCTTAATTCCCCACACAAAGTCTTTGAAGAAGACAAGTGTGAGGGAATGCCCACTGTGTATGTGGATGGATGCTCTTACCATGTTGACAACAACGGGGAGAAAGAACTGGTGGCCGGCGTAGGGAATGCATGGGTGAATGAGTCCCCAGAACCCTCCGCTGGATACAAAATTGGTCCCCGAAGTAGTCAGGTGGCAGAATTGATGGCTGTGCATCAGGCCATCCTCACTGCTGTCCAGCATCAACTCCACGAACTGGTCATAATCACAGATTCGGATTATGTACGGAACGGGTTGGTGGAGCACCTGGTTAATTGGAAAACCAGAGGCATGTTATGTGCTAACAACAAACCCTTGAAACATGGGAAGTTGATCCAAAACATTGATGATCTGGTCACCTCGAATGGGATGACCATCTATTGGAAAAAGATCAAGGGTCATTCCAAAGTAGAGGGACCAGACAAAACTGGAAATGACTTAGCTGATCAGCTGGCCAAAACCGGGGCCATCCAAGGGGATCTAATTGAGATTGAGTCCCTGTTGGGGGAAATCCAGGTCACCGCTATCACTAGGTCCCAGACAAATGCTCACAACGACCTCTCAATTGCACAATGGAGTAAGGAGACCCCTGATGCTGATTTGATTACAGCTCAAAAGGGGGATCCCATTATTGGTAAATTTTACCAGCACCTTGAGGACCCTGAGAACTTTCCCCTGACGGATACCGATTACATTGGGAAAGAGGACCTAAGAGTGTTGATGAAATGTCCAAAAATGTTCCGAATCCAAGACGGTTTGCTGGTAAGGAAATCCAAAGCTGGCCACGATCAGTGGGTGGTTCCTACCTCATTCCGAAGCCTGATGTTAAGTCACGCCCATGATGCGGCCACCGCCGGTCATAGGGGGTTTCACACAACATTGGAAATCTTAAGAGAGGTTGCATACTGGCCACACATGGGCCAGGACCTCAACCAATATTTGAAGGGTTGTCTTGTGTGTGCACAATTTCAGCCGACATCCCTCACACACCGGGCGCCTTTACAAAAGCGGGGGATGACACTGCCATGGTCAGATTTACAAATCGACTTTGTAGGCCCTGTGATTCGCTCGGCTAGGGGGAATAAGTACATGTTGACTGTGACATGCTTGTTTACCAAGTGGGTGGAATGTCTCCCAGCCCCAAATTGCAAGGCAGAAACTGCAGCTGCCTTGATGATTAACCACATCTTTTCCCGTTTTGGTCTACCTCAAAGGTTTGAGTCAGACAGAGGTAGCCACTTCACCAGTGAAGTAATGACAAAGATGTGGGAGATACTGGGGGTCAAGAGAAAGCTGCATATTGCTTACAGACCAGCTTCTTCTGGGGCAGTAGAGAGATATAACCGGACAATTGTGAGCATATTAAAGAAGTTTGTGGCAGATTCTGGGCCAAGTTGGGATATCCGATTACCTCTGGTCCTAATGGCTATCAGATCTACCCCTTCATCTGCAACCAAAATGTCACCATTTGAGTTGATGACTGGGCGCAAGATGGTGCTTCCTCAGCATTTGCTCTACAGGACCCAAGAGCAGACACTGATAAATGCCTCCACTACTCATGAGTATGTAGAGAATTTAAGGAAACACCTCCAACATGCTTTTGCTTATGCTCAGCGGAATCTAGAAAGATCAGCTGATAGCATGAAGACCCACTATGACCTGAAAACTTCCAGGAAGGAATATCAGGTGGGGGACCGGGTCTATCTATACAACTTCCAAAGGAACCAGGCCAAGCAGCGCAAATTTTTGCCTACATGGAAAGGACCCTTTGAGATCGTCGATAAGATCTCCCCTGTGGCCTACAAGATCCGCATCCCCAAAGGCGGTTCGGCAGAGGGGGAAGACAAGTGGGTCAACATAAACTAGTTGAAATGTTGCCATCCCAGGCACACTCTGCAACAACTGGAGGAATCCTCTGGAATCCTAGCGGGTACTGTCTCAGACTAATTCAGTTCCAATCATAAAACATACCACATCTAGTCTCTAAAATATTGTGATTTGCATGAAACTGTCTCTTAGTTATACTGTTTATTTTTTCAAAATAAGAATGTAATGTTTCGTGATGATGAAATGCATATGCTGCCCCACTATCTCAACAGTGGTGGAAAAACGTCTATGAGTAGGTATTGCCGCTCTTCCTTTGTCGTCCTAGGAGAAAGAAAACCTTGAGACGGGCCAAGGAGGACGATCCGGAGACCGGGAGCTGAGACGCAACGGGCTCGGGGTACCGCCCAATATTCCCATCAGGACCGGCGAGGAGAACCGATCGATCCGACCGGATGGAGGAAAAGATGCTGAACTGTGCCATCTATTGGAAGAAGATGAGAAAACATCCCAGATCTTGCGAGTCCCATCAGTGAAACCGAATGGCCATCGCAAGAGGGGGGCTTGTGGGATGTATTTACCCATGCATCCGAGCCCTACCTCAAAACTGTGCAGTACTGACATGAAAACATCATGATGGCCAGAGCTTCCCAGAAAATGCACAGGGAAATGCATGAAGAATAGGCTGCCACTCATTTTTGCCGATGTTATGGGCACAGAAGGACACTGCCTAAAACCACCATTGGACTACCCGCACAGTAGTCTGAAACCATTGGGAATGGCAATGCTGATTGCCAAATGCAACCTAGAATTGTGGGGAATTCATTTCTTAAATCCCAAAAATGGGTGCAGTACCAGTACTCACCACTATCCAAAAGCCGGCGGTTTAAAACCACTCTGTTTCCCTGAAGGCAAGTCAAAATGCCTATTTTCAAACATTGCAATATGTGCAAAATATTTACTGAACACCAGCAGACATTTGGCAGAATGGAGTTTTGTGTGCCTACAAAATCTGGGAAATGAAGATCATAAGACAAGGTTTATAACAAGACTGGCTGCGCTGTGGATTTCAGCGGTTTAAGTTGCACTGGATTGAAAGACACTAAAAAAAAAAATCTAAATGTTTAAATTGACTGAGTGACCTACTTTTGAGTGTCACATAGGTTGCAATTGTTTAAATGTCATAGTTTTGCACTTAGAATCAGCATTCTAGCTGCATGTGTAAAATTGCAAGTTAATTTAAAAAGCAACAAATAACATGACAGTAGCTGAAAGTCTGGCTTAAGGAACTTGATTCTGCCTGGCAACTACCCCCATCAGGAGTGAAATTTGAGTCACCACTGTGTTCCCAGGCCAACCTTCCTTTTGCTGCCCACACTAAGGATATGCCATCTATCTGATAATTGAATTACCTGTGCTCTTCAGGAGAGTGAACAAAGCCCTCTTCACTCAGGCAAAGGTTTTTATTACCGCAGTCGTAAAATGTAGCTTCCTCTTGGCAGGAGCTGGGAGGAGCACTGCCTGTGAGAGCAAGCTGGCTTGGCAGAAACTGGAAAGACTGGTTTCTATACCATGTGACCTGGGAAACCACACCCCTTTGGAGCCAGAACATAACTTTAAAAAGATGAATAACTCATAGAGCGGACATGTGAAAATTTTATAAATGATACCATAATTCTTGTGATTTTTCTGCCCACATTTTAAGAGGTTTTTCGACCCGGTGGCATGTTCAGGGGGGTTTTAGCGGAAAAGTGGATATTACTCTAAATGTATGCATGTTAAAAATCTGAAACTTCATCAGTTAATGTCCCTACTCCCTGCACACATGTATGTAAAGTTGGGTCAATGTCAGAAATTGCAAAATCAGTTAAAAAGTGAAATATGTGCCATTTCTGAATGCAAGCTCCCAGGAAGAGCAGAGTTTGAACAGGGGATACCTCCTGTAATGCATGATGGGTGCATATGATTTTAAAACAATATGTACCTCTGCAAATATGTATTTGTTTCAAATCTAGATTTGTGTGTAAGTTGACAGGAGGAGTGGACTTTCTGCAGGCTGTAAAATGACATCCCTCTGACTCACAGTTCATTCCCCAATCTAATGATAAATGGAAGTTTGACCAATTAGAAGCTGAGAGAGAGGTAGGGTCAGTGATGCTAGAACACACCCACATTCTAAACACATAAAAGCAGACAGACAGGACAGATAGGGACCTTCCAAATCCATCTGCAGCGGGACGCTCTGCCGGAAAAATCCATACTTACCTCCATACAACATCCAGAGATCCAGACTTCAAATTCATCAATCTATCCAGAACTAAGAGACCAGGCCAGAGAGAAAGCAGTGCTGTACTAAGAGACCAGACCAGAGAGACCCAGACCAGCAGAGAGAGTGACCAGAGCCCAGTCTAAAACCCTGACCAGATCCGTGATGAGGCCCATTTAATTCAAGAATATAGTGTGAGTACCTAGAAAACTGTGCAGAACCAATCTCCTAGTTAAAATAATATAATTCACTCTATTTAATCTAAGTAGAACTGCCTCCTAACTGTCACCTGTCATTTGTAAAGCTGTCACTTGTCATTTCTAGTCGCAAGCTGCACTTGTCTTTTGGAACTTTAAAATTTCAAATCTGAAAAATGAACTCTATTCAATCGCTCATATCTCCGCGACCGTTTGGGCTAGAGACTTGCAGTAACTTTCCTCTGATAGCTTAGAATCGTAGCTTTGAATCGTACCAAGAACCGCATTCCTACCCCTTATAGTTTTACCGCAATCGCGGAACGCGCATCCGCGGATTTTACCGCGATTTGCAAATTTCTTCACATGTAAAAACTGCTGCTGCTTGCCTTCCATTTGCCAGAAATTCGTTTAACCTGCTAACTATCCCTGCATCATTGCTAGTGTGAGCCTGGACTAATATTAACTAGATACCACTCACCCTGAACCTCTGAAAAGGGAATTAAAAGCATTTCCAGCATATTTCTCATCCATTGCTAGCACATATCAAAGCATTTGGGCCTGTGTTTTCAAAACTCCTATCTGTTTTCTGTAAGCTTGCTGGGATTGAACTGAATCACATTTGATTGCATTTCTGAGAACTGTGTGCTTCCTTCCATTTCCTTGCCTTGCATCAAGGGGGGGGAGGGGATTGCCAGAGAAAAGTGATTACATTGTTTTGTTGAAATCATATTGAGTATTTCTATACTGCATTTCATTCATTCAACCTTGCATCCATTTGAACTCTATAAAGCATTTTGTAGCACCTTCTTCTTTTGTTCCTATTTACCACTGTGCTACCTTATCCATTTCATGTCAACTCATTAGTGATTATAAGAAGTGTGCTAGTGCCAGATTCTCCGTTGTTGATCTTTATCATATCAGATTAAGTGTGCTATTCAATTATTAATTTATTATAAAGTATCATATATATATCTATTGTTTAAGTTATCAAATAAACCTTTTAAACTTACAAAACAGAACTACTTCTTGGCTCAGTGGGGTCAGGGGGATTCCAAGAGAGGGGTGTTATATAGGGGTAGTCATCCAGAACGCATGAACTGGACCTAAAGATATATCAATAAGGGTTTTCATTCAGTATTATAGACTAGGCGTTGACTTAGCTGTAGTGTTGAATTGAATCCTCTTACAATAGGAAGGGTCTCAGGTTTTTTATTAGAAACATTGAGATATCACATCTCATGCTATAGGAAGGGTTTCAGGATTGGAATGGGAAGGATTTAGATATCACATCTCATGCTAAAGGAAGGCTCTCAGGTTTGGAAGGGGAAGGATTTGGATATCATATCTCATGTTATAGGACGGGTCCCAGGTTTGGTATTAGAAGCATTGAGATATCACATCTTATGTTATAGGAAGGGTCTCAGGATTGGAATGGGAAGGAGTTGGTCATCACATCTCATCCAATAGGAAGGGTCTCAGGTTTGGAATGGGAAGGAATTGGATATCACATCTCATGTTATAGGAAGGATCTCAGGATTGGAATGGGAAGGATTTGGATATCACATCTCTTGCTATAGGAAGGGTCTCAGGTTTTTTATTAGAAGCATTGAGATATCACATCTCATGGTATAGGAAGGGTCTCAGGATTGGAATGGGAAGGAGTTGGATATCCCTTCTCATGCTATAGGAAGGGTCTCAGGTTGGAATGGGAAGGATTTGGATATCAAATCTCTTGCTATAGGAAGGGTCTCAGGTTTTTTATTAGAAACATTGAGATATCACATCTCATGCTATAGGAAGGGTTTAAGGATTGGAATGGGAAGGATTTGGATATCACATCTCATGCTAAAGGAAGGGTCTCAGGTTTGGAAGGGGAAGGATTTGGATATCACATCTCATGTTATTGGACCTGTCTCAGGTTTGGTATTAGAAGCATTGAGATATCAAGTCTCATGGTATAGGACGGGAGTTTGATATCACATCATGCCATGGTATGGGTCTCAGGTTTTGTAGAAGCATTGGGATATCACATCTCATGCTATCGGAAGGGTATCAGGATTGGATTTGGAAGGAGTTGGATATCCCATCTCATGCTATAGGAAGGGTCTCAAGTTGGAATGGGAAAGAGTTGGATGTCACATCTCATGTTATAGGAAGGGTCTCAGGATTGGAATGGGAAGGACTTGGATATCACATCTCATGCTGTAGGAATGCTCTCAGGTTTGGAAAGGGAAGGAGTTGGATATCACATTTCATGTTAGAGGTAGGATCTCAGGTTTGGTATTAGAGGCATTGAGATATCACATCTCATGCTATCAGAAGGGTATCAGGATTGGAATGGGAAGGAGTTGGATATCACATCTCATGCTAAAGGGAGGGTCTCAGGTTTGGAAGGGAAAGGATTTGGATATCACATCTCATGTTATAGGAAGGATCTCAGGTTTGGTATTAGAAGCATTGAGATATCACATCTCATGCTATCGGAAGGATCTCAGGTTTGGTATTAGAAGCATTGAGATATCACATCTCATGCTATAGGACGGGTCTCAGGATTGGAATGGGAAGGAGTTGGATATCACATCTCATGCTAAAGGAAGGGTCTCAGTTTTGGTAGAAGCATTGCGATATCACATCTCATGCTATAGGAAGGGTCTGAGGATTGGAATGGGAAGGACTTAGATATCACATCTCATGCTATAGGGAGGGTCTCAGTTTTGATATTAGAAGCATTGAGATATCACATCTCATGCTATCGGAAGGGTCTCAGGGTTGGAATGGGAGGAGCTGGATATCACATCTCATGCTAAAGGAAGGGTCTCAGGTTTGGAAGGGGAAGGATTTGGATATCACATCTCATGCTATAGGAAGGGTTTCAGGTTTGGTAGAAGCATTGAGATATCACATCTCATGCTATAGGAAGAGTCTCAGGTTTGGGAAGGGAAGGATTTGGATTTCACATCTCATGTTATAGGATGGTTCTCATGTTTGGTTTTTGAAGCATTGAGATATCACATCTCATGCTATCGGTAGGGTCTCAGATTTGGTATTAGAAGCATTGAGATATCACATCTCATGCTATAGGATTGGGCTCCAGATTGGAATGTGAAGGATTTGGAAATCACATCTCATGCTAAAGGAAGGGTCTCAGGTTTGGAATGGGAAGGAGTTGGATATGACATCTCTTGTTATAGGGAGGGTCTCAGGATTTGAATTGCAAGGGGTTGGATATCACATCTCATGCCGTAGGAAGGGTCTCAGGTTTGGTATAAGCATTGAGATATCACATCTCTGCTATCGGAAGGGTCTCAGGATTGGATTGGGAAGGAGTTGGATATCACATCTCATGTTATAGGAAGGGTCTCCGGATTGGAATGTGAAGGATTTGGATATCACATCTCATGCTAAAGGAAGGGTCTCAGGTTTGGAATGGGAAGGAGTTGGATATGACATCTCTTGTTATAGGGAGGGTCTCAGGATTTGAATGGCAAGGAGTTGGATATCACATCTCATGCCATAGGAAGGGTCTCAGGTTTGGTATAAGCATTGAGATATCACATCTCTGCTATCGGAAGGGTCTCAGGATTGTATTGGGAAGGAGTTGGATATCACATCTCATGCCATAGGAAGGGTCTCAGGTTTGGTAGAAGCATTGAGATATCACATCTCATGCTATAGGAAGGGTCTCAGGATTGGAATGGGAAGGACTTAGATATCACATATCATGCTATAGGGAGGGTTTCAGTTTTGATATTAGAAGCATTGAGATATCACATCTCATGCTATCGGAAGTGTCTCAGGATTGGAATGCGAAGGAGCTGGATATCACATCTCATGCTAAAGGAAGGGTCTCAGGTTTGGAACGAAAAGGAGTTGGATATCCAATCTCATGTTATAGGAAGGGTCTCAGGTTTGGTATAAGCATTGAGATATCACATCTCTGCTATCGGAAGTGTCTCAGGATTGGAATGGGAAGGAATTGGATATCCCATCTCATGTTATAGGACGGGTCTCAGGATTGTTATTAGAATCATTGAGATATCATATTGCATGCTGTAGGAAGGGTCTAAGGATTGGAATGGGAAGGACTTGGATATCACATCTCATGCTATAGGAAGGGTCTCAGGTTTGGTATTAGCATTGAGATATCAAATCTCATGCTATAGGAAGGGTCTCAGGATTGGAATGGAAGGAGTAGGATATCACATCTCATGTTATAGGAAGGATCTCAGGTTTGGTATTAGAAGCATTGAGACATCACATCTCATGCTATAGGAAGGGTCTCAGGATTGGAATGGGAAGGAGTTGGATATCACATATCATACTATAGGAAGGGTCTCAGGTTTGGTATAAGCATTGAGATATCACATCTCATGCTATAGGAAGGGTCTCAGGATTGGAATGGGAAGGAGTTGGATATCACATCTCATGCCGTAGGAAGGGTCTCAGGTTTGGTATAAGCATTGAGATATCACATCTCTGCTATCGGAAGGGTCTCAGGATTGGAATGGGAAGGAGTTGGATATCCCATCTCATGTTATAGGAAGAGTCTCAGGTTTGGTATTAGAAGCATTGAGATATCACATCTCATGCTATAGGAAGTGTCTCAGGATTGGAATGGGAAGGACTTGGATATCACATCTCATGCTATAGGGAGGGTCTCAAGTTTGATATTAGAAGCATTGAGATATCACATCTCATGCTATAGGAAGGGTCTCAGGATTGGAATGGGAAGGAGTTGTATATGACATCTCATGCCGTAGGAAGGGTCTCAGGTTTGGTATAAGCATTGAGATATCACATCTCTGCTATCGGAAGGGTCTCAGGATTGGAATGGGAAGGAGTTGGATATCCCATCTCATGTTATAGGAAGAGTCTCAGGTTTGGTATTAGAGGCATTGAGATATCACATCTCATGCTGTAGGAAGTGTCTCAGGATTGGAATGGGAAGGACTTGGATATCACATCTCATGCTATAGGGAGGCTTTCAAGTTTGATATTAGAAGCATTGAGATATCACATCTCATGCTATAGGAAGGGTCTCAGGATTGGAATGGGAAGGAATTGGATATCACATCTCATGCTATAGGAAGGGTCTCAGGTTTGGTATAAGCAGTGAGATATCACATCTCATGCTATAGGCAGTGTCTCAGTATTGGAATGGGAAGGAGTTGGATATCACATCTCATGTTATAGGAAGGATCTCAGGTTTGGTATAAACATTGAGATATCACATCTCTGCTATCGGAAGGGTCTCAGGATTGGAATGTAAGGAGTTGGATATTCCCATCTCATGTTATAGGAAGGGTCTCAGGTTTGGTATTAGAAGCATTGAGATATCACATCTCATGCTATAGGAAGGGTCTCAGGATTGGAATGGGAAGGACTTGGATATCACATCTCATGCTATAGGGAGGGTCTCAAGTTTGATATTAGAAGCATTGAGATATCACATCTCATGATATCGGAAGGGTCTCAGGATTGGAATGGGAAGGAGTTGGATATGTCATCTCATGATAAAGGAAGGGTCTAAGGTTTGGAAGGGGAAGGATTTGGATATCACATCTCATGTTATAGGACGGGTCTCAGGTTTGGTATTAGAAGCATTGAGATAGCAAGTCTCATGGTATAGGAAGGGTCTCAGAATTGGAATGGGAAGGAGTTTGATATCACATCTCATGCCATAGTATGGGTCTCAGGTTTGGTAGAAGCATTGGGATATCACATGTCATGCTATCGGAATGGTATCAGGATTGGATTTGGAAGGAGTTGGATATCCCATCTCATGCTATAGGAAGGGTCTCAGGTTGGAATGGGAAGGAGTTGGATATCACATCTCATGTTATAGGAAGGGTCTCAGGATTGGAATGGGAAGGACTTGGATATCACATCTCATGCTATAGGAAGGCTCTCAGGTTTGGAAGGGGAGAGAGTTGGATATCACATTTCATGTTAGAGGTAGGATCTCAGGTTTGGTATTAGAGGCATTGAGATATCACATCTCATGCTATCAGAAGGGTCTCAGGATTGGAATGGGAAGGACTTAGATATCACATATCATGCTTAAGGGAGGGTCTCAGTTTTGATATTAGAAGCATTGAGATATCACATCTCATGCTATCGGAAGTGTCTCAGGATTGGAATGGGAAGGAGCTGGATATCACATCTCATGCTAAAGGAAGAGTCTCAGGTTTGGAACGGGAAGGAGTTGGATATCACATCTCATGTTATAGGAAGGGTCTCAGGTTTGGTATAAGCATTGAGATATCACATCTCTGCTATCGGAAGTGTCTCAGGATTGGAATGGGAAGGAGTTGGATATCCCATCTCATGTTATAGGACGGGTCTCAGGTTTGTTATTAGAATCATTGAGATATCATATTGCATGCTGTAGGAAGGGTCTAAGGATTGGAATGGGAAGGACTTGGATATCACATCTCATGCTATAGATAGGCTCTCAGGTTTGGAAAGGGAAGGAGTTGGATATCACATTTCATGTTAGAGGAAGGATCTCAGGTTTGGTATTAGAGGCATTGAGATATCACATCTCATGCTATAGGAAGGGTCTCAGGTTGGAATGGGAAGGAGTTGGATATCACATCTCATGTTAAAGGGAGGGTCTCAGAATTGGAAGGGGAGGGATTTGGATATCACATCTCATGTTATAGGAAGGATCTCAGGTTTGGTATTAGAAGCATTGAGATATCACATCTCATGCTATCGGAAGGATCTCAGGTTTGGTATTAGAAGCATTGAGATATCACATCTCATGCTATCAGAAGGGTCTCAGGATTGGAATGGGAAGGAGTTGGATATCACATCTCATGCTAAAATGGAGGGTCTCAGGTTTGGAAGGGGAAGGATTTGGATATCACATCTCATGTTATCGGAAGGATCTCAGGTTTGGTATTAGAAGTATTGAGATATCACATCTCATGCTATCGGAAGGGTATCAGGATTGGATTTGGAAGGAGTTGGATATCCCATCTCATGCTATAGGAAGGGTCTCAGGTTGGAATGCGAAAGAGTTGGATATCACATCTCATGTTATAGGAAGGGTCTCGATTGGAATGGGAAGGAGTTGGATATCACATCTCATGCTATAGGGAGGGTCTCAGTTTTGATATTAGAAGCATTGAGATATCACATATGCTATTGGAAGGGTCTCAGTATTGGAATTGGAAGGAGTTGGATAGCACATCTCGTGCTATAGGGAGGTTCTCAGGTTTGATATTAGAAGCATTGAGATATCACATCTCATGCTATCGGAAGGGTCTCAGGATTGGAATGGGAAGTAGTTGGATATCACATATGCTAAAGGAAAGGTCTCAGGTTTGGAAGGGGAAGGATTTGGATCTCACATCTCATGTTTTAGGACGGGTCTCAGGTTTGGTATTAGAAGCCTTGAGATATCACATCTCATGGTATAATAAGGGTCTCAGGATTGGAATGGGAAGGAGTTGGATATCACATCTCAAGCTATTTCAGGATTGGAATGGGAAGGAGTTTGATATCACATCTCAAGCTATAGGAAGGGTCTCAGGTTTGGGAAGGGAAGGATTGGGATTTCACATCTCATGTTATAGGATGGTTCTCATGTTTGGTTTTAGAAGCATTGAGATATCACATCTCATGCTATCGGAAGGGTCTCAGGTTTGGAATGGGAAGGAGTTGGATATCACATCTCATGTTATAGGAAGCATCTCAGGTTTGGTATTAGAAGCATTGAGATATCACATCTCATGCTATAGGAAGGGTCTCAGGATTGGAATGTGAAGGATTTGGATATCACATCTCATGCTAAAGGAAGGGTCTCAGGTTTGGTATAAGCATTGAGATATCACTTCTCTGCTATCGGAAGGGTCTCAGGATTGGATTGGGAAGGAGTTGGATATCCCTTCTCATGCTATAGGAAGGGTCTCATGTTGGAATGGGAAGGAGTTGGATATCACATCTCATGTCATAGGAAGGGTCTCAAGATTGAAATGGGAAGGATTTGGATATCACATCTCTTGCTGTAGTGTGGGATGTATTTACCCATGCATCCGAGCCCTACCTCAAAACTGTGCAGTACTGACATGAAAACATCATGATGGCCAGAGCTTCCCAGAAAATGCACAGGGAAATGCATGAAGAATAGGCTGCCACTCATTTTTGCCGATGTTATGGGCACAGAAGGACACTGCCTAAAACCACCATTGGACTACCCGCACAGTAGTCTGAAACCATTGGGAATGGCAATGCTGATTGCCAAATGCAACCTAGAATTGTGGGGAATTCATTTCTTAAATCCCAAAAATGGGTGCAGTACCAGTACTCACCACTATCCAAAAGCCGGCGGTTTAAAACCACTCTGTTTCCCTGAAGGCAAGTCAAAATGCCTATTTTCAAACATTGCAATATGTGCAAAATATTTACTGAACACCAGCAGACATTTGGCAGAATGGAGTTTTGTGTGCCTACAAAATCTGGTAAATGAAGATCATAAGACAAGGTTTATAACAAGACTGGCTGCGCTGTGGATTTCAGCGGTTTAAGTTGCACTGGATTGAAAGACACTAAAAAAAAAAATCTAAATGTTTAAATTGACTGAGTGACCTACTTTTGAGTGTCACATAGGTTGCAATTGTTTAAATGTCATAGTTTTGCACTTAGAATCAGCATTCTAGCTGCATGTGTAAAATTGCAAGTTAATTTAAAAAGCAACAAATAACATGACAGTAGCTGAAAGTCTGGCTTAAGGAACTTGATTCTGCCTGGCAACTACCCCCATCAGGAGTGAAATTTGAGTCACCACTGTGTTCCCAGGCCAACCTTCCTTTTGCTGCCCACACTAAGGATATGCCATCTATCTGATAATTGAATTACCTGTGCTCTTCAGGAGAGTGAACAAAGCCCTCTTCACTCAGGCAAAGGTTTTTATTACCGCAGTCGTAAAATGTAGCTTCCTCTTGGCAGGAGCTGGGAGGAGCACTGCCTGTGAGAGCAAGCTGGCTTGGCAGAAACTGGAAAGACTGGTTTCTATACCATGTGACCTGGGAAACCACACCCCTTTGGAGCCAGAACATAACTTTAAAAAGATGAATAACTCATAGAGCGGACATGTGAAAATTTTATAAATGATACCATAATTCTTGTGATTTTTCTGCCCACATTTTAAGAGGTTTTTCGACCCGGTGGCATGTTCAGGGGGGTTTTAGCGGAAAAGTGGATATTACTCTAAATGTATGCATGTTAAAAATCTGAAACTTCATCAGTTAATGTCCCTACTCCCTGCACACATGTATGTAAAGTTGGGTCAATGTCAGAAATTGCAAAATCAGTTAAAAAGTGAAATATGTGCCATTTCTGAATGCAAGCTCCCAGGAAGAGCAGAGTTTGAACAGGGGATACCTCCTGTAATGCATGATGGGTGCATATGATTTTAAAACAATATGTACCTCTGCAAATATGTATTTGTTTCAAATCTAGATTTGTGTGTAAGTTGACAGGAGAAGTGGACTTTCTGCAGGCTGTAAAATGACATCCCTCTGACTCACAGTTCATTCCCCAATCTAATGATAAATGGAAGTTTGACCAATTAGAAGCTGAGAGAGAGGTAGGGTCAGTGATGCTAGAACACACCCACATTCTAAACACATAAAAGCAGACAGACAGGACAGATAGGGACCTTCCAAATCCATCTGCAGCGGGACGCTCTGCCGGAAAAATCCATACTTACCTCCATACAACATCCAGAGATCCAGACTTCAAATTCATCAATCTATCCAGAACTAAGAGACCAGGCCAGAGAGAAAGCAGTGCTGTACTAAGAGACCAGACCAGAGAGACCCAGACCAGCAGAGAGAGTGACCAGAGCCCAGTCTAAAACCCTGACCAGATCCGTGATGAGGCCCATTTAATTCAAGAATATAGTGTGAGTACCTAGAAAACTGTGCAGAACCAATCTCCTAGTTAAAATAATATAATTCACTCTATTTAATCTAAGTAGAACTGCCTCCTAACTGTCACCTGTCATTTGTAAAGCTGTCACTTGTCATTTCTAGTCGCAAGCTGCACTTGTCTTTTGGAACTTTAAAATTTCAAATCTGAAAAACGACCTCTATTCAATCGCTCATATCTCCGCGACCGTTTGGGCTAGAGACTTGCAGTAACTTTCCTCTGATAGCTTAGAATCGTAGCTTTGAATCGTACCAAGAACCGCATTCCTACCCCTTATAGTTTTACCGCAATCGCGGAACGCGCATCCGCAAATTTTACCGCGATTTGCAAATTTCTTCACATGTAAAAACTGCTGCTGCTTGCCTTCCATTTGCCAGAAATTCGTTTAACCTGCTAACTATCCCTGCATCATTGCTAGTGTGAGCCTGGACTAATATTAACTAGATACCACTCACCCTGAACCTCTGAAAAGGGAATTAAAAGCATTTCCAGCATATTTCTCATCCATTGCTAGCACATATCAAAGCATTTGGGCCTGTGTTTTCAAAACTCCTATCTGTTTTCTGTAAGCTTGCTGGGATTGAACTGAATCACATTTGATTGCATTTCTGAGAACTGTGTGCTTCCTTCCATTTCCTTGCCTTGCATCAAGGGGGGGGAGGGGATTGCCAGAGAAAAGTGATTACATTGTTTTGTTGAAATCATATTGAGTATTTCTATACTGCATTTCATTCATTCAACCTTGCATCCATTTGAACTCTATAAAGCATTTTGTAGCACCTTCTTCTTTTGTTCCTATTTACCACTGTGCTACCTTATCCATTTCATGTCAACTCATTAGTGATTATAAGAAGTGTGCTAGTGCCAGATTCTCCGTTGTTGATCTTTATCATATCAGATTAAGTGTGCTATTCAATTATTAATTTATTATAAAGTATCATATATATATCTATTGTTTAAGTTATCAAATAAACCTTTTAAACTTGCAAAACAGAACTACTTCTTGGCTCAGTGGGGTCAGGGGGATTCCAAGAGAGGGGTGTTATATAGGGGTAGTCATCCAGAACGCATGAACTGGACCTAAAGATATATCAATAAGGGTTTTCATTCAGTATTATAGACTAGGCGTTGACTTAGCTGTAGTGTTGAATTGAATCCTCTTACAATAGGAAGGGTCTCAGGTTTTTTATTAGAAACATTGAGATATCACATCTCATGCTATAGGAAGGGTTTCAGGATTGGAATGGGAAGGATTTAGATATCACATCTCATGCTAAAGGAAGGCTATCAGGTTTGGAAGGGGAAGGATTTGGTTATCATATCTCATGTTATAGGACGGGTCCCAGGTTTGGTTTAGAAGCATTGAGATATCACATCTTATGTTATAGGAAGGGTCTCAGGATTGGAATGGGAAGGAGTTGGTTATCACATCTCATCCAATAGGAAGGGTCTCAGGTTTGGAATGGGAAGGAATTGGATATCACATCTCATGTTATAGGAAGGATCTCAGGATTGGAATGGGAAGGATTTGGATATCACATCTCTTGCTATAGGAAGGGTCTCAGGTTTTTTATTAGAAGCATTGAGATATCACATCTCATGGTATAGGAAGGGTCTCAGGATTGGAATGGGAAGGAGTTGGATATCCCTTCTCATGCTATAGGAAGGGTCTCAGGTTGGAATGGGAAGGATTTGGATATCAAATCTCTTGCTATAGGAAGGGTCTCAGGTTTTTTATTAGAAACATTGAGATATCACATCTCATGCTATAGGAAGGGTTTAAGGATTGGAATGGGAAGGATTTGGATATCACATCTCATGCTAAAGGAAGGGTCTCAGGTTTGGAAGGGGAAGGATTTGGATATCACATCTCATGTTATTGGACCTGTCTCAGGTTTGGTATTAGAAGCATTGAGATATCAAGTCTCATGGTATAGGACGGGAGTTTGATATCACATCATGCCATGGTATGGGTCTCAGGTTTTGTAGAAGCATTGGGATATCACATCTCATGCTATCGGAAGGGTATCAGGATTGGATTTGGAAGGAGTTGGATATCCCATCTCATGCTATAGGAAGGGTCTCAAGTTGGAATGGGAAAGAGTTGGATGTCACATCTCATGTTATAGGAAGGGTCTCAGGATTGGAATGGGAAGGACTTGGATATCACATCTCATGCTGTAGGAAGGCTCTCAGGTTTGGAAAGGGAAGGGGTTGGATATCACTTTTCATGTTAGAGGTAGGATCTCAGGTTTGGTATTAGAGGCATTGAGATATCACATCTCATGCTATCAGAAGGGTATCAGGATTGTAATGGGAAGGAGTTGGATATCACATCTCATGCTAAAGGGAGGGTCTCAGGTTTGGAAGGGGAAGGATTTGGATATCACATCTCATGTTATAGGAAGGATCTCAGGTTTGGTATTAGAAGCATTGAGATATCACATCTCATGCTATCGGAAGGATCTCAGGTTTGGTATTAGAAGCATTGAGATATCACATCTCATGCTATAGGAAAGGTCTCAGGATTGGAATGGGAAGGAGTTGGATATCACATCTCATGCTAAAGGAAGGGTCTCAGTTTTGGTAGAAGCATTGCGATATCACATCTCATGCTATAGGAAGGGTCTCAGGATTGGAATCGGAAGGAGTTGGATATCACATCTCATGCTATAGGAAGGGTCTCAGGTTTGGTATAAGCATTGAAATATCACATCTCTGCTATCGGAAGGGTCTCAGGATTGGAATGGGAAGGATTTAGATATCACATCTCATGCTACAGGGAGGGGCTCAGTTTTGATATTAGAAGCATTGAGATATCACATCTCATGGTATAGGAAGGGTCTCAGGATTGGAATGGGAAGGAGTTGGCTGTCACATCTCAAGCTATCTCAGGACTGGAATGGGAAAGATTTTGATATCACATCTCAAGCTATAGGAAGGGTCTCAGGTTTGGAAAGGGAAGGATTTGGATTTCACATCTCATGTTATAGGATGGTTCTCAGGTTTGGTTTTAGAAGCATTAAGATATAACATCTCAAGCTATAGGAACGGTCTCAGGTTTGGAATGGGAAGGAGTTAGATATCACATCTCATGCTAAAGGAAAGGTCTCAGGTTTGGAAGGGGAAGGATTTGGATCTCACATCTCATGTTTTAGGACGGGTCTCAGGTTTGGTATTAGAAGCATTGAAATATCACATCTCATGGTATAGGAAGGGTCTCAGGATTGGAATGGGAAGGAATTGGATATCACATTGAATGGGAAGGAGTTTGATATCACATCTCAAGCTATAGGAAGGGTCTCAGGTTTGGAAAGGGAATGATTTGGATTTCACATCTCATGTTATAGGATGGTTCTCATGTTTGGTTTTAGAAGCATTTAGATATCACATCTCATGCTATAGGAAGGGTCTCAGGATTGGAATGGGAAGGAGTTGGATATCACATCTCATGCTATAGGAAGGGTCTCAGGTTTGGTATAAGCATTGAGATATCCCATCTCATGCTATAGGAAGGGTCTCAGGATTGGAATCGGAAGGAGTTGTATATGACATCTCATGCCATAGGAAGGGTCTCAGGTTTGGTATAAGCATTGAGATATCACATCTCTGCTATCGGAAGGGTCTCAGGATTGGAATGGGAAGGAGTTGGATATCCCATCTCGTTATAGGAAGGGTCTCAGGTTTGGTAGAAGCATTGCGATATCACATCTCATGCTATAGGAAGGGTCTCAGGATTGGAATCGGAAGGAGTTGGATATCACATCTCATGCTATAGGAAGGGTCTCAGGTTTGGTATAAGCATTGAAATATCACATCTCTGCTATCGGAAGGGTCTCAGGATTGGAATGGGAAGGATTTAGATATCACATCTCATGCTACAGGGAGGGGCTCAGTTTTGATATTAGAAGCATTGAGATATCACATCTCATGGTATAGGAAGGGTCTCAGGATTGGAATGGGAAGGAGTTGGCTGTCACATCTCAAGCTATCTCAGGACTGGAATGGGAAAGATTTTGATATCACATCTCAAGCTATAGGAAGGGTCTCAGGTTTGGAAAGGGAAGGATTTGGATTTCACATCTCATGTTATAGGATGGTTCTCAGGTTTGGTTTTAGAAGCATTAAGATATAACATCTCAAGCTATAGGAACGGTCTCAGGTTTGGAATGGGAAGGAGTTAGATATCACATCTCATGCTAAAGGAAAGGTCTCAGGTTTGGAAGGGGAAGGATTTGGATCTCACATCTCATGTTTTAGGACGGGTCTCAGGTTTGGTATTAGAAGCATTGAAATATCACATCTCATGGTATAGGAAGGGTCTCAGGATTGGAATGGGAAGGAATTGGATATCACATTGAATGGGAAGGAGTTTGATATCACATCTCAAGCTATAGGAAGGGTCTCAGGTTTGGAAAGGGAATGATTTGGATTTCACATCTCATGTTATAGGATGGTTCTCATGTTTGGTTTTAGAAGCATTTAGATATCACATCTCATGCTATAGGAAGGGTCTCAGGATTGGAATGGGAAGGAGTTGGATATCACATCTCATGCTATAGGAAGGGTCTCAGGTTTGGTATAAGCATTGAGATATCCCATCTCATGCTATAGGAAGGGTCTCAGGATTGGAATCGGAAGGAGTTGTATATGACATCTCATGCCATAGGAAGGGTCTCAGGTTTGGTATAAGCATTGAGATATCACATCTCTGCTATCGGAAGGGTCTCAGAATTGGAATGGGAAGGAGTTGGATATCCCATCTCGTTATAGGAAGGGTCTCAGGTTTGGTAGAAGCATTGCGATATCACATCTCATGCTATAGGAAGGGTCTCAGGATTGGAATCGGAAGGAGTTGGATATCACATCTCATGCTATAGGAAGGGTCTCAGGTTTGGTATAAGCATTGAAATATCACATCTCTGCTATCGGAAGGGTCTCAGGATTGGAATGGGAAGGATTTAGATATCACATCTCATGCTACAGGGAGGGGCTCAGTTTTGATATTAGAAGCATTGAGATATCACATCTCATGGTATAGGAAGGGTCTCAGGATTGGAACGGGAAGGAGTTGGCTGTCACATCTCAAGCTATCTCAGGACTGGAATGGGAAAGATTTTGATATCACATCTCAAGCTATAGGAAGGGTCTCAGGTTTGGAAAGGGAAGGATTTGGATTTCACATCTCATGTTATAGGATGGTTCTCAGGTTTGGTTTTAGAAGCATTAAGATATAACATCTCAAGCTATAGGAACGGTCTCAGGTTTGGAATGGGAAGGAGTTAGATATCACATCTCATGCTAAAGGAAAGGTCTCAGGTTTGGAAGCGGAAGGATTTGGATCTCACATCTCATGTTTTAGGATGGGTCTCAGGTTTGGTATTAGAAGCATTGAAATATCACATCTCATGGTATAGGAAGGGTCTCAGGATTGGAATGGGAAGGAATTGGATATCACATTGAATGGGAAGGAGTTTGATATCACATCTCAAGCTATAGGAAGGGTCTCAGGTTTGGAAAGGGAATGATTTGGATTTCACATCTCATGTTATAGGATGGTTCTCATGTTTGGTTTTAGAAGCATTTAGATATCACATCTCATGCTATAGGAAGGGTCTCAGGATTGGAATGGGAAGGAGTTGGATATCACATCTCATGCTATAGGAAGGGTCTCAGGTTTGGTATAAGCATTGAGATATCCCATCTCATGCTATAGGAAGGGTCTCAGGATTGGAATCGGAAGGAGTTGTATATGACATCTCATGCCATAGGAAGGGTCTCAGGTTTGGTATAAGCATTGAGATATCACATCTCTGCTATCGGAAGGGTCTCAGGATTGGAATGGGAAGGAGTTGGATATCCCATCTCGTTATAGGAAGGGTCTCAGGTTTGGTATTAGAAGCATTGAGATATCACATCTCATGCTATAGGAAGGGTCTAAGGTTTGGAAGGGGAAGGATTTGGGTATCACATCTCGTGTTATAGGACCGGTCTCAGGTTTGGTATTAGAAGCATTGAGATATCAAGTCTCATGGTATAGGACGGGTCTCAGAATTGGAATGGGAAGGAGTTGGATATCACATCTCAAGCTATAGGAAGGGTCTCAGGATTGGAATGGGAAGGAGTTTGATATCACATCTCATGCCATGGTATGGGTTTCAGGTTTTGTAGAAGCATTGGGATATCACATCTCATGCTATCAGAAGGGTATCGGGATTGGATTTGGAAGGAGTTGGATATCCCATCTCATGCTATAGGAAGGGTCTAAGGTTGGAATGTGAAGGAGTTGGATATCACATCTCATGTTATAGGAAGGGTCTCGGGATTGGAATGGGAAGGACTTGGATATCACATCTCATTCTATAGGAAGGCTCTCAGGGTTGGAAGGGGAAGGAGTTGGATATCACATTTCATGTAGAGGTAGGATCTCAGTTTTGGTATTAGAGGCATTGAGATATCACATCTCATGCTATCAGAAGGGTCTCAGGATTGGAATGGGAAGGAGTTGGATATCACATCTCATGCCATAGGAAGGGTCTCAGGTTTGGTATAAGCATTGAGATATCACATCTCATGCTATAGGAAGGGTCTCAGGATTGGAATGGGAAGGACTTGGATATCACATCTCATGTTATAGGAAGGGTCTCAGGTTTGGTATTAGAAGCATTGAGATATCACATCTCATGCTATAGGAAGGGTCTCAGGAATGGAATGGGAAGGACTTGGATATCGCATCTCATGATAAAGGAAGGGTCTAAGGTTTGGAAGGGGAAGGATTTGGATATCACATCTCATGTTATTGGACCGGTCTCAGGTTTGGTATTAGAAGCATTGAGATATCAAGTCTCATGGTATAGGACGGGAGTTTGATATCACATCATGCCATGGTATGGGTCTCAGGTTTTGTAGAAGCATTGGGATATCACATCTCATGCTATCGGAAGGGTATCAGGATTGGATTTGGAAGGAGTTGGATATCCCATCTCATGCTATAGGAAGGGTCTCAGGTTGGAATGCGAAAGAGTTGGATATCACATCTCATGTTATAGGAAGGGTCTCAGGATTGGAATGGGAAGGACTTGGATATCACATCTCATGCTGTAGGAATGCTCTCAGGTTTGGAAAGGGAAGGAGTTGGATATCACATTTCATGTTAGAGGTAGGATCTCAGGTTTGGTATTAGAGGCATTGAGATATCACATCTCATGCTATCAGAAGGGTATCAGGATTGGAATGGGAAGGAGTTGGATATCACATCTCATGCTAAAGGGAGGGTCTCAGGTTTGGAAGGGAAAGGATTTGGATATCACATCTCATGTTATAGGAAGGATCTCAGGTTTGGTATTAGAAGCATTGAGATATCACATCTCATGCTATCGGAAGGATCTCAGGTTTGGTATTAGAAGCATTGAGATATCACATCTCATGCTATAGGACGGGTCTCAGGATTGGAATGGGAAGGAGTTGGATATCACATCTCATGCTAAAGGAAGGGTCTCAGTTTTGGTAGAAGCATTGCGATATCACATCTCATGCTATAGGAAGGGTCTGAGGATTGGAATGGGAAGGACTTAGATATCACATCTCATGCTATAGGGAGGGTCTCAGTTTTGATATTAGAAGCATTGAGATATCACATCTCATGCTATCGGAAGGGTCTCAGGGTTGGAATGGGAGGAGCTGGATATCACATCTCATGCTAAAGGAAGGGTCTCAGGTTTGGAAGGGGAAGGATTTGGATATCACATCTCATGCTATAGGAAGGGTTTCAGGTTTGGTAGAAGCATTGAGATATCACATCTCATGCTATAGGAAGAGTCTCAGGTTTGGGAAGGGAAGGATTTGGATTTCACATCTCATGTTATAGGATGGTTCTCATGTTTGGTTTTTGAAGCATTGAGATATCACATCTCATGCTATCGGTAGGGTCTCAGATTTGGTATTAGAAGCATTGAGATATCACATCTCATGCTATAGGATTGGGCTCCAGATTGGAATGTGAAGGATTTGGAAATCACATCTCATGCTAAAGGAAGGGTCTCAGGTTTGGAATGGGAAGGAGTTGGATATGACATCTCTTGTTATAGGGAGGGTCTCAGGATTTGAATTGCAAGGGGTTGGATATCACATCTCATGCCGTAGGAAGGGTCTCAGGTTTGGTATAAGCATTGAGATATCACATCTCTGCTATCGGAAGGGTCTCAGGATTGGATTGGGAAGGAGTTGGATATCACATCTCATGTTATAGGAAGGGTCTCCGGATTGGAATGTGAAGGATTTGGATATCACATCTCATGCTAAAGGAAGGGTCTCAGGTTTGGAATGGGAAGGAGTTGGATATGACATCTCTTGTTATAGGGAGGGTCTCAGGATTTGAATGGCAAGGAGTTGGATATCACATCTCATGCCATAGGAAGGGTCTCAGGTTTGGTATAAGCATTGAGATATCACATCTCTGCTATCGGAAGGGTCTCAGGATTGTATTGGGAAGGAGTTGGATATCACATCTCATGCCATAGGAAGGGTCTCAGGTTTGGTAGAAGCATTGAGATATCACATCTCATGCTATAGGAAGGGTCTCAGGATTGGAATGGGAAGGACTTAGATATCACATATCATGCTATAGGGAGGGTTTCAGTTTTGATATTAGAAGCATTGAGATATCACATCTCATGCTATCGGAAGTGTCTCAGGATTGGAATGCGAAGGAGCTGGATATCACATCTCATGCTAAAGGAAGGGTCTCAGGTTTGGAACGAAAAGGAGTTGGATATCCAATCTCATGTTATAGGAAGGGTCTCAGGTTTGGTATAAGCATTGAGATATCACATCTCTGCTATCGGAAGTGTCTCAGGATTGGAATGGGAAGGAATTGGATATCCCATCTCATGTTATAGGACGGGTCTCAGGATTGTTATTAGAATCATTGAGATATCATATTGCATGCTGTAGGAAGGGTCTAAGGATTGGAATGGGAAGGACTTGGATATCACATCTCATTCTATAGGAAGGCTCTCAGGGTTGGAAGGGGAAGGAGTTGGATATCACATTTCATGTAGAGGTAGGATCTCAGTTTTGGTATTAGAGGCATTGAGATATCACATCTCATGCTATCAGAAGGGTCTCAGGATTGGAATGGGAAGGAGTTGGATATCACATCTCATGCCATAGGAAGGGTCTCAGGTTTGGTATAAGCATTGAGATATCACATCTCATGCTATAGGAAGGGTCTCAGGATTGGAATGGGAAGGACTTGGATATCACATCTCATGTTATAGGAAGGGTCTCAGGTTTGGTATTAGAAGCATTGAGATATCACATCTCATGCTATAGGAAGGGTCTCAGGAATGGAATGGGAAGGACTTGGATATCGCATCTCATGATAAAGGAAGGGTCTAAGGTTTGGAAGGGGAAGGATTTGGATATCACATCTCATGTTATTGGACCGGTCTCAGGTTTGGTATTAGAAGCATTGAGATATCAAGTCTCATGGTATAGGACGGGAGTTTGATATCACATCATGCCATGGTATGGGTCTCAGGTTTTGTAGAAGCATTGGGATATCACATCTCATGCTATCGGAAGGGTATCAGGATTGGATTTGGAAGGAGTTGGATATCCCATCTCATGCTATAGGAAGGGTCTCAGGTTGGAATGCGAAAGAGTTGGATATCACATCTCATGTTATAGGAAGGGTCTCAGGATTGGAATGGGAAGGACTTGGATATCACATCTCATGCTGTAGGAATGCTCTCAGGTTTGGAAAGGGAAGGAGTTGGATATCACATTTCATGTTAGAGGTAGGATCTCAGGTTTGGTATTAGAGGCATTGAGATATCACATCTCATGCTATCAGAAGGGTATCAGGATTGGAATGGGAAGGAGTTGGATATCACATCTCATGCTAAAGGGAGGGTCTCAGGTTTGGAAGGGAAAGGATTTGGATATCACATCTCATGTTATAGGAAGGATCTCAGGTTTGGTATTAGAAGCATTGAGATATCACATCTCATGCTATCGGAAGGATCTCAGGTTTGGTATTAGAAGCATTGAGATATCACATCTCATGCTATAGGACGGGTCTCAGGATTGGAATGGGAAGGAGTTGGATATCACATCTCATGCTAAAGGAAGGGTCTCAGTTTTGGTAGAAGCATTGCGATATCACATCTCATGCTATAGGAAGGGTCTGAGGATTGGAATGGGAAGGACTTAGATATCACATCTCATGCTATAGGGAGGGTCTCGGTTTTGATATTAGAAGCATTGAGATATCACATCTCATGCTATCGGAAGGGTCTCAGGGTTGGAATGGGAGGAGCTGGATATCACATCTCATGCTAAAGGAAGGGTCTCAGGTTTGGAAGGGGAAGGATTTGGATATCACATCTCATGCTATAGGAAGGGTTTCAGGTTTGGTAGAAGCATTGAGATATCACATCTCATGCTATAGGAAGAGTCTCAGGTTTGGGAAGGGAAGGATTTGGATTTCACATCTCATGTTATAGGATGGTTCTCATGTTTGGTTTTTGAAGCATTGAGATATCACATCTCATGCTATCGGTAGGGTCTCAGATTTGGTATTAGAAGCATTGAGATATCACATCTCATGCTATAGGATTGGGCTCCAGATTGGAATGTGAAGGATTTGGAAATCACATCTCATGCTAAAGGAAGGGTCTCAGGTTTGGAATGGGAAGGAGTTGGATATGACATCTCTTGTTATAGGGAGGGTCTCAGGATTTGAATTGCAAGGGGTTGGATATCACATCTCATGCCGTAGGAAGGGTCTCAGGTTTGGTATAAGCATTGAGATATCACATCTCTGCTATCGGAAGGGTCTCAGGATTGGATTGGGAAGGAGTTGGATATCACATCTCATGTTATAGGAAGGGTCTCCGGATTGGAATGTGAAGGATTTGGATATCACATCTCATGCTAAAGGAAGGGTCTCAGGTTTGGAATGGGAAGGAGTTGGATATGACATCTCTTGTTATAGGGAGGGTCTCAGGATTTGAATGGCAAGGAGTTGGATATCACATCTCATGCCATAGGAAGGGTCTCAGGTTTGGTATAAGCATTGAGATATCACATCTCTGCTATCGGAAGGGTCTCAGGATTGTATTGGGAAGGAGTTGGATATCACATCTCATGCCATAGGAAGGGTCTCAGGTTTGGTAGAAGCATTGAGATATCACATCTCATGCTATAGGAAGGGTCTCAGGATTGGAATGGGAAGGACTTAGATATCACATATCATGCTATAGGGAGGGTTTCAGTTTTGATATTAGAAGCATTGAGATATCACATCTCATGCTATCGGAAGTGTCTCAGGATTGGAATGCGAAGGAGCTGGATATCACATCTCATGCTAAAGGAAGGGTCTCAGGTTTGGAACGAAAAGGAGTTGGATATCCAATCTCATGTTATAGGAAGGGTCTCAGGTTTGGTATAAGCATTGAGATATCACATCTCTGCTATCGGAAGTGTCTCAGGATTGGAATGGGAAGGAATTGGATATCCCATCTCATGTTATAGGACGGGTCTCAGGATTGTTATTAGAATCATTGAGATATCATATTGCATGCTGTAGGAAGGGTCTAAGGATTGGAATGGGAAGGACTTGGATATCACATCTCATGCTATAGGAAGGGTCTCAGGTTTGGTATTAGCATTGAGATATCAAATCTCATGCTATAGGAAGGGTCTCAGGATTGGAATGGAAGGAGTAGGATATCACATCTCATGTTATAGGAAGGATCTCAGGTTTGGTATTAGAAGCATTGAGACATCACATCTCATGCTATAGGAAGGGTCTCAGGATTGGAATGGGAAGGAGTTGGATATCACATATCATACTATAGGAAGGGTCTCAGGTTTGGTATAAGCATTGAGATATCACATCTCATGCTATAGGAAGGGTCTCAGGATTGGAATGGGAAGGAGTTGGATATCACATCTCATGCCGTAGGAAGGGTCTCAGGTTTGGTATAAGCATTGAGATATCACATCTCTGCTATCGGAAGGGTCTCAGGATTGGAATGGGAAGGAGTTGGATATCCCATCTCATGTTATAGGAAGAGTCTCAGGTTTGGTATTAGAAGCATTGAGATATCACATCTCATGCTATAGGAAGTGTCTCAGGATTGGAATGGGAAGGACTTGGATATCACATCTCATGCTATAGGGAGGGTCTCAAGTTTGATATTAGAAGCATTGAGATATCACATCTCATGCTATAGGAAGGGTCTCAGGATTGGAATGGGAAGGAGTTGTATATGACATCTCATGCCGTAGGAAGGGTCTCAGGTTTGGTATAAGCATTGAGATATCACATCTCTGCTATCGGAAGGGTCTCAGGATTGGAATGGGAAGGAGTTGGATATCCCATCTCATGTTATAGGAAGAGTCTCAGGTTTGGTATTAGAGGCATTGAGATATCACATCTCATGCTGTAGGAAGTGTCTCAGGATTGGAATGGGAAGGACTTGGATATCACATCTCATGCTATAGGGAGGCTTTCAAGTTTGATATTAGAAGCATTGAGATATCACATCTCATGCTATAGGAAGGGTCTCAGGATTGGAATGGGAAGGAATTGGATATCACATCTCATGCTATAGGAAGGGTCTCAGGTTTGGTATAAGCAGTGAGATATCACATCTCATGCTATAGGCAGTGTCTCAGTATTGGAATGGGAAGGAGTTGGATATCACATCTCATGTTATAGGAAGGATCTCAGGTTTGGTATAAACATTGAGATATCACATCTCTGCTATCGGAAGGGTCTCAGGATTGGAATGTAAGGAGTTGGATATTCCCATCTCATGTTATAGGAAGGGTCTCAGGTTTGGTATTAGAAGCATTGAGATATCACATCTCATGCTATAGGAAGGGTCTCAGGATTGGAATGGGAAGGACTTGGATATCACATCTCATGCTATAGGGAGGGTCTCAAGTTTGATATTAGAAGCATTGAGATATCACATCTCATGATATCGGAAGGGTCTCAGGATTGGAATGGGAAGGAGTTGGATATCACATCTCATGATAAAGGAAGGGTCTAAGGTTTGGAAGGGGAAGGATTTGGATATCACATCTCATGTTATAGGACGGGTCTAAGGTTTGGTATTAGAAGCATTGAGATAGCAAGTCTCATGGTATAGGAAGGGTCTCAGAATTGGAATGGGAAGGAGTTTGATATCACATCTCATGCCATAGTATGGGTCTCAGGTTTGGTAGAAGCATTGGGATATCACATCTCATGCTATCGGAATGGTATCAGGATTGGATTTGGAAGGAGTTGGATATCCCATCTCATGCTATAGGAAGGGTCTCAGGTTGGAATGGGAAGGAGTTGGATATCACATCTCATGTTATAGGAAGGGTCTCAGGATTGGAATGGGAAGGACTTGGATATCACATCTCATGCTATAGGAAGGCTCTCAGGTTTGGAAGGGGAGAGAGTTGGATATCACATTTCATGTTAGAGGTAGGATCTCAGGTTTGGTATTAGAGGCATTGAGATATCACATCTCATGCTATCAGAAGGGTCTCAGGATTGGAATGGGAAGGACTTAGATATCACATATCATGCTTAAGGGAGGGTCTCAGTTTTGATATTAGAAGCATTGAGATATCACATCTCATGCTATCGGAAGTGTCTCAGGATTGGAATGGGAAGGAGCTGGATATCACATCTCATGCTAAAGGAAGAGTCTCAGGTTTGGAACGGGAAGGAGTTGGATATCACATCTCATGTTATAGGAAGGGTCTCAGGTTTGGTATAAGCATTGAGATATCACATCTCTGCTATCGGAAGTGTCTCAGGATTGGAATGGGAAGGAGTTGGATATCCCATCTCATGTTATAGGACGGGTCTCAGGTTTGTTATTAGAATCATTGAGATATCATATTGCATGCTGTAGGAAGGGTCTAAGGATTGGAATGGGAAGGACTTGGATATCACATCTCATGCTATAGATAGGCTCTCAGGTTTGGAAAGGGAAGGAGTTGGATATCACATTTCATGTTAGAGGAAGGATCTCAGGTTTGGTATTAGAGGCATTGAGATATCACATCTCATGCTATAGGAAGGGTCTCAGGTTGGAATGGGAAGGAGTTGGATATCACATCTCATGTTAAAGGGAGGGTCTCAGAATTGGAAGGGGAGGGATTTGGATATCACATCTCATGTTATAGGAAGGATCTCAGGTTTGGTATTAGAAGCATTGAGATATCACATCTCATGCTATCGGAAGGATCTCAGGTTTGGTATTAGAAGCATTGAGATATCACATCTCATGCTATCAGAAGGGTCTCAGGATTGGAATGGGAAGGAGTTGGATATCACATCTCATGCTAAAATGGAGGGTCTCAGGTTTGGAAGGGGAAGGATTTGGATATCACATCTCATGTTATCGGAAGGATCTCAGGTTTGGTATTAGAAGTATTGAGATATCACATCTCATGCTATAGGAAGGGTCTCAGGATTAGAATGGGAAGGAGTTGGATATCACATCTCATGCTAAAGGAAGGGTCTCAGGTTTGGTAGAAGCATTGAGATATCACATCTCATGCTATAGGAAGGGTCTCAGGATTGGAATGGGAAGGACTTAGATATCACATATCATGCTATAGGGAGGGTTTCCGTTTTGATATTAGAAGCATTGAGATATCACATCTCATGCTATCGGAAGTGTCTCAGGATTGGAATGGGAAGGAGCTGGATATCACATCTCATGCTAAAGGAAGGGTCTCAGGTTTGGAACGGGAAGGAGATGGATATCCGATCTCATGTTATAGGAAGGGTCTAAGGTCTGGTATAAGCATTGAGATATCACATCTCTGCTATCGGAAGTGTCTCAGGATTGGAATGGGAAGGAGTTGGATATCCCATCTCATGTTATAGGAAGGGTCTCAGGTTTGGTATAAGCATTGAGATATCACATCTCATGCTATAGGAAGGGTCTCAGGATTGGAATGGGAAGTAGTTGGATATCACATTTCATGCTATAGGAAGGGTCTCAGGTTTCGTATAAGCATTGAGATATCACATCTCATGCTATAGGAAGGGTCTCAGGATTGGAATGGGAAGGAGTTGTATATGACATCTCATGCCGTAGGAAGGGTCTCAGGTTTGGTATAAGCATTGAGATATCACATCTCATGCTATAGGAAGGGTCTCAGGATTGGAATGGGAAGGAGTTGGATATCACATCTCATGCTATAGGAAGGGTCTCAGGTTTGGTATAAGCATTGAGATATCACATCTCATGCTATAGGAAGGGTCTCAGGATTGGAATGGGAAGGAGTTGTATATGACATCTCATGCCGTAGGAAGGGTCTCAGGTTTGGTATAAGCATTGAGATATCACATCTCTGCTATCGCAAGGGTCTCTGGATTTTAATGGGAAGGAGTTGGATATCCCATCTCATGTTATAGGAAGAGTCTCAGGTTTGGTATTAGAAGCATTGAGATATCACATCTCATGCTATAGGAAGTGTCTCAGGATTGGAATGGGAAGGACTTGGATATCACATCTCATGCTATAGGGAGGCTCTCAAGTTTGATATTAGAAGCATTGAGATATCACATCTCATGCTATAGGAAGGGTCTCAGGATTGGAATGGGAAGGAAGTGGATATCACATCTCATGCTATAGGAAGGGTCTCAGGTTTGGTATAAGCAGTGAGATATCACATCGCATGCTGTAGGAAGGGTCTCAGGTTTGGTATTAGAAGCATTGAGATATCACATCTCATGCTATAGGAAGGATCTCAGGTTTGGTATTAGAAGTATTGAGATATCACATCTCATGCTATAGGAAGGGTCTCAGGATTGGAATGGGAAGGAGTTGGATATCACATATCATGCTAAAGGAAGGGTCTCAGGTTTGGTAGAAGCATTGAGATATCACATCTCATGCTATAGGAAGGGTCTCAGGATTGGAATGGGAAGGACTTAGATATCACATATCATGCTATAGGGAGGGTCTCAGTTTTGATATTAGAAGCATTGAGATATCACATCTCATGCTATCGGAAGTGTCTCAGGATTGGAATGGGAAGGAGCTGGATATCACATCTCATGCTAAAGGAAGAGTCTCAGGTTTGGAACGGGAAGGAGTTGGATATCACATCTTATGTTATAGGAAGGGTCTCAGGTTTGGTATAAGCATTGAGATATCACATCTCTGCTATCGGAAGTGTCTCAGGATTGGAAATGGAAGGAGTTGGATATCCCATCTCATGTTATAGGACGGGTCTCAGGTTTGTTATTAGAATCATTGAGATATCATATTGCATGCTGTAGGAAGGGTCTAAGGATTGGAATGGGAAGGACTTGGATATCACATCTCATGCTATAGATAGGCTCTCAGGTTTGGAAAGGGAAGGAGTTGGATATCACATTTCATGTTAGAGGAAGGATCTCAGGTTTGGTATTAGAGGCATTGAGATATCACATCTCATGCTATAGGAAGGGTCTCAGGTTGGAATGGGAAGGAGTTGGATATCACATCTCATGTTAAAGGGAGGGTCTCAGAATTGGAAGGGGAAGGATTTGGATATCACATCTCATGTTATAGGAAGGATCTCAGGTTTGGTATTAGAAGCATTGAGATATCACATCTCATGCTATCGGAAGGATCTCAGGTTTGGTATTAGAAGCATTGAGATATCACATCTCATGCTATCAGAAGGGTCTCAGGATTGGAATGGGAAGGAGATGGATATCACATCTCATGCTAAAGGGAGGGTCTCAGGTTTGGAAGGGGAAGGATTTGGATATCACATCTCATGTTATCGGAAGGATCTCAGGTTTGGTATTAGAAGTATTGAGATATCACATCTCATGCTATAGGAAGGGTCTCAGGATTGGAATGGGAAGGAGTTGGATATCACATCTCATGCTAAAGGAAGGGTCTCAGGTTTGGTAGAAGCATTGAGATATCACATCTCATGCTATAGGAAGTGTCTCAGGATTGGAATGGGAAGGAGCTGGATATCACATCTCATGCTAAAGGAAGGGTCTCAGGTTTGGAACGGGAAGGAGTTGGATATCCGATCTCATGTTATAGGAAGGGTCTAAGGTCTGGTATAAGCATTGAGATATCACATCTCTGCTATCGGAAGTGTCTCAGGATTGGAATCGGAAGGAGTTGGATATCCGATCTCATGCTATCGGAAGGATCTCATGTTTGGTATTAGAAGCATTGAGATATCACATCTCATGCTATAGGAAGGGTCTCAGGATTGGAATGGGAAGGACTTAGATATCACATATCATGCTATAGGGAGGGTTTCCGTTTTGATATTAGAAGCATTGAGATATCACATCTCATGCTATCGGAAGTGTCTCAGGATTGGAATGGGAAGGAGCTGGATATCACATCTCATGCTAAAGGAAGGGTCTCAGGTTTGGAACGGGAAGGAGTTGGATATCCGATCTCATGTTATAGGAAGGGTCTAAGGTCTGGTATAAGCATTGAGATATCACATCTCTGCTATGGGAAGTGTCTCAGGATTGGAATGGGAAGGAGTTGGATATCCCATCTCATGTTATAGGAAGGGTCTCAGGTTTGGTATAAGCATTGAGATATCACATCTCATGCTATAGGAAGGGTCTCAGGTTGGAATGGGAAGGAGTTGGATATCACATCTCATGTTAAAGGGAGGGTCTCAGAATTGGAAGGGGAAGGATTTGGATATCACATCTCATGTTATAGGAAGGATCTCAGGTTTGGTATTAGAAGCATTGAGATATCACATCTCATGCTATCGGAAGGATCTCAGGTTTGGTATTAGAAGCATTGAGATATCACATCTCATGCTATCAGAAGGGTCTCAGGATTGGAATGGGAAGGAGTTGGATATCACATCTCATGCTAAAGGGAGGGTCTCAGGTTTGGAAGGGGAAGGATTTGGATATCACATCTCATGTTATCGGAAGGATTTCAGGTTTGGTATTAGAAGTATTGAGATATCACATCTCATGCTATAGGAAGGGTCTCAGGATTGGAATGGGAAGGAGTTGGATATCACATCTCATGCTAAAGGAAGGGTCTCAGGTTTGGTAGAAGCATTGAGATATCACATCTCATGCTATAGGAAGGGTCTCAGGATTGGAATGGGAAGGACTTAGATATCACATATCATGCTATAGGGAGGGTTTCTGTTTTGATATTAGAAGCATTGAGATATCACATCTCATGCTAAAGGGAGGGTCTCAGGATTGGAATGGGAAGGAGCTGGATATCACATCTCATGCTAAAGGAAGGGTCTCAGGTTTGGAACAGGAAGGAGTTGGATATCCGATCTCATGTTATAGGAAGGGTCTAAGGTCTGGTATAAGCATTGAGATATCACATCTCTGCTATCGGAAGTGTCTCAGGATTGGAATGGGAAGGAGTTGGATATCCCATCTCATGTTATAGGAAGGGTCTCAGGTTTGGTATAAGCATTGAGATATCACATCTCATGCTATAGGAAGGGTCTCAGGATTGGAATGGGAAGGAGTTGGATATCACATCTCATGCTATAGGAAGGGTCTCAGGTTTGGTATAAGCATTGAGATATCACATCTCATGCTATAGGAAGGGTCTCAGGATTGGAATGGGAAGGAGTTGTATATGACATCTCATGCCGTAGGAAGGGTCTCAGGTTTGGTATAAGCATTGAGATATCACATCTCATGCTATAGGAAGGGTCTCAGGATTGGAATGGGAAGGAGTTGGATATCACATCTCATGCTATAGGAAGGGTCTCAGGTTTGGTATAAACATTGAGATATCACATCTCATGCTATAGGAAGGGTCTCAGGATTGGAATGGGAAGGACTTAGATATCACATATCATGCTATAGGGAGGATTTCCGTTTTGATATTAGAAGCATTGAGATATCACATCTCATGCTATCGGAAGTGTCTCAGGATTGGAATGGGAAGGAGCTGGATATCACATCTCATGCTAAAGGAAGGGTCTCAGGTTTGGAACGGGAAGGAGATGGATATCCGATCTCATGTTATAGGAAGGGTCTAAGGTCTGGTATAAGCATTGAGATATCACATCTCTGCTATCGGAAGTGTCTCAGGATTGGAATGGGAAGGAGTTGGATATCCCATCTCATGTTATAGGAAGGGTCTCAGGTTTGGTATAAGCATTGAGATATCACATCTCATGCTATAGGAAGGGTCTCAGGATTGGAATGGGAAGTAGTTGGATATCACATTTCATGCTATAGGAAGGGTCTCAGGTTTCGTATAAGCATTGAGATATCACATCTCATGCTATAGGAAGGGTCTCAGGATTGGAATGGGAAGGAGTTGTATATGACATCTCATGCCGTAGGAAGGGTCTCAGGTTTGGTATAAGCATTGAGATATCACATCTCATGCTATAGGAAGGGTCTCAGGATTGGAATGGGAAGGAGTTGGATATCACATCTCATGCTATAGGAAGGGTCTCAGGTTTGGTATAAGCATTGAGATATCACATCTCATGCTATAGGAAGGGTCTCAGGATTGGAATGGGAAGGAGTTGTATATGACATCTCATGCCGTAGGAAGGGTCTCAGGTTTGGTATAAGCATTGAGATATCACATCTCTGCTATCGCAAGGGTCTCTGGATTTTAATGGGAAGGAGTTGGATATCCCATCTCATGTTATAGGAAGAGTCTCAGGTTTGGTATTAGAAGCATTGAGATATCACATCTCATGCTATAGGAAGTGTCTCAGGATTGGAATGGGAAGGACTTGGATATCACATCTCATGCTATAGGGAGGCTCTCAAGTTTGATATTAGAAGCATTGAGATATCACATCTCATGCTATAGGAAGGGTCTCAGGATTGGAATGGGAAGGAGGTGGATATCACATCTCATGCTATAGGAAGGGTCTCAGGTTTGGTATAAGCAGTGAGATATCACATCGCATGCTGTAGGAAGGGTCTCAGGTTTGGTATTAGAAGCATTGAGATATCACATCTCATGCTATAGGAAGGATCTCAGGTTTGGTATTAGAAGTATTGCGATATCACATCTCATGCTATAGGAAGGGTCTCAGGATTGGAATGGGAAGGAGTTGGATATCACATATCATGCTAAAGGAAGGGTCTCAGGTTTGGTAGAAGCATTGAGATATCACATCTCATGCTATAGGAAGGGTCTCAGGATTGGAATGGGAAGGACTTAGATATCACATATCATGCTATAGGGAGGGTCTCAGTTTTGATATTAGAAGCATTGAGATATCACATCTCATGCTATCGGAAGTGTCTCAGGATTGGAATGGGAAGGAGGTGGATATCACATCTCATGCTAAAGGAAGAGTCTCAGGTTTGGAACGGGAAGGAGTTGGATATCACATCTTATGTTATAGGAAGGGTCTCAAGTTTGGTATAAGCATTGAGATATCACATCTCTGCTATCGGAAGTGTCTCAGGATTGGAAATGGAAGGAGTTGGATATCCCATCTCATGTTATAGGACGGGTCTCAGGTTTGTTATTAGAATCATTGAGATATCATATTGCATGCTGTAGGAAGGGTCTAAGGATTGGAATGGGAAGGACTTGGATATCACATCTCATGCTATAGATAGGCTCTCAGGTTTGGAAAGGGAAGGAGTTGGATATCACATTTCATGTTAGAGGAAGGATCTCAGGTTTGGTATTAGAGGCATTGAGATATCACATCTCATGCTATATGAAGGGTCTCAGGTTGGAATGGGAAGGAGTTGGATATCACATCTCATGTTAAAGGGAGGGTCTCAGAATTGGAAGGGGAAGGATTTGGATATCACATCTCATGTTATAGGAAGGATCTCAGGTTTGGTATTAGAAGCATTGAGATATCACATCTCATGCTATCGGAAGGATCTCAGGTTTGGTATTAGAAGCATTGAGATATCACATCTCATGCTATCAGAAGGGTCTCAGGATTGGAATGGGAAGGAGATGGATATCACATCTCATGCTAAAGGGAGGGTCTCAGGTTTGGAAGGGGAAGGATTTGGATATCACATCTCATGTTATCGGAAGGATCTCAGGTTTGGTATTAGAAGTATTGAGATATCACATCTCATGCTATAGGAAGGGTCTCAGGATTGGAATGGGAAGGAGTTGGATATCACATCTCATGCTAAAGGAAGGGTCTCAGGTTTGGTAGAAGCATTGAGATATCACATCTCATGCTATAGGAAGTGTCTCAGGATTGGAATGGGAAGGAGCTGGATATCACATCTCATGCTAAAGGAAGGGTCTCAGGTTTGGAACGGGAAGGAGTTGGATATCCGATCTCATGTTATAGGAAGGGTCTAAGGTCTGGTATAAGCATTGAGATATCACATCTCTGCTATCGGATGTGTCTCAGGATTGGAATGGGAAGGAGTTGGATATCCGATCTCATGCTATCGGAAGGATCTCAGGTTTGGTATTAGAAGCATTGAGATATCACATCTCATGCTATAGGAAGGGTCTCAGGATTGGAATGGGAAGGACTTAGATATCACATATCATGCTATAGGGAGGGTTTCCGTTTTGATATTAGAAGCATTGAGATATCACATCTCATGCTATCGGAAGTGTCTCAGGATTGGAATGGGAAGGAGCTGGATATCACATCTCATGCTAAAGGAAGGGTCTCAGGTTTGGAACGGGAAGGAGTTGGATATCCGATCTCATGTTATAGGAAGGGTCTAAGGTCTGGTATAAGCATTGAGATATCACATCTCTGCTATGGGAAGTGTCTCAGGATTGGAATGGGAAGGAGTTGGATATCCCATCTCATGTTATAGGAAGGGTCTCAGGTTTGGTATAAGCATTGAGATATCACATCTCATGCTATAGGAAGGGTCTCAGGTTGGAATGGGAAGGAGTTGGATATCACATCTCATGTTAAAGGGAGGGTCTCAGAATTGGAAGGGGAAGGATTTGGATATCACATCTCATGTTATAGGAAGGATCTCAGGTTTGGTATTAGAAGCATTGAGATATCACATCTCATGCTATCGGAAGGATCTCAGGTTTGGTATTAGAAGCATTGAGATATCACATCTCATGCTATCAGAAGGGTCTCAGGATTGGAATGGGAAGGAGTTGGATATCACATCTCATGCTAAAGGGAGGGTCTCAGGTTTGGAAGGGGAAGGATTTGGATATCACATCTCATGTTATCGGAAGGATTTCAGGTTTGGTATTAGAAGTATTGAGATATCACATCTCATGCTATAGGAAGGGTCTCAGGATTGGAATGGGAAGGAGTTGGATATCACATCTCATGCTAAAGGAAGGGTCTCAGGTTTGGTAGAAGCATTGAGATATCACATCTCATGCTATAGGAAGGGTCTCAGGATTGGAATGGGAAGGACTTAGATATCACATATCATGCTATAGGGAGGGTTTCTGTTTTGATATTAGAAGCATTGAGATATCACATCTCATGCTAAAGGGAGGGTCTCAGGATTGGAATGGGAAGGAGCTGGATATCACATCTCATGCTAAAGGAAGGGTCTCAGGTTTGGAACGGGAAGGAGTTGGATATCCGATCTCATGTTATAGGAAGGGTCTGAGGTCTGGTATAAGCATTGAGATATCACATCTCTGCTATCGGAAGTGTCTCAGGATTGGAATGGGAAGGAGTTGGATATCCCATCTCATGTTATAGGAAGGGTCTCAGGTTTGGTATAAGCATTGAGATATCACATCTCATGCTATAGGAAGGGTCTCAGGATTGGAATGGGAAGGAGTTGGATATCACATCTCATGCTATAGGAAGGGTCTCAGGTTTGGTATAAGCATTGAGATATCACATCTCATGCTATAGGAAGGGTCTCAGGATTGGAATGGGAAGGAGTTGTATATGACATCTCATGCCGTAGGAAGGGTCTCAGGTTTGGTATAAGCATTGAGATATCACATCTCATGCTATAGGAAGGGTCTCAGGATTGGAATGGGAAGGAGTTGGATATCACATCTCATGCTATAGGAAGGGTCTCAGGTTTGGTATAAGCATTGAGATATCACATCTCATGCTATAGGAAGGGTCTCAGGATTGGAATGGGAAGGAGTTGTATATGACATCTCATGCCGTAGGAAGGGTCTCAGGTTTGGTATAAGCATTGAGATATCACATCTCTGCTATCGGAAGGGTCTCAGGATTGGAATGGGAAGGAGTTGGATATCCCATCTCATGTTATAGGAAGAGTCTCAGGTTTGGTATTAGAAGCATTGAGATATCACATCTCATGCTATAGGAAGTGTCTCAGGATTGGAATGGGAAGGACTTGGATATCACATCTCATGCTATAGGGAGGCTATCAAGTTTGATATTAGAAGCATTGAGATATCACATCTCATGCTATAGGAAGGGTCTCAGGATTGGAATGGGAAGGAGTTGGATATCACATCTCATGCTATAGGAAGGGTCTCAGGTTTGGTATAAGCAGTGAGATATCACATCGCATGCTGTAGGAAGGGTCTCAGGTTTGGTATTAGAAGCATTGAGATATCACATCTCATGCTATAGGAAGGATCTCAGGTTTGGTATGAGAAGTATTGAGATATCACATCTCATGCTATAGGAAGGGTCTCAGGATTGGAATGGGAAGGAGTTGGATATCACATCTCATGCTAAAGGAAGGGTCTCAGGTTTGGTAGAAGCATTGAGATATCACATCTCATGCTATAGGAAGGGTCTCAGGTTTGGTATAAGCATTGAGATATCACATCTCATGCTATAGGAAGGGTCTCAGGATTGGAATGGGAAGGAGTTGTATATGACATCTCATGCCGTAGGAAGGGTCTCAGGTTTGGTATAAGCATTGAGATATCACATCTCTGCTATCGCAAGGGTCTCTGGATTTTAATGGGAAGGAGTTGGATATCCCATCTCATGTTATAGGAAGAGTCTCAGGTTTGGTATTAGAAGCATTGAGATATCACATCTCATGCTATAGGAAGTGTCTCAGGATTGGAATGGGAAGGACTTGGATATCACATCTCATGCTATAGGGAGGCTCTCAAGTTTGATATTAGAAGCATTGAGATATCACATCTCATGCTATAGGAAGGGTCTCAGGATTGGAATGGGAAGGAGTTAGATATCACATCTCATGCTATAGGAAGGGTCTCAGGTTTGGTATAAGCAGTGAGATATCACATCTCATGCTATAGGAAGTGTCTCAGGATTGGAATGGGAAGGAGTTGGATATCACATCTCATGTTATAGGAAGGATCTCAGGTTTGGTATAAGAATTGAGATATCACATCTCTGCTATCGGAAGGGTCTCAGGATTGGAATGGGAAGGAGTTGGATATTCCAATCTCATGTTATAGGAAGGGTCTCAGGTTTGGTATTAGAAGCATTGAGATATCACATCTCATGCTATCGGAAGGATCTCAGGTTTGGTATTAGAAGCATTGAGATATCACATCTCATGCTATCAGAAGGGTCTCAGGATTGGAATGGGAAGGATATGGATATCACATCTCATGCTAAAGGGAGGGTCTCAGGTTTGGAAGGGGAAGGATTTGGATATCACATCTCATGTTATCGGAAGGATCTCAGGTTTGGTAGAAGCATTGAGATATCACATTCCATGCTATAGGAAGGGTCTCAGGATTGGAATGGGAAGGACTTAGATATCACATATCATGCTATAGGGAGGGTTTCCGTTTTGATATTAGAAGCGTTGAGATATCACATCTCATGCTATCGGAAGTGTCTCAGGATTGGAATGGGAAGGAGCTGGATATCACATCTCATGCTAAAGGAAGGGTCTCAGGTTTGGAACTGGAAGGAGTTGGATATCCGATCTCATGTTATAGGAAGGGTCTAAGGTCTGGTATAAGCATTGAGATATCACATCTCTGCTATCGGAAGTGTCTCAGGATTGGAATGGGAAGGAGTTGGATATCCCATCTCATGTTATAGGAAGGGTCTCAGGTTTGGTATAAGCATTGAGATATCACATCTCATGCTATAGGAAGGGTCTCAGGATTGGAATGGGAAGGAGTTGGATATCACATCTCATGCTATAGGAAGGGTCTCAGGTTTGGTATAAGCATTGAGATATCACATCTCATGCTATAGGAAGGGTCTCAGGATTGGAATGGGAAGGAGTTGTATATGACATCTCATGCCGTAGGAAGGGTCTCAGGTTTGGTATAAGCATTGAGATATCACATCTCATGCTATAGGAAGGGTCTCAGGATTGGAATGGGAAGGAGTTGGATATCACATCTCATGCTATAGGAAGGGTCTCAGGTTTGGTATAAGCATTGAGATATCACATCTCATGCTATAGGAAGGGTCTCAGGATTGGAATGGGAAGGAGTTGTATATGACATCTCATGCCGTAGGAAGGGTCTCAGGTTTGGTATAAGCATTGAGATATCACATCTCTGCTATCGGAAGGGTCTCAGGATTGGAATGGGAAGGAGTTGGATATCCCATCTCATGTTATAGGAAGAGTCTCAGGTTTGGTATTAGAAGCATTGAGATATCACATCTCATGCTATAGGAAGGGTCTCGGGATTGGAATGGGAAGGAGTTAGATATCACATCTCATGCTATAGGAAGGGTCTCAGGTTTGGTATAAGCAGTGAGATATCACATCTCATGCTATAGGAAGTGTCTCAGGATTGGAATGGGAAGGAGTTGGATATCACATCTCATGTTATAGGAAGGATCTCAGGTTTGGTATAAGAATTGAGATATCACATCTCTGCTATCGGAAGGGTCTCAGGATTGGAATGGGAAGGAGTTGGATATTCCAATCTCATGTTATAGGAAGGGTCTCAGGTTTGGTATTAGAAGCATTGAGATATCACATCTCATGCTATCGGAAGGATCTCAGGTTTGGTAATAGAAGCATTGAGATATCACATCTCATGCTATCAGAAGGGTCTCAGGATTGGAATGGGAAGGAGATGGATATCACATCTCATGCTAAAGGGAGGGTCTCAGGTTTGGAAGGGGAAGGATTTGGATATCACATCTCATGTTATCGGAAGGATCTCAGGTTTGGTATTAGAAGTATTGAGATATCACATCTCATGCTATAGGAAGGGTCTCAGGATTGGAATGGGAAGGAGTTGGATATCACATCTCATGCTAAAGGAAGGGTCTCAGGTTTGGTAGAAGCATTGAGATATCACATCTCATGCTATAGGAAGGGTCTCAGGATTGGAATGGGAAGGACTTAGATATCACATATCATGCTATAGGGAGGGTTTCCGTTTTGATATTAGAAGCATTGAGATATCACATCTCATGCTATCGGAAGTGTCTCAGGATTGGAATGGGAAGGAGCTGGATATCACATCTCATGCTAAAGGAAGGGTCTCAGGTTTGGAACGGGAAGGAGTTGGATATCCGATCTCATGTTATAGGAAGGGTCTAAGGTCTGGTATAAGCATTGAGATATCACATCTCTGCTATCGGAAGTGTCTCAGGATTGGAATGGGAAGGAGTTGGATATCCCATCTCATGTTATAGGAAGGGTCTCAGGTTTGGTATAAGCATTGAGATATCACATCTCATGCTATAGGAAGGGTCTCAGGATTGGAATGGGAAGGAGTTGGATATCACATCTCATGCTATAGGAAGGGTCTCAGGTTTGGTATAAGCATTGAGATATCACATCTCATGCTATAGGAAGGGTCTCAGGATTGGAATGGGAAGGAGTTGTATATGACATCTCATGCCGTAGGAAGGGTCTCAGGTTTGGTATAAGCATTGAGATATCACATCTCATGCTATAGGAAGGGTCTCAGGATTGGAATGGGAAGGAGTTGGATATCACATCTCATGCTATAGGAAGGGTCTCAGGTTTGGTATAAGCATTGAGATATCACATCTCATGCTATAGGAAGGGTCTCAGGATTGGAATGGGAAGGAGTTGTATATGACATCTCATGCCGTAGGAAGGGTCTCAGGTTTGGTATAAGCATTGAGATATCACATCTCTGCTATCGGAAGGGTCTCAGGATTGGAATGGGAAGGAGTTGGATATCCCATCTCATGTTATAGGAAGAGTCTCAGGTTTGGTATTAGAAGCATTGAGATATCACATCTCATGCTATAGGAAGTGTCTCAGGATTGGAATGGGAAGGACTTGGATATCACATCTCATGCTATAGGGAGGCTCTCAAGTTTGATATTAGAAGCATTGAGATATCACATCTCATGCTATAGGAAGGGTCTCAGGATTGGAATGGGAAGGAGTTGGATATCACATCTCATGCTATTGGAAGGGTCTCAGGTTTGGTATAAGCAGTGAGATATCACATCTCATGCTATAGGAAGTGTCTTAGGATTGGAATGGGAAGGAGTTGGATATCACATCTCATGTTATAGGAAGGATCTCAGGTTTGGTATAAGAATTGAGATATCACATCTCTGCTATCGGAAGGGTCTCAGGATTGGAATGGGAAGGAGTTGGATATTCCAATCTCATGTTATAGGAAGGGTCTCAGGTTTGGTATTAGAAGCATTGAGATATCACATCTCATTGTATAGGAAGGGTCTCAGGATTGGAATGGGAAGGACTTGGATATCACATCTCATGCTATAGGGAGGGTTTCAAGTTTGATATTAGAAGCATTGAGATATTACATCTCATGATATCGGAAGGGTCTCAGGATTGGAATGGGAAGGAGTTGGATATCACATCTCATGATAAAGGAAGGGTCTAAGGTTTGGAAGGGGAAGGATTTGGATATCACATCTCATGTTATAGGACGGGTCTCAGGTTTGGTATTAGAAGCATTGAGATATCAAGTCTCATGGTATAGAAAGGGGATCAGAATTGGAATGGGAAGGAGTTGGATGTCACAACTCAAGCTATAGGAAGGGTCTCAGGATTGGAATGGGAAGGACTTGGATATCACATCTCATGCTATAGGGAGGGTCTCAAGTTTGATATTAGAAGCATTGATATATCACATCTCATGATATTGGAAGGGTCTCAGGATTGGAATGGGAAGGAGTTGGATATCACATCTCATGATAAAGGAAGGGTCTAAGGTTTGGAAGGGGAAGGATTTGGATATCAAGTCTCATGGTATAGGAAGGGGCTCAGAATTGGAATGGGAAGGAGTTGGATATCACATCTCATGCTAAAGGGAGGGTCTCAGGTTTGGAAGGGGAAGGATTTGGATATCACATCTCATGTTATAGGAAGGATCTCAGGTTTGGTATTAGAAGCATTGAGATATCACATCTCATGCTATCGGAAGTATCTCAGGTTTGGTATTAGAGGCATTGAGATATCACATCTCATGCTATCTATCATAAGGGTCTCAGGATTGGAATGGGAAGGAGTTGGATATCACATCTCATGCTAAAGGGAGGGTCTCAGGTTTGGAAGGGGAAGGATTTGGATATCACATCACATGTTATAAGAAGGCCCTCAGGATTGGAATGGGAAGGAGTTGGATATTACATCTCATGCTATAGGAAGGTTCTCAGGTTTGGTATAAGCATTGAGGTATCACATCTCTGCTATCGAAAGTGTCTCAGGATTGGAATGGGAAGGAGTTGGATACCCATCTCATTTTATAGGACGGGTCTCAGGTTTGTTATTAGAATCATTGAGATATCATATTGCATGCTGTAGGAAGGGTCTAAGGATTGGAATGGGAAGGACTTGAATATCACATCTCATGCTATAGGTAGGCTCTCAGGTTTGGAAAGGGAAGGAGTTGGATATCACATCTCATGTTATAGGAAGGATCTCAGGTTTGGTATTAGAAGCATTGAGATATCACATCTCATGCTATAGGAAGGGTCTCAGGATTGGAATGGGAAGGAGTTGTATATGACATCTCATGCCATAGGAAGGGTCTCAGGTTTGGTATAAGCATTGAGATGTCACATCTCTGCTATCGGAAGGGTCTCAGGATTGGAATGGGAAGGAGTTGGATATCCCATCTCATGTTATAGGAAGAGTCTCAGGTTTGGTATTAGAAGCATTGAGATATCACATCTGATACTATAGGAAGTGTCTCAGGATTGGAATGGGAAGGAGTTTGATATCACATCTCATGCCATGTATGGGTCTCAGGTTTTGTAGAAGCATTGTGATATCACATCTCATGCTATCGGAAGGGTATCAGGATTGGATTTGGAAGGAGTTGGATATCCCATGTCATGCTATAGGAAGGGTCTCAAGGTTGGAATGGGAAGGAGTTGGATATCACATCTCATGTTATAGGAAGGGTCTCAGGATTGGAATGGGAAGGACTTGGATATCACATTTCATGCTATAGGAAGGCTCTCAGGTTTGGAAGGGGAAGGAGTTGGATATCACATTTCATGTTAGAGGTAGGATCTCAGGTTTGGTATTAGAGGCATTGAGATATCACATCTCATGCTATCAGAAGGGTCTCAGGATTGGAATGTGTTAGGAAAGATTTCGTAATTGTAGGTAATTTTCCTTCCATGTGGCAACCCCTAAACTTTTTGCTGTTGTTTTTCACCTTGTTCTTGACTTTGCCAGAGAAGTGCAGCCTTCTGCCGCACTCCTCTTTGCTTTCGCTCCTTTCTTACGGGGAAACTGACATGCCCTTAAGACAGTCAGTACCGGGGAACGCTATTTCCCGTAGTTTCTTTTACCATGTTGCGGCTTTAGTGCAACATGACACAAGAGGGCACTGTAAGCTAAGTTACAGCTCTCTTGGGTCTCTAGCCTTCTACAGGCCCTAGATACTCATTTAGGATGGTATTTGATCGGTGCAAGTCATTCAGGGACTGGAATGGTGGCAGCGATCGTTTTGTGTATTTTGAGCTCCTTTTGGCGTTCTAAGTGCGTTTTTCGCGCTGAACCCAAAATGGTGGCCTGGCTCCCAAAATGGCCAGACCACGAGGCTCCTTTGTCTTGTCCACTGACCGTCTTGCTCCCTTCACCTTCCCCAGGTCGAGCCGACCCGGGGCCTTCCTTATTTGGGCATGTACTTTCCCGCGAAAGACGGATGCTTTCGCGGGCTTCTACATGTCGTATGTGTGCCTCCAGGGTGTGGGCTGGGATGTCTGGTCCCAATACACATCCTGGGTGCCAGAGAGTCTAGGGTGGTGTGAATGCCTGGGACCACCGTGGTCCGTGATTGGTCCACGAATGGTGTGCGTGTTTGATGTGCGGATCTCCCATTGGGTCCCCTCCGTTTTGGCGCGAAGGGAACCGTGGATAAGAGGGGGCTGGAAACACCACTACCATGTCGATTTCCTGAGTTCTCACGAACGAAGGAATACAGGAGCCAAGTATCCTGCAACCAAGAGGCTGGACCGAGGAATCGCTGGTGACCCGCTGAAGGACTCCTCCTTTGCACTGCTGTCGTCCTGTGAAACCCTTTCCTCCTTTGATCGAACCAGAAGGCCTGTACTGGTGCTTCGACCTTTGGAATAGCAGGAACAGCTATTCTCGGCAACTTCATCATCTCCTGCCAGTAAGCCTTCGGAAGCGTCTCTGGGCCATCCAGTTGACTGACCAGCTTACACGGGAGTCCTGCTCTGTAACCGCCGCCAGGTTGTGTAGTATCTCGAGTCCTTGTCACTCTCCCACGCTTCGTACACTTGGCGTTCCCAGGTCGGAAGGGAGGAGTGTACATTTGGCTCAGATACACACGGCCGCTCCGTTGTCCTGCTGCGGCAACAAACTGTGCAGGTTTCTTCGATTGGGACGTCTTTTTGCTCTACACGACGACGAGGCATTCCCGGCTCTTCTGAACCTGCCAGCTGCTGAAACTGACGTGGAGAAGCCTGGGTCTGCTTGCATCGGGGACCGGTGAGTAGCATAGCTAGGATCTGGCCGCCCTCCTGCAGTAGCCCATTGCTTTTCCCCGCTGTGTAAAACAGCACCCTTTTGTCCGTACTCGCGCTCTGCTTCTGCCCACTGTGGAGGCTGCGCTTGAGTCGCGGAACCTGTTCTTCTTCTTTAGTGCACTAATCTGAACTGCCTGACTTCCTTCGAAGAGCTTCCCCTTTTGCCCGTTGGCACCAGCGCGTGCAGGTACTTTGAGCACAAGGCTCCACTCTTCGCAGGGCTCGGACTTCCATCTAGTTAGGTGCCGCTGAAGGCGAACTGAGTCTAAAGCATTATCGCACTGCCAGTTTTCCTTCCCTTTCAGGTGGACTACACATTTCGTGCGTATAACGCTTGCGACTGTCGTATTTGTATATATATTGTCTTGATATGGTATGTGTTGGTTTAATATTGTGATATTGTGATTTTCTCGCTACGGTCATTGTTTTAAAGGCCTTAAAATAAACGTGTATATATTTTTATATAACACCTGTTTGGAGTAGTTTGTAAGTGTTCTGGTTTTGTGTGCTCATTGCGGGCTTTCAGTCACCCTCACCCCTCTTGAGACCTAGTCTTGACCGCCGCAATCGCTACCTTGATTGGTCTGGCTCGTCCAGAGGTTACCCTGTTCCAAGTAATTAGGTTGGCCTTCTGAACTTCTGCGCCACCAGGACAGAGTTCAGAAATCCGTCTTAACAAATTGGTGTACAGCGGTGGGATACGACTGAAGGTATCCAGTGTTGCGCACGAACTAAGGCATTTCAGGTTATTCCAACCAGGACACGTAGTGAATTGTTGTAGTATAACTTTAAAAAAGCCATAGTCCTATCTAACAGTATGGAAACAAATACCTTGTTAACTTTAAATGCTTCCAAATCAGAAAAATTGAAGAAGATGTGTGCGGAGAGAGGTGTTTCCTCTCAAGGCACGAAATTGGAAATGATCCAAAGAATTGTGGCGTGGCAGGAAGCGCAGCTTGACGCTATAACTTCTGAGGACAGTGCGGAAGGTGGTGGGGTTCCTCCACCGCAGTGGTAGGCGAGCTCGGGGGAATATTCTCTTTCCCCCATCGTGACTTGTTGACTCCTTTCGCCTTGGGTTTCCCCTTCGGCTGGGGCGGCGTATTGGACTTGGCCAATGCTGCCCGTGCTTGAGACCGTGTGTAGGGTCTTTCGGCAGTGTCTCCTACGAGCCCTAAAGCTCTGAGATCATTACCTAACAAGACCTTTCCCGGGACGTTTCTCTGAATGCTCACTGGAATCCTGACTGCTGTACCATTTAAAGTAAGATTTACAGGTATTACTGGAAACATACGGAGGGGGCCGTCAGCCAACTTAGTGGGCATCAGAGTAGCTCTGGCAACTTCCTCTGAATCTACCAAGGTAGAATCCACTACAGTGCGACTGCACCCACTATCCCTAAGAGCTGGAGTATCTACTCCATTGATCAGCACACTGTCTTTAAAGTAGTGCTTGGTATTATCCGGAATCCTAGCATAAGCCTCTGCGACTTTAGGCTCCCAGGAACCCAGGGATATCCAACTCCTTCCCAATCCAATCCTGAGACCCTTCCGATAGCAGAGATGTGATATCTCAATGCTTATACCAAACCTGAGACCCTTCCTATGGCATGAGATGTGATATCCAACACCTTGCCATTCAAATCCTGAGACCCTCCCTATAACAAGAGATGTCATATCCAACTCCTTCCCATTCCAAACCTGAGACCCTTCCTTTAGCATGAGATGTGATATCCAAATCCTTCACATTCCAATCCGGAGACCCTTCCTATAACATGAGATGTGATATCCAACTCCTTCCCAATCCAATCCTGAGACCCTTCCGATAGCAGAGATGTGATATCTCAATGCTTATACCAAACCTGAGACCCTTCCGATAGCAGAGATGTGATATCTCAATGCTTATACCAAACCTGAGACCCTTCCTATGGCATGAGATGTGATATCCAACACCTTGCCATTCAAATCCTGAGACCCTCCCTATAACAAGAGATGTCATATCCAACTCCTTCCCATTCCAAACCTGAGACCCTTCCTTTAGCATGAGATGTGATATCCAAATCCTTCACATTCCAATCCGGAGACCCTTCCTATAACATGAGATGTGATATCCAACTCCTTCCCAATCCAATCCTGAGACCCTTCCGATAGCAGAGATGTGATATCTCAATGCTTATACCAAAACTGAGACCCTTCCTTTAGCATGAGATGTGATATCCAAGTCCTTCCCATTCCAATCCTGAGACCCTTCCTATAGCATGAGATGTGATATCTCAATGCTTCTAATACCAAACCTGAGATCCTTCCGATAGCATGAGATGTGATATCTCAATGCTTCTAATACCAAACCTGAGATCCTTCCTATAACATGAGATGTGATATCCAAATCCTTCCCCATCCAAACCTGAGACCCTCCCTTTAGCATGAGATGTGATATCCAACTCCTTCCCATTCCAATCCTGATACCCTTCTGATAGCATGAGATGTGATATCTCAATGCCTCTAATACCAAACCTGAGATCCTAACTCTAACATGAAATGTGATATCCAACTCCTTCCCTTTCCAAACCTGAGAGCCTTCCTACAGCATGAGATGTGATATCCAAGTCCTTCCCATTCCAATCTTGAGACCCTTCCTATAACATGAAATGTGATATCCAACTCTTTCCCATTCCAACCTGAGACCTTTCCTATAGCATGAGATGGGATATCCAACAACTCCTTCCAAATCCAATCCTGATACCCTTCCGATAGCATGAGATGTGATATCCCAATGCTTCTACAAAACCTGAGACCCATACCATGGCATGATGTGATATCAAACTCCCGTCCTATACCATGAGACTTGATATCTCAATGCTTCTAATACCAAACCTGAGACCGGTCAAATAACATGAGATGTGATATCCAAATCCTTCCCCTTCCAAACCTGAGACCCTTCCTTTAGCATGAGATGTGATATCCAAATCCTTCCCATTCCAATCCTTAAACCCTTCCTATAGCATGAGATGTGATATCTCAATGTTTCTAATAAAAAACCTGAGACCCTTCCTATAGCAAGAGATGTGATATCCAAATCCTTCCCATTCCAACCTGAGACCCTTCCTATAGCATGAGAAGGGATATCCAACTCCTTCCCATTCCAATCCTTAAACCCTTCCTATAGCATGAGATGTGATATCTCAATGTTTCTAATAAAAAACCTGAGACCCTTCCTATAGCAAGAGATGTGATATCCAAATCCTTCCCATTCCAACCTGAGACCCTTCCTATAGCATGAGAAGGGATATCCAACTCCTTCCCATTTCAATCTTGAGACCCTTCCTATAACATGAGATATGATATCCAACTCCTTCCCATTCCAACATGAGACCCTTCCTATAGCATGAGAAGGGATGTCCAACTCCTTCCCAATCCAATCCTGAGACCCTTCCGATAGCAGAGATGTGATATCTCAATGCTTATACCAAACCTGAAACCCTTCCTTTAGCATGAGATTTGATATCCAAATCCTTCACATTCCAATCCTGAGACCCTTCCTATAGCATGAGATGTGATATCTCAATGCTTCTAATACCAAACCTGAGATGCTTCCTATAACATGAGATGTGATATCCAACTCCTTCCCATTCCAAACCTGAGACCCTTCCGATAGCATGAGATGTGATATCTCAATGCTTCTAAAACCAAACATGAGAACCATCCTATAACATGAGATGTGAAATCCCAATCCTTCCCTTCCCAAACCTGAGACCCTTCCTATAGCTTGAGATGTGATATCAAACTCCTTCCCATTCCAATCCTGAAATAGCTTGAGATGTGATATCCAACTCCTTCCCATTCCAATCCTGAGACCCTTATTATACCATGAGATGTGATATCTCAAGGCTTCTAATACCAAACCTGAGACCCTTCCTATGGCATGAGATGTGATATCCAACTCCTTGCCATTCAAATCCTGAGACCCTCCCTATAACAAGAGATGTCATATCCAACTCCTTCCCATTCCAAACCTGAGACGCTTCCTTTAGCATGAGATGTGATATCCAAATCCTTCACATTCCAATCCAGAGACTAATCCTATAGCATGAGATGTGATATCTCAATGCTTCTAATACCAAACCTGAGACCCTTCCGATAGCATGAGATGTGATATCTCAATGCTTCAAAAACCAAACATGAGAACCATCCTATAACATGAGATGTAAAATCCAAATCCTTCCCTTCCCAAACCTGAGACTCTTCCTATAGCATGAGATGTGATATCTCAATGCTTCTACCAAACCTGAAACCCTTCCTTTAGCATGAGATGTGATATCCAGCTCCTCCCATTCCAATCCTGAGACCCTTCCGATAGCATGAGATGTGATATCTCAATGCTTCTAATATCAAAACTGAGACCCTCCCTATAGCATGAGATGTGATATTTAAGTCCTTCCCATTCCAATCCTGAGACCCTTCCGATAGCAGAGATGTGATATCTCAATGCTTATACCAAACCTGAGACCCTTCCTATGGCATGAGATGTGATATCCAACTCCTTGCCATTAAAATCCTGAGACCCTCCCTATAACAAGAGATGTCATATCCAACTCCTTCCCATTCCAAACCTGAGACGCTTCCTTTAGCATGAGATGTGATATCCAAATCCTTCACATTCCAATCCGGAGACCAATCCTATAGCATGAGATGTGATATCTCAATGCTTCTAATACCAAACCTGAGACCCTTCCGATAGCATGAGATGTAATATCTCAATGCTTCAAAAACCAAACATGAGAACCATCCTATAACATGAGATGTGAAATCCAAATCCTTCCCTTCCCAAACCTGAGACTCTTCCTATAGCATGAGATGTGATATCTCAATGCTTCTAATATCAAACTTGAGACCCTCCCTATAGCATGAGATGTGATATCCAAGTCCTTTCCATTCCAATCCTGAGACACTTCCTATAGCATGAGATGTGATATCTCAATGCTTCTAATACCAAACCTGAGACTCTTCCTATAACATGAGATGGGATATCCAACTCCTTCCCATTCCAATCCTGAGACCCTTCCTATAGCATGAGATGTGATATCTCAATGCTTATCCCAAACCTGAGACCCTTCCTATAGCTTGAGATGTGATATCAAACTCCTTCCCATTCCAGTCCTGAAATAGCTTGAGATGTGATATCCAACTCCTTCCCATTCCAATCCTGAGACCCTTATTATACCATGAGATGTGATATCTCAAGGCTTCTAATACCAAACCTGAGACCCTTCCTATGGCATGAGATGTGATATCCAACTCCTTGCCATTCAAATCCTGAGACCCTCCCTATAACAAGAGATGTCATATCCAACTCCTTCCCATTCCAAACCTGAGACCCTTCCTTTAGCATGAGATGTGATATCCAAATCCTTCACATTCCAATCCGGAGACCCTTCCTATAACATGAGATGTGATATCCAACTCCTTCCCAATCCAATCCTGAGACCCTTCCGATAGCAGAGATGTGATATCTCAATGCTTATACCAAACCTGAGACCCTTCCTATGGCATGAGATGTGATATCCAACTCCTTGCCATTCAAATCCTGAGACCCTCCCTATAACAAGAGATGTCATATCCAACTCCTTCCCATTCCAAACCTGAGACCCTTCCTTTAGCATGAGATGTGATATCCAAATCCTTCACATTCCAATCCAGAGACCAATCCTATAGCATGAGATGTGATATCTCAATGCTTCTAATACCAAACCTGAGACCCTTCCGATAGCATGAGATGTGATATCCAACTCCTTCCCATTCCAATCCTGAGACACTTCCTATAGCATGAGATGTGATATCACAATGCTTCTAATACCAAACCTGAAACCCATCCTATAACATGAGATGTGATATCCAAATCCTTCCCCTTCCAAACCTGAGACCCTTCCTTTAGCATGAGATGTGATATCCAGCTCCTCCCATTCCAATCCTGAGACCCTTCCGATAGCATGAGATGTGATATCTCATTTCTTCTAATATCAAAACTGAGACCCTCCCTATAGCATGAGATGTTATATCTAAGTCCTTCCCATTCCAATCCTGAGACCCTTCTGATAGCAGAGATGTGATATCTCAATGCTTATACCAAACCTGAGACCCTTCCTATGGCATGAGATGTGATATCCAACTCCTTGCCATTCAAATCCTGAGACCCTCCCTATAACAAGAGATGTCATATCCAACTCCTTCCCATTCCAAACCTGAGACCCTTCCTTTAGCATGAGATGTGATATCCAAATCCTTCACATTCCAATCCGGAGACCAATCCTATAGCATGAGATGTGATATCTCAATGCTTCTAATACCAAACCTGAGACCCTTCCGATAGCATGAGATGTGATATCTCAATGCTTCAAAAACCAAACATGAGAACCATCCTATAACATGAGATGTGAAATCCAAATCCTTCCCTTCCCAAACCTGAGACTCTTCCTATAGCATGAGATGTGATATCTCAATGCTTCTAATATCAAACTTGAGACCCTCCCTATAGCATGAGATGTGATATCCAAGTCCTTCCCATTCCAATCCTGAGACACTTCCTATAGCATGAGATGTGATATCTCAATGCTTCTAATACCAAACCTGAGACTCTTCCTATAACATGAGATGGGATATCCAACTCCTTCCCATTCCAATCCTGAGACTCTTCTGATAGCAGAGATGTGATATCTCAATGCTTATACCAAACCTGAGACCCTTCCTACGGCATGAGATGTCATATACAACTCCTTCCCATTCCAATCCTGAGACCCTTCCTATAGCATGAGATGTGATATCTCAATGCTTATACCAAACCTGAGACCCTTCCTATAGCATGAGATGTGATATCCAACTCCTTCCCATTCCAATCCTGAGACCCTTCCTATAGCATGAGATTTGATGTCTCAATGCTTCTAATACCAAACCTGAGATCCTTCCTATAACATGAGATGTGATATCCAACTCCTTCCATTCCAATCCTGAGACCCTTCCTATAGCATGAGATTTGATATCTCAATGCTTATACCAAACCTGAGACCCTTCCTATAGCATGAGATGTGATATCCAAGTCTTTCCCATTCCAATCCTTAGACCCTTCCTACAGCATGCAATATGATATCTCAATGATTCTAATAACAATCCTGAGACCCGTCCTATAACATGAGATGGGATATCCAATTCCTTCCCATTCCAATCCTGAGACACTTCCGATAGCAGAGATGTGATATCTCAATGCTTATACCAAACCTGAGACCCTTCCTATAACATGAGATCGGATATCCAACTCCTTCCCGTTCCAAACCTGAGACCCTTCCTTTAGCATGAGATGTAATATCCAGCTCCTTCCCATTCCAATCCTGAGACACTTCCGATAGCATGAGATGTGATATCTCAATGCTTCTAATATCAAAACTGAAACCCTCCCTATAGCATGATATGTGATATCTAAGTCCTTCCCATTCCAATCCTGAGACCCTTCCTATAGCATGAGATGTGATATCTCAATGCTTCTACCAAACCTGAGACCCTTCCTTTAGCATGAGATGTGATATCCAACTCCTTCCCATTCCAACCTGAGACCCTTCCTATAGCATGAGAAGGGATATCCAACTCCTTCCCAATCCAATCCTGAGACCCTTCCGATAGCAGAGATGTGATATCTCAATGCTTATACCAAACCTGAGACCCTTCCTATGGCATGAGATGTGATATCCAACTCCTTGCCATTCAAATCCTGAGACCCTCCCTATAACAAGAGATGTCATATCCAACTCCTTCCCATTCCAAACCTGAGACCCTTCCTTTAGCATGAGATGTGACATCCAAATCCTTCACATTCCAATCCGGAGACCCTTCCTATAACATGAGATGTGATATCCAACTCCTTCCCATTCCAAACCTGAGACCCTTCCTTTAGCATGAGATGTGATATCCAAATCCTTCACATTCCAATCCGGAGACCCTTCCTATAACATGAGATGTGATATCCAACTCCTTCCCAATCCAATCCTGAGACCCTTCCGATAGCAGAGATGTGATATCTCAATGCTTATACCAAACCTGAGACCCTTCCGATAGCAGAGATGTGATATCTCAATGCTTATACCAAACCTGAGACCCTTCCTATGGCATGAGATGTGATATCCAACACCTTGCCATTCAAATCCTGAGACCCTCCCTATAACAAGCGATGTCATATCCAACTCCTTCCCATTCCAAACCTGAGACCCTTCCTTTAGCATGAGATGTGATATCCAAATCCTTCACATTCCAATCCAGAGACCCTTCCTATAACATGAGATGTGATATCCAACTCCTTCCCAATCCAATCCTGAGACCCTTCCGATAGCAGAGATGTGATATCTCAATGCTTATACCAAACCTGAGACCCTTCCTATAGCATGAGATGTGATATCCAACTCCTTTCGATTCCAATCCTGAGACCCTTCCTATAGCATGAGATGTGATATCCAACTCCTTTCGATTCCAATCCTGAGACCCTTCCTATAGCATGAGATGTGATATCGCAATGCTTCTACTAAAACTGAGACCCTTCCTTTAGCATGAGATGTGATATCCAAGTCCTTCCCATTCCAATCCTGAGACCCTTCCTATAGCATGAGATGTGATATCTCAATGCTTCTAATACCAAACCTGAGATCCTTCCGATAGCATGAGATGTGATATCTCAATGCTTCTAATACCAAACCTGAGATCCTTCCTATAACATGAGATGTGATATCCAAATCCTTCCCCATCCAAACCTGAGACCCTCCCTTTAGCATGAGATGTGATATCCAACTCCTTCCCATTCCAATCCTGATACCCTTCTGATAGCATGAGATGTGATATCCAAGTCCTTCCCATTCCAATCTTGAGACCCTTCCTATAACATGAGATGTGATATCCAACTCTTTCCCATTCCAACCTGAGACCTTTCCTATAGCATGAGATGGGATATCCAACAACTCCTTCCAAATCCAATCCTGATACCCTTCCGATAGCATGAGATGTGATATCCCAATGCTTCTACAAAACCTGAGACCCATACCATGGCATGATGTGATATCAAACTCCCGTCCTATACCATGAGACTTGATATCTCAATGCTTCTAATACCAAACCTGAGACCGGTCAAATAACATGAGATGTGATATCCAAATCCTTCCCCTTCCAAACCTGAGACCCTTCCTTTAGCATGAGATGTGATATCCAAATCCTTCCCATTCCAATCCTTAAACCCTTCCTATAGCATGAGATGTGATATCTCAATGTTTCTAATAAAAAACCTGAGACCCTTCCTATAGCAAGAGATGTGATATCCAAATCCTTCCCATTCCAACCTGAGACCCTTCCTATAGCATGAGAAGGGATATCCAACTCCTTCCCATTCCAATCCTTAAACCCTTCCTATAGCATGAGATGTGATATCTCAATGTTTCTAATAAAAAACCTGAGACCCTTCCTATAGAAAGAGATGTGATATCCAAATCCTTCCCATTCTAACCTGAGACCCTTCCTATAGCATGAGAAGGGATATCCAACTCCTTCCCATTCCAATCCTGAGATCCTTCCTATAACATGAGATGTGATATCCAATTCCTTCCCATTCCAAACCTGAGACCCTTCCTATTGGATGAGATGTGATATCCAACTCCTTCCCATTCCAAACCTGAGACCCTTCCTATACCATAAGATGTGATATCTCAATGCTTCTAATACCAAACCTGGGACCCGTCCTATAACATGAGATATGATATCCAAATCCTTCCCATTCCAATCCTGAAACCCTTCCGATAGCATGAGATGTGATATCTCAATGTTTCTAATAAAAAAACCTGAGACCCTTCAAATAGCAAGAGATGTGATATCCAAATCCTTCCCATTTCAATCTTGAGACCCTTCCTATAACATGAGATATGATATCCAACTCTTTCCCATTCCAAACCTGAGACCCTTCCGATAGCATGAGATGTGATATCTCAATGCTTCTAAAACCAAACATGAGAACCATCCTATAACATGAGATGTGAAATCCCAATCCTTCCCTTCCCAAACCTGAGACCCTTCCTATAGCTTGAGATGTGATATCAAACTCCTTCCCATTCCAATCCTGAAATAGCTTGAGATGTGATATCCAACTCCTTCCCATTCCAATCCTGAGACCCTTATTATACCATGAGATGTGATATCTCAAGGCTTCTAATACCAAACCTGAGACCCTTCCTATGGCATGAGATGTGATATCCAACTCCTTCCCATTCCAAACCTGAGACCCTTCCGATAGCATGAGATGTGATATCTCAATGCTTCTAAAACCAAACATGAGAACCATCCTATAACATGAGATGTTAAATCCCAATCCTTCCCTTCCCAAACCTGAGACCCTTCCTATAGCTTGAGATGTGATATCAAACTCCTTCCCATTCCAATCCTGAAATAGCTTGAGATGTGATATCCAACTCCTTCCCATTCCAATCCTGAGACCCTTATTATACCATGAGATGTGATATCTCAAGGCTTCTAATACCAAACCTGAGACCCTTCCTATGGCATGAGATGTGATATCCAACTCCTTGCCATTCAAATCCTGAGACCCTCCCTATAACAAGAGATGTCATATCCAACTCCTTCCCATTCCAAACCTGAGACGCTTCCTTTAGCATGAGATGTGATATCCAAATCCTTCACATTCCAATCCAGAGACCCTTCCGATAGCATGAGATGTGATATCTCAATGCTTCTAATACCAAACCTGAGACCCTTCCGATAGCATGAGATGTGATATCTCAATGCTTCAAAAACCAAACATGAGAACCATCCTATAACATGAGATGTGAAATCCAAATCCTTCCCTTCCCAAACCTGAGACTCTTCCTATAGCATGAGATGTGATATCTCAATGCTTCTACCAAACCTGAAACCCTTCCTTTAGCATGAGATGTGATATCCAGCTCCTCCCATTCCAATCCTGAGACCCTTCCGATAGCATGAGATGTGATATCTCAATGCTTCTAATATCAAAACTGAGACCCTGCCTATAGCATGAGATGTGATATTTAAGTCCTTCCCATTCCAATCCTGAGACCCTTCCGATAGCAGAGATGTGATATCTCAATGCTTATACCAAACCTGAGACCCTTCCTATGGCATGAGATGTCATATACAACTCCTTCCCATTCCAATCCTGAGACCCTTCCTATAGCATGAGATGTGATATCTCAATGCTTATACCAAACCTGAGACCCTTCCTATAGCATGAGATGTGATATCCAACTCCTTCCCATTCCAATCCTGAGACCCTTCCTATAGCATGAGATGTGATGTCTCAATGCTTCTAATACCAAACCTGAGATCCTTCCTATAACATGAGATGTGATATCCAACTCCTTAAAATTCCAATCCTGAGACCCTTCCTATAGCATGAGATTTGATATCTCAATGCTTATACCAAACCTGAGACCCTTCCTATAGCATGAGATGTGATATCCAAGTCTTTCCCATTCCAATCCTTAGACCCTTCATACAGCATGCAATATGATATCTCAATGATTCTAATAACAATCCTGAGACCCGTCCTATAACATGAGATGGGATATCCAATTCCTTCCCATTCCAATCCTGAGACACTTCCGATAGCAGAGATGTGATATCTCAATGCTTATACCAAACCTGAGACCCTTCCTATAACATGAGATCGGATATCCAACTCCTTCCCGTTCCAAACCTGAGACCCTTCCTTTAGCATGAGATGTAATATCCAGCTCCTTCCCATTCCAATCCTGAGACACTTCCGATAGCATGAGATGTGATATCTCAATGCTTCTACCAAACCTGAGACCCTTCCTTTAGCATGAGATGTGATATCCAACTCCTTCCCATTCCAACCTGAGACCCTTCCTATAGCATGAGAAGGGATATCCAACTCCTTCCCAATCCAATCCTGAGACCCTTCCGATAGCAGAGATGTGATATCTCAATGCTTATACCAAACCTGAGACCCTTCCTATGGCATGAGATGTGATATCCAACTCCTTGCCATTCAAATCCTGAGACCCTCCCTATAACAAGAGATGTCATATCCAACTCCTTCCCATTCCAAACCTGAGACCCTTCCTTTAGCATGAGATGTGATATCCAAATCCTTCACATTCCAATCCGGAGACCCTTCCTATAACATGAGATGTGATATCCAACTCCTTCCCAATCCAATCCTGAGACCCTTCCGATAGCAGAGATGTGATATCTCAATGCTTATACCAAACCTGAGACCCTTCCTATGGCATGAGATGTGATATCCAACTCCTTGCCATTCAAATCCTGAGACCCTCCCTATAACAAGAGATGTCATATCCAACTCCTTCCCATTCCAAACCTGAGACCCTTCCTTTAGCATGAGATGTGATATCCAAATCCTTCACATTCCAATCCAGAGACCAATCCTATAGCATGAGATGTGATATCTCAATGCTTCTAATACCAAACCTGAGACCCTTCCGATAGCATGAGATGTGATATCTCAATGCTTCAAAAACCAAACATGAGAACCGTCCTATAACATGAGATGTGAAATCCAAATCCTTCCCTTCCCAAACCTGAGACTCTTCCTATAGCATGAGATGTGATATCTCAATGCTTCTAATATCAAACTTGAGACCCTCCCTATAGCATGAGATGTGATATCCAAGTCCTTCCCATTCCAATCCTGAGACACTTCCTATAGCATGAGATGTGATATCTCAATGCTTCTAATACCAAACCTGAGACTCTTCCTATAACATGAGATGGGATATCCAACTCCTTCCCATTCCAATCCTGAGACTCTTCTGATAGCAGAGATGTGATATCTCAATGCTTATACCAAACCTGAGACCCTTCCTACGGCATGAGATGTCATATACAACTCCTTCCCATTCCAATCCTGAAACCCTTCCTATAGCATGAGATGTGACATCTCAATGCTTATACCAAACCTGAGACCCTTCCTATAGCATGAGATGTGATATCCAACTCCTTCCCATTCCAATCCTGAGACCCTTCCTATAGCATGAGATGTGATGTCTCAATGCTTCTAATACCAAACCTGAGATCCTTCCTATAACATGAGATGTGATATCCAACTCCTTCCATTCCAATCCTGAGACCCTTCCTATAGCATGAGATTTGATATCTCAATGCTTATACCAAACCTGAGACCCTTCCTATAGCATGAGATGTGATATCCAAGTCTTTCCCATTCTAATCCTTAGACCCTTCCTACAGAATGCAATATGATATCTCAATGATTCTAATAACAATCCTGAGACCCGTCCTATAACATGAGATGGGATATCCAACTCTTTCCCATTCCAATCCTGAGACACTTCCGATAGCAGAGATGTGATATCTCAATGCTTATACCAAACCTGAGACCCTTCCTATAACATGAGATCGGATATCCAACTCCTTCCCGTTCCAAACCTGAGACCCTTCCTTTAGCATGAGATGTAATATCCAGCTCCTTCCCATTCCAATCCTGAGACACTTCCGATTGCATGAGATGTGATATCTCAATGCTTCTAATATCAAAACTGAAACCCTCCCTATAGCATGAGATGTGATATCCAACTCCTTCCCTTTCCAACCTGAGACCCTTCCTATAGCATGAGAAGGGATATCCAACTCCTTCCCAATCCCTTCCGATAGCAGAGATGTGATATCTCAATGCTTATACCAAACCTGAGACCCTTCCTATGGCATGAGATGTGATATCCAACTCCTTGCCATTCAAATCCTGAGACCCTTCCTATAGCATGAGAAGGGATATCCAACTCCTTCCCAATCCAATCCTGAGACCCTTCCGATAGCAGAGATGTGATATCTCAATGCTTATACCAATCCTGAGACCCTTCCTATAGCATGAGATGTGATGTCTCAATGCTTCTAATACCAAACCTGAGATCGTTCCTATAACATGAGATGTGATATCCAACTCCTTCCATTCCAATCCTGATACCCTTCCTATAGCATGAGATTTGATATCTCAATGCATATACCAAACCTGAGACCCTTCCTATAGCATGAGATGTGATATCCAAGTCTTTCCCATTCCAATCTTTAGACCCTTCATACAGCATGAATATGATATCTCAATGATTCTAATAACAATCCTGAGACCCGTCCTATAACATGAGATGGGATATCCAATTCCTTCCCGTTCCAATCCTGAGACACTTCCTATAGCAGAGATGTGATATCTCAATGCTTATACCAAACCTGAGACCCTTCCTATAACATGAGATCGGATATCCAACTCCTTCCCGTTCCAAACCTGAGACCCTTCCTTTAGCATGAGATGTAATATCCAGCCCCTTCCCATTCCAATCCTGAGACACTTCCGATAGCATGAGATGTGATATCTCAATGCTTCTACCAAACCTGAGACCCTTCCTTTAGCATGAGATGTGATATCCAACTCATTCCCATTCCAACCTGAGACCCTTCCTATAGCATGAGAAGGGATATCCAACTCCTTCCCAATCCAATCCTGAGACCCTTCCGATAGCAGAGATGTGATATCTCAATGCTTATACCAAACCTGAGACCCTTCCTATGGCATGAGATGTGATATCCAACTCCTTGCCATTCAAATCCTGAGACCCTCCCTATAACAAGAGATGTCATATCCAACTCCTTCCCATTCCAAACCTGAGACCCTTCCTTTAGCATGAGATGTGATATCCAAATCCTTCACATTCCAATCCAAAGACCCTTCCTATAACATGAGATGTGATATCCAACTCCTTCCCAATCCAATCCTGAGACCCTTCCGATAGCAGAGATGTGATATCTCAATGCTTATACCAAACCTGAGACCCTTCCTATGGCATGAGATGTGATATCCAACTCCTTGCCATTCAAATCCTGAGACCCTCCCTATAACAAGAGATGTCATATCCAACTCCTTCACATTCCAATCCAGAGACCAATCTATAGCATGAGATGTGATATCTCAATGCTTCTAATACCAAACCTGAGACCCTTCCGATAGCATGAGATGTGATATCTCAATGCTTCAAAAACCAAACATGAGAACCGTCCTATAACATGAGATGTGAAATCCAAATCCTTCCCTTCCCAAACCTGAGACTCTTCCTATAACATGAGATGGGATATCCAACTCCTTCCCATTCCAATCCTGAGACTCTTCTGATAGCAGAGATGTGATATCTCAATGCTTATACCAAACCTGAGACCCTTCCTACGGCATGAGATGTCATATACAACTCCTTCCCATTCCAATCCTGAGACCCTTCCTATAGCATGAGATGTGATATCTCAATGCTTATACCAAACCTGAGACCCTTCCTATAGCATGAGATGTGATATCCAACTCCTTCCCATTCCAATCCTGAGACCCTTCCTATAGCATGAGATGTGATGTCTCAATGCTTCTAATACCAAACCTGAGATCCTTCCTATAACATGAGATGTGATATCCAACTCCTTCCATTCCAATCCTGAGACCCTTCCTATAGCATGAGATTTGATATCTCAATGCTTATACCAAACCTGAGACCCTTCCTATAGCATGAGATGTGATATCCAAGTCTTTCCCATTCCAATCCTTAGACCCTTCCTACAGCATGCAATATGATATCTCAATGATTCTAATAACAATCCTGAGACCCGTCCTATAACATGAGATGGGATATCCAACTCCTTCCCATTCCAATCCTGAGACACTTCCGATAGCAGAGATGTGATATCTCAATGCTTATACCAAACCTGAGACCCTTCCTATAACATGAGATCGGATATCCAACTCCTTCCAGTTCCAAACCTGAGACCCTTCCTTTAGCATGAGATGTAATATCCAGCTCCTTCCCATTCCAATCCTGAGACACTTCCGATAGCATGAGATGTGATATCTCAATGCTTCTAATATCAAAACTGAAACCCTCCCTATAGCATGAGATGTGATATCCAACTCCTTCCCATTCCAACCTGAGACCCTTCCTATAGCATGAGAAGGGATATCCAACTCCTTCCCAATCCAATCCTGAGACCCTTCCGATAGCAGAGATGTGATATCTCAATGCTTATACCAAATCTGAGACCCTTCCTATGGCATGAGATGTCATATCCAACTCCTTCCCATTCCAATCCGGAGACCCTTCCTATAACATGAGATGTGATATCCAACTCCTTCCCAATCCAATCCTGAGACCCTTCCGATAGCAGGGATGTGATATCTCAATGCTTATACCAAACCTGAGACCCTTCCTATAGCATGAGATGTGATATCCAACTCCTTCCGATTCCAATCCTGAGACCCTTCCTATAGCATGAGATGTGATATCGCAATGCTTCTACCAAAACTGAGACCCTTCCTTTAGCATGAGATGTGATATCCAAGTCCTTCCCATTCCAATCCTGAGACCCTTCCTATAGCATGAGATGTGATATCTCAATGCTTCTAATACCAAACCTGAGATCCTTCCGATAGCATGAGATGTGATATCTCAATGCTTCTAATACCAAACCTGAGATCCTTCCTATAACATGAGATGTGATATCCAAATCCTTCCCCATCCAAACCTGAGACCCTCCCTTTAGCATGAGATGTGATATCCAACTCCTTCCCATTCCAATCCTGATACCCTTCTGATAGCATGAGATGTGATATCTCAATGCCTCTAATACCAAACCTGAGATCCTACCTCTAACATGAAATGTGATATCCAACTCCTTCCCTTTCCAAACCTGAGAGCCTTCCTACAGCATGAGATGTGATATCCAAGTCCTTCCCATTCCAATCTTGAGACCCTTCCTATAACATGAGATGTGATATCCAACTCTTTCCCATTCCAACCTGAGACCTTTCCTATAGCATGAGATGGGATATCCAACAACTCCTTCCAAATCCAATCCTGATACCCTTCCGATAGCATGAGATGTGATATCCCAATGCTTCTACAAAACCTGAGACCCATACCATGGCATGATGTGATATCAAACTCCCGTCCTATACAATGAGACTTGATATCTCAATGCTTCTAATACCAAACCTGAGACCGGTCAAATAACATGAGATGTGATATCCAAATCCTTCCCCTTCCAAACCTGAGACCCTTCCTTTAGCATGAGATGTGATATCCAAATCCTTCCCATTCCAATCCTTAAACCCTTCCTATAGCATGAGATGTGATATCTCAATGTTTCTAATAAAAAACCTGAGACCCTTCCTATAGCAAGAGATGTGATATCCAAATCCTTCCCATTCCAACCTGAGACCCTTCCTATAGCATGAGAAGGGATATCCAACTCCTTCCCATTCCAATCCTTAAACCCTTCCTATAGCATGAGATGTGATATCTCAATGTTTCTAATAAAAAACCTGAGACCCTTCCTATAGCAAGAGATGTGATATCCAAATCCTTCCCATTCCAAACCTGAGACCCTTCCTATTGGATGAGATATGATATCCAACTACTTCCCATTCCAAACCTGAGACCCTTCCTATACCATAAGATGTGATATCTCAATGCTTCTAATACCAAACCTGGGACCCGTCCTATAACATGAGATATGATATCCAAATCCTTCCCATTCCAATCCTGAAACCCTTCCGATAGCATGAGATGTGATATCTCAATGTTTCTAATAAAAAACCTGAGACCCTTCATATAGCAAGAGATGTGATATCCAAATACTTCCCATTTCAATCTTGAGACCCTTCCTATAATATGAGATATGATATCCAACTCCTTCCCATTCCAACATGAGACCCTTCCTATAGCATGAGAAGGGATGTCCAACTCCTTCCCAATCCAATCCTGAGACCCTTCCGATAGCAGAGATGTGATATCTCAATGCTTATACCAAACCTGAGACCCTTCCTTTAGCATGAGATTTGATATCCAAATCCTTCACATTCCAATCCTGAGACCCTTCCTATAGCATGAGATGTGATATCTCAATGCTTCTAATACCAAACCTGAGATGCTTCCTATAACATGAGATGTGATATCCAACTCCTTCCCATTCCAAACCTGAGACCCTTCCGATAGCATGAGATGTGATATCTCAATGCTTCTAAAACCAAACATGAGAACCATCCTATAACATGAGATGTGAAATCCCAATCCTTCCCTTCCCAAACCTGAGACACTTCCTATAGCTTGAGATGTGATATCAAACTCCTTCCCATTCCAATCCTGAAATAGCTTGAGATGTGATATCCAACTCCTTCCCATTCCAATCCTGAGACCCTTATTATACCATGAGATGTGATATCTCAAGGCTTCTAATACCAAACCTGAGACCCTTCCTATGGCATGAGATGTGATATCCAACTCCTTGCCATTCAAATCCTGAGACCCTCCCTATAACAAGAGATGTCATATCCAACTCCTTCCCATTCCAAACCTGAGACCCTTCCTTTAGCATGAGATGTGATATCCAAATCCTTCACATTCCAATCCAGAGACCAATCCTATAGCATGAGATGTGATATCTCAATGCTTCTAATACCAAACCTGAGACCCTTCCGATAGCATGAGATGTGATATCTCAATGCTTCAAAAACCAAACATGAGAACCATCCTATAACATGAGATGTGAAATCCAAATCCTTCCCTTCCCAAACCTGAGACTCTTCCTATAGCATGAGATGTGATATCTCAATGCTTCTACCAAACCTGAAACCCTTCCTATAGCATAAGATGTGATATACAACTCCTTCCCATTCCAATCCTGAGACACTTCCTTTAGCATGAGATGTGATATCACAATGCTTCTAATACCAAACCTGAGACCCATTCTATAACATGAGATGTGATATCCAAATCCTTCCCCTTCCAAACCTGAGACCCTTCCTTTAGCATGAGATGTGATATCCAGCTCCTCCCATTCCAATCCTGAGACCCTTCCGATAGCATGAGATGTGATATCTCAATGCTTCTAATATCAAAACTGAGACCCTCCCTATAGCATGAGATGTGATATCTAAGTCCTTCCCATTCCAATCCTGAGACCCTTCCGATAGCAGAGATGTGATATCTCAATGCTTATACCAAACCTGAGACCCTTCCTATGGCATGAGATGTGATATCCAACTCCTTGCCATTCAAATCCTGAGACCCTCCCTATAACAAGAGATGTCATATCCAACTCCTTCCCATTCCAAACCTGAGACCCTTCCTTTAGCATGAGATGTGATATCCAAATCCTTCACATTCCAACCCCTAGACCAATCCTATAGCATGAGATGTGATATCTCAATGCTTCTAATACCAAACCTGAGACCCTTCCGATAGCATGAGATGTAATATCTCAATGCTTCAAAAACCAAACATGAGAACCATCCTATAACATGAGATGTGAAATCCAAATCCTTCCCTTCCCAAACCTGAGACTCTTCCTATAGCATGAGATGTGATATCTCAATGCTTCTAATATCAAACTTGAGACCCTCCCTATAGCATGAGATGTGATATCCAAGTCCTTCCCATTCCAATCCTGAGACACTTCCTATAGCATGAGATGTGATATCTCAATGCTTCTAATACCAAACCTGAGACTCTTCCTATAACATGAGATGGGATATCCAACTCCTTCCCATTCCAATCCTGAGACTCTTCTGATAGCAGAGATGTGATATCTCAATGCTTATACCAAACCTGAGACCCTTCCTACGGCATGAGATGTGATATACAACTCCTTCCCATTCCAATCCTGAGACCCTTCCTATAGCATGAGATGTGATATCTCAATGCTTATACCAAACCTGAGACCCTTCCTATAACATGAGATGTGATATCCAACTCCTTCCATTCCAATCCTGAGACCCTTCCTATAGCATGAGATTTGATATCTCAATGCTTATACCAAACCTGAGACTCTTCCTATAGCATGAGATGTGATATCCAAGTCTTTCCCATTCCAATCCTTAGACCCTTCCTACAGCATGCAATATGATATCTCAATGATTCTAATAACAATCCTGAGACCCGTCCTATAACGTGAGATGGGATATCCAATTCCTTCCCATTCCAATCCTGAGACACTTCCGATAGCAGAGATGTGATATCTCAATGCTTATACCAAACCTGAGACCCTTCCTATAACATGAGATCGGATATCCAACTCCTTCCCGTTCCAAACCTGAGACCCTTCCTTTAGCATGAGATGTAATATCCAGCTCCTTCCCATTCCAATCCTGAGACACTTCCGATAGCATGAGATGTGATATCTCAATGCTTCTAATATCAAAACTGAAACCCTCCCTATAGCATGATATGTGATATCTAAGTCCTTCCCATTCCAATCCTGAGACCCTTCCTATAGCATGAGATGTGATATCTCAATGCTTCTACCAAACCTGAGACCCTTCCTTTAGCATGAGATGTGATATCCAACTCCTTCCCATTCCAACCTGAGACCCTTCCTATAGCATGAGAAGGGATATCCAACTCCTTCCCAATCCAATCCTGAGACCCTTCCGATAGCAGAGATGTGATATCTCAATGCTTATACCAAACCTGAGACCCTTCCTATGGCATGAGATGTGATATCCAACTCCTTGCCATTCAAATCCTGAGACCCTCCCTATAACAAGAGATGTCATATCCAACTCCTTCCCATTCCAAACCTGAGACCCTTCCTTTAGCATGAGATGTGATATCCAAATCCTTCACATTCCAATCCGGAGACCCTTCCTATAACATGAGATGTGATATCCAACTCCTTCCCAATCCAATCCTGAGACCCTTCCGATAGCAGAGATGTGATATCTCAATGCTTATACCAAACCTGAGACCCTTCCTATGGCATGAGATGTGATATCCAACTCCTTGCCATTCAAATCCTGAGACCCTCCCTATAACAAGAGATGTCATATCCAACTCCTTCCCATTCCAAACCTGAGACCCTTCCTTTAGCATGAGATGTGATATCCGAATCCTTCACATTCCAATCCAGAGACCAATCCTATAGCATGAGATGTGATATCTCAATGCTTCTAATACCAAACCTGAGACCCTTCCGATAGCATGAGATGTGATATCTCAATGCTTCAAAAACCAAACATGAGAACCATCCTATAACATGAGATGTGAAATCCAAATCCTTCCCTTCCCAAACCTGAGACTCTTCCTATAGCATGAGATGTGATATCTCAATGCTTCTACCAAACCTGAAACCCTTCCTATAGCATGAGATGTGATATCCAACTCCTTCCCATTCCAATCCTGAGACACTTCCTATAGCATGAGATGTGATATCACAATGCTTCTAATACCAAACATGAAACCCATCCTATAACATGAGATGTGATATCCATATCCTTCCCCTTCCAAACCTGAGACCCTTCCTTTAGCATGAGATGTGATATCCAGCTCCTCCCATTCCAATCCTGAGACCCTTCCGATAGCATGAGATGTGATATCTCAATGCTTCTAATATCAAAACTGAGACCCTCCCTATAGCATGAGATGTGATATCTAAGTCCTTCCCATTCCAATCCTGAGACCCTTCCGATAGCAGAGATGTGATATCTCAATGCTTATACCAAACCTGAGACCCTTCCTATGGCATGAGATGTGATATCCAACTCCTTGCCATTCAAATCCTGAGACCAGCCCTATAACAAGAGATGTCATATCCAACTCCTTCCCATTCCAAACCTGAGACCCTTCCTTTAGCATGAGATGTGATATCCAAATCCTTCACATTCCAATCCGGAGACCAATCCTATAGCATGAGATGTGATATCTCAATGCTTCTAATACCAAACCTGAGACCCTTCCGATAGCATGAGATGTGATATCTCAATGCTTCAAAAACCAAACATGAGAACCATCCTATAACATGAGATGTGAAATCCAAATCCTTCCCTTCCCAAACCTGAGACTCTTCCTATAGCATGAGATGTGATATCTCAATGCTTCTAATATCAAACTTGAGACCCTCCCTATAGCATGAGATGTGATATCCAAGTCCTTCCCATTCCAATCCTGAGACACTTCCTATAGCATGAGATGTGATATCTCAATGCTTCTAATACCAAACCTGAGACTCTTCCTATAACATGAGATGGGATATCCAACTCCTTCCCATTCCAATCCTGAGACTCTTCTGATAGCAGAGATGTGATATCTCAATGCTTATACCAAACCTGAGACCCTTCCTACGGCATGAGATGTCATATACAACTCCTTCCCATTCCAATCCTGAGACCCTTCCTATAGCATGAGATTTGATGTCTCAATGCTTCTAATACCAAACCTGAGATCCTTCCTATAACATGAGATGTGATATCCAACTCCTTCCATTCCAATCCTGAGACCCTTCCTATAGCATGAGATTTGATATCTCAATGCTTATACCAAACCTGAGACCCTTCCTATAGCATGAGATGTGATATCCAAGTCTTTCCCATTCCAATCCTTAGACCCTTCCTACAGCATGCAAAATGATATCTCAATGATTCTAATAACAATCCTGAGACCCGTCCTATAACATGAGATGGGATATCCAATTCCTTCCCATTCCAATCCTGAGACACTTCCGATAGCAGAGATGTGATATCTCAATGCTTATACCAAACCTGAGACCCTTCCTATAACATGAGATCGGATATCCAACTCCTTCCCGTTCCAAACCTGAGACCCTTCCTTTAGCATGAGATGTAATATCCAGCTCCTTCCCATTCCAATCCTGAGACACTTCCGATAGCATGAGATGTGATATCTCAATGCTTCTAATATCAAAACCGAAACCCTCCCTATAGCATGATATGTGATATCTAAGTCCTTCCCATTCCAATCCTGAGACCCTTCCTATAGCATGAGATGTGATATCTCAATGCTTCTACCAAACCTGAGACCCTTCCTTTAGCATGAGATGTGATATCCAGCTCCTTCCCATTCCAACCTGAGACCCTTCCTATAGCATGAGAAGGGATATCCAACTCCTTCCCAATCCAATCCTGAGACCCTTCCGATAGAAGAGATGTGATATCTCAATGCTTATACCAAACCTGAGACCCTTCCTATGGCATGAGATGTGATATCCAACTCCTTGCCATTCAAATCCTGAGACCCTCCCTATAACAAGAGATGTCATATCCAACTCCTTCCCATTCCAAACCTGAGACCCTTCCTTTAGCATGAGATGTGATATCCAAATCCTTCACATTCCAATCCGGAGACCCTTCCTATAACATGAGATGTGATATCCAACTCCTTCCCAATCCAATCCTGAGACCCTTCCGATAGCAGAGATGTGATATCTCAATGCTTATACCAAACCTGAGACCCTTCCTATGGCATGAGATGTGATATCCAACTCCTTGCCATTCAAATCCTGAGACCCTCCCTATAACAAGAGATGTCATATCCAACTCCTTCCCATTCCAAACCTGAGACCCTTCCTTTAGCATGAGATGTGATATCCGAATCCTTCACATTCCAATCCAGAGACCAATCCTATAGCATGAGATGTGATATCTCAATGCTTCTAATACCAAACCTGAGACCCTTCCGATAGCATGAGATGTGATATCTCAATGCTTCAAAAACCAAACATGAGAACCATCCTATAACATGAGATGTGAAATCCAAATCCTTCCCTTCCCAAACCTGAGACTCTTCCTATAGCATGAGATGTGATATCTCAATGCTTCTACCAAACCTGAAACCCTTCCTATAGCATGAGATGTGATATCCAACTCCTTCCCATTCCAATCCTGAGACACTTCCTATAGCATGAGATGTGATATCACAATGCTTCTAATACCAAACATGAAACCCATCCTATAACATGAGATGTGATATCCAAATCCTTCCCCTTCCAAACCTGAGACCCTTCCTTTAGCATGAGATGTGATATCCAGCTCCTCCCATTGCAATCCTGAGACCCTTCCGATAGCATGAGATGTGATATCTCAATGCTTCTAATATCAAAACTGAGACCCTCCCTATAGCATGAGATGTGATATCTAAGTCCTTCCCATTCCAATCCTGAGACCCTTCCGATAGCAGAGATGTGATATCTCAATGCTTATACCAAACCTGAGACCCTTCCTATGGCATGAGATGTGATATCCAACTCCTTGCCATTCAAATCCTGAGACCAGCCCTATAACAAGAGATGTCATATCCAACTCCTTCCCATTCCAAACCTGAGACCCTTCCTTTAGCATGAGATGTGATATCCAAATCCTTCACATTCCAATCCGGAGACCAATCCTATAGCATGAGATGTGATATCTCAATGCTTCTAATACCAAACCTGAGACCCTTCCGATAGCATGAGATGTGATATCTCAATGCTTCAAAAACCAAACATGAGAACCATCCTATAACATGAGATGTGAAATCCAAATCCTTCCCTTCCCAAACCTGAGACTCTTCCTATAGCATGAGATGTGATATCTCAATGCTTCTAATATCAAACTTGAGACCCTCCCTATAGCATGAGATGTGATATCCAAGTCCTTCCCATTCCAATCCTGAGACACTTCCTATAGCATGAGATGTGATATCTCAATGCTTCTAATACCAAACCTGAGACTCTTCCTATAACATGAGATGGGATATCCAACTCCTTCCCATTCCAATCCTGAGACTCTTCTGATAGCAGAGATGTGATATCTCAATGCTTATACCAAACCTGAGACCCTTCCTACGGCATGAGATGTCATATACAACTCCTTCCCATTCCAATCCTGAGACCCTTCCTATAGCATGAGATGTGATATCTCAATGCTTATACCAAACCTGAGACCCTTCCTATAGCATGAGATGTGATATCCAACTCCTTCCCATTCCAATCCTGAGACCCTTCCTATAGCATGAGATTTGATGTCTCAATGCTTCTAATACCAAACCTGAGATCCTTCCTATAACATGAGATGTGATATCCAACTCCTTCCATTCCAATCCTGAGACCCTTCCTATAGCATGAGATTTGATATCTCAATGCTTATACCAAACCTGAGACCCTTCCTATAGCATGAGATGTGATATCCAAGTCTTTCCCATTCCAATCCTTAGACCCTTCCTACAGCATGCAAAATGATATCTCAATGATTCTAATAACAATCCTGAGACCCGTCCTATAACATGAGATGGGATATCCAATTCCTTCCCATTCCAATCCTGAGACACTTCCGATAGCAGAGATGTGATATCTCAATGCTTATACCAAACCTGAGACCCTTCCTATAACATGAGATCGGATATCCAACTCCTTCCCGTTCCAAACCTGAGACCCTTCCTTTAGCATGAGATGTAATATCCAGCTCCTTCCCATTCCAATCCTGAGACACTTCCGATAGCATGAGATGTGATATCTCAATGCTTCTAATATCAAAACTGAAACCCTCCCTATAGCATGAGATGTGATATCCAGCTCCTTCCCATTCCAACCTGAGACCCTTCCTATAGCATGAGAAGGGATATCCAACTCCTTCCCAATCCAATCCTGAGACCCTTCCGATAGAAGAGATGTGATATCTCAATGCTTATACCAAACCTGAGACCCTTCCTATGGCATGAGATGTGATATCCAACTCCTTGCCATTCAAATCCTGAGACCCTCCCTATAACAAGAGATGTCATATCCAACTCCTTCCCATTCCAAACCTGAGACCCTTCCTTTAGCATGAGATGTGATATCCAAATCCTTCACATTCCAATCCGGAGACCCTTCCTATAACATGAGATGTGATATCCAACTCCTTCCCAATCCAATCCTGAGACCCTTCCGATAGCAGAGATGTGATATCTCAATGCTTATACCAAACCTGAGACCCTTCCTATGGCATGAGATGTGATATCCAACTCCTTGCCATTCAAATCCTGAGACCCTCCCTATAACAAGAGATGTCATATCCAACTCCTTCCCATTCCAAACCTGAGACCCTTCCTTTAGCATGAGATGTGATATCCAAATCCTTCACATTCCAATCCAGAGACCAATCCTATAGCATGAGATGTGATATCTCAATGCTTCTAATACCAAACCTGAGACCCTTCCGATAGCATGAGATGTGATATCTCAATGCTTCAAAAACCAAACATGAGAACCATCCTATAACATGAGATGTGAAATCCAAATCCTTCCCTTCCCAAACCTGAGACTCTTCCTATAGCATGAGATGTGATATCTCAATGCTTCTACCAAACCTGAAACCCTTCCTATAGCATGAGATGTGATATCCAACTCCTTCCCATTCCAATCCTGAGACACTTCCTATAGCATGAGATGTGATATCACAATGCTTCTAATACCAAACCTGAAACCCATCCTATAACATGAGATGTGATATCCAAATCCTTCCCCTTCCAAACCTGAGACCCTTCCTTTAGCATGAGATGTGATATCCAGCTCCTCCCATTCCAATCCTGAGACCCTTCCGATAGCATGAGATGTGATATCTCAATGCTTCAAAAACCAAACATGAGAACCATCCTATAACATGAGATGTGAAATCCAAATCCTTCCCTTCCCAAACCTGAGACTCTTCCTATAGCATGAGATGTGATATCTCAATGCTTCTAATATCAAAACTGAGACCCTCCCTATAGCATGAGATGTGATATCTAAGTCCTTCCCATTCCAATCCTGAGACCCTTCCGATAGCAGAGATGTGATATCTCAATGCTTATACCAAACCTGAGACCCTTCCTATGGCATGAGATGTGATATCTCAATGCTTCTAATACCAAACCTGAGACCCTTCCGATAGCATGAGATGTGATATCTCAATGCTTCAAAAACCAAACATGAGAACCATCCTATAACATGAGATGTGAAATCCAAATCCTTCCCTTCCCAAACCTGAGACTCTTCCTATAGCATGAGATGTGATATCTCAATGCTTCTAATATCAAAACTGAGACCCTCCCTATAGCATGAGATGTGATATCTAAGTCCTTCCCATTCCAATCCTGAGACCCTTCCGATAGCAGAGATGTGATATCTCAATGCTTATACCAAACCTGAGACCCTTCCTATGGCATGAGATGTGATATCCAACTCCTTGCCATTCAAATCCTGAGACCAGCCCTATAACAAGAGATGTCATATCCAACTCCTTCCCATTCCAAACCTGAGACCCTTCCTTTAGCATGAGATGTGATATCCAAATCCTTCACATTCCAATCCGGAGACCAATCCTATAGCATGAGATGTGATATCTCAATGCTTCTAATACCAAACCTGAGACCCTTCCGATAGCATGAGATGTGATATCTCAATGCTTCAAAAACCAAACATGAGAACCATCCTATAACATGAGATGTGAAATCCAAATCCTTCCCTTCCCAAACCTGAGACTCTTCCTATAGCATGAGATGTGATATCTCAATGCTTCTAATATCAAACTTGAGACCCTCCCTATAGCATGAGATGTGATATCCAAGTCCTTCCCATTCCAATCCTGAGACACTTCCTATAGCATGAGATGTGATATCTCAATGCTTCTAATACCAAACCTGAGACTCTTCCTATAACATGAGATGGGATATCCAACTCCTTCCCATTCCAATCCTGAGACTCTTCTGATAGCAGAGATGTGATATCTCAATGCTTATACCAAACCTGAGACCCTTCCTACGGCATGAGATGTCATATACAACTCCTTCCCATTCCAATCCTGAGACCCTTCCTATAGCATGAGATGTGATATCTCAATGCTTATACCAAACCTGAGACCCTTCCTATAGCATGAGATGTGATATCCAACTCCTTCCCATTCCAATCCTGAGACCCTTCCTATAGCATGAGATTTGATGTCTCAATGCTTCTAATACCAAACCTGAGATCCTTCCTATAACATGAGATGTGATATCCAACTCCTTCCATTCCAATCCTGAGACCCTTCCTATAGCATGAGATTTGATATCTCAATGCTTATACCAAACCTGAGACCCTTCCTATAGCATGAGATGTGATATCCAAGTCTTTCCCATTCCAATCCTTAGACCCTTCCTACAGCATGCAAAATGATATCTCAATGATTCTAATAACAATCCTGAGACCCGTCCTATAACATGAGATGGGATATCCAATTCCTTCCCATTCCAATCCTGAGACATTTCCGATAGCAGAGATGTGATATCTCAATGCTTATACCAAACCTGAGACCCTTCCTATAACATGAGATCGGATATCCAACTCCTTCCCGTTCCAAACCTGAGACCCTTCCTTTAGCATGAGATGTAATATCCAGCTCCTTCCCATTCCAATCCTGAGACACTTCCGATAGCATGAGATGTGATATCTCAATGCTTCTAATATCAAAACTGAAACCCTCCCTATAGCATGATATGTGATATCTAAGTCCTTCCCATTCCAATCCTGAGACCCTTCCTATAGCATGAGATGTGATATCTCAATGCTTCTACCAAACCTGAGACCCTTCCTTTAGCATGAGATGTGATATCCAACTCCTTCCCATTCCAACCTGAGACCCTTCCTATAGCATGAGAAGGGATATCCAACTCCTTCCCAATCCAATCCTGAGACCCTTCCGATAGCAGAGATGTGATATCTCAATGCTTATACCAAACCTGAGACCCTTCCTATGGCATGAGATGTGATATCCAACTCCTTGCCATTCAAATCCTGAGACCCTCCCTATAACAAGAGATGTCATATCCAACTCCTTCCCATTCCAAACCTGAGACCCTTCCTTTAGCATGAGATGTGATATCCAAATCCTTCACATTCCAATCCGGAGACCCTTCCTATAACATGAGATGTGATATCCAACTCCTTCCCAATCCAATCCTGAGACCCTTGCAGAGATGTGATATCTCAATGCTTATACCAAACCTGAGACCCTTCCTATGGCATGAGATGTGATATCCAACTCCTTGCCATTCAAATCCTGAGACCCTCCCTATAACAAGAGATGTCATATCCAACTCCTTCCCATTCCAAACCTGAGACCCTTCCTTTAGCATGAGATGTGATATCCAAATCCTTCACATTCCAATCCGGAGACCAATCCTATAGCATGAGATGTGATATCTCAATGCTTCTAATACCAAACCTGAGACCCTTCCGATAGCATGAGATGTGATATCTCAATGCTTCAAAAACCAAACATGAGAACCATCCTATAACATGAGATGTGAAATCCAAATCCTTCCCTTCCCAAACCTGAGACTCTTCCTATAGCATGAGATGTGATATCTCAATGCTTCTACCAAACCTGAAACCCTTCCTATAGCATGAGATGTGATATCCAACTCCTTCCCATTCCAATCCTGAGACACTTCCTATAGCATGAGATGTGATATCACAATGCTTCTAATACCAAACCTGAGACCCATCCTATAACATGAGATGTGATATCCAAATCCTTCCCCTTCCAAACCTGAGACCCTTCCTTTAGCATGAGATGTGATATCCAGCTCCTCCCATTCCAATCCTGAGACCCTTCCGATAGCATGAGATGTGATATCTCAATGCTTCAAAAACCAAACATGAGAACCATCCTATAACATGAGATGTGAAATCCAAATCCTTCCCTTCCCAAACCTGAGACTCTTCCTATAGCATGAGATGTGATATCTCAATGCTTCTAATATCAAAACTGAGACCCTCCCTATAGCATGAGATGTGATATCTAAGTCCTTCCCATTCCAATCCTGAGACCCTTCCGATAGCAGAGATGTGATATCTCAATGCTTATACCAAACCTGAGACCCTTCCTATGGCATGAGATGTGATATCCAACTCCTTGCCATTCAAATCCTGAGACCAGCCCTATAACAAGAGATGTCATATCCAACTCCTTCCCATTCCAAACCTGAGACCCTTCCTTTAGCATGAGATGTGATATCCAAATCCTTCACATTCCAATCCGGAGACCAATCCTATAGCATGAGATGTGATATCTCAATGCTTCTAATACCAAACCTGAGACCCTTCCGATAGCATGAGATGTGATATCTCAATGCTTCAAAAACCAAACATGAGAACCATCCTATAACATGAGATGTGAAATCCAAATCCTTCCCTTCCCAAACCTGAGACTCTTCCTATAGCATGAGATGTGATATCTCAATGCTTCTAATATCAAACTTGAGACCCTCCCTATAGCATGAGATGTGATATCCAAGTCCTTCCCATTCCAATCCTGAGACACTTCCTATAGCATGAGATGTGATATCTCAATGCTTCTAATACCAAACCTGAGACTCTTCCTATAACATGAGATGGGATATCCAACTCCTTCCCATTCCAATCCTGAGACTCTTCTGATAGCAGAGATGTGATATCTCAATGCTTATACCAAACCTGAGACCCTTCCTACGGCATGAGATGTCATATACAACTCCTTCCCATTCCAATCCTGAGACCCTTCCTATAGCATGAGATGTGATATCTCAATGCTTATACCAAACCTGAGACCCTTCCTATAGCATGAGATGTGATATCCAACTCCTTCCCATTCCAATCCTGAGACCCTTCCTATAGCATGAGATTTGATGTCTCAATGCTTCTAATACCAAACCTGAGATCCTTCCTATAACATGAGATGTGATATCCAACTCCTTCCATTCCAATCCTGAGACCCTTCCTATAGCATGAGATTTGATATCTCAATGCTTATACCAAACCTGAGACCCTTCCTATAGCATGAGATGTGATATCCAAGTCTTTCCCATTCCAATCCTTAGACCCTTCCTACAGCATGCAAAATGATATCTCAATGATTCTAATAACAATCCTGAGACCCGTCCTATAACATGAGATGGGATATCCAATTCCTTCCCATTCCAATCCTGAGACATTTCCGATAGCAGAGATGTGATATCTCAATGCTTATACCAAACCTGAGACCCTTCCTATAACATGAGATCGGATATCCAACTCCTTCCCGTTCCAAACCTGAGACCCTTCCTTTAGCATGAGATGTAATATCCAGCTCCTTCCCATTCCAATCCTGAGACACTTCCGATAGCATGAGATGTGATATCTCAATGCTTCTAATATCAAAACTGAAACCCTCCCTATAGCATGATATGTGATATCTAAGTCCTTCCCATTCCAATCCTGAGACCCTTCCTATAGCATGAGATGTGATATCTCAATGCTTCTACCAAACCTGAGACCCTTCCTTTAGCATGAGATGTGATATCCAACTCCTTCCCATTCCAACCTGAGACCCTTCCTATAGCATGAGAAGGGATATCCAACTCCTTCCCAATCCAATCCTGAGACCCTTCCGATAGCAGAGATGTGATATCTCAATGCTTATACCAAACCTGAGACCCTTCCTATGGCATGAGATGTGATATCCAACTCCTTGCCATTCAAATCCTGAGACCCTCCCTATAACAAGAGATGTCATATCCAACTCCTTCCCATTCCAAACCTGAGACCCTTCCTATAGCATGAGATGTGATATCTCAATGCTTCTAATATCAAAACTGAGACCCTCCCTATAGCATGAGATGTGATATCTAAGTCCTTCCCATTCCAATCCTGAGACCCTTCCGATAGCAGAGATGTGATATCTCAATGCTTATACCAAACCTGAGACCCTTCCTATGGCATGAGATGTGATATCTCAATGCTTCTAATACCAAACCTGAGACCCTTCCGATAGCATGAGATGTGATATCTCAATGCTTCTAATATCAAAACTGAGACCCTCCCTATAGCATGAGATGTGATATCTAAGTCCTTCCCATTCCAATCCTGAGACCCTTCCGATAGCAGAGATGTGATATCTCAATGCTTATACCAAACCTGAGACCCTTCCTATGGCATGAGATGTGATATCCAACTCCTTGCCATTCAAATCCTGAGACCCTCCCTATAACAAGAGATGTCATATCCAACTCCTTCCCATTCCAAACCTGAGACCCTTCCTTTAGCATGAGATGTGATATCCAAATCCTTCACATTCCAATCCGGAGACCAATCCTATAGCATGAGATGTGATATCTCAATGCTTCTAATACCAAACCTGAGACCCTTCCGATAGCATGAGATGTGATATCTCAATGCTTCAAAAACCAAACATGAGAACCATCCTATAACATGAGATGTGATATCCAAATCCCTCCCCTTCCAAACCTGAGACCCTTCCTTTAGCATGAGATGTGATATCCAGCTCCTCCCATTCCAATCCTGAGACCCTTCCGATAGCATGAGATGTGATATCTCAATGCTTCTAATATCAAAACTGAGACCCTCCCTATAGCATGAGATGTGATATCTAAGTCCTTCCCATTCCAATCCTGAGACCCTTCCGATAGCAGAGATGTGATATCTCAATGCTTATACCAAACCTGAGACCCTTCCTATGGCATGAGATGTGATATCCAACTCCTTGCCATTCAAATCCTGAGACCCTCCCTATAACAAGAGATGTCATATCCAACTCCTTCCCATTCCAAACCTGAGACCCTTCCTTTAGCATGAGATGTGATATCCAAATCCTTCACATTCCAATCCGGAGACCAATCCTATAGCATGAGATGTGATATCTCAATGCTTCTAATACCAAACCTGAGACCCTTCCGATAGCATGAGATGTGATATCTCAATGCTTCAAAAACCAAACATGAGAACCATCCTATAGCATGAGATGTGATATCTCAATGCTTCTAATATCAAACTTGAGACCCTCCCTATAGCATGAGTTGTGATATCCAAGTCCTTCCCATTCCAATCCTGAGACACTTCCTATAGCATGAAATGTGATATCTCAATGCTTCTAATACCAAACCTGAGACTCTTCCTATAACATGAGATGGGATATCCAACTCCTTCCCATTCCAATCCTGAGACTCTTCTGATAGCAGAGATGTGATATCTCAATGCTTATACCAAACCTGAGACCCTTCCTACGGCATGAGATGTCATATACAACTCCTTCCCATTCCAATCCTGAGACCCTTCCTATAGCATGAGATGTGATATCTCAATGCTTATACCAAACCTGAGACCCTTCCTATAGCATGAGATGTGATATCCAACTCCTTCCCATTCCAATCCTGAGACCCTTCCTATAGCATGAGATGTGATGTCTCAATGCTTCTAATACCAAACCTGAGATCCTTCCTATAACATGAGATGTGATATCCAACTCCTTCCATTCCAATCCTGAGACCCTTCCTATAGCATGAGATTTGATATCTCAATGCTTATACCAAACCTGAGACCCTTCCTATAGCATGAGATGTGATATCCAAGTCTTTCCCATTCCAATCCTTAGACCCTTCATACAGCATGCAATATGATATCTCAATGATTCTAATAACAATCCTGAGACCCGTCCTATAACATGAGATGGGATATCCAATTCCTTCCCATTCCAATCCTGAGACACTTCCGATAGCAGAGATGTGATATCTCAATGCTTATACCAAACCTGAGACCCTTCCTATAACATGAGATCGGATATCCAACTCCTTCCCGTTCCAAACCTGAGACCCTTCCTTTAGCATGAGATGTAATATCCAGCTCCTTCCCATTCCAATCCTGAGACACGTCCGATAGCATGAGATGTGATATCTCAATGCTTCTACCAAACCTGAGACCCTTCCTTTAGCATGAGATGTGATATCCAACTCCTTCCCATTCCAACCTGAGACCCTTCCTATAGCATGAGAAGGGATATCCAACTCCTTCCCAATCCAATCCTGAGACCCTTCCGATAGCAGAGATGTGATATCTCAATGCTTATACCAAACCTGAGACCCTTCCTATGGCATGAGATGTGATATCCAACTCCTTGCCATTCAAATCCTGAGACCCTCCCTATAACAAGAGATGTCATATCCAACTCCTTCCCATTCCAAACCTGAGACCCTTCCTTTAGCATGAGATGTGATATCCAAATCCTTCACATTCCAATCCGGAGACCCTTCCTATAACATGAGATGTGATATCCAACTCCTTCCCAATCCAATCCTGAGACCCTTCCGATAGCAGAGATGTGATATCTCAATGCTTATACCAAACCTGAGACCCTTCCTATGGCATGAGATGTGATATCCAACTCCTTGCCATTCAAATCCTGAGACCCTCCCTATAACAAGAGATGTCATATCCAACTCCTTCCCATTCCAAACCTGAGACCCTTCCTTTAGCATGAGATGTGATATCCAAATCCTTCACATTCCAATCCGGAGACCAATCCTATAGCATGAGATGTGATATCTCAATGCTTCTAATACCAAACCTGAGACCCTTCCGATAGCATGAGATGTGATATCTCAATGCTTCAAAAACCAAACATGAGAACCGTCCTATAACATGAGATGTGAAATCCAAATCCTTCCCTTCCCAAACCTGAGACTCTTCCTATAGCATGAGATGTGATATCTCAATGCTTCTAATATCAAACTTGAGAACCTCCCTATAGCATGAGATGTGATATCCAAGTCCTTCCCATTCCAATCCTGAGACACTTCCTATAGCATGAGATGTGATATCTCAATGCTTCTAATACCAAACCTGAGACTCTTCCTATAACATGAGATGGGATATCCAACTCCTTCCCATTCCAATCCTGAGACTCTTCTGATAGCAGAGATGTGATATCTCAATGCTTATACCAAACCTGAGACCCTTCCTACGGCATGAGATGTCATATACAACTCCTTCCCATTCCAATCCTGAGACCCTTCCTATAGCATGAGATGTGATATCTCAATGCTTATACCAAACCTGAGACCCTTCCTATAGCATGAGATGTGATATCCAACTCCTTCCCATTCCAATCCTGAGACCCTTCCTATAGCATGAGATGTGATGTCTCAATGCTTCTAATACCAAACCTGAGATCCTTCCTATAACATGAGATGTGATATCCAACTCCTTCCATTCCAATCCTGAGACCCTTCCTATAGCATGAGATGTGATATCTCAATGCTTATACCAAACCTGAGACCCTTCCTATAACATGAGATCGGATATCCAACTCCTTCCCGTTCCAAACCTGAGACCCTTCCTTTAGCATGAGATGTAATATCCAGCTCCTTCCCATTCCAATCCTGAGACCCTCCCTATAGCATGAGATGTGATATCTAACTCCTTCCCATTCCAATCGAGACCCTTCCTATAACATGAGATGTGATATCTCTATGCTTCTAATACCAAACCTGAGCCCCTTCTCGTAGTATATGTGATATCCAACTCCTTCCCATTCCAAACTTGTGACCCTTCCTGTAGCATGAAATGTGATTTTCACCCCTTCCAATACCAAACCCGAGACCATTCCCACAGCCTGAGATTTGAAATCTCATTTCTTCCAATACCAAACCCGAGACCCTTCCGATAGGATGAGATTTACTATCTCACTCCTTAAAATACCAAACTCGAGTCCCTTCCTAAAGGATGCGATTCTAATACCAAACCTGAGACCCTCCCTATAACAAGAGATGTCATATCCAACTCCTTCCCATTCCAATCATGAGACTCTTCCTATAGCATGACATGTGATATCGAACTTCCCATTCCAATCCTGAGACTCAGACCTCCCCGTCTAACCTTCTCACCACTCCTAGCTCCCGGATGGATCATGCACTCCTGCTGTCTCCTCTCTCCCTTCTTCTGCTTCCTTTCCTCTCTCCTTCCTAATCTGCCCTAGGTCAGGCTCCTTCTACACCTCCGCAGGGATTACTGATTTGTACCCCTCCCCACTCTCAACTCTCACTCAGTTTCAAAAACTCATCTGACATCTGCCATTTCCTGGAAGAACCCGACCTTGATGTTCTTGGTCTAACCGAGACATGGTTGACGGCCAGCGCTGTCTCGAGCTTTGACACTTTCCTCCCTGATGACAAGTTCCTCTCCATGCCCAGATCCAACCGTTCTTGAGGGGGGAGCATCCTTGATTCCTGTAGTAAATTGCTTTCCTTTGCAGGCCGACTCCTCTCACGAATGCCTTGTCTGCATGCATTCTCTCTTTCCTGGCCATTCTCTCACCGTGGCTATTTGCCTACCCCCTTCCTCTCTCAGTGGATGGACTTCTCCATCCTAGCCTCCTACCACTCAACTCCGCCTACTTGGAGAATTCAACATGAACCTGTATGCTTCCTGACCTGGACTTTTACGAGATCTGCAACTGTACATGTCACTGGCCCTACACACTGCAGGGAATACTCAGGATTTTCTGATCTCAGACCTCCCCCTCTGTTACCCTCTCAACAATCCTCTCCCGTGGTGATCAAGTTCTCATCGCCAAAGAAGGCTACCTACCAGCTGTTCCTCCTCAGTGGAGTTCTCCCTTTCTGTCCCTGCTCCCTGCACCGTTTCGCGTTGCAAACACTCGCTTCCCAGCTCTCTGGTTTAGACGCGTGTTCCCTGCCTTCTCTCCTCTTCCCGCTGCCTTCAAATCAACAAATGAGCTTCAAAAGATACACGGTGCTCAGAATGCTTTATAACACCCATTATTCATCATATAGCCGTAACCCGCTAGACGTATTGAAATGTGCTGTAAACTAGCAAAACCAGCTAGAAAATGTACTTTCCTCGCGTTTTTGTAAATGCGAATTCTGATGGGTTCCCATGTATGTACTGTGTCCGTGCGTTTGTTGTCGAATCCTGAAGTTTTTAACCACTGTTCTCCCATACAAGGGGGGTTCAACATCTACTGCTGTTCACAGGCTGAATGTATACGGCTGAAATCTTCAAGGCATTATCAGCTTTCCTGACTGTTTTGGAACGTGTATTTGCCATCTGTTAATGCAGTCGCCTTGTGGTCATCGTCCCTTTTAGTTTACAGGCTGCACTCCCCTGGTGATCACATTCTCTTCTCCAGAGCAGGCTAACTACCAGCTGCTCCTCCTCAGAGGCGTTCCTTCTTTCTGTCCCTGCTCCCTGCACCGTTTCGCGTTGCATGTACTCGCTTCCCACCTCTCTGGTTTAGATGCGTGTTCCCTGCCTTCTCTCCTCTTCCTACAGCCTTCCAATGAGCTCCACAAGATAGTGTTCAGAATGCTTCATAACCCCATTATTCAACATATAGCTGTAACCCGCTAGAAGTATTGAAACGTGCTAAAAACTAGCAAAAATAGCTAGAAAATGTACTTCCCTCCCGTTTTTGTAAATGCGAATTCTGGAGCTGGGAAGCGAGTACTGCAACGCGAAACTGTGCAGGGAGCAGGGACAGAAAGAAGAACGCCTCTGAGGAGGAACAGCGTCTAAACCAGAGAGCAGGGAAGCGAGTGTTTGCAACGCGAAACGGAGCAGGGATCAGGGACAGAAAGGATGAACGCCTATGAGGAGGAGCAGCTGGTAGTTAACCTGCTCTGGAGAGGAGAATGTGATCTCCAGGGGAGTGCAGCCTGTAAAGTAGAAGGGACGATGAACACGGCGACTGAGATCTGAAAATCCTGAGTATTCCCTGCAGTGTGTAGGGCCAGATATATGAAGAGTTGCAGATCTCGTAAAAGTCCAGGTCAGGAAGCATACAGGTTCATGTGGAATTCTCCAAGTAGGCGGAGTTGAGTGGTAGGAGGCTAGGATGGAGAAGTCCATCCACTGAGAGAGGAAGGGGGTAGGCAAATAGCCACGGTGAGAGATTCGCCAGGAAAGAGAGAATGCATGCAGACAAGGCATTCGTGAGAGGAGTCGGCCTGCAAAGGAAAGCAATTTACTACAGGAATCAAGGATACTCCCCCTCAAGAACGGTTGGATCTGGGCATGGAGAGGAACTTGTCATCAGGGAGGAAAGTGTCAAAGCTCGAGATAGCGCTGGCCGTCAACCATGTCTCGGTTAGACCAAGAACATCAAGGTCGGGTACTTCCAGGAAATGGCAGATGTCAGATGAGTGTTTGAAACTGAGTGAGAGTTGAGAGTGGGGAGGGGTACAAATCAGTAATCCCTGCGGAGGTGTAGAAGGAGCCTGACCTAGGGCAGATGAAGAAGGAGAGAGGAAAGGAAGCAGAAGAAGGGAGCGAAGAGACAGCAGGAGTTCATGATCAATCCGGGAGCTAGGAGTGGTGAGAAGGTTAGACGGGGAGGTCTGAGTCTCAGGATTGGAATGGGAAGTTCGATATCACATGTCATGCTATAGGAAGAGTCTCAGGATTGGAATGGGAAGGAGTTGGATATGACATCTCTTGTTGTAGTGAGAGTCTCAGGTTTGGTATTAGAATCACATCCTTTAGGAAGGGACTCGAGTTTGGTATTTTAAGGAGTGAGATAGTAAATCTCATCCTATCGGAAGGGTCTCGGGTTTGGTATTGGAAGAAATGAGATTTCAAATCTCAGGCTGTGGGAATGGTCTCGGGTTTGGCATTGGAAGGGGTGAGAAATCACATTTCATGCTACAGGAAGGGTCACAAGTTTGGAATGGGAAGGAGTTGGATATCACATGAAGGGGCACAGGTTTGGTATTAGTAGCAAAGAGATATCACATCTCGTTATAGGAAGGGTCTCGATTGGAATGGGAAGGAGTTGGATATCACATCTCATGCTATAGGGAGGGTCTCAGTTTTGATATTAGAAGCACTGAGATATCACATATGCTATTGGAAGGGTCTCAGTATTGGAATTGGAAGGAGTTGGATATCACATCTCATGCTATAGGGAGGTTCTCAGGTTTGATATTAGAAGCATTGAGATATCACATCTCATGCTATGGGAAGGGTCTCAGGATTGGAATGGGAAGGAGTAGGATATCACATATGCTAAAGGAAAGGTCACAGGTTTGGAAGGGGAAGGATTTGGATCTCACATCTCATGTTTTAGGACGGGTCTCAGGTTTGGTATTAGAAGCCTTGAGATATCACATATGGTATGATAAGGGTCTCAGGATTGGAAAGGGAAGGAGTTGGACATCACATCTCAAGCTATCTCAGGATTGGAATGGGAAGGAGTTTGATATCACATCTCGAGCTATAGGAAGGGTCTCAGGTTTGGGAAGGGAAGGATTGGGATTTCACATCTCATGTTATAGGATGGTTCTCAGGTTTGGTATTAGAAGCATTGAGATATCACATCTCATGCTATAGGAAGGGTCTCAGGATTGGAATGTGAAGGATTTGGATATCACATCATGCTAAAGGTAGGGTCTCAGGTTTGGTAAAAGCATTGAGATATCACAACTCTGCTATCGGAAGGGTCTCAGGATTGGATTGGGAAGGAGTTGGATATCCCTTATGCTATAGGAAGGGTATCAGGTTGGAATGGGAAGGAGTTGGATATCACATCTCATGCTATAGGGAGGGTCTCAAGATTGAAATGGGAAGGATTTGGATATCACATCTCTTGCTATAGGAAGGGTCTCAGGTTTTTTATTAGAAACATTGAGATATCACATCTCATGCTATAGGAAGGGTTTCAGGATTGGAATGGGAAGGAGTTGGATATCCCTTCTCATGCTAAAGGAAGGTCAGGTTGGAATGGGAAGGAGTTGGATATCACATCTCGTTATAGGAAGGGTCTCAGGATTGGAATGGGAAGGATTTGGATATCACATCTCTTGCTATAGGAAGGGTCTCAGGTTTTTTATTAGAAACATTGAGCCATCACATCTCATGCTATAGGAAGGGTTTCAGAATTGGAATGGAAGGATTTGGATATCACATCTCATGCTAATTGAAGGGTCTCAGGTTTGGAAGGGGAAGGATTTGGATATCATATCTCATGTTATAGGACGGGTCCCAGGTTTGGTATTAGAAGCATTGAGATATCACATCTCATGCTATAGGAGGTGTCTCAGGATTGGAATGGGAAGGAGTTGGATATCACGTCTCATGTTATAGGAAGGGTCTCAGGATTGGAATGGCAAGGAGTTGGATATCACATCTCATGCTAAAGGAAGGGTCTCAGGTTTGATAGAAGCATTGAGATCACATCTCATGCTATAGGAAGGAACTCAGGATTGCAATGGGAAGGAGTTGGATATCACATATCATGCCATAGGATGGGTCATCAGGTTTGGTATAAGCATTGAGATATCACATATCATGCCATAGGATGGGTCATCAGGTTTGGTATAAGCATTGAGATATCACATCTCTGCTATCGGAAGGGTCTCAGGATAGGAATGGGAAGGACTTAGATACTCATACTATAGGGAAGGTCTCAGTTTTGATATTAGAAGCATTGAGCTATCACATCTCATGCTATCGGAAGGGTCTCAGGATTGGAATGGGATGGAGTTGGATACAACATCTCAAGCTATCTCAGGATTGGAATGGGAAGGAGTTTGATATCACATCTCAAGCTATAGGAAGGGTCTCAGGTTTGGAAGGGGAAGTATTTGGATCTCACATCTCATGTTTTAGGACGGGTCTCAGGTTTGGTATTAGAAGCATTGAGATATCACATCTCATGGTATAGGAAGGGTCTCAGGATTGGAATGGGAAGGAGTTGGATATCACATCTCAAGCTATCTCAGGATTGGAATGGGAAGGAGTTTGATATCACATCTCAAGCTATAGGAAGGGTCTCAGGTTTGGAAAGGGAAGGATTTGGATTTCACATCTCATGTTATAGGATGGTTCTCATGTTTGGTTTTAGTAGCATTGAGATATCACATCTCATGCTATCGGAAGGGTCTCAGGTTTGGAAAGGGAAGGATTTGGAGTTCACATGTTATAGGATGGTTCTCAGGTTTGGTTTTAGAAGCATTACGATATAACATCTCATGCTATAGGAAGGGTCTCAGGTTTGGAATGGGAAGGAGTTGGATATCACATTGAATGGGAAGGAGTTTGATATCACATCTCAAGCTATAGGAAGGGTCTCAGGTTTGGAAAGGGAATGATTTGGATTTCACATCTCATGTTATAGGATGGTTCTCATGTTTGGTTTTAGAAGCATTGAGATATCACATCTCATGCTATAGGAAGGGTCTCAGGATTGGAATCGGAAGGAGTTGTATATGACATCTCATGCTGTTAAGACGGATTTCTGAACTCTGTCCTGGTGGCGCAGAAGTTCAGAAGGCCAACCTAATTACTTGGAACAGGGTAACCTCTGGACGAACCAGACCAATCAAGGTAGCGATCGGATTTGGATATCACATCTCATGCTAAAGGAAGGGTCTTAGGTTTGGAAGGGGAAGGATTTGGATATCACATCTCATGTTATAGGACGGGTCCCAGCTTTGGTATTAGAAGCATTGAGATATCACAACTCATGCTATAGGAAGGGTCTCAGGATTGGAATGGGAAGGAGTTGGATATCACATGTCATGCTAAAGGAAGGGTTTCAGGTTTGATAGAAGCATTGAGATTTCACATCTCATGCTATAGGAAGGGTCTCAGGATTGGAATGGGAAGGAGTTGGATATCACATCTCATGCCATAGGAAGGGTCTCAGATTTGGTATAAGCATTGAGATATCACATCTCTGCTATCGGAAGGGTCTCAGGATAGGAATGGGAAGGACTTAGATATCACATCTCATGCTATAGGGAGGGTCTCAGTTTTGATATTAGAAGCATTGAGATATCACATCTCATGCTATCGGAAGGGTCCTAGGATTGGAATGGGAAGGAGTTGGATATCACATCTCAAGCTATCTCAGGATTGGAATGGGAAGGAGTTTGATATCACATCTCAAGCTATAGGAAGGGTCTCAGGTTTGGAAAGGGAAGGATTTGGATTTCACATATGTTGTAGGATGGTTCTCATGTTTGGTTTTAGAAGCATTGAGATATCACATCTCATGCTATCGGAAGGGTCTCAGGTTTGGAAAGGGAAGGATTTGGATTTCACATATGTTATAGGATGGTTCTCAGGTTTGGTTTTAGAAGCAGTAAGATATCACATCTCATGCTATAGGAAGGGTCTCAGGTTTGGAATGGGAAGGAGTTGGATACAAATCTCATGTTATAGGAAGGATCTCAGGTTTGGTATTAGAAGCATTGAGATATCACATATCATGCTATAGGAAAGGTCTCAGGATTGGAATGGGAAGGAGTTGGATATCACATCACATGCTAAAGGAAAGGTCTCAGGTTTGGAAGGGGAAGGATTTGGATCTCACATATGTTTTAGGACGGGTGTCAGGTTTGGTATTAGAAGCATTGAGATATCACATCTCATGGTATAGGAAGGGTCTCAGGATTGGAATGGGAAGGAGTTGGATAGCACATCTCAAGCTATCTCAGGATTGGAATGGGAAGGAGTTTGATATCACATCTCAAGCTATAGGAAGGGTCTCAGGTTTGGAAAGGGAATGATTTGGATTTCACATGTTACAGGATAGTTCTCATGTTTGGTTTTAGAAGCATTGAGATATCACATCTCATGTTATAGGAAGGATCTCAGGTTTGGTATTAGAAGCATTGAGATATCACATCTCATGCTATAGGAAGGGTCTCAGGTTTGGAATGGGAAGGAGTTGGATATCACATCTCATGCTATAGGAAGGATCTCAGGTTTGGTGTTAGAAGCATTGAGATATCAGATCTCATGCTATCGGAAGGGTCTCAGGTTTGGTATTAGAAGCATTGAGATATCACATCTCATGCTACCAGAAGGGTCTCAGGATTGGAATGGGAAGGAGTCGGATATCACATCTCATGCTAAAGGGAGGGTTTCAGGTTTGGAAGTGGAAGGATTTGGATATCACATCTCATGTTATAGGAAGATCTCAGGTTTGGTATTAGAAGCATTGAGATATCACATCTCATGCTATCGGAAGGATCTCAGGTTTGGTATTAGAAGCATTGAGATATCACATCTCATGCTATAGGAAGGGTCTCAGGATTGGAATGGGAAGGAGTTGGATATCACATCTCATGCTATAGGAAGGGTCTCAGGTTTGGTATTACAAACATTGTGATATTACATCTCATGCTATAGGAAGGGTTTCAGGATTGGATTGGGAAGGAGTTGGATATCACATCTCATGCTATAGGAAGGGTCTCAGGTTTGGAATGGGAAGGATTTGTACATCACATCTCTTGCTATAGGAAGGGCCTCAGGTTTGGTAAGAGAAACATTAAGATATCACATCTCATGCTATCGGAAGGGTCTCAGGATTGGAATGGGAAGGAGTTGGATATCACATCTCAAGCTATCTCGGGATTGGAATGGGAAGGAGTTTGATATCACATCTCAAGCTATAGGAAGGGTCTCAAGTTTGGAAGGGGAAGGATTTGGATTTCACATCTCATGTTTTAGGACGGGTCTCAGGTTTGGTATTAGAAACATTGAGATATCACATCTCATGGTATAGGAAGGGTTTCAGGATTGGAATGGGAAGGAGTTGGATATCACATCTCATGCAATAGGAAGGTTCTCAGGTTTGATAGAAGCATTGAGATATCACATCTCATGCTATAGGAAGGGTCTCAGGATTGGAATGGGAAGGAGTTGGATATCACATCTCATGCCATAGGAAGAGTCTCAGGTTTGGTATAAGCATTGAGATATCACATCTCTGCTATCGTAAGGGTCTCAGGATTGGAATAGGAAGGAGTTGGATATCCCATCTCATGCTTTAAGAAGGGTCTCAGGTTTGGTATTAGAAGCATTGAGATATCACATCTCATGCTATAGGAAGGGTCTAAGGATTGGAATGGGAAGGAGTTGGATATCACATCTTATGCTATAGGAAGGGTCTCAGGTTTGGTATTACAAGCATTGTGATATTATATCCCATGCTATAGGAAGGGTCTCAGGATTGGATTGGGAAGGAGTTGGATATCACATCTCATGCTATAGGAAGGGTCTCAGGTTTGGAATGGGAAGGGTTTGTACATCACATCTCTTGCTATAGGAAGGGCCTCAGGTTTGGTATGAGAAACATTGAGATATCACATCTCATGTTATAGGAAGGATATCAGGTTTGGTATTAGAAGCATTGAGATATCACATCTCATGATATAGGAAGGGTCTCAGGATTGGAATGGGAAGGAGTTGGATATCACATCTCATGCTATAGGAAGGGTCTCAGGTTTGGTAGAAGCATTGAGATATCACATCTCATGCTATAGGAAGGGTCTCTGGATTGGAATGGGAAGTAGTTGTATATGACATCTCATGCCATAGGAAGGGTAGCACATATGCTATAGGAAGGGTCTCAGGTTTGGAACACGGGAAGGAGTTGGATATCACATCTCATGCTTTAAGAAGGGTCTCAGTTTTGGTATTAGAAGCATTGAGATATCACATCTCATGCTATAGGAAGGGTCTCAGGATTGGAATGGGAACGAGTTGGATATCACATCTCATGCTATAGGAAGGGTCTCAGGATTGGATTGGGAAGGAGTCGGATATCACATCCCATGCTATAGGAAAGGTCTCAGGTTTGGAATGGGAATGATTTGTATATCACATCTCTTGCTATAGGAAGGGCCTCAGGTTTGGTATCAGAAACATTGAGATATCACATCTCATGGTATAGGAAGGATCTCAGTATTGGAATGGAAAGGGGTTGGATATCACATCTCATGTTATAGGAAGGATATCAGGTTTGGTATTAGAAGCATTGAGATATCACATCTCATGCTATAGGAAGGGTCTCCGGATTGGAATGGGAAGTAGTTGTATATGACATCTCATGCCATAGGAAGGGTAGCACATATGCTATAGGAAGGGTCTCAGGTTTGGAACACGGGAAGGAGTTGGATATCACATCTCATGCTTTAAGAAGGGTCTCAGTTTTGGTATTAGAAGCATTGAGATATCACATCTCATGCTATAGGAAGGGTCTCAGGATTGGAATGGGAACGAGTTGGATATCACATCTCATGCTATAGGAAGGGTCTCAGGATTGGATTGGGAAGGAGTCGGATATCACATCCCATGCTATAGGAAAGGTCTCAGGTTTGGAATGGGAATGATTTGTATATCACATCTCTTGCTATAGGAAGGGCCTCAGGTTTGGTATCAGAAACATTGAGATATCACATCTCATGGTATAGGAAGGATCTCAGTATTGGAATGGAAAGGGGTTGGATATCACATCTCATGTTATAGGAAGGATATCAGGTTTGGTATTAGAAGCATTGAGATATCACATCTCATGCTATAGGAAGGGTCTCAGGATTGGAATGGGAAGGAGTTGGATATCACATCTCATGCTATAGGAAGGGTCTCAGGTTTGGTAGAAGCATTGAGATATCACACCTCATGCTATAGGAAGGGTCTCAGGATTGGAATGGGAAGGAGTAGTATATGACATCTCATGCCATAGGAAGGGTCTCAGGTTTGGTATAAGCATTGAGATATCACATCTCTGCTATCGGAAGGGTCTCGGGATTGGAATGGGAAGGAGTTGGATATTACATTCTTGCTATAGGAAGGGTCTCAGGTTTGGAATGGGAAGGAGTTGGATATCCCATCTCATGTCATAGGAAGGATCTCAGGTTTGCTATTAGAAGCACTGAGATATCACATCTCATGCTATAGGAATGGTCTCAGGATTGGAATGGGAAGGAGTTGGATATTACATTCTTGCTATAGGAAGGGTCTCAGGTTTGGAACGGGAAGGAGTTGGATATCACATCTCATGCTTTAAGAAGGGTCTCAGTTTTGGTATTAGAAGCATTGAGATATCACATCTCATGCTATAGGAAGGGTCTCAGGATTGGAATGGGAAGGAGTTGGATATCACATCTCATGCTATAGGAAGGGTCTCAGGTTTGTTATTACAAGCATTGCGATATTACATCTCATGCTATAGGAAGGGTCTCAGGTTTGGAATGGGGAGGATTTGTATATCACATCTCTTGCTATAGGAAGGGCCTCAGGTTTGGTATGAGAAACATTGAGATATCACATCTCATGGTATAGGAAGGATCTCAGGATTGGAATGGGAAGGAGTTGGATATCACATCTCATGTTATAGGAAGGATATCAGGTTTGGTATTAGAAGCATTGAGATATCACATCTCATGCTATAGGAAGTGTCTCTGTTTTGGGATGGGAAGGAGTTGGAGATAACATCTCATGCTATATGAAGGGTCTCAGGTTTGGTATTAGAAGCTTTGAGATATCACATTTCATACTATAGGAAGGGTCTCTGGTTTGGGATGGGAAGGAGTTGGATATCACATCTCATGCTATAACAAGGGTCTCAGGTTTGGTATTAGAAGCATTGAGATATCACATCTCATGCTATAGGAAGGGTCTCAGGTTTGGAATGGGAAGGAGTTGGATATCACATCTCAGGCTATAGGAAGGATCTCAGTTTTGGAATGAGAAGGAGTTGGATATCACATATCATGTTATATGAAGGCTCTCAGGTTTGGTATTAGAAGCATTGAGATATCACATCTCATGCTATAGTAAGGGTCTCAGGATTGGCATGGGAAGGAGTTTGATATCACATCTCATGCTAAAGGAAGGGTCTCCGGTTTGGAATGGGAAGGAGTTGGATATCACATCTCATGTTATAGGAAGGATCTCAGGTTTGGTATTAGAAACATTGAGATAACACATCTCATGCTATAGGAAGGGTCTCAGGATTGAAATGGGAAGGAGTTGGATATCACATCTCATGCTATCGTAAGGGTCTCAGGATTGGAATAAGAAGGAGTTGGATATCCCATCTCATGCTTTAAGAAGGGTCTCAGGTTTGGTATTAGAAGCATTGAGATATCACATCTCATGCTATAGGAAGGGTCTAAGGATTGGAATGGGAAGGAGTTGGATATCACACATGCTATAGGAAGGGTCTCAGGTTTGGTATTACAAGCATTGTGATATTACATCTCATGCTATAGGAAGGGTCTCAGGATTGGATTGGGAAGTAGTTGGATATCACATCTGATGCTATAGGAAGGGTCTCAGGTTTGGAATGGGAAGGATTTGTACATCACATCTCTTGCTATAGGAAGGGCCTCAGGTTTGGTATGAGAAACATTGAAATATCACATCTCATGGTATAGGAAGGATCTCAGGATTGGAATGTGAAGGAGTTGGATATCACATCTCGTGTTATAGGAAGGATATCAAGTTTGGTATTAGAAGCATTGAGATATCACATCTCATGCTATAGGAAGGGTCTCAGGATTTAAATGGGAAGGAGTAGTATATGACCTCTCATGCCATAGGAATGGTCTCAGGTTTGGTACAAGCATTGAGATATCACATCTCTGCTATCGGAAGGGTCTCAGGTTTGGAAAGGGAAGGAGTTGGATATCACGTCTCATGCTATAGGAAGGTTCTCAGGTTTGGTATTAGAAGCATTGAGATATCACATCTCATGCTATAGGAAGGGTCTCAGTATTGGAATGGGAAGGAGTTGGATATCACATCTCATGCTACAGGAAGGGTCTCAGGTTTGGAAAGGGAAGGAATTGGATATCACATCTCATGTTATAGGGAGGATCTCAGGTCTGGTATTAGAAGCATTGTGATATCACATCTCATGCCATAGGAAGGGTCTCAGGTTTGGAGTGGGAAGGAGTTGGATATTACATCTCATGCTATAGGAAGGGTCTCAGGTTTGGTAGAAGCATTGAGATATCACATCTCATGCTATAGGAAGGGTCTCCGGATTGGAATGGGTAGTAGTTGTATATTACATCTCATGCCATAGGAAGGGTCTCAGGTTTGGTATAAGCATTGAGATATCACATCTCTGCTATCGGAAGGGTCTCAGGATTGGAATGGGAAGGAGTTGGATATCCCATCTCATGTTATAGGAAGGGTCTCAGGTTTGGTATTAGAAGCATTGAAATATCACATCTCATGCTATAGGAAAGGTCTCAGGATTGGGATGGGAAGGACTTGGATATCTCATCTCATGTTATAGGACGGGTCTCAGGTGTGGTATTAGAAGGATTGAGATATCACATCGCATGCTGTAGGAAGGGTCTCAGGTTTGGAATGGGAAGGAATTGGATATCACATCTCATGTCATAGGAAGGATCTCAGGTTTGCTATTAGAAGCATTGAGATATCACTTCTCAAGCTATAGGAAGGGTCTCAGGTTTGGAAAGGGAAGGATTTGGATTTCACATCTCATGTTGTAGGATGGTTCTCATGTTTGGTTTTAGAAGCATTGAGATATCACATCTCATGCTATCGGAAGGGTCTCAGGTTTGGAAAGGGAAGGATTTGGATTTCACATATGTTATAGGATGGTTCTCAGGTTTGGTTTTAGAAGCAGTAAGATATCACATCTCATGCTATAGGAAGGGTCTCAGGTTTGGAATGGGAAGGAGTTGGATACAAATCTCATGTTATAGGAAGAATCTCAGGTTTGGTATTAGAAGCATTGAGATATCACATATCATGCTATAGGAAAGGTCTCAGGATTGGAATGGGAAGGAGTTGGATATCACATCACATGCTAAAGGAAAGGTCTCAGGTTTGGAAGGGGAAGGATTTGGTTCTCACATATGTTTTAGGACGGGTGTCAGGTTTGGTATTAGAAGCATTGAGATATCACATCTCATGGTATAGGAAGGGTCTCAGGATTGGAATGGGAAGGAGTTGGATAGCACATCTCAAGCTATCTCAGGATTGGAATGGGAAGGAGTTTGATATCACATCTCAAGCTATAGGAAGGGTCTCAGGTTTGGAAAGGGAATGATTTGGATTTCACATGTTACAGGATAGTTCTCATGTTTGGTTTTAGAAGCATTGAGATATCACATCTCATGTTATAGGAAGGATCTCAGGTTTGGTATTAGAAGCATTGAGATATCACATCTCATGCTATAGGAAGGGTCTCAGGTTTGGAATGAGAAGGAGTTGGATATCACATCTCATGCTATAGGAAGGATCTCAGGTTTGGTGTTAGAAGCATTGAGATATCAGATCTCATGCTATCGGAAGGATCTCAGGTTTGGTATTAGAAGCATTGAGATATCACATCTCATGCTACCAGAAGGGTCTCAGGATTGGAATGGGAAGGAGTCGGATATCACATCTCATGCTAAAGGGAGGGTTTCAGGTTTGGAAGTGGAAGGATTTGGATATCACATCTCATGTTATAGGAAGATCTCAGGTTTGGTATTAGAAGCATTGAGATATCACATCTCATGCTATCGGAAGGATCTCAGGTTTGGTATTAGAAGCATTGAGATATCACATCTCATGCTATAGGAAGGGTCTCAGGATTGGAATGGGAAGGAGTTGGATATCACATCTCATGCTATAGGAAGGGTCTCAGGTTTGGTATTACAAACATTGTGATATTACATCTCATGCTATAGGAAGGGTTTCAGGATTGGATTGGGAAGGAGTTGGATATCACATCTCATGCTATAGGAAGGGTCTCAGGTTTGGAATGGGAAGGATTTGTACATCACATCTCTTGCTATAGGAAGGGCCTCAGGTTTGGTAAGAGAAACATTAAGATATCACATCTCATGCTATCGGAAGGGTCTCAGGATTGGAATGGGAAGGAGTTGGATATCACATCTCAAGCTATCTCAGGATTGGAATGGGAAGGAGTTTGATATCACATCTCAAGCTATAGGAAGGGTCTCAAGTTTGGAAGGGGAAGGATTTGGATTTCACATCTCATGTTTTAGGACGGGTCTCAGGTTTGGTATTAGAAACATTGAGATATCACATCTCATGGTATAGGAAGGGTTTCAGGATTGGAATGGGAAGGAGTTGGATATCACATCTCATGCAATAGGAAGGGTCTCAGGTTTGATAGAAGCATTGAGATATCACATCTCATGCTATAGGAAGGGTCTCAGGATTGGAATGGGAAGGAGTTGGATATCACATCTCATGCCATAGGAAGAGTCTCAGGTTTGGTATAAGCATTGAGATATCACATCTCTGCTATCGTAAGGGTCTCAGGATTGGAATAGGAAGGAGTTAGATATCCCATCTCATGCTTTAAGAAGGGTCTCAGGTTTGGTATTAGAAGCATTGAGATATCACATCTCATGCTATAGGAAGGGTCTAAGGATTGGAATGGGAAGGAGTTGGATATCACATCTTATGCTATAGGAAGGGTCTCAGGTTTGGTATTACAAGCATTGTGATATTATATCTCATGCTATAGGAAGGGTCTCAGGATTGGATTGGGAAGGAGTTGGATATCACATCTCATGCTATAGGAAGGGTCTCAGGTTTGGAATGGGAAGGGTTTGTACATCACATCTCTTGCTATAGGAAGGGCCTCAGGTTTGGTATGAGAAACATTGAGATATCACATCTCATGTTATAGGAAGGATATCAGGTTTGGTATTAGAAGCATTGAGATATCACATCTCATGATATAGGAAGGGTCTCAGGATTGGAATGGGAAGGAGTTGGATATCACATCTCATGCTATAGGAAGGGTCTCAGGTTTGGTAGAAGCATTGAGATATCACATCTCATGCTATAGGAAGGGTCTCCGGATTGGAATGGGAAGTAGTTGTATATGACATCTCATGCCATAGGAAGGGTAGCACATATGCTATAGGAAGGGTCTCAGGTTTGGAACACGGGAAGGAGTTGGATATCACATCTCATGCTTTAAGAAGGGTCTCAGTTTTGGTATTAGAAGCATTGAGATATCACATCTCATGCTATAGGAAGGGTCTCAGGATTGGAATGGGAACGAGTTGGATATCACATCTCATGCTATAGGAAGGGTCTCAGGATTGGATTGGGAAGGAGTCGGATATCACATCCCATGCTATAGGAAAGGTCTCAGGTTTGGAATGGGAATGATTTGTATATCACATCTCTTGCTATAGGAAGGGCCTCAGGTTTGGTATCAGAAACATTGAGATATCACATCTCATGGTATAGGAAGGATCTCAGTATTGGAATGGAAAGGGGTTGGATATCACATCTCATGTTATAGGAAGGATATCAGGTTTGGTATTAGAAGCATTGAGATATCACATCTCATGCTATAGGAAGGGTCTCAGGATTGGAATGGGAAGGAGTTGGATATCACATCTCATGCTATAGGAAGGGTCTCAGGTTTGGTAGAAGCATTGAGATATCACATCTCATGCTATAGGAAGGGTCTCAGGATTGGAATGGGAAGGAGTAGTATATGACATCTCATGCCATAGGAAGGGTCTCAGGTTTGGTATAAGCATTGAGATATCACATCTCTGCTATCGGAAGTGTCTCAGGATTGGAATGGGAAGGAATTGGATATCCCATCTCATGTCATAGGAAGGATCTCAGGTTTGCTATTAGAAGCACTGAGATATCACATCTCATGCTATAGGAATGGTCTCAGGATTGGAATGGGAAGGAGTTGGATATTACATTCTTGCTATAGGAAGGGTCTCAGGTTTGGAATGGGAAGGAGTTGGATATCCCATCTCATGTCATTGGAAGGATCTCAGGTTTGCTATTAGAAGCACTGAGATATCACATCTCATGCTATAGGAATGGTCTCAGGATTGGAATGGGAAGGAGTTGGATATTACATTCTTGCTATAGGAAGGGTCTCAGGTTTGGAACGGGAAGGAGTTGGATATCACATCTCATGCTTTAAGAAGGGTCTCAGTTTTGGTATTAGAAGCATTGAGATATCACATCTCATGCTATAGGAAGGGTCTCAGGATTGGAATGGGAAGGAGTTGGATATCACATCTCATGCTATATTAAGGGTCTCAGGTTTGGTATTACAAGCATTGCGATATTACATCTCATGCTATAGGAAGGGTCTCAGGTTTGGAATGGGGAGGATTTGTATATCACATCTCTTGCTATAGGAAGGGCCTCAGGTTTGGTATGAGAAACATTGAGATATCACATCTCACGGTATAGGAAGGATCTCAGGATTGGAATGGGAAGGAGTTGGATATCACATCTCATGTTATAGGAAGGATATCAGGTTTGGTATTAGAAGCATTGAGATATCACATCTCATGCTATAGGAAGTGTCTCTGTTTTGGGATGAGAAGGAGTTGGAGATAACATCTCATGCTATATGAAGGGTCTCAGGTTTGGTATTAGAAGCTTTGAGATATCACATTTCATACTATAGGAAGGGTCTCTGGTTTGGGATGGGAAGGAGTTGGATATCACATCTCATGCTATAACAAGGGTCTCAGGTTTGGTATTAGAAGCATTGAGATATCACATCTCATGCTATAGGAAGGGTCTCAGGTTTGGAATGGGAAGGAGTTGGATATCACATCTCAGGCTATAGGAAGGATCTCAGTTTTGGAATGAGAAGGAGTTGGATATCACATATCATGTTATATGAAGGCTCTCAGGTTTGGTATTAGAAGCATTGAGATATCACATCTCATGCTATAGTAAGGGTCTCAGGATTGGCATGGGAAGGAGTTTGATATCACATCTCATGCTAAAGGAAGGGTCTCCGGTTTGGAATGGGAAGGAGTTGGATATCACATCTCATGTTATAGGAAGGATCTCAGGTTTGGTATTAGAAACATTGAGATAACACATCTCATGCTATAGGAAGGGTCTCAGGATTGAAATGGGAAGGAGTTGGATATCACATCTCATGCTATCGTAAGGGTCTCAGGATTGGAATAGGAAGGAGTTGGATATCCCATCTCATGCTTTAAGAAGGGTCTCAGGTTTGGTATTAGAAGCATTGAGATATCACATCTCATGCTATAGGAAGGGTCTAAGGATTGGAATGGGAAGGAGTTGGATATCACACATGCTATAGGAAGGGTCTCAGGTTTGGTATTACAAGCATTGTGATATTACATCTCATGCTATAGGAAGGATCTCAGGATTGGATTGGGAAGTAGTTGGATATCACATCTGATGCTATAGGAAGGGTCTCAGGTTTGGAATGGGAAGGATTTGTACATCACATCTCTTACTATAGGAAGGGCCTCAGGTTTGGTATGAGAAACATTGAAATATCACATCTCATGGTATAGGAAGGATCTCAGGATTGGAATGTGAAGGAGTTGGATATCACATCTCGTGTTATAGGAAGGATATCAAGTTTGGTATTAGAAGCATTGAGATATCACATCTCATGCTATAGGAAGGGTCTCAGGTTTGGTAGAAGCATTGAGATATCACATCTCATGCTATAGGAAGGGTCTCAGGATTGGAATGGGAAGGAGTAGTATATGACCTCTCATGCCATAGGAATGGTCTCAGGTTTGGTACAAGCATTGAGATATCACATCTCTGCTATCGGAAGGGTCTCAGGTTTGGAAAGGGAAGGAGTTGGATATCACGTCTCATGCTATAGGAAGGTTCTCAGGTTTGGTATTAGAAGCATTGAGATATCACATCTCATGCTATAGGAAGGGTCTCAGTATTGGAATGGGAAGGAGTTGGATATCACATCTCATGCTACAGGAAGGGTCTCAGGTTTGGAATGGGAAGGAATTGGATATCACATCTCATGTTATAGGAAGGATCTCAGGTCTGGTATTAGAAGCATTGTGATATCACATCTCATGCCATAGGAAGGGTCTCAGGTTTGGAGTGGGAAGGAGTTGGATATCACATCTCATGCTATAGGAAGGGTCTCAGGTTTGGTAGAAGCATTGAGATATCACATCTCATGCTATAGGAAGGGTCTCCGGATTGGAATGGGTAGTAGTTGTATATTACATCTCATGCCATAGGAAGGGTCTCAGGTTTGGTATAAGCATTGAGATATCACATCTCTGCTATCGGAAGGGTCTGAGGATTGGAATGGGAAGGAATTGGATATCACATCTCATGTCATAGGAAGGATCTCAGGTTTGTTATTAGAAGCATTGAGATATCACTTCTCAAGCTATAGGAAGGGTCTCAGGTTTGGAAAGGGAAGGATTTGGATTTCACATCTCATGTTGTAGGATGGTTCTCATGTTTGGTTTTAGAAGCATTGAGATATCACATCTCATGCTATCGGAAGGGTCTCAGGTTTGGAAAGGGAAGGATTTGGATTTCACATATGTTATAGGATGGTTCTCAGGTTTGGTTTTAGAAGCAGTAAGATATCACATCTCATGTTATAGGAAAGGTCTCAGGATTGGAATGAGAAGGAGTTGGATATCACATCACATGCTAAAGGAAAGGTCTCAGGTTTGGAAGGGGAAGGATTTGGATATCCCATCTCATGTCATAGGAAGGATCTCAGGTTTGCTATTAGAAGCACTGAGATATCACATCTCATGCTATCGGAAGGGTCTCAGGTTTGGAATGGGAAGGAGTTGGATACAAATCTCATGTTATAGGAAGGATCTCAGGTTTGGTATTAGAAGCATTGAGATATCACATATCATGCTATAGGAAAGGTCTCAGGATTGGAATGGGAAGGAGTTGGATATCACATCACATGCTAAAGGAAAGGTCTCAGGTTTGGAAGGGGAAGGATTTGGATCTCACATATGTTTTAGGACGGGTGTCAGGTTTGGTATTAGAAGCATTGAGATATCACATCTCATGGTATAGGAAGGGTCTCAGGATTGGAATGGGAAGGAGTTGGATAGCACATCTCAAGCTATCTCAGGATTGGAATGGGAAGGAGTTTGATATCACATCTCAAGCTATAGGAAGGGTCTCAGGTTTGGAAAGGGAATGATTTGGATTTCACATGTTATAGGATAGTTCTCATGTTTGGTTTTAGAAGCATTGAGATATCACATCTCATGTTATAGGAAGGATCTCAGGTTTGGTATTAAAAGCATTGAGATATCACATCTCATGCTACCAGAAGGGTCTCAGGATTGGAATGGGAAGGAGTCGGATATCACATCTCATGCTAAAGGAAGGGTTTCAGGTTTGGAAGTGGAAGGATTTGGATTTGGATAACATCTCATGTTATAGGAAGATCTCAGGTTTGGTATTAGAAGCATTGAGATATCACATCTCATGCCAGCGGAAGGATCTCAGGTTTGGTATTAGAAGCATTGAGATATCACATCTCATGCTATAGGAAGGGTCTCAGGATTGGAATGGGAAGGAGTTGGATATCACATCTCATGCTATAGGAAGGGTCTCAGGTTTGGTATTACAAACATTGTGATATTACATCTCATGCTATAGGAAGGGTTTCAGGATTGGATTGGGAAGGAGTTGGATATCACATCTCATGCTATAGGAAGGGTCTCAGGTTTGGAATGGGAAGGATTTGTACATCACATCTCTTGCTATAGGAAGGGCCTCAGGTTTGGTAAGAGAAACATTAAGATATCACATCTCATGCTATCGGAAGGGTCTCAGGATTGGAATGGGAAGGAGTTGGATATCACATCTCAAGCTATCTCAGGATTGGAATGGGAAGGAGTTTGATATCACATCTCAAGCTATAGGAAGGGTCTCAAGTTTGGAAGGGGAAGGATTTGGATTTCACATCTCATGTTTTAGGACGGGTCTCAGGTTTGGTATTAGAAACATTGAGATATCACATCTCATGGTATAGGAAGGGTTTCAGGATTGGAATGGGAAGGAGTTGGATATCACATCTCATGCAATAGGAAGGGTCTCAGGTTTGATAGAAGCATTGAGATATCACATCTCATGCTATAGGAAGGGTCTCAGGATTGGAATGGGAAGGAGTTGGATATCACATCTCATGCCATAGGAAGAGTCTCAGGTTTGGTATAAGCATTGAGATATCACATCTCTGCTATCGTAAGGGTCTCAGGATTGGAATAGGAAGGAGTTGGATATCCCATCTCATGCTTTAAGAAGGATCTCAGGTTTGGTATTAGAAGCATTGCGATATACATCTCATGCTATAGGAAGGGTCTAAGGATTGGAATGGGAAGGAGTTGGATATCACATCTTATGCTATAGGAAGGGTCTCAGGTTTGGTATTACAAGCATTGTGATATTATATCTCATGCTATAGGAAGGGTCTCAGGATTGGATTGGGAAGGAGTTGGATATCACATCTCATGCTATAGGAAGGGTCTCAGGTTTGGAATGGGAAGGGTTTGAACATCACATCTCTTGCTATAGGAAGGGCCTCAGGTTTGGTATGAGAAACATTGAGATATCACATCTCATGTTATAGGAAGGATATCAGGTTTGGTATTAGAAGCATTGAGATATCACATCTCATGATATAGGAAGGGTCTCAGGATTGGAATGGGAAGGAGTTGGATATCACATCTCATGCTATAGGAAGGGTCTCAGGTTTGGTAGAAGCATTGAGATATCACATCTCATGCTATAGGAAGGGTCTCTGTTTTGGGATGGGAAGGAGTTGGAGATAACATCTCATGCTATATGAAGGGTCTCAGGTTTGGTATTAGAAGCTTTGAGATATCACATTTCATACTATAGGAAGGGTCTCTGGTTTGGGATGGGAAGGAGTTGGATATCACATCTCATGCTATAACAAGGGTCTCAGGTTTGGTATTAGAAGCATTGAGATATCACATCTCATGCTATAGGAAGGGTCTCAGGTTTGGAATGGGAAGGAGTTGGATATCACATCTCAGGCTATAGGAAGGATCTCAGGTTTGGAATGAGAAGGAGTTGGATATCACATATCATGTTATATGAAGGCTCTCAGGTTTGGTATTAGAAGCATTGAGATATCACATCTAATGCTATAGTAAGGGTCTCAGGATTGGCATGGGAAGGAGTTTGATATCACATCTCATGCTAAAGGAAGGGTCTCCCGTTTGGAATGGGAAGGAGTTGGATATCACATCTCATGTTATAGGAAGGATCTCAGGTTTGGTATTAGAAACATTGAGATAACACATCTCATGCTATAGGAAGGGTCTCAGGATTGAAATGGGAAGGAGTTGGATATCACATCTCATGCTATCGTAAGGGTCTCAGGATTGGAATAGGAAGGAGTTGGATATCCCATCTCATGCTTTAAGAAGGGTCTCAGGTTTGGTATTAGAAGCATTGAGATATCACATCTCATGCTATAGGAAGGGTCTAAGGATTGGAATGGGAAGGAGTTGGATATCACACATGCTATAGGAAGGGTCTCAGGTTTGGTATTACAAGCATTGTGATATTACATCTCATGCTATAGGAAGGGTCTCAGGATTGGATTGGGAAGGAGTTGGATATCACATCTGATGCTATAGGAAAGGTCTCAGGTTTGGAATGGGAAGGATTTGTACATCACATCTCTTGCTATAGGAAGGGCCTCAGGTTTGGTATGAGAAACATTGAAATATCACATCTCATGGTATAGGAAGGATCTCAGGATTGGAATGTGAAGGAGTTGGATATCACATCTCGTGTTATAGGAAGGATATCAAGTTTGGTATTAGAAGCATTGAGATATCACATCTCATGCAATAGGAAGGGTCTCAGGTTTGGTAGAAGCATTGAGATCTCACATCTCATGCTATAGGAAGAGTCTCAGGATTGGAATGGGAAGGAGTAGTATATGACCTCTCATGCCATAGGAAGGGTCTCAGGTTTGGTACAAGCATTGAGATATCACATCTCTGCTATCGGAAGGGTCTCAGGTTTGGAAAGGGAAGGAGTTGGATATCACGTCTCATGCTATAGGAAGGTTCTCAGGTTTGGTATTAGAAGCATTGAGATATCACATCTCATGCTATAGGAAGGGTCTCAGTATTGGAATGGGAAGGAGTTGGATATCACATCTCATGCTACAGGAAGGGTCTCAGGTTTGGAATGGGAAGGAATTGGATATCACATCTCATGTTATAGGAAGGATCTCAGGTCTGGTATTAGAAGCATTGTGATATCACATCTCATGCCATAGGAAGGGTCTCAGGTTTGGAGTGGGAAGGAGTTGGATATCACATCTCATGCTATAGGAAGGGTTCTCAGGTTTGGTAGAAGCATTGAGATATCACATCTCATGCTATAGGAAGGGTCTCCGGATTGGAATGGGTAGTAGTTGTATATTACATCTCATGCCATAGGAAGGGTCTCAGGTTTGGTATAAGCATTGAGATATCACATCTCTGCTATCGGAAGGGTCTCAGGATTGGAATGGGAAGGAGTTGGATATCTCATCTCATGTTATAGGACGGGTCTCAGGTGTGGTATTAGAAGGATTGAGATATCACATCGCATGCTGTAGGAAGGGTCTCAGGTTTGGAATGGGAAGGAATTGGATATCACATCTCATGTCATAGGAAGGATCTCAGGTTTGCTATTAGAAGCATTGAGATATCACTTCTCATGCTATAGGAATGGTCTCAGGATTGGAATGGGAAGGAGTTGGATATTACATTCTTGCTATATGAAGGGTCTCAGGTTTGGAATGGGAAGGAGTTGGATGTCACATATGCTATAGGAAGGGTCTCAGGTTTGGAACGGGAAGTAGTTGGATATCACATCTCATGCTTTAAGAAGGGTCTCAGTTTTGGTATTAAAAGCATTGAGATATCACATCTCATGCTATAGGAAGGGTCTCAGGATTGGAATGGGAAGGAGTTGGATATCACATCTCATGCTATAGGAATGGCCTCAGGTTTGGTATTACAAGCATTGTGATATTACATCTCATGCTATAGGAAGGGTCTCAGGATTGGATTGGGAAAGAGTCGGATATCACATCTCATGCTATAGGAAGGGTCTCAGGTTTGGAATGGGAAGGATTTGTATATCACATCTCTTGCTATAGGAAGGGCCTCAGGTTTGGTATGAGAAACATTGAGATATCACATCTCATGGTATAGGAAGGATCTCAGTATTGGAATGGAAAGGAGTTGGATATCACATCTCATGTTATAGGAAGGATATCAGGTTTGGTATTAGAAGCATTGAGACATCACATCTCATGCTATAGGAAGGGTCTCAGGATTGGAATGGGAAGGAGTTGGATATCACATCTCATGCTATAGGAAGGGTCTCAAGTTTGGTAGAAGCATTGAGATATCACATCTCATGCTATAGGAAGGGTCCCAGGATTGGAATGGGAAGCAGTAGTATATGACATCTCATGCCATAGGAAGGGTCTCAGGTTTGGTATAAGCATTGAGATATCACATCTCTGCTATCGGAAGGGTCTCGGGATTGGAATGGTAAGGAGTTTATATATCACATCTCATGTTATAGGAAGGATATCATGTTTGGTATTAGAAGCATTGAGATATCACATCTCATGCTATAGGAAGGATCTCAGGATTGGAATGGGAAGGACTTGGATATCACATCTCATGCTATAGGGAGGGTCTCAGGTTTGATATTAGAAGCATTGAGATATCACATCTCATGCTATCGGAAGGGTCTCAGGATTGGAATGGGAAGGAGTTGGATATCACATCTCATGCTAAAGGAAGGGTCTCAGGCTTGGAAGGGGAAGGATTTGGATATCACATCTCATGTTGTAGGACGGGTCTCAGGTTTGGTACTACAAGCATTGAGATATCACATCTCATGGTATAGGAAGGGTCTCAGGATTGGAATGGGAAGGAGTTGGATATCACATCTCAAGCTATAGGAAGGGTCTCAGGATTGGAATGGGAAGGAGTTTGATATCACATCTCATGCCATAGGAAGGGTCTCAGTTTTGGTAGAAGCATTGAGAAATGACATCTCATGCTATCGGAAGGGTCTCAGGATTGGATTGGGAAGGAGTTGGATATCTCATCTCATGCTATATGAAGGGTGTCAGGTTTGGTATTAGAAGCATTGAGATATCACATCTCGTGCTATAGGAAGGGTCTCAGGATTGGAATGGGAAGGAGTAGGATATCACATCTCATGCTATAGGAAGGGTCTCAGGTTTGGTATTAGAAGCATTGAGATATCAATTCTCATGGTATAGGAAGGGTCTCAGAATTGGAATGGGAAGGAGTTGGATATCACATCCATGTTATAGGAAGGGTCTCAGGATTGGAATGCGAAGGATTTGGATATCACATCTCTTGCTATAGGAAGGGTCTCAGGTTTTTTATTAGACACATTGAGATATCACATCTCATGCTAAAGGAAGGGTTTCAGGATTCGAATGGGAAGGATTTGGATATCATATCTCATGTTATAGGACGGGTCCCAGGTTTGGTATTAGAAGCACTGAGATATCACATCTCATGCTATCAGAAGGGTCTCAGGATTAGAATGGGAAGGAGTTGGATATCACATCTCATGCTAAAGGGAGTGTCTCAGGTTTGGAAGGGGAAGGATTTGGATATCACATCTCATGTTATCGGAAGGATCTCAGGTTTGGTATTAGAAGCATTGAGATATCACATCTCATGCTATAGGAAGGGTCTCAGGATTGGAATGGGAAGGAGATGGATATCACATCTCATGCTAAAGGAAGGGTCTCATGTTTGGTAGAAGCATTGAGATATCACATCTCATGTTATAGGAAGGGTCTCCGGATTGGAATGGGAAGTAGTTGTATATGAGATCTCATGCCATAGGAAGGGTAGCACATATGCTATAGGAAGGGTCTCAGGTTTGGAACACGGGAAGGAGTTGGATATCACATCTCATGCTTTAAGAAGGGTCTCAGTTTTGTTATTAGAAGCATTGAGATATCACATCTCATGCTATAGGAAGGGTCTCAGGATTGGAATGGGAACGAGTTGGAAATCACATCTCATGCTATAGGAAGGGTCTCAGGATTGGATTGGGAAGGAGTCGGATATCACATCCCATGTTATAGGAAAGGTCTCAGGTTTGGAATGGGAATGATTTGTATATCACATCTCTTGCTATAGGAAGGCCCTCAGGTTTGGTATCAGAAACATTGAGATATCACATCTCATGGTATAGGAAGGATCTCAGTATTGGAATGGGAGGTCTCAGGAATGGAAGGGGAAGGATTTGGATATCACATCTCATGTTGTAGGAAGGATCTCAGGTTTGGTATTAGAAGCATTGAGATATCACATCTCATGCTATCGGAAGGATCTCAGGTTTGGTATTAGAGGCATTGAGATATCACATCTCATGCTAAAGGGAGGGTCTCAGGTTTGGAAGGGGAAGGATGTTGATATCACATCTCTTGTTATAGGAAGGATCACAGGTTTGGTATTAGAAGCATTGAGATATCACATCTCATGCTATCGGAAGGGTCTCAGGTTTTGAACGGGAAGGAGTTGGATATCACATCTTATGTTATAGGAAGAGTCTCAGGTTTGGTATAAGCATTGAGATATCACATCTCTGCTATCGGAGGTGTCTCAGGATTGGGATGGGAAGGAATTGGATATCACATCTCATGCTATAGGAAGGGTATCAGGTTTGGAACGGGAAGGAGTTGGATATCCCATCTCATGTTATAGGACGGGTCTCAGGTTTGATATTAGAAGCATTGAGATATCACATTGCATGCTGTAGGAAGGGTCTCAGGTTTGGTATTAGAAGCATTGAGATATCACATCTCATGCTATCAGAACGGTCTCAGGATTGGAATGGGAAGGAGTTGGATATCACATCTCATGCTAAAGGGAGGGTCTCAGGTTTGGAAGGGGAAGGATTTGGATATCACATCTCATGTTATCGGAAGGATCTCAGGTTTGGTATTAGAAGTATTGAGATATCACATCTCAGGCTATAGGAAGGGTCTCAGGATTGGAATTGGAAGGAGTTGGATATCACATCTCATGCTAAAGGAAGGGTCTCAGGTTTGGTAGAAGCATTGAGATATCACATCTCATGCTATAGGAAGGGTCTCAGGATTGGAAGGGGAAGGACTTAGATATCACATATCATGCTATAGGGAGGGTCTCATTTTTGATATTAGAAGCATTGAGATATCACATCTCATGCTATCGGAAGTGTCTCAGGATTGGAATGGGAAGGAGCTGGATATCACATCTCATGCTAAAGGAAGGGTCTCAGGTTTGGAACGGGAAGGAGTTGGATATCACATCTCATGCTATAGGAAGGGTCTCAGGTTTGGAACGGGAAGGAGTTGGATATCACATCTCATGTTATAGGAAGAGTCTCAGGTTTGGTATAAGCATTGAGATATCACATCTGTGCTATCAGAGGTGTCTCAGGATTGGGATGGGAAGGAATTGTATATCCCATCTCATGTTATAGGACGGGTCTCAGGTTTGTTATTAGAATCATTGAGATATCATATTGCATGCTGTAGGAAGGGTCTAAGGATTGGAATGGGAAGGACTTGGATATCACATCTCATGCTATAGATAGGCTCTCAGGTTTGGAAAGGGAAGGAGTTGGATATCACATTTCATGTTAGAGGAAGGATCTCAGGTTTGGTATTAGAGGCATTGAGATATCACATCTCATGCTATAGGAAGGGTCTCAGGTTGGAATGGGAAGGAGTTGGATATCACATCTCATGTTATAGGAAGGCTCTCAGGTTTGGAAGGGGAAAGAGTTGGATATCACATTTCATGTTAGAGGTAGGATCTCAGGTTTGGTATTAGAGGCATTGAGATATCACATCTCATGCTATCAGAAGGGTCTCAGGATTGGAATGGGAAGGAGTTGGATATCACATCTCATGTTAAAGGGAGGGTCTCAGAATTGGAAGGGGAAGGATTTGGATATCACATCTCATGTTATAGGAAGGATCTCAGGTTTAGTATTAGAAGCATTGAGATATCACATCTCATGCTATCGGAAGGATCTCAGGTTTGGTATTAGAAGCATTGAGATATCACATCTCATGCTATCAGAAGGGTCTCAGGATTGGAATGGGAAGGAGTTGGATATCACATCTCATGCTAAAGGGAGGGTCTCAGGTTTGGAAGGGGAAGGATTTGGATATCACATCTCATGTTATCGGAAGGATCTCAGGTTTGGTATTAGAAGTATTGAGATATCACATCTCATGCTATAGGAAGGGTCTCAGGATTGGAATGGGAAGGAGTTGGATATCACATCTCATGCTAAAGGAAGGGTTTTATGTTTGGTAGAAGCATTGAGATATCACATCTCATGCTATAGGAAGGGTCTCAGGATTGGAATGGGAAGGACTTAGATATCACATATCATGCTATAGGGAGGGTTTCAGTTTTGATATTAGAAGCATTGAGATATCACATCTCATGCTATCGGAAGTGTCTCAGGATTGGAATGGGAAGGAGCTGGATATCACATCTCATGCTAAAGGAAGGGTCTCAGGTTTGGAACGGGAAGGAGTTGGATATCCGATCTCATGTTATAGGAAGGGTCTAAGGTCTGGTATAAGCATTGAGATATCACATCTCTGCTATCGGAAGTGTCTCAGGATTGGAATGGGAAGGAGTTGGATATCCCATCTCATGTTATAGGAAGGGTCTCAGGTTTGGTATTAGAAGCATTGAGATATCACATCTCATGCTATCGGAAGGGTCTCAGGTTTTGAACGGGAAGGAGTTGGATATCACATCTTATGTTATAGGAAGAGTCTCAGGTTTGGTATAAGCATTGAGATATCACATCTCTGCTATCGGAGGTGTCTCAGGATTGGGATGGGAAGGAATTGGATATCACATCTCATGCTATAGGAAGGGTATCAGGTTTGGAACGGGAAGGAGTTGGATATCCCATCCTATGTTATAGGACGGGTCTCAGGTTTGATATTAGAAGCATTGAGATATCACATTGCATGCTGTAGGAAGGGTCTCAGGTTTGGTATTAGAAGCATTGAGATATCACATCTCATGCTATCAGAACGGTCTCAGGATTGGAATGGGAAGGAGTTGGATATCACATCTCATGCTAAAGGGAGGGTCTCAGGTTTGGAAGGGGAAGGATTTGGATATCACATCTCATGTTATCGGAAGGATCTCAGGTTTGGTATTAGAAGTATTGAGATATCACATCTCAGGCTATAGGAAGGGTCTCAGGATTGGAATGGGAAGGAGTTGGATATCACATCTCATGCTAAAGGAAGGGTCTCAGGTTTGGTAGAAGCATTGAGATATCACATCTCATGCTATAGGAAGGGTCTCAGGATTGGAATGGGAAGGACTTAGATATCACATATCATGCTATAGGGAGGGTCTCATTTTTGATATTAGAAGCATTGAGATATCACATCTCATGCTATCGGAAGTGTCTCAGGATTGGAATGGGAAGGAGCTGGATATCACATCTCATGCTAAAGGAAGGGTCTCAGGTTTGGAACGGGAAGGAGTTGGATATCACATCTCATGCTATAGGAAGGGTCTCAGGTTTGGAACGGGAAGGAGTTGGATATCACATCCCATGTTATAGGAAGAGTCTCAGGTTTGGTATAAGCATTGAGATATCACATCTGTGCTATCAGAGGTGTCTCAGGATTGGGATGGGAAGGAATTGGATATCACATCTCATGCTATAGGAAGGGTGTCAGGTTTGGAACGGGAAGGAGTTGGATATCCCATCTCATGTTATAGGACGGGTCTCAGGTTTGATATTAGAAGCATTGAGATATCACATCGCATGCTGTAGGAAGGGTCTCAGGTTTGGTATTAGAAGCATTGAGATATCACATCTCATGCTATCAGAAGGGTCTCAGGATTGGAATGGGAAGGAGTTGGATATTACATCTCATGCTAAAGGGAGGGTCTCAGGTTTGGAAGGGGAAGGATTTGGATATCACATCTCATGTTATCGGAAGGATCTCAGGTTTGGTATTAGAAGTATTGAGATATCACATCTCATGCTATAGGAAGGGTCTCAGGATTGGAATGGGAAGCAGTTGGATATCACATCTCATGCTAAAGGAAGGGTCTCAGGTTTGGTAGAAGCATTGAGATATCACATCTCATGCTATAGGAAGGGTCTCAGGATTGGAATGGGAAGGACTTAGATATTACATATCATACTATAGGGAGGGTCTCAGTTTTGATATTAGAAGCATTGAGATATCACATCTCATGCTATCGTGAGTGTCTCAGGATTGGAATGGGAAGGAGCTGGATATCACATCTCATGCTAAAGGAAGAGTCTCAGGTTTGGAACGGGAAGGAGTTGGATATCACATCTCATGTTATAGGAAGGGTCTCAGGTTTGGTATAAGCATTGAGATATCACATCTCTGCTATCGGAAGTGTCTCAGGATTGGAATGGGAAGGACTTGGATATCCCATCTCATGTTATAGGACGGGTCTCAGGTTTGTTATTAGAATCATTGATATATCATATTGCATGCTGTAGGAAGGGTCTAAGGATTGGAATGGGAAGGACTTGGATATCACATCTCATGCTATAGATAGGCTCTCAGGTTTGGAAAGGGAAGGAGTTGGATATCACATTTCATGTTAGAGGAAGGATCTCAGGTTTGGTATTAGAGGCATTGAGATATCACATCTCATGCTATAGGAAGGGTCTCAGGTTGGAATGGGAAGGAGTTGGATATCACATCTCATGTTATAGGAAGGCTCTCAGGTTTGGAAGGGGAAAGAGTTGGATATCACATTTCATGTTAGAGGTAGGATCTCAGGTTTGGTATTAGAGGCATTGAGATATCACATCTCATGCTATCAGAAGGGTCTCAGGATTGGAATGGGAAGGAGTTGGATATCACATCTCATGTTAAAGGGAGGGTCTCAGAATTGGAAGGGGAAGGATTTGGATATCACATCTCATGTTATAGGAAGGATCTCAGGTTTAGTATTAGAAGCATTGAGATATCACATCTCATGCTATCGGAAGGATCTCAGGTTTGGTATTAGAAGCATTGAGATATCACATCTCATGCTATCAGAAGGGTCTCAGGATTGGAATGGGAAGGAGTTGGTTATCACATCTCATGCTAAAGGGAGGGTCTCAGGTTTGGAAGGGGAAGGATTTGGATATCACATCTCATGTTATCGGAAGGATCTCAGGTTTGGTATTAGAAGTATTGAGATATCACATCTCATGCTATAGGAAGGGTCTCAGGATTGGAATGGGAAGGAGTTGGATATCACATCTCATGCTAATGGAAGGGTTTTATGTTTGGTAGAAGCATTGAGATATCACATCTCATGCTATAGGAAGGGTCTCAGGATTGGAATGGGAAGGACTTAGATATCACATATCATGCTATAGGGAGGGTTTCAGTTTTGATATTAGAAGCATTGAGATATCACATCTCATGCTATCGGAAGTGTCTCAGGATTGGAATGGGAAGGAGCTGGATATCACATCTCATGCTAAAGGAAGGGTCTCAGGTTTGGAACGGGAAGGAGTTGGATATCCGATCTCATGTTATAGGAAGGGTCTAAGGTCTGGTATAAGTATTGAGATATCACATCTCTGCTATCGGAAGTGTCTCAGGATTGGAATGGGAAGGAGTTGGATATCCCATCTCATGTTATAGGAAGGGTCTCAGGTTTGGTATAAGCATTGAGATATCACATCTCATGCTATAGGAAGGGTCTCAGGATTGGAATGGGAAGGAGTTGGATATCACATCTCATGCTGTAGGAAGGGTCTCAGGTATGGTATAAGCATTGAGATATCACATCTCATGCTATAGGAAGGGTCTCAGGATTGGAATGGGAAGGAGTTGTATATGACATCTCATGCCGTAGGAAGGGTCTCAGGTTTGGTATAAGCATTGAGATATCACATCTCATGCTATAGGAAGGGTCTCAGGATTGGAATGGGAAGGAGTTGGATATCACATCTCATGCTATAGGAAGGGTCTCAGGTTTGGTATAAGCATTGAGATATCACATCTCATGCTATAGGAAGGGTCTCAGGATTGGAATGGGAAGGAGTTGTATATGACATCTCATGCCGTAGGAAGGGTCTCAGGTTTGGTATAAGCATTGAGATATCACATCTCTGCTATCGGAAGGGTCTCAGGATTGGAATGAGAAGGAGGTGGATATCCCATCTCATGTTATAGGAAGAGTCTCAGGTTTGGTATTAGAAGCATTGAGATATCACATCTCATGCTATAGGAAGTTTCTCAGGATTGGAATGGGAAGGACTTGGATATCACATCTCATGCTATAGGGAGGCTCTCAAGTTTGATATTAGAAGCATTGAGATATCACATCTCATGCTATAGGAAGGGTCTCAAGATTGGAATGGGAAGGAGTTGGATATCACATCTCATGCTATAGGAAGGGTCTCAGGTTTGGTATAAGCAGTGAGATATCACATCTCATGCTATAGGAAGTGTCTCAGGATTGGAATGGGAAGGAGTTGGATATCACATCTCATGTTATAGGAAGGATCTCCGGTTTGGTATAAGAATTGAGATATCACATTTCTGCTATCGGAAGGGTCTCAGGATTGGAATGGGAAGGAGTTGGATATCACATCTCATGTTATAGGAAGGATCTCAGGTTTGGTATAAGAATTGAGATATCACATTTCTGCTATCGGAAGGGTCTCAGGATTGGAATGGGAAGGAGTTGGATATTCCAATCTCATGTTATAGGAAGGGTCACAGGTTTGGTATTAGAAGCATTGAGATATCACATCTCATGCTATAGGAAGGGTCTCATGATTGGAATGGGAAGGACTTGGATATCACATCTCATGCTATAGGGAGGGTCTCAAGTTTGATATTAGAAGCATTGAGATATTGCATCTCATGATATCGGAAGGGTCTCAGGATTTGAATGGGAAGGAGTTGGATATCACATCTCATGATAAAGGAAGGGTCTAAGGTTTGGAAGGGGAAGGATTTGGATATCACATCTCATGTTATAGGACGGGACTCAGGTTTGGTATTAGAAGCATTGAGATATCAAGTCTCATGGTATAGGAAGGGGATCAGAATTGGAATGGGAAGGAGTTGGATGTCACATCTCAAGCTATAGGAAGGGTCTCAGGATTGGAATGGGAAGGACTTGGATATCACATCTCATGTTATAGGACGGGTCTCAGGTTTGGTATTAGAAGCATTGAGATATCAAGTCTCATGGTATAGGAAGGGGCTCAGAATTGGAATGGGAAGGAGTTGGATATCAAGTCTCATGGTATAGGAAGGGGCTCAGAATTGGAATGGGAAGGAGTTGGATATCACATCTCATGCTAAAGGGAGGGTCTCAGGTTTGGAAGGGGAAGGATTTGGATATCACATCTCATGTTATAGGAAGGATCTCAGGTTTGGTATTAGAAGCATTGAGATATCACATCTCATGCTATTGGAAGGATCTCAGGATTGGTATTAGAAGCATTGAGATATCACATCTCATGCTATCAGAAGGGTCTCAGGTTTGGAAGGGGAAGGATTTGGATATCACATCTCATGTTATCGGAAGGATCTCAGGTTTGGTATTAGAAGTATTGAGATATCACATCTCATGCTATAGGAAGGGTCTCAGGATTGGAATGGGAAGGAGTTGGATATCACATCTCATGCTAAAGGAAGGGTCTCAGGTTTGGTAGAAGCATTGAGATATCACATCTCATGCTATAGGAAGGGTCTCAGGATTGGAATGGGAAGGAGTTTGATATCACATCTCATGCTATAGGAAGGGTCTCAGGTTTGGTATAAGCATTGAGATATCACATCTCATGCTATAGGAAGGGTCTCAGGATTGGAATGGGAAGGAGTTGTATATGACATCTCATGCCGTAGGAAGGGTCTCAGGTTTGGTATAAGCATTGAGATATCACATCTCATGCTATAGGAAGGGTCTCAGGATTGGAATGGGAAGGAGTTGGATATCACATCTCATGCTATAGGAAGGGTCTCAGGTTTGGTATAAGCATTGAGATATCACATCTCATGCTATAGGAAGGGTTTCAGGATTGGAATGGGAAGGAGTTGTATATGACATCTCATGCCGTAGGAAGGGTCTCAGGTTTGGTATAAGCATTGAGATATCACATCTCTGCTATCGGAAGGGTCTCAGGATTGGAATGGGAAGGAGTTGGATATCCCATCTCATGTTATAGGAAGAGTCTCAGGTTTGGTATTAGAAGCTTTGAGATATCACATCTCATGCTATAGGAAGTGTCTCAGGATTGGAATGGGAAGGACTTGGATATCACATCTCATGCTATAGGGAGGCTCTAAAGTTTGATATTAGAAAAATTGAGATATCACATCTCATGCTATAGGAAGGGTCTCAGGATTGGAATGTGAAGGAGTTGGATATCACATCTCATGCTATAGGAAGGGTCTCAGGTTTGGTATAAGCAGTGAGATATCACATCTCATGCTATAGGAAGTGTCTCAGGATTGGAATGGGAAGGAGTTGGATATCACATCTCATGTTATAGGAAGGATCTCAGGTTTGGTATTAGAAGCATTGAGATATCACATCTCATGCTATAGGAAGGGTCTAAGGTTTGGAAGGGGAAGGATTTGGGTATCACATCTCATGTTATAGGACCGGTCTCAGGTTTGGTATTAGAAGCATTGAGATATCAAGTCTCATGGTATAGGACGGGTCTCAGAATTGGAATGGGAAGGAGTTGGATATCACATCTCAAGCTATAGGAAGGGTCTCAGGATTGGAATGGGAAGGAGTTTGATATCACATCTCATGCCATTGTATGGGTCTCAGGTTTTGTAGAAGCATTGGGATATCACATCTCATGCTATCAGAAGGGTATCGGGATTGGATTTGGAAGGAGTTGGATATCCCATCTCATGCTATAGGAAGGGCCTAAGGTTGGAATGTGAAGGAGTTGGATATCACATCTCATGTTATAGGAAGGGTCTCAGGATTGGAATGGGAAGGACTTGGATATCACATCTCATTCTATAGGAAGGCTCTCAGGGTTGGAAGGGGAAGGAGTTGGATATCACATTTCATGTAGAGGTAGGATCTCAGGTTTGGTATTAGAGGCATTGAGATATCACATCTCATGCTATCAGAAGGGTCTCAGGATTGGAATGGGAAGGAGTTGGATATCACATCTCATGCTAAAGGGAGGGTCTAAGATTTGGAAGGGGAAGGATTTGGACATCACATCTCATGTTATATGAAGGATCTCAGGTTTGGTATTAGAAGCATTGAGATATCACATCTCATGCTATCGGAAGGGTCTCAGGTTTGGTATAAGCATTGAGATATCACATCTCTGCTATCGGAAGGGTCTCAGGATTGGAATGGGAAGGACTTGGATATCACAATTCATGTTATAGGAAGGGTCTCAGGTTTGGTATTAGAAGCATTGAGATATCACATCTCATGCTATAGGAAGGGTCTCAGGATTGGAATGGGAAGGACTTGGATATCACATCTCATGTTATAGGAAGGGTCTCAGGTTTGGTATTAGAAGCATTGAGATATCACATCTCATGCTATAGGAAGGGTCTCAGGAATGGAATGGGAAGGACTTGGATATCACATCTCATGATAAAGGAAGGGTCTAAGGTTCGGAAGGGGAAGGATTTGGATATCACATCTCATGTTATTGGACCGGTCTCAAGTTTGGTATTAGAAGCATTGAGATATCAAGTCTCATGGTATAGGACGGGAGTTTGATATCACATCATGCCATGGTATGGGTCTCAGGTTTTGTAGAAGCATTGGGATATCACATCTCATGCTATCGGAAGGGTATCAGGATTGGATTTGGAAGGAGTTGGATATCCCATCTCATGCTATAGGAAGGGTCTCAGGTTGGAATGGGAAAGAGTTGGATATCACATCTCATGTTATAGGAAGGGTCTCAGGATTGGAATGGGAAGGACTTGGATATCACATCTCATGCTGTAGGAAGGCTCTCAGGTTTGGAAAGGGAAGGAGTTGGATATCACATTTCATGTTAGAGGTAGGATCTCAGGTTTGGTATTAGAGGCATTGAGATATCACATCTCATGCTATCAGAAGGGTATCAGGATTGGAATGGGAAGGAGTTGGATATCACATCTCATGCTAAAGGGAGGGTCTCAGGTTTGGAAGGGAAAGGATTTGGATATCACATCTCATGTTATAGGAAGGATCTCAGGTTTGGCATTAGAAGCATTGAGATATCACATCTCATGCTATCAGAAGGATCTCAGGTTTGGTATTAGAAGCATTGAGATATCACATCTCATGCTATAGGAAGGGTCTCAGGATTGGAATGGGAAGGAGTTGGATATCACATCTCATGCTAAAGGAAGGGTCTCAGTTTTGGTAGAAGCATTGCGATATCACATCTCATGCTATAGGAAGGGTCTCAGGATTGGAATCGGAAGGAGTTGGATATCACATCTCATGCTATAGGAAGGGTCTCAGGTTTGGTGTAAGAATTGAAATATCACATCTCTGCTATCGGAAGGGTCTCAGGATTGGAATCGGAAGGACTTAGATATCACATCTCATGCTATAGGGAGGGTCTCAGTTTTGATATTAGAAGCATTGAGATATCTCATCTCATGCTATCGGAAGGGTCTCAGGATTGGAATGGGAGGAGCTGGATATCACATCTCATGCTAAAGGAAGGGTCTCAGGTTTGGAAGGGGAAGGATTTGGATATCACATCTCATGTTATAGGATGGGTCTCAGGTTTGGTATTAGAAGCATTGTGATATCACATCTCATGCTATAGGAAGTGTCTCAGGATTGGAATGGGAAGGAGTTGGATATCACATCTCATGCTATAGGAAGGGTTTCAGGTTTGGTAGAAGCATTGAGATATCACATCTCATGCTATAGGAAGAGTCTCAGGTTTGGGAAGGGAAGGATTTGGATTTCACATCTCATGTTATAGGATGGTTCTCATGTTTGGTTTTTGAAGCATTGAGATATCACATCTCATGCTATCGGAAGGGTCTCAGGTTTGGTATTAGAAGCATTGAGATATCACATCTCATGCTAAAGGAAGGGTCTCAGGTTTGGAATGGGAAGGAGTTGGATATGACATCTCTTGTTATAGGGAGGGTCTCAGGATTTGAATGGCAAGGAGTTGGATATCACATCTCATGCCATAGGAAGGGTCTCAGGTTTGGTATAAGCATTGAGATATCACATCTCTGCTATCGGAAGGGTCTCAGGATTGGATTGGGAAGGAGTTGGATATCACATCTCATGTTATAGGAAGGGTCTCCGGATTGGAATGTGAAGGATTTGGATATCACATCTCATGCTAAAGGAAGGGTCTCAGGTTTGGAATGGGAAGGAGTTGGATATGACATCTCGTGTTATAGGGAGGATCTCAGGATTTGAATGGCAAAGAGTTGGATATCACATCTCATGCCATAGGAAGGGTCTCAGGTTTGGTATAAGCATTGAGATATCACATCTCTGCTCTCGGAAGGGTCTCAGGATTGGATTGGGAAGGAGTTGGATATCCCTTCTCATGCTATAGGAAGGGTCTCAGGTTGGAATGGGAAGGAGTTGGATATCACATCTCATGCTAAAGGAAGGGTCTCAGGTTTGGTAGAAGCATTGAGATATCACATCTCATGCTATAGGAAGGGTCTCAGGATTGGAATGGGAAGGACTTAGATATCACATATCATGCTATAGGGAGGGTTTCAGTTTTAATATTAGAAGCATTGAGATATCACATCTCATGCTATCGGAAGTGTCTCAGGATTGGAATGGGAAGGAGCTGGATATCACATCTCATGCTAAAGGAAGGGTCTCAGGTTTGAAACGGGAAGGAGTTGGATATCCGATCTCATGTTATAGGAAGGGTCTCAGGTTTGGTATAAGCATTGAGATACCACATCTCTGCTATCCGAAGTGTCTCAGGATTGGAATGCGAAGGAATTGGATATCCCATCTCATGTTATAGGACGGGTCTCAGGATTGTTATTAGAATCATTGAGATATCATATTGCATGCTGTAGGAAGGGTCTAAGGATTGGAATGGGAAAGACTTGGATATCACATCTCATGCTATAGTGTTAGGAAAGATTTCGTTATTGTAGGGAAATTTCCTTCCATGTGGCAACCCCTAAACTTTTTGCTATTGTTTTTAACCTCGTTCTTGACTTTGCCAGAGAAGTACAGCCTTCTGCCGCACTTCTCTGGGCTTTCGCTCCTTTCTTACGGGGAAACTGACATGCCCTTAAGACAGTCAGTATCGGGGAACGTTGTTTCCCGTAGTTTCTTCTATCGTGTCGCAGCTTTAGTGCAACACGACACAAGAGGGCACAGTAAGCTAAGTTACAGCTCTCTTGGGTCTCTAGCCTTCTACAGGCCCTAGATACTCTTTTAGGATGGTATTTGATCGGTGCAAGTCATTCAGGGACTGGAATGGTGGCAGCGATCGTATTGTATATTTTGAGCTCCTTTTGGCGTTCTGAGCACGTTTTTGCACTGAACCCAAAATGGTGGCCTGGCTCCCCCAAAATGGCCAGACCACGAGGCTCCTTTGTCCTGTCCACTGTCCGTCTTGCTCCCTTCACCTTCCCCAGGTCCAGCGACCCGGGGCCTTCCTTATTTGGGCATGTACTTTCCCGCGAAACGTGGTTGCTTTCGCGGGCTTCTACATGTCGTATGTGTGCCTCCAGGGTGTGGGCTGGGATGTCTGGTCCCAATACACATCCTGGGTGCCAGAGAGTCTAGGGTGGTGTGAATGCCTGGGACCACCGTGGTCCGTGATTGGTCCACGTATGGTATGTGTTTTGATGAGCGGATCTCCCATTGGTCCCCCTCCGTTTTTGGCGCGAAGGGAACCGTGGATAAGAGGGGGCTGGAAACACCACTACCAGGTCGATCTCCTGAGTTCTCACGAACGAAGGAATACAGGAGCCAAGTATCCTGCAACCAAGAGGCTGGACCGAGGAATCGCTGGTGACCCGCTGAAGGAATCCTCCTTTGCACTGCTGTCGTCCTGAGAGCCACTGTCCTCCTTTGATCGAACCAGAAGGCCTGTACTGGCGCTTCGACCTTTGGAATAGCAGGAACAGCTATTCCCGGCATCTACAACATCTCCCGCCAAGTAAGCCTTCGGAAGCGTCTCTGGGCCATCCAGTTGACTGACCAGCTTACAAGGGAGCCTTGTTCTGTAACCGCCGCCAGGTTGTGCCGTATCTCGAGTCCTTGTCACTCTCCCACACTTCGTGCCCTTGGCGTTCCCAAGTCTGAAGGGAGGAGTGTACTCTTGACTCAGATACGCACGGCCGCTCCGTTGTCCTGCTGCGGCAACAAACTGTGCCGGTTTCGTCGATTGGGACGTCTTTTTGATCTACACGACTACAAAGCGTTCCCTGCTCTTCTGAACCTGCCAGCTGCTGAAAACTAACGTGGAGAAGCCTGGGACTGCTTGCTTCGGGGACCGGTGAGTAGTATATCTAGGATCTGGTCGCCCTCCTGCAGTAACCCATTGCTTTTCCCCGCTGTGTAAAACAGCACCCTTTTCGCCCGTACTCGCGCTCTGCTTCTGCCCGCTGTGGAGGCTGCGCTTGAGTTGCGGACCCTGTTCTTCTTCTGCTGTGCACTAACACGAACTGCCTGACTTCCTCCGAAGAGCTTCTCCTTTTGCCCGTTGGCACCAGCGCGTGCAGGTACATTGAGCATTAGGCTCCACTCTTCGCAGGGCTTGGACTTCCATCTAGTTAGGTGCCTCTGAAGGCGAACTGAGTCGAAAGCATTATCGCACTGCCTGTTTTCCTTCCCTTGCAGGTGGACTACATATTTCGTGCTTTAAACGCTTGCGACTGTGTATTTGTATATATATTGTGTTGATTTGGTATGTGTTGGCTTAATACTGTGTTATTGTGATTTTCTCGCTACGGTCGTTGTTTTAAAGGCCTTAAAATAAATGTGTTTATATTTTTGATATAACACCTGTTTGGAGTAGTTTGTAAGCGCTCTTGCTTTGTGTGCTCATTGCGGGCTTTCAGTCACCCTCACCCCTCTTGAGACCTAGTCTTGACCGCCGCGATCGCTACCTTGATTGGTCTGGCTTGTCCAGAGGTTACCCTGTTCCAAGTAATTAGGTTGGCCTTCTGAACTTCTGCTCCGCCAGGACAGAGTTCAGAAATCCGTCTTAACAAATTGGTGTACAGCGGTGGGATACGACTGAAGGTATCCGGTGTTGCGCACGGGCTAGGGCATTTCTGGTTATTCCAAACAGTACACGTAGTGAATTGTTGTAATATAACTTTAAAAAGGCCATAGTCCTATCACACAGTATGGAAACAAGTACGTTGTTAACTTTAAATGCTTCCAAATCAGAAACGCTGAAAAAGATGTGTGCGGAGAGAGGTGTTTCCTCTCAAGGCACAAAATTGGAAATGATCCAAAGAATCGTGGCGTGGCAAGAAGCGCAGCTTGACGCTATTACTTCTGAGGACAGTGCGGAAGGTGGTGGGGCTGCTCTCACTGGCAGAACCGACGGTTCTGTCGCCGCACTGTTCCACCGCGACCACGAGGACAGGGAGGACGAGATGTCTAATGTTTCCTCTGCCAGTGCTGATGGGGAGGCTAGGCTTGAATTCAAGAAGCAAGAGCTGCGGTTTAGGCAGCAGGAGCTTGAATTCAGCATAGCCAAACTGAAAATCGAACAGGCAGAAAAACAAAAAGACAGGGATCACCAGTTGGAACTGGCCAAGCTTCAGGTTGCAAATGGGTCCACGGGTCCTGGACATGGGTCTGGGGCCTCCTCTCATCCACGGTTTCCAAAAGATCTGCTCAGTGTGTATGAGGAACGGAATGACATTATGGACTGGCTGAATGCGTTTGAGTATGCATGCGAAGTTCAGAAAGTTGACAATGCTGACAAGATTGCGTGGTTGCTCAGTAGACTGCCCCATTCTGGCTGTAGTGCCATTATGGAGATGTCGAAGGCTGAGCGAGCTGATTTCGCAATGTTGAAGCAGACTCTCATTTTAAAATTTGGGAAGACTCCGGCCCAATATTTAAAGCGTTTTCGAGAGTATAAGAAAAAGGAAGGTGGTACTTGGGTATCTTATGTCACTGAATCTTTGAAAAACTTAACTGGCTGGGTCGAAGGCTATAAGGTTTCAACCTTCGCCGGCATGATAAATCTTGTCATGCTGGAACACATTTTTGCTTCTTCTTCCCCGGAGCTTAAGCAGCATTTGGCCGATTCGAAGGAGATAGATCCTAAGAAGCTGGCCATGGCAGCGGACTTATGGGTGTCACATCGAGTGTCCCATAAGGACAAAACTCATCCTGGTAAGCAGGAGGAGGGGAAAAAGTCCAAAGATATGGAGGGTGGGGAATCTGCTAAATCTTCTTCCCAAAAGGGCCAAAAAAAGAAAAACAAGGGTAAGACACAAGAGAACTCACAGGGTAGTGGAGGTCAGCCTCCGAAACAGAACTCCGGTTACAATAAGCCTCCCTACGTAAACAGACCCATGGGAGCTTGTTTTGCTTGTGGAGCAACTGACCATGTGAAGGGGGATCCCCGTTGTAAGGTTAGACCTTTGGGGGTCCACTCCGCTAATCTGGCCTTCTCCTCCTACGAGGAAGAAGAGATTACAGGAGCATCCTTCTCCTCAGACTCATTTCCCAGCGGAATAGAGGCTGAGGTAGTTTTAGTGTCCCTGGGTTCCTGGGAGCCTAAAGTCGCAGAGGCGTATGCTAGGATTCCAGATAATACCAAGCACTACTTTAAAGACAGTGTGCTGATCAATGGAGTAGATACTCCAGCTCTTAGGGATAGTGGGTGCAGTCGCACTGTAGTGGATTCTACCTTGGTAGACTCAGAGGAAGTTGCCAGAGCTACTCTGATGCCCACTAAGTTGGCTGACGGCCCCCTCCGTATGTTTCCCGTGATCCCTGTAAATCTTACTTTAAATGGTACAGCAGTTAGGATTCCAGTGAGCATTCAGAGAAACGTCCCGGGAAAGGTCTTACTAGGTAATGATCTCAGAGCTCTAGGGCTCGTAGGAGACACTGCCGAACGACCCTACACACGGTCTCAAGCACGGGCAGCATTGGCCAAGTCCAATACGCCGCCCCAGCCAAAGGGGAAACCCAAGGCGAAAGGAGTCAACAAGTCACGACGAGGGAAAGAAAATATTCCCCCGAGCTCGCCTACCACTGCGGTGGAGGAAGTTGGTCGATCGCCCGAGCCTGACGAGGAAGTGGCGATGCCTGAAGTATTCGACCCCAACGATCATCCTGAACTAAAAGACTTGTTAGTTGAAGGAGGTCCTGATAGGGATGAATTCAGTAAAGGCCAACGTGAGTGCCCATCTCTGGAAGGCCTAAGGAGACAGGCCTGCTCCCAGCTTGAGGGTGAACCTCATGGGACGCATAGGATTTATTGGGAAGGTGGACTCCTGTATAGCGAGCCCACAGAGTCTACAGAAGGAGACCATAGGAGGTTGGTGGTTCCCCTTGCTGTTAGGCCCTTCCTCCTGCAGTTGGCGCATGAAGTTCCCCTTGCTGGTCACCTTGGTATGAAGAGGACCAAGCAAAGGTTATCCATGCACTTCTACTGGCCCAAGATGGGGGTGCAAGTAGAAAGTCACTGCAGGAGTTGCGCCTCCTGCCAGTTGTCTGGGAAGGTTGGCGCGACAATCCAAGCTCCGTTGGTACCGCTCCCAGTTGTGGGGGTACCATTCGAAAGGGTAGGGATCGACATCGTCGGTCCCCTTGACCCGCAAACATCCTCGGGCAATAGGTTTATCCTGGTGCTGGTCGACCATGCAACCAGGTATCCTGAGGCCATCCCATTAAAAACTGTAACTGCCAAGTCAGTTGCAAAAGCGTTACTCGGCATATTCACTAGGGTTGGCTTCCCTAAAGAAGTTGTGTCAGATCGTGGCAGCAACTTTATGTCGAAGTATATGCAGGCTATGTGGAAAGAATGTGGGGTCACCTACAAGTTCTCTTCTGCATACCACCCCCAGACCAATGGTCTGGTGGAACGTTTCAACAGAACGTTAAAAAGCATGATTGGGGCTCTGGAGGAGCCTCAGAGAAGGAAATGGGATCTTCTTTTACCATGCTTGTTGTTTGCCTACCGAGAGGTACCACAGGAGGGTGTTGGCTTCAGCCCCTTCGAACTTCTGTTCGGTCATCCCGTACGGGGACCCTTAGCCATCGTCAAGGAGGGATGGGAGATGCCCACTCCCCCTGTTACTACCAACGTAGTTGATTATGTGCTAGGGCTCAGAAAACGGATGGTACTTCTGATGGGCTTGGCTAGTGATAAATTGAAGGCAGGGCAAGCGCTGGTGAAACATTGGTACGACCAGAAAGCTTCCCTCATCAACTTTACACCTGGTCAGCAAGTCCTGATCATGAATCCTATAAGGCCTCGCGCTTTACAGGACAAATGGTCAGGCCCTTACACAGTGGTGGAGCCCCTGGGTGAGGTGAACTATTTAGTGGACCTTGGAAGGCCTGGACAGGCTCCAAAAGTGTTCCACGTGAATAGGCTGAAGGCTTTCGTCCCAAGAGTCGAAATCGCAGCACTGCTACTGGCTTCAGACGTTGAGGAAGAGGAGTCAGAACCTCTCCCCGACCTGTTCCACGGCGGTCCTTCAGATAGCTCCATTGAGGGTGTCCGTGTGGCCCCTCACCTGACTCCTGATCAGCAGGCGGAGGTGAAAAGTTTGCTTCGGCAGTTTTCCCCCCTGTTTTCACAGTCCCCTGGTTTGACACCTTGGTGCAAACATAACATTGACACAGGAGACAGTGTACCTACCAAAAGTAGGGGATACAGGATGTCGGATAAAGTACGGTCTTATATTAAGACCGAGGTCAACAAGATGTTAGACCTTGGGGTGATTGAACCCTCTAGTAGTCCTTGGTCCAGCCCTGTGGTTTTGGTTCCAAAGGCAGGCACTTCTGAATTGAGGTTCTGCGTGGATTACAGGGCTCTGAATGCTGTCACCAAGACAGATGCACACCCCTTGCCTCGAACAGATGAGCTGGTGGATACTTTGGGTGCTTCCAAGTACCTCAGCACGTTTGACCTTACTGCTGGCTATTGGCAAATAGCGTTAGCAGAACATGCTAAGGAGAAGACAGCATTTTCTACACCAGACGGCCTTTACCAATTCCGGGTAATGCCGTTCGGGTTGAAGAATGCACCTGCCACTTTCCAGAGGCTTGTGAATCATGTGTTGAATGGGTTGGACGAATTCTGTCTCGCATATCTGGACGATATCGCAGTTTTCAGTGCCACCTGGGAAGACCATGTGAAACACCTCGGGATTGTGCTCCAGGCTCTTCAGAAAGCCCACTTGACCATAAAGGCTAGTAAATGCCAGATTGGACAAGGCTCAGTGGTTTACCTTGGACATGAAGTAGGTGGAAGGAGGATACAGCCTCTTCCCAGTAAAGTACAAGCCGTACAAGACTGGCCTACCCCCACTACGCAAACCCAAGTGAGAGCCTTCTTAGGACTCACGGGGTATTACCAGAATTCTATGGCAGACTATGGCACCATAGCTGCTCCTCTGACTGCCCTCACAACTCCGAAGAAACCCAAGAAGGTAACTTGGACTGACGAGTGTGAGAAGGCCTTCAATGGCTTGAAAGACTCCTTGTGCCAGGCCCCTGTCCTCAGGGCCCCTGATTATCAAAGAACTTTTATCGTGCAGACGGACGCCTCTGACACTGGGATAGGAGCTGTACTATCACAAGTAGATGAGAAGGGTAAGGAACACCCTATCGGTTTTATTAGTCGCCAGCTTAAGGACAGAGAGCTCAGATGGTCCACGGTAGAGAAAGAATGTTTCTCTGTTGTGTGGGCCCTAAGGAAGCTGAGGCCCTACCTCTATGGGACCCACTTCACTGTGCAAACTGACCATAAGCCGTTAAAGTGGCTAATGAACATGAAGGGGGAGAATCCAAAGTTGCTTAGGTGGTCCATAAGTCTACAAGGCTTCGACTTCACTATTGAGCATAGGCCAGGTGTCCAACATAGCAATGCTGATGGGTTGTCCAGAATGTTTAACCGACCTGAACATGAGACTCATCCAGGGGTGGATTAGTTCCCCCTGTCCATAGTCTGGGAGGGGCGAGTGTTAGGAAAGATTTCGTTATTGTAGGGAAATTTCCTTCCATGTGGCAACCCCTAAACTTTTTGCTATTGTTTTTAACCTCGTTCTTGACTTTGCCAGAGAAGTACAGCCTTCTGCCGCACTTCTCTGGGCTTTCGCTCCTTTCTTACGGGGAAACTGACATGCCCTTAAGACAGTCAGTATCGGGGAACGTTGTTTCCCGTAGTTTCTTCTATCGTGTCGCAGCTTTAGTGCAACACGACACAAGAGGGCACAGTAAGCTAAATTACAGCTCTCTTGGGTCTCTAGCCTTCTACAGGCCCTAGATACTCTTTTAGGATGGTATTTGATCGGTGCAAGTCATTCAGGGACTGGAATGGTGGCAGCGATCGTATTGTATATTTTGAGCTCCTTTTGGCGTTCTGAGCATGTTTTTGCACTGAACCCAAAATGGTGGCCTGGCTCCCCCAAAATGGCCAGACCACGAGGCTCCTTTGTCCTGTCCACTGTCCGTCTTGCTCCCTTCACCTTCCCCAGGTCCAGCGACCCGGGGCCTTCCTTATTTGGGCATGTACTTTCCCGCGAAACGTGGTTGCTTTCGCAGGCTTCTACATGTCGTATGTGTGCCTCCAGGGTGTGGGCTGGGATGTCTGGTCCCAATACACATCTAGGGTGGTGTGAATGCCTGGGACCACCGTGGTCCGTGATTGGTCCACGTATGGTATGTGTTTTGATGAGCGGATCTCCCATTGGTCCCCCTCCGTTTTTGGCGCGAAGGGAACCGTGGATAAGAGGGGGCTGGAAACACCACTACCAGGTCGATCTCCTGAGTTCTCACGAACGAAGGAATACAGGAGCCAAGTATCCTGCAACCAAGAGGCTGGACCGAGGAATCGCTGGTGACCCGCTGAAGGAATCCTCCTTTGCACTGCTGTCGTCCTGAGAGCCACTGTCCTCCTTTGATCGAACCAGAAGGCCTGTACTGGCGCTTCGACCTTTGGAATAGCAGGAACAGCTATTCCCGGCATCTACAACATCTCCCGCCAAGTAAGCCTTCGGAAGCGTCTCTGGGCCATCCAGTTGACTGACCAGCTTACAAGGGAGCCTTGTTCTGTAACCGCCGCCAGGTTGTGCCGTATCTCGAGTCCTTGTCACTCTCCCACACTTCGTGCCCTTGGCGTTCCCAAGTCTGAAGGGAGGAGTGTACTCTTGACTCAGATACGCACGGCCGCTCCGTTGTCCTGCTGCGGCAACAAACTGTGCCGGTTTCGTCGATTGGGACGTCTTTTTGATCTACACGACTACAAAGCGTTCCCTGCTCTTCTGAACCTGCCAGCTGCTGAAAACTAACGTGGAGAAGCCTGGGACTGCTTGCTTCGGGGACCGGTGAGTAGTATATCTAGGATCTGGTCGCCCTCCTGCAGTAACCCATTGCTTTTCCCCGCTGTGTAAAACAGCACCCTTTTCGCCCGTACTCGCGCTCTGCTTCTGCCCGCTGTGGAGGCTGCGCTTGAGTTGCGGACCCTGTTCTTCTTCTGCTGTGCACTAACACGAACTGCCTGACTTCCTCCGAAGAGCTTCTCCTTTTGCCCGTTGGCACCAGCGCGTGCAGGTACATTGAGCATTAGGCTCCACTCTTCGCAGGGCTTGGACTTCCATCTAGTTAGGTGCCTCTGAAGGCGAACTGAGTCGAAAGCATTATCGCACTGCCTGTTTTCCTTCCCTTGCAGGTGGACTACATATTTCGTGCTTTAAACGCTTGCGACTGTGTATTTGTATATATATTGTGTTGATTTGGTATGTGTTGGCTTAATACTGTGTTATTGTGATTTTCTCGCTACGGTCGTTGTTTTAAAGGCCTTAAAATAAATGTGTTTATATTTTTGATATAACACCTGTTTGGAGTAGTTTGTAAGCGCTCTTGCTTTGTGTGCTCATTGCGGGCTTTCAGTCACCCTCACCCCTCTTGAGACCTAGTCTTGACCGCCGCGATCGCTACCTTGATTGGTCTGGCTTGTCCAGAGGTTACCCTGTTCCAAGTAATTAGGTTGGCCTTCTGAACTTCTGCTCCGCCAGGACAGAGTTCAGAAATCCGTCTTAACATATAGGAAGGGTCTCAGGTTTGGTATAAGCATTGAGATATCAAATCTCATGCTATAGGAAGGGTCTCAGGATTGGAATGGAAGGAGTTGGATATCACATCTCATGTTATAGGAAGGATCTCAGGTTTGGTATTAGAAGCATTGAGACATCACATCTCATGCTATAGGAAGGGTCTCAGGATTGGAATGGGAAGGAGTTGGATATCACATCTCATGCTATAGGAAGGGTCTCAGGTTTGGTATAAGCATTGAGATATCACATCTCATGCTATAGGAAGGGTCTCAGGATTGGAATGGGAAGGAGTTGTATATGACATCTCATGCCGTAGGAAGGGTCTCAGGTTTGGTATAAGCATTGAGATATCACATCTCTGCTATCGGAAGAGTCTCAGGATTGGAATGGGAAGGAGTTGGATGTCCCATCTCATGTTATAGGAAGAGTCTCAGGTTTGGTATTAGAAGCATTGAGATATCACATCTCATGCTATAGGAAGGGTCTCAGGATTGGAATGGGAAGGACTTGGATATCACATCTCATGTTATAGGAAGGGTCTCAGGTTTGGTATTAGAAGCATTGAGATATCACATCTCATGCTATAGGAAGGGTCTCAGGAATGGAATGGGAAGGACTTGGATATCACATCTCATGATAAAGGAAGGGTCTAAGATTTGGAAGGGGAAGGATTTGGACATCACATCTCATGTTATATGAAGGATCTCAGGTTTGGTATTAGAAGCATTGAGATATCACATCTCATGCTATCGGAAGGGTCTCAGGTTTGGTATAAGCATTGAGATATCACATCTCTGCTATCGGAAGGGTCTCAGGATTGGAATGGGAAGGACTTGGATATCACAATTCATGTTATAGGAAGGGTCTCAGGTTTGGTATTAGAAGCATTGAGATATCACATCTCATGCTATAGGAAGGGTCTCAGGATTGGAATGGGAAGGACTTGGATATCACATCTCATGTTATAGGAAGGGTCTCAGGTTTGGTATTAGAAGCATTGAGATATCACATCTCATGCTATAGGAAGGGTCTCAGGAATGGAATGGGAAGGACTTGGATATCACATCTCATGATAAAGGAAGGGTCTAAGGTTCGGAAGGGGAAGGATTTGGATATCACATCTCATGTTATTGGACCGGTCTCAGGTTTGGTATTAGAAGCATTGAGATATCAAGTCTCATGGTATAGGACGGGAGTTTGATATCACATCATGCCATGGTATGGGTCTCAGGTTTTGTAGAAGCATTGGGATATCACATCTCATGCTATCGGAAGGGTATCAGGATTGGATTTGGAAGGAGTTGGATATCCCATCTCATGCTATAGGAAGGGTCTCAGGTTGGAATGGGAAAGAGTTGGATATCACATCTCATGTTATAGGAAGGGTCTCAGGATTGGAATGGGAAGGACTTGGATATCACATCTCATGCTGTAGGAAGGCTCTCAGGTTTGGAAAGGGAAGGAGTTGGATATCACATTTCATGTTAGAGGTAGGATCTCAGGTTTGGTATTAGAGGCATTGAGATATCACATCTCATGCTATCAGAAGGGTATCAGGATTGGAATGGGAAGGAGTTGGATATCACATCTCATGCTAAAGGGAGGGTCTCAGGTTTGGAAGGGAAAGGATTTGGATATCACATCTCATGTTATAGGAAGGATCTCAGGTTTGGTATTAGAAGCATTGAGATATCACATCTCATGCTATCAGAAGGATCTCAGGTTTGGTATTAGAAGCATTGAGATATCACATCTCATGCTATAGGAAGGGTCTCAGGATTGGAATGGGAAGGAGTTGGATATCACATCTCATGCTAAAGGAAGGGTCTCAGTTTTGGTAGAAGCATTGCGATATCACATCTCATGCTATAGGAAGGGTCTCAGGATTGGAATCGGAAGGAGTTGGATATCACATCTCATGCTATAGGAAGGGTCTCAGGTTTGGTGTAAGAATTGAAATATCACATCTCTGCTATCGGAAGGGTCTCAGGATTGGAATCGGAAGGACTTAGATATCACATCTCATGCTATAGGGAGGGTCTCAGTTTTGATATTAGAAGCATTGAGATATCACATCTCATGCTATCGGAATGGTCTCAGGATTGGAATGGGAGGAGCTGGATATCACATCTCATGCTAAAGGAAGGGTCTCAGGTTTGGAAGGGGAAGGATTTGGAAATCACATCTCATGTTATAGGATGGGTCTCAGATTTGGTATTAGAAGCATTGTGATATCACATCTCATGCTATAGGAAGTGTCTCAGGATTGGGAAGGGAAGGATTTGGATTTCACATCTCATGTTATAGGATGGTTCTCATGTTTGGTTTTTGAAGCATTGAGATATCACATCTCATGCTATCGGAAGGGTCTCAGGTTTGGTATTAGAAGCATTGAGATATCACATCTCATGCTATAGGAAGAGTCTCAGGTTTGGGAAGGGAAGGATTTGGATTTCACATCTCATGTTATAGGATGGTTCTCATGTTTGGTTTTTGAAGCATTGAGATATCACATCTCATGCTATCGGAAGGGTCTCAGGTTTGGTATTAGAAGCATTGAGATATCACATCTCATGCTAAAGGAAGGGTCTCAGGTTTGGAATGGGAAGGAGTTGGATATGACATCTCTTGTTATAGGGAGGGTCTCAGGATTTGAATGGCAAGGAGTTGGATATCACATCTCATGCCATAGGAAGGGTCTCAGGTTTGGTATAAGCATTGAGATATCACATCTCTGCTATCGGAAGGGTCTCAGGATTGGATTGGGAAGGAGTTGGATATCACATCTCATGTTATAGGAAGGGTCTCCGGATTGGAATGTGAAGGATTTGGATATCACATCTCATGCTAAAGGAAGGGTCTCAGGTTTGGAATGGGAAGGAGTTGGATATCCCTTCTCATGCTATAGGAAGGGTCTCAGGTTGGAATGGGAAGGAGTTGGATATCACATCTCATGCTAAAGGAAGGGTCTCAGGTTTGGTAGAAGCATTGAGATATCACATCTCATGCTATAGGAAGGGTCTCAGGATTGGAATGGGAAGGACTTAGATATCACATATCATGCTATAGGGAGGGTTTCAGTTTTGATATTAGAAGCATTGAGATATCACATCTCATGCTATCGGAAGTGTCTCAGGATTGGAATGGGAAGGAGCTGGATATCACATCTCATGCAAAATGAAGGGTCTCAGGTTTGGAACGGGAAGGAGTTGGATATCCGATCTCATGTTATAGGAAGGGTCTCAGGTTTGGTATAAGCATTGAGATACCACATCTCTGCTATCGGAAGTGTCTCAGGATTGGAATGCGAAGGAATTGGATATCCCATCTCATGTTATAGGACGGGTCTCAGGATTGTTATTAGAATCATTGAGATATCATATTGCATGCTGTAGGAAGGGTCTAAGGATTGGAATGGGAAAGACTTGGATATCACATCTCATGCTATAGGAAGGGTCTCAGGTTTGGTATAAGCATTGAGATATCAAATCTCATGCTATAGGAAGGGTCTCAGGATTGGAATGGAAGGAGTTGGATATCACATCTCATGTTATAGGAAGGATCTCAGGTTTGGTATTAGAAGCATTGAGACATCACATCTCATGCTATAGGAAGGGTCTCAGGATTGGAATGGGAAGGAGTTGGATATCACATCTCATGCTATAGGAAGGGTCTCAGGTTTGGTATAAGCATTGAGATATCACATCTCATGCTATAGGAAGGGTCTCAGGATTGGAATGGGAAGGAGTTGTATATGACATCTCATGCCGTAGGAAGGGTCTCAGGTTTGGTATAAGCATTGAGATATCACATCTCTGCTATCGGAAGAGTCTCAGGATTGGAATGGGAAGGAGTTGGATATCCCATCTCATGTTATAGGAAGAGTCTCAGGTTTGGTATTAGAAGCATTGAGATATCACATCTCATGCTATAGGAAGTGTCTCAGGATTGGAATGGGAAGGACTTGGATATCACATCTCATGCTATAGGGAGGGTCTCAAGTTTGATATTAGAAGCATTGAGATATCACATCTCATGCTATAGGAAGGGTCTCAGGATTGGAATGGGAAGGAGCTGGATGTCACATCTCATGCTAAAGGAAGGGTCTCAGGTTTGGAACGGGAAGGAGTTGGATATCACATCTCATGTTATAGGAAGGGTCTCAGGTTTGGTATAAGCATTGAGATATCACATCTCTGCTATCGGAAGTGTCTCAGGATTGGAATGCGAAGGAGTTGGATATCCCATCTCATGTTATAGGACGGGTCTCAGGTTTGTTATTAGAATCATTGAGATATCATATTGCATGCTGTAGGAAGGGTCTAAGGATTGGAATGGGAAGGACTTGGATATCACACCTCATGCTATAGATAGGCTCTCAGGTTTGGAAAGGGAAGGAGTTGGATATCACATTTCATGTTAGAGGAAGGATCTCAGGTTTGGTATTAGAGGCATTGAGATATCACATCTCATGCTATAGGAAGGGTCTGAGGTTGGAATGGGAAGGAGTTGGATATCACATCTCATGTTATAGGAAGGCTCTCAGGTTTGGAAGGGGAAAGAGTTGGATATCACATTTCATGTTAGAGGTAGGATCTCAGGTTTGGTATTAGAAGCATTGAGACATCACATCTCATGCTATAGGAAGGGTCTCAGGATTGGAATGGGAAGGAGTTGGATATCACATCTCATGCTATAGGAAGGGTCTCAGGTTTGGTATAAGCATTGAGATATCACATCTCATGCTATAGGAAGGGTCTCAGGATTGGAATGGGAAGGAGTTGTATATGACATCTCATGCCGTAGGAAGGGTCTCAGGTTTGGTATAAGCATTGAGATATCACATCTCTGCTATCGGAAGAGTCTCAGGATTGGAATGGGAAGGAGTTGGATATCCCATCTCATGTTATAGGAAGAGTCTCAGGTTTGGTATTAGAAGCATTGAGATATCACATCTCATGCTATAGGAAGTGTCTCAGGATTGGAATGGGAAGGACTTGGATATCACATCTCATGCTATTGGGAGGGTCTCAAGTTTTATATTAGAAGCATTGAGATATCACATCTCATGCTATAGGAAGGGTCTCAGGATTGGAATGGGAAGGAGCTGGATGTCACATCTCATGCTAAAGGAAGGGTCTCAGGTTTGGAACGGGAAGGAGTTGGATATCACATCTCATGTTATAGGAAGGGTCTCAGGTTTGGTATAAGCATTGAGATATCACATCTCTGCTATCGGAAGTGTCTCAGGATTGGAATGCGAAGGAGTTGGATATCCCATCTCATGTTATAGGACGGGTCTCAGGTTTGTTATTAGAATCATTGAGATATCATATTGCATGCTGTAGGAAGGGTCTAAGGATTGGAATGGGAAGGACTTGGATATCACATCTCATGCTATAGATAGGCTCTCAGATTTGGAAAGGGAAGGAGTTGGATATCACATTTCATGTTAGAGGAAGGATCTCAGGTTTGGTATTAGAGGCATTGAGATATCACATCTCATGCTATAGGAAGGGTCTGAGGTTGGAATGGGAAGGAGTTGGATATCACATCTCATGTTATAGGAAGGCTCTCAGGTTTGGAAGGGGGAAGAGTTGGATATCACATTTCATGTTAGAGGTAGGATCTCAGGTTTGGTATTAGAGGCATTGAGATATCACATCTCATGCTATCAGAAGGGTCTCAGGATTGGAATGGGAAGGAGTTGGATATCACATCTCATGCTAAAGGGAGGGTCTCAGGTTTGGAAGGGGAAGGATTTGGATATCACATCTCATGTTATCGGAAGGATCTCAGGTTTGGTGTTAGAAGTATTGAGATATCACATCTCATGCTATAGGAAGGGTCTCAGGATTGGAATGGGAAGGAGTTGGATATCACATCTCATGCTAAAGGAAGGGTCTCAGGTTTGGTAGAAGCATTGAGATATCACATCTCATGCTATAGGAAGGGTCTTAGGATTGGAATGGGAAGGACTTAGATATCACATATCATGCTATAGGGAGGGTTTCAGTTTTGATATTAGAAGCATTGAGATATCACATCTCATGCTATCGGAAGTGTCTCAGGATTGGAATGGGAAGGAGCTGGATATCACATCTCATGCTAAAGGAAGGGTCTCAGGTTTGGAACGGGAAGGAGTTGGATATCCGATCTCATGTTATAGGAAGGGTCTCAGGTTTGGTATAAGCATTGAGATATCACATCTCTGCTATCGGAAGTGTCTCAGGATTGGAATGGGAAGGAATTGGATATCCCATCTCATGTTATAGGACGGGTCTCAGGATTGTTATTAGAATCATTGAGATATCATATTGCATGCTGTAGGAAGGGTCTAAGGATTGGAATGGGAAAGACTTGGATATCACATCTCATGCTATAGGAAGGGTCTCAGGTTTGGTATAAGCATTGAGATATCAAATCTCATGCTATAGGAAGGGTCTCAGGATTGAAATGGAAGGAGTTGGATATCACATCTCATGCCATAGGAAGGGTCTCAGGTTTGGTATAAGCATTGAGATATCACATCTCTGCTATCGGAAGGGTCTCAGGATTGGATTGGGAAGGAGTTGGATATCCCTTCTCATGCTATAGGAAGGGTCTCAGGTTGGAATGGGAAGGAGTTGGATATCACATCTCATGCTAAAGGAAGGGTCTCAGGTTTGGTAGAAGCATTGAGATATCACATCTCATGCTATAGGAAGGGTCTCAGGATTGGAATGGGAAGGACTTAGATATCACATATCATGCTATAGGGAGGGTTTCAGTTTTGATATTAGAAGCATTGAGATATCACATCTCATGCTATCGGAAGTGTCTCAGGATTGGAATGGGAAGGAGCTGGATATCACATCTCATGCTAAAGGAAGGGTCTCAGGTTTGGAACGGGAAGGAGTTGGATATCCGATCTCATGTTATAGGAAGGGTCTCAGGTTTGGTATAAGCATTGAGATACCACATCTCTGCTATCGGAAGTGTCTCAGGATTGGAATGCGAAGGAATTGGATATCCCATCTCATGTTATAGGACGGGTCTCAGGATTGTTATTAGAATCATTGAGATATCATATTGCATGCTGTAGGAAGGGTCTAAGGATTGGAATGGGAAAGACTTGGATATCACATCTCATGCTATAGGAAGGGTCTCAGGTTTGGTATAAGCATTGAGATATCAAATCTCATGCTATAGGAAGGGTCTCAGGATTGGAATGGAAGGAGTTGGATATCACATCTCATGTTATAGGAAGGATCTCAGGTTTGGTATTAGAAGCATTGAGACATCACATCTCATGCTATAGGAAGGGTCTCAGGATTGGAATGGGAAGGAGTTGGATATCACATCTCATGCTATAGGAAGGGTCTCAGGTTTGGTATAAGCATTGAGATATCACATCTCATGCTATAGGAAGGGTCTCAGGATTGGAATGGGAAGGAGTTGTATATGACATCTCATGCCGTAGGAAGGGTCTCAGGTTTGGTATAAGCATTGAGATATCACATCTCTGCTATCGGAAGAGTCTCAGGATTGGAATGGGAAGGAGTTGGATATCCCATCTCATGTTATAGGAAGAGTCTCAGGTTTGGTATTAGAAGCATTGAGATATCACATCTCATGCTATAGGAAGTGTCTCAGGATTGGAATGGGAAGGACTTGGATATCACATCTCATGCTATTGGGAGGGTCTCAAGTTTGATATTAGAAGCATTGAGATATCACATCTCATGCTATAGGAAGGGTCTCAGGATTGGAATGGGAAGGAGTTGGATATCACATTTCATGTTAGAGGAAGGATCTCAGGTTTGGTATTAGAGGCATTGAGATATCACATCTCATGCTATAGGAAGGGTCTGAGGTTGGAATGGGAAGGAGTTGGATATCACATCTCATGTTATAGGAAGGCTCTCAGGTTTGGAAGGGGAAAGAGTTGGATATCACATTTCATGTTAGAGGTAGGATCTCAGGTTTGGTATTAGAAGCATTGAGACATCACATCTCATGCTATAGGAAGGGTCTCAGGATTGGAATGGGAAGGAGTTGGATATCACATCTCATGCTATAGGAAGGGTCTCAGGTTTGGTATAAGCATTGAGATATCACATCTCATGCTATAGGAAGGGTCTCAGGATTGGAATGGGAAGGAGTTGTATATGACATCTCATGCCGTAGGAAGGGTCTCAGGTTTGGTATAAGCATTGAGATATCACATCTCTGCTATCGGAAGAGTCTCAGGATTGGAATGGGAAGGAGTTGGATATCCCATCTCATGTTATAGGAAGAGTCTCAGGTTTGGTATTAGAAGCATTGAGATATCACATCTCATGCTATAGGAAGTGTCTCAGGATTGGAATGGGAAGGACTTGGATATCACATCTCATGCTATTGGGAGGGTCTCAAGTTTGATATTAGAAGCATTGAGATATCACATCTCATGCTATAGAAAGGGTCTCAGGATTGGAATGGGAAGGAGCTGGATGTCACATCTCATGCTAAAGGAAGGGTCTCAGGTTTGGAACGGGAAGGAGTTGGATATCACATCTCATGTTATAGGAAGGGTCTCAGGTTTGGTATAAGCATTGAGATATCACATCTCTGCTATCGGAAGTGTCTCAGGATTGGAATGCGAAGGAGTTGGATATCCCATCTCATGTTATAGGACGGGTCTCAGGTTTGTTATTAGAATCATTGAGATATCATATTGCATGCTGTAGGAAGGGTCTAAGGATTGGAATGGGAAGGACTTGGATATCACATCTCATGCTATAGATAGGCTCTCAGGTTTGGAAAGGGAAGGAGTTGGATATCACATTTCATGTTAGAGGAAGGATCTCAGGTTTGGTATTAGAGGCATTGAGATATCACATCTCATGCTATATGAAGGGTCTGAGGTTGGAATGGGAAGGAGTTGGATATCACATCTCATGTTATAGGAAGGCTCTCAGGTTTGGAAGGGGAAAGAGTTGGATATCACATTTCATGTTAGAGGTAGGATCTCAGGTTTGGTATTAGAGGCATTGAGATATCACATCTCATGCTATCAGAAGGGTCTCAGGATTGGAATGGGAAGGAGTTGGATATCACATCTCATGCTAAAGGGAGGGTCTCAGGTTTGGAAGGGGAAGGATTTGGATATCACATCTCATGTTATCGGAAGGATCTCAGGTTTGGTGTTAGAAGTATTGAGATATCACATCTCATGCTATAGGAAGGGTCTCAGGATTGGAATGGGAAGGAGTTGGATATCACATCTCATGCTAAAGGAAGGGTCTCATGTTTGGTAGAAGCATTGAGATATCACATCTCATGCTATAGGAAGGGTCTTAGGATTGGAATGGGAAGGACTTAGATATCACATATCATGCTATAGGGAGGGTTTCAGTTTTGATATTAGAAGCATTGAGATATCACATCTCATGCTATCGGAAGTGTCTCAGGATTGGAATGGGAAGGAGCTGGATATCACATCTCATGCTAAAGGAAGGGTCTCAGGTTTGGAACGGGAAGGAGTTGGATATCCGATCTCATGTTATAGGAAGGGTCTCAGGTTTGGTATAAGCATTGAGATATCACATCTCTGCTATCGGAAGTGTCTCAGGATTGGAATGGGAAGGAATTGGATATCCCATCTCATGTTATAGGACGGGTCTCAGGATTGTTATTAGAATCATTGAGATATCATATTGCATGCTGTAGGAAGGGTCTAAGGATTGGAATGGGAAAGACTTGGATATCACATCTCATGCTATAGGAAGGGTCTCAGGTTTGGTATAAGCATTGAGATATCAAATCTCATGCTATAGGAAGGGTCTCAGGATTGAAATGGAAGGAGTTGGATATCACATCTCATGTTATAGGAAGGATCTCAGGTTTGGTATTAGAAGCATTGAGACATCACATCTCATGCTATAGGAAGGGTCTCAGGATTGGAATGGGAAGGAGTTGGATATCACATCTCATGCTATAGGAAGGGTCTCAGGTTTGGTATAAGCATTGAGATATCCCATCTCATGCTATAGGAAGGGTCTCAGGATTGGAATGGGAAGGAGTTGTATATGACATCTCATGCCGTAGGAAGGGTCTCAGGTTTGGTATAAGCATTGAGATATCACATCTCTGCTATCGGAAGAGTCTCAGGATTGGAATGGGAAGGAGTTGGATATCCCATCTCATGTTATAGGAAGAGTCTCAGGTTTGGTATTAGAAGCATTGAGATATCACATCTCATGCTATAGGAAGTGTCTCAGGTTTGGAATGGGAAGGACTTGGATATCACATCTCATGCTATAGGGAGGGTCTCAAGTTTGATATTAAAAGCATTGCGATATCACATCTCATGCTATAGGAAGGGTCTCAGGATTGGAATGGGAAGGACTTAGATATCACATATCATTTTTGTTGGTCTCAGTTTTGATATCAGAAGCATTGAGATATCACATCTCATGCTATCGGAAGTGTCTCAGTATTGGAATGGGAAGGAGCTGGATATCACATCTCATGCTAAAGGAAGGGTCTCAGGTTTGGAACGGGAAGGAGTTGGATTTCACATCTCATGTTATAGGAAGGGTCTCAGGTTTGGTATAAGCATTGAGATATCACATCTCTGCTATCGGAAGTGTCTCAGGATTGGAATGGGAAGGAGTTGGATATCCCATCTCATGTTATAGGATGGGTCTCAGGTTTGTTATTAGAATCATTGAGATATCATATTGCATGCTGTAGGAAGGGTCTAAGGATTGGAATGGGAAGGACTTGGATATCACATCTCATGCTATAGATAGGCTCTCAGGTTTGGAAAGGGAAGGAGTTGGATATCACATTTCATGTTAGAGGAAGGATCTCAGGTTTGGTATTAGAGGCATTGAGATATCACATCTCATGCTATAGGAAGGGTCTGAGGTTGGAATGGGAAGGAGTTGGATATCACATCTCATGTTATAGGAAGGCTCTCAGGTTTGGAAGGGGAAAGAGTTGGATATCACATTTCATGTGAGAGGTAGGATCTCAGGTTTGGTATTAGAGGCATTGAGATATCACATCTCATGCTATCAGAAAGGTCTCAGGATTGGAATGGGAAGGACTTGGATATCACATCTCATGCTAAAGGGAGGGTCTCAGGTTTGGAAGGGGAAGGATTTGGATCTCACATCTCATGATATAGGAAGGATCTCAGGTTTGGTATTAGAAGCATTGAGATATCACATCTCATGCTATCGGAAGGATCTCAGGTTTGGTATTAGAAGCATTGAGATATCACATCTCATGCTATCAGAAGGGTCTCAGGATTGGAATGGGAAGGAGTTGGATATCACATCTCATGCTAAAGGGAGGGTCTCAGGTTTGGAAGGGGAAGGATTTGGATATCACATCTCATGTTATCGGAAGGATCTCAGGTTTGGTATTAGAAGTATTGAGATATCACATCTCATGCTATAGGAAGGGTCTCAGGATTGGAATGGGAAGGAGTTGGATATCACATCTCATGCTAAAGGAAGGGTCTCAGGTTTGGTAGAAGCATTGAGATATCACATCTCATGCTATAGGAAGGGTCTTAGGATTGGAATGGGAAGGACTTAGATATCACATATCATGCTATAGGGAGGGTTTCAGTTTTGATATTAGAAGCATTGAGATATCACATCTCATGCTATTGGAAGTGTCTCAGGATTGGAATGGGAAGGAGCTGGATATCACATCTCATGCTAAAGGAAGGGTCTCAGGTTTGGAACGGGAAGGAGTTGGATATCACATCTCATGTTATAGGAAGGGTCTCAGGTTTGGTATAAGCATTGAGATATCACATCTCTGCTATCGGAAGTGTCTCAGGATTGGAATGGGAAGGAGTTGGATATCCCATCTCATGTTATAGGATGGGTCTCAGGTTTGTTATTAGAATCATTGAGATATCATATTGCATGCTGTAGGAAGGGTCTAAGGATTGGAATGGGAAGGACTTGGATATCACATCTCATGCTATAGATAGGCTCTCAGGTTTGGAAAGGGAAGGAGTTGGATATCACATTTCATGTTAGAGGAAGGATCTCAGGTTTGGTATTAGAGGCATTGAGATATCACATCTCATGCTATAGGAAGGGTCTGAGGTTGGAATGGGAAGGAGTTGGATATCCCATCTCATGTTATAGGAAGGCTCTCAGGTTTGGAAGGGGAAAGAGTTGGATATCACATTTCATGTGAGAGGTAGGATCTCAGGTTTGGTATTAGAGGCATTGAGATATCACATCTCATGCTATCAGAAAGGTCTCAGGATTGGAATGGGAAGGACTTGGATATCACATCTCATGCTAAAGGGAGGGTCTCAGGTTTGGAAGGGGAAGGATTTGGATCTCACATCTCATGATATAGGAAGGATCTCAGGTTTGGTATTAGAAGCATTGAGATATCACATCTCATGCTATCGGAAGGATCTCAGGTTTGGTATTAGAAGCATTGAGATATCACATCTCATGCTATCAGAAGGGTCTCAGGATTGGAATGGGAAGGAGTTGGATATCACATCTCATGCTAAAGGGAGGGTCTCAGGTTTGGAAGGGGAAGGATTTGGATATCACATCTCATGTTATCGGAAGGATCTCAGGTTTGGTATTAGAAGTATTGAGATATCACATCTCATGCTATAGGAAGGGTCTCAGGATTGGAATGGGAAGGAGTTGGATATCACATCTCATGCTAAAGGAAGGGTCTCAGGTTTGGTAGAAGCATTGAGATATCACATCTCATGCTATAGGAAGGGTCTTAGGATTGGAATGGGAAGGACTTAGATATCACATATCATGCTATAGGGAGGGTTTCAGTTTTGATATTAGAAGCATTGAGATATCACATCTCATGCTATTGGAAGTGTCTCAGGATTGGAATGGGAAGGAGCTGGATATCACATCTCATGCTAAAGGAAGGGTCTCAGGTTTGGAACGGGAAGGAGTTGGATATCCGATCTCATGTTATAGGAAGGGTCTCAGGTTTGGTATAAGCATTGAGATATCACATCTCTGCTATCGGAAGTGTCTCAGGATTGGAATGGGAAGGAATTGGATATCCCATCTCATGTTATAGGACGGGTCTCAGGATTGTTATTAGAATCATTGAGATATCATATTGCATGCTGTAGGAAGGGTCTAAGGATTGGAATGGGAAGGACTTGGGTATCACATCTCATGCTATAGGAAGGGTCTCAGGTTTGGTATAAGCATTGAGATATCAAATCTCATGCTATAGGAAGGGTCTCAGGATTGGAATGGAAGGAGTTGGATATCACATCTCATGTTATAGGAAGGATCTCAGGTTTGGTATTAGAAGCATTGAGACATCACATCTCATGCTATAGGAAGGGTCTCAGGATTGGAATGGGAAGGAGGTGGATATCACATCTCATGCTATAGGAAGGGTCTCAGGTTTGGTATAAGCATTGAGATATCACATCTCATGCTATAGGAAGGGTCTCAGGATTGGAATTGGAAGGAGTTGTATATGACATCTCATGCCGTAGGAAGGGTCTCAGGTTTGGTATAAGCATTGAGATATCACATCTCTGCTATCGGAAGGGTCTCAGGATTGGAATGGGAAGGAGTTGGATATCCCATCTCATGTTATAGGAAGAGTCTCAGGTTTGGTTTTAGAAGCATTGAGATATCACATCTCATGCTATAGGAAGTGTCTCAGGATTGGAATGGGAAGGACTTGGATATCACATCTCATGCTATAGGGATTGTCTCAAGTTTGATATTAGAAGCATTGAGATATCACATCTCATGCTATAGGAAGGGTCTCAGGATTGGAATGGGAAAGAGTTGGATATCACATTTCATGTGAGAGGTAGGATCTCAGGTTTGGTATTAGAGGCATTGAGATATCACATCTCATGCTATCAGAAAGGTCTCAGGATTGGAATGGGAAGGAGTTGGATATCACATCTCATGCTAAAGGGAGGGTCTCAGGTTTGGAAGGGGAAGTATTTGGATCTCACATCTCATGATATAGGAAGGATCTCAGGTTTGGTATTGTTAAGACGGATTTCTGAACTCTGTCCTGGCAGCGCAGAAGTTCAGAAGGCCAACCTAATTACTTGGAACAGGGTAACCTCTGGACAAGCCAGACCAATCAAGGTAGCGATCGCGGCGGTCAAGACTAGGTCTCAAGAGGGGTGAGGGTGACTGAAAGCTCGCAATGAGCACACAAAGCAAGAGCGCTTACAAACTACTCCAAACAGTTGTTATATCAAAAATAGATACACATTTATTTTAAGGCCTTTAAAATAATGACCGTAGCGAGAAAATCACAATATCACAATACTAAGCCAACACATACCATATCCACACAATATATATACAAATACACAGTCGCAAGCGTTTAAAGCACGAAATATGTAGTCCACCTGAAAGGGAAGGAAAACAGGCAGTGCGATAATGCTTTCGACTCAGTTCGCCTTCATAGGCACCTAACTAGATGGAAGTCCGAGCCCTGCGAAGAGTGGAGCCTTGTGCTCAAAGTACCTGCACACGCTGGTGCCAACAGGCAAAAGGAGAAGCTCTTCGGAGGAAGTCAGGCAGTTCGGGTTAGTGCACAGCAGAAGAAGAACAGGTTCCGCAACTCAAGCGCAGCCTCCACAGCGGGCAGAAGCAGAGCGCGAGTACGGCAAAAGGGTGCTGTTTTTACACAGCAGGGAAAAGCAATGGGATACTGCAGGAGGGCGACCAGATCCTAGATATACTACTCACCGGTCCCCGAAGCAAGCAGACCCAGGCTTCTCCACGTTAGTTTCAGCAGCTGGCAGGTTCAGAAGAGCAGGGAACGCCTTGTAGTCGTGTAGAGCAAAAAGACGTCCCAATCGACGAAACCGGCACAGTTTGTTGCCGCAGCAGGACAACGGAGCGGCCGTGCGTACCTGAGTCAAAAGTACACTCCTCCCTTCAGACCTGGGAACGCCAAGTGCACGAAGCGTGGGAGAGTGACAAGGACTCGAGATACTGCACAACCTGGCGGCGGTTACAGAGCAAGACTCCCTTGTAAGCTGGTCAGTCAACTGGATGGCCCAGAGACGCTTCCGAAGGCTTACTTGGCAGGAGATGGTTGAAGATGCCGGGAATAGCTGTTCCTGCTATTCCAAAGGTCGAAGCACCAGTACAGGCCTTCTGGTTCGATCAAGGAGGAAAGGGTTTCACAGGACGACAGCAGTGCAAAGGAGGATTCCTTCAGCGGGTCACCAGCGATTCCTCGGTCCAGCCTCGTGGTTGCAGGATACTTGGCTCCTGTATTCCTTCGTTCGTGAGAACTCAGGAGATCGACATGGTAGTGGTGTTTCCAGCCCCCTCTTATCCACGGTGCCCTTCGCGCCAAAACGGAGGGGAGCCAATGGGAGATCCGCTCATCAACACACATACCATACGTGGACCAATCACGGACCACGGTGGTCCCAGGCATTCACACCACCCTAGACTCTCTGGCACCCAGGATGTGTATTGGGACCAGACATCCCAGCCCACACCTTGGAGGCACACAAACGACATGTAGAAGCCCGCGAAAGCATCTGCGTTTCGCGGGAAAGTACATGCCCAAATAAGGAAGGCCCCGGGTCGCTCGACCTGGGGAAGGTGAAGGGAGCAAGACGGTCATTGGACAGGACAAAGGAGCCTCGTGGTCTGGCCATTTTGGGAGCCAGGCCACCATTTTGGGTTCAGTGCGAAAAACGTGCTCAGAACGCCAAAAGGAGCTCAAAATAAACAAAACGATCGCTGCCACCATTCCAGTCCCTGAATGACTTGCACCGATCAAATACCATCCTAAACGAGTATCTAGGGCCTGTAGAAGGCTAGAGACCCAAGAGAGCTGTAACTTAGCTTACAGTGCCCTCTTGTGTCATGTTGCACTAAAGCCGCAACATGATAAAAGAAACTACGGGAAACAGCGTTCCCCGGTACTGACTGTCTTAAGGGCATGTCAGTTTCCCCGTAAGAAAGGAGCGAAAGCCCAGAGAAGTGCGGCAGAAGGCTGTACTTCTCTGGCAAAGTCAAGAACAAGGTTAAAAACAATAGCAAAAAGTTTAGGGGTTGCCACATGGAAGGAAAATTCCCTACAATTACGAAATCTTTCCTAACACTCGCCCCTCCCAGACTATGGACAGGGGGAACTAATCCACCCCTGGATGAGTCTCTTGTTCAGGTCGGTTAAACATTCTGGACAACCCATCAGCATTGCTATGTTGGACACCTGGCCTATGCTCAATAGTGAAGTCGAAGCCTTGTAGACTTATGGACCACCTAAGCAACTTTGGATTCTCCCCCTTCATTTTCATTAGCCACTTTAACGGCTTATGGTCAGTTTGCACAGTGAAGTGGGTCCCATAGAGGTAGGGCCTCAGCTTCCTTAGGGCCCACACAACAGAGAAACATTCTTTCTCTACCGTGGACCATCTGAGCTCTCTGTCCTTAAGCTGGCGACTAATAAAACCGATAGGGTGTTCCTTACCCTTCTCATCTACTTGTGATAGTACAGCTCCTATCCCAGTGTCAGAGGCGTCCGTCTGCACGATAAAAGGTCTTTGATAATCAGGGGCCCTGAGCACAGGGGCCTGACACAAGGAGTCTTTTAAGCCATTGAAGGCCTTCTCACACTCGTCGGTCCAAGTTACCTTCTTGGGTTTCTTCGGAGTTGTGAGGGCAGTCAGAGGGGCAGCTATGGTACCATAGTCTGCCACAAAATTGCGGTAATACCCCGTGAGTCCTAAGAAGGCTCTCACTTGGGTTTGCGTAGTGGGGGTAGGCCAGTCTTGTACTGCTTGTACTTTACTGGGTAGAGGCTGTATCCTCCCTCCACCTACTTCATGTCCAAGGTAAACCACTGAGCCTTGTCCAATCTGGCATTTACTAGCCTTTATGGTCAAGTGGGCTTTCTGAAGAGCCTGGAGCACAATCCCGAGGTGTTTCACATGGTCTTCCCAGGTGGCACTGAAAACTGCTATATCGTCCAGATATGCAAGACAGAATTCGTCCAACCCATTCAACACATGATTCACAAGCCTCTGGAAAGTGGCAGGTGCATTCTTCAACCCGAACGGCATTACCCGGAATTGGTAAAGGCCGTCTGGAGTAGAAAATGCTGTCTTCTCCCTGGCATGTTCTGCTAGAGCTATTTGCCAATAGCCAGCAGTGAGGTCAAACGTGCTGAGGTACTTGGAGGCACCCAAAGTATCCACCAGCTCATCTGTTCGAGGCAAGGGGTGTGCATCTGTCTTGGTGACAGCATTCAGAGCCCTGTAATCCACGCAGAACCTCAATTCAGAAGTGCCTGCCTTTGGAACCAAGACCACAGGACTGGACCAAGGACTACTAGAGGGTTCAATCACCCCAAGGTCTAACATTTTGTTGACCTCGGTCTTAATATAAGACCGTACTTTATCTGACATCCTGTATCCCCTACTTTTGGTAGGTACACTGTCTCCTGTGTCAATGTTATGTTTGCACCAAGGTGTCAAACCAGGCGACTGTGAGAACAGGGGGGAAAACTGCCTAAGCAAACTTTTCACCTCAGCCTGCTGATCAGAAGTCAGGTGAGGGGCCACTCGGACACCCTCAATGGAGCTATCTGAAGGACCGCTTTGGAACAGGTCGGGGAGAGGTTCTGACTCCTCTTCCTCAACGTCTGAAGCCAGTAGCAGTGCTGCGATTTCGACTCTTGGGACGAAAGCCTTCAGCCTATTCACGTGGAACACTTTTGGAGCCTGTCCAGGCCTTCCAAGGTCCACTAAATAGTTAACCTCACCCAGGGGCTCCACCACTGTGTAAGGGCCTGACCATTTGTCCTGTAAAGCTCGAGGCCTTATGGGATTCATGATCAGGACTTGCTGACCAGGTGTAAAGTTGATGAGGGAAGCTTTCTGGTCGTACCAATGTTTCACCAGCGCTTGCCCTGCCTTCAATTTATCACTAGCCAAGCCCATCAGAAGTACCATCCGTTTTCTGAGCCCTAGCACATAGTCAACTACATTGGTAGTAACAGGGGGAGTGGGCATCTCCCATCCCTCTTTGACGATGGCTAAGGGTCCCCGTACGGGATGACCGAACAGAAGTTCGAAGGGGCTGAAGCCAACACCCTCCTGTGGTACCTCTCGGTAGGCAAACAGTAAGCATGGTAAAAGAAGATCCCATTTTCTTCTCTGGGGCTCCTCCAGAGCCCCAATCATGCTCTTTAACGTTCTGTTGAAACGTTCCACCAGACCATTGGTCTGGGGGTGGTATGCAGAAGAGAACTTGTAGGTGACCCCACATTCTTTCCACATAGCCTGCATATACTTCGACATAAAGTTGCTGCCACGATCTGACACAACTTCTTTAGGGAAGCCAACCCTAGTAAATATGCCGAGTAAAGCTTTTGCAACTGACTTGGCAGTTACAGTTTTCAATGGGATGGCCTCAGGATACCTGGTTGCATGGTCGACCAGCACCAGGATAAACCTATTGCCCGAGGATGTTTGTGGGTCAAGGGGACCAACGATGTCGATCCCTACCCTTTCAAATGGTACCCCCACAACTGGGAGCGGTACCAACGGAGCTTGGATTGTCGCGCCAACCTTACCAGACAACTGGCAGGAGGCACAACTCCTGCAGTGACTTTCTACTTGCACCCCCATCTTGGGCCAGTAGAAGTGCATGGATAACCTTTGCTTGGTCCTCTTCATACCAAGGTGTTAAGACGGATTTCTGAACTCTGTCCTGGTGGCGCAGAAGTTCAGAAGGCCAACCTAATTACTTGGAACAGGGTAACCTCTGGACAAGCCAGACCAATCAAGGTAGCGATCGCGGCGGTCAAGACTAGGTCTCAAGAGGGGTGAGGGTGACTGAAAGCCCGCAGTGAGCACACAAAGCAAGAGCGCTTACAAACTACTCCAAACAGGTGTTATATCAAAAATATAAACACATTTATTTTAAGGCCTTTAAAACAACGACCGTAGCGAGAAAATCACAATAACACAGTATTAAGCCAACACATACCAAATCAACACAATATATATACAAATACACAGTCGCAAGCGTTTAAAGCATGAAATATGTAGTCCACCTGAAAGGGAAGGAAAACAGGCAGTGCGATAATGCTTTTAGACTTAGTTCGCCTTCATAGGCACCTAACTAGATGGAAGTCCGAGCCCTGCGAAGAGTGGAGCCTTGTGCTCAAAGTACCTGCACACGCTGGTGCCAACGGGCAAAAGGAGAAGCTCTTCGGAGGAAGTCAGGCAGTTCGGGTTAGTGCACAGCAGAAGAAGAACAGGGTCCGCAACTCAAGCGCAGCCTCCACAGCGGGCAGAAGCAGAGCGCGAGTACGGGCGAAAAGGGTGCTGTTTTACACAGCGGGGAAAAGCAATGGGTTACTGCAGGAGGGCGACCAGATCCTAGATATACTACTCACCGGTCCCCGAAGCAAGCAGTCCCAGGCTTCTCCACTTTAGTTTCAGCAGCTGGCAGGTTCAGAAGAGCAGGGAACGCTTTGTAGTTGTGTAGATCAAAAAGACGTCCCAATCGACGAAACCGGCACAGTTTTGTTGCCGCAGCAGGACAACGGAGCGGCCGTGCGTATCTGAGTCAAACGTACACTCCTCCCTTCAGACTTGGGAACGCCAAGGGCACGAAGTGTGGGAGAGTGACAAGGACTCGAGATACGGCACAACCTGGCGGCGGTTACAGAACAAGGCTCCCTTGTAAGCTGGTCAGTCAACTGGATGGCCCAGAGACGCTTCCGAAGGCTTACTTGGCAGGAGATGTTGTAGATGCCGGGAATAGCTGTTCCTGCTATTCCAAAGGTCGAAGCACCAGTACAGGCCTTCTGGTTCGATCAAAGGAGGACCGTGGCTCTCAGGACGACAGCAGTGCAAAGGAGGGTTCCTTCAGCGGGTCACCAGCGATTCCTCGGTCCAGCCTCTTGGTTGCAGGATACTTGGCTCCTGTATTCCTTCGTTCGTGAGAACTCAGGAGATCGACATGGTAGTGGTGTTTCCAGCCCCCTCTTATCCACGGTTCCCTTCGCGCCAAAAATGGAGGGGAACCAATGGGAGATCCGCTCATCAAAACACATACCATACGTGGACCAATCACGGACCACGGTGGTCCCAGGCATTCACACCACCCTAGACTCTCTGGCACCCAGGATGTGTATTGGGACCAGACATCCCAGCCCACACCCTGGAGGCACACAAACGACATGTAGAAGCCCGCGAAAGCAACCACGTTTCGCGGGAAAGTACATGCCCAAATAAGGAAGGCCCCGGGTCGCTCAACCTGGGGAAGGTGAAGGGAGCAAGACGGACAGTGGACAGGACAAAGGAGCCTCGTGGTCTGGCCATTTTGGGGAGCCAGGCCACCATTTTGGGCTCAGTGCAAAAACGTGCTCAGAACGGCAAAAGGAGCTCAAAATATTCAATACGATCGCTGCCACCATTCCAGTCCCTGAATGACTTGCACCGATCAATTACCATCCTAAAAGAGTATCTAGGGCCTGTAGAAGGCTAGAGACCCAAGAGAGCTGTAACTTAGCTTACAGTGCCCTCTTGTGTCGTGTTGCACTAAAGCTGCGACACGATAGAAGAAACTACGGGAAACAACGTTCCCCGGTACTGACTGTCTTAAGGGCATGTCAGTTTCCCCGTAAGAAAGGAGCGAAAGCCCAGAGAAGTGCGGCAGAAGGCTGTACTTCTCTGGCAAAGTCAAGAACAAGGTAAAAAACAATAGCAAAAAGTTTAGGGGTTGCCACATGGAAGGAAAATTCCCTACAATTATGAAATCTTTCCTAACACTCGCCCCTCCCAGACTATGGACAGGGGGAACTAATCCACCCCTGGATGAGTCTCATGTTCAGGTCGGTTAAACATTCTGGACAACCCATCAGCATTGCTATGTTGGACACCTGGCCTATGCTCAATAGTGAAGTCGAAGCCTTGTAGACTTATGGACCACCTAAGCAACTTTGGATTCTCCCCCTTCATGTTCATTAGCCACTTTAACGGCTTATGGTCAGTTTGCACAGTGAAGTGGGTCCCATAGAGGTAGGGCCTCAGCTTCCTTAGGGCCCACACAACAGAGAAACATTCTTTCTCTACCGTGGACCATCTGAGCTCTCTGTCCTTAAGCTGGCGACTAATAAAACCGATAGGGTGTTCCTTACCCTTCTCATCTACTTGTGATAGTACAGCTCCTATCCCAGTGTCAGAGGCGTCCGTCTGCACGATAAAAGTTCTTTGATAATCAGGAGCCCTGAGGACAGGGGCCTGGCACAAGGAGTCTTTTAAGCCATTGAAGGCCTTCTCACACTCGTCGGTCCAAGTTACCTTCTTGGGTTTCTTCGGAGTTGTGAGAGCCGTCAGAGGAGCAGCTATGGTGCCATAGTCTGCCATAAAATTGCGATAATACCCCGTGAGTCCTAAGAAGGCTCTCACTTGGGTTTGCGTAGTGGGGGTAGGCCAGTCTTGTACGGCTTGTACTTTACTGGGTAGAGGCTGTATCCTCCCTCCACCTACTTCATGTCCAAGGTAAACCACTGAGCCTTGTCCAATCTGGCATTTACTAGCCTTTATGGTCAAGTGGGCTTTCTGAAGAGCCTGGAGCACAATCCCGAGGTGTTTCACATGGTCTTCCCAGGTGGCACTGAAAACTGCTATATCGTCCAGATATGCAAGACAGAATTCGTCCAACCCATTCAACACATGATTCACAAGCCTCTGGAAAGTGGCAGGTGCATTCTTCAACCCGAACGGCATTACCCGGAATTGGTAAAGGCCGTCTGGTGTAGAAAATGCTGTCTTCTCCTTGGCATGTTCTGCTAAAGCTATTTGCCAATAGCCAGCAGTGAGGTCAAACGTGCTGAGGTACTTGGAGGCACCCAAAGTATCCACCAGCTCATCTGTTCGAGGCAAGGGGTGTGCATCTGTCTTGGTGACAGCATTCAGAGCCCTGTAATCCACGCAGAACCTCAATTCAGAAGTGCCTGCCTTTGGAACCAAAACCACAGGGCTGGACCAAGGACTACTAGAGGGTTCAATCACCCCAAGGTCTAACATCTTGTTGACCTCGGTCTTAATATAAGACCGTACTTTATCCGACATCCTGTATCCCCTACTTTTGGTAGGTACACTGTCTCCTGTGTCAATGTTATGTTTGCACCAAGGTGTCAAACCAGGGGACTGTGAAAACAGGGGGGAAAACTGCCGAAGCAAACTTTTCACCTCCGCCTGCTGATCAGAAGTCAGGTGAGGGGCCACACGGACACCCTCAATGGAGCTATCTGAAGGACCGCCGTGGAACAGGTCGGGGAGAGGTTCTGACTCCTCTTCCTCAACGTCTGAAGCCAGTAGCAGTGCTGCGATTTTGACTCTTGGGACGAAAGCCTTCAGCCTATTCACGTGGAACACTTTTGGAGCCTGTCCAGGCCTTCCAAGGTCCACTAAATAGTTCACCTCACCCAGGGGCTCCACCACTGTGTAAGGGCCTGACCATTTGTCCTGTAAAGCGCGAGGCCTTATAGGATTCATGATCAGGACTTGCTGACCAGGTGTAAAGTTGATGAGGGAAGCTTTCTGGTCGTACCAATGTTTCACCAGCGCTTGCCCTGCTTTCAATTTATCACTAGCCAAGCCCATCAGAAGTACCATCCGTTTTCTGAGCCCTAGCACATAATCAACTACGTTGGTAGTAACCGGGGGAGTGGGCATCTCCCATCCCTCCTTGACGATGGCTAAGGGTCCCCGTATGGGATGACCGAACAGAAGTTCGAAGGGGCTGAAGCCAACACCCTCCTGTGGTACCTCTCGGTAGGCAAACAGCAAGCATGGTAAAAGAAGATCCCATTTTCTTCTCTGGGGCTCCTCCAGAGCCCCAATCATGCTCTTTAACGTTCTGTTGAAGCGTTCCACCAGACCATTGGTCTGGGGGTGGTATGCAGAAGAGAACTTGTAGGTGACCCCACATTCTTTCCACATAGCCTGCATATACTTCGACATAAAGTTGCTGCCACGATCTGACACAACTTCTTTAGGGAAGCCAACCCTAGTAAATATGCCGAGTAAAGCTTTTGCAACTGACTTGGCAGTCACAGTTTTTAATGGGATGGCCTCAGGATACCTGGTTGCATGGTCGACCAGCACCAGGATAAACCTATTGCCCGAGGATGTTGGCGGGTCAAGGGGACCGACGATGTCGATCCCTACCCTTTCAAATGGTACCCCCACAACTGGGAGCGGTACCAACGGAGCTTGGATTGTCGCGCCAACCTTCCCAGACAACTGGCAGGAGGCGCAACTCCTGCAGTGACTTTCTACTTGCACCCCCATCTTGGGCCAGTAGAAGTGCATGAATAACCTTTGCTTGGTCCTCTTCATACCAAGGTGACCAGCAAGGGGAACTTCATGCGCCAACTGCAGGAGGAAGGGCCTAACAGCAAGGGGAACCACCAACCTCCTATGGTCTCCTTCTGTAGACTCTGTGGGCTCACTATACAGGAGTCCACCTTCCCAATAAATCCGATGCGTCCCATGAGGTTCACCCTCAAGCTGGGAGCAGGCCTGTTTCCTTAGGCCTTCCAGAGATGGGCACTCACGTTGGCCTTTACTGAATTCGTCCCTATCAGGACCTCCTTCAACTAACAAGTCTTTTAGTTCAGGATGATCGTTGGGGTCGAATTCTTCAGGCATCGCCACTTCCTCGTCAGGCTCGGGCGATCGACCAACTTCCTCCACCGCAGTGGTAGGCGAGCTCGGGGGAATATTTTCTTTCCCTCGTCGTGACTTGTTGACTCCTTTCGCCTTGGGTTTCCCCTTCGGCTGGGGCGGCGTATTGGACTTGGCCAATGCTGCCCGTGCTTGAGACCGTGTGTAGGGTCGTTCGGCAGTGTCTCCTACGAGCCCTAAAGCTCTGAGATCATTACCTAGTAAGACCTTTCCTGGGACGTTTCTCTGAATACTCACTGGAATCCTGACTGCTGTACCATTTAAAGTAAGATTTACAGGGATCACGGGAAACATGCGGAGGGGGCCGTCAGCCAACTTAGTGGGCATCAGAGTAGCTCTGGCAACTTCCTCTGAGTCTACCAAGGTAGAATCCACTACAGTGCGACTGCACCCACTATCCCTAAGAGCTGGAGTATCTACTCCATTGATCAGCACACTGTCTTTAAAGTAGTGCTTGGTATTTTCCGGAATCCTAGCATACGCCTCTGCGACTTTAGGCTCCCAGGAACCCAGGGACACTAAAACTACCTCAGCCTCTATTCCGCTGGGAAATGAGTCTGAGGAGAAGGATGCTCCTGTAATCTCTTCTTCCTCGTAGGAGGAGAAGGCCAGATTAGCGGAGTGGACCCCCAAAGGTCTAACCTTACAACGGGGATCCCCCTTTACATGGTCAGTTGCTCCACAAGCAAAACAAGATCCAATGGGTCTGTTTACGTAGGGTGGCTTATTGTAACCAGAGTTCTGTTTCGGAGGCGGACCTCCACTACCCTGTGAGTTCTCTTGTGTCTTACCCTTGTTTTTCTTTTTTTGGCCCTTTTGGGAAGAAGATTTAGCAGATTCTCCACCCTCCATATCTTTGGACTTTTTCCCTTCCTCCTGCTTACCAGGATGAGTTTTGTCCTTATGGGACACTCGATGTGACACCCATAAGTCGGCGGCCATGGCCAGCTTCTTAGGATCTATCTCCTTCGAATCGGCCAAGTGCTGCTTAAGCTCCGGGGAAGAAGAAGCAAAAATGTGTTCCAGCATGACAAGATTTATCATGCCGGCGAAGGTAGAAACCTTATAGCCTTCGACCCAGCCAGTTAAGTTTTTCAAAGATTCAGTGACATAAGATACCCAAGTACCACCTTCCTTTTTCTTATACTCTCGAAAACGCTTTAAATATTGGGCCGGAGTCTTCCCAAACTTTAAAATGAGAGTCTGCTTCAACATTGCGAAATCAGCTCGCTCAGCCTTCGACATCTCCATAATGGCACTACAGCCAGAATGGGGCAGTCTACTGAGCAACCACGCAATCTTGTCAGCATTGTCAACTTTCTGAACTTCGCATGCATACTCAAACGCATTCAGCCAGTCCATAATGTCATTCCTTTCCTCATACACACTGAGCAGATCTTTTGGAAACCGTGGATGAGAGGAGGCCCCAGACCTATGTCCAGGACCCGTGGACCCATTTGCAACCTGAAGCTTGGCCAGTTCCAACTGGTGATCCCTGTCTTTTTGTTTTTCTGCCTGTTCGATTTTCAGTTTGGCTATGCTGAATTCAAGCTCCTGCTGCCTAAACCGCAGCTCTTGCTTCTTGAATTCAAGCCTAGCCTCCCCGTCAGCACTGGCAGAGGAAACATTAGACATCTCGTCCTCCCTGTCCTCGTGGTCGCGGTGGAACAGTGCGGCGACAGAACCGTCGGTTCTGCCAGTGAGAGCAGCCCCACCACCTTCCGCACTGTCCTCAGAAGTAATAGCGTCAAGCTGTGCTTCTTGCCACGCCACGATTCTTTGGATCATTTCCAATTTTGTGCCTTGAGAGGAAACACCTCTCTCCGCACACATCTTTTTCAGCGTTTCTGATTTGGAAGCATTTAAAGTTAACAACGTACTTGTTTCCATACTGTGTGATAGGACTATGGCCTTTTTAAAGTTATACTATAACAATTCACTACGTGTACTGTTTGGAATAACCAGAAATGCCCTAGACCGTGCGCAACACTGGATACCTTCAGTCGTATCCCACCGCTGTACACCAATTTGTTAAGACGGATTTCTGAACTCTGTCCTGGTGGCGCAGAAGTTCAGAAGGCCAACCTAATTACTTGGAACAGGGTAACCTCTGGACAAGCCAGACCAATCAAGGTAGCGATCGCGGCGGTCAAGACTAGGTCTCAAGAGGGGTGAGGGTGACTGAAAGCCCGCAGTGAGCACACAAAGCAAGAGCGCTTACAAACTACTCCAAACAGGTGTTATATCAAAAATATAAACACATTTATTTTAAGGCCTTTAAAACAACGACCGTAGCGAGAAAATCACAATAACACAGTATTAAGCCAACACATACCAAATCAACACAATATATATACAAATACACAGTCGCAAGCGTTTAAAGCACGAAATATGTAGTCCACCTGAAAGGGAAGGAAAACAGGCAGTGCGATAATGCTTTTAGACTTAGTTCGCCTTCATAGGCACCTAACTAGATGGAAGTCCGAGCCCTGCGAAGAGTGGAGCCTTGTGCTCAAAGTACCTGCACACGCTGGTGCCAACGGGCAAAAGGAGAAGCTCTTCGGAGGAAGTCAGGCAGTTCGGGTTAGTGCACAGCAGAAGAAGAACAGGGTCCGCAACTCAAGCGCAGCCTCCACAGCGGGCAGAAGCAGAGCGCGAGTACGGGCGAAAAGGGTGCTGTTTTACACAGCGGGGAAAAGCAATGGGTTACTGCAGGAGGGCGACCAGATCCTAGATATACTACTCACCGGTCCCCGAAGCAAGCAGTCCCAGGCTTCTCCACGTTAGTTTCAGCAGCTGGCAGGTTCAGAAGAGCAGGGAACGCTTTGTAGTCGTGTAGATCAAAAAGACGTCCCAATCGACGAAACCGGCACAGTTTTGTTGCCGCAGCAGGACAACGGAGCGGCCGTGCGTATCTGAGTCAAATGTACACTCCTCCCTTCAGACTTGGGAACGCCAAGGGCACGAAGTGTGGGAGAGTGACAAGGACTCGAGATACGGCACAACCTGGCGGCGGTTACAGAACAAGGCTCCCTTGTAAGCTGGTCAGTCAACTGGATGGCCCAGAGACGCTTCCGAAGGCTTACTTGGCAGGAGATGTTGTAGATGCCGGGAATAGCTGTTCCTGCTATTCCAAAGGTCGAAACACCAGTACAGGCCTTCTGGTTCGATCAAAGGAGGACCGTGGCTCTCAGGACGACAGCAGTGCAAAGGAGGGTTCCTTCAGCGGGTCACCAGCGATTCCTCGGTCCAGCCTCTTAGTTGCAGGATACTTGGCTCCTGTATTCCTTCGTTCGTGAGAACTCAGGAGATCGACATGGTAGTGGTGTTTCCAGCCCCCTCTTATCCACGGTTCCCTTCGCGCCAAAAACGGAGGGGAACCAATGGGAGATCCGCTCATCAAAACACATACCATACGTGGACCAATCACGGACCACGGTGGTCCCAGGCATTCACACCACCCTAGACTCTCTGGCACCCAGGATGTGTATTGGGACCAGACATCCCAGCCCACACCCTGGAGGCACACAAACGACATGTAGAAGCCCGCGAAAGCAACCACGTTTCGCGGGAAAGTACATGCCCAAATAAGGAAGGCCCCGGGTCGCTCGACCTGGGGAAGGTGAAGGGAGCAAGACGGACAGTGGACAGGACAAAGGAGCCTCGTGGTCTGGCCATTTTAGGGAGCCAGGCCACCATTTTGGGTTCAGTGCAAAAACCTGCTCAGAACGGCAAAAGGAGCTCAAAATATTCAATACGATCGCTGCCACCATTCCAGTCCCTGAATGACTTGCACCGATCAATTACCATCCTAAAAGAGTATCTAGGGCCTGTAGAAGGCTAGAGACCCAAGAGAGCTGTAACTTAGCTTACAGTGCCCTCTTGTGTCGTGTTGCACTAAAGCTGCGACACGATAGAAGAAACTACGGGAAACAACGTTCCCCGGTACTGACTGTCTTAAGGGCATGTCAGTTTCCCCGTAAGAAAGGAGCGAAAGCCCAGAGAAGTGCGGCAGAAGGCTGTACTTCTCTGGCAAAGTCAAGAACAAGGTAAAAAACAATAGCAAAAAGTTTAGGGGTTGCCACATGGAAGGAAAATTCCCTACAATTATGAAATCTTTCCTAACACAAGGTGACCAGCAAGGGGAACTTCATGCGCCAACTGCAGGAGGAAGGGCCTAACAGCAAGGGGAACCACCAACCTCCTATGGTCTCCTTCTGTAGACTCTGTGGGCTCACTATACAGGAGTCCACCTTCCCAATAAATCCTATGCGTCCCAGGAGGTTCACCCTCAAGCTGGGAGCAGGCCTGTCTCCTTAGGCCTTCCAGAGATGGGCACTCACGTTGGCCTTTACTGAATTCGTCCCTATCAGGACCTCCTTCAACTAACAAGTCCTTTAGTTCAGCATGATCGTTGGGGTCGAATACTTCAGGCATCGCCACTTCCTCGTCAGGCTCGGGCGATCGACCAACTTCCTCCACCGCAGTGGTAGGCGAGCTCGGGGGAATATTCTCTTTCCCCCGTCTTGACTTGTCGACTCCTTTCGCCTTGGGTTTCCCCTTCGGCTGGGGCGGCGTATTGGACTTGGCCAATGCTGCCCGTGCTTGAGACCGTGTGTAGGGTCTTTCGGCAGTGTCTCCTACGAGCCCTAAAGCTCTAAGATCATTGCCTAACAAGACCTTTCCCGGGACGTTTCTCGGAATGCTCACAGGAATCCTGACTGCTGTACCATTTAAAGTAAGATTTACAGGGATCACGGGAAACATACGGAGGGGGCCGTCAGCCAACTTAGTGGGCATCAGAGTAGCTCTGGCAACTTCCTCTGAGTCTACCAAGGTAGAATCCACTACAGTGCGACTGCACCCACTATCCCTAAGAGCTGGAGTATCTACTCCATTGATCAGCACACTGTCTTTAAAGTAGTGCTTGGTATTATCCGGAATCCTAGCATAAGCCTCTGCGACTTTAGGCTCCCAGGAACCCAGGGACACTAAAACTACCTCAGCCTCTATTCCGCTGGGAAATGAGTCTGAGGAGAAGGATGCTCCTGTAATCTCTTCTTCCTCGTAGGAGGAGAAGGCCAGATTAGCGGAGTGGACCCCCAAAGGTCTAACCTTACAACGGGGATCCCCCTTCACATGGTCAGTTGCTCCACAAGCAAAACAGGTTCCAATGGGTCTGTTTACATAGGGAGGCTTATTGTAACCGGAGTTCAGTTTCGGAGGCTGACCTCCACTACCCTGTGAGTTTTCTTGTGTCTTACCCTTGTTTTTCTTTTTGTGGCCCTTATGGGAAGAAGATTTAGCAGATTCCCCACCCTCCATATCTTTGGACTTTTTCCCTTCCTCCTGCTTACCAGGATGAGTTTTGTCCTTATGGGACACTCGATGTGACACCCATAAGTCTGCTGCAATGGCCAGCTTCTTAGGATCTATCTCCTTCGAATCGGCCAAATGCTGCTTAAGCTCCGGGGAAGAAGAAGCAAAAATGTGTTCCAGCATGACAAGATTTATCATGCCTTCGAAGGTAGAGACCTTATAGCCTTCGACCCAGCCAGTTAAGTTTTTCAAGGATTCAGCGACATAAGATACCCAAGTACCACCTTCCTTTTTCTTATACTCTCGAAAACGCTTTAAATATTGGGCCGGAGTCTTCCCAAACTTTAAAATGAGAGTTTGCTTTAACATTGCGAAATCAGCTCACTCAGCCTTCGACATTTCCATGATGGCACTACAGCCAGAATGGGGCAGTCTACTGAGTAACCACGCAATTTTATCAGCATTGTCAACTTCTTGAACCTCGCATGCATACTCAAACGCATTCAGCCAGTCCATAATGTCATTCCTTTCCTCATACACACTGAGCAGATCTTTCGGAAACCGTGGATGAGAGGAGGCCCCAGACCCATGTCCAGGACCCTTGGATCCATTTGCAACCTGAAGCTTGGCCAGTTCCAACTGGTGATCCCTGTCTTTCTGTTTTTCTGCCTGTTCGATTTTTAGTTTGGCTATGCTGAATTCAAGCTCCTGCTGCCTAAACCGCAGCTCTTGCTTCTTGAATTCAAGCATAGCCTCCCCATCAGCACTGGCAGAGGAAACATTAGACATCTCGTCCTCCCTGTCCTCGTGGTCGCGGTGGATCAGTGCGGCGGCAGAACCGTCGGTTCTACCAGTGAGAGCAGCCCCACCACCTTCCGCACTGTCCTCAGAAGTGATAGCGTCAAGCTGCGCTTCTTGCCACGCCACGATTCTTTGGATCATTTCCAATTTCGTGCCTTGAGAGGAAACCCCTCTCTCCGCACACATCTTTTTTAGTGTTTCTGATTTAGAAGCATTCAAAGTTAACAAGGTACTTGTTTCCATACTGTTTGATAGGACTATGGCCTTTTTAAAGTTATACTATAACTATTCACTACGTGTACTGGTTGGAATAACCTGAAATGCCTTAGTTCGAGCGCAACACTGGATACCTTCAGTCGTATCCCACCGCTGTACACTAATTTGTTAAGACGGATTTCTGAACTCTGTCCTGACGGCGCAGAAGTTCAGAAGGCCAACCTAATTACTTGGAACAGGGTAACCTCTGGACAAGCCAGACCAATCAAGGTAGCGATCGCGGCGGTCAAGACTAGGTCTCAAGAGGGGTGAGGGTGACTGAAAGCTCGCAATGAGCACACAAAGCAAGAGCGCTTACAAACTACTCCAAACAGTTGTTATATCAAAAATAGATACACATTTATTTTAAGGCCTTTAAAATAATGACCGTGGCGAGAAAATCACAATATCACAATACTAAGCCAACACATACCATATCCACACAATATATATACAAATACACAGTCGCAAGCGTTTAAAGCACGAAATATGTAGTCCACCTGAAAGGGAAGGAAAACAGGCAGTGCGATAATGCTTTCGACTCAGTTCGCCTTCATAGGCACCTAACTAGATGGAAGTCCGAGCCCTGCGAAGAGTGGAGCCTTGTGCTCAAAGTACCTGCACACGCTGGTGCCAACGGGCAAAAGGAGAAGCTCTTCGGAGGAAGTCAGGCAGTTCGGGTTAGTGCACAGCAGAAGAAGAACAGGTTCCGCAACTCAAGCGCAGCCTCCACAGCGGGCAGAAGCAGAGCGCGAGTACGGCAAAAGGGTGCTGTTTTTACACAGCAGGGAAAAGCAATGGGATACTGCAGGAGGGCGACCAGATCCTAGATATACTACTCACCGGTCCCCGAAGCAAGCAGACCCAGGCTTCTCCACGTTAGTTTCAGCAGCTGGCAGGTTCAGAAGAGCAGGGAACGCCTTGTAGTCGTGTAGAGCAAAAAGACGTCCCAATCGACGAAACCGGCACAGTTTGTTGCCGCAGCAGGACAACGGAGCGGCCGTGCGTACCTGAGTCAAAAGTACACTCCTCCCTTCAGACCTGGGAACGCCAAGTGCACGAAGCGTGGGAGAGTGACAAGGACTCGAGATACTGCACAACCTGGCGGCGGTTACAGAGCAAGACTCCCTTGTAAGCTGGTCAGTCAACTGGATGGCCCAGAGACGCTTCCGAAGGCTTACTTGGCAGGAGATGGTTGAAGATGCCGGGAATAGCTGTTCCTGCTATTCCAAAGGTCGAAGCACCAGTACAGGCCTTCTGGTTCGATCAAGGAGGAAAGGGTTTCACAGGACGACAGCAGTGCAAAGGAGGATTCCTTCAGCGGGTCACCAGCGATTCCTCGGTCCAGCTTCGTGGTTGCAGGATACTTGGCTCCTGTATTCCTTCGTTCGTGAGAACTCAGGAGATCGACATGGTAGTGGTGTTTCCAGCCCCCTCTTATCCACGGTTCCCTTCGCGCCAAAACGGAGGGGAGCCAATGGGAGATCCGCTCATCAACACACATACCATACGTGGACCAATCACGGACCACGGTGGTCCCAGGCATTCACACCACCCTAGACTCTCTGGCACCCAGGATGTGTATTGGGACCAGACATCCCAGCCCACACCCTGGAGGCACACAAACGACATGTAGAAGCCCGCGAAAGCATCTGCGTTTCGCGGGAAAGTACATGCCCAAATAAGGAAGGCCCCGGGTCGCTCGACCTAGGGAAGGTGAAGGGAGCAAGACGGTCAGTGGACAGGACAAAGGAGCCTCGTGGTCTGGCCATTTTGGGAGCCAGGCCACCATTTTGGGTTCAGTGCGAAAAACGTGCTCAGAACGCCAAAAGGAGCTCAAAATAAACAAAACGATCGCTGCCACCATTCCAGTCCCTGAATGACTTGCACCGATCAAATACCATCCTAAACGAGTATCTAGGGCCTGTAGAAGGCTAGAGACCCAAGAGAGCTGTAACTTAGCTTACAGTGCCCTCTTGTGTCATGTTGCACTAAAGCCGCAACATGATAAAAGAAACTACGGGAAACAGCGTTCCCCGGTACTGACTGTCTTAAGGGCATGTCAGTTTCCCCGTAAGAAAGGAGCGAAAGCCCAGAGAAGTGCGGCAGAAGGCTGTACTTCTCTGGCAAAGTCAAGAACAAGGTTAAAAACAATAGCAAAAAGTTTAGGGGTTGCCACATGGAAGGAAAATTCCCTACAATTACGAAATCTTTCCTAACACTCGCCCCTCCCAGACTATGGACAGGGGGAACTAATCCACCCCTGGATGAGTCTCTTGTTCAGGTCGGTTAAACATTCTGGACAACCCATCAGCATTGCTATGTTGGACACCTGGCCTATGCTCAATAGTGAAGTCGAAGCCTTGTAGACTTATGGACCACCTAAGCAACTTTGGATTCTCCCCCTTCATTTTCATTAGCCACTTTAACGGCTTATGGTCAGTTTGCACAGTGAAGTGGGTCCCATAGAGGTAGGGCCTCAGCTTCCTTAGGGCCCACACAACAGAGAAACATTCTTTCTCTACCGTGGACCATCTGAGCTCTCTGTCCTTAAGCTGGCGACTAATAAAACCGATAGGGTGTTCCTTACCCTTCTCATCTACTTGTGATAGTACAGCTCCTATCCCAGTGTCAGAGGCGTCCGTCTGCACGATAAAAGGTCTTTGATAATCAGGGGCCCTGAGCACAGGGGCCTGACACAAGGAGTCTTTTAAGCCATTGAAGGCCTTCTCACACTCGTCGGTCCAAGTTACCTTCTTGGGTTTCTTCGGAGTTGTGAGGGCAGTCAGAGGGGCAGCTATGGTACCATAGTCTGCCACAAAATTGCGGTAATACCCCGTGAGTCCTAAGAAGGCTCTCACTTGGGTTTGCGTAGTGGGGGTAGGCCAGTCTTGTACTGCTTGTACTTTACTGGGTAGAGGCTGTATCCTCCCTCCACCTACTTCATGTCCAAGGTAAACCACTGAGCCTTGTCCAATCTGGCATTTACTAGCCTTTATGGTCAAGTGGGCTTTCTGAAGAGCCTGGAGCACAATCCCGAGGTGTTTCACATGGTCTTCCCAGGTGGCACTGAAAACTGCTATATCGTCCAGATATGCAAGACAGAATTCGTCCAACCCATTCAACACATGATTCACAAGCCTCTGGAAAGTGGCAGGTGCATTCTTCAACCCGAACGGCATTACCCGGAATTGGTAAAGGCCGTCTGGAGTAGAAAATGCTGTCTTCTCCCTGGCATGTTCTGCTAGAGCTATTTGCCAATAGCCAGCAGTGAGGTCAAACGTGCTGAGGTACTTGGAGGCACCCAAAGTATCCACCAGCTCATCTGTTCGAGGCAAGGGGTGTGCATCTGTCTTGGTGACAGCATTCAGAGCCCTGTAATCCACGCAGAACCTCAATTCAGAAGTGCCTGCCTTTGGAACCAAGACCACAGGACTGGACCAAGGACTACTAGAGGGTTCAATCACCCCAAGGTCTAACATTTTGTTGACCTCGGTCTTAATATAACACCGTACTTTATCTGACATCCTGTATCCCCTACTTTTGGTAGGTACACTGTCTCCTGTGTCAATGTTATGTTTGCACCAAGGTGTCAAACCAGGCGACTGTGAGAACAGGGGGGAAAACTGCCTAAGCAAACTTTTCACCTCAGCCTGCTGATCAGAAGTCAGGTGAGGGGCCACTCGGACACCCTCAATGGAGCTATCTGAAGGACCGCTTTGGAACAGGTCGGGGAGAGGTTCTGACTCCTCTTCCTCAACGTCTGAAGCCAGTAGCAGTGCTGCGATTTCGACTCTTGGGACGAAAGCCTTCAGCCTATTCACGTGGAACACTTTTGGAGCCTGTCCAGGCCTTCCAAGGTCCACTAAATAGTTAACCTCACCCAGGGGCTCCACCACTGTGTAAGGGCCTGACCATTTGTCCTGTAAAGCTCGAGGCCTTATGGGATTCATGATCAGGACTTGCTGACCAGGTGTAAAGTTGATGAGGGAAGCTTTCTGGTCGTACCAATGTTTCACCAGCGCTTGCCCTGCCTTCAATTTATCACTAGCCAAGCCCATCAGAAGTACCATCCGTTTTCTGAGCCCTAGCACATAGTCAACTACATTGGTAGTAACAGGGGGAGTGGGCATCTCCCATCCCTCTTTGACGATGGCTAAGGGTCCCCGTACGGGATGACCGAACAGAAGTTCGAAGGGGCTGAAGCCAACACCCTCCTGTGGTACCTCTCGGTAGGCAAACAGTAAGCATGGTAAAAGAAGATCCCATTTTCTTCTCTGGGGCTCCTCCAGAGCCCCAATCATGCTCTTTAACGTTCTGTTGAAACGTTCCACCAGACCATTGGTCTGGGGGTGGTATGCAGAAGAGAACTTGTAGGTGACCCCACATTCTTTCCACATAGCCTGCATATACTTCGACATAAAGTTGCTGCCACGATCTGACACAACTTCTTTAGGGAAGCCAACCCTAGTAAATATGCCGAGTAAAGCTTTTGCAACTGACTTGGCAGTTACAGTTTTCAATGGGATGGCCTCAGGATACCTGGTTGCATGGTCGACCAGCACCAGGATAAACCTATTGCCCGAGGATGTTTGTGGGTCAAGGGGACCAACGATGTCGATCCCTACCCTTTCAAATGGTACCCCCACAACTGGGAGCGGTACCAACGGAGCTTGGATTGTCGCGCCAACCTTACCAGACAACTGGCAGGAGGCACAACTCCTGCAGTGACTTTCTACTTGCACCCCCATCTTGGGCCAGTAGAAGTGCATGGATAACCTTTGCTTGGTCCTCTTCATACCAAGGTGTTAAGACGGATTTCTGAACTCTGTCCTGGTGGCGCAGAAGTTCAGAAGGCCAACCTAATTACTTGGAACAGGGTAACCTCTGGACAAGCCAGACCAATCAAGGTAGCGATCGCGGCGGTCAAGACTAGGTCTCAAGAGGGGTGAGGGTGACTGAAAGCCCGCAGTGAGCACACAAAGCAAGAGCGCTTACAAACTACTCCAAACAGGTGTTATATCAAAAATATAAACACATTTATTTTAAGGCCTTTAAAACAACGACCGTAGCGAGAAAATCACAATAACACAGTATTAAGCCAACACATACCAAATCAACACAATATATATACAAATACACAGTCGCAAGCGTTTAAAGCACGAAATATGTAGTCCACCTGAAAGGGAAGGAAAACAGGCAGTGCGATAATGCTTTTAGACTTAGTTCGCCTTCATAGGCACCTAACTAGATGGAAGTCCGAGCCCTGCGAAGAGTGGAGCCTTGTGCTCAAAGTACCTGCACACGCTGGTGCCAACGGGCAAAAGGAGAAGCTCTTCGGAGGAAGTCAGGCAGTTCGGGTTAGTGCACAGCAGAAGAAGAACAGGGTCCGCAACTCAAGCGCAGCCTCCACAGCGGGCAGAAGCAGAGCGCGAGTACGGGCGAAAAGGGTGCTGTTTTACACAGCGGGGAAAAGCAATGGGTTACTGCAGGAGGGCGACCAGATCCTAGATATACTACTCACCGGTCCCCGAAGCAAGCAGTCCCAGGCTTCTCCACGTTAGTTTCAGCAGCTGGCAGGTTCAGAAGAGCAGGGAACGCTTTGTAGTCGTGTAGATCAAAAAGACGTCCCAATCGACGAAACCGGCACAGTTTTGTTGCCGCAGCAGGACAACGGAGCGGCCGTGCGTATCTGAGTCAAATGTACACTCCTCCCTTCAGACTTGGGAACGCCAAGGGCACGAAGTGTGGGAGAGTGACAAGGACTCGAGATACGGCACAACCTGGCGGCGGTTACAGAACAAGGCTCCCTTGTAAGCTGGTCAGTCAACTGGATGGCCCAGAGACGCTTCCGAAGGCTTACTTGGCAGGAGATGTTGTAGATGCCGGGAATAGCTGTTCCTGCTATTCCAAAGGTCGAAGCACCAGTACAGGCCTTCTGGTTCGATCAAAGGAGGACCGTGGCTCTCAGGACGACAGCAGTGCAAAGGAGGGTTCCTTCAGCGGGTCACCAGCGATTCCTCGGTCCAGCCTCTTGGTTGCAGGATACTTGGCTCCTGTATTCCTTCGTTCGTGAGAACTCAGGAGATCGACATGGTAGTGGTGTTTCCAGCCCCCTCTTATCCACGGTTCCCTTCGCGCCAAAAATGGAGGGGAACCAATGGGAGATCCGCTCATCAAAACACATACCATACGTGGACCAATCACGGACCACGGTGGTCCCAGGCATTCACACCACCCTAGACTCTCTGGCACCCAGGATGTGTATTGGGACCAGACATCCCAGCCCACACCCTGGAGGCACACAAACGACATGTAGAAGCCCGCGAAAGCAACCACGTTTCGCGGGAAAGTACATGCCCAAATAAGGAAGGCCCCGGGTCGCTCAACCTGGGGAAGGTGAAGGGAGCAAGACGGACAGTGGACAGGACAAAGGAGCCTCGTGGTCTGGCCATTTTGGGGAGCCAGGCCACCATTTTGGGCTCAGTGCAAAAACGTGCTCAGAACGGCAAAAGGAGCTCAAAATATTCAATACGATCGCTGCCACCATTCCAGTCCCTGAATGACTTGCACCGATCAATTACCATCCTAAAAGAGTATCTAGGGCCTGTAGAAGGCTAGAGACCCAAGAGAGCTGTAACTTAGCTTACAGTGCCCTCTTGTGTCGTGTTGCACTAAAGCTGCGACACGATAGAAGAAACTACGGGAAACAACGTTCCCCGGTACTGACTGTCTTAAGGGCATGTCAGTTTCCCCGTAAGAAAGGAGCGAAAGCCCAGAGAAGTGCGGCAGAAGGCTGTACTTCTCTGGCAAAGTCAAGAACAAGGTAAAAAACAATAGCAAAAAGTTTAGGGGTTGCCACATGGAAGGAAAATTCCCTACAATTATGAAATCTTTCCTAACACTCGCCCCTCCCAGACTATGGACAGGGGGAACTAATCCACCCCTGGATGAGTCTCATGTTCAGGTCGGTTAAACATTCTGGACAACCCATCAGCATTGCTATGTTGGACACCTGGCCTATGCTCAATAGTGAAGTCGAAGCCTTGTAGATTTATGGACCACCTAAGCAACTTTGGATTCTCCCCCTTCATGTTCATTAGCCACTTTAACGGCTTATGGTCAGTTTGCACAGTGAAGTGGGTCCCATAGAGGTAGGGCCTCAGCTTCCTTAGGGCCCACACAACAGAGAAACATTCTTTCTCTACCGTGGACCATCTGAGCTCTCTGTCCTTAAGCTGGCGACTAATAAAACCGATAGGGTGTTCCTTACCCTTCTCATCTACTTGTGATAGTACAGCTCCTATCCCAGTGTCAGAGGCGTCCGTCTGCACGATAAAAGTTCTTTGATAATCAGGAGCCCTGAGGACAGGGGCCTGGCACAAGGAGTCTTTTAAGCCATTGAAGGCCTTCTCACACTCGTCGGTCCAAGTTACCTTCTTGGGTTTCTTCGGAGTTGTGAGAGCCGTCAGAGGAGCAGCTATGGTGCCATAGTCTGCCATAAAATTGCGATAATACCCCGTGAGTCCTAAGAAGGCTCTCACTTGGGTTTGCGTAGTGGGGGTAGGCCAGTCTTGTACGGCTTGTACTTTACTGGGTAGAGGCTGTATCCTCCCTCCACCTACTTCATGTCCAAGGTAAACCACTGAGCCTTGTCCAATCTGGCATTTACTAGCCTTTATGGTCAAGTGGGCTTTCTGAAGAGCCTGGAGCACAATCCCGAGGTGTTTCACATGGTCTTCCCAGGTGGCACTGAAAACTGCTATATCGTCCAGATATGCAAGACAGAATTCGTCCAACCCATTCAACACATGATTCACAAGCCTCTGGAAAGTGGCAGGTGCATTCTTCAACCCGAACGGCATTACCCGGAATTGGTAAAGGCCGTCTGGTGTAGAAAATGCTGTCTTCTCCTTGGCATGTTCTGCTAAAGCTATTTGCCAATAGCCAGCAGTGAGGTCAAACGTGCTGAGGTACTTGGAGGCACCCAAAGTATCCACCAGCTCATCTGTTCGAGGCAAGGGGTGTGCATCTGTCTTGGTGACAGCATTCAGAGCCCTGTAATCCACGCAGAACCTCAATTCAGAAGTGCCTGCCTTTGGAACCAAAACCACAGGGCTGGACCAAGGACTACTAGAGGGTTCAATCACCCCAAGGTCTAACATCTTGTTGACCTCGGTCTTAATATAAGACCGTACTTTATCCGACATCCTGTATCCCCTACTTTTGGTAGGTACACTGTCTCCTGTGTCAATGTTATGTTTGCACCAAGGTGTCAAACCAGGGGACTGTGAAAACAGGGGGTAAAACTGCCGAAGCAAACTTTTCACCTCCGCCTGCTGATCAGAAGTCAGGTGAGGGGCCACACGGACACCCTCAATGGAGCTATCTGAAGGACCGCCGTGGAACAGGTCGGGGAGAGGTTCTGACTCCTCTTCCTCAACGTCTGAAGCCAGTAGCAGTGCTGCGATTTTGACTCTTGGGACGAAAGCCTTCAGCCTATTCACGTGGAACACTTTTGGAGCCTGTCCAGGCCTTCCAAGGTCCACTAAATAGTTCACCTCACCCAGGGGCTCCACCACTGTGTAAGGGCCTGACCATTTGTCCTGTAAAGCGCGAGGCCTTATAGGATTCATGATCAGGACTTGCTGACCAGGTGTAAAGTTGATGAGGGAAGCTTTCTGGTCGTACCAATGTTTCACCAGCGCTTGCCCTGCTTTCAATTTATCACTAGCCAAGCCCATCAGAAGTACCATCCGTTTTCTGAGCCCTAGCACATAATCAACTACGTTGGTAGTAACCGGGGGAGTGGGCATCTCCCATCCCTCCTTGACGATGGCTAAGGGTCCCCGTATGGGATGACCGAACAGAAGTTCGAAGGGGCTGAAGCCAACACCCTCCTGTGGTACCTCTCGGTAGGCAAACAGCAAGCATGGTAAAAGAAGATCCCATTTTCTTCTCTGGGGCTCCTCCAGAGCCCCAATCATGCTCTTTAACGTTCTGTTGAAGCGTTCCACCAGACCATTGGTCTGGGGGTGGTATGCAGAAGAGAACTTGTAGGTGACCCCACATTCTTTCCACATAGCCTGCATATACTTCGACATAAAGTTGCTGCCACGATCTGACACAACTTCTTTAGGGAAGCCAACCCTAGTAAATATGCCGAGTAAAGCTTTTGCAACTGACTTGGCAGTCACAGTTTTTAATGGGATGGCCTCAGGATACCTGGTTGCATGGTCGACCAGCACCAGGATAAACCTATTGCCCGAGGATGTTGGCGGGTCAAGGGGACCGACGATGTCGATCCCTACCCTTTCAAATGGTACCCCCACAACTGGGAGCGGTACCAACGGAGCTTGGATTGTCGCGCCAACCTTCCCAGACAACTGGCAGGAGGCGCAACTCCTGCAGTGACTTTCTACTTGCACCCCCATCTTGGGCCAGTAGAAGTGCATGAATAACCTTTGCTTGGTCCTCTTCATACCAAGGTGACCAGCAAGGGGAACTTCATGCGCCAACTGCAGGAGGAAGGGCCTAACAGCAAGGGGAACCACCAACCTCCTATGGTCTCCTTCTGTAGACTCTGTGGGCTCACTATACAGGAGTCCACCTTCCCAATAAATCCGATGCGTCCCATGAGGTTCACCCTCAAGCTGGGAGCAGGCCTGTCTCCTTAGGCCTTCCAGAGATGGGCACTCACGTTGGCCTTTACTGAATTCGTCCCTATCAGGACCTCCTTCAACTAACAAGTCTTTTAGTTCAGGATGATCGTTGGGGTCGAATTCTTCAGGCATCGCCACTTCCTCGTCAGGCTCGGGCGATCGACCAACTTCCTCCACCGCAGTGGTAGGCGAGCTCGGGGGAATATTTTCTTTCCCTCGTCGTGACTTGTTGACTCCTTTCGCCTTGGGTTTCCCCTTCGGCTGGGGCGGCGTATTGGACTTGGCCAATGCTGCCCGTGCTTGAGACCGTGTGTAGGGTCGTTCGGCAGTGTCTCCTACGAGCCCTAAAGCTCTGAGATCATTACCTAGTAAGACCTTTCCTGGGACGTTTCTCTGAATGCTCACTGGAATCCTGACTGCTGTACCATTTAAAGTAAGATTTACAGGGATCACGGGAAACATGCGGAGGGGGCCGTCAGCCAACTTAGTGGGCATCAGAGTAGCTCTGGCAACTTCCTCTGAGTCTACCAAGGTAGAATCCACTACAGTGCGACTGCACCCACTATCCCTAAGAGCTGGAGTATCTACTCCATTGATCAGCACACTGTCTTTAAAGTAGTGCTTGGTATTATCCGGAATCCTAGCATACGCCTCTGCGACTTTAGGCTCCCAGGAACCCAGGGACACTAAAACTACCTCAGCCTCTATTCCGCTGGGAAATGAGTCTGAGGAGAAGGATGCTCCTGTAATCTCTTCTTCCTCGTAGGAGGAGAAGGCCAGATTAGCGGAGTGGACCCCCAAAGGTCTAACCTTACAACGGGGATCCCCCTTTACATGGTCAGTTGCTCCACAAGCAAAACAAGATCCAATGGGTCTGTTTACGTAGGGTGGCTTATTGTAACCAGAGTTCTGTTTCGGAGGCGGACCTCCACTACCCTGTGAGTTCTCTTGTGTCTTACCCTTGTTTTTCTTTTTTTGGCCCTTTTGGGAAGAAGATTTAGCAGATTCTCCACCCTCCATATCTTTGGACTTTTTCCCTTCCTCCTGCTTACCAGGATGAGTTTTGTCCTTATGGGACACTCGATGTGACACCCATAAGTCGGCGGCCATGGCCAGCTTCTTAGGATCTATCTCCTTCGAATCGGCCAAGTGCTGCTTAAGCTCCGGGGAAGAAGAAGCAAAAATGTGTTCCAGCATGACAAGATTTATCATGCCGGCGAAGGTAGAAACCTTATAGCCTTCGACCCAGCCAGTTAAGTTTTTCAAAGATTCAGTGACATAAGATACCCAAGTACCACCTTCCTTTTTCTTATACTCTCGAAAACGCTTTAAATATTGGGCCGGAGTCTTCCCAAACTTTAAAATGAGAGTCTGCTTCAACATTGCGAAATCAGCTCGCTCAGCCTTCGACATCTCCATAATGGCACTACAGCCAGAATGGGGCAGTCTACTGAGCAACCACGCAATCTTGTCAGCATTGTCAACTTTCTGAACTTCGCATGCATACTCAAACGCATTCAGCCAGTCCATAATGTCATTCCTTTCCTCATACACACTGAGCAGATCTTTTGGAAACCGTGGATGAGAGGAGGCCCCAGACCTATGTCCAGGACCCGTGGACCCATTTGCAACCTGAAGCTTGGCCAGTTCCAACTGGTGATCCCTGTCTTTTTGTTTTTCTGCCTGTTCGATTTTCAGTTTGGCTATGCTGAATTCAAGCTCCTGCTGCCTAAACCGCAGCTCTTGCTTCTTGAATTCAAGCCTAGCCTCCCCGTCAGCACTGGCAGAGGAAACATTAGACATCTCGTCCTCCCTGTCCTCGTGGTCGCGGTGGAACAGTGCGGCGACAGAACCGTCGGTTCTGCCAGTGAGAGCAGCCCCACCACCTTCCGCACTGTCCTCAGAAGTAATAGCGTCAAGCTGTGCTTCTTGCCACGCCACGATTCTTTGGATCATTTCCAATTTTGTGCCTTGAGAGGAAACACCTCTCTCCGCACACATCTTTTTCAGCGTTTCTGATTTGGAAGCATTTAAAGTTAACAACGTACTTGTTTCCATACTGTGTGATAGGACTATGGCCTTTTTAAAGTTATACTATAACAATTCACTACGTGTACTGTTTGGAATAACCAGAAATGCCCTAGCCCGTGCGCAACACTGGATACCTTCAGTCGTATCCCACCGCTGTACACCAATTTGTTAAGACGGATTTCTGAACTCTGTCCTGGTGGCGCAGAAGTTCAGAAGGCCAACCTAATTACTTGGAACAGGGTAACCTCTGGACAAGCCAGACCAATCAAGGTAGCGATCGCGGCGGTCAAGACTAGGTCTCAAGAGGGGTGAGGGTGACTGAAAGCCCGCAGTGAGCACACAAAGCAAGAGCGCTTACAAACTACTCCAAACAGGTGTTATATCAAAAATATAAACACATTTATTTTAAGGCCTTTAAAACAACGACCGTAGCGAGAAAATCACAATAACACAGTATTAAGCCAACACATACCAAATCAACACAATATATATACAAATACACAGTCGCAAGCGTTTAAAGCACGAAATATGTAGTCCACCTGAAAGGGAAGGAAAACAGGCAGTGTGATAATGCTTTTAGACTTAGTTCGCCTTCATAGGCACCTAACTAGATGGAAGTCCGAGCCCTGCGAAGAGTGGAGCCTTGTGCTCAAAGTACCTGCACACGCTGGTGCCAACGGGCAAAAGGAGAAGCTCTTCGGAGGAAGTCAGGCAGTTCGGGTTAGTGCACAGCAGAAGAAGAACAGGGTCCGCAACTCAAGCGCAGCCTCCACAGCGGGCAGAAGCAGAGCGCGAGTACGGGCGAAAAGGGTGCTGTTTTACACAGCGGGGAAAAGCAATGGGTTACTGCAGGAGGGCGACCAGATCCTAGATATACTACTCACCGGTCCCCGAAGCAAGCAGTCCCAGGCTTCTCCACGTTAGTTTCAGCAGCTGGCAGGTTCAGAAGAGCAGGGAACGCTTTGTAGTCGTGTAGATCAAAAAGACGTCCCAATCGACGAAACCGGCACAGTTTTGTTGCCGCAGCAGGACAACGGAGCGGCCGTGCGTATCTGAGTCAAAAGTACACTCCTCCCTTCAGACTTGGGAACGCCAAGGGCACGAAGTGTGGGAGAGTGACAAGGACTCGAGATACGGCACAACCTGGCGGCGGTTACAGAACAAGGCTCCCTTGTAAGCTGGTCAGTCAACTGGATGGCACAGAGACGCTTCCGAAGGCTTACTTGGCAGGAGATGTTGTAGATGCCGGGAATAGCTGTTCCTGCTATTCCAAAGGTCGAAACACCAGTACAGGCCTTCTGGTTCGATCAAAGGAGGACCGTGGCTCTCAGGACGACAGCAGTGCAAAGGAGGGTTCCTTCAGCGGGTCACCAGCGATTCCTCGGTCCAGCCTCTTAGTTGCAGGATACTTGGCTCCTGTATTCCTTCGTTCGTGAGAACTCAGGAGATCGACATGGTAGTGGTGTTTCCAGCCCCCTCTTATCCACGGTTCCCTTCGCGCCAAAAACGGAGGGGAACCAATGGGAGATCCGCTCATCAAAACACATACCATACGTGGACCAATCACGGACCACGGTGGTCCCAGGCATTCACACCACCCTAGACTCTCTGGCACCCAGGATGTGTATTGGGACCAGACATCCCAGCCCACACCCTGGAGGCACACAAACGACATGTAGAAGCCCGCGAAAGCAACCACGTTTCGCGGGAAAGTACATGCCCAAATAAGGAAGGCCCCGGGTCGCTCGACCTGGGGAAGGTGAAGGGAGCAAGACGGACAGTGGACAGGACAAAGGAGCCTCGTGGTCTGGCCATTTTGGGGAGCCAGGCCACCATTTTGGGTTCAGTGCAAAAACCTGCTCAGAACGGCAAAAGGAGCTCAAAATATTCAATACGATCGCTGCCACCATTCCAGTCCCTGAATGACTTGCACCGATCAATTACCATCCTAAAAGAGTATCTAGGGCCTGTAGAAGGCTAGAGACCCAAGAGAGCTGTAACTTAGCTTACAGTGCCCTCTTGTGTCGTGTTGCACTAAAGCTGCGACACGATAGAAGAAACTACGGGAAACAACGTTCCCCGGTACTGACTGTCTTAAGGGCATGTCAGTTTCCCCGTAAGAAAGGAGCGAAAGCCCAGAGAAGTGCGGCAGAAGGCTGTACTTCTCTGGCAAAGTCAAGAACAAGGTAAAAAACAATAGCAAAAAGTTTAGGGGTTGCCACATGGAAGGAAAATTCCCTACAATTATGAAATCTTTCCTAACACAAGGTGACCAGCAAGGGGAACTTCATGCGCCAACTGCAGGAGGAAGGGCCTAACAGCAAGGGGAACCACCAACCTCCTATGGTCTCCTTCTGTAGACTCTGTGGGCTCACTATACAGGAGTCCACCTTCCCAATAAATCCTATGCGTCCCAGGAGGTTCACCCTCAAGCTGGGAGCAGGCCTGTCTCCTTAGGCCTTCCAGAGATGGGCACTCACGTTGGCCTTTACTGAATTCGTCCCTATCAGGACCTCCTTCAACTAACAAGTCCTTTAGTTCAGCATGATCGTTGGGGTCGAATACTTCAGGCATCGCCACTTCCTCGTCAGGCTCGGGCGATCGACCAACTTCCTCCACCGCAGTGGTAGGCGAGCTCGGGGGAATATTCTCTTTCCCCCGTCTTGACTTGTCGACTCCTTTCGCCTTGGGTTTCCCCTTCGGCTGGGGCGGCGTATTGGACTTGGCCAATGCTGCCCGTGCTTGAGACCGTGTGTAGGGTCTTTCGGCAGTGTCTCCTACGAGCCCTAAAGCTCTAAGATCATTGCCTAACAAGACCTTTCCCGGGACGTTTCTCGGAATGCTCACTGGAATCCTGACTGCTGTACCATTTAAAGTAAGATTTACAGGGATCACGGGAAACATACGGAGGGGGCCGTCAGCCAACTTAGTGGGCATCAGAGTAGCTCTGGCAACTTCCTCTGAGTCTACCAAGGTAGAATCCACTACAGTGCGACTGCACCCACTATCCCTAAGAGCTGGAGTATCTACTCCATTGATCAGCACACTGTCTTTAAAGTAGTGCTTGGTATTATCCGGAATCCTAGCATAAGCCTCTGCGACTTTAGGCTCCCAGGAACCCAGGGACACTAAAACTACCTCAGCCTCTATTCCGCTGGGAAATGAGTCTGAGGAGAAGGATGCTCCTGTAATCTCTTCTTCCTCGTAGGAGGAGAAGGCCAGATTAGCGGAGTGGACCCCCAAAGGTCTAACCTTACAACGGGGATCCCCCTTCACATGGTCAGTTGCTCCACAAGCAAAACAGGTTCCAATGGGTCTGTTTACATAGGGAGGCTTATTGTAACCGGAGTTCAGTTTCGGAGGCTGACCTCCACTACCCTGTGAGTTTTCTTGTGTCTTACCCTTGTTTTTCTTTTTGTGGCCCTTATGGGAAGAAGATTTAGCAGATTCCCCACCCTCCATATCTTTGGACTTTTTCCCTTCCTCCTGCTTACCAGGATGAGTTTTGTCCTTATGGGACACTCGATGTGACACCCATAAGTCTGCTGCAATGGCCAGCTTCTTAGGATCTATCTCCTTCGAATCGGCCAAATGCTGCTTAAGCTCCGGGGAAGAAGAAGCAAAAATGTGTTCCAGCATGACAAGATTTATCATGCCTTCGAAGGTAGAGACCTTATAGCCTTCGACCCAGCCAGTTAAGTTTTTCAAGGATTCAGCGACATAAAATACCCAAGTACCACCTTCCTTTTTCTTATACTCTCGAAAAAAAACGCTTTAAATATTGGGCCGGAGTCTTCCCAAACTTTAAAATGAGAGTTTGCTTTAACATTGCGAAATCAGCTCGCTCAGCCTTCGACATTTCCATGATGGCACTACAGCCAGAATGGGGCAGTCTACTGAGTAACCACGCAATTTTATCAGCATTGTCAACTTCTTGAACCTCGCATGCATACTCAAACGCATTCAGCCAGTCCATAATGTCATTCCTTTCCTCATACACACTGAGCAGATCTTTCGGAAACCGTGGATGAGAGGAGGCCCCAGACCCATGTCCAGGACCCTTGGATCCATTTGCAACCTGAAGCTTGGCCAGTTCCAACTGGTGATCCCTGTCTTTCTGTTTTTCTGCCTGTTCGATTTTTAGTTTGGCTATGCTGAATTCAAGCTCCTGCTGCCTAAACCGCAGCTCTTGCTTCTTGAATTCAAGCATAGCCTCCCCATCAGCACTGGCAGAGGAAACATTAGACATCTCGTCCTCCCTGTCCTCGTGGTCGCGGTGGATCAGTGCGGCGGCAGAACCGTCGGTTCTACCAGTGAGAGCAGCCCCACCACCTTCCGCACTGTCCTCAGAAGTGATAGCGTCAAGCTGCGCTTCTTGCCACGCCACGATTCTTTGGATCATTTCCAATTTCGTGCCTTGAGAGGAAACCCCTCTCTCCGCACACATCTTTTTTAGTGTTTCTGATTTAGAAGCATTCAAAGTTAACAAGGTACTTGTTTCCATACTGTTTGATAGGACTATGGCCTTTTTAAAGTTATACTATAACAATTCACTACGTGTACTGGTTGGAATAACCTGAAATGCCTTAGTTCGAGCGCAACACTGGATACCTTCAGTCGTATCCCACCGCTGTACACTAATTTGTTAAGACGGATTTCTGAACTCTGTCCTGGCGGCGCAGAAGTTCAGAAGGCCAACCTAATTACTTGGAACAGGGTAACCTCTGGACAAGCCAGACCAATCAAGGTAGCGATCGCGGCGGTCAAGACTAGGTCTCAAGAGGGGTGAGGGTGACTGAAAGCTCGCAATGAGCACACAAAGCAAGAGCGCTTACAAACTACTCCAAACAGTTGTTATATCAAAAATAGATACACATTTATTTTAAGGCCTTTAAAATAATGACCGTGGCGAGAAAATCACAATATCACAATACTAAGCCAACACATACCATATCCACACAATATATATACAAATACACAGTCGCAAGCGTTTAAAGCACGAAATATGTAGTCCACCTGAAAGGGAAGGAAAACAGGCAGTGCGATAATGCTTTCGACTCAGTTCGCCTTCATAGGCACCTAACTAGATGGAAGTCCGAGCCCTGCGAAGAGTGGAGCCTTGTGCTCAAAGTACCTGCACACGCTGGTGCCAACGGGCAAAAGGAGAAGCTCTTCGGAGGAAGTCAGGCAGTTCGGGTTAGTGCACAGCAGAAGAAGAACAGGTTCCGCAACTCAAGCGCAGCCTCCACAGCGGGCAGAAGCAGAGCGCGAGTACGGCAAAAGGGTGCTGTTTTTACACAGCAGGGAAAAGCAATGGGATACTGCAGGAGGGCGACCAGATCCTAGATATACTACTCACCGGTCCCCGAAGCAAGCAGACCCAGGCTTCTCCACGTTAGTTTCAGCAGCTGGCAGGTTCAGAAGAGCAGGGAACGCCTTGTAGTCGTGTAGAGCAAAAAGACGTCCCAATCGACGAAACCGGCACAGTTTGTTGCCGCAGCAGGACAACGGAGCGGCCGTGCGTACCTGAGTCAAAAGTACACTCCTCCCTTCAGACCTGGGAACGCCAAGTGCACGAAGCGTGGGAGAGTGACAAGGACTCGAGATACTGCACAACCTGGCGGCGGTTACAGAGCAAGACTCCCTTGTAAGCTGGTCAGTCAACTGGATGGCCCAGAGACGCTTCCGAAGGCTTACTTGGCAGGAGATGGTTGAAGATGCCGGGAATAGCTGTTCCTGCTATTCCAAAGGTCGAAGCACCAGTACAGGCCTTCTGGTTCGATCAAGGAGGAAAGGGTTTCACAGGACGACAGCAGTGCAAAGGAGGATTCCTTCAGCGGGTCACCAGCGATTCCTCGGTCCAGCCTCGTGGTTGCAGGATACTTGGCTCCTGTATTCCTTCGTTCGTGAGAACTCAGGAGATCGACATGGTAGTGGTGTTTCCAGCCCCCTCTTATCCACGGTTCCCTTCGCGCCAAAACGGAGGGGAGCCAATGGGAGATCCGCTCATCAACACACATACCATACGTGGACCAATCACGGACCACGGTGGTCCCAGGCATTCACACCACCCTAGACTCTCTGGCACCCAGGATGTGTATTGGGACCAGACATCCCAGCCCACACCCTGGAGGCACACAAACGACATGTAGAAGCCCGCGAAAGCAACCACGTTTCGCGGGAAAGTACATGCCCAAATAAGGAAGGCCCCGGGTCGCTCGACCTGGGGAAGGTGAAGGGAGCAAGACGGACAGTGGACAGGACAAAGGAGCCTCGTGGTCTGGCCATTTTGGGGAGCCAGGCCACCATTTTGGGTTCAGTGCAAAAACCTGCTCAGAACGGCAAAAGGAGCTCAAAATATTCAATACGATCGCTGCCACCATTCCAGTCCCTGAATGACTTGCACCGATCAATTACCATCCTAAAAGAGTATCTAGGGCCTGTAGAAGGCTAGAGACCCAAGAGAGCTGTAACTTAGCTTACAGTGCCCTCTTGTGTCGTGTTGCACTAAAGCTGCGACACGATAGAAGAAACTACGGGAAACAACGTTCCCCGGTACTGACTGTCTTAAGGGCATGTCAGTTTCCCCGTAAGAAAGGAGCGAAAGCCCAGAGAAGTGCGGCAGAAGGCTGTACTTCTCTGGCAAAGTCAAGAACAAGGTTAAAAACAATAGCAAAAAGTTTAGGGGTTGCCACATGGAAGGAAAATTCCCTACAATTACGAAATCTTTCCTAACAGGTATTAGAAGCATTGAGATATCACATCTCATGCTATCGGAAGGATCTCAGGTTTGGTATTAGAAGCATTGAGATATCACATCTCATGCTATCAGAAGGGTCTCAGGATTGGAATGGGAAGGAGTTGGATATCACATCTCATGCTAAAGGGAGGGTCTCAGGTTTGGAAGGGGAAGGATTTGGATATCACATCTCATGTTATCGGAAGGATCTCAGGTTTGGTATTAGAAGTATTGAGATATCACATCTCATGCTATAGGAAGGGTCTCAGGATTGGAATGGGAAGGAGTTGGATATCACATCTCATGCTAAAGGAAGGGTCTCAGGTTTGGTAGAAGCATTGAGATATCACATCTCATGCTATAGGAAGGGTTTTAGGATTGGAATGGGAAGGACTTAGATATCACATATCATGCTATAGGGAGGGTTTCAGTTTTGATATTAGAAGCATTGAGATATCACATCTCATGCTATCGGAAGTGTCTCAGGATTGGAATGGGAAGGAGCTGGATATCACATCTCATGCTAAAGGAAGGGTCTCAGGTTTGGAACGGGAAGGAGTTGGATATCCGATCTCATGTTATAGGAAGGGTCTCAGGTTTGGTATAAGCATTGAGATATCACATCTCTGCTATCGGAAGTGTCTCAGGATTGGAATGGGAAGGAATTGGATATCCCATCTCATGTTATAGGACGGGTCTCAGGATTGTTATTAGAATCATTGAGATATCATATTGCATGCTGTAGGAAGGGTCTAAGGATTGGAATGGGAAGGACTTGGGTATCACATCTCATGCTATAGGAAGGGTCTCAGGTTTGGTATAAGCATTGAGATATCAAATCTCATGCTATAGGAAGGGTCTCAGGATTGGAATGGAAGGAGTTGGATATCACATCTCATGTTATAGGAAGGATCTCAGGTTTGGTATTAGAAGCATTGAGACATCACATCTCATGCTATAGGAAGTGTCTCAGGATTGGAATGGGAAGGACTTGGATATCACATCTCATGCTATAGGGAGGGTCTCAAGTTTGATATTAGAAGCATTGAGATATCACATCTCATGCTATAGGAAGGGTCTCAGGATTGGAATGGGAAGGAGTTGGATATCACATCTCATGCTATAGGAAGGGTCTCAGGTTTGGTATAAGCATTGAGATATCACATCTCATGCTATAGGAAGGGTCTCAGGATTGGAATGGGAAGGAGTTGTATATGACATCTCATGCCGTAGGAAGGGTCTCAGGTTTGGTATAAGCATTGAGATATCACATCTCTGCTATCGGAAGGGTCTCAGGATTGGAATGGGAAGGAGTTGGATATCCCATCTCATGTTATAGGAAGAGTCTCAGGTTTGGTATTAGAAGCATTGAGATATCACATCTCATGCTATAGGAAGTGTCTCAGGATTGGAATGGGAAGGACTTGGATATCACATCTCATGCTATAGGGAGGGTCTCAAGTTTGATATTAGAAGCATTGAGATATCACATCTCATGCTATAGGAAGGGTCTCAGGATTGGAATGGGAAGGAGTTGGATATCACATCTCATGCTATAGGAAGGGTCTCAGGTTTGGTATAAGCAGTGAGATATCACATCTCATGCTATAGGAAGTGTCAGAATTGGAAGGGGAAGGATTTGGATATCACATCTCATGTTATAGGAAGGATCTCAGGTTTGGTATTGGAAGCATTGAGATATCACATCTCATGCTATCGGAAGGATCTCAGGTTTGGTATTAGAAGCATTGAGATATCACATCTCATGCTATCAGAAGGGTCTCAGGATTGGAATGGGAAGGAGTTGGATATCACATCTCATGCTAAAGGGAGGGTCTCAGGTTTGGAAGGGGAAGGATTTGGATATCACATCTCATGTTATCGGAAGGATTTCAGGTTTGGTATTAGAAGTATTGAGATATCACATCTCATGCTATAGGAAGGGTCTCAGGATTGGAATGGGAAGGAGTTGGATATCACATCTCATGCTATAGGAAGGGTCTCAGGTTTGGTATAAGCATTGAGATATCACATCTCATGCTGAAGGAAGGGTCTCAGGTTTGGTAGAAGCATTGAGATATCACATCTCATGCTATAGGAAGGGTCTCAGGATTGGAATGGGAAGGACTTAGATATCACATATCATGCTATAGGGAGGGTTTCTGTTTTGATATTAGAAGCATTGAGATATCACATCTCATGCTAAAGGGAGGGTCTCAGGATTGGAATGGGAAGGAGCTGGATATCACATCTCATGCTAAAGGAAGGGTCTCAGGTTTGGAACGGGAAGGAGTTGGATATCCGATCTCATGTTATAGGAAGGGTCTAAGGTCTGGTATAAGCATTGAGATATCACATCTCTGCTATCGGAAGTGTCTCAGGATTGGAATGGGAAGGAGTTGGATATCCCATCTCATGTTATAGGAAGGGTCTCAGGTTTGGTATAAGCATTGAGATATCACATCTCATGCTATAGGAAGGGTCTCAGGATTGGAATGGGAAGGAGTTGGATATCACATCTCATGCTATAGGAAGGGTCTCAGGTTTGGTATAAGCATTGAGATATCACATCTCATGCTATAGGAAGGGTCTCAGGATTGGAATGGGAAGGAGTTGTATATGACATCTCATGTCGTAGGAAGGGTCTCAGGTTTGGTATAAGCATTGAGATATCACATCTCATGCTATAGGAAGGGTCTCAGGATTGGAATGGGAAGGAGTTGGATATCACATCTCATGCTATAGGAAGGGTCTCAGGTTTGGTATAAGCATTGAGATATCACATCTCATGCTATAGGAAGGGTCTCAGGATTGGAATGGGAAGGAGTTGTATATGACATCTCATGCCGTAGGAAGGGTCTCAGGTTTGGTATAAGCATTGAGATATCACATCTCATGCTATAGGAAGTGTCTCAGGATTGGAATGGGAAGGACTTGGATATCACATCTCATGCTATAGGGAGGCTCTCAAGTTTGATATTAGAAGCATTGAGATATCACATCTCATGCTATAGGAAGGGTCTCAGGATTGGAATGGGAAGGAGTTGGATATCACATCTCATGCTATAGGAAGGGTCTCAGGTTTGGTATAAGCAGTGAGATATCACATCGCATGCTGTAGGAAGGGTCTCAGGTTTGGTATTAGAAGCATTGAGATATCACATCTCATGCTATAGGAAGGATCTCAGGTTTGGTATTAGAAGTATTGAGATATCACATCTCATGCTACAGGAAGGGTCTCAGGATTGGAATGGGAAGGAGTTGGATATCACATCTCATGCTAAAGGAAGGGTCTCAGGTTTGGTAGAAGCATTGAGATATCACATCTCTGCTATCGGAAGTGTCTCAGGATTGGAAATGGAAGGAGTTGGATATCCCATCTCATGTTATAGGACGGGTCTCAGGTTTGTTATTAGAATCATTGAGATATCATATTGCATGCTGTAGGAAGGGTCTAAGGATTGGAATGGAAAGGACTTGGATATCACATCTCATGCTATAGATAGGCTCTCAGGTTTGGAAAGGGAAGGAGTTGGATATCACATTTCATGTTAGAGGAAGGATCTCAGGTTTGGTATTAGAGGCATTGAGATATCATATTGCATGCTGTAGGAAGGGTCTAAGGATTGGAATGGGAAGGACTTGGATATCACATCTCATGCTATAGGAAGGATCTCAGGTTTGGTATTAGAAGTATTGAGATATCACATCTCATGCTATAGGAAGGGTCTCACGATTGGAATGGGAAGGAGCTGGATATCACATCTCATGCTAAAGGAAGAGTCTCAGGATTGGAACGGGAAGGAGTTGGATATCACATCTCATGTTATAGGAAGGGTCTCAGGTTTGGTATAAGCATTGAGATATCACATCTCTGCTATCGGAAGTGTCTCAGGATTGGAAATGGAAGGAGTTGGATATCCCATCTCATGTTATAGGACGGGTCTCAGGTTTGTTATTAGAATCATTGAGATATCATATTGCATGCTGTAGGAAGGGTCTAAGGATTGGAATGGAAAGGACTTGGATATCACATCTCATGCTATAGATAGGCTCTCAGGTTTGGAAAGGGAAGGAGTTGGATATCACATTTCATGTTAGAGGAAGGATCTCAGGTTTGGTATTAGAGGCATTGAGATATCATATTGCATGCTGTAGGAAGGGTCTAAGGATTGGAATGGGAAGGACTTGGATATCACATCTCATGCTATAGGAAGGGTCTCAGGTTGGAATGGGAAGGAGTTAGATATCACATCTCATGTTAAAGGGAGGGTCTCAGAATTGGAAGGGGAAGGATTTGGATATCACATCTCATGTTATAGGAAGGATCTCAGGTTTGGTATTAGAAGCATTGAGATATCACATCTCATGCTATCGGAAGGATCTCAGGTTTGGTATTAGAAGCATTGAGATATCACATCTCATGCTATCAGAAGGGTCTCAGGATTGGAATGGGAAGGAGATGGATATCACATATGCTAAAGGGAGGGTCTCAGGTTTGGAAGGGGAAGGATTTGGATATCACATCTCATGTTATCGGAAAGGATCTCAGGTTTGGTATTAGAAGTATTGAGATATCACATCTCATGCTATAGGAAGGGTCTCAGGATTGGAATGGGAAGGAGTTGGATATCACATCTCATGCTAAAGGAAGGGTCTCAGGTTTGGTAGAAGCATTGAGATATCACATCTCATGCTATAGGAAGTGTCTCAGGATTGAAATGGGAAGGAGCTGGATATCACATCTCATGCTAAAGGAAGGGTCTCAGGTTTGGAACGGGAAGGAGTTGGAAATCCGATCTCATGTTATAGGAAGGGTCTAAGGTCTGGTATAAGCATTGAGATATCACATCTCTGCTATCGGAAGTGTCTCAGGATTGGAATGGGAAGGAGTTGGATATCCGATCTCATGCTATCGGAAGGATCTCAGGTTTGGTATTAGAAGCATTGAGATATCACATCTCATGCTATAGGAAGGGTCTCAGGATTGGAATGGGAAGGACTTAGATATCACATATCATGCGATAGGGAGGGTTTCCGTTTTGATATTAGAAGCATTGAGATATCACATCTCATGCTATCGGAAGTGTCTCAGGATTGGAATGGGAAGGAGCTGGATATCACATCTCATGCTAAAGGAAGGGTCTCAGGTTTGGAACGGGAAGGAGTTGGATATCCGATCTCATGTTATAGGAAGGGTCTAAGGTCTGGTATAAGCATTGAGATATCACATCTCTGCTATCGGAAGTGTCTCAGGATTGGAATGGGAAGGAGTTGGATATCCCATCTCATGTTATAGGAAGGGTCTCAGGTTTGGTATAAGCATTGAGATATCACATCTCATGCTATAGGAAGGGTCTCAGGATTGGAATGGGAAGGAGTTGGATATCACATCTCATGCTATAGGAAGGGTCTCAGGTTTGGTATGAGCATTGAGATATCACATCTCATGCTATAGGAAGGGTCTCAGGATTGGAATGGGAAGGAGTTGTATATGACATCTCATGCCGTAGGAAGGGTCTCAGGTTTGGTATAAGCATTGAGATATCACATCTCATGCTATACTAAGGGTCCCAGGATTGGAATGGGAAGGAGTTGGATATCACATCTCATGCTATAGGAAGGGTCTCAGGTTTGGTATAAGCATTGAGATATCACATCTCATGCTATAGGAAGGGTCTCAGGATTGGAATGGGAAGGAGTTGTATATGACATCTCATGCCGTAGGAAGGGTCTCAGGTTTGGTATAAGCATTGAGATATCACATCTCTGCTATCGGAAGGGTCTCAGGATTGGAATGGGAAGGAGTTGGATATCCCATCTCATGTTATAGGAAGAGTCTCAGGTTTGGTATTAGAAGCATTGAGATATCACATCTCATGCTATAGGAAGTGTCTCAGGATTGGAATGGGAAGGACTTGGATATCACATCTCATGCTATAGGGAGGCTCTCAAGTTTGATATTAGAAGCATTGAGATATCACATCTCATGCTATAGGAAGGGTCTCAGGATTGGAATGGGAAGGAGTTAGATATCACATCTCATGCTATAGGAAGGGTCTCAGGTTTGGTATAAGCAGTGAGATATCACATCTCACGCTATAGGAAGTGTCTCAGGATTGGAATGGGAAGGAGTTGGATATCACATCTCATGTTATAGGAAGGATCTCAGGTTTGGTATAAGAATTGAGATATCACATCTCTGCTATCGGAAGGGTCTCAGGATTGGAATGGGAAGGAGTTGGATATTCCAATCTCATGTTATAGGAAGGGTCTCAGGTTTGGTATTAGAAGCATTGAAATATCACATCTCATGCTATCGGAAGGATCTCAGGTTTGGTATTAGAAGCATTGAGATATCACATCTCATGCTATCAGAAGGGTCTCAGGATTGGAATGGGAAGGAGATGGATATCACATCTCATGCTAAAGGGAGGGTCTCAGGTTTGGAAGGGGAAGGATTTGGATATCACATCTCATGTTATCGGAAGGATCTCAGGTTTGGTATTAGAAGTATTGAGATATCACATCTCATGCTATAGGAAGGGTCTCAGGATTGGAATGGGAAGGAGTTGGATATCACATCTCATGCTAAAGGAAGGGTCTCAGGTTTGGTAGAAGCATTGAGATATCACATCTCATGCTATAGGAAGGGTCTCAGGATTGGAATGGGAAGGACTTAGATATCACATATCATGCTATAGGGAGGGTTTCCGTTTTGATATTAGAAGCATTGAGATATCACATCTCATGCTATCGGAAGTGTCTCAGGATTGGAATGGGAAGGAGCTGGATATCACATCTCATGCTAAAGGAAGGGTCTCAGGTTTGGAACTGGAAGGAGTTGGATATCCGATCTCATGTTATAGGAAGGGTCTAAGGTCTGGTATAAGCATTGAGATATCACATCTCTGCTATCGGAAGTGTCTCAGGATTGGAATGGGAAGGAGTTGGATATCCCATCTCATGTTATAGGAAGGGTCTCAGGTTTGGTATAAGCATTGAGATATCACATCTCATGCTATAGGAAGGGTCTCAGGATTGGAATGGGAAGGAGTTGGATATCACATCTCATGCTATAGGAAGGTTTGTTAAGACGGATTTCTGAACTCTGTCCTGGTGGCGCAGAAGTTCAGAAGGCCAACCTAATTACTTGGAACAGGGTAACCTCTGGACAAGCCAGACCAATCAAGGTAGCGATCGCGGCGGTCAAGACTAGGTCTCAAGAGGGGTGAGGGTGACTGAAAGCCCGCAATGAGCACACAAAGCAAGAACGCTTACAAACTACTCCAAACAGGTGTTATATCAAAAATATAAACACATTTATTTTAAGGCCTTTAAAACAACGACTGTAGCGAGAAAATCACAATAACACAGTATTAAGCCAACACATACCAAATCAACACAATATATATACAAATACACAGTCGCAAGCGTTTAAAGCACGAAATATGTAGTCCACCTGAAAGGGAAGAAAACAGGCAGTGCGATAATGCTTTCGACTCAGTTCGCCTTCAGAGGCACCTAACTAGATGGAAGTCCGAGCCCTGAGAAGAGTGGAGCCTTGTGCTCAAAGTACCTGCAAGTGCTGGTGCCAACGGGCAAAAGGAGAAGCTCTTCGAAGGAAGTCAGGCAGTTCGGGTTAGTGCACAGCAGAAGAAGAACAGGTTCCGCAACTCAAACGCAGCTTCCACAGCAAGTAGAAGCAGAGCGCGAGTACGGACGAAAAGGGTGCTGTTTTACACAGCGGGGAAAAGCAATGGGTTACTGCAGGAGGGCGACCAGATCCTAGCTATACTACTCACCGGTCCCCGAAGCAAGCAGACCCAGGCTTCTCCACGTTAGTTTCAGCAGCTGGCGGGTTCAGAAGAGCAGGGAACGCTTTCCAGTCGTGTAGATCAAAAAGACGTCCCAATCGACGAAACCAGCACAGTTTTGTTGCCGCAGCAGGACAACGAAGTGGCCGTGCGTATCTGAGTCAAAAGTACACTCCTCCCTTCAGACTTGGGAACGCCAAGTGTACGAAGCGTGGGAGAGTGACAAGGACTCGAGATACGGCACAACCTGGCGGCGGTTACAGAGCAGGACTCCCTTGTAAGCTGGTCAGTCAACTGGATGGCCCAGAGACGCTTCCGAAGGCTTACTGCGAGGAGTTGATGAAGATGCCGGGAATAGCTGTTCCTGCTATTCCAATAGGTCGAAGCACCAATACAGGCCTTCTGGTTCGATCAAAGGAGGACAGTGGCTCACAGGACGACAGCAGTGCAAAGGAGGATTCCTTCAGCGGGTCACCAGCGATTCCTCGGTCCAGCCTCTTGGTTGCAGGATACTTGGCTCCTGTATTCCTTCGTTCGTGAGAACTCAGGAGATCGACATGGTAGTGGTGTTTCCAGCCCCCTCTTATCCACGGTTCCCTTCGCGCCAAAACGGAGAGGAACCAATGGGAGATCCGCTCATCAAAACACATACCATACGTGGACCAATCACGGACCACGGTGGTCCCAGGCATTCACACCACCCTAGAATCTCTGGCACCCAGGATGTGTATTGGGACCAGACATCCCAGCCCACACCCTGGAGGCACACAAACGGCATGTAGAAGCCCGCGAAAGCAACCACGTTTCGCGGGAAAGTACATGCCCAAATAAGGAAGGCCCCGGGTCGCTGGACCTGGGGAAGGTGAAGGGAGCAAGACGGACAGTGGACAGGACAAAGGAGCCTCGTGGTCTGGCCATTTTGGGGAGCCAGGCCACCATTTTGGGTTCAGTGCAAAAACGTGCTCAGAACGGCAAAAGGATCTAAAAATATACAAAACGATCGCTGCCACCATTCCAGTCCCTGAATGACTTGCACCGATCAAATACCATCCTAAAAGAGTATCTAGGGCCTGTAGAAGGCTAGAGACCCAAGAGAGCTGTAACTTAGCTTACAGTGCTCTCTTGTGTCGTGTTGCACTAAAGCGGCGACACGATAAAAGAAACTACGGGAAACAACGTTCCCCGGTACTGACTGTCTTAAGGGCATGTCAGTTTCCCCGTAAGAAAGGAGCGAAAGCCCAGAGAAGTGCGGCAGAAGGCTGTACTTCTCTGGCAAAGTCAAGAACAAGGCTAAAAACAATAGCAAAAAGTTTAGGGGTTGCCACATGGAAGGAAAATTCCCTACAATTACGAAATCTTTCCTAACAGAAGGGTCTCAGGTTTGGTATAAGCATTGAGATATCACATCTCATGCTATAGGAAGGGTCTCAGGATTGGAATGGGAAGGAGTTGTATATGACATCTCATGCCGTAGGAAGGGTCTCAGGTTTGGTATAAGCATTGAGATATCACATCTCATGCTATAGGAAGGGTCTCAGGATTGGAATGGGAAGGAGTTGGATATCACATCTCATGCTATAGGAAGGGTCTCAGGTTTGGTATAAGCATTGAGATATCACATCTCATGCTATAGGAAGGGTCTCAGGATTGGAATGGGAAGGAGTTGTATATGACATCTCATGCCGTAGGAAGGGTCTCAGGTTTGGTATAAGCATTGAGATATCACATCTCTGCTATCGGAAGGGTCTCAGGATTGGAATGGGAAGGAGTTGGATATCCCATCTCATGTTATAGGAAGAGTCTCAGGTTTGGTATTAGAAGCATTGAGATATCACATCTCTGCTATCGGAAGGGTCTCAGGATTGGAATGGGAAGGAGTTGGATATTCCAATCTCATGTTATAGGAAGGGTCTCAGGTTTGGTATTAGAAGCATTGAGATATCACATCTCATGCTATCGGAAGGATCTCAGGTTTGGTATTAGAAGCATTGAGATATCACATCTCATGCTATCAGAAGGGTCTCAGGATTGGAATGGGAAGGAGATGGATATCACATCTCATGCTAAAGGGAGGGTCTCAGGTTTGGAAGGGGAAGGATTTGGATATCACATCTCATGTTATCGGAAGGATCTCAGGTTTGGTATTAGAAGTATTGAGATATCACATCTCATGCTATAGGAAGGGTCTCAGGATTGGAATGGGAAGGAGTTGGATATCACATCTCATGCTAAAGGAAGGGTCTCAGGTTTGGTAGAAGCATTGAGATATCACATCTCATGCTATAGGAAGGGTCTCAGGATTGGAATGGGAAGGACTTAGATATCACATATCATGCTATAGGGAGGGTTTCCGTTTTGATATTAGAAGCATTGAGATATCACATCTCATGCTATCGGAAGTGTCTCAGGATTGGAATGGGAAGGAGCTGGATATCACATCTCATGCTAAAGGAAGGGTCTCAGGTTTGGAACGGGAAGGAGTTGGATATCCGATCTCATGTTATAGGAAGGGTCTAAGGTCTGGTATAAGCATTGAGATATCACATCTCTGCTATCGGAAGTGTCTCAGGATTGGAATGGGAAGGAGTTGGATATCCCATCTCATGTTATAGGAAGGGTCTCAGGTTTGGTATAAGCATTGAGATATCACATCTCATGCTATAGGAAGGGTCTCAGGATTGGAATGGGAAGGAGTTGGATATCACATCTCATGCTATAGGAAGGGTCTCAGGTTTGGTATAAGCATTGAGATATCACATCTCATGCTATAGGAAGGGTCTCAGGATTGGAATGGGAAGGAGTTGTATATGACATCTCATGCCGTAGGAAGGGTCTCAGGTTTGGTATAAGCATTGAGATATCACATCTCATGCTATAGGAAGGGTCTCAGGATTGGAATGGGAAGGAGTTGGATATCACATCTCATGCTATAGGAAGGGTCTCAGGTTTGGTATAAGCATTGAGATATCACATCTCATGCTATAGGAAGGGTCTCAGGATTGGAATGGGAAGGAGTTGTATATGACATCTCATGCCGTAGGAAGGGTCTCAGGTTTGGTATAAGCATTGAGATATCACATCTCATGCTATAGGAAGGGTCTCAGGATTGGAATGGGAAGGAGTTGGATATCACATCTCATGCTATAGGAAGGGTCTCAGGTTTGGTATAAGCATTGAGATATCACATCTCATGCTATAGGAAGGGTCTCAGGATTGGAATGGGAAGGAGTTGTATATGACATCTCATGCCGTAGGAAGGGTCTCAGGTTTGGTATAAGCATTGAGATATCACATCTCTGCTATCGGAAGGGTCTCAGGATTGGAATGGGAAGGAGTTGGATATCCCATCTCATGTTATAGGAAGAGTCTCAGGTTTGGTATTAGAAGCATTGAGATATCACATCTCATGCTATAGGAAGTGTCTCAGGATTGGAATGGGAAGGACTTGGATATCACATCTCATGCTATAGGGAGGCTCTCAAGTTTGATATTAGAAGCATTGAGATATCACATCTCATGCTATAGGAAGGGTCTCAGGATTGGAATGGGAAGGAGTTGGATATCACATCTCATGCTATTGGAAGGGTCTCAGGTTTGGTATAAGCAGTGAGATATCACATCTCATGCTATAGGAAGTGTCTCAGGATTGGAATGGGAAGGAGTTGGATATCACATCTCATGTTATAGGAAGGATCTCAGGTTTGGTATAAGAATTGAGATATCACATCTCTGCTATCGGAAGGGTCTCAGGATTGGAATGGGAAGGAGTTGGATATTCCAATCTCATGTTATAGGAAGGGTCTCAGGTTTGGTATTAGAAGCATTGAGATATCACATCTCATGCTATAGGAAGGGTCTCAGGATTGGAATGGGAAGGACTTGGATATCACATCTCATGCTATAGTTTGATATTAGAAGCATTGAGATATTACATCTCATGATATCGGAAGGGTCTCAGGATTGGAATGGGAAGGAGTTGGATATCACATCTCATGATAAAGGAAGGGTCTAAGGTTTGGAAGGGGAAGGATTTGGATATCACATCTCATGTTATAGGACGGGTCTCAGGTTTGGTATTAGAAGCATTGAGATATCAAGTCTCATGGTATAGAAAGGGGATCAGAATTGGAATGGGAAGGAGTTGGATGTCACAACTCAAGCTATAGGAAGGGTCTCAGGATTGGAATGGGAAGGACCTGGATATCACATCTCATGCTATAGGGAGGGTCTCAAGTTTGATATTAGAAGCATTGAGATATCACATCTCATGATATCGGAAGGGTCTCAGGATTGGAATGGGAAGGAGTTGGATATCACATCTCATGATAAAGGAAGGGTCTAAGGTTTGGAAGGGGAAGGATTTGGATATCACATCTCATGTTATAGGACGGGTCTCAGGTTTGGTATTAGAAGCATTGAGATATCAAGTCTCATGGTATAGGAAGGGGCTCAGAATTGGAATGGGAAGGAGGTGGATATCAAGTCTCATGGTATAGGAAGGGGCTCAGAATTGGAATGGGAAGGAGTTGGATATCACATCTCATGCTAAAGGGAGGGTCTCAGGTTTGGAAGGGGAAGGATTTGGATATCACATCTCATGTTATAGGAAGGATCTCAGGTTTGGTATTAGAAGCATTGAGATATCACATCTCATGCTATCGGAAGTATCTCAGGTTTGGTATTAGAGGCATTGAGATATCACATCTCATGCTATCTATCATAAGGGTCTCAGGATTGGAATGGGAAGGAGTTGGATATCACATCTCATGCTAAAGGGAGGGTCTCAGGTTTGGAAGGGGAAGGATTTGGATATCACATCACATGTTATAAGAAGGATCTCAGGTTTGGTATTAGAAGCATTGAGATATCACATCTCATGCTATCGGAAGGGTCTCAGGATTGGAATGGGAAGGAGTCGGATATCACATCTCATGATGTGATCTCAGGTTTGGTATTAGAGGCATTGAGATATCACATCTCATGCTATCTATCATAAGGGTCTCAGGATTGGAATGGGAAGGAGTTGGATATCACATCTCATGCTATAGGAAGGCCCTCAGGTTTGGAAGGGGAAAGAGTTGGATATCACATTTCATGTTAGAGGTAGGATCTCAGGTTTGGTATTAGAGGCATTGAGATATCACATCTCATGCTATCAGAAGGGTCTCAGGATTGGAATGGGAAGGAGTTGGATATCACATCTCATGCTAAAGGGAGGGTCTCAGGTTTGGAAGGGGAAGGATTTGGATATCACGTCTCATGTTATAGGAAGGATCTCAGGTTTGGTATTAGAAGCATTGAGATATCACATCTCATGCTATCGGAAGGATCTCAGGTTTGGTATTAGAGGCATTGAGATATCACATCTCATGCTAAAGGGAGGGTCTCAGGTTTGGAAGGGGAAGGATTTGGATATCACATCTCTTGTTATAGGAAGGATCACAGGTTTGGTATTAGAAGCATTGAGATATCACATCTCATGCTATCGGAAGGGTCTCAGGATTGGAATGGGAAGGAGTTGGATAGCACATCTCATGCTAAAGGGAGGGTCTCAGGTTTGGAAGGGGAAGGATTTGGATATCACATCTCATGTTACAGGAAGGATCTCAGGTTTGGTATTAGAAGCATTGAGATATCACATCTCATGCTATCGGAAGTATCTCAGGTTTGGTATTAGAGGCATTGAGATATCACATCTCATGCTATCTATCATAAGGGTCTCAGGATTGGAATGGGAAGGAGTTGGATATCACATCTCATGCTAAAGGGAGGGTCTCAGGTTTGGAAGGGGAAGGATTTGGATATCACATCACATGTTATAAGAAGGATCTCAGGTTTGGTATTAGAAGCATTGGGATATCACATCTCATGCTATCGGAAGGGTCTCAGGATTGGAATGGGAAGGAGTCGGATATCACATCTCATGCTATAGGAAGGCTCTCAGGTTTGGAAGGGGAAAGAGTTGGATATCACATTTCATGTTAGAGGTAGGATCTCAGGTTTGGTATTAGAGGCATTGAGATATCACATCTCATGCTATCAGAAGGGTCTCAGGATTAGAATGGGAAGGAGTTGGATATCACATCTCATGCTAAAGGGAGGGTCTCAGGTTGGGAAGGGGAAGGATTTGGATATCACGTCTCATGTTATAGGAAGGATCTCAGGTTTGGTATTAGAAGCATTGAGATATCACATCTCATGCTATCGGAAGGATCTCAGGTTTGGTATTAGAGGCATTGAGATATCACATCTCATGCTAAAGGGAGGGTCTCAGGTTTGTAAGGGGAAGGATTTGGATATCACATCTCTTGTTATAGGAAGGATCACAGGTTTGGTATTAGAAGCATTGAGATATCACATCTCATGCTATCGTAAGGGTCTCAGGATTGGAATGGGACGGAGTTGGATATCACATCTCATGCTAAAGGGAGGGTCTCAGGTTTGGAAGGGGAAGGATGTGGAGATCACATTTCATGTTAGAGGTAGGATCTCAGGTTTGGTATTGGAGGCATTGAGATATCACATCTCATGCTATCAGAAGGGTCTCAGGATGGGAATGGGAAGGAGTTGGATATCACATCTCATGCTAAAGGGAGGGTCTCAGGTTTGGAAGGGGTAGGATTTGGATATCACATCTCATGTTATCGGAAGGATTTCAGGTTTGGTATTAGAAGCATTGAGATATCACATCTCATGCTATAGGAAGGGTCTCAGGTTTGGTATTAGAAGCATTGAGATATCAAGTCTCATGGTATAGGAAGGGTCTCAGAATTGGAATGGGAAGGAGTTGGATATCTCAAGCTATAGGAAGGGTCTCAGGTTTGGAATGGGAAGGGGTTTGATATCACAACTCATGCCATAGTATGGGTGTCAGGTTTGGTAGAAACATTGGGATATCACATCTCATGCTATCGGAAGGGTATCAGGATTTGATTTGGAAGGAGTTGGATATCCCATCTCATGCTATAGGAAGGGTCTCAGGTTGGAATGGGAAGGAGTTGGATATCACATCTCATGTTATAGGAAGGGTCCCAGGATTGGAATGGGAAGGACTTGGATATCATATCTCATGCTATAGGAAGGCTCTCAGGTTTGGAAGGGGAAGGAGTTGGATATCACATTTCATGTTAGAGGAAGGATCTCAGGTTTGGTATTAGAGGCATTGAGATATCACCTCTTGTTATATGAAGGGTCTCACGTTTGGTACAAGCATTGAGATATCACATCTCATGCTATAGGAAGGGTCTCAGGATTGGAATGGGAAGGAGTTGTATATCACATCTCAAGCTATAGGAAGGGTCTCACGTTTGGTATAAGCATTGAGATATCACATCTCATGCTATAGGAAGGGTCTCAGGATTGGAATGGGAAGGTGTTGGATATCACATCTCATGTTATAGGAAAGATCTCAGGTTTGGTATTAGAAGCATTGCGACATCACATCTCATGTTATAGGAAGGGTCTCAGGATTGGAATGGGAAGAAGTTGGCTATCACATCTCATGCTATAGGAAGGGTCTCAGGTTTGGTATAAGCATTAAGATATCACATCTCATGCTATAGGAAGGGTCTCAGGATTGGAATGGGAAGGAGTTGTATATGACATCTCATGCCATAGGAAGGGTCTCAGGTTTGGAATAAGCATTGAGATATCACATCTCATGCTATAGGAAGGGTCTCAGGATTCGAATGGGACGGACTTGGATATCACATCTCATGCTATAGGGAGGGTCTCAGGTTTGGAAGGGGAAGGATTTGGATATCACATCGCATGTTATAGGAAGGATCTCAGGTTTGGTAAGGGAAGGAGTTGGATATCACATTTCATGTTAGAGGTAGGATCTCAGGTTTGGTATTAGAAGCATTGAGGTATCACATCTCATGCTATCAGAAGGGTCTCAGGATTGGAATGGGAAGGAGTTGGATATCACATCTCATGCTAAAGGGAGGGTCTCAGGTTTGGAAGGGGAAGGATTTGGATATCACATCGCGTGTTATAGGAAGGATCTCAGGTTTGGTATTAGAATCATTGAGATATCACATCTCATGCTATCGGAAGTATCTCAGGTTTGGTATTAGAGGCATTGAGATATCACATCTCATGCTATCATAAGGGTCTCAGGATTGGAATGGGAAGGAGTTGGATATCACTTCTCATGCTAAAGGGAGGGTCTCAGGTTTGGAAGGGGAAGGATTTGGATATCACATCACATGTTATAAGAAGGATCTCAGGTTTGGTATTAGAAGCATTGAGCTATCACATCTCATGCTATCGGAAGGGTCTCAGGATTGGAATGGGAAGGAGTTGGATATCACATCTCATGCTATAGGAAGGGTCTCAGGTTTGGAACGGGAAGGAGTTGGATATCACATCTCATGTTATAGGAAGAGTCTCAGGTTTGGTATAAGCATTGAGATATCACATCTCTGCAATCGGAAGTGTCTCAGGATTGGGATGGGAAGGAGTTGGATATCACATCTCATGCTATAGGAAGGGTCTCAGGTTTGGAACGGGAAGGAGTTGGATATCCCATCTCATGTTATAGGACGGGTCTCAGGTTTGGTATTAGAAGCATTGAGATATCACATCGCATGCTGTAGGAAGGGTCTCAGGATTGGAATGGGAAGGAGTTGGATATTACATCTCATGCTATAGGAAGGTTCTCAGGTTTGGTATAAGCATTGAGGTATCACATCTCTGCTATCGAAAGTGTCTCAGGATTGGAATGGGAAGGAGTTGGATACCCATCTCATTTTATAGGACGGGTCTCAGGTTTGTTATTAGAATCATTGAGATATCATATTGCATGCTGTAGGAAGGGTCTAAGGATTGGAATGGGAAGGACTTGAATATCACATCTCATGCTTTAGGTAGGCTCTCAGGTTTGGAAAGGGAAGGAGTTGGATATCACATTTCATGTTAGAGGAAGGATCTCAGGTTTGGTATTAGAGGCATTGAGATATCACATCTCATGCTATAGGAAGGGTCTCAGGATTGGAATGGGAAGGAGTTGGATATCACATCTCATGCTATAGGAAGGTTCTCAGGTTTGGTATAAGCATTGAGATGTCACATCTCATGCTATAGGAAGGGTCTCAGGATTGGAATGGGAAGGAGTTGGATATCACATCTCATGTTATAGGAAGGATCTCAGGTTTGGTATTAGAAGCATTGAGATATCACATCTCATGCTATAGGAAGTGTCTCAGGATTGGAATGGGAAGGAGTTTGATATCACATCTCATGCCATGTATGGGTCTTACTGCTTCTAAAACCAAACCTGAGAACCATCCTATAACATATGTGAAATCCAAATCCTTCCCTTTCCAAACCTGAGACCCTTCCGATAGCATGAGATGTGATATCTCAATGCTTCTAAAACCAAACATGAGAACCATCCTACAACATGAGATGTGAAATCCAAATCCTTCCCTTTCCAAACCTGAGACCCTTCCTATAGCTTGAGATGTGATATCAAACTCCTTCCCATTCCAATCCTGAGATAGCTTGAGATGTGATATCCAACTCCTTCCCATTCCAATCCTGGGACCCTTCCGATAGCATGAGATGTGATATCTCAATGCTTCTAATATCAAAACTGAGACCCTCCCTATAGCATGAGATGTGATATCTAAGTCCTTCCCATTCCTATCCTGAGACCCTTCCGATAGCAGAGATGTGATATCTCAATGCTTATACCAAATCTGAGACCCTTCCTATGGCATGAGATGTGATATCCAACTCCTTCCCATTCCAATCCTGAGACCCTTCCTATAGCATGAGATGTGAAATCTCAATGCTTCTATCAAACCTGAGACCCTTCCTTTAGCATGACATGTGATATCCAACTCCTTCCCATTCAAATCCTGAGACCCTTCCTATAGCATGAGTTGTGATATCTCAATGCTTCTAATACCAAACCTGGGACCCGTCCTATAACATGAGATGTGATATCCAAATCCTTCCCCTTCCAAACCTAAGACCCTTCCTTTAGCATGAGATGTGATATCCAAATCCGATCGCTACCTTGATTGGTCTGGTTCATCCAGAGGTTACCCTGTTCCAAGTAATTAGGTTGGCCTTCTGAACTTCTGCGCCACCAGGACAGAGTTCAGAAATCCGTCTTAACAGCATGAGATGTCATATACAACTCCTTCCGATTCCAATCCTGAGACCCTTCCTATAGCATGAGATGTGATATCTCAATGCTTCTAATACCAAACCTGAGATCCTTCCTATAGCATGAGATGTGATATCAAACTCCTTCCCATTCCAAACCTGAGACCCTTCTGATAGCATGAGATGTGATATCTCAATGCTTCTAAAACCAAACATGAGAACCATCCTATAACATGAGATGTGAAATCCAAATCATTCCCTTTCCAAACCTGAGACCCTTCCTATAGCTTGAGATGTGATATCAAACTCCTTCCCATTCAATGTGATATCCAACTCCTTCCCATTCCAAACCTGAGACCCTTCCTATAGCATGAGATGTTATATCGTAATGCTTCTAAAACCAAACCTGAGAACCATCCTATAACATGTGAACTCCAAATCCTTCCCTTTCCAAAACTGAGACCCTTCCGATAGCATGAGATGTGATATCTCAATGCTACTAAAACCAAACATGAGAACCATACTATAACATGAGATGTGAAATCCAAATCCTTCCCTTTCCAAACCTGAGACCCTTCCTATAGCTTGAGATGTGATATCAAACTCCTTCCCATTCCAATCCTGAGATAGCTTGAGATGTGATATCCAACTCCTTCCCATTCCAATCCTGAGACCCTTCCTATACCATGAGATGTGATATCTCAATGCTTCTAATACCAAACCTGAGACCCGTCTTAAAACATGAGATGTGAGATCCAAATACTTCCCCTTCCAAACCTGAGACCCTTCCTATAGCTTGAGATGTGATATCAAACTCCTTCCCATTCCAATCCTGAGATAGCTTGAGATGTTGTATCCAACTCCATCCCATTCCAATCCTGAGACCCTTCCGATAGCATGAGATGTGATAGCTCAATGCTTCTAATATCAAAACTGAGACCCTCCCTATAGTATGAGTATCTAAGTCCTTCCCATTCCTATCCTGAGACCCTTCCGATAGCAGAGATGTGATATCTCAATGCTTATACCAAACCTGATGACCCATCCTATGGCATGATATGTGATATCCAACTCCTTCCCATTCCAATCCTGAGACCCTTCCTATACCATGAGATGTGATATCTCAATGCTTCTAATACCAAACCTGAGACCCGTCTTAAAACATGAGATGTGAGATCCAAATACTTCCCCTTCCAAACCTGAGACCCTTCCTATAGCTTGAGATGTGATATCAAACTCCTTCACATTCCAATCCTGAGATAGCTTGAGATGTTGTATCCAACTCCATCCCATTCCAATCCTGAGACCCTTCCGATAGCATGAGATGTGATAGCTCAATGCTTCTAATATCAAAACTGAGACCCTCCCTATAGTATGAGTATCTAAGTCCTTCCCATTCCTATCCTGAGACCCTTCCGATAGCAGAGATGTGATATCTCAATGCTTATACCAAACCTGATGACCCATCCTATGGCATGATATGTGATATCCAACTCCTTCCCATTGCAATCCTGAGTTCCTTCCTATAGCATGAGATGTGATCTCAATGCTTCTATCAAACCTGAGACCCTTCCTTTAGCATGAGATGTGATATCCATATCCTTCCCATTCCAATCCTGAGACCCTTCCTATAACGAGATGTGATATCCAACTCCTTCCCATTCCAACCTGACCTTCCTTTAGCATGAGAAGGGATATCCAACTCCTTCCCATTCCAATCCTGAAACCCTTCCTATAGCATGAGATGTGATATCTCAATGTTTCTAATAAAAAACCTGAGACCCTTCCTATAGCAAGAGATGTGATATCCAAATCCTTCCCATTTCAATCTTGAGACCCTTCCTATAGCATGAGATGTGATATCCAACTCCTTCCCATTCCAACCTGATACCCTTCCTATAGCATAAGGGATATCCAACTCCTTCCCAATCCAATCCTGAGACCCTTCCGATAGCAGAGATGTGATATCTCAATGCTTTTACCAAACCTGAGACCCTACCTTTAGCATGATGTGATATCCAAATCCTTCACATTCCAATCCTGAGACCCTTCCTATAGCATGAGATGTGATATCTCAATGCTTCTAATACCAAACCTGAGAACCATCCTATAACAAGAGATGTGAAATCCCAATCCTTCCCTTCCCAAACCTGAGACCCTTCCTATAGCTCGAGATGTGATATCAAACTCCTTCCCATTCCAATCCTGAGATAGCTTGAGATGTGATGTCCAACTCCTTCCCTTTCCAATCCTGAGACCCTTATCATACCATATGTGATATCTCAAGGCTTCTAATACCAAACCTGAGACCCGTCCTAAAACATGAGATGTGAGATCCAAATCCTTCCCCTTCCAAACCTGAGACCTTTCCTTTAGCATATGTGATATCCTACTCCTTCTCATTCCAATCCTGAGACCCTTCCCATAGCATGAGATGTGATATCTCAATGCTTCTAATATCAAACCTGAGAACCTCCCTATAGCATGAGATGTGATATCCAACTCCTTCCAATTCCAATACTGAGACCCTTCCAATAGCATATGTGATATCTCAGTGCTTCTAATATCAAAACTGAGACCCTCCCTATAGCATGAGATGTGATATCCAACTCCTTCCCATTCCAATCGAGACCCTTCCTATAACGAGATGTGATATCGCTTTGCTACTAATACCAAACCTGTGCCCCTTCATGTGATATCCAACTCCTTCCCATTCCAAACTTGTGACCCTTCCTGTAGCATGAAATGTGATTTCTCACCCCTTCCAATGCCAAACCCGAGACCATTCCCACAGCCTGAGATTTGAAATCTCATTTCTTCCAATACCAAACCCGAGACCCTTCCGATAGGATGAGATTTACTATCTCACTCCTTAAAATACCAAACTCGAGTCCCTTCCTAAAGGATGTGATTCTAATACCAAACCTGAGACTCTCCCTACAACAAGAGATGTCATATCCAACTCCTTCCCATTCCAATCCTGAGACTCTTCCTATAGCATGACATGTGATATCGAACTTCCCATTCCAATCCTGAGACTCAGACCTCCCCGTCTAACCTTCTCACCACTCCTAGCTCCCGGATTGATCATGAACTCCTGCTGTCTCTTCGCTCCCTTCTTCTGCTTCCTTTCCTCTCTCCTTCCTCATCTGCCCTAGGTCAGGCTCCTTCTACACCTCCGCAGGGATTACTGATTTGTACCCCTCCCCACTCTCAACTCTCACTCAGTTTCAAACACTCATCTGACATCTGCCATTTCCTGGAAGTACCCGACCTTGATGTTCTTGGTCTAACCGAGACATGGTTGACGGCCAGCGCTATCTCGAGCTTTGACACTTTCCTCCCTGATGACAAGTTCCTCTCCATGCCCAGATCCAACCGTTCTTGAGGGGGAGTATCCTTGATTCCTGTAGTAAATTGCTTTCCTTTGCAGGCCGACTCCTCTCACGAATGCCTTGTCTGCATGCATTCTCTCTTTCCTGGCGAATCTCTCACCGTGGCTATTTGCCTACCCCCTTCCTCTCTCAGTGGATGGACTTCTCCATCCTAGCCTCCTACCACTCAACTCCGCCTACTTGGAGAATTCCACATGAACCTGTATGCTTCCTGACCTGGACTTTTACGAGATCTGCAACTCTTCATGTATCTGGCCCTACACACTGCAGGGAATACTCAGGATTTTCAGATCTCAGACCTCCCCCTCTGTAACCCTCTCAACAATCCTCTCCCGTGGTGATCAAGTTCTCATCTCCAAAGAAGGCTAACTGCCAGCTGTTCCTCCTCAGTGGAGTTCTCCCTTTCTGTCCCTGCTCCCTGCACCGTTTCGCGTTGCAAGTACTCGCTTCCCAGCTCTCTGGTTTCGACGCGTGTTCCCTGCCTTCTCTCCTCTTCCCGCTGCCTTCAAATCAACAAATGAGCTTCAAAAGATACACGGTGTATGTACTGTGTCCGTGCGTTTGTTGTCGAATCCTGAAGTTTTTAACCACTGTTCTCCCATACAAGGGGGGGTCAACATCTACTGCTGTTCACAGGCTGATTGTATACGGCTGAAATCTTCAAGGCATTATCAGCTTTCCTGACTGTTTTGGAACGTGTATTTGCCATCTGTTAATGCAGTCGCCGTGTTCATCGTCCCTTCTACTTTACAGGCTGCACTCCCCTGGAGATCACATTCTCCTCTCCAGAGCAGGTTAACTACCAGCTGCTCCTCCTCATAGGCGTTCATCCTTTCTGTCCCTGATCCCTGCTCCGTTTCGCGTTGCAAACACTCGCTTCCCTGCTCTCTGGTTTAGAAGCGTGTTCCCTGCCTTCTCTCCTCTTCCCGCTGCCTTCAAATCAACAAATGAGCTTCAAAAGATACACATTGCTCAGAATGCTTTATAACACCCATTATTCATCATATAGCTGTAACCCGCTAGACGTATTGAAATGTGCTGTAAACTAGCAAAACCAGCTAGAAAATGTACTTTCCTCGCGTTTTTGTAAATGCGAATTCTGATGGGTTCCCATGTATGTACTGTGTCCGTGCGTTTGTTGTCGAATCCTGAAGTGTTTAACCACTGTTCTCCCATACAAGGGGGGTTCAACATCTACTGCTGTTCACAGGCTGAATGTATACGGCTGAAATCTTCAAGGCATTATCAGCTTTCCTGACTGTTTTGGAACGTGTATTTGCCATCTGTTAATGCAGTCGCCTTGTGGTCATCGTCCCTTTTAGTTTACAGGCTGCACTCCCCTGGTGATCACATTCTCTTCTCCAGAGCAGGCTAACTACCAGCTGCTCCTCCTCAGAGGCGTTCCTTCTTTCTGTCCCTGCTCCCTGCACCGTTTCGCGTTGCATGTACTCGCTTCCCACCTCTCTGGTTTAGATGCGTGTTCCCTGCCTTCTCTCCTCTTCCTACAGCCTTCCAATGAGCTCCACAAGATAGTGTTCAGAATGCTTCATAACCCCATTATTCAACATATAGCTGTAACCCGCTAGACGTATTGAAACGTGCAAAGGTCTCAGAATTGGAATGGGAAGGAGTTGGATATCACATCTCAAGCTATAGGAAGGGTCTCAGGATTGGAATGGGAAGGAGTTTGATATCACATCTCATGCCATGTATGGGTCTCAGGTTTTGTAGAAGCATTGGGATATCACATCTAATGCTATCAGAAGGGTATCAGGATTGGATCTGGAAGGAGTTGGATATCCCATCTCATGCTATAGGAAGGGTCTCAGGTTGGAATGGGAAGGAGTTGGATATCACATCTCATGTTATAGGAAGGGTCTCAGGATTGGAATGGGAAGGACTTGGATATCACATATCATGTTATATGAAGGCTCTCAGGTTTGGTATTAGAAGCATTGAGATAGCACATCTCATGCTATAGTAAGGGTCTCAGGATTGGCATGGGAAGGAGTTTGATATCACATCTCATGCTAAAGGAAGGGTCTCCGGTTTGGAATGGGAAGGAGTTGGATATCACATCTCATGCTAAAGGGAGGGTTTCAGGTTTTGAAGTGGAAGGATTTGGATATCACATCTCATGTTATAGGAAGATCTCAGGTTTGGTATTAGAAGCATTGAGATATCACATGTCATGCTATCGGAAGGATCTCAGGTTTGGTATTAGAAGCATTGAGATATCACATCTCATGCTATAGGAAGGGTCTCAGGATTGGAATGGGAAGGAGTTGGATATCACATCTCATGCTATAGGAAGGGTCTCAGGTTTGGTATTACAAACATTGTGATATTACATCTCATGCTATAGGAAGGGTTTCAGGATTGGATTGGGAAGGAGTTGGATATCACATCTCATGCTATAGGAAGGGTCTCAGGTTTGGAATGGGAAGGATTTGTACATCACATCTCTTGCTATAGGAAGGGCCTCAGGTTTGGTAAGAGAAACATTAAGATATCACATCTCATGCTATCGGAAGGGTCTCAGGATTGGAATGGGAAGGAGTTGGATATCACATCTCAAGCTATCTCAGGATTGGAATGGGAAGGAGTTTGATATCACATCTCAAGCTATAGGAAGGGTCTCAAGTTTGGAAGGGGAAGGATTTGGATTTCACATCTCATGTTTTAGGACGGGTCTCAGGTTTGGTATTAGAAACATTGAGATATCACATCTCATGGTATAGGAAGGGTTTCAGGATTGGAATGGGAAGGAGTTGGATATCACATCTCATGCAATAGGAAGGGTCTCAGGTTTGATAGAAGCATTGAGATATCACATCTCATGCTATAGGAAGGGTCTCAGGATTGGAATGGGAAGGAGTTGGATATCACATCTCATGCCATAGGAAGAGTCTCAGGTTTGGTATAAGCATTGAGATATCACATCTCTGCTATCGTAAGGGTCTCAGGATTGGAATAGGAAGGAGTTGGATATCCCATCTCATGCTTTAAGAAGGGTCTCAGGTTTGGTATTAGAAGCATTGAGATATCACATCTCATGCTATAGGAAGGGTCTAAGGATTGGAATGGGAAGGAGTTGGATATCACATCTTATGCTATAGGAAGGGTCTCAGGTTTGGTATTACAAGCATTGTGATATTATATCTCATGCTATAGGAAGGGTCTCAGGATTGGATTGGGAAGAAGTTGGATATCACATCTCATGCTATAGGAAGGGTCTCAGGTTTGGAATGGGAAGGGTTTGTACATCACATCTCTTGCTATAGGAAGGGCCTCAGGTTTGGTATGAGAAACATTGAGATATCACATCTCATGTTATAGGAAGGATATCAGGTTTGGTATTAGAAGCATTGAGATATCACATCTCATGATATAGGAAGGGTCTCAGGATTGGAATGGGAAGGAGTTGGATATCACATCTCATGCTATAGGAAGGGTCTCAGGTTTGGTAGAAGCATTGAGATATCACATCTCATGCTATAGGAGGGGTCTCCGGATTGGAATGGGAAGTAGTTGTATATGACATCTCATGCCATAGGAAGGGTAGCACATATGCTATAGGAAGGGTCTCAGGTTTGGAACACGGGAAGGAGTTGGATATCACATCTCATGCTTTAAGAAGGGTCTCAGTTTTGGTATTAGAAGCATTGAGATATCACATCTCATGCTATAGGAAGGGTCTCAGGATTGGAATGGGAACGAGTTGGATATCACATCTCATGCTATAGGAAGGGTCTCAGGATTGGATTGGGAAGGAGTCGGATATCACATCCCATGCTATAGGAAAGGTCTCAGGTTTGGAATGGGAATGATTTGTATATCACATCTCTTGCTATAGGAAGGGCCTCAGGTTTGGTATCAGAAACATTGAGATATCACATCTCATGGTATAGGAAGGATCTCAGTATTGGAATGGAAAGGGGTTGGATATCACATCTCATGTTATAGGAAGGATATCAGGTTTGGTATTAGAAGCATTGAGATATCACATCTCATGCTATAGGAAGGGTCTCAGGATTGGAATGGGAAGGAGTTGGATATCACATCTCATGCTATAGGAAGGGTCTCAGGTTTGGTAGAAGCATTAAGATATCACATCTCATGCTATAGGAAGGGTCTCAGGATTGGAATGGGAAGGAGTAGTATATGACATCTCATGCCATAGGAAGGGTCTCAGGTTTGGTATAAGCATTGAGATATCACATCTCTGCTATCGGAAGGGTCTCGGGATTGGAATGGGAAGGAGTTGGATATTACATTCTTGCTATAGGAAGGGTCTCAGGTTTGGAACGGGAAGGAGTTGGATATCCCATCTCATGTCATAGGAAGGATCTCAGGTTTGCTATTAGAAGCACTGAGATATCACATCTCATGCTATAGGAATGGTCTCAGGATTGGAATGGGAAGGAGTTGGATATTACATTCTTGCTATAGGAAGGGTCTCAGGTTTGGAACGGGAAGGAGTTGGATATCACATCTCATGCTTTAAGAAGGGTCTCAGTTTTGGTATTAGAAGCATTGAGATATCACATCATATGCTCTAGGAAGGGTCTCAGGATTGGAATGGGAAGGAGTTGGATATCACATCTCATGCTATAGGAAGGGTCTCAGGTTTGGTATTACAAGCATTGCGATATTACATCTCATGCTATAGGAAGGGTCTCAGGTTTGGAATGGGGAGGATTTGTATATCACATCTCTTGCTATAGGAAGGGCCTCAGGTTTGGTATGAGAAACATTGAGATATCACATCTCATGGTATAGGAAGGATCTCAGGATTGGAATGGGAAGGAGTTGGATATCACATCTCATGTTATAGGAAGGATATCAGGTTTGGTATTAGAAGCATTGAGATATCACATCTCATGCTATAGGAAGGGTCTCTGTTTTGGGATGGGAAGGAGTTGGAGATAACATCTCATGCTATATGAAGGGTCTCAGGTTTGGTATTAGAAGCTTTGAGATATCACATTTCATACTATAGGAAGGGTCTCTGGTTTGGGATGGGAAGGAGTTGGATATCACATCTCATGCTATAACAAGGGTCTCAGGTTTGGTATCAGAAGCATTGAGATATCACATCTCATGCTATAGGAAGGGTCTCAGGTTTGGAATGGGAAGGAGTTGGATATCACATCTCAGGCTATAGGAAGGATCTCAGGTTTGGAATGAGAAGGAGTTGGATATCACATATCATGTTATATGAAGGCTCTCAGGTTTGGTATTAGAAGCATTGAGATATCACATCTCATGCTATAGTAAGGGTCTCAGGATTGGCATGGGAAGGAGTTTGATATCACATCTCATGCTAAAGGAAGGGTCTCCGGTTTGGAATGGGAAGGAGTTGGATATCACATCTCATGTTATAGGAAGGATCTCAGGTTTGGTATTAGAAACATTGAGATAACACATCTCATGCTATAGGAAGGGTCTCAGGATTGAAATGGGAAGGAGTTGGATATCACATCTCATGCTATCGTAAGGGTCTCAGGATTGGAATAGGAAGGAGTTGGATATCCCATCTCATGCTTTAAGAAGGGTCTCAGGTTTGGTATTAGAAGCATTGAGATATCACATCTCATGCTATAGGAAGGGTCTAAGGATTGGAATGGGAAGGAGTTGGATATCACACATGCTATAGGAAGGGTCTCAGGTTTGGTATTACAAGCATTGTGATATTACATCTCATGCTATAGGAAGGGTCTCAGGATTGGATTGGGAAGGAGTTGGATATCACATCTGATGCTATAGGAAAGGTCTCAGGTTTGGAATGGGAAGGATTTGTACATCACATCTCTTGCTATAGGAAGGGCCTCAGGTTTGGTATGAGAAACATTGAAATATCACATCTCATGGTATAGGAAGGATCTCAGGATTGGAATGTGAAGGAGTTGGATATCACATCTCGTGTTATAGGAAGGATATCAAGTTTGGTATTAGAAGCATTGAGATATCACATCTCATGCTATATGAAGGGTCTCAGGTTTGGTAGAAGCATTGAGATATCACATCTCATGCTATAGGAAGGGTCTCAGGATTGGAATGGGAAGGAGTAGTATATGACCTCTCATGCCATAGGAAGGGTCTCAGGTTTGGTACAAGCATTGAGATATCACATCTCTGCTATCGGAAGGGTCTCAGGTTTGGAAAGGGAAGGAGTTGGATATCACGTCTCATGCTATAGGAAGGTTCTCAGGTTTGGTATTAGAAGCATTGAGATATCACATCTCATGCTATAGGAAGGGTCTCAGTATTGGAATGGGAAGGAGTTGGATATCACATCTCATGCTACAGGAAGGGTCTCAGGTTTGGAATGGGAAGGAATTGGATATCACATCTCATGTTATAGGAAGGATCTCAGGTCTGGTATTAGAAGCATTGTGATATCACATCTCATGCCATAGGAAGGGTCTCAGGTTTGGAGTGGGAAGGAGTTGGATATCACATCTCATGCTATAGGAAGGGTCTCAGGTTTGGTAGAAGCATTGAGATATCACATCTCATGCTATAGGAAGGGTCTCCGGATTGGAATGGGTAGTAGTTGTATATTACATCTCATGCCATAGGAAGGGTCTCAGGTTTGGTATAAGCATTGAGATATCACATCTCTGCTATCGGAAGGGTCTCAGTATTGGAATGGGAAGGAGTTGGATATCCCATCTCATGTTATAGGAAGGGTCTCAGGTTTGGTATTAGAAGCATTGAGATATCACATCTCATGCTATAGGAAAGGTCTCAGGATTGGGATGGGAAGGACTTGGATATCTCATCTCATGTTATAGGACGGGTCTCAGGTGTGGTATTAGAAGGATTGAGATATCACATCGCATGCTGTAGGAAGGGTCTCAGGTTTGGAATGGGAAGGAATTGGATATCACATCTCATGTCATAGGAAGGATCTCAGGTTTGCTATTAGAAGCATTGAGATATCACTTCTCATGCTATAGGAATGGTCTCAGGATTGGAATAGGAAGGAGTTGGATATTACATTCTTGCTATATGAAGGGTCTCAGGTTTGGAATGGGAAGGAGTTGGATGTCACATATGCTATAGGAAGGGTCTCAGGTTTGGAACGGGAAGTAGTTGGATATCACATCTCATGCTTTAAGAAGGGTCTCAGTTTTGGTATTAAAAGCATTGAGATATCACATCTCATGCTATAGGAAGGGTCTCAGGATTGGAATGGGAAGGAGTTGGATATCACATCTCATGCTATAGGAATGGTCTCAGGTTTGGTATTACAAGCATTGTGATATTACATCTCATGCTATAGGAAGGGTCTCAGGATTGGATTGGGAAAGAGTCGGATATCACATCTCATGCTATAGGAAGGGTCTCAGGTTTGGAATGGGAAGGATTTGTATATCACATCTCTTGCTATAGGAAGGGCCTCAGGTTTGGTATGAGAAACATTGAGATATCACATCTCATGGTATAGGAAGGATCTCAGTATTGGAATGGAAAGGAGTTGGATATCACATCTCATGTTATAGGAAGGATATCAGGTTTGGTATTAGAAGCATTGAGACATCACATCTCATGCTATAGGAAGGGTCTCAGGATTGGAATGGGAAGGAGTTGGATATCACATCTCATGCTATAGGAAGGGTCTCAAGTTTGGTAGAAGCATTGAGATATCACATCTCATGCTATAGGAAGGGTCCCAGGATTGGAATGGGAAGCAGTAGTATATGACATCTCATGCCATAGGAAGGGTCTCAGGTTTGGTATAAGCATTGAGATATCACATCTCTGCTATCGGAAGGGTCTCGGGATTGGAATGGTAAGGAGTTTATATATCACATCTCATGTTATAGGAAGGATATCATGTTTGGTATTAGAAGCATTGAGACATCACATCTCATGCTATAGGAAGGATCTCAGGATTGGAATGGGAAGGACTTGGATATCACATCTCATGCTATAGGGAGGGTCTCAGGTTTGATATTAGAAGCATTGAGATATCACATCTCATGCTATCGGAAGGGTCTCAGGATTGGAATGGGAAGGAGTTGGATATCACATCTCATGCTAAAGGAAGGGTCTCAGGCTTGGAAGGGGAAGGATTTGGATATCACATCTCATGTTGTAGGACGGGTCTCAGGTTTGGTACTACAAGCATTGAGATATCACATCTCATGGTATAGGAAGGGTCTCAGGATTGGAATGGGAAGGAGTTGGATATCACATCTCAAGCTATAGGAAGGGTCTCAGGATTGGAATGGGAAGGAGTTTGATATCACATCTCATGCCATAGGAAGGGTCTCAGTTTTGGTAGAAGCATTGAGAAATGACATCTCATGCTATCGGAAGGGTCTCAGGATTGGATTGGGAAGGAGTTGGATATCCCATCTCATGCTATATGAAGGGTGTCAGGTTTGGTATTAGAAGCATTGAGATATCACATCTCGTGCTATAGGAAGGGTCTCAGGATTGGAATGGGAAGGAGTAGGATATCACATCTCATGCTATAGGAAGGGTCTCAGGTTTGGTATTAGAAGCATTGAGATATCAATTCTCATGGTATAGGAAGGGTCTCAGAATTGGAATGGGAAGGAGTTGGATATCACATCCATGTTATAGGAAGGGTCTCAGGATTGGAATGCGAAGGATTTGGATATCACATCTCTTGCTATAGGAAGGGTCTCAGGGTTTTTATTAGACACATTGAGATATCACATCTCATGCTAAAGGAAGGGTTTCAGGATTCGAATGGGAAGGATTTGGATATCATATCTCATGTTATAGGACGGGTCCCAGGTTTGGTATTAGAAGCACTGAGATATCACATCTCATGGTATAGGAAGGGTCTCAGGATTGGAATGGGAAGGAGTTGGATATCCCTTCTCATGCTATAGGAAGGGTCTCAGGTTGGAATGGGAAGGAGTTGGATATCACATCTCATGTTATAGGAAGGGTCTCGGGATTGGAATGGGAAGGATTTGGATATCATATCTCTTGCTATAGGAAGGGTCTCATGTTTTTTATTAGAAACAGAAATATCACATCTCATGGTATAGGAAGGGTTTCAGGATTGGAATGGGAAGGATTTGGATATCACATCTCATGCTAAAGGAAGGGTCTCAGGTTTGGAAGGGGAAGGAGTAGGATATCACATCTCATGCTAAAGGAAGGGTCTCAGGTTTGATAGAAGCATTGAAATATTACAGCTCATGCTATAGGAAGGGTCTCAGGATTGGAATGGGAAGGAGTTGGATATCACATCTCATGCTAAAGGAAGGGTCTCAGGTTTGGAAGGGGAAGGAGTAGGATATCACATCTCATGCTAAAGGAAGGGTCTCAGGTTTGATAGAAGCATTGAGATATCACATCTCATGCTATAGGAAGGGTCTCAGGTTTGGTATAAGCATTGAGATATCACATCTCTGCTATCGGAAGGGTCTCAGGATAGGAATGGGAAGGACTTAGATATCACATCTCATGCTATAGGGAGGGTCTCAGTTTTGATATTAGAAGCATTGAGATATCACATCTCATGCTATCGGAAGGGTCTCAGGATTGGAATGGGAAGGAGTTGGATATCACATCTCAAGCTATCTCAGGATTGGAATGGGAAGGAGTTTGATATCACATCTCAAGCTATAGGAAGGGTCTCAGGTTTGGAAGGGGAAGGATTTGGATCTCACATCTCATGTTTTAGGACGGGTCTCAGGTTTGGTATTAGAAGCATTGAGATATCACATCTCATGGTATAATAAGGGTCTCAGGATTGGAATGGGAAGGAGTTTGATATCACATCTCAAGCTATAGGAAGGGTCTCAGGTTTGGGAAGTGAAGGATTTGGATAGCACATCTCATGTTATAGGATGGTTCTCATGTTTGGTTTTAGAAGCATTGAGATATCACATCTCATGCTATAGGAAAGGTCTCAGGATTGGGATGGGAAGGACTTGGATATCTCATCTCATGTTATAGGACGGGTCTCAGGTGTGGTATTAGAAGGATTGAGATATCACATCGCATGCTGTAGGAAGGGTCTCAGGTTTGGAATGGGAAGGAATTGGATATCACATCTCATGTCATAGGAAGGATCTCAGGTTTGCTATTAGAAGCATTGAGATATCACTTCTCATGCTATAGGAATGGTCTCAGGATTGGAATGGGAAGGAGTTGGATATTACATTCTTGCTATATGAAGGGTCTCAGGTTTGGAATGGGAAGGAGTTGGATGTCACATATGCTATAGGAAGGGTCTCAGGTTTGGAACGGGAAGTAGTTGGATATCACATCTCATGCTTTAAGAAGGGTCTCAGTTTTGGTATTAGAAGCATTGAGATATCACATCTCATGCTATAGGAAGGGTCTCAGGATTGGAATGGGAAGGAGTTGGATATCACATCTCATGCTATAGGAATGGTCTCAGGTTTGGTATTACAAGCATTGTGATATTACATCTCATGCTATAGGAAGGGTCTCAGGATTGGATTGGGAAAGTGTCGGATATCACATCTCATGCTATAGGAAGGGTCTCAGGTTTGGAATGGGAAGGATTTGTATATCACATCTCTTGCTATAGGAAGGGCCTCAGGTTTGGTATGAGAAACATTGAGATATCACATCTCATGGTATAAGAAGGATCTCAGTATTGGAATGGAAAGGAGTTGGATATCACATCTCATGTTATAGGAAGGGTCTCAAGTTTGGTAGAAGCATTGAGATATCACATCTCATGCTATAGGAAGGGTCTCAGGATTGGAATGGGAAGGAGTTGGATATCACATCTCATGCTATAGGAAGGGTCTCAAGTTTGGTAGAAGCATTGAGATATCACATCTCATGCTATAGGAAGGGTCTCAGGATTGGAATGGGAAGCAGTAGTATATGACTTCTCATGCCATAGGAAGGGTCTCAGGTTTGGTATAAGCATTGAGATATCACATCTCTGCTATCGGAAGGGTCTCGGGATTGGAATGGTAAGGAGTTTATATATCACATCTCATGTTATAGGAAGGATATCATGTTTGGTATTAGAAGCATTGAGATATCACATCTCATGCTATAGGAAGGATCTCAGGATTGGAATGGGAAGGACTTGGATATCACATCTCATGCTATAGGGAGGGTCTCAGGTTTGATATTAGAAGCATTGAGATATCACATCTCATGCAATCGGAAGGGTCTCAGGATTGGAATGGGAAGGAGTTGGATATCACATCTCATGCTAAAGGAAGGGTCTCAGGCTTGGAAGGGGAAGGATTTGGATATCACATCTCATGTTGTAGGACGGGTCTCAGGTTTGGTACTACAAGCATTGAGATATCACATCTCATGGTATAGGAAGGGTCTCAGGATTGGAATGGGAAGGAGTTGGATATCACATCTCAAGCTATAGGAAGGGTCTCAGGATTGGAATGGGAAGGAGTTTGATATCACATCTCATGCCATAGGAAGGGTCTCAGTTTTGGTAGAAGCATTGAGAAATGACATCTCATGCTATCGGAAGGGTCTCAGGATTGGATTGGGAAGGAGTTGGATATCCCATCTCATGCTATATGAAGGGTGTCAGGTTTGGTATTAGAAGCATTGAGATATCACATCTCGTGCTATAGGAAGGGTCTCAGGATTGGAATGGGAAGGAGTAGGATATCACATCTCATGCTATAGGAAGGGTCTCAGGTTTGGTATTAGAAGCATTGAGATATCAATTCTCATGGTATAGGAAGGGTCTCAAAATTGGAATGGGAAGGAGTTGGATATCACATCCATGTTATAGGAAGGGTCTCAGGATTGGAATGCGAAGGATTTGGATATCACATCTCTTGCTATAGGAAGGGTCTCAGGTTTTTTATTAGACACATTGAGATATCACATCTCATGCTAAAGGAAGGGTTTCAGGATTCGAATGGGAAGGATTTGGATATCATATCTCATGTTATAGGACGGGTCCCAGGTTTGGTATTAGAAGCACTGAGATATCACATCTCATGGTATAGGAAGGGTCTCAGGATTGGAATGGGAAGGAGTTGGATATCCCTTCTCATGCTATAGGAAGGGTCTCAGGTTAGAATGGGAAGGAGTTGGATATCACATCTCATGTTATAGGAAGGGTCTCGGGATTGGAATGGGAAGGATTTGGATATCATATCTCTTGCTATAGGAAGGGTCTCATGTTTTTTATTAGAAACAGAAATATCACATCTCATGGTATAGGAAGGGTTTCAGGATTGGAATGGGAAGGATTTGGATATCACATCTCATGCTAAAGGAAGGGTCTCAGGTTTGGAAGGGGAAGGAGTTGGATATCACATCTCATGCTAAAGGAAGGGTCTCAGGTTTGATAGAAGCATTGAAATATTACAGCTCATGCTATAGGAAGGGTCTCAGGATTGGAATGGGAAGGAGTTGGATATCACATCTCATGCTAAAGGAAGGGTCTCAGGTTTGATAGAAACATTGAGATATCACATCTCATGCTATAGGAAGGGTCTCAGGTTTGGTATAAGCATTGAGATATCACATCTCTGCTATCGGAAGGGTCTCAGGATAGGAATGGGAAGGACTTGGATATCACATCTCATGCTATAGGGAGGGTCTCAGTTTTGATATTAGAAGCATTGAGATATCACATCTCATGCTATCGGAAAGGTCTCAGGATTGGAATGGGAAGGAGTTGGATATCACATCTCAAGCTATCTCAGGATTGGAATGGGAAGGAGTTTGATATCACATCTCAAGCTATAGGAAGGGTCTCAGGTTTGGAATGGGAAGGATTTGGATCTCACATCTCATGTTTTAGGACGGGTCTCAGGTTTGGTATTAGAAGCATTGAGATATCACATCTCATGGTATAATAAGGGTCTCAGGATTGGAATGGGAAGGAGTTTGATATCACATCTCAAGCTATAGGAAGGGTCTCAGGTTTGGGAAGGGAAGGATTTGGATAGCACATCTCATGTTATAGGATGGTTCTCATGTTTGGTTTTAGAAGCATTGAGATATCACATCTCATGCTATCGGAAAGGTCTCAGGTTTGGAATGGGAAGGAGTTGGATATCACATCTCATGTTATAGGAAGGATCTCAGGTTTGGTATTAGAGGCATTGAGATATCATATCTCATGCTATATGAAGGGTCTCAGGATTGGAATGTGAAGGATTTGGATATCACATCTCATGCTAAAGGAAGGGTCTCGGGTTTGGCAGAAGCATGGAGATATCACATCTCATGCTATAGGAAGGGTCTCAGGATTGGAATAGGAAGGATTTGGATATCACATCTCATGCCATAGTAAGGGTCTCAGGTTTGGTATAAGCATTGAGATATCACATCTCTGCTATCGGAAGGGTCTCAGGATTGGATTGGGAAGGAGTTGGATATCCCTTCTCATGCTATAGGAAGGGTCTCAGGTTGGAATGGGAAGGAGTTGGATATCACATCTCATGTTATAGGTAGGGTCTCAGGATTGGAATGGGAAGGAGTTTGATATCACATCTCAAGCTATAGGAAGGGTCTCAGGTTTGGGAAGTGAAGGATTTGGATAGCACATCTCATGTTATAGGATGGTTCTCATGTTTGGTTTTAGAAGCATTGAGATATCACATCTCATGCTATAGGAAAGGTCTCAGGATTGGGATGGGAAGGACTTGGATATCTCATCTCATGTTATAGGACGGGTCTCAGGTGTGGTATTAGAAGGATTGAGATATCACATCGCATGCTGTAGGAAGGGTCTCAGGTTTGGAATGGGAAGGAATTGGATATCACATCTCATGTCATAGGAAGGATCTCAGGTTTGCTATTAGAAGCATTGAGATATCACTTCTCATGCTATAGGAATGGTCTCAGGATTGGAATGGGAAGGAGTTGGATATTACATTCTTGCTATATGAAGGGTCTCAGGTTTGGAATGGGAAGGAGTTGGATGTCACATATGCTATAGGAAGGGTCTCAGGTTTGGAACGGGAAGTAGTTGGATATCACATCTCATGCTTTAAGAAGGGTCTCAGTTTTGGTATTAGAAGCATTGAGATATCACATCTCATGCTATAGGAAGGGTCTCAGGATTGGAATGGGAAGGAGTTGGATATCACATCTCATGCTATAGGAATGGTCTCAGGTTTGGTATTACAAGCATTGTGATATTACATCTCACGCTATAGGAAGGGTCTCAGGATTGGATTGGGAAAGAGTCGGATATCACATCTCATACTATAGGAAGGGTCTCAGGTTTGGAATGGGAAGGATTTGTATATCACATCTCTTGCTATAGGAAGGGCCTCAGGTTTGGTATGAGAAACATTGAGATATCACATCTCATGGTATAAGAAGGATCTCAGTATTGGAATGGAAAGGAGTTGGATATCACATCTCATGTTATAGGAAGGGTCTCAAGTTTGGTAGAAGCATTGAGATATCACATCTCATGCTATAGGAAGGGTCTCAGGATTGGAATGGGAAGGAGTTGGATATCACATCTCATGCTATAGGAAGGGTCTCAAGTTTGGTAGAAGCATTGAGATATCACATCTCATGCTATAGGAAGGGTCTCAGGATTGGAATGGGAAGCAGTAGTATATGACATCTCATGCCATAGGAAGGGTCTCAGGTTTGGTATAAGCATTGAGATATCACATCTCTGCTATCGGAAGGGTCTCGGGATTGGAATGGTAAGGAGTTTATATATCACATCTCATGTTATAGGAAGGATATCATGTTTGGTATTAGAAGCATTGAGATATCACATCTCATGCTATAGGAAGGATCTCAGGATTGGAATGGGAAGGACTTGGATATCACATCTCATGCTATAGGGAGGGTCTCAGGTTTGATATTAGAAGCATTGAGATATCACATCTCATGCAATCGGAAGGGTCTCAGGATTGGAATGGGAAGGAGTTGGATATCACATCTCATGCTAAAGGAAGGGTCTCAGGCTTGGAAGGGGAAGGATTTGGATATCACATCTCATGTTGTAGGACGGGTCTCAGGTTTGGTACTACAAGCATTGAGATATCACATCTCATGGTATAGGAAGGGTCTCAGGATTGGAATGGGAAGGAGTTGGATATCACATCTCAAGCTATAGGAAGGGTCTCAGGATTGGAATGGGAAGGAGTTTGATATCACATCTCATGCCATAGGAAGGGTCTCAGTTTTGGTAGAAGCATTGAGAAATGACATCTCATGCTATCGGAAGGGTCTCAGGATTGGATTGGGAAGGAGTTGGATATCCCATCTCATGCTATATGAAGGGTGTCAGGTTTGGTATTAGAAGCATTGAGATATCACATCTCGTGCTATAGGAAGGGTCTCAGGATTGGAATGGGAAGGAGTAGGATATCACATCTCATGCTATAGGAAGGGTCTCAGGTTTGGTATTAGAAGCATTGAGATATCAATTCTCATGGTATAGGAAGGGTCTCAAAATTGGAATGGGAAGGAGTTGGATATCACATCCATGTTATAGGAAGGGTCTCAGGATTGGAATGCGAAGGATTTGGATATCACATCTCTTGCTATAGGAAGGGTCTCAGGTTTTTTATTAGACACATTGAGATATCACATCTCATGCTAAAGGAAGGGTTTCAGGATTCGAATGGGAAGGATTTGGATATCATATCTCATGTTATAGGACGGGTCCCAGGTTTGGTATTAGAAGCACTGAGATATCACATCTCATGGTATAGGAAGGGTCTCAGGATTGGAATGGGAAGGAGTTGGATATCCCTTCTCATGCTATAGGAAGGGTCTCAGGTTAGAATGGGAAGGAGTTGGATATCACATCTCATGTTATAGGAAGGGTCTCGGGATTGGAATGGGAAGGATTTGGATATCATATCTCTTGCTATAGGAAGGGTCTCATGTTTTTTATTAGAAACAGAAATATCACATCTCATGGTATAGGAAGGGTTTCAGGATTGGAATGGGAAGGATTTGGATATCACATCTCATGCTAAAGGAAGGGTCTCAGGTTTGGAAGGGGAAGGAGTTGGATATCACATCTCATGCTAAAGGAAGGGTCTCAGGTTTGATAGAAGCATTGAAATATTACAGCTCATGCTATAGGAAGGGTCTCAGGATTGGAATGGGAAGGAGTTGGATATCACATCTCATGCTAAAGGAAGGGTCTCAGGTTTGATAGAAACATTGAGATATCACATCTCATGCTATAGGAAGGGTCTCAGGTTTGGTATAAGCATTGAGATATCACATCTCTGCTATCGGAAGGGTCTCAGGATAGGAATGGGAAGGACTTGGATATCACATCTCATGCTATAGGGAGGGTCTCAGTTTTGATATTAGAAGCATTGAGATATCACATCTCATGCTATCGGAAAGGTCTCAGGATTGGAATGGGAAGGAGTTGGATATCACATCTCAAGCTATCTCAGGATTGGAATGGGAAGGAGTTTGATATCACATCTCAAGCTATAGGAAGGGTCTCAGGTTTGGAATGGGAAGGATTTGGATCTCACATCTCATGTTTTAGGACGGGTCTCAGGTTTGGTATTAGAAGCATTGAGATATCACATCTCATGGTATAATAAGGGTCTCAGGATTGGAATGGGAAGGAGTTTGATATCACATCTCAAGCTATAGGAAGGGTCTCAGGTTTGGGAAGGGAAGGATTTGGATAGCACATCTCATGTTATAGGATGGTTCTCATGTTTGGTTTTAGAAGCATTGAGATATCACATCTCATGCTATCGGAAAGGTCTCAGGTTTGGAATGGGAAGGAGTTGGATATCACATCTCATGTTATAGGAAGGATCTCAGGTTTGGTATTAGAGGCATTGAGATATCATATCTCATGCTATATGAAGGGTCTCAGGATTGGAATGTGAAGGATTTGGATATCACATCTCATGCTAAAGGAAGGGTCTCGGGTTTGGCAGAAGCATGGAGATATCACATCTCATGCTATAGGAAGGGTCTCAGGATTGGAATAGGAAGGATTTGGATATCACATCTCATGCCATAGTAAGGGTCTCAGGTTTGGTATAAGCATTGAGATATCACATCTCTGCTATCGGAAGGGTCTCAGGATTGGATTGGGAAGGAGTTGGATATCCCTTCTCATGCTATAGGAAGGGTCTCAGGTTGGAATGGGAAGGAGTTGGATATCACATCTCATGTTATAGGTAGGGTCTCAGGATTGGAATGGGAAGGAGTTTGATATCACATCTCAAGCTATAGGAAGGGTCTCAGGTTTGGGAAGTGAAGGATTTGGATAGCACATCTCATGTTATAGGATGGTTCTCATGTTTGGTTTTAGAAGCATTGAGATATCACATCTCATGCTATAGGAAAGGTCTCAGGATTGGGATGGGAAGGACTTGGATATCTCATCTCATGTTATAGGACGGGTCTCAGGTGTGATATTAGAAGGATTGAGATATCACATCGCATGCTGTAGGAAGGGTCTCAGGTTTGGAATGGGAAGGAATTGGATATCACATCTCATGTCATAGGAAGGATCTCAGGTTTGCTATTAGAAGCATTGAGATATCACTTCTCATGCTATAGGAATGGTCTCAGGATTGGAATGGGAAGGAGTTGGATATTACATTCTTGCTATATGAAGGGTCTCAGGTTTGGAATGGGAAGGAGTTGGATGTCACATATGCTATAGGAAGGGTCTCAGGTTTGGAACGGGAAGTAGTTGGATATCACATCTCATGCTTTAAGAAGGGTCTCAGTTTTGGTATTAGAAGCATTGAGATATCACATCTCATGCTATAGGAAGGGTCTCAGGATTGGAATGGGAAGGAGTTGGATATCACATCTCATGCTATAGGAATGGTCTCAGGTTTGGTATTACAAGCATTGTGATATTACATCTCACGCTATAGGAAGGGTCTCAGGATTGGATTGGGAAAGAGTCGGATATCACATCTCATACTATAGGAAGGGTCTCAGGTTTGGAATGGGAAGGATTTGTATATCACATCTCTTGCTATAGGAAGGGCCTCAGGTTTGGTATGAGAAACATTGAGATATCACATCTCATGGTATAAGAAGGATCTCAGTATTGGAATGGAAAGGAGTTGGATATCACATCTCATGTTATAGGAAGGGTCTCAAGTTTGGTAGAAGCATTGAGATATCACATCTCATGCTATAGGAAGGGTCTCAGGATTGGAATGGGAAGGAGTTGGATATCACATCTCATGCTATAGGAAGGGTCTCAAGTTTGGTAGAAGCATTGAGATATCACATCTCATGCTATAGGAAGGGTCTCAGGATTGGAATGGGAAGCAGTAGTATATGACATCTCATGCCATAGGAAGGGTCTCAGGTTTGGTATAAGCATTGAGATATCACATCTCTGCTATCGGAAGGGTCTCGGGATTGGAATGGTAAGGAGTTTATATATCACATCTCATGTTATAGGAAGGATATCATGTTTGGTATTAGAAGCATTGAGATATCACATCTCATGCTATAGGAAGGATCTCAGGATTGGAATGGGAAGGACTTGGATATCACATCTCATGCTATAGGGAGGGTCTCAGGTTTGATATTAGAAGCATTGAGATATCACATCTCATGCAATCGGAAGGGTCTCAGGATTGGAATGGGAAGGAGTTGGATATCACATCTCATGCTAAAGGAAGGGTCTCAGGCTTGGAAGGGGAAGGATTTGGATATCACATCTCATGTTGTAGGACGGGTCTCAGGTTTGGTACTACAAGCATTGAGATATCACATCTCATGGTATAGGAAGGGTCTCAGGATTGGAATGGGAAGGAGTTGGATATCACATCTCAAGCTATAGGAAGGGTCTCAGGATTGGAATGGGAAGGAGTTTGATATCACATCTCATGCCATAGGAAGGGTCTCAGTTTTGGTAGAAGCATTGAGAAATGACATCTCATGCTATCGGAAGGGTCTCAGGATTGGATTGGGAAGGAGTTGGATATCCCATCTCATGCTATATGAAGGGTGTCAGGTTTGGTATTAGAAGCATTGAGATATCACATCTCGTGCTATAGGAAGGGTCTCAGGATTGGAATGGGAAGGAGTAGGATATCACATCTCATGCTATAGGAAGGGTCTCAGGTTTGGTATTAGAAGCATTGAGATATCAATTCTCATGGTATAGGAAGGGTCTCAAAATTGGAATGGGAAGGAGTTGGATATCACATCCATGTTATAGGAAGGGTCTCAGGATTGGAATGCGAAGGATTTGGATATCACATCTCTTGCTATAGGAAGGGTCTCAGGTTTTTTATTAGACACATTGAGATATCACATCTCATGCTAAAGGAAGGGTTTCAGGATTCGAATGGGAAGGATTTGGATATCATATCTCATGTTATAGGACGGGTCCCAGGTTTGGTATTAGAAGCACTGAGATATCACATCTCATGGTATAGGAAGGGTCTCAGGATTGGAATGGGAAGGAGTTGGATATCCCTTCTCATGCTATAGGAAGGGTCTCAGGATTGGATTGGGAAAGAGTCGGATATCACATCTCATGCTATAGGAAGGGTCTCAGGTTTGGAATGGGAAGGATTTGTATATCACATCTCTTGCTATAGGAAGGGCCTCAGGTTTGGTATGAGAAACATTGAGATATCACATCTCATGGTATAGGAAGGATCTCAGTATTGGAATGGAAAGGAGTTGGATATCACATCTCATGTTATAGGAAGGATATCAGGTTTGGTATTAGAAGCATTGAGACATCACATCTCATGCTATAGGAAGGGTCTCAGGATTGGAATGGGAAGGAGTTGGATATCACATCTCATGCTATAGGAAGGGTCTCAAGTTTGGTAGAAGCATTGAGATATCACATCTCATGCTATAGGAAGGGTCCCAGGATTGGAATGGGAAGCAGTAGTATATGACATCTCATGCCATAGGAAGGGTCTCAGGTTTGGTATAAGCATTGAGATATCACATCTCTGCTATCGGAAGGGTCTCGGGATTGGAATGGTAAGGAGTTTATATATCACATCTCATGTTATAGGAAGGATATCATGTTTGGTATTAGAAGCATTGAGACATCACATCTCATGCTATAGGAAGGATCTCAGGATTGGAATGGGAAGGACTTGGATATCACATCTCATGCTATAGGGAGGGTCTCAGGTTTGATATTAGAAGCATTGAGATATCACATCTCATGCTATCGGAAGGGTCTCAGGATTGGAATGGGAAGGAGTTGGATATCACATCTCATGCTAAAGGAAGGGTCTCAGGCTTGGAAGGGGAAGGATTTGGATATCACATCTCATGTTGTAGGACGGGTCTCAGGTTTGGTACTACAAGCATTGAGATATCACATCTCATGGTATAGGAAGGGTCTCAGGATTGGAATGGGAAGGAGTTGGATATCACATCTCAAGCTATAGGAAGGGTCTCAGGATTGGAATGGGAAGGAGTTTGATATCACATCTCATGCCATAGGAAGGGTCTCAGTTTTGGTAGAAGCATTGAGAAATGACATCTCATGCTATCGGAAGGGTCTCAGGATTGGATTGGGAAGGAGTTGGATATCCCATCTCATGCTATATGAAGGGTGTCAGGTTTGGTATTAGAAGCATTGAGATATCACATCTCGTGCTATAGGAAGGGTCTCAGGATTGGAATGGGAAGGAGTAGGATATCACATCTCATGCTATAGGAAGGGTCTCAGGTTTGGTATTAGAAGCATTGAGATATCAATTCTCATGGTATAGGAAGGGTCTCAGAATTGGAATGGGAAGGAGTTGGATATCACATCCATGTTATAGGAAGGGTCTCAGGATTGGAATGCGAAGGATTTGGATATCACATCTCTTGCTATAGGAAGGGTCTCAGGGTTTTTATTAGACACATTGAGATATCACATCTCATGCTAAAGGAAGGGTTTCAGGATTCGAATGGGAAGGATTTGGATATCATATCTCATGTTATAGGACGGGTCCCAGGTTTGGTATTAGAAGCACTGAGATATCACATCTCATGGTATAGGAAGGGTCTCAGGATTGGAATGGGAAGGAGTTGGATATCCCTTCTCATGCTATAGGAAGGGTCTCAGGTTGGAATGGGAAGGAGTTGGATATCACATCTCATGTTATAGGAAGGGTCTCGGGATTGGAATGGGAAGGATTTGGATATCATATCTCTTGCTATAGGAAGGGTCTCATGTTTTTTATTAGAAACAGAAATATCACATCTCATGGTATAGGAAGGGTTTCAGGATTGGAATGGGAAGGATTTGGATATCACATCTCATGCTAAAGGAAGGGTCTCAGGTTTGGAAGGGGAAGGAGTAGGATATCACATCTCATGCTAAAGGAAGGGTCTCAGGTTTGATAGAAGCATTGAAATATTACAGCTCATGCTATAGGAAGGGTCTCAGGATTGGAATGGGAAGGAGTTGGATATCACATCTCATGCTAAAGGAAGGGTCTCAGGTTTGGAAGGGGAAGGAGTAGGATATCACATCTCATGCTAAAGGAAGGGTCTCAGGTTTGATAGAAGCATTGAGATATCACATCTCATGCTATAGGAAGGGTCTCAGGTTTGGTATAAGCATTGAGATATCACATCTCTGCTATCGGAAGGGTCTCAGGATAGGAATGGGAAGGACTTAGATATCACATCTCATGCTATAGGGAGGGTCTCAGTTTTGATATTAGAAGCATTGAGATATCACATCTCATGCTATCGGAAGGGTCTCAGGATTGGAATGGGAAGGAGTTGGATATCACATCTCAAGCTATCTCAGGATTGGAATGGGAAGGAGTTTGATATCACATCTCAAGCTATAGGAAGGGTCTCAGGTTTGGAAGGGGAAGGATTTGGATCTCACATCTCATGTTTTAGGACGGGTCTCAGGTTTGGTATTAGAAGCATTGAGATATCACATCTCATGGTATAATAAGGGTCTCAGGATTGGAATGGGAAGGAGTTTGATATCACATCTCAAGCTATAGGAAGGGTCTCAGGTTTGGGAAGTGAAGGATTTGGATAGCACATCTCATGTTATAGGATGGTTCTCATGTTTGGTTTTAGAAGCATTGAGATATCACATCTCATGCTATAGGAAAGGTCTCAGGATTGGGATGGGAAGGACTTGGATATCTCATCTCATGTTATAGGACGGGTCTCAGGTGTGGTATTAGAAGGATTGAGATATCACATCGCATGCTGTAGGAAGGGTCTCAGGTTTGGAATGGGAAGGAATTGGATATCACATCTCATGTCATAGGAAGGATCTCAGGTTTGCTATTAGAAGCATTGAGATATCACTTCTCATGCTATAGGAATGGTCTCAGGATTGGAATGGGAAGGAGTTGGATATTACATTCTTGCTATATGAAGGGTCTCAGGTTTGGAATGGGAAGGAGTTGGATGTCACATATGCTATAGGAAGGGTCTCAGGTTTGGAACGGGAAGTAGTTGGATATCACATCTCATGCTTTAAGAAGGGTCTCAGTTTTGGTATTAGAAGCATTGAGATATCACATCTCATGCTATAGGAAGGGTCTCAGGATTGGAATGGGAAGGAGTTGGATATCACATCTCATGCTATAGGAATGGTCTCAGGTTTGGTATTACAAGCATTGTGATATTACATCTCATGCTATAGGAAGGGTCTCAGGATTGGATTGGGAAAGTGTCGGATATCACATCTCATGCTATAGGAAGGGTCTCAGGTTTGGAATGGGAAGGATTTGTATATCACATCTCTTGCTATAGGAAGGGCCTCAGGTTTGGTATGAGAAACATTGAGATATCACATCTCATGGTATAAGAAGGATCTCAGTATTGGAATGGAAAGGAGTTGGATATCACATCTCATGTTATAGGAAGGGTCTCAAGTTTGGTAGAAGCATTGAGATATCACATCTCATGCTATAGGAAGGGTCTCAGGATTGGAATGGGAAGGAGTTGGATATCACATCTCATGCTATAGGAAGGGTCTCAAGTTTGGTAGAAGCATTGAGATATCACATCTCATGCTATAGGAAGGGTCTCAGGATTGGAATGGGAAGCAGTAGTATATGACTTCTCATGCCATAGGAAGGGTCTCAGGTTTGGTATAAGCATTGAGATATCACATCTCTGCTATCGGAAGGGTCTCGGGATTGGAATGGTAAGGAGTTTATATATCACATCTCATGTTATAGGAAGGATATCATGTTTGGTATTAGAAGCATTGAGATATCACATCTCATGCTATAGGAAGGATCTCAGGATTGGAATGGGAAGGACTTGGATATCACATCTCATGCTATAGGGAGGGTCTCAGGTTTGATATTAGAAGCATTGAGATATCACATCTCATGCAATCGGAAGGGTCTCAGGATTGGAATGGGAAGGAGTTGGATATCACATCTCATGCTAAAGGAAGGGTCTCAGGCTTGGAAGGGGAAGGATTTGGATATCACATCTCATGTTGTAGGACGGGTCTCAGGTTTGGTACTACAAGCATTGAGATATCACATCTCATGGTATAGGAAGGGTCTCAGGATTGGAATGGGAAGGAGTTGGATATCACATCTCAAGCTATAGGAAGGGTCTCAGGATTGGAATGGGAAGGAGTTTGATATCACATCTCATGCCATAGGAAGGGTCTCAGTTTTGGTAGAAGCATTGAGAAATGACATCTCATGCTATCGGAAGGGTCTCAGGATTGGATTGGGAAGGAGTTGGATATCCCATCTCATGCTATATGAAGGGTGTCAGGTTTGGTATTAGAAGCATTGAGATATCACATCTCGTGCTATAGGAAGGGTCTCAGGATTGGAATGGGAAGGAGTAGGATATCACATCTCATGCTATAGGAAGGGTCTCAGGTTTGGTATTAGAAGCATTGAGATATCAATTCTCATGGTATAGGAAGGGTCTCAAAATTGGAATGGGAAGGAGTTGGATATCACATCCATGTTATAGGAAGGGTCTCAGGATTGGAATGCGAAGGATTTGGATATCACATCTCTTGCTATAGGAAGGGTCTCAGGTTTTTTATTAGACACATTGAGATATCACATCTCATGCTAAAGGAAGGGTTTCAGGATTCGAATGGGAAGGATTTGGATATCATATCTCATGTTATAGGACGGGTCCCAGGTTTGGTATTAGAAGCACTGAGATATCACATCTCATGGTATAGGAAGGGTCTCAGGATTGGAATGGGAAGGAGTTGGATATCCCTTCTCATGCTATAGGAAGGGTCTCAGGTTAGAATGGGAAGGAGTTGGATATCACATCTCATGTTATAGGAAGGGTCTCGGGATTGGAATGGGAAGGATTTGGATATCATATCTCTTGCTATAGGAAGGGTCTCATGTTTTTTATTAGAAACAGAAATATCACATCTCATGGTATAGGAAGGGTTTCAGGATTGGAATGGGAAGGATTTGGATATCACATCTCATGCTAAAGGAAGGGTCTCAGGTTTGGAAGGGGAAGGAGTTGGATATCACATCTCATGCTAAAGGAAGGGTCTCAGGTTTGATAGAAGCATTGAAATATTACAGCTCATGCTATAGGAAGGGTCTCAGGATTGGAATGGGAAGGAGTTGGATATCACATCTCATGCTAAAGGAAGGGTCTCAGGTTTGATAGAAACATTGAGATATCACATCTCATGCTATAGGAAGGGTCTCAGGTTTGGTATAAGCATTGAGATATCACATCTCTGCTATCGGAAGGGTCTCAGGATAGGAATGGGAAGGACTTGGATATCACATCTCATGCTATAGGGAGGGTCTCAGTTTTGATATTAGAAGCATTGAGATATCACATCTCATGCTATCGGAAAGGTCTCAGGATTGGAATGGGAAGGAGTTGGATATCACATCTCAAGCTATCTCAGGATTGGAATGGGAAGGAGTTTGATATCACATCTCAAGCTATAGGAAGGGTCTCAGGTTTGGAATGGGAAGGATTTGGATCTCACATCTCATGTTTTAGGACGGGTCTCAGGTTTGGTATTAGAAGCATTGAGATATCACATCTCATGGTATAATAAGGGTCTCAGGATTGGAATGGGAAGGAGTTTGATATCACATCTCAAGCTATAGGAAGGGTCTCAGGTTTGGGAAGGGAAGGATTTGGATAGCACATCTCATGTTATAGGATGGTTCTCATGTTTGGTTTTAGAAGCATTGAGATATCACATCTCATGCTATCGGAAAGGTCTCAGGTTTGGAATGGGAAGGAGTTGGATATCACATCTCATGTTATAGGAAGGATCTCAGGTTTGGTATTAGAGGCATTGAGATATCATATCTCATGCTATATGAAGGGTCTCAGGATTGGAATGTGAAGGATTTGGATATCACATCTCATGCTAAAGGAAGGGTCTCGGGTTTGGCAGAAGCATGGAGATATCACATCTCATGCTATAGGAAGGGTCTCAGGATTGGAATAGGAAGGATTTGGATATCACATCTCATGCCATAGTAAGGGTCTCAGGTTTGGTATAAGCATTGAGATATCACATCTCTGCTATCGGAAGGGTCTCAGGATTGGATTGGGAAGGAGTTGGATATCCCTTCTCATGCTATAGGAAGGGTCTCAGGTTGGAATGGGAAGGAGTTGGATATCACATCTCATGTTATAGGTAGGGTCTCAGGATTGGAATGGGAAGGAGTTTGATATCACATCTCAAGCTATAGGAAGGGTCTCAGGTTTGGGAAGTGAAGGATTTGGATAGCACATCTCATGTTATAGGATGGTTCTCATGTTTGGTTTTAGAAGCATTGAGATATCACATCTCATGCTATAGGAAAGGTCTCAGGATTGGGATGGGAAGGACTTGGATATCTCATCTCATGTTATAGGACGGGTCTCAGGTGTGGTATTAGAAGGATTGAGATATCACATCGCATGCTGTAGGAAGGGTCTCAGGTTTGGAATGGGAAGGAATTGGATATCACATCTCATGTCATAGGAAGGATCTCAGGTTTGCTATTAGAAGCATTGAGATATCACTTCTCATGCTATAGGAATGGTCTCAGGATTGGAATGGGAAGGAGTTGGATATTACATTCTTGCTATATGAAGGGTCTCAGGTTTGGAATGGGAAGGAGTTGGATGTCACATATGCTATAGGAAGGGTCTCAGGTTTGGAACGGGAAGTAGTTGGATATCACATCTCATGCTTTAAGAAGGGTCTCAGTTTTGGTATTAGAAGCATTGAGATATCACATCTCATGCTATAGGAAGGGTCTCAGGATTGGAATGGGAAGGAGTTGGATATCACATCTCATGCTATAGGAATGGTCTCAGGTTTGGTATTACAAGCATTGTGATATTACATCTCACGCTATAGGAAGGGTCTCAGGATTGGATTGGGAAAGAGTCGGATATCACATCTCATACTATAGGAAGGGTCTCAGGTTTGGAATGGGAAGGATTTGTATATCACATCTCTTGCTATAGGAAGGGCCTCAGGTTTGGTATGAGAAACATTGAGATATCACATCTCATGGTATAAGAAGGATCTCAGTATTGGAATGGAAAGGAGTTGGATATCACATCTCATGTTATAGGAAGGGTCTCAAGTTTGGTAGAAGCATTGAGATATCACATCTCATGCTATAGGAAGGGTCTCAGGATTGGAATGGGAAGGAGTTGGATATCACATCTCATGCTATAGGAAGGGTCTCAAGTTTGGTAGAAGCATTGAGATATCACATCTCATGCTATAGGAAGGGTCTCAGGATTGGAATGGGAAGCAGTAGTATATGACATCTCATGCCATAGGAAGGGTCTCAGGTTTGGTATAAGCATTGAGATATCACATCTCTGCTATCGGAAGGGTCTCGGGATTGGAATGGTAAGGAGTTTATATATCACATCTCATGTTATAGGAAGGATATCATGTTTGGTATTAGAAGCATTGAGATATCACATCTCATGCTATAGGAAGGATCTCAGGATTGGAATGGGAAGGACTTGGATATCACATCTCATGCTATAGGGAGGGTCTCAGGTTTGATATTAGAAGCATTGAGATATCACATCTCATGCAATCGGAAGGGTCTCAGGATTGGAATGGGAAGGAGTTGGATATCACATCTCATGCTAAAGGAAGGGTCTCAGGCTTGGAAGGGGAAGGATTTGGATATCACATCTCATGTTGTAGGACGGGTCTCAGGTTTGGTACTACAAGCATTGAGATATCACATCTCATGGTATAGGAAGGGTCTCAGGATTGGAATGGGAAGGAGTTGGATATCACATCTCAAGCTATAGGAAGGGTCTCAGGATTGGAATGGGAAGGAGTTTGATATCACATCTCATGCCATAGGAAGGGTCTCAGTTTTGGTAGAAGCATTGAGAAATGACATCTCATGCTATCGGAAGGGTCTCAGGATTGGATTGGGAAGGAGTTGGATATCCCATCTCATGCTATATGAAGGGTGTCAGGTTTGGTATTAGAAGCATTGAGATATCACATCTCGTGCTATAGGAAGGGTCTCAGGATTGGAATGGGAAGGAGTAGGATATCACATCTCATGCTATAGGAAGGGTCTCAGGTTTGGTATTAGAAGCATTGAGATATCAATTCTCATGGTATAGGAAGGGTCTCAAAATTGGAATGGGAAGGAGTTGGATATCACATCCATGTTATAGGAAGGGTCTCAGGATTGGAATGCGAAGGATTTGGATATCACATCTCTTGCTATAGGAAGGGTCTCAGGTTTTTTATTAGACACATTGAGATATCACATCTCATGCTAAAGGAAGGGTTTCAGGATTCGAATGGGAAGGATTTGGATATCATATCTCATGTTATAGGACGGGTCCCAGGTTTGGTATTAGAAGCACTGAGATATCACATCTCATGGTATAGGAAGGGTCTCAGGATTGGAATGGGAAGGAGTTGGATATCCCTTCTCATGCTATAGGAAGGGTCTCAGGTTAGAATGGGAAGGAGTTGGATATCACATCTCATGTTATAGGAAGGGTCTCGGGATTGGAATGGGAAGGATTTGGATATCATATCTCTTGCTATAGGAAGGGTCTCATGTTTTTTATTAGAAACAGAAATATCACATCTCATGGTATAGGAAGGGTTTCAGGATTGGAATGGGAAGGATTTGGATATCACATCTCATGCTAAAGGAAGGGTCTCAGGTTTGGAAGGGGAAGGAGTTGGATATCACATCTCATGCTAAAGGAAGGGTCTCAGGTTTGATAGAAGCATTGAAATATTACAGCTCATGCTATAGGAAGGGTCTCAGGATTGGAATGGGAAGGAGTTGGATATCACATCTCATGCTAAAGGAAGGGTCTCAGGTTTGATAGAAACATTGAGATATCACATCTCATGCTATAGGAAGGGTCTCAGGTTTGGTATAAGCATTGAGATATCACATCTCTGCTATCGGAAGGGTCTCAGGATAGGAATGGGAAGGACTTGGATATCACATCTCATGCTATAGGGAGGGTCTCAGTTTTGATATTAGAAGCATTGAGATATCACATCTCATGCTATCGGAAAGGTCTCAGGATTGGAATGGGAAGGAGTTGGATATCACATCTCAAGCTATCTCAGGATTGGAATGGGAAGGAGTTTGATATCACATCTCAAGCTATAGGAAGGGTCTCAGGTTTGGAATGGGAAGGATTTGGATCTCACATCTCATGTTTTAGGACGGGTCTCAGGTTTGGTATTAGAAGCATTGAGATATCACATCTCATGGTATAATAAGGGTCTCAGGATTGGAATGGGAAGGAGTTTGATATCACATCTCAAGCTATAGGAAGGGTCTCAGGTTTGGGAAGGGAAGGATTTGGATAGCACATCTCATGTTATAGGATGGTTCTCATGTTTGGTTTTAGAAGCATTGAGATATCACATCTCATGCTATCGGAAAGGTCTCAGGTTTGGAATGGGAAGGAGTTGGATATCACATCTCATGTTATAGGAAGGATCTCAGGTTTGGTATTAGAGGCATTGAGATATCATATCTCATGCTATATGAAGGGTCTCAGGATTGGAATGTGAAGGATTTGGATATCACATCTCATGCTAAAGGAAGGGTCTCGGGTTTGGCAGAAGCATGGAGATATCACATCTCATGCTATAGGAAGGGTCTCAGGATTGGAATAGGAAGGATTTGGATATCACATCTCATGCCATAGTAAGGGTCTCAGGTTTGGTATAAGCATTGAGATATCACATCTCTGCTATCGGAAGGGTCTCAGGATTGGATTGGGAAGGAGTTGGATATCCCTTCTCATGCTATAGGAAGGGTCTCAGGTTGGAATGGGAAGGAGTTGGATATCACATCTCATGTTATAGGTAGGGTCTCAGGATTGGAATGGGAAGGAGTTTGATATCACATCTCAAGCTATAGGAAGGGTCTCAGGTTTGGGAAGTGAAGGATTTGGATAGCACATCTCATGTTATAGGATGGTTCTCATGTTTGGTTTTAGAAGCATTGAGATATCACATCTCATGCTATAGGAAAGGTCTCAGGATTGGGATGGGAAGGACTTGGATATCTCATCTCATGTTATAGGACGGGTCTCAGGTGTGATATTAGAAGGATTGAGATATCACATCGCATGCTGTAGGAAGGGTCTCAGGTTTGGAATGGGAAGGAATTGGATATCACATCTCATGTCATAGGAAGGATCTCAGGTTTGCTATTAGAAGCATTGAGATATCACTTCTCATGCTATAGGAATGGTCTCAGGATTGGAATGGGAAGGAGTTGGATATTACATTCTTGCTATATGAAGGGTCTCAGGTTTGGAATGGGAAGGAGTTGGATGTCACATATGCTATAGGAAGGGTCTCAGGTTTGGAACGGGAAGTAGTTGGATATCACATCTCATGCTTTAAGAAGGGTCTCAGTTTTGGTATTAGAAGCATTGAGATATCACATCTCATGCTATAGGAAGGGTCTCAGGATTGGAATGGGAAGGAGTTGGATATCACATCTCATGCTATAGGAATGGTCTCAGGTTTGGTATTACAAGCATTGTGATATTACATCTCACGCTATAGGAAGGGTCTCAGGATTGGATTGGGAAAGAGTCGGATATCACATCTCATACTATAGGAAGGGTCTCAGGTTTGGAATGGGAAGGATTTGTATATCACATCTCTTGCTATAGGAAGGGCCTCAGGTTTGGTATGAGAAACATTGAGATATCACATCTCATGGTATAAGAAGGATCTCAGTATTGGAATGGAAAGGAGTTGGATATCACATCTCATGTTATAGGAAGGGTCTCAAGTTTGGTAGAAGCATTGAGATATCACATCTCATGCTATAGGAAGGGTCTCAGGATTGGAATGGGAAGGAGTTGGATATCACATCTCATGCTATAGGAAGGGTCTCAAGTTTGGTAGAAGCATTGAGATATCACATCTCATGCTATAGGAAGGGTCTCAGGATTGGAATGGGAAGCAGTAGTATATGACATCTCATGCCATAGGAAGGGTCTCAGGTTTGGTATAAGCATTGAGATATCACATCTCTGCTATCGGAAGGGTCTCGGGATTGGAATGGTAAGGAGTTTATATATCACATCTCATGTTATAGGAAGGATATCATGTTTGGTATTAGAAGCATTGAGATATCACATCTCATGCTATAGGAAGGATCTCAGGATTGGAATGGGAAGGACTTGGATATCACATCTCATGCTATAGGGAGGGTCTCAGGTTTGATATTAGAAGCATTGAGATATCACATCTCATGCAATCGGAAGGGTCTCAGGATTGGAATGGGAAGGAGTTGGATATCACATCTCATGCTAAAGGAAGGGTCTCAGGCTTGGAAGGGGAAGGATTTGGATATCACATCTCATGTTGTAGGACGGGTCTCAGGTTTGGTACTACAAGCATTGAGATATCACATCTCATGGTATAGGAAGGGTCTCAGGATTGGAATGGGAAGGAGTTGGATATCACATCTCAAGCTATAGGAAGGGTCTCAGGATTGGAATGGGAAGGAGTTTGATATCACATCTCATGCCATAGGAAGGGTCTCAGTTTTGGTAGAAGCATTGAGAAATGACATCTCATGCTATCGGAAGGGTCTCAGGATTGGATTGGGAAGGAGTTGGATATCCCATCTCATGCTATATGAAGGGTGTCAGGTTTGGTATTAGAAGCATTGAGATATCACATCTCGTGCTATAGGAAGGGTCTCAGGATTGGAATGGGAAGGAGTAGGATATCACATCTCATGCTATAGGAAGGGTCTCAGGTTTGGTATTAGAAGCATTGAGATATCAATTCTCATGGTATAGGAAGGGTCTCAAAATTGGAATGGGAAGGAGTTGGATATCACATCCATGTTATAGGAAGGGTCTCAGGATTGGAATGCGAAGGATTTGGATATCACATCTCTTGCTATAGGAAGGGTCTCAGGTTTTTTATTAGACACATTGAGATATCACATCTCATGCTAAAGGAAGGGTTTCAGGATTCGAATGGGAAGGATTTGGATATCATATCTCATGTTATAGGACGGGTCCCAGGTTTGGTATTAGAAGCACTGAGATATCACATCTCATGGTATAGGAAGGGTCTCAGGATTGGAATGGGAAGGAGTTGGATATCCCTTCTCATGCTATAGGAAGGGTCTCAGGTTAGAATGGGAAGGAGTTGGATATCACATCTCATGTTATAGGAAGGGTCTCGGGATTGGAATGGGAAGGATTTGGATATCATATCTCTTGCTATAGGAAGGGTCTCATGTTTTTTATTAGAAACAGAAATATCACATCTCATGGTATAGGAAGGGTTTCAGGATTGGAATGGGAAGGATTTGGATATCACATCTCATGCTAAAGGAAGGGTCTCAGGTTTGGAAGGGGAAGGAGTTGGATATCACATCTCATGCTAAAGGAAGGGTCTCAGGTTTGATAGAAGCATTGAAATATTACAGCTCATGCTATAGGAAGGGTCTCAGGATTGGAATGGGAAGGAGTTGGATATCACATCTCATGCTAAAGGAAGGGTCTCAGGTTTGATAGAAACATTGAGATATCACATCTCATGCTATAGGAAGGGTCTCAGGTTTGGTATAAGCATTGAGATATCACATCTCTGCTATCGGAAGGGTCTCAGGATAGGAATGGGAAGGACTTGGATATCACATCTCATGCTATAGGGAGGGTCTCAGTTTTGATATTAGAAGCATTGAGATATCACATCTCATGCTATCGGAAAGGTCTCAGGATTGGAATGGGAAGGAGTTGGATATCACATCTCAAGCTATCTCAGGATTGGAATGGGAAGGAGTTTGATATCACATCTCAAGCTATAGGAAGGGTCTCAGGTTTGGAAGGGGAAGGATTTGGATCTCACATCTCATGTTTTAGGACGGGTCTCAGGTTTGGCATTAGAAGCATTGAGATATCACATCTCATGGTATAATAAGGGTCTCAGGATTGGAATGGGAAGGAGTTTGATATCACATCTCAAGCTATAGGAAGGGTCTCAGGTTTGGGAAGGGAAGGATTTGGATAGCACATCTCATGTTATAGGATGGTTCTCATGTTTGGTTTTAGAAGCATTGAGATATCACATCTCATGCTATCGGAAAGGTCTCAGGTTTGGAATGGGAAGGAGTTGGATATCACATCTCATGTTATAGGAAGGATCTCAGGTTTGGTATTAGAGGCATTGAGATATCATATCTCATGCTATATGAAGGGTCTCAGGATTGGAATGTGAAGGATTTGGATATCACATCTCATGCTAAAGGAAGGGTCTCGGGTTTGGCAGAAGCATTGAGATATCACATCTCATGCTATAGGAAGGGTCTCAGGATTGGAATGGGAAGGATTTGGATATCACATCTCATGCCATAGTAAGGGTCTCAGGTTTGGTATAAGCATTGAGATATCACATCTCTGCTATCGGAAGGGTCTCAGGATTGGATTGGGAAGGAGTTGGATATCCCTTCTCATGCTATAGGAAGGGTCTCAGGTTGGAATGGGAAGGAGTTGGATATCACATCTCATGTTATAGGTAGGGTCTCAGGATTGGAATGGGAAGGATTTGGATATCACATCTCTTGCTATAGGAGGGTCTCAGTTTTTTATTAGAAACATTGAGATATCACATCTCATGCTATATGAAGGGTTTCAGGATTGGAATGGGAATGATTTGGATATCACATCTCATGCTAAAGGAAGGGTCTCAGGTTTGGAAGGGGAAGGAGTTGGATATCACAACTCATGGTAAAGGAAGGGTCTCAGGTTTGATAGAAGCATTGAGATATTACAGCTCATGCTATAGGAAGGGTCTCAGGATTGGAATGGGAAGGAGTTGGATATCACATCTCATGCTAAAGGAAGGGTCTAAGGTTTGATAGAAGCATTGAGATATCACATCTCATGCTATAGGAAGGGTCTCAGGTTTGGTATAAGCATTGAGATATCACATCTCTGCTATCGGAAGGGTCTCAGGATAGGAATGGGAAGGACTTAGATATCACATCTCATGCTATAGGGAGGGTCTCAGTTTTGATATTAGAAGCATTGAGATATCACATCTCATGCTATCGGAAGGGTCTCAGGATTGGAATGGGAAGGAGTTGGATATCACATCTCAAGCTATAGGAAGGGTCTCAGGTTTGGAAGGGGAAGGATTTGGATCTCACATCTCATGTTTTAGGACGGGTCTCAGGTTTGGTATTAGAAGCATTGAGATATTTTCTTTTATTTTTTATTTATTTGCATTTGTTAAGCGCGCTTGCAGCCCGTAAGGCATCGAGGCGCTGTTACAGAGGATACGCAAACTTAGGATTACAGACAGGTGCCAGGAGGGCTCTTAGTTACAGATTGGTAGGCATATATGCAGTGGACGATACAGGTTCAGGTTAAACAAAGAGTCTGGTTTTGATAGCCTTACGGAAGGCTAGGTGGGATTGAATGAGTCTTAGGTGAGGTGGCAGAGCGTTCCAGTGCGTGGCTGCTAGGGTGGGGAAGCTGGAGCCACCAGCGCGCACTTTCCCAGTAGTAGGCGTGACAATTGTGTTGGCATAAGGGGACCTGAGAGGTCTCGTGGCGGTGTGCCTAGTAATTCTGTTGGTCAGGTAAGGAGGGGCAAGTTCGTGAAGGCATTTGTGTGTGAGAGCAAGAGTTTTAAAGACAATTCTCTCTTTGACAGGGAGCCAGTGTGCTTGCCTTCTGATTTCGGAGATATGGTTTCTTCTTGAGGTACCGGTGGCTGCCCTTAGCGCATTGTTCTGGGCTAGCTGCAATTTGGCCAGGTTTTTGCTGGATGTCCCCACGAGAAGGGCATTACAGTAGTCAAGTCTTGACCCGATAATTGCCCTGGCAATCGTGAGGCAATTTTGACGGGCCAAGAAGGGCCTGGCTGCATTGAGGACTTTGGAGTAGTAGGCTGAGGATGCAGCGATAGCATTGACCTGTTTATCCATGGACAGGTCGGAGTCAAGGTAGACTCCGAGTGTCTTAACATGGTTCGAGACCTTGATTGGAATGTTATCAAGTGAGAAGGAGGCGTACTGATCTCCGAGGTTACCCAGAGTGAAGGGTGACCCAATGAGGAGGAGTTCGGTCTTTTCGCTGTTGAGGCACAGCCAATTCTCCGCCATCCAGGATTGGATGGTAGTGTAGATAGAGGTGAGGGTGTTGGAATCTGCTAGGTAGTCGCTCGTGAGTGGGATCAGTACCTGCGTATCGTCAGCATAGTTGGTATATGAAATACCAAGGGAATCCAAGATGCTAAACAGGGGCCTTGTAAAGAGGTTATAGAGTGTTGGGGCGATACAGGATCCCTGAGGGACACCGCAGGTGAGGAGGCTAGGGGTGGCGGCGGCAGCTTCAGAAAAGACTTTCATGGCCCTTTCTTGGAGAAAGGAGGTGATCCACTGGCAGGCTTTCGGGGAGAAGTTGGCTTGGGTGGCTAGGTGGTGACACAAGGTGTTGTGGTCAACCAGATCGAATGCTGCGGATAGATCCAGGAGCAGTAGGAGGGCAGGTTTGCCTGCATCTCTGAGGTCATCCATTTGGTTCTTTAGATCTAGGAGGGCCGTTTCAGTGCCATGTCGGGGGCGGAACCCAGATTGCCCAGGTTGTCCTCTAAGAACTTTTGGACCTGCAGGTAGGCTGCTTTGTCCAAGATTTTGAGCAGGAATGGTACAGTTGTGATGGGCCTGTAATTCCCCGGGACGGTTGGGTCGAGTGAGGGTTTCTTGAGGAGTGGGCGTACCCACGCTTCCTTGAGTCCTGATGGGACATGGCCTGATTGGAAGGAGGAGTTGATAAAGGCTGTAAGGAAGGGGGCGAGAGTATGTGCGGAGTCTTTGATGAGGCTGGCTGGGCAGGCATCGCCTTTACAATTGGAGGGTTTAATATAGTTGAGGAGGATGATGACCTCTTGCTCAGTGATGTCTTTGAATTCGAACATCGGGGATGACGTGGACTTGATGGGTGGCTTGGCGTTGATGTTCGCTATGATATGGGAAAGGGCTTTTTGGTGGCCACAAATCTTTGTTTGGAGGGTGTTGAGCTTCTCTAGCATGGCAGATTGAATGCTGTTGCACCACTTGTCATCTTTGATAACTGAGGAGGGGGGGGCAGATGGTTTTTCAAGTTCCCTGAAGATTGTGAATAGTTCCTTAGATCCTGACTTGGCGTCGGAGATCCTGGCGTTGAAGGAGGCAGCCTTTGCCAGTGTGATGTTAGTCTTGTAGGATTTGGAAATGGCTTTGAACTTCTGTTTAGTGGCTTCAGAGGGGTTTGCTTTCCAGGAGGATAGTGCAATCCTCTTTTGCGCACGTTGGTCAAGGAGTTCTTTAGAGAACCATGAGTTAGCATGTTTGGCTTTCTTAGCTTTTTTGAGAGTCAGGGGAGCAATGGCGTCCACGGCTGACGTGATGACATCCTTGAAGGTGTCAGCTAAGGTGTCAGGGTTATTAGATGAAGGTGCCTGAAGGGCTGGGTTAAGGAGGTAGGGTGCTAGGTTCTCGACTGTGAGGAGGCGTGAGCTCCTGGCGTAGGTGGTGAGGCATGGTGATGGCGGAGAGAGAGCCACTTTTCTGGTTCCGAGGTTGAATTGGATGTAGTGATGGTCAGACCAGGGGATAGGGGTATTGGCCGTGATGAGAAGGGAGCAGTTGTGATGACTGATCCAGTCAAGGGTGCGCCCTTTGATGTGCGTGGTGTCAGAAATGGAGTGCACAAAGCTGATGTTGGAGATTGCCTTCTTGAGGTGTTTCGCTGGGAAGTCTTTAGGGTCATTCAGCCCTAGGTTGAGGTCACCAAGGAGTAGAACCTGAGAGGTCTTTTTGATGTTGTGAGACAATGCAGGGATAAGGGTGTCATGGAAGTCCGTACATGGGCCAGGGGGTCTGTATACAATGTGCATGGATATGGTGCAGTTGGGCGAGACATTGATTTTTAGCGGGAGGTAGTCACTATTGCTATCAAGGATGCCTTCAGCTTCTCTGATGGTAAGGGTGTCCCTCGCGATGAGGGCAACGCCTCCACCTCTCTGAGAGGTGCGGTCTTTCCTAAAAATGGAATATCCAGGTGGGATGGCGAGTGATAAGACTGGGCCTGAGCTTTCATTCAGCCAGGTTTCAGTAAGGATGAGGAGGTCGAGCTTGTTGTTTATGAGCAGGTCGTTGATGTCAAGGGCGTGAGCTGGTATGGAGCGGGCATTAAGCAGGGCGCAGCTTAGCATGTAGGCATGGGGAGGCATGGGGATAGGTGGGCTGGTGGGTGAGGATGGAGGGTCAGAAGTACTAGGTGGTGTGGTCGAGGGTGTGGCAACAGTAGGATGAATAGGCACAGAAACATCATTGAGCTGCACAAAATCAAGTGTGGTCATGGGTGTGGCAACAGTAGGATGAATAGGCACAGAAACATCATTGAGCTGCACAAAATCAAGTGTGGTCATGGGTGTGGCAACAGTAGGATGAATAGGCACAGAAACATCATTGAGCTGCACAAAATCAAGTGTGGTCATGGGTGTGGCAACAGTAGGATGAATAGGCACAGAAACATCATTGAGCTGCACAAAATCAAGTGTGGTCATGGGTGTGGCAACAGTAGGATGAATAGGCACAGAAACATCATTGCGCTGCACAAAATCAAGTGTGGTCATGGGGGCGGCAACAGTATGCGCTACAGGCATGGGTGCAGTAGGACTGAAGGGCGAAGGTTGTGGGGCAAAGTTAAAGTTCATAGTAGGGTTGGTGATCGTGAAGTATTGTTTGTTGACAAGACCCTTGATGATGAACTGTCGTGCCGTGGCAGAGCATGTGTGTGCTGGCCGCTGGCTTCTTATGCCCAACCTAACATTTCGGTAACCCAAGGTAGGGGTAGAACTGATGGGGTTGGTGGGCTGAGTGTGGGACCGTAGTCGCGCATTCCTGCTGTGGTACAGCAGAGGGCGTGTGTTTGCTAGCAAGGTAGGCGCACATGAAGGTTGTAGCATGGGGGCATTAATGCTAATGGCCTTACCTTGTACTGGTTTAACAAGGCGTGGGGGCGCCAACTGCGCCATCGAGCAGCGGAGAGCTGCAGAGAAAAATGCGGCCTTGGGGGAGTAACTGGCAGTTCTTGGGTGTCTGGGCTGAGGTGAAACTTAAGTTTCTGGGACACCACTCCTACCAAGAGAGTGCAGATTCTTCATTCCCTGAAGGGGAAACTGTTAATATATATTGTGCAGCGTGTCGCGTTTAGCTCTCTCATAGCATGAGGGAATTTTATGGCGAGGCGCGTGGTGTTTAATATTTGGTTAGAGCTGCAATATGCTCTGGATGCAGCGTGTGGAGTCGTGCTTCTTGTGCCTGGGACCGTTGGGAAGCTGGACCCCCACTTTGCGTATGTTTGTATAGGGGTGTTTTCTGAGACGGGGCTTCCCGTGCCTCCGTTATACAGCAGTCTTATGTGGATGGGTTAACAGCCGGGCCTTGGTGTCGAGTGATTCGGGTTTCCCTGGGGGGGGGGAGGGAGGGGAACGGGACGCCTGGCTTGACACCCCCAAAACTCTGTGCCGCGGACACACCGAGGCTCAAGAGTCTCCTGTGCAATGACAGCCCCTGCGCAGGTGGGGTGGGGGGGTGGGGGAGGGGGCCCACAGCCGCCGAATCTACAGGTGCTCTCCGCTGTGCGGAGAACCCGCGACCACCTTACTTGTTGCACGAGGTGTCCGCGGCGCCTTGGGGCCCCCTCCTTAAGAGCTTCACGCGTCTCTCCTCTGCTCTTGTAAACTGGGAGGCAGCTCTCGCGTTGTGTAGTTGCGGCGGGGACCGTTAGGTCGGGCCAAACTTCCGCGAGGAGATTTTTATGTGCAACTGCACTTCCCCGCTACAGAGCTTTTCAAAGTCCGGTGCTCTTCCAATTTCTTCTTTTTTCTTTATTTTCTCCTTCTTTTCCCCTTTTCCTTCAGTGGCGCACCTCGTTTGTCAGGTATAATAAGGGTCTCAGGATTGGAATGGGAAGGAGTTTGATATCACATCTCAAGCTATAGGAAGGGTCTCAGGTTTGGGAAGGGAAGGATTTGGATAGCACATCTCATGTTATGGGATGGTTCTCATGTTTGGTTTTAGAAGCATTGAGATATCATATCTCATGCTATCGGAAAGGTCTCAGGTTTGGAATGGGAAGGAGTTGGATATCACATCTCATGTTATAGGAAGGATCTCAGGTTTGGTATTAGAAGCATTGAGATATCATATCTCATGCTATAGGAAGGGTCTCAGGATTGGAATGTGAAGGATTTGGATATCACATCTCATGCTAAAGGAAGGGTCTCAGGTTTGGCAGAAGCATTGAGATATCACATCTCATGCTATAGGAAGGGTCTCAGGATTGGAATGGGAAGGATTTGGATATCACATCTCATGCCATAGTAAGGGTCTCAGGTTTGGTATAAGCATTGAGATATCACATCTCTGCTATCGGAAGGGTCTCAGGATTGGATTGGGAAGGAGTTGGATATCCCTTCTCATGCTATAGGAAGGGTCTCAGGTTGGAATGGGAAGGATTTGGATATCACATCTCATGTTATCGGTAGGGTCTCAGGATTGGAATGGGAAGGATTTGGATATCACATCTCTTGCTATAGGAAGGGTCTCAGGTTTTTATTAGAAACATTGAGATATCACATCTCATGCTATAGGAAGGGTTTCAGGATTGGAATGGGAAGGATTTGGATATCACATCTCATGCTAAAGGAAGGGTATCAGGTTTGGAAGGGGAAGGATTTGGATATCATATCTCATGTTATAGGACGGGTCCCAGGTTTGGTATTAGAAGCATTGAGATATCACATCTCATGGTATAGGAAGGGTCTCAGGATTGGAATGGGAAGGAGTTGGATATCACATCTCATCCAATAGGAAGGGTCTCAGGTTTGGAATGGGAAATAATTGGATATCACATCTCATGTTATAGGAAGGATCTCAGGATTGGAATGGGAAGGATTTGGATATCACATCTCTTGCTATAGGAAGGGTCTCAGGATTGGAATGGGAAGGAGTTTGATTTCCTTCTCATGCTATAGGAAGGGTCTCAGGTTGGAATGGGAAGGACTTGGATAACACATCTCATGTTATAGGAAGGGTCTCAGGATTGGAATGGGAAGGATTTGGATATCACATCTCTTGCTATAGGAAGGGTCTCAGGTTTTTTATTAGAAACATTGAGTTATCACATCTCATGCTATAGGAAGGGTTTCAGGATTGGAATGGGAAGGATTTGGATATCACATCTCATGCTAAAGGAAGGGTCTTAGGTTTGGAAGGGGAAGGATTTGGATATCACATCTCATGTTATAGGACGGGTCCCAGGTTTGGTATTAGAAGCATTGAGATATCACAACTCATGCTATAGGAAGGGTCTCAGGATTGGAATGGGAAGGAGTTGGATATCACATGTCATGCTAAAGGAAGGGTCTCAGGTTTGATAGAAGCATTGAGATTTCACATCTCATGCTATAGGAAGGGTCTCAGGATTGGAATGGGAAGGAGTTGGATATCACATCTCAAGCCATAGGAAGGGTCTCAGATTTGGTATAAGCATTGAGATATAACATCTCTGCTATCGGAAGGGTCTCAGGATAGGAATGGGAAGGACTTAGATATCACATCTCATGCTATAGGGAGGGTCTCAGTTTTGATATTAGATGCATTGAGATATCACATCTCATGCTATCGGAAGGGTCCCAGGATTGGAATGGGAAGGAGTTGGATATCACATCTCAAGCTATCTCAGGATTGGAATGGGAAGGAGTTTGATATCACATCTCAAGCTATAGGAAGGGTCTCAGGTTTGGAAAGGGAAGGATTTGGATTTCACATCTCATGTTGTAGGATGGTTCTCATGTTTGGTTTTAGAAGCATTGAGATATCACATCCCATGCTATCGGAAGGGTCTCAGGTTTGGAAAGGGAAGGATTTGGATTTCACATATGTTATAGGATAGTTCTCAGGTTTGGTTTTAGAAGCATTAAGATATCACATCTCATGCTATAGGAAGGGTCTCAGGTTTGGAATGGGAAGGAGTTGGATACACATCTCATGTTATAGGAAGGATCTCAGGTTTGGTATTAGAAGCATTGAGATATCACATATCATGCTATAGGAAGGGTCTCAGGATTGGAATGGGAAGGAGTTGGATATCACATCTCATGCTAAAGGAAAGGTCTCAGGTTTGGAAGGGGAAGGATTTGGATCTCACAAATGTTTTAGGACGGGTGTCAGGTTTGGTATTAGAAGCATTGAGATATCACATCTCATGGTATAGGAAGGGTCTCAAGATTGGAATGGGAAGGAGTTGGATAGCACATCTCAAGCTATCTCAGGATTGGAATGGGAAGGAATTTGATATCACATCTCAAGGGTCTCAGGTTTGGAAAGGGAATGATTTGGATTTCACATGTTACAGGATAGTTCTCATGTTTGGTTTTAGAAGCATTAAGATATCACATCTCATGTTATAGGAAGGATCTCAGGTTTGGTATTAGAAGCATTGAGATATCACATCTCATGCTATAGGAAGGGTCTCAGGTTTGGAATGGGAAGGAGTTGGATATCACATCTCATGCTATAGGAAGGATCTCAGGTTTGGTATTAGAAGCATTGAGATATCAGATCTCATGCTATCGGAAGGATCTCAGGTTTGGTATTAGAAGCATTGAGATATCACATCTCATGCTACCAGAAGGGTCTCAGGATTGGAATGGGAAGGAGTCGGATATCACATCTCATGCTAAAGGGAGGGTTTCAGGTTTGGAAGTGGAAGGATTTGGATATCACATCACATGTTATAGGAAGATCTCAGGTTTGGTATTAGAAGCATTGAGATATCACATCTCATGCTATCGGAAGGATCTCAGGTTTGGTATTAGAAGCATTGAGATATCACATCTCATGCTATCAGAAGGGTCTCAGGATTGGAATGGGAAGGAGTCGGATATCACATCTCATGCTAAAGGGAGGGTCTCAGGTTTGGAAGGGGAAGGATTTGAATATCACATCACATGTTATAGGAAGGATCTCAGGTTTGGTATTAGAGGCATTGAGATATCACATCTCATGCTATAGGAAGGGTCTCAGGATTGGAATGGGAAGGAGTTGGATATCACATCTCATGCTAAAGGAAGGGTCTCAGTTTTGGTAGAAGCATTGAGATATCACATCTCATGCTATAGGAAGGGTCTCAGGATTGGAATGGGAAGGAGTTGGATATCACATCTCATGCCATAGGAAGGGTCTCAGGTTTGGTATAAGCATTGAGATATCACATTGGTCTCAGGATTGGATTGGGAAGGAGTTGGATATCACATCTCATCCAATAGGAAGGGTCTCAGGTTTGGAATGGGAAGGAATTGGATATCACATCTCATGTTATAGGAAGGATCTCAGGATTGGAATGGGAAGGATTTGGATATCACATCTCTTGCTATAGGAAGGGTCTCAGGTTTTTTATCAGAAACATTGAGATATCACATCTCATGCTATAGGAAGGGTTTCAGGATTGGAATGGGAAGGAGTTGGATATCACATCTCATGTTATAGGAAGGATCTCAGGATTGGAATGGGAAGGATTTGGATATCACATCTCTTGCTATAGGAAGGGTCTCAGGTTTTTTATTAGAAACATTAAGATATCACATCTCATGCTAAAGGAAGGGTTTCAGGATTCGAATGGGAAGGATTTGGATATCATATCTCATGTTATAGGACGGGTCCCAGGTTTGGTATTAGAAGCATTGAGATATCACATCTCATGGTATAGGAAGGGTCTCAGGATTGGAATGGGAAGGAGTTGGATATCCCTTCTCATGCTATAGGAAGGGTCTCAGGTTGGAATGGGAAGGAGTTGGATGTCACATCTCATGTTATAGGAAGGGTCTCAGGATTGGAATGGGAAGGATTTGGATATCATATCTCTTGCTATAGGAAGGGTCTCATGTTTTTTATTAGAAACAGAGATATCACATCTCATGGTATAGGAAGGGTTTCAGGATTGGAATGGGGAGGATTTGGATATCACATTTCATGCTAAAGGAAGGGTCTCAGGTTTGGAAGGGGAAGGAGTTGGATATCACATCTCATGCTAAAGGAAGGGTCTCAGGTTTGATAGAAGCATTGAGATATCACATCTCATGCTATAGGAAGGGTCTTAGGTTTGGTATAAGCATTGAGATATCACATCTCTGCTATCGGAAGGGTCTCAGGTTAGGAATGGGAAGGAGTTGGATATCACATCTCAAGCTATCTCAGGATTGGAATGGGAAGGAGTTTGATATCACATCTCAAGCTTTAGGAAGGGTCTCAGGTTTGGAAGGGGAAGGATTTGGATCTCACATCTCATGTTTTAGGACGGGTCTCAGGTTTGGTATTAGAAACATTGAGATATCACATCTCATGGTATAGGAAGGGTCTCAGGATTGGAATGGGAAGGAGTTGGATATCACATCTCATGCTATAGGAAGGGTCTCAGTTTTGATATTAGAAGCATTGAGATATCACATCTCATGCTATCGGAAGGGTCTCAGGATTGGAATGGGAAGGAGTTGGATATCACATCTCAAGCTATCTCAGGATTGGAATGGGAAGGAGTTTGATATTACATCTCAAGCTTTAGGAAGGGTCTCAGGTTTGGAAGGGGAAGGATTTGGATCTCACATCTCATGTTTTAGGACGGGTCTCAGGTTTGGTATTAGAAACATTGAGATATCACATCTCATGGTATAGGAAGGGTCTCAGGATTGGAATGGGAAGGAGTTGGATATTACATCTCATGCTATAGGAAGGGTCTCAGGTTTGGTAGAAGCATTGAGATATCACATCTCATGCTATAGGAAGGGTCTAAGGATAGAAATGGGAAGGAGTTGGGTATCACATCTAATGCTATAGGAAGGGTCTCAGGTTTGGTATTAGAAGCATTGTGATATTACATCTCATGCTATAGGAAGGGTCTCAGGATTGGGTTGGGAAGGAGTTGGATATCACATCTCATGCGATGTGATATCTCAATGCTTCTAATACCACACCTGAGACCCATCCTATAACATGAGATGGGATATCCAAGCCCTTCCCATTCCAATCCTGAGACCCTTCCTATAGCATGAGATGTGAAATCTCAATGCTTCTAATACCAAACCTGAGACCCTTCCTATAACATGAGATGGGATATCCAACTCTTTCCCATTCCAATCCTGAGACCCTTTCGATAGCAGAGATGTGATATCTCAATGCTTATACCAAACCTGAGACCCTTCCTATGGCATGAGATGTCATATACTACTCCTTCCCATTCCAATCCTGAGACCCTTCCTATAGCATGAGATGTGATATCCAAAACCTTCCCATTCCAATCCTGAGACCCTTCCTATATCATGAGATGTGATATCTCAATGCTTCTAATACCAAACCTGATATCCTTCCTATAACATGAGATGTGATATCCAACTCCTTCCCATTATAAACCTGAGACCCGTCCTAAAACATGAGATGTGAGATCCAAATCCTTCCCCTTCCAAACCTGAGACCCTTCCTAAAGCTTGAGATGTGATATCAAACTCCTTCCCATTCCAATCCTGAGATAGCTTGAGATGTGATATCCAACTCCTTCCCATTCCTAACCTGAGACCCTTCCGATAGCAGAGATGTGATATCTCAATGCTTATACCAAACCTAAGACCCTTCCTATAGCATGAGATGTGATATCTCAATGCTTCTATCAAACCTGAGACCCTTCCTTTAGCATGAGATGTGATATCCAACTCCTTCCCCTTCCAAACCTGGGACCCTTCCTTTAGCATGAAATGTGATATCCAAATCCTCCCCATTCCAATCCTGAAACCCTTCCTATACCATGAGATGTGATATCTCTGTTTCTAATAAAAAACATGAGACCCTTCCTATAGCAAGAGATATGATATCCAAATCCTTCCCATTCCAATCCTGAGACCCTTCCTATAACATGAGATGTGATATCCAACTCCTTCCCATTCCAACCTGAGACCCTTCCTATAGCATGAGAAGGGATATCCAACTCCTTCCCATTCCAATCCTGAGACCCTTCCTATACCATGAGATGTGATATCTCAATGCTTCTAATACCAAACCTGGGACCCGTCCTATAACATGAGATATGATATCCAAATCCTTCCCATTCGAATCCTGAAACCCTTCCTTTAGCATGAGATGTGATATCTCAATGTTTCTAATAAAAAACCTGAGACCCTTCCTATAGCAAGAGATGTGATATCCAAATCCTTCCCATTCCAATCCTGAGATCCTTCCTATAACATGAGATGTGATATCCAACTCCTTCCCATTCCAATCCTGAAACCCTTCCTATAGCATGAGATGTGATATCTCAATGTTTCTGATAAAAAACCTGAGACCCTTCCTATAGCAAGAGATGTGATATCCAAATCCTTCCCATTCCAATCCTGAGATCCTTCCTATAACATGAGATGTGATATCCAATTCCTTCCCATTCCAAACCTGAGACCCTTCCTATTGGATGAGATGTGATATCCAACTCCTTCCCAATCCAATCCTGAGACCAATGTGATATCTCAATGCTTATACCAAACCTGAGACCCTTCCTATGGCATGAGATGTGATATCCAACTCCTTCCCATTCCAATCCTGAGACCCTTCCTATAGCATGAGATGTGATATCTCAATGCTTCTACCAAAACTGAGACCCTTCCTTTAGCATGAGATGTGATATCCAACTCCTTCCCATTCCAATCCTGAGACCCTTCCTATAGCATGAGATGTGATATCTCAATGCCTCTAATACCAAACCTGAGATCCTTCCTATAACATGTGATGTGATATTCAAATCCTTCCCCTTCCAAACCTGAGACCCTCCCTTTAGCATGAGATGTGATATCCGACTCCTTCCCATTCCAATCCTGAGACCCTTCTGATAGCATGAGATGTGATATCTCAATGCTTCTAATACCAAACCTGAGATCCTTCCGATAGCATGAGATGTGATATCTCAATGATTCTAATACCAAACCTGAGATCTTCCTATAACATGAGATGTGATATCCAAATCCTTCCACTTCCAAACCTGAAACCCTCCCTTTAGCATGAGATGTGATATCCGACTCCTTCCCATTCCAATCCTGAGACCCTTATGATAGCATGAGATGTGATATCTCAATGCTTCTAATACTAAACCTGAGATCCTTCCGATAGCATGAGATCTGATATCTCAATGCTTCTAATACCAAACCTGAGATCCTTCCTATAGCATGAGATGTGATATCCAACTCCTTCCCATTCCAAACCTGAGACCCTTCCTATAGCATGAGATGTGATATCTCAATGCTTCTAATACCAAACCTGAGATCCTTCCTATAACATGAGATGTGATATCTTAATGCTTCTAAAACCAAACATGAGAACTATCCTGTAACATGTGAAATCCAAATCATTCCCTTTCCAAACCTGAGACCCTTCCTATAGCTTGAGATGTGATATCAAACTCCTTCCCATTCCAATCCTGAGACCCTTCCTATACCATGAGATGTGATATCTCAATGCTTCTAATACCAAACCTGACACCCGTCCTAAAACATTTGTGAGATCCAAATCCTTCCCCTTCCAAACCTGAGACCTTTCCTTTAGCATGAGATGTGATATCCAACTCCTTCCCATTCTAATCCTGAGACCTTTCCTATAGCATGATATGTGATATCTCAATGCTTCTAATACCAAACCTGAGATCCTTCCTATAACATGAGATGTGTATCCAACTCCTTCCCATTCCAAACCTGAGACCCTTCCTATAGCATGAGATGTGATATCTTAATGCTTCTAAAACCAAACCTGAGAACTATCCTATAACATATGTGAAATCCAAATCCTTCCCTTTCCAAACCTGAGACCCTTCCGATAGCATGAGATGTGATATCTCAATGCTTCTAAAACCAAACATGAGAACCATCCTACAACATGAGATGTGAAATCCAAATCCTTCCCTTTCCAAACCTGAGACCCTTCCTATAGCTTGAGATGTGATATCAAACTCCTTCCCATTCCAATCCTGAGATAGCTTGAGATGTGATATCCAACTCCTTCCCATTCCAATCCTGGGACCCTTCCGATAGCATGAGATGTGATATCTCAATGCCTCTAATATCAAAACTGAGACCCTCCCTATAGCATGAGATGTGATATCTAAGTCCTTCCCATTCCTATCCTGAGACCCTTCCGATAGCAGAGATGTTATATCTCAATGCTTATACCAAATCTGAGACCCTTCCTATGGCTTGAGATGTGATATCCAACTCCTTCCCATTCCAATCCTGAGACCCTTCCTATAGCATGAGATGTGAAATCTCAATGCTTCTATCAAACCTGAGACCCTTCCTTTAGCATGACATGTGATATCCAACTCCTTCCCATTCCAATCCTGAGACCCTTCCTATAGCATGAGTTGTGATATCTCAATGCTTCTAATACCAAACCTGGGACCCGTCCTATAACATGAGATGTGATATCCAAATCCTTCCCCTTCCAAACCTAAGACCCTTCCTTTAGCATGAGATGTGATATCCAAATCCTTCCCATTCCAATCCTGAAACCCTTCCTATAGCATGAGATGTGATAACTCAATGTTTCTAATAAAAAACCTGAGACCCTTCCTATAGCAAGAGATGTGATATCCAAATCCTTCCCATTCCAATCCTGAGACCCTTCCTATAACATGAGATGTGTTATCCTAGTCCTTCCCATTCCAACCTGAGACCCTTCCTATAGCATGAGAAGGGAAATCGAACTCCTTCCCATTCCAATCCTGAGACCCTTCCTATAGCAAGAGATGTGATATCCAAATCCTTCCCATTCCAATCCTGAGATCCTTCCTATAACATGAGATGTGATATCCAATTATTTCCCATTCCAAACCTGAGACCCTTCCTATTGGATGAGATGTGATATCCAACTCCTTCCCATTCCAATCCTGAGACCCTTCCTATACCATGAGATGTGATATCTCAATGCTTCTAATACCAAACCTGGGACCCGTCCTATAACATGAGATATGATATCCAAATCCTTCCCCTTCCAAACCTGATACCCTTCCTTTAGCATGAGATGTGATATCCAAATCCTTCCCATTCCAATCCTGAAACCCTTCCTATAGCATGAGATGTGATATCTCAATGTTTCTAATAAAAACCTGAGACCCTTCCTATAGCAAGAGATGTGATATCCAAATCCTTCCCATTCCAATCCTGAGACCCTACCTATAACATGAGATGTGATATCCAAATCCTTCCCATTCCAACCTGAGACCCTTCCTATAGCATGAGAAGGGATATCCAACTCCTTCCCAATCCAATCCTGAGACCCTTCCGATAGCAGAGATGTGATATCTCAATGCTTATACCAAACCTGAGACCCTTACTATGGCATGAGATGTGATATCCAAATCCTTCCCATTCCAATCCTGAGACCCTTCCTATAGCATGAGATGTGATATCTCAATGCTTCTGCCAAACCTGAGACCCTTCCTTTAGCATGAGATGTGATATCCAAATCCTTCACATTCCAATCCTGAGACCCTTCCTATAGCATGAGATATGATATCTCAATGCTTCTAATACCAAACCTGAGATCCTTCCTATAACATGAGATGTGATATCCAACTCCTTCCCATTCCAAACCTGAGACCTTTCCGATAGCATGAGATATGATATCTCAATGCTTCTAAAACCAAACATGAGAACCATCCTATAACATGAGATGTGCTATCCAAATCCTTCCCTTCCCAAACCTGAGACCCTTCCTATAGCTTGAGATGTGATATCAAACTCCTTCCCATTCCAATCCTGAGACCCTTATTATACCTGACAAACGAGATGCGCCACTGAAGGAAAAGGGGAAAAGAAGGAGAAAATAAAGAAAAAAGAAGAAATTGGAAGAGCACCGGACTTTGAAAAGCTCTGTAGCGGGGAAGTGCAGTTGCACATAAAAATCTCCTCGCGGAAGTTTGGCCCGACCTAACGGTCCCCGCCGCAACTACACAACGCGAGAGCTGCCTCCCAGTTTACAAGAGCAGAGGAGAGACGCGTGAAGCTCTTAAGGAGGGGGCCCCAAGGCGCCGCGGACACCTCGTGCAACAAGTAAGGTGGTCGCGGGCGCTCCGCACAGCGGAGAGCACCTGTAGATTCGGCGGCTGTGGGCCCCCTCCCCCACCCCCTCGCCCCCCCTGCGCAGGGGCTGTCATTGCACAGGAGACTCTTGAGCCTCGGTGTGTCCGCGGCACAGAGTTTTGGGGGTGTCAAGCCAGGCGTCCCGTTCCCCTCCCTCCCCCCCCCCCAGGGAAACCCGAATCACTCGACACCAAGGCCCGGCTGTTAACCCATCCACATAAGACTGCTGTATAACGGAGGCACGGGAAGCCCCGTCTCAGAAAACACCCCTATACAAACATACGCAAAGCGGGGGTCCAGCTTCCCAACGGTCCCAGGCACAAGAAGCACGACTCCACACGCTGCATCCAGAGCATATTGCAGCTCTAACCAAATATTAAACACCACGCGCCTCGCCATAAAATTCCCTCATGCTATGAGAGAGCTAAACGCGACACGCTGCACAATATATATTAACAGTTTCCCCTTCAGGGAATGAAGAATCTGCACTCTCTTGGTAGGAGTGGTGTCCCAGAAACTTAAGTTTCACCTCAGCCCAGACACCCAAGAACTGCCAGTTACTCCCCCAAGGCCGCATTTCTCTCTGCAGCTCTCCGCTGCTCGATGGCGCAGTTGGCGCCCCCACGCCTTGTTAAACCAGTACAAGGTAAGGCCATTAGCATTAATGCCCCCATGCTACAACCTTCATGTGCGCCTACCTTGCTAGCAAACACACGCCCTCTGCTGTACCACAGCAGGAATGCGCGACTACGGTCCCGCACTCAGCCCACCAACCCCATCAGTTCTACCCCTACCTTGGGTTACCGAAATGTTAGGTTGGGCATAAGAAGCCAGCGGCCAGCACACACATGCTCTGCCACGGCACGACAGTTCATCATCAAGGGTCTTGTCAACAAACAATACTTCACGATCACCAACCCTACTATGAACTTTAACTTTGCCCCACAACCTTCGCCCTTCAGTCCTACTGCACCCATGCCTGTAGCGCATACTGTTGCCGCCCCCATGACCACACTTGATTTTGTGCAGCGCAATGATGTTTCTGTGCCTATTCATCCTACTGTTGCCACACCCATGACCACACTTGATTTTGTGCAGCTCAATGATGTTTCTGTGCCTATTCATCCTACTGTTGCCACACCCATGACCACACTTGATTTTGTGCAGCTCAATGATGTTTCTGTGCCTATTCATCCTACTGTTGCCACACCCATGACCACACTTGATTTTGTGCAGCTCAATGATGTTTCTGTGCCTATTCATCCTACTGTTGCCACACCCATGACCACACTTGATTTTGTGCAGCTCAATGATGTTCTGTGCCTATTCATCCTACTGTTGCCACACCCTTGACCACACCACCTAGTACTTCTGACCCTCCATCCTCACCCACCAGCCCACCTATCCCCACGCCTCCCCATGCCTACATGCTAAGCTGCGCCCTGCTTAATGCCCGCTCCATACCAGCTCACGCCCATGACATCAACGACCTGCTCATAAACAACAAGCTCGACCTCCTCATCCTTACTGAAACCTGGCTGAATGAAAGCTCAGGCCCAGTCTTATCACTCGCCATCCCACCTGGATATTCCATTTTTAGGAAAGACCGCACCTCTCAGAGAGGTGGAGGCGTTGCCCTCATCGCGAGGGACACCCTTACCATCAGAGAAGCTGAAGGCATCCTTGATAGCAATAGTGACTACCTCCCGCTAAAAATCAATGTCTCGCCCAACTGCACCATATCCATGCACATTGTATACAGACCCCCTGGCCCATGTACGGACTTCCATGACACCCTTATCCCTGCATTGTCTCACAACATCAAAAAGACCTCTCAGGTTCTACTCCTTGGTGACCTCAACCTAGGGCTGAATGACCCTAAAGACTTCCCAGCGAAACACCTCAAGAAGGCACTCTCCAACATCAGCTTTGTGCACTCCATTTCTGACACCACGCACATCAAAGGGCGCACCCTTGACTGGATCAGTCATCACAACTGCTCCCTTCTCATCACGGCCAATACCCCTATCCCCTGGTCTGACCATCACTACATCCAATTCAACCTCGGAACCAGAAAAGTGGCTCTCTCTCCGCCATCACCATGCCTCGCCACCTACGCCAGGAGCTCACGCCTCCTCACAGTCGAGAACCTAGCACCCTACCTCCTTAACCCAGCCCTTCAGGCACCTTCATCTAATAACCCTGACACCTTAGCTGACACCTTCAAGGATGTCATCACGTCAGCCGTGGACGCCATTGCTCCCCTGACTCTCAAAAAAGCTAAGAAAGCCAAACATGCTAACTCATGGTTCTCTAAAGAACTCCTTGACCAACGTGCGCAAAAGAGGATTGCACTATCCTCCTGGAAAGCAAACCCCTCTGAAGCCACTAAACAGAAGTTCAAAGCCATTTCCAAATCCTACAAGACTAACATCACACTGGCAAAGGCTGCCTCCTTCAACGCCAGGATCTCCGACGCCAAGTCAGGATCTAAGGAACTATTCACAATCTTCAGGGAACTTGAAAAACCATCTGCCCCCCCCTCCTCAGTTATCAAAGATGACAAGTGGTGCAACAGCATTCAATCTGCCATGCTAGAGAAGCTCAACACCCTCCAAACAAAAATTTGTGGCCACCAAAAAGCCCTTTCCCATATCATAGCGAACATCCACGCCAAGCCACCCATCAAGTCCACGTCATCCCCGATGTTCGAATTCAAAGACATCACTGAGCAAGAGGTCATCATCCTCCTCAACTATATTAAACCCTCCAATTGTAAAGGCGATGCCTGCCCAGCCAGCCTCATCAAAGACTCCGCACATACTCTCGCCCCTTTCCTTACAGCCTTTATCAACTCCTCCTTCCAATCAGGCCATGTCCCATCAGGACTCAAGGAAGCGTGGGTACGCCCACTCCTCAAGAAACCCTCACTCGACCCAACCGTCCCGGGGAATTACAGGCCCATCACAACTGTACCATTCCTGCTCAAAATCTTGGCCAAAGCCGCCTACCTGCAGGTCCAAAAGTTCTTAGAGGACAACCGTCTCCTCGGCCTGCGGCAATCTGGGTTCCGCCCCCGACATGGCACTGAAACGGCCCTCCTAGATCTAAAGAACCAAATGGATGACCTCAGAGATGCAGGCAAACCTGCCCTCCTACTGCTCCTGGATCTATCCGCAGCATTCGATCTGGTTGACCACAACACCTTGTGTCACCACCTAGCCACCCAAGCCAACTTCTCCCCGAAAGCCTGCCAGTGGATCACCTCCTTTCTCCAAGAAAGGGCCATGAAAGTCTTTTCTGAAGCTGCCGCCGCCACCCCTAGCCTCCTCACCTGCGGTGTCCCTCAGGGATCCTGTATCGCCCCAACACTCTATAACCTCTTTACAAGGCCCCTGTTTAGCATCTTGGATTCCCTTGGTATTTCATATACCAACTATGCTGACGATACGCAGGTACTGATCCCACTCACGAGCGACTACCTAGCAGATTCCAACACCCTCACCTCTATCTACACTACCATCCAATCCTGGATGGCGGAGAATTGGCTGTGCCTCAACAGCGAAAAGACCGAACTCCTCCTCATTGGGTCACCCTTCACTCTGGGTAACCTCGGAGATCAGTACGCCTCCTTCTCACTTGATAACATTCCAATCAAGGTCTCGAACCATGTTAAGACACTCGGAGTCTACCTTGACTCCGACCTGTCCATGGATAAACAGGTCAATGCTATCGCTGCATCCTCAGCCTACTACTCCAAAGTCCTCAATGCAGCCAGGCCCTTCTTGGCCCGTCAAAATTGCCTCACGATTGCCAGGGCAATTATCGGGTCAAGACTTGACTACTGTAATGCCCTTCTCGTGGGGACATCCAGCAAAAACCTGGCCAAATTGCAGCTAGCCCAGAACAATGCGCTAAGGGCAGCCACCGGTACCTCAAGAAGAAACCATATCTCCGAAATCAGAAGGCAAGCACACTGGCTCCCTGTCAAAGAGAGAATTGTCTTTAAAACTCTTGCTCTCACACACAAATGCCTTCACGAACTTGCCCCTCCTTACCTGACCAACAGAATTACTAGGCACACCGCCACGAGACCTCTCAGGTCCCCTTATGCCAACACAATTGTCACGCCTACTACTGGGAAAGTGCGCGCTGGTGGCTCCAGCTTCCCCACCCTAGCAGCCACGCACTGGAACGCTCTGCCACCTCACCTAAGACTCATTCAATCCCACCTAGCCTTCCGTAAGGCTATCAAAACCAGACTCTTTGTTTAACCTGAACCTGTATCGTCCACTGCATATATGCCTACCAATCTGTAACTAAGAGCCCTCCTGGCACCTGTCTGTAATCCTAAGTTTGCGTATCCTCTGTAACAGCGCCTCGATGCCTTACGGGCTGCAAGCGCGCTTAACAAATGCAAATAAATAAAAAATAAAAGAAAATATCTCAATGCTTCTAATACCAAACCTGAGACCCGTCCGAAAACATGAGATGTGAGATCCAAATCCTTCCCCTTCCAAACCTGAGACCCTTCCTATAGCTTGAGATGTGATATCAAACTCCTTCCCATTCCAATCCTGAGATAGCTTGAGATGTGATATCCAACTCCTTCCCATTCCAATCCTGAGACCCTTCCGATAGCATGAGATGTGATATCTCAATGCTTCTAATATCAAAACTGAGACCCTCCCTATAGCATGAGATGTGATATCTAAGTCCTTCCCATTCCTATCCTGAGACCCTTCCGATAGCAGAGATGTGATATCTCAATGCTTATACCAAACCTGAGACCCTTCCTATAGCATGAGATGTGATATCTCAATGCTTCTATCAAACCTGAGACCCTTCCTTTAGCATGAGATGTGATATCCAACTCCTTCCCATTCCAATCCTGAGACCCTTCCTATAGCATGAGCTGTAATATCTCAATGCTTCTATCAAACCTGAGACCCTTCCTTTACCATGAGTTGTGATATCCAACTCCTTCCCCTTCCAAACCTGAGACCCTTCCTTTAGCATGAGATGTGATATCCAAATCCTTCCCATTCCAATCCTGAAACCCTTCCTATAGCATGAGATGTGATATCTCAATGTTTCTAATAAAAAACTGAGACCCTTCCTATAGCAAGAGATGTGATATCCAAATCCTTCCCATTCCAATCCTGAGACCCTACCTATAACATGAGATGTGATACCCAACTCCTTCCCATTCCAACCTGAGACCCTTCCTATAGCATGAGAAGGGATATCCAACTCCTTCCCAATCCAATCCTGAGACCCTTCCGATAGCAGAGATGTGATATCTCAATGCTTATACCAAACCTGAGACCCTTACTATGGCATGAGATGTGATATCCAAATCCTTCCCATTCCAATCCTGAGACCCTTCCTATAGCATGAGATGTGATATCTCAATGCTTCTGCCAAACCCGAGACCCTTCCTTTAGCATGAGATGTGATATCCAAATCCTTCACATTCCAATCCTGAGACCCTTCATATAGCATGAGATATGATATCTCAATGCCTCTAATACCAAACCTGAGATCCTTCCTATAACATGAGATGTGATATCCAACTCCTTCCCATTCCAAACCTGAGACCTTTCCGATAGCATGAGATGTGATATCTCAATGCTTCTAAAACCAAACATGAGAACCATCCTATAACATGAGATGTGCTATCCAAATCCTTCCCTTCCCAAACCTGAGACCCTTCCTATAGCTTGAGATGTGATATCAAACTCCTTCCCATTCCAATCCTGAGACCCTTATTATACCATGAGATGTGATATCTCAATGCTTCTAATACCAAACCTGAGACCCGTCCTAAAACATGAGATGTGAGATCCAAATCCTTCCCCTTCCAAACCTGAGACCCTTCCTATAGCTTGAGATGTGATATCAAACTCCTTCCCATTCCAATCCTGAGATAGCTTGAGATGTGATATCCAACTCCTTCCCATTCCAATCCTGAGACCTTTCCGATAGCATGAGATGTGATATCTCAATGCTTCTAATATAAAAACTGAGACCCTCCCTATAGCATGAGATGTGATATCCAAGTCCTTCCCATTCCTATCCTGAGACCCTTCCGATAGCAGAGATGTGATATCTCAATGCTTATACCAAACCTGAGACCCTTCCTATAGCATGAGATGTGATATCTCAATGTTTCTATCAAACCTGAATCCCTTCCTTTAGCATGAGATGTGATATCCAACTCCTTCCCATTCCAATCCTGAGACCCTTCCTATAGCATGAGCTGTAATATTTCAATGCTTCTATCAAACCTGAGACCCTTCCTTTAGCATGAGATGTGATATCCAACTCCTTCCCCTTCCAAACCTGAGACCCTTCCTTTAGCATGAGATGTGATATCCAAATCCTTCCCATTCCAATCCTGAAACCCTTCCTATACCATGAGATGTGATATTTCTGTTTCTAATAAAAAACATGAGACCCTTCCTATAGCAAGAGATATGATATCCAAATCCTTCCCATTCCAATCCCGAGACCCTTCCTATAACATGAGATGTGATATCCAACTCCTTCCCATTCTAACCTGAGACCCTTCCTATAGCATGAGAAGGGATATCCAACTCCTTCCCATTCCAATCCTGAGACCCTTCCTATACCATGAGATGTGATATCTCAGTGCTTCTAATACCAAACCTGGGACCCGTCCTATAACATGAGATATGATATCCAAATCCTTCCCATTCGAATCCTGAAACCCTTCCTTTAGCATGAGATGTGATATCTCAATGTGTCTAATAAAAAACCTGAGACCCTTCCTATAGCAAGAGATGTGATATCCAAATCCTTCGCATTCCAATCCTGAGACCCTTCCTATAACATGGATGTGATATCCAACTCCTTCCCATTCCAATTTTGAGACCCTTCCTATACCATGAGAATTGATATCTCAATGCTTCTAATACCAAACCTGAGACCCTTCCTATAGCATGAGATGTGATATCCTACTCCTTCCCATTCCAATCCTGAGACCCTTCCTATAGCACGAGATGTGATATCTCAATGCTTCTAATACCAAACCTGACACCCTTCATATAGCATGAGATGGGATATCCAACTCCTTCCCAATCCAATCCTGAGACCCTTCCGATAGCATGAGATGTCATTTCTCAATGCTTCTACCAAAACTGAGACCCTTCCTATGGCATGAGATGTGATATCAAACTCCTTCCCATTCCAATCCTGAGACCCTTCCTATAGCTTGAGATGTGATATCCAACTCCTTCCCATTCCAATCCTGAGACCCTTCCTATACCATGAGATGTGATATCTCAATGCTTGTAGTACCAAACCTGAGACCCGTCCTACAACATGAGATGTGATATCCAAATCCTTCCCATTCCAAGCCTGAGACCCTTCCTTTAGCATGAGATGTGATATCCAACTCCTTCCCATTCCAATCCTGAGACCCTTCCGATTGCATGAGATGTGATATCTCAATGCTTCTAATATCAAACCTGAGACCCTCCCTATAGCATGAGATGTGATATCCAAGTCCTTCCCATTCCAATCCTGAGATCCTTCCTATAGCATGAGATGTGATATCTCAATGCTTCTAATACCAAACATGATATCCTTCCTATAAAATGAGATGTGATATATAAACTCCTTACCATTCCAATCCCGAGACCCTTCCGATAGCAGAGATGTGATATCTCAATGCTTATACCAAACCTGAGACCCTTCCTATGGCATGAGATGTCATATACTACTGCTTCCCATTCCAATCCTGAGACCCTTCCTATAGCATGAGATGTGATATCTCAATGCTTCTACCAAACTTGAGACCCTTCCTATAACATGAGATGTGATATCCAACTCCTTTCCATTCCAATACTGAGATCCTTCTTATACCATGAGATGTGATATCTCAATGTTTCTCATACCAAACCTGAGGCCCTTCCTATAGCAAGAGATGTGATATACAAATCCTTCCCATTCCAAACCTGAGACCCTTCCTATAGCATGAGATGTGATATCCGACTCTTTCCCAATCCAATCCTGAGACCCTTCCTATAGCATGAGATGTAATATCACAATGCTTGTAATACCAAACCTGAGACCATTCCTATAGCATGAGATGTGATATCCAACTCCTTCCCATTCCAATCCTGAGACCCTTCCTATAGCATGAGATGTGATATCTCAATGCTTCTAATACCAAAACTGAGACCCTTCTTAAAGCATGAGATGTGATATCCAACTACTTCCCGTTCCAAACCTGAGACCCTTCCTATAGCATATGTGACATCCAACTCCTTCCCATTCCAAACCTGAGACCCTTCATATAGCAAGAATGTAATATCCAACTCCTTCCCATTCCAATCCTGAGACCATTCCTATAGCATGAGAAGTGATATCTCAATGCTTCTAATAGCAAACCTGAGATCCTTCCTATGACATGAGATGTGATATCCAATTCCTTCCCATTCCAAACCTGAGACCCTTCCTACAGCATGCGATGTGATATCTCAATCCTTCTAATACCACACCTGAGACCCGTCCTATAACATGAGATGAGATATCCAAGTCCTTCCCATCCCAATCCTGAGACCTTTCCTATAGCATGAGATGTGATATCTCAATGCTTCTAAAACCAAACATGAGAACCATCCTATAACATGAGATGTGCTATCCAAATCCTTCACTTCCCAAACCTGAGACCCTTCCTATAGCTTGAGATGTGATATCAAACTCCTTCCCATTCCAATCCTGAGACCCTACCTATAACATGAGATGTGATATCCAACTCCTTCCCATTCCAACCTGAGACCCTTCCTATAGCATGAGAAGGGATATCCAACTCCTTCCCAATCCAATCCTGAGACCCTTCCGATAGCAGAGATGTGATATCTCAATGCTTATACCAAACCTGAGACCCTTACTGTGGCATGAGATGTGATATCCAAATCCTTCCCATTCCAATCCTGAGACCCTTCCTATAGCATGAGATGTGATATCTCAATGCTTCTGCCAAACCCGAGACCCTTCCTTTAGCATGAGATGTGATATCCAAATCCTTCACATTCCAATCCTGAGACCCTTCATATAGCATGAGATATGATATCTCAATGCCTCTAATACCAAACCTGAGATCCTTCCTATAACATGAGATGTGATATCCAACTCCTTCCCATTCCAAACCTGAGACCTTTCCGATAGCATGAGATGTGATATCTCAATGCTTCTAAAACCAAACATGAGAACCATCCTATAACATGAGATGTGCTATCCAAATCCTTCCCTTCCCAAACCTGAGACCCTTCCTATAGCTTGAGATGTGATATCAAACTCCTTCCCATTCCAATCCTGAGACCCTTATTATACCATGAGATGTGATATCTCAATGCTTCTAATACCAAACCTGAGACCCGTCCTAAAACATGAGATGTGAGATCCAAATCCTTCCCCTTCCAAACCTGAGACCCTTCCTATAGCTTGAGATGTGATATCAAACTCCTTCCCATTCCAATCCTGAGATAGCTTGAGATGTGATATCCAACTCCTTCCCATTCCAATCCTGAGACCTTTCCGATGATGTGATATCTCAATGCTTCTAATATCAAAACTGAGACCCTCCCTATAGCATGAGATGTGATATCCAAGTCCTTCCCAGTCCTATCCTGAGACCCTTCCGATAGCAGAGATGTGATATCTCAATGCTTATACCAAACCTGAGACCCTTCCTATAGCATGAGATGTGATATCTCAATGTTTCTATCAAACCTGAGACCCTTCCTTTCGCATGAGATGTGATATCCAACTCCTTCCCATTCCAATCCTGAGACCCTTCCTATAGCATGAGCTGTAATATTTCAATGCTTCTATCAAACCTGAGACCCTTCCTTTAGCATGAGATGTGATATCCAACTCCTTCCCCTTCCAAACCTGAGACCCTTCCTTTAGCATGAGATGTGATATCCAAATCCTTCCCATTCCAATCCTGAAACCCTTCCTATACCATGAGATGTGATATTTCTGTTTCTAATAAAAAACATGAGACCCTTCCTATAGCAAGAGATATGATATCCAAATCCTTCCCATTCCAATCCCGAGACCCTTCCTATAACATGAGATGTGATATCCAACTCCTTCCCATTCTAACCTGAGACCCTTCCTATAGCATGAGAAGGGATATCCAACTCCTTCCCATTCCAATCCTGAGACCCTTCCTATACCATGAGATGTGATATCTCAGTGCTTCTAATACCAAACCTGGGACCCGTCCTATAACATGAGATATGATATCCAAATCCTTCCCATTCGAATCCTGAAACCCTTCCTATAGCAAGAGATGTGATATCCAAATCCTTCGCATTCCAATCCTGAGACCCTTCCTATAACATGGATGTGATATCCAACTCCTTCCCATTCCAATTTTGAGACCCTTCCTATACCATGAGAATTGATATCTCAATGCTTCTAATACCAAACCTGAGACCCTTCCTATAGCATGAGATGTGATATCCTACTCCTTCCCATTCCAATCCTGAGACCCTTCCTATAGCACGAGATGTGATATCTCAATGCTTCTAATACCAAACCTGACACCCTTCATATAGCATGAGATGGGATATCCAACTACTTCCCAATCCAATCCTGAGACCCTTCCGATAGCATGAGATGTCATTTCTCAATGCTTCTACCAAAACTGAGACCCTTCCTATGGCATGAGATGTGATATCAAACTCCTTCCCATTCCAATCCTGAGACCCTTCCTATAGCTTGAGATGTGATATCCAACTCCTTCCCATTCCAATCCTGAGACCCTCCCTATACCATGAGATGTGATATCTCAATGCTTGTAGTACCAAACCTGAGACCCGTCCTACAACATGAGATGTGATATCCAAATCCTTCCCCTTCCAAGCCTGAGACCCTTCCTTTAGCATGAGATGTGATATCCAACTCCTTCCCATTCCAATCCTGAGACCCTTCCGATTGCATGAGATGTGATATCTCAATGCTTCTAATATCAAACCTGAGACCCTCCCTATAGCATGAGATGTGATATCCAAGTCCTTCCCATTCCAATCCTGAGATCCTTCCTATAGCATGAGATGTGATATCTCAATGCTTCTAATACCAAACATGATATCCTTCCTATAACATGAGATGTGATATATAAACTCCTTACCATTCCAATCCCGAGACCCTTCCGATAGCAGAGATGTGATATCTCAATGCTTATACCAAACCTGAGACCCTTCCTATGGCATGAGATGTCATATACTACTGCTTCCCATTCCAATCCTGAGACCCTTCCTATAGCATGAGATGTGATATCTCAATTCTTCTACCAAACTTGAGACCCTTCCTATAGCATGAGATGTGATATCCTACTCCTTCCCATTCCAATCCTGAGACCCTTCCTATAGCATGAGATGTGATATCTCAATGCTTCTACCAAACTTGAGACCCTTCCTATAACATGAGATGTGATATCCAACTCCTTTCCATTCCAATACTGAGATCCTTCTTATACCATGAGATGTGATATCTCAATGTTTCTCATACCAAACCTGAGGCCCTTCCTATAGCAAGAGATGTGATATACAAATCCTTCCCATTCCAAACCTGAGACCCTTCCTATAGCATGAGATGTGATATCCGACTCTTTCCCAATCCAATCCTGAGACCCTTCCTATAGCATGAGATGTAATATCACAATGCTTGTAATACCAAACCTGAGACCATTCCTATAGCATGAGATGTGATATCCAACTCCTTCCCATTCCAATCCTGAGACCCTTCCTATAGCATGAGATGTGATATCTCAATGCTTCTAATACCAAAACTGAGACCCTTCTTAAAGCATGAGATGTGATATCCAACTACTTCCCGTTCCAAACCTGAGACCCTTCCTATAGCATATGTGACATCCAACTCCTTCCCATTCCAAACCTGAGACCCTTCCTATAGCATGAGCTGTAATATTTCAATGCTTCTATCAAACCTGAGACCCTTCCTTTAGCATGAGATGTGATATCCTACTCCTTCCCCTTCCAAACCTGAGACCCTTCCTTTAGCATGAGATGTGATATCCAAATCCTTCCCATTCCAATCCTGAAACCCTTCCTATACCATGAGATGTGATATTTCTGTTTCTAATAAAAAACATGAGACCCTTCCTATAGCAAGAGATATGATATCCAAATCCTTCCCATTCCAATCCCGAGACCCTTCCTATAACATGAGATGTGATATCCAACTCCTTCCCATTCCAACCTGAGACCCTTCCTATAGCATGAGAAGGGATATCCAACTCCTTCCCATTCCAATCCTGAGACCCTTCCTATACCATGAGATGTGATATCTCAGTGCTTCTAATACCAAACCTGGGACCCGTCCTATAACATGAGATATGATATCCAAATCCTTCCCATTCGAATCCTGAAACCCTTCCTTTAGCATGAGATGTGATATCTCAAAGTGTCTAATAAAAAACCTGAGACCCTTCCTATAGCAAGAGATGTGATATCCAAATCCTTCGCATTCCAATCCTGAGACCCTTCCTATAACATGGATGTGATATCCAACTCCTTCCCATTCCAATTCTGAGACCCTTCCTATACCATGAGAATTGATATCTCAATGCTTCTAATACCAAACCTGAGACCCTTCCTATAGCATGAGATGTGATATCCTACTCCTTCCCATTCCAATCCTGAGACCCTTCCTATAGCACGAGATGTGATATCTCAATGCTTCTAATACCAAACCTGACACCCTTCATATAGCATGAGATGGGATATCCAACTCCTTCCCAATCCAATCCTGAGACCCTTCCGATAGCATGAGATGTCATTTCTCAATGCTTCTACCAAAACTGAGACCCTTCCTATGGCATGAGATGTGATATCAAACTCCTTCCCATTCCAATCCTGAGACCCTTCCTATAGCTTGAGATGTGATATCCAACTCCTTCCCATTCCAATCCTGAGACCCTTCCTATACCATGAGATGTGATATCTCAATGCTTGTAGTACCAAACCTGAGACCCGTCCTACAACATGAGATGTGATATCCAAATCCTTCCCCTTCCAAGCCTGAGACCCTTCCTTTAGCATGAGATGTGATATCCAACTCCTTCCCATTCCAATCCTGAGACCCTTCCGATAGCATGAGATGTGATATCTCAATGCTTCTAATATCAAACCTGAGACCCTCCCTATAGCATGAGATGTGATATCCAAGTCCTTCCCATTCCAATCCTGAGATCCTTCCTATAGCATGAGATGTGATATCTCAATGCTTCTAATACCAAACATGATATCCTTCCTATAACATGAGATGTGATATATAAACTCCTTACCATTCCAATCCCGAGACCCTTCCGATAGCAGAGATGTGATATCTCAATGCTTATACCAAACCTGAGACCCTTCCTATGGCATGAGATGTCATATACTACTGCTTCCCATTCCAATCCTGGGACCCTTCCTATAGCATGAGATGTGATATCTCAATGCTTCTACCAAACTTGAGACCCTTCCTATAGCATGAGATGTGATATCCAACTCCTTCCCATTCCAATCCTGAGACCCTTCCTATAGCATGAGATGTGATGTCTCAATGCTTCTAATACCAAACCTGATATCCTTCCTATAACATGAGATGTGATATCCAACTCCTTTCCATTCCAGTACTGAGATCCTTCCTATACCATGAGATGTGATATCTCAATGTTTCTCATACCAAACCTGAGGCCCTTCCTATAGCAAGAGATGTGATATACAAATCCTTCCCATTCCAAACCTGAGACCCTTCCTATAGCATGAGATGTGATATCCGACTCTTTCCCAATCCAATCCTGAGACCCTTCCTATAGCATGAGATGTAATATCACAATGCTTGTAATACCAAACCTGAGACCATTCCTATAGCATGAGATGTGATATCCAACTCCTTCCCATTCCAATCCTGAGACCCTTCCTATAGCATGAGATGTGATATCTCAATGCTTTTAATACCAAAACTGAGACCCTTCTTAAAGCATGAGATGTGATATCCAACTACTTCCCGTTACAAACCTGAGACCCTTCCTATAGCATATGTGACATCCAACTCCTTCCCATTCCAAACCTGAGACCCTTCATATAGCAAGAATGTAATATCCAACTCCTTCCCATTCCAATCCTGAGACCATTCCTATAGCATGAGAAGTGATATCTCAATGCTTCTAATAGCAAACCTGAGATCCTTCCTATGACATGAGATGTGATATCCAATTCCTTCCCATTCCAAACCTGAGACCCTTCCTACAGCATGCAATGTGATATCTCAATCCTTCTAATACCACACCTGAGACCCGTCCTATAACATGAGATGAGATATCCAAGTCCTTCCCATCCCAATCCTGAGACCTTTCCTATAGCATGAGATGTGATATCTCAATGCTTCTAATACCAAACCTGAGACCCTTCCTATAACATGAGATGGGATATCCAACTCCTTCCCATTCCAATACTGAGACCCTTCCGATAGCAGAGATGTGATATCTCAATGCTTATACCAAACCTGAGACCCTTCCTATGGCATGAGATGTAATATACAACTACTACCCATTCCAATCCGGAGACCCTTCCTATAGCATGAGATGTGATATCTCAATGCTTCTACCAAACCTGAGACCCTTCCTATAGCATGAGATGTGATATCCAACTCCTTCCCACTCCAAACCTGAGACCCTTCCTATGGCATGAGATGTGATATCACAATACTTCTAATACCAGACCTGAGATCCTTCCTATAACATGAGATGTGATATCCAATTCCTTCCCATTCCAAACCTGAGACCCTTCCTGTAGCATGAGATGTGATATCCAACTCCTTCCCATTCCAATACTGAGACCCTTCCTATAGCATTAGATGTGATATCTCAATGCTTCTAATACCAAACCTGAGAACCTTCCTATAGCATGAGACGTGATATCCAACTCCTTCCCTTTCCAAACCTGAGACCCTTCCGATAGCAGAGATGTGATATCTCAAGGCTTGTACCAAACCTGAGACCCTTCCTATGGCATGAGAGGTCATATACTACTCCTTCCCATTCCAATCCTGAGACCCTTCCTATAGCATGAGATGTGATATCTCAATGCTTCTACCAAACCTGAGACCCTTCCTATAGCAGGAGATGTGATATCTCAATGCTTCTAATACCAAACTTGATATCCTTCCTATAACACGAGATGTGATATCCAACTCCTTCACATTCCAATCCTGAGATCCTTCCTATACCATGAGATGTGATATTTCAATGTTTCTCATACCAAACCTGAGGCCCTTCCTATAGCAAGAGATGTGATGTACAAATCCTTCCCATTCCAAACCTGAGACCTTTCCTATAGCATCAGATGTGATATCCAACTCCTTCCCAATCCAATCCTGAGACCCTTCCTATAGCATGAGATGTAATATCACAATGCTTGTAATACCAAACCTGAGACCCTTCCTATAGCATGTGTGATATCCAACTCCTTCCCATTCCAATCCTTAGACCCTTCCTATAGCATGAGATGTGATATCTCAATGCTTCTAATACCAAACCTGAGACCCTTCTTAAAGCATGAGATGGGATATCCAACTCCTTCCTATTCCAATCCTGAGACCCTTACGATAGCATGAGATGTGATATCCAACTCCTTCCCATTTCAATCCTGAGACCCTTCCTATAGCATGAGATGTGTTATCTCAATGTTTCTAATACCAAACCTGAGATCCTTCCTATAACATGAGATGTGATATCCAACTCCTTCCCATTCCAAACCGGAGACCCTTCCTTTAGCATGAGATGTGATATCAAACTCCTTCCCATGCCAATCCTGAGACCCTTACTATAGCATGAGATGTGATATCTCAATGCTTCTAATACCAAACCTGAGAGCCTTCATATAACATGATATGTGATATCCAACTCCTTCTCATTCCAAACCTGAGATCCTTCCTATAGCCTGAGATGTGATATCCAACTCCTTCCCATTCCAAACCTGAGACCCTTCCTATAGCATGAGATGTGATATCTCAATGCTTCTGATACCAAACCTGAGACCCTTGTTATAGCATGAGATGTGATATCCAACTCCTTCCCATCCCAAACCAGAGACCCTTCCTATAGTATGAAATGTGATATCTCAAAGCTTCTAATACCAAACCTGAGACCCTTCATATAGCATGAGATGTTATCTCCAACTCCTTCCCATCCCAAAACAGAGACCCTTCCTATAGCATGAGATGTGATATCTCAATGCTTCTAATACCAAACCTGATATCCTTCCTATAACATGAGATGTGATATCCAACTCCTTCCCATTCCAATCCTGAGATCCTTCCTATACCATGAGATGTGATATCTCAATGTTTCTAATACCAAACCTGAGGCCCTTCCTATAGCAAGAGATGTGATATACAAATCCTCCCCATTCCAAGCCTGAGACCCTTCCTATAGCATGAGATGTAATATCGCAATGCTTGTAATACCAAACCTGAGACCCTTCCTATAGCATGAGATGTGATATCCAACTCCTTCCCATTCCAATCCTGAGACCCTTCCTAGAGCATGAGATGTGATATCTCAATGCTTCTAATACCAAAACTGAGACCCTTCTTAAAGCATGAGATGTGATATCCAACTCCTTCCCGTTCCAAACCTGAGACCCTTCCTATAGCAAGAATGTAATATCCAACTCCTTCCCATTCCAATCCTGAGACCATTCCTATAGCATGAGATGTGATATCTCAGTGCTTCTAATAGCAAACCTGAGATCCTTCCTATGACATGAGATGGGATATCCAACTCCTTCCCGTTCCAAACCTGAGACCCTTCCTATAGCAAGAATGTAATATCCAACTCCTTCCCATTCCAATCCCGAGACCCTTCCGATAGCAGAGATGTGATATCTCAATGCTTATACCAAACCTGAGACCCTTCCTATGGCATGAGATGTCATATACTACTCCTTCCCATTCCAATCCTGAGACCCTTCCTATAGCATGAGATGTGATATCTTAATGCTTCTACCAAACCTGAGACCCTTCCTATAGCATGAGATGTGATATCCAACTCCTTCCCATTCCAATCCTGAGACCCTTCCTATAGCATGAGATGTGATATCTCAATGCTTCTAATACCAAACCTGATATCCTTCCTATAACATGAGATGTGATATCCAACCCCTTTCCATTCCAATACTGAGATCCTTCCTATACCATGAGATGTGATATCTCAATGTTTCTGATACCAAACCTGAGGCCCTTCCTATAGCAAGAGATGTGATATACAAATCATTCCCATTCCAAACCTGAGACCTTTCCTATAGCATGGGATGTGATATCCGACTCCTTCCCAATCCAATCCTGAGACCCTTCCTATAGCATGAGATGTGATATCCAACTCGTTCCCATTCCAATCCTGAGACCCTTCCTATAGCATGAGATGTGATATCTCAATGCTTCTAATACCAAAACTGAGACCCTTCTTAAAGCATGAGATGTGATATCCAACTCCTTCCCGTGTTCCAAACCTGAGACCCTTCCTATAGCATATGTGCTACCCTTCCTATGGCATGAGATGTCATATACAACTACTTCCCATTCCAATCCGGAGACCCCTCCTATAGCATGAGATGTGATATCTCAATGCTTCTACCAAACCTGAGACCCTTCCTATAGCATGAGATGTGATATCCAACTCCTTCCCATTCCAATCCTGAGACCCTTCCTATATCATGAGATGTGATATCTCAATGCTTCTAATACCAAACCTGATATCCTTCCTATAACATGAGATGTGATATCTCAATGTTTCTCATACCAAACCTGAGGCCCTTCCTATAGCAAGAGATGTGATGTACAAACCCTTCCCATTCCAAACCTGAGACCCTTCCTATAGCATGAGATGTGATATCCAACTTCTTCCCAATCCAATCCTGAGACCCTTCCTATAGCATGAGATATAATATCACAATGCTTGTAATACCAAACCTGAGACCCTTCCTATAGCATAAGATGTGATATCCAACTCCTTCCCATTCCAATCCTTAGACCCTTCCTATAGCATGAGATGTGATATCTCAATGCTTCTAATACCAAACCTGAGACCCTTCTTAAAGCATGAGATGGGATATCCAACTCCTTCCTATTCCAATCCTGAGACCCTTACGATAGCAGAGATGTGATATCTCAATGCTTATACCAAACCTGAGACCCTTCCTATAGCATGAGATGTGATATCCAACTCCTTCCCATTCTAACCTGAGACCCTTCCTATAGCATGAGAAGGGATATCCAACTCCTTCCCATTCCAATCCTGAGACCCTTCCTATACCATGAGATGTGATATCTCAGTGCTTCTAATACCAAACCTGGGACCCGTCCTATAACATGAGATATGATATCCAAATCCTTCCCATTCGAATCCTGAAACCCTTCCTTTAGCATGAGATGTGATATCTCAATGTGTCTAATAAAAAACCTGAGACCCTTCCTATAGCAAGAGATGTGATATCCAAATCCTTCGCATTCCAATCCTGAGACCCTTCCTATAACATGGATGTGATATCCAACTCCTTCCCATTCCAATTTTGAGACCCTTCCTATACCATGAGAATTGATATCTCAATGCTTCTAATACCAAACCTGAGACCCTTCCTATAGCATGAGATGTGATATCCTACTCCTTCCCATTCCAATCCTGAGACCCTTCCTATAGCACGAGATGTGATATCTCAATGCTTCTAATACCAAACCTGACACCCTTCATATAGCATGAGATGGGATATCCAACTCCTTCCCAATCCAATCCTGAGACCCTTCCGATAGCATGAGATGTCATTTCTCAATGCTTCTACCAAAACTGAGACCCTTCCTATGGCATGAGATGAGATATCAAACTCCTTCCCATTCCAATCCTGAGACCCTTCCTATAGCTTGAGATGTGATATCCAACTCCTTCCCATTCCAATCCTGAGACCCTCCCTATACCATGAGATGTGATATCTCAATGCTTGTAGTACCAAACCTGAGACCCGTCCTACAACATGAGATGTGATATCCAAATCCTTCCCCTTCCAAGCCTGAGACCCTTCCTTTAGCATGAGATGTGATATCCAACTCCTTCCCATTCCAATCCTGAGACCCTTCCGATTGCATGAGATGTGATATCTCAATGCTTCTAATATCAAACCTGAGACCCTCCCTATAGCATGAGATGTGATATCCAAGTCCTTCCCATTCCAATCCTGAGATCCTTCCTATAGCATGAGATGTGATATCTCAATGCTTCTAATACCAAACATGATATCCTTCCTATAACATGAGATGTGATATATAAACTCCTTACCATTCCAATCCCGAGACCCTTCCGATAGCAGAGATGTGATATCTCAATGCTTATACCAAACCTGAGACCCTTCCTATGGCATGAGATGTCATATACTACTGCTTCCCATTCCAATCCTGAGACCCTTCCTATAGCATGAGATGTGATATCTCAATTCTTCTACCAAACTTGAGACCCTTCCTATAGCATGAGATGTGATATCCAACTCCTTCCCATTCCAATCCTGAGACCCTTCCTATAGCATGAGATGTGATATCTCAATGCTTCTACCAAACTTGAGACCCTTCCTATAACATGAGATGTGATATCCAACTCCTTTCCATTCCAATACTGAGATCCTTCTTATACCATGAGATGTGATATCTCAATGTTTCTCATACCAAACCTGACGCCCTTCCTATAGCAAGAGATGTGATATACAAATCCTTCCCATTCCAAACCTGAGACCCTTCCTATAGCATGAGATGTGATATCCGACTCTTTCCCAATCCAATCCTGAGACCCTTCCTATAGCATGAGATGTAATATCACAATGCTTGTAATACCAAACCTGAGACCATTCCTATAGCATGAGATGTGATATCCAACTCCTTCCCATTCCAATCCTGAGACCCTTCCTATAGCATGAGATGTGATATCTCAATGCTTCTAATACCAAAACTGAGACCCTTCTTAAAGCATGAGATGTGATATCCAACTACTTCCCGTTCCAAACCTGAGACCCTTCCTATAGCATATGTGACATCCAACTCCTTCCCATTCCAAACCTGAGACCCTTCCTATAGCATGAGCTGTAATATTTCAATGCTTCTATCAAACCTGAGACCCTTCCTTTAGCATGAGATGTGATATCCTACTCCTTCCCCTTCCAAACCTGAGACCCTTCCTTTAGCATGAGATGTGATATCCAAATCCTTCCCATTCCAATCCTGAAACCCTTCCTATACCATGAGATGTGATATTTCTGTTTCTAATAAAAAACATGAGACCCTTCCTATAGCAAGAGATATGATATCCAAATCCTTCCCATTCCAATCCCGAGACCCTTCCTATAACATGAGATGTGATATCCAACTCCTTCCCATTCCAACCTGAGACCCTTCCTATAGCATGAGAAGGGATATCCAACTCCTTCCCATTCCAATCCTGAGACCCTTCCTATACCATGAGATGTGATATCTCAGTGCTTCTAATACCAAACCTGGGACCCGTCCTATAACATGAGATATGATATCCAAATCCTTCCCATTCGAATCCTGAAACCCTTCCTTTAGCATGAGATGTGATATCTCAATGTGTCTAATAAAAAACCTGAGACCCTTCCTATAGCAAGAGATGTGATATCCAAATCCTTCGAATTCCAATCCTGAGACCCTTCCTATAACATGGATGTGATATCCAACTCCTTCCCATTCCAATTCTGAGACCCTTCCTATACCATGAGAATTGATATCTCAATGCTTCTAATACCAAACCTGAGACCCTTCCTATAGCATGAGATGTGATATCCTACTCCTTCCCATTCCAATCCTGAGACCCTTCCTATAGCACGAGATGTGATATCTCAATGCTTCTAATACCAAACCTGACACCCTTCATATAGCATGAGATGGGATATCCAACTCCTTCCCAATCCAATCCTGAGACCCTTCCGATAGCATGAGATGTCATTTCTCAATGCTTCTACCAAAACTGAGACCCTTCCTATGGCATGAGATGTGATATCAAACTCCTTCCCATTCCAATCCTGAGACCCTTCCTATAGCTTGAGATGTGATATCCAACTCCTTCCCATTCCAATCCTGAGACCCTTCCTATACCATGAGATGTGATATCTCAATGCTTGTAGTACCAAACCTGAGACCCGTCCTACAACATGAGATGTGATATCCAAATCCTTCCCCTTCCAAGCCTGAGACCCTTCCTTTAGCATGAGATGTGATATCCAACTCCTTCCCATTCCAATCCTGAGACCCTTCCGATAGCATGAGATGTGATATCTCAATGCTTCTAATATCAAACCTGAGACCCTCCCCATAGCATGAGATGTGATATCCAAGTCCTTCCCATTCAATCCTGAGATCCTTCCTATAGCATGAGATGTGATATCTCAATGCTTCTAATACCAAACATGATATCCTTCCTATAACATGAGATGTGATATATAAACTCCTTACCATTCCAATCCCGAGACCCTTCCGATAGCAGAGATGTGATATCTCAATGCTTATACCAAACCTGAGACCCTTCCTATGGCATGAGATGTCATATACTACTGCTTCCCATTCCAATCCTGGGACCCTTCCTATAGCATGAGATGTGATATCTCAATGCTTCTACCAAACTTGAGACCCTTCCTATAGCATGAGATGTGATATCCAACTCCTTCCCATTCCAATCCTGAGACCCTTCCTATAGCATGAGATGTGATGTCTCAATGCTTCTAATACCAAACCTGATATCCTTCCTATAACATGAGATGTGATATCCAACTCCTTTCCATTCCAATACTGAGATCCTTCCTATACCATGAGATGTGATATCTCAATGTTTCTCATACCAAACCTGAGGCCCTTCCTATAGCAAGAGATGTGATATACAAATCCTTCCCATTCCAAACCTGAGACCCTTCCTATAGCATGAGATGTGATATCCGACTCTTTCCCAATCCAATCCTGAGACCCTTCCTATAGCATGAGATGTAATATCACAATGCTTGTAATACCAAACCTGAGACCATTCCTATAGCATGAGATGTGATATCCAACTCCTTCCCATTCCAATCCTGAGACCCTTCCTATAGCATGAGATGTGATATCTCAATGCTTTTAATACCAAAAATGAGACCCTTCTTAAAGCATGAGATGTGATATCCAACTACTTCCCGTTACAAACCTGAGACCCTTCCTATAGCATATGTGACATCCAACTCCTTCCCATTCCAAACCTGAGACCCTTCATATAGCAAGAATGTAATATCCAACTCCTTCCCATTCCAATCCTGAGACCATTCCTATAGCATGAGAAGTGATATCTCAATGCTTCTAATAGCAAACCTGAGATCCTTCCTATGACATGAGATGTGATATCCAATTCCTTCCCATTCCAAACCTGAGACCCTTCCTACAGCATGCGATGTGATATCTCAATCCTTCTAATACCACACCTGAGACCCGTCCTATAACATGAGATGAGATATCCAAGTCCTTCCCATCCCAATCCTGAGACCTTTCCTATAGCATGAGATGTGATATCTCAATGCTTCTAATACCAAACCTGAGACCCTTCCTATAACATGAGATGGGATATCCAACTCCTTCCCATTCCAATACTGAGACCCTTCCGATAGCAGAGATGTGATATCTCAATGCTTATACCAAACCTGAGACCCTTCCTATGGCATGAGATGTAATATACAACTACTACCCATTCCAATCCGGAGACCCTTCCTATAGCATGAGATGTGATATCTCAATGCTTCTACCAAACCTGAGACCCTTCCTATAGCATGAGATGTGATATCCAACTCCTTCCCACTCCAAACCTGAGACCCTTCCTATGGCATGAGATGTGATATCACAATACTTCTAATACCAGACCTGAGATCCTTCCTATAACATGAGATGTGATATCCAATTCCTTCCCATTCCAAACCTGAGACCCTTCCTGTAGCATGAGATGTGATATCCAACTCCTTCCCATTCCAATACTGAGACCCTTCCTATAGCATGATATGTGATATCTCAATGCTTCTAATACCAAACCTGAGAACCTTCCTATAGCATGAGACGTGATATCCAACTCCTTCCCTTTCCAAACCTGAGACCCTTCCGATAGCAGAGATGTGATATCTCAAGGCTTGTACCAAACCTGAGACCCTTCCTATGGCATGAGAGGTCATATACTACTCCTTCCCATTCCAATCCTGAGACCCTTCCTATAGCATGAGATGTGATATCTCAATGCTTCTACCAAACCTGAGACCCTTCCTATAGCATGAGATGTGATATCTCAATGCTTCTAATACCAAACTTGATATCCTTCCTATAACACGAGATGTGATATCCAACTCCTTCACATTCCAATCCTGAGATCCTTCCTATACCATGAGATGTGATATTTCAATGTTTCTCATACCAAACCTGAGGCCCTTCCTATAGCAAGAGATGTGATGTACAAATCCTTCCCATTCCAAACCTGAGACCTTTCCTATAGCATCAGATGTGATATCCAACTCCTTCCCAATCCAATCCTGAGACCCTTGGTATAGCATGAGATGTAATATCACAATGCTTGTAATACCAAACCTGAGACCCTTCCTATAGCATGTGTGATATCCAACTCCTTCCCATTCCAATCCTTAGACCCTTCCTATAGCATGAGATGTGATATCTCAATGCTTCTAATACCAAACCTGAGACCCTTCTTAAAGCATGAGATGGGATATCCAACTCCTTCCTATTCCAATCCTGAGACCCTTCCTTTAGCATGAGATGTGATATCAAACTCCTTCCCATGCCAATCCTGAGACCCTTACTATAGCATGAGATGTGATATCTCAATGCTTCTAATACCAAACCTGAGAGCCTTCATATAACATGATATGTGATATCCAACTCCTTCTCATTCCAAACCTGAGATCCTTCCTATAGCCTGAGATGTGATATCCAACTCCTTCCCAATCCAATCCTGAGACCCTTCCTATAGCATGAGATGTAATATCACAATGCTTGTAATACCAAACCTGAGACCCTTCCTATAGCATGTGTGATATCCAACTCCTTCCCATTCCAATCCTTAGACCCTTCCTATAGCATGAGATGTGTTATCTCAATGTTTCTAATACCAAACCTGAGATCCTTCCTATAACATGAGATGTGATATCCAACTCCTTCCCATTCCAAACCGGAGACCCTTCCTTTAGCATGAGATGTGATATCAAACTCCTTCCCATGCCAATCCTGAGACCCTTACTATAGCATGAGATGTGATATCTCAATGCTTCTAATACCAAACCTGAGAGCCTTCATATAACATGATATGTGATATCCAACTCCTTCTCATTCCAAACCTGAGATCCTTCCTATAGCCTGAGATGTGATATCCAACTCCTTCCCATTCCAAACCTGAGACCCTTCCTATAGCATGAGATGTGATATCTCAATGCTTCTGATACCAAACCTGACCTGAGACCCTTGTTATAGCATGAGATGTGATATCCAACTCCTTCCCATCCCAAACCAGAGACCCTTCCTATAGTATGAAATGTGATATCTCAAAGCTTCTAATACCAAACCTGAGACCCTTCATATAGCATGAGATGTTATCTCCAACTCCTTCCCATCCCAAAACAGAGACCCTTCCTATAGCATGAGATGTGATATCTCAATGCTTCTAATACCAAACCTGATATCCTTCCTATAACATGAGATGTGATATCCAACTCCTTCCCATTCCAATCCTGAGATCCTTCCTATACCATGAGATGTGATATCTCAATGTTTCTCATACCAAACCTGAGGCCCTTCCTATAGCAAGAGATGTGATATACAAATCCTCCCCATTCCAAACCTGAGACCCTTCCTATAGCATGAGATGTAATATCGCAATGCTTGTAATACCAAACCTGAGACCCTTCCTATAGCATGAGATGTGATATCCAACTCCTTCCCATTCCAATCCTGAGACCCTTCCTAGAGCATGAAATGTGATATCTCAATGCTTCTAATACCAAAACTGAGACCCTTCTTAAAGCATGAGATGTGCTATCCAACTCCTTCCCGTTCCAAACCTGAGACCCTTCCTATAGCAAGAATGTAATATCCAACTCCTTCCCATTCCAATCCTGAGACCATTCCTATAGCATGAGATGTGATATCTCAGTGCTTCTAATAGCAAACCTGAGATCCTTCCTATGACATGAGATGGGATATCCAACTCCTTCCCGTTCCAAACCTGAGACCCTTCCTATAGCAAGAATGTAATATCCAACTCCTTCCCATTCCAATCCCGAGACCCTTCCGATAGCAGAGATGTGATATCTCAATGCTTATACCAAACCTGAGACCCTTCCTATGGCATGAGATGTCATATACTACTCCTTCCCATTCCAATCCTGAGACCCTTCCTATAGCATGAGATGTGATATCTTAATGCTTCTACCAAACCTGAGACCCTTCCTATAGCATGAGATGTGATATCCAACTCCTTCCCATTCCAATCCTGAGACCCTTCCTATAGCATGAGATGTGATATCTCAATGCTTCTAATACCAAACCTGATATCCTTCCTATAACATGAGATGTGATATCCAACCCCTTTCCATTCCAATACTGAGATCCTTCCTATACCATGATATGTGATATCTAAATGTTTCTGATACCAAACCTGAGGCCCTTCCTATAGCAAGAGATGTGATATACAAATCATTCCCATTCCAAACCTGAGACCTTTCCTATAGCATGGGATGTGATATCCGACTCCTTCCCAATCCAATCCTGAGACCCTTCCTATAGCATGAGATGTGATATCCAACTCGTTCCCATTCCAATCCTGAGACCCTTCCTATAGCATGAGATGTGATATCTCAATGCTTCTAATACCAAAACTGAGACCCTTCTTAAAGCATGAGATGTGATATCCAACTCCTTCCCGTGTTCCTAACCTGAGACCCTTCCTATAGCATATGTGCTACCCTTCCTATGGCATGAGATGTCATATACAACTACTTCCCATTCCAATCCGGAGACCCCTCCTATAGCATGAGATGTGATATCTCAATGCTTCTACCAAACCTGAGACCCTTCCTATAGCATGAGATGTGATATCCAACTCCTTCCCATTCCAATCCTGAGACCCTTCCTATATCATGAGATGTGATATCTCAATGCTTCTAATACCAAACCTGATATCCTTCCTATAACATGAGATGTGATATCTCAATGTTTCTCATACCAAACCTGAGGCCCTTCCTATAGCAAGAGATGTGATGTACAAACCCTTCCCATTCCAAACCTGAGACCCTTCCTATAGCATGAGATGTGATATCCAACTTCTTCCCAATCCAATCCTGAGACCCTTCCTATAGCATGAGATATAATATCACAATGCTTGTAATACCAAACCTGAGACCCTTCCTATAGCATAAGATGTGATATCCAACTCCTTCCCATTCCAATCCTTAGACCCTTCCTATAGCATGAGATGTGATATCTCAATGCTTCTAATACCAAACCTGAGACCCTTCTTAAAGCATGAGATGGGATATCCAACTCCTTCCTATTCCAATCCTGAGACCCTTACGATAGCAGAGATGTGATATCTCAATGCTTATACCAAACCTGAGACTCTTCCTATGGCATGAGATGTGATATCCAACTCATTCCCATTCCAATCCTGAGACCCTTCCTATAGCATGAGATGTGATATCTCAATGCTTCTATCAAACCTGAGACCCTTCCTATTGCATGAGATGTGATATCCAACTCCTTCCCATTCCAATCCTGAAACCCTTCCTATACCATGAGATGTGATATCTCAATGTTTCTAATACCAAACCTGAGACCCGTCCTAAAACATGAGATGTGAAATCCAAATCCTTCCCCTTCCAAACTTGAGACCCTTCCTATAGCTTGAGATGTGATATCAAACTCCTTCCCATTCCAATCCTGAGATAGCTTGAGATGTGATATCCAACTCCTTCCCATTCCAATCCTGAGACCCTTCCGATAGCATGAGATGTGATATCTTAATGTTTCTCTTACCAAACCTGAGGCCCTTCCTATAGCAAGAGATGTGATTTACAAATCCTTCCCATTCCAAACCTGAGACCCTTCCTATAGCATGAGATGTGATATCCAACTCCTTCCCAATCCAATCCTGAAACCCTTCCTATAGCATGAGATGTAATATCACAATGTTTGTAATACCAAACCTGAGACCCTTCCTATAGCATGAGATGTGATATCCAACTCCTTCCCATTCCAATCCTGAGACCCTTCCTATAGCATGAGATTTGATATCTCAATGCTTCTAATACCAAACCTGAGATCCTTCCGATAGCATGAGATGTGATATCTCAATGCTTCTAATACCAAACCTGAGATCTTCCTATAACATGAGATGTGATATCCAAATCCTTCCACTTCCAAACCTGAAACCCTCCCTTTAGCATGAGATGTGATATCCAACTCCTTCCCATTCCAAACCGGAGACCCTTCCTTTAGCATGAGATGTGATATCAAACTCCTTCCCATGCCAATCCTGAGACCCTTACTATAGCATGAGATGTGATATCTCAATGCTTCTAATACCAAACCTGAGAGCCTTCATATAACATTATATGTGATATCCAAGTCCTTCCCATTCCAATCCTGAGACCCTTCCTATAACATGAGATGTGATATCCAACTCCTTCCCATTCCAACCTGAGACCCTTCCTATAGCATGAGATGGGATATCCAACTCCTTCCAGATCCAATCCTGATACCCTTCCGATAGCATTAGATGTGATATCCCAATGCTTCTACAAAACCTGAGACCCATACATGGCATGAGATGTGATATCAAACTCCTTCCCATTCCAATCCTGAGACCCTTCCTATAGCTTGAGATGTGATATCCAACTCCTTCCCATTCCAATTCTGAGACCTTTGCACGTTTCAATACGTCTAGCGGGTTACAGCTATATGTTGAATAATGGGGTTATGAAGCATTCTGAACACTATCTTGTGGAGCTCTTTGGAAGGCTGTAGGAAGAGGAGAGAAGGCAGGGAACACGCATCTAAACCAGAGAGGTGGGAAGCGAGTACATGCAACGCGAAACGGTGCAGGGAGCAGGGACAGAAAGAAGGAACGCCTCTGAGGAGGAGCAGCTGGTAGTTAGCCTGCTCTGGAGAAGAGAATGTGATCACCAGGGGAGTGCAGCCTGTAAACTAAAAGGGACGATGACCACAAGGCGACTGCATTAACAGATGGCAAATACACGTTCCAAAACAGTCAGGAAAGCTGATAATGCCTTGAAGATTTCAGCCGTATACATTCAGCCTGTGAAAAGCAGTAGATGTTGAACCCCCCTTGTATGGGAGAACAGTGGTTAAACACTTCAGGATTCGACAACAAACGCACGGACACAGTACATACATGGGAACCCATCAGAATTCGCATTTACAAAAACGCGAGGAAAGTACATTTTCTAGCTGGTTTTGCTAGTTTACAGCACATTTCAATACGTCTAGCGGGTTACAGCTATATGATGAATAATGGGTGTTATAAAGCATTCTGAGCAATGTGTATCTTTTGAAGCTCATTTGTTGATTTGAAGGCAGCGGGAAGAGGAGAGAAGGCAGGGAACACGCTTCTAAACCAGAGAGCTGGGAAGCGAGTACTGCAACGCGAAACTGTGCAGGGAGCAGGGACAGAAAGAAGAACGCCTCTGAGGAGGAACAGCGTCTAAACCAGAGAGCAGGGAAGCGAGTGTTTGCAACGCGAAACGGAGCAGGGATCAGGGACAGAAAGGATGAACGCCTATGAGGAGGAGCAGCTGGTAGTTAACCTGCTCTGGAGAGGAGAATGTGATCTCCAGGGGAGTGCAGCCTGTAAAGTAGAAGGGACGATGAACACGGCGACTGCATTAACAGATGGCAAATACACGTTCCAAAACAGTCAGGAAAGCTGATAATGCCTTGAAGATTTCAGCCGTATACAATCAGCCTGTGAACAGCAGTAGATGTTGACCCCCCCTTGTATGGGAGAACAGTGGTTAAAAACTTCAGGATTCGACAACAAACGCACGGACACAGTACATACACCGTGTATCTTTTGAAGCTCATTTGTTGATTTGAAGGCAGCGGGAAGAGGAGAGAAGGCAGGGAACACGCGTCGAAACCAGAGAGCTGGGAAGCGAGTACTTGCAACGCGAAACGGTGCAGGGAGCAGGGACAGAAAGGGAGAACTCCACTGAGGAGGAACAGCTGGCAGTTAGCCTTCTTTGGAGATGAGAACTTGATCACCACGGGAGAGGATTGTTGAGAGGGTTACAGAGGGGGAGGTCTGAGATCTGAAAATCCTGAGTATTCCCTGCAGTGTGTAGGGCCAGATACATGAAGAGTTGCAGATCTCGTAAAAGTCCAGGTCAGGAAGCATACAGGTTCATGTGGAATTCTCCAAGTAGGCGGAGTTGAGTGGTAGGAGGCTAGGATGGAGAAGTCCATCCACTGAGAGAGGAAGGGGGTAGGCAAATAGCCACGGTGAGAGATTCGCCAGGAAAGAGAGAATGCATGCAGACAAGGCATTCGTGAGAGGAGTCGGCCTGCAAAGGAAAGCAATTTACTACAGGAATCAAGGATACTCCCCCTCAAGAACGGTTGGATCTGGGCATGGAGAGGAACTTGTCATCAGGGAGGAAAGTGTCAAAGCTCGAGATAGCGCTGGCCGTCAACCATGTCTCGGTTAGACCAAGAACATCAAGGTCGGGTACTTCCAGGAAATGGCAGATGTCAGATGAGTGTTTGAAACTGAGTGAGAGTTGAGAGTGGGGAGGGGTACAAATCAGTAATCCCTGCGGAGGTGTAGAAGGAGCCTGACCTAGGGCAGATGAGGAAGGAGAGAGGAAAGGAAGCAGAAGAAGGGAGCGAAGAGACAGCAGGAGTTCATGATCAATCCGGGAGCTAGGAGTGGTGAGAAGGTTAGACGGGGAGGTCTGAGTCTCAGGATTGGAATGGGAAGTTCGATATCACATGTCATGCTATAGGAAGAGTCTCAGGATTGGAATGGGAAGGAGTTGGATATGACATCTCTTGTTGTAGGGAGAGTCTCAGGTTTGGTATTAGAATCACATCCTTTAGGAAGGGACTCGAGTTTGGTATTTTAAGGAGTGAGATAGTAAATCTCATCCTATCGGAAGGGTCTCGGGTTTGGTATTGGAAGAAATGAGATTTCAAATCTCAGGCTGTGGGAATGGTCTTGGGTTTGGCATTGGAAGGGGTGAGAAATCACATTTCATGCTACAGGAAGGGTCACAAGTTTGGAATGGGAAGGAGTTGGATATCACATGAAGGGGCACAGGTTTGGTATTAGTAGCAAAGAGATATCACATCTCGTTATAGGAAGGGTCTCGATTGGAATGGGAAGGAGTTGGATATCACATCTCATGCTATAGGGAGGGTCTCAGTTTTGATATTAGAAGCACTGAGATATCACATATGCTATTGGAAGGGTCTCAGTATTGGAATTGGAAGGAGTTGGATATCACATCTCATGCTATAGGGAGGTTCTCAGGTTTGATATTAGAAGCATTGAGATATCACATCTCATGCTATGGGAAGGGTCTCAGGATTGGAATGGGAAGGAGTAGGATATCACATATGCTAAAGGAAAGGTCTCAGGTTTGGAAGGGGAAGGATTTGGATCTCACATCTCATGTTTTAGGACGGGTCTCAGGTTTGGTATTAGAAGCCTTGAGATATCACATATGGTATGATAAGGGTCTCAGGATTGGAAAGGGAAGGAGTTGGACATCACATCTCAAGCTATCTCAGGATTGGAATGGGAAGGAGTTTGATATCACATCTCGAGCTATAGGAAGGGTCTCAGGTTTGGGAAGGGAAGGATTGGGATTTCACATCTCATGTTATAGGATGGTTCTCAGGTTTGGTATTAGAAGCATTGAGATATCACATCTCATGCTATAGGAAGGGTCTCAGGATTGGAATGTGAAGGATTTGGATATCACATCATGCTAAAGGTAGGGTCTCAGGTTTGGTAAAAGCATTGAGATATCACATCTCTGCTATCGGAAGGGTCTCAGGATTGGATTGGGAAGGAGTTGGATATCCCTTATGCTATAGGAAGGGTATCAGGTTGGAATGGGAAAGAGTTGGATATCACATCTCATGCTATAGGAAGGGTCTCAAGATTGAAATGGGAAGGATTTGGATATCACATCTCTTGCTATAGGAAGGGTCTCAGGTTTTTTATTAGAAACATTGAGATATCACATCTCATGCTATAGGAAGGGTTTCAGGATTGGAATGGGAAGGAGTTGGATATCCCTTCTCATGCTAAAGGAAGGTCAGGTTGGAATGGGAAGGAGTTGGATATCACATCTCGTTATAGGAAGGGTCTCAGGATTGGAATGGGAAGGATTTGGATATCACATCTCATGCTAAAGGAAGGGTCTCAGGTTTGATAGAAGCATTGAGATCACATCTCATGCTATAGGAAGGAACTCAGGATTGCAATGGGAAGGAGTTGGATATCACATATCATGCCATAGGATGGGTCATCAGGTTTGGTATAAGCATTGAGATATCACATCTCTGCTATCGGAAGGGTCTCAGGATAGGAATGGGAAGGACTTAGATACTCATACTATAGGGAGGGTCTCAGTTTTGATATTAGAAGCATTGAGCTATCACATCTCATGCTATCGGAAGGTTCTCAGGATTGGAATGGGATGGAGTTGGATACAACATCTCAAGCTATCTCAGGATTGGAATGGGAAGGAGTTTGATATCACATCTCAAGCTATAGGAAGGGTCTCAGGTTTGGAAGGGGAAGTATTTGGATCTCACATCTCATGTTTTAGGACGGGTCTCAGGTTTGGTATTAGAAGCATTGAGATATCACATCTCATGGTATAGGAAGGGTCTCAGGATTGGAATGGGAAGGGGTTGGATATCACATCTCAAGCTATCTCAGGATTGGAATGGGAAGGAGTTTGATATCACATCTCAAGCTATAGGAAGGGTCTCAGGTTTGGAAAGGGAAGGATTTGGATTTCACATCTCATGTTATAGGATGGTTCTCATGTTTGGTTTTAGTAGCATTGAGATATCACATCTCATGCTATCGGAAGGGTCTCAGGTTTGGAAAGGGAAGGATTTGGAGTTCACATGTTATAGGATGGTTCTCAGGTTTGGTTTTAGAAGCATTACGATATAACATCTCATGCTATAGGAAGGGTCTCAGGTTTGGAATGGGAAGGAGTTGGATATCACATTGAATGGGAAGGAGTTTGATATCACATCTCAAGCTATAGGAAGGGTCTCAGGTTTGGAAAGGGAATGATTTGGATTTCACATCTCATGTTATAGGATGGTTCTCATGTTTGGTTTTAGAAGCATTGAGATATCACATCTCATGCTATCAGAAGGGTCTCAGGTTTGGAATGGGAAGGAGTTTGATATCACATCTCATGCTATAGGAAGGATCTCAGGTTTGGTATTAGAAGCATTGAGATATCACATCTCATGCTATAGGAAGGGTCTCAGGATTGGAATCGGAAGGAGTTGTATATGACATCTCATGCTGTTAAGACGGATTTCTGAACTCTGTCCTGGTGGCGCAGAAGTTCAGAAGGCCAACCTAATTACTTGGAACAGGGTAACCTCTGGACGAACCAGACCAATCAAGGTAGCGATCGGATTTGGATATCACATCTCATGCTAAAGGAAGGGTCTTAGGTTTGGAAGGGGAAGGATTTGGATATCACATCTCATGTTATAGGAAGGGTCTCAGGTTTGGTATTAGAAGCATTGAGATATCACATCTCATGCTATAGGGAGGGTCTCAGTTTTGATATTAGAAGCATTGAGATATCACATCTCATGCTATCGGAAGGGTCCCAGGATTGGAATGGGAAGGAGTTGGATATCACATCTCAAGCTATCTCAGGATTGGAATGGGAAGGAGTTTGATATCACATCTCAAGCTATAGGAAGGGTCTCAGGTTTGGAAAGGGAAGGATTTGGATTTCACATCTCATGTTGTAGGATGGTTCTCATGTTTGGTTTTAGAAGCATTGAGATATCACATCTCATGCTATCGGAAGGGTCTCAGGTTTGGAAAGGGAAGGATTTGGATTTCACATATGTTATAGGATGGTTCTCAGGTTTGGTTTTAGAAGCAGTAAGACCCATACATGGCATGAGATGTGATATCAAACTCCTTCCCATTCCAATCCTGAGACACTTCCTATAGCATCAGATGTGATATCTCAATGCTTCTAATACCAAACCTGAGACTCTTCCTATAACATGAGATGGGATATCCAACTCCTTCCCATTCCAATCCTGAGACCCTTCCGATAGCAGAGATGTGATATCTCAATGCTTATACCAAACCTGAGACCCTTCCTATGGCATGAGATGTCATATACAACTCCTTCCCATTCCAATCCTGAGACCCTTCCTATAGCATGAGATGTGATATCTCAATGCTTCTAATACCAAACCTGAGATCCTTCCTATAACATGAGATGTGATATCCAACTCCTTCCCATTCCAATCCTGAGACCCTTCCTATAGCATGAGATGTGACATCTCAATGCTTATACCAAACCTGAGAACCTTCCTATAGCATGAGATGTGATATCCAACTCCTTCCCATTCCAATCCTGAGACCCTTCCTATAGCATGAGATGTGATATCTCAATGCCTCTAATACCAAACCTGAGATCCTTCCTCTAACATGAAATGTGATATCCAACTCCTTCCCTTTCCAAACCTGAGAGCCTACCTATAGCATGAGATGTGATATTCAAGTCCTTCCCATTCCAATCCTTAGACCCTTCCTACAGCATGCAATATGATATCTCAATGATTCTAATAACAAACCTGAGACCCGTCCTATAAAATGAGATGGGTATCCAACTCCTTCCCATTCCAATCCTGAGACACTTTAGATAGCAGAGATGTGATACCTCAATGCTTATACCAAACCTGAGAACCTTCCTATAGCATGAGATGTAATATCCAACTCCTTCCCATTCCAATCCTGAGACCCTTCCTACAGCATGCGATGTGATATCTCAATGCTTCTAATACCAAACCTGAGACCCGTCCTATAACATGAGATGGGATATCCAACTCCTTCCCGTTCCAAACCTGAGACCCTTCCTATAGCATGAGATGTGATATCCAACTACTTCCCATCCCAATCCTGAGACACTTCCGATTGCAGAGATGTGATATCTCAATGCTTATACCAAACCTGAGACTCTTCCTATAACATGAGATGTGATATCCAACTCCTTCCCGTTCCAAACCTGAGACCCTTCCTATAGCATGAGATGTGATATCCAACTCCTTCCCATTCCAATCCTGAGACCCTTCCGATAGCATGAGATGTGATAGCTCAATGCTTCTAATACCAAACCTGAGATCCTTCTTATAACATGTGATGTGATATCCAAATCCTTCCCCTTCCAAACCTGAGACCCTCCCTTTAGCATGAGAAGTGATATCCAACTCCTTCCCATTCCAATCTTGAGACCCTTATGATAGCATGAGATGTGATATCTCAATGCCTCTAATACCAAACCTGAGATACTTCCGATAGCATGAGATGTGATATCTCAATGATTCTAATACCAAACCTGAGATCCTTCCTATAACACGCGATGTGATATCCAAATCCTTCCCCTTCCAAACCTGAGACCCTCCCTTTAGCATGAGATGTGATATCCAACTCCTTCCCATTCCAATCCTGAGACCCTTCTGATAGCATGAGATGTGATACCTCAATGCCTCTAATACCAAACCTGAGATCCTACCTCTAACATGAAATGTGATATCCAACTCCTTCCCTTACCAAACCTGAGATCCTTCCTATAACATGCGATGTGATATCCAAATCCTTCCCCTTCCAAACCTGAGACCCTCCCTATAGCATGAGATGTGATATCCAAGTCCGTCCCATTCCAATCCTGAGACCCTTCCTATAGCATGAGATGTGATATCTCAATGCTTATTCCAAACCTTAGACCCTTCCTATGGCATGAGATGTCATATACAACTCCTTCCCATTCCAATCCTGAGACCCTTCCTATAGCATGAGATGTGATATCTTAATGCTTATACCAAACCTGAGACCCTTCCTATAGCATGAGATGTGATAGCCAACTTCTTCCCATTCCAATCCTGAGACCCTTCCTATAACATGAGATGTGATGTCGCAATGCTTCTAATACCAAACCTGAGATCTTTCCTATAACATGAGATGTGATATCCAACAACTTCCCATTCCAATCCTGAGACCCTTCCTATAGCATGAGATGTGATATCTCAATGCTTATACCAAACGTGAGACCCTTCCTATAGCTTGAGATGTGATATACAACTCCTTCCCATTCCAATCCTGAGACCCTTCCTATAGCATGAGATGTGATATCTCAATGCTTGTACCAAACGTGAGACCCTTCATATAACAAGAGGTGATATCTCAATGCCTCTAATACCAAACCTGAGATCCTTCCTCTAACATGAAATGTGATATCCAACTCCTTCCCCTTCCAAACCTGAGAGCCTTCCTATAGCATGAGATATGATATCCAAGTCCTTCCCATTCCAATCCTGGGACCCTTCCTATAACATGAGATGTGATATCCAACTCCTTCCCATTCCAACCTGAGACCCTTCCTATAGCATGAGATGGGATATCCAACTCCTTCCAAATCAAATCCTGATACCCTTCCGATAGCATGAGATGTGATATCCCAATGTTTCTACCAAACCTGAGACCCATACTATGGCATGAGTTGTGATATCAAACCCCTTCCCATTCCAAACCTGAGACCCTTCCTATAGCTTGAGATATCCAACTCCTTCCCATTCCAATTCTGAGACCCTTCCTATACCATGAGACTTGATATCTCAATGCTTCTAATACCAAACCTGAGATCCTTCCTATAACATGAGATGTGATATCCAAATCCTTCCCCTTCCAAACCTGAGACCCTCCCTTTAGCATGAGATGTGATATCCAACTCCTTCCCATTCCCATCCTGAGACCCTTCTGATAGCATGAGATGTGATATCTCAATGACTCCAATACCAAACCTGAGATCCTACCTCTAACATGAAATGTGATATCCACATCCTTCCCCTTCCAAACCTGAGACCCTCCCTTTAGCATGAGATGTGATATCCAACTCCGTCCCATTCCAATCCTGAGACCCTTCCGATAGCATGAGATGTGATATCTCAATGCTTCTAATACCAAACCTGTGATCCTTCCTATAACAAGAGATGTGATATCCAAATCCTTCCCCTTACAAACCTGAGACCCTCCCTTTAGCATGAGATGTGATATCTCAATGCCTCTAATACCAAACCTGAGATCCTTCCGATAGCATGAGATGTGATATCTCAATGCTTCTAATACCAAACCTGAGATCCTTCCTATAACATGAGACGTGATATCCAAATCCTTCCCCTTCCAAACCTGAGACCCTCCCTTTAGCATGAGATGTGATATCCAACTCCTTCCCATTCTAATCCTGAGACCCTTCTGATAGCATGAGATGTGATATCTCAATGCCTCTAATACCAAACCTGAGATCCTACCTCTAACATGAAATGTGATATCCAACTCTTTCCCCTTCCAAACCTGAGAGCCTTCCTATAGCATGAGATGTGATATCCGACTCCTTCCCATTCCAATCCTGAGACCCTTCCGATAGCATGAGATGTGATATCCCAATGCTTCTAATACCAAACCTGAGATCCTTCTTATAACATGTGATGTGATATCCAAATCCTTCCCCTTCCAAACCTGAGACCCTCCCTTTAGCATGAGATGTGTTATCCAACTCCTTCCCATTCCAATCCTGAGACCCTTATGATAGATAGCATGAGATGTGATATCTCAATGCCTCTAATACCAAACCTGAGATACTTCCGATAGCATGAGATGTGATATCTCAATGCTTCTAATACCAAACCTGAGATCCTTCCTGTGACATGAGATGTGATATCCAAATCCTTCCCCTTCCAAACCTGAGACCCTCCCTTTAGCATGAGATGTGTTATCCAACTCCTTCCCATTCCAATCCTGAGACCCTTCCGATAGCATGAGATGTGATATCTCAATGCTTCTAATACCAAACCTGTGATCCTTCCTATAACAAGAGATGTGATATCCAAATCCTTCCCCTTCCAAACCTGAGACCCTCCCTTTAGCATGAGATGTGATATCTCAATGCCTCTAATACCAAACCTGAGATCCTTCCGATAGCATGAGATGTGATATCTCAATGCTTCTAATACCAAACCTGAGATCCTTCCTATAACATGAGACGTGATATCCAAATCCTTCCCCTTCCAAACCTGAGACCCTCCCTTTAGCATGAGATGTGATATCCAACTCCTTCCCATTCCAATCCTGAGACCCTTCTGATAGCATGAGATGTGATATCTCAATGCCTCTAATACCAAACCTGAGATCCTACCTCTAACATGAAATGTGATATCCAACTCTTTCCCCTTCCAAACCTGAGGGCCTTCCTATAGCATGAGATGTGATATCCGACTCCTTCCCATTCCAATCCTGAGACCCTTCCGATAGCATGAGATGTGATATCTCAATGCTTCTAATACCAAACCTGAGATCCTTCTTATAACATGTGATGTGATATCCAAATCCTTCCCCTTCCAAACCTGAGACCCTCCCTTTAGCATGAGATGTGATATCCAACTCCTTCCCATTCCAATCCTGAGACCCTTATGATAGATAGCATGAGATGTGATATCTCAATGCCTCTAATACCAAACCTGAGATACTTCCGATAGCATGAGATGTGATATCTCAATGCTTCTAATACCAAACCTGAGATCCTTCCTATAACATGAGATGTGATATCCAAATCCTTCCCCTTCCAAACCTGAGACCCTCCCTTTAGCATGAGATGTGATATCCAACTCCTTCCCATTCCAATTCTGAGCCCCTTCCTATACCATGAGACTTGATATCCACCTCCTTCCCATTCCAATTCTGAGCCCCTTCCTATACCATGAGACTTGATATCTCAATGCTTCTAATACCAAACCTGAGACCCGTCCTATAACATGAGATGTGATATCCAAATCCTTCCCCTTCCAAACCTTAGACCCTTCCTTTATCATGAGATGTGATATCCAACTCCTTCCCATTCCAATCCTGAGACCCTTCCGATATCATGAGATGTGATATCTCAATGCTTCTAATATCAAACTTGAGACCCTCCCTATAGCATGAGATGTGATATCCAAGTCCTTCCCATTCCAATCCTGAGACCCTTCCTATAGCTTGAGTTGTGACATCCAACTCCTTCCCATTCCAATTCTGATCCCCTTTCTATACCATGAGACTTGATATCTCAATGCTTCTAATACCAAACCTGAGACCCGTCCTATAACATGAGATGTGATATCCAAATCCTTCCCCTTCCAAACCTTAGACCCTTCCTTTATCATGAGATGTGATATCCAACTCCTTCCCATTCCAATCCTGAGACCCTTCCGATATCATGAGATGTAATATCTCAATGCTTCTAATATCAAACTTGAGACCCTCCCTATAGCATGAGATGTGATATCCAAGTCCTTCCCATTCCAATCCTGAGACCCTTCCTATAGCATGAGATGTGATATCTCAATGCTTCTAATACCAAACCTGAGACCCTTCCTATAACATGAGATTGGAATATCCAACTCCTTCCCATTCCAATCCTGAGACCCTTCCGATAGCAGAGATGTGATATCTCAATTCTTATACCAAACCTGAGATCCTTCCTATAACATGAGATGTGATATCCAACTCCTTCCCATTCCAATCCTGAGACACTTCCTATAGCATGAGATGTGCTATCTCACTGCTTATACCAATCCTGAGACCCTTCCAATAGCATGAGATGTGATATCCAACTCCTTCCCATTCCAATCCTGAGACCCTTCCTATAGCATGAGATGTGATATCTCAATGCTTCTAATATCAAACTTGAGAGCCTCCCTATAGCATGAGATGTGATATCCAAGTCCTTCCCATTCCAATCCTGAGACACTTCCTATAGCATGAGATGTGATATCTCAATGCTTCTAATACCAAACCTGAGACTCTTCCTATAACATGAGATGGGATATCCAACTCCTTCCCATTCCAATCCTGAGACCCTTCCGATAGCAGAGATGTGATATCTCAATGCTTATACCAAACCTGAGACCCTTCCTACGGCATGAGATGTCATATACAACTCCTTCCCATTCCAATCCTGAGACCCTTCCTATAGCATGAGATGTGATATCTCAATGCTTATACCAAACCTGAGACCCTTCCTATAGCATGAGATGTGATATCCAACTCCTTCCCATTCCAATCCTGAGACCCTTCCTATAGCATGAGATGTGATATCTCAATGCTTATACCAAACCTGAGACCCTTCCTACGGCATGAGATGTCATATACAACTCCTTCCCATTCCAATCCTGAGACCCTTCCTATAGCATGAGATGTGATATCTCAATGCTTATACCAAACCTGAGACCCTTCCTATAGCATGAGATGTGATATCCAACTCCTTCCCATTCCAATCCTGAGACCCTTCCTATAGCATGAGATGTGATATCTCAATGCTTATACCAAACCTGAGACCCTTCCTATAACATGAGATGGGATATCCAACTCCTTCCCATTCCAATCCTGAGACACTTCCGATAGCAGAGATGTGATATCTCAATGCTTATACCAGACCTTAGACCCTTCCTATAACATGAGATCGGATATCCAACTCCTTCCCGTTCCAAACCTGAGACCCTTCCTTTAGCATGAGATGTGATATCCAGCTCCTTCCCATTCCAATCCTGAGACACTTCCGATAGCATGAGATGTGATATCTCAATGCTTCTAATATCAAAACGGAAACCCTCCCTATAGCATGATATGTGATATCTAAGTCCTTCCCATTCCAATCCTGAGACCCTTCCTATAGCATGAGATGTGATATCTCAATGCTTCTACCAAACCTGAGACCCTTCCAATAGCATGAGATGTGATATCCAACTCCTTCCCATTCCAATCCTGAGACCCTTCCTATAGCATGAGTTGTGATATCTCAATGCTTCTAATATCAAACTTGAGAGCCTCCCTATAGCATGAGATGTGATATCCAAGTCCTTCCCATTCCAATCCTGAGACACTTCCTATAGCATGAGATGTGATATCTCAATGCTTCTAATACCAAACCTGAGACTCTTCCTATAACATGAGATGGGATATCCAACTCCTTCCCATTCCAATCCTGAGACCCTTCCGATAGCAGAGATGTGATATCTCAATGCTTATACCAAACCTGAGACCCTTCCTACGGCATGAGATGTCATATACAACTCCTTCCCATTCCAATCCTGAGACCCTTCCTATAGCATGAGATGTGATATCTCAATGCTTATACCAAACCTGAGACCCTTCCTATAGCATGAGATGTGATATCCAACTCCTTCCCATTCCAATCCTGAGACCCTTCCTATAGCATGAGATGTGATATCTCAATGCTTATACCAAACCTGAGACCCTTCCTACGGCATGAGATGTCATATACAACTCCTTCCCATTCCAATCCTGAGACCCTTCCTATAGCATGAGATGTGATATCTCAATGCTTATACCAAACCTGAGACCCTTCCTATAGCATGAGATGTGATATCCAACTCCTTCCCATTCCAATCCTGAGACCCTTCCTATAGCATGAGATGTGATATCTCAATGCTTATACCAAACCTGAGACCCTTCCTATAACATGAGATGGGATATCCAACTCCTTCCCATTCCAATCCTGAGACACTTCCGATAGCAGAGATGTGATATCTCAATGCTTATACCAGACCTTAGACCCTTCCTATAACATGAGATCGGATATCCAACTCCTTCCCGTTCCAAACCTGAGACCCTTCCTTTAGCATGAGATGTGATATCCAGCTCCTTCCCATTCCAATCCTGAGACACTTCCGATAGCATGAGATGTGATATCTCAATGCTTCTAATATCAAAACGGAAACCCTCCCTAAAGCATGATATGTGATATCTAGGTCCTTCCCATTCCAATCCTGAGACCCTTCCTATAGCATGAGATGTGATATCTCAATGCTTCTACCAAACCTGAGACCCTTCCTTTAGCATGAGATGTGATATCCAACTCCTTCCCATTCCAATCCTGAGACCCTTCCTATAGCATGAGATGTGATATCTCAATACTTCTAATACCAAACCTGAGATCCTTCCGATAACATGAGATGTGATATCCATCTCCTTCCCCTTCCAAACCTGAGACCCTTCTGATAGCATGAGATGTGATATCTCAATGCTTCTAATACCAAACCTGAGATCCTTCCGATAGCATGAGATGTGATATCTCAATGCTTCTAATACCAAACCTGAGACCCTTCCTATAACATGAGATTGGAATATCCAACTCCTTCCCATTCCAATCCTGAGACCCTTCCGATAGCAGAGATGTGATATCTCAATTCTTATACCAAACCTGAGATCCTTCCTATAACATGAGATGTGATATCCAACTCCTTCCCATTCCAATCCTGAGACACTTCCTATAGCATGAGATGTGATATCTCACTGCTTATACCAAACCTGAGACCCTTCCTATAGCATGAGATGTGATATCTAACTCCTTCCCATTCCAATCCTGAGACCCTTCCTATAGCATGAGATGTGATATCTCAATGCTTCTAATACCAAACCTGAGACTCTTCCTATAACATGAGATGGGATATCCAACTCCTTCCCATTCCAATCCTGAGACCCTTCCGATAGCAGAGATGTGATATCTCAATGCTTATACCAAACCTGAGACCCTTCCTACGGCATGAGATGTCATATACAACTCCTTCCCATTCCAATCCTGAGACCCTTCCTATAGCATGAGATGTGATATCTCAATGCTTATACCAAACCTGAGACCCTTCCTATAGCATGAGATGTGATATCCAACTCCTTCCCATTCCAATCCTGAGACCCTTCCTATAGCATGAGATGTGATATCTCAATGCTTATACCAAACCTGAGACCCTTCCTACGGCATGAGATGTCATATACAACTCCTTCCCATTCCAATCCTGAGACCCTTCCTATAGCATGAGATGTGATATCTCAATGCTTATACCAAACCTGAGACCCTTCTGTTAGGAAAGATTTCGTAATTGTAGGGAATTTTCCTTCCATGTGGCAACCCCTAAACTTTTTGCTATTGTTTTTAACCTTGTTCTTGACTTTGCCAGAGAAGTACAGCCTTCTGCCGCACTTCTCTGGGCTTTCGCTCCTTTCTTACGGGGAAACTGACATGCCCTTAAGACAGTCAGTACCGGGGAACGTTGTTTCCCGTAGTTTCTTTTATCGTGTCGCCGCTTTAGTGCAACACGACACAAGAGAGCACTGTAAGCTAAGTTACAGCTCTCTTGGGTCTCTAGCCTTCTACAGGCCCTAGATACTCTTTTAGGATGGTATTTGATCGGTGCAAGTCATTCAGGGACTGGAATGGTGGCAGCGATCGCTTTGTATATTTTGAGCTCCTTTTGCCGTTCTGAGCACGTTTTTGCACTGAACCCAAAATGGTGGCCTGGCTCCCCAAAATGGCCAGACCACGAGGCTCCTTTGTCCTGTCCACTGTCCGTCTTGCTCCCTTCACCTTCCCCAGGTCCAGCGACCCGGGGCCTTCCTTATTTGGGCATGTACTTTCCCGCGAAACGTGGTTGCTTTCGCGGGCTTCTACATGCCGTTTGTGTGCCTCCAGGGTGTGGGCTGGGATGTCTGGTCCCAATACACATCCTGGGTGCCAGAGAGTCTAGGGTGGTGTGAATGCCTGGGACCACCGTGGTCCGTGATTGGTCCACGTATGGTATGTGTTTTGATGAGCGGATCTCCCATTGGTTCCTCTCCGTTTTGGCGCGAAGGGAACCGTGGATAAGAGGGGGCTGGAAACACCACTACCATGTCGATCTCCTGAGTTCTCATGAACGAAGGAATACAGGAGCCAAGTATCCTGCAACCAAGAGGCTGGACCGAGGAATCGCTGGTGACCCGCTGAAGGAATCCTCCTTTGCACTGCTGTCGTCCTGTGAGCCACTGTCCTCCTTTGATCGAACCAGAAGGCCTGTATTGGTGCTTCGACCTATTGGAATAGCAGGAACAGCTATTCCCGGCATCTTCATCAACTCCTCACAGTAAGTCTTCGGAAGCGTCTCTGGGCCATCCAGTTGACTGACCAGCTTACAAGGGAGTCCTGCTCTGTAACCGCCGCCAGGTTGTGCCGTATCTCGAGTCCTTGTCACTCTCCCACGCTTCGTACACTTGGGGTTCCCAAGTCTGAAGGGAGGAGTGTACTTTTGACTCAGATACGCACGGCCGCTTCGTTGTCCTGCTGCGGCAACAAAACTGTGCTGGTTTCGTCGATTGGGACGTCTTTTTGATCTACACGACTGGAAAGCGTTCCCTGCTCTTCTGAACCCGCCAGCTGCTGAAACTAACGTGGAGAAGCCTGGGTCTGCTTGCTTCGGGGACCGGTGAGTAGTATAGCTAGGATCTGGTCGCCCTCCTGCAGTAACCCATTGCTTTTCCCCGCTGTGTAAAACAGCACCCTTTTCGTCCGTACTCGCGCTCTGCTTCTACTTGCTGTGGAAGCTGCGTTTGAGTTGCGGAACCTGTTCTTCTTCTGCTGTGCACTAACCCGAACTGCCTGACTTCCTTCGAAGAGCTTCTCCTTTTGCCCGTTGGCACCAGCACTTGCAGGTACTTTGAGCACAAGGCTCCACTCTTCTCAGGGCTCGGACTTCCATCTAGTTAGGTGCCTCTGAAGGCGAACTGAGTCGAAAGCATTATCGCACTGCCTGTTTTCTTCCCTTTCAGGTGGACTACATATTTCGTGCTTTAAACGCTTGCGACTGTGTATTTGTATATATATTGTGTTGATTTGGTATGTGTTGGCTTAATACTGTGTTATTGTGATTTTCTCGCTACGGTCGTTGTTTTAAAGGCCTTAAAATAAATGTGTTTATATTTTTGATATAACACCTGTTTGGAGTAGTTTGTAAGCGCTCTTGCTTTGTGTGCTCATTGTGGGCTTTCAGTCACCCTCACCCCTCTTGAGACCTAGTCTTGACCGCCGCGATCGCTACCTTGATTGGTCTGGCTTGTCCAGAGGTTACCCTGTTCCAAGTAATTAGGTTGGCCTTTTGAACTTCTGCGCCACCAGGACAGAGTTCAGAAATCCGTCTTAACAAATTGGTGTACAGCGGTGGGATACGACTGAAGGTATCCAGTGTTGCGCACGGGCTAAGGCATTTCAGGTTATTCCAACCAGTACACGTAGTGGATTGTTGTAATATAACTTTAAAAAGGCCATAGTCCTATCACACAGTATGGAAACAAGTACGTTGTTAACTTTAAATGCTTCCAAATCAGAAACACTGAAAAAGATGTGTGCGGAGAGAGGTGTTTCCTCTCAAGGCACAAAATTGGAAATGATCCAAAGAATCGTGGCGTGGCAAGAAGCACAGCTTGACGCTATTACTTCTGAGGACAGTGCGGAAGGTGGTGGGGCTGCTCTCACTGGCAGAACCGACGGTTCTGCCGCCGCACTGATCCATCGCGACCACGAGGACAGGGAGGACGAGATGTCTAATGTTTCCTCTGCCAGTGCTGATGGGGAGGCTATGCTTGAATTCAAGAAGCAAGAGCTGCGGTTTAGGCAGCAGGAGCTTGAATTCAGCATAGCCAAACTAAAAATCGAACAGGCAGAAAAACAAAAAGACAGGGATCACCAGTTGGAACTGGCCAAGCTTCAGGTTGCAAATGGGTCCACGGGTCCTGGACATGGGTCTGGGGCCTCCTCTCATCCACGGTTTCCAAAAGATCTGCTCAGTGTGTATGAGGAACGGAATGACATTATGGACTGGCTGAATGCGTTTGAGTATGCATGCGAAGTTCAGAAAGTTGACAATGCTGATAAGATTGCGTGGTTACTCAGTAGACTGCCCCATTCTGGCTGTACTGCCATTATGGAGATGTTGAAGGCTGAGCGAGCCGATTTCGCCATCTTAAAGCAGACTCTCATTTTAAAGTTTGGGAAGACTCCGGCCCAATATTTAAAGCGTTTTCGAGAGTATAAGAAAAAGGAAGGTGGTACTTGGGTATCTTATGTCACTGAATCTTTGAAAAACTTAACTGGCTGGGTCGAAGGCTATAAGATTTCTACCTTCGCCGGCATGATAAATCTTGTCATGCTGGAACACATTTTTGCTTCTTCTTCCCCGGAGCTTAAGCAGCACTTGGCCGATTCGAAGGAGATAGATCCTAAGAAGCTGGCCATGGCCGCCGACTTATGGGTGTCACATCGAGTGTCCCATAAGGACAAAACTCATCCTGGTAAGCAGGAGGAAGGGAGAAAGTCCAAAGATATGGAGGGTGGGGAATCTGCTAAATCTTCTTCCTAAAAGAGCCACAAAAAGAAAAACAAGGGTAAGACACAAGAGAACTCACAGGGTAGTGGAGGTCAGCCTCCGAAACAGAACTCTGGCTACAATAAGCCTCCCTATGTAAACAGACCCAATGGATCTTGTTTTGCTTGTGGAGCAACTGACCATGTGAAGGGGGATCCCCGTTGTAAGGTTAGACCTTTGGGGGTCCACTCCGCTAATCTGGCCTTCTCCTCCTACGAGGAAGAAGAGATTACAGGAGCATCCTTCTCCTCAGACTCATTTCCCAGCGGAATAGAGGCTGAGGTAGTTTTAGTGTCCCTGGGTTCCTGGGAGCCTAAAGTCGCAGAGGCGTATGCTAGGATTCCGGATAATACCAAGCACTACTTTAAAGACAGTGTGCTGATCAATGGAGTAGATACTCCAGCTCTTAGGGATAGTGGGTGCAGTCGCACTGTAGTGGATTCTACCTTGGTAGACTCAGAGGAAGTTGCCAGAGGTACTCTGATGCCCACTAAGTTGGCTGACGGCCCCCTCCGTATGTTTCCCGTGATCCCTGTAAATCTTACTTTAAATGGTACAGCAGTTAGGATTCCAGTGAGCATTCAGAGAAACGTCCCAGGAAAGGTCTTGTTAGGTAATGATCTCAGAGCTTTAGGGCTCGTAGGAGACACTGCCGAAAGACCCTACACACGGTCTCAAGCACGGGCAGCATTGGCCAAGTCCAATACGCCGCCCCAGCCGAAGGGGAAACCCAAGGCGAAAGGAGTCTACAAGTCACGACGAGGGAAAGAGAATATTCCCCCGAGCTCGCCTACCACTGCGGTGGAGGAAGTTGGTCGATCGCCCGAGCCTGACGAGGAAGTGGCGATGCCTGAAGTATTCGACCCCAACGATCATCCGGAACTAAAAGACTTGTTAGTTGAAGGAGGTCCTGATAGGGACGAGTTCAGTAAAGGCCAACGTCAGTGCCCATCTCTGGAAGGCCTAAGGAGACAGGCCTGCTCCCAGCTTGAGGGTGAACCTCCTGGGACGCACAGGATTTATTGGGAAGGTGGACTCCTCTATAGTGAGCCCACAGAGTCTACAGAAGGAGACCATAGGAGGTTGGTGGTTCCCCTTGCTGTTAGGCCCTTCCTCCTGCAGTTGGCGCATGAAGTTCCCCTTGCTGGTCACCTTGGTATGAAGAGGACCAAGCAAAGGTTATCCATGCACTTCTACTGGCCCAAGATGGGGGTGCAAGTAGAAAGTCACTGCAGGAGTTGTGCCTCCTGCCAGTTGTCTGGTAAGGTTGGCGCGACAATCCAAGCTCCGTTGGTACCGCTCCCAGTTGTGGGGGTACCATTTGAAAGGGTAGGGATCGACATCGTCGGTCCCCTTGACCCGCAAACATCCTCGGGCAATAGGTTTATCCTGGTGCTGGTCGACCATGCAACCAGGTATCCTGAGGCCATCCCATTGAAAGCTGTAACTGCCAAGTCAGTTGCAAAAGCTTTACTCGGCATATTTACTAGGGTTGGCTTCCCTAAAGAAGTTGTGTCAGATCGTGGCAGCAACTTTATGTCGAAGTATATGCAGGCTATGTGGAAAGAATGTGGGGTCACCTACAAGTTCTCTTCTGCATACCACCCCCAGACCAATGGTCTGGTGGAACGTTTCAACAGAACGTTAAAGAGCATGATTGGGACTCTGGAGGAGCCTCAGAGAAGAAAATGGGATCTTCTTTTACCATGCTTGCTGTTTGCCTACCGAGAGGTACCACAGGAGGGTGTTGGCTTCAGCCCCTTCGAACTTCTGTTCGGTCATCCCGTACGGGGACCCTTAGCCATCGTCAAAGAGGGATGGGAGATGCCCACTCCCCCTGTTACTACCAACGTAGTTGATTATGTGCTAGGGCTCAGAAAACGGATGGTACTTCTGATGGGCTTGGCTAGTGAGAAATTGAAGGCAGGGCAAGCGCTGGTGAAACATTGGTACGACCAGAAAGCTTCCCTCATCAACTTCACACCTGGTCAGCAAGTCCTGATCATGAATCCAATAAGGCCTCGAGCTTTACAGGACAAATGGTCAGGCCCTTACACAGTGGTGGAGCCCCTGGGTGAGGTGAACTATTTAGTGGACCTTGGAAGGCCTGGACAGGCTCCAAAAGTGTTTCACGTGAATAGGCTGAAGGCTTTCGTCCCAAGAGTCGAAATCGCAGCACTGCTACTGGCTTCAGACGTTGAGGAAGAGGAGTCTGAACCTCTCCCCGACCTGTTCCAAGGCGGTCCTTCAGATTGCTCCTTTGAGGGTGTCCGAGTGGCCCCTCACCTGACTTCTGATCAGCAGGCTGAGGTGAAAAGTTTGCTTAGGCAGTTTTCCCCCCTGTTTTCACAGTCGCCTGGTTTGACACCTTGGTGCAAACATAACATTGACACAGGAGACAGTGTACCTACCAAAAGTAGGGGATACAGAATGTCGGATAAAGTACGGTCTTATATTAAGACCGAGGTCAACAAAATGTTAGACCTTGGGGTGATTGAACCCTCTAGTAGTCCTTGGTCCAGCCCTGTGGTTTTGGTTCCAAAGGCAGGCACTTCTGAATTGAGGTTCTGCGTGGATTACAGGGCTCTGAATGCTGTCACCAAGACAGATGCACACCCCTTGCCTCGAACAGATGAGCTGGTGGATACTTTGGGTGCCTCCAAGTACCTCAGCACGTTTGACCTTACTGCTGGCTATTGGCAAATAGCGTTAGCAGAACATGCTAAGGAGAAGACAGCATTTTCTACTCCAGACGGCCTTTACCAATTCCGGGTAATGCCGTTCGGGTTGAAGAATGCACCTGCCACTTTCCAGAGGCTTGTGAATCATGTGTTGAATGGGTTGGACGAATTCTGTCTCGCATATCTGGACGATATCGCAGTTTTCAGTGCCACCTGGGAAGACCATGTGAAACACCTCGGGATTGTGCTCCAGGCTCTTCAGAAAGCCCACTTGACCATAAAGGCTAGTAAATGCCAGATTGGACAAGGCTCAGTGGTTTACCTTGGACATGAAGTAGGTGGAGGGAGGATACAGCCTCTTCCCAGTAAAGTACAAGCAGTACAAGACTGGCCTACCCCCACTACGCAAACCCAAGTGAGAGCCTTCTTAGGACTCACGGGGTATTATCGCAATTTTATGGCAGACTATGGCACCATAGCTGCTCCTCTGACTGCCCTCACAACTCCGAAGAAACCCAAGAAGGTAACTTGGACCGACGAGTGTGAGAAGGCCTTCAATGGCTTGAAAGACTCCTTGTGCCAGGCCCCTGTGCTCAGGGCCCCTGATTATCAAAGAACTTTTATCGTGCAGACGGACGCCTCTGACACTGGGATAGGAGCTGTACTATCACAAGTAGATGAGAAGGGTAAGGAACACCCTATCGGTTTTATTAGTCGCCAGCTTAAGGACAGAGAGCTCAGATGGTCCACGGTAGAGAAAGAATGTTTCTCTGTTGTGTGGGCCCTAAGGAAGCTGAGGCCCTACCTCTATGGGACCCACTTCACTGTGCAAACTGACCATAAGCCGTTAAAGTGGCTAATGAACATGAAGGGGGAGAATCCAAAGTTGCTTAGGTGGTCCATAAGTCTACAAGGCTTCGACTTCACTATTGAGCATAGGCCAGGTGTCCAACATAGCAATGCTGATGGGTTGTCCAGAATGTTTAACCGACCTGAACATGAGACTCATCCAGGGGTGGATTAGTTCCCCCTGTCCATAGTCTGGGAGGGGCGAGTGTTAGGAAAGATTTCGTAATTGTAGGGAATTTTCCTTCCATGTGGCAACCCCTAAACTTTTTGCTATTGTTTTTAACCTTGTTCTTGACTTTGCCAGAGAAGTACAGCCTTCTGCCGCACTTCTCTGGGCTTTCGCTCCTTTCTTACGGGGAAACTGACATGCCCTTAAGACAGTCAGTACCGGGGAACGTTGTTTCCCGTAGTTTCTTTTATCGTGTCGCCGCTTTAGTGCAACACGACACAAGAGAGCACTGTAAGCTAAGTTACAGCTCTCTTGGGTCTCTAGCCTTCTACAGGCCCTATATACTCTTTTAGGATGGTATTTGATCGGTGTAAGTCATTCAGGGACTGGAATGGTGGCAGCGATCGTTTTGTATATTTTGAGCTCCTTTTGCCGTTCTGAGCACGTTTTTGCACTGAACCCAAAATGGTGGCCTGGCTCCCCAAAATGGCCAGACCACGAGGCTCCTTTGTCCTGTCCACTGTCCGTCTTGCTCCCTTCACCTTCCCCAGGTCCAGCGACCCGGGGCCTTCCTTATTTGGGCATGTACTTTCCCACGAAACGTGGTTGCTTTCGCGGGCTTCTACATGCCGTTTGTGTGCCTCCAGGGTGTGGGCTGGGATGTCTGGTCCCAATACACCTCCTGGGTGCCAGAGAGTCTAGGGTGGTGTGAATGCCTGGGACCACCGTGGTCCGTGATTGGTCCACGTATGGTATGTGTTTTGATGAGCGGATCTCCCATTGGTTCCTCTCCGTTTTGGCGCGAAGGGAACCGTGGATAAGAGGGGGCTGGAAACACCACTACCATGTCGATCTCCTGAGTTCTCACGAACGAAGGAATACAGGAGCCAAGTATCCTGCAACCAAGAGGCTGGACCGAGGAATCGCTGGTGACCCGCTGAAGGAATCCTCCTTTGCACTGCTGTCGTCCTGTGAGCCACTGTCCTCCTTTGATCGAACCAGAAGGCCTGTATTGGTGCTTCGACCTATTGGAATAGCAGGAACAGCTATTCCCGGCATCTTCATCAACTCCTCGCAGTAAGCCTTCGGAAGCGTCTCTGGGCCATCCAGTTGACTGACCAGCTTACAAGGGAGTCCTGCTCTGTAACCGCCGCCAGGTTGTGCCGTATCTCGAGTCCTTGTCACTCTCCCACGCTTCGTACACTTGGCGTTCCCAAGTCTGAAGGGAGGAGTGTACTTTTGACTCAGATACGCACGGCCGCTTCGTTGTCCTGCTGCGGCAACAAAACTGTGCTGGTTTCGTCGATTGGGACGTCTTTTTGATCTACACGACTGGAAAGCGTTGCCTGCTCTTCTGAACCCGCCAGCTGCTGAAACTAACGTGGAGAAGCCTGGGTCTGCTTGCTTCGGGGACCGGTGAGTAGTATAGTTAGGATCTGGTCGCCCTCCTGCAGTAACCCATTGCTTTTCCCCGCAGTGTAAAACAGCACCCTTTTCGTCCGTACTCGCGCTCTGCTTCTACTTGCTGTGGAAGCTGCGTTTGAGTTGCGGAACCTGTTCTTCTTCTGCTGTGCACTAACCCGAACTGCCTGACTTCCTTCGAAGAGCTTCTCCTTTTGCCCGTTGGCACCAGCACTTGCAGGTACTTTGAGCACAAGGCTCCACTCTTCTCAGGGCTCGGACTTCCATCTAGTTAGGTGCCTCTGAAGGCGAACTGAGTCGAAAGCATTATCGCACTGCCTGTTTTCTTCCCTTTCAGGTGTACTACATATTTCGTGCTTTAAACGCTTGCGACTGTGTATTTGTATATATATTGTGTTGATTTGGTATGTGTTGGCTTAATACTGTGTTATTGTGATTTTCTCGCTACGGTCGTTGTTTTAAAGGCCTTAAAATAAATGTGTTTATATTTTTGATATAACACCTGTTTGGAGTAGTTTGTAAGCGCTCTTGCTTTGTGTACTCATTGCGGGCTTTCAGTCACCCTCACCCCTCTTGAGACCTAGTCTTGACCGCCGCGATCGCTACCTTGATTGGTCTGGCTTGTCCAGAGGTTACCCTGTTCCAAGTAATTAGGTTGGCCTTCTGAACTTCTGCGCCACCAGGACAGAGTTCAGAAATCCGTCTTAACAAACCTTCCTATAGCATGAGATGTGATATCCAACTCCTTCCCATTCCAATCCTGAGACCCTTCCTATAGCATGAGATGTGATATCTCAATGCTTATACCAAACCTGAGACCCTTCCTATAACATGAGATGGGATATCCAACTCCTTCCCATTCCAATCCTGAGACACTTCCGATAGCAGAGATGTGATATCTCAATGCTTATACCAGACCTTAGACCCTTCCTATAACATGAGATCGGATATCCAACTCCTTCCAGTTCCAAACCTGAGACCCTTCCTTTAGCATGAGATGTGATATCCAGCTCCTTCCCATTCCAATCCTGAGACACTTCCGATAGCATGAGATGTGATATCTCAATGCTTCTAATATCAAAACGGAAACCCTCCCTATAGCATGATATGTGATATCTAAGTCCTTCCCATTCCAATCCTGAGACCCTTCCTATAGCATGAGATGTGATATCTCAATGCTTCTACCAAACCTGAGACCCTTCCTTTAGCATGAGATGTGATATCCAACTCCTTCCCATTCCAATCCTGAGACCCTTCCTATAGCATGAGATGTGATATCTCAATACTTCTAATACCAAACCTGAGATCCTTCCGATAACATGAGATGTGATATCCAAATCCTTCCCCTTCCAAACCTGAGACCCTCCCTTTAGCATGAGATGTGATATCCATCTCCTTCCCATTCCAGTCCTGAGACCCTTCTGATAGCATGAGATGTGATATCTCAATGCTTCTAATACCAAACCTGAGATCCTTCCGATAGCATGAGATGTGATATCTCAATGCTTCTAATACCAAACCTGAGACCCTTCCTATAACATGAGATTGGAATATCCAACTCCTTCCCATTCCAATCCTGAGACCCTTCCGATAGCAGAGATGTGATATCTCAATTCTTATACCAAACCTGAGATCCTTCCTATAACATGAGATGTGATATCCAACTCCTTCCCATTCCAATCCTGAGACACTTCCTATAGCATGAGATGTGATATCTCACTGCTTATACCAAACCTGAGACCCTTCCTATAGCATGAGATGTGATATCTAACTCCTTCCCATTCCAATCCTGAGACCCTTCCTATAGCATGAGATGTGATATCTCAATGCTTCTAATACCAAACCTGAGACTCTTCCTATAACATGAGATGGGATATCCAACTCCTTCCCATTCCAATCCTGAGACCCTTCCGATAGCAGAGATGTGATATCTCAATGCTTATACCAAACCTGAGACCCTTCCTACGGCATGAGATGTCATATACAACTCCTTCCCATTCCAATCCTGAGACCCTTCCTATAGCATGAGATGTGATATCTCAATGCTTATACCAAACCTGAGACCCTTCCTATAGCATGAGATGTGATATCCAACTCCTTCCCATTCCAATCCTGAGACCCTTAGTATAGCATGAGATGTGATATCTCAATGCTTATACCAAACCTGAGACCCTTCCTACGGCATGAGATGTCATATACAACTCCTTCCCATTCCAATCCTGAGACCCTTCCTATAGCATGAGATGTGATATCTCAATGCTTATACCAAACCTGAGACCCTTCCTATAGCATGAGATGTGATATCCAACTCCTTCCCATTCCAATCCTGAGACCCTTCCTATAGCATGAGATGTGATATCTCAATGCTTATACCAAACCTGAGACCCTTCCTATAACATGAGATGGGATATCCAACTCCTTCCCGTTCCAAACCTGAGACCCTTCCTTTAGCATGAGATGTGATATCCAGCTCCTTCCCATTCCAATCCTGAGACACTTCCGATAGCATGAGATGTGATATCTCAATGCTTCCAATATCAAAACTGAAACCCTCCCTATAGCATGCTATGTGATATCTAAGTCCTTCCCATTCCAATCCTAAGACCCTTCCTATAGCATGAGATGTGATATCTCAATGCTTCTACCAAACCTGAGACCCTTCCTTTAGCATGAGATGTGATATCCAACTCCTTCCCATTCCAATCCTGAGACCCTTCCTATAGCATGAGATGTGATATCTCAATACTTCTAACACCAAACCTGAGATCCTTCCGATAACATGAGATGTGATATCCAAATCCTTCCCCTTCCAAACCTGAGACCCTCCCTTTAGCATGAGATGTGATATCCAACTCCTTCCCATTCCAATCCTGAGACCCTTCTGATAGCATGAGATGTGATATCTCAATGCTTCTAATACCAAACCTGAGATCCTTCCGATAGCATGAGATGTGATATCTCAATGCTTCTAATACCAAACCTGAGATCCTTCCTATAACATGAGATGTGATATCCAAATCCTTCCCCTTCCAAACCTGAGACCCTCCCTTTAGCATGAGATGTGATATCCAACTCCTTCCCATTCCAATCCTGAGACCCTTCTGATAGCATGAGATGTGATATCTCAATGCCTCTAATACCAAACCTGAGATCCTACCTCTAACATGAAATGTGATATCCAACTCTTTCCCCTTCCAAACCTGAGAGCCTTCCTATAACATGAGATGTGATATCCAACTCCTTCCCATTCCAACCTCAGACCCTTCCTATAGCATGAGATGTGATATCTCAATGCCTCTAATACCAAACCTGAGATCCTTCCTCTAACATGAAATGTGATATCCAACTCCTTCCCTTTCCAAACCTGAGAGCCTATCTATAGCATGAGATGTGATATCCAAGTCCTTCCCATTCCGATCCTTAGACCCTTCCTACAGCATGCAATATGATATCTCAATGATTCTAATAACAAACCTGAGACCCGTCCTATAACATGAGATGGGATATCCAACTCCTTCGCATTCCAATCCTGAGACACTTCCGATAGCAGAGATGTGATATCTCAATGCTTATACCAAACCTGAGACCCTTCCTATAACATGAGATGTGATATCCAACTCCTTCCCGTTCCAAACCTGAGACCCTTCCTTTAGCATGAGATGTGACATCCAGCTCCTTCCCATTCCAATCCTGAGACCCTTCCTATAGCATGAGATGTGATATCTCAATGCTTCTAATATCAAACTTGAGACCCTCCCAATAGCATGAGATGTGATATCCAAGTCCTTCCCATTCCAATCCTGAGACACTTCCTATAGCATGAGATGTGATATCTCAATGCTTCTAATACCAAACCTGAGACTCTTCCTATAACATGAGATGGGATATCCAACTCCTTCCCATTCCAATCCTGAGACTCTTCCGATAGCAGAGATGTGATATCTCAATGCTTATACCAAACCTGAGACCCTTCCTACGGCATGAGATGTCATATACAACTCCTTCCCATTCCAATCCTGAGACCCTTCCTATAGCATGAGATGTGATATCTCAATGCTTATACCAAACCTGAGACCCTTCCTATAGCATGAGATGTGATATCCAACTCCTTCCCATTCCAATCCTGAGACCCTTCCTATAGCATGAGATGTGATGTCTCAATGCTTCTAATACCAAACCTGAGATCCTTCCTATAACATGAGATGTGATATCCAACTCCTTCCATTCCAATCCTGAGACCCTTCCTATAGCATGAGATTTGATATCTCAATGCTTATACCAAACCTGAGACCCTTCCTATAGCATGAGATGTGATATCCAAGTCTTTCCCATTCCAATCCTTAGACCCTTCCTACAGCATGCAATATGATATCTCAATGATTCTAATAACAATCCTGAGACCCGTCCTATAACATGAGATGGGATATCCAATTCCTTCGCATTCCAATCCTGAGACACTTCCGATAGCAGAGATGTGGTATCTCAATGCTTATACCAAACCTGAGACCCTTCCTATAACATGAGATCGGATATCCAACTCCTTCCCGTTCCAAACCTGAGACCCTTCCTTTAGCATGAGATGTGATATCCAGCTCCTTCCCATTCCAATCCTGAGACACTTCCGATAGCATGAGATGTGATATCTCAATGCTTCTAATATCAAAACTGAAACCCTCCCTATAGCATGATATGTGATATCTAAGTCCTTCCCATTCCAATCCTGAGACCCTTCCTATAGCATGAGATGTGATATCTCAATGCTTCTACCAAACATGAGACCCTTCCTTTAGCATGAGATGTGATATCCAACTCCTTCCCATTCCAACCTGAGACCCTTCCTATAGCATGAGAAGGGATATCCAACTCCTTCCCAATCCAATCCTGAGACCCTTCCGATAGCAGAGATGTGATATCTCAATGCTTATACCAAACCTGAGACCCTTCCTATGGCATGAGATGTGATATCCAACTCTTTGCCATTCAAATCCTGAGATCCTCCCTATAACACGAGATGTCATATCCAACTCCTTCCCATTCCAAACCTGAGACCCTTCCTTTAGCATGAGATGTGATATCCAAATCCTTCACATTCCAATCCGGAGACCCTTCCTATAACATGAGATGTGATATCCAACTCCTTCCCAATCCAATCCTGAGACCCTTCCGATAGCAGAGATGTGATATCTCAATGCTTATACCAAACCTGAGACCCTTCCTATGGCATGAGATGTGATATCCAACTCCTTGCCATTCAAATCCTGAGACCCTCCCTATAACAAGAGATGTCATATCCAACTCCTTCCCATTCCAAACCTGAGACCCTTCCTTTAGCATGAGATGTGATATCTCAATGCTTCTAATACCAAACCTGAGACACTTCCGATAGCATGAGATGTGATATCTCAATGCTTCAAAAACCAAACATGAGAACCATCCTATAACATGAGATGTGAAATCCAAATCCTTCCCTTCCCAAACCTGAGACTCTTCCTATAGCATGAGATGTGATATCTCAATGCTTCTACCAAACCTGAAACCCTTCCTATAGCATGAGATGTGATATCCAACTCCTTCCCATTCCAATCCTGAGACACTTCCTATAGCATGAGATGTGATATCACAATGCTTCTAATACCAAACCTGAGACCCATCCTATAACATGAGATGTGATATCCAAATCCTTCCCCTTCCAAACCTGAGACCCTTCCTTTAGCATGAGATGTGATATCCAGCTCCTCCCATTCCAATCCTGAGACCCTTCCGATAGCATGAGATGAGATATCTCAATGCTTCTAATATCAAAACTGAGACCCACCCTATAGCATGAGATGTGATATCTAAGTCCTTCCGATTCCAATCCTGAGACCCTTCCGATAGCAGAGATGTGATATTTCAATTCTTACACCAAACCTGAGACCCTTCCTATAGCATGAGATGTGATATCCAACTCCTTCCGATTCCAATCCTGAGACCCTTCCTATAGCATGAGATGTGATATCGCAATGCTTCTACCAAAACTGAGACCCTTCCTTTAGCATGAGATGTGATATCCAACTCCTTCCCATTCCAATCCTGAGACCCTTCCTATAGCATGAGATGTGATATCTCAATGCTTCTAATACCAAACCTGAGATCCTTCTGATAGCATGAGATGTGATATCTCAATGCTTCTAATACCAAACCTGAGATCCTTCCTATAACATGAGATGTGATATCCAAATCCTTTCCCTTCCAAACCTGAGACCCTCCCTTTAGCATGAGATGTGATATCCAACTCCTTCCCATTCCAATCCTGATACCCTTCTGATAGCATGAGATGTGATATCTCAATGCCTCTAATACCAAACCTGAGATCCTACCTCTAACATGAAATGTGATATCCAACTCCTTCCCTTTCCAAACCTGAGAGCCTTCCTACAGCATGAGATGTGATATCCAAGTCCTTCCCATTCCAATCCTGAGACCCTTCCTATAACATGAGATGTGATATCCAACTCTTTCCCATTCCAACCTGAGACCCTTCCTATAGCATGAGATGGGATATCCAACTCCTTCCAAATCCAATCCTGATACCCTTCCGATAGCATGAGATGTGATATCCCAATGCTTCTACAAAACCTGAGACCCATACCATGGCATGATGTGATATCAAACTCCCGTCCTATACCATGAGACTTGATATCTCAATGCTTCTAATACCAAACTTGAGACCGGTCCAATAACATGAGATGTGATATCCAAATCCTTCCCCTTCCGAACCTTAGACCCTTCCTTTATCATGAGATGTGATATCCAAGTCCTTCCCATTCCATTTCTGAGACCCTTCCTATAGCATGAGATGTGATATCTCAATGCTTCTAATACCAAACCTGAGACCCTTCCTATAACATGAGATGTGATATCCAAGTCCTTCCCATTCCAATCCTGAGACCCTTCCTATAGCATGAGATGTGATATCTCAATGCTTCTAATACCAAACCTGAGACCCTTCCTATAACATGAATTGTGATATCCAAGTCCTTCCCATTCCAATCCTGAGACCCTTCCGATAGCAGAGATGTGATATCTCAATGCTTATACCAAACCTGAGACCCTTCCGATAGCATGAGATGTGATATCTCAATGCTTCTAATACCAAACCTGAGATCCTTCATATAACATGAGATGTGATGTCCAAATCCTTCCCCTTCCAAATCTTAGACCCTCCCTTTAGCATGAGATGTGATATCCAACTCCTTCCCATTCCAATCCTGAGACCCTTCTGATAGCATGAGATGTGATATCTCAATGCCTCTAATACCAAACCTGAGATCCTACCTCTACATGAAATGTGATATCCAACTCCTTCCCCTTCCAACCCTGAGAGCCTTCCTATAGAATGAGATGTGATATCCAAGTCCTTCCCATTCCAATCCTGAGACCCTTCCTATAACATGAGATGTGATATCCAACTCCTTCACATTCCAACCTTAGGCCCTTCCTATAGCATGAGATGGGATATCCAACTCCTTCCAAATCCAATCCCGATACCCTTCTGATAGCATGAGATGTGATATCCCAATGCTTCTACAAAACCTGAGACCCATACAATGGCATGAGATGTGATATCAAACTCCTTCCCATTCCAATCCTGAGACCCTTCCTATAGCTTCAGATGTGATATCCAACTCCTTCCCATTCCAATTCTGAGACCCGTCCTATACCATGAGACTTGATATCTCAATGCTTCTAATACCAAACCTGAGACCGGTCCTATAACATGAGATGTGATACCCAAATCCTTCCCCTACCAAACCTTAGACCCTTCCTATAGCATGAGATGTGATATCTCAATGCTTCTAATACCAAACCTGAGATCCTTCCTATAACATGAGATGTGATATCCAACTCCTTCCCATTCCAATCCTGAGACACTTCCTATAGCATGAGATGTGATATCTCACTGCTTATACCAAACCTGAGACCCTTCCTATAGCATGAGATGTGATATCCAACTCCTTCCCATTCCAATCCTGAGACCCTTCCTATAGCATGAGATGTGATATCTCAATGCTTCTAATATCAAACTTTAGAGCCTCCCTATAGCATGAGATGTGATATCCAAGTCCTTCCCATTCCAATCCTGAGACACTTCCTATAGCATGAGATGTGATATCTCAATGCTTCTAATACCAAACCTGAGACTCTTCCTATAACATGAGATGGGATATCCAACTCCTTCCCATTCCAATCCTGAGACCCTTCCGATAGCAGAGATGTGATATCTCAATGCTTATACCAAACCTGAGACCCTTCCTAGGGCATGAGATGTCATATACAACTCCTTCCCATTCCAATCCTGAAACCCTTCCTATAGCATGAGATGTGATATCTCAATGCTTATACCAAACCTGAGACCCTTCCTATAGCATGAGATGTGATATCCAACTCCTTCCCATTCCAATCCTGAGACCCTTCCTATAGCATGAGATGTGATATCTCAATGCTTATACCAAACCTGAGACCCTGCCTACGGCATGAGATGTCATATACAACTCCTTCCCATTCCAATCCTGAGACCCTTCCGATAGCAGAGATGTGATATCTCAATGCTTATACCAAACCTGAGACCCTTCCTATGGCATGAGATGTGATATCCAACTCCTTGCCATTCAAATCCTGAGACCCTCCCTATAACAAGAGATGTCATATCCAACTCCTTCCCATTCCAAACCTGAGACCCTTCCTTTAGCATGAGATGTGATATCTCAATGCTTCTAATACCAAACCTGAGACCCTTCCGATAGCATGAGATGTGATATCTCAATGCTTCAAAAACCAAACATGAGAACCATCCTATAACATGAGATGTGAAATCCAAATCCTTCCCTTCCCAAACCTGAGACTCTTCCTATAGCATGAGATGTGATATCTCAATGCTTCTACCAAACCTGAAACCCTTCCTATAGCATGAGATGTGATATCCAACTCCTTCCCATTCCAATCCTGAGACACTTCCTAAAGCATGAGATGTGATATCACAATGGTTCTAATACCAAACCTGAGACCCATCCTATAACATGAGATGTGATATCCAAATCCTTCCCCTTCCAAACCTGAGACCCTTCCTTTAGCATGAGATGTGATATCCAGCTCCTCCCATTCCAATCCTGAGACCCTTCCGATAGCATGAGATGAGATATCTCAATGCTTCTAATATCAAAACTGAGACCCTCCCTATAGCATGAGATGTGATATCTAAGTCCTTCCGATTCCAATCCTGAGACCCTTCCGATAGCAGAGATGTGATATTTCAATTCTTACACCAAACCTGAGACCCTTCCTATAGCATGAGATGTGATATCCAACTCCTTCCGATTCCAATCCTGAGACCCTTCCTATAGCATGAGATGTGATATCGCAATGCTTCTACCAAAACTGAGACCCTTCCTTTAGCATGAGATGTGATATCCAACTCCTTCCCATTCCAATCCTGAGACCCTTCCTATAGCATGAGATGTGATATCTCAATGCTTCTAATACCAAACCTGAGATCCTTCTGATAGCATGAGATGTGATATCTCAATGCTTCTAATACCAAACCTGAGATCCTTCCTATAACATGAGATGTGATATCCAAATCCTTTCCCTTCCAAACCTGAGACCCTCCCTTTAGCATAAGATGTGATATCCAACTCCTTCCCATTCCAATCCTGATACCCTTCTGATAGCATGAGATGTGATATCTCAATGCCTCTAATACCAAACCTGAGATCCTACCTCTAACATGAAATGTGATATCCAACTCCTTCCCTTTCCAAACCTGAGAGCCTTCCTACAGCATGAGATGTGATATCCAAGTCCTTCCCATTCCAATCCTGAGACCCTTCCTATAACATGAGATGTGATATCCAACTCTTTCCCATTCCAACCTGAGACCCTTCCTATAGCATGAGATGGGATATCCAACTCCTTCCAAATCCAATCCTGATACCCTTCCGATAGCATGAGATGTGATATCCCAATGCTTCTACAAAACCTGAGACCCATACCATGGCATGATGTGATATCAAACTCCCGTCCTATACCATGAGACTTGATATCTCAATGCTTCTAATACCAAACTTGAGACCGGTCCAATAACATGAGATGTGATATCCAAATCCTTCCCCTTCCGAACCTTAGACCCTTCCTTTATCATGAGATGTGATATCCAAGTCCTTCCCATTCCATTCCTGAGACCCTTCCTATAGCATGAGATGTGATATCTCAATGCTTCTAATACCAAACCTGAGACCCTTCCTATAACATGAGATGTGATATCCAAGTCCTTCCCATTCCAATCCTGAGACCCTTCCTATAGCATGAGATGTGATATCTCAATGCTTCTAATACCAAACCTGAGACCCTTCCTATAACATGAATTGTGATATCCAAGTCCTTCCCATTCCAATCCTGAGACCCTTCCGATAGCAGAGATGTGATATCTCAATGCTTATACCAAACCTGAGACCCTTCCGATAGCATGAGATGTGATATCTCAATGCTTCTAATACCAAACCTGAGATCCTTCATATAACATGAGATGTGATGTCCAAATCCTTCCCCTTCCAAATCTTAGACCCTCCCTTTAGCATGAGATGTGATATCCAACTCCTTCCCATTCCAATCCTGAGACCCTTCTGATAGCATGAGATGTGATATCTCAATGCCTCTAATACCAAACCTGAGATCCTACCTCTACATGAAATGTGATATCCAACTCCTTCCCCTTCCAACCCTGAGAGCCTTCCTATAGAATGAGATGTGATATCCAAGTCCTTCCCATTCCAATCCTGAGACCCTTCCTATAACATGAGATGTGATATCCAACTCCTTCACATTCCAACCTTAGGCCCTTCCTATAGCATGAGATGGGATATCCAACTCCTTCCAAATCCAATCCCGATACCCTTCTGATAGCATGAGATGTGATATCCCAATGCTTCTACAAAACCTGAGACCCATACAATGGCATGAGATGTGATATCAAACTCCTTCCCATTCCAATCCTGAGACCCTTCCTATAGCTTGAGATGTGATATCCAACTCCTTCCCATTCCAATTCTGAGACCCGTCCTATACCATGAGACTTGATATCTCAATGCTTCTAATACCAAACCTGAGACCGGTCCTATAACATGAGATGTGATACCCAAATCCTTCCCCTACCAAACCTTAGACCCTTCCTATAGCATGAGATGTGATATCTCAATGCTTCTAATACCAAACCTGAGATCCTTCCTATAACATGAGATGTGATATCCAACTCCTTCCCATTCCAATCCTGAGACACTTCCTATAGCATGAGATGTGATATCTCACTGCTTATACCAAACCTGAGACCCTTCCTATAGCATGAGATGTGATATCCAACTCCTTCCCATTCCAATCCTGAGACCCTTCCTATAGCATGAGATGTGATATCTCAATGCTTCTAATATCAAACTTTAGAGCCTCCCTATAGCATGAGATGTGATATCCAAGTCCTTCCCATTCCAATCCTGAGACACTTCCTATAGCATGAGATGTGATATCTCAATGCTTCTAATACCAAACCTGAGACTCTTCCTATAACATGAGATGGGATATCCAACTCCTTCCCATTCCAATCCTGAGACCCTTCCGATAGCAGAGATGTGATATCTCAATGCTTATACCAAACCTGAGACCCTTCCTACGGCATGAGATGTCATATACAACTCCTTCCCATTCCAATCCTGAAACCCTTCCTATAGCATGAGATGTGATATCTCAATGCTTATACCAAACCTGAGACCCTTCCTATAGCATGAGATGTGATATCCAACTCCTTCCCATTCCAATCCTGAGACCCTTCCTATAGCATGAGATGTGATATCTCAATGCTTATACCAAACCTGAGACCCTGCCTACGGCATGAGATGTCATATACAACTCCTTCCCATTCCAATCCTGAGACCCTTCCTATAGCATGAGATGTGATATCTCAATGCTTATACCAAACCTGAGACCCTTCCTATAGCATGAGATGTGATTTCAAACTCCTTCCCATTCCAATCCTGAGACCCTTCCTATAGCATGAGATGTGATATCTCAATGCTTCTACCAAACCTGAGACCCTTCCTATAGCATGAGATGTGATATCTCAATACTTCTAATACCAAACCTGAGATCCTTCCGATAACATGAGATGTGATATCCAAATCCTTCCCCTTCCAAACCTGAGACCCTTCTGATAGCATGAGATGTGATATCTCAATGCTTCTAATACCAATCCTGAGATCCTTCCAATAGCATGAGATGTGATATCTCAATGCTTCTAATACCAAACCTGAGATCCTTCCTATAACATGAGATGTGATATCCAAATCCTTCCCCTTCCAAACCTGAGACCCTCCCTTTAGCATGAGATGTGATATCCAACTCCTTCCCATTCCAATTCTGAGCCCCTTCCTATACCATGAGACCTGATATCCAACTCCTTCCCATTCCAATTCTGAGCCCCTTCCTATACCATGAGACTTGATATCTCAATGCTTCTAATACCAAACCTGAGACCCGTCCTATAACATGAGATGTGATATCCAAATCCTTCCCCTTCCAAACCTTAGACCCTTCCTTTATCATGAGATGTGATATCCAACTCCTTCCCATTCCAATCCTGAGACCCTTCCGATATCATGAGATGTGATATCTCAATGCTTCTAATATCAAACTTGAGACCCTCCCTATAGCATGAGATGTGATATCCAAGTCCTTCCCTTTCCAATCCTGAGACCCTTCCTATAGCTTGAGATGTGACATCCAACTCCTTCCCATTCCAATTCTGATCCCCTTCCTATACCATGAGACTTGATATCTCAATGCTTCTAATACCAAACCTGAGACCCGTCCTATAGCATGAGATGTGATATCCAAGTCCTTCCCATTCCAATCCTGAGACACTTCCTATAGCATGAGATGTGATATCTCAATGCTTCTAATACCAAACCTGAGACTCTTCCTATAACATGAGATGGGATATCCAACTCCTTCCCATTCCAATCCTGAGACCCTTCCGATAGCAGAGATGTGATATCTCAATGCTTATACCAAACCTGAGACCCTTCCTAGGGCATGAGATGTCATATACAACTCCTTCCCATTCCAATCCTGAAACCCTTCCTATAGCATGAGATGTGATATCTCAATGCTTATACCAAACCTGAGACCCTTCCTATAGCATGAGATGTGATATCCAACTCCTTCCCATTCCAATCCTGAGACCCTTCCTATAGCATGAGATGTGATATCTCAATGCTTATACCAAACCTGAGACCCTGCCTACGGCATGAGATGTCATATACAACTCCTTCCCATTCCAATCCTGAGACCCTTCCGATAGCAGAGATGTGATATCTCAATGCTTATACCAAACCTGAGACCCTTCCTATGGCATGAGATGTGATATCCAACTCCTTGCCATTCAAATCCTGAGACCCTCCCTATAACAAGAGATGTCATATCCAACTCCTTCCCATTCCAAACCTGAGACCCTTCCTTTAGCATGAGATGTGATATCTCAATGCTTCTAATACCAAACCTGAGACCCTTCCGATAGCATGAGATGTGATATCTCAATGCTTCAAAAACCAAACATGAGAACCATCCTATAACATGAGATGTGAAATCCAAATCCTTCCCTTCCCAAACCTGAGACTCTTCCTATAGCATGAGATGTGATATCTCAATGCTTCTACCAAACCTGAAACCCTTCCTATAGCATGAGATGTGATATCCAACTCCTTCCCATTCCAATCCTGAGACACTTCCTAAAGCATGAGATGTGATATCACAATGGTTCTAATACCAAACCTGAGACCCATCCTATAACATGAGATGTGATATCCAAATCCTTCCCCTTCCAAACCTGAGACCCTTCCTTTAGCATGAGATGTGATATCCAGCTCCTCCCATTCCAATCCTGAGACCCTTCCGATAGCATGAGATGAGATATCTCAATGCTTCTAATATCAAAACTGAGACCCTCCCTATAGCATGAGATGTGATATCTAAGTCCTTCCGATTCCAATCCTGAGACCCTTCCGATAGCAGAGATGTGATATTTCAATTCTTACACCAAACCTGAGACCCTTCCTATAGCATGAGATGTGATATCCAACTCCTTCCGATTCCAATCCTGAGACCCTTCCTATAGCATGAGATGTGATATCGCAATGCTTCTACCAAAACTGAGACCCTTCCTTTAGCATGAGATGTGATATCCAACTCCTTCCCATTCCAATCCTGAGACCCTTCCTATAGCATGAGATGTGATATCTCAATGCTTCTAATACCAAACCTGAGATCCTTCTGATAGCATGAGATGTGATATCTCAATGCTTCTAATACCAAACCTGAGATCCTTCCTATAACATGAGATGTGATATCCAAATCCTTTCCCTTCCAAACCTGAGACCCTCCCTTTAGCATAAGATGTGATATCCAACTCCTTCCCATTCCAATCCTGATACCCTTCTGATAGCATGAGATGTGATATCTCAATGCCTCTAATACCAAACCTGAGATCCTACCTCTAACATGAAATGTGATATCCAACTCCTTCCCTTTCCAAACCTGAGAGCCTTCCTACAGCATGAGATGTGATATCCAAGTCCTTCCCATTCCAATCCTGAGACCCTTCCTATAACATGAGATGTGATATCCAACTCTTTCCCATTCCAACCTGAGACCCTTCCTATAGCATGAGATGGGATATCCAACTCCTTCCAAATCCAATCCTGATACCCTTCCGATAGCATGAGATGTGATATCCCAATGCTTCTACAAAACCTGAGACCCATACCATGGCATGATGTGATATCAAACTCCCGTCCTATACCATGAGACTTGATATCTCAATGCTTCTAATACCAAACTTGAGACCGGTCCAATAACATGAGATGTGATATCCAAATCCTTCCCCTTCCGAACCTTAGACCCTTCCTTTATCATGAGATGTGATATCCAAGTCCTTCCCATTCCATTCCTGAGACCCTTCCTATAGCATGAGATGTGATATCTCAATGCTTCTAATACCAAACCTGAGACCCTTCCTATAACATGAGATGTGATATCCAAGTCCTTCCCATTCCAATCCTGAGACCCTTCCTATAGCATGAGATGTGATATCTCAATGCTTCTAATACCAAACCTGAGACCCTTCCTATAACATGAATTGTGATATCCAAGTCCTTCCCATTCCAATCCTGAGACCCTTCCGATAGCAGAGATGTGATATCTCAATGCTTATACCAAACCTGAGACCCTTCCGATAGCATGAGATGTGATATCTCAATGCTTCTAATACCAAACCTGAGATCCTTCATATAACATGAGATGTGATGTCCAAATCCTTCCCCTTCCAAATCTTAGACCCTCCCTTTAGCATGAGATGTGATATCCAACTCCTTCCCATTCCAATCCTGAGACCCTTCTGATAGCATGAGATGTGATATCTCAATGCCTCTAATACCAAACCTGAGATCCTACCTCTACATGAAATGTGATATCCAACTCCTTCCCCTTCCAACCCTGAGAGCCTTCCTATAGAATGAGATGTGATATCCAAGTCCTTCCCATTCCAATCCTGAGACCCTTCCTATAACATGAGATGTGATATCCAACTCCTTCACATTCCAACCTTAGGCCCTTCCTATAGCATGAGATGGGATATCCAACTCCTTCCAAATCCAATCCCGATACCCTTCTGATAGCATGAGATGTGATATCCCAATGCTTCTACAAAACCTGAGACCCATACAATGGCATGAGATGTGATATCAAACTCCTTCCCATTCCAATCCTGAGACCCTTCCTATAGCTTGAGATGTGATATCCAACTCCTTCCCATTCCAATTCTGAGACCCGTCCTATACCATGAGACTTGATATCTCAATGCTTCTAATACCAAACCTGAGACCGGTCCTATAACATGAGATGTGATACCCAAATCCTTCCCCTACCAAACCTTAGACCCTTCCTATAGCATGAGATGTGATATCTCAATGCTTCTAATACCAAACCTGAGATCCTTCCTATAACATGAGATGTGATATCCAACTCCTTCCCATTCCAATCCTGAGACACTTCCTATAGCATGAGATGTGATATCTCACTGCTTATACCAAACCTGAGACCCTTCCTATAGCATGAGATGTGATATCCAACTCCTTCCCATTCCAATCCTGAGACCCTTCCTATAGCATGAGATGTGATATCTCAATGCTTCTAATATCAAACTTTAGAGCCTCCCTATAGCATGAGATGTGATATCCAAGTCCTTCCCATTCCAATCCTGAGACACTTCCTATAGCATGAGATGTGATATCTCAATGCTTCTAATACCAAACCTGAGACTCTTCCTATAACATGAGATGGGATATCCAACTCCTTCCCATTCCAATCCTGAGACCCTTCCGATAGCAGAGATGTGATATCTCAATGCTTATACCAAACCTGAGACCCTTCCTACGGCATGAGATGTCATATACAACTCCTTCCCATTCCAATCCTGAAACCCTTCCTATAGCATGAGATGTGATATCTCAATGCTTATACCAAACCTGAGACCCTTCCTATAGCATGAGATGTGATATCCAACTCCTTCCCATTCCAATCCTGAGACCCTTCCTATAGCATGAGATGTGATATCTCAATGCTTATACCAAACCTGAGACCCTGCCTACGGCATGAGATGTCATATACAACTCCTTCCCATTCCAATCCTGAGACCCTTCCTATAGCATGAGATGTGATATCTCAATGCTTATACCAAACCTGAGACCCTTCCTATAGCATGAGATGTGATTTCAAACTCCTTCCCATTCCAATCCTGAGACCCTTCCTATAGCATGAGATGTGATATCTCAATGCTTCTACCAAACCTGAGACCCTTCCTATAGCATGAGATGTGATATCTCAATACTTCTAATACCAAACCTGAGATCCTTCCGATAACATGAGATGTGATATCCAAATCCTTCCCCTTCCAAACCTGAGACCCTTCTGATAGCATGAGATGTGATATCTCAATGCTTCTAATACCAATCCTGAGATCCTTCCAATAGCATGAGATGTGATATCTCAATGCTTCTAATACCAAACCTGAGATCCTTCCTATAACATGAGATGTGATATCCAAATCCTTCCCCTTCCAAACCTGAGACCCTCCCTTTAGCATGAGATGTGATATCCAACTCCTTCCCATTCCAATTCTGAGCCCCTTCCTATACCATGAGACCTGATATCCAACTCCTTCCCATTCCAATTCTGAGCCCCTTCCTATACCATGAGACTTGATATCTCAATGCTTCTAATACCAAACCTGAGACCCGTCCTATAACATGAGATGTGATATCCAAATCCTTCCCCTTCCAAACCTTAGACCCTTCCTTTATCATGAGATGTGATATCCAACTCCTTCCCATTCCAATCCTGAGACCCTTCCGATATCATGAGATGTGATATCTCAATGCTTCTAATATCAAACTTGAGACCCTCCCTATAGCATGAGATGTGATATCCAAGTCCTTCCCTTTCCAATCCTGAGACCCTTCCTATAGCTTGAGATGTGACATCCAACTCCTTCCCATTCCAATTCTGATCCCCTTCCTATACCATGAGACTTGATATCTCAATGCTTCTAATACCAAACCTGAGACCCGTCCTATAACATGAGATGTGATATCCAAATCCTTCCCCTTCCAAACCTTAGACCCTTCCTTTATCATGAGATGTGATATCCAACTCCTTCCCATTCAAATCCTGAGACCCTTCCGATATCATGAGATGCAATATCTCAATGCTTCTAATATCAAACTTGAGACCCTCCCTATAGCATGAGATGTGATATCCAAGTCCTTCCCATTCCAATCATGAGACCCTTCCTATAGCATGAGATGTGATATCTCAATGCTTCTAATACCAAACCTGAGACTCTTCCTATAACATGAGATTGGAATATCCAACTCCTTCCCATTCCAATCCTGAGACCCTTCCGATAGCAGAAATGTGATATCTCAATTCTTATACCAAACCTGAGATCCTTCCTATAACATGAGATGTGATATCCAACTCCTTCCCATTCCAATCCTGAGACCCTTCCGATAGCAGACATGTGATATCTCAATTCTTATACCAAACCTGAGATCCTTCCTATAACATGAGATGTGATATCCAACTCCTTCCCATTCCAATCCTGAGACACTTCCTATAGCATGAGATGTGATATCTCACTGCTTATACCAAACCTGAGACCCTTCCTATAGCATGAGATGTGATATCCAACTCCTTCCCATTCCAATACTGAGACCCTTCCTATAGCATGAGATGTGATATCTCAATGCTTCTAATATCAAACTTGAGAGCCTCCCTATAGCATGAGATGTGATATCCAAGTCCTTCCCATTCCAATCCTGAGAAACTTCCTATAGCATGAGATGTGATATCTCAATGCTTCTAATACCAAACCTGAGACTCTTCCTATAACATGAGATGGGATATCCACCTCCTTCCCATTCCAATCCTGAGACCCTTCCGATAGCAGAGATGTGATATCTCAATGCTTATACCAAACCTGAGACCCTTCCTACGGCATGAGATGTCATATACAACTCCTTCCCATTCCAATCCTGAGACCCTTCCTATAGCATGAGATGTGATATCTCAATGCTTATACCAAACCTGAGACCCTTCCTATAGCATGAGATGTGATATCCAACTCCTTCCCATTCCAATCCTGAGACCCTTCCTATAGCATGAGATGTGATATCTTAATGCTTATACCAAACCTGAGACCCTTCCTACGGCATGAGATGTCATATACAACTCCTTCCCATTCCAATCCTGAGACCCTTCCTATAGCATGAGATGTGATATCTCAATGCTTATTTTTTTTTTTTTTTTATTTGCATTTAGTTCAATTACAAGAAAAATTCGAGTAGAACCTTTACAAAACGAACATATTAAATCCATGTAAAAAAGGTTTTAAAACATATTAAATTACATCAATACACAATACTCTAAAATACAATTTAAAATACAGATACGGAAAAGGGTAGACTAAACAATTTACCGTCTAAGCATTTCATACTCCGCTCAAAATAAGTTCCTTTTCTATATGCTTACAGAGGCTTACTAGTTCAAAGATTAAGCGATTGTGAGCTCCTTGCATCAAACGAGACCATAAAAACTCAAGGCAATCTTCAAACTCTATATCAACAAATTTCATGAGTCTTGCTGTGCGCATTTTTTTAAAATGCGGACAATAGAGTACAAGATGCTTCAATGTTTCATATGGTTCGCTGCATTCATTGAATCTACATCCCGCAGCAAATGTGATGGCATTTTTTTGCCAATTCTTAATTCTATCTCTCGTGTGATAGAGATTAAATCTAAATCGAATATACGCCTTCCTAGTAATTTCACAAGGAAATAAAGTGATATGTGCATAGCGGGGGATGCGGTGCTTAACATAGGCACCATATTCTTCATAAGAATTATATGTCCTAATCCGATCAATGGTTGCACACCAATCTAATTCAAAAAGTTTTTTTTTAGCATAACCAGGGCGGAGATGAACATCATTCACTGTGATGTTGATTTCACTTAAAAGTTGTTGCATTTTTAGTTGATAGTTATAAAAGGAAATAGGACAGTTGGTACCCAACATCTTATTCAAATCCACATATAATGAATTAATCGGTGGATAATTCATCTTGGAAAAGTGAGGTAACTGTCTCCACTTCCATCTAAACGATAATGCCACCAACCCCAATTCATGTCGGATGATGGCATTCGGAATGGACATTGGCAAAAACATTGCTGCTTTTAAAAGTGAGCCTTGTAAACAATCCAATATATTAGACATATCACACAAACAAATGTCTAACGCATAAAGAATGACACTCTCAGTTTTCAAGGACATAAATTCAATTAACTGAGTTAAAGAAAATTTGCAAAAACGGGTATAAATCATTTTCATTTGAGAAAGGAGTGGTCTGGTTTTGCATTTAATAATATCTGTCCATGCTTTGATGGAGTTCTGATCAGAAAGATAATACCCCAAATAAATAGCATTGTTAATGCAAGATATCTGAGAATCCATAATATGCCATCTAAATCTACCCTTTTTCTGCTTTACTCTGAATTTCATAATGGCAGTCTTTGCCGGGTTAGGGGTCAAATTGTGATCCTTTGCAAATTCCTCAAAGAGAGTTAATTTCATTTGTAATCCTACAGGAGTAGGGTCAAACAAGATAATATCATCTGCAAAGGCAATCCATTGCAGAGATATGCTCCCAACCTTCACAGAAAACATGTTCATTTTCCCCCAGTTCTTATCCAGATCCGCCATATATAAATTAAACAGGGTTGCTGCAAGATTGCAGCCCTGTTTCAAACCCAATGCTGTTCCTATTGGAGCTGTAGTGCCTCCCTCCTGTGATATTTTTATTCTATAAGTTGTTTTAGTATGTAATTTCATAATCCAATACATTATGTCATTTGGAATTCCAAAAGCCAACATTTTCATCCACAGCAGGTTGCGGACAACATTATCAAAGGCCGCACTCATGTCAATCATTGCGATATATACTGGATTTGTATTCTTATTTTTTTGCACCCGCAATAACGTGCGCAAGGATAAATGCATTTAAAGTAGTACTCATATTCTTTCTAAAACCCGTTTGATATTTAGAATAAAGACCCTTGGTCTCAATAATTCTCTCCAAGTCATAAAGAAGTAAAATCGCAAAGATTTTAGCCTCAGTATCGATTAGGGAAATCGGGCGATAGTTTTCAGGGCGGGAAGGGTCACCCCTCTTGAATATGGGGACTATATTTGCAGTTAACCAAGATGGTGGAATTTCCCCAGAATTAAAGATGGTTTCAAATTTAATACTTATAATTTCTGCCCACATAACAGGATCGGCTTTATAAAGACAAGGGGGGAGCCCATCCGGTCCTGGAGCCTTAGAGTACGACAACCTCGAGATTGCCCAAATTATATCATTGATACTCCAATTAAACCGAGGGATCTTGGTAAGGTCTAGCAATATATCTGGAAGAAATTGGAACTTATCAGGCAATTGGTATTTGGCAGTTATATACATCTGCCATGTCTGATCAGAAATGCAATTCGGCATGGATGACACAGCATTTTTAGAGTTGGCTTTTAAAGTACGCCATATTACTCGAGTGTCGTGCGATGTAATGGCACGAATTAGAGTACAATTCTCCTCATTATGTCTTGAGATCCGGGCAAACCTTAGGTTTTGTTTATACTGAGACATGATTTGATTCCGCCTTTCCCTGATTCTTTCGGTACTCAATTCGTTATGTTTCAGTTGTCTAAGGGCTTTATTTTTACCCCTTTTCAACAATTTACATTTCTGATCATAAACATGAATATGTTTCACACTACTACGTTTTTTGCAAAATTTAAGCAATACGGTGTCAATTATTTTAGAGTACTCCCTATCGGATAGTTTTATTCTTAAATCAACACCGCATTGATTAACTCGCAATGTTTCTCGCGATATGTGTTTAACAATCTGATCGCACAGGCCCTTGTTCCACCTGATTGAATGCTGTGGGCGTTCAATTTCTACTGCTGTTAGTGAATGATTTACTCCTAACGAATGACATTTCAATTTCAATGATGTTATGAGTTGAGCATGGTCGCCAAACAATATAGGATCTATTACTAATGGAGCCATATAAGCTATAAGATTACGAGATACAAAGATAAAATCTATCATTGAGTTTTTAACTCCTCTTTCCCATGTAATTTTGGATTTCATATCATGTGTCACCAAGAGATCCATATCCCAGTCAGTTAGGAGTTCTCTGAACTTAGCTCCTCTAATGCCTGCTGAGGTTGTGGATTTAGATAGGCTATTTTCAGTCACATTTCTACAGTCACAATTAAAATCACCACCAAGAATGATCTCGTACTTCTGATACTTCCTAGCGGAAAATTCTAAACATGCTTCAAGATCGTCAAGCATCTCATTGATAGTTAAATTGGCAGGATTCCAATATAGTGAAATGACAATTAATGATGAATATCTAATTGAGGGTATGTCAAGATGAACCCCTAATAGACTCAGAGAGGTCCAAAATACATTAGATTGAACTATAAGTGAAGTGTTTATTGCAATCGATAAGCCCCCAGATGGGCGGCCTAATGAATGTCTCTTAGCTAATGAATTAAAAGTAATGTACCCAGGAATTAGTAAAGGTTCAGTTTTCATCGTCTCTTGGATTATAATTATCATGGGTCGTTCAACATCAATAACGTTGAGGTGCCAGTTTGTTAAATTCACAAAACCACATGAATTCCAAGATACGATTTTGAGTTCTTTGTGATTCGATGGCTATGTGACTGATTTTTTAGGTAATAAGGTAGACTTAGAGGACAAAATGGCCAAAAGCATAGGTTCCAGCCAAGGAAGGCCATTTGTTTGAGCTACAGCTTTCAAAATCTCAGCCAAATCAAGTTCTGAGCTCATGTTTGTTTTAACATTGGGCAATGTCAGATCAGTGCAATTTCCATCAAACACCTTTGGTGGATCTAAGAAAAGAACAGCATCGTCCTCGGATCCGAAGGTAAGTAAAACCAAACCTTCTCTTTTTATTTCCTCCCGATTAAACCAAATAAATTTCATTACTGCCTCAGAGCTGAGATAACATAGGGCCCTGAAGTTATTGATTCTTGCCAGGGAGACTCTAGTGATATCGTTAGATTTCACCATTCTCAATTGAGGTATTTTTGAGAAAATAGAAAAGATAAATGAACGATTAATACGTTTATCGACCAGTGCCGCAGCATTACCTTCAAATCCTATAATATATTCCTTTATCACATTTGACTGCAAGGACCTATCTGGAATTGACACTGAGTCAGATGGAGTTACTGCTTCCGCATCAGTATTGATTGATAAATTATTAGATTGTTTAAATGAGATCTTACTATAGTTGTTTGTGTTCGGATTATCCACATAGGAGGTTTTACTCAGAACTACAGAGGATTCGTCATTTTTATACAGGAAAGGATTGGTATTCATATTTTGTGGTAGTGATCTGCTTTGCGCAGGGCCATGAATAGATATACAATTTGGAGTCATTACATTACCAATTGCTCCAATTTGATCAAAGCCACTAGACTTAGAACTTTCCTTATGACACATGGCCAATGCCTCAACCAATGTAGATTTTTTCCCCATACCATTTACTACCATTGGCGACTTAGTCATGTTCTCCTCCTCTTCAATGATATTAATTATTTCATCTACTTCGACCTTCCCTATTTTACCAATACCATTTACAGCAACTACGGATTTATTTTTGGGCTGTTTGGAGATAATGTCCGCAGAGGGTTCAATAGTCACATTCCTCGAACATACTTCACTGTAGGTTTTCTTGGTTAGTGAAATCAAATTATCACTACCCTGAGAGCCCCGGTGAGTGATGTTATTTTTCATCGTGCAACATCTCCCTATAGTCGGGAAAAAGTCCCTTAAGTTACTTTTTACTACGGAGCTAATAATAGGTTCAGTCGAAGTTATAACACATCCATTGTCCTGACTTTCCAACACCTTTAAAGACATTTCGCATAATTTTGATTTAATCAGAGGTTTGGAGTTCATAATTTTCTCAGATGGACTCTTTACTGGATTAATGGTGCCAGACTTAGAATTAACAATTATGGGAGGAGCAACACCCATAATTAGTGCCTTGGTAATTGTACCATTTTGACTTGCTACCTCCGATAAATTGATAACAGGATTAAGAGCATCTTGGCTTTCTTTAGACAGTTGTTCTACGTCAATATGTTCTTCATCAATTAAATCTGTACTAGAAACTGGATAAGTATCCTTTCCACGTCCATCTTTCTTATGGGACAGTGCTTCTTTCCTACGCTTAGCGTATCTCTTAACAGCTCGCAGGTGATTTTTTTTAACTCGACGGGACATAAAAGTTAGGGGTTCATCTGTAGCGTAATGTTCAGTCTCTGTTTTATTTTGTAATTCAATTTCTTCAATTAGAGCGGATGGACTATCAGGGGACTGCATTAAAGGTTCCGTTTTGGAAAAGTGAGTTGTAATAGTGAGATGTAGTGCATCAACTGATGCCTTGATTTCTTTAAAATCATTATCGCACTTACATTTCACAGAATCAGTTAGTGCGATTTGGTTGCACTGGTGCAAACTATTTGCACATATGTCATGCCCCCTTGCCACATCGTTACTATGACCTGCTTATACCATACCTGAGACCCTTCCTACAGCATGAGATGTGATATCCAACTCCTTCCCATTCCAATCCTGAGACCCTTCCTATAGCATGAGATGTGATATCTCAATGCTTATACCAAACCTGAGACCCTTCCTATAACATGAGATGGGATATCCAACTCCTTCCCATTCCAATCCTGAGACACTTCCGATAGCAGAGATGTGATATCTCAATGCTTATACCAGACCTTAGACCCTTCCTATAACATGAGATCGGATATCCAACTCCTTCCCGTTCCAAACCTGAGACCCTTCCTTTAGCATGAGATGTGATATCCAGCTCCTTCCCATTCCAATCCTGAGACACTTCCGATAGCATGAGATGTGATATCTCAATGCTTCTAATATCAAAACTGAAACCCTCCCTATAGCATGATATGTGATATCTAAGTCCTTCCCATTCCAATCCTGAGACCCTTCCTATAGCATGAGATGTGATATCTCAATGCTTCTACGAAACATGAGACCCTTCCTTTAGCATGAGATGTGATATCCAACTCCTTCCCATTCCAATCCTGAGACCCTTCCTATAGCATGAGATGTGATATCTCAATACTTCTAATACCAAACCTGAGATCCTTCCGATAACATGAGATGTGATATCCAAATCCTTCCCCTTCCAAACCTGAGACCCTCCCTTTAGCATGAGATGTGATAACCAACTCCTTCCCATTCGAATCCTGAGACCCTTCTGATAGCATGAGATGTGATATCTCAATGCTTCTAATACCAAACCTGAGATCCTTCCGATAGCATGAGATGTGATATCTCAATGCTTCTAATACTAAACCTGAGATCCTTCCTATAACATGAGATGTGATATCCAAATCCTTCCCCTTCCAATTCTGAGACCCTCCCTTTAACATGAGATGTGATATCCAACTCCTTCCCATTCCAATCCTGAGACCCTTCTGATAGCATGAGATGTGATATCTCAATGCCTCTAATACCAAACCTGAGATCCTACCTCTAACATGAAATGTGATATCCAACTCTTTCCCCTTCCAAACCTGAGAGCCTTCCTATAACATGAGATGTGATATCCAACTCCTTCCCATTCCAACCTGAGACCCTTCCTATAGCATGAGATGTGATATCTCAATGCCTCTAATACCAAACCTGAGATCCTTCCTCTAACATGAAATGTGATATCCAACTCCTTCCCTTTCCAAACCTGAGAGCCTATCTATAGCATGAGATGTGATATCCAAGTCCTTCCCATTCCAATCCTTAGACCCTTCCTACAGCATGCAATATGATATCTCAATGATTCTAATAACAAACCTGAGACCCGTCCTATAACATGAGATGGGATATCCAAGTCCTTCCCATTCCAATCCTGAGACACTTCCGATAGCAGAGATGTGATATCTCAATGCTTATACCAAACCTGAGACCCTTCCTATAACATGAGATGTGATATCCAACTCCTTCCCGTTCCAAACCTGAGACTCTTCCTTTAGCATGAGATGTGATATCCAGCTCCTTCCCATTCCAATCCTGAGACACTCACGATAGCATGAGATGTGATATCTCAATGCTTCTAATATCAAAACTGAGACCCTCCCTATAGTATGATATGTGATATCTAAGTCCTTCCCATTCCAATCCTGAGACCCTTCCTATAGCATGAGATGTGATATCTCAATGCTTCTACCAAACCTGAGACCCTTCCTTTAGCATGAGATGTGATATCCAACTCCTTCCCATTCCAATCCTGAGACCCTTCCTATAGCATGAGATGTGATATCTCAATACTTCTAATACCAAACCTGAGATCCTTCCGATAACATGAGATGTGATATCCAAATCCTTCCCCTTCCAAACCTGAGACCCTCCCTTTAGCATGAGATGTGATATCCAACTCCTTCCCATTCCAATCCTGAGACCCTTCTGATAGCATGAGATGTGATATCTCAATGCTTCTAATACCAAACCTGAGACCCTTCCTACAGCATGCAATGTGATATCTCAATGCTTCTAATATCAAACCTGAGACCTGTCCTATAACATGAGATGGGATATCCAACTCCTTCCCGTTCCAAACCTGATACCCTTCCTATAGCATGAGATGTGATATCCAATTCCTTCCCATCCCAATCCTGAGACACCTCTGATAGCACAGATGTGATATCTCAATGCTTATACCAAACCTGAGACTCTTCCTATAACATGAGATGTGATATCCAACTCCTTCCCGTTCCAAACCTGAGACCCTTCCTATAGCATGAGATGTGATATCCAACTCCTTCCCGTTCCAAACCTGAGACCCTTCCTTTAGCATGAGAAGTGATATCCAGCTCCTTCCCATTCCAATCCTGAGACACTTCCGATAGCATGAGATGTGATATCTCAATGCTTCTAATATCAAAAATGAGACCCTCCCTATAGCATGATATGTGATATCTAAGTCCTTCCCATTCCAATCCTGAGACCCTTCCTATAGCATGAGATGTGATATCTCAATGCTTCTACCAAACCTGAGACCCTTCCTTTAGCATGAGATGTGATATCCAACTCCTTCCCATTCCAATCCTGAGACCCTTCCTATAGCCTGAGATGTGATATCTCAATACTTCTAATACCAAACCTGAGATCCTTCCGATAACATGAGATGTGATATCCAAATCCTTCCCCTTCCAAACCTGAGACCCTCCCTTTAGCATGAGATGTGATATCCAACTCCTTCCCATTCCAATCCTGAGACCGTTCTGATAGCATGAGATGTGATATCTCAATGCTTCTAATACCAAACCTGAGACCCTTCCTACAGCATGCAATGTGATATCTCAATGCTTCTAATATCAAACCTGAGACCCGTCCTATAACATGAGATGGGATATCCAACTCCTTCCCATTCCAAACCTGATACCCTTCCTATAGCATGAGATGTGATATCCAATTCCTTCCCATCCCAATCCTGAGACACCTCCGATAGCAGAGATGTGATATCTCAATGCTTATACCAAACCTGAGACTCTTCCTATAACATAAGATGTGATATCCAACTCCTTCCCGTTCAAAACCTGAGACCCTTCCGATAGCATGAGATGTGATATCTCAATGCTTCTAATACCAAACCTGAGACCCTTCCTATAACATGAGATGGGATATCCAACTCCTTCCCATTCCAATCCTGAGACACTTCCGATAGCAGAGATGTGATATCTCAATGCTTATACCAGACCTTAGACCCTTCCTATAACATGAGATCGGATATCCAACTCCTTCCCGTTCCAAACCTGAGACCCTTCCTTTAGCATGAGATGTGATATCCAGCTCCTTCCCATTCCAATCCTGAGACACTTCCGATAGCATGAGATGTGATATCTCAATGCTTCTAATATCAAAACTGAAACCCTCCCTATAGCATGATATGTGATATCTAAGTCCTTCCCATTCCAATCCTGAGACCCTTCCTATAGCATGAGATGTGATATCTCAATGCTTCTACCAAACATGAGACCCTTCCTTTAGCATGAGATGTGATATCCAACTCCTTCCCATTCCAATCCTGAGACCCTTCCTATAGCGTGAGATGTGATATCTCAATACTTCTAATACCAAACATGAGATCCTTCCGATAACATGAGATGTGATATCCAAATCCTTCCCCTTCCAAACCTGAGATGCTCCCTTTAGCATGAGATGTGATATCCAACTCCTTCCCATTCCAATCCTGAGACCCTTCTGATAGCATGAGATGTGATATCTCAATGCTTCTAATACCAAACCTGAGATCCTTCCGATAGCATGAGATGTGATATCTCAATGCTTCTAATACTAAACCTGAGATCCTTCCTATAACATGAGATGTGATATCCAAATCCTTCCCCTTCCAATTCTGAGACCCTCCCTTTAACATGAGATGTGATATCCAACTCCTTCCCATTCCAATCCTGAGACCCTTCTGATAGCATGAGATGTGATATCTCAATGCCTCTAATACCAAACCTGAGATCCTACCTCTAACATGAAATGTGATATCCAACTCTTTCCCCTTCCAAACCTGAGAGCCTTCCTATAACATGAGATGTGATATCCAACTCCTTCCCATTCCATGCTGAGACCCTTCCTATAGCATGAGATGTGATATCTCAATGCCTCTAATACCAAACCTGAGATCCTTCCTCTAACATGAAATGTGATATCCAACTCCTTCCCTTTCCAAACCTGAGAGCCTATCTATAGCATGAGATGTGATATCCAAGTCCTTCCCATTCCAATCCTTAGACCCTTCCTACAGCATGCAATATGATATCTCAATGATTCTAATAACAAACCTGAGACCCGTCCTATAACATGAGATGGGATATCCAAGTCCTTCCCATTCCAATCCTGAGACACTTCCGATAGCAGAGATGTGATATCTCAATGCTTATACCAAACCTGAGACCCTTCCTATAACATGAGATGTGATATCCAACTCCTTCCAGTTCCAAACCTGAGACTCTCCCTTTAGCATGAGATGTGATATCCAGCTCCTTCCCATTCCAATCCTGAGACACTCACGATAGCATGAGATGTGATGTCTCAATGCTTCTAATACCAAACCTGAGATCCTTCCTATAACATGAGATGTGATATCCAACTCCTTCCATTCCAATCCTGAGACCCTTCCTATAGCATGAGATTTGATATCTCAATGCTTATACCAAACCTGAGACGCTTCCTATAGCATGAGATGTGATATCCAAGTCTTTCCCATTCCAATCCTTAGACCCTTCCTACAGCATGCAATATGATATCTCAATGATTCTAATAACAATCCTGAGACCCGTCCTATAACATGAGATGGGATATCCAATTCCTTCGCATTCCAATCCTGAGACACTTCCGATAGCAGAGATGTGGTATCTCAATGCTTATACCAAACCTGAGACCCTTCCTATAACATGAGATCGGATATCCAACTCCTTCCCGTTCCAAACCTGAGACCCTTCCTTTAGCATGAGATGTGATATCCAGCTCCTTCCCATTCCAATCCTGAGACACTTCCGATAGCATGAGATGTGATATCTCAATGCTTCTAATATCAAAACTGAAACCCTCCCTATACCATGATATGTGATATCTAAGTCCTTCCCATTCCAATCCTGAGACCCTTCCTATAGCATGAGATGTGATATCTCAATGCTTCTACCAAACCTGAGACCCTTCCTTTAGCATGAGATGTGATATCCAACTCCTTCCCATTCCAACCTGAGACCCTTCCTATAGCATGAGAAGGGATATCCAACTCCTTCCCAATCCAATCCTGAGACCCTTCCGATAGCAGAGATGTGATATCTCAATGCTTATACCAAACCTGAGACCCTTCCTATGGCATGAGATGTGATATCCAACTCTTTGCCATTCAAATCCTGAGATCCTCCCTATAACACGAGATGTCATATCCAACTCCTTCCCATTCCAAACCTGAGACCCTTCCTTTAGCATGAGATGTGATATCCAAATCCTTCACATTCCAATCCGGAGACCCTTCCTATAACATGAGATGTGATATCCAACTCCTTCCCAATCCAATCCTGAGACCCTTCCGATAGCAGAGATGTGATATCTCAATGCTTATACCAAACCTGAGACCCTTCCTATGGCATGAGATGTGATATCCAACTCCTTGCCATTCAAATCCTGAGACCCTCCCTATAACAAGAGATGTCATATCCAACTCCTTCCCATTCCAAACCTGAGACCCTTCCTTTAGCATGAGATGTGATATCTCAATGCTTCTAATACCAAACCTGAGACCCTTCCGATAGCATGAGATGTGATATCTCAATGCTTCAAAAACCAAACATGAGAACCATCCTATAACATGAGATGTGAAATCCAAATCCTTCCCTTCCCAAACCTGAGACTCTTCCTATAGCATGAGATGTGATATCTCAATGCTTCTACCAAACCTGAAACCCTTCCTATAGCATGAGATGTGATATCCAACTCCTTCCCATTCCAATCCTGAGACACTTCCTATAGCATGAGATGTGATATCACAATGCTTCTAATACCAAACCTGAGACCCATCCTATAACATGAGATGTGATTTCCAAATCCTTCCCCTTCCAAACCTGAGACCCTTCCTTTAGCATGAGATGTGATATCCAGCTCCTCCCATTCCAATCCTGAGACCATTCCGATAGCATGAGATGTGATATCTCAATGCTTCTAATATCAAAACTGAGACCCTCCCTATAGCATGAGATGTGATATCTAAGTCCTTCCGATTCCAATCCTGAGACCCTTCCGATAGCAGAGATGTGATATTTCAATTCTTACACCAAACCTGAGACCCTTCCTATAGCATGAGATGTGATATCCAACTCCTTCCGATTCCAATCCTGAGACCCTTCCTATAGCATGAGATGTGATATCGCAATGCTTCTACCAAAACTGAGACCCTTCCTTTAGCATGAGATGTGATATCCAACTCCTTCCCATTCCAATCCTGAGACCCTTCCGATAGCAGAGATGTGATATTTCAATTCTTACACCAAACCTGAGACCCTTCCTATAGCATGAGATGTGATATCCAACTCCTTCCGATTCCAATCCTGAGACCCTTCCTATAGCATGAGATGTGATATCTCAATGCTTCTAATACCAAACCTGAGATCCTTCTGATAGCATGAGATGTGATATCTCAATGCTTCTAATACCAAACCTGAGATCCTTCCTATAACATGAGATGTGATATCCAAATCCTTTCCCTTCCAAACCTGAGACCCTCCCTTTAGCATGAGATGTGATATCCAACTCCTTCCCATTCCAATCCTGATACCCTTCTGATAGCATGAGATGTGATATCTCAATGCCTCTAATACCAAACCTGAGATCCTACCTCTAACATGAAATGTGATATCCAACTCCTTCCCTTTCCAAACCTGAGAGCCTTCCTACAGCATGAGATGTGATATCCAAGTCCTTCCCATTCCAATCCTGAGACCCTTCCTATAACATGAGATGTGATATCCAACTCTTTCCCATTCCAACCTGAGACCCTTCCTATAGCATGAGATGGGATATCCAACTCCTTCCAAATCCAATCCTGATACCCTTCCGATAGCATGAGATGTGATATCCCAATGCTTCTACAAAACCTGAGACCCATACCATGGCATGATGTGATATCAAACTCCCGTCCTATACCATGAGACTTGATATCTCAATGCTTCTAATACCAAACCTGAGACCGGTCCAATAACATGAGATGTGATATCCAAATCCTTCCCCTTCCGAACCTTAGACCCTTCCTTTATCATGAGATGTGATATCCAAGTCCTTCCCATTCCATTCCTGAGACCCTTCCTATAGCATGAGATGTGATATCTCAATGCTTCTAATACCAAACCTGAGACCCTTCCTATAACATGAGATGTGATATCCAAGTCCTTCCCATTCCAATCCTGAGACCCTTCCTATAGCATGAGATGTGATATCTCAATGCTTCTAATACCAAACCTGAGACCCTTCCTATAACATGAATTGTGATATCCAAGTCCTTCCCATTCCAATCCTGAGACCCTTCCGATAGCAGAGATGTGATATCTCAATGCTTATACCAAACCTGAGACCCTTCCGATAGCATGAGATGTGATATCTCAATGCTTCTAATACCAAACCTGAGATCCTTCATATAACATGAGATGTGATGTCCAAATCCTTCCCCTTCCAAAACTTAGACCCTTCCTTTATCATGAGATGTGATATCCAAGTCCTTCCCATTCCATTCCTGAGACCCTTCCTATAGCATGAGATGTGATATCTCAATGCTTCTAATACCAAACCTGAGACCCTTCCTATAACATGAGATGTGATATCCAAGTCCTTCCCATTCCAATCCTGAGACCCTTCCTATAGCATGAGATGTGATATCTCAATGCTTCTAATACCAAACCTGAGACTCTTCCTATAACATGAGATGGGATATCCAACTCCTTCCCATTCCAATCCTGAGACTCTTCTGATAGCAGAGATGTGATATCTCAATGCTTATACCAAACCTGAGACCCTTCCTACGGCATGAGATGTCATATACAACTCCTTCCCATTCCAATCCTGAGACCCTTCCTATAGCATGAGATGTGATATCTCAATGCTTATACCACACCTGAGACCCTTCCTATAGCATGAGATGTGATATCCAACTCCTTCCCATTCCAATCCTGAGACCCTTCCTATTGCATGAGATGTGATGTCTCAATGCTTCTAATACCAAACCTGAGATCCTTCCTATAACATGAGATGTGATATCCAACTCCTTCCATTCCAATCCTGAGACCCTTCCTATAGCATGAGATTTGATATCTCAATGCTTATACCAAACCTGAGACCCTTCCTATAGCATGAGATGTGATATCCAAGTCTTTCCCATTCCAATCCTTAGACCCTTCCTACAGCATGCAATATGATATCTCAATGATTCTAATAACAATCCTGAGACCCGTCCTATAACATGAGATGTGATATCCAGCTCCTTCCCATTCCAATCCTGAGACACTTCCGATAGCATGAGATGTGATATCTCAATGCTTCTAATATCAAAACTGAAACCCTCCCTATAGCATGATATGTGATATCTAAGTCCTTCCCATTCCAATCCTGAGACCCTTCCTATAGCATGAGATGTGATATCTCAATGCTTCTACCAAACATGAGACCCTTCCTTTAGCATGAGATGTGATATCCAACTCCTTCCCATTCCAACCTGAGACCCTTCCTATAGCATGAGAAGGGATATCTAACTCCTTCCCAATCCAATCCTGAGACCCTTCCGATAGCAGAGATGTGATATCTCAATGCTTATACCAAACCTGAGACCCTTCCTATGGCATGAGATGTGATATCCAACTCTTTGCCATTCAAATCCTGAGATCCTCCCTATAACACGAGATGTCATATCCAACTCCTTCCCATTCCAAACCTGAGACCCTTCCTTTAGCATGAGATGTGATATCCAAATCCTTCACATTCCAATCCGGAGACCCTTCCTATAACATGAGATGTGATATCCAACTCCTTCCCAATCCAATCCTGAGACCCTTCCGATAGCAGAGATGTGATATCTCAATGCTTATACCAAACCTGAGACCCTTCCTATGGCATGAGATGTGATATCCAACTCCTTGCCATTCAAATCCTGAGACCCTCCCTATAACAAGAGATGTCATATCCAACTCCTTCCCATTCCAAACCTGAGACCCTTCCTTTAGCATGAGATGTGATATCTCAATGCTTCTAATACCAAACCTGAGACCCTTCCGATAGCATGAGATGTGATATCTCAATGCTTCAAAAACCAAACATGAGAACCATCCTATAACATGAGATGTGAAATCCAAATCCTTCCCTTCCCAAACCTGAGACTCTTCCTATAGCATGAGATGTGATATCTCAATGCTTCTACCAAACCTGAAACCCTTCCTATAGCATGAGATGTGATATCCAACTCCTTCCCATTCCAATCCTGAGACACTTCCTATAGCATGAGATGTGATATCACAATGCTTCTAATACCAAACCTGAGACCCATCCTATAACATGAGATGTGATATCCAAATCCTTCCCCTTCCAAACCTGAGACCCTTACTTTAGCATGAGATGTGATATCCAGCTCCTCCCATTCCAATCCAGAGACCCTTCCGATAGCATGAGATGAGATATCTCAATGCTTCTAATATCAAAACTGAGACCCTCCCTATAGCATGAGATGTGATATCTAAGTCCTTCCGATTCCAATCCTGAGACCCTTCCGATAGCAGAGATGTGATATTTCAATTCTTACACCAAACCTGAGACCCTTCCTATAGCATGAGATGTGATATCCAACTCCTTCCGATTCCAATCCTGAGACCCTTCCTATAGCATGAGATGTGATATCGCAATGCTTCTACCAAAACTGAGACCCTTCCTTTAGCATGAGATGTGATATCCAACTCCTTCCCATTCCAATCCTGAGACCCTTCCTATAGCATGAGATGTGATATCTCAATGCTTCTAATACCAAACCTGAGATCCTTCTGATAGCATGAGATGTGATATCTCAATGCTTCTAATACCAAACCTGAGATCCTTCCTATAACATGAGATGTGATATCCAAATCCTTTCCCTTCCAAACCTGAGACCCTCCCTTTAGCATGAGATGTGATATCCAACTCCTTCCCATTCCAATCCTGATACCCTTCTGATAGCATGAGATGTGATATCTCAATGCCTCTAATACCAAACCTGAGATCCTACCTCTAACATGAAATGTGATATCCAACTCCTTCCCTTTCCAAACCTGAGAGCCTTCCTACAGCATGAGATGTGATATCCAAGTCCTTCCCATTCCAATCCTGAGACCCTTCCTATAACATGAGATGTGATATCCAACTCTTTCCCATTCCAACCTGAGACCCTTCCTATAGCATGAGATGGGATATCCAACTCCTTCCAAATCCAATCCTGATACCCTTCCGATAGCATGAGATGTGATATCCCAATGCTTCTACAAAACCTGAGACCCATACCATGGCATGATGTGATATCAAACTCCCGTCCTATACCATGAGACTTGATATCTCAATGCTTCTAATACCAAACTTGAGACCGGTCCAATAACATGAGATGTGATATCCAAATCCTTCCCCTTCCGAACCTTAGACCCTTCCTTTATCATGAGATGTGATATCCAAGTCCTTCCCATTCCATTCCTGAGACCCTTCCTATAGCATGAGATGTGATATCTCAATGCTTCTAATACCAAACCTGAGACCCTTCCTATAACATGAGATGTGATATCCAAGTCCTTCCCATTCCAATCCTGAGACCCTTCCTATAGCATGAGATGTGATATCTCAATGCTTCTAATACCAAACCTGAGACCCTTCCTATAACATGAATTGTGATATCCAAGTCCTTCCCATTCCAATCCTGAGACCCTTCCGATAGCAGAGATGTGATATCTCAATGCTTATACCAAACCTGAGACCCTTCCGATAGCATGAGATGTGATATCTCAATGCTTCTAATACCAAACCTGAGATCCTTCATATAACATGAGATGTGATGTCCAAATCCTTCCCCTTCCAAATCTTAGACCCTCCCTTTAGCATGAGATGTGATATCCAACTCCTTCCCATTCCAATCCTGAGACCCTTCTGATAGCATGAGATGTGATATCTCAATGCCTCTAATACCAAACCTGAGATCCTACCTCTACATGAAATGTGATATCCAACTCCTTCCCCTTCCAACCCTGAGAGCCTTCCTATAGAATGAGATGTGATATCCAAGTCCTTCCCATTCCAATCCTGAGACCCTTCCTATAACATGAGATGTGATATCCAACTCCTTCACATTCCAACCTTAGGCCCTTCCTATAGCATGAGATGGGATATCCAACTCCTTCCAAATCCAATCCTGATACCCTTCTGATAGCATGAGATGTGATATCCCAATGCTTCTACAAAACCTGAGACCCATACAATGGCATGAGATGTGATATCAAACTCCTTCCCATTCCAATCCTGAGACCCTTCCTATAGCTTGAGATGTGATATCCAACTCCTTCCCATTCCAATTCTGAGACCCGTCCTATACCATGAGACTTGATATCTCAATGCTTCTAATACCAAACCTGAGACCGGTCCTATAACATGAGATGTGATACCCAAATCCTTCCCCTACCAAACCTTAGACCCTTCCTATAGCATGAGATGTGATATCTCAATGCTTCTAATACCAAACCTGAGATCCTTCCTATAACATGAGATGTGATATCCAACTCCTTCCCATTCCAATCCTGAGACACTTCCTATAGCATGAGATGTGATATCTCACTGCTTATACCAAACCTGAGACCCTTCCTATAGCATGAGATGTGATATCCAACTCCTTCCCATTCCAATCCTGAGACCCTTCCTATAGCATGAGATGTGATATCTCAATGCTTCTAATATCAAACTTTAGAGCCTCCCTATAGCATGAGATGTGATATCCAAGTCCTTCCCATTCCAATCCTGAGACACTTCCTATAGCATGAGATGTGATATCTCAATGCTTCTAATACCAAACCTGAGACTCTTCCTATAACATGAGATGGGATATCCAACTCCTTCCCATTCCAATCCTGAGACCCTTCCGATAGCAGAGATGTGATATCTCAATGCTTATACCAAACCTGAGACCCTTCCTACGGCATGAGATGTCATATACAACTCCTTCCCATTCCAATCCTGAAACCCTTCCTATAGCATGAGATGTGATATCTCAATGCTTATACCAAACCTGAGACCCTTCCTATAGCATGAGATGTGATATCCAACTCCTTCCCATTCCAATCCTGAGACCCTTCCTATAGCATGAGATGTGATATCTCAATGCTTATACCAAACCTGAGACCCTGCCTACGGCATGAGATGTCATATACAACTCCTTCCCATTCCAATCCTGAGACCCTTCCTATAGCATGAGATGTGATATCTCAATGCTTATACCAAACCTGAGACCCTTCCTATAGCATGAGATGTGATTTCAAACTCCTTCCCATTCCAATCCTGAGACCCTTCCTATAGCATGAGATGTGATATCTCAATGCTTCTACCAAACCTGAGACCCTTCCTTTAGCATGAGATGTGATATCCAACTCCTTCCCATTCCAATCCTGAGACCCTTCCTATAGCATGAGATGTGATATCTCAATACTTCTAATACCAAACCTGAGATCCTTCCGATAACATGAGATGTGATATCCAAATCCTTCCCCTTCCAAACCTGAGACCCTTCTGATAGCATGAGATGTGATATCTCAATGCTTCTAATACCAATCCTGAGATCCTTCCAATAGCATGAGATGTGATATCTCAATGCTTCTAATACCAAACCTGAGATCCTTCCTATAACATGAGATGTGATATCCAAATCCTTCCCCTTCCAAACCTGAGACCCTCCCTTTAGCATGAGATGTGATATCCAACTCCTTCCCATTCCAATTCTGAGCCCCTTCCTATACCATGAGACTTGATATCCAACTCCTTCCCATTCCAATTCTGAGCCCCTTCCTATACCATGAGACTTGATATCTCAATGCTTCTAATACCAAACCTGAGACCCGTCCTATAACATGAGATGTGATATCCAAATCCTTCCCCTTCCAAACCTTAGACCCTTCCTTTATCATGAGATGTGATATCCAACTCCTTCCCATTCCAATCCTGAGACCCTTCCGATATCATGAGATGTGATATCTCAATGCTTCTAATATCAAACTTGAGACCCTCCCTATAGCATGAGATGTGATATCCAAGTCCTTCCCATTCCAATCCTGAGACCCTTCCTATAGCTTGAGATGTGACATCCAACTCCTTCCCATTCCAATTCTGATCCCCTTCCTATACCATGAGACTTGATATCTCAATGCTTCTAATACCAAACCTGAGAAACGTCCTATAACATGAGATGTGATATCCAAATCCTTCCCCTTCCAAACCTTAGACCCTTCCTTTATCATGAGATGTGATATCCAACTCCTTCCCATTCAAATCCTGAGACCCTTCCGATATCATGAGATGCAATATCTCAATGCTTCTAATATCAAACTTGAGACCCTCCCTATAGCATGAGATGTGATATCCAAGTCCTTCCCATTCCAATCATGAGACCCTTCCTATAGCATGAGATGTGATATCTCAATGCTTCTAATACCAAACCTGAGACCCTTCCTATAACATGAGATTGGAATATCCAACTCCTTCCCATTCCAATCCTGAGACCCTTCCGATAGCAGAGATGTGATATCTCAATTCTTATACCAAACCTGAGATCCTTCCTATAACATGAGATGTGATATCCAACTCCTTCCCATTCCAATCCTGAGACCCTTCCGATAGCAGAAATGTGATATCTCAATTCTTATACCAAACCTGAGATCCTTCCTATAACATGAGATGTGATATCCAACTCCTTCCCATTCCAATCCTGAGACACTTCCTATAGCATGAGATGTGATATCTCACTGCTTATACCAAACCTGAGACCCTTCCTATAGCATGAGATGTGATATCCAACTCCTTCCCATTCCAATACTGAGACCCTTCCTATAGCATGAGATGTGATATCTCAATGCTTCTAATATCAAACTTGAGAGCCTCCCTATAGCATGAGATGTGATATCCAAGTCCTTCCCATTCCAATCCTGAGAAACTTCCTATAGCATGAGATGTGATATCTCAATGCTTCTAATACCAAACCTGAGACTCTTCCTATAACATGAGATGGGATATCCACCTCCTTCCCATTCCAATCCTGAGACCCTTCCGATAGCAGAGATGTGATATCTCAATGCTTATACCAAACCTGAGACCCTTCCTACGGCATGAGATGTCATATACAACTCCTTCCCATTCCAATCCTGAGACCCTTCCTATAGCATGAGATGTGATATCTCAATGCTTATACCAAACCTGAGACCCTTCCTATAGCATGAGATGTGATATCCAACTCCTTCCCATTCCAATCCTGAGACCCTTCCTATAGCATGAGATGTGATATCTCAATGCTTATACCAAACCTGAGACCCTTCCTACGGCATGAGATGTCATATACAACTCCTTCCCATTCCAATCCTGAGACCCTTCCTATAGCATGAGATGTGATATCTCAATGCTTATTTTTTTTTTTTTTTTTTTATTTGCATTTAGTTCAATTACAAGAAAAATTCGAGTAGAACCTTTACAAAACGAACATATTAAATCCATGTAAAAAAGGTTTTAAAACATATTAAATTACATCAATACACAATACTCTAAAATACAATTTAAAATACAGATACGGAAAAGGGTAGACTAAACAATTTACCGTCTAAGCATTTCATACTCCGCTCAAAATAAGTTCCTTTTCTATATGCTTACAGAGGCTTACTAGTTCAAAGATTAAGCGATTGTGAGCTCCTTGCATCAAACGAGACCATAAAAACTCAAGGCAATCTTCAAACTCTATATCAACAAATTTCATGAGTCTTGCTGTGCGCATTTTTTTAAAATGCGGACAATAGAGTACAAGATGCTTCAATGTTTCATATGGTTCGCTGCATTCATTGAATCTACATCCCGCAGCAAATGTGATGGCATTTTATTGCCAATTCTTAATTCTATCTCTCGTGTGATAGAGATTAAATCTAAATCGAATATACGCCTTCCTAGTAATTTCACAAGGAAATAAAGTGATATGTGCATAGCGGGGGATGCGGTGCTTAACATAGGCACCATATTCTTCATAAGAATTATATGTCCTAATCCGATCAATGGTTGCACACCAATCTAATTCAAAAAGTTTTTTTTTAGCATAACCAGGGCGGAGATGAACATCATTCACTGTGATGTTGATTTCACTTAAAAGTTGTTGCATTTTTAGTTGATAGTTATAAAAGGAAATAGGACAGTTGGTACCCAACATCTTATTCAAATCCACATATAATGAATTAATCGGTGGATAATTCATCTTGGAAAAGTGAGATAACTGTCTCCACTTCCATCTAAACGATAATGCCACCAACCCCAATTCATGTCGGATGATGGCATTCGGAATGGACATTGGCAAAAACATTGCTGCTTTTAAAAGTGAGCCTTGTAAACAATCCAATATATTAGACATATCACACAAACAAATGTCTAACGCATAAAGAATGACACTCTCAGTTTTCAAGGACATAAATTCAATTAACGGAGTTAAAGAAAATTTGCAAAAACGGGTATAAATCATTTTCATTTGAGAAAGGAGTGGTCTGGTTTTGCATTTAATAATATCTGTCCATGCTTTGATGGAGTTCTGATCAGAAAGATAATACCCCAAATAAATAGCATTGTTAATGCAAGATATCTGAGAATCCATAATATGCCATCTAAATCTACCCTTTTTCTGCTTTACTCCGAATTTCATAATGGCAGTCTTTGCCGGGTTAGGGGTCAAATTGTGATCCTTTGCAAATTCCTCAAAGAGAGTTAATTTCATTTGTAATCCTACAGGAGTAGGGTCAAACAAGATAATATCATCTGCAAAGGCAATCCATTGCAGAGATATGCTCCCAACCTTCACAGAAAACATGTTCATTTTCCCCCAGTTCTTATCCAGATCCGCCATATATAAATTAAACAGGGTTGCTGCAAGATTGCAGCCCTGTTTCAAACCCAATGCTGTTCCTATTGGAGCTGTAGTGCCTCCCTCCTGTGATATTTTTATTCTATAAGTTGTTTTAGTATGTAATTTCATAATCCAATACATTATGTCATTTGGAATTCCAAAAGCCAACATTTTCATCCACAGCAGGTTGCGGACAACATTATCAAAGGCCGCACTCATGTCAATCATTGCGATATATACTGGATTTGTATTCTTATTTTTTTGCACCCGCAATAACGTGCGCAAGGATAAATGCATTTAAAGTAGTACTCATATTCTTTCTAAAACCCGTTTGATATTTAGAATAAAGACCCTTGGTCTCAATAATTCTCTCCAAGTCATAAAGAAGTAAAATCGCAAAGATTTTAGCCTCAGTATCGATTAGGGAAATCGGGCGATAGTTTTCAGGGCGGGAAGGGTCACCCCTCTTGAATATGGGGACTATATTTGCAGTTAACCAAGATGGTGGAATTTCCCCAGAATTAAAGATGGTTTCAAATTTAATACTTATAATTTCTGCCCACATAACAGGATCGGCTTTATAAAGACAAGGGGGGAGCCCATCCGGTCCTGGAGCCTTAGAGTACGACAACCTCGAGATTGCCCAAATTATATCATTGATACTCCAATTAAACCGAGGGATCTTGGTAAGGTCTAGCAATATATCTGGAAGAAATTGGAACTTATCAGGCAATTGGTATTTGGCAGTTATATACATCTGCCATGTCTGATCAGAAATGCAATTCGGCATGGATGACACAGCATTTTTAGAGTTGGCTTTTAAAGTACGCCATATTACTCGAGTGTCGTGCGATGTAATGGCACGAATTAGAGTACAATTCTCCTCATTATGTCTTGAGATCCGGGCAAACCTTAGGTTTTGTTTATACTGAGACATGATTTGATTCCGCCTTTCCCTGATTCTTTCGGTACTCAATTCGTTATATTTCAGTTGTCTAAGGGCTTTATTTTTACCCCTTTTCAACAATTTACATTTCTGATCATAAACATGAATATGTTTCACACTACTACGTTTTTTGCAAAATTTAAGCAATACGGTGTCAATTATTTTAGAGTACTCCCTATCGGATAGTTTTATTCTTAAATCAACACCGCATTGATTAACTCGCAATGTTTCTCGCGATATGTGTTTAACAATCTGATCGCACAGGCCCTTGTTCCACCTGATTGAATGCTGTGGGCGGTCAATTTCTACTGCTGTTAGTGAATGATTTACTCCTAACGAATGACATTTCAATTTCAATGATGTTATGAGTTGAGCATGGTCGCCAAACAATATAGGATCTATTACTAATGGAGCCATATAAGCTATAAGATTACGAGATACAAAGATAAAATCTATCATTGAGTTTTTAACTCCTCTTTCCCATGTAATTTTGGATTTCATATCATGTGTCACCAAGAGATCCATATCCCAGTCAGTTAGGAGTTCTCTGAACTTAGCTCCTCTAATGCATGCTGAGGTTGTGGATTTAGATAGGCTATTTTCAGTCACATTTCTACAGTCACAATTAAAATCACCACCAAGAATGATCTCGTACTTCTGATACTTCCTAGCGGAAAATTCTAAACATGCTTCAAGATCGTCAAGCATCTCATTGATAGTTAAATTGGCAGGATTCCAATATAGTGAAATGACAATTAATGATGAATATCTAATTGAGGGTATGTCAAGATGAACCCCTAATAGACTCAGAGAGGTCCAAAATACATTAGATTGAACTATAAGTGAAGTGTTTATCGCAATCGATAAGCCCCCAGATGGGCGGCCTAATGAATGTCTCTTAGCTAATGAATTAAAAGTAATGTACCCAGGAATTAGTAAAGGTTCAGTTTTCATCGTCTCTTGGATTATAATTATCATGGGTCGTTCAACATCAATAACGTTGAGGTGCCAGTTTGTTAAATTCACAAAACCACATGAATTCCAAGATACGATTTTGAGTTCTTTGTGATTCGATGGCTATGTGACTGATTTTTTAGGTAATAAGGTAGACTTAGAGGACAAAATGGCCAAAAGCATAGGTTCCAGCCAAGGAAGGCCATTTGTTTGAGCTACAGCTTTCAAAATCTCAGCCAAATCAAGTTCTGAGCTCATGTTTGTTTTAACATTGGGCAATGTCAGATCAGTGCAATTTCCATCAAACACCTTTGGTGGATCTAAGAAAAGAACAGCATCGTCCTCGGATCCGAAGGTAAGTAAAACCAAACCTTCTCTTTTTATTTCCTCCCGATTAAACCAAATAAATTTCATTACTGCCTCAGAGCTGAGATAACATAGGGCCCTGAAGTTATTGATTATTGCCAGGGAGACTCTAGTGATATCGTTAGATTTCACCATTCTCAATTGAGGTATTTTTGAGAAAATAGAAAAGATAAATGAACGATTAATACGTTTATCGACCAGTGCCGCAGCATTACCTTCAAATCCTATAATATATTCCTTTATCACATTTGACTGCAAGGACCTATCTGGAATTGACACTGAGTCAGATGGAGTTACTGCTTCCGCATCAGTATTGATTGATAAATTATTAGATTGTTTAAATGAGAACTTACTATAGTTGTTTGTGTTCGGATTATCCACATAGGAGGTTTTACTCAGAACTACAGAGGATTCGTCATTTTTATACAGGAAAGGATTGGTATTCATATTTTGTGGTAGTGATCTGCTTTGCGCAGGGCCATGAATAGATATACAATTTGGAGTCATTACATTACCAATTGCTCCAATTTGATCAAAGCCACTAGACTTAGAACTTTCCTTATGACACATGGCCAATGCCTCAACCAATGTAGATTTTTTCCCCATACCATTTACTACCATTGGCGACTTAGTCATGTTCTCCTCCTCTTCAATGATATTAATTATTTCATCTACTTCGACCTTCCCTATTTTACCAATACCATTTACAGCAACTACGGATTTATTTTTGGGCTGTTTGGAGATAATGTCCGCAGAGGGTTCAATAGTCACATTCCTCGAACATACTTCACTGTAGGTTTTCTTGGTTAGTGAAATCAAATTATCACTACCCTGAGAGCCCCGGTGAGTGATGTTATTTTTCATCGTGCAACATCTCCCTATAGTCGGGAAAAAGTCCCTTAAGTTACTTTTTACTACGGAGCTAATAATAGGTTCAGTCGAAGTTATAACACATCCATTGTCCTGACTTTCCAACACCTTTAAAGACATTTCGCATAATTTTGATTTAATCAGAGGTTTGGAGTTCATAATTTTCTCAGATGGACTCTTTACTGGATTAATGGTGCCAGACTTAGAATTAACAATTATGGGAGGAGCAACACCCATAATTAGTGCCTTGGTAATTGTACCATTTTGACTTGCTACCTCCGATAAATTGATAACAGGATTAAGAGCATCTTGGCTTTCTTTAGACAGTTGTTCTACGTCAATATGTTCTTCATCAATTAAATCTGTACTAGAAACTGGATAAGTATCCTTTCCACGTCCATCTTTCTTATGGGACAGTGCTTCTTTCCTACGCTTAGCGTATCTCTTAACAGCTCGCAGGTGATTTTTTTTAACTCGACGGGACATAAAAGTTAGGGGTTCATCTGTAGCGTAATGTTCAGTCTCTGTTTTATTTTGTAATTCAATTTCTTCAATTAGAGCGGATGGACTATCAGGGGACTGCATTAAAGGTTCCGTTTTGGAAAAGTGAGTTGTAATAGTGAGATGTAGTGCATCAACTGATGCCTTGATTTCTTTAAAATCATTATCGCACTTACATTTCACAGAATCAGTTAGTGCAATCTGGTTGCACTGGTGCAAACTATTTGCACATATGTCATGCCCCCTTGCCACATCGTTACTATGACCTGCTTATACCATACCTGAGACCCTTCCTACAGCATGAGATGTGATATCCAACTCCTTCCCATTCCAATCCTGAGACCCTTCCTATAGCATGAGATGTGATATCTCAATGCTTATACCAAACCTGAGACCCTTCCTATAACATGAGATGGGATATCCAACTCCTTCCCATTCCAATCCTGAGACACTTCCGATAGCAGAGATGTGATATCTCAATGCTTATACCAGACCTTAGACCCTTCCTATAACATGAGATCGGATATCCAACTCCTTCCCGTTCCAAACCTGAGACCCTTCCTTTAGCATGAGATGTGATATCCAGCTCCTTCCCATTCCAATCCTGAGACACTTCCGATAGCATGAGATGTGATATCTCAATGCTTCTAATATCAAAACTGAAACCCTCCCTATAGCATGATATGTGATATCTAAGTCCTTCCCATTCCAATCCTGAGACCCTTCCTATAGCATGAGATGTGATATCTCAATGCTTCTACGAAACATGAGACCCTTCCTTTAGCATGAGATGTGATATCCAACTCCTTCCCATTCCAATCCTGAGACCCTTCCTATAGCATGAGATGTGATATCTCAATACTTCTAATACCAAACCTGAGATCCTTCCGATAACATGAGATGTGATATCCAAATCCTTCCCCTTCCAAACCTGAGACCCTCCCTTTAGCATGAGATGTGATAACCAACTCCTTCCCATTCGAATCCTGAGACCCTTCTGATAGCATGAGATGTGATATCTCAATGCTTCTAATACCAAACCTGAGATCCTTCCGATAGCATGAGATGTGATATCTCAATGCTTCTAATACTAAACCTGAGATCCTTCCTATAACATGAGATGTGATATCCAAATCCTTCCCCTTCCAATTCTGAGACCCTCCCTTTAACATGAGATGTGATATCCAACTCCTTCCCATTCCAATCCTGAGACCCTTCTGATAGCATGAGATGTGATATCTCAATGCCTCTAATACCAAACCTGAGATCCTACCTCTAACATGAAATGTGATATCCAACTCTTTCCCCTTCCAAACCTGAGAGCCTTCCTATAACATGAGATGTGATATCCAACTCCTTCCCATTCCAACCTGAGACCCTTCCTATAGCATGAGATGTGATATCTCAATGCCTCTAATACCAAACCTGAGATCCTTCCTCTAACATGAAATGTGATATCCAACTCCTTCCCTTTCCAAACCTGAGAGCCTATCTATAGCATGAGATGTGATATCCAAGTCCTTCCCATTCCAATCCTTAGACCCTTCCTACAGCATGCAATATGATATCTCAATGATTCTAATAACAAACCTGAGACCCGTCCTATAACATGAGATGGGATATCCAAGTCCTTCCCATTCCAATCCTGAGACACTTCCGATAGCAGAGATGTGATATCTCAATGCTTATACCAAACCTGAGACCCTTCCTATAACATGAGATGTGATATCCAACTCCTTCCCGTTCCAAGCCTGAGACTCTTCCTTTAGCATGAGATGTGATATCCAGCTCCTTCCCATTCCAATCCTGAGACACTCACGATAGCATGAGATGTGATATCTCAATGCTTCTAATATCAAAACTGAGACCCTCCCTATAGTATGATATGTGATATCTAGGTCCTTCCCATTCCAATCCTGAGACCCTTCCTATAGCATGAGATGTGATATCTCAATGCTTCTACCAAACCTGAGACCCTTCCTTTAGCATGAGATGTGATATCCAACTGCTTCCCATTCCAATCCTGAGACCCTTCCTATAGCATGAGATGTGATATCTCAATACTTCTAATACCAAACCTGAGATCCTTCCGATAACATGAGATGTGATATCCAAATCCTTCCCCTTCCAAACCTGAGACCCTCCCTTTAGCATGAGATGTGATATCCAACTCCTTCCCATTCCAATCCTGAGACCCTTCTGATAGCATGAGATGTGATATCTCAATGCTTCTCATACCAAACCTGAGACCCTTCCTACAGCATGCGATGTGATATTTCAATGCTTCTAATATCAAACCTGAGACCCGTCCTATAACATGAGATGGGATATCCAACTCCTTCCCGTTCCAAACCTGATACCCTTCCTATAGCATGAGATGTGATATCCAATTCCTTCCCATCCCAATCCTGAGACACCTCTGATAGCACAGATGTGATATCTCAATGCTTATACCAAACCTGAGACTCTTCCTATAACATGAGATGTGATATCCAACTCCTTCCCGTTCCAAACCTGAGACCCTTCCTATAGCATGAGATGTGATATCCAACTCCTTCCCGTTCCAAACCTGAGACCCTTCCTTTAGCATGAGAAGTGATATCCAGCTCCTTCCCATTCCAATCCTGAGACACTTCCGATAGCATGAGATGTGATATCTCAATGCTTCTAATATCAAAAATGAGACCCTCCCTATAGCATGATATGTGATATCTAAGTCCTTCCCATTCCAATCCTGAGACCCTTCCTATAGCATGAGATGTGATATCTCAATGCTTCTACCAAACCTGAGACCCTTCCTTTAGCATGAGATGTGATATCCAACTCCTTCCCATTCCAATCCTGAGACCCTTCCTATAGCCTGAGATGTGATATCTCAATACTTCTAATACCAAACCTGAGATCCTTCCGATAACATGAGATGTGATATCCAAATCCTTCCCCTTCCAAACCTGAGACCCTCCCTTTAGCATGAGATGTGATATCCAACTCCTTCCCATTCCAATCCTGAGACCGTTCTGATAGCATGAGATGTGATATCTCAATGCTTCTAATACCAAACCTGAGACCCTTCCTACAGCATGCAATGTGATATCTCAATGCTTCTAATATCAAACCTGAGACCCGTCCTATAACATGAGATGGGATATCCAACTCCTTCCCGTTCCAAACCTGATACCCTTCCTATAGCATGAGATGTGATATCCAATTCCTTCCCATCCCAATCCTGAGACACCTCCGATAGCAGAGATGTGATATCTCAATGCTTATACCAAACCTGAGACTCTTCCTATAACATAAGATGTGATATCCAACTCCTTCCCGTTCAAAACCTGAGACCCTTCCGATAGCATGAGATGTGATATCTCAATGCTTCTAATACCAAACCTGAGACCCTTCCTATAACATGAGATGGGATATCCAACTCCTTCCCATTCCAATCCTGAGACACTTCCGATAGCAGAGATGTGATATCTCAATGCTTATACCAGACCTTAGACCCTTCCTATAACATGAGATCGGATATCCAACTCCTTCCCGTTCCAAACCTGAGACCCTTCCTTTAGCATGAGATGTGATATCCAGCTCCTTCCCATTCCAATCCTGAGACACTTCCGATAGCATGAGATGTGATATCTCAATGCTTCTAATATCAAAACTGAAACCCTCCCTATAGCATGATATGTGATATCTAAGTCCTTCCCATTCCAATCCTGAGACCCTTCCTATAGCATGAGATGTGATATCTCAATGCTTCTACCAAACATGAGACCCTTCCTTTAGCATGAGATGTGATATCCAACTCCTTCCCATTCCAATCCTGAGACCCTTCCTATAGCATGAGATGTGATATCTCAATACTTCTAATACCAAACCTGAGATCCTTCCGATAACATGAGATGTGATATCCAAATCCTTCCCCTTCCAAACCTGAGATGCTCCCTTTAGCATGAGATGTGATATCCAACTCCTTCCCATTCCAATCCTGAGACCCTTCTGATAGCATGAGATGTGATATCTCAATGCTTCTAATACCAAACCTGAGATCCTTCCGATAGCATGAGATGTGATATCTCAATGCTTCTAATACTAAACCTGAGATCCTTCCTATAACATGAGATGTGATATCCAAATCCTTCCCCTTCCAATTCTGAGACCCTCCCTTTAACATGAGATGTGATATCCAACTCCTTCCCATTCCAATCCTGAGACCCTTCTGATAGCATGAGATGTGATATCTCAATGCCTCTAATACCAAACCTGAGATCCTACCTCTAACATGAAATGTGATATCCAACTCTTTCCCCTTCCAAACCTGAGAGCCTTCCTATAACATGAGATGTGATATCCAACTCCTTCCCATTCCAACCTGAGACCCTTCCTATAGCATGAGATGTGATATCTCAATGCCTCTAATACCAAACCTGAGATCCTTCCTCTAACATGAAATGTGATATCCAACTCCTTCCCTTTCCAAACCTGAGAGCCTATCTATAGCATGAGATGTGATATCCAAGTCCTTCCCATTCCAATCCTTAGACCCTTCCTACAGCATGCAATATGATATCTCAATGATTCTAATAACAAACCTGAGACCGGTCCTATAACATGAGATGGGATATCCAAGTCCTTCCCATTCCAATCCTGAGACACTTCCGATAGCAGAGATGTGATATCTCAATGCTTATACCAAACCTGAGACCCTTCCTATAACATGAGATGTGATATCCAACTCCTTCCCGTTCCAAACCTGAGACTCTTCCTTTAGCATGAGATGTGATATCCAGCTCCTTCCCATTCCAATCCTGAGACACTCACGATAGCATGAGATGTGATATCTCAATGCTTCTAATATCAAAACTGAGACCCTCCCTATAGTATGATATGTGATATCTAAGTCCTTCCCATTCCAATCCTGAGACCCTTCCTATAGCATGAGATGTGATATCTCAATGCTTCTACCAAACCTGAGACCCTTCCTTTAGCATGAGATGTGATATCCAACTCCTTCCCATTCCAATCCTGAGACCCTTCCTATAGCATGAGATGTGATATCTCAATACTTCTAATACCAAACCTGAGATCCTTCCGATAACATGAGATGTGATATCCAAATCCTTCCCCTTCCAAACCTGAGACCCTCCCTTTAGCATGAGATGTGATATCCAACTCCTTCCCATTCCAATCCTGAGACCCTTCTGATAGCATGAGATGTGATATCTCAATGCTTCTAATACCAAACCTGAGACCCTTCCTACAGCATGCGATGTGATATCTCAATGCTTCTAATATCAAACCTGAGACCCGTCCTATAACATGAGATGGGATATCCAACTCCTTCCCGTTCCAAACCTGATACCCTTCCTATAGCATGAGATGTGATATCCAATTCCTTCCCATCCCAATCCTGAGACACCTCTGATAGCACAGATGTGATATCTCAATGCTCATACCAAACCTGAGACTCTTCCTATAACATGAGATGTGATATCCAACTCCTTCCCGTTCCAAACCTGAGACCCTTCCTATAGCATGAGATGTGATATCCAACTCCTTCCCGTTCCAAACCTGAGACCCTTCCTTTAGCATGAGATGTGATATCCAGCTCCTTCCCATTCCAATCCTGAGACACTTCCGATAGCATGAGATGTGATATCTCAATGCTTCTAATATCAAAAATGAGACCCTCCCTATAGCATGATATGTGATATCTAAGTCCTTCCCATTCCAATCCTGAGACCCTTCCTATAGCATGAGATGTGATATCTCAATGCTTCTACCAAACCTGAGACCCTTCCTTTAGCATGAGATGTGATATCCAACTCCTTCCCATTCCAATCCTGAGACCCTTCCTATAGCCTGAGATGTGATATCTCAATACTTCTAATACCAAACCTGAGATCCTTCCGATAACATGAGATGTGATATCCAAATCCTTCCCCTTCCAAACCTGAGACCCTCCCTTTAGCATGAGATGTGATATCCAACTCCTTCCCATTCCAATCCTGAGACCGTTCTGATAGCATGAGATGTGATATCTCAATGCTTCTAATACCAAACCTGAGACCCTTCCTACAGCATGCAATGTGATATCTCAATGCTTCTAATATCAAACCTGAGACCCGTCCTATAACATGAGATGGGATATCCAACTCCTTCCCGTTCCAAACCTGATACCCTTCCTATAGCATGAGATGTGATATCCAATTCCTTCCCATCCCAATCCTGAGACACCTCCGATAGCAGAGATGTGATATCTCAATGCTTATACCAAACCTGAGACTCTTCCTATAACATAAGATGTGATATCCAACTCCTTCCCGTTCAAAACCTGAGACCCTTCCGATAGCATGAGATGTGATATCTCAATGCTTCTAATACCAAACCTGTGATCCTTCCTATAACAAGAGATGTGATATCAACATCCTTCCCCTTCCAAACCTGAGACCCTCCCTTTAGCATGAGATGTGATATCTCAATGCCTCTAATACCAAACCTGAGATCCTTCCGATAGCATGAGATGTGATATCTCAATGCTTCTAATACCAAACCTGAGATCCTTCCTATAACATGAGATGTGATATCCTAATCCTTCCCCTTCCATTCCTGAGACCTCCCATTCCAATACTGAGATCCTTCCTATACCATGAGATGTGATATCTCAATGTTTCTGATACCAAACCTGAGGGCCTTCCTATAGCAAGAGATGTGATATACAAATCATTCCCATTCCAAACCTGAGACCTTTCCTATAGCATGGGATGTGATATCCGACTCCTTCCCAATCCAATCCTGAGACCCTTCCTATAGCATGAGATGTGATTTCCAACTCGTTCCCATTCCAATCCTGAGACCCTTCCTATAGCATGAGATGTGATATCTCAATGCTTCTAATACCAAAACTGAGACCCTTCTTAAAGCATGAGATGTGATATCCAACTCCTTCCCGTGTTCCAAACCTGAGACCCTTCCTATAGCATATGTGCTACCCTTCCTATGGCATGAGATGTCATATACAACTACTTCCCATTCCAATCCGGAGACCCTTCCTATAGCATGAGATGTGATATCTCAATGCTTCTACCAAACATGAGACCCTTCCTTTAGCATGAGATGTGATATCCATCTCCTTCCCATTCCAATCCTGAGACCCTTCCTATAGCATGAGATGTGATATCTCAATGCTTCTAATACCAAACCTGAGATCCTTCCGATAACATGAGATGTGATATCCAAATTCTTCCCCTTCCAAACCTGAGACCCTCCCTTTAGCATGAGATGTGATATCCAACTCCTTCCCATTCCAATCCTGAGACCCTTCTGATAGCATGAGATGTGATATCTCAGTGCTTCTAATACCAAACCTGGGACCCGTCCTATAACATGAGATATGATATCCAAATCCTTCCCATTCGAATCCTGAAACCCTTCCTTTAGCATGAGATGTGATATCTCAATGTGTCTAATAAAAAACCTGAGACCCTTCCTATAGCAAGAGATGTGATATCCAAATCCTTCGCATTCCAATCCTGAGACCCTTCCTATAACATGGATGTGATATCCAACTCCTTCCCATTCCAATTCTGAGACCCTTCCTATACCATGAGAATTGATATCTCAATGCTTCTAATACCAAACCTGAGACCCTTCCTATAGCATGAGATGTGATATCCTACTCCTTCCCATTCCAATCCTGAGACCCTTCCTATTGCACGAGATGTGATATCTCAATGCTTCTAATACCAAACCTGACACCCTTCATATAGCATGAGATGAGATATCCAACTCCTTCCCAATCCAATCCTGAGACCCTTCCGATAGCATGAGATGTCATTTCTCAATGCTTCTACCAAAACTGAGACCCTTCCTATGGCATGAGATGTGATATCAAACTCCTTCCCATTCCAATCCTGAGACCCTTCCTATAGCTTGAGATGTGATATCCAACTCCTTCCCATTCCAATCCTGAGACCCTTCCTATACCATGAGATGTGATATCTCAATGCTTATAGTACCAAACCTGAGACCCGTCCTACAACATGAGATGTGATATCCAAATCCTTCCCCTTCCAAGCCTGAGACCCTTCCTTTAGCATGAGATGTGATATCCAACTCCTTCCCATTCCAATCCTGAGACCCTTCCGATAGCATGAGATGTGATATCTCAATGCTTCTAATAACAAACCTGAGACCCTCCCTATAGCATGAGATGTGATATCCAAGTCCTTCCCATTCCAATCCTGAGATCCTTCCTATAGCATGAGATGTGATATCTCAATGCTTCTAATACCAAACATGATATCCTTCCTATAACATGAGATGTGATATATAAACTCCTTACCATTCCAATCCCGAGACCCTTCCGATAGCAGAGATGTGATATCTCAATGCTTATACCAAACCTGAGACCCTTCCTATGGCATGAGATGTCATATACTACTGCTTCCCATTCCAATCCTGGGACCCTTCCTATAGCATGAGATGTGATATCTCAATGCTTCTACCAAACTTGAGACCCTTCCTATAGCATGAGATGTGATATCCAACTCCTTCCCATTCCAATCCTGAGACCCTTCCTATAGCATGAGATATGATGTCTCAATGCTTCTAATACCAAACCTGATATCCTTCCTATAACATGAGATGTGATATCCAACTCCTTTCCATTCCAATACTGAGATCCTTCCTATACCATGAGATGTGATATCTCAATGTTTCTCATACCAAACCTGAGGCCCTTCCTATAGCAAGAGATGTGATATAAAAATCCTTCCCATTCCAAACCTGAGACCCTTCCTATAGCATGAGATGTGATATCCGACTCTTTCCCAATCCAATCCTGAGACCCTTCCTATAGCATGAGATGTAATATCACAATGCTTGTAATACCAAACCTGAGACCATTCCTATAGCATGAGATGTGATATCCAACTCCTTCCCATTCCAATCCTGAGACCCTTCCTATAGCATGAGATGTGATATCTCAATGCTTTTAATACCAAAACTGAGACCCTTCTTAAAGCATGAGATGTGATATCCAACAACTTCCCGTTCCAAACCTGAGACCCTTCCTATAGCATATGTGACATCCAACTCCTTCCCATTCCAAACCTGAGACCCTTCATATAGCAAGAATGTAATATCCAACTCCTTCCCATTCCAATCCTGAGACCATTCCTATAGCATGAGAAGTGATATCTCAATGCTTCTAATAGCAAACCTGAGATCCTTCCTATGACATGAGATGTGATATCCAATTCCTTCCCATTCCAAACCTGAGACCCTTCCTACAGCATGCGATGTGATATCTCAATCCTTCTAATACCACACCTGAGACCCGTCCTATAACATGAGATGAGATATCCAACTGCTTCCCATTCCAATCCTGAGACCCTTCCGATAGCAGAGATGTGATATCTCAATGCTTATACCAAACCTGAGACCCTTCCTATGGCATGAGATGTAATATACAACTACTACCCATTCCAATCCGGAGACCCTTCCTATAGCATGAGATGTGATATCTCAATGCTTCTACCAAACCTGAGACCCTTCCTATAGCATGAGATGTGATATCCAACTCCTTCCCACTCCAGACCTGAGACCCTTCCTATGGCATGAGATGTGATATCACAATGCTTCTAATACCAGACCTGAGATCCTTCCTATAACATGAGATGTGATATCCAATTCCTTCCCATTCCAAACCTGAGACCCTTCCTGTAGCATGAGATGTGATATCCAACTCCTTCCCATTCCAATACTGAGACCCTTCCTATAGCATGAGATGTGATATCTCAATGCTTCTAATACCAAACCTGAGAACCTTCCTATAGCATGAGACGTGATATCCAACTCCTTCCCTTTCCAAACCTGAGACCGTTCCGATAGCAGAGATGTGATATCTCAATGCTTGTACCAAACCTGAGACCCTTCCTATGGCATGAGAGGTCATATACTACTCCTTCCCATTCCAATCCTGAGACTCTTCCTATAGCATGAGCTGTGAGATCTCAATGCTTCTACCAAACCTGAGACCCTTCCTATAGCATGAGATGTGATATCTCAATGCTTCTAATACCAAACCTGAGGCCCTTCCTATAGCACGAGATGTGATATCCAACTCCTTCACATTCCAATCCTGAGATCCTTCCTATACCATGAGATGTGATATTTCAATGTTTCTCATACCAAACCTGAGGCCCTTCCTATAGCAAGAGATGTGATGTACAAATCCTTCCCATTCCAAACCTGAGACCTTTCCTATAGCATCAGATGTGATATCCAACTCCTTCCCAATCCAATCCTGAGACCCTTCCTATAGCATGAGATGTAATATCACAATGCTTGTAATACCAAACCTGAGACCCTTCCTATAGCATGTGTGATATCCAACTCCTTCCCATTCCAATCCTTAGACCCTTTCTATAGCATGAGATGTGATATCTCAATGCTTCTAATACCAAACCTGAGACCCTTCTTAAAGCATGAGATGGGATATCCAACTCCTTCCTATTCCAATCCTGAGACCCTTACGATAGCATGAGATGTGATATCCAACTCCTTCCCATTTCAATCCTGAGACCCTTCCTATAGCATGAGATGTGTTATCTCAATGTTTCTAATACAAAACCTGAGATCCTTCCTATAACATGAGATGTGATATCCAACTCCTTCCCATTCCAAACCGGAGACCCTTCCTTTAGCATGAGATGTGATATCAAACTCCTTCCCATGCCAATCCTGAGACCCTTACTATAGCATTAGATGTGATATCTCAATGCTTCTAATACCAAACCTGAGAGCCTTCATATAACATGATATGTGATATCCAACTCCTTCTCATTCCAAACCTGAGATCCTTCCTATAGCCTGAGATGTGATATCCAACTCCTTCCCATTCCAAACCTGAGACCCTTCCTATAGCATGAGATGTGATATCTCAATGCTTCTAATACCAAACCTGAGACCCTTGTTATAGCATGAGATGTGATATCCAACTCCTTCCCATCCCAAACCAGAGACCCTTCCTATAGTATGAAATGTGATATCTCAAAGCTTCTAATACCAAACCTGAGACCCTTCATATAGCATGAGATGTTATCTCCAACTCCTTCCCATCCCAAAACAGAGACCCTTCCTATAGCATGAGATGTGATATCTCAATGCTTCTAATACCAAACCTGATATCCTTCCTATAACATGAGATGTGATATCCAACTCCTTCCCATTCCAATCCTGAGATCCTTCCTATACCATGAGATGTGATATCTCAATGTTTCTCATACCAAACCTGAGGCCCTTCCTATAGCAAGAGATGTGATATACAAATCCTCCCCATTCCAAACCTGAGACCCTTCCTATAGCATGAGATGTAATATCGGAATGCTTGTAATACCAAACCTGAGACCCTTCCTATAGCATGAGATGTGATATCCAACTCCTTCCCATTCCAATCCTGAGACCCTTCCTAGAGCATGAGATGTGATATCTCAATGCTTCTAATACCAAAACTGAGACCCTTCTTAAAGCATGAGATGTGATATCCAACTCCTTCCCGTTCCAAACCTGAGACCCTTCCTATAGCAAGAATGTAATATCCAACTCCTTCCCATTCCAATCCTGAGACCATTCCTATAGCATGAGATGTGATATCTCAGTGCTTCTAATAGCAAACCTGAGATCCTTCCTATGACATGAGATGGGATATCCAACTCCTTCCCGTTCCAAACCTGAGACCCTTCCTATAGCAAGAATGTAATATCCAACTCCTTCCCATTCCAATCCCGAGACCCTTCCGATAGCAGAGATGTGATATCTCAATGCTTATACCAAACCTGAGACCCTTCCTATGGCATGAGATGTCATATACTACTCCTTCCCATTCCAATCCTGAGACCCTTCCTATAGCATGAGATGTGATATCTTAATGCTTCTACCAAACCTGAGACCCTTCCTATAGCATGAGATGTGATATCCAACTCCTTCCCATTCCAATCCTGAGACCCTTCCTATAGCATGAGATGTGATATCTCAATGCTTCTAATACCAAACCTGATATCCTTCCTATAACATGAGATGAGATATCCAACCCCTTTCCATTCCAATACTGAGATCCTTCCTATACCATGAGATGTGATATCTCAATGTTTCTGATACCAAACCTGAGGCCCTTCCTATAGCAAGAGATGTGATATACAAATCATTCCCATTCCAAACCTGAGACCTTTCCTATAGCATGGGATGTGATATCCGACTCCTTCCCAATCCAATCCTGAGACCCTTCCTATAGCATGAGATGTGATATCCAACTCGTTCCCATTCCAATCCTGAGACCCTTCCTATACCATGAGATGTGATATCTCAATGCTTCTAATACCAAAACTGAGACCCTTCTTAAAGCATGAGATGTGATATCCAACTCCTTCCCGTGTTCCAAACCTGAGACCCTTCCTATAGCATATGTGCTACCCTTCCTATGGCATGAGATGTGATATTCAACTCCTTCCCATTCCAATCCTGAGACCCTTCCTATATCATGAGATGTGATATCTCAATGCTTCTAATACCAAACCTGATATCCTTCCTATAACATGAGATGTGATATCTCAATGTTTCTCATACCAAACCTGAGGCCCTTCCTATAGCAAGAGATGTGATGTACAAACCCTTCCCATTCCAAACCTGAGACCCTTCCTATAGCATGAGATGTGATATCCAACTCCTTCCCAATCCAATCCTGAGACCCTTCCTATAGCATGAGATATAATATCACAATGCTTGTAATACCAAACCTGAGACCCTTCCTATAGCATAAGATGTGATATCCAACTCCTTCCCATTCCAATCCTTAGACCCTTCCTATAGCATGAGATGTGATATCTCAATGCTTCTAATACCAAACCTGAGACCCTTCTTAAAGCATGAGATAGGATATCCAACTCCTTCCTATTCCAATCCTGAGACCCTTACGATAGCAGAGATGTGATATCTCAATGCTTATACCAAACCTGAGACTCTTCCTATGGCATGAGATGTGATATCCAACTCCTTCCCATTCCAATCCTGAGACCCTTCCTATAGCATGAGATGTGATATCTCAATGCTTCTATCAAACCTGAGACCCTTCCTATTGCATATGATGTGATATCCAACTCCTTCCCATTCCAATCCTGAAACCCTTCCTATACCATGAGATGTGATATCTCAATGTTTCTAATACCAAACCTGAGACCCGTCCTAAAACATGAGATGTGAAATCCAAATCCTTCCCCTTTCAAACTTGAGACCCTTCCTATAGCTTGAGATGTGATATCAAACTCCTTCCCATTCCAATCCTGAGATAGCTTGAGATGTGATATCCAACTCCTTCCCATTCCAATCCTGAGACCCTTCCGATAGCATGAGATGTGATATCTTAATGTTTCTCTTACCAAACCTGAGGCCCTTCCTATAGCAAGAGATGTGATGTACAAATCCTTCCCATTCCAAACCTGAGACCCTTCCTATAGCATGAGATGTGATATCCAACTCCTTCCCAATCCAATCCTGAAACCCTTCCTATAGCATGAGATGTAATATCACAATGTTTGTAATACCAAACCTGAGACCCTTCCTATAGCATGAGATGTGATATCCAACTCCTTCCCATTCCAATCCTGAGACCCTTCCTATAGCATGAGATGTGATATCTCAATGCTTCTAATACCAAACCTGAGATCCTTCCGATAGCATGAGATGTGATATCTCAATGCTTCTAATACCAAACCTGAGATCTTCCTATAACATGAGATGTGATATCCAAATCCTTCCACTTCCAAACCTGAAACCCTCCCTTTAGCATGAGATGTGATATCCGACTCCTTCCCATTCCAATCCTGAGACCCTTCTGGTAGCATGAGATGTGATATCTCAATGCTTCTAATACCAAACCTGAGATCCTTCCGATAGCATGAGATCTGATATCTCAATGCTTCTAACACCAAACCTGAGATCCTTCCTATAGCATGAGATGTGATATCCAACTCCTTCCCATTCCAAACCTGAGACCCTTCCTATAGCATGAGATGTGATATCTCAATGCTTCTAATACCAAACCTGAGATCCTTCCTATAACATGAGATGTGATATCTCAATGCTTCTAAAAGCAAACATGAGAACTATCCTATAACATGTGAAATCCAAATCATTCCCTTTCCAAACCTGAGACCCTTCCTATAGCTTGAGATGTGATATCAAACTCCTTCCCATTCCAATCCTGAGATAGCTTGAGATGTGCTATCCAACTCCTTCCCATTCCAATCCTGAGACCCTTCCTATACCATGAGATGTGATATCTCAATGCTTCTAATACCAAACCTGACACCCGTCCTAAAACATATGTGAGATCCAAATCCTTCCCCTTCCAAACCTGAGACCTTTCCTTTAGCATGTGATGTGATATCCAACTCCTTCCCATTCCAATCCTGAGACCTTTCCTATAGCATGATATGTGATATCTCAATGCTTCTAATACCAAACCTGAGATCCTTCCTATAACATGAGATTTGTATCCAACTCCTTCCCATTCCAAACCTGAGACCCTTCCGATAGCATGAGATGTGATATCTCAGTGCTTCTAATAGCAAACCTGAGATCCTTCCTATGACATGAGATGGGATATCCAAATCCTTCCCCTTCCAAACCTGAGACCTTTCCTTTAGCATGTGATGTGATATCCAACTCCTTCCCATTCCAATCCTGAGACCTTTCCTATAACATGAGATGTGATATCTTACTGCTTCTAAAACCAAACCTGAGAACCATCCTATAACATATGTGAAATCCAAATCCTTCCCTTTCCAAACCTGAGACCCTTCCGATAGCATGAGATGTGATATCTCAATGCTTCTAAAACCAAACATGAGAACCATCCTACAACATGAGATGTGAAATCCAAATCCTTCCCTTTCCAAACCTGAGACCCTTCCTACAGCATGCGATGTGATATCTCAATCCTTCTAATACCACACCTGAGACCCGTCCTATAACATGAGATGAGATATCCAAGTCCTTCCCATCCCAATCCTGAGACCTTTCCTATAGCATGAGATGTGATATCTCAATGCTTCTAATACCAAACCTGAGACCCTTCCTATAACATGAGATGGGATATCCAACTCCTTCCCATTCCAATCCTGAGACCCTTCCGATAGCAGAGATGTGATATCTCAATGCTTATACCAAACCTGAGACCCTTCCTATGGCATGAGATGTAATATACAACTACTACCCATTCCAATCCGGAGACCCTTCCTATAGCATGAGATGTGATATCTCAATGCTTCTACCAAACCTGAGACCCTTCCTATAGCATGAGATGTGATATCCAACTCCTTCCCACTCCAAACCTGAGACCCTTCCTATGGCATGAGATGTGATATCACAATGCTTCTAATACCAGACCTGAGATCCTTCCTATAACATGAGATGTGATATCCAATTCCTTCCCATTCCAAACCTGAGACCCTTCCTGTAGCATGAGATGTGATATCCAACTCCTTCCCATTCCAATACTGAGACCCTTCCTATAGCATGAGATGTGATATCTCAATGCTTCTAATACCAAACCTGAGAACCTTCCTATAGCATGAGACGTGATATCCAACTCCTTCCCTTTCCAAACCTGAGACCCTTCCGATAGCAGAGATGTGATATCTCAATGCTTGTACCAAACCTGAGACCATTCCTATGGCATGAGAGGTCATATACTACTCCTTCCCATTCCAATCCTGAGACCCTTCCTATAGCATGAGATGTGATATCTCAATGCTTCTACCAAACCTGAGACCCTTCCTATAGCATGAGATGTGATATCTCAATGCTTCTAATACCAAACTTGATATCCTTCCTATAACACGAGATGTGATATCCAACTCCTTCACATTCCAATCCTGAGATCCTTCCTATACCATGAGATGTGATATTTCAATGTTTCTCATACCAAACCTGAGGCCCTTCCTATAGTAAGAGATGTGATGTACAAATCCTTCCCATTCCAAACCTGAGACCCTTCCTATAGCATCAGATGTGATATCCAACTACTTCCCAATCCAATCCTGAGACCCTTCCTATAGCATGAGATGTAATATCACAATGCTTGTAATACCAAACCTGAGACCCTTCCTATAGCATGTGTGATATCCAACTCCTTCCCATTCCAATCCTTAGACCCTTCCTATAGCATGAGATGTGATATCTCAATGCTTCTAATACCAAACCTGAGACCCTTCTTAAAGCATGAGATGGGATATCCAACTCCTTTCTATTCCAATCCTGAGACCCTTACGATAGCATGAGATGTAATATCCAACTCCTTCCCATTTCAATCCTGAGACCCTTCCTATAGCATGAGATGTGTTATCTCAATGTTTCTAATACCAAACCTGAGATCCTTCCTATAACATGAGATGTGATATCCAACTCCTTCCCATTCCAAACCGGAGACCCTTCCTTTAGCATGAGATGTGATATCAAACTCCTTCCCATGCCAATCCTGAGACCCTTACTATAGCATGAGATGTGATATCTCAATGCTTCTAATACCAAACCTGAGAGCCTTCATATAACATGATATGTGATATCCAACTCCTTCTCATTCCAAAACTGAGATCCTTCCTATAGCCTGAGATGTGATATCCAACTCCTTCCCATTCCAAACCTGAGACCCTTCCTATAGCATGAGATGTGATATCTCAATGCTTCTAATACCAAACCTGAGACCCTTGTTATAGCATGAGATGTGATATCCAACTCCTTCCCATCCCAAACCAGAGACCCTTCCTATAGTATGAAATGTGATATCTCAAAGCTTCTAATACCAAACCTGAGACCCTTCATATAGCATGAGATGTTATCTCCAACTCCTTCCCATCCCAAAACAGAGACACTTCCTATAGCATGAGATGTGATATCTCAATGCTTCTAATACCAAACCTGATATCCTTCCTATAACATGAGATGTGATATCCAACTCCTTACCATTCCAATCCTGAGATCCTTCCTATACCATGAGATGTGATATCTCAATGTTTCTCATACCAAACCTGAGGCCCTTCCTATAGCAAGAGATGTGATATACAAATCCTCCCCATTCCAAACCTGAGACCCTTCCTATAGCATGAGATGTAATATCGCAATGCTTGTAATACCAAACCTGAGACCCTTCCTATAGCATGAGATGTGATATCCAACTCCTTCCCATTCCAATCCTGAGACCCTTCCTATAGCATGAGATGTGATATCTCAATGCTTCTAATACCAAAACTGAGACCCTTCTTAAAGCATGAGATGTGATATCCAACTCCTTCCCGTTCCAAACCTGAGACCCTTCCTATAGCAAGAATGTAATATCCAACTCCTTCCCATTCCAATCCTGAGACCATTCCTATAGCATGAGATGTGATATCTCAGTGCTTCTAATAGCAAACCTGAGATCCTTCCTATGACATGAGATGGGATATCCAACTCCTTCCCATTCCAAACCTGAGACCCTTCCTATAGCAAGAATGTAATATCCAACTCCTTCCCATTCCAATCCTGAGACCATTCCTATAGCATGAGATGTGATATCTCAGTGCTTCTAATAGCAAACCTGAGATCCTTCCTATGACATGAGATGGGATATCCAATTCCTTCCCATTCCAATCCTGAGACACTTCCGATAGCAGAGATGTGATATCTCAATGCTTATACCAAACCTGAGACCCTTCCTATGGCATGAGATGTCATATACTACTCCTTCCCATTCCAATCCTGAGACCCTTCCTATAGCATGAGATGTGATATCTCAATGCTTCTACCAAACCTGAGACCCTTCCTATAGCATGAGATGTGATATCCAACTCCTTCCCATTCCAATCCTGAGACCCTTCCGATAGCATGAGATGTGATATCTCAATGCTTCTAATACCAAAACTGAGACCCTTCTTAAAGCATGAGATGTGATATCCAACTCCTTCCCGTTCCAAACCTGAGACCCTTCCTATAGCAAGAATGTAATATCCAACTCCTTCCCATTCCAATCCTGAGACCATTCCTATAGCATGAGATGTGATATCTCAGTGCTTCTAATAGCAAACCTGAGATCCTTCCTATGACATGAGATGGGATATCCAACTCCTTCCCATTCCAAACCTGAGACCCTTCCTATAGCAAGAATGTAATATCCAACTCCTTCCCATTCCAATCCTGAGACCATTCCTATAGCATGAGATGTGATATCTCAGTGCTTCTAATAGCAAACCTGAGATCCTTCCTATGACATGAGATGGGATATCCAATTCCTTCCCATTCCAATCCTGAGACACTTTCGATAGCAGAGATGTGATATCTCAATGCTTATACCAAACCTGAGACCCTTCCTATGGCATGAGATGTCATATACTACTCCTTCCCATTCCAATCCTGAGACCCTTCCTATAGCATGAGATGTGATATCTCAATGCTTCTACCAAACCTGAGACCCTTCCTATAGCATGAGATGTGATATCCAACTCCTTCCCATTCCAATCCTGAGACCCTTTCTATAGCATGAGATGTGATATCTCAATGCTTCTAATACCAAACCTGATATCCTTCCTATAACATGAGATGTGATATCCAACCCCTTTCCATTCCAATACTGAGATCCTTCCTATACCATGAGATGTGATATCTCAATGTTTCTGATACCAAACCTGAGGCCCTTCCTATAGCAAGAGATGTGATATACAAATCATTCCCATTCCAAACCTGAGACCTTTCCTATAGCATGGGATGTGATATCCGACTCCTTCCCAATCCAATCCTGAGACCCTTCCTATAGCATGAGATGTGATATCCAACTCGTTCCCATTCCAATCCTGAGACCCTTCCTATAGCATGAGATGTGATATCTCAATGCTTCTAATACCAAAACTGAGACCCTTCTTAAAGCATGAGATGTGATATCCAACTCCTTCCCGTGTTCCAAACCTGAGACCCTTCCTATAGCATATGTGCTACCCTTCCTATGGCATGAGATGTCATATACAACTACTTCCCATTCCAATCCGGAGACCCTTCCTATAGCATGAGATGTGATATCTCAATGCTTCTACCAAACCTGAGACCCTTCCTATAGCATGAGATGTGATATCCAACTCCTTCCCATTCCAATCCTGAGACCCTTCCTATATCATGAGATGTGATATCTCAATGCTTCTAATAGCAAACCTGATATCCTTCCTATAACATGAGATGTGATATCTCAATGTTTCTCATACCAAACCTGAGGCCCTTCCTATAGCAAGAGATGTGATGTACAAACCCTTCCCATTCCAAACCTGAGACCCTTCCTATAGCATGAGATGTGATATCCAACTCCTTCCCAATCCAATCCTGAGACCCTTCCTATAGCATGAGATATAATATCACAATGCTTGTAATACCAAACCTGAGACCCTTCCTATAGCATAAGATGTGATATCCAACTCCTTCCCATTCCAATCCTTAGACCCTTCCTATAGCATGAGATGTGATATCTCAATGCTTCTAATACCAAACCTGAGACCCTTCTTAAAGCATGAGATGGGATATCCAACTCCTTCCTATTCCAATCCTGAGACCCTTACGATAGCAGAGATGTGATATCTCAATGCTTATACCAAACCTGAGACTCTTCCTATGGCATGAGATGTGATATCCAACTCCTTCCCATTCCAATCCTGAGACCCTTCCTATAGCATGAGATGTGATATCTCAATGCTTCTATCAAACCTGAGACCCTTCCTATTGCATGAGATGTGATATCCAACTCCTCCCCATTCCAATCCTGAAACCCTTCCTATACCATGAGATGTGATATCTCAATGTTTCTAATACCAAACCTGAGACCCGTCCTAAAACATGAGATGTGAAATCCAAATCCTTCCCCTTCCAAACTTGAGACCCTTCCTATAGCTTGAGATGTGATATCAAACTCCTTCCCATTCCAATCCTGAGATAGCTTGAGATGTGATATCCAACTCCTTCCCATTCCAATCCTGAGACCCTTCCGATAGCATGAGATGTGATATCTTAATGTTTCTCTTACCAAACCTGAGGCCCTTCCTATAGCAAGAGATGTGATGTACAAATCCTTCCCATTCCAAACCTGAGACCCTTCCTATAGCATGAGATGTGATATCCAACTCCTTCCCAATCCAATCCTGAAACCCTTCCTATAGCATGAGATGTAATAACACAATGTTTGCAATACCAAACCTGAGACCCTTCCTATAGCATGAGATGTGATATCCAACTCCTTCCCATTCCAATCCTGAGACCCTTCCTATAGCATGAGATGTGATATCTCAATGCTTCTAATACCAAACCTGAGATCCTTCCGATAGCATGAGATGTGATATCTCAATGCTTCTAATACCAAACCTGAGATCTTCCTATAACATGAGATGTGATATCCAAATCCTTCCACTTCCAAACCTGAAACCCTCCCTTTAGCATGAGATGTGATATCCGACTCCTTCCCATTCCAATCCTGAGACCCTTCTGGTAGCATGAGATGTGATATCTCAATGCTTCTAATACCAAACCTGAGATCCTTCCGATAGCATGAGATCTGATATCTCAATGCTTCTAACACCAAACCTGAGATCCTTCCTATAGCATGAGATGTGATATCCAACTCCTTCTCATTCCAAACCTGAGACCCTTCCTATAGCATGAGATGTGATATCTCAATGCTTCTAATACCAAACCTGAGATCCTTCCTATAACATGAGATGTGATATCTCAATGCTTCTAAAACCAAACATGAGAACTATCCTGTAACATGTGAAATCCAAATCATTCCCTTTCCAAACCTGAGACCCTTCCTATAGCTTGAGATGTGATATCAAACTCCTTCCCATTCCAATCCTGAGATAGCTTGAGATGTGCTATCCAACTCCTTCCCATTCCAATCCTGAGACCCTTCCTATACCATGAGATGTGATATCTCAATGCTTCTAATACCAAACCTGACACCCGTCCTAAAACATATGTGAGATCCAAATCCTTCCCCTTCCAAACCTGAGACCTTTCCTTTAGCATGTGATGTGATATCCAACTCCTTCCCATTCCAATCCTGAGACCTTTCCTATAGCATGATATGTGATATCTCAATGCTTCTAATACCAAACCTGAGATCCTTCCTATAACATGAGATTTGTATCCAACTCCTTCCCATTCCAAACCTGAGACCCTTCCTATAGCATGAGATGTGATATCTTACTGCTTCTAAAACCAAACCTGAGAACCATCCTATAACATATGTGAAATCCAAATCCTTCCCTTTCCAAACCTGAGACCCTTCCGATAGCATGAGATGTGATATCTCAATGCTTCTAAAACCAAACATGAGAACCATCCTACAACATGAGATGTGAAATCCAAATCCTTCCCTTTCCAAACCTGAGACCCTTCCTATAGCTTGAGAAGTGATATCTCAATGCTTCTAATAGCAAACCTGAGATCCTTCCTATGACATGAGATGTGATATCCAATTCCTTCCCATTCCAAACCTGAGACCCTTCCTACAGCATGCGATGTGATATCTCAATCCTTCTAATACCACACCTGAGACCCGTCCTATAACATGAGATGAGATATCCAAGTCCTTCCCATCCCAATCCTGAGACCTTTCCTATAGCATGAGATGTGATATCTCAATGCTTCTAATACCAAACCTGAGACCCTTCCTATAACATGAGATGGGATATCCAACTCCTTCCCATTCCAATCCTGAGACCCTTCCGATAGCAGAGATGTGATATCTCAATGCTTATACCAAACCTGAGACCCTTCCTATGGCATGAGATGTAATATACAACTACTACCCATTCCAATCCGGAGACCCTTCCTATAGCATGAGATGTGATATCTCAATGCTTCTACCAAACCTGAGACCCTTCCTATAGCATGAGATGTGATATCCAACTCCTTCCCACTCCAAACCTGAGACCCTTCCTATGGCATGAGATGTGATATCACAATGCTTCTAATACTAGACCTGAGATCCTTCCTATAACATGAGATGTGATATCCAATTCCTTCCCATTCCAAACCTGAGACCCTTCCTGTAGCATGAGATGTGATATCCAACTCCTTCCCATTCCAATACTGAGACCCTTCCTATAGCATGAGATGTGATATCTCAATGCTTCTAATACCAAACCTGAGAACCTTCCTATAGCATGAGACGTGATATCCAACTCCTTCCCTTTCCAAACCTGAGACCCTTCCGATAGCAGAGATGTGATATCTCAATGCTTGTACCAAACCTGAGACCATTCCTATGGCATGAGAGGTCATATACTACTCCTTCCCATTCCAATCCTGAGACCCTTCCTATAGCATGAGATGTGATATCTCAATGCTTCTAATACCAAACTTGATATCCTTCCTATAACACGAGATGTGATATCCAACTCCTTCACATTCCAATCCTGAGATCCTTCCTATACCATGAGATGTGATATTTCAATGTTTCTCATACCAAACCTGAGGCCCTTCCTATAGCAAGAGATGTGATGTACAAATCCTTCCCATTCCAAACCTGAGACCCTTCCTATAGCATCAGATGTGATATCCAACTACTTCCCAATCCAATCCTGAGACCCTTCCTATAGCATGAGATGTAATATCACAATGCTTGTAATACCAAACCTGAGACCCTTCCTATAGCATGTGTGATATCCAACTCCTTCCCATTCCAATCCTTAGACCCTTCCTATAGCATGAGATGTGATATCTCAATGCTTCTAATACCAAACCTGAGACCCTTCTTAAAGCATGAGATGGGATATCCAACTCCTTCTTATTCCAATCCTGAGACCCTTACGATAGCATGAGATGTGATATCCAACTCCTTCCCATTTCAATCCTGAGACCCTTCCTATAGCATGAGATGTGTTATCTCAATGTTTCTAATACCAAACCTGAGATCCTTCCTATAACATGAGATGTGATATCCAACTCCTTCCCATTCCAAACCGGAGACCCTTCCTTTAGCATGAGATGTGATATCAAACTCCTTCCCATGCCAATCCTGAGACCCTTACTATAGCATGAGATGTGATATCTCAATGCTTCTAATACCAAACCTGAGAACCTTCATATAACATGATATGTGATATCCAACTCCTTCTCATTCCAAAACTGAGATCCTTCCTATAGCCTGAGATGTGATATCCAACTCCTTCCCATTCCAAACCTGAGACCCTTCCTATAGCATGAGATGTGATATCTCAATGCTTCTAATACCAAACCTGAGACCCTTGTTATAGCATGAGATGTGATATCCAACTCCTTCCCATCCCAAACCAGAGACCCTTCCTATAGTATGAAATGTGATATCTCAAAGCTTCTAATACCAAACCTGAGACCCTTCATATAGCATGAGATGTTATCTCCAACTCCTTCCCATCCCAAAACAGAGACACTTCCTATAGCATGAGATGTGATATCTCAATGCTTCTAATACCAAACCTGATATCCTTCCTATAACATGAGATGTGATATCCAACTCCTTCCCATTCCAATCCTGAGATCCTTCCTATACCATGAGATGTGATATCTCAATGTTTCTCATACCAAACCTGAGGCCCTTCCTATAGCAAGAGATGTGATATACAAATCCTCCCCATTCCAAACCTGAGACCCTTCCTATAGCATGAGATGTAATATCGCAATGCTTGTAATACCAAACCTGAGACCCTTCCTATAGCATGAGATGTGATATCCAACTCCTTCCCATTCCAATCCTGAGACCCTTCCTATAGCATGAGATGTGATATCTCAATGCTTCTAATACCAAAACTGAGACCCTTCTTAAAGCATGAGATGTGATATCCAACTCCTTCCCGTACCAAACCTGAGACCCTTCCTATAGCAAGAATGTAATATCCAACTCCTTCCCATTCCAATCCTGAGACCATTCCTATAGCATGAGATGGGATATCCAACTCCTTCCCATTCCAAACCTGAGACCCTTCCTATAGCAAGAATGTAATATCCAACTCATTCCCATTCCAATCCCGAGACCCTTCCGATAGCAGAGATGTGATATCTCAATGCTTATACCAAACCTGAGACCCTTCCTATGGCATGAGATGTCATATACTACTCCTTCCCATTCCAATCCTGAGACCCTTCCTATAGCATGAGATGTGATATCTCAATGCTTCTACCAAACCTGAGACCCTTCCTATAGCATGAGATGTGATATCCAACTCCTTCCCATTCCAATCCTGAGACCCTTCCTATAGCATGAGATGTGATATCTCAATGCTTCTAATACCAAACCTGATATCCTTCCTATAACATGAGATGTGATATCCAACCCCTTTCCATTCCAATACTGAGATCCTTCCTATACCATGAGATGTGATATCTCAATGTTTCTGATACCAAACCTGAGGCCCTTCCTATAGCAAGAGATGTGATATACAAATCATTCCCATTCCAAACCTGAGACCTTTCCTATAGCATGGGATGTGATATCCGACTCCTTCCCAATCCAATCCTGAGACCCTTCCTATAGCATGAGATGTGATATCCAACTCGTTCCCATTCCAATCCTGAGACCCTTCCTATAGCATGAGATGTGATATCTCAATGCTTCTAATACCAAAACTGAGACCCTTCTTAAAGCATGAGATGTGATATCCAACTCCTTCCCGTGTTCCAAACCTGAGACCCTTCCTATAGCATATGTGCTACCCTTCCTATGGCATGAGATGTCATATACAACTACTTCCCATTCCAATCCGGAGACCCTTCCTATAGCATGAGATGTGATATCTCAATGCTTCTAATACCAAACCTGATATCCTTGCTATAACATGAGATGTGATATCCAACCCCTTTCCATTCCAATACTGAGATCCTTCCTATACCATGAGATGTGATATCTCAATGTTTCTGATACCAAACCTGAGGCCCTTCCTATAGCAAGAGATGTGATATACAAATCATTCCCATTCCAAACCTGAGACCTTTCCTATAGCATGGGATGTGATATCCGACTCCTTCCCAATCCAATCCTGAGACCCTTCCTATAGCATGAGATGTGATATCCAACTCGTTCCCATTCCAATCCTGAGACCCTTCCTATAGCATGAGATGTGATATCTCAATGCTTCTAATACCAAAACTGAGACCCTTCTTAAAGCATGAGATGTGATATCCAACTCCTTCCCGTGTTCCAAACCTGAGACCCTTCCTATAGCATATGTGCTACCCTTCCTATGGCATGAGATGTCATATACAACTACTTCCCATTCCAATCCAGAGACCCTTCCTATAGCATGAGATGTGATATCTCAATGCTTCTACCAAACCTGAGACCCTTCCTATAGCATGAGATGTGATATCCAACTCCTTCCCATTCCAATCCTGAGACCCTTCCTATATCATGAGATGTGATATCTCAATGCTTCTAATACCAAACCTGATATCCTTCCTATAACATGAGATGTGATATCTCAATGTTTCTCATACCAAACCTGAGGCCCTTCCTATAGCAAGAGATGTGATGTACAAACCCTTCCCATTCCAAACCTGAGACCCTTCCTATAGCATGAGATGTGATATCCAACTCCTTCCCAATCCAATCCTGAGACCCTTCCTATAGCATGAGATATAATATCACAATGCTTGTAATACCAAACCTGAGACCCTTCCTATAGCATAAGATGTGATATCCAACTCCTTCCCATTCCAATCCTTAGACCCTTCCTATAGCATGAGATGTGATATCTCAATGCTTCTAATACCAAACCTGAGACCCTTCTTAAAGCATGAGATGGGATATCCAACTCCTTCCTATTCCAATCCTGAGACCCTTACGATAGCAGAGATGTGATATCTCAATGCTTATACCAAACCTGAGACTCTTCCTATGGCATGAGATGTGATATCCAACTCCTTCCCATTCCAATCCTGAGACCCTTCCTATAGCATGAGATGTGATATCTCAATGCTTCTATCAAACCTGAGAACCTTCCTATTGCATGAGATGTGATATCCAACTCCTTCCCATTCCAATCCTGAAACCCTTCCTATACCATGAGATGTGATATCTCAATGTTTCTAATACCAAACCTGAGACCCGTCCTAAAACATGAGATGTGAAATCCAAATCCTTCCCCTTCCAAACTTGAGACCCTTCCTATAGCTTGAGATGTGATATCAAACTCCTTCCCATTCCAATCCTGAGATAGCTTGAGATGTGATATCCAACTCCTTCCCATTCCAATCCTGAGACCCTTCCGATAGCATGAGATGTGATATCTTAATGTTTCTCTTACCAAACCTGAGGCCCTTCCTATAGCAAGAGATGTGATGTACAAATCCTTCCCATTCCAAACCTGAGACCCTTCCTATAGCATGAGATGTGATATCCAACTCCTTCCCAATCCAATCCTGAAACCCTTCCTATAGCATGAGATGTAATATCACAATGTTTGTAATACCAAACCTGAGACCCTTCCTATAGCATGAGATGTGATATCCAACTCCTTCCCATTCCAATCCTGAGACCCTTCCTATAGCATGAGATGTGATATCTCAATGCTTCTAATACCAAACCTGAGATCCTTCCGATAGCATGAGATGTGATATCTCAATGCTTCTAATACCAAACCTGAGATCTTCCTATAACATGAGATGTGATATCCAAATCCTTCCACTTCCAAACCTGAAACCCTCCCTTTAGCATGAGATGTGATATCCGACTCCTTCCCATTCCAATCCTGAGACCCTTCTGGTAGCATGAGATGTGATATCTCAATGCTTCTAATACCAAACCTGAGATCCTTCCGATAGCATGAGATCTGATATCTCAATGCTTCTAACACCAAACCTGAGATCCTTCCTATAGCATGAGATGTGATATCCAACTCCTTCCCATTCCAAACCTGAGACCCTTCCTATAGCATGAGATGTGATATCTCAATGCTTCTAATACCAAACCTGAGATCCTTCCTATAACATGAGATGTGATATCTCAATGCTTCTAAAACCAAACATGAGAACTATCCTGTAACATGTGAAATCCAAATCATTCCCTTTCCAAACCTGAGACCCTTCCTATAGCTTGAGATGTGATATCAAACTCCTTCCCATTCCAATCCTGAGATAGCTTGAGATGTGCTATCCAACTCCTTCCCATTCCAATCCTGAGACCCTTCCTATACCATGAGATGTGATATCTCAATGCTTCTAATACCAAACCTGACACCCGTCCTAAAACATATGTGAGATCCAAATCCTTCCCCTTCCAAACCTGAGACCTTTCCTTTAGCATGTGATGTGATATCCAACTCCTTCCCATTCCAATCCTGAGACCTTTCCTATAGCATGATATGTGATATCTCAATGCTTCTAATACCAAACCTGAGATCCTTCCTATAACATGAGATTTGTATCCAACTCCTTCCCATTCCAAACCTGAGACCCTTCCTATAGCATGAGATGTGATATCTTACTGCTTCTAAAACCAAACCTGAGAACCATCCTATAACATATGTGAAATCCAAATCCTTCCCTTTCCAAACCTGAGACCCTTCCGATAGCATGAGATGTGATATCTCAATGCTTCTAAAACCAAACATGAGAACCATCCTACAACATATGTGAAATCCAAATCCTTCCCTTTCCAAACCTGAGACCCTTCCTATAGCTTGAGATGTGATATCAAACTCCTTCCCATTCCAATCCTGAGATAGCTTGAGATGTGATATCCAACTCCTTCCCATTCCAATCCTGGGACCCTTCCGATAGCATGAGATGTGATATCTCAATGCTTCTAATATCAAAACTGAGACCCTCCCTATAGCATGAGATGTGATATCTAAGTCCTTCCCATTCCTATCCTGAGACCCTTCCGATAGCAGAGATGTGATATCTCAATGCTTATACCAAATCTGAGACCCTTCCTATGGCATGAGATGTGATATCCAACTCCTTCCCATTCCAATCCTGAGACCCTTCCTATAGCATGAGATGTGAAATCTCAATGCTTCTATCAAACCTGAAACCCTTCCTTTAGCATGACATGTGATATCCAACTCCTTCCCATTCCAATCCTGAGACCCTTCCTATAGCATGAGTTGTGATATCTCAATGCTTCTAATACCAAACCTGGGACCCGTCCTATAACATGAGATGTGATATCCAAATCCTTCCCCTTCCAAACCTAAGACCCTTCCTTTAGCATGAGATGTGATATCCAAATCCGATCGCTACCTTGATTGGTCTGGTTCGTCCAGAGGTTACCCTGTTCCAAGTAATTAGGTTGGCCTTCTGAACTTCTGCGCCACCAGGACAGAGTTCAGAAATCCGTCTTAACAGCATGAGATGTCATATACAACTCCTTCCGATTCCAATCCTGAGACACTTCCGATAGCATGAGATGTGATATCTCAATGCTTCTAATATCAAAACGGAAACCCTCCCTATCGCATGATATGTGATATCTAAGTCCTTCCCATTCCAATCCTGAGACCCTTCCTATAGCATGAGATGTGATATCTCAATGCTTCTAATACCAAACCTGAGATCCTTCCTATAGCATGAGATGTGATATCAAACTCCTTCCCATTCCAAACCTGAGACCCTTCTGATAGCATGAGATGTGATATCTCAATGCTTCTAAAACCAAACATGAGAACCATCCTATAACATGAGATGTGAAATCCAAATCATTCCCTTTCCAGCCCTGAGACCCTTCCTATAGCTTGAGATGTGATATCAAACTCCTTCCCATTCAATGTGATATCCAACTCCTTCCCATTCCAAACCTGAGACCCTTCCTATAGCATGAGATGTTATATCGTAATGCTTCTAAAACCAAACCTGAGAACCATCCTATAACATGTGAACTCCAAATCCTTCCCTTTCCAAACCTGAGACCCTTCCGATAGCATGAGATGTGATATCTCAATGCTACTAAAACCAAACATGAGAACCATCCTATAACATGAGATGTGAAATCCAAATCCTTCCCTTTCCAAACCTGAGACCCTTCCTATAGCTTGAGATGTGATATCAAACTCCTTCCCATTCCAATCCTGAGATAGCTTGAGATGTGATATCCAACTCCTTCCCATTCCAATCCTGAGACCCTTCCTATACCATGAGATGTGATATCTCAATGCTTCTAATACCAAACCTGAGACCCGTCCTAAAACATGAGATGTGAGATCCAAATACTTCCCCTTCCAAACCTGAGACCCTTCCTATAGCTTGAGATGTGATATCAAACTCCTTCCCATTCCAATCCTGAGATAGCTTGAGATGTTGTATCCAACTCCATCCCATTCCAATCCTGAGACCCTTCCGATAGCATGAGATGTGATAGCTCAATGCTTCTAATATCAAAACTGAGACCCTCCCTATAGTATGAGTATCTAAGTCCTTCCCATTCCTATCCTGAGACCCTTCCGATAGCAGAGATGTGATATCTCAATGCTTATACCAAACCTGATGACCCATCCTATGGCATGATATGTGATATCCAACTCCTTCCCATTGCAATCCTGAGTTCCTTCCTATAGCATGAGATGTGATCTCAATGCTTCTATCAAACCTGAGACCCTTCCTTTAGCATGAGATGTGATATCCAACTCCTTGCCATTCCAATCCTGAGACCCTTCCTATAACATGAGACGTGATATCCAACTCCTTCCCATTCCAATCCTGAGACACCTCCTATAGCATGAGATGTGATATCTCAATGCTTCTAATACCAAACCTGGGACCCGTCCTATAACATGAGATATGATATCCAAATCCTTCCCCTTCCAAACCTGAGACCCTTCAATTAGCATGAGATGTGATATCCAAATCCTTCCATTCCAATTCTGAAACCCTTCCTATAGCATGAGATGTGATGGCTCAATGTTTCTAATAAAAAACCTGAGACCCTTCCTATAGCAAGAGATGTGATATCCAAATCCTTCCCATTCCAATCCTGAGACCCTTCCTATAACGAGATGTGATATCCAACTCCTTCCCATTCCAACCTGACCTTCCTTTAGCATGAGAAGGGATATCCAACTCCTTCCCATTCCAATCCTGAAACCCTTCCTATAGCATGAGATGTGATATCTCAATGTTTCTAATAAAAAACCTGAGACCCTTCCTATAGCAAGAGATGTGATATCCAAATCCTTCCCATTTCAATCTTGAGACCCTTCCTATAGCATGAGATGTGATATCCAACTCCTTCCCATTCCAACCTGATACCCTTCCTATAGCATAAGGGATATCCAACTCCTTCCCAATCCAATCCTGAGACCCTTCCGATAGCAGAGATGTGATATCTCAATGCTTATACCAAACCTGAGACCCTACCTTTAGCATGATGTGATATCCAAATCCTTCACATTCCAATCCTGAGACCCTTCCTATAGCATGAGATGTGATATCTCAATGCTTCTAATACCAAACCTGAGAACCATCCTATAACATGAGATGTGAAATCCCAATCCTTCCCTTCCCAAACCTGAGACCCTTCCTATAGCTCGAGATGTGATATCAAATCCTTCCCATTCCAATCCTGAGATAGCTTGAGATGTGATGTCCAACTCCTTCCCTTTCCAATCCTGAGACCCTTATCATACCATATGTGATATCTCAAGGCTTCTAATACCAAACCTGAGACCCGTCCTAAAACATGAGATGTGAGATCCAAATCCTTCCCCTTCCAAACCTGAGACCTTTCCTTTAGCATATGTGATATCCTACTCCTTCCCATTCCAATCCTGAGACCCTTCCCATAGCATGAGATGTGATATCTCAATGCTTCTAATATCAAACCTGAGAACCTCCCTATAGCATGAGATGTGATATCCAACTCCTTCCAATTCCAATACTGAGACCCTTCCAATAGCATATGTGATATCTCAGTGCTTCTAATATCAAAACTGAGACCCTCCCTATAGCATGAGATGTGATATCCAACTCCTTCCCATTCCAATCGAGACCCTTCCTATAACGAGATGTGATATCTCTTTGCTACTAATACCAAACCTGTGCCCCTTCATGTGATATCCAACTCCTTCCCATTCCAAACTTGTGACCCTTCCTGTAGCATGAAATGTGATTTCTCACCCCTTCCAATGCCAAACCCGAGACCATTCCCACAGCCTGAGATTTGAAATCTCATTTCTTCCAAAACCAAACCCGAGACCCTTCCGATAGGATGAGATTTACTATCTCACTCCTTAAAATACCAAACTCGAGTCCCTTCCTAAAGGATGTGATTCTAATACCAAACCTGAGACTCTCCCTACAACAAGGGATGTCATATCCAACTCCTTCCCATTCCAATCCTGAGACTCTTCCTATAGCATGACATGTGATATCGAACTTCCCATTCCAATCCTGAGACTCAGACCTCCCCGTCTAACCTTCTCACCACTCCTAGCTCCCGGATTGATCATGAACTCCTGCTGTCTCTTCGCTCCCTTCTTCTGCTTCCTTTCCTCTCTCCTTCCTCATCTGCCCTAGGTCAGGCTCCTTCTACACCTCTGCAGGGATTACTGATTTGTACCCCTCCCCACTCTCAACTCTCACTCAGTTTCAAACACTCATCTGACATCTGCCATTTCCTGGAAGTACCCGACCTTGATGTTCTTGGTCTAACCGAGACATGGTTGACGGCCAGCGCTATCTCGAGCTTTGACACTTTCCTCCCTGATGACAAGTTCCTCTCCATGCCCAGATCCAACCGTTCTTGAGGGGGAGTATCCTTGATTCCTGTAGTAAATTGCTTTCCTTTGCAGGCCGACTCCTCTCACGAATGCCTTGTCTGCATGCATTCTCTCTTTCCTGGCGAATCTCTCACCGTGGCTATTTGCCTACCCCCTTCCTCTCTCAGTGGATGGACTTCTCCATCCTAGCCTCCTACCACTCAACTCCGCCTACTTGGAGAATTCCACATGAACCTGTATGCTTCCTGACCTGGACTTTTACGAGATCTGCAACTCTTCATGTATCTGGCCCTACACACTGCAGGGAATACTCAGGATTTTCAGATCTCAGACCTCCCCCTCTGTAACCCTCTCAACAATCCTCTCCCGTGGTGATCAAGTTCTCATCTCCAAAGAAGGCTAACTGCCAGCTGTTCCTCCTCAGTGGAGTTCTCCCTTTCTGTCCCTGCTCCCTGCACCGTTTCGCGTTGCAAGTACTCGCTTCCCAGCTCTCTGGTTTCGACGCGTGTTCCCTGCCTTCTCTCCTCTTCCCGCTGCCTTCAAATCAACAAATGAGCTTCAAAAGATACACGGTGTATGTACTGTGTCCGTGCGTTTGTTGTCGAATCCTGAAGTGTTTAACCACTGTTCTCCCATACAAGGGGGGGTCAACATCTACTGCTGTTCACAGGCTGAATGTATACGGCTGAAATCTTCAAGGCATTATCAGCTTTCCTGACTGTTTTGGAACGTGTATTTGCCATCTGTTAATGCAGTCGCCTTGTGGTCATCGTCCCTTTTAGTTTACAGGCTGCACTCCCCTGGTGATCACATTCTCTTCTCCAGAGCAGGCTAACTACCAGCTGCTCCTCCTCAGAGGCGTTCCTTCTTTCTGTCCCTGCTCCCTGCACCGTTTCGCGTTGCATGTACTCGCTTCCCACCTCTCTGGTTTAGATGCGTGTTCCCTGCCTTCTCTCCTCTTCCTACAGCCTTCCAATGAGCTCCACAAGATAGTGTTCAGAATGCTTCATAACCCCATTATTCAACATATAGCTGTAACCCGCTAGACGTATTGAAACGTGCTAAAAACTAGCAAAAATAGCTAGAAAATGTACTTCCCTCCCGTTTTTGTAAATGCGAATTCTGGTGGGTTCCCATGTTGTATGTACTGTGTCCGTGCGTTTGTTGTCGAATCCTGAAGTTTTTAACCACTATTCTCCCATACTAAGGGGGGGGGGGTCAACATCTACTGCTGTTCACAGGCTGAATGTATACGGCTGAAATCTTCAAGGCATTATCAGCTTTCCTGACTGTTTTGGAACGTGTATTTGCCATCTGTTAATGCAGTCGCCTTGTGGTCATCGTCCCTTTTAGTTTACAGGCTGCACTCCCCTGGTGATCACATTCTCATCTCCAGAGCAGGCTAACTACCAGCTGCTCCTCAGAGGCGTTCCTTCTTTCTGTCCCTGCTCCCTGCACCGTTTCGCGTTGCATGTACTCGCTTCCCACCTCTCTGGTTTAGATGCGTGTTCCCTGCCTTCTCTGCTCTTCCTAAAGCCTTCCAAGGAGCTCCACAAGATAGTGTTCAGAATGCTTTATAACACCCATTATTCAACATATAGCCGTAACCCGCTAGACGTATTGAAACGTTCTAAAAACTAGCAAACACAGCTAGAAAATGTACTTTCCCCGCGTTTTGGTAAATGCGAATTCTAGTGGATTCCCATTTTGTACTCTGTTCGTGCGTTTGTTCAGTCGAATCCTGTTCTTTTGAACCACTCTTCTCCCATAAAAGGGAGGATCAAAATGTGTTGTTCACAGGCTGAATTTATACTGCTGAAATGATCGCTTCCCTGCTCTCTGGTTTAGACGCGTGTACCCTGCATTTACCAAAACGCGAGGGAAGTACATTTTCTAGCTATTTTTGCTGGTTTTAGCACGTTTTAATACGTCTAGCGGGTTACAGCTATATGTTGAATAATGGGGTTATAAAGAATTCTGAACACTGTGTCTTGTGGAGCTCATTGGAAGGCTGTAGGAAGAGGAGAGAAGGCAGGGAACACGCATCTAAACCAGAGAGCTTGGAAGCGAGTACATGCAACACGGTGGGAGCAGGAACAGAAAGGAGGAACGCCTCTGAGGAGGAGCAGCTGGTAGTTACCCTGCTCTGGAGAGGAGAATGTGATCACCAGGGGAGTGCAGCCTGTAAACTAAAAGGGAGGATGACCACAAGGCAACTGTATTAATAGATGGCAAATACACGTTCCAAAACAGTCAGGAAAGCTGATAATGCCTTGAAGATTTCAACCGTATACATTCAGCCTGTGAACCTGTGAACAGCAGTAGATGTTGAACCCCCCTTGTATGGGAGAACAGTGGTTAAAAACTTCAGGATTCGACAACAAACGCACGGACACAGTACATACATGGGAACCCATCAGAATTCGCATTTACAAAAACGCTAGGAAAGTACATTTTCTAGCTGGTTTTGCTAGTTTACAGCACATTTCAATACGTCTAGCGGGTTACGGCTATATGATGAATAATGGGTGTTATAAAGCATTCTGAGCACCGTGTATCTTTTGAAGCTCATTTGTTGATTTGAAGGCAGCGGGAAGAGGAGAGAAGGCAGGGAACACGCGTCTAAACCAGAGAGCTGGGAAGCGAGTGTTTGCAACGCGAAACGGTGCAGGGAGCAGGGACAGAAAGGGAGAACTCCACTGAGGAGGAACAGCTGGTAGGTAGCCTTCTTTGGCGATGAGAACTTGATCACCACGGGAGAGGATTGTTGAGAGGGTAACAGAGGGGGAGGTCTGAGATCAGAAAATCCTGAGTATTCCCTGCAGTGTGTAGGGCCAGTGACATGTACAGTTGCAGATCTCGTAAAAGTCCAGGTCAGGAAGCATACAGGTTCATGTTGAATTCTCCAAGTAGGCGGAGTTGAGTGGTAGGAGGCTAGGATGGAGAAGTCCATCCACTGAGAGAGGAAGGGGGTAGGCAAATAGCCACGGTGAGAGAATGGCCAGGAAAGAGAGAATGCATGCAGACAAGGCATTCGTGAGAGGAGTCGGCCTGCAAAGGAAAGCAATTTACTACAGGAATCAAGGATGCTCCCCCCTCAAGAACGGTTGGATCTGGGCATGGAGAGGAACTTGTCATCAGGGAGGAAAGTGTCAAAGCTCGAGACAGCGCTGGCCGTCAACCATGTCTCGGTTAGACCAAGAACATCAAGGTCGGGTTCTTCCAGGAAATGGCAGATGTCAGATGAGTTTTTGAAACTGAGTGAGAGTTGAGAGTGGGGAGGGGTACAAATCAGTAATCCCTGCGGAGGTGTAGAAGGAGCCTGACCTAGGGCAGATGAGGAAGGAGAGAGGAAAGGAAGCAGAAGAAGGGAGAGAGGAGACAGCAGGAGTGCATGATCCATCCGGGAGCTAGGAGTGGTGAGAAGGTTAGACGGGGAGGTCTGAGTCTCAGGATTGGAATGGGAAGTTCGATATCACATGTCATGCTATAGGAAGAGTCTCATGATTGGAATGGGAAGGAGTTGGATATGACATCTCTTGTTATAGGGAGGGTCTCAGGTTTGGTATTAGAATCGCATCCTTTAGGAAGGGACTCGAGTTTGGTATTTTAAGGAGTGAGATAGTAAATCTCATCCTATCGGAAGGGTCTCGGGTTTGGTATGGGAAGAAATGAGATTTCAAATCTCAGGCTGTGGGAATGGTCTCGGGTTTGGTATTGGAAGGGGTGAAAATCACATTTCATGCTACAGGAAGGGTCACAAGTTTGGAATGGGAAGGAGTTGGATATCACATATACTACGAGAAGGGGCTCAGGTTTGGTATTAGAAGCATAGAGATATCACATCTCATGTTATAGGAAGGGTCTCGATTGGAATGGGAAGGAGTTAGATATCACATCTCATGCTATAGGGAGTGTTAAGACGGATTTCTGAACTCTGTCCTGGTGGCGCAGAGGTTCAGAAGGCCAACCTAATTACTTGGAACAGGGTAACCTCTGGACAAGCCAGACCAATCAAGGTAGCGATCGCGGCGGTCAAGACTAGGTCTCAAGAGGGGTGAGGGTGACTGAAAGCCCGCAATGAGCACACAAAGCAAGAGCGCTTACAAACTACTCCAAACAGTTGTTTATATCAAAAATAGATACACATTTATTATAAGGCCTCAAAACTAATGACCACAGTAAAAGCAGCAACATACAACGATATTAAACCAACACATACACTATCCACTCAATATATATACAGAATACACAGTTTCACAGCATTAGCAGCACGAAATATGTTATCCACCTGCAGGGGAAGGAAAACAGGCAGTGCGAACCAATGCGTGTGATATGTCCGCCTTCTGAGGCCCCTAACTGGATGGTAGTCCAATCCCTACGAAGAGTGGAGCCTAGCGCTCAAAAGTACCTGCACACGCCGGTGCCAATGGGCAGAAGGTGAAGCTCTTCGGAGGACGTTGAACAGCTCTGTAGGGAGCTCTAATGAAGGAGAACACGGTCCGCGACTCTAGCGCAGCCTCCACTGTGAGGCAGAAGCAGGGCGCGAGTACGGACAAGGGGTGCTGTATTTACAGCGGGGAAAAGCAAGAGGCACTGCAGGAGGGCGACCAGATCCTAGCTAATCTACTCACCGGTCCCCGAAGCAAGCAGGCCCGAGCTCCTCCTCGATAGATGCAGCTTCTGGCAGGTTCTGAAGAGCAGGGAACGTCTCGTCGTCGTGCAGAGTAAAAAGACGTCCCGATCGAAGAAACAAGCACAGTTTTGTCGCCACCGCAGGGCAACGGAACGGCCGGGTGTATTCAAGCCAAACGAGCACCGCTCACCTCTAGCTTAGGACTGCTAAGCAAACGAAGCGTGTGAGCATGCCCCGGACTCAGAATACCACCCAACCTGTCGGCGATTACAGAGCAGGCCTCCTTAGTAAGCTGGTCAGTCAACTGGATGGCCCAGAGACACTTCCGAAGGCTTACAGCAGGAGTTGATGAAGGTGCCGGGAATAGCTGGTCCTGCTATTCCAATAGGTCGAAGCGCCAGTACAGGCCTTCTTGTTCGATCTTAGGTGGAAAGGGCTTCACCGGACGACAGCAACGAGGAGCAGAAGTTCTTCAGGGGGTCACCAGTGATTCCTCGGTCCAGCCTCGTGTTCGCAGGATACTTGGCTCCTGTATCCCTGGGTTCGTAAGAACTCAGGAGATCGACATGGTAGTGGTGTTTCCAGCTCCCTCTTATCCACGGTTCCCTTCGCGCCAAAACGGAGGGGAGCCAATGGGAGATCCGCTCATCAACACACATACCATACGTGGACCAATCACGGACCACAGTGGTCCCAGGCATTCACACCACCCTAGACTCTCTGGCACCCAGGATGTGTATTGGGACCAGACAGCCCAGCCCACATCCTGGGGGCACTCAAACGACATGTAGAAGCCCGCGAAAGCAACCGTGTTTCGCGGGAAACTACATGCCCAAATAAGGAAGGCCCCGGGTCGCCTGACCCGGGGGAAGGTAAAGGGAGCAAGACGGACAGTGGACGAGACAAAGGAGCCTCGTGGTCCGGCCATTTTGGGTAGCCGGGCCACCCTTTTGTGTTCGCGGCAAAAAGGTGCTCAGAACGGCAAAAGGAGCTCAAAATAAACCAAATGATCGCTGCCACCAGCCCAGTCCCTGAATGACTTGCACCGATCCAAAAACCATCCTATAAGAGTGTCTAGGGTCTGTAGAAGGCTAGAGACCCAAGAGAGCTGTAACTTAGCTTACAGTGCCCTCTTGTGTCGTGTTGCACTAAAATGGCGACACGATAAAAGAAACTACGGGAAACAGCGTTCCCCGGTACTGACTGTCTTAAGGGCATGTCAGTTTCCCCGTAAGAAAGGAGCGAAAGCCCAGAGGAGTACAGCAGAAGGCTGCACTTCTCTGGCAAAGTCAAGAAAACAGGTTGAAAACAATAGCAAAAAGTTTAGGGGTTGCCACATGGAAGGAAAGTTCCCTACAATAACGAAATCTTTCCTAACACTCGCCCCTCCCAGACTATGGACAGGGGGAACTAATCCACCCCTGGATGAGTCTCTTGTTCAGGTCGGTAAAACATTCTGGACAACCCATCAGCATTGCTATGTTGGACACCTGGCCTATGCTCAATAGTGAAGTCGAAGCCTTGTAGACTTATGGACCACCTAAGCAACTTTGGATTCTCCCCCTTCATGTTCATTAGCCACTTTAACGGCTTATGGTCAGTCTGCACAGTGAAGTGGGTCCCATAGAGGTAGGGCCGCAGCTTCCTTAGGGCCCACACAACAGAGAAACATTCTTTCTCTACCGTGGACCATCTGAGCTCTCTGTCCTTAAGCTGGCGACTAATAAAACCGATAGGGTGTTCCTTACCCTTCTCATCTACTTGTGATAGTACAGCTCCTATCCCAGTGTCAGAGGCATCCGTCTGCACGATAAAAGGTCTTTGATAATCAGGGGCCCTGAGCACAGGGGCCTGGCACAAGGAGTCTTTCAAGCCATTGAAGGCCTTCTCACACTCGTCAGTCCAAGTTACCTTCTTGGGTTTCTTCGGAGTTGTGAGGGCAGTCAGAGGAGCAGCTATGGTGCCATAGTCTGCCATAAAATTGCGGTAATAACCCGTGAGTCCTAAGAAGGCTCTCACTTGGGTTTGTGTAGTGGGGGTAGGCCAGTCTTGTACTGCTTGTACTTTACTGGGGAGAGGCTGTATCCTTCCTCCACCTACTTCATGCCCAAGGTAAACCACTGAGCCTTGTCCAATCTGGCATTTACTCGCCTTTATGGTCAAGTGGGCTTTCTGAAGAGCCTGGAGCACAATCCCGAGGTGTTTCACATGGTCTTCCCAGGTGGCACTGAAAACTGCTATATCGTCCAGATATGCAAGACAGAATTCGTCCAACCCATTCAACACATGATTCACAAGCCTCTGGAAAGTGGCAGGTGCATTCTTCAATCCGAACGGCATTACCCGGAATTGGTAAAGCCCGTCGGGAGTTGAAAATGCTGTCTTCTCCTTGGCATGTTCTGCTAAAGCTATTTGCCAATAGCCCGCAGTCAGGTCAAACGTGCTGAGGTACTTGGAGGCACCCAAGGTATCCACCAGCTCGTCAGTTCGAGGCAAGGGGTGAGCGTCTGTCTTGGTGACAGCATTCAGAGCCCTGTAATCCACGCAGAACCTCAATTCAGAAGTGCCTGCTTTTGGAACCAGAACCACAGGACTGGACCAAGGACTACTAGAGGGTTCAATCACCCCAAGGTCTAACATCTTGTTGACCTCGGTCTTAATATAAGACCGTACTTTATCCGACATCCTGTATCCCCTACTTTTGGTAGGTACACTGTCTCCTGTGTCAATGTTATGTTTGCACCAAGGTGTCAAACCAGGCGACTGTGAAAACAGGGGGGAAAACTGCCTAAGCAAACTTTTCACCTCAGCCTGCTGATCAGAAGTCAGGTGAGGGGCCACTCGGACACCCTCAACGGAGCTATCTGAAGGACCGCTTTGGAACAGGTCGGGAAGAGGTTCTGACTCCTCTTCCTCAACGTCTGACGCCAGTAGCAGTGCTGCGATTTCGACTCTTGGGACGAAAGCCTTCAGCCTATTTACGTGGAACACTTTTGGAGCCTGTCCAGGCCTTCCAAGGTCCACTAAATAGTTCACCTCACCCAGGGGCTCCACCACTGTGTAAGGGCCTGACCATTTGTCCTGTAAAGCGCGAGGCCTTATAGGGTTCATGATCAGGACTTGCTGACCAGGGGTAAAGTGAATTAAGGAAGCTTTCTGGTCGTACCAATGTTTCACCAGCGCTTGTCCGGCCTTCAACTTTTCACTAGCCAAGCCCATCAGGAGTACCATCCGTTTTCTGAGCCCTAGCACATAGTCAACTACATTGGTAGTAACAGGGGGAGTGGGCATCTCCCATCCCTCTTTGACGATGGCTAAGGGTCCCCGTACGGGATGACCGAACAGAAGTTCGAAGGGGCTGAAGCCAACACCCTCCTGTGGTACCTCTCTGTAGGCAAACAACAAGCATGGTAAAAGAAGGTCCCATTTCCTCCTCTGGGGCTCCTCCAGAGCCCCAATCATGCTCTTTAGCGTTCTGTTGAAACGCTCCACCAGACCATTGGTCTGGGGGTGGTATGCAGAAGAGAACTTGTAGGTGACCCCACATTCTTTCCACATAGCCTGCATATACTTCGACATAAAGTTGCTGCCACGATCTGACACAACTTCTTTAGGGAAGCCAACCCTAGTAAATATGCCGAGTAACGCTTTTGCAACTGACTTGGCAGTTACAGTCTTTAATGGGATGGCCTCAGGATACCTGGTTGCATGGTCGACCAGCACCAGGATAAACCTATTGCCTGAGGATGTTTGCGGGTCAAGGGGACCAACGATGTCGATCCCTACCCTTTCAAATGGTACCCCCACAACTGGGAGCGGTACCAACGGAGCTTGGATTGTCGCGCCAACCTTACCAGACAACTGGCAGGAGGCACAACTCCTGCAGTGACTTTCTACTTGCACCCCCATCTTGGGCCAGTAGAAGTGCATAGATAACCTTTGCTTGGTCCTCTTCATTCCAAGGTGACCAGCAAGGGGAACTTCATGCGCCAACTGCAGGAGGAAGGGTCTAACAGAAAGGGGAACCACCAACCTCCTATGGTCTCCTTCTGTAGACTCTGTGGGCTCACTGTACAGGAGTCCACCTTCCCAATAAATCCGATGCTTCCCAGGAGGTTCACCCTCAAGCTGGGAGCAGGCCTGTCTCCTTAGGCCTTCCAGAGATGGGCACTCACGTTGGCCCTTACTGAAGTCGTCCCTATCAGGACCTCCTTCAACTAACAAGTCTTTTAGTTCAGGATGGTCGTTGGGGTCGAACACTTCAGGCATCGCCACCTCCTCGTCAGGCTCGGGCGATTGACCAACTCCCTCCACCGCAGTGGTAGGCGAGTTCGGGGGAATATTCTCTTTCCCCCGTCGGGACTTGTTGACTCCTTTCGCCTTGGGTTTCCCCTTCGGCTGGGGCGGCGTATTGGACTTGGCCAATGCTGCCCGTGCTTGAGACCGTGTGTAGGGTCTTTCGGCAGTGTCTCCTACGAGCCCTAGAGCTCTGAGATCATTGCCCAACAAGACCTTTCCCGGGACGTTTCTCTGAATGCTCACTGGAATCCTAACTGCTGTACCATTTAAAGTTAGATTAACAGGGATCACGGGAAACATACGGAGGGGGCCGTCAGCCAACTTAGTGGGCATCAGAGTAGCTCTGGCAACTTCCTCTGAGTCTACCAAGGTAGAATCCACTACAGTTCGACTGCACCCACTATCCCTAAGAGCTGGAGTATCCACTCCATTGATCAGCACACTGTCTTTAAAGTAGTGCTTGGTATTATCCGGAATCCTAGCATACGCCTCTGCGACTTTAGGCTCCCAGGAACCCAGGGACACTAAAACTACCTCAGCCTCTATTCCGCTGGGAAATGAGTCTGAGGAGAAGGATGCTCCTGTAATCTCTTCTTCCTCGTAGGAGGAGAAGGCCAGATTAGCGGAGTGGACCCCCAAAGGTCTAACCTTACAACGGGGATCCCCCTTCACATGGTCAGTTGCTCCACAAGAAAAACAAGCCCCATTGGGTCTGTTTACGTAGGGAGGCTTATTATAACCAGAGTTCTGTTTCGGAGGCGAACCTCCACTACCCTGTGAGTTCTCGGATGGCTTACCCTTATTTTTCTTTTTGTGGCCCTTATGGGAAGAAGATTTAGCAGATTCCCCACCCTCCACATCTTTGGACTTTTTCCCTTCCTCCTGCTTACCAGGATGAGTTTTGTCCTTATGGGACACTCGATGTGACACCCATAAATCTGCTGCAATGGCCAGCTTCTTAGGATCTATCTCCTTCGAATCGGCCAAATGCTGCTTAAGCTCCGGGGAAGAAGAAGCAAAAATGTGTTCCAGCATGACCAGATTGATCATGCCTTCGAAGGTAGAAACCTTATAACCTTCAACCCAGCCAGTCAAGTTTTTCAGGGACTCAGCTACATACGACACCCAAGTACCACCTTCCTTTTTCTTATACTCTCTAAACCTTTTCAAATATTGGGTCGGAGTCTTCCCAAACTTTAAAATGAGAGTCTGCTTCAACATTGCAAAATCAGCGCGCTCAGCCTTCGACATTTCCATAATGGCACTGCAACCAGAATGGGGCAGTCTGCTGAGTAACCATGCAATCTTATCCGCATTATCAACCTCTTGAACCTCGCATGCATACTCAAACGCATTTAACCAGTCCATAATGTCATTTCGTTCCTCATACACACTGAGCAGATCTTTTGGAAACCGTGGATGAGAGGAAGCCCCAGAACCATGTCCAGGACCCTTGGACCCATTTACGAACTGAAGCTTGGCCAGTTCCAACTGGTGATCCCTGTCTTTTTGTTTTTCTGCCTGGTCGATTTTCAGTTTGGCTATGCTGAATTCAAGCTCCTGCTGCCTAAACCGCAGCTCTTGCTTCTTGAATTCAAGCATAGCCTCCCCATCAACACTGGCAGAGGAAACGTTAGACATTACATCCTCCCTGTCCTCGTGGTCGTGATGGATCAGTGCAGCGGCAGAACCGTCGGTTCTGCCAGTGAGAGCAGCCCCACCACCTTCTGCACTGTCCTCGGAAGTTATAGCGTCAAGCTGCGCTTCTTGCCACGCCACGATTCTCTGGATCATTTCCAATTTAGTGCCTTGAGAGGAAACCCCTCTCTCCGCACACATCTTCTTCAATGTTTCAGATTTCGAAGCATTTAAGGTTAATAAAGTATTCGTTTCCATACTGTCGATAGGACTATGGCCTTTTTAACGTTATATTCAATACTTTACTGCGTGTCCTGGTTGGAATAACCTGAAAACGCCTTAGCTCGTGCGCAACACTGGATACCTTCAGTCGTATCCCACCGCTGTACACCAATTTGTTAAGACGGATTTCTGAACTCTGTCCTGGTGGCGCAGAGGTTCAGAAGGCCAACCTAATTACTTGGAACAGGGTAACCTCTGGACAAGCCAGACCAATCAAGGTAGCGATCGCGGCGGTCAAGACTAGGTCTCAAGAGGGGTGAGGGTGACTGAAAGCCCGCAATGAGCACACAAAGCAAGAGCGCTTACAAACTACTCCAAACAGTTGTTTATATCAAAAATAGATACACATTTATTATAAGGCCTCAAAACTAATGACCACAGTAAAAGCAGCAACATACAACGATATTAAACCAACACATACACTATCCACTCAATATATATACAGAATACACAGTTTCACAGCATTAGCAGCACGAAATATGTTATCCACCTGCAGGGGAAGGAAAACAGGCAGTGCGAACCAATGCGTGTGATATGTCCGCCTTCTGAGGCCCCTAACTGGATGGTAGTCCAATCCCTACGAAGAGTGGAGCCTAGCGCTCAAAAGTACCTGCACACGCCGGTGCCAATGGGCAGAAGGTGAAGCTCTTCGGAGGACGTTGAACAGCTCTGTAGGGAGCTCTAATGAAGGAGAACACGGTCCGCGACTCTAGCGCAGCCTCCACTGTGAGGCAGAAGCAGGGCGCGAGTACGGACAAGGGGTGCTGTATTTACAGCGGGGAAAAGCAAGAGGCACTGCAGGAGGGCGACCAGATCCTAGCTAATCTACTCACCGGTCCCCGAAGCAAGCAGGCCCGAGCTCCTCCTCGATAGATGCAGCTTCTGGCAGGTTCTGAAGAGCAGGGAACGTCTCGTCGTCGTGCAGAGTAAAAAGACGTCCCGATCGAAGAAACAAGCACAGTTTTGTCGCCACCGCAGGGCAACGGAACGGCCGGGTGTATTCAAGCCAAACGAGCACCGCTCACCTCTAGCTTAGGACTGCTAAGCAAACGAAGCGTGTGAGCATGCCCCGGACTCAGAATACCACCCAACCTGTCGGCGATTACAGAGCAGGCCTCCTTAGTAAGCTGGTCAGTCAACTGGATGGCCCAGAGACACTTCCGAAGGCTTACAGCAGGAGTTGATGAAGGTGCCGGGAATAGCTGGTCCTGCTATTCCAATAGGTCGAAGCGCCAGTACAGGCCTTCTTGTTCGATCTTAGGTGGAAAGGGCTTCACCGGACGACAGCAACGAGGAGCAGAAGTTCTTCAGGGGGTCACCAGTGATTCCTCGGTCCAGCCTCGTGTTCGCAGGATACTTGGCTCCTGTATCCCTGGGTTCGTAAGAACTCAGGAGATCGACATGGTAGTGGTGTTTCCAGCTCCCTCTTATCCACGGTTCCCTTCGCGCCAAAACGGAGGGGAGCCAATGGGAGATCCGCTCATCAACACACATACCATACGTGGACCAATCACGGACCACAGTGGTCCCAGGCATTCACACCACCCTAGACTCTCTGGCACCCAGGATGTGTATTGGGACCAGACAGCCCAGCCCACATCCTGGGGGCACTCAAACGACATGTAGAAGCCCGCGAAAGCAACCGTGTTTCGCGGGAAACTACATGCCCAAATAAGGAAGGCCCCGGGTCGCCTGACCCGGGGGAAGGTAAAGGGAGCAAGACGGACAGTGGACGAGACAAAGGAGCCTCGTGGTCCGGCCATTTTGGGTAGCCGGGCCACCCTTTTGTGTTCGCGGCAAAAAGGTGCTCAGAACGGCAAAAGGAGCTCAAAATAAACCAAATGATCGCTGCCACCAGCCCAGTCCCTGAATGACTTGCACCGATCCAAAAACCATCCTATAAGAGTGTCTAGGGTCTGTAGAAGGCTAGAGACCCAAGAGAGCTGTAACTTAGCTTACAGTGCCCTCTTGTGTCGTGTTGCACTAAAATGGCGACACGATAAAAGAAACTACGGGAAACAGCGTTCCCCGGTACTGACTGTCTTAAGGGCATGTCAGTTTCCCCGTAAGAAAGGAGCGAAAGCCCAGAGGAGTACAGCAGAAGGCTGCACTTCTCTGGCAAAGTCAAGAAAACAGGTTGAAAACAATAGCAAAAAGTTTAGGGGTTGCCACATGGAAGGAAAGTTCCCTACAATAACGAAATCTTTCCTAACAGGGAGGGTCTCAGGATTGGAATGGGAAGGAGCTGGATATTACATCTCATGCTAAAGGAAGGGTCTCAGGTTTGGAACGGGAAGGAGTTGGATATCCGATCTCATGTTATAGGAAGGGTCTCAGGTTTGGTATAAGCATTGAGATATCACATCTCATGCTATAGGAAGGGTCTCAGGATTGGAATGGAAGGAGTTGGATATCACATCTCATGTTATAGGAAGGATCTCAGGTTTGGTATTAGAAGCATTGAGACATCACATCTCATGCTATAGGAAGGGTCTCAGGATTGGAATGGGAAAGAGTTGGATATCACATCTCATGCTATAGGAAGGGTCTCAGGTTTGGTATAAGCATTGAGATATCACATCTCATGCTATAGGAAGGGTCTCAGGATTGGAATGGGAAGGAGTTGTATATGACATCTCATGCCGTAGGAAGGGTCTCAGGTTTGGTATAAGCATTGAGATATCACATCTCTGCTATCAGAAGAGTCTCAGGATTGGAATGGGAAGGAGTTGGATATCCCATCTCATGTTATAGGAAGAGTCTCAGGTCTGGTATTAGAAGCATTGAGATATCACATCTCATGCTATAGGAAGTGTCTCAGGATTGGAATGGGAAGGACTTGGATATCACATCTCATGCTATAGGGAGGTTCTCAAGTTTGATATTAGAAGCATTGAGATATCACATCTCATGCTATAGGAAGAGTCTCAGGTTTGGGAAGGGAAGGATTTGGATTTCACATCTCATGTTATAGGACGGTTCTCATGTTTGGTTTTTGAAGCATTGAGATATCACATCTCATGCTATCGGAAGGGTCTCAGGTTTGGTATTAGAAGCATTGAGATATCACATCTCATGCTATAGGATTGGTCTCCGGATTGGAATGTGAAGGATTTGGATATCACATCTCATGCTAAAGGAAGGGTCTCAGGTTTGGAATGGGAAGGAGTTGGATATGACATCTCTTGTTATAGGGAGGGTCTCAGGATTTGAATGGCAAGGAGTTGGATATCACATCTCATGCCATAGGAAGGGTCTCAGGTTTGGTATAAGCATTGAGATATCACATCTCTGCTATCGGAAGGGTCTCAGGATTGGATTGGGAAGGAGTTGGATATCACATCTCATGTTATAGGAAGGGTCTCCGGATTGGAATGTGAAGGATTTGGATATCACATCTCATGCTAAAGGAAGGGTCTCAGGTTTGGAATGGGAAGGAGTTGGATATGACATCTCTTGTTATAGGGAGGGTCTCAGGATTTGAATGGCAAGGAGTTGGATATCACATCTCATGCCATAGGAAGGGTCTCAGGTTTGGTATAAGCATTGAGATATCACATCTCTGCTATCGGAAGGGTCTCAGGATTGGATTGGGAAGGAGTTGGATATCCCTTCTCATGCTATCGGAAGGGTCTCAGGATTGGAATGGAAGGAGTAGGATATCACATCTCATGTTATAGGAAGGATCTCAGGTTTGGTATTAGAAGCATTGAGATATCACATCTCTGCTATCGGAAGGGTCTCAGGATTGGATTGGGAAGGAGTTGGATATCACATCTCATGCTAAAGGAAGGGTCTCAGGTTTGGTAGAAGCATTGAGATATCACATCTCATGCTATCGGAAGTGTCTCAGGATTGGAATGGGAAGGAGCTGGATATTACATCTCATGCTAAAGGAAGGGTCTCAGGTTTGGAACGGGAAGGAGTTGGATATCCGATCTCATGTTATAGGAAGGGTCTCAGGTTTGGTATAAGCATTGAGATATCACATCTCTGCTATCGGAAGTGTCTCAGGATTGGAATGGGAAGGAATTGGATATCCCATCTCATGTTATAGGACGGGTCTCAGGATTGTTATTAGAATCATTGAGATATCATATTGCATGCTGTATGAAGGGTCTAAGGATTGGAATGGGAAAGACTTGGATATCACATCTCATGCTATAGGAAGGGTCTCAGGATTGGAATGGGAAGGAGTTGGATATCACATCTCATGCTATAGGAAGGGTCTCAGGTTTGGTATAAGCATTGAGATATCACATCTCATGCTATAGGAAGGGTCTCAGGATTGGAATGGGAAGGAGTTGTATATGACATCTCATGCCGTAGGAAGGGTCTCAGGTTTGGTATAAGCATTGAGATATCACATCTCTGCTATCAGAAGAGTCTCAGGATTGGAATGGGAAGGAGTTGGATATCCCATCTCATGTTATAGGAAGAGTCTCAGGTTTGGTATTAGAAGCATTGAGATATCACATCTCATGCTATAGGAAGTGTCTCAGGATTGGAATGGGAAGGACTTGGATATCACATCTCATGCTATAGGGAGGGTCTCAAGTTTGATATTAGAAGCATTGAGATATCACATCTCATGCTATAGGAAGAGTCTCAGGTTTGGGAAGGGAAGGATTTGGATTTCACATCTCATGTTATAGGATGGTTCTCATGTTTGGTTTTTGAAGCATTGAGATATCACATCTCATGCTATCGGAAGGGTCTCAGGTTTGGTATTAGAAGCATTGAGATATCACATCTCATGCTATAGGATTGGTCTCCGGATTGGAATGTGAAGGATTTGGATATCACATCTCATGCTAAAGGAAGGGTCTCAGGTTTGGAATGGGAAGGAGTTGGATATGACATCTCTTGTTATAGGGAGGGTCTCAGGATTTGAATGGCAAGGAGTTGGATATCACATCTCATGCCATAGGAAGGGTCTCAGGTTTGGTATAAGCATTGAGATATCACATCTCTGCTATCGGAAGGGTCTCAGGATTGGAATGGGAAGGACTTAGATATCACATCTCATGCTATAGGGAGGGTCTCAGTTTTGATATTAGAAGCATTGAGATATCACATCTCATGCTATCGGAAGGGTCTCAGGATTGGAATGGGAGGAGCTGGATATCACATCTCATGCTAAAGGAAGGGTCTCAGGTTTGGAAGGGGAAGGATTTGGATATCACATCTCATGTTATAGGATGGGTCTCAGGTTTGGTATTAGAAGCATTGTGATATCACATCTCATGCTATAGGAAGTGTCTCAGGATTGGAATGGGAAGGAGTTGGATATCACATCTCATGCTATAGGAAGGGTTTCAGGTTTGGAAGAAGCATTGAGATATCACATCTCATGCTATAGGAAGAGTCTCAGGTTTGGGAAGGGAAGGATTTGGATTTCACATCTCATGTTATAGGATGGTTCTCATGTTTGGTTTTTGAAGCATTGAGATATCACATCTCATGCTATCGGAAGGGTCTCAGGTTTGGTTTTAGAAGCATTGAGATATCACATCTCATGCTATAGGATTGGTCTCCGGATTGGAATGTGAAGGATTTGGATATCACATCTCATGCTAAAGGAAGGGTCTCAGGTTTGGAATGGGAAGGAGTTGGATATGACATCTCTTGTTATAGGGAGGGTCTCAGGATTTGAATGGCAAGGAGTATGGATATCACATCTCATGCCATAGGAAGGGTCTCAGGTTTGGTATAAGCATTGAGATATCACATCTCTGCAAGGGTCTCAGGATTGGATTGGGAAGGAGTTGGATATCACATCTCATGTTATAGGAAGGGTCTCCGGATTGGAATGTGAAGGATTTGGATATCACATCTCATGCTAAAGGAAGGGTCTCAGGTTTGGAATGGGAAGGAGTTGGATATGACATCTCTTGTTATAGGGAGGGTCTCAGGATTTGAATGGCAAGGAGTTGGATATCACATCTCATGCCATAGGAAGGGTCTCAGGTTTGGTATAAGCATTGAGATATCACATCTCTGCTATCGGAAGGGTCTCAGGATTGGATTGGGAAGGAGTTGGATATCCCTTCTCATGCTAAAGGAAGGGTCTCAGGTTTGGTAGAAGCATTGAGATATCACATCTCATGCTATAGGAAGGGTCTCAGGATTGGAATGGGAAGGACTTAGATATCACATATCATGCTATAGGGAGGGTTTCAGTTTTGATATTAGAAGCATTGAGATATCACATCTCATGCTATCGGAAGTGTCTCAGGATTGGAATGGGAAGGAGCTGGATATTACATCTGATGCTAAAGGAAGGGTCTCAGGTTTGGAACGGGAAGGAGTTGGATATCCGATCTCATGTTATAGGAAGGGTCTCAGGTTTGGTATAAGCATTGAGATATCACATCTCTGCTATCGGAAGTGTCTCAGGATTGGAATGGGAAGGAATTGGATATCCCATCTCATGTTATAGGACGGGTCTCAGGATTGTTATTAGAATCATTGAGATATCATTTTGCATGCTGTAGGAAGGGTCTAAGGATTGGAATGGGAAAGACTTGGATATCACATCTCATGCTATAGGAAGGGTCTCAGGTTTGGTATAAGCATTGAGATATCAAATCTCATGCTATAGGAAGGGTCTCAGGATTGGAATGGAAGGAGTTGGATATCACATCTCATGTTATAGGAAGGATCTCAGGTTTGGTATTAGAAGCATTGAGACATCAAATCTCATGCTATAGGAAGGGTCTCAGGATTGGAATGGGAAGGAGTTGGATATCACATCTCATGCTATAGGAAGGGTCTCAGGTTTGGTATAAGCATTGAGATATCACATCTCATGCTATAGGAAGGGTCTCAGGATTGGAATGGGAAGGAGTTGTATATGACATCTCATGCCGTAGGAAGGGTCTCAGGTTTGGTATAAGCATTGAGATATCACATCTCTGCTATCAGAAGAGTCTCAGGATTGGAATGGGAAGGAGTTGGATATCCCATCTCAAGTTATAGGAAGAGTCTCAGGTTTGGTATTAGAAGCATTGAGATATCACATCTCATGCTATAGGAAGTGTCTCAGGATTGGAATGGGAAGGACTTGGATATCACATCTCATGCTATAGGGAGGGTCTCAAGTTTGATATTAGAAGCATTGAGATATCACATCTCATGCTATAGGAAGAGTCTCAGGTTTGGGAAGGGAAGGATTTGGATTTCACATCTCATGTTATAGGATGGTTCTCATGTTTGGTTTTTGAAGCATTGAGATATCACATCTCATGCTATCGGAAGGGTCTCAGGTTTGGTATTAGAAGCATTGAGATATCACATCTCATGCTATAGAATTGGTCTCCGGATAGGAATGTGAAGGATTTGGATATCACATCTCATGCTAAAGGAAGGGTCTCAGGTTTGGAATGGGAAGGAGTTGGATATGACATCTCTTGTTATAGGGCTGGTCTCAGGATTTGAATGGCAAGGAGTTGGATATCACATCTCATGCCATAGGAAGGGTCTCAGGTTTGGTATAAGCATTGAGATATCACATCTCTGCTATCGGAAGGGTCTCAGGATTGGAATGGGAAGGACTTAGATATCACATCTCATGCTATAGGGAGGGTCTCAGTTTTGATATTAGAAGCATTGAGATATCACATCTCATGCTATCGGAAGGGTCTCAGGATTGGAATGGGAGGAGCTGGATATCACATCTCATGCTAAAGGAAGGGTCTCAGGTTTGGAAGGGGAAGGATTTGGATATCACAACTCATGTTATAGGATGGGTTTCAGGTTTGGTATTAGAAGCATTGTGATATCACATCTCATGCTATAGGAAGTGTCTCAGGATTGGAATGGGAAGGAGTTGGATATCACATCTCATGCTATAGGAAGGGTTTCAGGTTTGGTAGAAGCATTGAGATATCACATCTCATGCTATAGGAAGAGTCTCAGGTTTGGGAAGGGAAGGATTTGGATTTCACATCTCATGTTATAGGATGGTTCTCATGTTTGGTTTTTGAAGCATTGAGATATCACATCTCATGCTATCGGAAGGGTCTCAGGTTTGGTATTAGAAGCATTGAGATATCACATCTCATGCTATAGGATTGGTCTCTGGATTGGAATGTGAAGGATTTGGATATCACATCTCATGCTCAAGGAAGGGTCTCAGGTTTGGAATGGGAAGGAGTTGGATATGACATCTCTTGTTATAGGGAGGGTCTCAGGATTTGAATGGCAAGGAGTTGGATATCACATCTCATGCCATAGGAAGGGTCTCAGGTTTGGTATAAGCATTGAGATATCACATCTCTGCTATCGGAAGGGTCTCAGGATTGGATTGGGAAGGAGTTGGATATCACATCTCATGTTATAGGAAGGGTCTCCGGATTGGAATGTGAAGGATTTGGATATCACATCTCATGCTAAAGGAAGGGTCTCAGGTTTGGAATGGGAAGGAGTTGGATATGACATCTCTTGTTATAGGGAGGGTCTCAGGATTTGAATGGCAAGGAGTTGGATATCACATCTCATGCCATAGGAAGGGTCTCAGGTTTGGTATAAGCATTGAGATATCACATCTCTGCTATCGGAAGGGTCTCAGGATTGGATTGGGAAGGAGTTGGATATCCCTTCTCATGCTATAGGAAGGGTCTCAGGTTGGAATGGGAAGGAGTTGGATATCACATCTCATGCTAAAGGAAGGGTCTCAGGTTTGGTAGAAGCATTGAGATATCACATCTCATGCTATAGGAAGGGTCTCAGGATTGGAATGGGAAAGACTTAGATATCACATATCATGCTATAGGGAGGGTTTCAGTTTTGATATTAGAAGCATTGAGATATCACATCTCATGCTATCGGAAGTGTCTCAGGATTGGAATGGGAAGGAGCTGGATATTACATCTCATGCTAAAGGAAGGGTCTCAGGTTTGGAACGGGAAGGAGTTGGATATCCGATCTCATGTTATAGGAAGGGTCTCAGGTTTGGTATAAGCATTGAGATATCACATCTCTGCTATCGGAAGTGTCTCAGGATTGGAATGGGAAGGTATTGGATATCCCATCTCATGTTATAGGACGGGTCTCAGGATTGTTATTAGAATCATTGAGATATCATATTGCATGCTGTAGGAAGGGTCTAAGGATTGGAATCGGAAAGACTTGGATATCACATCTCATGCTATAGGAAGAGTCTCAGGTTTGGTATAAGCATTGAGATATCAAATCTCATGCTATAGGAAGGGTCTCAGGATTGGAATGGAAGGAGTTGTATATCACATCTCATGTTATAGGAAGGGTCTCAGGTTTGGTATAAGCATTGAGATATCACATCTCATGCTATAGGAAGGGTCTCAGGATTGGAATGGGAAGGAGTTGTATATCACATCTCATGCCGTAGGAAGGGTCTCAGGTTTGGTATAAGCATTGAGATATCACATCTCTGCTATCAGAAGAGTCTCAGGATTGGAATGGGAAGGAGTTGGATATCCCATCTCATGTTATAGGAAGAGTCTCAGGTTTGGTATTAGAAGCATTGAGATATCACATCTCATGCTATAGGAAGTGTCTCAGGATTGGAATGGGAAGGACTTGGATATCACATCTCATGCTATAGGGAGGGTCTCAAGTTTGATATTAGAAGCATTGAGATATCACATCTCATGCTATAGGAAGAGTCTCAGGTTTGGGAAGGGAAGGATTTGGATTTCACATCTCATGTTATAGGATGGTTCTCATGTTTGGTTTTTGAAGCATTGAGATATTACATCTCATGCTATCGGAAGGGTCTCAGGTTTGGTATTAGAAGCATTGAGATATCACATCTCATGCTATAGGATTGGTCTAGGGGTTGGAATGTGAAGGATTTGGATATCACATCTCATGCTAAAGGAAGGGTCTCAGGTTTGGAATGGGAAGGAGTTGGATATGACATCTCTTGTTATAGGGAGGGTCTCAGGATTTGAATGGCAAGGAGTTGGATATCACATCTCATGCCATAGGAAGGGTCTCAGGTTTGGTATAAGCATTGAGATATCACATCTCTGCTATCGGAAGGGTCTCAGGATTGGAATGGGAAGGACTTAGATATCACATCTCATGCTATAGGGAGGGTCTCAGTTTTGATATTAGAAGCATTGAGATATCACATCTCATGCTATCGGAAGGGTCTCAGGATTGGAATGGGAGGAGCTGGATATCACATCTCATGCTAAAGGAAGGGTCTCAGGTTTGGAAGGGGAAGGATTTGGATATCACATCTCATGTTATAGAATGGGTCTCAGGTTTGGTATTAGAAGCATTGCGATATCACATCTCATGCTATAGGAAGTGTCTCAGGATTGGAATGGGAAGGAGTTGTATATCACATCTTATGCTATAGGAAGGGTTTCAGGTTTGGTAGAAGCATTGAGATATCACATCTCATGCTATAGGAAGAGTCTCAGGTTTGGGAAGGGAAGGATTTGGATTTCACATCTCATGTTATAGGATGGTTCTCATGTTTGGTTTTTGAAGCATTGAGATATCACATCTCATGCTATCGGAAGGGTCTCAGGTTTGGTATTAGAAGCATTGAGATATCACATCTCATGCTATAGGATTGGTCTCTGGATTGGAATGTGAAGGATTTGGATATCACATCTCATGCTAAAGGAAGGGTCTCAGGTTTGGAATGGGAAGGAGTTGGATATGACATCTCTTGTTATAGGGAGGGTCTCAGGATTTGAATGGCAAGGAGTTGGATATCGCATCTCATGCCATAGGAAGGGTCTCAGGTTTGGTATTAGAATCCTTGAGATATCACATCTCATGGTATAATAAGGGTCTCAGGATTGGAATGGGAAGGAGTTGGATATCACATCTCAAGCTATTTCAGGATTGGAATGGGAAGGAGTTTGATATCACATCTCAAGCTATAGGAAGTGTCTCAGGTTTGGGAAGGGAAGGATTGGGATTTCACATCTCATGTTATAGGATGGTTCTCATGTTTGGTTTTAGAAGCATTGAGATATCACATCTCATGCTATCGGAAGGGTCTCAGGTTTGGAATGGGAAGGAGTTGGATATCACATCTCATGTTATAGGAAGCATCTCAGGTTTGGTATTAGAAGCATTGAGATATCACATCTCATGCTATAGGAAGGGTCTCAGGATTGGAATGTGAAGGATTTGGATATCAAATCTCATGCTAAAGGAAGGGTCTCAGGTTTGGTATAAGCATTGAGATATCACATCTCTGCTATCGGAAGGGTCTCAGGATTGGATTGGGAAGGAGTTGGACATCCCTTCTCATGCTATAGGAAGGGTCTCATGTTGGAATGGGAAGGAGTTGGATATCATATCTCATGTTATAGGAAGGGTCTCAAGATTGAAATGGGAAGTATTTGGATATCACATCTCTTGCTATATGAAGGGTCTCAGGTTTTTTATTAGAAACATTGAGATATCACATCTCATGCTATCGGAAGGGTTTCAGGATTGGAATGGGAAGGATTTGGATATCATATCTCATGTTATAGGACGGGTCCCAGGTTTGGTATTAGAAGCATTGAGATATCACATCTTATGGTATAGGAAGGGTCTCAGGTTTGGAATGGGAAGTAGTTGGATATCACATCTCATCCAATAGGAAGGGTCTCAGGTTTGGAATGGGAAGGATTTGGATATCACATCTCTTGCTATAGGAAGGGTCTCAGGTTTTTTATTAGAAACATTGAGATATCACATCTCATGCTATAGGAAGGGTTTAAGGATTAAAATGGGAAGGAGTTGGATATCCCTTCTCATGCTATAGGAAGGGTCTCAGGTTGGAATGGGAAGGATTTGGATATCACATCTCTTGCTATAGGAAGGGTCTCAGGTTTTTTATTAGAAACATTGAGATATCACATCTCATGCTATAGGAAGGGTTTAAGGATTGGAATGGGAAGGATTTGGATATCACATCTCATGCTAAAGGAAGGGTCTCAGGTTTGGAAGGGGAAGGATTTGGATATCACATCTCATGTTATTTGACCGGTCTCAGGTTTGGTATTAGAAGCATTGAGATATCAAGTCTCATGGTATAGGACGGGAGTTTGATATCACATCATGCCATGGTATGGGTCTCAGGTTTTGTAGAAGCATTGGGATATCACATCTCATGCTATCGGAAGGGTATCAGGATTGGATTTGGAAGGAGTTGTTGGATATCCCATCTCATGCTATAGGAAAGGTCTCAGGTTGGAATGGGAAAGAGTTGGATATCACATCTCATGTTATAGGAAGGGTCTCAAGATTGGAATGGGAAGGACTTGGATATCACATCTCATGCTGTAGGAAGGCTCTCAGGTTTGGAAAGGGAAGGAGTTGGATATCACATTTCATGTTAGAGGTAGGATCTCAGGTTTGGTATTAGAGGCATTGAGATATCACATCTCATGCTATCAGAAGGGTATCAGGATTGGAATGGGAAGGAGTTGGATATCACATCTCATGCTAAAGGGAGGGTCTCAGGTTTGGATGGGGAAGGATTTGGATATCACATCTCATGTTATAGGAAGGATCTCAGGTTTGGTATTAGAAGCATTGAGATATCACATCTCATGCTATCGGAAGGATCTCAGGTTTGGTATTAGAAGCATTGAGATATCACATCTCATGCTATAGGAAGGGTCTCAGGATTGGAATGGGAAGGACTTGGATATCACATCTCATGCTAAAGGAAGGGTCTCAGTTTTGGTAGAAGCATTGCGATATCACATCTCATGCTATAGGAAGGGTCTCAGGATTGGAATCGGAAGGAGTTGGATATCACATCTCATGCTATAGGAAGGGTCTCAGGTTTGGTATAAGCATTGAGATATCACATCTCTGCTATCGGAAGGGTCTCAGGATTGGATTGGGAAGGAGTTGGATATCACATCTCATGTTATAGGAAGGGTCTCCGGATTGGAATGTGAAGGATTTGGATATCACATCTCATGCTAAAGGAAGGGTCTCAGGTTTGGAATGGGAAGGAGTTGGATATGACATCTCATGCCATAGGAAGGGTCTCAGATTTGGTATAAGCATTGAGATATCACATCTCTGCTATCGGAAGGGTCTCAGGATTGGATTGGGAAGGAGTTGGATATCCCTTCTCATGCTATAGGAAGGGTCTCAGGTTGGAATGGGAAGGAGTTGGATATCACATCTCATGCTATAGGGAGGGTTTCAGTTTTGATATTAGAAGCATTGAGATATCACATCTCATGCTATCGGAAGTGTCTCAGGATTGGAATGGGAAGGAGCTGGATATTACATCTCATGCTAAAGGAAGGGTCTCAGGTTTTGAACTGGAAGGAGTTGGATATCCGATCTCATGTTATAGGAAGGGTCTCAGGTTTGGTATAAGCATTGAGATATCACATCTCTGCTATCGGAAGTGTCTCAGGATTGGAATGGGAAGGAGTTGGATATCCCATCTCATGTTATAGGACGGGTCTCAGGATTGTTATTAGAATCATTGAGATATCATATTGCATGCTGTAGGAAGGGTCTAAGGATTGGAATGGGAAAGACTTGGATATCACATCTCATGCTATAGGAAGGGTCTCAGGTTTGGTATAAGCATTGAGATATCAAATCTCATGCTATAGGAAGGGTCTCAGGATTGGAATGGAAGGAGTTGGATATCACATCTCATGTTATAGGAAGGATCTCAGGTTTGGTATTAGAAGCATTGAGACATCACATCTCATGCTATAGGAAGGGTCTCAGGATTGGAATGGGAAGGAGTTGGATATCACATCTCATGCTATAGGAAGGGTCTCAGGTTTGGTATAAGCATTGAGATATCACATCTCATGCTATAGGAAGGGTCTCAGGATTGGAATGGGAAGGAGTTGTATATGACATCTCATGCCGTAGGAAGGGTCTCAGGTTTGGTATAAGCATTGAGATATCACATCTCTGCTATCAGAAGAGTCTCAGGATTGGAATGGGAAGGAGTTGGATATCCCATCTCATGTTATAGGAAGAGTCTCAGGTTTGGTATTAGAAGCATTGAGATATCACATCTCATGCTATAGGAAGTGTCTCAGGATTGGAATGGGAAGGACTTGGATATCACATCTCATGCTATAGGGAGGGTCTCAAGTTTGATATTAGAAGCATTGAGATATCACATCTCATGCTATAGGAAGAGTCTCAGGTTTGGGAAGGGAAGGATTTGGATTTCACATCTCATGTTATAGGACGGTTCTCATGTTTGGTTTTTGAAGCATTGAGATATCACATCTCATGCTATCGGAAGGGTCTCAGGTTTGGTATTAGAAGCATTGAGATATCACATCTCATGCTATAGATTGGTCTCTGGATTGGAATGTGAAGGAGTTGGATATGACATCTCTTGTTATAGGGAGGGTCTCAGGATTTGAATGGCAAGGAGTTGGATATCACATCTCATGCTAAAGGAAGGGTCTCAGGTTTGGAATGGGAAGGAGTTGGATATGACATCTCTTGTTATAGGGAGGGTCTCAGGATTTGAATGGCAAGGAGTTGGATATCACATCTCATGCCATAGGAAGGGTCTCAGGTTTGGTATAAGCATTGAGATATCACATCTCTGCTATCGGAAGGGTCTCAGGATTGGATTGGGAAGGAGTTGGATATCACATCTCATGTTATAGGAAGGGTCTCCGGATTGGAATGTGAAGGATTTGGATATCACATCTCATGCTAAAGGAAGGGTCTCAGGTTTGGAATGGGAAGGAGTTGGATATGACATCTCTTGTTATAGGGAGGGTCTCAGGATTTGAATGGCAAGGAGTTGGATATCACATCTCATGCCATAGGAAGGGTCTCAGGTTTGGTATAAGCATTGAGATATCACATCTCTGCTATCGGAAGGGTCTCAGGATTGGATTGGGAAGGAGTTGGATATCCCTTCTCATGCTATAGGAAGGGTCTCAGGTTGGAATGGGAATGAGTTGGATATCACATCTCATGCTAAAGGAAGGGTCTCAGGTTTGGTAGAAGCATTGAGATATCACATCTCATGCTATCGGAAGTGTCTCAGGATTGGAATGGGAAGGAGCTGGATATTACATCTCATGCTAAAGGAAGGGTCTCAGGTTTGGAACGGGAAGGAGTTGGATATCCGATCTCATGTTATAGGAAGGGTCTCAGGTTTGGTATAAGCATTGAGATATCACATCTCTGCTATAGGAAGTGTCTCAGGATTGGAATGGGAAGGAATTGGATATCCCATCTCATGTTATAGGACGGGTCTCAGGATTGTTATTAGAATCATTGAGATATCATATTGCATGCTGTATGAAGGGTCTAAAGATTGGAATGGGAAAGACTTGGATATCACATCTCATGCTATAGGAAGGGTCTCAGGTTTGGTATAAGCATTGAGATATCAAATCTCATGCTATAGGAAGGGTCTCAGGATTGGAATGGAAGGAGTTGGATATCACATCTCATGTTATAGGAACGATCTCAGGTTTGGTATTAGAAGCATTGAGACATCACATCTCATGCTATAGGAAGGGTCTCAGGATTGGTATAAGCATTGAGATATCACATCTCTGCTATCGGAGGGTCTCAGGATTGGATTGGGAAGGAGTTGGATATCCCTTCTCATGTTATAGGAAGGGTCTCAGGATTTGAATGGCAAGGAGTTGGATATCACATCTCATGCCATAGGAAGGGTCTCAGGTTTGGTATAAACATTGAGATATCACATCTCTGCTATCGGAAGGGTCTCAGGATTGGATTGGGAAGGAGTTGGATATCCCTTCTCATGCTATAGGAAGGGTCTCAGGTTGGAAAGGGAAGGAGTTGGATATCACATCTCATGCTATAGGGAGGGTTTCAGTTTTGATATTAGAAGCATTGAGATATCACATCTCATGCAATCGGAAGTGTCTCAGGATTGGAATGGGAAGGAGCTGGATATCACATCTCATGCTAAAGGAAGGGTCTCAGGTTTGGTATAAGCATTGAGATATCACATCTCTGCTATCGGAAGGGTCTCAGGATTGGATTGGGAAGGAGTTGGATATCCCTTCTCATGCTATAGGAAGGGTCTCAGGTTGGAATGGGAATGAGTTGGATATCACATCTCATGCTAAAGGAAGGGTCTCAGGTTTGGTAGAAGCATTGAGATATCACATCTCATGCTATCGGAAGTGTCTCAGGATTGGAATGGGAAGGAGCTGGATATCACATCTCATGCTAAAGGAAGGGTCTCAGGTTTGGTATAAGCATTGAGATATCACATCTCTGCTATCGGAAGGGTCTCAGGATTGGATTGGGAAGGAGTTGGATATCCCTTCTCATGCTATAGGAAGGGTCTCAGGTTGGAATGGGAATGAGTTGGATATCACATCTCATGCTAAAGGAAGGGTCTCAGGTTTGGTATAAGCATTGAGATATCACATCTCTGCTATAGGAAGTGTCTCAGGATTGGAATGGGAAGGAATTGGATATCCCATCTCATGTTATAGGACGGGTCTCAGGATTGTTATTAGAATCATTGAGATATCATATTGCATGCTGTATGAAGGGTCTAAAGATTGGAATGGGAAAGACTTGGATATCACATCTCATGCTATAGGAAGGGTCTCAGGTTTGGTATAAGCATTGAGATATCACATCTCTGCTATCGGAAGGGTCTCAGGATTGGATTGGGAAGGAGTTGGATATCCCTTCTCATGCTATAGGAACGATCTCAGGTTTGGTATTAGAAGCATTGAGACATCACATCTCATGCTATAGGAAGGGTCTCAGGATTGGTATAAGCATTGAGATATCACATCTCTGCTATCGGAAGGGTCTCAGGATTGGATTGGGAAGGAGTTGGATATCCCTTCTCATGTTATAGGAAGGGTCTCAGGATTTGAATGGCAAGGAGTTGGATATCACATCTCATGCCATAGGAAGGGTCTCAGGTTTGGTATAAGCATTGAGATATCACATCTCTGCTATCGGAAGGGTCTCAGGATTGGATTGGGAAGGAGTTGGATATCCCTTCTCATGCTATAGGAAGGGTCTCAGGTTGGAAAGGGAAGGAGTTGGATATCACATCTCATGCTATAGGGAGGGTTTCAGTTTTGATATTAGAAGCATTGAGATATCACATCTCATGCAATCGGAAGTGTCTCAGGATTGGAATGGGAAGGAGCTGGATATCACATCTCATGCTAAAGGAAGGGTCTCAGGTTTGGTATAAGCATTGAGATATCACATCTCTGCTATCGGAATGGTCTCAGGATTGGATTGGGAAGGAGTTGGATATCCCTTCTCATGCTATAGGAAGGGTCTCAGGTTGGAATGGGAATGAGTTGGATATCACATCTCATGCTAAAGGAAGGGTCTCAGGTTTGGTAGAAGCATTGAGATATCACATCTCATGCTATCGGAAGTGTCTCAGGATTGGAATGGGAAGGAGCTGGATATCACATCTCATGCTAAAGGAAGGGTCTCAGGTTTGGTATAAGCATTGAGATATCACATCTCTGCTATCGGAAGGGTCTCAGGATTGGATTGGGAAGGAGTTGGATATCCCTTCTCATGCTATAGGAAGGGTCTCAGGTTGGAATGGGAATGAGTTGGATATCACATCTCATGCTAAAGGAAGGGTCTCAGGTTTGGTATAAGCATTGAGATATCACATCTCTGCTATAGGAAGTGTCTCAGGATTGGAATGGGAAGGAATTGGATATCCCATCTCATGTTATAGGACGGGTCTCAGGATTGTTATTAGAATCATTGAGATATCATATTGCATGCTGTATGAAGGGTCTAAAGATTGGAATGGGAAAGACTTGGATATCACATCTCATGCTATAGGAAGGGTCTCAGGTTTGGTATAAGCATTGAGATATCAAATCTCATGCTATAGGAAGGGTCTCAGGATTGGAATGGAAGGAGTTGGATATCACATCTCATGTTATAGGAACGATCTCAGGTTTGGTATTAGAAGCATTGAGACATCACATCTCATGCTATAGGAAGGGTCTCAGGATTGGTATAAGCATTGAGATATCACATCTCTGCTATCGGAAGGGTCTCAGGATTGGATTGGGAAGGAGTTGGATATCCCTTCTCATGCTATAGGAAGGGTCTCAGGATTTGAATGGCAAGGAGTTGGATATCACATCTCATGCCATAGGAAGGGTCTCAGGTTTGGTATAAGCATTGAGATATCACATCTCTGCTATCGGAAGGGTCTCAGGATTGGATTGGGAAGGAGTTGGATATCCCTTCTCATGCTATAGGAAGGGTCTCAGGTTGGAAAGGGAAGGAGTTGGATATCACATCTCATGCTATAGGGAGGGTTTCAGTTTTGATATTAGAAGCATTGAGATATCACATCTCATGCAATCGGAAGTGTCTCAGGATTGGAATGGGAAGGAGCTGGATATTACATCTCATGCTAAAGGAAGGGTCTCAGGTTTGGAACGGGAAGGAGTTGGATATCCGATCTCATGTTATAGGAAGGGTCTCAGGTTTGGTATAAGCATTGAGATATCACATCTCTGCTATCGGAAGTGTCTCAGGATTGGAATGGGAAGGAGTTGGATATCCCATCTCATGTTATAGGACGGGTCTCAGGATTGTTATTAGAATCATTGAGATATCATATTGCATGCTGTAGGAAGGGTCTAAGGATTAGAATGGGAAAGACTTGGATATCACATCTCATGCTATAGGAAGGGTCTCAGGTTTGGTATAAGCATTGAGATATCAAATCTCATGCTATAGGAAGGGTCTCAGGATTGGAATGGAAGGAGTTGGATATCACATCTCACGTTATAGGAAGGATCTCAGGTTTGGTATTAGAAGCATTGAGACATCACATCTCATGCTATAGGAAGGGTCTCAGGATTGGAATGGGAAGGAGTTGGATATCACATCTCATGCTATAGGAAGGGTCTCAGGTTTGGTATAAGCATTGAGATATCACATCTCATGCTATAGGAAGGGTTTCAGGATTGGAATGGGAAGGAGTTGTATATGACATCTCATGCCGTAGGAAGGGTCTCAGGTTTGGTATAAGCATTGAGATATCACATCTCTGCTATCAGAAGAGTCTCAGGATTGGAATGGGAAGGAGTTGGATATCCCATCTCATGTTATAGGAAGAGTCTCAGGTTTGGTATTAGAAGCATTGAGATATCACATCTCATGCTATAGGAAGTGTCTCAGGATTGGAATGGGAAGGACTTGGATATCACATCTCATGCTATAGGGAGGGTCTCAAGTTTGATATTAGAAGCATTGAGATATCACATCTCATGCTATAGGAAGAGTCTCAGGTTTGGGAAGGGAAGGATTTGGATTTCACATCTCATGTTATAGGACGGTTCTCATGTTTGGTTTTTGAAGCATTGAGATATCACATCTCATGCTATCGGAAGGGTCTCAGGTTTGGTATTAGAAGCATTGAGATATCACATCTCATGCTATAGGATTGGTCTCTGGATTGGAATGTGAAGGATTTGGATATCACATCTCATGCTAAAGGAAGGGTCTCAGGTTTGGAATGGGAAGGAGTTGGATATGACATCTCTTGTTATAGGGAGGGTCTCAGGATTTGAATGGCAAGGAGTTGGATATCACATCTCATGCCATAGGAAGGGTCTCAGGTTTGGTATAAGCATTGAGATATCACATCTCTGCTATCGGAAGGGTCTCAGGATTGGATTGGGAAGGAGTTGGATATCACATCTCATGTTATAGGAAGGGTCTCCGGATTGGAATGTGAAGGATTTGGATATCACATCTCATGCTAAAGGAAGGGTCTCAGGTTTGGAATGGGAAGGAGTGGGATATGACATCTCTTGTTATAGGGAGGGTCTCAGGATTTGAATGGCAAGGAGTTGGATATCACATCTCATGCCATAGGAAGGGTCTCAGGTTTGGTATAAGCATTGAGATATCACATCTCTGCTATCGGAAGGGTCTCAGGATTGGATTGGGAAGGAGTTGGATATCCCTTCTCATGCTATAGGAAGGGTCTCAGGTTGGAATGGGAAGGAGTTGGATATCACATCTCATGCTAAAGGAAGGGTCTCAGGTTTGGTAGAAGCATTGAGATATCACATCTCATGCTATCGGAAGTGTCTCAGGATTGGAATGGGAAGGAGCTGGATATTACATCTCATGCTAAAGGAAGGGTCTCAGGTTTGGAACGGGAAGGAGTTGGATATCCGATCTCATGTTATAGGAAGGGTCTCAGGTTTGGTATAAGCATTGAGATATCACATCTCTGCTATCGGAAGTGTCTCAGGATTGGAATGGGAAGGAATTGGATATCCCATCTCATGTTATAGGACGGGTCTCAGGATTGTTATTAGAATCATTGAGATATCATATTGCATGCTGTATGAAGGGTCTAAGGATTGGAATGGGAAAGACTTGGATATCACATCTCATGCTATAGGAAGGGTCTCAGGTTTGGTATAAGCATTGAGATATCAAATCTCATGCTATAGGAAGGGTCTCAGGTTTGGTATTAGAAGCATTGAGACATCACATCTCATGCTATAGGAAGGGTCTCAGGATTGGAATGGGAAGGAGTTGGATATCACATCTCATGCTATAGGAAGGGTCTCAGGTTTGGTATAAGCATTGAGATATCACATCTCATGCTATAGGAAGGGTCTCAGGATTGGAATGGGAAGGAGTTGTATATGACATCTCATGCCATAGGAAGGGTCTCAGGTTTGGTATAAGCATTGAGATATCACATCTCTGCTATCGGAAGGGTCTCAGGATTGGAATGGGAAGGACTTAAATATCACATCTCATGCTATAGGGAGGGTCTCAGTTTTGATATTAGAAGCATTGAGATATCACATCTCATGCTATCGGAAGGGTCTCAGGATTGGAATGGGAGGAGCTGGATATCACATCTCATGCTAAAGGAAGGGTTTCAGGTTTGGTAGAAGCATTGAGATATCACATCTCATGCTATAGGAAGAGTCTCAGGTTTGGGAAGGGAAGGATTTGGATTTCACATCTCATGTTATAGGTTGGTTCTCATGTTTGGTTTTTGAAGCATTGAGATATCACATCTCATGCTATCGGAAGGGTCTCAGGTTTGGTATTAGAAGCATTGAGATATCACATCTCATGCTATAGGATTGGTCTCTGGATTGGAATGTGAAGGATATGGATATCACATCTCATGCTAAAGGAAGCGTCTCAGGTTTGGAATGGGAAGGAGTTGGATATGACATCTCTTGTTATAGGGAGGGTCTCAGGATTTGAATGGCAAGGAGTTGGATATCACATCTCATGCCATAGGAAGGGTCTCAGGTTTGGTATTAGAAGCCTTGAGATATCACATCTCATGGTATAATAAGGGTCTCAGGATTGGAATGGGAAGGAGTTGGATATCACATCTCAAGCTATTTCAGGATTGGAATGGGAAGGAGTTTGATATCACATCTCAAGCTATAGGAAGGGTCTCAGGTTTGGGAAGGGAAGGATTGGGATTTCACATCTCATGTTATAGGATGGTTCTCATGTTTGGTTTTAGAAGCATTGAGATATCACATCTCATGCTATCGGAAGGGTCTCAGGTTTGGAATGGGAAGGAGTTGGATATCACATCTCATGTTATAGGAAGCATCTCAGGTTTGGTATTAGAAGCATTGAGATATCACATCTCATGCTATAGGAAGGGTCTCAGGATTGGAATGTGAAGGATTTGGATATCAAATCTCATGCTAAAGGAAGGGTCTCAGGTTTGGTATAAGCATTGAGATATCACATCTCTGCTATCGGAAGGGTCTCAGGATTGGATTGGGAAGGAGTTGGACATCCCTTTTCATGCTATAGGAAGGGTCTCATGTTGGAATGGGAAGGAGTTGGATATCATATCTCATGTTATAGGAAGGGTCTCAAGATTGAAATGGGAAGGATTTGGATATCACATCTCTTGCTATATGAAGGGTCTCAGGTTTTTTATTAGAAACATTGAGATATCACATCTCATGCTATCGGAAGGGTTTCAGGATTGGAATGGGAAGGATTTGGATATCATATCTCATGTTATAGGACGGGTCCCAGGTTTGGTATTAGAAGCATTGAGATATCACATCTTATGGTATAGGAAGGGTCTCAGGTTTGGAATGGGAAGGAGTTGGATATCACATCTCATCCAATAGGAAGGGTCTCAGGTTTGGAATGGGAAGGAATTGGATATCACATCTCATGTTATAGGAAGGATCTCAGGATTGGAATGGGAAGGAGTTGGATATCCCTTCTCATGCTATAGGAAGGGTCTCAGGTTAGAATGGGAAGGATTTGGATATCACATCTCTTTCTATAGGAAGGGTCTCAGGTTTTTTATTAGAAACATTGAGATATCACATCTCATGCTATAGGAAGGGTTTAAGGATTGGAATGGGAAGGAGTTGGATATCCCTTCTCATGCTATAGGAAGGGTCTCAGGTTGGAATGGGAAGGATTTGGATATCACATCTCTTGCTATAGGAAGGGTCTCAGGTTTTTTATTAGAAACATTGAGATATCACATCTCATGCTATAGGAAGGGTTTAAGGATTGGAATGGGAAGGATTTGGATATCACATCTCATGCTAAAGGAAGGGTCTCAGGTTTGGAAGGGGAAGGATTTGGATATCACATCTCATGTTATTTGACCGGTCTCAGGTTTGGTATTAGAAGCATTGAGATATCAAGTCTCATGGTATAGGACGGGAGTTTGATATCACATCATGCCATGGTATGGGTCTCAGGTTTTGTAGAAGCATTGGGATATCACATCTCATGCTATCGGAAGGGTATCAGGATTGGATTTGGAAGGAGTTGTTGGATATCCCATCTCATGCTATAGGAAAGGTCTCAGGTTGGAATGGGAAAGAGTTGGATATCACATCTCATGTTATAGGAAGGGTCTCAAGATTGGAATGGGAAGGACTTGGATATCACATCTCATGCTGTAGGAAGGCTCTCAGGTTTGGAAAGGGAAGGAGTTGGATATCACATTTCATGTTAGAGTTATGATCTCAGGTTTGGTATTAGAGGCATTGAGATATCACATCTCATGCTATCAGAAGGGTATCAGGATTGGAATGGGAAGGAGTTGGATATCACATCTCATGCTAAAGGGAGGGTCTCAGGTTTGGATGGGGAAGGATTTGGATATCACATCTCATGTTATAGGAAGGATCTCAGGTTTGGTATTAGAAGCATTGAGATATCACATCTCATGCTATCGGAAGGATCTCAGGTTTGGTATTAGAAGCATTGAGATATCACATCTCATGCTATAGGAAGGGTCTCAGGATTGGAATGGGAAGGACTTGGATATCACATCTCATGCTAAAGGAAGGGTCTCAGTTTTAGTAGAAGCATTGCGATATCACATCTCATGCTATAGGAAGGGTCTCAGGATTGGAATCGAAAGGAGTTGGATATCACATCTCATGCTATAGGAAGGGTCTCAGGTTTGGTATAAGCATTGAGATATCACATCTCTGCTATCGGAAGGGTCTCAGGATTGGATTGGGAAGGAGTTGGATATCACATCTCATGTTATAGGAAGGGTCTCCGGATTGGAATGTGAAGGATTTGGATATCACATCTCATGCTAAAGGAAGGGTCTCAGGTTTGGAATGGGAAGGAGTTGGATATGACATATCTTGTTATAGGGAGGGTCTCAGGATTTGAATGGCAAGGTGTTGGATATCACATCTCATGCCATAGGAAGGGTCTCAGGTTTGGTATAAGCATTGAGATATCACATCTCTGCTATCGGAAGGGTCTCAGGTTTGGTATAAGCATTGAGATATCACATCTCTGCTATCGGAAGGGTCTCAGGATTGGATTGGTAAGGAGTTGGATATCACATCTCATGTTATAGGAAGGGTCTCCGGATTGGAATGTGAAGGATTTGGATATCACATCTCATGCTAAAGGAAGGGTCTCAGGTTTGGAATGGGAAGGAGTTGGATATCACATCTCATGTTATAGGAAGGGTCTCCGGATTGGAATGTGAAGGATTTGGATATCACATCTCATGCTAAAGGAAGGGTCTCAGGTTTGGAATGGGAAGGAGTTGGATATGACATCTCTTGTTATAGGGAGGGTCTCAGGATTTGAATGGCAAGCAGTTGGATATCACATCTCATGCCATAGGAAGGGTCTCAGGTTTGGTATAAGCATTGAGATATCACATCTCTGCTATCGGAAGGGTCTCAGGATTGGATTGGGAAGGAGTTGGATATCCCTTCTCATGCTATAGGAAGGGTCTCAGGTTGGAATGGGAAGGAGTTGGATATCACATCTCATGCTAAAGGAAGGGTCTCAGGTTTGGTAGAAGCATTGAGATATCACATCTCATGCTATAGGAAGGGTCTCAGGATTGGAATGGGAAGGACTTAGATATCACATATCATGCTATAGGGAGGGTTTCAGTTTTGATATTAGAAGCATTGAGATATCACATCTCATGCTATCGGAAGTGTCTCAGGATTGGAATGGGAAGGAGCTGGATATTACATCTCATGCTAAAGGAAGGGTCTCAGGTATGGAACGGGAAGGAGTTGGATATCCGATCTCATGTTATAGGAAGGGTCTCAGGTTTGGTATAAGCATTGAGATATCACATCTCTGCTATCGGAAGTGTCTCAGGATTGGAATGGGAAGGAATTGGATATCCCATCTCATGTTATAGGACGGGTCTCAGGATTGTTATTAGAATCATTGAGATATCATATTGCATGCTGTAGGAAGGGTCTAAGGATTGGAATGGGAAAGACTTGGATATCACATCTCATGCTATAGGAAGGGTCTCAGGTTTGGTATAAGCATTGAGATATCAAATCTCATGCTATAGGAAGGGTCTCAGGATTGGAATGGAAGGAGTTGGATATCACATCTCATGTTATAGGAAGGATCTCAGGTTTGGTATTAGAAGCATTGAGACATCAAATCTCATGCTATAGGAAGGGTCTCAGGATTGGAATGGGAAGGAGTTGGATATCACATCTCATGCTATAGGAAGGGTCTCAGGTTTGGTATAAGCATTGAGATATCACATCTCATGCTATAGGAAGGGTCTCAGGATTGGAATGGGAAGGAGTTGTATATGACATCTCATGCCGTAGGAAGGGTCTCAGGTTTGGTATAAGCATTGATATATCACATCTCTGCTATCAGAAGAGTCTCAGGATTGGAATGGGAAGGAGTTGGATATCCCATCTCATGTTATAGGAAGAGTCTCAGGTTTGGTATTAGAAGCATTGAGATATCACATCTCATGCTATAGGAAGTGTCTCAGGATTGGAATGGGAAGGACTTGGATATCACATCTCATGCTATAGGGAGGGTCTCAAGTTTGATATTAGAAGCATTGAGATATCACATCTCATGCTATAGGAAGAGTCTCAGGTTTGGGAAGGGAAGGATTTGGATTTCACATCTCATGTTATAGGATGGTTCTCATGTTTGGTTTTTGAAGCATTGAGATATCACATCTCATGCTATCGGAAGGGTCTCAGGTTTGGTATTAGAAGCATTGAGATATCACATCTCATGCTATAGGATTGGTCTCCGGATTGGAATGTGAAGGATTTGGATATCACATCTCATGCTAAAGGAAGGGTCTCAGGTTTGGAATGGGAAGGAGTTGGATATGACATCTCTTGTTATAGGGAGGGTCTCAGGATTTGAATGGCAAGGAGTTGGATATCACATCTCATGCCATAGGAAGGGTCTCAGGTTTGGTATAAGCATTGAGATATCACATCTCTGCTATCGGAAGGGTCTCAGGATTGGAATGGGAAGGACTTAGATATCACATCTCATGCTATAGGGAGGGTCTCAGTTTTGATATTAGAAGAAATGAGATATCACATCTCATGCTATCGGAAGGGTCTCAGGATTGGAATGGGAGGAGCTGGATATCACATCTCATGCTAAAGGAAGGGTCTCAGGTTTGGAAGGGGAAGGATTTGGATATCACATCTCATGTTATAGGATGGGTTTCAGGTTTGGTATTAGAAGCATTGTGATATCACATCTCATGCTATAGGAAGTGTCTCAGGATTGGAATGGGAAGGAGTTGGATATCACATCTCATGCTATCGGAAGGGTCTCAGGTTTGGTATTAGAAGCATTGAGATATCACATCTCATGCTATAGGATTGGTCTCTGGATTGGAATGTGAAGGATTTGGATATCACATCTCATGCTAAAGGAAGGGTCTCAGGTTTGGAATGGGAAGGAGTTGGATATGACATCTCTTGTTATAGGGAGGGTCTCAGGATTTGAATGGCAAGGAGTTGGATATCACATCTCATGCCATAGGAAGGGTCTCAGATTTGGTATAAGCATTGAGATATCACATCTCTGCTATCGGAAGGGTCTCAGGATTGGATTGGGAAGGAGTTGGATATTACATCTCATGTTATAGGAAGGGTCTCCGGATTGGAATGTGAAGGATTTGGATATCACATCTCATGCTAAAGGAAGGGTCTCAGGTTTGGAATGGGAAGGAGTTGGATATGACATCTCTTGTTATAGGGAGGGTCTCAGGATTTGAATGGCAAGGAGTTGGATATCACATCTCATGCCATAGGAAGGGTCTCAGGTTTGGTATTAGAAGCCTTGAGATATCACATCTCATGGTATAATAAGGGTCTCAGGATTGGAATGGGAAGGAGTTGGATATCACATCTCAAGCTATTTCAGGATTGGAATGGGAAGGAGTTTGATATCACATCTCAAGCTATAGGAAGGGTCTCAGGTTTGGGATAAGCATTGAGATATCACATCTCATGCTATAGGAAGGGTCTCAGGATTGGAATGGGAAGGAGTTGGATATCCCATCTCATGTTATAGGAAGAGTCTCAGGTTTGGTATTAGAAGCATTGAGATATCACTTCTCATGCTATAGGAAGTGTCTCAGGATTGGAATGGGAAGGACTTGGACATCACATCTCATGCTATAGGGAGGGTCTCAAGTTTGATATTAGAAGCATTGAGATATCACATCTCATGCTATAGGAAGAGTCTCAGGTTTGGGAAGGGAAGGATTTGGATTTCACATCTCATGTTATAGGATGGTTCTCATGTTTGGTTTTTGAAGCATTGAGATATTACATCTCATGCTATCGGAAGGGTCTCAGGTTTGGTATTAGAAGCATTGAGATATCACATCTCATGCTATAGGATTGGTCTCCGGATTGGAATGTGAAGGATTTGGATATCACATCTCATGCTAAAGGAATGGTCTCAGGTTTGGAATGGGAAGGAGTTGGATATGACATCTCTTGTTATAGGGAGGGTCTCAGGATTTGAATGGCAAGGAGTTGGATATCATATCTCATGCCATAGGAAGGGTCTCAGGTTTGGTATAAGCATTGAGATATCACATCTCTGCTATCGGAAGGGTCTCAGGATTGGAATGGGAAGGACTTAAATATCACATCTCATGCTATAGGGAGGGTCTCAGTTTTGATATTAGAAGCATTGAGATATCACATCTCATGCTATCGGAAGGGTCTCAGGATTGGAATGGGAGGAGCTGGATATCACATCTCATGCTAAAGGAAGGGTTTCAGGTTTGGTAGAAGCATTGAGATATCACATCTCATGCTATAGGAAGAGTCTCAGGTTTGGGAAGGGAAGGATTTGGATTTTACATCTCATGTTATAGGATGGTTCTCATGTTTGGTTTTTGAAGCATTGAGATATCACATCTCATGCTATCGGAAGGGTCTCAGGTTTGGTATTAGAAGCATTGAGATATCACATCTCATGCTATAGGATTGGTCTCTGGATTGGAATGTGAAGGATTTGGACATCACATCTCATGCTAAAGGAAGCGTCTCAGGTTTGGAATGGGAAGGAGTTGGATATGACATCTCTTGTTATAGGGAGGGTCTCAGGATTTGAATGGCAAGGAGTTGGATATCACATCTCATGCCATAGGAAGGGTCTCAGGTTTGGTATTAGAAGCCTTGAGATATCACATCTCATGGTATAATAAGGGTCTCAGGATTGGAATGGGAAGGAGTTGGATATCACATCTCAAGCTATTTCAGGATTGGAATGGGAAGGAGTTTGATATCACATCTCAAGCTATAGGAAGGGTCTCAGGTTTGGGAAGGGAAGGATTGGGATTTCACATCTCATGTTATAGGATGGTTCTCATGTTTGGTTTTAGAAGCATTGAGATATCACATCTCATGCTATCGGAAGGGTCTCAGGTTTGGAATGGGAAGGAGTTGGATATCACATCTCATGTTATAGGAAGCATCTCAGGTTTGGTATTAGAAGCATTGAGATATCACATCTCATGCTATAGGAAGGGTCTCAGGATTGGAATGTGAAGGATTTGGATATCAAATCTCATGCTAAAGGAAGGGTCTCAGGTTTGGTATAAGCATTGAGATATCACATCTCTGCTATCGGAAGGGTCTCAGGATTGGATTGGGAAGGAGTTGGACATCCCTTCTCATGCTATAGGAAGGGTCTCATGTTGGAATGGGAAGGAGTTGGATATCATATCTCATGTTATAGGAAGGGTCTCAAGATTGAAATGGGAAGGATTTGGATATCACATCTCTTGCTATATGAAGGGTCTCAGGTTTTTTATTAGAAACATTGAGATATCACATCTCATGCTATCGGAAGGGTTTCAGGATTGGAATGGGAAGGATTTGGATATCATATCTCATGTTATAGGACGGGTCCCAGGTTTGGTATTAGAAGCATTGAGATATCACATCTTATGGTATAGGAAGGGTCTCAGGTTTGGAATGGGAAGGAGTTGGATATCACATCTCATCCAATAGGAAGGGTCTCAGGTTTGGAATGGGAAGGAATTGGATATCACATCTCATGTTATAGGAAGGATCTCAGGATTGGAATGGGAAGGAGTTGGATATCCCTTCTCATGCTATAGGAAGGGTCTCAGGTTGGAATGGGAAGGATTTGGATATCACATCTCTTGCTATAGGAAGGGTCTCAGGTTTTTTATTAGAAACATTGAGATATCACATCTCATGCTATAGGAAGGGTTTAAGGATTGGAATGGGAAGGAGTTGGATATCCCTTCTCATGCTATAGGAAGGGTCTCAGGTTGGAATGGGAAGGATTTGGATATCACATCTCTTGCTATAGGAAGGGTCTCAGGTTTTTTATTAGAAACATTGAGATATCACATCTCATGCTATAGGAAGGGTTTAAGGATTGGAATGGGAAGGATTTGGATATCACATCTCATGCTAAAGGAAGGGTCTCAGGTTTGGAAGGGGAAGGATTTGGATATCACATCTCATGTTATTTGACCGGTCTCAGGTTTGGTATTAGAAGCATTGAGATATCAAGTCTCATGGTATAGGACGGGAGTTTGATATCACATCATGCCATGGTATGGGTCTCAGGTTTTGTAGAAGCATTGGGATATCACATCTCATGCTATCGGAAGGGTATCAGGATTGGATTTGGAAGGAGTTGTTGGATATCCCATCTCATGCTATAGGAAAGGTCTCAGGTTGGAATGGGAAAGAGTTGGATATCACATCTCATGTTATAGGAAGGGTCTCAAGATTGGAATGGGAAGGACTTGGATATCACATCTCATGCTGTAGGAAGGCTCTCAGGTTTGGAAAGGGAAGGAGTTGGATATCACATTTCATGTTAGAGTTAGGATCTCAGGTTTGGTATTAGAGGCATTGAGATATCACATCTCATGCTATCAGAAGGGTATCAGGATTGGAATGGGAAGGAGTTGGATATCACATCTCATGCTAAAGGGAGGGTCTCAGGTTTGGATGGGGAAGGATTTGGATATCACATCTCATGTTTTAGGAAGGATCTCAGGTTTGGTATTAGAAGCATTGAGATATCACATCTCATGCTATCGGAAGGATCTCAGGTTTGGTATTAGAAGCATTGAGATATCACATCTCATGCTATAGGAAGGGTCTCAGGATTGGAATGGGAAGGACTTGGATATCACATCTCATGCTAAAGGAAGGGTCTCAGTTTTGGTATAAGCATTGAGATATCACATCTCTGCTATCGGAAGGGTCTCAGGATTGGATTGGGAAGGAGTTGGATATCACATCTCATGTTATAGGAAGGGTCTCCGGATTGGAATGTGAAGGATTTGGATATCACATCTCATGCTAAAGGAAGGGTCTCAGGTTTGGAATGGGAAGGAGTTGGATATGACATCTCTTGTTATAGGGAGGGTCTCAGGATTTGAATGGCAAGGTGTTGGATATCACATCTCATGTCATAGGAAGGGTCTCAGGTTTGGTATAAGCATTGAGATATCACATCTCTGCTATCGGAAGGGTCTCAGGTTTGGTATAAGCATTGAGATATCACATCTCTGCTATCGGAAGGGTCTCAGGATTGGATTGGGAAGGAGTTGGATATCACATCTCATGTTATAGGAAGGGTCTCCGGATTGGAATGTGAAGGATTTGGATATCACATCTCATGCTAAAGGAAGGGTCTCAGGTTTGGAATGGGAAGGAGTTGGATATGACATCTCTTGTTATAGGGAGGGTCTCAGGATTTGAATGGCAAGGTGTTGGATATCACATCTCATGCCATAGGAAGGGTCTCAGGTTTGGTATAAGCATTGAGATATCACATCTCTGCTATCGGAAGGGTCTCAGGATTGGATTGGGAAGGAGTTGGATATCCCTGGGTTCCTGGGAGCCTAAAGTCGCAGAGGCTTATGCTAGGATTCCGGATAATACCAAGCACTACTTTAAAGACAGTGTGCTGATCAATGGAGTAGATACTCCAGCTCTTAGGGATAGTGGGTGCAGTCGCACTGTAGTGGATTCTACCTTGGTAGACTCAGAGGAAGTTGCCAGAGCTACTCTGATGCCCACTAAGTTGGCTGACGGCCCCCTCCGTATGTTTCCAGTAATACCTGTAAATCTTACTTTAAATGGTACAGCAGTCAGGATTCCAGTGAGCATTCAGAGAAACGTCCCGGGAAAGGTCTTGTTAGGTAATGATCTCAGAGCTTTAGGGCTCGTAGGAGACACTGCCGAAAGACCCTACACACGGTCTCAAGCACGGGCAGCATTGGCCAAGTCCAATACGCCGCCCCAGCCGAAGGGGAAACCCAAGGCGAAAGGAGTCAACAAGTCACGATGGGGGAAAGAGAATATTCCCCCGAGCTTGCCTACCACTGCGGTGGAGGAACCCCACCACCTTCCGCACTGTCCTCAGAAGTTATAGCGTCAAGCTGCGCTTCCTGCCACGCCACGATTCTTTGGATCATTTCCAATTTCGTGCCTTGAGAGGAAACACCTCTCTCCGCACACATCTTCTTCAATGTTTCTGATTTGGAAGCATTTAAAGTTAACAAGGTATTTGTTTCCATACTGTTAGATAGGACTATGGCTTTTTTAAAGTTATACTACAACAATTCACTACGTGTCCTGGTTGGAATAACCTGAAATGCCTTAGTTCGTGCGCAACACTGGATACCTTCAGTCGTATCCCACCGCTGTACACCAATTTGTTAAGACGGATTTCTGAACTCTGTCCTGGTGGCGCAGAAGTTCAGAAGGCCAACCTAATTACTTGGAACAGGGTAACCTCTGGACGAGCCAGACCAATCAAGGTAGCGATTGCGGCGGTCAAGACTAGGTCTCAAGAGGGGTGAGGGTGACTGAAAGCCCGCAATGAGCACACAAAACCAGAACACTTACAAACTACTCCAAACAGGTGTTATATAAAAATATATACACGTTTATTTTAAGGCCTTTAAAACAATGACCGTAGCGAGAAAATCACAATATCACAATATTAAACCAACACATACCATATCAAGACAATATATATACAAATACGACAGTCGCAAGCGTTATACGCACGAAATGTGTAGTCCACCTGAAAGGGAAGGAAAACTGGCAGTGCGATAATGCTTTAGACTCAGTTCGCCTTCAGCGGCACCTAACTAGATGGAAGTCCGAGCCCTGCGAAGAGTGGAGCCTTGTGCTCAAAGTACCTGCACGCGCTGGTGCCAACGGGCAAAAGGGGAAGCTCTTCGAAGGAAGTCAGGCAGTTCAGATTAGTGCACTAAAGAAGAAGAACAGGTTTCGCGACTCAAGCGCAGCCTCCACAGTGGGCAGAAGCAGAGCGCGAGTACGGACAAAAGGGTGCTGTTTTACACAGCGGGGAAAAGCAATGGGCTACTGCAGGAGGGCGACCAGATCCTAGCTATGCTACTCACCGGTCCCCGATGCAAGCAGACCCAGGCTTCTCCACGTCAGTTTCAGCAGCTGGCAGGTTCAGAAGAGCCGGGAATGCCTCGTCGTCGTGTAGAGCAAAAAGACGTCCCAATCGAAGAAACCTGCACAGTTTGTTGCCGCAGCAGGACAACGGAGCGGCCGTGTGTATCTGAGCCAAATGTACACTCCTCCCTTCCGACCTGGGAACGCCAAGTGTACGAAGCGTGGGAGAGTGACAAGGACTCGAGATACTACACAACCTGGCGGCGGTTACAGAGCAGGACTCCCGTGTAAGCTGGTCAGTCAACTGGATGGCCCAGAGACGCTTCCGAAGGCTTACTGGCAGGAGATGATGAAGTTGCCGAGAATAGCTGTTCCTGCTATTCCAAAGGTCGAAGCACCAGTACAGGCCTTCTGGTTCGATCAAAGGAGGAAAGGGTTTCACAGGACGACAGCAGTGCAAAGGAGGAGTCCTTCAGCGGGTCACCAGCGATTCCTCGGTCCAGCCTCTTGGTTGCAGGATACTTGGCTCCTGTATTCCTTCGTTCGTGAGAACTCAGGAGATCGACATGGTAGTGGTGTTTCCAGCCCCCTCTTATCCACGGTTCCCTTCGCGCCAAAACGGAGGGGACCCAATGGGAGATCCGCACATCAAACACGCACACCATTCGTGGACCAATCACGGACCACGGTGGTCCCAGGCATTCACACCACCCTAGACTCTCTGGCACCCAGGATGTGTATTGGGACCAGACATCCCAGCCCACACCCTGGAGGCACACATACGACATGTAGAAGCCCGCGAAAGCATCCGTCTTTCGCGGGAAAGTACATGCCCAAATAAGGAAGGCCCCGGGTCGGCTCGACCTGGGGAAGGTGAAGGGAGCAAGACGGTCAGTGGACAAGACAAAGGAGCCTCGTGGTCTGGCCATTTTGGGAGCCAGGCCACCATTTTGGGTTCAGCGCGAAAAACGCACTTAGAACGCCAAAAGGAGCTCAAAATACACAAAACGATCGCTGCCACCATTCCAGTCCCTGAATGACTTGCACCGATCAAATACCATCCTAAATGAGTATCTAGGGCCTGTAGAAGGCTAGAGACCCAAGAGAGCTGTAACTTAGCTTACAGTGCCCTCTTGTGTCATGTTGCACTAAAGCCGCAACATGGTAAAAGAAACTACGGGAAACAGCGTTCCCCGGTACTGACTGTCTTAAGGGCATGTCAGTTTCCCCGTAAGAAAGGAGCGAAAGCAAAGAGGAGTGCGGCAGAAGGCTGCACTTCTCTGGCAAAGTCAAGAACAAGGTGAAAAACAACAGCAAAAAGTTTAGGGGTTGCCACATGGAAGGAAAATTACCTACAATTACGAAATCTTTCCTAACACATTCCAATCCTGAGACCCTTCTGATAGCATGAGATGTGATATCTCAATGCCTCTAATACCAAACCTGAGATCCTACCTCTAACATGAAATGTGATATCCAACTCCTTCCCCTTCCAAACCTGAGAGCCTTCCTATAGCATGAAATGTGATATCCAAGTCCTTCCCATTCCAATCCTGAGACCCTTCCTATAACATGAGATGTGATATCCAACTCCTTCCCATTCCAACCTGAGACCCTTCCTATAGCATGACATGGGATATCCAACTCCTTCCAAATCCAATCCTGATACCCTTCCGATAGCATGAGATGTGATATCACAATGCTTCTACAAAACCTGAGACCCATACATGGCATGAGATGTGATATCAAACTCCTTCCCATTCCAATCCTGAGACACTTCCTATAGCATCAGATGTGATATCTCAATGCTTCTAATACCAAACCTGAGACTCTTCCTATAACATGAGATGGGATATCCAACTCCTTCCCATTCCAATCCTGAGACCCTTCCGATAGCAGAGATGTGACATCTCAATGCTTATACCAAACCTGAGACCCTTCCTATGGCATGAGATGTCATATACAACTCCTTCCCATTCCAATCCTGAGACCCTTCCTATAGCATGAGATGTGATATCTCAATGCTTCTAATACCAAACCTGAGATCCTTCCTATAACATGAGATGTGATATCCAACTCCTTCCCTTTCCAAACCTGAGAGCCTACCTATAGCATGAGATGTGATATTCAAGTCCTTCCCATTCCAATCCTTAGACCCTTCCTACAGCATGCAATATGATATCTCAATGATTCTAATAACAAACCTGAGACCCGTCCTATAAAATGAGATGGGTATCCAACTCCTTCCCATTCCAATCCTGAGACACTTTCGATAGCAGAGATGTGATACCTCAATGCTTATACCAAACCTGAGAACCTTCCTATAGCATGAGATGTAATATCCAACTCCTTCCCATTCCAATCCTGAGACCCTTCCTACAGCATGCGATGTGATATCTCAATGCTTCTAATACCAAACCTGAGACCCGTCCTATAACATGAGATGGGATATCCAACTCCTTCCCATTCCAAACCTGAGACCCTTCCTATAGCATGAGATGTGATATCCAACTCCTTCACATGCCAATCCTGAGACACTTCCGATTGCAGAGATGTGATATCTCAATGCTTATACCAAACCTGAGACTCTTCCTATAACATGAGATGTGATATCCAACTCCTTCCAGTTCCAAACCTGAGACCCTTCCTATAGCATGAGATGTGATATCCAACTCCTTCCCATTCCAATCCTGAGACCCTTCCGATAGCATGAGATGTGATAGCTCAATGCTTCTAATACCAAACCTGAGATCCTTCTTATAACATGTGATGTGATATCCAAATACTTCCCCTTCCAAACCTGAGACCCTCCCTTTAGCATGAGAAGTGATATCCAACTCCTTCCCATTCCAATCCTGAGACCCTTATGATAGCATGAGATGTGATATCTCAATGCCTCTAATACCAAACCTGAGATACTTCCGATAGCATGAGATGTGATATCTCAATGATTCTAATACCAAACCTGAGATCCTTCCTATAACACGCGATGTGATATCCAAATCCTTCCCCTTCCAAACCTGAGACCCTCCCTTTAGCATGAGATGTGATATCCAACTCCTTCCCATTCCAATCCTGAGACCCTTCTGATAGCATGAGATGTGATACCTCAATGCCTCTAATACCAAACCTGAGATCCTACCTCTAACATGAAATGTGATATCCAACTCCTTCCCTTACCAAACCTGAGATCCTTCCTATAACATGCGATGTGATATCCAAATCCTTCCCCTTCCAAACCTGAGACCCTCCCTATAGCATGAGATGTGATATCCAAGTCCGTCCCATTCCAATCCTGAGACCCTTCCTATAGCATGAGATGTGATATCTCAATGCTTATTCCAAACCTGAGACCCTTCCTATGGCATGAGATGTCATATACAACTCCTTCCCATTCCAATCCTGAGACCCTTCCTATAGCATGAGATGTGATATCTTAATGCTTATACCAAACCTGAGACCCTTCCTATAGCATGAGATGTGATAGCCAACTTCTTCCCATTCCAATCCTGAGACCCTTCCTATAACATGAGATGTGATGTCGCAATGCTTCTAATACCAAACCTGAGATCTTTCCTATAACATGAGATGTGATATCCAACACCTTCCCATTCCAATCCTGAGACCCTTCCTATAGCATGAGATGTGATATCTCAATGCTTATACCAAACGTGAGACCCTTCCTATAGCTTGAGATGTGATATACAACTCCTTCCCATTCCAATCCTGAGACCCTTCCTATAACATGAGATGTGATATCTCAATGCTTGTACCAAACGTGAGACCCTTCCTATAACAAGAGGTGATATCTCAATGCCTCTAATACCAAACCTGAGATCCTTCCTCTAACATGAAATGTGATATCCAACTCCTTCCCCTTCCAAACCTGAGAGCCTTCCTATAGCATGAGATATGATATCCAAGTCCTTCCCATTCCAATCCTGGGACCCTTCCTATAACATGAGATGTGATATCCAACTCCTTCCCATTCCAACCTGAGACCCTTCCTATAGCATGAGATGGGATATCCAACTCCTTCCAAATCAAATCCTGATACCCTTCCGATAGCATGAGATGTGATATCCCAATGTTTCTACCAAACCTGAGACCCATACTATGGCATGAGTTGTGATATCAAACCCCTTCCCATTCCAAACCTGAGACCCTTCCTATAGCTTGAGATATCCAACTCCTTCCCATTCCAATTCTGAGACCCTTCCTATACCATGAGACTTGATATCTCAATGCTTCTAATACCAAACCTGAGACCCTTCCTATAGCATGAGATGTGATATCTCAATGCTTCTAATACCAAACCTGAAATCCTTCCGATAACATGAGATGTGATATCCAAATCCTACCCCTTCCAAACCTGAGACCCTCCCTTTAGCATGAGATGTGATATCCAACTCCTTCCCATTCCCATCCTGAGACCCTTCTGATAGCATGAGATGTGATATCTCAATGCCTCCAATACCAAACCTGAGATCCTACCTCTAACATGAAATGTGATATCCACATCCTTCCCCTTCCAAACCTGAGACCCTCCCTTTAGCATGAGATGTGATAATCAACTCCGTCCCATTCCAATCCTGAGACCCTTCCGATAGCATGAGATGTGATATCTCAATGCTTCTAATACCAAACCTGTGATCCTTCCTATAACAAGAGATGTGATATCCAAATCCTTCCCCTTACAAACCTGAGACCCTCCCTTTAGCATGAGATGTGATATCCCAATGCCTCTAATACCAAACCTGAGATCCTTCCGATAGCATGAAATGTGATATCTCAATGCTTCTAATACCAAACCTGAGATCCTTCCTATAACATGAGACGTAATATCCAAATCCTTCCCCTTCCAAACCTGAGACCCTCCCTTTAGCATGAGATGTGATATCCAACTCCTTCCCATTCTAATCCTGAGACCCTTCTGATAGCATGAGATGTGATATCTCAATGCCTCTAATACCAAACCTGAGATCCTACCTCTAACATGAAATGTGATATCCAACTCTTTCCCCTTCCAAACCTGAGAGCCTTCCTATAGCATGAGATGTGATATCCGACTCCTTCCCATTCCAATCCTGAGACCCTTCCGATAGCATGAGATGTGATATCCCAATGCTTCTAATACCAAACCTGAGATCCTTCTTATAACATGTGATGTGATATCCAAATCCTTCCCCTTCCAAACCTGAGACCCTCCCTTTAGCATGAGATGTGATATCCAACTCCTTCCCATTCCAATCCTGAGACCCTTATGATAGATAGCATGAGATGTGATATCTCAATGCCTCTAATACCAAACCTGAGATACTTCTGATAGCATGAGATGTGATATCTCAATGCTTCTAATACCAAACCTGAGATCCTTCCTGTAACATGAGATGTGATATCCAAATCCTTCCCCTTCCAAACCTGAGACCCTCCCTTTAGCATGAGATGTGTTATCCAACTCCTTCCCATTCCAATCCTGAGACCCTTCCGATAGCATGAGATGTGATATCTCAATGCTTCTAATACCAAACCTGTGATCCTTCCTATAACAAGAGATGTGATATCCAAATCCTTCCCCTTCCAAACCTGAGACCCTCCCTTTAGCATGAGATGTGATATCTCAATGCCTCTAATACCAAACCTGAGATCCTTCCGATAGCATGAGATGTGATATCTCAATGCTTCTAATACCAAACCTGAGATCCTTCCTATAACATGAGACGTGATATCCAAATCCTTCCCCTTCCAAACCTGAGACCCTCCCTTTAGCATGAGATGTGATATCCAACTCCTTCCCATTCCAATCCTGAGACCCTTCTGATAGCATGAGATGTGATATCTCAATGCCTCTAATACCAAACCTGAGATCCTACCTCTAACATGAAATGTGATATCCAACTCTTTCCCCTTCCAAACCTGAGGGCCTTCCTATAGCATGAGATGTGATATCCGACTCCTTCCCATTCCAATCCTGAGACCCTTCCGATAGCATGAGATGTGATATCTCAATGCTTCTAATACCAAACCTGAGATCCTTCTTATAACATGTGATGTGATATCCAAATCCTTCCCCTTCCAAACCTGAGACCCTCCCTTTAGCATGAGATGTGATATCCAACTCCTTCCCATTCCAATCCTGAGACCCTTATGATAGATAGCATGAGATGTGATATCTCAATGCCTCTAATACCAAACCTGAGATACTTCCGATAGCATGAGATGTGATATCTCAATGCTTCTAATACCAAACCTGAGATCCTTCCTATAACATGAGATGTGATATCCAAATCCTTCCCCTTCCAAACCTGAGACCCTCCCTTTAGCATGAGATGTGATATCCGACTCCTTCCCATTCCAATTCTGAGCCCCTTCCTATACCATGAGACTTGATATCCAACTCCTTCCCATTCCAATTCTGAGCCCCTTCCTATACCATGAGACTTGATATCTCAATGCTTCTAATACCAAACCTGAGACCCGTCCTATAACATGAGATGTGATATCCAAATCCTTCCCCTTCCAAACCTTAGACCCTTCCTTTATCATGAGATGTGATATCCAACTACTTCCCATTCCAATCCTGAGACCCTTCCGATATCATGAGATGTGATATCTCAATGCTTCTAATATCAAACTTGAGACCCTCCCTATAGCATGAGATGTGATATCCAAGTCCTTCCCATTCCAATCCTGAGACCCTTCCTATAGCTTGAGTTGTGACATCCAACTCCTTCCCATTCCAATTCTGATCCCCTTTCTATACCATGAGACTTGATATCTCAATGCTTCTAATACCAAACCTGAGACCCGTCCTATAACATGAGATGTGATATCCAAATCCTTCCCCTTCCAAACCTTAGACCCTTCCTTTATCATGAGATGTGATATCCAACTCCTTCCCATTCCAATCCTGAGACCCTTCCGATATCATGAGATGTAATATCTCAATGCTTCTAATATCAAACTTGAGACCCTCCCTATAGCATGAGATGTGATATCCAAGTCCTTCCCATTCCAATCCTGAGACCCTTCCTATACAATGAGATGTGATATCTCAATGCTTCTAATACCAAACCTGAGACCCTTCCTATAACATGAGATTGGAATATCCAACTCCTTCCCATTCCAATCCTGAGACCCTTCCGATAGCAGAGATGTGATATCTCAATTCTTATACCAAACCTGAGATCCTTCCTATAACATGAGATGTGATATCCAACTCCTTCCCATTCCAATCCTGAGACACTTCCTATAGCATGAGATGTGATATCTCACTGCTTATACCAAACCTGAGACCCTTCCAATAGCATGAGATGTGATATCCAACTCCTTCCCATTCCAATCCTGAGACCCTTCCTATAGCATGAGATGTGATATCTCAATGCTTCTAATATCAAACTTGAGAGCCTCCCTATAGCATGAGATGTGATATCCAAGTCCTTCCCATTCCAATCCTGAAACACTTCCTATAGCATGAGATGTGATATCTCAATGCTTCTAATACCAAACCTGAGACTCTTCCTATAACATGAGATGGGATATCCAACTCCTTCCCATTCCAATCCTGAGACCCTTCCGATAGCAGAGATGTGATATCTCAATGCTTATACCAAACCTGAGACCCTTCCTACGGCATGAGATGTCATATACAACTCCTTCCCATTCCAATCCTGAGACCCTTCCTATAGCATGAGATGTGATATCTCAATGCTTATACCAAACCTGAGACCCTTCCTATAGCATGAGATGTGATATCCAACTCCTTCCCATTCCAATCCTGAGACCCTTCCTATAGCATGAGATGTGATATCTCAATGCTTATACCAAACCTGAGACCCTTCCTACGGCATGAGATGTCATATACAACTCCTTCCCATTCCAATCCTGAGACCCTTCCTATAGCATGAGATGTGATATCTCAATGCTTATACCAAACCTGAGACCCTTCCTATAGCATGAGATGTGATATCCAACTCCTTCCCATTCCAATCCTGAGACCCTTCCTATAGCATGAGATGTGATATCTCAATGCTTATACCAAACCTGAGACCCTTCCTATAACATGAGATGGGATATCCAACTCCTTCCCATTCCAATCCTGAGACACTTCCGATAGCAGAGATGTGATATCTCAATGCTTATACCAGACCTTAGACCCTTCCTATAACATGAGATCGGATATCCAACTCCTTCCCGTTCCAAACCTGAGACCCTTCCTTTAGCATGAGATGTGATATCCAGCTCCTTCCCATTCCAATCCTGAGACACTTCCGATAGCATGAGATGTGATATCTCAATGCTTCTAATATCAAAACGGAAACCCTCCCTATAGCATGATATGTGATATCTAAGTCCTTCCCATTCCAATCCTGAGACCCTTCCTATAGCATGAGATGTGATATCTCAATGCTTCTACCAAACCTGAGACCCTTCCTTTAGCATGAGATGTGATATCCAACTCCTTCCCATTCCAATCCTGAGACCCTTCCTATAGCATGAGATGTGATATCTCAATACTTCTAATACCAAACCTGAGATCCTTCCGATAACATGAGATGTGATATCCAAATCCTTCCCCTTCCAAACCTGAGACCCTCCCTTTAGCATGAGATGTGATATCCATCTCCTTCCCATTCCAATCCTGAAACCCTTCTGATAGCATGAGATGTGATATCTCAATGCTTCTAATACCAAACCTGAGATCCTTCCGATAGCATGAGATGTGATATCTCAATGCTTCTAATACCAAACCTGAGACCCTTCCTATAACATGAGATTGGAATATCCAACTCCTTCCCATTCCAATCCTGAGACCCTTCCGATAGCAGAGATGTGATATCTCAATTCTTATACCAAACCTGAGATCCTTCCTATAACATGAGATGTGATATCCAACTCCTTCCCATTCCAATCCTGAGACACTTCCTATAGCATGAGATGTGATATCTCACTGCTTATACCAAACCTGAGACCCTTCCTATAGCATGAGATGTGATATCTAACTCCTTCCCATTCCAATCCCGAGACCCTTCCTATAGCATGAGATGTGATATCTCAATGCTTCTAATACCAAACCTGAGACTCTTCCTATAACATGAGATGGGATATCCAACTCCTTCCCATTCCAATCCTGAGACCCTTCCGATAGCAGAGATGTGATATCTCAATGCTTATACCAAACCTGAGACCCTTCCTACGGCATGAGATGTCATATACAACTCCTTCCCATTCCAATCCTGAGACCCTTCCTATAGCATGAGATGTGATATCTCAATGCTTATACCAAACCTGAGACCCTTCCTATAGCATGAGATGTGATATCCAACTCCTTCCCATTCCAATCCTGAGACCCTTCCTATAGCATGAGATGTGATATCTCAATGCTTATACCAAACCTGAGACCCTTCCTACGGCATGAGATGTCATATACAACTCCTTCCCATTCCAATCCTGAGACCCTTCCTATAGCATGAGATGTGATATCTCAATGCTTATACCAAACCTGAGACCCTTCCTATAGCATGAGATGTGATATCCAACTCCTTCCCATTCCAATCCTGAGACCCTTCCTATAGCATGAGATGTGATATCTCAATGCTTATACCAAACCTGAGACCCTTCCTATAACATGAGATGGGATATCCAACTCCTTCCCATTCCAATCCTGAGACACTTCCGATAGCAGAGATGTGATATCTCAATGCTTATACCAGACCTTAGACCCTTCCTATAACATGAGATCGGATATCCAACTCCTTCCAGTTCCAAACCTGAGACCCTTCCTTTAGCATGAGATGTGATATCCAGCTCCTTCCCATTCCAATCCTGAGACACTTCCGATAGCATGAGATGTGATATCTCAATGCTTCTAATATCAAAACGGAAACCCTCCCTATAGCATGATATGTGATATCTAAGTCCTTCCCATTCCAATCCTGAGACCCTTCCTATAGCATGAGATGTGATATCTCAATGCTTCTACCAAACCTGAGACCCTTCCTTTAGCATGAGATGTGATATCCAACTCCTTCCCATTCCAATCCTGAGACCCTTCCGATATCATGAGATGTAATATCTCAATGCTTCTAATATCAAACTTGAGACCCTCCCTATAGCATGAGATGTGATATCCAAGTCCTTCCCATTCCAATCCTGAGACCCTTCCTATACAATGAGATGTGATATCTCAATGCTTCTAATACCAAACCTGAGACCCTTCCTATAACATGAGATTGGAATATCCAACTCCTTCCCATTCCAATCCTGAGACCCTTCCGATAGCAGAGATGTGATATCTCAATTCTTATACCAAACCTGAGATCCTTCCTATAACATGAGATGTGATATCCAACTCCTTCCCATTCCAATCCTGAGACACTTCCTATAGCATGAGATGTGATATCTCACTGCTTATACCAAACCTGAGACCCTTCCAATAGCATGAGATGTGATATCCAACTCCTTCCCATTCCAATCCTGAGACCCTTCCTATAGCATGAGATGTGATATCTCAATGCTTCTAATATCAAACTTGAGAGCCTCCCTATAGCATGAGATGTGATATCCAAGTCCTTCCCATTCCAATCCTGAAACACTTCCTATAGCATGAGATGTGATATCTCAATGCTTCTAATACCAAACCTGAGACTCTTCCTATAACATGAGATGGGATATCCAACTCCTTCCCATTCCAATCCTGAGACCCTTCCGATAGCAGAGATGTGATATCTCAATGCTTATACCAAACCTGAGACCCTTCCTACGGCATGAGATGTCATATACAACTCCTTCCCATTCCAATCCTGAGACCCTTCCTATAGCATGAGATGTGATATCTCAATGCTTATACCAAACCTGAGACCCTTCCTATAGCATGAGATGTGATATCCAACTCCTTCCCATTCCAATCCTGAGACCCTTCCTATAGCATGAGATGTGATATCTCAATGCTTATACCAAACCTGAGACCCTTCCTACGGCATGAGATGTCATATACAACTCCTTCCCATTCCAATCCTGAGACCCTTCCTATAGCATGAGATGTGATATCTCAATGCTTATACCAAACCTGAGACCCTTCCTATAGCATGAGATGTGATATCCAACTCCTTCCCATTCCAATCCTGAGACCCTTCCTATAGCATGAGATGTGATATCTCAATGCTTATACCAAACCTGAGACCCTTCCTATAACATGAGATGGGATATCCAACTCCTTCCCATTCCAATCCTGAGACACTTCCGATAGCAGAGATGTGATATCTCAATGCTTATACCAGACCTTAGACCCTTCCTATAACATGAGATCGGATATCCAACTCCTTCCCGTTCCAAACCTGAGACCCTTCCTTTAGCATGAGATGTGATATCCAGCTCCTTCCCATTCCAATCCTGAGACACTTCCGATAGCATGAGATGTGATATCTCAATGCTTCTAATATCAAAACGGAAACCCTCCCTATAGCATGATATGTGATATCTAAGTCCTTCCCATTCCAATCCTGAGACCCTTCCTATAGCATGAGATGTGATATCTCAATGCTTCTACCAAACCTGAGACCCTTCCTTTAGCATGAGATGTGATATCCAACTCCTTCCCATTCCAATCCTGAGACCCTTCCTATAGCATGAGATGTGATATCTCAATACCTCTAATACCAAACCTGAGATCCTTCCGATAACATGAGATGTGATATCCAAATCCTTCCCCTTCCAAACCTGAGACCCTCCCTTTAGCATGAGATGTGATATCCATCTCCTTCCCATTCCAATCCTGAGACCCTTCTGATAGCATGAGATGTGATATCTCAATGCTTCTAATACCAAACCTGAGATCCTTCCGATAGCATGAGATGTGATATCTCAATGCTTCTAATACCAAACCTGAGACCCTTCCTAAAACATGAGATTGGAATATCCAACTCCTTCCCATTCCAATCCTGAGACCCTTCCGATAGCAGAGATGTGATATCTCAATTCTTATACCAAACCTGAGATCCTTCCTATAACATGAGATGTGATATCCAACTCCTTCCCATTCCAATCCTGAGACACTTCCTATAGCATGAGATGTGATATCTCACTGCTTATACCAAACCTGAGACCCTTCCTATAGCATGAGATGTGATATCTAACTCCTTCCCATTCCAATCCCGAGACCCTTCCTATAGCATGAGATGTGATATCTCAATGCTTCTAATACCAAACCTGAGACTCTTCCTATAACATGAGATGGGATATCCAACTCCTTCCCATTCCAATCCTGAGACCCTTCCGATAGCAGAGATGTGATATCTCAATGCTTATACCAAACCTGAGACCCTTCCTACGGCATGAGATGTCATATACAACTCCTTCCCATTCCAATCCTGAGACCCTTCCTATAGCATGAGATGTGATATCTCAATGCTTATACCAAACCTGAGACCCTTCCTATAGCATGAGATGTGATATCCAACTCCTTCCCATTCCAATCCTGAGACCCTTCCTATAGCATGAGATGTGATATCTCAATGCTTATACCAAACCTGAGACCCTTCCTACGGCATGAGATGTCATATACAACTCCTTCCCATTCCAATCCTGAGACCCTTCCTATAGCATGAGATGTGATATCTCAATGCTTATACCAAACCTGAGACCCTTCCTATAGCATGAGATGTGATATCCAACTCCTTCCCATTCCAATCCTGAGACCCTTCCTATAGCATGAGATGTGATATCTCAATGCTTATACCAAACCTGAGACCCTTCCTATAACATGAGATGGGATATCCAGCTCCTTCCCATTCCAATCCTGAGACACTTCCGATAGCAGAGATGTGATATCTCAATGCTTATACCAGACCTTAGACCCTTCCTATAACATGAGATCGGATATCCAACTCCTTCCAGTTCCAAACCTGAGACCCTTCCTTTAGCATGAGATGTGATATCCAGCTCCTTCCCATTCCAATCCTGAGACACTTCCGATAGCATGAGATGTGATATCTCAATGCTTCTAATATCAAAACGGAAACCCTCCCTATAGCATGATATGTGATATCTAAGTCCTTCCCATTCCAATCCTGAGACCCTTCCTATAGCATGAGATGTGATATCTCAATGCTTCTACCAAACCTGAGACCCTTCCTTTAGCATGAGATGTGATATCCAACTCCTTCCCATTCCAATCCTGAGACCCTTCCTATAGCATGAGATGTGATATCCATCTCCTTCCCATTCCAATCCTGAGACCCTTCTGATAGCATGAGATGTGATATCTCAATGCTTCTAATACCAAACCTGAGATCCTTCCGATAACATGAGATGTGATATCCAAATCCTTCCCCTTCCAAACCTGAGACCCTCCCTTTAGCATGAGATGTGATATCCATCTCCTTCCCATTCCAATCCTGAGACCCTTCTGATAGCATGAGATGTGATATCTCAATGCTTCTAATACCAAACCTGAGATCCTTCCGATAGCATGAGATGTGATATCTCAATGCTTCTAATACCAAACCTGAGACCCTTCCTATAACATGAGATTGGAATATCCAACTCCTTCCCATTCCAATCCTGAGACCCTTCCGATAGCAGAGATGTGATATCTCAATTCTTATACCAAACCTGAGATCCTTCCTATAACATGAGATGTGATAACCAACTCCTTCCCATTCCAATCCTGAGACACTTCCTATAGCATGAGATTTGATATCTCACTGCTTATACCAAACCTGAGACCCTTCCTATAGCATGAGATGTGATATCTAACTCCTTCCCATTCCAATCCTGAGACCCTTCCTATAGCATGAGATGTGATATCTCAATGCTTCTAATATCAAACTTGAGAGCCTCCCTATAGCATGAGATGTGATATCCAAGTCCTTCCCATTCCAATCCTGAGACACTTCCTATAGCATGAGATGTGATATCTCAATGCTTCTAATACCAAACCTGAGACTCTTCCTATAACATGAGATGGGATATCCAACTCCTTCCCATTCCAATCCTGAGACCCTTCCGATAGCAGAGATGTGATATCTCAATGCTTATACCAAACCTGAGACCCTTCCTAAGGCATGAGATGTCATATACAACTCCTTCCCATTCCAATCCTGAGACCCTTCCTATAGCATGAGATGTGATATCTCAATGCTTATACCAAACCTGAGACCCTTCCTATAGCATGAGATGTGATATCCAACTCCTTCCCATTCCAATCCTGAGACCCTTAGTATAGCATGAGATGTGATATCTCAATGCTTATACCAAACCTGAGACCCTTCCTACGGCATGAGATGTCATATACAACTCCTTCCCATTCCAATCCTGAGACCCTTCCTATAGCATGAGATGTGATATCTCAATGCTTATACCAAACCTGAGACCCTTCCTATAGCATGAGATGTGATATCCAACTCCTTCCCATTCCAATCCTGAGACCCTTCCTATAGCATGAGATGTGATATCTCAATGCTTATACCAAACCTGAGACCCTTCCTATAACATGAGATGGGATATCCAACTTCTTCCCATTCCAATCCTGAGACACTTCCGATAGCAGAGATGTGATATCTCAATGCTTATACCAGACCTTAGACCCTTCCTATAACATGAGATCGGATATCCAACTCCTTCCCGTTCCAAACCTGAGACCCTTCCTTTAGCATGAGATGTGATATCCAGCTCCTTCCCATTCCAATCCTGAGACACTTCCGATAGCATGAGATGTGATATCTCAATGCTTCTAATATCAAAACGGAAACCCTCCCTATCGCATGATATGTGATATCTAAGTCCTTCCCATTCCAATCCTGAGACCCTTCCTATAGCATGAGATGTGATATCTCAATGCTTCTAATACCAAACCTGAGATCCTTCCGATAGCATGAGATCGGATATCCAACTCCTTCCCATTCCAATCCTGAGACACTTCCGATAGCAGAGATGTGATATCTCAATGCTTATACCAGACCTTAGACCCTTCCTATAACATGAGATCGGATATCCAACTCCTTCCCGTTCCAAACCTGAGACCCTTCCTTTAGCATGAGATGTGATATCCAGCTCCTTCCCATTCCAATCCTGAGACACTTCCTATAGCATGAGATGTGATATCTCAATGCTTCTACCAAACCTGAGACCCTTCCTTTAGCATGAGATGTGATATCCAACTCCTTCCCATTCCAATCCTGAGACCCTTCCTATAGCATGAGATGTGATATCTCAATACTTCTAATACCAAACCTGAGATCCTTCCGATAACATGAGATGTGATATCCAAATCCTTCCCCTTCCAAACCTGAGACCCTCCCTTTAGCATATGTGATATCCATCTCCTTCCCATTCCAATCCTGAGACCCTTCTGATAGCATGAGATGTGATATCTCAATGCTTCTAATACCAAACCTGAGATCCTTCCGATAGCCTGAGATGTGATATCTCAATGCTTCTAATACCAAACCTGAGATCCTTCCTATAACATGAGATGTGAAATCCAAATCCTTCCCCTTCCAATTCTGAGACCCTCCCTTTAACATGAGATGTGATATCCAACTCCTTCCCATTCCAACCTGAGACCCTTCCTATAGCATGAGATGTGATATCCAAGTCCTTCCCATTCCAATCCTTAGACCCTTCCTACCGCATGCAATATGATATCTCAATGCCTCTAATACCAAACCTGAGATCCTTCCTCTAACATGAAATGTGATATCCAACTCCTTCCCTTTCCAAACCTGAGAGCCTATCTATAGCATGAGATGTGATATCCAAGTCCTTTCCATTCCAATCCTTAGACCCTTCCTACAGCATGCAATATGATATCTCAATGATTCTAATAACAAACCTGAGACCCGTCCTATAACATGAGATGGGATATCCAACTCCTTCCATTTCCAATCCTGAGACACTTCCGATAGCAGAGATGTGATATCTCAATGCTTATACCAAACCTGAGACCCTTCCTATAACATGAGATGTGATATCCAACTCCTTCCCGTTCCAATCCTGAGACTCTTCCTTTAGCATGAGATGTGATATCCAGCTCCTTCCCATTCCAATCGTGAGACACTTCCGATAGCATGAGATGTGATATCTCAATGCTTCTAATATCAAAACTGAGACCCTCCCTATAGCATGATATGTGATATCTAAGTCCTTCCCATTCCAATCCTGAGACCCTTCCTATAGCATGAGATGTGATATCTCAATGCTTCTACCAAACCTGAGACCCTTCCTTTAGCATGAGATGTGATATCCAACTCCTTCCCATTCCAATCCTAAGACCCTTCCTATAGCATGAGATGTGATATCTCAATACTTCTAATACCAAACCTGAGATCCTTCCTATAGCATGAGATGTGATATCTCAATGCTTCTAATACCAAACCTGAGACCCTTCCTACAGCATGCGATGTGATATCTCACTGCTTATACCAAACCTGAGACCCTTCCTATAGCATGAGATGTGATATCCAACTCCTTCCCATTCCAATCCTGAGACCCTTCCTATAGCATGAGATGTGATATCTCAATGCTTCTAATATCAAACTTGAGAGCCTCCCTATAGCATGAGATGTGATATCCAAGTCCTTCCCATTCCAATCCTGAGACACTTCCTATAGCATGGGATGTGATATCTCAATGCTTCTAATACCAAACCTGAGACTCTTCCTATAACATGAGATGGGATATCCAACTCCTTCCCATTCCAATCCTGAGACCCTTCCGATAGCAGAGATGTGATATCTCAATGCTTATACCAAACCTGAGACCCTTCCTACGGCATGAGATGTCATATACAACTCCTTCCCATTCCAATCCTGAGACCCTTCCTATAGCATGAGATGTGATATCTCAATGCTTATACCAAACCTGAGACCCTTCCTATAGCATGAGATGTGATATCCAACTCCTTCCCATTCCAATCCTGAGACCCTTCCTATAGCATGAGATGTGATATCTCAATGCTTATACCAAACCTGAGACCCTTCCTACGGCATGAGATGTCATATACAACTCCTTCCCATTCCAATCCTGAGACCCTTCCTATAGCATGAGATGTGATATCTCAATGCTTATACCAAACCTGAGACCCTTCCTATAGCATGAGATGTGATATCCAACTCCTTCCCATTCCAATCCTGAGACCCTTCCTATAGCATGAGATGTGATATCTCAATGCTTATACCAAACCTGAGACCCTTCCTATAACATGAGATGGGATATCCAACTCCTTCCCATTCCAATCCTGAGACACTTCCGATAGCAGAGATGTGATATCTCAATGCTTATACCAGACCTTAGACCCTTCCTATAACATGAGATCGGATATCCAACTCCTTCCCGTTCCAAACCTGAGACCCTTCCTTTAGCATGAGATGTGATATCCAGCTCCTTCCCATTCCAATCCTGAGACCCTCCCTTTAGCATGAGATGTGATATCTCAATGCTTCTAATATCAAAACAGAAACCCTCCCTATAGCATGATATGTGATATCTAAGTCCTTCCCATTCCAATCCTGAGACCCTTCCTATAGCATGAGATGTGATATCTCAATGCTTCTACCAAACCTGAGACCCTTCCTTTAGCATGAGATGTGATATCCAACTCCTTCCCTTTCCAATCCTGAGACCCTTCCTATAGCATGAGATGTGATATCTCAATACTTCTAATACCAAACCTGAAATCCTTCCGATAACATGAGATGTGATATCCAAATCCTTCCCCTTCCAAACCTGAGACCCTCCCTTTAGCATGAGATGTGATATCCAACTCCTTCCCATTCCAATCCTGAGACCCTTCTGATAGCATGAGATGTGATATCTCAATGCTTCTAATGCCAAACCTGAGATCCTTCCGATAGCATGAGATGTGATATCTCAATGCTTCTAATACCAAACCTGAGATCCTTCCTATAACATGAGATGTGATATCCAAATCCTTCCCCTTCCAATTCTGAGACCCTCCCTTTAACATGAGATGTGATATCCAACTCCTTCCCATTCCAATCCTGAGACACTTCCCATAGCAGAGATGTGATATCTAAAAGCTTATACCAGACCTTAGACCCTTCCTATAACATGAGATCGGATATCCAACTCCTTCCCGTTCCAAACCTGAGACCCTTCCTTTAGCATGAGATGTGATATCCAGCTCCTTCCCATTCCAATCCTGAGACACTTCCGATAGCATGAGATGTGATATCTCAATGCTTCTAATATCAAAACGGAAACCCTCCCTATAGCATGATATGTGATATCTAAGTCCTTCCCATTCCAATCCTGAGACCCTTCCTATAGCATGAGATGTGATATCTCAATGCTTCTAATACCAAACCTGAGATCCTTCCGATAGCATGAGATCGGATATCCAACTCCTTCCCATTCCAATCCTGAGACACTTCCGATAGCAGAGATGTGATATCTCAATGCTTATACCAGACCTTAGACCCTTCCTATAACATGAGATCGGATATCCAACTCCTTCCCGTTCCAAACCTGAGACCCTTCCTTTAGCATGAGATGTGATATCCAGCTCCTTCCCATTCCAATCCTGAGACACTTCCTATAGTATGAGATGTGATATCTCAATGCTTCTACCAAACCTGAGACCCTTCCTTTAGCATGAGATGTGATATCCAACTCCTTCCCATTCCAATCCTGAGACCCTTCCTATAGCATGAGATGTGATATCTCAATACTTCTAATACCAAACCTGAGATCCTTCCGATAACATGAGATGTGATATCCAAATCCTTCCCCTTCCAAACCTGAGACCCTCCCTTTAGCATGAGATGTGATATCCATCTCCTTCCCATTCCAATCCTGAGACCCTGCTGATAGCATGAGATGTGATATCTCAATGCTTCTAATACCAAACCTGAGATCCTTCCGATAGCATGAGATGTGATATCTCAATGCTTCTAATACCAAACCTGAGATTCTTCCTATAACATGAGATGTGATATCCAAATCCTTCCCCTTCCAATTCTGAGACCCTCCCTTTAACATGAGATGTGATATCCAACTCCTTCCCATTCCAACCTGAGACCCTTCCTATAGCATGAGATGTGATATCCAAGTCCTTCCCATTCCAATCCTGAGACCCTTCCTATACAATGAGATGTGATATCTCAATGCTTCTAATACCAAACCTGAGACCCTTCCTATAACATGAGATTGGAATATCCAACTCCTTCCCATTCCAATCCTGAGACCCTTCCGATAGCAGAGATGTGATATCTCAATTCTTATACCAAACCTGAGATCCTTCCTATAACATGAGATGTGATATCCAACTCCTTCCCATTCCAATCCTGAGACACTTCCTATAGCATGAGATGTGATATCTCACTGCTTATACCAAACCTGAGACCCTTCCAATAGCATGAGATGTGATATCCAACTCCTTCCCATTCCAATCCTGAGACCCTTCCTATAGCATGAGATGTGATATCTCAATGCTTCTAATATCAAACTTGAGAGCCTCCCTATAGCATGAGATGTGATATCCAAGTCCTTCCCATTCCAATCCTGAAACACTTCCTATAGCATGAGATGTGATATCTCAATGCTTCTAATACCAAACCTGAGACTCTTCCTATAACATGAGATGGGATATCCAACTCCTTCCCATTCCAATCCTGAGACCCTTCCGATAGCAGAGATGTGATATCTCAATGCTTATACCAAACCTGAGACCCTTCCTACGGCATGAGATGTCATATACAACTCCTTCCCATTCCAATCCTGAGACCCTTCCTATAGCATGAGATGTGATATCTCAATGCTTATACCAAACCTGAGACCCTTCCTATAGCATGAGATGTGATATCCAACTCCTTCCCATTCCAATCCTGAGACCCTTCCTATAGCATGAGATGTGATATCTCAATGCTTATACCAAACCTGAGACCCTTCCTACGGCATGAGATGTCATATACAACTCCTTCCCATTCCAATCCTGAGACCCTTCCTATAGCATGAGATGTGATATCTCAATGCTTATACCAAACCTGAGACCCTTCCTATAGCATGAGATGTGATATCCAACTCCTTCCCATTCCAATCCTGAGACCCTTCCTATAGCATGAGATGTGATATCTCAATGCTTATACCAAACCTGAGACCCTTCCTATAACATGAGATGGGATATCCAACTCCTTCCCATTCCAATCCTGAGACACTTCCGATAGCAGAGATGTGATATCTCAATGCTTATACCAGACCTTAGACCCTTCCTATAACATGAGATCGGATATCCAACTCCTTCCCGTTCCAAACCTGAGACCCTTCCTTTAGCATGAGATGTGATATCCAGCTCCTTCCCATTCCAATCCTGAGACACTTCCGATAGCATGAGATGTGATATCTCAATGCTTCTAATATCAAAACGGAAACCCTCCCTATAGCATGATATGTGATATCTAAGTCCTTCCCATTCCAATCCTGAGACCCTTCCTATAGCATGAGATGTGATATCTCAATGCTTCTACCAAACCTGAGACCCTTCCTTTAGCATGAGATGTGATATCCAACTCCTTCCCATTCCAATCCTGAGACCCTTCCTATAGCATGAGATGTGATATCTCAATACCTCTAATACCAAACCTGAGATCCTTCCGATAACATGAGATGTGATATCCAAATCCTTCCCCTTCCAAACCTGAGACCCTCCCTTTAGCATGAGATGTGATATCCATCTCCTTCCCATTCCAATCCTGAGACCCTTCTGATAGCATGAGATGTGATATCTCAATGCTTCTAATACCAAACCTGAGATCCTTCCGATAGCATGAGATGTGATATCTCAATGCTTCTAATACCAAACCTGAGACCCTTCCTAAAACATGAGATTGGAATATCCAACTCCTTCCCATTCCAATCCTGAGACCCTTCCGATAGCAGAGATGTGATATCTCAATTCTTATACCAAACCTGAGATCCTTCCTATAACATGAGATGTGATATCCAACTCCTTCCCATTCCAATCCTGAGACACTTCCTATAGCATGAGATGTGATATCTCACTGCTTATACCAAACCTGAGACCCTTCCTATAGCATGAGATGTGATATCTAACTCCTTCCCATTCCAATCCCGAGACCCTTCCTATAGCATGAGATGTGATATCTCAATGCTTCTAATACCAAACCTGAGACTCTTCCTATAACATGAGATGGGATATCCAACTCCTTCCCATTCCAATCCTGAGACCCTTCCGATAGCAGAGATGTGATATCTCAATGCTTATACCAAACCTGAGACCCTTCCTACGGCATGAGATGTCATATACAACTCCTTCCCATTCCAATCCTGAGACCCTTCCTATAGCATGAGATGTGATATCTCAATGCTTATACCAAACCTGAGACCCTTCCTATAGCATGAGATGTGATATCCAACTCCTTCCCATTCCAATCCTGAGACCCTTCCTATAGCATGAGATGTGATATCTCAATGCTTATACCAAACCTGAGACCCTTCCTACGGCATGAGATGTCATATACAACTCCTTCCCATTCCAATCCTGAGACCCTTCCTATAGCATGAGATGTGATATCTCAATGCTTATACCAAACCTGAGACCCTTCCTATAGCATGAGATGTGATATCCAACTCCTTCCCATTCCAATCCTGAGACCCTTCCTATAGCATGAGATGTGATATCTCAATGCTTATACCAAACCTGAGACCCTTCCTATAACATGAGATGGGATATCCAGCTCCTTCCCATTCCAATCCTGAGACACTTCCGATAGCAGAGATGTGATATCTCAATGCTTATACCAGACCTTAGACCCTTCCTATAACATGAGATCGGATATCCAACTCCTTCCAGTTCCAAACCTGAGACCCTTCCTTTAGCATGAGATGTGATATCCAGCTCCTTCCCATTCCAATCCTGAGACACTTCCGATAGCATGAGATGTGATATCTCAATGCTTCTAATATCAAAACGGAAACCCTCCCTATAGCATGATATGTGATATCTAAGTCCTTCCCATTCCAATCCTGAGACCCTTCCTATAGCATGAGATGTGATATCTCAATGCTTCTACCAAACCTGAGACCCTTCCTTTAGCATGAGATGTGATATCCAACTCCTTCCCATTCCAATCCTGAGACCCTTCCTATAGCATGAGATGTGATATCCATCTCCTTCCCATTCCAATCCTGAGACCCTTCTGATAGCATGAGATGTGATATCTCAATGCTTCTAATACCAAACCTGAGATCCTTCCGATAACATGAGATGTGATATCCAAATCCTTCCCCTTCCAAACCTGAGACCCTCCCTTTAGCATGAGATGTGATATCCATCTCCTTCCCATTCCAATCCTGAGACCCTTCTGATAGCATGAGATGTGATATCTCAATGCTTCTAATACCAAACCTGAGATCCTTCCGATAGCATGAGATGTGATATCTCAATGCTTCTAATACCAAACCTGAGACCCTTCCTATAACATGAGATTGGAATATCCAACTCCTTCCCATTCCAATCCTGAGACCCTTCCGATAGCAGAGATGTGATATCTCAATTCTTATACCAAACCTGAGATCCTTCCTATAACATGAGATGTGATAACCAACTCCTTCCCATTCCAATCCTGAGACACTTCCTATAGCATGAGATTTGATATCTCACTGCTTATACCAAACCTGAGACCCTTCCTATAGCATGAGATGTGATATCTAACTCCTTCCCATTCCAATCCTGAGACCCTTCCTATAGCATGAGATGTGATATCTCAATGCTTCTAATATCAAACTTGAGAGCCTCCCTATAGCATGAGATGTGATATCCAAGTCCTTCCCATTCCAATCCTGAGACACTTCCTATAGCATGAGATGTGATATCTCAATGCTTCTAATACCAAACCTGAGACTCTTCCTATAACATGAGATGGGATATCCAACTCCTTCCCATTCCAATCCTGAGACCCTTCCGATAGCAGAGATGTGATATCTCAATGCTTATACCAAACCTGAGACCCTTCCTAAGGCATGAGATGTCATATACAACTCCTTCCCATTCCAATCCTGAGACCCTTCCTATAGCATGAGATGTGATATCTCAATGCTTATACCAAACCTGAGACCCTTCCTATAGCATGAGATGTGATATCCAACTCCTTCCCATTCCAATCCTGAGACCCTTAGTATAGCATGAGATGTGATATCTCAATGCTTATACCAAACCTGAGACCCTTCCTACGGCATGAGATGTCATATACAACTCCTTCCCATTCCAATCCTGAGACCCTTCCTATAGCATGAGATGTGATATCTCAATGCTTATACCAAACCTGAGACCCTTCCTATAGCATGAGATGTGATATCCAACTCCTTCCCATTCCAATCCTGAGACCCTTCCTATAGCATGAGATGTGATATCTCAATGCTTATACCAAACCTGAGACCCTTCCTATAACATGAGATGGGATATCCAACTTCTTCCCATTCCAATCCTGAGACACTTCCGATAGCAGAGATGTGATATCTCAATGCTTATACCAGACCTTAGACCCTTCCTATAACATGAGATCGGATATCCAACTCCTTCCCGTTCCAAACCTGAGACCCTTCCTTTAGCATGAGATGTGATATCCAGCTCCTTCCCATTCCAATCCTGAGACACTTCCGATAGCATGAGATGTGATATCTCAATGCTTCTAATATCAAAACGGAAACCCTCCCTATCGCATGATATGTGATATCTAAGTCCTTCCCATTCCAATCCTGAGACCCTTCCTATAGCATGAGATGTGATATCTCAATGCTTCTAATACCAAACCTGAGATCCTTCCGATAGCATGAGATCGGATATCCAACTCCTTCCCATTCCAATCCTGAGACACTTCCGATAGCAGAGATGTGATATCTCAATGCTTATACCAGACCTTAGACCCTTCCTATAACATGAGATCGGATATCCAACTCCTTCCCGTTCCAAACCTGAGACCCTTCCTTTAGCATGAGATGTGATATCCAGCTCCTTCCCATTCCAATCCTGAGACACTTCCTATAGCATGAGATGTGATATCTCAATGCTTCTACCAAACCTGAGACCCTTCCTTTAGCATGAGATGTGATATCCAACTCCTTCCCATTCCAATCCTGAGACCCTTCCTATAGCATGAGATGTGATATCTCAATACTTCTAATACCAAACCTGAGATCCTTCCGATAACATGAGATGTGATATCCAAATCCTTCCCCTTCCAAACCTGAGACCCTCCCTTTAGCATATGTGATATCCATCTCCTTCCCATTCCAATCCTGAGACCCTTCTGATAGCATGAGATGTGATATCTCAATGCTTCTAATACCAAACCTGAGATCCTTCCGATAGCCTGAGATGTGATATCTCAATGCTTCTAATACCAAACCTGAGATCCTTCCTATAACATGAGATGTGAAATCCAAATCCTTCCCCTTCCAATTCTGAGACCCTCCCTTTAACATGAGATGTGATATCCAACTCCTTCCCATTCCAACCTGAGACCCTTCCTATAGCATGAGATGTGATATCCAAGTCCTTCCCATTCCAATCCTTAGACCCTTCCTACCGCATGCAATATGATATCTCAATGCCTCTAATACCAAACCTGAGATCCTTCCTCTAACATGAAATGTGATATCCAACTCCTTCCCTTTCCAAACCTGAGAGCCTATCTATAGCATGAGATGTGATATCCAAGTCCTTTCCATTCCAATCCTTAGACCCTTCCTACAGCATGCAATATGATATCTCAATGATTCTAATAACAAACCTGAGACCCGTCCTATAACATGAGATGGGATATCCAACTCCTTCCATTTCCAATCCTGAGACACTTCCGATAGCAGAGATGTGATATCTCAATGCTTATACCAAACCTGAGACCCTTCCTATAACATGAGATGTGATATCCAACTCCTTCCCGTTCCAATCCTGAGACTCTTCCTTTAGCATGAGATGTGATATCCAGCTCCTTCCCATTCCAATCGTGAGACACTTCCGATAGCATGAGATGTGATATCTCAATGCTTCTAATATCAAAACTGAGACCCTCCCTATAGCATGATATGTGATATCTAAGTCCTTCCCATTCCAATCCTGAGACCCTTCCTATAGCATGAGATGTGATATCTCAATGCTTCTACCAAACCTGAGACCCTTCCTTTAGCATGAGATGTGATATCCAACTCCTTCCCATTCCAATCCTAAGACCCTTCCTATAGCATGAGATGTGATATCTCAATACTTCTAATACCAAACCTGAGATCCTTCCTATAGCATGAGATGTGATATCTCAATGCTTCTAATACCAAACCTGAGACCCTTCCTACAGCATGCGATGTGATATCTCACTGCTTATACCAAACCTGAGACCCTTCCTATAGCATGAGATGTGATATCCAACTCCTTCCCATTCCAATCCTGAGACCCTTCCTATAGCATGAGATGTGATATCTCAATGCTTCTAATATCAAACTTGAGAGCCTCCCTATAGCATGAGATGTGATATCCAAGTCCTTCCCATTCCAATCCTGAGACACTTCCTATAGCATGGGATGTGATATCTCAATGCTTCTAATACCAAACCTGAGACTCTTCCTATAACATGAGATGGGATATCCAACTCCTTCCCATTCCAATCCTGAGACCCTTCCGATAGCAGAGATGTGATATCTCAATGCTTATACCAAACCTGAGACCCTTCCTACGGCATGAGATGTCATATACAACTCCTTCCCATTCCAATCCTGAGACCCTTCCTATAGCATGAGATGTGATATCTCAATGCTTATACCAAACCTGAGACCCTTCCTATAGCATGAGATGTGATATCCAACTCCTTCCCATTCCAATCCTGAGACCCTTCCTATAGCATGAGATGTGATATCTCAATGCTTATACCAAACCTGAGACCCTTCCTACGGCATGAGATGTCATATACAACTCCTTCCCATTCCAATCCTGAGACCCTTCCTATAGCATGAGATGTGATATCTCAATGCTTATACCAAACCTGAGACCCTTCCTATAGCATGAGATGTGATATCCAACTCCTTCCCATTCCAATCCTGAGACCCTTCCTATAGCATGAGATGTGATATCTCAATGCTTATACCAAACCTGAGACCCTTCCTATAACATGAGATGGGATATCCAACTCCTTCCCATTCCAATCCTGAGACACTTCCGATAGCAGAGATGTGATATCTCAATGCTTATACCAGACCTTAGACCCTTCCTATAACATGAGATCGGATATCCAACTCCTTCCCGTTCCAAACCTGAGACCCTTCCTTTAGCATGAGATGTGATATCCAGCTCCTTCCCATTCCAATCCTGAGACCCTCCCTTTAGCATGAGATGTGATATCTCAATGCTTCTAATATCAAAACAGAAACCCTCCCTATAGCATGATATGTGATATCTAAGTCCTTCCCATTCCAATCCTGAGACCCTTCCTATAGCATGAGATGTGATATCTCAATGCTTCTACCAAACCTGAGACCCTTCCTTTAGCATGAGATGTGATATCCAACTCCTTCCCTTTCCAATCCTGAGACCCTTCCTATAGCATGAGATGTGATATCTCAATACTTCTAATACCAAACCTGAAATCCTTCCGATAACATGAGATGTGATATCCAAATCCTTCCCCTTCCAAACCTGAGACCCTCCCTTTAGCATGAGATGTGATATCCAACTCCTTCCCATTCCAATCCTGAGACCCTTCTGATAGCATGAGATGTGATATCTCAATGCTTCTAATGCCAAACCTGAGATCCTTCCGATAGCATGAGATGTGATATCTCAATGCTTCTAATACCAAACCTGAGATCCTTCCTATAACATGAGATGTGATATCCAAATCCTTCCCCTTCCAATTCTGAGACCCTCCCTTTAACATGAGATGTGATATCCAACTCCTTCCCATTCCAATCCTGAGACACTTCCCATAGCAGAGATGTGATATCTAAAAGCTTATACCAGACCTTAGACCCTTCCTATAACATGAGATCGGATATCCAACTCCTTCCCGTTCCAAACCTGAGACCCTTCCTTTAGCATGAGATGTGATATCCAGCTCCTTCCCATTCCAATCCTGAGACACTTCCGATAGCATGAGATGTGATATCTCAATGCTTCTAATATCAAAACGGAAACCCTCCCTATAGCATGATATGTGATATCTAAGTCCTTCCCATTCCAATCCTGAGACCCTTCCTATAGCATGAGATGTGATATCTCAATGCTTCTAATACCAAACCTGAGATCCTTCCGATAGCATGAGATCGGATATCCAACTCCTTCCCATTCCAATCCTGAGACACTTCCGATAGCAGAGATGTGATATCTCAATGCTTATACCAGACCTTAGACCCTTCCTATAACATGAGATCGGATATCCAACTCCTTCCCGTTCCAAACCTGAGACCCTTCCTTTAGCATGAGATGTGATATCCAGCTCCTTCCCATTCCAATCCTGAGACACTTCCTATAGTATGAGATGTGATATCTCAATGCTTCTACCAAACCTGAGACCCTTCCTTTAGCATGAGATGTGATATCCAACTCCTTCCCATTCCAATCCTGAGACCCTTCCTATAGCATGAGATGTGATATCTCAATACTTCTAATACCAAACCTGAGATCCTTCCGATAACATGAGATGTGATATCCAAATCCTTCCCCTTCCAAACCTGAGACCCTCCCTTTAGCATGAGATGTGATATCCATCTCCTTCCCATTCCAATCCTGAGACCCTGCTGATAGCATGAGATGTGATATCTCAATGCTTCTAATACCAAACCTGAGATCCTTCCGATAGCATGAGATGTGATATCTCAATGCTTCTAATACCAAACCTGAGATTCTTCCTATAACATGAGATGTGATATCCAAATCCTTCCCCTTCCAATTCTGAGACCCTCCCTTTAACATGAGATGTGATATCCAACTCCTTCCCATTCCAACCTGAGACCCTTCCTATAGCATGAGATGTGATATCCAAGTCCTTCCCATTCCAATCCTTAGACCCTTCCTACAGCATGCAATATGATATCTCAATGCCTCTAATACCAAACCTGAGATCCTTCCTCTAACATGAAATGTGATATCCAACTCCTTCCCTTTCCAAACCTGAGAGCCTATCTATAGCATGAGATGTGATATCCAAGTCCTTTCCATTCCAATCCTTAGACCCTTCCTACAGCATGCAATATGATATCTCAATGATTCTAATAACAAACCTGAGACCCGTCCTATAACATGAGATGGGATATCCAACTCCTTCCATTTCCAATCCTGAGACACTTCCGATAGCAGAGATGTGATATCTCAATGCTTATACCAAACCTGAGACTCTTCCTTTAGCATGAGATGTGATATCCAGCTCCTTCCCATTCCAATCGTGAGACACTTCCGATAGCATGAGATGTGATATCTCAATGCTTCTAATATCAAAACTGAGACCCTCCCTATAGCATGATATGTGATATCTAAGTCCTTCCCATTCCAATCCTGAGACCCTTCCTATAGCATGAGATGTGATATCTCAATGCTTCTACCAAACCTGAGATCCTTCCTTTAGCATGAGATGTGATATCCAACTCCTTCCCATTCCAATCCTGAGACCCTTCCTATAGCATGAGATGTGATATCTCAATACTTCTAATATCAAACCTGAGATCCTTCCTATAGCATGAGATGTGATATCTCAATGCTTCTAATACCAAACCTGAGACCCTTCCTACAGCATGCGATGTGATATCTCACTGCTTATACCAAACCTGAGACCCTTCCTATAGCATGAGATGTGATATCCAACTCCTTCCCATTCCAATCCTGAGACCCTTCCTATAGCATGAGATGTGATATCTCAATGCTTCTAATATCAAACTTGAGAGCCTCCCTATAGCATGAGATGTGATATCCAAGTCCTTCCCATTCCAATCCTGAGACACTTCCTATAGCATGAGATGTGATATCTCAATGCTTCTAATACCAAACCTGAGACTCTTCCTATAACATGAGATGGGATATCCAACTCCTTCCCATTCCAATCCTGAGACCCTTCCGATAGCAGAGATGTGATATCTCAATGCTTATACCAAACCTGAGACCCTTCCTACGGCATGAGATGTCATATACAACTCCTTCCCATTCCAATCCTGAGACCCTTCCTATAGCATGAGATGTGATATCTCAATGCTTATACCAAACCTGAGACCCTTCCTATAGCATGAGATGTGATATCCAACTCCTTCCCATTCCAATCCTGAGACCCTTCCTATAGCATGAGATGTGATATCTCAATGCTTATACCAAACCTGAGACCCTTCCTATAGCATGAGATGTGATATCCAACTCCTTCCCATTCCAATCCTGAGACCCTTCCTATAGCATGAGATGTGATATCTCAATGCTTATACCAAACCTGAGACCCTTCCTATAACATGAGATGTCATATACAACTCCTTCCCATTCCAATCCTGAGACCCTTCCTATAGCATGAGATGTGATATCTCAATGCTTATACCAAACCTGAGACACTTCCTACGGCATGAGATGTCATATACAACTCCTTCCCATTCCAATCCTGAGACCCTTCCTATAGCATTAGATGTGATATCTCAATGCTTATACCAAACCTGAGACCCTTCCTATAGCATGAGATGTGATATCCAACTCCTTCCCATTCCAACCCTGAGACCCTTCCTATAGCATGAGATGTGATATCTCAATGCTTATACCAAACCTGAGACCCTTCCTATAACATGAGATGGGATATCCAACTCCTTCCCATTCCAATCCTGAGACACTTCCGATAGCAGAGATGTGATATCTCAATGCTTATACCAGACCTTAGACCCTTCCTATAACATGAGATCGGATATCCAACTCCTTCCCGTTCCAAACCTGAGACCCTTCCTTTAGCATGAGATGTGATATCCAGCTCCTTCCCATTCCAATCCTGAGACCCTCCCTTTAGCATGAGATGTGATATCTCAATGCTTCTAATATCAAAACAGAAACCCTCCCTATAGCATGATATGTGATATCTAAGTCCTTCCCATTCCAATCCTGAGACCCTTCCTATAGCATGAGATGTGATATCTCAATGCTTCTACCAAACCTGAGACCCTTCCTTTAGCATGAGATGTGATATCCAACTCCTTCCCATTCCAATCCTGAGACCCTTCCTATAGCATGAGATGTGATATCTCAATACTTCTAATACCAAACCTGAAATCCTTCCGATAACATGAGATGTGATATCCAAATCCTTCCCCTTCCAAACCTGAGACCCTCCCTTTAGCATGAGATGTGATATCCAACTCCTTCCCATTCCAATCCTGAGACCCTTCTGATAGCATGAGATGTGATATCTCAATGCTTCTAATACCAAACCTGAGATCCTTCCGATAGCATGATATGTGATATCTCAATGCTTCTAATACCAAACCTGAGATCCTTCCGATAACATGAGATGTGATATCCAAATCCTTCCCCTTCCAATTCTGAGACCCTCTCTTTAACATGAGATGTGATATCCAACTCCTTCCCATTCCAACCTGAGACCCTTCCTATAGCATGAGATGTGATATCTCAATGCTTATACCAAACCTGAGACCCTTCCTATAACATGAGATGGGATATCCAACTCCTTCCCATTCCAATCCTGAGACACTTCCCATAGCAGAGATGTGATATCTCAATGCTTATACCAGACCTTAGACCCTTCCTATAACATGAGATCGGATATCCAACTCCTTCCCGTTCCAAACCTGAGACCCTTCCTTTAGCATGAGATGTGATATCCAGCTCCTTCCCATTCCAATCCTGAGACACTTCCGATAGCATGAGATGTGATATCTCAATGCTTCTAATATCAAAACGGAAACCCTCCCTATAGCATGATATGTGATATCTAAGTCCTTCTCATTCCAATCCTGAGACCCTTCCTATAGCATGAGATGTGATATCTCAATGCTTCTAATACCAAACCTGAGATCCTTCCGATAGCATGAGATCGGATATCCAACTCCTTCCCATTCCAATCCTGAGACACTTCCGATAGCAGAGATGTGATATCTCAATGTTTATACCAGACCTTAGACCCTTCCTATAACATGAGATCGGATATCCAACTCCTTCCCGTTCCAAACCTGAGACCCTTCCTTTAGCATGAGATGTGATATCCAGCTCCTTCCCATTCCAATCCTGAGACACTTCCTATAGCATGAGATGTGATATCTCAATGCTTCTACCAAACCTGAGACCCTTCCTTTAGCATGAGATGTGATATCCAACTCCTTCCCATTCCAATCCTGAGACCCTTCCTATAGCATGAGATGTGATATCTCAATACTTCTAATACCAAACCTGAGATCCTTCCGATAACATGAGATGTGATATCCAAATCCTTCCCCTTCCAAACCTGAGACCCTCCCTTTAGCATGAGATGTGATATCCATCTCCTTCCCATTCCAATCCTGAGACCCTTCTGATAGCATGAGATGTGATATCTCAATGCTTCTAATACCAAACCTGAGATCCTTCCGATAGCATGAGATGTGATATCTCAATGCTTCTAATACCAAACCTGAGATCCTTCCTATAACATGAGATGTGATATCCAAATCCTTCCCCTTCCAATTCTGAGACCCTCCCTTTAACATGAGATGTGATATCCAACTCCTTCCCATTCCAACCTGAGACCCTTCCTATAGCATGAGATGTGATATCTCAATGCCTCTAATACCAAACCTGAGATCCTTCCTCTAACATGAAATGTGATATCCAACTCCTTCCCTTTCCAAACCTGAGAGCCTATCTATAGCATGAGATGTGATATCCAAGTCCTTCCCATTCCAATCCTTAGACCCTTCCTACAGCATGCAATATGATATCTCAATGATTCTAATAACAAACCTGAGACCCGTCCTATAACATGAGATGGGATATCCAACTCCTTCCATTTCCAATCCTGAGACACTTCCGATAGCAGAGATGTGATATCTCAATGCTTATACCAAACCTGAGACCCTTCCTATAACATAAGATGTGATATCCAACTCCTTCCCGTTCCAAACCTGAGACTCTTCCTTTAGCATGAGATGTGATATCCAGCTCCTTCCCATTCCAATCCTGAGACACTTCCGATAGCATGAGATGTGATATCTCAATGCTTCTAATATCAAAACTGAGACCCTCCCTATAGCATGATATGTGATATCTAAGTCCTTCCCATTCCAATCCTGAGACCCTTCCTATAGCATGAGATGTGATTTCTCAATGCTTCTACCAAACCTGAGACCCTTCCTTTAGCATGATATGTGATATCCAACTCCTTCCCATTCCAATCCTGAGACCCTTCCTATAGCATGAGATGTGATATCTCAATACTTCTAATACCAAACCTGAGATCCTTCCTATAGCATGAGATGTGATATCTCAATGCTTCTAATACCAAACCTGAGACCCTTCCTACAGCATGCGATGTGATATCTCACTGCTTATACCAAACCTGAGACCCTTCCTATAGCATGAGATGTGATATCCAACTCCTTCCCATTCCAATCCTGAGACCCTTCCTATAGCATGAGATGTGATATCTCAATGCTTCTAATATCAAACTTGAGAGCCTCCCTATAGCATGAGATGTGATATCCAAGTCCTTCCCATTCCAATCCTGAGACACTTCCTATAGCATGAGATGTGATATCTCAATGCTTCTAATACCAAACCTGAGACTCTTCCTATAACATGAGATGGGATATCCAACTCCTTCCCATTCAAATCCAGAGACCCTTGCGATAGCAGAGATGTGATATCTCAATGCTTATACCAAACCTGAGACCCTTCCTACGGCATGAGATGTCATATACAACTCCTTCCCATTCCAATCGTGAGACCCTTCCTATAGCATGAGATGTGATATCTCAATGCTTATACCAAACCTGAGACCCTTCCTATAGCATGAGATGTGATATCCAACTCCTTCCCATTCCAATCCTGAGACCCTTCCTATAGCATGAGATGTGATATCTCAATGCTTATACCAAACCTGAGACCCTTCCTACGGCATGAGATGTCATATACAACTCCTTCCCATTCCAATCCTGAGACCCTTCCTATAGCATGAGATGTGATATCTCAATGCTTATACCAAACCTGAGACCCTTCCTATAGCATGAGATGTGATATCCAACTACTTCCCATTCCAATCCTGAGACCCTTCCTATAGCATGAGATGTGATATCTCAATGCTTATACCAAACCTGAGACCCTTCCTATAACATGAGATGGGATATCCAACTCCTTCCCATTCCAATCCTGAGACACTTCCGATAGCAGAGATGTGATATCTCAATGCTTATACCAGACCTTAGACCCTTCCTATAACATGAGATCGGATATCCAACTCCTTCCCGTTCCAAACCTGAGACCCTTCCTTTAGCATGAGATGTGATATCCAGCTCCTTCCCATTCCAATCCTGAGACACTTCCGATAGCAGAGATGTGATATCTCAATGCTTATACCAGACCTTAGACCCTTCCTATAACATGAGATCGGATATCCAACTCCTTCCCGTTCCAATCCTGAGACCCTTCCTATAGCATGAGATGTGATATCTCAATGCTTATACCAAACCTGAGACCCTTCCTACGGCATGAGATGTCATATACAACTCCTTCCCATTCCAATCCTGAGACCCTTCCTATAGCATGAGATGTGATATCTCAATGCTTATACCAAACCTGAGACCCTCCCTATAGCATGATATGTGATATCTAAGTCCTTCCCATTCCAATCCTGAGACCCTTCCTATAGCATGAGATGTGATATCGCAATGCTTCTACCAAACCTGAGACCCTTCCTTTAGCATGAGATGTGATATCTCAATGCTTCTAATACCAAACCTGAGATCCTTCCTATAACATGAGATGTGATATCCAAATCCTTCCCCTTCCAATTCTGAGACCCTCCCTTTAACATGAGATGTGATATCCAACTCCTTCCCATTCCAATCCTGAGACCCTTCTGATAGCATGAGATGTGATATCTCAATGCTTCTAATACCAAACCTGAGATCCTTCCGATAGCATGAGATGTGATATCTCAATGCTTCTAATACCAAACCTGAGATCCTTCCTATAACATGAGATGTGATATCCAAATCCTTCCCCTTCCAATTCTGAGACCCTCCCTTTAACATGAGATGTGATATCCAACTCCTTCCCATTCCAACCTGAGACCCTTCCTATAGCATGAGATGTGATATCTCAATGCCTCTAATACCAAACCTGAGATCCTTCCTCTAACATGAAATGTGATATCCAACTCCTTCCCTTTCCAAACCTGAGAGCCTGTCTATAGCATGAGATGTGATATCCAAGTCCTTCCCATTCCAATCCTTAGACCCTTCCTACAGCATGCAATATGATATCTCAATGATTCTAATAACAAACCTGAGACCCGTCCTATAACATGAGATGGGATATCCAACTCCTTCCCATTCCAATCCTGAGACACTTCCGAAAGCAGAGATGTGATATCTCAATGCTTATACCAAACCTGAGACCCTTCCTATAACATGAGATGTGATATCCAACTCCTTCCCGTTCCAAACCTGAGACTCTTCCTTTAGCATGAGATGTGATATCCAGCTCCTTCCCATTCCAATCCTGAGACACTTCCGATAGCATGAGATGTGATATCTCAATGCTTCTAATATCAAAACTGAGACCCTCCCTATAGCATGATATGTGATATCTAAGGCCTTCCCATTCCAATCCTGAGACCCTTCTGATAGCATGAGATGTGATATCTCAATGCCTCTAATACCAAACCTGAGATCCTACCTCTAACATGAAATGTGATATCCAACTCTCTCCCCTTCCAAACCTGAGAGCCTTCCTATAGCATGAGATGTGATATCCAAGTCCTTCCCATTCCAATCCTGAGACCCTTCCTATAACATGAGATGGGATATCCAACTCCTTCCAAATCCAATCCTGATACCATTCCGATAGCATGAGATGTGATATCCCAATGCTTCTACCAAACCTGAGACCCATACTATGGCATGAGATGTGATATCAAACTCCTTCCCATTCCAATTCTGAGACCCTTCCTATACCATGAGACTTGCTATCTCAATGCTTCTAATACCAAACCTGAGACCCGTCCTATAACATGAGATGTGATATCCAAATCCTTCCCCTTCCAAACCTTAGACCCTTCCTTTATCATGAGATGTGATATCCAACTCCTTCCCATTCCAATCCTGAGACCCTTCCGATATCATGAGATGTGATATCTCAATGCTTCTAATATCAAACTTGAGACCCTCCCTATAGCATGAGATGTGATATCCAAGTCCTTCCCATTCCAATCCTGAGACCCTTCCTATAGCATGAGATGTGATATCTCAATGCTTCTAATCCCAAACCTGAGACCCTTCCTATAACATGAGATGGGAATATCCAACTCCTTACATTCCAATCCTGAGACCCTTCCGATAGCAGAGATGTGATATCTCAATGTTTATACCAAACCTGAGATCCTTCCTATAACATGAGATGTGATATCCAACTCCTTCCCATTCCAATACTGAGACACTGCCTATAGCATGAGATGTGATATCTCACTGCTTATACCAAACCTGAGACCCTTCCTATAGCATGAGATGTGATATCCAACTCCTTCCCATTCCAATCCTGAGACCCTTCCTATAGCATGAGATGTGATATCTCAATGCTTCTAATATCAAACTTGAGAGCCTCCCTATAGCATGAGATGTGATATCCAAGTCCTTCCCATTCCAATCCTGAGACACTTCCTACAGCATGAGATGTGATATCTCAATGCCTCTAATACCAAACCTGAGACTCTTCCTATAACATGAGATGGGATATCCAACTCCTTCCCATTCCAATCCTGAGACCCTTCCGATAGCAGAGATGTGATATCTCAATGCTTATACCAAACCTGAGACCCTTCCTACGGCATGAGATGTCATATACAACTCCTTCCCATTCCAATCCTGAGACCCTTCCTATAGCATGAGATGTGATATCTCAATGCTTCTAATATCAAACTTGAGACCCTCCCTATAGCATGAGATGTGATATCCAAGTCCTTCCCATTCCAATCCTGAGACACTTCCTATAGCATGAGATGTGATATCTCAATGCTTCTAATACCAAACCTGAGACTCTTCCTATAACATGAGATGGGATATCCAACTCCTTCCCATTCCAATCCTGAGACCCTTCCGATAGCAGAGATGTGATATCTCAATGCTTATACCAAACCTGAGACCCTTCCTACGGCATGAGATGTCATATACAACTCCTTCCCATTCCAATCCTGAGACCCTTCCTATAGCATGAGATGTGATATCTCAATGCTTATACCAAACCTGAGACCCTTCCTATAGTATGAGATGTGATATCCAACTCCTTCCCATTCCAATCCTGAGACCCTTCTGATAGCATGAGATGTGATGTCTCAATGCTTCTAATACCAAACCTGAGATCCTTCCTATAACATGAGATGTGATATCCAACTCCTTCCATTCCAATCCTGAGACCCTTCCTATAGCATGAGATTTGATATCTCAATGCTTATACCAAACCTGAGACCCTTCCTATAGCATGAGATGTGATATCCAAGTCCTTCCCATTCCAATCCTTAGACCCTTCCTACAGCATGCAATATGATATCTCAATGATTCTAATAACAATCCTGAGACCCGTCCTATAACATGAGATGGGATATCCAATTCCTTCCCATTCCAATCCTGAGACACTTCCGATAGCAGAGATGTGATATCTCAATGCTTATACCAAACCTGAGACCCTTCCTATAACATGAGATCGGATATCCAACTCCTTTTCGTTCCAAACCTGAGACCCTTCCTTTAGCATGAGATGTGATATCCAGCTCCTTCGCATTCCAATCCTGAGACCCTTCCGATAGCATGAGATGTGATATCTCAATGCTTCTAATACCAAACCTGAGATCCTTCTTATAACATGTGATGTGATATCCAAATCCTTCCCCTTCCAAACCTGAGACCCTCCCTTTAGCATGAGATGTGATATCCAACTCCTTCCCATTCCAATCCTGAGACCCTTATGATAGATAGCATGAGATGTGATATCTCAATGCCTCTAATACCAAACCTGAGATACTTCCGATAGCATGAGATGTGATATCTCAATGCTTCTAATACCAAACCTGAGATCCTTCCTGTAACATGAGATGTGATATCCAAATCCTTCCCCTTCCAAACCTGAGACCCTCCCTTTAGCATGAGATGTGTTATCCAACTCCTTCCCATTCCAATCCTGAGACCCTTCCGATAGCATGAGATGTGATATCTCAATGCTTCTAATACCAAACCTGTGATCCTTCCTATAACAAGAGATGTGATATCCAAATCCTTCCCCTTCCAAACCTGAGACCCTCCCTTTAGCATGAGATGTGATATCTCAATGCCTCTAATACCAAACCTGAGATCCTTCCGATAGCATGAGATGTGATATCTCAATGCTTCTAATACCAAACCTGAGATCCTTCCTATAACATGAGACGTGATATCCAAATCCTTCTCCTTCCAAACCTGAGACCCTCCCTCTAACATGAAATGTGATATCCAACTCTTTCCCCTTCCAAACCTGAGGGCCTTCCTATAGCATGAGATGTGATATCCGACTCCTTCCCATTCCAATCCTGAGACCCTTCCGATAGCATGAGATGTGATATCTCAATGCTTCCAATACCAAACCTGAGATCCTTCTTATAACATGTGATGTGATATCCAAATCCTTCCCCTTCCAAACCTGAGACCCTCCCTTTAGCATGAGATGTGATATCCAACTCCTTCCCATTCCAATCCTGAGACCCTTATGATAGATAGCATGAGATGTGATATCTCAATGCCTCTAATACCAAACCTGAGATACTTCCGATAGCATGAGATGTGATATCTCAATGCTTCTAATACCAAACCTGAGATCCTTCCTATAACATGAGATGTGATATCCAAATCCTTCCCCTTCCAAACCTGAGACCCTCCCTTTAGCATGAGATGTGATATCCAACTCCTTCCCATTCCAATTCTGAGCCCCTTCCTATACCATGAGACTTGATATCCAACTCCTTCCCATTCCAATTCTGAGCCCCTTCCTATACCATGAGACTTGATATCTCAATGCTTCTAATACCAAACCTGAGACCCGTCCTATAACATGAGATGTGATATCCAAATCCTTCCCCTTCCAAACCATAGACCCTTCCTTTATCATGAGATGTGATATCCAACTCCTTCCCATTCCAATCCTGAGACCCTTCCGATATCATGAGATGTGATATCTCAATGCTTCTAATATCACACTTGAGACCCTCCCTATAGCATGAGATGTGATATCCAAGTCCTTCCCATTCCAATCCTGAGACCCTTCCTATAGCTTGAGTTGTGACATCCAACTCCTTCCCATTCCAATTCTGATCCCCTTTCTATACCATGAGACTTGATATCTCAATGCTTCTAATACCAAACCTGAGACCCGTCCTATAACATGAGATGTGATATCCAAATCCTTCCCCTTCCAAACCTTAGACCCTTCCTTTATCATGAGATGTGATATCCAACTCCTTCCCATTCCAATCCTGAGACCCTTCCGATATCATGAGATGTAATATCTCAATGCTTCTAATATCAAACTTGAGACCCTCCCTATAGCATGAGATGTGATATCCAAGTCCTTCCCATTCCAATCCTGAGACCCTTCCTATAGCATGAGATGTGATATCTCAATGCTTCTAATACCAAACCTGAGACCCTTCCTATAACATGAGATTGGAATATCCAACTCCTTCCCATTCCAATCCTGAGACCCTTCCGATAGCAGAGATGTGATATCTCAATTCTTATACCAAACCTGAGATCCTTCCTATAACATGAGATGTGATATCCAACTCCTTCCCATTCCAATCCTGAGACACTTCCTATAGCATGAGATGTGATATCTCACTGCTTATACCAAACCTGAGACCCTTCCAATAGCATGAGATGTGATATCCAACTCCTTCCCATTCCAATCCTGAGACCCTTCCTATAGCATGAGATGTGATATCTCAATGCTTCTAATATCAAACTTGAGAGCCTCCCTATAGCATGAGATGTGATATCCAAGTCCTTCCCATTCCAATCCTGAGACACTTCCTATAGCATGAGATGTGATATCTCAATGCTTCTAATACCAAACCTGAGACTCTTCCTATAACATGAGATGGGATATCCAACTCCTTCCCATTCCAATCCTGAGACCCTTCCGATAGCAGAGATGTGATATCTCAATGCTTATACCAAACCTGAGACCCTTCCTACGGCATGAGATGTCATATACAACTCCTTCCCATTCCAATCCTGAGACCCTTCCTATAGCATGAGATGTGATATCTCAATGCTTATACCAAACCTGAGACCCTTCCTATAGCATGAGATGTGATATCCAACTCCTTCCCATTCCAATCCTGAGACCCTTCCTATAGCATGAGATGTGATATCTCAATGCTTATACCAAACCTGAGACCCTTCCTACGGCATGAGATGTCATATACAACTCCTTCCCATTCCAATCCTGAGACCCTTCCTATAGCATGAGATGTGATATCTCAATGCTTATACCAAACCTGAGACCCTTCCTATAGCATGAGATGTGATATCCAACTCCTTCCCATTCCAATCCGGAGACCCTTCCTATAGCATGAGATGTGATATCTCAATGCTTATACCAAACCTGAGACCCTTCCTATAACATGAGATGGGATATCCAACTCCTTCCCATTCCAATCCTGAGACACTTCCGATAGCAGAGATGTGATATCTCAATGCTTATACCAGACCTTAGACCCTTCCTATAACATGAGATCGGATATCCAACTCCTTCCCGTTCCAAACCTGAGACCCTTCCTTTAGCATGAGATGTGATATCCAGCTCCTTCCCATTCCAATCCTGAGACACTTCCGATAGCATGAGATGTGATATCTCAATGCTTCTAATATCAAAACGGAAACCCTCCCTATAGCATGATATGTGATATCTAAGTCCTTCCCATTCCAATCCTGAGACCCTTCCTATAGCATGAGATGTGATATCTCAATGCTTCTACCAAACCTGAGACCCTTCCTTTAGCATGAGATGTGATATCCAACTCCTTCCCATTCCAATCCTGAGACCCTTCCTATAGCATGAGATGTGATATCTCAATACTTCTAATACCAAACCTGAGATCCTTCCGATAACATGAGATGTGATATCCAAATCCTTCCCCTTCCAAACCTGAGACCCTCCCTTTAGCATGAGATGTGATATCCATCTCCTTCCCATTCCAATCCTGAGACCCTTCTGATAGCATGAGATGTGATATCTCAATGCTTCTAATACCAAACCTGAGATCCTCCCGATAGCATGAGATGTGATATCTCAATGCTTCTAATACCAAACCTGAGACCCTTCCTATAACATGAGATTGGAATATCCAACTCCTTCCCATTCCAATCCTGAGACCCTTCCGATAGCAGAGATGTGATATCTCAATTCTTATACCAAACCTGAGATCCTTCCTATAACATGAGATGTGATATCCAACTCCTTCCCATTCCAATCCTGAGACACTTCCTATAGCATGAGATGTGATATCTCACTGCTTATACCAAACCTGAGACCCTTCCTATAGCATGAGATGTGATATCTAACTCCTTCCCATTCCAATCCTCAGACCCTTCCTATAGCATGAGATGTGATATCTCAATGCTTCTAATACCAAACCTGAGACTCTTCCTATAACATGAGATGGGATATCCAACTCCTTCCCATTCCAATCCTGAGACCCTTCCGATAGCAGAGATGTGATATCTCAATGCTTATACCAAACCTGAGACCCTTCCTACGGCATGAGATGTCATATACAACTCCTTCCCATTCCAATCCCGAGACCCTTCCTATAGCATGAGATGTGATATCTCAATGCTTATACCAAACCTGAGACCCTTCCTATAGCATGAGATGTGATATCCAACTCCTTCCCATTCCAATCCTGAGACCCTTCCTATAGCATGAGATGTGATATCTCAATGCTTATACCAAACCTGAGACCCTTCCTACGGCATGAGATGTCATATACAACTCCTTCCCATTCCAATCCTGAGACCCTTCCTATAGCATGAGATGTGATATCTCAATGCTTATACCAAACCTGAGACCCTTCCTATAGCATGAGATGTGATATCCAACTCCTTCCCATTCCAATCCTGAGACCCTTCCTATAGCATGAGATGTGATATCTCAATGCTTATACCAAACCTGAGACCCTTCCTATAACATGAGATGGGATATCCAACTCCTTCCCATTCCAATCCTGAGACACTTCCGATAGCAGAGATGTGATATCTCAATGCTTATACCAGACCTTAGACCCTTCCTATAACATGAGATCGGATATCCAACTCCTTCCAGTTCCAAACCTGAGACCCTTCCTTTAGCATGAGATGGGATATCCAGCTCCTTCCCATTCCAATCCTGAGACACTTCCGATAGCATGAGATGTGATATCTCAATGCTTCTAATATCAAAACGGAAACCCTCCCTATAGCATGATATGTGATATCTAAGTCCTTCCCATTCCAATCCTGAGACCCTTCCTATAGCATGAGATGTGATATCTCAATGCTTCTACCAAACCTGAGACTCTTCCTTTAGCATGAGATGTGATATCCAACTCCTTCCCATTCCAATCCTGAGACCCTTCCTATAGCATGAGATGTGATATCTCAATACTTCTAATACCAAACCTGAGATCCTTCCGATAACATGAGATGTGATATCCAAATCCTTCCCCTTCCAAACCTGAGACCCTCCCTTTAGCATGAGATGTGATATCCATCTCCTTCCCATTCCAATCCTGAGACCCTTCTGATAGCATGAGATGTGATATCTCAATGCTTCTAATACCAAACCTGAGATCCTTCCGATAGCATGAGATGTGATATCTCAATGCTTCTAATACCAAACCTGAGACCCTTCCTATAACATGAGATTGGAATATCCATTCCTTCCCATTCCAATCCTGAGACCCTTCTGTTAAGACGGATTTCTGAACTCTGTCCTGGTGGCGCAGAAGTTCAGAAGGCCAACCTAATTACTTGGAACAGGGTAACCTCTGGACGAGCCAGACCAATCAAGGTAGCGATCGCGGCGGTCAAGACTAGGTCTCAAGAGGGGTGAGGGTGACTGAAAGCCCGCAATGAGCACACAAAGCAAGAGCGCTTACAAACTACTCCAAACAGGTGTTATATCAAAAATATAAACACATTTATTTTAAGGCCTTTAAAACAATGACCGTAGCAAGAAAATCACTCTATAACAATATTAAACCAACACATACCAAATCAACACAATATATATACAAATACACAGTCGCAAGCGTTTAAAGCACGAAATATGTAGTCCACCTGAAAGGGAAGGAAAACAGGCAGTGCGATAATGCTTTAGACTCAGTTCGCCTTCAGAGGCACCTAACTAGATGGAAGTCCGAGCCCTGAGAAGAGTGGAGCCTTGTGCTCAAAGTACCTGCAAGTGCTGGTGCCAACGGGCAAAAGGAGAAGCTCTTCGGAGGACGTCAGGCAGTTCGTGTTAGTGCACAGCAGAAGAAGAACAGGTTCCGCAACTCAAGCGCAGCCTCCACAGCGAGCAGAAGCAGAGCGCGAGTACGGACGAAAAGGGTGCTGTTTTACACAGCGGGGAAAAGCAATGGGTTACTGCAGGAGGGCGACCAGATCCTAGCTAAACTACTCACCGGTCCCCGAAGCAAGCAGACCCAGGCTTCTCCACGTTAGTTTCAGCAGCTGGCAGGTTCAGAAGAGCAGGGAACGCTTTCCAGTCGTGTAGATCAAAAAGACGTCCCAATCGACGAAACCAGCACAGTTTTGTTGCCGCAGCAGGACAACGGAGCGGCCGTGCGTATCGGAGTCAAAAGTACACTCCTCCCTTCAGACTTGGGAACGCCAAGTGTACGAAGCGTGGGAGAGTGACAAGGACTCGAGATACGGCACAACCTGGCGGCGGTTACAGAGCAGGACTCCCTTGTAAGCTGGTCAGTCAACTGGATGGCCCAGAGACGCTTCCAAAGGCTTACTGCGAGGAGTTGATGAAGATGCCGGGAATAGCTGTTCCTGCTATTCCAATAGGTCGAAGCACCAATACAGGCCTTCTGGTTCGATCAAAGGAGGACGGGGGCTCTCAGGACGACAGCAGTGCAAAGGAGGATTCCTTCAGCGGGTCACCAGCGATTCCTCGGTCCAGCCTCTTGGTTGCAGGATACTTGGCTCCTGTATTCCTTCGTTCGTGAGAACTCAGGAGATCGACATGGTAGTGGTGTTTCCAGCCCCCTCTTATCCACGGTTCCCTTCGCGCCAAAACGGAGGGGAACCAATGGGAGATCCGCTCATCAAAACACATACCATACGTGGACCAATCACGGACCACGGTGGTCCCAGGCATTCACACCACCCTAGACTCTCTGGCACCCAGGATGTGTATTGAGACCAGACATCCCAGCCCACACCCTGGAGGCACACAAACGGCATGTAGAAGCCCGCGAAAGCAACCACGTTTCGCGGGAAAGTACATGCCCAAATAAGGAAGGCCCCGGGTCGCTGGACCTGGGGAAGGTGAAGGGAGCAAGACGGACAGTGGACAGGACAAAGGAGCCTCGTGGTCTGGCCATTTTGGGGAGCCAGGCCACCATTTTGGGTTCAGTGCAAAAACGTGCTCAGAACGGCAAAAGGAGCTCAAAATATACAAAACGATCGCTGCCACCATTCCAGTCCCTGAATGACTTGCACCGATCAAATACCATCCTAAAAGATTATCTAGGGCCTGTAGAAGGCTAGAGACCCAAGAGAGCTGTAACTTAGCTTACAGTGCTCTCTTGTGTCGTGTTGCACTAAAGCGGCGACACGATAAAAGAAACTACGGGAAACAACGTTCCCCGGTACTGACTGTCATAAGGGCATGTCAGTTTCCCCGTAAGAAAGGAGCGAAAGCCCAGGGAAGTGCGGCAGAAGGCTGTACTTCCCTGGCAAAGTCAAGAACAAGGTTAAAAACAATAGCAAAAAGTTTAGGGGTTGCCACATGGAAGGAAATTTCCCTACAATAACGAAATCTTTCCTAACACCTTCCGATAGCAGAGATGTGATATCTCAATTCTTATACCAAACCCGAGATCCTTCCTATAACATGAGATGTGATATCCAACTCCTTCCCATTCCAATCCTGAGACACTTCCTATAGCATGAGATGTGATATCTCACTGCTTATACCAAACCTGAGACCCTTCCTATAGCATGAGATGTGATATCTAACTCCTTCCCATTCCAATCCTGAGACCCTTCCTATAGCATGAGATGTGATATCTCAATGCTTCTAATATCAAACTTGAGAGCCTCCCTATAGCATGAGATGTGATATCCAAGTCCTTCCCATTCCAATCCTGAGACACTTCCTATAGCATGAGATGTGATATCTCAATGCTTCTAATACCAAACCTGAGACTCTTCCTATAACATGAGATGGGATATCCAACTCCTTCCCATTCCAATCCTGAGACCCTTCCGATAGCAGAGATGTGATATCTCAATGCTTATACCAAACCTGAGACCCTTCCTACGGCATGAGATGTCATATACAACTCCTTCCCATTCCAATCCTGAGACCCTTCCTATAGCATGAGATGTGATATCTCAATGCTTATACCAAACCTGAGACCCTTCCTATAGCATGAGATGTGATATCCAACTCCTTCCCATTCCAATCCTGAGACCCTTAGTATAGCATGAGATGTGATATCTCAATGCTTATACCAAACCTGAGACCCTTCCTACGGCATGAGATGTCATATACAACTCCTTCCCATTCCAATCCTGAGACCCTTCCTATAGCATGAGATGTGATATCTCAATGCTTATACCAAACCTGAGACCCTTCCTATAGCATGAGATGTGATATCCAACTCCTTCCCATTCCAATCCTGAGACCCTTCCTATAGCATGAGATGTGATATCTCAATGCTTATACCAAACCTGAGACCCTTCCTATAACATGAGATGGGATATCCAACTCCTTCCCATTCCAATCCTGAGACACTTCCGATAGCAGAGATGTGATATATCAATGCTTATACCAGACCTTAGACCCTTCCTATAACATGAGATCGGATATCCAACTCCTTCCCGTTCCAAACCTGAGACCCTTCCTTTAGCATGAGATGTGATATCCAGCTCCTTCCCATTCCAATCCTGAGACACTTCCGATAGCATGAGATGTGATATCTCAATGCTTCTAATATCAAAACGGAAACCCTCCCTATCGCATGATATGTGATATCTAAGTCCTTCCCATTCCAATCCTGAGACCCTTCCTATAGCATGAGATGTGATATCTCAATGCTTCTAATACCAAACCTGAGATCCTTCCGATAGCATGAGATCGGATATCCAACTCCTTCCCATTCCAATCCTGAGACACTTCCGATAGCAGAGATGTGATATCTCAATGCTTATACCAGACCTTAGACCCTTCCTATAACATGAGATCGGATATCCAACTCCTTCCCGTTCCAAACCTGAGACCCTTCCTTTAGCATGAGATGTGATATCCAGCTCCTTCCCATTCCAATCCTGAGACACTTCCTATAGCATGAGATGTGATATCTCAATGCTTCTACCAAACCTGAGACCCTTCCTTTAGCATGAGATGTGATATCCAACTCCTTCCCATTCCAATCCTGAGACCCTTCCTATAGCATGAGATGTGATATCTCAATACTTCTAATACCAAACCTGAGATCCTTTCCGATAACATGAGATGTGATATCCAAATCCTTCCCCTTCCAAACCTGAGACCCTCCCTTTAGCATATGTGATATCCATCTCCTTCCCATTCCAATCCTGAGACCCTTCTGATAGCATGAGATGTGATATCTCAATGCTTCTAATACCAAACCTGAGATCCTTCCGATAGCATGAGATGTGATATCTCAATGCTTCTAATACCAAACCTGAGATCCTTCCTATAACATGAGATGTGATATCCAAATCCTTCCCCTTCCAATTCTGAGACCCTCCCTTTAACATGAGATGTGATATCCAACTCCTTCCCATTCCAACCTGAGACCCTTCCTATAGCATGAGATGTGTTATCCAAGTCCTTCCCATTCCAATCCTTAGACCCTTCCTACAGCATGCAATATGATATCTCAATGCCTCTAATACCAAACCTGAGATCCTTCCTCTAACATGAAATGTGATATCCAACTCCTTCCCTTTCCAAACCTGAGAGCCTATCTATAGCATGAGATGTGATATCCAAGTCCTTTCCATTCCAATCCTTAGACCCTTCCTACAGCATGCAATATGATATCTCAATGATTCTAATAACAAACCTGAGACCCGTCCTATAACATGAGATGGGATATCCAACTCCTTCCCATTCCAATCCTGAGACACTTCCGATAGCAGAGATGTGATATCTCAATGCTTATACCAAACCTGAGACCCTTCCTATAACATGAGATGTCATATCCAACTCCTTCCCGTTCCAAACCTGAGACTCTTCCTTTAGCATGAGATGTGATATCCAGCTCCTTCCCATTCCAATCGTGAGACACTTCCGATAGCATGAGATGTGATATCTCAATGCTTCTAATATCAAAACTGAGACCCTCCCTATAGCATGATATGTGATATCTAAGTCCTTCCCATTCCAATCCTGAGACCCTTCCTATAGCATGAGATGTGATATCTCAATGCTTCTACCAAACCTGAGACCCTTCCTTTAGCATGAGATGTGATATCCAACTCCTTCCCATTCCAATCCTGAGACCCTTCCTATAACATGAGATGTGATAATCAACTCCTTCCCATTCCAATCCTGAGACCCTTCCTATAGCATGTGATGTGATATCTCAATACTTCTAATACCAAACCTGAGATCCTTCCTATAGCATGAGATGTGATATCTCAATGCTTCTAATACCAAACCTGAGACCCTTCCTACAGCATGCGATGTGATATCTCACTGCTTATACCAAACCTGAGACCCTTCCTATAGCATGAGATGTGATATCCAACTCCTTCCCATTCCAATCCTGAGACCCTTCTTATAGCATGAGATGTGATATCTCAATGCTTCTAATATCAAACTTGAGAGCCTCCCTATAGCATGAGATGTGATATCCAAGTCCTTCCCATTCCAATCCTGAGACACTTCCTATAGCATGAGATGTGATATCTCAATGCTTCTAATACCAAACCTGAGACTCTTCCTATAACATGAGATGGGATATCCAACTCCTTCCCATTCCAATCCTGAGACCCTTCCGATAGCAGAGATGTGATATCTCAATGCTTATACCAAACCTGAGACCCTTCCTACGGCATGAGATGTCATATACAACTCCTTCCCATTCCAATCCTGAGACCCTTCCTATAGCATGAGATGTGATATCTCAATGCTTATACCAAACCTGAGACCCTTCCTATAGCATGAGATGTGATATCCAACTCCTTCCCATTCCAATCCTGAGACCCTTCCTATAGCATGAGATGTGATATCTCAATGCTTATACCAAACCTGAGACCCTTCCTACGGCATGAGATGTCATATACAACTCCTTCCCATTCCAATCCTGAGACCCTTCCTATAGCATGAGATGTGATATCTCAATGCTTATACCAAACCTGAGACCCTTCCTATAGCATGAGATGTGATATCCAACTCCTTCCCATTCCAATCCTGAGACCCTTCCTATAGCATGAGATGTGATATCTCAATGCTTATACCAAACCTGAGACCCTTCCTATAACATGAGATGGGATATCCAACTCCTTCCCATTCCAATCCTGAGACACTTCCGATAGCAGAGATGTGATATCTCAATGCTTATACCAGACCTTAGACCCTTCCTATAACATGAGATCGGATATCCAACTCCTTCCCGTTCCAAACCTGAGACCCTTCCTTTAGCATGAGATGTGATATCCAGCTCCTTCCCATTCCAATCCTGAGACCCTCCCTTTAGCATGAGATGTGATATCTCAATGCTTCTAATATCAAAACAGAAACCCTCCCTATAGCATGATATGTGATATCTAAGTCCTTCCCATTCCAATCCTGAGACCCTTCTTATAGCATGAGATGTGATATCTCAATGCTTCTACCAAACCTGAGACCCTTCCTTTAGCATGAGATGTGATATCCAACTCCTTCCCATTCCAATCCTGAGACCCTTCCTATAGCATGAGATGTGATATCTCAATACTTCTAATACCAAACCTGAAATCCTTCCGATAACATGAGATGTGATATCCAAATCCTTCCCCTTCCAAACCTGAGACACTCCCTTTAGCATGAGATGTGATATCCAACTCCTTCCCATTCCCATCCTGAGACCCTTCTGATAGCATGAGATGTGATATCTCAATGCTTCTAATACCAAACCTGAGATCCTTCCGATAGCATGATATGTGATATCTCAATGCTTCTAATACCAAACCTGAGATCCTTCGTATAACATGAGATGTGATATCCAAATCCTTCCCCTTCCAATTCTGAGACCCTCCCTTTAACATGAGATGTGATATCCAATTCCTTCCCATTCCAACCTGAGACCCTTCCTATAGCATGAGATGTGATATCTCAATGCTTATAGCAAACCTGAGACCCTTCCTATAACATGAGATGGGATATCCAACTCCTTCCCATTCCAATCCTGAGACACTTCCCGTAGCAGAGATGTGATATCTCAATGCTTATACCAGACCTTAGACCCTTCCTATAACATGAGATCGGATATCCAACTCCTTCCCGTTCCAAACCTGAGACCCTTCCTTTAGCATGAGATGTGATATCCAGCTCCTTCCCATTCCAATCCTGAGACACTTCCGATAGCATGAGATGTGATATCTCAATGCTTCTAATATCAAAACGGAAACCCTCCCTATAGCATGATATGTGATATCTAAGTCCTTCCCATTCCAATCCTGAGACCCTTCCTATAGCATGAGATGTGATATCTCAATGCTTCTAATACCAAACCTGAGATCCTTCCGATAACATGAGATGTGATATCCAAATCCTTCCCCTTCCAAACCTGAGACCCTCCCTTTAGCATGAGATGTGATATCCATCTCCTTCCCATTCCAATCCTGAGACCCTTCTGATAGCATGAGATGTGATATCTCAATGCTTCTAATACCAAACCTGAGATCCTTCCGATAGCATGAGATGTGATATCTCAATGCTTCTAATACCAAACCTGAGATCCTTCCTATAACATGAGATGTGATATCCAAATCCTTCCCCTTCCAATTCTGAGACCCTCCCTTTAACATGAGATGTGATATCCAACTCCTTCCCATTCCAACCTGAGACCCTTCCTATAGCATGAGATGTGATATCTCAATGCTTATACCAAACCTGAGACCCTTCCTATAACATGAGATGGGATATCCAACTCCTTCCCATTCCAATCCTGAGACACTTCCCATAGCAGAGATGTGATATCTCAATGCTTATACCAGACCTTAGACCCTTCCTATAACATGAGATCGGATATCCAACTCCTTCCCGTTCCAAACCTGAGACCCTTCCTTTAGCATGAGATGTGATATCCAGCTCCTTCCCATTCCAATCCTGAGACACTTCCCGTAGCAGAGATGTGATATCTCAATGCTTATACCAGACCTTAGACCCTTCCTATAACATGAGATCGGATATCCAACTCCTTCCCGTTCCAAACCTGAGACCCTTCCTTTAGCATGAGATGTGATATCCAGCTCCTTCCCATTCCAATCCTGAGACACTTCCGATAGCATGAGATGTGATATCTCAATGCTTCTAATATCAAAACGGAAACCCTCCCTATAGCATGATATGTGATATCTAAGTCCTTCCCATTCCAATCCTGAGACCCTTCCTATAGCATGAGATGTGATATCTCAATGCTTCTAATACCAAACCTGAGATCCTTCCGATAACATGAGATGTGATATCCAAATCCTTCCCCTTCCAAACCTGAGACCCTCCCTTTAGCATGAGATGTGATATCCATCTCCTTCCCATTCCAATCCTGAGACCCTTCTGATAGCATGAGATGTGATATCTCAATGCTTCTAATACCAAACCTGAGATCCTTCCGATAGCATGAGATGTGATATCTCAATGCTTCTAATACCAAACCTGAGATCCTTCCTATAACATGAGATGTGATATCCAAATCCTTCCCCTTCCAATTCTGAGACCCTCCCTTTAACATGAGATGTGATATCCAACTCCTTCCCATTCCAACCTGAGACCCTTCCTATAGCATGAGATGTGATATCTCAATGCTTATACCAGACCTTAGACCCTTCCTATAACATGAGATGTGATATCCAAATCCTTCCCCTTCCAATTCTGAGACCCTCCCTTTAACATGAGATGTGATATCCAATTCCTTCCCATTCCAACCTGAGACCCTTCCTATAGCATGAGATGTGATATCTCAATGCTTATAGCAAACCTGAGACCCTTCCTATAACATGAGATGGGATATCCAACTCCTTCCCATTCCAATCCTGAGACACTTCCCGTAGCAGAGATGTGATATCTCAATGCTTATACCAGACCTTAGACCCTTCCTATAACATGAGATCGGATATCCAACTCCTTCCCGTTCCAAACCTGAGACCCTTCCTTTAGCATGAGATGTGATATCCAGCTCCTTCCCATTCCAATCCTGAGACACTTCCGATAGCATGAGATGTGATATCTCAATGCTTCTAATATCAAAACGGAAACCCTCCCTATAGCATGATATGTGATATCTAAGTCCTTCCCATTCCAATCCTGAGACCCTTCCTATAGCATGAGATGTGATATCTCAATGCTTCTAATACCAAACCTGAGATCCTTCCGATAACATGAGATGTGATATCCAAATCCTTCCCCTTCCAAACCTGAGACCCTCCCTTTAGCATGAGATGTGATATCCATCTCCTTCCCATTCCAATCCTGAGACCCTTCTGATAGCATGAGATGTGATATCTCAATGCTTCTAATACCAAACCTGAGATCCTTCCGATAGCATGAGATGTGATATCTCAATGCTTCTAATACCAAACCTGAGATCCTTCCTATAACATGAGATGTGATATCCAAATCCTTCCCCTTCCAATTCTGAGACCCTCCCTTTAACATGAGATGTGATATCCAACTCCTTCCCATTCCAACCTGAGACCCATCCTATAGCATGAGATGTGATATCTCAATGCTTATACCAAACCTGAGACCCTTCCTATAACATGAGATGGGATATCCAACTCCTTCCCATTCCAATCCTGAGACACTTCCCATAGCAGAGATGTGATATCTCAATGCTTATACCAGACCTTAGACCCTTCCTATAACATGAGATCGGATATCCAACTCCTTCCCGTTCCAAACCTGAGACCCTTCCTTTAGCATGAGATGTGATATCCAGCTCCTTCCCATTCCAATCCTGAGACACTTCCGATAGCATGGGATGTGATATCTCAATGCTTCTAATATCAAAACGGAAACCCTCCCTATAGCATGATATGTGATATCTAAGTCCTTCCCATTCCAATCCTGAGACCCTTCCTATAGCATGAGATGTGATATCTCAATGCTTCTAATACCAAACCTGAGATCCTTCCGATAGCATGAGATCGGATATCCAACTCCTTCCCATTCCAATCCTGAGACACTTCCGATAGCAGAGATGTGATATCTCAATGCTTATACCAGACCTTAGACCCTTCCTATAACATGAGATCGGATATCCAACTCCTTCCCGTTCCAAACCTGAGACCCTTCCTTTAGCATGAGATGTGATATCCAGCTCCTTCCCATTCCAATCCTGAGACACTTCCTATAGCATGAGATGTGATATCTCAATGCTTCTACCAAACCTGAGACCCTTCCTTTAGCATGAGATGTGATATCCAACTCCTTCCCATTCCAATCCTGAGACCCTTCCTATAGCATGAGATGTGATATCTCAATACTTCTAATACCAAACCTGAGATCCTTCCGATAACATGAGATGTGATATCCAAATCCTTCCCCTTCCAAACCTGAGACCCTCCCTTTAGCATGAGATGTGATATCCATCTCCTTCCCATTCCAATCCTGAGACCCTTCTGATAGCATGAGATGTGATATCTCAATGCTTCTAATACCAAACCTGAGATCCTTCCGATAGCATGAGATGTGATATCTCAATGCTTCTAATACCAAACCTGAGATCCTTCCTATAACATGAGATGTGATATCCAAATCCTTCCCCTTCCAATTCTGAGACCCTCCCTTTAACATGAGATGTGATATCCAACTCCTTCCCATTCCAACCTGAGACCCTTCCTATAGCATGAGATGTGATATCTCAATGCCTCTAATACCAAACCTGAGATCCTTCCTCTAACATGAAATGTGATATCCAACTCCTTCCCTTTCCAAACCTGAGAGCCTATCTATAGCATGAGATGTGATATCCAAGTCCTTCCCATTCCAATCCTTAGACCCTTCCTACAGCATGCAATATGATATCTCAATGATTCTAATAACAAACCTGAGACCCGTCCTATAACATGAGATGGGATATCCAACTCCTTCCATTTCCAATCCTGAGACACTTCCGATAGCAGAGATGTGATATCTCAATGCTTATACCAAACCTGAGACCCTTCCTATAACATAAGATGTGATATCCAACTCCTTCCCGTTCCAAACCTGAGACTCTTCCTTTAGCATGAGATGTGATATCCAGCTCCTTCCCATTCCAATCCTGAGACACTTCCGATAGCATGAGATGTGATATCTCAATGCTTCTAATATCAAAACTGAGACCCTCCCTATAGCATGATATGTGATATCTAAGTCCTTCCCATTCCAATCCTGAGACCCTTCCTATAGCATGAGATGTGATATCTCAATGCTTCTACCAAACCTGAGACCCTTCCTTTAGCATGATATGTGATATCCAACTCCTTCCCATTCCAATCCTGAGACCCTTCCTATAGCATGAGATGTGATATCTCAATACTTCTAATACCAAACCTGAGATCCTTCCTATAGCATGAGATGTGATATCTCAATGCTTCTAATACCAAACCTGAGACCCTTCCTACAGCATGCGATGTGATATCTCACTGCTTATACCAAACCTGAGACCCTTCCTATAGCATGAGATGTGATATCCAACTCCTTCCCATTCCAATCCTGAGACCCTTCCTATAGCATGAGATGTGATATCTCAATGCTTCTAATATCAAACTTGAGAGCCTCCCTATAGCATGAGATGTGATATCCAAGTCCTTCCCATTCCAATCCTGAGACACTTCCTATAGCATGAGATGTGATATCTCAATGCTTCTAATACCAAACCTGAGACTCTTCCTATAACATGAGATGGGATATCCAACTCCTTCCCATTCAAATCCAGAGACCCTTGCGATAGCAGAGATGTGATATCTCAATGCTTATACCAAACCTGAGACCCTTCCTACGGCATGAGATGTCATATACAACTCCTTCCCATTCCAATCCTGAGACCCTTCCTATAGCATGAGATGTGATATCTCAATGCTTATACCAAACCTGAGACCCTTCCTATAGCATGAGATGTGATATCCAACTCCTTCCCATTCCAATCCTGAGACCCTTCCTATAGCATGAGATGTGATATCTCAATGCTTATACCAAACCTGAGACCCTTCCTACGGCATGAGATGTCATATACAACTCCTTCCCATTCCAATCCCGAGACCCTTCCTATAGCATGAGATGTGATATCTCAATGCTTATACCAAACCTGAGACCCTTCCTATAGCATGAGATGTGATATCCAACTACTTCCCATTCCAATCCTGAGACCCTTCCTATAGCATGAGATGTGATATCTCAATGCTTATACCAAACCTGAGACACTTCCTATAACATGAGATGGGATATCCAACTCCTTCCCATTCCAATCCTGAGACACTTCCGATAGCAGAGATGTGATATCTCAATGCTTATACCAGACCTTAGACCCTTCCTATAACATGAGATCGGATATCCAACTCCTTCCCGTTCCAAACCTGAGACCCTTCCTTTAGCATGAGATGTGATATCCAGCTCCTTCCCATTCCAATCCTGAGACACTTCCGATAGCATGAGATGTGATATCTCAATGCTTCTAATATCAAAACGGAAACCCTCCCTATAGCATGGTATGTGATATCTAAGTCCTTCCCATTCCAATCCTGAGACCCTTCCTATAGCATGAGATGTGATATCTCAATGCTTCTACCAAACCTGAGACCCTTCCTTTAGCATGAGATGTGATATCCAACTCCTTCCCATTCTAATCCTGAGACCCTTCCTATAGCATGAGATGTGATATCTCAATACGTCTAATACCAAACCTGAGATCCTTCCGATAACATGAGATGTGATATCCAAATCCTTCCCCTTCCAAACCTGAGACCCTCCATTTTAGCATGAGATGTGATATCCAACTCCTTCCCATTCCAATCCTGAGACCCTTCTGATAGCATGAGATGTGATATCTCAATGCTTCTAATACCAAACCTGAGATCCTTCCGATAGCATGAGATGTGATATCTCAATGCTTCTAATACCAACCTGAGATCCTTCCTATAACATGAGATGTGATATCCAAATCCTTCCCCTTCCAATTCTGAGACCCTCCCTTTAACATGAGATGTGATATCCAACTCCTTCCCATTCCAACCTGAGACCCTTCCTATAGCATGAGATGTGATATCTCAATGCCTCTAATACCAAACCTGAGATCCTTCCTCTAACATGAAATGTGATATCCAACTCCTTCCCTTTCCAAACCTGAGAGCCTATCTATAGCATGAGATGTGATATCCAAGTCCTTCACATTCCAATCCTTAGACCCTTCCTACAGCATGCAATATGATATCTCAATGATTCTAATAACAAACCTGAGACCCGTCCTATAACATGAGATGGGATATCCAACTCCTTCCCATTCCAATCCTGAGACACTTCCGATAGCAGAGATGTGATATCTCAATGCTTATACCAAACCTGAGACCCTTCCTATAACATGAGATGTCATATCCAACTCCTTCCCGTTCCAAACCTGAGACTCTTCCTTTAGCATGAGATGTGATATCCAGCTCCTTCCCATTCTAATCCTGAGACACTTCCGATAGCATGAGATGTGATATCTCAATGCTTCTAATATCAAAACTGAGACCCTCCCTATAGCATGATATGTGATATCTAAATCCTTCCCATTCCAATCCTGAGACCCTTCTGATAGCATGAGATGTGATATCTCAATGCCTCTAATACCAAACCTGAGATCCTACCTCTAACATGAAATGTGATATCCAACTCTCTCCCCTTCCAAACCTGAGAGCCTTCCTATAGCATGAGATGTGATATCCTAGTCCTTCCCATTCCAATCCTGAGACCCTTCCTATAACATGAGATGTGATATCCAACTCCTTCCCATTCCAATCCTGAGACACTTCCGATAGCAGAGATGTGATATCTCAATGCTTATACCAAACCTGAGACCCTTCCTATAACATGAGATGTCATATCCAACTCCTTCCCGTTCCAAACCTGAGACTCTTCCTTTAGCATGAGATGTGATATCCAGCTCCTTCCCATTCCAATCCTGAGACACTTCCGATAGCATGAGATGTGATATCTCAATGCTTCTAATATCAAAACGGAAACCCTCCCTATAGCATGATATGTGATATCTAAGTCCTTCCCATTCCAATCCTGAGACCCTTCCTATAGCATGAGATGTGATATCTCAATGCTTCTAATACCAAACCTGAGATCCTTCCGATAGCATGAGATCGGATATCCAACTCCTTCCCATTCCAATCCTGAGACACTTCCGATAGCAGAGATGTGATATCTCAATGCTTATACCAGACCTTAGACCCTTCCTATAACATGAGATCGGATATCCAACTCCTTCCCGTTCCAAACCTGAGACCCTTCCTTTAGCATGAGATGTGATATCCAGCTCCTTCCCATTCCAATCCTGAGACACTTCCTATAGCATGAGATGTGATATCTCAATGCTTCTACCAAACCTGAGACCCTTCCTTTAGCATGAGATGTGATATCCAACTCCTTCCCATTCCAATCCTGAGACCCTTCCTATAGCATGAGATGTGATATCTCAATACTTCTAATACCAAACCTGAGATCCTTCCGATAACATGAGATGTGATATCCAAATCCTTCCCCTTCCAAACCTGAGACCCTCCCTTTAGCATGAGATGTGATATCCATCTCCTTCCCATTCCAATCCTGAGACCCTTCTGATAGCATGAGATGTGATATCTCAATGCTTCTAATACCAAACCTGAGATCCTTCCGATAGCATGAGATGTGATATCTCAATGCTTCTAATACCAAACCTGAGATCCTTCCTATAACATGAGATGTGATATCCAAATCCTTCCCCTTCCAATTCTGAGACCCTCCCTTTAACATGAGATGTGATATCCAACTCCTTCCCATTCCAACCTGAGACCCTTCCTATAGCATGAGATGTGATATCTCAATGCCTCTAATACCAAACCTGAGATCCTTCCTCTAACATGAAATGTGATATCCAACTCCTTCCCTTTCCAAACCTGAGAGCCTATCTATAGCATGAGATGTGATATCCAAGTCCTTCCCATTCCAATCCTTAGACCCTTCCTACAGCATGCAATATGATATCTCAATGATTCTAATAACAAACCTGAGACCCGTCCTATAACATGAGATGGGATATCCAACTCCTTCCATTTCCAATCCTGAGACACTTCCGATAGCAGAGATGTGATATCTCAATGCTTATACCAAACCTGAGACCCTTCCTATAACATAAGATGTGATATCCAACTCCTTCCCGTTCCAAACCTGAGACTCTTCCTTTAGCATGAGATGTGATATCCAGCTCCTTCCCATTCCAATCCTGAGACACTTCCGATAGCATGAGATGTGATATCTCAATGCTTCTAATATCAAAACTGAGACCCTCCCTATAGCATGATATGTGATATCTAAGTCCTTCCCATTCCAATCCTGAGACCCTTCCTATAGCATGAGATGTGATATCTCAATGCTTCTACCAAACCTGAGACCCTTCCTTTAGCATGATATGTGATATCCAACTCCTTCCCATTCCAATCCTGAGACCCTTCCTATAGCATGAGATGTGATATCTCAATACTTCTAATACCAAACCTGAGATCCTTCCTATAGCATGAGATGTGATATCTCAATGCTTCTAATACCAAACCTGAGACCCTTCCTACAGCATGCGATGTGATATCTCACTGCTTATACCAAACCTGAGAGCCTTCCTATAGCATGAGATGTGATATCCAACTCCTTCCCATTCCAATCCTGAGACCCTTCCTATAGCATGAGATGTGATATCTCAATGCTTCTAATATCAAACTTGAGAGCCTCCCTATAGCATGAGATGTGATATCCAAGTCCTTCCCATTCCAATCCTGAGACACTTCCTATAGCATGAGATGTGATATCTCAATGCTTCTAATACCAAACCTGAGACTCTTCCTATAACATGAGATGGGATATCCAACTCCTTCCCATTCAAATCCAGAGACCCTTGCGATAGCAGAGATGTGATATCTCAATGCTTATACCAAACCTGAGACCCTTCCTACGGCATGAGATGTCATATACAACTCCTTCCCATTCCAATCCTGAGACCCTTCCTATAGCATGAGATGTGATATCTCAATGCTTATACCAAACCTGAGACCCTTCCTATAGCATGAGATGTGATATCCAACTCCTTCCCATTCCAATCCTGAGACCCTTCCTATAGCATGAGATGTGATATCTCAATGCTTATACCAAACCTGAGACCCTTCCTACGGCATGAGATGTCATATACAACTCCTTCCCATTCCAATCCCGAGACCCTTCCTATAGCATGAGATGTGATATCTCAATGCTTATACCAAACCTGAGACCCTTCCTATAGCATGAGATGTGATATCCAACTACTTCCCATTCCAATCCTGAGACCCTTCCTATAGCATGAGATGTGATATCTCAATGCTTATACCAAACCTGAGACACTTCCTATAACATGAGATGGGATATCCGACTCCTTCCCATTCCAATCCTGAGACACTTCCGATAGCAGAGATGTGATATCTCAATGCTTATACCAGACCTTAGACCCTTCCTATAACATGAGATCGGATATCCAACTCCTTCCCGTTCCAAACCTGAGACCCTTCCTTTAGCATGAGATGTGATATCCAGCTCCTTCCCATTCCAATCCTGAGACACTTCCGATAGCATGAGATGTGATATCTCAATGCTTCTAATATCAAAACGGAAACCCTCCCTATAGCATGGTATGTGATATCTAAGTCCTTCCCATTCCAATCCTGAGACCCTTCCTATAGCATGAGATGTGATATCTCAATGCTTCTACCAAACCTGAGACCCTTCCTTTAGCATGAGATGTGATATCCAACTCCTTCCCATTCTAATCCTGAGACCCTTCCTATAGCATGAGATGTGATATCTCAATACGTCTAATACCAAACCTGAGATCCTTCCGATAACATGAGATGTGATATCCAAATCCTTCCCCTTCCAAACCTGAGACCCTCCATTTTAGCATGAGATGTGATATCCAACTCCTTCCCATTCCAATCCTGAGACCCTTCTGATAGCATGAGATGTGATATCTCAATGCTTCTAATACCAAACCTGAGATCCTTCCGATAGCATGAGATGTGATATCTCAATGCTTCTAATACCAACCTGAGATCCTTCCTATAACATGAGATGTGATATCCAAATCCTTCCCCTTCCAATTCTGAGACCCTCCCTTTAACATGAGATGTGATATCCAACTCCTTCCCATTCCAACCTGAGACCCTTCCTATAGCATGAGATGTGATATCTCAATGCCTCTAATACCAAACCTGAGATCCTTCCTCTAACATGAAATGTGATATCCAACTCCTTCCCTTTCCAAACCTGAGAGCCTATCTATAGCATGAGATGTGATATCCAAGTCCTTCCCATTCCAATCCTTAGACCCTTCCTACAGCATGCAATATGATATCTCAATGATTCTAATAACAAACCTGAGACCCGTCCTATAACATGAGATGGGATATCCAACTCCTTCCCATTCCAATCCTGAGACACTTCCGATAGCAGAGATGTGATATCTCAATGCTTATACCAAACCTGAGACCCTTCCTATAACATGAGATGTCATATCCAACTCCTTCCCGTTCCAAACCTGAGACTCTTCCTTTAGCATGAGATGTGATATCCAGCTCCTTCCCATTCCAATCCTGAGACACTTCCGATAGCATGAGATGTGATATCTCAATGCTTCTAATATCAAAACTGAGACCCTCCCTATAGCATGATATGTGATATCTAAATCCTTCCCATTCCAATCCTGAGACCCTTCTGATAGCATGAGATGTGATATCTCAATGCCTCTAATACCAAACCTGAGATCCTACCTCTAACATGAAATGTGATATCCAACTCTCTCCCCTTCCAAACCTGAGAGCCTTCCTATAGCATGAGATGTGATATCCAAGTCCTTCCCATTCCAATCCTGAGACCCTTCCTATAACATGAGATGTGATATCCAACTCCTTCCCATTCCAACCTGAGACCCTTCCTATAGCATGAGATGGTATATCCAACTCCTTCCAAATCCAATCCTGATACCATTCCGATAGCATGAGATGTGATATCCCAATGCTTCTACCAAACCTGAGACCCATACTATGGCATGAGATGTGATATCAAACTCCTTCCCATTCCAATTCTGAGACCCTTCCTATACCATGAGACTTGCTATCTCAATGCTTCTAATACCAAACCTGAGACCCGTCCTATAACATGAGATGTGATATCCAAATCCTTCCCCTTCCAAACCTTAGACCCTTCCTTTATCATGAGATGTGATATCCAACTCCTTCCCATTCCAATCCTGAGACCCTTCCGATATCATGAGATGTGATATCTCAATGCTTCTAATATCAAACTTGAGACCCTCCCTATAGCATGAGATGTGATATCCAAGTCCTTCCCATTCCAATCCTGAGACCCTTCCTATAGCATGAGATGTGATATCTCAATGCTTCTAATACCAAACCTGAGACCCTTCCTATAACATGAGATGGGAATATCCAACTCCTTACATTCCAATCCTGAGACCCTTCCGATAGCAGAGATGTGATATCTCAATGTTTATACCAAACCTGAGATCCTTCCTATAACATGAGATGTGATATCCAACTCCTTCCCATTCCAATACTGAGACACTGCCTATAGCATGAGATGTGATATCTCACTGCTTATACCAAACCTGAGACCCTTCCTATAGCATGAGATGTGATATCCAACTCCTTCCCATTCCAATCCTGAGACCCTTCCTATAGCATGAGATGTGATATCTCAATGCTTCTAATATCAAACTTGAGAGCCTCCCTATAGCATGAGATGTGATATCCAAGTCCTTCCCATTCCAATCCTGAGACACTTTCTACAGCATGAGATGTGATATCTCAATGCCTCTAATACCAAACCTGAGACTCTTCCTATAACATGAGATGGGATATCCAACTCCTTCCCATTCCAATCCTGAGACCCTTCCGATAGCAGAGATGTGATATCTCAATGCTTATACCAAACCTGAGACCCTTCCTACGGCATGAGATGTCATATACAACTCCTTCCCATTCCAATCCTGAGACCCTTCCTATAGCATGAGATGTGATATCTCAATGCTTCTAATATCAAACTTGAGACCCTCCCTATAGCATGAGATGTGATATCCAAGTCCTTCCCATTCCAATCCTGAGACACTTCCTATAGCATGAGATGTGATATCTCAATGCTTCTAATACCAAACCTGAGACTCTTCCTATAACATGAGATGGGATATCCAACTCCTTCCCATTCCAATCCTGAGACCCTTCCGATAGCAGAGATGTGATATCTCAATGCTTATACCAAACCTGAGACCCTTCCTACGGCATGATATGTCATATACAACTCCTTCCCATTCCAATCCTGAGACCCTTCCTATAGCATGAGATGTGATAGCTCAATGCTTATACCAAACCTGAGACCCTTCCTATAGTATGAGATGTGATATCCAACTCCTTCCCATTCCAATCCTGAGACCCTTCCTATAGCATGAGATGTGATGTCTCAATGCTTCTAATACCAAACCTGAGATCCTTCCTATAACATGAGATGTGATATCCAACTCCTTCCATTCCAATCCTGAGACCCTTCCTATAGCATGAGATTTGATATCTCAATGCTTATACCAAACCTGAGAGCCTACCTATAGCATGAGATGTGATATTCAAGTCCTTCCCATTCCAATCCTTAGACCCTTCCTACAGCATGCAATATGATATCTCAATGATTCTAATAACAATCCTGAGACCCGTCCTATAACATGAGATGGGATATCCAATTCCTTCCCATTCCAATCCTGAGACACTTCCGATAGCAGAGATGTGATATCTCAATGCTTATACCAAACCTGAGACCCTTCCTATAACATGAGATCGGATATCCAACTCCTTTTCGTTCCAAACCTGAGACCCTTCCTTTAGAATGAGATGTGATATCCAGCTCCTTCGCATTCCAATCCTGAGACACTTCCGATAGCATGAGATGTGATATCTCAATGCTTCTAATATCAAAACTGAAACCCTCCCTATAGCATGATATGTGATATCTAAGTCCTTCCTATTCCAATCCTGAGACCCTTCCTATAGCATGAGATGTGATATCTCAATGCTTCTACCAAACCTGAGACCCTTCCTATGACATGAGATGTGATATCCAACTCCTTCCCAATACAATCCTGAGACCCTTCCGATAGCAGAGATGTGATATCTCAATGCTTATACCAAACCTGAGACCCTTCCTATGGCATGAGATGTGATATCCAACTCCTTGCCATTCAAATCCTGAGACCCTCCCTATAACAAGAGATGTCATATCCAACTCCTTCTCATTCCAAACCTGAGACCCTTCCTTTAGCATGAGATGTGATATCCAAATCCTTCACATTCCAATCCGGAGACCCTTCCTATAACATGAGATGTGATATCCAACTCCTTCCCAATCCAATCCTGAGACCCTTCCGATAGCAGAGATGTGATATCTCAATGCTTATACCAAACCTGAGACCCTTCCTACGGCATGAGATGTGATATCCAACCCCTTGCAATTCAAATCCTGAGACCCTCCCTATAACAAGAGATGTCATATCCAACTCCTTCCCATTCCAATCCTGAGACCCTTCCTATAGCATGAGATGTGATATCTCAATGCTTATACCAAACCTGAGACCCTTCCTATAGCATGAGATGTGATATCCAACTCCTTCCCATTCCAATCCTGAGACCCTTCCTATAGCATGAGATGTGATATCTCAATGCTTATACCAAACCTGAGACCCTTCCTACGGCATGAGATGTCATATACAACTCCTTCCCATTCCAATCCTGAGACCCTTCCTATAGCATGAGATGTGATATCTCAATGCTTATACCAAACCTGAGACCCTTCCTATAGCATGAGATGTGATATCCAACTACTTCCCATTCCAATCCTGAGACCCTTCCTATAGCATGAGATGTGATATCTCAATGCTTATACCAAACCTGAGACACTTCCTATAACATGAGATGGGATATCCAACTCCTTCCCATTCCAATCCTGAGACACTTCCGATAGCAGAGATGTGATATCTCAATGCTTATACCAGACCTTAGACCCTTCCTATAACATGAGATTGGATATCCAACTCCTTCCCGTTCCAAACCTGAGACCCTTCCTTTAGCATGAGATGTGATATCCAGCTCCTTCCCATTCCAATCCTGAGACACTTCCGATAGCATGAGATGTGATATCTCAATGCTTCTAATATCAAAACGGAAACCCTCCCTATAGCATGGTATGTGATATCTAAGTCCTTCCCATTCCAATCCTGAGACCCTTCCTATAGCATGAGATGTGATATCTCAATGCTTCTACCAAACCTGAGACCCTTCCTTTAGCATGAGATGTGATATCCAACTCCTTCCCATTCTAATCCTGAGACCCTTCCTATAGCATGAGATGTGATATCTCAATACGTCTAATACCAAACCTGAGATCCTTCCGATAACATGAGATGTGATATCCAAATCCTTCCCCTTCCAAACCTGAGACCCTCCATTTTAGCATGAGATGTGATATCCAACTCCTTCCCATTCCAATCCTGAGACCCTTCTGATAGCATGAGATGTGATATCTCAATGCTTCTAATACCAAACCTGAGATCCTTCCGATAGCATGAGATGTGATATCTCAATGCTTCTAATACCAACCTGAGATCCTTCCTATAACATGAGATGTGATATCCAAATCCTTCCCCTTCCAATTCTGAGACCCTCCCTTTAACATGAGATGTGATATCCAACTCCTTCCCATTCCAACCTGAGACCCTTCCTATAGCATGAGATGTGATATCTCAATGCCTCTAATACCAAACCTGAGATCCTTCCTCTAACATGAAATGTGATATCCAACTCCTTCCCTTTCCAAACCTGAGAGCCTATCTATAGCATGAGATGTGATATCCAAGTCCTTCACATTCCAATCCTTAGACCCTTCCTACAGCATGCAATATGATATCTCAATGATTCTAATAACAAACCTGAGACCCGTCCTATAACATGAGATGGGATATCCAACTCCTTCCCATTCCAATCCTGAGACACTTCCGATAGCAGAGATGTGATATCTCAATGCTTATACCAAACCTGAGACCCTTCCTATAACATGAGATGTCATATCCAACTCCTTCCCGTTCCAAACCTGAGACTCTTCCTTTAGCATGAGATGTGATATCCAGCTCCTTCCCATTCCAATCCTGAGACACTTCCGATAGCATGAGATGTGATATCTCAATGCTTCTAATATCAAAACTGAGACCCTCCCTATAGCATGATATGTGATATCTAAATCCTTCCCATTCCAATCCTGAGACCCTTCTGATAGCATGAGATGTGATATCTCAATGCCTCTAATACCAAACCTGAGATCCTACCTCTAACATGAAATGTGATATCCAACTCTCTCCCCTTCCAAACCTGAGAGCCTTCCTATAGCATGAGATGTGATATCCAAGTCCTTCCCATTCCAATCCTGAGACCCTTCCTATAACATGAGATGTGATATCCAACTCCTTCCCATTCCAACCTGAGACCCTTCCTATAGCATGAGATGGTATATCCAACTCCTTCCAAATCCAATCCTGATACCATTCCGATAGCATGAGATGTGATATCCCAATGCTTCTACCAAACCTGAGACCCATACTATGGCATGAGATGTGATATCAAACTCCTTCCCATTCCAATTCTGAGACCCTTCCTATACCATGAGACTTGCTATCTCAATGCTTCTAATACCAAACCTGAGACCCGTCCTATAACATGAGATGTGATATCCAAATCCTTCCCCTTCCAAACCTTAGACCCTTCCTTTATCATGAGATGTGATATCCAACTCCTTCCCATTCCAATCCTGAGACCCTTCCGATATCATGAGATGTGATATCTCAATGCTTCTAATATCAAACTTGAGACCCTCCCTATAGCATGAGATGTGATATCCAAGTCCTTCCCATTCCAATCCTGAGACCCTTCCTATAGCATGAGATGTGATATCTCAATGCTTCTAATACCAAACCTGAGACCCTTCCTATAACATGAGATGGGAATATCCAACTCCTTACATTCCAATCCTGAGACCCTTCCGATAGCAGAGATGTGATATCTCAATGTTTATACCAAACCTGAGATCCTTCCTATAACATGAGATGTGATATCCAACTCCTTCCCATTCCAATACTGAGACACTGCCTATAGCATGAGATGTGATATCTCACTGCTTATACCAAACCTGAGACCCTTCCTATAGCATGAGATGTGATATCCAACTCCTTCCCATTCCAATCCTGAGACCCTTCCTATAGCATGAGATGTGATATCTCAATGCTTCTAATATCAAACTTGAGAGCCTCCCTATAGCATGAGATGTGATATCCAAGTCCTTCCCATTCCAATCCTGAGACACTTCCTATAGCATGAGATGTGATATCTCAATGCTTCTAATACCAAACCTGAGACTCTTCCTATAACATGAGATGGGATATCCAACTCCTTCCCATTCCAATCCTGAGACCCTTCCGATAGCAGAGATGTGATATCTCAATGCTTATACCAAACCTGAGACCCTTCCTACGGCATGAGATGTCATATACAACTCCTTCCCATTCCAATCCTGAGACCCTTCCTATAGCATGAGATGTGATAGCTCAATGCTTATACCAAACCTGAGACCCTTCCTATAGTATGAGATGTGATATCCAACTCCTTCCCATTCCAATCCTGAGACCCTTCCTATAGCATGAGATGTGATGTCTCAATGCTTCTAATACCAAACCTGAGATCCTTCCTATAACATGAGATGTGATATCCAACTCCTTCCATTCCAATCCTGAGACCCTTCCTATAGCATGAGATTTGATATCTCAATGCTTATACCAAACCTGAGAGCCTACCTATAGCATGAGATGTGATATTCAAGTCCTTCCCATTCCAATCCTTAGACCCTTCCTACAGCATGCAATATGATATCTCAATGATTCTAATAACAATCCCGAGACCCGTCCTATAACATGAGATGGGATATCCAATTCCTTCCCATTCCAATCCTGAGACACTTCCGATAGCAGAGATGTGATATCTCAATGCTTATACCAAACCTGAGACCCTTCCTATAACATGAGATCGGATATCCAACTCCTTTTCGTTCCAAACCTGAGACCCTTCCTTTAGCATGAGATGTGATATCCAGCTCCTTCGCATTCCAATCCTGAGACACTTCCGATAGCATGAGATGTGATATCTCAATGCTTCTAATATCAAAACTGAAACCCTCCCTATAGCATGATATGTGATATCTAAGTCCTTCCTATTCCAATCCTGAGACCCTTCCTATAGCATGAGATGTGATATCTCAATGCTTCTACCAAACCTGAGACCCTTCCTATGACATGAGATGTGATATCCAACTCCTTCCCAATACAATCCTGAGACCCTTCCGATAGCAGAGATGTGATATCTCAATGCTTATACCAAACCTGAGACCCTTCCTATGGCATGAGATGTGATATCCAACTCCTTGCCATTCAAATCCTGAGACCCTCCCTATAACAAGAGATGTCATATCCAACTCCTTCTCATTCCAAACCTGAGACCCTTCCTTTAGCATGAGATGTGATATCCAAATCCTTCACATTCCAATCCGGAGACCCTTCCTATAACATGAGATGTGATATCCAACTCCTTCCCAATCCAATCCTGAGACCCTTCCGATAGCAGAGATGTGATATCTCAATGCTTATACCAAACCTGAGACCCTTCCTACGGCATGAGATGTGATATCCAACCCCTTGCAATTCAAATCCTGAGACCCTCCCTATAACAAGAGATGTCATATCCAACTCCTTCCCATTCCAAACCTGAGACCCTTCCTTTAGCATGAGATGTGATTTCCAAATCCTTCACATTCCAATCTGGAGCCCAATCCTATAGCATGAGATGTGATATCTCAATGCTTCTAATACCAAATCTGAGACCCTACCGATAGCATGAGATGTGATATCTCAATGCTTCAAAAACCAAACATGAGAACCATCCTATAACATGAGATGTGAAATCCAAATCCTTCCCTTCCCAAACCTGAGACTCTTCCTATAGCATGAGATGTGATATCTCAATGCTTCTACCAAACCTGAAACCCTTCCTATAGCATGAGATGTGATATCCAAATCCTTCCCCTTCCAAACCTGAGACCCTTCCTTTAGCATGAGATGTGATATCCAGCTCCTCCCATTCCAACCCTGAGACCCTTCCGATAGCATGAGATGTGATATCTCAATGCTTCTAATATCAAAACTGAGACCCTCCCTATAGCATGAGATGTGATATCTAAGTCCTTCCCATTCCAATCCTCAGACCCTTCCTATAGCATGAGATGTGATATCGCAATGCTTCTACCAAAACTGAGACCCTTCCTTTAGCATGAGATGGGATATCCAACTCCTTCCCATTCCAATCCTGAGACACTTCTGATAGCAGAGATGTGATATCTCAATGCTTATACAAGACCTTAGACCCTTCCTATAACATGAGATCGGATATCCAACTCCTTCCCGTTCCAAACCTGAGACCCTTCCTTTAGCATGAGATGTGATATCCAGCTCCTTCCCATTCCAATCCTGAGACACTTCCGATAGCATGAGATGTGATATCTCAATGCTTCTAATATCAAAACGGAAACCCTCCCTATCGCATGATATGTGATATCTAAGTCCTTCCCATTCCAATCCTGAGACCCTTCCTATAGCATGAGATGTGATATCTCAATGCTTCTAATACCAAACCTGAGATCCTTCCGATAGCATGAGATCGGATATCCAACTCCTTCCCATTCCAATCCTGAGACACTTCCGATAGCAGAGATGTGATATCTCAATGCTTATACCAGACCTTAGACCCTTCCTATAACATGAGATCGAATATCCAACTCCTTCCCGTTCCAAACCTGAGACCCTTCCTTTAGCATGAGATGTGATATCCAGCTCCTTCCCATTCCAATCCTGAGACACTTCCTATAGCATGAGATGTGATATCTCAATGCTTCTACCAAACCTGAGACCCTTCCTTTAGCATGAGATGTGATATCCAACTCCTTCCCATTCCAATCCTGAGACCCTTCCTATAGCATGAGATGTGATATCTCAATACTTCTAATACCAAACCTGAGATCCTTTCCGATAACATGAGATGTGATATCCAAATCCTTCCCCTTCCAAACCTGAGACCCTCCCTTTAGCATATGTGATATCCAAGTCCTTCCCATTCCAATCCTGAGACCCTTCCTATAGCATGAGATGTGATATCTCAATGCTTCTAATACCAAACCTGAGACCCTTCCTATAACATGAGATGGGAATATCCAACTCCTTACATTCCAATCCTGAGACCCTTCCGATAGCAGAGATGTGATATCTCAATGTTTATACCAAACCTGAGATCCTTCCTATAACATGAGATGTGATATCCAACTCCTTCCCATTCCAATACTGAGACACTGCCTATAGCATGAGATGTGATATCTCACTGCTTATACCAAACCTGAGACCCTTCCTATAGCATGAGATGTGATATCCAACTCCTTCCCATTCCAATCCTGAGACCCTTCCTATAGCATGAGATGTGATATCTCAATGCTTCTAATATCAAACTTGAGACCCTCCCTATAGCATGAGATGTGATATCCAAGTCCTTCCCATTCCAATCCTGAGACACTTCCTATAGCATGAGATGTGATATCTCAATGCTTCTAATACCAAACCTGAGACTCTTCCTATAACATGAGATGGGATATCCAACTCCTTCCCATTCCAATCCTGAGACCCTTCCGATAGCAGAGATTTGATATCTCAATGCTTATACCAAACCTGAGACCCTTCCTACGGCATGAGATGTCATATACAACTCCTTCCCATTCCAATCCTGAGACCCTTCCTATAGCATGAGATGTGATATCTCAATGCTTATACCAAACCTGAGACCCTTCCTATAGTATGAGATGTGATATCCAACTCCTTCCCATTCCAATCCTGAGACCCTTCCTATAGCATGAGATGTGATGTCTCAATGCTTCTAATACCAAACCTGAGATCCTTCCTATAACATGAGATGTGATATCCAACTCCTTCCATTCCAATCCTGAGACCCTTCCTATAGCATGAGATTTGATATCTCAATGCTTATACCAAACCTGAGACCCTTCCTATAGCATGAGATGTGATATCCAAGTCCTTCCCATTCCAATCCTTAGACCCTTCCTACAGCATGAAATATGATATCTCAATGATTCTAATAACAATCCTGAGACCCGTCCTATAACATGAGATGGGATATCCAATTCCTTCCCATTCCAATCCTGAGACACTTCCGATAGCAGAGATGTGATATCTCAATGCTTATACCAAACCTGAGACCCTTCCTATAACATGAGATCGGATATCCAACTCCTTTTCGTTCCAAACCTGAGACCCTTCCTTTAGCATGAGATGTGATATCCAGCTCCTTCGCATTCCAATCCTGAGACACTTCCGATAGCATGAGATGTGATATCTCAATGCTTCTAATATCAAAACTGAAACCCTCCCTATAGCATGATATGTGATATCTAAGTCCTTCCTATTCCAATCCTGAGACCCTTCCTATAGCATGAGATGTGATATCTCAATGCTTCTACCAAACCTGAGACCCTTCCTATGACATGAGATGTGATATCCAACTCCTTCCCAATACAATCCTGAGACCCTTCCGATAGCAGAGATGTGATATCTCAATGCTTATACCAAACCTGAGACCCTTCCTATGGCATGAGATGTGATATCCAACTCCTTGCCATTCAAATCCTGAGACCCTCCCTATAACAAGAGATGTCATATCCAACTCCTTCTCATTCCAAACCTGAGACCCTTCCTTTAGCATGAGATGTGATATCCAAATCCTTCACATTCCAATCCGGAGACCCTTCCTATAACATGAGATGTGATATCCAACTCCTTCCCAATCCAATCCTGAGACCCTTCCGATAGCAGAGATGTGATATCTCAATGCTTATACCAAACCTGAGACCCTTCCTACGGCATGAGATGTGATATCCAACCCCTTGCAATTCAAATCCTGAGACCCTCCCTATAACAAGAGATGTCATATCCAACTCCTTCCCATTCCAAACCTGAGACCCTTCCTTTAGCATGAGATGTGATTTCCAAATCCTTCACATTCCAATCTGGAGCCCAATCCTATAGCATGAGATGTGATATCTCAATGCTTCTAATACCAAATCTGAGACCCTACCGATAGCATGAGATGTGATATCTCAATGCTTCAAAAACCAAACATGAGAACCATCCTATAACATGAGATGTGAAATCCAAATCCTTCCCTTCCCAAACCTGAGACTCTTCCTATAGCATGAGATGTGATATCTCAATGCTTCTACCAAACCTGAAACCCTTCCTATAGCATGAGATGTGATATCCAAATCCTTCCCCTTCCAAACCTGAGACCCTTCCTTTAGCATGAGATGTGATATCCAGCTCCTCCCATTCCAACCCTGAGACCCTTCCGATAGCATGAGATGTGATATCTCAATGCTTCTAATATCAAAACTGAGACCCTCCCTATAGCATGAGATGTGATATCTAAGTCCTTCCCATTCCAATCCTCAGACCCTTCCTATAGCATGAGATGTGATATCGCAATGCTTCTACCAAAACTGAGACCCTTCCTTTAGCATGAGATGGGATATCCAACTCCTTCCCATTCCAATCCTGAGACACTTCCGATAGCAGAGATGTGATATCTCAATGCTTATACCAGACCTTAGACCCTTCCTATAACATGAGATCGGATATCCAACTCCTTCCCGTTCCAAACCTGAGACCCTTCCTTTAGCATGAGATGTGATATCCAGCTCCTTCCCATTCCAATCCTGAGACACTTCCGATAGCATGAGATGTGATATCTCAATGCTTCTAATATCAAAACGGAAACCCTCCCTATCGCATGATATGTGATATCTAGTCCTTCCCATTCCAATCCTGAGACCCTTCCTATAGCATGAGATGTGATATCTCAATGCTTCTAATACCAAACCTGAGATCCTTCCGATAGCATGAGATCGGATATCCAACTCCTTCCCATTCCAATCCTGAGACACTTCCGATAGCAGAGATGTGATATCTCAATGCTTATACCAGACCTTAGACCCTTCCTATAACATGAGATCGGATATCCAACTCCTTCCCGTTCCAAACCTGAGACCCTTCCTTTAGCATGAGATGTGATATCCAGCTCCTTCCCATTCCAATCCTGAGACACTTCCTATAGCATGAGATGTGATATCTCAATGCTTCTACCAAACCTGAGACCCTTCCTTTAGCATGAGATGTGATATCCAACTCCTTCCCATTCCAATCCTGAGACCCTTCCTATAGCATGAGATGTGATATCTCAATACTTCTAATACCAAACCTGAGATCCTTTCCGATAACATGAGATGTGATATCCAAATCCTTCCCCTTCCAAACCTGAGACCCTCCCTTTAGCATATGTGATATCCATCTCCTTCCCATTCCAATCCTGAGACCCTTCTGATAGCATGAGATGTGATATCTCAATGCTTCTAATACCAAACCTGAGATCCTTCCGATAGCATGAGATGTGATATCTCAATGCTTCTAATACCAAACCTGAGATCCTTCCTATAACATGAGATGTGATATCCAAATCCTTCCCCTTCCAATTCTGAGACCCTCCCTTTAACATGAGATGTGATATCCAACTCCTTCCCATTCCAACCTGAGACCCTTCCTATAGCATGAGATGTGATATCCAAGTCCGTCCCATTCCAATCCTTAGACCCTTCCTACAGCATGCAATATTATATCTCAATGCCTCTAATACCAAACCTGAGATCCTTCCTCTAACATGAAATGTGATATCCAACTCCTTCCCTTTCCAAACCTGAGAGCCTATCTATAGCATGAGATGTGATATCCAAGTCCTTTCCATTCCAATCCTTAGACCCTTCCTACAGCATGCAATATGATATCTCAATGATTCTAATAACAAACCTGAGACCCGTCCTATAACATGAGATGGGATATCCAACTCCTTCCATTTCCAATCCTGAGACACTTCCGATAGCAGAGATGTGATATCTCAATGCTTATACCAAACCTGAGACCCTTCCTATAACATGAGATGTGATAATCAACTCCTTCCCGTTCCAATCCTGAGACTCTTCCTTTAGCATGAGATGTGATATCCAGCTCCTTCCCATTCCAATCGTGAGACACTTCCGATAGCATGAGATGTGATATCTCAATGCTTCTAATATCAAAACTGAGACCCTCCCTATAGCATGATATGTGATATCTAAGTCCTTCCCATTCCAATCCTGAGACCCTTCCTATAGCATGAGATGTGATATCTCAATGCTTCTACCAAACCTGAGACCCTTCCTTTAGCATGAGATGTGATATCCAACTCCTTCCCATTCCAATCCTGAGACCCTTCCTATAGCATGTGATGTGATATCTCAATACTTCTAATACCAAACCTGAGATCCTTCCTATAGCATGAGATGTGATATCTCAATGCTTCTAATACCAAACCTGAGACCCTTCCTACAGCATGCGATGTGATATCTCACTGCTTATACCAAACCTGAGACCCTTCCTATAGCATGAGATGTGATATCCAACTCCTTCCCATTCCAATCCTGAGACCCTTCCTATAGCATGAGATGTGATATCTCAATGCTTCTAATATCAAACTTGAGAGCCTCCCTATAGCATGAGATGTGATATCCAAGTCCTTCCCATTCCAATCCTGAGACACTTCCTATAGCATGAGATGTGATATCTCAATGCTTCTAATACCAAACCTGAGACTCTTCCTATAACATGAGATGGGATATCCAACTCCTTCCCATTCCAATCCTGAGACCCTTCCGATAGCAGAGATGTGATATCTCAATGCTTATACCAAACCTGAGACCCTTCCTACGGCATGAGATGTCATATACAACTCCTTCCCATTCCAATCCTGAGACCCTTCCTATAGCATGAGATGTGATATCTCAATGCTTATACCAAACCTGAGACCCTTCCTATAGCATGAGATGTGATATCCAACTCCTTCCCATTCCAATCCTGAGACCCTTCCTATAGCATGAGATGTGATATCTCAATGCTTATACCAAACCTGAGACCCTTCCTACGGCATGAGATGTCATATACAACTCCTTCCCATTCCAACCCTGAGACCCTTCCTATAGCATGAGATGTGATATCTCAATGCTTATACCAAACCTGAGACCCTTCCTATAGCATGAGATGTGATATCCAACTCCTTCCCATTCCAATCCTGAGACCCTTCCTATAGCATGAGATGTGATATCTCAATGCTTATACCAAACCTGAGACCCTTCCTATAACATGAGATGGGATATCCAACTCCTTCCCATTCCAATCCTGAGACACTTCCGATAGCAGAGATGTGATATCTCAATGCTTATACCAGACCTGAGACCCTTCCTATAACATGAGATCGGATATCCAACTCCTTCCCGTTCCAAACCTGAGACCCTTCCTTTAGCATGAGATGTGATATCCAGCTCCTTCCCATTCCAATCCTGAGACCCTCCCTTTAGCATGAGATGTGATATCTCAATGCTTCTAATATCAAAACAGAAACCCTCCCTATAGCATGATATGTGATATCTAAGTCCTTCCCATTCCAATCCTGAGACCCTTCCTATAGCATGAGATGTGATATCTCAATGCTTCTACCAAACCTGAGACCCTTCCTTTAGCATGAGATGTGATATCCAACTCCTTCCCATTCCAATCCTGAGACCCTTCCTATAGCATGAGATGTGATATCTCAATACTTCTAATACCAAACCTGAAATCCTTCCGATAACATGAGATGTGATATCCAAATCCTTCCCCTTCCAAACCTGAGACCCTCCCTTTAGCATGAGATGTGATATCCAACTCCTTCCCATTCCAATCCTGAGACCCTTCTGATAGCATGAGATGTGATATCTCAATGCTTCTAATACCAAACCTGAGATCCTTCCGATAGCATGAGATGTGATAACTCAATGCTTCTAATACCAAACCTGAGATCCTTCCTATAACATGAGATGTGATATCCAAATCCTTCCCCTTCCAATTCTGAGACCCTCCCTTTAACATGAGATGTGATATCCAACTCCTTCCCATTCCAACCTGAGACCCTTCCTATAGCATGAGATGTGATATCTCAATGCTTATACCAAACCTGAGACCCTTCCTATAACATGAGATGGGATATCCAACTCCTTCCCATTCCAATCCTGAGACACTTCCCGTAGCAGAGATGTGATATCTCAATGCTTATACCAGACCTTAGACCCTTCCTATAACATGAGATCGGATATCCAACTCCTTCCCGTTCCAAACCTGAGACCCTTCCTTTAGCATGAGATGTGATATCCAGCTCCATCCCATTCCAATCCTGAGACACTTCCGATAGCATGAGATGTGATATCTCAATGCTTCTAATATCAAAACAGAAACCCTCCCTATAGCATGATATGTGATATCTAAGTCCTTCCCATTCCAATCCTGAGACCCTTCCTATAGCATGAGATGTGATATCTCAATGCTTCTAATACCAAACCTGAGATCCTTCCGATAGCATGAGATCGGATATCCAACTCCTTCCCATTCCAATCCTGAGACACTTCCGATAGCAGAGATGTGATATCTCAATGCTTATACCAGACCTTAGACCCTTCCTATAACATGAGATCGGATATCCAACTCCTTCCCGTTCCAAACCTGAGACCCTTCCTTTAGCATGAGATGTGATATCCAGCTCCTTCCCATTCCAATCCTGAGACACTTCCTATAGCATGAGATGTGATATCTCAATGCTTCTACCAAACCTGAGACCCTTCCTTTAGCATGAGATGTGATATCCAACTCCTTCCCATTCCAATCCTGAGACCCTTCCTATAGCATGAGATGTGATATCTCAATACTTCTAATACCAAACCTGAGATCCTTTCCGATAACATGAGATGTGATATCCAAATCCTTCCCCTTCCAAACCTGAGACCCTCCCTTTAGCATGAAATGTGATATCCATCTCCTTCTCATTCCAATCCTGAGACCCTTCTGATAGCATGAGATGTGATATCTCAATGCTTCTAATACCAAACCTGAGATCCTTCCGATAGCATGAGATGTGATATCTCAATGCTTCTAATACCAAACCTGAGATCCTTCCTATAACATGAGATGTGATATCCAAATCCTTCCCCTTCCAATTCTGAGACCCTCCCTTTAACATGAGATGTGATATCCAACTCCTTCCCATTCCAACCTGAGACCCTTCCTATAGCATGAGATGTGATATCTCAATGCCTCTAATACCAAACCTAAGATCCTTCCTCTAACATGAAATGTGATATCCAACTCCTTCCCTTTCCAAACCTGAGAGCCTATCTATAGCATGAGATGTGATATCCAAGTCCTTCCCATTCCAATCCTTAGACCCTTCCTACAGCATGCAATATGATATCTCAATGATTCTAATAACAAACCTGAGACCCGTCCTATAACATGAGATGGGATATCCAACTCCTTCCATTTCCAATCCTGAGACACTTCCGATAGCAGAGATGTGATATCTCAATGCTTATACCAAACCTGAGACCCTTCCTATAACATAAGATGTGATATCCAACTCCTTCCCGTTCCAAACTTGAGACTCTTCCTTTAGCATGAGATGTGATATCCAGCTCCTTCCCATTCCAATCGTGAGACACTTCCGATAGCATGAGATGTGATATCTCAATGCTTCTAATATCAAAACTGAGACCCTCCCTATAGCATGATATGTGATATCTAAGTCCTTCCCATTCCAATCCTGAGACCCTTCCTATAGCATGAGATGTGATATCTCAATGCTTCTACCAAACCTGAGACCCTTCCTTTAGCATGAGATGTGATATCCAACTCCTTCCCATTCCAATCCTGAGACCCTTCCTATAGCATGTGATGTGATATCTCAATACTTCTAATACCAAACCTGAGATCCTTCCTATAGCATGAGATGTGATATCTCAATGCTTCTAATACCAAACCTGAGACCCTTCCTACAGCATGCGATGTGATATCTCACTGCTTATACCAAACCTGAGACCCTTCCTATAGCATGAGATGTGATATCCAACTCCTTCCCATTCCAATCCTGAGACCCTTCCTATAGCATGAGATGTGATATCTCAATGCTTCTAATATCAAACTTGAGAGCCTCCCTATAGCATGAGATGTGATATCCAAGTCCTTCCCATTCCAATCCTGAGACACTTCCTATAGCATGAGATGTGATATCTCAATGCTTCTAATACCAAACCTGAGACTCTTCCTATAACATGAGATGGGATATCCAACTCCTTCCCGTTCCAAACCTGAGACCCTTCCTTTAGCATGAGATGTGATATCCAGCTCCATCCCATTCCAATCCTGAGACACTTCCGATAGCATGAGATGTGATATCTCAATGCTTCTAATATCAAAACGGAAACCCTCCCTATAGCATGATATGTGATATCTAAGTCCTTCCCATTCCAATCCTGAGACCCTTCCTATAGCATGAGATGTGATATCTCAATGCTTCTAATACCAAACCTGAGATCCTTCCGATAGCATGAGATCGGATATCCAACTCCTTCCCATTCCAATCCTGAGACACTTCCGATAGCAGAGATGTGATATCTCAATGCTTATACCAGACCTTAGACCCTTCCTATAACATGAGATCGGATATCCAACTCCTTCCCGTTCCAAACCTGAGACCCTTCCTTTAGCATGAGATGTGATATCCAGCTCCTTCCCATTCCAATCCTGAGACACTTCCTATAGCATGAGATGTGATATCTCAATGCTTCTACCAAACCTGAGACCCTTCCTTTAGCATGAGATGTGATATCCAACTCCTTCCCATTCCAATCCTGAGACCCTTCCTATAGCATGAGATGTGATATCTCAATACTTCTAATACCAAACCTGAGATCCTTCCGATAACATGAGATGTGATATCCAAATCCTTCCCCTTCCAAACCTGAGACCCTCCCTTTAGCATGAAATGTGATATCCATCTCCTTCCCATTCCAATCCTGAGACCCTTCTGATAGCATGAGATGTGATATCTCAATGCTTCTAATACCAAACCTGAGATCCTTCCGATAGCATGAGATGTGATATCTCAATGCTTCTAATACCAAACCTGAGATCCTTCCTATAACATGAGATGTGATATCCAAATCCTTCCCCTTCCAATTCTGAGACCCTCCCTTTAACATGAGATGTGATATCCAACTCCTTCCCATTCCAACCTGAGACCCTTCCTATAGCATGAGATGTGATATCTCAATGCCTCTAATACCAAACCTAAGATCCTTCCTCTAACATGAAATGTGATATCCAACTCCTTCCCTTTCCAAACCTGAGAGCCTATCTATAGCATGAGATGTGATATCCAAGTCCTTCCCATTCCAATCCTTAGACCCTTCCTACAGCATGCAATATGATATCTCAATGATTCTAATAACAAACCTGAGACCCGTCCTATAACATGAGATGGGATATCCAACTCCTTCCATTTCCAATCCTGAGACACTTCCGATAGCAGAGATGTGATATCTCAATGCTTATACCAAACCTGAGACCCTTCCTATAACATAAGATGTGATATCCAACTCCTTCCCGTTCCAAACCTGAGACTCTTCCTTTAGCATGAGATGTGATATCCAGCTCCTTCCCATTCCAATCCTGAGACACTTCCGATAGCATGAGATGTGATATCTCAATGCTTCTAATATCAAAACTGAGACCCTCCCTATAGCATGATATGTGATATCTAAGTCCTTCCCATTCCAATCCTGAGACCCTTCCTATAGCATGAGATGTGATATCTCAATGCTTCTACCAAACCTGAGACCCTTCCTTTAGCATGATATGTGATATCCAACTCCTTCCCATTCCAATCCTGAGACCCTTCCTATAGCATGAGATGTGATATCTCAATACTTCTAATACCAAACCTGAGATCCTTCCTATAGCATGAGATGTGATATCTCAATGCTTCTAATACCAAACCTGAGACCCTTCCTACAGCATGCGATGTGATATCTCACTGCTTATACCAAACCTGAGACCCTTCCTATAGCATGAGATGTGATATCCAACTCCTTCCCATTCCAATCCTGAGACCCTTCCTATAGCATGAGATGTGATATCTCAATGCTTCTAATATCAAACTTGAGAGCCTCCCTATAGCATGAGATGTGATATCCAAGTCCTTCCCATTCCAATCCTGAGACACTTCCTATAGCATGAGATGTGATATCTCAATGCTTCTAATACCAAACCTGAGACTCTTCCTATAACATGAGATGGGATATCCAACTCCTTCCCATTCAAATCCAGAGACCCTTGCGATAGCAGAGATGTGATATCTCAATGCTTATACCAAACCTGAGACCCTTCCTACGGCATGAGATGTCATATACAACTCCTTCCCATTCCAATCCTGAGACCCTTCCTATAGCATGAGATGTGATATCTCAATGCTTATACCAAACCTGAGACCCTTCCTATAGCATGAGATGTGATATCCAACTCCTTCCCATTCCAATCCTGAGACCCTTCCTATAGCATGAGATGTGATATCTCAATGCTTATACCAAACCTGAGACCCTTCCTACGGCATGAGATGTCATATACAACTCCTTCCCATTCCAATCCTGAGACCCTTCCTATAGCATGAGATGTGATATCTCAATGCTTATACCAAACCTGAGACCCTTCCTATAGCATGAGATGTGAGATCCAACTACTTCCCATTCCAATCCTGAGACCCTTCCTATAGCATGAGATGTGATATCTCAATGCTTATACCAAACCTGAGACCCTTCCTATAACATGAGATGGGATATCCAACTCCTTCCCATTCCAATCCTGAGACACTTCCGATAGCAGAGATGTGATATCTCAATGCTTATACCAGACCTTAGACCCTTCCTATAACATGAGATCGGATATCCAACTCCTTCCCGTTCCAAACCTGAGACCCTTCCTTTAGCATGAGATGTGATATCCAGCTCCTTCCCATTCCAATCCTGAGACACTTCCGATAGCATGAGATGTGATATCTCAATGCTTCTAATATCAAAACGGAAACCCTCCCTATAGCATGATATGTGATATCTAAGTCCTTCCCATTCCAATCCTGAGACCCTTCCTATAGCATGAGATGTGATATCTCAATGCTTCTACCAAACCTGAGACCCTTCCTTTAGCATGAGATGTGATATCCAACTCCTTCCCATTCTAATCCTGAGACCCTTCCTATAGCATGAGATGTGATATCTCAATACTTCTAATACCAAACCTGAGATCCTTCCGATAACATGAGATGTGATATCCAAATCCTTCCCCTTCCAAACCTGAGACCCTCCATTTTAGCATGAGATGTGATATCCAACTCCTTCCCATTCCAATCCTGAGACCCTTCTGATAGCATGAGATGTGATATCTCAATGCTTCTAATACCAAACCTGAGATCCTTCCGATAGCATGAGATGTGATATCTCAATGCTTCTAATACCAAACCTGAGATCCTTCCTATAACATGAGATGTGATATCCAAATCCTTCCCCTTCCAATTCTGAGACCCTCCCTTTAACATGAGATGTGATATCCAACTCCTTCCCATTCCAACCTGAGACCCTTCCTATAGCATGAGATGTGATATCTCAATGCCTCTAATACCAAACCTGAGATCCTTCCTCTAACATGAAATGTGATATCCAACTCCTTCCCTTTCCAAACCTGAGAGCCTATCTATAGCATGAGATGTGATATCCAAGTCCTTCCCATTCCAATCCTTAGACCCTTCCTACAGCATGCAATATGATATCTCAATGATTCTAATAACAAACCTGAGACCCGTCCTATAACATGAGATGGGATATCCAACTCCTTCCCATTCCAATCCTGAGACACTTCCGATAGCAGAGATGTGATATCTCAATGCTTATACCAAACCTGAGACCCTTCCTATAACATGAGATGTGATATCCAACTCCTTCCCGTTCCAAACCTGAGACTCTTCCTTTAGCATGAGATGTGATATCCAGCTCCTTCCCATTCCAATCCTGAGACACTTCCGATAGCATGAGATGTGATATCTTAATGCTTCTAATATCAAAACTGAGACCCTCCCTATAGCATGATATGTGATATCTAAGTCCTTCCCATTCCAATCCTGAGACCCTTCTGATAGCATGAGATGTGATATCTCAATGCCTCTAATACCAAACCTGAGATCCTACCTCTAACATGAAATGTGATATCCAACTCTCTCCCCTTCCAAACCTGAGAGCCTTCCTATAGCATGAGATGTGATATCCAAGTCCTTCCCATTCCAATCCTGAGACCCTTCCTATAACATGAGATGTGATATCCAACTCCTTCCCATTCCAACCTGAGACCCTTCCTATAGCATGAGATGGGATATCCAACTCCTTCCAAATCCAATCCTGATACCATTCCGATAGCATGAGATGTGATATCCCAATGCTTCTACCAAACCTGAGACCCATACTATGGCATGAGATGTGATATCAAACTCCTTCCCATTCCAATTCTGAGACCCTTCCTATACCATGAGACTTGTTATCTCAATGCTTCTAATACCAAACCTGAGACCCGTCCTATAACATGAGATGTGATATCCAAATCCTTCCCCTTCCAAACCTTAGACCCTTCCTTTATCATGAGATGTGATATCCAACTCCTTCCCATTCCAATCCTGAGACCCTTCCGATATCATGAGATGTGATATCTCAATGCTTCTAATATCAAACTTGAGACCCTCCCTATAGCATGAGATGTGATATCCAAGTCCTTCCCATTCCAATCCTGAGACCTTTCCTATAGCATGAGATGTGATATCTCAATGCTTCTAATACCAAACCTGAGACCCTTCCTATAACATGAGATGGGAATATCCAACTCCTTACATTCCAATCCTGAGACCCTTCTGATAGCAGAGATGTGATATCTCAATGTCTATACCAAACCTGAGATCCTTCCTATAACATGAGATGTGATATCCAACTCCTTCCCATTCCAATACTGAGACACTGCCTATAGCATGAGATGTGATATCTCACTGCTTATACCAAACCTGAGACCCTTCCTATAGCATGAGATGTGATATCCAATTCCTTCCCATTCCAATCCTGAGACCCTTCCTATAGCATGAGATGTGATATCTCAATGCTTCTAATATCAAACTTGAGAGCCTCCCTATAGCATGAGATGTGATATCCAACTCCTTCCCATTCCAATCCTGAGACCCTTCCTATAGCATGAGATGTGATATCTCAATGCTTCTAATATCAAACTTGAGACCCTCCCTATAGCATGAGATGTGATATCCAAGTCCTTCCCATTCCAATCCTGAGACACTTCCTATAGCATGAGATGTGATATCTCAATGCTTCTAATACCAAACCTGAGACTCTTCCTATAACATGAGATGGGATATCCAACTCCTTCCCATTCCAATCCTGAGACCCTTCCGATAGCAGAGATGTGATATCTCAATGCTTATACCAAACCTGAGACCCTTCCTACGGCATGAGATGTCATATACAACTCCTTCCCATTCCAATCCTGAGACCCTTCCTATAGCATGAGATGTGATATCTCAATGCTTATACCAAACCTGAGACCCTTCCTATAGTATGAGATGTGATATCCAACTCCTTCCCATTCCAATCCTGAGACCCTTCCTATAGCATGAGATGTGATGTCTCAATGCTTCTAATACCAAACCTGAGATCCTTCCTATAACATGAGATGTGATATCCTACTCCTTCCATTCCAATCCTGAGACCCTTCCTATAGCATGAGATTTGATATCTCAATGCTTATACCAACCCTGAGACCCTTCCTATAGCATGAGATGTGATATCCAAGTCCTTCCCATTCCAATCCTTAGACCCTTCCTACAGCATGCAATATGATATCTCAATGATTCTAATAACAATCCTGAGACCCGTCCTATAACATGAGATGGGATATCCAATTCCTTCCCATTCCAATCCTGAGACACTTCCGATAGCAGAGATGTGATATCTCAATGCTTATACCAAACCTGAGACCCTTCCTATAACATGAGATCGGATATCCAACTCCTTTTCGTTCCAAACCTGAGACCCTTCCTTTAGCATGAGATGTGATATCCAGCTCCTTCGCATTCCAATCCTGAGACACTTCCGATAGCATGAGATGTGATATCTCAATGCTTCTAATATCAAAACTGAAACCCTCCCTATAGCATGATATGTGATATCTAAGTCCTTCCCATTCCAATCCTGAGACCCTTCCTATAGCATGAGATGTGATATCTCAATGCTTCTACCAAACCTGAGACCCTTCCTATGGCATGAGATGTGATATCCAACTCCTTCCCAATACAATCCTGAGACCCTTCCGATAGCAGAGATGTGATATCTCAATGCTTATACCAAACCTGAGACCCTTCCTATGGCATGAGATGTGATATCCAACTCCTTGCCATTCAAATCCTGAGACCCTCCCTATAACAAGAGATGTCATATCCAACTCCTTCCCATTCCAAACCTGAGACCCTTCCTTTAGCATGAGATGTGATATCCAAATCCTTCACATTCCAATCCGGAGACCCTTCCTATAACATGAGATGTGATATCCAACTCCTTCCCAATCCAATCCTGAGACCCTTCCGATAGCAGAGATGTGATATCTCAATGCTTATACCAAACCTGAGACCCTTCCTACGGCATGAGATGTGATATCCAAGCCCTTGCAATTCAAATCCTGAGACCCTCCCTATAACAAGAGATGTCATATCCAACTCCTTCCCATTCCAAACCTGAGACCCTTCCTTTAGCATGAGATGTGATTTCCAAATCCTTCACATTCCAATCTGGAGCCCAATCCTATAGCATGAGATGTGATATCTCAATGCTTCTAATACCAAATCTGAGACCCTACCGATAGCATGAGATGTGATATCTCAATGCTTCAAAAACCAAACATGAGAACCATCCTATAACATGAGATGTGAAATCCAAATCCTTCCCTTCCCAAACCTGAGACTCTTCCTATAGCATGATATGTGATATCTCAATGCTTCTACCAAACCTGAAACCCTTCCTATAGCATGAGATGTGATATCCAAATCCTTCCCCTTCCAAACCTGAGACCCTTCCTTTAGCATGAGATGTGATATCCAGCTCCTCCCATTCCATCCCTGAGACCCTTCCGATAGCATGAGATGTGATATCTCAATGCTTCTAATATCAAAACGGAGACCCTCCCTATAGCATGAGATGTGATATCTAAGTCCTTCCCATTCCAATCCTCAGACCCTTCCTATAGCATGAGATGTGATATCGCAATGCTTCTACCAAAACTGAGACCCTTCCTTTAGCATGAGATGTGATATCCAACTCCTTCCCATTCCAATCCTGAGACCCGTCCTATAGCATGAGATGTGATATCTCAATGCTTCTAATACCAAACCTGAGATCCTTCCGATAGCATGAGATGTGATATCTCAATGCTTCTAATACCAAACCTGATATCCTTCCTATAACATGAGATGTGATATCCAAATCCTTTCCCTTCCAAACCTGAGACCCTCCCTTTAGCATGAGATGTGATATCCAACTCCTTCCCATTCCAATCCTGATACCCTTCTGATAGCATGAGATGTGATATCTCAATGCCTCTAATACCAAACCTGAGATCCTACCTCTAACATGAAATGTGATATCCAACTCCTTTCCTTTCCAAACCTGAGAGCATTCCTACAGCATGAGATGTGATATCCAAGTCCTTCCCATTCCAATCCTGAGACCCTTCCTTTAACATGAGATGTGATATCCAACTCTTTCGCATTCCAACCTGAGACCCTTCCTATAGCATGAGATGGGATATCCAACTCCTTCCAAATCCAATCCTGATACCCTTCCGATAGCATGAGATGTGATATCCCAATGCTTCTACAAAACCTGAGACCCATACCATGGCATGATGTGATATCAAACTCCCGTCCTATACCATGAGACTTGATATCTCAATGCTTCTAATACCAAACCTGAGACCGGTCCAATAACATGAGATGTGATATCCAAATCCTTCCCCTTCCAAACCTTAGACCCTTCCTTTATCATGAGATGCGATATCCAAGTCCTTCCCATTCCATTCCTGAGACCCTTCCTATAGCATGAGATGTGATATCTCAATGCTTCTAATACCAAACCTGAGACCCTTCCTATAACATGAGATGTGATATCCAAGTCCTTCCCATTCCAATCCTGAGACCCTTCCTATAGCATGAGATGTGATATCTCAATGCTTATACCAAACCTGAGACCCTTCCTATGGCATGAGATGTGATATCCAACTCCTTCCCATTCCAATCCTGAGACCCTTCTGATAGCATGAGATGTGATATCTCAATGCCTCTAATACCAAAACTGAGATCCTACCTCTACATGAAATGTGATATCCAACTCCTTCCCCTTCCAACCCTGAGAGCCTTCCTATAGAATGAGATGTGATATCCAAGTCCTTCCCATTCCAATCCTGAGACCCTTCCTATAACATGAGATGTGATATCCAACTCCTTCACATTCCAACCTTAGACCCTTCCTATAGCATGAGATGGGATATCCAACTCCTTCCAAATCCAATCCCGATACCCTTCTGATAGCATGAGATGTGATATCCCAATGCTTCTACAAAACCTGAAACCCATACCATGGCATGAGATGTGATATCAAACTCCTTCCCATTCCAATCCTGAGACCCTTCCTATAGCTTGAGATGTGATATCCAACTCCTTCCCATTCCAATTCTGAGACCCGTCCTATACCATGAGACTTGATATCTCAATGCTTCTAATACCAAACCTGAGACCGGTCCTATAACATGAGATGTGATACCCAAATCCTTCCCCTTCCAAACCTTAGACCCTTCCGATAGCAGAGATGTGATATCTCAATGCTTATACCAAACCTGAGACCCTTCCTATGGCATGAGATGTCATATACAACTCCTTCCGATTCCAATCCTGAGACCCTTCCTATAGCATGAGATGGGATATCTCAATGCTTATACCAAACCTGAGACCCTTCCTATAGCATGAGATGTGATATCCAACTCCTTCCCATTCCAATCCTGAGACCCTTCCTATAGCATGAGATGTGATATCTAAATGCTTCTAAAACCAAACATGAGAACCATCCTATAACATGAGATGTGAAATCCAAATCATTCCCTTTCCAAACCTGAGACCCTTCCTATAGCTTGAGATGTGATATCAAACTCCTTCCCATTCAATGTGATATCCAATTCCTTCCCATTCCAATCCTGAGACCCTTCCTATACCATGAGATGTGATATTTCAATGCTTCTAATACCAAACCTGAGACCCGTCCTAAAACATGAGATGTGAGATCCAAATCCTTCCCCTTCCAAACCTGAGACCTTTCCTTTAGCATGAGATGTGATATCTAACTCCTTCCCATTCCAAACTTGAGACCTTTCCTATAGCTTGAGATGTTATATCTTAATGCTTCTAAAACCAAACCTGAGAACCATCCTATAACATGAGATGTGAAATCCAAATCCGTCCCTTTCCAAACCTGAGACCCTTCCTATAGCTTGAGATGTGATATCAAAATCTTTCCCATTCCAGTCCTGAGATAGCTTGAGATGTGACAGCCAACTCCTTCCCATTCCAATCCTGAGACCCTTCCTATACCATGAGATGTGATATCTCAATGCTTCTAATATCAAAACTGAGCCCATCCCTGTAGCATGAGATGTGATATCTAAATCCTTCCCATTCCAATCCTGAGACCCTTCCGATAGAAGAGATGTGATATTTCAATGCTTATACCAAACCTGAGACCCTTCCTATAGCATGAGATGTGATATCCAACTCCTTCCGATTCCAATCCTGAGACCCTTCCTATAGCATGAGATGTGATATCGCAATGCTTCTACCAAAACTGAGACCCTTCCTTTAGCATGAGATGTGATATCCAACTCCTTCCCATTCCAATCCTGAGACCTTTCCTATAGCATGAGATGTGATATCTCAATGCTTCTAATACCAAACCTGAGATCCTTCCGATAGCATGAGATGTGATATCTCAATGCTTCTAATACCAAACCTGAGATCCTTCCTATAACATGAGATGTGATATCCAAATCCTTCCCCTTCCAAACCTGAGACCCTCCCTTTAGCATGAGATGTGATATCCAACTCCTTCCCATTACAATCCTGATACCCTTCTGATAGCATGAGATGTGATATCTCAATGCCTCTAATACCAAACCTGAGATCCTACCTCTAACATGAAAAGTGATATCCAACTCCTTCCCTTTCCAAACCTGAGAGCCTTCCTACAGCATGAGATGTGATATCCAAGTCCTTCCCATTCCAATCCTGAGACCCTTCCTATAACATGAGATGTGACATCCAACTCTTTCCCATTCCAACTTGAGACCCTTCCTATAGCATGAGATGGGATATCCAACTCCTTCCAAATCCAATCCTGATACCCTTCCGATAGCATGAGATGTGATATCCCAATGCTTCTACAAAACCTGAGACCCATACCATGGCATGATGTGATATCAAACTCCCGTCCTATACCATGAGACTTGATATCTCAATGCTTCTAATACCAAACCTGAGACAGGTCCAATAACATGAGATGTGATATCCAAATCCTTCCCCTTCCAAACCTGAGACCCTTCCTTTAGCATGAGATGTGATATCCAAATCCTTCCCATTCCAATCCTTAAACCCTTCCTATAGCATGAGATGTGATATCTCAATGTTTCTAATAAAAAACCTGAGACCCTTCCTATAGCAAGAGATGTGATATCCAAATCCTTCCCATTCCAATCCTGAGATCCTTCCTATAACATGAGATGTGATATCCAATTCCTTCCCATTCCAAACCTGAGACCCTTCCTATTGGATGAGATGTGATATCCAACTCCTTCCCATTCCAATCCTGAGACCCTTCCTATAACATAAGATGTGATATCTCAATGCTTCTAATACCAAACCTGGGACCCGTCCTATAACATGAGATATGATATCCAAATCCGTCCCCTTCCAAACCTGAGAGCCTTCCTTTAGCATGAGATGTGATATCTAAATCCTTCCCATTCCAATCCTGAAACCCTTCCTATAGCATGAGATGTGATATCTCAATGTTTCTAATAAAAAACCTGAGACCCTTCCTATAGCAAGAGATGTGATATCCAAATCCTTCCCATTTCAATCTAGAGACCCTTCCTATGACATGAGATGTGATATCCAACTCCTTCCCATTCCAACATGAGACCCTTCCTATAGCATGAGAAGGGATATCCAACTCCTTCCCAATCCAATCCTGAGACCCTTCCGATAGCAGAGAAGTGATATCTCAATGCTTATACCAAACCTGAGACCCTTCCTTTAGCATGAGATGTGATATCCAAATCCTTCACATTCCAATCCTGAGACCCTTCCTATAGCATGAGATGTGATATCTCAATGCTTCTAATACCAAACCTGAGATGCTTCCTATAACATGAGATGTGATATCCAACTCCTTCCCATTCCAAACCTGAGACCCTTCCGATAGCATGAGATGTGATATCTCAATGCTTCTAAAACCAAACATGAGAACCATCCTATAACATGAGATGTGAAATCCCAATCCTTACCTTCCCAAACCTGAGACCTTTCCTTTAGCATATGTGATATCCAACTACTTCCCATTCCAATCCTGAGACCCTTCCGATAGCATGAGATGTGATATCTCAATGCTTCTAATATCAAACCTGCGAACCTCCCTATAGCACGAGATGTGCTTTCCAACTCATTCCAATTCCAATACTGAGACCCTTCCAATAGCATATGTGATATCTCAATGCTTCTAATATCAAAACTGAGACCCTCCCTATAGCATGAGATGTGATATCCAACTCCTTCCCATTCCAATCGAGACCCTTCCTATAACATGAGATGTGATATCTCTATGCTTCTAATACCAAACCTGAGCCCCTTCCCGTAGTATATGTGATATCCAACTCCTTCCCATTCCAAACTTGTGACCCTTCCTGTAGCATGAAATGTGATTTCTCACCCCTTCCAATACCAAACCCGAGACCCTTCCCACAGCATGAGATTTGAAATCTCATTTCTTCCAATACCAAACCCGATACCCTTCCGATAGGATGAGATTTACTATCTCACTCCTTAAAATACCAAACTCGAGTCCCTTCCGAAAGGATGTGATTTGATATCTCAGTGCTTCTAATACCAAACCTGAGACCCTCCCTATAACAAGAGATGTCATATCCAACTCCTTCCCATTCCATTCCTGAGACTCTTCCTATAGCATGACATGTGATATCGAACTTCCCATTCCAATCCTGAGACTCAGACCTCCCCGTCTAACCTTCTCACCACTCCTAGCTCCCGGATTGATCATGCAGTCCTGCTGTCTCTTCTCTCCCTTCTTTTGCTTTCTTTCCTCTCTCCGTCCTCATCTGCCCTAGGCCAGGCTCCTTCTACACCTCAGCAGGGATTACTGATTTGTACCCCTCCCCACTCTCAACTCTCACTCAGTTTCAAACACTCATCTGACATCTGCCATTTCCTGGAAGAACCCGACCTTGATGTCCTTGGTCTAACCGAGACATGGTTGACGGCCAGCGCTGTCTCGAGCTTTGACACTTTCCTCCCTGATGACAAGTTCCTCTCCATGCCCAGATTTCTTGAGGGGGAGTATCCTTGATTCCTGTAGTAAATTGCTTTCCTTTGCAGGCCGACTCCTCTCACGAATGCCTTGTCTGCATGCATTCTCTCTTTCCTGGTCATTCTCTCACCGTGGCTATTTGCCTAACCCCTTCCTCTCTCAGTGGATGGACTTCTCCATCCTAGCCTCCTACCACTCAACTCAGCCTACTTGGAGAATTCAACATGAACCTGTATACTTCCTGACCTGGACTTTTACGAGCTCTGCAACTCTACATGTCGCTGGCCCTACACACTGCAGGGAATACTCAGGATTTTCTGATCTCAGACCTCCCCCTCTGTAACCCTCTCAACAATCCTCTCCCGTGGTGATCAAGTTCTCATCTCCAAAGAAGGCTAACTACCAGCTGTTCCTCCTCAGTGGAGTTCTCCCTTTCTGTCCCTGCTCCCTGCACCGTTTCGCGTTGCAAACACTCGCTTCCCAGCTCTCTGGTTTAGACGCGTGTTCCCTGCCTTCTCTCCTCTTCCCGCTGCCTTCAAATCAACAAATGAGCTTCAAAAGATACACGGTGCTCAGAATGCTTTATAACACCCATTATTCATCATAAAGCCGTAACCCGCTAGACGTATTGAAATGTGCTGTAAACTAGCAAAACCAGCTAGAAAATGTACTGTCCTCGCGTTCTTGTAAATGCGAATTCTGATGGGTTCCCATGTATGTACTGTGTCCGTGCGTTTGTTGTCGAATCCTGAAGTTTTTAGCCACTGTTCTCCCATACAAGGAGGGGGGTCAACATCTACTGCTGTTCACAGGCTGAATGTATACGGCTGAAATCTTCAAGGCATTATCAGGTTTCGTGACTGTTTTGGAACGTGTATTTGCCATCTGTTAATGCAGTCGCCTTGAGGTCATCGTCCCTTTTAGTTTACAGGCTGCATTCCCCTGGTGATCACATTCTCCTCTCCAGAGCAGGCTAACTACCAGCTGCTCCTCAGAGGCGTTCCTTCTTTCTGTCCCTGCTCTCTGCACCGTTTCGCGTTGCATGTACTCGCTTCCCAGCTCTCTGGTTAGATGCGTATTCCCTGCCTTCTCTCCTCTTCCTACAGCCTTCCAATGAGCTCCACAAGATAGTGTTCAGAATGCTTTATAACCCCATTATTCAACATTAGCTCCCGCTAGACGTATTGAAACGTGCTAAAAACTAGCAAAAATAGCTAGAAAATGTACTTCCTTCGCGTTTTTGTAAATGCGAATTCTGGTGGGTTCCCATGTTGTATGTACTGTGTCCGTGCGTTTGTTGTCGAATCCTGAAGTTTTTAACCATTGTTCTCCCATACTAAGGGGGGTCAACATCTACTGCTGTTCACAGTCTGAATGTATACGGCTGAAATCTTCAATGCATTATCAGCTTTCCTGACTGTTTTGGAACGTGTATTTGCCATCTGTTAATGCAGTCGCCCTGTGTTCATCGTCCCTTCTACTTTACAGGCTGCACTCCCCTGGTGATCACATTCTCCTCTCCAGAGCAGGCTAACTACCAGCTGCTCCTCCTCATAGGCGTTCATCCTTTCTGTCCCTGATCCCTGCTCCGTTTCGCGTTGCATGTACACGCTTCCCAGCTCTCTGGTTTAGATGCGTGTTCCCTGCTTCTCTCCTCTTCCTAAAGCCTTCCAATGAGCTCCACAAGATAGTGTTCAGAATGCTTTATAACACCCATTATTCAACATATAGCCGTAACCCGCTAGACGTATTGAAACGTTCTAAAAACTAGCAAAAACAGCTAGAAAATGTACTTTCCTCGCGTTTTGGTAAATGCGAATTCTGGTGGATTCCCATTTTGTACTCTGTTCGTGCGTTTGATCAGTCGAATTCTGTACTTTTGAACCACTCTTCTCCCATAAAAGGGAGGATCAAAATGTGTTGTTCACAGGCTGAATTTATACTGCTGAAATGCTCGCTTCCCTGCTCTCTGGTTTAGACGCGTGTGCCCTGCATTTACCAAAACGCGAGGAAGTACATTTTCTAGCTGTTTTTGCTAGTTTTTAGCACGTTTCAATACGTCTAGCGGGTTACAGCTATATGTTGAATAATGGGGTTATAAAGCATTCTGAACACTATCTTGTGGAGCTCATTGGAAGGCTGTAGGAAGAGGAGAGAAGGCAGGGAATACGCATCTAACCAGAGAGCTGGGAAGCGAGAACATGCAACGCGAAACGGTGCAGGGAGCAGGGACAGAAAGAAGGAACGCCTCTGAGGAGGAGCAGCTGGTAGTTAGCCTGCTTTGGAGAGGAGAATGTGATCACCAGGGGAGTGCAGCCTGTAAATTAAAAGGGACGATGACCACAAGGCGACTGCATTAACATATGGCAAATACACGTTCCAAAACAGTCAGGAAAGCTGATAATGCCTTGAAGATTTCAGCCGTATACATTCAGCCTGTGAACAGCAGTAGATGTTAACCCCCCTTAGTATGGGAGAACAGTGGTTAAAAACTTCAGGATTCGACAACAAACGCACGGACACAGTACATACAACATGGGAACCCACCAGAATTCGCATTTACAAAAACGCGAGGGAAGTACATTTTCTAGCTATTTTTGCTAGTTTTTAGCACGTTTCAATACGTCTAGCGGGTTACAGCTATATGTTGAATAATGGGGTTATGAAGCATTCTGAACACTATCTTGTGGAGCTCATTGGAAGGCTGTAGGAAGAGGAGAGAAGGCAGGGAACACACATCTAAACCAGAGAGGTGGGAAGCGAGTACATGCAACGCGAAACGGTGCAGGGAGCAGGGACAGAAAGAAGGAACGCCTCTGAGGAGGAGCAGCTGGTAGTTAACCTGCTCTGGAGAAGAGAATGTGATCACCAGGGGAGTGCAGCCTGTAAACTAAAAGGGACGATGACCACAAGGCGACTGCATTAACAGATGGCAAATACACGTTCCAAAACAGTAAGGAAAGCTGATAATGCCTTGAAGATTTCAGCCGTATACATTCAGACTGTGAACAGCTCTAGATGTTGAACCCCCCTTGTATGGGAGAACAGTGGTTAAAAACTTCAGGATTCGACAACAAACGCACGGACACAGTACATACATGGGAACCCATCAGAATTCGCATTTACAAAAACGCGAGGAAAGTACATTTTCTAGCTGGTTTTGCTAGTTTACAGCACATTTCAATACGTCTAGTGGGTTACGGCTATATGATGAATAATGGGTGTTATAAAGCATTCTGAGCAATGTGTATCTTTTGAAGCTCATTTGTTGATTTGAAGGCAGCGGGAAGAGCAGAGAAGGCAGGGAACACGCTTCTAAACCAGAGAGCTGGGAAGCGAGTACTTGCAACGCGAAACTGTGCAGGGAGCAGGGACAGAAAGAAGAACGCCTATGAGGAGGAACAGCGTCTAAACCAGAGAGCAGGGAAGCGAGTGTTTGCAACGCGAAACGGAGCAGGGATCAGGGACAGAAAGGATGAACGCCTATGAGGAGGAGCAGCTGGTAGTTAGCCTGCTCTGGAGAGGAGAATGTGATCTCCAGGGGAGTGCAGCCTGTAAAGTAGAAGGGACGATGAACACAGGGCGACTGCATTAACAGATGGCAAATACACGTTCCAAAACAGTCAGGAAAGCTGATAATGCCTTGAAGATTTCAGCCGTATACAATCAGCCTGTGAACAGCAGTAGATGTTGACCCCCCCTTGTATGGGAGAACAGTGGTTAAAAACGTCAGGATTCGACAACAAACGCACGGACACAGTACATACACCGTGTATCTTTTGAAGCTCATTTGTTGATTTGAAGGCAGCGGGAAGAAGAGAGAAGGCAGGGAACACGCGTCTAAACAAGAAAGCTGGGAAGCGTGTACTTGCAACGCGAAACGGTGCAGGGAGCAGGGACAGAAAGGGAGAACTCCACTGAGGAGGAACAGCTGGCAGTTAGCCTTCTTTGGAGATGAGAACTTGATCACCACGGGAGAGGATTGTTGAGAGGGTTACAGAGGGGGAGGTCTGAGATCTGAAAATCCTGAGTATTTCCTGCAGTGTATAGGGCCAGCGACATGAAGAGTTGCAGATCTCGTAAAAGTCCAGGTCAGGAAGCATACAGGTTCATGTTGAATTCTCCAAGTAGGCGGAGTTGAGTGGTAGGAGGCTAGGATGGAGAAGTCCATCCACTGAGAGGAAGGGGGTAGGCAAATAGCCACGGTGAGAGATTCGCCAGGAAAGAGAGAATGCATGCAGACAAGGCATTCGTGAGAGGAGTCGGCCTGCAAAGGAAAGCAATTTACTACAGGAAACAAGGATACTCCCCCTCAAGAACGGTTGGATCTGGGCATGGAGAGGAACTTGTCATCAGGGAGGAAAGTGTCAAAGCTCGAGACAGCGCTGGCCGTCAACCATGTCTCGGTTAGACCAAGAACATCAAGGTCGGGTACTTCCAGGAAATGGCAGATGTCAGATGAGTGTTTGAAACTGAGTGAGAGTTGAGAGTGGGGAGGGGTACAAATCAGTAATCCCTGCGGAGGTGTAGAAGGAGCCTGACCTAGGGCAGATGAGGAAGGAGAGAGGAAAGGAAGCAGAAGAAGGGAGAGAAGAGACAGCAGGAGTGCATGATCAATCCGGGAGCTAGGAGTGGTGAGAAAGTTAGACGGGGAGGTCTGAGTCTCAGGATTGGAATGGGAAGTTCGATATCACATGTCATGCTATAGGAAGAGTCTCAGGATTGGAATGGGAAGGAGTTGGATATGACATCTCTTGTTATAGGGAGAGTCTCAGGTTTGGTATTAGAATCACATCCTTTAGGAAGGGACTCGAGGTTGGTATTTTAAGGAGTGAGATAGTAAATCTCATCCTATCGGAAGGGTCTCGAGTTTGGTATTGGAAGAAATGAGATTTCAAATCTCAGGCTGTGGGAATGGTCTCAGGTTTGGTATTAGAAGCATAGAGATATCACATCTCATGTTATAGGAAGGGTCTCGATTGGAATGGGAAGGATTTGGATATCACATCTCATGTTATAGGGCGGGTCCCAGGTTTGGTATTAGAAGCATTGAGATATCACATCTCATGCTATAGGGAGGGTCTCAGTTTTGATATTAGAAGCATTGAGATATCACATATGCTATTGGAAGGGTCTCAGTATTGGAATTGGAAGGAGTTGGATATCACATATGCTATAGGGAGGTTCTCAGGTTTGATATTAGAAGCATTGAGATATCACATCTCATGCTATCGGAAGGGTCTCAGGATTGGAATGGGAAGGAGTTGGATATCACATATGCTAAAGGAAAGGTCTCAGGTTTGGAAGGGGAAGGATTTGGATCTCACATCTCATGTTTTAGGACGGGTCTCAGGTTTGGTATTAGAAGCCTTGAGATATCACATCTCATGGTATAATAAGGGTCTCAGGATTGGAATGGGAAGGAGTTGGATATCACATCTAAAGCTATCTCAGGATTGGAATGGGAAGGAGTTTGATATCACATCTCGAGCTATAGGAAGGGTCTCAGGTTTGGGAAGGGAAGGATTGGGATTTCACATCTCATGTTATAGGATGGTTCTCATGTTTAATTTTAGAAGCATTGAGATATCACATCTCATGCTATCGGAAGGGTCTCAGGTTTGGAATGGGAAGGAGTTGGATATCACATCTCATGTTATAGGAAGGATCTCAGGTTTGTTATTAGAAGCATTGAGATATCACATCTCATGTTATAGGAAGGGTCTCAGGATTGGAATGTGAAGGATTTGGATATCACATCTCATGCTAAAGGAAGGGTCTCAGGTTTGGCAGAAGCATTGAGATATCACATCTCATGCAATAGGAAGGGTCTCAGGATTGCTATAAGCATTGAGATATCACATCTCTGCTATCGGAAGGGTCTCAGGATTGGATTGGGAAGGAGTTGGATATCCCTTCTTGTTAGGAAAGATTTCGTTATTGTAGGGAACTTTCCTTCCATGTGGCAACCCCTAAACTTTTTGCTATTGTTTTCAACCTGTTTTCTTGACTTTGCCAGAGAAGTGCAGCCTTCTGCTGTACTCCTCTGGGCTTTCGCTCCTTTCTTACGGGGAAACTGACATGCCCTTAAGACAGTCAGTACCGGGGAACGCTGTTTCCCGTAGTTTCTTTTATCGTGTCGCCATTTTAGTGCAACACGACACAAGAGGGCACTGTAAGCTAAGTTACAGCTCTCTTGGGTCTCTAGCCTTCTACAGACCCTAGACACTCTTATAGGATGGTTTTTGGATCGGTGCAAGTCATTCAGGGACTGGGCTGGTGGCAGCGATCATTTGGTTTATTTTGAGCTCCTTTTGCCGTTCTGAGCACCTTTTTGCCGCGAACACAAAAGGGTGGCCCGGCTACCCAAAATGGCCGGACCACGAGGCTCCTTTGTCTCGTCCACTGTCCGTCTTGCTCCCTTTACCTTCCCCCGGGTCAGGCGACCCGGGGCCTTCCTTATTTGGGCATGTAGTTTCCCGCGAAACACGGTTGCTTTCGCGGGCTTCTACATGTCGTTTGAGTGCCCCCAGGATGTGGGCTGGGCTGTCTGGTCCCAATACACATCCTGGGTGCCAGAGAGTCTAGGGTGGTGTGAATGCCTGGGACCACTGTGGTCCGTGATTGGTCCACGTATGGTATGTGTGTTGATGAGCGGATCTCCCATTGGCTCCCCTCCGTTTTGGCGCGAAGGGAACCGTGGATAAGAGGGAGCTGGAAACACCACTACCAGGTCGATCTCCTGAGTTCTTACGAACCCAGGGATACAGGAGCCAAGTATCCTGCGAACACGAGGCTGGACCGAGGAATCGCTGGTGACCCCCTGAAGAACTTCTGCTCCTCATTGCTGTCGTCCGGTGAAGCCCTTTCCACCTAAGATCGAACAAGAAGGCCTGTACTGGCGCTTCGACCTATTGGAATAGCAGGACCAGCTATTCCCGGCACCTTCATCAACTCCTGCTGTAAGCCTTCGGAAGTGTCTCTGGGCCATCCAGTTGACTGACCAGCTTACTAAGGAGGCCTGCTCTGTAATCGCCGACAGGTTGGGTGGTATTCTGAGTCCGGGGCATGCTCACACGCTTCGTTTGCTTAGCAGTCCTAAGCTAGAGGTGAGCAGTGCTCGTTTGGCTTGAATACACCCGGCCGTTCCGTTGCCCTGCTGTGGCGACAAAACTGTGCTTGTTTCTTCGATCGGGACGTCTTTTTACTCTGCACGACGACGAGACGTTCCCTGCTCTTCAGAACCTGCCAGAAGCTGTATCTATCGAGGAGAAGCTCGGGCCTGCTTGCTTCGGGGACCGGTGAGTAGATTAGCTAGGATCTGGTCGCCCTCCTGCAGTGCCCCTTGCTTTTCCCCGCTGTAAATACAGCACCCCTTGTCCGTACTCGCGCCCTGCTTCTGCCTCACAGTGGAGGCTGCGCTAGAGTCGCGGACCGTGTTCTCCTTCATTAGAGCTCCCTACAGAGCTGTTCAACGTCCTCCGAAGAGCTTCACCTTCTGCCCATTGGCACCGGCGTGTGCAGGTACTTTTGAGCGCTAGGCTCCACTCTTCGTAGGGATTGGACTACCATCTAGTTAGGGGCCTCAGAAGGCGGACATATCACACGCATTGGTTCGCACTGCCTGTTTTCCTTCCCCTGCAGGTGGATAACATATTTCGTGCTGCTAATGCTGTGAAACTGTGTATTCTGTATATATATTGGGTGGATAGTGTATGTGTTGGTTTAATATCGTTGTATATTGCTGCTTTTACTGTGGTTATTAGTTTCAAGGCCTTATAATAAATGTGTATCTATTTTTGATATAAACAACTGTTTGGAGTAGTTTGTAAGCGCTCTTGCTTTGTGTGCTCATTGCGGGCTTTCAGTCACCCTCACCCCTCTTGAGACCTAGTCTTGACCGCCGCGATCGCTACCTTGATTGGTCTGGCTTGTCCAGAGGTTACCCTGTTCCAAGTAATTAGGTTGGCCTTCTGAACCTCTGCGCCACCAGGACAGAGTTCAGAAATCCGTCTTAACAAATTGGTGTACAGCGGTGGGATACGACTGAAGGTATCCAGTGTTGCGCACGAGCTAAGGCGTTTTCAGGTTATTCCAACCAGGACACGCAGTAAAGTATTGAATATAACGTTAAAAAGGCCATAGTCCTATCGACAGTATGGAAACGAATACTTTATTAACCTTAAATGCTTCGAAATCTGAAACATTGAAGAAGATGTGTGCGGAGAGAGGGGTTTCCTCTCAAGGCACTAAATTGGAAATGATCCAGAGAATCGTGGCGTGGCAAGAAGCGCAGCTTGACGCTATAACTTCCGAGGACAGTGCAGAAGGTGGTGGGGCTGCTCTCACTGGCAGAACCGACGGTTCTGCCGCTGCACTGATCCATCACGACCACGAGGACAGGGAGGATGTAATGTCTAACGTTTCCTCTGCCAGTGTTGATGGGGAGGCTATGCTTGAATTCAAGAAGCAAGAGCTGCGGTTTAGGCAGCAGGAGCTTGAATTCAGCATAGCCAAACTGAAAATCGACCAGGCAGAAAAACAAAAAGACAGGGATCACCAGTTGGAACTGGCCAAGCTTCAGTTCGCAAATGGGTCCAAGGGTCCTGGACATGGTTCTGGGGCTTCCTCTCATCCACGGTTTCCAAAAGATCTGCTCAGTGTGTATGAGGAACGAAATGACATTATGGACTGGTTAAATGCGTTTGAGTATGCATGCGAGGTTCAAGAGGTTGATAATGCGGATAAGATTGCATGGTTACTCAGCAGACTGCCCCATTCTGGTTGCAGTGCCATTATGGAAATGTCGAAGGCTGAGCGCGCTGATTTTGCAATGTTGAAGCAGACTCTCATTTTAAAGTTTGGGAAGACTCCGACCCAATATTTGAAAAGGTTTAGAGAGTATAAGAAAAAGGAAGGTGGTACTTGGGTGTCGTATGTAGCTGAGTCCCTGAAAAACTTGACTGGCTGGGTTGAAGGTTATAAGGTTTCTACCTTCGAAGGCATGATCAATCTGGTCATGCTGGAACACATTTTTGCTTCTTCTTCCCCGGAGCTTAAGCAGCATTTGGCCGATTCGAAGGAGATAGATCCTAAGAAGCTGGCCATTGCAGCAGACTTATGGGTGTCACATCGAGTGTCCCATAAGGACAAAACTCATCCTGGTAAGCAGGAGGAAGGGAAAAAGACCAAAGATATGGAGGGTGGGGAATCTGCTAAATCATCTTCCCATAAGGGCCACAAAAAGAAAAATAAGGGTAAGCCATCCGAGAACTCACAGGGTAGTGGAGGTTCGCCTCCGAAACAGAACTCTGGTTATAATAAGCCTCCCTACGTAAACAGACCCAATGGGGCTTGTTTTTCTTGTGGAGCAACTGACCATGTGAAGGGGGATCCCCGTTGTAAGGTTAGACCTTTGGGGGTCCACTCCGCTAATCTGGCCTTCTCCTCCTACGAGGAAGAAGAGATTACAGGAGCATCCTTCTCCTCAGACTCATTTCCCAGCGGAATAGAGGCTGAGGTAGTTTTAGTGTCCCTGGGTTCCTGGGAGCCTAAAGTCGCAGAGGCGTATGCTAGGATTCCGGATAATACCAAGCACTACTTTAAAGACAGTGTGCTGATCAATGGAGTGGATACTCCAGCTCTTAGGGATAGTGGGTGCAGTCGAACTGTAGTGGATTCTACCTTGGTAGACTCAGAGGAAGTTGCCAGAGCTACTCTGATGCCCACTAAGTTGGCTGACGGCCCCCTCCGTATGTTTCCCGTGATCCCTGTTAATCTAACTTTAAATGGTACAGCAGTTAGGATTCCAGTGAGCATTCAGAGAAACGTCCCGGGAAAGGTCTTGTTGGGCAATGATCTCAGAGCTCTAGGGCTCGTAGGAGACACTGCCGAAAGACCCTACACACGGTCTCAAGCACGGGCAGCATTGGCCAAGTCCAATACGCCGCCCCAGCCGAAGGGGAAACCCAAGGCGAAAGGAGTCAACAAGTCCCGACGGGGGAAAGAGAATATTCCCCCGAACTCGCCTACCACTGCGGTGGAGGGAGTTGGTCAATCGCCCGAGCCTGACGAGGAGGTGGCGATGCCTGAAGTGTTCGACCCCAACGACCATCCTGAACTAAAAGACTTGTTAGTTGAAGGAGGTCCTGATAGGGACGACTTCAGTAAGGGCCAACGTGAGTGCCCATCTCTGGAAGGCCTAAGGAGACAGGCCTGCTCCCAGCTTGAGGGTGAACCTCCTGGGTTGCAAAGGATTTACCAGGAAGGTGGACTCCTTTATAGTGAGCCCACAGAGTCTACAGAAGGAGACCATAGGAGGTTGGTGGTTTCCCTTGCTGTTAGGCCCTTCCTCCTGCAGTTGGCGCATGTCGTTCACCTTGCTGGTCACCTTGGTATGAGGAGGACCAAGCAAAGGTTATCCATGCACTTCTACTGGCCCAAGATGGGGGTGCAAGTAGAAAGTCACTGCAGGAGTTGTGCCTCCTGCCAGTTGTCTGGTAAGGTTGGCGCGACAATCCAAGCTCCGTTGGTACCGCTCCCAGTTGTGGGGGTACCATTTGAAAGGGTAGGGATCGACATGGTTGGTCCCCTTGACCCGCAAACATCCTCAGGCAATAGGTTTATCCTGGTGCTGGTCGACCATGCAACCAGGTATCCTGAGGCCGTCCCATTTACAACTGTAACTGCCAAGCCAGTTGCAGAAGCTTTACTCGGCATGTTTACTAGGGTTGGCTTCCCTAAAGAAGTTGTGTCGGATCATGGCAGCAACTTTATGTCGAAGTATAGGCAGGCTATGTGGAAAGAATGTGGGGTCACCTACAGGTTCTCTTCTGCATACCGCCCCCAGACCGATGGTCTGGGGGGGCGTCTTAACAGGACGTTAAAAAGCATGATTGGGGCTCTGGAGGAGCCTCAGAGAAGAAAATGGGATCTTCTTGTTTCATGCTTACCGTTTGCCTACCGAGAGGTACCACAGGAGGGTGTTGGCTTCAGCCCCTTCGAACTTCTGTTCGGTCATCCCGTACGGGGACCCTTAGCCATTATCAAGGAGGGATGGGAGATGCCCACTCCCCCGGTTACTACCAATGTAGTTGATTATGTGCTAGGGCTCAGAAAACGGATGGTACTTCTGATGGGCTTGGCCAGTGATAAATTGAAGGCAGGGCAAGCGCTGGTGAAACATTGGTACGACCAGAAAGCTTCCCTCATCAACTTTACACTTGGTCAGCAAGTCCTGATCATGAATCTCATAAGGCCTCGAGCTTTACAGGACAAATGGTCAGGCCCTTGCCCAGTGGTGGAGCCCCTGGGTGAGGTTAGCTATTCAGTGGACCTTGGAAGGCCTGGACAGGCTCTAAAAGTGTTTCACGTGAATAGGCTGAAGGCTTTCGGCCCAAGCGTCGAAATCGCAGCACTGCTACTGGCTTCAGACGTTGTGGGAGAGGAGTCTGAACCTCTCCCCGACCTGTTCCCAAGCAGTCCTTCAGTTAGCTCTTCTGAGGGTGTCCCAGTGGCCCCTCACCAAAATGGACAAGGCTCAGTGGTTTACCTTGGACATGAAGTAGGTGGAGGGAGGAGACAGCCTCTATCCAGTAAGGTACCAGCGGTACAAGACTGGCCTACCCCCACTACGCAAACCCAAGTGAGAGCCTTCTTAGGACTCACGGGTTATTACCGCAATTTTGTGGCAGACTATGGCACCATAGCTGCTCCTCTGACTGCCCTCACAACTCCGAAGAAACCCAAGAAGGTAACTTGGACTGACGAGTGTGAGAAGGCCTTCAATGGCTTGAAAGACTCCTTGTGCCAGGCCCCTGTGCTCAGGGCCCCTGATTATCAAAGACCTTTTATCGTGCAGACGGATGCCTCTGACACTGGGATAGGAGCTGTACTATCACAAGTAGATGAGAAGGGTAAGGAACACCCTATCGGTTTTATTAGTCGCCAGCTTAAGGACAGAGAGCTCAGATGGTCCACGGTAGAGAAAGAATGTTTCTCTGTTGTGTGGGCCCTAAGGAAGCTGCGGCCCTACCTCTATGGGACCCACTTCACTGTGCAGACTGACCATAAGCCGTTAAAGTGGCTAATGAACATGAAGGGGGAGAATCCAAAGTTGCTTAGGTGGTCCATAAGTCTACAAGGCTTCGACTTCACTATTGAGCATAGGCCAGGTGTCCAACATAGCAATGCTGATGGGTTGTCCAGAATGTTTTACCGACCTGAACAAGAGACTCATCCAGGGGTGGATTAGTTCCCCCTGTCCATAGTCTGGGAGGGGCGAGTGTTAGGAAAGATTTCGTTATTGTAGGGAACTTTCCTTCCATGTGGCAACCCCTAAACTTTTTGCTATTGTTTTCAACCTGTTTTCTTGACTTTGCCAGAGAAGTGCAGCCTTCTGCTGTACTCCTCTGGGCTTTCGCTCCTTTCTTACGGGGAAACTGACATGCCCTTAAGACAGTCAGTACCGGGGAACGCTGTTTCCCGTAGTTTCTTTTATCGTGTCGCCATTTTAGTGCAACACGACACAAGAGGGCACTGTAAGCTAAGTTACAGCTCTCTTGGGTCTCTAGCCTTCTACAGACCCTAGACACTCTTATAGGATGGTTTTTGGATCGGTGCAAGTCATTCAGGGACTGGGCTGGTGGCAGCGATCATTTGGTTTATTTTGAGCTCCTTTTGCCGTTCTGAGCACCTTTTTGCCGCGAACACAAAAGGGTGGCCCGGCTACCCAAAATGGCCGGACCACGAGGCTCCTTTGTCTCGTCCACTGTCCGTCTTGCTCCCTTTACCTTCCCCCGGGTCAGGCGACCCGGGGCCTTCCTTATTTGGGCATGTAGTTTCCCGCGAAACACGGTTGCTTTCGCGGGCTTCTACATGTCGTTTGAGTGCCCCCAGGATGTGGGCTGGGCTGTCTGGTCCCAATACACATCCTGGGTGCCAGAGAGTCTAGGGTGGTGTGAATGCCTGGGACCACTGTGGTCCGTGATTGGTCCACGTATGGTATGTGTGTTGATGAGCGGATCTCCCATTGGCTCCCCTCCGTTTTGGCGCGAAGGGAACCGTGGATAAGAGGGAGCTGGAAACACCACTACCAGGTCGATCTCCTGAGTTCTTACGAACCCAGGGATACAGGAGCCAAGTATCCTGCGAACACGAGGCTGGACCGAGGAATCGCTGGTGACCCCCTGAAGAACTTCTGCTCCTCATTGCTGTCGTCCGGTGAAGCCCTTTCCACCTAAGATCGAACAAGAAGGCCTGTACTGGCGCTTCGACCTATTGGAATAGCAGGACCAGCTATTCCCGGCACCTTCATCAACTCCTGCTGTAAGCCTTCGGAAGTGTCTCTGGGCCATCCAGTTGACTGACCAGCTTACTAAGGAGGCCTGCTCTGTAATCGCCGACAGGTTGGGTGGTATTCTGAGTCCGGGGCATGCTCACACGCTTCGTTTGCTTAGCAGTCCTAAGCTAGAGGTGAGCAGTGCTCGTTTGGCTTGAATACACCCGGCCGTTCCGTTGCCCTGCTGTGGCGACAAAACTGTGCTTGTTTCTTCGATCGGGACGTCTTTTTACTCTGCACGACGACGAGACGTTCCCTGCTCTTCAGAACCTGCCAGAAGCTGTATCTATCGAGGAGAAGCTCGGGCCTGCTTGCTTCGGGGACCGGTGAGTAGATTAGCTAGGATCTGGTCGCCCTCCTGCAGTGCCCCTTGCTTTTCCCCGCTGTAAATACAGCACCCCTTGTCCGTACTCGCGCCCTGCTTCTGCCTCACAGTGGAGGCTGCGCTAGAGTCGCGGACCGTGTTCTCCTTCATTAGAGCTCCCTACAGAGCTGTTCAACGTCCTCCGAAGAGCTTCACCTTCTGCCCATTGGCACCGGCGTGTGCAGGTACTTTTGAGCGCTAGGCTCCACTCTTCGTAGGGATTGGACTACCATCTAGTTAGGGGCCTCAGAAGGCGGACATATCACACGCATTGGTTCGCACTGCCTGTTTTCCTTCCCCTGCAGGTGGATAACATATTTCGTGCTGCTAATGCTGTGAAACTGTGTATTCTGTATATATATTGGGTGGATAGTGTATGTGTTGGTTTAATATCGTTGTATATTGCTGCTTTTACTGTGGTTATTAGTTTCAAGGCCTTATAATAAATGTGTATCTATTTTTGATATAAACAACTGTTTGGAGTAGTTTGTAAGCGCTCTTGCTTTGTGTGCTCATTGCGGGCTTTCAGTCACCCTCACCCCTCTTGAGACCTAGTCTTGACCGCCGCGATCGCTACCTTGATTGGTCTGGCTTGTCCAGAGGTTACCCTGTTCCAAGTAATTAGGTTGGCCTTCTGAACCTCTGCGCCACCAGGACAGAGTTCAGAAATCCGTCTTAACACTTCTCATGCTATAGGAAGGGTCACAGGTTGGAATGGGAAGGAGTTGGATATCACATATGTTATAGGTAGGGTCTCAGGATTGAAATGGGAAGGATTTGGATATGACATCTCTTGCTATAGGAAGGGTCTCAGTTTTGTATTAGAAACATTGAGATATCACATCTCATGGTATAGGAAGGGTGTCAGGATTGGAATGGGAAGGTGTTGAATATCACATCTCATCCAATAGGAAGGGTCTCAGGTTTGGAATGGGAAATAATTGGGTATCACATCTCATGTTATAGGAAGGATCTCAGGATTGGAATGGGAAGGATTTGGATATCACATCTCTTGCGATAGGAAGGGTCTCAGGATTGGAATGGGAAGGAGTTGGATATCCCTTCTCATGCTATAGGAAGGGTCTCAGGTTGGAATGGGAAGGAGTTGGATATCACATCTCATGTTATAGGAAGGGTCTCAGGATTGGAATGGGAAGGATTTGGATATCACATCTCTTGCTATTGGAAGGGTCTCACGTTTTTTATTAGAAACATTGAGATATCACATCTCATGCTATAGGAGGGGTTTCAGGATTGGAATGGGAAGGATTTGGATATCACATCTCATGTTATAGGAAGGGTCCCAGGTTTGGTATTAGAAGCATTGAGATATCACATCTCATGGTATAGGAAGGGTGTCAGGATTGGAATGGGAAGGTGTTGGATATCACATCTCATCCAATAGGAAGGGTCTCAGGTTTGGAATGGGAAATAATTGGGTATCACATCTCATGTTATAGGAAGGATCTCAGGATTGGAATGGGAAGGATTTGGATATCACATCTCTTGCTATAGGAAGGGTCTCAGGATTGGAATGGGAAGGAGTTGGATATCCCTTCTCATGCTATAGGAAGGGTCTCAGGTTGGAATGGGAAGGAGTTGGATATCACATCTCATGTTATAGAAAGGGTCTCAGGATTGGAATGGGAAGGATTTGGATATCACATCTCTTGCTATTGGAAGGGTTTCAGGATTGGAATGGGAAGGAGTTGGATATCACATCTCATGTTATAGGAAGGGTCTCAGGATGGGAATGGGAAGGATTTGGATATCACATCTCTTGCTATAGGAAGGGTCTCAGGTTTTTATTAGAAACATTGAGATATCACATCTCATGCTAAAGGAAGGGTTTCAGGATTGGAATGGGAAGGATTTGGATATCATATCTCATGTTATAGGACGGGTCCCAGGTTTGGTATTAGAAGCATTGAGATATCACTTCTCATGCTATCGGAAGGATCTCAGGTTTAGTATTAGAAGCATTGAGATATCACATCTCATGCTATCAGAAGGGTCTCAGGATTGCAATGGGAAGGAGTTGGATATCACATCTCATGTTATAGGTAGGGTATCAGGATTGAAATGGGAAGGATTTGGATATCACATCTCTTGCTATAGGAAGGGTCTCAGTTTTTTATTAGAAACATTGAGATATCAGATCTCATGCTTTAGGAGGGGTTTCAGGATTGAAATGGGAAGGATTTGGATATCACATCTCTTGCTATAGGAAGGGTCTCAGTTTTGTATTAGAAACATTGAGATATCACATCTCATGGTATAGGAAGGGTGTCAGGATTGGAATGGGAAGGTGTTGAATATCACATCTCATCCAATAGGAAGGGTCTCAGGTTTGGAATGGGAAATAATTGGGTATCACATCTCATGTTATAGGAAGGATCTCAGGATTGGAATGGGAAGGATTTGGATATCACATCTCTTGCGATAGGAAGGGTCTCAGGATTGGAATGGGAAGGAGTTGGATATCCCTTCTCATGCTATAGGAAGGGTCTCAGGTTGGAATGGGAAGGAGTTGGATATCACATCTCATGTTATAGGAAGGGTCTCAGGATTGGAATGGGAAGGATTTGGATATCACATCTCTTGCTATTGGAAGGGTCTCACGTTTTTTATTAGAAACATTGAGATATCACATCTCATGCTATAGGAGGGGTTTCAGGATTGGAATGGGAAGGATTTGGATATCACATCTCATGTTATAGGAAGGGTCCCAGGTTTGGTATTAGAAGCATTGAGATATCACATCTCATGGTATAGGAAGGGTGTCAGGATTGGAATGGGAAGGTGTTGGATATCACATCTCATCCAATAGGAAGGGTCTCAGGTTTGGAATGGGAAATAATTGGGTATCACATCTCATGTTATAGGAAGGATCTCAGGATTGGAAATGGAAGGATTTGGATATCACATCTCTTGCTATAGGAAGGGTCTCAGGATTGGAATGGGAAGGAGTTGGATATCCCTTCTCATGCTATAGGAAGGGTCTCAGGTTGGAATGGGAAGGAGTTGGATATCACATCTCATGTTATAGAAAGGGTCTCAGGATTGGAATGGGAAGGATTTGGATATCACATCTCTTGCTATTGGAAGGGTTTAAGGATTGGAATGGGAAGGAGTTGGATATCACATCTCATGTTATAGGAAGGGTCTCAGGATGGGAATGGGAAGGATTTGGATATCACATCTCTTGCTATAGGAAGGGTCTCAGGTTTTTTATTAGAAACATTGAGATATCACATCTCATGCTAAAGGAAGGGTTTCAGGATTGGAATGGGAAGGATTTGGATATCATATCTCATGTTATAGGACGGGTCCCAGGTTTGGTATTAGAAGCATTGAGATATCACTTCTCATGCTATCGGAAGGATCTCAGGTTTAGTATTAGAAGCATTGAGATATCACATCTCATGCTATCAGAAGGGTCTCAGGATTGGAATGGGAAGGAGTTGGATATCACATCTCATGCTAAAGGGAGGGTCTCAGGTTGGAATGGGAAGGAGTTGGATATCACATCTCATGTTATAGGTAGGGTCTCAGGATTGAAATGGGAAGGATTTGGATATCACATCTCTTGCTATAGGAAGGGTCTCAGTTTTTTATTAGAAACATTGAGATATCAGATCTCATGCTTTAGGAGGGGTTTCAGGATTGAAATGGGAAGGATTTGGATATCACATCTCTTGCTATAGGAAGGGTCTCAGTTTTGTATTAGAAACATTGAGATATCACATCTCATGGTATAGGAAGGGTGTCAGGATTGGAATGGGAAGGTGTTGAATATCACATCTCATCCAATAGGAAGGGTCTCAGGTTTGGAATGGTAAATAATTGGGTATCACATCTCATGTTATAGGAGAAGGATCTCAGGATTGGAATGGGAAGGATTTGGATATCACATCTCTTGCTATAGGAAGGGTTTTAGGATTGGAATGGGAAGGAGTTGGATATCCCTTCTCATGCTATAGGAAGGGTCTCAGGTTGGAATGGGAAGGAGTTGGATATCACATCTCATGTTATAGGAAGGGTCTCAGGATTGGAATGGGAAGGATTTGGATATCACATCTCTTGCTATTGGAAGGGTCTCAGGTTTTTTATTAGAAACATTGAGATATCACATCTCATGCTATAGGAGGGGTTTCAGGATTGGAATGGGAAGGATTTGGATATCACATCTCATGCTAAAGGAAGGGTCTCAGGTTTGGAAGGGGAAGGATTTGGATATCATATCTCATGTTATAGGACGTGTCCCAGGTTTGGTATTAGAAGCATTGAGATATCACATCTCATGGTATAGGAAGGGTGTCAGGATTGGAATGGGAAGGTGTTGGATATCACATCTCATCCAATAGGAAGGGTCTCAGGTTTGGAATGGGAAATAATTGGGTATCACATCTCATGTTATAGGAAGGATCTCAGGATTGGAATGGGAAGGATTTGGATATCACATCTCTTGCTATAGGAAGGGTCTCAGGATTAGAATGGGAAGGAGTTGGATATCCCTTCTCATACTATAGGAAGGGTCTCAGGTTGGAATGGGAAGGAGTTGGATATCACATCTCATGTTATAGGAAGGGTCTCAGGATTGGAATGGTAAGGATTTGGATATCACATCTCTTGCTATTGGAAGGGTCTCAGGTTTTTTATTAGAAACATTGAGATATCACATCTCATGCTATAGGAAGGGTTTCAGGATTGGAATGGGAAGGAGTTGGATATCACATCTCATGTTATAGGAAGGGTCTCAGGATTGGAATGGGAAGGATTTGGATATCACATCTCTTGCTATAGGAAGGGTCTCAGGTTTTTTATTAGAAACATTGAGATATCACATCTCATGCTAAAGGAAGGGTTTCAGGATTGGAATGGGAAGGATTTGGATATCATATCTCATGTTATAGGACGGGTCCCAGGTTTGGTATTAGAAGCATTGAGATATCACTTCTCATGCTATCAGAAGGATCTCAGGTTTAGTATTAGAAGCATTGAGATATCACATCTCATGCTATCAGAAGGGTCTCAGGATTGGAATGGGAAGGAGTTGGATATCACATCTCATGCTAAAGGGAGGGTCTCAGGTTTGGAAGGGGAAGGATTTGGATATCACATCTCATGTTATCTAAGGATCTCAGGTTTGGTATTAGAAGCATTGAGATATCACATCTCATGCTATAGGAAGGGTCTCAGGATTGGAATGGGAAGGAGATGGATATCACATCTCATGCTAAAGGAAGGGTCTCATGTTTGGTAGAAGCATTGAGATATCACATCTCATGCTATAGGAAGGGTCTCAGGATTGAAATGGGAAGGAGTTGGATATCACATCTCATGCCATAGGAAGGGTCTCAGGTTTGGTATAAGCATTAAGATATCACATCTCTGCTATCGGAAGGGTCTCAGGATTGGAATGCGAAGGACTTAGATATCACATCTCATGCTATAGGGAGGGTCTCAGGATTGGAATGGGAAGGAGCTGGATATCACATCTCTTGCTATAGGAAGGGTCTCAGGTTTTTTATTAGAAACATTGAGATATCACATCTCATGCTAAAGGAAGGGTTTCGGGATTCGAATGGGAAGGATTTTGATATAATATCTCATGTTATAGGACGGGTCCCAGGTTTGGTATTAGAAGCATTGAGATATCACTTCTCATGCTATCGGAAGGATCTCAGGTTTAGTATTAGAAGCATTGAGATATCACATCTCATGCTATCAGAAGGGTCTCGGGATTGGAATGGGAAGGAGTTGGATATCACATCTCATGCTAAAGGGAGGGTCTCAGGTTTGGAAGGGGAAGGATTTGGATATCACATCTCATGTTATCGGAAGGATCTCAGGTTTGGTATTAGAAGCATTGAGATATCACATCTCATGCTATAGGAAGGGTCTCAGGATTGGAATGGGAAGGAGATGGATATCACATCTCATGCTAAAGGAAGGGTCTCAGGATTGAAATGGGAAGGAGTTGGATATCACATCTCATGCCATAGGAAGGGTCTCAGGTTTGGTATAAGCACTGAGATATCACATCTCTGCTATCGGAAGGGTCTCAGGATTGGAATGGGAAGGTCTTAGATATCACATCTCATGCTATAGGGAGGGTCTCAGTTTTGATATTAGAAGCATTGATATATCACATCTCATGCTATCGGAAGGGTCTCAGGATTGGAATGGGAAGGAGCTGGATATCACATCTCATGCTAAAGGAAGGGTCTCAGGTTTGGAAGGGGAAGGATTTGGATATCACATCTCATGTTATAGGACGGGTCTCAGGTTTGGTATTAGAAGCATTAAGATATCACATCTCATGGTATAGGAAGGGTTTCAGGATTGGAATGGGAAGGAGTTGGATATCATATCTCATGCTATAGGAAGGGTCTCAGGATTGGAATGGGAAGGAGTTTGATATCAAATCTCATGCCATAGGAAGGGTCTCAGGTTTGGTATTAGAAGCATTGAGATATCACATCTCATGCTATAGGAAGTGTCTGAGGATTGGAATGGGAAGGAGTTGGATATCCCATCTCATGTTATAGGAAGGGTCTCAGGTTTGGTAGAAGCATTGAGATATCACATCTCATGCTATAGGAAGAGTCTCAGGATTGGAATGGGAAGGAGTTGGATATCACGTCTCATGCTATAGGGAGGGTCTCAAGTTTGATATTAGAAGCATTGAGATATCACATCTCATGCTATAGGAAGGGTCTCAGGATTGGAATGGGAAGCAGTTGGATATCACATCTCATGCTATAGGAAGGGTCTCAGGTTTGGTATAAGCAGTGAGATATCACATCTCATGCTATAGGAAGGGCCTCAGGATTGGAATGGGAAGGAGTTGGATATCACATCTCATGTTATAGGAAGGATCTCAGGTTTGGTATTAGAAGCATTGAGACATCACATCTCATGCTATAGGAAGGGTCTCAGGTTGGAATGGGAAGGAGTTGGATATCACATCTCATGTTATAGGTAGGGTCTCAGGATTGAAATGGGAAGGATTTGGATATCACATCTCTTGCTATAGGAAGGGTCTCAGTTTTTTATTAGAAACATTGAGATATCACATCTCATGCTATAGGAGGGGTTTCAGGATTGGAAGGGGAAGGATTTGGATATCATATCTCATGTTATAGGACGGGTCCCAGGTTTGGTATTAGAAGCATTGAGATATCACATCTCATGGTATAGGAAGGGTGTCAGGATTGGAATGGGAAGGTGTTGGATATCACATCTCATCCAATAGGAAGGGTCTCAGGTTTGGAATGGGAAATAATTGGGTATCACATCTCATGTTATAGGAAGGATCTCAGGTTTGGAATGGGAAGGATTTGGATATCACATCTCTTGCTATAGGAAGGGTCTCAGGATTGGAATGGGAAGGAGTTGGATATCCCTTCTCATGCTGTAGGAAGGGTCTCAGGTTGGAATGGGAAGGAGTTGGATATCACATCTCATGTTATAGGAAGGTTCTCAGGATTGGAATGGGAAGGATTTGGATATCACATCTCTTGCTATTGGAAGGGTCTCAGGTTTTTTATTAGAAAAATTGAGATATCACATCTCATGCTATAGGAAGGGTTTCAGGATTGGAATGGGAAGGAGTTGGATATCACATCTCATGTTATAGGAAGGGTCTCAGGATTGGAATGGGAAGGATTTGGATATCACATCTCTTGCTATAGGAAGGGTCTCAGGTTTTTTATTAGAAACATTGAGATATCACATCTCATGCTAAAGGAAGGGTTTCAGGATTGGAATGGGAAGGATTTGGATATAATATCTCATGTTATAGGACGGGTCCCAGGTTTGGTATTAGAAGCATTGAGATATCACTTCTCATGCTATCGGAAGGATCTCAGGTTTAGTATTAGAAGCATTGAGATATCACATCTCATGCTATCAGAAGGGTCTCAGGATTGGAATGGGAAGGAGTTGGATATCACATCTCATGCTAAAGGGAGGGTCTCAGGTTGGAATGGGAAGGAGTTGGATATCACATCTCATGTTATAGGTAGGGTCTCAGGATTGAAATGGGAAGGATTTGGATATCACATCTCTTGCTATAGGAAGGGTCTCAGTTTTTTATTAGAAACATTGAGATATCAAATCTCATGCTTTAGGAGGGGTTTCAGGATTGAAATGGGAAGGATTTGGATATCACATCTCTTGCTATAGGAAGGGTCTCAGTTTTGTATTAGAAACATTGAGATATCACATCTCATGGTATAGGAAGGGTGTCAGGATTGGAATGGGAAGGTGTTGAATATCACATCTCATCCAATAGGAAGGGTCTCAGGTTTGGAATGGGAAATAATTGGGTATCACATCTCATGTTATAGGAAGGATCTCAGGATTGGAATGGGAAGGATTTGGATATCACATCTCTTGCTATAGGAAGGGTCTCAGGATTGGAATGGGAAGGAGTTGGATATCCCTTCTCCTGCTATAGGAAGGGTCTCAGGTTGGAATGGGAAGGAGTTGGATATCACATCTCATGTTATAGGAAGGGTCTCAGGATTGGAATGGGAAGGATTTGGATATCACATCTCTTGCTATTGGAAGGGTCTCAGGTTTTTTATTAGAAACATTGAGATATCACATCTCATGCTATAGGAGGGGTTTCAGGATTGGAATGGGAAGGATTTGGATATCACATCTCATGCTAAAGGAAGGGTCTCAGGTTTGGAAGGGGAAGGATTTGGATATCATATCTCATGTTATAGGACGGGTCCCAGGTTTGGTATTAGAAGCATTGAGATATCACATCTCATGGTATAGGAAGGGTGTCAGGATTGGAATGGGAAGGTGTTGGATATCACATCTCATCCAATAGGAAGGGTCTCAGGTTTGGAATGGGAAATAATTGGGTATCACATCTCATGTTATAGGAAGGATCTCAGGTTTGGAATGGGAAGGATTTGGATATCACATCTCTTGCTATAGGAAGGGTCTCAGGATTGGAATGGGAAGGAGTTGGATATCCCTTCTCATACTATAGGAAGGGTCTCAGGTTGGAATGGGAAGGAGTTGGATATCACATCTCATGTTATAGGAAGGGTCTCAGGATTGGAATGGGAAGGATTTGGATATCACATCTCGTGCTATTGGAAGGGTCTCAGGTTTTTTATTAGAAACATTGAGATATCACATCTCATGCTATAGGAAGGGTTTCAGGATTGGAATGGGAAGGAGTTGGATATCACATCTCATGTTATAGGAAGGGTCTCAGGATTGGAATGGGAAGGATTTGGATATCACATCTCTTGCTATAGGAAGGGTCTCAGGTTTTTTATTAGAAACATTGAGATATCACATCTCATGCTAAAGGAAGGGTTTCAGGATTGGAATGGGAAGGATTTGGATATCATATCTCATGTTATAGGACGGGTCCCAGGTTTGGTATTAGAAGCATTGAGATATCACTTCTCATGCTATCGGAAGGATCTCAGGTTTAGTATTAGAAGCATTGAGATATCACATCTCATGCTATCAGAAGGGTCTCAGGATTGGAATGGGAAGGAGTTGGATATCACATCTCATGCTAAAGGGAGGGTCTCAGGTTTGGAAGGGGAAGGATTTGGATATCACATCTCATGTTATCGGAAGGATCTCAGGTTTGGTATTAGAAGCATTGAGATATCACATCTCATGCTATAGGAAGGGTCTCAGGATTGGAATGGGAAGGAGATGGATATCACATCTCATGCTAAAGGAAGGGTCTCATGTTTGTTAGAAGCATTGAGATATCACATCTCATGCTATAGGAAGGGTCTCAGGATTGAAATGGGAAGGAGTTGGATATCACATCTCATGCCATAGGAAGGGTCTCAAGTTTGGTATAAGCATTGAGATATCACATCTCTGCTATCGGAAGGGTCTCAGGATTGGAATGCGAAGGACTTAGATATCACATCTCATGCTATAGGGAGGGTCTCAATTTTGATATAAAAAGCATTGAGATATCACATCTCATGCTATCGGAAGGGTCTCAGGATTGGAATGGGAAGGAGCTGGATATCACATCTCTTGCTATAGGAAGGGTCTCAGGTTTTTTATTAGAAACATTGAGATATCACATCTCATGCTAAAGGAAGGGTTTCAGGATTGGAATGGGAAGGATTTGGATATAATATCTCATGTTATAGGACGGGTCCCAGGTTTGGTATTAGAAGCATTGAGATATCACTTCTCATGCTATCGGAAGGATTTCAGGTTTAGTATTAGAAGCATTGAGATATCACATCTCATGCTATCAGAAGGGTCTCAGGATTGGAATGGGAAGGAGTTGGATATCACATCTCATGCTAAAGGGAGGGTCTCAGGTTTGGAAGGGGAAGGATTTGGATATCACATCTCATGTTATCGGAAGGATCTCAGGTTTGGTATTAGAAGCATTGAGATATCACATCTCATGCTATAGGAAGGGTCTCAGGATTGGAATGGGAAGGAGATGGATATCACATCTCATGCTAAAGGAAGGGTCTCATGTTTGGTAGAAGCATTGAGATATCACATCTCATGCTATAGGAAGGGTCTCAGGATTGAAATGGGAAGGAGTTGGATATCACATCTCATGCCATAGGAAGGGTCTCAGGTTTGGTATAAGCATTGAGATATCACATCTCTGCTATCGGAAGGGTCTCAGGATTGGAATGCGAAGGACTTAGATATCACATCTCATGCTATAGGGAGGGTCTCAATTTTGATATAAAAAGCATTGAGATATCACATCTCATGCTATCGGAAGGGTCTCAGGATTGGAATGGGAAGGAGCTGGATATCACATCTCTTGCTATAGGAAGGGTCTCAGGTTTTTTATTAGAAACATTGAGATATCACATCTCATGCTAAAGGAAGGGTTTCAGGATTGGAATCGGAAGGATTTGGATATAATATCTCATGTTATAGGACGGGTCCCAGGTTTGGTATTAGAAGCATTGAGATATCACTTCTCATGCTATCGGAAGGATCTCAGGTTTAGTATTAGAAGCATTGAGATATCACATCTCATGCTATCAGAAGGGTCTCAGGATTGGAATGGGAAGGAGTTGGATATCACATCTCATGCTAAAGGGAGGGTCTCAGGTTTGGAAGGGGAAGGATTTGGATATCACATCTCATGTTATCGGAAGGATCTCAGGTTTGGTATTAGAAGCATTGAGATATCACATCTCATGCAATAGGAAGGGTCTCAGGATTGGAATGGGAAGGAGATGGATATCACATCTCATGCTAAAGGAAGGGTCTCATGTTTGGTAGAAGCATTGAGATATCACATCTCATGCTATAGGAAGGGTCTCAGGATTGAAATGGGAAGGAGTTGGATATCACATCTCATGCCATAGGAAGGGTCTCAGGTTTGGTATAAGCATTGAGATATCACATCTCTGCTATCGGAAGGGTCTCAGGATTGGAATGGGAAGGTCTTAGATATCACATCTCATGCTATAGGGAGGGTCTCAGTTTTGATATTAGAAGCATTGATATATCACATCTCATGCTATCGGAAGGGTCTCAGGATTGGAATGGGAAGGAGCTGGATATCACATCTCATGCTAAAGGAAGGGTCTCAAGTTTGGAAGGGGAAGGATTTGGATATCACATCTCATGTTATAGGACGGGTCTCAGGTTTGGTATTAGAAGCATTAAGATATCACATCTCATGGTATAGGAAGGGTTTCAGGATTGGAATGGGAAGGAGTTGGATATCATATCTCATGCTATAGGAAGGGTCTCAGGATTGGAATGGGAAGGAGTTTGATATCAAATCTCATGCCATAGGAAGGGTCTCAGGTTTGGTATTAGAAGCATTGAGATATCACATCTCATGCTATAGGAAGTGTCTGAGGATTGGAATGGGAAGGAGTTGGATATCCCATCTCATGTTATAGGAAGGGTCTCAGGTTTGGTAGAAGCATTGAGATATCACATCTCATGCTATAGGAAGAGTCTCAGGATTGGAATGGGAAGGAGTTGGATATCACGTCTCATGCTATAGGGAGGGTCTCAAGTTTGATATTAGAAGCATTGAGATATCACATCTCATGCTATAGGAAGGGTCTCAGGATTGGAATGGGAAGGAGTTGGATATCACATCTCATGCTATAGGAAGGGTCTCAGGTTTGGTATAAGCAGTGAGATATCACATCTCATGCTATAGGAAGGGCCTCAGGATTGGAATGGGAAGGAGTTGGATATCACATCTCATGTTATAGGAAGGATCTCAGGTTTGGTATTAGAAGCATTGAGACATCACATCTCATGCTATAGGAAGGGTCTCAGGTTGGAATGGGAAGGAGTTGGATATCACATCTCATGTTATAGGTAGGGTCTCAGGATTGAAATGGGAAGGATTTGGATATCAGCTCTCTTGCTATAGGAAGGGTCTCAGTTTTTTATTAGAAACATTGAGATATCACATCTCATGCTATAGGAGGGGTTTCAGGATTGGAATGGGAAGGATTTGGATATCACATCTCATGCTAAAGGAAGGGTCTCAGGTTTGGAAGGGGAAGGATTTGGATATCATATCTCATGTTATAGGACGGGTCCCAGGTTTGGTATTAGAAGCATTGAGATATCACATCTCATGGTATAGGAAGGGTGTCAGGATTGGAATGGGAAGGTGTTGGATATCATCCAATAGGAAGGGTCTCAGGTTTGGAATGGGAAATAATTGGGTATCACATCTCATGTTATAGGAAGGATCTCAGGATTGGAATGGGAAGGAATTGGATATCACATCACTTGCTATAGGAAGGGTCTCAGGATTGGAATGGGAAGGCGTTGGATATCCCTTCTCATGCTATAGGAAGGGTCTCAGGTTGGAATGGGAAGGAGTTGGATATCACATCTCATGTTATAGGAAGGGTCTCAGGATTGGAATGGGAAGGATTTGGATATCACATCTCTTGCTATAGGAAGGGTCTCAGGTTTTTAATTAGAAAAATTGAGATATCACATCTCATGCTAAAGGAAGGGTTTCAGGATTGGAATGGGAAGGATTTGGATATAATATCTCATGTTATAGGACGGGTCCCAGGTTTGGTATTAGAAGCATTGAGATATCACTTCTCATGCTATCGGAAGGATCTCAGGTTTAGTATTAGAAGCATTGAGATATCACATCTCATGCTATCAGAAGGGTCTCAGGATTGGAATGGGAAGTAGTTGGATATCACATCTCATGCTAAAGGGAGGGTCTCAGGTTTGGAAGGGGAAGGATTTGGATATCACATCTCATGTTATCGGAAGGATCTCAGGTTTGGTATTAGAAGCATTGAGATATCACATCTCATGCTATAGGAAGGGTCTCAGGATTGGAATGGGAAGGAGATGGATATCACATCTCATGCTAAAGGAAGGGTCTCATGTTTGGTAGAAGCATTGAGATATCACATCTCATGCTATAGGAAGGGTCTCAGGATTGAAATGGGAAGGAGTTGGATATCACATCTCATGCCATAGGAAGGGTCTCAGGTTTGGTATAAGCATTGAGATATCACATCTCTGCTATTGGAAGGGTCTCAGGATTGGAATGGGAAGGACTTAGATATCACATCTCATGCTATAGGGAGGGTCTCAGTTTTGATATTAGAAGCATTGAGATATCACATCTCATGCTATCGGAAGGGTCTCAGGATTGGAATGGGAAGGAGCTGGATATCACATCTCATGCTAAAGGAAGGGTCTCAGGTTTGTAAGGGTAAGGATTTGGATATCACATCTCATGTTATAGGACGGGTCTCAGGTTTGGTTTTAGAAGCATTAAGATATCACATCTCATGGTATAGGAAGGGTTTCAGGATTGGAATGGGAAGGAGTTGGATATCATATCTCATGCTATAGGAAGGGTCTCAGGATTGGAATGGGAAGGAGTTTGATATCAAATCTCATGCCATAGGAAGGGTCTCAGGTTTGGTATTAGAAGCATTGAGATATCACATCTCATGCTATAGGAAGTGTCTGAGGATTGGAATGGGAAGGAGTTGGATATCCCATCTCATGTTATAGGAAGAGTCTCAGGTTTGGTAGAAGCATTGAGATATCACATCTCATGCTATAGGAAGAGTCTCAGGATTGGAATGGGAAGGAGTTGGATATCACGTCTCATGCTATAGGGAGGGTCTCAAGTTTGATATTAGAAGCATTGAGATATCACATCTCATGCTATAGGAAGGGTCTCAGGATTGGAATGGGAAGGAGTTGGATATCACATCTCATGCTATAGGAAGGGTCTCAGGTTTGGTATAAGCAGTGAGATATCACATCTCATGCTATAGGAAGGGTCTCAGGATTGGAATGGGAAGGAGTTGGATATCACATCTCATGTTATAGGAAGGATCTCAGGTTTGGTATTAGAAGCATTGAGACATCACATCTCATGCTATAGGAAGGGTCTCAGGATTGGAATGGGAAGGAGTTGGATATCACATCTCATGCCATAGGAAGGGTCTCAGGCTTGGTATAAGCATTGAGATATCACATCTATGCTACCCGAAGGGTCTCAGGATTGGAATGGGAAGGAGTTGGATATCCCATCTCATGTCATAGGAAGGGTCTCAGGTTTGGTATTAGAAGCATTGAGATATCACATCTCATGTTATAGGAAGGATCTCAGGATTGGAATGGGAAGGATTTGGATATCACATCTCTTGCTATAGGAAGGGTCTCAGGATTAGAATGGGAAGGAGTTGGATATCCCTTCTCATGCAATATGAAGGGTCTCAGGTTGGTATGGGAAGGAGTTGGATATCACATCTCATGTTATAGGAAGGGTCTCAGGATTGGAATGGGAAGGATTTGGATATCACATCTCTTGCTATTGGAGGGGTCTCAGGTTTTTTATTAGAAACATTGAGATATCACATCTCATGCTATAGGAAGGGTTTCAGGATTGGAATGGGAAGGAGTTGGATATCACATCTCATGTTATAGGAAGGGTCTCAGGTTGGAATGGGAAGGAGTTGGATATCACATCTCATGCTATAGGTAGGGTCTCAGGATTGAAATGGGAAGGATTTGGATATCACATCTCTTGCTATAGGAAGGGTCTCAGTTTTTTATTAGAAACATTGAGATATCACATCTCATGCTATAGGAGGGGTTTCAGGATTGGAATGGGAAGGATTTGGATATCACATCTCATGCTAAAGGAAGGGTCTCAGGTTTGGAAGGGGAAGGATTTGGATATCATATCTCATGTTATAGGACGGGTCCCAGGTTTGGTATTAGAAGCATTGAGATATCACATCTCATGGTATAGGAAGGGTGTCAGGATTGGAATGGGAAGGTGTTGGATATCACATCTCATCCAATAGGAAGGGTCTCAGGTTTGGAATGGGAAATAATTGGGTATCACATCTCATGTTATAGGAAGGATCTCAGGATTGGAATGGGAAGGATTTGGATATCACATCTCTTGCTATAGGAAGGGTCTCAGGATTGGAATGGGAAGGAGTTGGATATCCCTTCTCATGCTATAGGAAACGTCTCAGGTTGGAATGGGAAGGAGTTGGATATCACATCTCATGTTATAGGAAGGGTCTCAGGATTGGAATGGGAAGGATTTGGATAGCACATCTCTTGCTATTGGAAGGGTCTCAGGTTTTTTATTAGAAACATTGAGATATCACATCTCATGCTATAGGAAGGGTTTCAGGATTGGAATGGGAAGGAGTTGGATATCACATCTCATGTTATAGGAAGGGTCTCAGGTTGGAATGGGAAGGAGTTGGATATCACATCTCATGTTATAGGTAGGGTCTCAGGATTGAAATGGGAAGGATTTGGATATCACATCTCTTGCTATAGGAAGGGTCTCAGGATTGGAATGGGAAGGAGTTGGATATCCCTTCTCATGCTATAGGAACGGTCTCAGGTTGGAATGGGAAGGAGTTGGATATCACATCTCTTGCTATAGGAAGGGTCTCAGTTTTTTATTAGAAACATTGAGATATCACATCTCATGCTATAGGAGGGGTTTCAGGATTGGAATGGGAAGGATTTGGATATCACATCTCATGCTAAAGGAAGGGTCTCAGGTTTGGAAGGGGAAGGATTTGGATATCATATCTCATGTTATAGGACGGGTCCCAGGTTTGGTATTAGAAGCATTGAGATATCACATCTCATGGTATAGGAAGGGTGTCAGGATTGGAATGGGAAGGTGTTGGATATCACATCTCATCCAATAGGAAGGGTCTCAGGTTTGGAATGGGAAATAATTGGGTATCACATCTCATGTTATAGGAAGGATCTCAGGATTGGAATGGGAAGGATTTGGATATCACATCTCTTGCTATAGGAAGGGTCTCAGGATTGGAATGGGAAGGAGTTGGATATCCCTTCTCATGCTATAGGAAACGTCTCAGGTTGGAATGGGAAGGAGTTGGATATCACATCTCATGTTATAGGAAGGGTCTCAGGATTGGAATGGGAAGGATTTGGATAGCACATCTCTTGCTATTGGAAGGGTCTCAGGTTTTTTATTAGAAACATTGAGATATCACATCTCATGCTATAGGAAGGGTTTCAGGATTGGAATGGGAAGGAGTTGGATATCACATCTCATGTTATAGGAAGGGTCTCAGGTTGGAATGGGAAGGAGTTGGATATCACATCTCATGTTATAGGTAGGGTCTCAGGATTGAAATGGGAAGGATTTGGATATCACATCTCTTGCTATAGGAAGGGTCTCAGTTTTTTATTAGAAACATTGAGATATCACATCTCATGCTATAGGAGGGGTTTCAGGATTGGAATGGGAAGGATTTGGATATCACATCTCATGCTAAAGGAAGGGTCTCAGGTTTGGAAGGGGAAGGATTTGGATATCATATCTCATGTTATAGGACGAGTCCCAGGTTTGGTATTAGACGCATTGAGATATCACATCTCATGGTATAGGAAGGGTGTCAGGATTGGAATGGGAAGGTGTTGGATATCACATCTCATCCAATAGGAAGGGTCTCAGGTTTGGAATGGGAAATAATTGGGTATCACATCTCATGTTATAGGAAGCATCTCAGGATTGGAATGGGAAGGATTTGGATATCACATCTCTTGCTATAGGAAGGGTCTCAGGATTGGAATGGGAAGGAGTTGGATATCCCTTGTCATGCTATAGGAACGGTCTCAGGTTTTTTATTAGAAACATTGAGATATCACATCTCATGCTAAAGGAAGGGTTTCAGGATTGGAATGGGAAGGATTTGGATATCATATCTCATGTTATAGGACGGGTCCCAGGTTTGGTATTAGAAGCATTGAGATATCACTTCTCATGCTATCGGAAGGATCTCAGGTTTAGTATTAGAAGCATTGAGATATCACATCTCATGCTATCAGAAGGGTCTCAGGATTGGAATGGGAAGGAGTTGGATATCACATCTCATGCTAAAGGGAGGGTCTCGGGTTTGGAAGGGGAAGGATTTGGATATCACATCTCATGTTATCGGAAGGATCTCAGGTTTTTTATTAGAAACATTGAGATATCACATCTCATGCTATAGGAAGGGTTTCAGGATTGGAATGGGAAGGAGTTGGATATCACATCTCATGTTATAGGAAGGGTCTCAGGTTGGAATGGGAAGGAGTTGGATATCACATCTCATGTTATAGGTAGGGTCTCAGGATTGAAATGGGAAGGATTTGGATATCACATCTCTTGCTATAGGAAGGGTCTCAGGATTGGAATGGGAAGGAGTTGGATATCCCTTCTCATGCTATAGGAAACGTCTCAGGTTGGAATGGGAAGGAGTTGGATATCACATCTCATGTTATAGGAAGGGTCTCAGGATTGGAATGGGAAGGATTTGGATAGCACATCTCTTGCTATTGGAAGGGTCTCAGGTTTTTTATTAGAAACATTGAGATATCACATCTCATGCTAAAGGAAGGGTCTCATGTTTGGTAGAAGCATTGAGATATCACATCTCATGCTATAGGAAGGGTCTCAGGATTGGAATGGGAAGGATTTGGATATCACATCTCTTGCTATTGGAAGGGTCTCACGTTTTTTATTAGAAACATTGAGATATCACATCTCATGCTATAGGAGGGGTTTCAGGATTGGAATGGGAAGGATTTGGATATCACATCTCATGTTATAGGAAGGGTCCCAGGTTTGGTATTAGAAGCATTGAGATATCACATCTCATGGTATAGGAAGGGTGTCAGGATTGGAATGGGAAGGTGTTGGATATCACATCTCATCCAATAGGAAGGGTCTCAGGTTTGGAATGGGAAATAATTGGGTATCACATCTCATGTTATAGGAAGGATCTCAGGATTGGAAATGGAAGGATTTGGATATCACATCTCTTGCTATAGGAAGGGTCTCAGGATTGGAATGGGAAGGAGTTGGATATCCCTTCTCATGCTATAGGAAGGGTCTCAGGTTGGAATGGGAAGGAGTTGGATATCACATCTCATGTTATAGAAAGGGTCTCAGGATTGGAATGGGAAGGATTTGGATATCACATCTCTTGCTATTGGAAGGGTTTAAGGATTGGAATGGGAAGGAGTTGGATATCACATCTCATGTTATAGGAAGGGTCTCAGGATGGGAATGGGAAGGATTTGGATATCACATCTCTTGCTATAGGAAGGGTCTCAGGTTTTTTATTAGAAACATTGAGATATCACATCTCATGCTAAAGGAAGGGTTTCAGGATTGGAATGGGAAGGATTTGGATATCATATCTCATGTTATAGGACGGGTCCCAGGTTTGGTATTAGAAGCATTGAGATATCACTTCTCATGCTATCGGAAGGATCTCAGGTTTAGTATTAGAAGCATTGAGATATCACATCTCATGCTATCAGAAGGGTCTCAGGATTGGAATGGGAAGGAGTTGGATATCACATCTCATGCTAAAGGGAGGGTCTCAGGTTGGAATGGGAAGGAGTTGGATATCACATCTCATGTTATAGGTAGGGTCTCAGGATTGAAATGGGAAGGATTTGGATATCACATCTCTTGCTATAGGAAGGGTCTCAGTTTTTTATTAGAAACATTGAGATATCAGATCTCATGCTTTAGGAGGGGTTTCAGGATTGAAATGGGAAGGATTTGGATATCACATCTCTTGCTATAGGAAGGGTCTCAGTTTTGTATTAGAAACATTGAGATATCACATCTCATGGTATAGGAAGGGTGTCAGGATTGGAATGGGAAGGTGTTGAATATCACATCTCATCCAATAGGAAGGGTCTCAGGTTTGGAATGGTAAATAATTGGGTATCACATCTCATGTTATAGGAGAAGGATCTCAGGATTGGAATGGGAAGGATTTGGATATCACATCTCTTGCTATAGGAAGGGTTTTAGGATTGGAATGGGAAGGAGTTGGATATCCCTTCTCATGCTATAGGAAGGGTCTCAGGTTGGAATGGGAAGGAGTTGGATATCACATCTCATGTTATAGGAAGGGTCTCAGGATTGGAATGGGAAGGATTTGGATATCACATCTCTTGCTATTGGAAGGGTCTCAGGTTTTTTATTAGAAACATTGAGATATCACATCTCATGCTATAGGAGGGGTTTCAGGATTGGAATGGGAAGGATTTGGATATCACATCTCATGCTAAAGGAAGGGTCTCAGGTTTGGAAGGGGAAGGATTTGGATATCATATCTCATGTTATAGGACGTGTCCCAGGTTTGGTATTAGAAGCATTGAGATATCACATCTCATGGTATAGGAAGGGTGTCAGGATTGGAATGGGAAGGTGTTGGATATCACATCTCATCCAATAGGAAGGGTCTCAGGTTTGGAATGGGAAATAATTGGGTATCACATCTCATGTTATAGGAAGGATCTCAGGATTGGAATGGGAAGGATTTGGATATCACATCTCTTGCTATAGGAAGGGTCTCAGGATTAGAATGGGAAGGAGTTGGATATCCCTTCTCATACTATAGGAAGGGTCTCAGGTTGGAATGGGAAGGAGTTGGATATCACATCTCATGTTATAGGAAGGGTCTCAGGATTGGAATGGTAAGGATTTGGATATCACATCTCTTGCTATTGGAAGGGTCTCAGGTTTTTTATTAGAAACATTGAGATATCACATCTCATGCTATAGGAAGGGTTTCAGGATTGGAATGGGAAGGAGTTGGATATCACATCTCATGTTATAGGAAGGGTCTCAGGATTGGAATGGGAAGGATTTGGATATCACATCTCTTGCTATAGGAAGGGTCTCAGGTTTTTTATTAGAAACATTGAGATATCACATCTCATGCTAAAGGAAGGGTTTCAGGATTGGAATGGGAAGGATTTGGATATCATATCTCATGTTATAGGACGGGTCCCAGGTTTGGTATTAGAAGCATTGAGATATCACTTCTCATGCTATCAGAAGGATCTCAGGTTTAGTATTAGAAGCATTGAGATATCACATCTCATGCTATCAGAAGGGTCTCAGGATTGGAATGGGAAGGAGTTGGATATCACATCTCATGCTAAAGGGAGGGTCTCAGGTTTGGAAGGGGAAGGATTTGGATATCACATCTCATGTTATCGGAAGGATCTCAGGTTTGGTATTAGAAGCATTGAGATATCACATCTCATGCTATAGGAAGGGTCTCAGGATTGGAATGGGAAGGAGATGGATATCACATCTCATGCTAAAGGAAGGGTCTCATGTTTGGTAGAAGCATTGAGATATCACATCTCATGCTATAGGAAGGGTCTCAGGATTGAAATGGGAAGGAGTTGGATATCACATCTCATGCCATAGGAAGGGTCTCAGGTTTGGTATAAGCATTAAGATATCACATCTCTGCTATCGGAAGGGTCTCAGGATTGGAATGCGAAGGACTTAGATATCACATCTCATGCTATAGGGAGGGTCTCAGGATTGGAATGGGAAGGAGCTGGATATCACATCTCTTGCTATAGGAAGGGTCTCAGGTTTTTTATTAGAAACATTGAGATATCACATCTCATGCTAAAGGAAGGGTTTCAGGATTCGAATGGGAAGGATTTTGATATAATATCTCATGTTATAGGACGGGTCCCAGGTTTGGTATTAGAAGCATTGAGATATCACTTCTCATGCTATCGGAAGGATCTCAGGTTTAGTATTAGAAGCATTGAGATATCACATCTCATGCTATCAGAAGGGTCTCGGGATTGGAATGGGAAGGAGTTGGATATCACATCTCATGCTAAAGGGAGGGTCTCAGGTTTGGAAGGGGAAGGATTTGGATATCACATCTCATGTTATCGGAAGGATCTCAGGTTTGGTATTAGAAGCATTGAGATATCACATCTCATGCTATAGGAAGGGTCTCAGGATTGGAATGGGAAGGAGATGGATATCACATCTCATGCTAAAGGAAGGGTCTCAGGATTGAAATGGGAAGGAGTTGGATATCACATCTCATGCCATAGGAAGGGTCTCAGGTTTGGTATAAGCACTGAGATATCACATCTCTGCTATCGGAAGGGTCTCAGGATTGGAATGGGAAGGTCTTAGATATCACATCTCATGCTATAGGGAGGGTCTCAGTTTTGATATTAGAAGCATTGATATATCACATCTCATGCTATCGGAAGGGTCTCAGGATTGGAATGGGAAGGAGCTGGATATCACATCTCATGCTAAAGGAAGGGTCTCAGGTTTGGAAGGGGAAGGATTTGGATATCACATCTCATGTTATAGGACGGGTCTCAGGTTTGGTATTAGAAGCATTAAGATATCACATCTCATGGTATAGGAAGGGTTTCAGGATTGGAATGGGAAGGAGTTGGATATCATATCTCATGCTATAGGAAGGGTCTCAGGATTGGAATGGGAAGGAGTTTGATATCAAATCTCATGCCATAGGAAGGGTCTCAGGTTTGGTATTAGAAGCATTGAGATATCACATCTCATGCTATAGGAAGTGTCTGAGGATTGGAATGGGAAGGAGTTGGATATCCCATCTCATGTTATAGGAAGGGTCTCAGGTTTGGTAGAAGCATTGAGATATCACATCTCATGCTATAGGAAGAGTCTCAGGATTGGAATGGGAAGGAGTTGGATATCACGTCTCATGCTATAGGGAGGGTCTCAAGTTTGATATTAGAAGCATTGAGATATCACATCTCATGCTATAGGAAGGGTCTCAGGATTGGAATGGGAAGGAGTTGGATATCACATCTCATGCTATAGGAAGGGTCTCAGGTTTGGTATAAGCAGTGAGATATCACATCTCATGCTATAGGAAGGGCCTCAGGATTGGAATGGGAAGGAGTTGGATATCACATCTCATGTTATAGGAAGGATCTCAGGTTTGGTATTAGAAGCATTGAGACATCACATCTCATGCTATAGGAAGGGTCTCAGGTTGGAATGGGAAGGAGTTGGATATCACATCTCATGTTATAGGTAGGGTCTCAGGATTGAAATGGGAAGGATTTGGATATCACATCTCTTGCTATAGGAAGGGTCTCAGTTTTTTATTAGAAACATTGAGATATCACATCTCATGCTATAGGAGGGGTTTCAGGATTGGAAGGGGAAGGATTTGGATATCATATCTCATGTTATAGGACGGGTCCCAGGTTTGGTATTAGAAGCATTGAGATATCACATCTCATGGTATAGGAAGGGTGTCAGGATTGGAATGGGAAGGTGTTGGATATCACATCTCATCCAATAGGAAGGGTCTCAGGTTTGGAATGGGAAATAATTGGGTATCACATCTCATGTTATAGGAAGGATCTCAGGTTTGGAATGGGAAGGATTTGGATATCACATCTCTTGCTATAGGAAGGGTCTCAGGATTGGAATGGGAAGGAGTTGGATATCCCTTCTCATGCTGTAGGAAGGGTCTCAGGTTGGAATGGGAAGGAGTTGGATATCACATCTCATGTTATAGGAAGGTTCTCAGGATTGGAATGGGAAGGATTTGGATATCACATCTCTTGCTATTGGAAGGGTCTCAGGTTTTTTATTAGAAAAATTGAGATATCACATCTCATGCTATAGGAAGGGTTTCAGGATTGGAATGGGAAGGAGTTGGATATCACATCTCATGTTATAGGAAGGGTCTCAGGATTGGAATGGGAAGGATTTGGATATCACATCTCTTGCTATAGGAAGGGTCTCAGGTTTTTTATTAGAAACATTGAGATATCACATCTCATGCTAAAGGAAGGGTTTCAGGATTGGAATGGGAAGGATTTGGATATAATATCTCATGTTATAGGACGGGTCCCAGGTTTGGTATTAGAAGCATTGAGATATCACTTCTCATGCTATCGGAAGGATCTCAGGTTTAGTATTAGAAGCATTGAGATATCACATCTCATGCTATCAGAAGGGTCTCAGGATTGGAATGGGAAGGAGTTGGATATCACATCTCATTCTAAAGGGAGGGTCTCAGGTTGGAATGGGAAGGAGTTGGATATCACATCTCATGTTATAGGTAGGGTCTCAGGATTGAAATGGGAAGGATTTGGATATCACATCTCTTGCTATAGGAAGGGTCTCAGTTTTTTATTAGAAACATTGAGATATCAAATCTCATGCTTTAGGAGGGGTTTCAGGATTGAAATGGGAAGGATTTGGATATCACATCTCTTGCTATAGGAAGGGTCTCAGTTTTGTATTAGAAACATTGAGATATCACATCTCATGGTATAGGAAGGGTGTCAGGATTGGAATGGGAAGGTGTTGAATATCACATCTCATCCAATAGGAAGGGTCTCAGGTTTGGAATGGGAAATAATTGGGTATCACATCTCATGTTATAGGAAGGATCTCAGGATTGGAATGGGAAGGATTTGGATATCACATCTCTTGCTATAGGAAGGGTCTCAGGATTGGAATGGGAAGGAGTTGGATATCCCTTCTCCTGCTATAGGAAGGGTCTCAGGTTGGAATGGGAAGGAGTTGGATATCACATCTCATGTTATAGGAAGGGTCTCAGGATTGGAATGGGAAGGATTTGGATATCACATCTCTTGCTATTGGAAGGGTCTCAGGTTTTTTATTAGAAACATTGAGACATCACATCTCATGCTATAGGAGGGGTTTCAGGATTGGAATGGGAAGGATTTGGATATCACATCTCATGCTAAAGGAAGGGTCTCAGGTTTGGAAGGGGAAGGATTTGGATATCATATCTCATGTTATAGGACGGGTCCCAGGTTTGGTATTAGAAGCATTGAGATATCACATCTCATGGTATAGGAAGGGTGTCAGGATTGGAATGGGAAGGTGTTGGATATCACATCTCATCCAATAGGAAGGGTCTCAGGTTTGGAATGGGAAATAATTGGGTATCACATCTCATGTTATAGGAAGGATCTCAGGTTTGGAATGGGAAGGATTTGGATATCACATCTCTTGCTATAGGAAGGGTCTCAGGATTGGAATGGGAAGGAGTTGGATATCCCTTCTCATACTATAGGAAGGGTCTCAGGTTGGAATGGGAAGGAGTTGGATATCACATCTCATGTTATAGGAAGGGTCTCAGGATTGGAATGGGAAGGATTTGGATATCACATCTCGTGCTATTGGAAGGGTCTCAGGTTTTTTATTAGAAACATTGAGATATCACATCTCATGCTATAGGAAGGGTTTCAGGATTGGAATGGGAAGGAGTTGGATATCACATCTCATGTTATAGGAAGGGTCTCAGGATTGGAATGGGAAGGATTTGGATATCACATCTCTTCCTATAGGAAGGGTCTCAGGTTTTTTATTAGAAACATTGAGATATCACATCTCATGCTAAAGGAAGGGTTTCAGGATTGGAATGGGAAGGATTTGGATATCATATCTCATGTTATAGGACGGGTCCCAGGTTTGGTATTAGAAGCATTGAGATATCACTTCTCATGCTATCGGAAGGATCTCAGGTTTAGTATTAGAAGCATTGAGATATCACATCTCATGCTATCAGAAGGGTCTCAGGATTGGAATGGGAAGGAGTTGGATATCACATCTCATGCTAAAGGGAGGGTCTCAGGTTTGGAAGGGGAAGGATTTGGATATCACATCTCATGTTATCGGAAGGATCTCAGGTTTGGTATTAGAAGCATTGAGATATCACATCTCATGCTATAGGAAGGGTCTCAGGATTGGAATGGGAAGGAGATGGATATCACATCTCATGCTAAAGGAAGGGTCTCATGTTTGTTAGAAGCATTGAGATATCACATCTCATGCTATAGGAAGGGTCTCAGGATTGAAATGGGAAGGAGTTGGATATCACATCTCATGCCATAGGAAGGGTCTCAAGTTTGGTATAAGCATTGAGATATCACATCTCTGCTATCGGAAGGGTCTCAGGATTGGAATGCGAAGGACTTAGATATCACATCTCATGCTATAGGGAGGGTCTCAATTTTGATATAAAAAGCATTGAGATATCACATCTCATGCTATCGGAAGGGTCTCAGGATTGGAATGGGAAGGAGCTGGATATCACATCTCTTGCTATAGGAAGGGTCTCAGGTTTTTTATTAGAAACATTGAGATATCACATCTCATGCTAAAGGAAGGGTTTCAGGATTGGAATGGGAAGGATTTGGATATAATATCTCATGTTATAGGACGGGTCCCAGGTTTGGTATTAGAAGCATTGAGATATCACTTCTCATGCTATCGGAAGGATTTCAGGTTTAGTATTAGAAGCATTGAGATATCACATCTCATGCTATCAGAAGGGTCTCAGGATTGGAATGGGAAGGAGTTGGATATCACATCTCATGCTAAAGGGAGGGTCTCAGGTTTGGAAGGGGAAGGATTTGGATATCACATCTCATGTTATCGGAAGGATCTCAGGTTTGGTATTAGAAGCATTGAGATATCACATCTCATGCTATAGGAAGGGTCTCAGGATTGGAATGGGAAGGAGATGGATATCACATCTCATGCTAAAGGAAGGGTCTCATGTTTGGTAGAAGCATTGAGATATCACATCTCATGCTATAGGAAGGGTCTCAGGATTGAAATGTGAAGGAGTTGGATATCACATCTCATGCCATAGGAAGGGTCTCAGGTTTGGTATAAGCATTGAGATATCACATCTCTGCTATCGGAAGGGTCTCAGGATTGGAATGCGAAGGACTTAGATATCACATCTCATGCTATAGGGAGGGTCTCAATTTTGATATAAAAAGCATTGAGATATCACATCTCATGCTATCGGAAGGGTCTCAGGATTGGAATGGGAAGGAGCTGGATATCACATCTCTTGCTATAGGAAGGGTCTCAGGTTTTTTATTAGAAACATTGAGATATCACATCTCATGCTAAAGGAAGGGTTTCAGGATTGGAATGGGAAGGATTTGGATATAATATCTCATGTTATAGGACGGGTCCCAGGTTTGGTATTAGAAGCATTGAGATATCACTTCTCATGCTATCGGAAGGATCTCAGGTTTAGTATTAGAAGCATTGAGATATCACATCTCATGCTATCAGAAGGGTCTCAGGATTGGAATGGGAAGGAGTTGGATATCACATCTCATGCTAAAGGGAGGGTCTCAGGTTTGGAAGGGGAAGGATTTGGATATCACATCTCATGTTATCGGAAGGATCTCAGGTTTGGTATTAGAAGCATTGAGATATCACATCTCATGCAATAGGAAGGGTCTCAGGATTGGAATGGGAAGGAGATGGATATCACATCTCATGCTAAAGGAAGGGTCTCATGTTTGGTAGAAGCATTGAGATATCACATCTCATGCTATAGGAAGGGTCTCAGGATTGAAATGGGAAGGAGTTGGATATCACATCTCATGCCATAGGAAGGGTCTCAGGTTTGGTATAAGCATTGAGATATCACATCTCTGCTATCGGAAGGGTCTCAGGATTGGAATGGGAAGGTCTTAGATATCACATCTCATGCTATAGGGAGGGTCTCAGTTTTGATATTAGAAGCATTGATATATCACATCTCATGCTATCGGAAGGGTCTCAGGATTGGAATGGGAAGGAGCTGGATATCACATCTCATGCTAAAGGAAGGGTCTCAAGTTTGGAAGGGGAAGGATTTGGATATCACATCTCATGTTATAGGACGGGTCTCAGGTTTGGTATTAGAAGCATTAAGATATCACATCTCATGGTATAGGAAGGGTTTCAGGATTGGAATGGGAAGGAGTTGGATATCATATCTCATGCTATAGGAAGGGTCTCAGGATTGGAATGGGAAGGAGTTTGATATCAAATCTCATGCCATAGGAAGGGTCTCAGGTTTGGTATTAGAAGCATTGAGATATCACATCTCATGCTATAGGAAGTGTCTGAGGATTGGAATGGGAAGGAGTTGGATATCCCATCTCATGTTATAGGAAGGGTCTCAGGTTTGGTAGAAGCATTGAGATATCACATCTCATGCTATAGGAAGAGTCTCAGGATTGGAATGGGAAGGAGTTGGATATCACGTCTCATGCTATAGGGAGGGTCTCAAGTTTGATATTAGAAGCATTGAGATATCACATCTCATGCTATAGGAAGGGTCTCAGGATTGGAATGGGAAGGAGTTGGATATCACATCTCATGCTATAGGAAGGGTCTCAGGTTTGGTATAAGCAGTGAGATATCACATCTCATGCTATAGGAAGGGCCTCAGGATTGGAATGGGAAGGAGTTGGATATCACATCTCATGTTATAGGAAGGATCTCAGGTTTGGTATTAGAAGCATTGAGACATCACATCTCATGCTATAGGAAGGGTCTCAGGTTGGAATGGGAAGGAGTTGGATATCACATCTCATGTTATAGGTAGGGTCTCAGGATTGAAATGGGAAGGATTTGGATATCAGCTCTCTTGCTATAGGAAGGGTCTCAGTTTTTTATTAGAAACATTGAGATATCACATCTCATGCTATAGGAGGGGTTTCAGGATTGGAATGGGAAGGATTTGGATATCACATCTCATGCTAAAGGAAGGGTCTCAGGTTTGGAAGGGGAAGGATTTGGATATCATATCTCATGTTATAGGACGGGTCCCAGGTTTGGTATTAGAAGCATTGAGATATCACATCTCATGGTATAGGAAGGGTGTCAGGATTGGAATGGGAAGGTGTTGGATATCATCCAATAGGAAGGGTCTCAGGTTTGGAATGGGAAATAATTGGGTATCACATCTCATGTTATAGGAAGGATCTCAGGATTGGAATGGGAAGGAATTGGATATCACATCACTTGCTATAGGAAGGGTCTCAGGATTGGAATGGGAAGGCGTTGGATATCCCTTCTCATGCTATAGGAAGGGTCTCAGGTTGGAATGGGAAGGAGTTGGATATCACATCTCATGTTATAGGAAGGGTCTCAGGATTGGAATGGGAAGGATTTGGATATCACATCTCTTGCTATAGGAAGGGTCTCAGGTTTTTAATTAGAAAAATTGAGATATCACATCTCATGCTAAAGGAAGGGTTTCAGGATTGGAATGGGAAGGATTTGGATATAATATCTCATGTTATAGGACGGGTCCCAGGTTTGGTATTAGAAGCATTGAGATATCACTTCTCATGCTATCGGAAGGATCTCAGGTTTAGTATTAGAAGCATTGAGATATCACATCTCATGCTATCAGAAGGGTCTCAGGATTGGAATGGGAAGTAGTTGGATATCACATCTCATGCTAAAGGGAGGGTCTCAGGTTTGGAAGGGGAAGGATTTGGATATCACATCTCATGTTATCGGAAGGATCTCAGGTTTGGTATTAGAAGCATTGAGATATCACATCTCATGCTATAGGAAGGGTCTCAGGATTGGAATGGGAAGGAGATGGATATCACATCTCATGCTAAAGGAAGGGTCTCATGTTTGGTAGAAGCATTGAGATATCACATCTCATGCTATAGGAAGGGTCTCAGGATTGAAATGGGAAGGAGTTGGATATCACATCTCATGCCATAGGAAGGGTCTCAGGTTTGGTATAAGCATTGAGATATCACATCTCTGCTATTGGAAGGGTCTCAGGATTGGAATGGGAAGGACTTAGATATCACATCTCATGCTATAGGGAGGGTCTCAGTTTTGATATTAGAAGCATTGAGATATCACATCTCATGCTATCGGAAGGGTCTCAGGATTGGAATGGGAAGGAGCTGGATATCACATCTCATGCTAAAGGAAGGGTCTCAGGTTTGTAAGGGTAAGGATTTGGATATCACATCTCATGTTATAGGACGGGTCTCAGGTTTGGTTTTAGAAGCATTAAGATATCACATCTCATGGTATAGGAAGGGTTTCAGGATTGGAATGGGAAGGAGTTGGATATCATATCTCATGCTATAGGAAGGGTCTCAGGATTGGAATGGGAAGGAGTTTGATATCAAATCTCATGCCATAGGAAGGGTCTCAGGTTTGGTATTAGAAGCATTGAGATATCACATCTCATGCTATAGGAAGTGTCTGAGGATTGGAATGGGAAGGAGTTGGATATCCCATCTCATGTTATAGGAAGAGTCTCAGGTTTGGTAGAAGCATTGAGATATCACATCTCATGCTATAGGAAGAGTCTCAGGATTGGAATGGGAAGGAGTTGGATATCACGTCTCATGCTATAGGGAGGGTCTCAAGTTTGATATTAGAAGCATTGAGATATCACATCTCATGCTATAGGAAGGGTCTCAGGATTGGAATGGGAAGGAGTTGGATATCACATCTCATGCTATAGGAAGGGTCTCAGGTTTGGTATAAGCAGTGAGATATCACATCTCATGCTATAGGAAGGGTCTCAGGATTGGAATGGGAAGGAGTTGGATATCACATCTCATGTTATAGGAAGGATCTCAGGTTTGGTATTAGAAGCATTGAGACATCACATCTCATGCTATAGGAAGGGTCTCAGGATTGGAATGGGAAGGAGTTGGATATCACATCTCATGCCATAGGAAGGGTCTCAGGCTTGGTATAAGCATTGAGATATCACATCTATGCTACCCGAAGGGTCTCAGGATTGGAATGGGAAGGAGTTGGATATCCCATCTCATGTCATAGGAAGGGTCTCAGGTTTGGTATTAGAAGCATTGAGATATCACATCTCATGTTATAGGAAGGATCTCAGGATTGGAATGGGAAGGATTTGGATATCACATCTCTTGCTATAGGAAGGGTCTCAGGATTAGAATGGGAAGGAGTTGGATATCCCTTCTCATGCAATATGAAGGGTCTCAGGTTGGTATGGGAAGGAGTTGGATATCACATCTCATGTTATAGGAAGGGTCTCAGGATTGGAATGGGAAGGATTTGGATATCACATCTCTTGCTATTGGAGGGGTCTCAGGTTTTTTATTAGAAACATTGAGATATCACATCTCATGCTATAGGAAGGGTTTCAGGATTGGAATGGGAAGGAGTTGGATATCACATCTCATGTTATAGGAAGGGTCTCAGGTTGGAATGGGAAGGAGTTGGATATCACATCTCATGCTATAGGTAGGGTCTCAGGATTGAAATGGGAAGGATTTGGATATCACATCTCTTGCTATAGGAAGGGTCTCAGTTTTTTATTAGAAACATTGAGATATCACATCTCATGCTATAGGAGGGGTTTCAGGATTGGAATGGGAAGGATTTGGATATCACATCTCATGCTAAAGGAAGGGTCTCAGGTTTGGAAGGGGAAGGATTTGGATATCATATCTCATGTTATAGGACGGGTCCCAGGTTTGGTATTAGAAGCATTGAGATATCACATCTCATGGTATAGGAAGGGTGTCAGGATTGGAATGGGAAGGTGTTGGATATCACATCTCATCCAATAGGAAGGGTCTCAGGTTTGGAATGGGAAATAATTGGGTATCACATCTCATGTTATAGGAAGGATCTCAGGATTGGAATGGGAAGGATTTGGATATCACATCTCTTGCTATAGGAAGGGTCTCAGGATTGGAATGGGAAGGAGTTGGATATCCCTTCTCATGCTATAGGAAACGTCTCAGGTTGGAATGGGAAGGAGTTGGATATCACATCTCATGTTATAGGAAGGGTCTCAGGATTGGAATGGGAAGGATTTGGATAGCACATCTCTTGCTATTGGAAGGGTCTCAGGTTTTTTATTAGAAACATTGAGATATCACATCTCATGCTATAGGAAGGGTTTCAGGATTGGAATGGGAAGGAGTTGGATATCACATCTCATGTTATAGGAAGGGTCTCAGGTTGGAATGGGAAGGAGTTGGATATCACATCTCATGTTATAGGTAGGGTCTCAGGATTGAAATGGGAAGGATTTGGATATCACATCTCTTGCTATAGGAAGGGTCTCAGGATTGGAATGGGAAGGAGTTGGATATCCCTTCTCATGCTATAGGAACGGTCTCAGGTTGGAATGGGAAGGAGTTGGATATCACATCTCTTGCTATAGGAAGGGTCTCAGTTTTTTATTAGAAACATTGAGATATCACATCTCATGCTATAGGAGGGGTTTCAGGATTGGAATGGGAAGGATTTGGATATCACATCTCATGCTAAAGGAAGGGTCTCAGGTTTGGAAGGGGAAGGATTTGGATATCATATCTCATGTTATAGGACGGGTCCCAGGTTTGGTATTAGAAGCATTGAGATATCACATCTCATGGTATAGGAAGGGTGTCAGGATTGGAATGGGAAGGTGTTGGATATCACATCTCATCCAATAGGAAGGGTCTCAGGTTTGGAATGGGAAATAATTGGGTATCACATCTCATGTTATAGGAAGGATCTCAGGATTGGAATGGGAAGGATTTGGATATCACATCTCTTGCTATAGGAAGGGTCTCAGGATTGGAATGGGAAGGAGTTGGATATCCCTTCTCATGCTATAGGAAACGTCTCAGGTTGGAATGGGAAGGAGTTGGATATCACATCTCATGTTATAGGAAGGGTCTCAGGATTGGAATGGGAAGGATTTGGATAGCACATCTCTTGCTATTGGAAGGGTCTCAGGTTTTTTATTAGAAACATTGAGATATCACATCTCATGCTATAGGAAGGGTTTCAGGATTGGAATGGGAAGGAGTTGGATATCACATCTCATGTTATAGGAAGGGTCTCAGGTTGGAATGGGAAGGAGTTGGATATCACATCTCATGTTATAGGTAGGGTCTCAGGATTGAAATGGGAAGGATTTGGATATCACATCTCTTGCTATAGGAAGGGTCTCAGTTTTTTATTAGAAACATTGAGATATCACATCTCATGCTATAGGAGGGGTTTCAGGATTGGAATGGGAAGGATTTGGATATCACATCTCATGCTAAAGGAAGGGTCTCAGGTTTGGAAGGGGAAGGATTTGGATATCATATCTCATGTTATAGGACGAGTCCCAGGTTTGGTATTAGACGCATTGAGATATCACATCTCATGGTATAGGAAGGGTGTCAGGATTGGAATGGGAAGGTGTTGGATATCACATCTCATCCAATAGGAAGGGTCTCAGGTTTGGAATGGGAAATAATTGGGTATCACATCTCATGTTATAGGAAGCATCTCAGGATTGGAATGGGAAGGATTTGGATATCACATCTCTTGCTATAGGAAGGGTCTCAGGATTGGAATGGGAAGGAGTTGGATATCCCTTGTCATGCTATAGGAACGGTCTCAGGTTTTTTATTAGAAACATTGAGATATCACATCTCATGCTAAAGGAAGGGTTTCAGGATTGGAATGGGAAGGATTTGGATATCATATCTCATGTTATAGGACGGGTCCCAGGTTTGGTATTAGAAGCATTGAGATATCACTTCTCATGCTATCGGAAGGATCTCAGGTTTAGTATTAGAAGCATTGAGATATCACATCTCATGCTATCAGAAGGGTCTCAGGATTGGAATGGGAAGGAGTTGGATATCACATCTCATGCTAAAGGGAGGGTCTCGGGTTTGGAAGGGGAAGGATTTGGATATCACATCTCATGTTATCGGAAGGATCTCAGGTTTTTTATTAGAAACATTGAGATATCACATCTCATGCTATAGGAAGGGTTTCAGGATTGGAATGGGAAGGAGTTGGATATCACATCTCATGTTATAGGAAGGGTCTCAGGTTGGAATGGGAAGGAGTTGGATATCACATCTCATGTTATAGGTAGGGTCTCAGGATTGAAATGGGAAGGATTTGGATATCACATCTCTTGCTATAGGAAGGGTCTCAGGATTGGAATGGGAAGGAGTTGGATATCCCTTCTCATGCTATAGGAAACGTCTCAGGTTGGAATGGGAAGGAGTTGGATATCACATCTCATGTTATAGGAAGGGTCTCAGGATTGGAATGGGAAGGATTTGGATAGCACATCTCTTGCTATTGGAAGGGTCTCAGGTTTTTTATTAGAAACATTGAGATATCACATCTCATGCTATAGGAAGGGTTTCAGGATTGGAATGGGAAGGAGTTGGATATCACATCTCATGTTATAGGAAGGGTCTCAGGTTGGAATGGGAAGGAGTTGGATATCACATCTCATGTTATAGGTAGGGTCTCAGGATTGAAATGGGAAGGATTTGGATATCACATCTCTTGCTATAGGAAGGGTCTCAGGATTGGAATGGGAAGGAGTTGGATATCCCTTCTCATGCTATAGGAACGGTCTCAGGTTGGAATGGGAAGGAGTTGGATATCACATCTCTTGCTATAGGAAGGGTCTCAGTTTTTTATTAGAAACATTGAGATATCACATCTCATGCTATAGGAGGGGTTTCAGGATTGGAATGGGAAGGATTTGGATATCACATCTCATGCTAAAGGAAGGGTCTCAGGTTTGGAAGGGGAAGGATTTGGATATCATATCTCATGTTATAGGACGGGTCCCAGGTTTGGTATTAGAAGCATTGAGATATCACATCTCATGGTATAGGAAGGGTGTCAGGATTGGAATGGGAAGGTGTTGGATATCACATCTCATCCAATAGGAAGGGTCTCAGGTTTGGAATGGGAAATAATTGGGTATCACATCTCATGTTATAGGAAGGATCTCAGGATTGGAATGGGAAGGATTTGGATATCACATCTCTTGCTATAGGAAGGGTCTCAGGATTGGAATGGGAAGGAGTTGGATATCCCTTCTCATGCTATAGGAAACGTCTCAGGTTGGAATGGGAAGGAGTTGGAAATCACATCTCATGTTATAGGAAGGGTCTCAGGATTGGAATGGGAAGGATTTGGATAGCACATCTCTTGCTATTGGAAGGGTCTCAGGTTTTTTATTAGAAACATTGAGATATCACATCTCATGCTATAGGAAGGGTTTCAGGATTGGAATGGGAAGGAGTTGGATATCACATCTCATGTTATAGGAAGGGTCTCAGGTTGGAATGGGAAGGAGTTGGATATCACATCTCATGTTATAGGTAGGGTCTCAGGATTGAAATGGGAAGGATTTGGATATCACATCTCTTGCTATAGGAAGGGTCTCAGTTTTTTATTAGAAACATTGAGATATCACATCTCATGCTATAGGAGGGGTTTCAGGATTGGAATGGGAAGGATTTGGATATCACATCTCATGCTAAAGGAAGGGTCTCAGGTTTGGAAGGGGAAGGATTTGGATATCATATCTCATGTTATAGGACGAGTCCCAGGTTTGGTATTAGACGCATTGAGATATCACATCTCATGGTATAGGAAGGGTGTCAGGATTGGAATGGGAAGGTGTTGGATATCACATCTCATCCAATAGGAAGGGTCTCAGGTTTGGAATGGGAAATAATTGGGTATCACATCTCATGTTATAGGAAGCATCTCAGGATTGGAATGGGAAGGATTTGGATATCACATCTCTTGCTATAGGAAGGGTCTCAGGATTGGAATGGGAAGGAGTTGGATATCCCTTGTCATGCTATAGGAACGGTCTCAGGTTTTTTATTAGAAACATTGAGATATCACATCTCATGCTAAAGGAAGGGTTTCAGGATTGGAATGGGAAGGATTTGGATATCATATCTCATGTTATAGGACGGGTCCCAGGTTTGGTATTAGAAGCATTGAGATATCACTTCTCATGCTATCGGAAGGATCTCAGGTTTAGTATTAGAAGCATTGAGATATCACATCTCATGCTATCAGAAGGGTCTCAGGATTGGAATGGGAAGGAGTTGGATATCACATCTCATGCTAAAGGGAGGGTCTCGGGTTTGGAAGGGGAAGGATTTGGATATCACATCTCATGTTATCGGAAGGATCTCAGGTTTGGTATTAGAAGCATTGAGATATCACATCTCATGCTATAGGAAGGGTCTCAGGATTGGAATGGGAAGGAGATGGATATCACATCTCATGCTAAAGGAAGGGTCTCATGTTTGGTAGAAGCATTGAGATATCACATCTCATGCTATAGGAAGGGTCTCAGGATTGAAATGGGAAGGAGTTGGATATCACATCTCATGCCATAGGAAGGGTCTCAGGTTTAGTATAAGCATTGAGATATCACATCTCTGCTATCGGAAGGGTCTCAGGATTGGAATGGGAAGGACTTAGATATCACATCTCATGCTGTAGGGAGGGTTTCAGTTTTGATATTAGAAGCATTGAGATATCACATCTCATGCTATCGGAAGGGTCTCAGGATTGGAATGGGAAGGAGCTGGATATCACATCTCTTGCTATAGGAAGGGTCTCAGGTTTTTTATTAGAAACATTGAGATATCACATCTCATGCTAAAGGAAGGGTTTCAGGATTGGAATGGGAAGGATTTGGATATAATATCTCATGTTATAGGACGGGTCCCAGGTTTGGTATTAGAAGCATTGAGACATCACTTCTTATGCTATCGGAAGGATCTCAGGTTTAGTATTAGAAGAATTGAGATATCACATCTCATGCTATCAGAAGGGTCTCAGGATTGGAATGGGAAGGAGTTGGATATCACATCTCATGCTAAAGGGAGGGTCTCAGGTTTGGAAGGGGAAGGATTTGGATATCACATCTCATGTTATCGGAAGGATCTCAGGTTTGGTATTAGAAGCATTGAGATATCACATCTCATGCTATAGGAAGGGTCTCAGGATTGGAATGGGAAGGAGATGGATATCACATCTCATGCTAAAGGAAGGGTCTCATGTTTGGTAGAAGCATTGAGATATCACATCTCATGCTATAGGAAGGGTCTCAGGATTGAAATGGGAAGGAGTTGGATATCACATCTCATGCCATAGGAAGGGTCTCAGGTTTGGTATAAGCATTGAGATATCACATCTCTGCTATCGGAAGGGACTCAGGATTGGAATGGGAAGGACTTAGATATCACATCTCATGCTATAGGGAGGGTCTCAGTTTTGATATTAGAAGCATTGAGATATCACATCTCATGCCATCGGAAGGGTCTCAGGATTGGAATGGGAAGGAGCTGGATATCACATCTCATGCTAAAGGAAGGGTCTCAGGTTTGGAAGGGGAAGGATTTGGATATCACATCTCATGTTATAGGACGGGTCTCAGGTTTGGTATTAGAAGCATTAAGATATCACATCTCATGGTATAGGAAGGGTTTCAGGATTGGAATGGGAAGGAGTTGGATATCATATCTCATGCTATAGGAAGGGTCTCAGGATTGGAATGGGAAGGAGTTTGATATCAAATCTCATGCCATAGGAAGGGTCTCAGGTTTGGTATTAGAAGCATTGAGATATCACATCTCATGCTATAGGAAGTGTCTGAGGATTGGAATGGGAAGGAGTTGGATATCCCATCTCATGTTATAGGAAGGGTCTCAGGTTTGGTAGAAGCATTGAGATATCACATCTCATGCTATAGGAAGAGTCTCAGGATTGGAATGGGAAGGAGTTGGATATCACGTCTCATGCTATAGGGAGGGTCTCAAGTTTGATATTAGAAGCATTGAGATATCACATCTCATGCTATAGGAAGGGTCTCAGGATTGGAATGGGAAGGAGTTGGATATCACATCTCATGCTATAGGAAGGGTCTCAGGTTTGGTATAAGCAGTGAAATATCACATCTCATGCTATAGGAAGGGTCTCATGATTGGAATGGGAAGGAGTTGGATATCACATCTCATGTTATAGGAAGGATCTCAGGTTTGGTATTAGAAGCATTGAGACATCACATCTCATGCTATAGGAAGGGTCTCAGGATTGGAATGGGAAGGAGTTGGATATCCCATCTCATGTCATAGGAAGGGTCTCATGTTTGGTATTAGAAGCATTGAGATATCACATCTCATGCTATAGGAAGGGTCTCAGGATTGGAATGGGAAGGACTTGGATATCACATCTCATGCTGTAGGAAGGGTCTCAGGCTTTTTATAAGCATTGAGATATCATATGTCTGCTATCCGAAGGGTCTCAGGATTGGAATGGGAAGGAGTTGGATATCCCATCTCATGTCATAGGAAGGGTCTCAGGTTTGGTATTAGAAGCATTGAGATATCACATCTCATGCTATAGGAAGGGTCTCAGGATTGGAATGGGAAGGACTTGGATATCACATCTCATGCTGTAGGGAGGGTCTCAAGTTTGATATTAGAAGCATTGAGATATCACATCTCATGATATCGGAAAGGTCTCAGGATTGGAATGGGAAGGAGTTGGATATCACATCTCATAATAAAGGAAGGGTCTCAGGATTGGAATGGGAAGGACTTGGATATCACATCTCATGTTATAGGAAGGATCTCAGGTTTGGTATTAGAAGCATTGAGATATCACTTCTCATGCTATCGGAAGGATCTCAGGTTTAGTATTAGAGGCATTGAAATATCACATCTCATGCTATCGTAAGGGTATCAGGATTGGATTTGGAAGTAGTTGGATATCCCATCTCATGCTATAGGAAGGGGCTCAGGTTTGGAAGGGGAAGGAGTTGGATATCACATTTCATGTTAGAGGTAGAATCTCAGGTTTGATATTAGAAGCATTGAGATAGCACATCTCATGCTATCGGAAGGGACTCAGGATTGGAATGGTAAGGAGTTAGATATCACATCTCATGCTAAAGGAAAGGTCTCAGGTTTGGAAGGGGAAGGATTTGGATCTCACATCTCATGTTTTAGGACGGGTCTCAGGTTTGGTATTAGAAGCATTGAGATATGACATCTCATGGTATAATAAGGGTCTCAGGATTGGAATGGGAAGGAGTTGGATATCACATCTCATGCTATAGGAAGGCTCTCAGGTTTGGAAGGGGAAGGAGTTGGATATCACATTTCTCATCTCATGCTATAGGAAGGGTCTCAGGTTTGGTATTAGAAGCATTGAGATATCACATCTCATGCTATAGGAAGGGTCTCAGGATTGGAATGGGAAGGAGTTGGATATCACATCTCATGCTAAAGGAAGGGTCTCAGGTTTGGTAGATAGCATGAGATGGGATATCCAACTACTTCCAAATCCAATCCTGATACCCTTCCGATAGCATGAGATGTGATGTTTCAATGCCTCTAATACTAAACCTGAGATCCTTCCGATAGCATGAGAAGTGATATCTCAATGCTTCTAATACCAAACCTGAGATCCTTCCTATAACATGAGATGTGATATCCAAATCCTTCCCCTTCCAAATCTGAGACCCTCCCTTTAGCATGAGATGTGATATCCAACGCCTTCCCATCCCAATCCTGAGACCCTTCTGATAGCATGAGATGTGATATCTCAATGCCTCTAATTCCAAACCTGCGATTCTACCTCTAACATGAAATGTGGTATCCAACTCCTTCCCCTTCCAAACCTGAGAGCCTTCCTATAGCATGAGATGTGATATCCAAGTCCTTCCCATTCCAATCCTGAGACCCTTCCTTTATCATGAGATGTGATATCCAACTCCTTCCCATTCCAATCCTGAGACCCTTCCGATATCATGAGATGTGATATCTCAATGCTTCTAATATCAAACTTGAGACCCTTCCTATAACATGAGATGGGATATCCAACTCCTTCCCATTCCAATCCTGAGACCCTTCCTATAGCATGAGATGTGATGTCTCAATGCTTCTAATACCAAACCTGAGACTCTTCCTATAACATGAGATGGGATATCCAACTCCTTCCCATTCCAATCCTGATACCCTTCCGATAGCAGAGATGTGATATCTCAATGCTTATACCAAACCTGAGATCCTTCCTATGGCATGAGATGTCATATACAACTTCCAATTCCAATCCTGAGACCCTTCCTATAGCATGGGATGTGGTGATATCTCAATGCTTATACCAAACCTGAGACCCTTCCTATAGCATGAGATGTGATGTCTCAATGCTTCTAATACCAAACCTGAGATCCTTCCTATAGCATGAGATTTGATATCTCAATGTTTATACCAAACCTGATAACCCTTCCTATGGCATGAGATGTGATATCCAACTCCTTCCCATTCCAATCCTGAGTTCCTTCCTATAGCATGAGATGTGATATCTCAATGCTTCTATCAAACCTGAGACCCTTCCTTTAGCATGAGATGTGATATCCAACTCCTTGCCATTCCAATCCTGAGACCCTTCCTATAGCATGAGATGTGATATCTCAATGCTTCTAATACCAAACCTGAGATCCTTCCTATAACATGAGATGTGATATCCAACTCCTTCCCATTCCAAACCTGAGACCCTTCCGATAGCATGAGATGTGATATCTCAATGCTTCAAAAACCAAACATGAGAACCATCCTATAACATGAGATGTGAAATCCAAATCCTTCCCTTCCCAAACCTGAGACTCTTCCCATAGCATGAGATGTGATATCTCAATGCTTCTACCAAACCTGAAACCCTTCCTATAGCATGAGATGTGATATCCAACTCCTTCCCATTCCAATCCTGAGACACTTCCTATAGCATGAGATGTGATATCACAATGCTTCTAATACCAAACCTGAGACCCGTCCTATAACATGAGATGTGATATCCAAATCCTTCCCCTTCCAAACCTGAGACCCTTCCTTTAGCATGAGATGTGATATCCAGCTCCTCCCATTCCAATCCTGAGACCCTTCCGATAGCATGAGATGTGATATCTCAATGCTTCTGATATCAAAACTGAGACCCTCCCTATAGCATGAGATGTGATATCTAAGTCCTTCCCATTCCAATCTTGAGACCCTTCCGATAGCAGAGATGTGATATTTCAATGCTTATACCAAACCTGAGACCCTTCCTATAGCATGAGATGTGATATCCAACTCCTTCCGATTCCAATCCTGAGACCCTTCCTATAGCATGAGATGTGATATTGCAATGCTTCTACCAAAACTGAGAACCTTCCTTTAGCATGAGATGTGATATCCAACTCCTTCCCATTCCAATCCTGAGACCCTTCCTTTAGCATGAGATGTGATATCTCAATGCTTCTAATACCAAACCTGAGATCCTTCCTATAACATGAGATGTGATATCCAACTCCTTCCCATTCCAATCCTGAGACCCTTCCTATAGCATGAGATGTGATATCTCAATGCTTTTAATACCAAACCTGAGATCCTTCCGATAGCATGAGATGTGATATCTCAATGCTTCTAATACCAAACCTGAGATCCTTCCTATAACATGAGATGTGATATCCAAATCCTTCCCCTTCCAAACCTGAGACCCTCCCTTTAGCATGAGATGTGATATCCAACTCCTTCCCATTCCAATCCTGATACCCTTCTTGTTAAGACGGATTTCTGAACTCTGTCCTGGTGGCGCAGAAGTTCAGAAGGCCAACCTAGTTACTTGGAACAGGGTAACCTCTGGACGAGCCAGACCAATCAAGGTAGCGATCGCGGCGGGCAAGACTAGGTCTCAAGAGGGGTGAGGGTGACTGAAAGCTCGTAATGAGCCCACAAAGCAAGATCACTTACAAACTACTCCAAACAGTTGTTATATAAAAAATATATACACATTTATTTTAAGGCCTTTAAAACAATGACCGTAGCGAGAAAATCACAATATCACAATATTAAACCAACACATACCATATCCACACAATATATATACAAATACGACAGTCGCAAGCGTTATAGGCACGAAATGTGTAGTCCACCTAAAAGGGAAGGAAAACAGGCAGTGCGATATAATGCTTAGACTCAGTTCGCCTTCAGAGGCACCTAACTAGATGGAAGTCCGAGCCCTGCGAAGAGTGGAGCCTTGTGCTCAAAGTACCTGCACGCGCTGGTGCCAACGGGCAAAAGGAGAAGCTCTTTGAAGGAAGTCAGGCAGTTCAGTTTAGTGCACGAAAGAAGAAGAACAAGTTCCGCGACTCAAGCGCAGCCTCCACAGTGGGCAGAAGCAGAGCGCGAGTACGGACAAGGGAGCTGTTTTACACAGCGGGGAAAAGCAATGGGCTCCTGCAGGAGGGCGACCAGATCCTAGCTATGCTACTCACCGGTCCCCGATGCAAGCAGACCCAGGCTTCTCCGCGTCAGTTTCAGCAGCTGGCAGGTTCAGAAGAGCAGGGAACGCCTCGTCGTCGTGTAGAGCAAAAAGACGTCCCAATCGAAGAAACCTGCACAGTTTGTTGCCGCAGCAGGGCAACGGAGCGGCCGTGTGTATCTGAGCCAAATGTCCACTCCTCCCTTCAGACCTGGGAACGCCAAGAGTACGAAGCGTGGGAGAGTGACAAGGACTCGAGATACTACACAACCTGGCGGCGGTTACAGAGCAGGACTCCCGTGTAAGCTGGTCAGTCAACTGGATGGCCCAGAGACGCTTCCGAAGGCTTACTGGCAGGAGATGATGAAGTTGCCGAGAATAGCTGTTCCTGCTATTCCAAAGGTCGAAGCACCAGTACAGGCCTTCTGGTTCGATCAAAGGAGGAAAGGGTTTCACAGGACGACAGCAGTGCAAAGGAGGAGTCCTTCAGCGGGTCACCAGCGATTCCTCGGTCCAGCCTCTTGGTTGCAGGATACTTGGCTCCTGTATTCCTTCGTTCGTGAGAACTCAGGAGATCGACATGGTAGTGGTGTTTCCAGCCCCCTCTTATCCACGGTTCCCTTCGCGCCAAAACGGAGGGGACCCGATGGGAGATCCGCTCATCAACACTCACACCATTCGTGGACCAATCACGGACCACGGTGGTCCCAGGCATTCACACCACCCTAGACTCTCTGGCACCCAGGATGTGTATTGGGACCAGACATCCCAGCCCACATCCTGGAGGCACACACACGACATGTAGAAGCCCGCAAAAGCATCCGTGTTTCGCGGGAAAGTACATGCCCAAATAAGGAAGGCCCCGGGTCGGCTCGACCTGGGAAAGGTGAAGGGAGCAAGACGGTCAGCGGACAGGACAAAGGAGCCTCGTGGTCTGGCCATTTTGGGAGCCAGGCCACCATTTTGGGTTAAGCGCGAGAAATGCGCTTAGAACGCCAAAAGGAGCTCAAAACACAAGAAAACAATCGCTGCCACCATTCCCGTCCCTGAATTACTTGCACCGATCAGATACAATCCTAAACGAGTATCTAGGGCCCGTAGAAGGCTAGAGACCCAAGAGAGCTGTAACTTAGCTTACAGTGCCCTCTTGTGTCATGTTGCACTAAAGCCGCAACATGATAAAAGAAACTACGGGAAACAGCGTTCCCCGGTACTGACTGTCTTAAGGGCATGTCAGTTTCCCCATGAGAAAAGGAGCGAAAGCCCAGAGGAGTGCAGCAGAAGGCTGCACTTCTCTGGCAAAGTCAAGAACAAGGTGAAAAACAACAGCAAAAAGTTTAGGGGTTGCCACATGGAAGGAAAATTACCTACAATTACGAAATCTTTCCTAACACTTCTGATAGCATGAGGTGTGATATCTCAATGTCTCTAATACCAAACCTGAGATCCTACCTCTAACATGAAATGTGATATCCAACTCCTTCCCTTTCCAAACCTGAGAGCCTTCCTACAGCATGAGATGTCATATCCAAGTCCTTCCCATTCCAATCCTGAGACCCTTCCTATAGCATGAGATGGGATATCCAACTCCTTCCAAATCCAATCCTGATACCCTTCCGATAGCATGAGATGTGATATGCCAATGCTTCTACAAAACCTGAGACCCATACCATGGCATGAGATGTGATATCAAACTCCTGTCCTATACCATGAGACTTGATATCTCAATGCTTCTAATACCAAACCTGAGACCGGTCCAATAACATGAGATGTGATATCCAAATCCTTCATGTTCCAAAACTGATACCCTTCCTATAGCATGAGATGTGATATCCAATTCCTTCCCATCCTAATCCTGAGACATCTCCGATAGCAGAGATGTGATATCTCAATGCTTATACCAAACCTGAGACTCTTCCTATAACATGAGATGTGATATCCAACTCCTTCCCGTTCCAAACCTGAGACCCTTCCTATAGCATGAGATGTGATATCCAACTCCTTCCCATTCCAATCCTGAGACCCTTCCGATAGCATGAGATGTGATATCTCAATGCTTCTAATACCAAACCTGTGATCCTTCCTATAACAAGAGATGTGATATCCAAATCCTTTCCCTTCCAAACCCGAGACCCTCCCTTTAGCATGAGATGTGATATCCAACTCCTTCCCATTCCAATCCTGAGACCCTTCTGATAGCATGAGATGTGATATCTCAATGCCTCTAATAACAAACCTGAGATCCTACCTCTAACATGAAATGTGATATCCAACTCCTTCCCTTTCCAAACGTGAGACCCTCCCTATAGCATGAGATGTGATATCCAAGTCCTTCCCATTCCAATCCTGAGACCCTTCCTATAGCATGAGATGTGATATCTCAATGCTTCTAATACCAAACCTGAGACCCTTCCTATAACATAAGATGGGATATCCAACTCCTTCCCATTGCAATCCTGAGACCCTTCCGATAGCAGAGATGTGATATCTCAATGCTTATACCAAACCTGAGACCCTTCCTGTGGCATGAAATGTCATATACAACTCCTTCCCATTCCAATCCTGAGACCCTTCCTATAGCATGAAATGTGATATCTCAATGCTTATACCAAACCTGAGACCCTTCCTATAGCATGAGATGTGATATCCAACTCCTTCCCATTCCAATCCTGAGACCCTTCCTATAACATGAGATGTGATGTCTCAATGCTTCTAAAACCAAAACTGAGATCCTTCCTATGGCATGAGATGTCATATAAAACTCCTTCCCATTCCAATCCTGAGACCCTTCCTATAGCATGAGATGTGATATCGAACTCCTTCCCATTCCAATCCTGAGATCCTTCCGATAGCATGAGATGTGATATCTCAATGCTTCTAATACCAAACCTGAGATCATTCCTATAACACAAGATGTAATATCCAAATCCTTCCCCTTCCAAACCTGAGACCCTCCCTTTAGCATGAGATGTGATATCCAACTCCTTCCCATTCCAATCCTGAGACCCTTCCTATAGCATGAGATGTGATGTCTCAATGCTTCTAATACCAAACCTGAGATCCTTCCTATAACATGAGATGTGATATCCAACTCCTTCCCATTCCAATCCTGAGACACTTCCTATAGCATGAGAAGTGATATCTCCATGCTTATACCAAACCTGAGACCCTTCCTATAGCATGAGATGTGATATCCAAATCCTTCCCATTCCAATCCCGAGACCCTTCCTATAGCATGAGATGTGATATCTCAATGCTTATACCAAACCTGAGAGCCTACCTATAGCATGAGATGTGATATCCAAGTCCATCCCATTCCAATCCTTAGACCCTTCCTAAAGCATGCGATGTGATATCTCAATGATTCTAATACCAAACCAGAGACCCGTCCTATAACATGAGATGGGATATCCAACTCCTTCCCATTCCAATCCTGAGCCACCTCCGATAGCAGAGATGTGATATCTCAATGCTTATACCAAACCTGAGACCCTTCCTATAACATGAGATGTGATATCCAACTCCTTCCCGTTCCAAACCTGAGACCCTTCCTATAGCATATGTGATATCCAACTCCTTCCCATTCCAAACATGAGACCCTTCCTATAGCAAAAATGTAATATCCAACTCCTACCCATTCCAATCCTGAGACCATTCCTATAGCATGAGATGTGATATCTCAATGCTTCTAATACCAAACCTGAGATACTTCCTATGACATGAGATGTGATATCCAATTCCTTCCCATTCCAAACCTGAGATCCTTCCTACAGCATGCGATGTGATATCTCAATGCTTCTAATACCAAACCTGAGACCCGTCCTATAACATGAGATGGGATATCCAACTCCTTCCCGTTCCATACCTGATACCCTTCCTATAGCATGAGATGTAATATCCAACTCCTTCCCATCCCAATCCTGAGACACCTCCGATAGCAGAGATGTGATATCTCAATGCTTATACCAAACCTGAGACTCTTCCTATAACATGAGATGTGATATCCAACTCCTTCCCGTTCCAAACCTGAGACCCTTCCTATAGCATGAGATGTGATATCCAACTCCTTCCCATTCCAATCCTGAGACCCTTCCGATAGCATGAGATGTGATATCTCAATGCTTCTAATACCAAACCTGTGATCCTTCCTATAACATGAGATGTGATATCCAAATCCTTCCCCTTCCAAACCTGAGACCCTCCCTTTAGCATGAGATGTGATATCCAACTCCTTCCCATTCCAATCCTGAGACCCTTCATACAGCATGAGATGTGATATCTCAATGCTTCTAATACCAAACCTGAGACCCTTCCTATAACATGAGATGGGAATATCCAACTCCTTCCCATTCCAATCCTGAGACCCTTCCGATAGCAGAGATGTGATATCTCAATGCTTATACCAAACCTGATATCCTTCCTATAACATGAGATGTGATATCCAACTCCTTCCCATTCCAATCCTGAGACCCTTCCTATAGCATGAGATGTGATATCTCACTGCTTACACCAAACGTGAGACCCTTCCTATAGCATGAGATGTGATATCCAACTCCTTCCCATTCCAATCCTGAGACCCTTCCTATAGCATGAGATGTGATATCTCAATGCTTCTAATATCAAACTTGAGACCCTCCCTATAGCATGAGTAGTGATTCCAAGTCCTTCCCATTCCAATCCTGAGACACTTCCTATAGCATGAGATGTGATATCTCAATGCTTCTAATACCAAACCTGAGACTCTTCCTATAACATGAGATGGGATATCCAACTCCTTCCCATTCCAATCCCGAGACCCTTCCGATAGCAGAGATGTGATATCTCAATGCTTATACCAAACCTGAGATCCTTCCTATAACATGAGATGTGATATCCAACTCCTTCCCATTCCAATCCTGAGACCCTTCCTATAGCATGAGATGTGAAATCTCAATGCTTATACCAAACCTGAGACCCTTCCTATAGCATGAGATGTGATACCCAACTCCTTCCCATTCCAATCCTGAGACCCTTCCTATAGCATGAGATGTGATATCTCAATGCCTCTAATACCGAACCTGAGATCCTTCCTCTAACATGAAATGTGATATCCAACTCCTTCCCTTTCCAAACCTGAGAGCCTATCTATAGCATGAGATGTGATATCCAAGTCCTTCCCATTCCAATCCTTAGACCCTTCCTACAGCATGCAATATGATATATCTAGGATCTGGTCGCCCTCCTGCAGTAACCCATTGCTTTTCCCCGCTGTGTAAAACAGCACCCTTTTGGCCCGTACTCGCGCTCTGCTTCTGCCCGCTGTGGAGGCTGCGCTTGAGTTGCGGACCCTGTTCTTCTTCTGCTGTGCACTAATCCGAACTGCCTGACTTCCTCCGAAGAGCTTCCCCTTTTGCCCGTTGGCACCAGCGTGTGCAGGTACTTTGAGCACAAGGCTCCACTCTTCGCAGGGCTCGGACTTCCATCTAGTTAGGTGCCTATGAAGGCGAACTAAGTCTAAAGCATTATTGCACTGCCTGTTTTCCTTCCCTTTCAGGTGGACTACATATTTCGTGCTTTAAACGCTTGCAACTGTGTATTTGTATATATATTGTGTTGATTTGGTATGTGTTGGCTTAATACTGTGTTATTGTGATTTTCTCGCTACGGTCGTTGTTTTAAAGGCCTTAAAATAAATGTGTTTATATTTTTGATATAACACCTGTTTGGAGTAGTTTGTAAGCGCTCTTGCTTTGTGTGCTCACTGCGGGCTTTCAGTCACCCTCACCCCTCTTGAGACCTAGTCTTGACCGCCGCGATCGCTACCTTGATTGGTCTGGCTTGTCCAGAGGTTACCCTGTTCCAAGTAATTAGGTTGGCCTTCTGAACTTCTGCGCCACCAGGACAGAGTTCAGAAATCCGTCTTAACAAATTGGTGTACAGCGGTGGGATACGACTGGAGGTATCCGGTGTTGCGCACGGGCTAGGGCATTTCGGGTTATTCCAAACAGTACACGTAGTGAATTGTTATAGTATAACTTTAAAAAGGCCATAGTCCTATCACACAGTATGGAAACAAGTACGTTGTTAACTTTAAATGCTTCCAAATCAGAAACGCTGAAAAAGATGTGTGCGGAGAGAGGTGTTTCCTCTCAAGGCACGAAATTGGAAATGATCCAAAGAATCGTGGCGTGGCAAGAAGCGCAGCTTGATGCTATTACTTCTGAGGACAGTGCGGAAGGTGGTGGGGCTGCTCTCACTGGCAGAACCGACGGTTCTGCCGCCGCACTGTTCCACCGCGACCACGAGGACAGGGAGGACGAGATGTCTAATGTTTCCTCTGCCAGTGCTGATGGGGAGGCTAGGCTTGAATTCAAGAAGCAAGAGCTGCGGTTTAGGCAGCAGGAGCTTGAATTCAGCATAGCCAAACTGAAAATCGAACAGGCAGAAAAACAAAAAGACAGGGATCACCAGTTGGAACTGGCCAAGCTTCAGGTTGCAAATGGGTCCACGGGTCCTGGACATGGGTCTGGGGCCTCCTCTCATCCACGGTTTCCAAAAGATCTGCTCAGTGTGTATGAGGAACGGAATGACATTATGGACTGGCTGAATGCGTTTGAGTATGCATGCGAAGTTCAGAAAGTTGACAATGCTGACAAGATTGCGTGGTTGCTCAGTAGACTGCCCCATTCTGGCTGTAGTGCCATTATGGAGATGTCGAAGGCTGAGCGAGCTGATTTCGCAATGTTGAAGCAGACTCTCATTTTAAAGTTTGGGAAGACTCCGGCCCAATATTTAAAGCGTTTTCGAGAGTATAAGAAAAAGGAAGGTGGTACTTGGGTATCTTATGTCACTGAATCTTTGAAAAACTTAACTGGCTGGGTCGAAGGCTATAAGGTTTCTACCTTCGCCGGCATGATAAATCTTGTCATGCTGGAACACATTTTTGCTTCTTCTTCCCCGGAGCTTAAGCAGCACTTGGCCGATTCGAAGGAGATAGATCCTAAGAAGCTGGCCATGGCCGCCGACTTATGGGTGTCACATCGAGTGTCCCATAAGGACAAAACTCGTCCTGGTAAGCAGGAGGAAGGGAAAAAGTCCAAAGATATGGAGGGTGGAGAATCTGCTAAATCTTCTTCCCAAAAGGGCCACAAAAAGAAAAACAAGGGTAAGACACAAGAGAACTCACAGGGTAGTGGAGGTCCGCCTCCGAAACAGAACTCTGGTTACAATAAGCCTCCCTATGTAAACAGACCCATTGGATCTTGTTTTGCTTGTGGAGCAACTGACCATGTGAAGGGGGATCCCCGTTGTAAGGTTAGACCTTTGGGGGTCCACTCCGCTAATCTGGCCTTCTCCTCCTACGAGGAAGAAGAGATTACAGGAGCATCCTTCTCCTCAGACTCATTTCCCAGCGGAATAGAGGCTGAGGTAGTTTTAGTGTCCCTGGGTTCCTGGGAGCCTAAAGTCGCAGAGGCGTATGCTAGGATTCCGGATAATACCAAGCACTACTTTAAAGACAGTGTGCTGATCAATGGAGTAGACACTCCAGCTCTTAGGGATAGTGGGTGCAGTCGCACTGTAGTGGATTCTACCTTGGTAGACTCAGAGGAAGTTGCCAGAGCTACTCTGATGCCCACTAAGTTGGCTGACGGCCCCCTCCGCATGTTTCCCGTGATCCCTGTTAATCTTACTTTAAATGGTACAGCAGTCAGGATTCCAGTGAGCATTCAGAGAAACGTCCCGGGAAAGGTCTTGTTAGGTAATGATCTCAGAGCTTTAGGGCTCGTAGGAGACACTGCCGAACGACCCTACACACGGTCTCAAGCACGGGCAGCATTGGCCAAGCCCAATACGCCGCCCCAGCCGAAGGGGAAACCCAAGGCGAAAGGAGTCAACAAGTCACGACGAGGGAAAGAAAATATTCCCCCGAGCTCGCCTACCACTGCGGTGGAGGAAGTTGGTCGATCGCCCGAGCCTGACGAGGAAGTGGCGATGCCTGAAGTATTCGACCCCAACGATCATCCTGAACTAAACGACTTGTTAGTTGAAGGAGGTCCTGATAGGGACGAATTCAGTAAAGGCCAACGTGAGTGCCCATCTCTGGAAGGCCTAAGGAGACAGGCCTGCTCCCAGCTTGAGGGTGAACCTCATGGGACGCATAGGATTTATTGGGAAGGTGGACTCCTGTATAGTGAGCCCACAGAGTCTACAGAAGGAGACCATAGGAGGTTGGTGGTTCCCCTTGCTGTTAGGCCCTTCCTCCTGCAGTTGGCGCATGAAGTTCCCCTTGCTGGTCACCTTGGTATGAAGAGGACCAAGCAAAGGTTATCCATGCACTTCTACTGGCCCAAGATGGGGGTGCAAGTAGAAAGTCACTGCAGGAGTTGTGCCTCCTGCCAGTTGTCTGGTAAGGTTGGCGCGACAATCCAAGCTCCGTTGGTACCGCTCCCAGTTGTGGGGGTACCATTTGAAAGGGTAGGGATCGACATCGTTGGTCCCCTTGACCCGCAAACATCCTCGGGCAATAGGTTTATCCTGGTGCTGGTCGACCATGCAACCAGGTATCCTGAGGCCATCCCATTAAAAACTGTAACTGCCAAGTCAGTTGCAAAAGCTTTACTCGGCATATTTACTAGGGTTGGCTTCCCTAAAGAAGTTGTGTCAGATCGTGGCAGCAACTTTATGTCGAAGTATATGCAGGCTATGTGGAAAGAATGTGGGGTCACCTACAAGTTCTCTTCTGCATACCACCCCCAGACCAATGGTCTGGTGGAACGCTTCAACAGAACGTTAAAGAGCATGATTGGGGCTCTGGAGGAGCCCCAGAGAAGAAAATGGGATCTTCTTTTACCATGTTTGCTGTTTGCCTACCGAGAGGTACCACAGGAGGGTGTTGGCTTCAGCCCCTTCGAACTTCTGTTCGGTCATCCCGTACGGGGACCCTTAGCCATCGTCAAAGAGGGATGGGAGATGCCCACTCCCCCTGTTACTATCAATGTAGTTGATTATGTGCTGGGGCTCAGAAAACGGATGGTACTTCTGATGGGCTTGGCTAGTGATAAGTTGAAGGCAGGGCAAGCGCTGGTGAAACATTGGTACGACCAGAAAGCTTCCCTCATCAACTTTACACCTGGTCAGCAAGTCCTGATCATGAATCCTATAAGGCCTCGAGCTTTACAGGACAAATGGTCAGGCCCTTACACAGTGGTGGAGCCCCTGGGTGAGGTGAACTATTTAGTGGACCTTGGAAGGCCTGGACAGGCTCCAAAAGTGTTCCACGTGAATAGGCTGAAGGCTTTCGTCCCAAGAGTCGAAATCGCAGCACTGCTACTGGCTTCAGACATTGAGGAAGAGGAGTCTGAACCTCTCCCCGACCTGTTCCAAGGCGGTCCTTCAGATAGCTCCTTTGAGGGTGTCCGTGTGGCCCCTCACCTGACTTCTGATCAGCAGGCTGAGGTGAAAAGTTTGCTTCGGCAGTTTTCCCCCCTGTTTTCACAGTCGCCTGGTTTGACACCTTGGTGCAAACATAACATTGACACAGGAGACAGTGTACCTACCAAAAGTAGGGGATACAGGATGTCGGATAAAGTACGGTCTTATATTAAGACCGAGGTCAACAAAATGTTAGACCTTGGGGTGATTGAACCCTCTAGTAGTCCTTGGTCCAGCCCTGTGGTTTTGGTTCCAAAGGCAGGCACTTCTGAATTGAGGTTCTGCGTGGACTACAGGGCTCTGAATGCTGTCACCAAGACAAATGCACACCCCTTGCCTCGAACAGATGAGCTGGTGGATACTTTGGGTGCCTCCAAGTACCTCAGCACGTTTGACCTTACTGCTGGCTATTGGCAAATAGCGTTAGCAGAACATGCTAAGGAGAAGACAGCATTTTTTACTCCAGACGGCCTTTACCAATTCTGGGTAATGCCGTTCGGGTTGAAGAATGCACCTGCCACTTTCCAGAGGCTTGTGAATCATGTGTTAAATGGGTTGGACGAATTCTGTCTTGCATATCTGGACGATATAGCAGTTTTCAGTGCCACCTGGGAAGACCATGTGAAACACCTCGGATTGTGCTCCAGGCTCTTCAGAAAGCCCACTTGACCATAAAGGCTAGTAAATGCCAGATTGGACAAGGCTCAGTGGTTTACCTTGGACATGAAGTAGGTGGAGGGAGGATACAGCCTCTACCCAGTAAAGTACAAGCAGTACAAGACTGGCCTACCCCCACTACGCAAACCCAAGTGAGGGCCTTCTTAGGACTCACGGGGTATTATCGGAATTTTATGGCAGACTATGGCACCATAGCTGCTCCTCTGACTGCTCTCACAACTCCGAAGAAACCCAAGAAGGTAACTTGGACCGACGAGTGTGAGAAGGCCTTCAATGGCTTAAAAGACTCCTTGTGCCAGGCCCCTGTCCTCAGGGCCCCGGATTATCAAAGAACTTTTATCGTGCAGACGGACGCCTCTGACACTGGGATAGGAGCTGTACTATCACAAGTAGATGAGAAGGGTAAGGAACACCCTATCGGTTTTATTAGTCGCCAGCTTAAGGACAGAGAGCTCAGATGGTCCACGGTAGAGAAAGAATGTTTCTCTGTTGTGTGGGCCCTAAGGAAGCTGAGGCCCTACCTCTATGGGACCCACTTCACTGTGCAAACTGACCATAAGCCGTTAAAGTGGCTAATGAACATGAAGGGGGAGAATCCAAAGTTGCTTAGGTGGTCCATAAGTCTACAAGGCTTCGACTTCACTATTGAGCATAGGCCAGGTGTACAACATAGCAATGCTGATGGGTTGTCCAGAATGTTTAACCGACCTGAACATGAGACTCATCCAGGGGTGGATTAGTTCCCCCTGTCCATAGTCTGGGAGGGGCGAGTGTTAGGAAAGATTTCGTTATTGTAGGGAATTTTCCTTCCATGTGGCAACCCCTAAACTTTTTGCTATTGTTTTTAACCTTGTTCTTGACTTTGCCAGGGAAGTACAGCCTTCTGCCGCACTTCCCTGGGCTTTCGCTCCTTTCTTACGGGGAAACTGACATGCCCTTATGACAGTCAGTACCGGGGAACGTTGTTTCCCGTAGTTTCTTCTATCGTGTCGCAGCTTCTCCTTCCCATTCCAATCCTGAGACCCTTCCTATAGCATGAGATGTGATATCTCAATGCTTATACCAAACCTGAGACCCTTCCTATAGCATGAGATGTGATATCCAACTCCTTCCCATTCCAATCCTGAGACCCTTCCTATAGCATGAGATGTGATATCTCAATGCTTATACCAAACCTGAGACCCTTCCTACGGCATGAGATGTCATATACAACTCCTTCCCATTCCAATCCTGAGACCCTTCCTATAGCATGAGATGTGATATCTCAATGCTTATACCATACCTGAGACCCTTCCTACAGCATGAGATGTGATATCCAACTCCTTCCCATTCCAATCCTGAGACCCTTCCTATAGCATGAGATGTGATATCTCAATGCTTATACCAAACCTGAGACCCTTCCTATAACATGAGATGGGATATCCAACTCCTTCCCATTCCAATCCTGAGACACTTCCGATAGCAGAGATGTGATATCTCAATGCTTATACCAGACCTTAGACCCTTCCTATAACATGAGATCGGATATCCAACTCCTTCCCGTTCCAAACCTGAGACCCTTCCTTTAGCATGAGATGTGATATCCAGCTCCTTCCTATTCCAATCCTGAGACACTTCCGATAGCATGAGATGTGATATCTCAATGCTTCTAATATCAAAACTGAAACCCTCCCTATAGCATGATATGTGATATCTAAGTCCTTCCCATTCCAATCCTGAGACCCTTCCTATAGCATGAGATGTGATATCTCAATGCTTCTACCAAACATGAGACCCTTCCTTTAGCATGAGATGTGATATCCAACTCCTTCCCATTCCAAACCTGAGACCCTCCCTTTAGCATGAGATGTGATAACCAACTCCTTCCCATTCCAATCCTGAGACCCTTCTGATAGCATGAGATGTGATATCTCAATGCTTCTAATACCAAACCTGAGATCCTTCCGATAGCATGAGATGTGATATCTCAATGCTTCTAATACTAAACCTGAGATCCTTCCTATAACATGAGATGTGATATCCAAATCCTTCCCCTTCCAATTCTGAGACCCTCCCTTTAACATGAGATGTGATATCCAACTCCTTCCCATTCCAATCCTGAGACCCTTCTGATAGCATGAGATGTGATATCTCAATGCCTCTAATACCAAACCTGAGATCCTACCTCTAACATGAAATGTGATATCCAACTCTTTCCCCTTCCAAACCTGAGAGCCTTCCTATAACATGAGATGTGATATCCAACTCCTTCCCATTCCAACCTGAGACCCTTCCTATAGCATGAGATGTGATATCTCAATGCCTCTAATACCAAACCTGAGATCCTTCCTCTAACATGAAATGTGATATCCAACTCCTTCCCTTTCCAAACCTGAGAGCCTATCTATAGCATGAGATGTGATATCCAAGTCCTTCCCATTCCAATCCTTAGACCCTTCCTACAGCATGCAATATGATATCTCAATGATTCTAATAACAAACCTGAGACCCGTCCTATAACATGAGATGGGATATCCAAGTCCTTCCCATTCCAATCCTGAGACACTTCCGATAGCAGAGATGTGATATCTCAATGCTTATACCAAACCTGAGACCCTTCCTATAACATGAGATGTGATATCCAACTCCTTCCCGTTCCAAACCTGAGACTCTTCCTTTAGCATGAGATGTGATATCCAGCTCCTTCCCATTCCAATCCTGAGACACTCACGATAGCATGAGATGTGATATCTCAATGCTTCTAATATCAAAACTGAGACCCTCCCTATAGTATGATATGTGATATCTAAGTCCTTCCTATTCCAATCCTGAGACCCTTCCAATAGCATGAGATGTGATATCTCAATGCTTCTACCAAACCTGAGACCCTTCCTTTAGCATGAGATGTGATATCCAACTCCTTCCCATTCCAATCCTGAGACCCTTCCTATAGCATGAGATGTGATATCTCAATACTTCTAATACCAAACCTGAGATCCTTCCGATAACATGAGATGTGATATCCAAATCCTTCCCCTTCCAAACCTGAGACCCTCCCTTTAGCATGAGATGTGATATCCAACTCCTTCCCATTCCAATCCTGAGACCCTTCTGATAGCATGAGATGTGATATCTCAATGCTTCTAATACCAAACCTGAGACCCTTCCTACAGCATGCGATGTGATATCTCAATGCTTCTAATATCAAACCTGAGACCCGTCCTATAACATGAGATGGGATATCCAACTCCTTCCCGTTCCAAACCTGATACCCTTCCTATAGCATGAGATGTGATATCCAATTCCTTCCCATCCCAATCCTGAGACACCTCTGATAGCACAGATGTGATATCTCAATGCCTATACCAAACCTGAGACTCTTCCTATAACATGAGATGTGATATCCAACTCCTTCCCGTTCCAAACCTGAGACCCTTCCTATAGCATGAGATGTGATATCCAACTCCTTCCCCTTCCAAACCTGAGACCCTTCCTTTAGCATGAGATGTGATATCCAGCTCCTTCCCATTCCAATCCTGAGACACTTCCGATAGCATGAGATGTGATATCTCAATGCTTCTAATATCAAAAATGAGACCCTCCCTATAGCATGATATGTGATATCTAAGTCCTTCCCATTCCAATCCTGAGACCCTTCCTATAGCATGAGATGTGATATCTCAATGCTTCTACCAAACCTGAGACCCTTCCTTTAGCATGAGATGTGATATCCAACTCCTTCCCATTCCAATCCTGAGACCCTTCCTATAGCCTGAGATGTGATATCTCAATACTTCTAATACCAAACCTGAGATCCTTCCGATAACATGAGATGTGATATCCAAATCCTTCCCCTTCCAAACCTGAGACCCTCATTTTAGCATGAGATGTGATATCCAACTCCTTCCCATTCCAATCCTGAGACTGTTCTGATAGCATGAGATGTGATATCTCAATGCTTCTAATACCAAACCTGAGACCCTTCCTACAGCATGCAATGTGATATCTCAATGCTTCTAATATCAAACCTGAGACCCGTCCTATAACATGAGATGGGATATCCAACTCCTTCCCGTTCCAAACCTGATACCCTTCCTATAGCATGAGATGTGATATCCAATTCCTTCCCATCCCAATCCTGAGACACCTCCGATAGCAGAGATGTGATATCTCAATGCTTATACCAAACCTGAGACTCTTCCTATAACATAAGATGTGATATCCAACTCCTTCCCGTTCAAAACCTGAGACCCTTCCGATAGCATGAGATGTGATATCTCAATGCTTCTAATACCAAACCTGAGACCCTTCCTATAACATGAGATGGGATATCCAACTCCTTCCCATTCCAATCCTGAGACACTTCCGATAGCAGAGATGTGATATCTCAATGCTTATACCAGACCTTAGACCCTTCCTATAACATGAGATCGGATATCCAACTCCTTCCCGTTCCAAACCTGAGACCCTTCCTTTAGCATGAGATGTGATATCCAGCTCCTTCCCATTCCAATCCTGAGACACTTCCGATAGCATGAGATGTGATATCTCAATGCTTCTAATATCAAAACTGAAACCCTCCCTATAGCATGATATGTGATATCTAAGTCCTTCCCATTCCAATCCTGAGACCCTTCCTATAGCATGAGATGTGATATCTCAATGCTTCTACCAAACATGAGACCCTTCCTTTAGCATGAGATGTGATATCCAACTCCTTCCCATTCCAATCCTGAGACCCTTCCTATAGCATGAGATGTGATATCTCAATACTTCTAATACCAAACCTGAGATCCTTCCGATAACATGAGATGTGATATGCAAATCCTTCCCCTTCCAAACCTGAGACCCTCCCTTTAGCATGAGATGTGATATCCAACTCCTTCCCATTCCAATCCTGAGACCCTTCTGATAGCATGAGATGTGATATCTCAATGCTTCTAATACTAAACCTGAGATCCTTCCTATAACATGAGATGTGATATCCAAATCCTTCCCCTTCCAATTCTGAGACCCTCCCTTTAACATGAGATGTGATATCCAACTCCTTCCCATTCCAATCCTGAGACCCTTCTGATAGCATGAGATGTGATATCTCAATGCCTCTAATACCAAACCTGAGATCCTACCTCTAACATGAAATGTGATATCCAACTCTTTCCCCTTCCAAACCTGAGAGCCTTCCTATAACATGAGATGTGATATCCAACTCCTTCCCATTCCAACCTGAGACCCTTCCTATAGCATGAGATGTGATATCTCAATGCCTCTAATACCAAACCTGAGATCCTTCCTCTAACATGAAATGTGATATCCAACTCCTTCCCTTTCCAAACCTGAGAGCCTATCTATAGCATAAGATGTGATATCCAAGTCCTTCCCATTCCAATCCTTAGACCCTTCCTACAGCATGCAATATGATATCTCAATGATTCTAATAACAAACCTGAGACCCGTCCTATAACATGAGATGGGATATCCAAGTCCTTCCCATTCCAATCCTGAGACACTTCCGATAGCAGAGATGTGATATCTCAATGCTTATACCAAACCTGAGACCCTTCCTATAACATGAGATGTGATATCCAACTCCTTCCCGTTCCAAACCTGAGACTCTTCCTTTAGCATGAGATGTGATATCCAGCTCCTTCCCATTCCAATCCTGAGACACTCACGATAGCATGAGATGTGATATCTCAATGCTTCTAATATCAAAACTGAGACCCTCCCTATAGTATGATATGTGATATCTAAGTCCTTCCCATTCCAATCCTGAGACCCTTCCTATAGCATGAGATGTGATATCTCAATACTTCTAATACCAAACCTGAGATCCTTCCGATAACATGAGATGTGATATCCAAATCCTTCCCCTTCCAAACCTGAGACCCTCCCTTTAGCATGAGATGTGATATCCAACTCCTTCCCATTCCAATCCTGAGACCCTTCTGATAGCATGAGATGTGATATCTCAATGCTTCTAATACCAAACCTGAGACCCTTCCTACAGCATGCGATGTGATATCTCAATGCTTCTAATATCAAACCTGAGACCCGTCCTATAACATGAGATGGGATATCCAACTCCTTCCCGTTCCAAACCTGATACCCTTCCTATAACATGAGATGTGATATCCAATTCCTTCCCATCCCAATCCTGAGACACCTCTGATAGCACAGATGTGATATCTCAATGCTTATACCAAACCTGAGACTCTTCCTATAACATGAGATGTGATATCCAACTCCTTCCCGTTCCAAACCTGAGACCCTTCCTATAGCATGAGATGTGATATCCAACTCCTTCCCGTTCCAAACCTGAGACCCTTCCTTTAGCATGAGATGTGATATCCAGCTCCTTCCCATTCCAATCCTGAGACACTTCCGATAGCATGAGATGTGATATCTCAATGCTTCTAATATCAAAAATGAGACCCTCCCTATAGCATGATATGTGATATCTAAGTCCTTCCCATTCCAATCCTGAGAACCTTCCTATAGCATGAGATGTGATATCTCAATGCTTCTACCAAACCTGAGACCCTTCCTTTAGCATGAGATGTGATATCCAACTCCTTCCCATTCCAATCCTGAGACCCTTCCTATAGCCTGAGATGTGATATCTCAATACTTCTAATACCAAACCTGAGATCCTTCCGATAACATGAGATGTGATATCCAAATCCTTCCCCTTCCAAACCTGAGACCCTCCCTTTAGCATGAGATGTGATATCCAACTCCTTCCCATTCCAATCCTGAGACCCTTCTGATAGCATGAGATGTGATATCTCAATGCTTCTAATATCAAACCTGAGACCCGTCCTATAACATGAGATGGGATATCCAACTCCTTCCCGTTCCAAACCTGATACCCTTCCTATAGCATGAGATGTGATATCCAATTCCTTCCCATCCCAATCCTGAGACACCTCTGATAGCACAGATGTGATATCTCAATGCTTATACCAAACCTGAGATTCTTCCTATAACATGAGATGTGATATCCAACTCCTTCCCGTTCCAAACCTGAGACCCTTCCTATAGCATGAGATGTGATATCCAACTCCTTCCCGTTCCAAACCTGAGACCCTTCCTTTAGCATGAGATGTGATATCCAGCTCCTTCCCATTCCAATCCTGAGACACTTCCGATAGCATGAGATGTGATATCTCAATGCTTCTAATATCAAAAATGAGACCCTCCCTATAGCATGATATGTGATATCTAAGTCCTTCCCATTCCAATCCTGAGAACCTTCCTATAGCATGAGATGTGATATCTCAATGCTTCTACCAAACCTGAGACCCTTCCTTTAGCATGAGATGTGATATCCAACTCCTTCCCATTCCAATCCTGAGACCCTTCCTATAGCCTGAGATGTGATATCTCAATACTTCTAATACCAAACCTGAGGTCCTTCCGATAACATGAGATGTGATATCCAAATCCTTCCCCTTCCAAACCTGAGACCCTCCCTTTAGCATGAGATGTGATATCCAACTCCTTCCCATTCCAATCCTGAGACCGTTCTGATAGCATGAGATGTGATATCTCAATGCTTCTAATACCAAACCTGAGACCCTTCCTACAGCATGCAATGTGATATCTCAATGCTTCTAATATCAAACCTGAGACCCGTCCTATAACATGAGATGGGATATCCAACTCCTTCCCGTTCCAAACCTGATACCCTTCCTATAGCATGAGATGTGATATCCAATTCCTTCCCATCCCAATCCTGAGACACCTCCGATAGCAGAGATGTGATATCTCAATGCTTATACCAAACCTGAGACTCTTCCTATAACATAAGATGTGATATCCAACTCCTTCCCGTTCAAAACCTGAGACCCTTCCGATAGCATGAGATGTGATATCTCAATGCTTCTAATACCAAACCTGTGATCCTTCCTATAACAAGAGATGTGATATCAACATCCTTCCCCTTCCAAACCTGAGACCCTCCCTTTAGCATGAGATGTGATATCTCAATGCCTCTAATACCAAACCTGAGATCCTTCCGATAGCATGAGATGTGATATCTCAATGCTTCTAATACCAAACCTGAGATCCTTCCTATAACATGAGATGTGATATCCAAATCCTTCCCCTTCCATTCCTGAGACCCTCCCTTTAGCATGAGATGTGATATCCAAGTCCTTCCCATTCCAATCCTGAGACCCTTCCTATAGCATGAGATGTGATATCTCAATGCTTCTAATACCAAACCTGAGACCCTTCCTATAACATAAAATGGGATATCCAACTCCTTCCCATTCCAATCCTGAGACCCTTCCGATAGCAGAGATGTGATATCTCAATGCTTATACCAAACCTGAGACCCTTCCTGTGGCATGAGATGTCATATACAACTCCTTCCCATTCCAATCCTGAGACCCTTCCTATAGCATGAGATGTGATATCGAACTCCTTCCCATTCCAATCCTGAGACCCTTCCTATAGCATGAGTTTTGATATCTCAATGCTTCTAATACCAAACCTGAGATCCTTCCGATAGCATGAGATGTGATATCTCAATGCTTCTAATACCAAACCTGAGATCATTCCTATAACACGAGATGTAATATCCAAATCCTTCCCCTTCCAAACCTGAGACCCTCCCTTTAGCATGAGATGTGATATCCAACTCCTTCCCATTCCAATCCTGAGACCCTTCCTATAGCATGAGATGTGATGTCTCAATGCTTCTAATACCAAACCTGAGATCCTTCCTATAACATGAGATGTGATATCCAACTCCTTCCCATTCCAATCCTGAGACACTTCCTATAGCATGAGAAGTGATATCTCCATGCTTATACCAAACCTGAGACCCTTCCTATAGCATGAGATGTGATATCCAAATCCTTCCCATTCCAATCCTGAGACCCTTCCTATAGCATGAGATGTGATATCTCAATACTTCTAATACCAAACCTGAGATCCTTCCGATAACATGAGATGTGATATCCAAATCCTTCCCCTTCCAAACCTGAGACCCTCCCTTTAGCATGAAATGTGTTATCCAACTCCTTCCCATTCCAATCCTGAGACCCTTCTGATAGCATGAGATGTGATATCTCAATACTTCTAATACCAAACCTGAGATCCTTCCGATAACATGAGATGTGATATCCAAATCCTTCCCCTTCCAAACCTGAGACTCTCCCTTTAGCATGAGATGTGATATCCAACTCCTTCCCATTCCAATCCTGAGACCCTTCTGATAGCATGAGATGTGATATCTCAATGCCTCTAATACCAAACCTGAGATCCTACCTCTAACATGAAATGTGATATCCAACTCTTTCCCCTTCCAAACCTGAGAGCCTTCCTATAACATGAGATGTGATATCCAACTCCTTCCCATTCCAACCTGAGACCCTTCCTATAGCATGAGATGTGATATCTCAATGCCTCTAATACCAAACCTGAGATCCTTCCTCTAACATGAAATGTGATATCCAACTCCTTCCCTTTCCAAACATGAGAGCCTATCTATAGCATGAGATGTGATATCCAAGTCCTTCCCATTCCAATCCTTAGGCCCTTCCTACAGCATGCAATATGATATCTCAATGATTCTAATAACAAACCTGAGACCCGTCCTATAACATGAGATGTGTTAAGACGGATTTCTGAACTCTGTCCTGGTGGCGCAGAAGTTCAGAAGGCCAACCTAATTACTTGGAACAGGGTAACCTCTGGACGAGCCAGACCAATCAAGGTAGCGATCGCGGCGGTCAAGACTAGGTCTCAAGAGCGGTGAGGGTGACTGAAAGCCCGCAATGAGCACACAAAACAAGATCACTTACAAACTACTCCAAACAGGTGTTATATAAAAAATATATACACGTTTATTTTAAGGCCTTTAAAACAATGACCGTAGCGAGAAAATCACAATATCACAATATTAAACCAACACATACCGGTGTCCTGTCAATTGGTCGACTGCAATTTGGTCGACTGCAATTTGGTCGACACCATTTGGTCGAATGCCAAATGGTCGAATTTTTTTTTTTTTATTTATATATTTTTTTTGTGGGTTTTCGTGTGGGGAAAGAAAAAAAAAAAGAAAAAAAGGGGTTTGGGTGGGGGACCCCCCCAAAAAAAAACAAAAAAGGCGTAACAAAAAAAAAATAAAAAATTCGACCATTTGGCATTCGACCAAATGGTGTCGACCAATTGTCCTGTCGACCAAATGTTTTCGACCAATTGACTGGTAACCACACATACCATATCAACACAATATATATACAAATACGACAGTCGCAAGCGTTATATGCACGAAATGTGTAGTCCACCTGAAAGGGAAGGAAAACAGGCAGTGCGATACAATGCTTTAGACTCAGTTCCCCTTCAGAGACACCTAACTAGATGGAAGTCCGAGCCCTGCGAAGAGTGGAGCCTTGTGCTCAAAGTACCTGCACGCGCTGGTGCCAACGGGCAAAAGGAGAAGCTCTTCGAAGGAAGTCAGGCAGTTCAGTTTAGTGCATACAGAAGAAGAACAAGTTCCGCGACTCAAGCGCAGCCTCCACAGTGGGCAGAAGCAGAGCGCGAGTACGGACAAACGGGTGCTGTTTTACACAGCGGGGAAAAGCAATGGGCTCCTGCAGGAGGGCGACCAGATCCTAGCTATACTACTCACCGGTCCCCTATGCAAGCAGACCCAGGCTTCTCCGCGTCAGTTTCAGCAGCTGGCAGGTTCAGAAGAGCAGGGAACGCCTCGTCGTCGTGTTGAGTAAAAAGACGTCCCAATCGAAGAAACCTGCACAGTTTTGTCACCACAGCAGGGCAATGGAGCGGCCGTGTGTATCTGAGCCAAATGTACACTACTCACTTCCGACCTGGGAACGCCAAGTGTACGAAGCGTGTGAGAGTGACAAGGACTCGAAATACTACACAACCTGGCGGCGGTTACAGAGCAAGGCTCCCGGGTAAGCTGGTCAGTCAACTGGATGGCCCAGAGACGCTTCCGAAGGCTTACTGGCAGGAGATGGTGAAGATGCCGAGAATAGCTGTTCCCGCTATTCCAAGGGTCGAAGTACCAGTACAGGCCTTCTGGTTCGATCAAAGGTGAAAAGGGTTTCACAAGGCGACAGCAGTGCAGAGGAGGAGTCCTTCAGCGGGTCACCAGCGATTCCTCGGTCCAGCCTCTTGGTTGCAGGATACTTGGCTCCTGTATTCCTTCGTTCGTGAGAACTCAGGAGATCGACATGGTAGTGGTGTTTCCAGCCCCCTCTTATCCACGGTTCCCTTCGCGCCAAAACGGAGGGGACCCAATGGGAGATCCGCTCATCAACACTCACACCATTCGTGGACCAATCACGGACCACGGTGGTCCCAGGCATTCACACTACCCTAGACTCTCTGGCACCCAGGATGTGTATTGGGACCAGACATCCCAGCCCACACCCTGGAGGCACACACAAGACATGTAGAAGCCCGCGAAAGCATCTGTGTTTCGCGGGAAAGTACATGCCCAAATAAGGAAGGCCCCGGGTCGGCTCGACCTGGGGAAGTTGAAGGGAGCAAGACGGTCAGCGGACAGGACAAAGGAGCCTCGTGGTCTGGCCATTTTGGGAGCCAGGCCACCATTTTGGGTTAAGCGCAGAAAACGCGCTTAGAACGCCAAAAGGAGCTCAAAATACAAAGAAACGATCGCTGCCACCATTCCCGTCCCTGAATCACTTGCACCGATCAAATACAATCCTAAACGAGTATCTAGGGCCTGTAGAAGGCTAGAGACCCAAGAGAGCTGTAACTTAGCTTACAGTGCCCTCTTGTGTCATGTTGCACTAAAGCCGCAACATGATAAAAGAAACTACGGGAAACAGCGTTCCCCGGTACTGACTGTCTTAAGGGCATGTCAGTTTCCCCGTAAGAAAGGAGCGAAAGCCCAGAGGAGTGCGGCAGAAGGCTGCACTTCTCTGGCAAAGTCAAGAACAAGGTGAAAAACAACAGCAAAAAGTTTAGGGGTTGCCACATGGAAGGAAAATTACCTACAATTACGAAATCTTTCCTAACAAGATGTGATATCCAAATCTTTCCCATTCCAATCCTGAGACCCTTCTGATAGCATCAGATGTGATATCTCAATGCCTCTAATACCAAACCTGAGATCCTACCTCTAACATGAAATGTGATATCCAACTCTCTCCCCTTCCAAACCTGAGAGCCTTCCTATAGCATGAGATGTGATATCCAAGTCCTTCCCATTCCAATCCTGAGACCCTTCCTATAACATGAGATGTGATATCCAACTCCTTCCCATTCCAACCTGAGACCCTTCCTATAGCATGAGATGGGATATCCAACTCCTTCCAAATCCAATCCTGATACCCTTCCGATAGCATGAGATGTGATATCCCAATGCTTCTACCAAACCTGAGACCCATACTATGGCATGAGATGTGATATCAAACTCCTTCCCATTCCAATCCTGAGACCCTTCCTATAGCTTGAGATGTGATATCCAACTCCTTCCCATTCCAATCCTGAGACCCTTCCGATATCATGAGATGTGATATCTCAATGCTTCTAATATCAAACTTGAGACGCTCCCTATAGCATGAGATGTGATATCCAAGTCCTTCCCATTCCAATCCTGAGACCCTTCCTATAGCATGAGATGTGATATCTCAATGCTTCTAATACCAAACCTGAGACCCTTCCTATAACATGAGATGGTAATATCCAACTCCTTACCATTCCAATCCTGAGACCCTTCCGATAGCAGAGATGTGATATCTCAATGCTTATACCAAACCTGAGATCCTTCCTATAACATGAGATGTGATATTCAACTCCTTCCCATTCCAATACTGAGACACTTCCTATAGCATGAGATGTGATATCTCAATGCTTCTTATATCAAACTTGAGACCCTCCCTATAGCATGAGATGTGATATCCAAGTCCTTCCCATTCCAATCCTGAGACACTTCCTATAGCATGAGATGTGATATCTCAATGCTTCTAATACCAAACCTGAGACTCTTCCTATAACATGAGATGGGATATCCAACTCCTTCCCATTCAAATCCTGAGACCCTTCCGATAGCAGAGATGTGATATCTCAATGCTTATACCAAACCTGAGACCCTTCCTACGGCATGAGATGTCATATACAACTCCTTCCCATTCCAATCCTGAGACCCTTCCTATAGCATGAGATGTGATGTCTCAATGCTTCTAATACCAAACCTGAGATCCTTCCTATAACATGAGATGTGATATCCAACTCCTTCCATTCCAATCCTGAGACCCTTCCTATAGAATGAGATTTGATATCTCAATGCTTATGCCAAACCTGAGACCCTTCCTATAGCATGAGATGTGATACCCAAGTCCTTCCCATTCCAATCCTTAGACCCTTCCTACAGCATGCAATATGATATCTCAATGATTCTAATAACAATCCTGAGACCCGTCCTATAACGTGAGATGGGATATCCAATTCCTTCCCATTCCAATCCTGAGACACTTCCGATAGCAGAGATGTGATATCTCAATGCTTATACCAAACCTGAGACCCTTCCTATAACATGAGATCGGATATCCTACTCCTTCCCGTTCCAAACCTGAGACCCTTCCTTTAGCATGAGATGTGATATCCAGCTCCTTCCCATTCCAATCCTGAGACACTTCCGATAGCATGAGATGTGATATCTCAATGCTTCTAATATCAAAACTGAAACCCTCCCTATAGCATGATATGTGATATCTAAGTCCTTCCCATTCCAATCCTAAGACCCTTCCTATAGCATGAGATGTGATATCTCAATGCTTCTACCAAACCTGAGACCCTTCCTTTAGCATGAGATGTGATATCCAACTCCTTCCCATTCCAATCCTGAGACCCTTCCGATAGCATGAGATGTGATATCTCAATACTTCTAATACCAAACCTGAGATCCTTCCGATAACATGAGATGTGATATCCAAATCCTTCCCCTTCCAAACCTGAGACCCTCCCTTTAGCATGAGATGTGATATCCAACTCCTTCCCATTCCAATCCTGAGACCCTTCTGATAGCATGAGATGTGATATCTCAATGTTTCTAATACCAAACCTGAGATCCTTCCGATAGCATGAGATGTGATATCTCAATGCTTCTAATACTAAACCTGAGATCCTTCCTATAACATGAGATGTGATATCCAAATCCTTCCCCTTCCAATTCTGAGACCCTCCCTTTAACATGAGATGTGATATCCAACTCCTTCCCATTCCAATCCTGAGACCCTTCTGATAGCATGAGATGTGATATCTCAATGCCTATAATACCAAACCTGAGATCCTACCTCTAACATGAAATGTGATATCCAACTCTTTCCCCTTCCAAACCTGAGAGCCTTCCTATAACATGAGATGTGATATCCAACTCCTTCCCATTCCAACCTGAGACCCTTCCTATAGCATGAGATGTGATATCTCAATGCCTCTAATACCAAACCTGAGATCCTTCCTCTAACATGAAATGTGATATCCAACTCCTTCCCTTTCCAAACCTGAGAGCCTATCTATAGCATGAGATGTGATATCCAAGTCCTTCCCATTCCAATCCTTAGACCCTTCCTACAGCATGCAATATGATATCTCAATGATTCTAATAACAAACCTGAGACCCGTCCTATAACATGAGATGGGATATCCAAGTCCTTCCCATTCCAATCCTGAGACACTTCCGATAGCAGAGATGTGATATCTCAATGCTTATACCAAACCTGAGACCCTTCCTATAACATGAGATGTGATATCCAACTCCTTCCCGTTCCAAACCTGAGACTCTTCCTTTAGCATGAGATGTGATATCCAGCTCCTTCCCATTCCAATCCTGAGACACTCACGATAGCATGAGATGTGATATCTCAATGCTTCTAATATCAAAACTGAGACCCTCCCTATAGTATGATATGTGATATCTAAGTCCTTCCCATTCCAATCCTGAGACCCTTCCTATAGCATGAGATGTGATATCTCAATGCTTCTACCAAACCTGAGACCCTTTCTTTAGCATGAGATGTGATATCCAACTCCTTCCCATTCCAATCCTGAGACCCTTCCTATAGCATGAGATGTGATATCTCAATACTTCTAATACCAAACCAGAGATTCTTCCGATAACATGAGATGTGATATCCAAATCCTTCCCCTTCCAAACCTGAGACCCTCCCTTTAGCATGAGATGTGATATCCAACTCCTTCCCATTCCAATCCTGAGACCCTTCTGATAGCATGAGATGTGATATCTCAATGCTTCTAATACCAAACCTGAGACCCTTCCTACAGCATGCGATGTGATATCTCAATGCTTCTAATATCAAACCTGAGACCCGTCCTATAACATGAGATGGGATATCCAACTCCTTCCCGTTCCAAACCTGATACCCTTCCTATAGCATGAGATGTGATATCCAATTCCTTCCCATCCCAATCCTGAGACACCTCTGATAGCACAGATGTGATATCTCAATGCTTATACCAAACCTGAGACTCTTCCTATAACATGAGATGTGATATCCAACTCCTTCCCGTTCCAAACCTGAGACCCTTCCTATAGCATGAGATGTGATATCCAACTCCTTCCCGTTCCAAACCTGAGACCCTTCCTTTAGCATGAGATGTGATATCCAGCTCCTTCCCATTCCAATCCTGAGACACTTCCGATAGCATGAGATGTGATATCTCAATGCTTCTAATATCAAAAATGAGACCCTCCCTATAGCATGATATGTGATATCTAAGTCCTTCCCATTCCAATCCTGAGACCCTTCCTATAGCATGAGATGTGATATCTCAATGCTTCTACCAAACCTGAGACCCTTCCTTTAGCATGAGATGTGATATCCAACTCCTTCCCATTCCAATCCTGAGACCCTTCCTATAGCCTGAGATGTGATATCTCAATACTTCTAATACCAAACCTGAGATCCTTCCGATAACATGAGATGTGATATCCAAATCCTTCCCCTTCCAAACCTGAGACCCTCCCTTTAGCATGAGATGTGATATCCAACTCCTTCCCATTCCAATCCTGAGACCGTTCTGATAGCATGAGATGTGATATCTCAATGCTTCTAATACCAAACCTGAGACCCTTCCTACAGCATGCAATGTGATATCTCAATGCTTCTAATAACAAACCTGAGACCCGTCCTATAACATGAGATGGGATATCCAACTCCTTCCCGTTCCAAACCTGATACCCTTCCTATAGCATGAGATGTGATATCCAATTCCTTCCCATCCCAATCCTGAGACACCTCCGATAGCAGAGATGTGATATCTCAATGCTTATACCAAACCTGAGACTCTTCCTATAACATAAGATGTGATATCCAACTCCTTCCCGTTCAAAACCTGAGACCCTTCCGATAGCATGAGATGTGATATCTCAATGCTTCTAATACCAAACCTGTGATCCTTCCTATAACAAGAGATGTGATATCAACATCCTTCCCCTTCCAAACCTGAGACCCTCCCTTTAGCATGAGATGTGATATCTCAATGCCTCTAATACCAAACCTGAGATCCTTCCGATAGCATGAGATGTGATATCTCAATGCTTCTAATACCAAACCTGAGATCCTTCCTATAACATGAGATGTGATATCCAAATCCTTCCCCTTCCATTCCTGAGACCCTCCCTTTAGCATGAGATGTGATATCCAAGTCCTTCCCATTCCAATCCTGAGACCCTTCCTATAGCATGAGATGTGATATCTCAATGCTTCTAATACCAAACCTGAGACCCTTCCTATAACATAAGATGGGATATCCAACTCCTTCCCATTCCAATCCTGAGACCCTTCCGATAGCAGAGATGTGATATCTCAATGCTTATACCAAACCTGAGACCCTTCCTGTGGCATGAGATGTCATATACAACTCCTTCCCATTCCAATCCTGAGACCCTTCCTATAGCATGAGATGTGATATCGAACTCCTTCCCATTCCAATCCTGAGACCCTTCCTATAGCATGAGTTTTGATATCTCAATGCTTCTAATACCAAACCTGAGATCCTTCCGATAGCATGAGATGTGATATCTCAATGCTTCTAATACCAAACCTGAGATCATTCCTATAACACGAGATGTAATATCCAAATCCTTCCCCTTCCAAACCTGAGACCCTCCCTTTAGCATGAGATGTGATATCCAACTCCTTCCCATTCCAATCCTGAGACCCTTCCTATAGCATGAGATGTGATGTCTCAATGCTTCTAATACCAAACCTGAGATCCTTCCTATAACATGAGATGTGATATCCAACTCCTTCCCATTCCAATCCTGAGACACTTCCTATAGCATGAGAAGTGATATCTCCATGCTTATACCAAACCTGAGACCCTTCCTATAGCATGAGATGTGATATCCAAATCCTTCCCATTCCAATCCTGAGACCCTTCCTATAGCATGAGATGTGATATCTCAATACTTCTAATACCAAACCTGAGATCCTTCCGATAACATGAGATGTGATATCCAAATCCTTCCCCTTCCAAACCTGAGACCCTCCCTTTAGCATGAAATGTGTTATCCAACTCCTTCCCATTCCAATCCTGAGACCCTTCTGATAGCATGAGATGTGATATCTCAATACTTCTAATACCAAACCTGAGATCCTTCCGATAACATGAGATGTGATATCCAAATCCTTCCCCTTCCAAACCTGAGACTCTCCCTTTAGCATGAGATGTGATATCCAACTCCTTCCCATTCCAATCCTGAGACCCTTCTGATAGCATGAGATGTGATATCTCAATGCCTCTAAAACCAAACCTGAGATCCTACCTCTAACATGAAATGTGATATCCAACTCTTTCCCCTTCCAAACCTGAGAGCCTTCCTATAACATGAGATGTGATATCCAACTCCTTCCCATTCCAACCTGAGACCCTTCCTATAGCATGAGATGTGATATCTCAATGCCTCTAATACCAAACCTGAGATCCTTCCTCTAACATGAAATGTGATATCCAACTCCTTCCCTTTCCAAACATGAGAGCCTATCTATAGCATGAGATGTGATATCCAAGTCCTTCCCATTCCAATCCTTAGGCCCTTCCTACAGCATGCAATATGATATCTCAATGATTCTAATAACAAACCTGAGACCCGTCCTATAACATGAGATGTGTTAAGACGGATTTCTGAACTCTGTCCTGGTGGCGCAGAAGTTCAGAAGGCCAACCTAATTACTTGGAACAGGGTAACCTCTGGACGAGCCAGACCAATCAAGGTAGCGATCGCGGCGGTCAAGACTAGGTCTCAAGAGCGGTGAGGGTGACTGAAAGCCCGCAATGAGCACACAAAACAAGATCACTTACAAACTACTCCAAACAGGTGTTATATAAAAAATATATACACGTTTATTTTAAGGCCTTTAAAACAATGACCGTAGCGAGAAAATCACAATATCACAATATTAAACCAACACATACCGGTGTCCTGTCAATTGGTCGACTGCAATTTGGTCGACACCATTTGGTCGAATGCCAAATGGTCGAATTTTTTTTTTTTATTTATATATTTTTTTTGTGGGTTTTCGTGTGGGGAAAGAAAAAAAAAAGAAAAAAAAGGGGTTTGGGTGGGGGACCCCCCCAAAAAAAAACAAAAAAGGGGTAAAAAAAAAAAAAAAAAAAAAATTCGACCATTTGGCATTCGACCAAATGGTGTCGACCAATTGTCCTGTCGACCAAATGTTTTCGACCAAATGACTGGTAACCACACATACCATATCAACACAATATATATACAAATACGACAGTCGCAAGCGTTATATGCACGAAATGTGTAGTCCACCTGAAAGGGAAGGAAAACAGGCAGTGCGATACAATGCTTTAGACTCAGTTCGCCTTCAGAGACACCTAACTAGATGGAAGTCCGAGCCCTGCGAAGAGTGGAGCCTTGTGCTCAAAGTACCTGCACGCGCTGGTGCCAACGGGCAAAAGGAGAAGCTCTTCGAAGGAAGTCAGGCAGTTCAGTTTAGTGCATACAGAAGAAGAACAAGTTCCGCGACTCAAGCGCAGCCTCCACAGTGGGCAGAAGCAGAGCGCGAGTACGGACAAACGGGTGCTGTTTTACACAGCGGGGAAAAGCAATGGGCTCCTGCAGGAGGGCGACCAGATCCTAGCTATACTACTCACCGGTCCCCTATGCAAGCAGACCCAGGCTTCTCCGCGTCAGTTTCAGCAGCTGGCAGGTTCAGAAGAGCAGGGAACGCCTCGTCGTCGTGTTGAGTAAAAAGACGTCCCAATCGAAGAAACCTGCACAGTTTTGTCACCACAGCAGGGCAACGGAGCGGCCGTGTGTATCTGAGCCAAATGTACACTACTCACTTCCGACCTGGGAACGCCAAGTGTACGAAGCGTGTGAGAGTGACAAGGACTCGAAATACTACACAACCTGGCGGCGGTTACAGAGCAAGGCTCCCGGGTAAGCTGGTCAGTCAACTGGATGGCCCAGAGACGCTTCCGAAGGCTTACTGGCAGGAGATGGTGAAGATGCCGAGAATAGCTGTTCCCGCTATTCCAAGGGTCGAAGTACCAGTACAGGCCTTCTGGTTCGATCAAAGGTGAAAAGGGTTTCACAAGGCGACAGCAGTGCAGAGGAGGAGTCCTTCAGCGGGTCACCAGCGATTCCTCGGTCCAGCCTCTTGGTTGCAGGATACTTGGCTCCTGTATTCCTTCGTTCGTGAGAACTCAGGAGATCGACATGGTAGTGGTGTTTCCAGCCCCCTCTTATCCACGGTTCCCTTCGCGCCAAAACGGAGGGGACCCAATGGGAGATCCGCTCATCAACACTCACACCATTCGTGGACCAATCACGGACCACGGTGGTCCCAGGCATTCACACTACCCTAGACTCTCTGGCACCCAGGATGTGTATTGGGACCAGACATCCCAGCCCACACCCTGGAGGCACACACAAGACATGTAGAAGCCCGCGAAAGCATCTGTGTTTCGCGGGAAAGTACATGCCCAAATAAGGAAGGCCCCGGGTCGGCTCGACCTGGGGAAGTTGAAGGGAGCAAGACGGTCAGCGGACAGGACAAAGGAGCCTCGTGGTCTGGCCATTTTGGGAGCCAGGCCACCATTTTGGGTTAAGCGCAGAAAACGCGCTTAGAACGCCAAAAGGAGCTCAAAATACAAAGAAACGATCGCTGCCACCATTCCCGTCCCTGAATCACTTGCACCGATCAAATACAATCCTAAACGAGTATCTAGGGCCTGTAGAAGGCTAGAGACCCAAGAGAGCTGTAACTTAGCTTACAGTGCCCTCTTGTGTCATGTTGCACTAAAGCCGCAACATGATAAAAGAAACTACGGGAAACAGCGTTCCCCGGTACTGACTGTCTTAAGGGCATGTCAGTTTCCCCGTAAGAAAGGAGCGAAAGCCCAGAGGAGTGCGGCAGAAGGCTGCACTTCTCTGGCAAAGTCAAGAACAAGGTGAAAAACAACACCAAAAAGTTTAGGGGTTGCCACATGGAAGGAAAATTACCTACAATTACGAAATCTTTCCTAACAAGATGTGATATCCAAATCTTTCCCATTCCAATCCTGAGACCCTTCTGATAGCATCAGATGTGATATCTCAATGCCTCTAATACCAAACCTGAGATCCTACCTCTAACATGAAATGTGATATCCAAACCTTCCCCTTCCCCTTCCCCTTCCAAACCTGAGAGCCTTCCTATAGCATGAGATGTGATATCCAAGTCCTTCCCATTCCAATCCTGAGACCCTTCCTATAACATGAGATGTGATATCCAACTCCTTCCCATTCCAACCTGAGACCCTTCCTATAGCATGAGATGGGATATCCAACTCCTTCCAAATATAATCCTGATACCCTTCCGATAGCATGAGATGTGATATCCCAATGCTTCTACCAAACCTGAGACCCATACTATGGCATGAGATGTGATATCAAACTCCTTCCCATTCCAATCCTGAGACCCTTCCTATAGCTTGAGATGTGATATCCAACTCCTTCCCATTCCAATCCTGAGACCCTTCCGATATCATGAGATGTGATATCTCAATGCTTCTAATATCAAACTTGAGACCCTCCCTATAGCATGAGATGTGATATCCAAGTCCTTCCCATTCCAATCCTGAGACCCTTCCTATAGCATGAGATGTGATATCTCAATGCTTCTAATACCAAACCTGAGACCCTTCCTATAACATGAGATGGGAATATCCAACTCCTTACCATTCCAATCCTGAGACCCTTCCGATAGCAGAGATGTGATATCTCAATGCTTATACCAAACCTGAGATCCTTCCTATAACATGAGATGTGATATCCAACTCCTTCCCATTCCAATACTGAGACACTTCCTATAGCATGAGATGTGATATCTCACTGCTTATACCAAACCTGAGACCCTTCCTATAGCATGAGATGTGATATCCAACTCCTTCCCATTCCAATCCTGAGACCCTTCCTATAGCATGAGATGTGATATCTCAATGCTTCTTATATCAAACTTGAGACCCTCCCTATAGCATGAGATGTGATATCCAAGTCCTTCCCATTCCAATCCTGAGACACTTCCTATAGCATGAGATGTGATATCTCAATGCTTCTAATACCAAACCTGAGACTCTTCCTATAACATGAGATGGGATATCCAACTCCTTCCCATTCAAATCCTGAGACCCTTCCGATAGCAGAGATGTGATATCTCAATGCTTATACCAAACCTGAGACCCTTCCTACGGCATGAGATGTCATATACAACTCCTTCCCATTCCAATCCTGAGACCCTTCCTATAGCATGAGATGTGATATCTCAATGCTTATACCAAACCTGAGACCCTTCCTATAGCATGAGATGTGATATCCAACTCCTTCCCATTCCAATCCTGAGACCCTTCCTATAGCATGAGATGTGATGTCTCAATGCTTCTAATACCAAACCTGAGATCCTTCCTATAACATGAGATGTGATATCCAACTCCTTCCATTCCAATCCTGAGACCCTTCCTATAGAATGAGATTTGATATCTCAATGCTTATGCCAAACCTGAGACCCTTCCTATAGCATGAGATGTGATACCCAAGTCCTTCCCATTCCAATCCTTAGACCCTTCCTACAGCATGCAATATGATATCTCAATGATTCTAATAACAATCCTGAGACCCGTCCTATAACGTGAGATGGGATATCCAATTCCTTCCCATTCCAATCCTGAGACACTTCCGATAGCAGAGATGTGATATCTCAATGCTTATACCAAACCTGAGACTCTTCCTATAACATGAGATCGGATATCCTACTCCTTCCCGTTCCAAACCTGAGACCCTTCCTTTAGCATGAGATGTGATATCCAGCTCCTTCCCATTCCAATCCTGAGACACTTCCGATAGCATGAGATGTGATATCTCAATGCTTCTAATATCAAAACTGAAACCCTCCCTATAGCATGATATGTGATATCTAAGTCCTTCCCATTCCAATCCTAAGACCCTTCCTATAGCATGAGATGTGATATCTCAATGCTTCTACCAAACCTGAGACCCTTCCTTTAGCATGAGATGTGATATCCAACTCCTTCCCATTCCAATCCTGAGACCCTTCCGATAGCATGAGATGTGATATCTCAATACTTCTAATACCAAACCTGAGATCCTTCCGATAACATGAGATGTGATATCCAAATCCTTCCCCTTCCAAACCTGAGACCCTCCCTTTAGCATGAGATGTGATATCCAACTCCTTCCCATTCCAATCCTGAGACCCTTCTGATAGCATGAGATGTGATATCTCAATGTTTCTAATACCAAACCTGAGATCCTTCCGATAGCATGAGATGTGATATCTCAATGCTTCTCATACCAAACCTGAGATCCTTCCTATAACATGAGATGTGATATCCAAATCCTTCCCCTTCCAAACCTGAGACCCTCCCATTAGCATGAGATGTGATATCCAACTCCTTCCCATTCCAATCCTGAGACCCTTCTGATAGCATGAGATGTGATATCTCAATGCCTCTAATACCAAACCTGAGATCCTACCTCTAACATGAAATGTGATATCCAACTCTTTCCCCTTCCAAACCTGAGAGCCTTCCTATAACATGAGATGTGATATCCAACTCCTTCCCATTCCAACCTGAGACCCTTCCTATAGCATGAGATGTGATATCTCAATGCCTCTAATACCAAACCTGAGATCCTTCCTGTAACATGAAATGTGATATCCAACTCCTTCCCTTTCCAAACCTGAGAGCCTATCTATAGCATGAGATGTGATATCCAAGTCCTTCCCATTCCAATCCTTAGACCCTTCCTACAGCATGCAATATGATATCTCAATGATTCTAATAACAAACCTGAGACCCGTCCTATAACATGAGATGGGATATCCAACTCCTTCCCATTCCAATCCTGAGACACTTCCGATAGCAGAGATGTGATATCTCAATGCTTATACCAAACCTGAGACCCTTCCTATAACATGAGATGTGATATCCAACTCCTTCCCGTTCCAAACCTGAGACCCTTCCTTTAGCATGAGATGTGATATCCAGCTCCTTCCCATTCCAATACTGAGACACTTCCGATAGCATGAGATGTGATATCTCAATGCTTCTAATATCAAAACTGAGACCAACAAAAATGATATGTGATATCTAAGTCCTTCCCATTCCAATCCTGAGACCCTTCCTATAGCATGAGATGTGATATCTCAATGCTTCTAATATCAAACTTGAGACCCTCCCTATAGCATGAGAAGTGATATCCAAGTCCTTCCCATTCCAATCCTGAGACACTTCCTATAGCATGAGATGTGATATCTCAATGCTTATACCAAACCTGAGACCCTTCCTACGGCATGAGATGTCATATACAACTCCTTCCCATTCCAATCCTGAGACCCTTCCTATAGCATGAGATGTGATATCTCAATGCTTATACCAAACCTGAGACCCTTCCTATAGCATGAGATGTGATATCCAACTCCTTCCCATTCCAATCCTGAGACCCTTCCTATAGCATGAGATGTGATGTCTCAATGCTTCTAATACCAAACCTGAGATCCTTCCTATAACATGAGATGTGATATCCAACTCCTTCCATTCCAATCCTGAGACCCTTCCTATAGCATGAGATTTGATATCTCAATGCTTATACCAAACCTGAGACCCTTCCTATAGCATGAGATGTGATATCCAACTCCTTCCCGTTCCAAACCTGAGACCCTTCCTTTAGCATGAGATGTGATATCCAGCTCCTTCCCATTCCAATACTGAGACACTTCCGATAGCATGAGATGTGATATCTCAATGCTTCTAATATCAGAACTGAGACCAACAAAAATGATATGTGATATCTAAGTCCTTCCCATTCCAATCCTGAGACCCTCCCTATAGCATGAGATGTGATATCTAAGTCCTTCCCATTCCAATCCTGAGACCCTCCCTATAACATGAGATGGGAATATCCAACTCCTTACCATTCTAATCCTGAGACCCTTCCGATAGCAGAGATGTGATATCTCAATGCTTATACCAAACCTGAGATCCTTCCTATAACATGAGATGTGATATCCATTTCCTTCCCATTCCAATGCTGAGACACTTCCTATAGCATGAGATGTGATATCTCACTGCTTATACCAAACCTGAGACCCTTCCTATAGCATGAGATGTGATATCCAACTCCTTCCCATTCCAATCCTGAGACCCTTCCTATAGCATGAGATGTGATATCTCAATGCTTCTAATATCAAACTTGAGACCCTCCCTATAGCATGAGATGTGATATCCAAGTCCTTCCCATTCCAATCCTGAGACACTTCCTATAGCATGAGATGTGATATCTCAATGCTTCTAATACCAAACCTGAGACTCTTCCTATAACATGAGATGGGATATCCAACTCCTTCCCATTCCAATCCTGAGACCCTTCCGATAGCAGAGATGTGATATCTCAATAATTCTAATACCAAACCTGAGACCCTTCTGATAGCATGAGATGTGATATCTCAATGCCTCTAATACCAAACCTGAGATCCTACCTCTAACATGAAATGTGATATCCAACTCTTTCCCCTTCCAAACCTGAGAGCCTTCCTATAACATGAGATGTGATATCCAACTCCTTCCCATTCCAACCTGAGACCCTTCCTATAGCATGAGATGTGATATCTCAATGCCTCTAATACCAAACCTGAGATCCTTCCTGTAACATGAAATGTGATATCCAACTCCTTCCCTTTCCAAACCTGAGAGCCTATCTATAGCATGAGATGTGATATCCAAGTCCTTCCCATTCCAATCCTTAGACCCTTCCTACAGCATGCAATATGATATCTCAATGATTCTAATAACAAACCTGAGACCCGTCCTATAACATGAGATGGGATATCCAACTCCTTCCCATTCCAATCCTGAGACACTTCCGATAGCAGAGATGTGATATCTCAATGCTTATACCAAACCTGAGACCCTTCCTATAACATGAGATGTGATATCCAACTCCTTCCCGTTCCAAACCTGAGACCCTTCCTTTAGCATGAGATGTGATATCCAGCTCCTTCCCATTCCAATACTGAGACACTTCCGATAGCATGAGATGTGATATCTCAATGCTTCTAATATCAAAACTGAGACCAACAAAAATGATATGTGATATCTAAGTCCTTCCCATTCCAATCCTGAGACCCTTCCTATAGCATGAGATGTGATATCTCAATGCTTCTAATATCAAACTTGAGACCCTCCCTATAGCATGAGAAGTGATATCCAAGTCCTTCCCATTCCAATCCTGAGACACTTCCTATAGCATGAGATGTGATATCTCAATGCTTATACCAAACCTGAGACCCTTCCTACGGCATGAGATGTCATATACAACTCCTTCCCATTCCAATCCTGAGACCCTTCCTATAGCATGAGATGTGATATCTCAATGCTTATACCAAACCTGAGACCCTTCCTATAGCATGAGATGTGATATCCAACTCCTTCCCATTCCAATCCTGAGACCCTTCCTATAGCATGAGATGTGATGTCTCAATGCTTCTAATACCAAACCTGAGATCCTTCCTATAACATGAGATGTGATATCCAACTCCTTCCATTCCAATCCTGAGACCCTTCCTATAGCATGAGATTTGATATCTCAATGCTTATACCAAACCTGAGACCCTTCCTATAGCATGAGATGTGATATCCAACTCCTTCCCGTTCCAAACCTGAGACCCTTCCTTTAGCATGAGATGTGATATCCAGCTCCTTCCCATTCCAATACTGAGACACTTCCGATAGCATGAGATGTGATATCTCAATGCTTCTAATATCAGAACTGAGACCAACAAAAATGATATGTGATATCTAAGTCCTTCCCATTCCAATCCTGAGACCCTCCCTATAGCATGAGATGTGATATCTAAGTCCTTCCCATTCCAATCCTGAGACCCTCCCTATAACATGAGATGGGAATATCCAACTCCTTACCATTCTAATCCTGAGACCCTTCCGATAGCAGAGATGTGATATCTCAATGCTTATACCAAACCTGAGATCCTTCCTATAACATGAGATGTGATATCCATTTCCTTCCCATTCCAATGCTGAGACACTTCCTATAGCATGAGATGTGATATCTCACTGCTTATACCAAACCTGAGACCCTTCCTATAGCATGAGATGTGATATCCAACTCCTTCCCATTCCAATCCTGAGACCCTTCCTATAGCATGAGATGTGATATCTCAATGCTTCTAATATCAAACTTGAGACCCTCCCTATAGCATGAGATGTGATATCCAAGTCCTTCCCATTCCAATCCTGAGACACTTCCTATAGCATGAGATGTGATATCTCAATGCTTCTAATACCAAACCTGAGACTCTTCCTATAACATGAGATGGGATATCCAACTCCTTCCCATTCCAATCCTGAGACCCTTCCGATAGCAGAGATGTGATATCTCAATGCTTATACCAAACCTGAGACCCTTCCTACTGTTAGGAAAGATTTCGTAATTATAGGGAATTTTCCTTCCATGTGGCAACCCCTAAACTTTTTGCTATTGTTTTTAACCTTGTTGTTGACTTTGCCAGAGAAGTACAGCCTTCTGCCGCACTTCTCTGGGCTTTCGCTCCTTTTCTTACGGGGAAACTGACATGCCCTTAAGACAGTCAGTACCGGGGAACGCTGTTTCCCGTAGTTTCTTTTATCGTGTCGCAGCTTTAGTGCAACACGACACAAGAGGGCACTGTAAGTTAAGTTACAGCTCTCTTGGGTCTCTAGCCTTCTACAGGCCCTAGATACTCGTTTAGGATTGTGTGTGATCGGCACAAGTGATTCAGTGACGGGGCTGGTGGCAGCGATCGTTTTGTATTTTTTGAGCTCCTTTTGGCATTCTGAGCACGTTTTTGCCCTGAACCCAAAATGGTGGCCTGGCTCCCAAAATGGCCAGACCACGAGGCTCCTTTGTCCTGTCCGCTGTCCGTCTTGCTCCCTTCACCTTCCCCGGGTCCAGGTGACCCGGGGCCTTCCTTATTTGGGCATGTACTTTCCCGCGAAACACAGATGCTTTCGCAGGCTTCTACATGCCGTGTGTGTGCCTCCAGGGTGTGGGCTGGGATGTCTGGTCCCAATACACATCCTGGGTGCCAGAGAGTCTAGGGTGGTGTGAATGCCTGGGACCACCGTGGTCCGTGATTGGTCCACGTATGGTGTGTGTGTTAATGGGCGGCTCTCCCATTGGGTCCCCTCCGTTTTGGCGCGAAGGGCACCGTGGATAAGAGGGGGCTGCAAACACCACTACCATGTCGATCTCCTGAGTTCTTACGAACGAAGGAATACAGGAGCCAAGTATCCTGTAACCAGAGGCTGGACCGAGGAATCGCTGGTGACCCGCTGAAGGAATCCTCCTTTGCACTGCTGTCGTCCTGTGAAACCCTTTCCTCCTTGCATCGAACCAGAAGGCCTGTATTGGTGCTTCGACCTATTGGAATAGCAGGAACAGCTATTCCCGGCATCTTCATCAACTCCTAGCAGTAAGCCTTCGGAAGTGTCTCTGGGCCATCCAGTTGACTGACCAGCTTACAAGGGAGTCCTGCTCTGTAACCGCCGTCAGGTTGTGCCGTATCTCGAGTCCTTGTCACTCTCCCACGCTTAGTACACTTGGCGTTCCCAAGTCTGAAGGGAGGAGTGTACTTTTGATTCAGATACGCACGGCCGCTCTGTTGTCCTGCTGCGGCAACAAAACTGTGCTGGTTTCGTCGATTGGGACGTCTTTTTGATCTACACGACTGGAAAGCGTTCCCTGCTCGTCTGAACCCGCCAGCTGCTGAAACTACAGTGGAAGAAGCCTGGGTCTGCTTGCTTCGGGGACCGGTGAGTAGATTAGCTAGGATCTGGTCGCCCTCCTGCAGTTGCCCATTGCTTTTCCCTGCTGTGTAAAAACAGCTCCCTTTTCGTCCGTACTCGCGTTTTGCTTCTGCTCGCTGTGGAGGCTGCGCTTGAGTCACGGAACCTGTTCTTCTTCTGTGTGCACTAACCCGAACTGCCTGACTTCCTCCGAAGAGCTTCTCCTTTGCCCGTGGGCACCAGCACTTGCAGGTACTTTGAGCACAAGGCTCCACTCTTCTCAGGGATCGGACTTCCATCTAGTTAGGTGCTTCTGAAGGCGAACTGAGTCGAAAGCATTATCGCACTGCCTGTTTTCTTCCCTTTCAGGTCGACTGCATATTTCGTGCTTTAAACGCTTGCGACTGTGTATTTGTATAGATATTGTGTTGATTTGGTATGTGTTGGTTTAATATTGTTATAGAGTGATTTTCTTGCTACGGTCATTGTTTTAAAGGCCTTAAAATAAATGTGTTTATATTTTTGATATAACAACTTTTTGGAGTAGTTTGTAAGCGCTCTTGCTTTGTGTGCTCATTGCGAGCTTTCAGTCACCCTCACCCCTCTTGAGACCTAGTCTTGACCGCCGCGATCGCTACCTTGATTGGTCTGGCTTGTCCAGAGGTTACCCTGTTCCAAGTAATTAGGTTGGCCTTCTGAACTTCTGCGCCACCAGGACAGAGTTCAGAAATCCGTCTTAACAAATTGGTGTACAGCGGTGGGATACGACTGAAGGTATCCAGTGTTGCGCACGAGCTAAGGCATTTCAGGTTATTCCAACCAGTACCCGTAGTGGATTGTTGTAATATAACTTTAAAAAGGCCATAGTCCTATCGAACAGTATGGAAACAAATACGTTGTTAACTTTGAATGCTTCCAAATCAGAAACGCTGAAAAAGATGTGTGCGGAGAGAGGTGTTTCCTCTCAAGGCACAAAATTGGAAATGATCCAGAGAATCGTGGCGTGGCAAGAAGCGCAGCTTGATGCGATTACTTCTGAGGACAGTGCAGAAGGTGGTGGGGCTGCTCTCACTGGCAGAACCGACGGTTCTGCCGCTGCACTGATCCATCGCGACCACGAGGACAGGGAGGATGTAATGTCTAATGTTTCCTCTGCCAGTGTTGATGGGGAGGCTATGCTTGAATTCAAGAAGCAAGAGCTGCGGTTTAGGCAGCAGGAGCTTGAATTCAGCATAGCCAAACTAAAAATCGAACAGGCAGAAAAACAGAAAGACAGGGATCACCAGTTGGAACTGGCCAAGCTTCAGGTTGCAAATGGATCCAAGGGTCCTAGACATGGGTCTGGGGCTTCCTCTCATCCACGGTTTCCAAAAGATCTGCTCAGTGTGTATGAAGAAAGGAATGACATTATGGACTGGCTGAATGCGTTTGAGTATGCATGCGAGGTCCAGGAAGTTGACAATGCTGATAAGATTGCGTGGTTGCTCAGTAGACTGCCCCATTCTGGCTGAAGTGCCATTATGGAAATGTCGAAGGCTGAGCGGGCTGATTTCGCAATGTTAAAGCAAACTCTCATTTTAAAGTTTGGGAAGACTCCGGCCCAATATTTAAAGCGTTTTCGAGAGTATAAGAAAAAGGAAGGTGGTACTTGGGTATCTTATGTCGCTGAATCTTTGAAAAACTTAACTGGCTGGGTTGAAGGTTATAAGGTTTCTACCTTCGAAGGCATGATCAATCTGGTCATACTGGAACACATTTTTGCTTCTTCTTCCCCGGAGCTTAAGCAGCATTTGGCCGATTCGAAGGAGATAGATCCTAAGAAGCTGGCCATTGCAGCAGACTTATGGGTGTCACATCGAGTGTCCCATAAGGACAAAACTCATCCTGGTAAGCAGGAGGAAGGGAAAAAGTCCAAAGATATGGAGGGTGGGGAATCTGCTAAATCTTCTTCCCATAAGGGCCACAAAAAGAAAAACAAGGGTAAGACACAAGAGAACTCACAGGGTAGTGGAGGTCAGCCTCCGAAACAGAACTCTGGTTACAATAAGCCTCCCTACATAAAGAGACCCAATGGGGCTTGTTTTTCTTGTGGAGCAACTGACCATGTGAAGGGGGATCCCCGTTGTAAGGTTAGACCTTTGGGGGTCCACTCCGCTAATCTGGCCTTCTCCTCCTATGAGGAAGAAGAGATTACAGGAGCATCCTTCTCCTCAGACTCATTTCCCAGCGGAATAGAGGCTGAGGTAGTTTTAGTGTCCCTGGGTTCCTGGGAGCCTAAAGTCGCAGAGGCTTATGCTAGGATTCCGGATAATACCAAGCACTACTTTAAAGACAGTGTGCTGATCAATGGAGTGGATACTCCAGCTCTTAGGGATAGTGGGTGCAGTCGAACTGTAGTGGATTCTACCTTGGTAGACTCAGAGGAAGTTGCCAGAGCTACTCTGATGCCCACTAAGTTGGCTGACGGCCCCCTCCGTATGTTTCCCGTGATCCCTGTAAATCTTACTTTAAATGGTACAGCAGTCAGGATTCCAGTGAGCATTCAGAGAAACGTCCCGGGAAAGGTCTTGTTGGGCAATGATCTCAGAGCTTTAGGGCTCGTAGGAGACACTGCCGAAAGACCCTACACACGGTCTCAAGCACGGGCAGCATTGGCCAAGTCCAATACACCGCCCCAGCCGAAGGGGAAACCCAAGGCGAAAGGAGTCTACAAGTCAAGACGGGGGAAGGAGAATATTCCCCCGAGCTCGCCTACCACTGCGGTGGAGGAAGTTGGTCAATCGCCCGGGCCTGACGAGGAGGTGGCGATGCCTGAAGTATTCGACCCCAACGATCATCCTGAACTAAAAGACTTGTTAGTTGAAGGAGGTCCTGATAGGGACGAATTCAGTAAAGGCCAACGCGAGTGCCCATCTCTGGAAGGCCTAAGGAGACAGGCCTGCTCCCAGCTTGAGGGTGAGCCTCCTGGGAAGCATAGGATTTATTGGGAAGGTGGACTCCTGTATAGTGAGCCCACAGAGTCTACAGAAGGAGACCATAGGAGGTTGGTGGTTCCCCTTGCTGTTAGGCCCTTCCTCCTGCAGTTGGCACATGAAGTTCCCCTTGCTGGTCACCTTGGTATTAAGAGGACCAAGCAAAGGTTATCCATGCACTTCTACTGGCCCAAGATGGGGGTGCAAGTAGAAAGTCACTGCAGGAGTTGTGCCTCCTGCCAGTTGTCTGGTAAGGTTGGCGCGACAATCCAAGCTCCGTTGGTACCGCTCCCAGTTGTGGGGGTACCATTTGAAAGGGTAGGGATCGACATCGTTGGTCCCCTTGACCCGCAAACATCCTCGGGCAATAGGTTTATCCTGGTGCTGGTCGACCATGCAACCAGGTATCCTGAGGCCATCCCATTAAAAACTGTAACTGCCAAGTCAGTTGCAAAAGCTTTACTCGGCATATTTACTAGGGTTGGCTTCCCTAAAGAAGTTGTGTCAGATCGTGGCAGCAACTTTATGTCGAAGTACATGCAGGCTATGTGGAAAGAATGTGGGGTCACCTACAAGTTCTCTTCTGCATACCACCCCCAGACCAATGGTCTGGTGGAACGCTTCAACAGAACGTTAAAAAGCATGATTGGGGCTCTGGAGGAGCCCCAGAGGAGGAAATGGGACCTTCTTTTACCATGCTTGTTGTTTGCCTACCGAGAGGTACCACAGGAGGGTGTTGGCTTCAGCCCCTTCGAACTTCTGTTCGGTCATCCCGTACGGGGACCCTTAGCCATCGTCAAAGAGGGATGGGAGATGCCCACTCCCCCTGTTACTACCAACGTAGTTGACTATGTGCTAGGGCTCAGAAAACGGATGGTACTTCTGATGGGCTTGGCTAGTGAGAAATTGAAGGCAGGGCAAGCACTGGTGAAACATTGGTACGACCAGAAAGCTTCCCTAATCAACTTCACACCTGGTCAGCAAGTCCTGATCATGAATCCTATAAGGCCTCGTGCTTTACAGGACAAATGGTCAGGCCCTTACACAGTGGTGGAGCCCCTGGGTGAGGTGAACTATTTAGTGGACCTTGGAAGGCCTGGACAGGCTCCAAAAGTGTTCCACGTGAATAGGCTGAAGGCTTTCGTCCCAAGAGTCGAAATCGCAGCACTGCTACTGGCTTCCGACGTTGAGGAAGAGGAGTCTGAACCTCTCCCCGACCTGTTCCAAGGCAGTCCTTCAGATTGCTCCTTTGAGGGTGTCCGAGTGGCCCCTCACCTGACTTCTGATCAGCAGGCTGAGGTGAAAAGTTTGCTTAGGCAGTTTTCCCCCCTGTTTTCACAGTCGCCTGGTTTGACACCTTGGTGCAAACATAACATTGACACAGGAGACAGTGTACCTACCAAATGTAGGGGATACAGGATGTCGGATAAAGTACGGTCTTATATTAAGACCGAGGTCAACAAGATGTTAGACCTTGGGGTGATTGAACCCTCTAGTAGTCCTTGGTCCAGTCCTGTGGTTCTGGTTCCAAAGGCAGGCACTTCTGAATTGAGGTTCTGCGTGGATTACAGGGCTCTGAATGCTGTCACCAAGACAGATGCACACCCCTTGCCTCGAACAGATGAGCTGGTGGATACTTTGGGTGCCTCCAAGTACCTCAGCACGTTTGACCTCACTGCTGGCTATTGGCAAATAGCTTTAGCAGAACATGCCAAGGAGAAGACAGCATTTTCTACTCCAGACGGCCTTTACCAATTCCGGGTAATGCCGTTCGGGTTGAAGAATGCACCTGCCACTTTCCAGAGGCTTGTGAATCATGTGTTGAATGGGTTGGACGAATTCTGTCTTGCATATCTGGACGATATAGCAGTTTTCAGTGCCACCTGGGAAGACCATGTGAAACACCTCAGGATTGTGCTCCAGGCTCTTCAGAAAGCCCACTTGACCATAAAGGCTAGTAAATGCCAGATTGGACAAGGCTCAGTGGTTTACCTTGGACATGAAGTAGGTGGAGGGAGGATACAGCCTCTACCCAGTAAAGTACAAGCAGTACAAGACTGGCCTACCCCCACTACGCAAACCCAAGTGAGAGCCTTCTTAGGACTCACGGGTTATTACCGCAATTTTGTGGCAGACTATGGCACCATAGCTGCTCCTCTGACTGCCCTCACAACTCCGAAGAAACCCAAGAAGGTAACTTGGACCGACGAGTGTGAGAAGGCCTTCAATGGCTTAAAAGACTCCTTGTGCCAGGCCCCTGTGCTCAGGACCCCTGATTATCAAAGACCTTTTATCGTGCAGACGGATGCCTCTGACACTGGGATAGGAGCTGTACTATCACAAGTAGATGAGAAGGGTAAGGAACACCCTATCGGCTTTATTAGTCGCCAGCTTAAGGACAGAGAGCTCAGATGGTCCACGGTAGAGAAAGAATGTTTCTCTGTTGTGTGGGCCCTAAGGAAGCTGAGGCCCTACCTCTATGGGACCCACTTCACTGTGCAGACTGACCATAAGCCGTTAAAGTGGCTAATGAACATGAAGGGGGAGAATCCAAAGTTGCTTAGGTGGTCCATAAGTCTATAAGGCTTCGACTTCACTATTGAGCATAGGCCAGGTGTCCAACATAGCAATGCTGATGGGTTGTCCAGAATGTTTTACCGACCTGAACAAGAGACTCATCCAGGGGTGGATTAGTTCCCCCTGTCCATAGTCTGGGAGGGGCGAGTGTTAGGAAAGATTTCGTAATTATAGGGAATTTTCCTTCCATGTGGCAACCCCTAAACTTTTTGCTATTGTTTTTAACCTTGTTGTTGACTTTGCCAGAGAAGTACAGCCTTCTGCCGCACTTCTCTGGGCTTTCGCTCCTTTTCTTACGGGGAAACTGACATGCCCTTAAGACAGTCAGTACCGGGGAACGCTGTTTCCCGTAGTTTCTTTTATCGTGTCGCAGCTTTAGTGCAACACGACACAAGAGGGCACTGTAAGTTAAGTTACAGCTCTCTTGGGTCTCTAGCCTTCTACAGGCCCTAGATACTCGTTTAGGATTGTGTGTGATCGGCACAAGTGATTCAGTGACGGGGCTGGTGGCAGCGATCGTTTTGTATTTTTTGAGCTCCTTTTGGCATTCTGAGCACGTTTTTGCCCTGAACCCAAAATGGTGGCCTGGCTCCCAAAATGGCCAGACCACGAGGCTCCTTTGTCCTGTCCGCTGTCCGTCTTGCTCCCTTCACCTTCCCCGGGTCCAGGTGACCCGGGGCCTTCCTTATTTGGGCATGTACTTTCCCGCGAAACACAGATGCTTTCGCGGGCTTCTACATGCCGTGTGTGTGCCTCCAGGGTGTGGGCTGGGATGTCTGGTCCCAATACACATCCTGGGTGCCAGAGAGTCTAGGGTGGTGTGAATGCCTGGGACCACCGTGGTCCGTGATTGGTCCACGTATGGTGTGTGTGTTAATGGGCGGCTCTCCCATTGGGTCCCCTCCGTTTTGGCGCGAAGGGCACCGTGGATAAGAGGGGGCTGCAAACACCACTACCATGTCGATCTCCTGAGTTCTTACGAACGAAGGAATACAGGAGCCAAGTATCCTGTAACCAGAGGCTGGACCGAGGAATCGCTGGTGACCCGCTGAAGGAATCCTCCTTTGCACTGCTGTCGTCCTGTGAAACCCTTTCCTCCTTGCATCGAACCAGAAGGCCTGTATTGGTGCTTCGACCTATTGGAATAGCAGGAACAGCTATTCCCGGCATCTTCATCAACTCCTAGCAGTAAGCCTTCGGAAGTGTCTCTGGGCCATCCAGTTGACTGACCAGCTTACAAGGGAGTCCTGCTCTGTAACCGCCGTCAGGTTGTGCCGTATCTCGAGTCCTTGTCACTCTCCCACGCTTAGTACACTTGGCGTTCCCAAGTCTGAAGGGAGGAGTGTACTTTTGATTCAGATACGCACGGCCGCTCTGTTGTCCTGCTGCGGCAACAAAACTGTGCTGGTTTCGTCGATTGGGACGTCTTTTTGATCTACACGACTGGAAAGCGTTCCCTGCTCGTCTGAACCCGCCAGCTGCTGAAACTACAGTGGAAGAAGCCTGGGTCTGCTTGCTTCGGGGACCGGTGAGTAGATTAGCTAGGATCTGGTCGCCCTCCTGCAGTTGCCCATTGCTTTTCCCTGCTGTGTAAAAACAGCTCCCTTTTCGTCCGTACTCGCGTTTTGCTTCTGCTCGCTGTGGAGGCTGCGCTTGAGTCACGGAACCTGTTCTTCTTCTGTGTGCACTAACCCGAACTGCCTGACTTCCTCCGAAGAGCTTCTCCTTTGCCCGTGGGCACCAGCACTTGCAGGTACTTTGAGCACAAGGCTCCACTCTTCTCAGGGATCGGACTTCCATCTAGTTAGGTGCTTCTGAAGGCGAACTGAGTCGAAAGCATTATCGCACTGCCTGTTTTCTTCCCTTTCAGGTGGACTGCATATTTCGTGCTTTAAACGCTTGCGACTGTGTATTTGTATAGATATTGTGTTGATTTGGTATGTGTTGGTTTAATATTGTTATAGAGTGATTTTCTTGCTACGGTCATTGTTTTAAAGGCCTTAAAATAAATGTGTTTATATTTTTGATATAACAACTGTTTGGAGTAGTTTGTAAGCGCTCTTGCTTTGTGTGCTCATTGCGAGCTTTCAGTCACCCTCACCCCTCTTGAGACCTAGTCTTGACCGCCGCGATCGCTACCTTGATTGGTCTGGCTTGTCCAGAGGTTACCCTGTTCCAAGTAATTAGGTTGGCCTTCTGAACTTCTGCGCCACCAGGACAGAGTTCAGAAATCCGTCTTAACACCTACGGCATGAGATGTCATATACAACTCCTTCCCATTCCAATCCTGAGACTCTTCCTATAGCATGAGATGTGATATCTCAATGCTTATACCAAACCTGAGACCCTTCCTATAGCATGAGATGTGATATCCAACTCCTTCCCATTCCAATCCTGAGACCCTTCCTATAGCATGAGATGTGATGTCTCAATGCTTCTAATACCAAACCTGAGATCCTTCCTATAACATGAGATGTGATATCCAACTCCTTCCATTCCAATCCTGAGACCCTTCCTATAGCATGAGATTTGATATCTCAATGCTTATACCAAACCTGAGACCCTTCCTATAGCATGAGATGTGATACCCAAGTCCTTCCCATTCCAATCCTTAGACCCTTCCTACAGCATGCAATATGATATCTCAATGATTCTAATAACAATCCTGAGACCCGTCCTATAACGTGAGATGGGATATCCAATTCCTTCCCATTCCAATCCTGAGACACTTCCGATAGCAGAGATGTGATATCTCAATGCTTATACCAAACCTGAGACCCTTCCTATAACATGAGATCGGATATCCAACTCCTTCCCGTTCCAAACCTGAGACCCTTCCTTTAGCATGAGATGTGATATCCAGCTCCTTCCCATTCCAATCCTGAGACACTTCAGATAGCATGAGATGTGATATCTCAATGCTTATACCAAACCTGAGACCCTTCCTATAGCATGAGATGTGATATCCAACTCCTTCCCATTCCAATCCTGAGACCCTTCCTATAGCATGAGATGTGATGTCTCAATGCTTCTAATACCAAACCTGAGATCCTTCCTATAACATGAGATGTGATATCCAACTCCTTCCATTCCAATCCTGAGACCCTTCCTATAGCATGAGATTTGATATCTCAATGCTTATACCAAACCTGAGACCCTTCCTATAGCATGAGATGTGATACCCAAGTCCTTCCCATTCCAATCCTTAGACCCTTCCTACAGCATGCAATATGATATCTCAATGATTCTAATAACAATCCTGAGACCCGTCCTATAACGTGAGATGGGATATCCAATTCCTTCCCATTCCAATCCTGAGACACTTCCGATAGCAGAGATGTGATATCTCAATGCTTATACCAAACCTGAGACCCTTCCTATAACATGAGATCGGATATCCAACTCCTTCCCGTTCCAAACCTGAGACCCTTCCTTTAGCATGAGATGTGATATCCAGCTCCTTCCCATTCCAATCCTGAGACACTTCAGATAGCATGAGATGTGATATCTCAATGCTTCTAATATCAAAACTGAAACCCTCCCTATAGCATGATATGTGATATCTAAGTCCTTCCCATTCCAATCCTAAGACCCTTCCTATAGCATGAGATGTGATATCTCAATGCTTCTACCAAACCTGAGACCCTTCCTTTAGCATGAGATGTGATATCCAACTCCTTCCCATTCCAATCCTGAGACCCTTCCTATAGCATGAGATGTGATATCTCAATACTTTTAATACCAAACCTGAGATCCTTCCGATAACATGAGATGTGATATCCAAATCCTTCCCATTCCAATCCTGAGACCCTTCTGATAGCATGAAATGTGATATCTCAATGTTTCTAATACCAAACCTGAGATCCTTCCGATAGCATGAGATGTGATATCTCAATGCTTCTAATGCCAAACCTGAGATCCTTCCTATAACATGAGATGTGATATCCAAATCCTTCCCCTTCCAAACCTGAGACCCTCCCTTTAGCATGAGATGTGATATCCAACTCCTTCCCATTCCAATCCTGAGACCCTTCTGATAGCATGAGATGTGATATCTCAATGCCTCTGATACCAAACCTGAGATCCTACCTCTAACATGAAATGTGATATCCAACTCTTTCCCCTTCCAAACCTGAGAGCCTTCCTATAAAATGAGATGTGATATCCAACTCCTTCCCATTCCAACCTGAGACCCTTCCTATAGCATGAGATGTGATATCTCAATGCCTCTAATACCAAACCTGAGATCCTTCCTCTAACATGAAATGTGATATCCAACTCCTTCCCTTTCCAAACCTGAGAGCCTATCTATAGCATGAGATGTGATATCCAAGTCCTTCCCATTCCAATCCTTAGACCCTTCCTACAGCATGCAATATGATATCTCAATGATTCTAATAACAAACCTGAGACCCGTCCTATAACATGAGATGGGATATCCAACTCCTTCCCATTCCAATCCTGAGACACTTCCGATAGCAGAGATGTGATATCTCAATGCTTATACCAAACCTGAGACGCTTCCTATAACATGAGATGTGATATCCAACTCCTTCCCGTTCCAAACCTGAGACCCTTCCTTTAGCATGAGATGTGATATCCAGCTCCTTCCCATTCCAATACTGAGACACTTCCGATAGCATGAGATGTGATATCTCAATGCTTCTAATATCAAAACTGAGACCAACAAAAATGATATGTGATATCTAAGTCCTTCCCATTCCAATCCTGAGACCCTTCCTATAGCATGAGATGTGATATCTCATTGCTTCTAATATCAAACTTGAGACCCTCCCTATAGCATGAGAAGTGATATCCAAGTCCTTCCCATTCCAATCCTGAGACACTTCCTATAGCATGAGATGTGATATCTCAATGCTTATACCAAACCTGAGACCCTTCCTACGGCATGAGATGTCATATACAACTCCTTCCCATTCCAATCCTGAGACCCTTCCTATAGCATGAGATGTGATATCTCAATGCTTATACCAAACCTGAGACCCTTCCTATAGCATGAGATGTGATATCCAACTCCTTCCCATTCCAATCCTGAGACCCTTCCTATAGCATGAGATGTGATGTCTCAATGCTTCTAATACCAAACCTGAGATCCTTCCTATAACATGAGATGTGATATCCAACTCCTTCCATTCCAATCCTGAGACCCTTCCTATAGCATGAGATTTGATATCTCAATGCTTATACCAAACCTGAGACCCTTCCTATAGCATGAGATGTGATATCCAACTCCTTCCCGTTCCAAACCTGAGACCCTTCCTTTAGCATTAGATGTGATATCCAACTCCTTCCCATTCCAATCCTGAGACCCTTCCTATAGCATGAGATGTGATATCTCAATGCTTCTTATATCAAACTTGAGACCCTCCCTATAGCATGAGATGTGATATCCAAGTCCTTCCCATTCCAATCCTGAGACACTTCCTATAGCATGAGATGTGATATCTCAATGCTTCTAATACCAAACCTGAGACTCTTCCTATAACATGAGATGGGATATCCAACTCCTTCCCATTCAAATCCTGAGACCCTTCCGATAGCAGAGATGTGATATCTCAATGCTTATACCAAACCTGAGACCCTTCCTACGGCATGAGATGTCATATACAACTCCTTCACATTCCAATCCTGAGACCCTTCCTATAGCATGAGATGTGATATCTCAATGCTTATACCAAACCTGAGACCCTTCCTATAGCATGAGATGTGATATCCAACTCCTTCCCATTCCAATCCTGAGACCCTTCCTATAGCATGAGATGTGATGTCTCAATGCTTCTAATACCAAACCTGAGATCCTTCCTATAACATGAGATGTGATATCCAACTCCTTCCATTCCAATCCTGAGACCCTTCCTATAGAATGAGATTTGATATCTCAATGCTTATGCCAAACCTGAGACCCTTCCTATAGCATGAGATGTGATACCCAAGTCCTTCCCATTCCAATCCTTAGACCCTTCCTACAGCATGCAATATGATATCTCAATGATTCTAATAACAATCCTGAGACCCGTCCTATAACGTGAGATGGGATATCCAATTCCTTCCCATTCCAATCCTGAGACACTTCCGATAGCAGAGATGTGATATCTCAATGCTTATACCAAACCTGAGACCCTTCCTATAACATGAGATCGGATATCCTACTCCTTCCCGTTCCAAACCTGAGACCCTTCCTTTAGCATGAGATGTGATATCCAGCTCCTTCCCATTCCAATCCTGAGACACTTCCGATAGCATGAGATGTGATATCTCAATGCTTCTAATATCAAAACTGAAACCCTCCCTATAGCATGATATGTGATATCTAAGTCCTTCCCATTCCAATCCTAAGACCCTTCCTATAGCATGAGATGTGATATCTCAATGCTTCTACCAAACCTGAGACCCTTCCTTTAGCATGAGATGTGATATCCAACTCCTTCCCATTCCAATCCTGAGACCCTTCCGATAGCATGAGATGTGATATCTCAATACTTCTAATACCAAACCTGAGATCCTTCCGATAACATGAGATGTGATATCCAAATCCTTCCCCTTCCAAACCTGAGACCCTCCCTTTAGCATGAGATGTGATATCCAACTCCTTCCCATTCCAATCCTGAGACCCTTCTGATAGCATGAGATGTGATATCTCAATGTTTCTAATACCAAACCTGAGATCCTTCCGATAGCATGAGATGTGATATCTCAATGCTTCTAATACCAAACCTGAGATCCTTCCTATAACATGAGATGTGATATCCAAATCCTTCCCCTTCCAAACCTGAGACCCTCCCATTAGCATGAGATGTGATATCCAACTCCTTCCCATTCCAATCCTGAGACCCTTCTGATAGCATGAGATGTGATATCTCAATGCCTCTAATACCAAACCTGAGATCCTACCTCTAACATGAAATGTGATATCCAACTCTTTCCCCTTCCAAACCTGAGAGCCTTCCTATAACATGAGATGTGATATCCAACTCCTTCCCATTCCAACCTGAGACCCTTCCTATAGCATGAGATGTGATATCTCAATGCCTCTAATACCAAACCTGAGATCCTTCCTGTAACATGAAATGTGATATCCAACTCCTTCCCTTTCCAAACCTGAGAGCCTATCTATAGCATGAGATGTGATATCCAAGTCCTTCCCATTCCAATCCTTAGACCCTTCCTACAGCATGCAATATGATATCTCAATGATTCTAATAACAAACCTGAGACCCGTCCTATAACATGAGATGGGATATCCAACTCCTTCCCATTCCAATCCTGAGACACTTCCGATAGCAGAGATGTGATATCTCAATGCTTATACCAAACCTGAGACCCTTCCTATAACATGAGATGTGATATCCAACTCCTTCCCGTTCCAAACCTGAGACCCTTCCTTTAGCATGAGATGTGATATCCAGCTCCTTCCCATTCCAATACTGAGACACTTCCGATAGCATGAGATGTGATATCTCAATGCTTCTAATATCAAAACTGAGACCAACAAAAATGATATGTGATATCTAAGTCCTTCCCATTCCAATCCTGAGACCCTTCCTATAGCATGAGATGTGATATCTCAATGCTTCTAATATCAAACTTGAGACCCTCCCTATAGCATGAGAAGTGATATCCAAGTCCTTCCCATTCCAATCCTGAGACACTTCCTATAGCATGAGATGTGATATCTCAATGCTTATACCAAACCTGAGACCCTTCCTACGGCATGAGATGTCATATACAACTCCTTCCCATTCCAATCCTGAGACCCTTCCTATAGCATGAGATGTGATATCTCAATGCTTATACCAAACCTGAGACCCTTCCTATAGCATGAGATGTGATATCCAACTCCTTCCCATTCCAATCCTGAGACCCTTCCTATAGCATGAGATGTGATGTCTCAATGCTTCTAATACCAAACCTGAGATCCTTCCTATAACATGAGATGTGATATCCAACTCCTTCCATTCCAATCCTGAGACCCTTCCTATAGCATGAGATTTGATATCTCAATGCTTATACCAAACCTGAGACCCTTCCTATAGCATGAGATGTGATATCCAACTCCTTCCCGTTCCAAACCTGAGACCCTTCCTTTAGCATGAGATGTGATATCCAGCTCCTTCCCATTCCAATACTGAGACACTTCCGATAGCATGAGATGTGATATCTCAATGCTTCTAATATCAGAACTGAGACCAACAAAAATGATATGTGATATCTAAGTCCTTCCCATTCCAATCCTGAGACCCTCCCTATAGCATGAGATGTGATATCTAAGTCCTTCCCATTCCAATCCTGAGACCCTCCCTATAACATGAGATGGGAATATCCAACTCCTTACCATTCTAATCCTGAGACCCTTCCGATAGCAGAGATGTGATATCTCAATGCTTATACCAAACCTGAGATCCTTCCTATAACATGAGATGTGATATCCATTTCCTTCCCATTCCAATGCTGAGACACTTCCTATAGCATGAGATGTGATATCTCACTGCTTATACCAAACCTGAGACCCTTCCTATAGCATGAGATGTGATATCCAACTCCTTCCCATTCCAATCCTGAGACCCTTCCTATAGCATGAGATGTGATATCTCAATGCTTCTAATATCAAACTTGAGACCCTCCCTATAGCATGAGATGTGATATCCAAGTCCTTCCCATTCCAATCCTGAGACACTTCCTATAGCATGAGATGTGATATCTCAATGCTTCTAATACCAAACCTGAGACTCTTCCTATAACATGAGATGGGATATCCAACTCCTTCCCATTCCAATCCTGAGACCCTTCCGATAGCAGAGATGTGATATCTCAATTCTTATACCAAACCTGAGACCCTTCCTACGGCATGAGATGTCATATACAACTCCTTCCCATTCCAATCCTGAGACTCTTCCTATAGCATGAGATGTGATATCTCAATGCTTATACCAAACCTGAGACCCTTCCTATAGCATGAGATGTGATATCCAACTCCTTCCCATTCCAATCCTGAGACCCTTCCTATAGCATGAGATGTGATGTCTCAATGCTTCTAATACCAAACCTGAGATCCTTCCTATAACATGAGATGTGATATCCAACTCCTTCCATTCCAATCCTGAGACCCTTCCTATAGCATGAGATTTGATATCTTAATGCTTATACCAAACCTGAGACCCTTCCTATAGCATGAGATGTGATACCCAAGTCCTTCCCATTCCAATCCTTAGACCCTTCCTACAGCATGCAATATGATATCTCAATGATTCTAATAACAATCCTGAGACCCGTCCTATAACGTGAGATGGGATATCCAATTCCTTCCCATTCCAATCCTGAGACACTTCCGATAGCAGAGATGTGATATCTCAATGCTTATACCAAACCTGAGACCCTTCCTATAACATGAGATCGGATATCCAACTCCTTCCCGTTCCAAACCTGAGACCCTTCCTTTAGCATGAGATGTGATATCCAGCTCCTTCCCATTCCAATCCTGAGACACTTCAGATAGCATGAGATGTGATATCTCAATGCTTCTAATATCAAAACTGAAACCCTCCCTATAGCATGATATGTGATATCTAAGTCCTTCCCATTCCAATCCTAAGACCCTTCCTATAGCATGAGATGTGATATCTCAATGCTTCTACCAAACCTGAGACCCTTCCTTTAGCATGAGATGTGATATCCAACTCCTTCCCATTCCAATCCTGAGACCCTTCCTATAGCATGAGATGTGATATCTCAATACTTTTAATACCAAACCTGAGATCCTTCCGATAACATGAGATGTGATATCCAAATCCTTCCCATTCCAATCCTGAGACCCTTCTGATAGCATGAAATGTGATATCTCAATGTTTCTAATACCAAACCTGAGATCCTTCCGATAGCATGAGATGTGATATCTCAATGCTTCTAATGCCAAACCTGAGATCCTTCCTATAACATGAGATGTGATATCCAAATCCTTCCCCTTCCAAACCTGAGACCCTCCCTTTAGCATGAGATGTGATATCCAACTCCTTCCCATTCCAATCCTGAGACCCTTCTGATAGCATGAGATGTGATATCTCAATGCCTCTGATACCAAACCTGAGATCCTACCTCTAACATGAAATGTGATATCCAACTCTTTCCCCTTCCAAACCTGAGAGCCTTCCTATAACATGAGATGTGATATCCAACTCCTTCCCATTCCAACCTGAGACCCTTCCTATAGCATGAGATGTGATATCTCAATGCCTCTAATACCAAACCTGAGATCCTTCCTCTAACATGAAATGTGATATCCAACTCCTTCCCTTTCCAAACCTGAGAGCCTATCTATAGCATGAGATGTGATATCCAAGTCCTTCCCATTCCAATCCTTAGACCCTTCCTACAGCATGCAATATGATATCTCAATGATTCTAATAACAAACCTGAGACCCGTCCTATAACATGAGATGGGATATCCAACTCCTTCCCATTCCAATCCTGAGACACTTCCGATAGCAGAGATGTGATATCTCAATGCTTATACCAAACCTGAGACGCTTCCTATAACATGAGATGTGATATCCAACTCCTTCCCGTTCCAAACCTGAGACCCTTCCTTTAGCATGAGATGTGATATCCAGCTCCTTCCCATTCCAATACTGAGACACTTCCGATAGCATGAGATGTGATATCTCAATGCTTCTAATATCAAAACTGAGACCAACAAAAATGATATGTGATATCTAAGTCCTTCCCATTCCAATCCTGAGACCCTTCCTATAGCATGAGATGTGATATCTCATTGCTTCTAATATCAAACTTGAGACCCTCCCTATAGCATGAGAAGTGATATCCAAGTCCTTCCCATTCCAATCCTGAGACACTTCCTATAGCATGAGATGTGATATCTCAATGCTTATACCAAACCTGAGACCCTTCCTACGGCATGAGATGTCATATACAACTCCTTCCCATTCCAATCCTGAGACCCTTCCTATAGCATGAGATGTGATATCTCAATGCTTATACCAAACCTGAGACCCTTCCTATAGCATGAGATGTGATATCCAACTCCTTCCCATTCCAATCCTGAGACCCTTCCTATAGCATGAGATGTGATGTCTCAATGCTTCTAATACCAAACCTGAGATCCTTCCTATAACATGAGATGTGATATCCAACTCCTTCCATTCCAATCCTGAGACCCTTCCTATAGCATGAGATTTGATATCTCAATGCTTATACCAAACCTGAGACCCTTCCTATAGCATGAGATGTGATATCCAACTCCTTCCCGTTCCAAACCTGAGACCCTTCCTTTAGCATTAGATGTGATATCCAGCTCCTTCCCATTCCAATACTGAGACACTTCCGATAGCATGAGATGTGATATCTCAATGCTTCTAATATCAAAACTGAGACCAACAAAAATGATATGTGATATCTAAGTCCTTCCCATTCCAATCCTGAGACCCTCCCTATAGCATGAGATGGGATATCCAAGTCCTTCCCATTCTAATCCTGAGACCCTTCCGATAGCAGAGATGTGATATCTCAATGCTTATACCAAACCTGAGATCCTTCCTATAACATGAGATGTGATATCCAACTCCTTCCCATTCCAATACTGAGACACTTCCTATAGCATGAGATGTGATATCTCACTGCTTATACCAAACCTGAGACCCTTCCTATAGCATGAGATGTGATATCCAACTCCTTCCCATTCCAATCCTGAGACCCTTCCTATAGCATGAGATGTGATATCTCAATGCTTCTAATATCAAACTTGAGACCCTCCCTATAGCATGAGATGTGATATCCAAGTCCTTCCCATTCCAATCCTGAGACACTTCCTATAGCATGAGATGTGATATCTCAATGCTTCTAATACCAAACCTGAGACTCTTCCTATAACATGAGATGGGATATCCAACTCCTTCCCATTCCAATCCTGAGACCCTTCCGATAGCAGAGATGTGATATCTCAATGCTTATACCAAACCTGAGACCCTTCCTACGGCATGAGATGTCATATACAACTCCTTCCCATTCCAATCCTGAGACCCTTCCTATAGCATGAGATGTGATATCTCAATGCTTATACCAAACCTGAGACCCTTCCTATAGCATGAGATGTGATATCCAACACCTTCCCATTCCAATCCTGAGACCCTTCCTATAGCATGAGATGTGATGTCTCAATGCTTCTAATACCAAACCTGAGATCCTTCCTATAACATGAGATGTGATATCCAACTCCTTCCATTCCAATCCTGAGACCCTTCCTATAGCATGAGATTTGATATCTCAATGCTTATACCAAACCTGAGACCCTTCCTATAGCATGAGATGTGATACCCAAGTCCTTCCCATTCCAATCCTTAGACCCTTCCTACAGCATGCAATATGATATCTCAATGATTCTAATAACAATCCTGAGACCCGTCCTATAACGTGAGATGGGATATCCAATTCCTTCCCATTCCAATCCTGAGACACTTCCGATAGCAGAGATGTGATATCTCAATGCTTATACCTAACCTGAGACCCTTCCTATAACATGAGATCGGATATCCAACTCCTTCCCGTTCCAAACCTGAGACCCTTCTTTTAGCATGAGATGTGATATCCAGCTCCTTCCCATTCCAATCCTGAGACACTTCCGATAGCATGAGATGTGATATCTCAATGCTTCTAATATCAAAACTGAAACCCTCCCTATAGCATGATATGTGATATCTAAATCCTTCCCATTCCAATCCTGAGACCCTTCCTATAGCATGAGATGTGATATCTCAATACTTCTAATACCAAACCTGAGATCCTTCCGATAACATGAGATGTGATATCCAAATCCTTCCCATTCCAATCCTGAGACCCTTCTGATAGCATGAGATGTGATATCTCAATGTTTCTAATACCAAACCTGAGATCCTTCCGATAGCATGAGATGTGATATCTCAATGCTTCTAATACCAAACCTGAGATCCTTCCTATAACATGAGATGTGATATCCAACTCCTTCCCATTCCAATCCTGAGACCCTTCTGATAGCATGAGATGTGATATCTCAATACTTCTAATACCAAACCTGAGATCCTTCCGATAACATGAGATGTGATATCCAAATCCTTCCCCTTCCAAACCTGAGACTCTCCCTTTAGCATGAGATGTGATATCCAACTCCTTCCCATTCCAATCCTGAGACCCTTCTGATAGCATGAGATGTGATATCTCAATGCCTCTAATACCAAACCTGAGATCCTACCTCTAACATGAAATGTGATATCCAACTCTTTCCCCTTCCAAACCTGAGAGCCTTCCTATAACATGAGATGTGATATCCAACTCCTTCCCATTCCAACCTGAGACCCTTCCTATAGCATGAGATGTGATATCTCAATGCCTCTAATACCAAACCTGAGATCCTTCCTCTAACATGAAATGTGATATCCAACTCCTTCCCTTTCCAAACCTGAGAGCCTATCTATAGCATGAGATGTGATATCCAAGTCCTTCCCATTCCAATCCTTAGGCCCTTCCTACAGCATGCAATATGATATCTCAATGATTCTAATAACAAACCTGAGACCCGTCCTATAACATGAGATGTGTTAAGACGGATTTCTGAACTCTGTCCTGGTGGCGCAGAAGTTCAGAAGGCCAACCTAATTACTTGGAACAGGGTAACCTCTGGACGAGCCAGACCAATCAAGGTAGCGATCGCGGCGGTCAAGACTAGGTCTCAAGAGGGGTGAGGGTGACTGAAAGCCCGCAATGAGCACACAAAACAAGATCACTTACAAACTACTCCAAACAGGTGTTATATAAAAAATATATACACGTTTATTTTAAGGCCTTTAAAACAATGACCGTAGCGAGAAAATCACAATATCACAATATTAAACCAACACATACCATATCAACACAATATATATACAAATACGACAGTCGCAAGCGTTATATGCACGAAATGTGTAGTCCACCTGAAAGGGAAGGAAAACAGGCAGTGCGATACAATGCTTTAGACTCAGTTCGCCTTCACAGACACCTAACTAGATGGAAGTCCGAGCCCTGCGAAGAGTGGAGCCTTGTGCTCAAAGTACCTGCACGCGCTGGTGCCAACGGGCAAAAGGAGAAGCTCTTCGAAGGAAGTCAGGCAGTTCAGTTTAGTGCATACAGAAGAAGAACAAGTTCCGCGACTCAAGCGCAGCCTCCACAGTGGGCAGAAGCAGAGCGCGAGTACGGACAAACGGGTGCTGTTTTACACAGCGGGGAAAAGCAATGGGCTCCTGCAGGAGGGCGACCAGATCCTAGCTATACTACTCACCGGTCCCCGATGCAAGCAGACCCAGGCTTCTCCGCGTCAGTTTCAGCAGCTGGCAGGTTCAGAAGAGCAGGGAACGCCTCGTCGTCGTGTTGAGTAAAAAGACGTCCCAATCGAAGAAACCTGCACAGTTTTGTCACCACAGCAGGGCAACGGAGCGGCCGTGTGTATCTGAGCCAAATGTACACTACTCGCTTCTAATACCAAACCTGAGACCCTTCCGATAGCATGAGATGTGATATCTCAATGCTTCAAAAACCAAACATGAGAACCATCCTATAACATGAGATGTGAAATCCAAATCCTTCCCTTCCCAAACCTGAGACTCTTCCTATAGCATGAGATGTGATATCTCAATGCTTCTAATATCAAACTTGAGACCCTCCCTATAGCATGAGATGTGATATCCAAGTCCTTCCCATTCCAATCCTGAGACACTTCCTATAGCATGAGATGTGATATCTCAATGCTTCTAATACCAAACCTGAGACTCTTCCTATAACATGAGATGGGATATCCAACTCCTTCCCATTCCAATCCTGAGACTCTTCTGATAGCAGAGATGTGATATCTCAATGCTTATACCAAACCTGAGACCCTTCCTACGGCATGAGATGTCATATACAACTCCTTCCCATTCCAATCCTGAGACCCTTCCTATAGCATGAGATGTGATATCTCAATGCTTATACCAAACCTGAGACCCTTCCTATAGCATGAGATGTGATATCCAACTCCTTTCCATTCCAATCCTGAGACCCTTCCTATAGCATGAGATGTGATGTCTCAATGCTTCTAATACCAAACCTGAGATCCTTCCTATAACATGAGATGTGATATCCAACTCCTTCCATTCCAATCCTGAGACCCTTCCTATAGCATGAGATTTGATATCTCAATGCTTATACCAAACCTGAGACCCTTCCTATAGCATGAGATGTGATATCCAAGTCTTTCCCATTCCAATCCTTAGACCCTTCATACAGCATGCAATAGGATATCTCAATGATTCTAATAACAATCCTGAGACCCGTCCTATAACATGAGATGGGATATCCAATTCCTTCCCATTCCAATCCTGAGACACTTCCGATAGCAGAGATGTGATATCTCAATGCTTATACCAAACCTGAGACCCTTCCTATAACATGAGATCGGATATCCAACTCCTTCCCGTTCCAAACCTGAGACCCTTCCTTTAGCATGAGATGTAATATCCAGCTCCTTCCCATTCCAATCCTGAGACACTTCCGATAGCATGAGATGTGATATCTCAATGCTTCTACCAAACCTGAGACCCTTCCTTTAGCATGAGATGTGATATCCAACTCCTTCCCATTCCAACCTGAGACCCTTCCTATAGCATGAGAAGGGATATCCAACTCCTTCCCAATCCAATCCTGAGACCCTTCCGATAGCAGAGATGTGATATCTCAATGCTTATACCAAACCTGAGACCCTTCCTATGGCATGAGATGTGATATCCAACTCCTTGCCATTCAAATCCTGAGACCCTCCCTATAACAAGAGATGTCATATCCAACTCCTTCCCATTCCAAACCTGAGACCCTTCCTTTAGCATGAGATGTGATATCCAAATCCTTCACATTCCAATCCGGAGACCCTTCCTATAACATGAGATGTGATATCCAACTCTTTCCCAATCCAATCCTGAGACCCTTCCGATAGCAGAGATGTGATATCTCAATGCTTATACCAAACCTGAGACCCTTCCTATGGCATGAGATGTGATATCCAACTCCTTGCCATTCAAATCCTGAGACCCTCCCTATAACAAGAGATGTCATATCCAACTCCTTCCCATTCCAAACCTGAGACCCTTCCTTTAGCATGAGATGTGATATCCAAATCCTTCACATTCCAATCCAGAGACCAATCCTATAGCATGAGATGTGATATCTCAATGCTTCTAATACCAAACCTGAGACCCTTCCGATAGCATGAGATGTGATATCTCAATGCTTCAAAAACCAAACATGAGAACCGTCCTATAACATGAGATGTGAAATCCAAATCCTTCCCTTCCCAAACCTGAGACTCTTCCTATAGCATGAGATGTGATATCTCAATGCTTCTAATATCAAACTTGAGACCCTCCCTATAGCATGAGATGTGATATCCAAGTCCTTCCCATTCCAATCCTGAGACACTTCCTATAGCATGAGATGTGATATCTCAATGCTTCTAATACCAAACCTGAGACTCTTCCTATAACATGAGATGGGATATCCAACTCCTTCCCATTCCAATCCTGAGACTCTTCTGATAGCAGAGATGTGATATCTCAATGCTTATACCAAACCTGAGACCCTTCCTACGGCATGAGATGTCATATACAACTCCTTCCCATTCCAATCCTGAGACCCTTCCTATAGCATGAGATGTGATATCTCAATGCTTATACCAAACCTGAGACCCTTCCTATAGCATGAGATGTGATATCCAACTCCTTCCCATTCCAATCCTGAGACCCTTCCTATAGCATGAGATGTGATGTCTCAATGCTTCTAATACCAAACCTGAGATCCTTCCTATAACATGAGATGTGATATCCAACTCCTTCCATTCCAATCCTGAGACCCTTCCTATAGCATGAGATTTGATATCTCAATGCTTATACCAAACCTGAGACCCTTCCTATAGCATGAGATGTGATATCCAAGTCTTTCCCATTCCAATCCTTAGACCCTTCCTACAGCATGCAATATGATATCTCAATGATTCTAATAACAATCCTGAGACCCGTCCTATAACATGAGATGGGATATCCAACTCCTTCCCATTCCAATCCTGAGACACTTCCGATAGCAGAGATGTGATATCTCAATGCTTATACCAAACCTGAGACCCTTCCTATAACATGAGATCGGATATCCAACTCCTTCCAGTTCCAAACCTGAGACCCTTCCTTTAGCATGAGATGTAATATCCAGCTCCTTCCCATTCCAATCCTGAGACACTTCCGATAGCATGAGATGTGATATCTCAATGCTTCTAATATCAAAACTGAAACCCTCCCTATAGCATGAGATGTGATATCCAACTCCTTCCCATTCCAACCTGAGACCCTTCCTATAGCATGAGAAGGGATATCCAACTCCTTCCCAATCCAATCCTGAGACCCTTCCGATAGCAGAGATGTGATATCTCAATGCTTATACCAAACCTGAGACCCTTCCTAAGGCATGAGATATGATATCCAACACCTTGCCATTCAAATCCCGAGACCCTCCCTATAACAAGAGATGTCATATCCAACTCCTTCCCATTCCAAACCTGAGACCCTTCCTTTAGCATGAGATGTGATATCCAAATCCTTCACATTCCAATCCGGAGACCCTTCCTATAACATGAGATGTGATATCCAACTCCTTCCCAATCCAATCCTGAGACCCTTCCGATAGCAGAGATGTGATATCTCAATGCTTATACCAAACCTGAGACCCTTCCTATAGCATGAGATGTGATATCCAACTCCTTCCGATTCCAATCCTGAGACCCTTCCTATAGCATGAGATGTGATATCGCAATGCTTCTACCAAAACTGAGACCCTTCCTTTAGCATGAGATGTGATATCCAAGTCCTTCCCATTCCAATCCTGAGACCCTTCCTATAGCATGAGATGTGATATCTCAATGCTTCTAATACCAAACCTGAGATCCTTCCGATAGCATGAGATGTGATATCTCAATGCTTCTAATACCAAACCTGAGATCCTTCCTATAACATGAGATGTGATATCCAAATCCTTCCCCATCCAAACCTGAGACCCTCCCTTTAGCATGAGATGTGATATCCAACTCCTTCCCATTCCAATCCTGATACCCTTCTGATAGCATGAGATGTGATATCTCAATGCCTCTAATACCAAACCTGAGATCCTACCTCTAACATGAAATGTGATATCCAACTCCTTCCCTTTCCAAACCTGAGAGCCTTCCTACAGCATGAGATGTGATATCCAAGTCCTTCCCATTCCAATCTTGAGACCCTTCCTATAACATGAGATGTGATATCCAACTCTTTCCCATTCCAACCTGAGACCTTTCCTATAGCATGAGATGGGATATCCAACAACTCCTTCCAAATCCAATCCTGATACCCTTCCGATAGCATGAGATGTGATATCCCAATGCTTCTACAAAACCTGAGACCCATACCATGGCATGATGTGATATCAAACTCCCGTCCTATACCAACCTGAGACCCTTCCTATAGCATGAGAAGGGATATCCAACTCCTTCCCATTCCAATCCTTAAACCCTTCCTATAGCATGAGATGTGATATCTCAATGTTTCTAATAAAAAACCTGAGACCCTTCCTATAGCAAGAGATGTGATATCCAAATCCTTCCCATTCCAACCTGAGACCCTTCCTATAGCATGAGAAGGGATATCCAACTCCTTCCCATTTCAATCCTGAGATCCTTCCTATAACATGAGATGTGATATCCAATTCCTTCCCATTCCAAACCTGAGACCCTTCCTATTGGATGAGATGTGATATCCAACTCCTTCCCATTCCAAACCTGAGACCCTTCCTATACCATAAGATGTGATATCTCAATGCTTCTAATACCAAACCTGGGACCCGTCCTATAACATGAGATATGATATCCAAATCCTTCCCATTCCAATCCTGAAACCCTTCCGATAGCATGAGATGTGATATCTCAATGTTTCTAATAAAAAACCTGAGACCCTTCATATAGCAAGAGATGTGATATCCAAATACTTCCCATTTCAATCTTGAGACCCTTCCTATAACATGAGATATGATATCCAACTCCTTCCCATTCCAACATGAGACCCTTCCTATAGCATGAGAAGGGATGTCCAACTCCTTCCCAATCCAATCCTGAGACCCTTCCGATAGCAGAGATGTGATATCTCAATGCTTATACCAAACCTGAGACCCTTCCTTTAGCATGAGATTTGATATCCAAATCCTTCACATTCCAATCCTGAGACCCTTCCTATAGCATGAGATGTGATATCTCAATGCTTCTAATACCAAACCTGAGATGCTTCCTATAACATGAGATGTGATATCCAACTCCTTCCCATTCCAAACCTGAGACCCTTCCGATAGCATGAGATGTGATATCTCAATGCTTCTAAAACCAAACATGAGAACCATCCTATAACATGAGATGTGAAATCCCAATCCTTCCCTTCCCAAACCTGAGACACTTCCTATAGCTTGAGATGTGATATCAAACTCCTTCCCATTCCAATCCTGAAATAGCTTGAGATGTGATATCCAACTCCTTCCCATTCCAATCCTGAGACCCTTATTATACCATGAGATGTGATATCTCAAGGCTTCTAATACCAAACCTGAGACCCTTCCTATGGCATGAGATGTGATATCCAACTCCTTGCCATTCAAATCCTGAGACCCTCCCTATAACAAGAGATGTCATATCCAACTCCTTCCCATTCCAAACCTGAGACCCTTCCTTTAGCATGAGATGTGATATCCAAATCCTTCACATTCCAATCCAGAGACCAATCCTATAGCATGAGATGTGATATCTCAATGCTTCTAATACCAAACCTGAGACCCTTCCGATAGCATGAGATGTGATATACAACTCCTTCCCATTCCAATCCTGAGACACTTCCTATAGCATGAGATGTGATATCACAATGCTTCTAATACCAAACCTGAGACCCATTCTATAACATGAGATGTGATATCCAAATCCTTCCCCTTCCAAACCTGAGACCCTTCCTTTAGCATGAGATGTGATATCCAGCTCCTCCCATTCCAATCCTGAGACCCTTCCGATAGCATGAGATGTGATATCTCAATGCTTCTAATATCAAAACTGAGACCCTCCCTATAGCATGAGATGTGATATCTAAGTCCTTCCCATTCCAATCCTGAGACCCTTCCGATAGCAGAGATGTGATATCTCAATGCTTATACCAAACCTGAGACCCTTCCTATGGCATGAGATGTGATATCCAACTCCTTGCCATTCAAATCCTGAGACCCTCCCTATAACAAGAGATGTCATATCCAACTCCTTCCCATTCCAAACCTGAGACCCTTCCTTTAGCATGAGATGTGATATCCAAATCCTTCACATTCCAATCCGGAGACCAATCCTATAGCATGAGATGTGATATCTCAATGCTTCTAATACCAAACCTGAGACCCTTCCGATAGCATGAGATGTAATATCTCAATGCTTCAAAAACCAAACATGAGAGCCATCCTATAACAAGAGATGTGAAATCCAAATCCTTCCCTTCCCAAACCTGAGACTCTTCCTATAGCATGAGATGTGATATCTCAATGCTTCTAATATCAAACTTGAGACCCTCCCTATAGCATGAGATGTGATATCCAAGTCCTTCCCATTCCAATCCTGAGACACTTCCTATAGCATGAGATGTGATATCTCAATGCTTCTAATACCAAACCTGAGACTCTTCCTATAACATGAGATGGGATATCCAACTCCTTCCCATTCCAATCCTGAGACTCTTCTGATAGCAGAGATGTGATATCTCAATGCTTATACCAAACCTGAGACCCTTCCTACGGCATGAGATGTCATATACAACTCCTTCCCATTCCAATCCTGAGACCCTTCCTATAGCATGAGATGTGATATCTCAATGCTTATACCAAACCTGAGACCCTTCCTATAGCATGAGATGTGATATCCAACTCCTTCCCATTCCAATCCTGAGACCCTTCCTATAGCATGAGATGTGATGTCTCAATGCTTCTAATACCAAACCTGAGATCCTTCCTATAACATGAGATGTGATATCCAACTCCTTCCATTCCAATCCTGAGACCCTTCCTATAGCATGAGATTTGATATCTCAATGCTTATACCAAACCTGAGACTCTTCCTATAGCATGAGATGTGATATCCAAGTCTTTCCCATTCCAATCCTTAGACCCTTCCTACAGCATGCAATATGATATCTCAATGATTCTAATAACAATCCTGAGACCTGTCCTATAACATGAGATGGGATATCCAATTCCTTCCCATTCCAATCCTGAGACACTTCCGATAGCAGAGATGTGATATCTCAATGCTTATACCAAACCTGAGACCCTTCCTATAACATGAGATCGGATATCCAACTCCTTCCCGTTCCAAACCTGAGACCCTTCCTTTAGCATGAGATGTAATATCCAGCTCCTTCCCATTCCAATCCTGAGACACTTCCGATAGCATGAGATGTGATATCTCAATGCTTCTAATATCAAAACTGAAACCCTCCCTATAGCATGATATGTGATATCTAAGTCCTTCCCATTCCAATCCTGAGACCCTTCCTATAGCATGAGATGTGATATCTCAATGCTTCTACCAAACCTGAGACCCTTCCTTTAGCATGAGATGTGATATCCAACTCCTTCCCATTCCAACCTGAGACCCTTCCTATAGCATGAGAAGGGATATCCAACTCCTTCCCAATCCAATCCTGAGACCCTTCCGATAGCAGAGATGTGATATCTCAATGCTTATACCAAACCTGAGACCCTTCCTATGGCATGAGATGTGATATCCAACTCCTTGCCATTCAAATCCTGAGACCCTCCCTATAACAAGAGATGTCATATCCAACTCCTTCCCATTCCAAACCTGAGACCCTTCCTTTAGCATGAGATGTGATATCCAAATCCTTCACATTCCAATCCGGAGACCCTTCCTATAACATGAGATGTGATATCCAACTCCTTCCCAATCCAATCCTGAGACCCTTCCGATAGCAGAGATGTGATATCTCAATGCTTATACCAAACCTGAGACCCTTCCTATGGCATGAGATGTGATATCCAACTCCTTGCCATTCAAATCCTGAGACCCTCCCTATAACAAGAGATGTCATATCCAACTCCTTCCCATTCCAAACCTGAGACCCTTCCTTTAGCATGAGATGTGATATCCAAATCCTTCACATTCCAATCCAGAGACCAATCCTATAGCATGAGATGTGATATCTCAATGCTTCTAATACCAAACCTGAGACCCTTCCGATAGCATGAGATGTGATATCTCAATGCTTCAAAAACCAAACATGAGAACCATCCTATAACATGAGATGTGAAATCCAAATCCTTCCACTCCCAAACATGAGACTCTTCCTATAGCATGAGATGTGATATCTCAATGCTTCTACCAAACCTGAAACCCTTCCTATAGCATGAGATGTGATATCCAACTCCTTCCCATTCCAATCCTGAGACACTTCCTGTAGCATGAGATGTGATATCACAATGCTTCTAATACCAAACCTGAAACCCATCCTATAACATGAGATGTGATATCCAAATCCTTCCCCTTCCAAACCTGAGACCCTTCCTTTAGCATGAGATGTGATATCCAGCTCCTCCCATTCCAATCCTGAGACCCTTCCGATAGCATGAGATGTGATATCTCAATGCTTCTAATATCAAAACTGAGACCCTCCCTATAGCATGAGATGTGATATCTAAGTCCTTCCCATTCCAATCCTGAGACCCTTCCGATAGCAGAGATGTGGTATCTCAATGCTTATACCAAACCTGAGACCCTTCCTATGGCATGAGATGTGATATCCAACTCCTTGCCATTCAAATCCTGAGACCCTCCCTATAACAAGAGATGTCATATCCAACTCCTTCCCATTCCAAACCTGAGACCCTTCCATTAGCATGAGATGTGATATCCAAATCCTTCACATTCCAATCCGGAGACCAATCCTATAGCATGAGATGTGATATCTCAATGCTTCTAATACCAAACCTGAGACCCTTCCGATAGCATGAGATGTGATATCTCAATGCTTCAAAAACCAAACATGAGAACCATCCTATGACATGAGATGTGAAATCCAAATCCTTCCCTTCCCAAACCTGAGACTCTTCCTATAGCATGAGATGTGATATCTCAATGCTTCTAATATCAAACTTGAGACCCTCCCTATAGCATGAGATGTGATATCCAAGTCCTTCCCATTCCAATCCTGAGACACTTCCTATAGCATGAGATGTGATATCTCAATGCTTCTAATACCAAACCTGAGACTCTTCCTATAACATGAGATGGGATATCCAACTCCTTCCCATTCCAATCCTGAGACTCTTCTGATAGCAGAGATGTGATATCTCAATGCTTATACCAAACCTGAGACCCTTCCTACGGCATGAGATGTCATATACAACTCCTTCACATTCCAATCCTGAGACCCTTCCTATAGCATGAGATGTGATATCTCAATGCTTATACCAAACCTGAGACCCTTCCTATAGCATGAGATGTGATATCCAACTCCTTCCCATTCCAATCCTGAGACCCTTCCTATAGCATGAGATTTGATGTCTCAATGCTTCTAATACCAAACCTGAGATCCTTCCTATAACATGAGATGTGATATCCAACTCCTTCCATTCCAATCCTGAGACCCTTCCTATAGCATGAGATTTGATATCTCAATGCTTATACCAAACCTGAGACCCTTCCTATAGCATGAGATGTGATATCCAAGTCTTTCCCATTCCAATCCTTAGACCCTTCCTACAGCATGCAATATGATATCTCAATGATTCTAATAACAATCCTGAGACCCGTCCTATAACATGAGATGGGATATCCAATTCCTTCCCATTCCAATCCTGAGACACTTCCGATAGCAGAGATGTGATATCTCAATGCTTATACCAAACCTGAGACCCTTCCTATAACATGAGATCGGATATCCAACTCCTTCCCGTTCCAAACCTGAGACCCTTCCTTTAGCATGAGATGTAATATCCAGCTCCTTCCCATTCCAATCCTGAGACACTTCCGATAGCATGAGATGTGATATCTCAATGCTTCTAATATCAAAACTGAAACCCTCCCTATAGCATGATATGTGATATCTAAGTCCTTCCCATTCCAATCCTGAGACCCTTCCTATAGCATGAGATGTGATATCTCAATGCTTCTACCAAACCTGAGACCCTTCCTTTAGCATGAGATGTGATATCCAACTCCTTCCCATTCCAACCTGAGACCCTTCCTATAGCATGAGAAGGGATATCCAACTCCTTCCCAATCCAATCCTGAGACCCTTCCGATAGCAGAGATGTGATATCTCAATGCTTATACCAAACCTGAGACCCTTCCTATGGCATGAGATGTGATATCCAACTCCTTCCCATTCCAAACCTGAGACCCTTCCTTTAGCATGAGATGTGATATCCAAATCCTTGCCATTCAAATCCTGAGACCCTCCCTATAACAATAGATGTCATATCCAACTCCTTCCCATTCCAAACCTGAGACCCTTCCTTTAGCATGAGATGTGATATCCAAATCCTTCACATTCCAATCCGGAGACCCTTCCTATAACATGAGATGTGATATCCGACTCCTTCCCAATCCAATCCTGAGACCCTTCCGATAGCAGAGATGTGATATCTCAATGCTTATACCAAACCTGAGACCCTTCCTATGGCATGAGATGTGATATCCAACTCCTTGCCATTCAAATCCTGAGACCCTCCCTATAACAAGAGATGTCATATCCAACTCCTTCCCATTCCAAACCTGAGACCCTTCCTTTAGCATGAGATGTGATATCCAAATCCTTCACATTCCAATCCGGAGACCAATCCTATAGCATGAGATGTGATATCTCAATGCTTCTAATACCAAACCTGAGACCCTTCCGATAGCATGAGATGTGATATCTCAATGCTTCAAAAACCAAACATGAGACTCTGCCTATAGCATGAGATGTGATATCTCAATGCTTCTACCAAACCTGAAACCCTTCCTATAGCATGAGATGTGATATCCAACTCCTTCCCATTCCAATCCTGAGACACTTCCTTTAGCATGAGATGTGATATCCAGCTCCTCCCATTCCAATCCTGAGACCCTTCCGATAGCATGAGATGTGATATCTCAATGCTTCTAATATCAAAACTGAGACCCTCCCTATAGCATGAGATGTGATATCTAAGTCCTTCCCATTCCAATCCTGAGACCCGATATCTCAATGCTTATACCAAACCTGAGACCCTTCCTATGGCATGAGATGTGATATCCAACTCCTTGCCATTCAAATCCTGAGACCCTCCCTATAACAAGAGATGTCATATCCAACTCCTTCCCATTCCAAACCTGAGACCCTTCCTTTAGCATGAGATGTGATATCCAAATCCTTCACATTCCAATCCGGAGACCAATCCTATAGCATGAGATGTGATATCTCAATGCTTCAAAAACCAAACATGAGAACCATCCTATAACATGAGATGTGAAATCCAAATCCTTCCCTTCCCAAACCTGAGACTCTTCCTATAGCATGAGATGTGATATCTCAATGCTTCTAATCTCAAACTTGAGACCCTCCCTATAGCATGAGATGTGATATCCAAGTCCTTCCCATTCCAATCCTGAGACACTTCCTATAGCATGAGATGTGATATCTCAATGCTTATACCAAACCTGAGACCCTTCCTACGGCATGAGATGTCATATACAACTCCTTCCAATTCCAATCCTGAGACCCTTCCTATAGCATGAGATGTGATATCTCAATGCTTATACCAAACCTGAGACCCTTCCTATAGCATGAGATGTGATATCCAACTCCTTCCCATTCCAATCCTGAGACCCTTCCTATAGCATGAGATGTGATGTCTCAATGCTTCTAATACCAAACCTGAGATCCTTCCTATAACATGAGATGTGATATCCAACTCCTTCCATTCCAATCCTGAGACCCTTCCTATAGCATGAGATTTGATATCTCAATGCTTATACCAAACCTGAGACCCTTCCTATAGCATGAGATGTGATATCCAAGTCTTTCCCATTCCAATCCTTAGACCCTTCATATAGCATGCAATATGATATCTCAATGATTCTAATAACAATCCTGAGACCCGTCCTATAACATGAGATGGGATATCCAATTCCTTCCCATTCCAATCCTGAGACACTTCCGATAGCAGAGATGTGATATCTCAATGCTTATACCAAACCTGAGACCCTTCCTATAACATGAGATCGGATATCCAACTCCTTCCCGTTCCAAACCTGAGACCCTTCCTTTAGCATGAGATGTAATATCCAGCTCCTTCCCATTCCAATCCTGAGACACTTCCGATAGCATGAGATGTGATATCTCAATGCTTCTACCAAACCTGAGACCCTTCCTTTAGCATGAGATGTGATATCCAACTCCTTCCCATTCCAACCTGAGACCCTTCCTATAGCATGAGAAGGGATATCCAACTCCTTCCCAATCCAATCCTGAGACCCTTCCGATAGCAGAGATGTGATATCTCAATGCTTATACCAAACCTGAGACCCTTCCTATGGCATGAGATGTGATATCCAACTCCTTGCCATTCAAATCCTGAGACCCTCCCTATAACAAGAGATGCCATATCCAACTCCTTCCCATTCCAAACCTGAGACCCTTCCTTTAGCATGAGATGTGATATCCAAATCCTTCACATTCCAATCCGGAGACCCTTCCTATAACATGAGATGTGATATCCAACTCCTTCCCAATCCAATCCTGAGACCCTTCCGATAGCAGAGATGTGATATCTCAATGCTTATACCAAACCTGAGACCCTTCCTATGGCATGAGATGTGATATCCAACTCCTTCCCATTCCAAACCTGAGACCCTTCCTTTAGCATGAGATGTGATATCCAAATCCTTCACATTCCAATCCAGAGACCAATCCTATAGCATGAGATGTGATATCTCAATGCTTCTAATACCAAACCTGAGACCCTTCCGATAGCATGAGATGTGATATCTCAATGCTTCAAAAACCAAACATGAGAACCGTCCTATAACATGAGATGTGAAATCCAAATCCTTCCCTTCCCAAACCTGAGACTCTTCCTATAGCACGAGATGTGATATCTCAATGCTTCTAATATCAAACTTGAGACCCTCCCTATAGCATGAGATGTGATATCCAAGTCCTTCCCATTCCAATCTTGAGATACTTCCTATAGCATGAGATGTGATATCTCAATGCTTCTAATACCAAACCTGAGACTCTTCCTATAACATGAGATGGGATATCCAACTCCTTCCCATTCCAATCCTGAGACTCTTCTGATAGCAGAGATGTGATATCTCAATGCTTATACCAAACCTGAGACCCTTCCTACGGCATGAGATGTCATATACAACTCCTTCCCATTCCAATCCTGAGACCCTTCCTATAGCATGAGATGTGATATCTCAATGCTTATACCAAACCTGAGACCCTTCCTATAGCATGAGATGTGATATCCAACTCCTTCCCATTCCAATCCTGAGACCCTTCCTATAGCATGAGATGTGATGTCTCAATGCTTCTAATACCAAACCTGAGATCCTTCCTATAACATGAGATGTGATATCCAACTCCTTCCATTCCAATCCTGAGACTCTTCCTATAGCATGAGATTTGATATCTCAATGCTTATACCAAACCTGAGACCCTTCCTATAGCATGAGATGTGATATCCAAGTCTTTCCCATTCTAATCCTTAGACCCTTGCTACAGCATGCAATATGATATCTCAATGATTCTAATAACAATCCTGAGACCCGTCCTATAACATGAGATGGGATATCCAACTCCTTCCCATTCCAATCCTGAGACACTTCCGATAGCAGAGATGTGATATCTCAATGCTTATACCAAACCTGTGACCCTTCCTATAACATGAGATCGGATATCCAACTCTTTCCCGTTCCAAACCTGAGACCCTTCCTTTAGCATGAGATGTAATATCCAGCTCCTTCCCATTCCAATCCTGAGACACTTCCGATAGCATGAGATGTGATATCTCAATGCTTCTAATATCAAAACTGAAACCCTCCCTATAGCATGAGATGTGATATCCAACTCCTTCCCTTTCCAACCTGAAACCCTTCCTATAGCATGAGAAGGGATATCCAACTCCTTCCCAATCCAATCCTGAGACCCTTCCGATAGCAGAGATGTGATATCTCAATGCTTATACCAAACCTGAGACCCTTCCTATGGCATGAGATGTGATATCCAACACCTTGCCATTCAAATCCTGAGACCCTCCCTATAACAAGAGATGTCATATCCAACTCCTTCCCATTCCAAACCTGAGACCCTTCCTTTAGCATGAGATGTGATATCCAAATCCTTCACATTCCAATCCGGAGACCCTTCCTATAACATGAGATGTGATATCCAACTCCTTCTCAATCCAATCCTGAGACCCTTCCGATAGCAGAGATGTGATATCTCAATGCTTATACCAAACCTGAGACCCTTCCTATAGCATGAGATGTGATATCCAACTCCTTCCGATTCCAATCCTGAGACCCTTCCTATAGCATGAGATGTGATATCGCAATGCTTCTACCAAAACTGAGACCCTTCCTTTAGCATGAGATGTGATATCCAAGTCCTTCCCATTCCAATCCTGAGACCCTTCCTATAGCATGAGATGTGATATCTCAATGCTTCTAATACCAAACCTGAGATCCTTCCGATAGCATGAGATGTGATATCTCAATGCTTCTAATACCAAACCTGAGATCCTTCCTATAACATGAGATGTGATATCCAAATCCTTCCCCATCCAAACCTGAGACCCTCCCTTTAGCATGAGATGTGATATACAACTCCTTCCCATTCCAATCCTGATACCCTTCTGATAGCATGAGATGTGATATCTCAATGCCTCTAATACCAAACCTGAGATCCTACCTCTAACATGAAATGTGATATCCAACTCCTTCCCTTTCCAAACCTGAGAGCCTTCCTACAGCATGAGATGTGATATCCAAGTCCTTCCCATTCCAATCTTGAGACCCTTCCTATAACATGAGATGTGATATCCAACTCTTTCCCATTCCAACCTGAGACCTTTCCTATAGCATGAGATGGGATATCCAACAACTCCTTCCAAATCCAATCCTGATACCCTTCCGATAGCATGAGATGTGATATCCCAATGCTTCTACAAAACCTGAGACCCATACCATGGCATGATGTGATATCAAACTCCCGTCCTATACCATGAGACTTGATATCTCAATGCTTCTAATACCAAACCTGAGACCGGTCAAATAACATGAGATGTGATATCCAAATCCTTCCCCTTCCAAACCTGAGACCCTTCCTTTAGCATGAGATGTGATATCCAAATCCTTCCCATTCCAATCCTTAAACCCTTCCTATAGCATGAGATGTGATATCTCAATGTTTCTAATAAAAAACCTGAGACCCTTCCTATAGCAAGAGATGTGATATCCAAATCCTTCCCATTCCAACCTGAGACCCTTCCTATAGCATGAGAAGGGATATCCAACTCCTTCCCATTCCAATCCTTAAACCCTTCCTATAGCATGAGATGTGATATCTCCATGTTTCTAATAAAAAACCTGAGACCCTTCCTATAGCAAGAGATGTGATATCCAAATCCTTCCCATTCCAACCTGAGACCCTTCCTATAGCATGAGAAGGGATATCCAACTCCTTCCCATTCCAATCCTGAGATTCTTCCTATAACATGAGATGTGATATCCAATTCCTTCCCATTCCAAACCTGAGACCCTTCCTATTGGATGAGATGTGATATCCAACTCCTTCCCATTCCAAACCTGAGACCCTTCCTATACCATAAGATGTGATATCTCAATGCTTCTAATACCAAACCTGGGACCCGTCCTATAACATGAGATATGATATCCAAATCCTTCCCATTCCAATCCTGAAACCCTTCCGATAGCATGAGATGTGATATCTCAATGTTTCTAATAAAAAACCTGAGACCCTTCATATAGCAAGAGATGTGATATCCAAATACTTCCCATTTCAATCTTGAGACCCTTCCTATAACATGAGATATGATATCCAACTCCTTCCAATTCCAACATGAGACCCTTCCTATAGCATGAGAAGGGATGTCCAACTCCTTCCCAATCCAATCCTGAGACCCTTCCGATAGCAGAGATGTGATATCTCAATGCTTATACCAAACCCGAGACCCTTCCTTTAGCATGAGATTTGATATCCAAATCCTTCACATTCCAATCCTGAGACCCTTCCTATAGCATGAGATGTGATATCTCAATGCTTCTAATACCAAACCTGAGATGCTTCCTATAACATGAGATGTGATATCCAACTCCTTCCCATTCCAAACCTGAGACCCTTCCGATAGCATGAGATGTGATATCTCAATGCTTCTAAAACCAAACATGAGAACCATCCTATAACATGAGATGTGAAATCCCAATCCTTCCCTTCCCAAACCTGAGACACTTCCTATAGCTTGAGATGTGATATCAAACTCCTTCCCATTCCAATCCTGAAATAGCTTGAGATGTGATATCCAACTCCTTCCCATTCCAATCCTGAGACCCTTATTATACCATGAGATGTGATATCTCAAGGCTTCTAATACCAAACCTGAGACCCTTCCTATGGCATGAGATGTGATATCCAACTCCTTGCCATTCAAATCCTGAGACCCTCCCTATAACAAGAGATGTCATATCCAACTCCTTCCCATTCCAAACCTGAGACACTTCCTTTAGCATGAGATGTGATATCCAAATCCTTCACATTCCAATCCAGAGACCAATCCTATAGCATGAGATGTGATATCTCAATGCTTCAAAAACCAAACATGAGAACCATCCTATAACATGAGATGTGAAATCCAAATCCTTCCCTTCCCAAACCTGAGACTCTTCCTATAGCATGAGATGTGATATCTCAATGCTTCTACCAAACCTGAAACCCTTCCTATAGCATGAGATGTGATATACAACTCCTTCCCATTCCAATCCTGAGACACTTCCTATAGCATGAGATGTGATATCACAATGCTTCTAATACCAAACCTGAGACCCATTCTATAACATGAGATGTGATATCCAAATCCTTCCCCTTCCAAACCTGAGACCCTTCCTTTAGCATGAGATGTGATATCCAGCTCCTCCCATTCCAATCCTGAGACCCTTCCGATAGCATGAGATGTGATATCTCAATGCTTCTAATATCAAAACTGAGACCCTCCCTATAGCATGAGATGTGATATCTAAGTCCTTCCCATTCCAATCCTGAGACCCTTCCGATAGCAGAGATGTGATATCTCAATGCTTATACCAAACCTGAGACCCTTCCTATGGCATGAGATGTGATATCCAACTCCTTGCTATTCAAATCCTGAGACCCTCCCTATAACAAGAGATGTCATATCCAACTCCTTCCCATTCCAAACCTGAGACCCTTCCTTTAGCATGAGATGTGATATCCAAATCCTTCACATTCCAATCCGGAGACCAATCCTATAGCATGAGATGTGATATCTCAATGCTTCTAATACCAAACCTGAGACCCTTCCGATAGCATGAGATGTAATATCTCAATGCTTCAAAAACCAAACATGAGAACCATCCTATAACATGAGATGTGAAATCCAAATCCTTCCCTTCCCAAACCTGAGACTCTTCCTATAGCATGAGATGTGATATCTCAATGCTTCTAATATAAAACTTGAGACCCTCCCTATAGCATGAGATGTGATATCCAAGTCCTTCCCATTCCAATCCTGAGACACTTCCTATAGCATGAGATGTGATATCTCAATGCTTCTAATACCAAACCTGAGACTCTTCCTATAACATGAGATGGGATATCCAACTCCTTCCCATTCCAATCCTGAGACTCTTCTGATAGCAGAGATGTGATATCTCAATGCTTATACCAAACCTGAGACCCTTCCTACGGCATGAGATGTCATATACAACTCCTTCCCATTCCAATCCGGAGACCCTTCCTATAGCATGAGATGTGATATCTCGATGCTTATACCAAACCTGAGACCCTTCCTATAGCATGAGATGTGATATCCAACTCCTTCCCATTCCAATCCTGAGACCCTTCCTATAGCATGAGATGTGATGTCTCAATGCTTCTAATACCAAACCTGAGATCCTTCCTATAACATGAGATGTGATATCCAACTCCTTCCATTCCAATCCTGAGACCCTTCCTATAGCATGAGATTTGATATCTCAATGCTTATACCAAACCTGAGACTCTTCCTATAGCATGAGATGTGATATCCAAGTCTTTCCCATTCCAATCCTTAGACCCTTCCTACAGCATGCAATATGATATCTCAATGATTCTAATAACAATCCTGAGACCCGTCCTATAACATGAGATGGGATATCCAATTCCTTCCCATTCCAATCCTGAGACACTTCCGATAGCAGAGATGTGATATCTCAATGCTTATACCAAACCTGAGACCCTTCCTATAACATGAGATCGGATATCCAACTCCTTCCCGTTCCAAACCTAAGACCCTTCCTTTAGCATGAGATGTAATATCCAGCTCCTTCCCATTCCAATCCTGAGACACTTCCGATAGCATGAGATGTGATATCTCAATGCTTCTAATATCAAAACTGAAACCCTCCCTATAGCATGATATGTGATATCTAAGTCCTTCCCATTCCAATCCTGAGACCCTTCCTATAGCATGAGATGTGATATCTCAATGCTTCTACCAAACCTGAGACCCTTCCTTTAGCATGAGATGTGATATCCAACTCCTTCCCATTCCAACCTGAGACCCTTCCTATAGCATGAGAAGGGATATCCAACTCCTTCCCAATCCAATCCTGAGACCCTTCCGATAGCAGAGATGTGATATCTCAATGCTTATACCAAACCTGAGACCCTTCCTATGGCATGAGATGTGATATCCAACTCCTTGCCATTCAAATCCTGAGACCCTCCCTATAACAAGAGATGTCATATCCAACTCCTTCCCATTCCAAACCTGAGACCCTTCCTTTAGCATGAGATGTGATATCCAAATCCTTCACATTCCAATCCGGAGACCCTTCCTATAACATGAGATGTGATATCCAACTCCTTCCCAATCCAATCCTGAGACCCTTCCGATAGCAGAGATGTGATATCTCAATGCTTATACCAAACCTGAGACCCTTCCTATGGCATGAGATGTGATATCCAACTCCTTGCCATTCAAATCCTGAGACCCTCCCTATAACAAGAGATGTCATATCCAACTCCTTCCCATTCCAAACCTGAGACCCTTCCTTTAGCATGAGATGTGATATCCAAATCCTTCACATTCCAATCCAGAGACCAATCCTATAGCATGAGATGTGATATCCCAATGCTTCTAATACCAAACCTGAGACCCTTCCGATAGCATGAGATGTGATATCTCAATGCTTCAAAAACCAAACATGAGAACAATCCTATAACATGAGATGTGAAATCCAAATCCTTCCCTTCCCAAACCTGAGACTCTTCCTATAGCATGAGATGTGATATCTCAATGCTTCTACCAAACCTGAAACCCTTCCTATAGCATGAGATGTGATATCCAACTCCTTCCCATTCCAATCCTGAGACACTTCCTATAGCATGAGATGTGATATCACAATGCTTCTAATACCAAACCTGAAACCCATCCTATAACATGAGATGTGATATCCAAATCCTTCCCCTTCCAAACCTGAGACCCTTCCTTTAGCATGAGATGTGATATCCAGCTCCTCCCATTCCAATCCTGAGACCCTTCCGATAGCATGAGATGTGATATCTCAATGCTTCTAATATCAAAACTGAGACCCTCCCTATAGCATGAGATGTGATATCTAAGTCCTTCCCATTCCAATCACGAGGAGACCCTTCCGATAGCAGAGATGTGATATCTCAATGCTTATACCAAACCTGAGACCCTTCCTATGGCATGAGATGTGATATCCAACTCCTTGCCATTCAAATCCTGAGACCCTCCCTATAACAAGAGATGTCATATCCAACTCCTTCCCATTCCAAACCTGAGACCCTTCCTTTAGCATGAGATGTGATATCCAAATCCTTCACATTCCAATCCGGAGACCAATCCTATAGCATGAGATGTGATATCTCAATGCTTCTAATACCAAACCTGAGACCCTGCCGATAGCATGAGATGTGATATCTCAATGCTTCAAAAACCAAACATGAGAACCATCCTATAACATGAGATGTGAAATCCAAATCCTTCCCTTCCCAAACCTGAGACTCTTCCTATAGCATGAGATGTGATATCTCAATGCTTCTAATATCAAACTTGAGACCCTCCCTATAGCATGAGATGTGATATCCAAGTCCTTCCCATTCCAATCCTGAGACACTTCCTATAGCATGAGATGTGATATCTCAATGCTTCTAATACCAAACCTGAGACTCTTCCTATAACATGAGATGGGATATCCAACTCCTTCCCATTCCAATCCTGAGACTCTTCTGATAGCAGAGATGTGATATCTCAATGCTTATACCAAACCTGAGACCCTTCCTACGGCATGAGATGTCATATACAACTCCTTCCCATTCCAATCCTGAGACCCTTCCTATAGCATGAGATGTGATATCTCAATGCTTATACCAAACCTGAGACCCTTCCTATAGCATGAGATGTGATATCCAACTCCTTCCCATTCCAATCCTGAGACCCTTCCTATAGCATGAGATTTGATGTCTCAATGCTTCTAATACCAAACCTGAGATCCTTCCTATAACATGAGATGTGATATCCAACTCCTTCCATTCCAATCCTGAGACCCTTCCTATAGCATGAGATTTGATATCTCAATGCTTATACCAAACCTGAGACCCTTCCTATAGCATGAGATGTGATATCCAAGTCTTTCCCATTCCAATCCTTAGACCCTTCCTACAGCATGCAATATGATATCTCAATGATTCTAATAACAATCCTGAGACCCGTCCTATAACATGAGATGGGATATCCAATTCCTTCCCATTCCAATCCTGAGACACTTCCGATAGCAGAGATGTGATATCTCAATGCTTATACCAAACCTGAGACCCTTCCTATAACATGAGATCGGATATCCAACTCCTTCCCGTTCCAAACCTGAGACCCTTCCTTTAGCATGAGATGTAATATCCAGCTCCTTCCCATTCCAATCCTGAGACACTTCAGATAGCATGAGATGTGATATCTCAATGCTTCTAATATCAAAACTGAAACCCTCCCTATAGCATGATATGTGATATCTAAGTCCTTCCCATTCCAATCCTGGGACCCTTCCTATAGCATGAGATGTGATATCTCAATGCTTCTACCAAACCTGAGACCCTTCCTTTAGCATGAGATGTGATATCCAACTCCTTCCCATTCCAACCTGAGACCCTTCCTATAGCATGAGAAGGGATATCCAACTCCTTCCCAATCCAATCCTGAGACCCTTCCGATAGCAGAGATGTGATATCTCAATGCTTATACCAAACCTGAGGCCCTTCCTATGGCATGAGATGTGATATCCAACTCCTTGCCATTCAAATCCTGAGACCCTCCCTATAACAAGAGATGTCATATCCAACTCCTTCCCATTCCAAACCTGAGACCCTTCCTTTAGCATGAGATGTGATATCCAAATCCTTAACATTCCAATCCAGAGACCCTTCCTATAACATGAGATGTGATATCCAACTTCTTCCCAATCCAATCCTGAGACCCTTCCGATAGCAGAGATGTGATATCTCAATGCTTATACCAAACCTGAGACCCTTCCTATGGCATGAGATGTGATATCCAACTCCTTGCCATTCAAATCCTGAGACCCTCCCTATAACAAGAGATGTCATATCCAACTCCTTCCCATTCCAAACCTGAGACCCTTCCTTTAGCATGAGATGTGATATCCAAATCCTTCACATTCCAATCCGGAGACCAATCCTATAGCATGAGATGTGATATCTCAATGCTTCTAATACCAAACCTGAGACCCTTCCGATAGCATGAGATGTGATATCCAACTCCTTCCCATTCCAACCTGAGACCCTTCCTATAGCATGAGAAGGGATATCCAACTCCTTCCCAATCCAATCCTGAGACCCTTCCGATAGCAGAGATGTGATATCTCAATGCTTATACCAAACCTGAGACCCTTCCTATGGCATGAGATGTGATATCCAACTCCTTCCCATTCCAACCTGAGACCCTTCCTATAGCATGAGAAGGGATATCCAACTCCTTCCCAATCCAATCCTGAGACCCTTCCGATAGCAGAGATGTGATATCTCAATGCTTATACCAAACCTGAGACCCTTCCTATGGCATGAGATGTGATATCCAACTCCTTGCCATTCAAATCCTGAGACCCTCCCTATAACAAGAGATGTCATATCCAACTCCTTCCCATTCCAAACCTGAGACCCTTCCTTTAGCATGAGATGTGATATCCAAATCCTTCACATTCCAATCCGGAGACCCTTCCTATAACATGAGATGTGATATCCAACTCCTTCCCAATCCAATCCTGAGACCCTTCCGATAGCAGAGATGTGATATCTCAATGCTTATACCAAACCTGAGACCCTTCCTATGGCATGAGATGTGATATCCAACTCCTTGCCATTCAAATCCTGAGACCCTCCCTATAACAAGAGATGTCATATCCAACTCCTTCCCATTCCAAACCTGAGACCCTTCCTTTAGCATGAGATGTGATATCCAAATCCTTCACATTCCAATCCAGAGACCAATCCTATAGCATGAGATGTGATATCTCAATGCTTCTAATACCAAACCTGAGACCCTTCCGATAGCATGAGATGTGATATCTCAATGCTTCAAAAACCAAACATGAGAACAATCCTATAACATGAGATGTGAAATCCAAATCCTTCCCTTCCAAAACCTGAGACTCTTCCTATAGCATGAGATGTGATATCTCAATGCTTCTACCAAACCTGAAACCCTTCCTATAGCATGAGATGTGATATCCAACTCCTTCCCATTCCAATCCTGAGACACTTCCTATAGCATGAGATGTGATATCACAATGCTTCTAATACCAAACCTGAGACCCATCCTATAACATGAGATGTGATATCCAAATCCTTCCCCTTCCAAACCTGAGACCCTTCCTTTAGCATGAGATGTGATATCCAGCTCCTCCCATTCCAATCCTGAGACCCTTCCGATAGCATGAGATGTGATATCTCAATGCTTCTAATATCAAAACTGAGACCCTCCCTATAGCATGAGATGTGATATCTAAGTCCTTCCCATTCCAATCCTGAGACCCGATATCTCAATGCTTATACCAAACCTGAGACCCTTCCTATGGCATGAGATGTGATATCCAACTCCTTGCCATTTAAATCCTGAGACCCTCCCTATAACAAGAGATGTCATATCCAACTCCTTCCCATTCCAAACCTGAGACCCTTCCTTTAGCATGAGATGTGATATCCAAATCCTTCACATTCCAATCCGGAGACCAATCCTATAGCATGAGATGTGATATCTCAATGCTTCTAATACCAAACCTGAGACCCTTCCGATAGCATGAGATGTGATATCTCAATGCTTCAAAAACCAAACATGAGAACCATCCTATAACATGAGATGTGAAATCCAAATCCTTCCCTTCCCAAACCTGAGACTCTTCCTATAGCATGAGATGTGATATCTCAATGCTTCTAATATCAAACATGAGACCCTCCCTATAGCATGAGATGTGATATCCAAGTCCTTCCCATTCCAATCCTGAGACACTTCCTATAGCATGAGATGTGATATCTCAATGCTTCTAATACCAAACCTGAGACTCTTCCTATAACATGAGATGGGATATCCAACTCCTTCCCATTCCAATCCTGAGACTCTTCTGATAGCAGAGATGTGATATCTCAATGCTTATACCAAACCTGAGACCCTTCCTACGGCATGAGATGTCATATACAACTCCTTCCCATTCCAATCCTGAGACCCTTCCTATAGCATGAGATGTGATATCTCAATGCTTATACCAAACCTGAGACCCTTCCTATAGCATGAGATGTGATATCCAACTCCTTCCCATTCCAATCCTGAGACCCTTCCTATAGCATGAGATGTGATGTCTCAATGCTTCTAATACCAAACCTGAGATCCTTTCTATAACATGAGATGTGATATCCAACTCCTTCCATTCCAATCCTGAGACCCGTCCTATAGCATGAGATTTGATATCTCAATGCTTATACCAAACCTGAGACCCTTCCTATAGCATGAGATGTGATATCCAAGTCTTTCCCATTCCAATCCTTAGACCCTTCCTACAGCATGCAATATGATATCTCAATGATTCTAATAACAATCCTGAGACCCGTCCTATAACATGAGATGGGATATCCAATTCCTTCCCATTCCAATCCTGAGACACTTCCGATAGCAGAGATGTGATATCTCAATGCTTATACCAAACCTGAGACCCTTCCTATAACATGAGATCGGATATCCAACTCCTTCCCGTTCCAAACCTGAGACCCTTCCTTTAGCATGAGATGTAATATCCAGCTCCTTCCCATTCCAATCCTGAGACACTTCCGATAGCATGAGATGTGATATCTCAATGCGTCTACCAAACCTGAGACCCTTCCTTTAGCATGAGATGTGATATCCAACTCCTTCCCATTCCAACCTGAGACCCTTCCTATAGCATGAGAAGGGATATCCAACTCCTTCCCATTCCAATCCTGATACCCTTCTGATAGCATGAGATGTGATATCCAAGTCCTTCCCATTCCAATCTTGAGACACTTCCTATAGCATGAGATGTGATATCTCAATGCTTCTAATACCAAACCTGAGACTCTTCCTATAACATGAGATGGGATATCCAACTCCTTCCCATTCCAATCCTGAGACTCTTCTGATAGCAGAGATGTGATATGTCAATGCTTATACCAAACCTGAGACCCTTCCTACGGCATGAGATGTCATATACAACTCCTTCCCATTCCAATCCTGAGACCCTTCCTATAGCATGAGATGTGATATCTCAATGCTTATACCAAACCTGAGACCCTTCCTATAGCATGAGATGTGATATCCAACTCCTTCCCATTCCAATCCTGAGACCCTTCCTATAGCATGAGATGTGATGTCTCAATGCTTCTAATACCAAACCTGAGATCCTTCCTATAACATGAGATGTGATATCCAACTCCTTCCATTCCAATCCTGAGACCCTTCCTATAGCATGAGATTTGATATCTCAATGCTTATACCAACACCTGAGACCCTTCCTATAGCATGAGATGTGATATCCAAGTCTTTCCCATTCTAATCCTTAGACCCTTCCTACAGCATGCAATATGATATCTCAATGATTCTAATAACAATCCTGAGACCCGTCCTATAACATGAGATGGGATATCCAACTCCTTCCCATTCCAATCCTGAGACACTTCCGATAGCAGAGATGTGATATCTCAATGCTTATACCAAACCTGAGACCCTTCCTATAACATGAGATCGGATATCCAACTCCTTCCCGTTCCAAACCTGAGACCCTTCCTTTAGCATTAGATGTAATATCCAGCTCCTTCCCATTCCAATCCTGAGACACTTCCGATAGCATGAGATGTGATATCTCAATGCTTCTAATATCAAAACTGAAACCCTCCCTATAGCATGAGATGTGATATCCAACTCCTTCCCTTTCCAACCTGAGACCCTTCCTATAGCATGAGAAGGGATATCCAACTCCTTCCCAATCCAATCCTGAGACCCTTCCGATAGCAGAGATGTGATATCTCAATGCTTATACCAAACCTGAGACCCTTCCTATGGCATGAGATGTGATATCCAACACCTTGCCATTCAAATCCTGAGACCCTCCCTATAACAAGAGATGTCATATCCAACTCCTTCCCATTCCAAACCTGAGACCCTTCCTTTAGCATGAGATGTGATATCCAAATCCTTCACATTCCAATCCGGAGACCCTTCCTATAACATGAGATGTGATATCCAACTCCTTCCCAATCCAATCCTGAGACCCTTCCGATAGCAGAGATGTGATATCTCAATGCTTATACCAAACCTGAGACCCTTCCTATAGCATGAGATGTGATATCCAACTCCTTCCGATTCCAATCCTGAGACCCTTCCTATAGCATGAGATGTGATATCGCAATGCTTCTACCAAAACTGAGACCCTTCCTTTAGCATGAGATGTGATATCCAAGTCCTTCCCATTCCAATCCTGAGACCCTTCCTATAGCATGAGATGTGATATCTCAATGCTTCTAATACCAAACCTGAGATCCTTCCGATAGCATGAGATGTGATATCTCAATGCTTCTAATACCAAACCTGAGATCCTTCCTATAACATGAGATGTGATATCCAAATCCTTCCCCATCCAAACCTGAGACCCTCCCTTTTGCATGAGATGTGATATCCAACTCCTTCCCATTCCAATCCTGATACCCTTCTGATAGCATGAGATGTGATATCTCAATGCTTCTAATATCAAAACTGAAACCCTCCCTATAGCATGAGATGTGATATCCAACTCCTTCCCTTTCCAACCTGAGACCCTTCCTATAGCATGAGAAGGGATATCCAACTCCTTCCCAATCCAATCCTGAGACCCTTCCGATAGCAGAGATGTGATATCTCAATGCTTATACCAAACCTGAGACCCTTCCTATGGCATGAGATGTGATATCCAACACCTTGCCATTCAAATCCTGAGACCCTCCCTATAACAAGAGATGTCATATCCAACTCCTTCCCATTCCAAACCTGAGACCCTTCCTTTAGCATGAGATGTGATATCCAAATCCTTCACATTCCAATCCGGAGACCCTTCCTATAACATGAGATGTGATATCCAACTCCTTCCCAATCCAATCCTGAGACCCTTCCGATAGCAGAGATGTGATATCTCAATGCTTATACCAAACCTGAGACCCTTCCTATAGCATGAGATGTGATATCCAACTCCTTCCGATTCCAATCCTGAGACCCTTCCTATAGCATGAGATGTGATATCGCAATGCTTCTACCAAAACTGAGACCCTTCCTTTAGCATGAGATGTGATATCCAAGTCCTTCCCATTCCAATCCTGAGACCCTTCCTATAGCATGAGATGTGATATCTCAATGCTTCTAATACCAAACCTGAGATCCTTCCGATAGCATGAGATGTGATATCTCAATGCTTCTAATACCAAACCTGAGATCCTTCCTATAACATGAGATGTGATATCCAAATCCTTCCCCATCCAAACCTGAGACCCTCCCTTTAGCATGAGATGTGATATCCAACTCCTTCCCATTCCAATCCTGATACCCTTCTGATAGCATGAGATGTGATATCTCAATGCCTCTAATACCAAACCTGAGATCCTACCTATAACATGAGATGTGATATCCAAATCCTTCCCCTTCCAATTCTGAGACCCTCCCTTTAACATGAAATGTGATATCCAACTCCTTCCCTTTCCAAACCTGAGAGCCTTCCTACAGCATGAGATGTGATATCCAAGTCCTTCCCATTCCAATCTTGAGACCCTTCCTATAACATGAGATGTGATATCCAACTCTTTCCCATTCCAACCTGAGACCTTTCCTATAGCATGAGATGGGATATCCAACAACTCCTTCCAAATCCAATCCTGATACCCTTCCGATAGCATGAGATGTGATATCCCAATGCTTCTACAAAACCTGAGACCCATACCATGGCATGATGTGATATCAAACTCCCGTCCTATACCATGAGACTTGATATCTCAATGCTTCTAATACCAAACCTGAGACCGGTCAAATAACATGAGATGTGATATCCAAATCCTTCCCCTTCCAAACCTGAGACCCTTCCTTTAGCATGAGATGTGATATCCAAAGCCTTCCCATTCCAATCCTTAAACCCTTCCTATAGCATGAGATGTTATATCTCAATGTTTCTAATAAAAAACCTGAGACCCTTCCTATAGCAAGAGATGTGATATCCAAATCCTTCCCATTCCAACCTGAGACCCTTCCTATAGCATGAGAAGGGATATCCAACTCCTTCCCATTCCAATCCTGAGATCCTTCCTATAACATGAGATGTGATATCCAATTCCTTCCCATTCCAAACCTGAGACCCTTCCTATTGGATGAGATGTGATATCCAACTCCTTCCCATTCCAAACCTGAGACCCTTCCTATACCATAAGATGTGATATCTCAATGCTTCTAATACCAAACCTGGGACCCGTCCTAAAACATGAGATATGATATCCAAATCCTTCCCATTCCAATCCTGAAACCCTTCTGATAGCATGAGACGTGATATCTCAATGTTTCTAATAAAAAACCTGAGACCCTTCATATAGCAAGAGATGTGATATCCAAATACTTCCCATTTCAATCTTGAGACCCTTCCTATAACATGAGATATGATATCCAACTCCTTCCCATTCCAACATGAGACCCTTCCTATAGCATGAGAAGGGATGTCCAACTCCTTCCCAATCCAATCCTGAGACCCTTCCGATAGCAGAGATGTGATATCTCAATGCTTATACCAAACCTGAGACCCTTCCTTTAGCATGAGATTTGATATCCAAATCCTTCACATTCCAATCCTGAGACCCTTCCTATAGCATGAGATGTGATATCTCAATGCATCTAATACCAAACCTGAGATGCTTCCTATAACATGAGATGTGATATCCAACTCCTTCCCATTCCAAACCTGAGACCCTTCCGATAGCATGAGATGTGATATCTCAATGCTTCTAAAACCAAACATGAGAACCATCCTATAACATGAGATGTGAAATCCCAATCATTCCCTTCCCAAACCCGAGACCCTTCCTATAGCTTGAGATGTGATATCAAACTCCTTCCCATTCCAATCCTGAAATAGCTTGAGATGTGATATCCAACTCCTTCCCATTCCAATCCTGAGACCCTTATTATACCATGAGATGTGATATCTCAAGGCTTCTAATACCAAACCTGAGACCCGTCCTAAAACATGAGATGTGAGATCCAAATCCTTCCCCTTCCAAACCTGAGACCTTTCCTTTAGCATATGTGATATCCAACTACTTCCCATTCCAATCCTGAGACACTTCCGATAGCATGAGATGTGATATCTCAATGCTTCTAATATCAAAACTGAAACCCTCCCTATAGCATGAGATGTGATATCCAACTCCTTCCCATTCCAACCTGAGACCCTTCCTATAGCATGAGAAGGGATATCCAACTCCTTCCCAATCCAATCCTGAGACCCTTCCGATAGCAGAGATGTGATATCTCAATGCTTATACCAAACCTGAGACCCTTCCTATGGCATGAGATGTGATATCCAACACCTTGCCATTCAAATCCTGAGACCCTCCCTATAACAAGAGATGTCATATCCAACTCCTTCCCATTCCAAACCTGAGACCCTTCCTTTAGCATGAGATGTGATATCCAAATCCTTCACATTCCAATCCGGAGACCCTTCCTATAACATGAGATGTGATATCCAACTCCTTCCCAATCCAATCCTGAGACCCTTCCGATAGCAGAGATGTGATATCTCAATGCTTATACCAAACCTGAGACCCTTCCTATGGCATGAGATGTGATATCCAACTCCTTGCCATTCAAATCCTGAGACCCTCCCTATAACAAGAGATGTCATATCCAACTCCTTCCCATTCCAAACCTGAGACCCTTCCTTTAGCATGAGATGTGATATCCAAATCCTTCACATTCCAATCCGGAGACCAATCCTATAGCATGAGATGTGATATCTCAATGCTTCTAATACCAAACCTGAGACCGTTCCGATAGCATGAGATGTAATATCTCAATGCTTCAAAAACCAAACATGAGAACCATCCTATAACATGAGATGTGAAATCCAAATCCTTCCCTTCCCAAACCTGAGACTCTTCCTATAGCATGAGATGTGATATCTCAATGCTTCTAATATCAAACTTGAGACCCTCCCTATAGCATGAGATGTGATATCCAAGTCCTTCCCATTCCAATCCTGAGACACTTCCTATAGCATGAGATGTGATATCTCAATGCTTCTAATACCAAACCTGAGACTCTTCCTATAACATGAGATGGGATATCCAACTCCTTCCCATTCCAATCCTGAGACTCTTCTGATAGCAGAGATGTGATATCTCAATGCTTATACCAAACCTGAGACCCTTCCTACGGCATGAGATGTCATATACAACTCCTTCCCATTCCAATCCTGAGACCCTTCCTATAGCATGAGATGTGATATCTCAATGCTTATACCAAACCTGAGACCCTTCCTATAGCATGAGATGTGATATCCAACTCCTTCCCATTCCAATCCTGAGACCCTTCCTATAGCATGAGATGTGATGTCTCAATGTTTCTAATACCAAACCTGAGATCCTTCCTATAACATGAGATGTGATATCCAACTCCTTCCATTCCAATCCTGAGACCCTTCCTATAGCATGAGATTTGATATCTCAATGCTTATACCAAACCTGAGACTCTTCCTATAGCATGAGATGTGATATCCAAGTCTTTCCCATTCCAATCCTTAGACCCTTCCTACAGCATGCAATATGATATCTCAATGATTCTAATAACAATCCTGAGACCCGTCCTATAACATGAGATGGGATATCCAATTCCTTCCCATTCCAATCCTGAGACACTTCCGATAGCAGAGATGTGATATCTCAATGCTTATACCAAACCTGAGACCCTTCCTATAACATGAGATCGGATATCCAACTCCTTCCCGTTCCAAACCTGAGACCCTTCCTTTAGCATGAGATGTAATATCCAGCTCCTTCCCATTCCAATCCTGAGACACTTCCGATAGCATGAGATGTGATATCTCAATGCTTCTAATATCAAAACTGAAACCCTCCCTATAGCATGATATGTGATATCTAAGTCCTTCCCATTCCAATCCTGAGACCCTTCCTATAGCATGAGATGTGATATCTCAATGCTTCTACCAAACCTGAGACCCTTCCTTTAGCATGAGATGTGATATCCAACTCCTTCCCATTCCAACCTGAGACCCTTCCTATAGCATGAGAAGGGATATCCAACTCCTTCCCAATCCAATCCTGAGACCCTTCCGATAGCAGAGATGTGATATCTCAATGCTTATACCAAACCTGAGACCCTTCCTATGGCATGAGATGTGATATCCAACTCCTTGCCATTCAAATCCTGAGACCCTCCCTATAACAAGAGATGTCATATCCAACTCCTGCCCATTCCAAACCTGAGACCCTTCCTTTAGCATGAGATGTGATATCCAAATCCTTCACATTCCAATCCGGAGACCCTTCCTATAACATGAGATGTGATATCCAACTCCTTCCCAATCCAATCCTGAGACCCTTCCGATAGCAGAGATGTGATATCTCAATGCTTATACCAAACCTGAGACCCTTCCTATGGCATGAGATGTGATATCCAACTCCTTGCCATTCAAATCCTGAGACCCTCCCTATAACAAGAGATGTCATATCCAACTCCTTCCCATTCCAAACCTGAGACCCTTCCTTTAGCATGAGATGTGATATCCAAATCCTTCACATTCCAATCCGGAGACCAATCCTATAGCATGAGATGTGATATCTCAATGCTTCTAATACCAAACCTGAGACCCTTCCGATAGCATGAGATGTGATATCTCAATGCTTCAAAAACCAAACATGAGAACCATCCTATAACATGAGATGTGAAATCCAAATCCTTCCCTTCCCAAACCTGAGACTCTTCCTATAGCATGAGATGTGATATCTCAATGCTTCTAATATCAAACTTGAGACCCTCCCTATAGCATGAGATGTGATATCCAAGTCCTTCCCATTCCAATCCTGAGACACTTCCTATAGCATGAGATGTGATATCTCAATGCTTCTAATACCAAACCTGAGACTCTTCCTATAACATGAGATGGGATATCCAACTCCTTCCCATTCCAATCCTGAGACTCTTCTGATAGCAGAGATGTGATATCTCAATGCTTATACCAAACCTGAGACCCTTCCTACGGCATGAGATGTCATATACAACTCCTTCCCATTCCAATCCTGAGACCCTTCCTATAGCATGAGATGTGATATCTCAATGCTTATACCAAACCTGAGACCCTTCCTATAGCATGAGATGTGATATCCAACTCCTTCCCATTCCAATCCTGAGACCCTTCCTATAGCATGAGATTTGATGTCTCAATGCTTCTAATACCAAACCTGAGATCCTTCATATAACATGAGATGTGATATCCAACTCCTTCCATTCCAATCCTGAGACCCTTCCTATAGCATGAGATTTGATATCTCAATGCTTATACCAAACCTGAGACCCTTCCTATAGCATGAGATGTGATATCCAAGTCTTTCCCATTCCAATCCTTAGACCCTTCCTACAGCATGCAATATGATATCTCAATGATTCTAATAACAATCCTGAGACCCGTCCTATAACATGAGATGGGATATCCAATTCCTTCCCATTCCAATCCTGAGACACTTCCGATAGCAGAGATGTGATATCTCAATGCTTATACCAAACCTGAGACCCTTCCTATAACATGAGATCGGATATCCAACTCCTTCCCGTTCCAAACCTGAGACCCTTCCTTTAGCATGAGATGTAATATCCAGCTCCTTCCCATTCCAATCCTGAGACACTTCCGATAGCATGAGATGTGATATCTCAATGCTTCTAATATCAAAACTGAAACCCTCCCTATAGCATGATATGTGATATCTAAGTCCTTCCCATTCCAATCCTGAGACCCTTCCTATAGCATGAGATGTGATATCCAACTCCTTCCCATTCCAACCTGAGACCCTTCCTATAGCATGAGAAGGGATATCCAACTCCTTCCCAATCCAATCCTGAGACCCTTCCGATAGCAGAGATGTGATATCTCAATGCTTATACCAAACCTGAGACCCTTCCTATGGCATGAGATGTGATATCCAACTCCTTGCCATTCAAATCCTGAGACCCTCCCTATAACAAGAGATGTCATATCCAACTCCTTCCCATTCCAAACCTGAGACCCTTCCTTTAGCATGAGATGTGATATCCAAATCCTTCACATTCCAATCCGGAGACCCTTCCTATAACATGAGATGTGATATCCAACTTCTTCCCAATCCAATCCTGAGACCCTTCCGATAGCAGAGATGTGATATCCCAATGCTTATACCAAACCTGAGACCCTTCCTATGGCATGAGATGTGATATCCAACTCCTTGCCATTCAAATCCTGAGACCCTTCTTATAACAAGAGATGTCATATCCAACTCCTTCCCATTCCAAACCTGAGACCCTTCCTTTAGCATGAGATGTGATATCCAAATCCTTCACATTCCAATCCGGAGACCAATCCTATAGCATGAGATGTGATATCTCAATGCTTCTAATACCAAACCTGAGACCCTTCCGATAGCATGAGATGTGATATGTCAATGCTTCAAAAACCAAACATGAGAACCATCCTATAACATGAGATGTGAAATCCAAATCCTTCCCTTCCCAAACCTGAGACTCTTCCTATAGCATGAGATGTGATATCTCAATGCTTCTACCAAACCTGAAACCCTTCCTATAGCATGAGATGTGATATCCAACTCCTTCCCATTCCAATCCTGAGACACTTCCTATAGCATGAGATGTGATATCACAATGCTTCTAATACCAAACCTGAGACCCATCCTATAACATGAGATGTGATATCCAAATCCTTCCCCTTCCAAACCTGAGACCCTTCCTTTAGCATGAGATGTGATATCCAGCTCCTCCCATTCCAATCCTGAGACCCTTCCGATAGCATGAGATGTGATATCTCAATGCTTCTAATATCAAAACTGAGACCCTCCCTATAGCATGAGATGTGATATCTAAGTCCTTCCCATTCCAATCCTGAGACCCGATATCTCAATGCTTATACCAAACCTGAGACCCTTCCTATGGCATGAGATGTGATATCCAACTCCTTGCCATTCAAATCCTGAGACCCTCCCTATAACAAGAGATATTATATCCAACTCCTTCCCATTCCAAACCTGAGACCCTTCCTTTAGCATGAGATGTGATATCCAAATCCTTCACATTCCAATCCGGAGACCAATCCTATAGCATGAGATGTGATATCTCAATGCTTCTAATACCAAACCTGAGACCCTTCCGATAGCATGAGATGTGATATCTCAATGCTTCAAAAACCAAACATGAGAACCATCCTATAACATGAGATGTGAAATCCAAATCCTTCCCTTCCCAAACCTGAGACTCTTCCTATAGCATGAGATGTGATATCTCAATGCTTCTAATATCAAACTTGAGACCCTCCCTATAGCATGATATGTGATATCCAAGTCCTTCCCATTCCAATCCTGAGACACTTCCTATAGCATGAGATGTGATATCTCAATGCTTCTAATACCAAACCTGAGACTCTTCCTATAACATGAGATGGGATATCCAACTCCTTCCCATTCCAATCCTGAGGCTCTTCTGATAGCAGAGATGTGATATCTCAATGCTTATACCAAACCTGAGACCCTTCCTACGGCATGAGATGTCATATACAACTCCTTCCCATTCCAATCCTGAGACCCTTCCTATAGCATGAGATGTGATATCTCAATGCTTATACAAAACCTGAGACCCTTCCTATAGCATGAGATGTGATATCCAACTCCTTCCCATTCCAATCCTGAGACCCTTCCTATAGCATGAGATGTGATGTCTCAATGCTTCTAATACCAAACCTCAGATCCTTCCTATAACATGAGATGTGATATCCAACTCCTTCCATTCCAATCCTGAGACCCGTCCTATAGCATGAGATTTGATATCTCAATGCTTATACCAAACCTGAGACCCTTCCTATAGCATGAGATGTGATATCCAAGTCTTTCCCATTCCAATCCTTAGACCCTTCCTACAGCATGCAATATGATATCTGAATGATTCTAATAACAATCCTGAGACCCGTCCTATAACATGAGATGGGATATCCAATTCCTTCCCATTCCAATCCTGAGACACTTCCGATAGCAGAGATGTGATATCTCAATGCTTATACCAAACCTGAGACCCTTCCTATAACATGAGATCGGATATCCAACTCCTTCCCGTTCCAAACCTGAGACCCTTCCTTTAGCATGAGATGTAATATCCAGCTCCTTCCCATTCCAATCCTGAGACACTTCCGATAGCATGAGATGTGATATCTCAATGCTTCTACCAAACCTGAGACCCTTCCTTTAGCATGAGATGTGATATCCAACTCCTTCCCATTCCAACCTGAGACCCTTCCTATAGCATGAGAAGGGATATCCAACTCCTTCCCAATCCAATCCTGAGACCCTTCCGATAGCAGAGATGTGATATCTCAATGCTTATACCAAACCTGAGACCCTTCCTATGGCATGAGATGTGATATCCAACTCCTTGCCATTCAAATCCTGAGACCCTCCCTATAACGAGATGTCATATCCAACTCCTTCCCATTCCAAACCTGAGACCCTTCCTTTAGCATGAGATGTGATATCCAAATCCTTCACATTCCAATCCGGAGACCCTTCCTATAACATGAGATGTGATATCCAACTCCTTCCCAATCCAATCCTGAGACCCTTCCGATAGCAGAGATGTGATATCTCAATGCTTATACCAAACCTGAGACCCTTCCTATGGCATGAGATGTGATATCCAACTCCTTCCCATTCCAAACCTGAGACCCTTCCTTTAGCATGAGATGTGATATCCAAATCCTTCACATTCCAATCCAGAGACCAATCCTATAGCATGAGATGTGATATCTCAATGCTTCTAATACCAAACCTGAGACCCTTCCGATAGCATGAGATGTGATATCTCAATGCTTCAAAAACCAAACATGAGAACCGTCCTATAACATGAGATGTGAAATCCAAATCCTTCCCTTCCCAAACCTGAGACTCTTCCTATAGCATGAGATGTGATATCTCAATGCTTCTAATATCAAACTTGAGACCCTCCCTATAGCATGAGATGTGATATCCAAGTCCTTCCCATTCCAATCTTGAGACACTTCCTATAGCATGAGATGTGATATCTCAATGCTTCTAATACCAAACCTGAGACTCTTCCTATAACATGAGATGGGATATCCAACTCCTTCCCATTCCAATCCTGAGACTCTTCTGATAGCAGAGATGTGATATCTCAATGCTTATACCAAACCTGAGACCCTTCCTACGGCATGAGATGTCATATACAACTCCTTCCCATTCCAATCCTGAGACCCTTCCTATAGCATGAGATGTAGTATCTCAATGCTTATACCAAACCTGAGACCCTTCCTATAGCATGAGATGTGATATCCAACTCCTTCCCATTCCAATCCTGAGACCCTTCCTATAGCATGAGATGTGATGTCTCAATGCTTCTAATACCAAACCTGAGATCCTTCCTATAACATGAGATGTGATATCCAACTCCTTCCATTCCAATCCTGAGACCCTTCCTATAGCATGAGATTTGATATCTCAATGCTTATACCAAACCTGAGACCCTTCCTATAGCATGAGATGTGATATCCAAGTCTTTCCCATTCTAATCCTTAGACCCTTCCTACAGCATGCAATATGATATCTCAATGATTCTAATAACAATCCTGAGACCCGTCCTATAACATGAGATGGGATATCCAACTCCTTCCTATTCCAATCCTGAGACACTTCCGATAGCAGAGATGTGATATCTCAATGCTTATACCAAACCTGAGACCCTTCCTATAACATGAGATCGGATATCCAACTCCTTCCCGTTCCAAACCTGAGACCCTTCCTTTAGCATGAGATGTAATATCCAGCTCCTTCCAATTCCAATCCTGAGACACTTCCGATAGCATGAGATGTGATATCTCAATGCTTCTAATATCAAAACTGAAACCCTCCCTATAGCATGAGATGTGATATCCAACTCCTTCCCTTTCCAACCTGAGACCCTTCCTATAGCATGAGAAGGGATATCCAACTCCTTCCCAATCCAATCCTGAGACCCTTCCGATAGCAGAGATGTGATATCTCAATGCTTATACCAAACCTGAGACCCTTCCTATGGCATGCGATGTGATATCCAACACCTTGCCATTCAAATCCTGAGACCCTCCCTATAACAAGAGATGTCATATCCAACTCCTTCCCATTCCAAACCTGAGACCCTTCCTTTAGCATGAGATGTGATATCCAAATCCTTCACATTCCAATCCGGAGACCCTTCCTATAACATGAGATGTGATATCCAACTCCTTCCCAATCCAATCCTGAGACCCTTCCGATAGCAGAGATGTGATATCTCAATGCTTATACCAAACCTGAGACCCTTCCTATAGCATGAGATGTGATATCCAACTCCTTCCGATTCCAATCCTGAGACCCTTCCTATAGCATGAGATGTGATATCGCAATGCTTCTACCAAAACTGAGACCCTTCCATTAGCATGAGATGTGATATCCAAGTCCTTCCCATTCCAATCCTGAGACCCTTCCTATAGCATGAGATGTGATATCTCAATGCTTCTAATACCAAAACTGAGATCCTTCCGATAGCATGAGATGTGATATCTCAATGCTTCTAATACCAAACCTGAGATCCTTCCTATAACATGAGATGTGATATCCAAATCCTTCCCCATCCAAACCTGAGACCCTCCCTTTAGCATGAGATGTGATATCCAACTCCTTCCCATTCCAATCCTGATACCCTTCTGATAGCATGAGATGTGATATCTCAATGCCTCTAATACCAAACCTGAGATCCTACCTCTAACATGAAATGTGATATCCAACTCCTTCCCTTTCCAAACCTGAGAGCCTTCCTACAGCTTGAGATGTGATATCACTCTTCTGCAGGTATTTACCCCTTCTTCCACTTTGCCCTGTCACCCCCCTCTGCACCCCTTCACTTGCCCCCTTCTTATTCCTCTGAGCCACCTCATGACCCGAAATCATTTCTCCCCCTGCCGCCCTCCTGTCTATCCCCTTTCTCGCTTTCCGCCCCTAATTTCCCAAACCTCCCCTCTCCCCGCCGATGGGGTGCAGGCCATCATTGCCGCGAGAGCCCCATCTGCCGCTGCTCTACGCTGCGGCCTACCACCACTTATCTCCCCCCCCCATGGCCTCTCCGCCTGTGACCTCCCCCACTGCCCTCTCCCACTGGGCCCCAGATGCCCAACTAATTATTTCCAAAGCCTCCCTCAGAGCCTCCGCATCAACCCGGCCCTTTTTGCCGGCTCTCTGGCCCACCATCGTGCACTACTAATCTGATTGTGCACAATATATATGCCCCCTGCAAATGAACCTAACAAACCTAAGCCCCCAAGCCAAAACTACCCATGGACCTAATCCCCAAACTGAAAAAATGCTAGCTTTGAAACTAGCTTTTTTTTTTTTTTTTTTTAAACCCCCCCCCCCCACTTCCAACCACCCCCTGCACCCGGATAGCCCACCCTTTTTCCCACTCCCTTACGAGCTGCTTCGCTCGAAAAAAAAAACCCCACAGGACCCCCCCCACCCTCCACCCCCCTGCTCAAAAACCCCTTCCTTTCCTTAAACCCCCTATTCCTGCTTTCCCTTTCTTTTTATTAAATTCTTTTTTTTTTTTTTTTATTACTGCCCCCCACTCCGTCTACCCCGCTCCACCGCCCCCCCCTCCCCCTAGTGGCCCCAACGCCGCACCGCAGTACCTTCTTAAACTCAATGGGATCATAACAGGGGGAGCGGTCCCTTTAAGAGGGCCGCTCTGCCCCCTCCCTGCTGCACGCCGGCACCGCACACTATGAAAAGAAGCCCAGCACACGCGGGCTCAACTAACCCATGGCTCCCCACACTAAAGAGCCGCGGGGGCCGGCAACATCAATGCCGCGCCCTGCGGGCCCACACTACGGCCGTCGAGGGAATGACCGCCCAGCTCCCTCACTAAAAAAAAAAAAAAAAAAAAAAAAACCCCAACTGCCGCCTCGAACCACCCGCCCTGCTGAAAGCCAACCCGCGGGCGGCGGCTTCGGTAAGGAGGGGGCGGGGGGGGTACCTTATGTACGGTACCCCCGACTATTCGGGGCCCGCGACCCCCGCCCTCATTAATTTTTTTTTTTTTTTTTTTTTTTTTTTATATGCGGCGCCGCCGCCGCCGACACTCTCCCTCGGCCCTTATCTCCCCCCTCCCCCTCCCCCTCCCCCTCCCCTCCCTATCCCCTATCCCCTACCTCAAACACCTCGTTAGGCCCCAATCAGGGAAGGCTCGGGAGCAGGCGACAGGACAATCATCAAGTCCTAACTGTCGCCTGCTCCCCGAACCTTCCCTGAGCCCTTAAATACCCCCCCCAGGAGGCGCTCTGCCCCACGGCCACTCGCTGGCCATGTGCATCGCCAAAAAACTCCCCGGGGGGAAACGCTTCGCGTTCCCTCCGGGGCCCCCCTTCCTAAAGCCTTCCAAGGAGCTCCACAAGATAGTGTTCAGAATGCTTTATAACACCCATTATTAGCCGTAACCCGCTAGACGTATTGAAACGTGCTAAAAACTAGCAAACACAGCTAGAAAATGTACTTTCCTCGCGTTTTGGTAAATGCGAATTCTGGTGGATTCCCATTTTGTACTCTGTTCGTGCGTTTGTTCAGTCGAATCCTGTTCTTTTGAACCACTCTTCTCCCATAAAAGGGAGGATCAAAATGTGTTGTTCACAGGCTGAATTTATACTGCTGAAATGATCGCTTCCCTGCTCTCTGGTTTAGACGCGTGTACCCTGCATTTACCAAAACGCGAGGGAAGTACATTTTGTAGCTATTTTTGCTGGTTTTAGCACGTTTTAATACGTCTAGCGGGTTACAGCTATATGTTGAATAATGGGGTTATAAAGAATTCTGAACACTGTGTCTTGTGGAGCTCATTGGAAGGCTGTAGGAAGAGGAGTGAAGGCAGGGAACACGCATCTAAACCAGAGAGCTTGGAAGCGAGTACATGCAACACGGTGCAGGGAGCAGGAACAGAAAGGAGGAACGCCTCTGAGGAGGAGCAGCTGGTAGTTACCCTGCTCTGGAGAGGAGAATGTGATCACCAGGGGAGTGCAGCCTGTAAACTAAAAGGGAGGATGAACACAAGGCAACTGTATTAATAGATGGCAAATACACGTTCCAAAACAGTCAGGAAAGCTGATAATGCCTTGAAGATTTCAACCGTATACATTCAGCCTGTGAACCTGTGAACAGCAGTAGATGTTGAACCCCCCTTGTATGGGAGAACAGTGGTTAAAAACTTCAGGATTCGACAACAAACGCACGGACAATGTACATACATGGGAACCCATCAGAATTCGCATTTACAAAAACGCGAGGAAAGTACATTTTCTAGCTGGTTTTGCTAGTTTACAGCACATTTCAATACGTCTAGCGGGTTACGGCTATATGATGAATAATGGGTGTTATAAAGCATTCTGAGCACCGTGTATCTTGTGAAGCTCATTTGTTGATTTGAAGGCAGCGGGAAGAGGAGAGAAGGCAGGGAACACGCGTCTAAACCAGAGAGCTGGGAAGCGAGTGTTTGCAACGCGAAACGGTGCAGGGAGCAGGGACAGAAAGGGAGAACTCCACTGAGGAGGAACAGCTGGTAGGTAGCCTTCTTTGGAGATGAGAACTTGATCACCACGGGAGAGGATTGTTGAGAGGGTAACAGAGGGGGAGGTCTGAGATCAGAAAATCCTGAGTATTCCCTGCAGTGTGTAGGGCCAGTGACATGTACAGTTGCAGATCTCGTAAAAGTCCAGGTCAGGAAGCATACAGGTTCATGTTGAATTCTCCAAGTAGGCGGAGTTGAGTGGTAGGAGGCTAGGATGGAGAAGTCCATCCACTGAGAGAGGAAGGGGGTAGGCAAATAGCCACGGTGAGAGAATGGCCAGGAAAGAGAGAATGCATGCAGACAAGGCATTCGTGAGAGGAGTCGGCCTGCAAAGGAAAGCAATTTACTACAGGAATCAAGGATGCTCCCCCCTCAAGAACGGTTGGATCTGGGCATGGAGAGGAATTTGTCATCAGGGAGGAAAGTGTCAAAGCTCGAGACAGCGCTGGCCGTCAACCATGTCTCGGTTAGACCAAGAACATCAAGGTCGGGTTCTTCCAGGAAATGGCAGATGTCAGATGAGTTTTTGAAACTGAGTGAGAGTTGAGAGTGGGGAGGGGTACAAATCAGTAATCCCTGCGGAGGTGTAGAAGGAGCCTGACCTAGGGCAGATGAGGAAGGAGAGAGGAAAGGAAGCAGAAGGGAGAGAGGAGACAGCAGGAGTGCATGATCCATCCGGGAGCTAGGAGTGGTGAGAAGGTTAGACGGGGAGGTCTGAGTCTCAGGATTGGAATGGGAAGTTCGATATCACATGTCATGCTATAGGAAGAGTCTCAGGATTGGAATGGGAAGGAGTTGGATATGACATCTCTTGTTATAGGGAGGGTCTCAGGTTTGGTATTAGAATCGCATCCTTTAGGAAGGGACTCGAGTTTGGTATTTTAAGGAGTGAGATAGTAAATCTCATCCTATCGGAAGGGTCTCGGGTTTGGTATTGTAAGAAATGAGATTTCAAATCTCAGGCTGTGGGAATGGTCTCGGGTTTGGTATTGGAAGGGGTGAAAATCACATTTCATGCTACAGGAAGGGTCACAAGTTTGGAATGGGAAGGAGTTGGATATCACATATACTACGAGAAGGGGCTCAGGTTTGGTATTAGAAGCATAGAGATATCACATCTCATGTTATAGGAAGGGTCTCGATTGGAATGGGAAGGAGTTAGATATCACATCTCATGCTATAGGGAGGGTCTCAGTTTTGATATTAGAAGCATTGAGATATCACATATGCTATTGGAAGGGTCCCAGTATTTGAATTGGAAGGAGTTGGATATCCCTTCTCATGCTATAGGAAGGGTCTCAGGTTGGAATGGGAAGGATTTGGATATCACATCTCTTGCTATAGGAAGGGTCTCAGGTTTTTTATTAGAAACATTGAGATATCACATCTCATGCTATAGGAAGGGTTTAAGGATTGGAATGGGAAGGAGTTGGATATCCCTTCTCATGCTATAGGAAGGGTCTCAGCTTGGAATGGGAAGGATTTGGATATCACATCTCTTGCTATAGGAAGGGTCTCAGTTTTTTTATTAGAAGCATTGAGATATCAAGTCTCATGGTATAGGACGGGAGTTTGATATCACATCATGCCATGGTATGGGTCTCAGGTTTTGTAGAAGCATTGGGATATCACATCTCATGCTATCGGAAGGGTATCAGGATTGGATTTGGAAGGAGTTGTTGGATATCCCATCTCATGCTATAGGAAAGGTCTCAGGTTGGAATGGGAAAGAGTTGGATATCACATCTCATGTTATAGGAAGGGTCTCAAGATTGGAATGGGAAGGACTTGGATATCACATCTCATGCTAAAGGAAGGGTCTCAGGTTTGGAATGGGAAGGAGTTGGATATGACATCTCTTGTTATAGGGAGGGTCTCAGGATTTGAATGGCAAGGTGTTGGATATCACATCTCATGCCATAGGAAGGGTCTCAGGTTTGGTATAAGCATTGAGATATCACATCTCTGCTATTGGAAGGGTCTCAGGATTGGATTTGGAAGGAGTTGGATATCCCTTCTCATGCTATAGGAAGGGTCTCAGGTTGGAATGGGAAGGAGTTGGATATCACATCTCATGCTATAGGGAGGGTTTCAGGATTGGAATGGGAAGGAGTTGGATATCACATCTCATGCTAAAGGGAGGGTCTCAGGTTTGGATGGGGAAGGATTTGGATATCACATCTCATGTTATAGGAAGGATCTCAGGTTTGGTATTAGAAGCATTGAGATATCATATCTCATGCTATCGGAAGGATCTCAGGTTTGGTATTAGAAGCATTGAGATATCACATCTCACGCTATAGGAAGGGTCTCAGGATTGGAATGGGAAGGACTTGGATATCACATCTCATGCTAAAGGAAGGGTCTCAGTTTTGGTAGAAGCATTGCGATATCACATCTCATGCTATAGGAAGGGTCTCGGGATTGGAATCGGAAGGAGTTGGATATCACATCTCATGCTATAGGAAGGGTCTCAGGTTTGGTATAAGCATTGAGATATCACATCTCTGCTATCGGAAGGGTCTCAGGATTGGATTGGGAAGGAGTTGGATATCACATCTCATGTTATAGGAAGGGTCTCCGGATTGGAATGTGAAGGATTTGGATATCACATCTCATGCTAAAGGAAGGGTCTCAGGTTTGGAATGGGAAGGAGTTGGATATGACATCTCTTGTTATAGGGAGGGTCTCAGGATTTGAATGGCAAGGTGTTGGATATCACATCTCATGCCATAGGAAGGGTCTCAGGTTTGGTATAAGCATTGAGATATCACATCTCTGCTATCGGAAGGGTCTCAGGATTGGATTGGGAAGGAGTTGGATATCCCTTCTCATGCTATAGGAAGGGTCTCAGGTTGGAATGGGAAGGAGTTGGATATCACATCTCATGCTATAGGGAGGGTTTCAGTTTTGATATTAGAAGCATTGAGATATCACATCTCATGCTATCGGAAGTGTCTCAGGATTGGAATGGGAAGTAGTTGGATATCACATATGCTAAAGGAAAGGTCTCAGGTTTGGAAGGGGAAGGATTTGGATCTCACATCTCATGTTTTAGGACGGGTCTCAGGTTTGGTATTAGAAGCCTTGAGATATCACATCTCATGGTATAATAAGGGTCTCAGGATTGGAATGGGAAGGAGTTGGATATCACATCTCAAGCTATTTCAGGATTGGAATGGGAAGGAGTTTGATATCACATCTCAAGCTATAGGAAGGGTCTCAGGTTTGGGAAGGGAAGGATTGGGATTTCACATCTCATGTTATAGGATGGTTCTCATGTTTGGTTTTAGAAGCATTGAGATATCACATCTCATGCTATCGGAAGGGTCTCAGGTTTGGAATGGGAAGGAGTTGGATATCACATCTCATGTTATAGGAAGCATCTCAGGTTTGGTATTAGAAGCATTGAGATATCACATCTCATGCTACAGGAAGGGTCTCAGGATTGGAATGTGAAGGATTTGGATATCAAATCTCATGCTAAAGGAAGGGTCTCAGGTTTGGTATAAGCATTGAGATATCACATCTCTGCTATCGGAAGGGTCTCAGGATTGGATTGGGAAGGAGTTGGACATCCCTTCTCATGCTATAGGAAGGGTCTCATGTTGGAATGGGAAGGAGTTGGATATCATATCTCATGTTATAGGAAGGGTCTCAAGATTGAAATGGGAAGTATTTGGATATCACATCTCTTGCTATATGAAGGGTCTCAGGTTTTTTATTAGAAACATTGAGATATCACGTCTCATGCTATCGGAAGGGTTTCAGGATTGGAATGGGAAGGATTTGGATATCATATCTCATGTTATAGGACGGGTCCCAGGTTTGGTATTAGAAGCATTGAGATATCACATCTTATGGTATAGGAAGGGTCTCAGGTTTGGAATGGGAAGGAGTTGGATATCACATCTCATCCAATAGGAAGGGTCTCAGGTTTGGAATGGGAAGGAATTGGATATCACATCTCATGTTATAGGAAGGGTCTCCGGATTGGAATGTGAAGGATTTGGATATCACATCTCATGCTAAAGGAAGGGTCTCAGGTTTGGAATGGGAAGGAGTTGGATATGACATCTCTTGTTATAGGGAGGGTCTCAGGATTTGAATGGCAAGGTGTTGGATATCACATCTCATGCCATAGGAAGGGTCTCAGGTTTGGTATAAGCATTGAGATATCACATCTCTGCTATCGGAAGGGTCTCAGGATTGGATTGGGAAGGAGTTGGATATCCCTTCTCATGCTATAGGAAGGGTCTCAGGTTGGAATGGGAAGGAGTTGGATATCACATCTCATGCTATAGGGAGGGTTTCAGTTTTGATATTAGAAGCATTGAGATATCACATCTCATGCTATCGGAAGTGTCTCAGGATTGGAATGGGAAGTAGTTGGATATCACATATGCTAAAGGAAAGGTCTCAGGTTTGGAAGGGGAAGGATTTGGATCTCACATCTCATGTTTTAGGACGGGTCTCAGGTTTGGTATTAGAAGCCTTGAGATACCACATCTCATGGTATAATAAGGGTCTCAGGATTGGAATGGGAAGGAGTTGGATATCACATCTCAAGCTATTTCAGGATTGGAATGGGAAGGAGTTTGATATCACATCTCAAGCTATAGGAAGGGTCTCAGGTTTGGGAAGGGAAGGATTGGGATTTCACATCTCATGTTATAGGATGGTTCTCATGTTTGGTTTTAGAAGCATTGAGATATCACATCTCATGCTATCGGAAGGGTCTCAGGTTTGGAATGGGAAGGAGTTGGATATCACATCTCATGTTATAGGAAGCATCTCAGGTTTGGTATTAGAAGCATTGAGATATCACATCTCATGCTATAGGAAGGGTCTCAGGATTGGAATGTGAAGGATTTGGATATCAAATCTCATGCTAAAGGAAGGGTCTCAGGTTTGGTATAAGCATTGAGATATCACATCTCTGCTATCGGAAGGGTCTCAGGATTGGATTGGGAAGGAGTTGGACATCCCTTCTCATGCTATAGGAAGGGTCTCATGTTGGAATGGGAAGGAGTTGGATATCATATCTCATGTTATAGGAAGGGTCTCAAGATTGAAATGGGAAGTATTTGGATATCACATCTCTTGCTATATGAAGGGTCTCAGGTTTTTTATTAGAAACATTGAGATATCACGTCTCATGCTATCGGAAGGGTTTCAGGATTGGAATGGGAAGGATTTGGATATCATATCTCATGTTATAGGACGGGTCCCAGGTTTGGTATTAGAAGCATTGAGATATCACATCTTATGGTATAGGAAGGGTCTCAGGTTTGGAATGGGAAGGAGTTGGATATCACATCTCATCCAATAGGAAGGGTCTCAGGTTTGGAATGGGAAGGAATTGGATATCACATCTCATGTTATAGGAAGGATCTCAGGATTGGAATGGGAAGGAGTTGGATATCCCTTCTCATGCTATAGGAAGGGTCTCAGGTTGGAATGGGAAGGATTTGGATATCATATCTCTTGCTATAGGAAGGGTCTCAGGTTTTTTATTAGAAACATTGAGATATCACATCTCATGCTATAGGAAGGGTTTAAGGATTGGAATGGGAAGGAGTTGGATATCCCTTCTCATGCTATAGGAAGGGTCTCAGGTTGGAATGGGAAGGATTTGGATATCACATCTCTTGCTATAGGAAGGGTCTCAGGTTTTTTATTAGAAACATTGAGATATCACATCTCATGCTATAGGAAGGGTTTAAGGATTGGAATGGGAAGGATTTGGATATCACATCTCATGCTAAAGGAAGGGTCTCAGGTTTGGAACCGGAAGGATTTGGATATCACATCTCATGTTATTTGACCGGTCTCAGGTTTGGTATTAGAAGCATTGAGATATCAAGTCTCATGGTATAGGACGGGAGTTTGATATCACATCTTGCCATGGTATGGGTCTCAGGTTTTGTAGAAGCATTGGGATATCACATCTCATGCTATCGGAAGGGTATCAGGATTGGATTTGGAAGGAGTTGTTGGATATCCCATCTCATGCTATAGGAAAGGTCTCAGGTTGGAATGGGAAAGAGTTGGATATCACATCTCATGTTATAGGAAGGGTCTCAAGATTGGAATGGGAAGGACTTGGATATCACATCTCATGCTGTAGGAAGGCTCTCAGGTTTGGAAAGGGAAGGAGTTGGATATCACATTTCATGTTAGAGGTAGGATCTCAGGTTTGGTATTAGAGGCATTGAGATATCACATCTCATGCTATCAGAAGGGTATCAGGATTGGAATGGGAAGGAGTTGGATATCACATCTCATGCTAAAGGGAGGGTCTCAGGTTTGGATGGGGAAGGATTTGGATATCACATCTCATGCTAAAGGAAGGATCTCAGGTTTGGTATTAGAAGCATTGAGATATCACATCTCATGCTATCGGAAGGATCTCAGGTTTGGTATTAGAAGCATTGAGATATCACATCTCATGCTATAGGAAGGGTCTCAGGATTGGAATGGGAAGGACTTGGATATCACATCTCATGCTAAAGGAAGGGTCTCAGTTTTGGTAGAAGCATTGCGATATCACATCTCATGCTATAGGAAGGGTCTCAGGATTGGAATCGGAAGGAGTTGGATATCACATCTCATGCTATAGGAAGGGTCTCAGGTTTGGTATAAGCATTGAGATATCACATCTCTGCTATCGGAAGGGTCTCAGGATTGGATTGGGAAGGAGTTGGATATCACATCTCATGTTATAGGAAGGGTCTCCGGATTGGAATGTGAAGGATTTGGATATCACATCTCATGCTAAAGGAAGGGTCTCAGGTTTGGAATGGGAAGGAGTTGGATATGACATCTCTTGTTATAGGGAGGGTCTCAGGATTTGAATGGCAAGGTGTTGGATATCACATCTCATGCCATAGGAAGGGTCTCAGGTTTGGTATAAGCATTGAGATATCACATCTCTGCTATCGGAAGGGTCTCAGGATTGGATTGGGAAGGAGTTGGATATCCCTTCTCATGCTATAGGAAGGGTCTCAGGTTGGAAAGGGAAGGAGTTGGATATCACATCTCATGCTGTAGGGAGGGTTTCAGTTTTGATATTAGAAGCATTGAGATATCACATCTCATCCTATCGGAAGTGTCTCAGGATTGGAATGGGAAGGAGCTGGATATTACATCTCATGCTAAAGGAAGGGTCTCAGGTTTGGAACGGGAAGGAGTTGGATATCCGATCTCATGTTATAGGAAGGGTCTCAGGTTTGGTATAAGCATTGAGATATCACATCTCTGCTATCGGAAGTGTCTCAGGATTGGAATGGGAAGGAGTTGGATATCCCATCTCATGTTATAGGACGGGTCTCAGGATTGTTATTAGAATCATTGAGATATCATATTGCATGCTGTAGGAAGGGTCTAAGGATTAGAATGGGAAAGACTTGGATATCACATCTCATGCTATAGGAAGGGTCTCAGGTTTGGTATAAGCATTGAGATATCAAATCTCATGCTATAGGAAGGGTCTCAGGATTGGAATGGAAGGAGTTGGATATCACATCTCATGTTATAGGAAGGATCTCAGGTTTGGTATTAGAAGCATTGAGACATCACATCTCATGCTATAGGAAGGGTCTCAGGATTGGAATGGGAAGGAGTTGGATATCACATCTCATGCTATAGGAAGGGTCTCAGGTTTGGTATAAGCATTGAGATATCACATCTCATGCTATAGGAAGGGTCTCAGGATTTGAATGGGAAGGAGTTGTATATGACATCTCATGCCGTAGGAAGGGTCTCAGGTTTGGTATAAGCATTGAGATATCACATCTCTGCTATCAGAAGAGTCTCAGGATTGGAATGGGAAGGAGTTGGATATCCCATCTCATGTTATAGGAAGAGTCTCAGGTTTGGTATTAGAAGCATTGAGATATCACATCTCATGCTATAGGAAGTGTCTCAAGATTGGAATGGGAAGGACTTGGATATCACATCTCATGCTATAGGGAGGGTCTCAAGTTTGATATTAGAAGCATTGAGATATCACATCTCATGCTATAGGAAGAGTCTCAGGTTTGGGAAGGGAAGGATTTGGATTTCACATCTCATGTTATAGGACGGTTCTCATGTTTGGTTTTTGAAGCATTGAGATATCACATCTCATGCTATCGGAAGGGTCTCAGGTTTGGTATTAGAAGCATTGAGATATCACATCTCATGCTATAGGATTGGTCTCTGGATTGGAATGTGAAGGATTTGGATATCACATCTCATGCTAAAGGAAGGGTCTCAGGTTTGGAATGGGAAGGAGTTGGATATCACATCTCATGCCATAGGAAGGGTCTCAGGTTTGGTATAAGCATTGAGATATCACATCTCTGCTATCGGAAGGGTCTCAGGATTGGATTGGGAAGGAGTTGGATATCACATCTCATGTTATAGGAAGGGTCTCCGGATTGGAATGTGAAGGATTTGGATATCACATCTCATGCTAAAGGAAGGGTCTCAGGTTTGGAATGGGAAGGAGTTGGATATGACATCTCGTTATAGGGAGGGTCTCAGGATTTGAATGGCAAGGAGTTGGATATCACATCTCATGCCATAGGAAGGGTCTCAGGTTTGGTATAAGCATTGAGATATCACATCTCTGCTATCGGAAGGGTCTCAGGATTGGATTGGGAAGGAGTTGGATATCCCTTCTCATGCTATAGGAAGGGTCTCAGGTTGGAATGGGAAGGAGTTGGATATCACATCTCATGCTAAAAGAAGGGTCTCAGGTTTGGTAGAAGCATTGAGATATCACATCTCATGCTATCGGAAGTGTCTCAGGATTGGAATGGGAAGGAGCTGGATATTACATCTCATGCTAAAGGAAGGGTCTCAGGTTTGGAACGGGAAGGAGTTGGATATCCGATCTCATGTTATAGGAAGGGTCTCAGGTTTGGTATAAGCATTGAGATATCACATCTCTGCTATCGGAAGTGTCTCAGGATTGGAATGGGAAGGAATTGGATATCCCATCTCATGTTATAGGACGGGTCTCAGGATTGTTATTAGAATCATTGAGATATCATATTGCATGCTGTAGGAAGGGTCTAAGGATTGGAATGGGAAAGACTTGGATATCACATCTCATGCTATAGGAAGGGTCTCAGGTTTGGTATAAGCATTGAGATATCAAATCTCATGCTATAGGACGGGTCTCAGGATTGGAATGGAAGGAGTTGGATATCACATCTCATGTTATAGGAAGGATCTCAGGTTTGGTATTAGAAGCATTGAGACATCACATCTCATGCTATAGGAAGGGTCTCAGGATTGGAATGGGAAGGAGTTGGATATCACATCTCATGCTATAGGAAGGGTCTCAGGTTTGGTATAAGCATTGAGATATCACATCTCATGCTATAGGAAGGGTCTCAGGATTGGAATGGGAAGGAGTTGTATATGACATCTCATGCCGTAGGAAGGGTCTCAGGTTTGGTATAAGCATTGAGATATCACATCTCTGCTATCAGAAGAGTCTCAGGATTGGAATGGGAAGGAGTTGGCTATCCCATCTCATGTTATAGGAAGAGTCTCAGGTTTGGTATTAGAAGCATTGAGATATCACATCTCATGCTATAGGAAGTGTCTCAGGATTGGAATGGGAAGGACTTGGATATCACATCTCATGCTATAGGGAGGGTCTCAAGTTTGATATTAGAAGCATTGAGATATCACATCTCATGCTATAGGAAGAGTCTCAGGTTTGGGAAGGGAAGGATTTGGATTTCACATCTCATGTTATAGGATGGTTCTCATGTTTGGTTTTTGAAGCATTGAGATATCACATCTCATGCTATCGGAAGGGTCTCAGGTTTGGTATTAGAAGCATTGAGATATCACATCTCATGCTATAGGATTGGTCTCCGGATTGGAATGTGAAGGATTTGGATATCACATCTCATGCTAAAGGAAGGGTCTCAGGTTTGGAATGGGAAGGAGTTGGATATGACATCTCTTGTTATAGGGAGGGTCTCAGGATTTGAATGGCAAGGAGTTGGATATCACATCTCATGCCATAGGAAGGGTCTCAGGTTTGGTATAAGCATTGAGATATCGGGTCTCAGGATTGGAATGGGAAGGACTTAGATATCACATCTCATGCTATAGGGAGGGTCTCAGTTTTGATATTAGAAGCATTGAGATATCACATCTCATGCTATCGGAAGGGTCTCAGGATTGGAATGGGAGGAGCTGGATATCACATCTCATGCTAAAGGAAGGGTCTCAGGTTTGGAAGGGGAAGGATTTGGATATCACATCTCATGTTATAGGATGGGTCTCAGGTTTGGTATTAGAAGCATTGTGATATCACATCTCATGCTATAGGAAGTGTCTCAGGATTGGAATGGGAAGGAGTTGGATATCACATCTCATGCTATAGGAAGGGTTTCAGGTTTGGTAGAAGCATTGAGATATCACATCTCATGCTATAGGAAGAGTCTCAGGTTTGGGAAGGGAAGGATTTGGATTTCACATCTCATGTTATAGGACCGTTCTCATGTTTGGTTTTTGAAGCATTGAGATATCACATCTCATGCTATCGGAAGGGTCTCAGGTTTGGTATTAGAAGCATTGAGATATCACATCTCATGCTATAGGATTGGTCTCCGGATTGGAATGTGAAGGATTTGGATATCACATCTCATGCTAAAGGAAGGGTCTCAGGTTTGGAATGGGAAGGAGTTGGATATGACATCTCTTGTTATAGGGAGGGTCTCAGGATTTGAATGGCAAGGAGTTGGATATCACATCTCATGCCATAGGAAGGGTCTCAGGTTTGGTATAAGCATTGGGATATCACATCTCTGCTATCGGAAGGGTCTCAGGATTGGATTGGGAAGAAGTTGGATATCACATCTCATGTTATAGGAAGGGTCTCCGGATTGGAATGTGAAGGATTTGGATATCGCATCTCATGCTAAAGGAAGGGTCTCAGGTTTGGAATGGGAAGGAGTTGGATATGACATCTCATGCCATAGGAAGGGTCTCAGGTTTGGTATAAGCATTGAGATATCACATCTCTGCTATCGGAAGGGTCTCAGGATTGGATTGGGAAGGAGTTGGATATCCCTTCTCATGCTATAGGAAGGGTCTCAGGTTGGAATGGGAAGGAGTTGGATATCACATCTCATGCTAAAGGAAGGGTCTCAGGTTTGGTAGAAGCATTGAGATATCACATCTCATGCTATAGGAAGGGTCTCAGGATTGGAATGGGAAGGACTTAGATATCACATATCATGCTATAGGGAGGGTTTCAGTTTTGATATTAAAAGCATTGAGATATCACATCTCATGCTATCGGAAGTGTCTCAGGATTGGAATGGGAAGGAGCTGGATATTACATCTCATGCTAAAGGAAGGGTCTCAGGTTTGGAACGGGAAGTAGTTGGATATCCGATCTCATGTTATAGGAAGGGTCTCAGGTTTGGTATAAGCATTGAGATATCACATCTCTGCTATCGGAAGTGTCTCAGGATTGGAATGGGAAGGAATTGGATATCCCATCTCATGTTATAGGACGGGTCTCAGGATTGTTATTAGAATCATTGAGATATCATATTGCATGCTGTAGGAAGGGTCTAAGGATTGGAATGGGAAAGACTTGGATATCACATCTCATGCTATAGGAAGGGTCTCAGGTTTGGTATAAGCATTGAGATATCAAATCTCATGCTATAGGAAGGGTCTCAGGATTGGAATGGAAGGAGTTGGATATCACATCTCATGTTATAGGAAGGATCTCAGGTTTGGTATTAGAAGCATTGAGACATCAAATCTCATGCTATAGGAAGGGTCTCAGGATTGGAATGGGAAGGAGTTGGATATCACATCTCATGCTATAGGAAGGGTCTCAGGTTTGGTATAAGCATTGAGATATCACATCTCATGCTATAGGAAGGGTCTCAGGATTGGAATGGGAAGGAGTTGTATATGACATCTCATGCCGTAGGAAGGGTCTCAGGTTTGGTATAAGCATTGAGATATCACATCTCTGCTATCAGAAGAGTCTCAGGATTGGAATGGGAAGGAGTTGGATATCCCATCTCATGTTATAGGAAGAGTCTCAGGTTTGGTATTAGAAGCATTGAGATATCACATCTCATGCTATAGGAAGTGTCTCAGGATTGGAATGGGAAGGACTTGGATATCACATCTCATGCTATAGGGAGGGTCTCAAGTTTGATATTAGAAGCATTGAGATATCACATCTCATGCTATAGGAAGAGTCTCAGGTTTGGGAAGGGAAGGATTTGGATTTCACATCTCATGTTATAGGATGGTTCTCATGTTTGGTTTTTGAAGCATTGAGATATCACATCTCATGCTATCGGAAGGGTCTCAGGTTTGGTATTAGAAGCATTGAGATATCACATCTCATGCTATAGGATTGGTCTCCGGATTGGAATGTGAAGGATTTGGATATCACATCTCATGCTAAAGGAAGGGTCTCAGGTTTGGAATGGGAAGGAGTTGGATATGACATCTCTTGTTATAGGGAGGGTCTCAGGATTTGAATGGCAAGGAGTTGGATATCACATCTCATGCCATAGGAAGGGTCTCAGGTTTGGTATAAGCATTGAGATATCACATCTCTGCTATCGGAAGGGTCTCAGGATTGGAATGGGAAGGACTTAGATATCACATCTCATGCTATAGGGAGGGTCTCAGTTTTGATATTAGAAGCATTGAGATATCACATCTCATGCTATCGGAAGGGTCTCAGGATTGGAATGGGAGGAGCTGGATATCACATCTCATGCTAAAGGAAGGGTCTCAGGTTTGGAAGGGGAAGGATTTGGATATCACATCTCATGTTATAGGATGGGTTTCAGGTTTGGTATTAGAAGCATTGTGATATCACATCTCATGCTATAGGAAGTGTCTCAGGATTGGAATGGGAAGGAGTTGGATATAACATCTCATGCTATAGGAAGGGTTTCAGGTTTGGTAGAAGCATTGAGATATCACATCTCATGCTATAGGAAGAGTCTCAGGTTTGGGAAGGGAAGGATTTGGATTTCACATCTCATGTTATAGGATTGTTCTCATGTTTGGTTTTTGAAGCATTGAGATATCAAATCTCATGCTATCGGAAGGGTCTCAGGTTTGGTATTAGAAGCATTGAGATATCACATCTCATGTTATAGGAAGGGTCTCCGGATTGGAATGTGAAGGATTTGGATATCACATCTCATGCTAAAGGAAGGGTCTCAGGTTTGGAATGGGAAGGAGTTGGATATGACATCTCTTGTTATAGGGAGGGTCTCAGGATTTGAATGGCAAGGAGTTGGATATCACATCTCATGCCATAGGAAGGGTCTCAGGTTTGGTATAAGCATTGAGATATCACATCTCTGCTATCGGAAGGGTCTCAGGATTGGATTGGGAAGGAGTTGGATATCCCTTCTCATGCTATAGGAAGGGTCTCAGGTTGGAATGGGAAGGAGTTGGATATCACATCTCATGCTAAAGGAAGGGTCTCAGGTTTGGTAGAAGCATTGAGATATCACATCTCATGCTATAGGAAGGGTCTCAGGATTGGAATGGGAAGGACTTAGATATCACATATCATGCTATAGGGAGGGTTTCAGTTTTGATATTAGAAGCATTGAGATATCACATCTCATGCTATCGGAAGTGTCTCAGGATTGGAATGGGAAGGAGCTGGATATTACATCTCATGCTAAAGGAAGGGTCTCAGGTTTGGAACGGGAAGGAGTTGGATATCCGATCTCATGTTATAGGAAGGGTCTCAGGTTTGGTATAAGCATTGAGATATCACATCTCTGCTATTGGAAGTGTCTCAGGATTGGAATGGGAAGGAATTGGATATCCCATCTCATGTTATAGGACGGGTCTCAGGATTGTTATTAGAATCATTGAGATATCATATTGCATGCTGTAGGAAGGGTCTAAGGATTGGAATGGGAATGACTTGGATATCACATCTCATGCTATAGGAAGAGTCTCAGGTTTGGTATAAGCATTGAGATATCAAATCTCATGCTATAGGAAGGGTCTCAGGATTGGAATGGAAGGAGTTGGATATCACATCTCATGTTATAGGAAGGATCTCAGGTTTGGTATTAGAAGCATTGAGACATCACATCTCATGCTATAGGAAGGGTCTCAGGATTGGAATGGGAAGGAGTTGGATATCACATCTCATGCTATAGGAAGGGTCTCAGGTTTGGTATAAGCATTGAGATATCACATCTCATGCTATAGGAAGGGTCTCAGGATTGGAATGGGAAGGAGTTGTATATGACATCTCATGCCGTAGGAAGGGTCTCAGGTTTGGTATAAGCATTGAGATATCACATCTCTGCTATCAGAAGAGTCTCAGGATTGGAATGGGAAGGAGTTGGATATCCCATCTCATGTTATAGGAAGAGTCTCAGGTTTGGTATTAGAAGCATTGAGATATCACATCTCATGCTATAGGAAGTATCTCAGGATTGGAATGGGAAGGACTTGGATATCACATCTCATGCTATAGGGAGGGTCTCAAGTTTGATATTAGAAGCATTGAGATATCACATCTCATGCTATAGGAAGAGTCTCAGGTTTGGGAAGGGAAGGATTTGGATTTCACATCTCATGTTATAGGATGGTTCTCATGTTTGGTTTTTGAAGCATTGAGATATTACATCTCATGCTATCGGAAGGGTCTCAGGTTTGGTATTAGAAGCATTGCTTCAAAAACCAAACATGAGAACCATCCTATAACATGAGATGTGAAATCCAAATCCTTCCCTTCCCAAACCTGAGACTCTTCCTATAGCATGAGATGTGATATCTCAATGCTTCTACCAAACCTGAAACCCTTCCTATAGCATGAGATGTGATATCCAACTCCTTCCCATTCCAATCCTGAGACACTTCCGATAGCATGAGATGTGATATCTCAATGCTTCTAATATCAAAACTGAGACCCTCCCTATAGCATGAGATGTGATATCTAAGTCCTTCCCATTCCAATCCTGAGACCCTTCCGATAGCAGAGATGTGATATTTCAATTCTCACACCAAACCTGAGACCCTTCCTATAGCATGAGATGTGATATCCAACTCCTTCCGATTCCAATCCGGAGACCCTTCCTATAGCATGAGATGTGATATCGCAATGCTTCTACCAAAACTGAGACCCTTCCTTTAGCATGAGATGTGATATCCAACTCCTTCCCATTCCAATCCTGAGACCCTTCCTATAGCATGAGATGTGATATCTCAATGCTTCTAATACCAAACCTGAGATCCTTCCGATAGCATGAGATGTGATATCTCAATGCTTCTAATACCAAACCTGAGATCCTTCCTATAACATGAGATGTGATATCCAAATCCTTTCCCTTCCAAACCTGAGACCCTCCCTTTAGCATGAGATGTGATATCCAACTCCTTCCAATTCCAATCCTGATACCCTTCTGATAGCATGAGATGTGATATCTCAATGCCTCTAATACCAAACCTGAGATCCTACCTCTAACATGAAATGTGATATCCAACTCCTTCCCTTTCCAAACCTGAGAGCCTTCCTACAGCATGAGATGTGATATCCAAGTCCTTCCCATTCCAATCCTGAGACCCTTCCTATAACATGAGATGTGATATTCAACTCTTTCCCATTACAACCTGAGACCCTTCCTATAGCATGAGATGGGATATCCAACTCCTTCCAAATCCAATCCTGATACCCTTCCGATAGCATGAGATGTGATATCCCAATGCTTCTACAAAACCTGAGACCCATACCATGGCATGATGTGATATCAAACTCCCGTCCTATACCATGAGACTTGATATCTCAATGCTTCTAATACCAAACCTGAGACCGGTCCAATAACATGAGATGTGATATCCAAATCCTTCCCCTTCCGAACCTTAGACCCTTCCTTTATCATGAGATGTGATATCCAAGTCCTTCCCATTCCATTCCTGAGACCCTTCCTATAGCATGAGATGTGATATCTCAATGCTTCTAATACCAAACCTGAGACCCTTCCTATAACATGAGATGTGATATCCAAGTCCTTCCCATTCCAATCCTGAGACCCTTCCTATAGCATGAGATGTGATATCTCAATGCTTCTAATACCAAACCTGAGACCCTTCCTATAACATGAATTGTGATATCCAAGTCCTTCCCATTCCAATCCTGAGACCCTTCCGATAGCAGAGATGTGATATCTCAATGCTTATACCAAACCTGAGACCCTTCCGATAGCATGAGATGTGATATCTCAATGCTTCTAATACCAAACCTGAGATCCTTCCTATAACATGAGATGTGATGTCCAAATCCTTCCCCTTCCAAACCTTAGACCCTCCCTTTAGCATGAGATGTGATATCCAACTCCTTCCCATTCCAATCCTGAGACCCTTCTGATAGCATGAGATGTGATATCTCAATGCCTCTAATACCAAACCTGAGATCCTACCTCTACATGAAATGTGATATCCAACTCCTTCCCCTTCCAACCCTGAGAGCCTTCCTATAGAATGAGATGTGATATCCAAGTCCTTCCCATTCCAATCCTGAGACCCTTCCTATAACATGAGATGTGATATCCAACTCCTTCACATTCCAACCTTAGACCCTTCCTATAGCATGAGATGGGATATCCAACTCCTTCCAAATCCAATCCCGATACCCTTCTGATAGCATGAGATGTGATATCCCAATGCTTCTACAAAACCTGAGTCCCATACAATGGCATGAGATGTGATATCAAACTCCTTCCCATTCCAATCCTGAGACCCTTCCTATAGCTTGAGATGTGATATCCAACTCCTTCCCATTCCAATTCTGAGACCCGTCCTATACCATGAGACTTGATATCTCAATGCTTCTAATACCAAACCTGAGACCGGTCCTATAACATGAGATGTGTTACCCAAATCCTTCCCCTTCCAAACCTTAGACCCTTCCTATCGCATGAGATGTGATATCTCAATGCTTCTAATACCAAACCTGAGATCCTTCCTATAACATGAGATGTGATATCCAACTCCTTCCCATTCAAATCCTGAGACACTTCCTATAGCATGAGATGTGATATCTCAATGCTTCTAATACCAAACCTGAGACTCTTCCTATAACATGAGATGGGATATCCAACTCCTTCCCATTCCAATCCTGAGACCCTTCCGATAGCAGAGATGTGATATCTCAATGCTTATACCAAACCTGAGACCCTTCCTATAGCATGAGATGTGATATCCAACTCCTTCCCATTCCAATCCTGAGACCCTTCCTATAGCATGAGATGTGATATCTCAATGCTTATACCAAACCTGAGACCCTTCCTACGGCATGAGATGTCATATACAACTCCTTCCCATTCCAATCCTGAGACCCTTCCTATAGCATGAGATGTGATATCTCAATGCTTATACCAAACCTGAGACCCTTCCTATAGCATGAGATGTGATATCAAACTCCTTCCCATTCCAATCCTGAGACCCTTCCTATAGCATGAGATGTGATATCTCAATGCTTCTACCAAACCTGAAACCCTTCCTTTAGCATGAGATGTGATATCCAACTTCTTCCCATTCCAATCCTGAGACCCTTCCTATAGCATGAGATGTGATATCTCAATACTTATAATACCAAACCTGAGATCCTTCCGATAACATGAGATGTGATATCCAAATCCTTCCCCTTCCAAACCTGAGACCCTTCGGATAGCATGAGATGTGATATCTCAATGCTTCTAATACCAAACCTGAGATCCTCCCTATAGCATGAGATGTGATATCTAAGTCCTTCCCATTCCAATCCTGAGACCCTTCCGATAGCAGAGATGTGATATTTCAATTCTCACACCAAACCTGAGACCCTTCCTATAGCATGAGATGTGATATCCAACTCCTTCCGATTCCAATCCGGAGACCCTTCCTATAGCATGAGATGTGATATCGCAATGCTTCTACCAAAACTGAGACCCTTCCTTTAGCATGAGATGTGATATCCAACTCCTTCCCATTCCAATCCTGAGACCCTTCCTATAGCATGAGATGTGATATCTCAATGCTTCTAATACCAAACCTGAGATCCTTCCGATAGCATGAGATGTGATATCTCAATGCTTCTAATACCAAACCTGAGATCCTTCCTATAACATGAGATGTGATATCCAAATCCTTTCCCTTCCAAACCTGAGACCCTCCCTTTAGCATGAGATGTGATATCCAACTCCTTCCAATTCCAATCCTGATACCCTTCTGATAGCATGAGATGTGATATCTCAATGCCTCTAATACCAAACCTGAGATCCTACCTCTAACATGAAATGTGATATCCAACTCCTTCCCTTTCCAAACCTGAGAGCCTTCCTACAGCATGAGATGTGATATCCAAGTCCTTCCCATTCCAATCCTGAGACCCTTCCTATAACATGAGATGTGATATTCAACTCTTTCCCATTACAACCTGAGACCCTTCCTATAGCATGAGATGGGATATCCAACTCCTTCCAAATCCAATCCTGATACCCTTCCGATAGCATGAGATGTGATATCCCAATGCTTCTACAAAACCTGAGACCCATACCATGGCATGATGTGATATCAAACTCCCGTCCTATACCATGAGACTTGATATCTCAATGCTTCTAATACCAAACCTGAGACCGGTCCAATAACATGAGATGTGATATCCAAATCCTTCCCCTTCCGAACCTTAGACCCTTCCTTTATCATGAGATGTGATATCCAAGTCCTTCCCATTCCATTCCTGAGACCCTTCCTATAGCATGAGATGTGATATCTCAATGCTTCTAATACCAAACCTGAGACCCTTCCTATAACATGAGATGTGATATCCAAGTCCTTCCCATTCCAATCCTGAGACCCTTCCTATAGCATGAGATGTGATATCTCAATGCTTCTAATACCAAACCTGAGACCCTTCCTATAACATGAATTGTGATATCCAAGTCCTTCCCATTCCAATCCTGAGACCCTTCCGATAGCAGAGATGTGATATCTCAATGCTTATACCAAACCTGAGACCCTTCCGATAGCATGAGATGTGATATCTCAATGCTTCTAATACCAAACCTGAGATCCTTCCTATAACATGAGATGTGATGTCCAAATCCTTCCCCTTCCAAACCTTAGACCCTCCCTTTAGCATGAGATGTGATATCCAACTCCTTCCCATTCCAATCCTGAGACCCTTCTGATAGCATGAGATGTGATATCTCAATGCCTCTAATACCAAACCTGAGATCCTACCTCTACATGAAATGTGATATCCAACTCCTTCCCCTTCCAACCCTGAGAGCCTTCCTATAGAATGAGATGTGATATCCAAGTCCTTCCCATTCCAATCCTGAGACCCTTCCTATAACATGAGATGTGATATCCAACTCCTTCACATTCCAACCTTAGACCCTTCCTATAGCATGAGATGGGATATCCAACTCCTTCCAAATCCAATCCCGATACCCTTCTGATAGCATGAGATGTGATATCCCAATGCTTCTACAAAACCTGAGTCCCATACAATGGCATGAGATGTGATATCAAACTCCTTCCCATTCCAATCCTGAGACCCTTCCTATAGCTTGAGATGTGATATCCAACTCCTTCCCATTCCAATTCTGAGACCCGTCCTATACCATGAGACTTGATATCTCAATGCTTCTAATACCAAACCTGAGACCGGTCCTATAACATGAGATGTGTTACCCAAATCCTTCCCCTTCCAAACCTTAGACCCTTCCTATCGCATGAGATGTGATATCTCAATGCTTCTAATACCAAACCTGAGATCCTTCCTATAACATGAGATGTGATATCCAACTCCTTCCCATTCAAATCCTGAGACACTTCCTATAGCATGAGATGTGATATCTCAATGCTTCTAATACCAAACCTGAGACTCTTCCTATAACATGAGATGGGATATCCAACTCCTTCCCATTCCAATCCTGAGACCCTTCCGATAGCAGAGATGTGATATCTCAATGCTTATACCAAACCTGAGACCCTTCCTATAGCATGAGATGTGATATCCAACTCCTTCCCATTCCAATCCTGAGACCCTTCCTATAGCATGAGATGTGATATCTCAATGCTTATACCAAACCTGAGACCCTTCCTACGGCATGAGATGTCATATACAACTCCTTCCCATTCCAATCCTGAGACCCTTCCTATAGCATGAGATGTGATATCTCAATGCTTATACCAAACCTGAGACCCTTCCTATAGCATGAGATGTGATATCAAACTCCTTCCCATTCCAATCCTGAGACCCTTCCTATAGCATGAGATGTGATATCTCAATGCTTCTACCAAACCTGAAACCCTTCCTTTAGCATGAGATGTGATATCCAACTTCTTCCCATTCCAATCCTGAGACCCTTCCTATAGCATGAGATGTGATATCTCAATACTTATAATACCAAACCTGAGATCCTTCCGATAACATGAGATGTGATATCCAAATCCTTCCCCTTCCAAACCTGAGACCCTTCGGATAGCATGAGATGTGATATCTCAATGCTTCTAATACCAAACCTGAGATCCTTCCGATAGCATGAGATGTGATATCTCAATGCTTCTAATACCAAACCTGAGATCCTTCCTATAACATGAGATGTGATATCCAAATCCTTCCATTTCCAAACCTGAGACCCTCCCTTTAGCATGAGATGTGATATCCAACTCCTTCCCATTCCAATTCTGAGCCCCTTCCTATACCATGAGACTTGATATCCAACTCCTTCCCATTCCAATTCTGAGCCCCTTCCTATACCATGAGACTTGATATCTCAATGCTTCTAATACCAAACCTGAGACCCGTCCTATAACATGAGATGTGATATCCAAATCCTTCCCCTTCCAAACCTTAGACCCTTCCTTTATCATGAGATGTGATATCCAACTCCTTCCCATTCCAATCCTGAGACCCTTCCGATATCATGAGATGTGATATCTCAAAGCTTCTAATATCAAACTTGAGACCCTCCCTATAGCATGAGATGTGATATCCAAGTCCTTCCCATTCCAATCCTGAGACCCTTCCTATAGCTTGAGATGTGACATCCAACTCCTTCCCATTCCAATTCTGATCCCCTTCCTATACCATGAGACTTGATATCTCAATGCTTCTAATACCAAACCTGAGACCCGTCCTATAACATGAGATGTGATATCCAAATCCTTCCCCTTCCAAACCTTAGACCCTTCCGATATCATGAGATGTAATATCTCAATGCTTCTAATATCAAACTTGAGACCCTCCCTATAGCATGAGATGTGATATCCAAGTCCTTCCCATTCCAATCCTGAGACCCTTCCTATAGCATGAGATGTGATATCTCAATGCTTCTAATACCAAACCTGAGACCCTTCCTATAACATGAGATTGGAATATCCAACTCCTTCCCATTCCAATCCTGAGACCCTTCCGATAGCAGAAATGTGATATCTCAATTCTTATACCAAACCTGAGATCCTTCCTATAACATGAGATGTGATATCCAACTCATTCCCATTCCAATCCTGAGACACTTCCTATAGCATGAGATGTGATATCTCACTGCTTATACCAAACCTGAGACCCTTCCTATAGCATGAGATGTGATATCCAACTCCTTCCCATTCCAATCCTGAGACCCTTCCTATAGCATGAGATGTGATGTCTCAATGCTTCTAATATCAAACTTGAGAGCCTCCCTATAGCATGAGATGTGATATCCAAGTCCTTCCCATTCCAATCCTGAGAAACTTCCTATAGCATGAGATGTGATATCTCAATGCTTCTAATACCAAACCTGAGACTCTTCCTATAACATGAGATGGGATATCCACCTCCTTCCCATTCCAATCCTGAGACCCTTCCGATAGCAGAGATGTGATATCTCAATGCTTATACCAAACCTGAGACCCTTCCTACGGCATGAGATGTCATATACAACTCCTTCCCATTCCAATCCTGAGACCCTTCCTATAGCATGAGATGTGATATCTCAATGCTTATACCAAACCTGAGACCCTTCCTATAGCATGAGATGTGATATCCAACTCCTTCCCATTCCAATCCTGAGACCCTTCCTATAGCATGAGATGTGATATCTCAATGCTTATACCAAACCTGAGACCCTTCCTACGGCATGAGATGTCATATACAACTCCTTCCCATTCCAATCCTGAGACCCTTCCTATAGCATGAGATGTGATATCTCAATGCTTATACCAAACCTGAGACCCTTCCTACAGCATGAGATGTGATATCCAACTCCTTCCCATTCCAATCCTGAGACCCTTCCTATAGCATGAGATGTGATATCTCAATGCTTATACCAAACCTGAGACCCTTCCTATAACATGAGATGGGATATCCAACTCGTTCCCATTCCAATCCTGAGACACTTCCGATAGCAGAGATGTGATATCTCAATGCTTATACCAGACCTTAGACCCTTCCTATAACATGAGATCGGATATCCAACTCCTTCCCGTTCCAAACCTGAGACCCTTCCTTTAGCATGAGATGTGATATCCAACTCCTTCCCGTTCCAAACCTGAGACCCTTCCTATAGCATGAGATGTGATATCCAACTCCTTCCCGTTCCAAACCTGAGACCCTTCCTTTAGCATGAGATGTGATATCCAGCTCCTTCCCATTCCAATCCTGAGACACTTCCGATAGCATGAGATGTGATATCTCAATGCTTCTAATATCAAAACTGAGACCCTCCCTATAGCATGATATGTGATATCTAAGTCCTTCCCATTCCAATCCTGAGACCCTTCCTATCGCATGAGATGTGATATCTCAATGCTTCTACCAAACCTGAGACCCTTCCTTTAGCATGAGATGTGATATCCAACTCCTTCCCATTCCAATCCTGAGACCCTTCCTATAGCCTGAGATGTGATATCTCAATACTTCTAATACCAAACCTGAGATCCTTCCGATAACATGAGATGTGATATCCAAATCCTTCCCCTTCCAAACCTGAGACCCTCCCTTTAGCATGAGATGTGATATCCAACTCCTTCCCATTCCAATCCTGAGACCCTTCTGATAGCATGAGATGTGATATCTCAATGCTTCTAATACCAAACCTGAGATCCTTCCGATAGCATGAGATGTGATATCTCAATGCTTCTAATACTAAACCTGAGATCCTTCCTATAACATGAGATGTGATATCCAAATCCTTCCCCTTCCAATTCTGAGACCCTCCCTTTAACATGAGATGTGATATCCAACTACTTCCCATTCCAATCCTGAGACCCTTCTGATAGCATGAGATGTGATCTCTCAATGCCTCTAATACCAAACCTGAGATCCTACCTCTAACATGAAATGTGATATCCAACTCTTTCCCCTTCCAAACCTGAGAGCCTTCCTATAACATGAGATGTGATATCCAACTCCTTCCCATTCCAACCTGAGACCCTTCCTATAGCATGAGATGTGATATCTCAATGCCTCTAATACCAAACCTGAGATCCTTCCTCTAACATGAAATGTGATATCCAACTCCTTCCCTTTCCAAACCTGAGAGCCTATCTATAGCATGAGATGTGATATCCAAGTCCTTCCCATTCCAATCCTTAGACCCTTCCTACAGCATGCAATATGATATCTCAATGATTCTAATAACAAACCTGAGACCCGTCCTATAACATGAGATGGGATATCCAAGTCCTTCCCATTCCAATCCTGAGACACTTCCGATAGCAGAGATGGGATATCTCAATGCTTATACCAAACCTGAGACCCTTCCTATAACATGAGATGTGATATCCAACTCCTTCCCGTTCCAAACCTGAGACTCTTCCTTTAGCATGAGATGTGATATCCAGCTCCTTCCCATTCCAATCCTGGGACACTCACGATAGCATGAGATGTGATATCTCAATGCTTCTAATATCAAAACTGAGACCCTCCCTATAGTATGATATGTGATATCTAAGTCCTTCCCATTCCAATCCTGAGACCCTTCCTATAGCATGAGATGTGATATCTCAATGCTTCTACCAAACCTGAGACCCTTCCTTTAGCATGAGATGTGATATCCAACTCCTTCCCATTCCAATCCTGAGACCCTTCCTATAGCATGAGATGTGATATCTCAATACTTCTAATACCAAACCTGAGACCCTTCCTACAGCATGCAATGTGATATCTCAATGCTTCTAATATCAAACCTGAGACCCGTCCTATAACATGAGATGGGATATCCAACTCCTTCCCGTTCCAAACCTGATACCCTTCCTATAGCATGAGATGTGATATCCAATTCCTTCCCATCCCAATCCTGAGACACCTCTGATAGCACAGATGTGATATCTCAATGCTTATACCAAACCTGAGACTCTTCCTATAACATGAGATGTGATATCCAACTCCTTCCCGTTCCAAACCTGAGACCCTTCCTATAGCATGAGATGTGATATCCAACTCCTTCCCGTTCCAAACCTGAGACCCTTCCTTTAGCATGAGATGTGATATCTCAATGCTTCTAATATCAAAACTGAGACCCTCCCTATAGCATGATATGTGATATCTAAGTCCTTCCCATTCCAATCCTGAGACCCTTCCTATAGCATGAGATGTGATATCTCAATGCTTCTACCAAACCTGAGACCCTCCCTTTAGCATGAGATGTGATATCCAACTCCTTCCCATTCCAATCCTGAGACCCTTCCTATAGCCTGAGATGTGATATCTCAATACTTCTAATACCAAACCTGAGATCCTTCCGATAACATGAGATGTGATATCCAAATCCTTCCCCTTCCAAACCTGAGACCCTCCCTTTAGCATGAGATGTGATATCCAACTCCTTCCCATTCCAATCCTGAGACACCTCCGATAGCAGAGATGTGATATCTCAATGCTTATACCAAACCTGTGACTCTTCCTATAACATAAGATGTGATATCCAACTCCTTCCCGTTCAAAACCTGAGACCCTTCCGATAGCATGAGATGTGATATCTCAATGCTTCTAATACCAAACCTGTGATCCTTCCTATAACAAGAGATGTGATATCAAAATCCTTCCCCTTCCAAACCTGAGACCCTCCCTTTAGCATGAGATGTGATATCTCAATGCCTCTAATACCAAACCTGAGATCCTTCCGATAGCATGAGATGTGATATCTCAATGCTTCTAATACCAAACCTGAGATCCTTCCTATAACATGAGATGTGATATCCAAATCCTTCCCCTTCCATTCCTGAGACCCTCCCTTTAGCATGAGATGTGATATCCAAGTCCTTCCCATTCCAATCCTGAGACCCTTCCTATAGCATGAGATGTGATATCTCACTGCTTATACCAGACCTGAGACCCTTCCTATAGCATGAGATGTGATATCCAACTCCTTCCCATTCCAATCCTGAGACCCTTCCTATAGCATGAGATGTGATATCTCAATGCTTCTAATATCAAACTTGAGAGCCTCCCTATAGCATGAGATGTGATATCCAAGTCCTTCCCATTCCAATCCTGAGAAACTTCCGATAGCAGAGATGTGATATCTCAATGCTTATATCAAACCTGAGACCCTTCCTACGGCATGAGATGTCATATACAACTCCTTCCCATTCCAATCCTGAGACCCTTCCTATAGCATGAGATGTGATATCTCAATGCTTATACCAAACCTGAGACCCTTCCTATAGCATGAGATGTCATATACAACTCCTTCCCATTCCAATCCTGAGACCCTTCCTATAGCATGAGATGTGATATCTCAATGCTTATACCAAACCTGAGACCCTTCCTACGGCATGAGATGTCATATACAACTCCTTCCCATTCCAATCCTGAGACCCTTCCTATAGCATGAGATGTGATATCTCAATGCTTATACCAAACCTGAGACCCTTCCTACAGCATGAGATGTGATATCCAACTCCTTCCCATTCCAATCCTGAGACCCTTCCTATAGCATGAGATGTGATATCTCAATGCTTATACCAAACCTGAGACCCTTCCTATAACATGAGATGGGATATCCAACTCCTTCCCATTCCAATCCTGAGACACTTCCGATAGCAGAGATGTGATATCTCAATGCTTATACCAGACCTTAGACCCTTCCTATAACATGAGATCGGATATCCAACTCCTTCCCGTTCCAAACCTGAGACCCTTCCTTTAGCATGAGATGTGATATCCAGCTCCTTCCCATTCCAATCCTGAGACACTTCCGATAGCATGAGATGTGATATCTCAATGCTTCTAATATCAAAACTGAAACCCTCCCTATAGCATGATATGTGATATCTAAGTCCTTCCCATTCCAATCCTGAGACCCTTCCTATAGCATGAGATGTGATATCTCAATGCTTCTACCAAACATGAGACCCTTCCTTTAGCATGAGATGTGATATCCAACTCCTTCCCATTCCAATCCTGAGACCCTTCCTATAGCATGAGATGTGATATCTCAATACTTCTAATACCAAACCTGAGAACCTTCCGATAACATGAGATGTGATATCCAAATCCTTCCCCTTCCAAACCTGAGACCCTCCCTTTAGCATGAGATGTGATATCCAACTCCTTCCCATTCCAATCCTGAGACCCTTCTGATAGCATGAGATGTGATATCTCAATTCTTCTAATACCAAACCTGAGATCCTTCCGATAGCATGAGATGTGATATCTCAATGCTTCTAATACTAAACCTGAGATCCTTCCTATAACATGAGATGTGATATCCAAATCCTTCCCCTTCCAATTCTGAGACCCTCCCTTTAACATGAGATGTGATATCCAACTCCTTCCCATTCCAATCCTGAGACCCTTCTGATAGCATGAGATGTGATATCTCAATGCCTCTGATACCAAACCTGAGATCCTACCTCTAACATGAAATGTGATATCCAACTCTTTCCCCTTCCAAACCTGAGAGCCTTCCTATAACATGAGATGTGATATCCAACTCCTTCCCATTCCAACCTGAGACCCTTCCTATAGCATGAGATGTGATATCTCAATGCCTCTAATACCAAAACTGAGATCCTTCCTCTAACATGAAATGTGATATCCAACTCCTTCCCTTTCCAAACCTGAGAGCCTATCTATAGCATGAGATGTGATATCCAAGTCCTTCCCATTCCAATCCTTAGACCCTTCCTACAGCATGCAATATGATATCTCAATGATTCTAATAACAAACCTGAGACCCGTCCTATAACATGAGATGGGATATCAAAGTCCTTCCCATTCCAATCCTGAGACACTTCCGATAGCAGAGATGGGATATCTCAATGCTTATACCAAACCTGAGACCCTTCCTATAACATGAGATGTGATATCCAACTCCTTCCCGTTCCAAACCTGAGACTCTTCCTTTAGCATGAGATGTGATATCCAGCTCCTTCCCATTCCAATCCTGGGACACTCACGATAGCATGAGATGTGATATCTCAATGCTTCTAATATCAAAACTGAGACCCTCCCTATAGTATGATATGTGATATCTAAGTCCTTCCCATTTCAATCCTGAGACCCTTCCTATAGCATGAGATGTGATATCTCAATGCTTCTACCAAACCTGAGACCCTTCCTTTAGCATGAGATGTGATATTCAACTCCTTCCCATTCCAATCCTGAGACCCTTCCTATAGCATGAGATGTGATATCTCAATACTTCTAATACCAAACCTGAGATCCTTCCGATAACATGAGATGTGATATCCAAATCCTTCCCCTTCCAAACCTGAGACCCTCCGTTTAGCATGAGATGTGATATCCAACTCCTTCCCATTCCAATCCTGAGACCCTTCTGATAGCATGAGATGTGATATCTCAATACTTCTAATACCAAACCTGAGACCCTTCCTACAGCATGCGATGTGATATCTCAATGCTTCTAATATCAAACCTGAGACCCGTCCTATAACATGAGATGGGATATCCAACTCCTTCCCGTTCCAAACCTGATACCCTTCCTATAGCATGAGATGTGATATCCAATTCCTTCCCATCCCAATCCTGAGACACCTCTGATAGCACAGATGTGATATCTCAATGCTTATACCAAACCTGAGACTCTTCCTATAACATGAGATGTGATATCCAACTCCTTCCCGTTCCAAACCTGAGACCCTTCCTATAGCATGAGATGTGATATCCAACTCCTTCCCGTTCCAAACCTGAGACCCTTCCTTTAGCATGAGATGTGATATCCAGCTCCTTCCCATTCCAATCCTGAGGCACTTCCGATAGCATGAGATGTGATATCTCAATGCTTCTAATATCAAAACTGAGACCCTCCCTATAGCATGATATGTGATATCTAAGTCCTTCCCATTCCAATCCTGAGACCCTTCCTATAGCATGAGATGTGATATCTCAATGCTTCTACCAAACCTGAGACCCTTCCTTTAGCATGAGATGTGATATCCAAATCCTTCCCATTCCAATCCTGAGACCCTTCCTATAGCCTGAGATGTGATATCTCAATACTTCTAATACCAAACCTGAGATCCTTCCGATAACATGAGATGTGATATCCAAATCCTTCCCCTTCCAAACCTGAGACCCTCCCTTTAGCATGAGATGTGATATCCAACTCCTTCCCATTCCAATCCTGAGACCCTTCTGATAGCATGAGATGTGATATCTCAATGCTTCTAATACCAAACCTGAGACCCTTCCTACAGCATGCAATGTGATATCTCAATGCTTCTAATATCAAACCTGAGACCCGTCCTATAACATGAGATGGGATATCCAACTCCTTCCCGTTCCAAACCTGATACCCTTCCTATAGCATGAGATGTGATATCCAATTCCTTCCCATCCCAATCCTGAGACACCTCCGATAGCAGAGATGTGATATCTCAATGCTTATACCAAACCTGAGACTCTTCCTATAACATAAGATGTGATATCCAACTCCTTCCCGTTCAAAACCTGAGACCCTTCCGATAGCATGAGATGTGATATCTCAATGCTTCTAATACCAAACCTGTGATCCTTCCTATAACAAGAGATGTGATATCAAAATCCTTCCCCTTCCAAACCTGAGACCCTCCCTTTAGCATGAGATGTGATATCTCAATGCCTCTAATACCAAACCTGAGATCCTTCCGATAGCATGAGATGTGATATCTCAATGCTTCTAATACCAAACCTGAGATCCTTCCTATAACATGAGATGTGATATCCAAATCCTTCCCCTTCCATTCCTGAGACCCTCCCTTTAGCATGAGATGTGATATCCAAGTCCTTCCCATTCCAATCCTGAGACCCTTCCTATAGCATGAGATGTGATATCTCACTGCTTATACCAAACCTGAGACCCTTCCTATAGCATGAGATGTGATATCCAACTCCTTCCCATTCCAATCCTGAGACCCTTCCTATAGCATGAGATGTGATATCTCAATGCTTCTAATATCAAACTTGAGAGCCTCCCTATAGCATGAGATGTGATATCCAAGTCCTTCCCATTCCAATCCTGAGAAACTTCCTATAGCATGAGATGTGATATCTCAATGCTTCTAATACCAAACCTGAGACTCTTCCTATAACATGAGATGGGATATCCACCTCCTTCCCATTCCAATCCTGAGACCCTTCCGATAGCAGAGATGTGATATCTCATTGCTTATACCAAACCTGAGACCCTTCCTACGGCATGAGATGTCATATACAACTCCTTCCCATTCCAATCCTGAGACCCTTCCTATAGCATGAGATGTGATATCTCAATGCTTATACCAAACCTGAGACCCTTCCTACGGCATGAGATGTCATATACAACTCCTTCCCATTCCAATCCTGAGACCCTTCCTATAGCATGAGATGTGATATCTCAATGCTTATACCAAACCTGAGACCCTTCCTACAGCATGAGATGTGATATCCAACTCCTTCCCATTCCAATCCTGAGACCCTTCCTATAGCATGAGATGTGATATCTCAATGCTTATACCAAACCTGAGACCCTTCCTATAACATGAGATGGGATATCCAACTCCTTCCCATTCCAATCCTGAGACACTTCCGATAGCAGAGATGTGATATCTCAATGCTTATACCAGACCTTAGACCCTTCCTATAACATGAGATCGGATATCCAACTCCTTCCCGTTCCAAACCTGAGACCCTTCCTTTAGCATGAGATGTGATATCCAGCTCCTTCCCATTCCAATCCTGAGACACTTCCGATAGCATGAGATGTGATATCTCAATGCTTCTAATATCAAAACTGAAACCCTCCCTATAGCATGATATGTGATATCTAAGTCCTTCCCATTCCAATCCTGAGACCCTTCCTATAGCATGAGATGTGATATCTCAATGCTTCTACCAAACATGAGACCCTTCCTTTAGCATGAGATGTGATATCCAACTCCTTCCCATTCCAATCCTGAGACCCTTCCTATAGCATGAGATGTGATATCTCAATACTTCTAATACCAAACCTGAGATCCTTCCGATAACATGAGATGTGATATCCAAATCCTTCCCCTTCCAAACCTGAGACCCTCCCTTTAGCATGAGATGTGATATCCAACTCCTTCCCATTCCAATCCTGAGACCCTTCTGATAGCATGAGATGTGATATCTCAATGCTTCTAATACCAAACCTGAGATCCTTCCGATAGCATGAGATGTGATATCTCAATGATTCTAATACTAAACCTGAGATCCTTCCTATAACATGAGATGTGATATCCAAATCCTTCACCTTCCAATTCTGAGACCCTCCCTTTAACATGAGATGTGATATCCAACTCCTTCCCATTCCAATCCTGAGACCCTTCTGATAGCATGAGATGTGATATCTCAATGCCTCTAATACCAAACCTGAGATCCTACCTCTAACATGAAATGTGATATCCAACTCTTTCCCCTTCCAAACCTGAGAGCCTTCCTATAACATGAGATGTGATATCCAACTCCTTCCCATTCCAACCTGAGACCCTTCCTATAGCATGAGATGTGATATCTCAATGCCTCTAATACCAAACCTGAGATCCTTAATCTAACATGAAATGTGATATCCAACTCCTTCCCTTTCCAAACCTGAGAGCCTATCTATAGCATGAGATGTGATATCCAAGTCCTTCCCATTCCAATCCTTAGACCCTTCCTACAGCATGCAATATGATATCTCAATAATTCTAATAACAAACCTGAGATCCGTCCTATAACATGAGATGGGATATCCAAGTCCTTCCCATTCCAATCCTGAGACACTTCCGATAGCAGAGATGTGATATCTCAATGCTTATACCAAACCTGAGACCCTTCCTATAACATGAGATGTGATATCCAACACCTTCCCGTTCCAAACCTGAGACTCTTCCTTTAGCATGAGATGTGATATCCAGCTCCTTCCCATTCCAATCCTGAGACACTCACGATAGCATGAGATGTGATATCTCAATGCTTCTAATATCAAAACTGAGACCCTCCCTATAGTATGATATGTGATATCTAAGTCCTTCCCATTCCAATCCTGAGACCCTTCCTATAGCATGAGATTTGATATCTCAATGCTTCTACCAAACCTGAGACCCTTCCTTTAGCATGAGATGTGATATCCAACTCCTTCCCATTCCAATCCTGAGACCCTTCCTATAGCATGAGATGTGATATCTCAATACTTCTAATACCAAACCTGAGATCCTTCCGATAACATGAGATGTGATATCCAAATCCTTCCCCTTCCAAACCTGAGACCCTCCCTTTAGCATGAGATGTGATATCCAACTCCTTCCCATTCCAATCCTGAGACCCTTCTGATAGCATGAGATGTGATATCTCAATACTTCTAATACCAAACCTGAGACCCTTCCTACAGCATGCGATGTGATATCTCAATGCTTCTAATATCAAACCTGAGACCCGTCCTATAACATGAGATGGGATATCCAACTCCTTCCCGTTCCAAACCTGATACCCTTCCTATAGCATGAGATGTGATATCCAATTCCTTCCCATCCCAATCCTGAGACACCTCTGATAGCACAGATGTGATATCTCAATGCTTATACCAAACCTGAGACTCTTCCTATAACATGAGATGTGATATCCAACTCCTTCCCGTTCCAAACCTGAGACCCTTCCTATAGCATGAGATGTGATATCCAACTCCTTCCCGTTCCAAACCTGAGACCCTTCCTTTAGCATGAGATGTGATATCCAGCTCCTTCCCATTCCAATCCTGAGGCACTTCCGATAGCATGAGATGTGATATCTCAATGCTTCTAATATCAAAACTGAGACCCTCCCTATAGCATGATATGTGATATCTAAGTCCTTCCCATTCCAATCCTGAGACCCTTCCTATAGCATGAGATGTGATATCTCAATGCTTCTACCAAACCTGAGACCCTTCCTTTAGCATGAGATGTGATATCCAAATCCTTCCCATTCCAATCCTGAGACCCTTCCTATAGCCTGAGATGTGATATCTCAATACTTCTAATACCAAACCTGAGATCCTTCCGATAACATGAGATGTGATATCCAAATCCTTCCCCTTCCAAACCTGAGACCCTCCCTTTAGCATGAGATGTGATATCCAACTCCTTCCCATTCCAATCCTGAGACCCTTCTGATAGCATGAGATGTGATATCTCAATGCTTCTAATACCAAACCTGAGACCCTTCCTACAGCATGCAATGTGATATCTCAATGCTTCTAATATCAAACCTGAGACCCGTCCTATAACATGAGATGGGATATCCAACTCCTTCCCGTTCCAAACCTGATACCCTTCCTATAGCATGAGATGTGATATCCAATTCCTTCCCATCCCAATCCTGAGACACCTCCGATAGCAGAGATGTGATATCTCAATGCTTATACCAAACCTGAGACTCTTCCTATAACATAAGATGTGATATCCAACTCCTTCCCGTTCAAAACCTGAGACCCTTCCGATAGCATGAGATGTGATATCTCAATGCTTCTAATACCAAACCTGTGATCCTTCCTATAACAAGAGATGTGATATCAAAATCCTTCCCCTTCCAAACCTGAGACCCTCCCTTTAGCATGAGATGTGATATCTCAATGCCTCTAATACCAAACCTGAGATCCTTCCGATAGCATGAGATGTGATATCTCAATGCTTCTAATACCAAACCTGAGATCCTTCCTATAACATGAGATGTGATATCCAAATCCTTCCCCTTCCATTCCTGAGACCCTCCCTTTAGCATGAGATGTGATATCCAAGTCCTTCCCATTCCAATCCTGAGACCCTTCCTATAGCATGAGATGTGATATCTCACTGCTTATACCAAACCTGAGACCCTTCCTATAGCATGAGATGTGATATCCAACTCCTTCCCATTCCAATCCTGAGACCCTTCCTATAGCATGAGATGTGATATCTCAATGCTTCTAATATCAAACTTGAGAGCCTCCCTATAGCATGAGATGTGATATCCAAGTCCTTCCCATTCCAATCCTGAGAAACTTCCTATAGCATGAGATGTGATATCTCAATGCTTCTAATACCAAACCTGAGACTCTTCCTATAACATGAGATGGGATATCCACCTCCTTCCCATTCCAATCCTGAGACCCTTCCGATAGCAGAGATGTGATATCTCATTGCTTATACCAAACCTGAGACCCTTCCTACGGCATGAGATGTCATATACAACTCCTTCCCATTCCAATCCTGAGACCCTTCCTATAGCATGAGATGTGATATCTCAATGCTTATACCAAACCTGAGACCCTTCCTACGGCATGAGATGTCATATACAACTCCTTCCCATTCCAATCCTGAGACCCTTCCTATAGCATGAGATGTGATATCTCAATGCTTATACCAAACCTGAGACCCTTCCTACAGCATGAGATGTGATATCCAACTCCTTCCCATTCCAATCCTGAGACCCTTCCTATAGCATGAGATGTGATATCTCAATGCTTATACCAAACCTGAGACCCTTCCTATAACATGAGATGGGATATCCAACTCCTTCCCATTCCAATCCTGAGACACTTCCGATAGCAGAGATGTGATATCTCAATGCTTATACCAGACCTTAGACCCTTCCTATAACATGAGATCGGATATCCAACTCCTTCCCGTTCCAAACCTGAGACCCTTCCTTTAGCATGAGATGTGATATCCAGCTCCTTCCCATTCCAATCCTGAGACACTTCCGATAGCATGAGATGTGATATCTCAATGCTTCTAATATCAAAACTGAAACCCTCCCTATAGCATGATATGTGATATCTAAGTCCTTCCCATTCCAATCCTGAGACCCTTCCTATAGCATGAGATGTGATATCTCAATGCTTCTACCAAACATGAGACCCTTCCTTTAGCATGAGATGTGATATCCAACTCCTTCCCATTCCAATCCTGAGACCCTTCCTATAGCATGAGATGTGATATCTCAATACTTCTAATACCAAACCTGAGATCCTTCCGATAACATGAGATGTGATATCCAAATCCTTCCCCTTCCAAACCTGAGACCCTCCCTTTAGCATGAGATGTGATATCCAACTCCTTCCCATTCCAATCCTGAGACCCTTCTGATAGCATGAGATGTGATATCTCAATGCTTCTAATACCAAACCTGAGATCCTTCCGATAGCATGAGATGTGATATCTCAATGATTCTAATACTAAACCTGAGATCCTTCCTATAACATGAGATGTGATATCCAAATCCTTCCCCTTCCAATTCTGAGACCCTCCCTTTAACATGAGATGTGATATCCAACTCCTTCCCATTCCAATCCTGAGACCCTTCTGATAGCATGAGATGTGATATCTCAATGCCTCTAATACCAAACCTGAGATCCTACCTCTAACATGAAATGTGATATCCAACTCTTTCCCCTTCCAAACCTGAGAGCCTTCCTATAACATGAGATGTGATATCCAACTCCTTCCCATTCCAACCTGAGACCCTTCCTATAGCATGAGATGTGATATCTCAATGCCTCTAATACCAAACCTGAGATCCTTAATCTAACATGAAATGTGATATCCAACTCCTTCCCTTTCCAAACCTGAGAGCCTATCTATAGCATGAGATGTGATATCCAAGTCCTTCCCATTCCAATCCTTAGACCCTTCCTACAGCATGCAATATGATATCTCAATAATTCTAATAACAAACCTGAGATCCGTCCTATAACATGAGATGGGATATCCAAGTCCTTCCCATTCCAATCCTGAGACACTTCCGATAGCAGAGATGTGATATCTCAATGCTTATACCAAACCTGAGACCCTTCCTATAACATGAGATGTGATATCCAACACCTTCCCGTTCCAAACCTGAGACTCTTCCTTTAGCATGAGATGTGATATCCAGCTCCTTCCCATTCCAATCCTGAGACACTCACGATAGCATGAGATGTGATATCTCAATGCTTCTAATATCAAAACTGAGACCCTCCCTATAGTATGATATGTGATATCTAAGTCCTTCCCATTCCAATCCTGAGACCCTTCCTATAGCATGAGATTTGATATCTCAATGCTTCTACCAAACCTGAGACCCTTCCTTTAGCATGAGATGTGATATCCAACTCCTTCCCATTCCAATCCTGAGACCCTTCCTATAGCATGAGATGTGATATCTCAATACTTCTAATACCAAACCTGAGATCCTTCCGATAACATGAGATGTGATATCCAAATCCTTCCCCTTCCAAACCTGAGACCCTCCCTTTAGCATGAGATGTGATATCCAACTCCTTCCCATTCCAATCCTGAGACCCTTCTGATAGCATGAGATGTGATATCTCAATACTTCTAATACCAAACCTGAGACCCTTCCTACAGCATGTGATGTGATATCTCAATGCTTCTAATATCAAACCTGAGACCCGTCCTATAACATGAGATGGGATATCCAACTCCTTCCCGTTCCAAACCTGATACCCTTCCTATAGCATGAGATGTGATATCCAATTCCTTCCCATCCCAATCCTGAGACACCTCTGATAGCACAGATGTGATATCTCAATGCTTATACCAAACCTGAGACTCTTCCTATAACATGAGATGTGATATCCAACTCCTTCCCGTTCCAAACCTGAGACCCTTCCTATAGCATGAGATGTGATATCCAACTCCTTCCCGTTCCAAACCTGAGACCCTTCCTTTAGCATGAGATGTGATATCCAGCTCCTTCCCATTCCAATCCTGAGACACTTCCGATAGCATGAGATGTGATATCTCAATGCTTCTAATATCAAAACTGAGACCCTCCCTATAGCATGATATGTGATATCTAAGTCCTTCCCATTCCAATCCTGAGACCCTTCCTATAGCATGAGATGTGATATCTCAATGCTTCTACCAAACCTGAGACCCTTCCTTTAGCATGAGATGTGATATCCAACTCCTTCCCATTCCAATCCTGAGACCCTTCCTATAGCCTGAGATGTGATATCTCAATACTTCTAATACCAAACCTGAGATCCTTCCGATAACATGAGATGTGATATCCAAATCCTTCCGCTTCCAAACCTGAGACCCTCCCTTTAGCATGAGATGTGATATCCAACTCCTTCCCATTCCAATCCTGAGACCCTTCTGATAGCATGAGATGTGATATCTCAATGCTTCTAATACCAAACCTGAGACCCTTCCTACAGCATGCAATGTGATATCTCAATGCTTCCAATATCAAACCTGAGACCCGTCCTATAACATGAGATGGGATATCCAACTCCTTCCCGTTCCAAACCTGATACCCTTCCTATAGCATGAGATGTGATATCCAATTCCTTCCCATCCCAATCCTGAGACACCTCCGATAGCAGAGATGTGATATCTCAATGCTTATACCAAACCTGAGACTCTTCCTATAACATAAGATGTGATATCCAACTCCTTCCCGTTCAAAACCTGAGACCCTTCCGATAGCATGAGATGTGATATCTCAATGCTTCTAATACCAAACCTGTGATCCTTCCTATAACAAGAGATGTGATATCAAAATCCTTCCCCTTCCAAACCTGAGACCCTCCCTTTAGCATGAGATGTGATATCTCAATGCCTCTAATACCAAACCTGAGATCCTTCCGATAGCATGAGATGTGATATCTCAATGCTTCTAATACCAAACCTGAGATCCTTCCTATAACATGAGATGTGATATCCAAATCCTTCCCCTTCCATTCCTGAGACCCTCCCTTTAGCATGAGATGTGATATCCAAGTCCTTCCCATTCCAATCCTGAGACCCTTCCTATAGCATGAGATGTGATATCTCAATGCTTCTAATACCAAACCTGAGACCCTTCCTATAACATAAGATGGGATATCCAACTCCTTCCCATTCCAATCCTGAGACCCTTCCGATAGCAGAGATGTGATATCTCAATGCTTATACCAAACCTGAGACCCTTCCTGTGGCATGAGATGTCATATACAACTCCTTCCCATTCCAATCCTGAGACCCTTCCTATAGCATGAGATGTGATATCGAACTCCTTCCCATTCCAATCCTGAGACCCTTCCTATAGCATGAGTTTTGATATCTCAATGCTTCTAATACCAAACCTGAGATCCTTCCGATAGCATGAGATGTGATATCTCAATGCTTCTAATACCAAACCTGAGATCATTCCTATAACACGAGATGTAATATCCAAATCCTTCCCCTTCCAAACCTGAGACCCTCCCTTTAGCATGAGATGTGATATCCAACTCCTTCCAATTCCAATCCTGAGACCCTTCCTATAGCATGAGATGTGATGTCTCAATGCTTCTAATACCAAACCTGAGATCCTTCCTATAACATGAGATGTGATATCCAACTCCTTCCCATTCCAATCCTGAGACACTTCCTATAGCATGAGAAGTGATATCTCCATGCTTATACCAAACCTGAGACCCTTCCTATAGCATGAGATGTGATATCCAAATCCTTCCCATTCCAATCCTGAGACCCTTCCTATAGCATGAGATGTGATATCTCAATACTTCTAATACCAAACCTGAGATCCTTCCGATAACATGAGATGTGATATCCAAATCCTTCCCCTTCCAAACCTGAGACCCTCCCTTTAGCATGAGATGTGTTATCCAACTCCTTCCCATTCCAATCCTGAACCCTTCTGATAGCATGAGATGTGATATCTCAATGCCTCTAATACCAAACCTGAGATCCTACCTCTAACATGAAATGTGATATCTAACTCTTTCCCCTTCCAAACCTGAGAGCCTTCCTATAACATGAGATGTGATATCCAACTCCTTCCCATTCCAACCTGAGACCCTTCCTATAGCATGAGATGTGATATCTCAATGCCTCTAATACCAAACCTGAGATCCTTCCTCTAACATGAAATGTGATATCCAACTCCTTCCCTTTCCAAACCTGAGAGCCTATCTATAGCATGAGATGTGATATCCAAGTCCTTCCCATTCCAATCCTTAGGCCCTTCCTACAGCATGCAATATGATATCTCAATGATTCTAATAACAAACCTGAGACCCGTCCTATAACATGAGATGTGTTAAGACGGATTTCTGAACTCTGTCCTGGTGGCGCAGAAGTTCAGAAGGCCAACCTAATTACTTGGAACAGGGTAACCTCTGGACGAGCCAGACCAATCAAGGTAGCGATCGCGGCGGTCAAGACTAGGTCTCAAGAGGGGTGAGGGTGACTGAAAGCCCGCAATGAGCACACAAAACAAGATCACTTACAAACTACTCCAAACAGGTGTTATATAAAAAATATATACACGTTTATTTTAAGGCCTTTAAAACAATGACCGTAGCGAGAAAATCACAATATCACAATATTAAAGCAACACATACCATATCAACACAATATATATACAAATACGACAGTCGCAAGCGGTATATGCATGAAATGTGTAGTCCACCTGAAAGGGAAGGAAAACAGGCAGTGCGATAAAATGCTTTAGACTCAGTTCGCCTTCAGAGACACCTAACTAGATGGAAGTCCGAGCCCTGCGAAGAGTGGAGCCTTGTGCTCAAAGTACCTGCACGCGCTGGTGCCAACGGGCAAAAGGAGAAGCTCTTCGAAGGAAGTCAGGCAGTTCAGTTTAGTGCATACAGAAGAAGAACAAGTTCCGCGACTCAAGCGCAGCCTCCACAGTGGGCAGAAGCAGAGCGCGAGTACGGACAAACGGGTGCTGTTTTACACAGCGGGGAAAGCAATGGACTCCTGCAGGACGGCGACCAGATCCTAGCTATACTACTCACCGGTCCCCGATGCAAGCAGACCCAGGCTTCTCCGCGTCAGTTTCAGCAGCTGGCAGGTTCAGAAGAGCAGGGAACGCCTCGTCGTCGTGTTGAGTAAAAAGACGTCCCAATCGAAGAAACCTGCACAGTTTTGTCACCACAGCAGGGCAACGGAGCGGCCGTGTGTATCTGAGCCAAATGTACACTACTCACTTCCGACCTGGGAACGCCAAGTGTACGAAGCGTGTGAGAGTGACAAGGACTCGAAATACTACACAACCTGGCGGCGGTTACAGAGCAAGGCTCCCGGGTAAGCTGGTCAGTCAACTGGATGGCCCAGAGACGCTTCCGAAGGCTTACTGGCAGGAGATGGTGAAGATGCCGAGAATAGCTGTTCCCGCTATTCCAAGGGTCGAAGTACCAGTACAGGCCTTCTGGTTCGATCAAAGGTGAAAAGGGTTTCACAAGGCGACAGCAGTGCAGAGGAGGAGTCCTTCAGCGGGTCACCAGCGATTCCTCGGTCCAGCCTCTTGGTTGCAGGATACTTGGCTCCTGTATTCCTTCGTTCGTGAGAACTCTCGAGATCGACATGGTAGTGGTGTTTCCAGCCCCCTCTTATCCACGGTTCGCTTCGCGCCAAAACGGAGGGGACCCAATGGGAGATCCGCTCATCAACACTCACACCATTCGTGGACCAATCACGGACCACGGTGGTCCCAGGCATTCACACTACCCTAGACTCTCTGGCACCCAGGATGTGTATTGGGACCAGACATCCCAGCCCACACCCTGGAGGCACACACAAGACATGTAGAATCCCGCGAAAGCATCTGTGTTTCGCGGGAAAGTACATGCCCAAATAAGGAAGGCCCCGGGTCGGCTCGACCTGGGGAAGTTGAAGGGAGCAAGACGGTCAGCGGACAGGACAAAGGAGCCTCGTGGTCTGGCCATTTTGGGAGCCAGGCCACCATTTTGGGTTAAGCGCAGAAAACGCGCTTAGAACGCCAAAAGGAGCTCAAAATACAAAGAAACGATTGCTGTCACCATTCCCGTCCCTGAATCACTTGCACCGATCAAATACAATCCTAAACGAGTATCTAGGGCCTGTAGAAGGCTAGAGACCCAAGAGAGCTGTAACTTAGCTTACAGTGCCCTCTTGTGTCATGTTGCACTAAAGCCGCAACATGATAAAAGAAACTACGGGAAACAGCGTTCCCCGGTACTGACTGTCTTAAGGGCATGTCAGTTTCCCCGTAAGAAAGGAGCGAAAGCCCAGAGGAGTGCGGCAGAAGGCTGCACTTCTCTGGCAAAGTCAAGAACAAGGTGAAAAACAACAGCAAAAAGTTTAGGGGTTGCCACATGGAAGGAAAATTACCTACAATTACGAAATCTTTCCTAACAAGATGTGATATCCAACTCCTTCCCATTCCAATCCTGAGACCCTTCTGATAGCATGAGATGTGATATCTCAATGCCTCTAATACCAAACCTGAGATCCTACCTCTAACATGAAATGTGATATCCAACTCTCTCCCCTTCCAAACCTGAGAGCCTTCCTATAGCATGAGATGTGATATCCAAGTCCTTCCCATTCCAATCCTGAGACCCTTCCTATAACATGAGATGTGATATCCAACTCCTTCCCATTCCAACCTGAGACCCTTCCTATAGCATGAGATGGGATATCCAACTCCTTCCAAATCCAATCCTGATACCCTTCTGATAGCATGAGATGTGATATCCCAATGCTTCTACCAAACCTGAGGCCCATACTATGGCATGAGATGTGATATCAAACTCCTTCCCATTCCAATCCTGGGACCCTTCCTATAGCTTGAGATGTGATATCCAACTCCTTCCCATTCCAATTATGAGACCCTTCCTATACCATGAGACTTGATATCTCAATGCTTCTAATACCAAACCTGAGACCCGTCCTATAACATGAGATGTGATATCCAAATCCTTCCCCTTCCAAACCTTAGACCCTTCCTTTATCATGAGATGTGATATCCAACTCCTTCCCATTCCAATCCTGAGACCCTTCCGATATCATGAGATGTGATATCTCAATGCTTCTAATATCAAACTTGAGACCCTCCCTATAGCATGAGATGTGATATCCAAGTCCTTCCCATTCCAATCCTGAGACCCTTCCTATAGCATGAGATGTGATATCTCAATGCTTCTAATACCAAACCTGAGACCCTTCCTATAACATGAGATGGGAATATCCAACTCCTTACCATTCCAATCCTGAGACCCTTCCGATAGCAGAGATGTGATATCTCAATGCTTATACCAAACCTGAGATCCTTCCTATAACATGAGATGTGATATCCAACTCCTTCCCATTCCAATACTGAGACACTTCCTATAGCATGAGATGTGATATCTCACTGCTTATACCAAACCTGAGACCCTTCCTATAGCATGAGATGTGATATCCAACTCCTTCCCATTCCAATCCTGAGACCCTTCCTATAGCATGAGATGTGATATCTCAATGCTTCTTATATCAAACTTGAGACCCTCCCTATAGCATGAGATGTGATATCCAAGTCCTTCCCATTCCAATCCTGAGACACTTCCTATAGCATGAGATGTGATATCTCAATGCTTCTAATACCAAACCTGAGACTCTTCCTATAACATGAGATGGGAATATCCAACTCCTTACCATTCCAATCCTGAGACCCTTCCGATAGCAGAGATGTGATATCTCAATGCTTATACCAAACCTGAGATCCTTCCTATAACATGAGATGTGATATCCAACTCCTTCCCATTCCAATACTGAGACACTTCCTATAGCATGAGATGTGATATCTCACTGCTTATACCAAACCTGAGACCCTTCCTATAGCATGAGATGTGATATCCAATTCCTTCCCATTCCAATCCTGAGACCCTTCCTATAGCATGAGATGTGATATCTCAATGCTTCTTATATCAAACTTGAGACCCTCCCTATAGCATGAGATGTGATATCCAAGTCCTTCCCATTCCAATCCTGAGACACTTCCTATAGCATGAGATGTGATATCTCAATGCTTCTAATACCAAACCTGAGACCCTTCCTACGGCATGAGATGTCATATACAACTCCTTCCCATTCCAATCCTGAGACCCTTCCTATAGCATGAGATGTGATATCTCAATGCTTATACCAAACCTGAGACCCTTCCTATAGCATGAGATGTGATATCCAACTCCTTCCAATTCCAATCCTGAGACCCTTCCTATAGCATGAGATGTGATGTCTCAATGCTTCTAATACCAAACCTGAGATCCTTCCTATAACATGATATGTGATATCCAACTCCTTCCATTCCAATCCTGAGACCCTTCCTATAGCATGAGATTTGATACCCAAGTCCTTCCCATTCCAATCCTTAGACCCTTCCTACAGCATGCAATATGATATCTCAATGATTCTAATAACAATCCTGAGACCCGTCCTATAACGTGAGATGGGATATCCAATTCCTTCCCATTCCAATCCTGAGACACTTCCGATAGCAGAGATGTGATATCTCAATGCTTATACCAAACCTGAGACCCTTCCTATAACATGAGATCGGATATCCAACTCCTTCCCGTTCCAAACCTGAGACCCTTCCTTTAGCATGAGATGTGATATCCAGCTCCTTCCCATTCCAATCCTGAGACACTTCCGATAGCATGAGATGTGATATCTCAATGCTTCTAATATCAAAACTGAAACCCTCCCTATAGCATGATATGTGATATCTAAGTCCTTCCCATTCCAATCCTAAGACCCTTCCTATAGCATGAGATGTGATATTCAATGCTTCTACCAAACCTGAGACCCTTCCTTTAGCATGAGATGTGATATCCAACTCCTTCCCATTCCAATCCTGAGACCCTTCCTATAGCATGAGATGTGATATCTCAATACTTCTAATACCAAACCTGAGATCCTTCCGATAACATGAGATGTGATATCCAAATCCTTCCCCTTCCAAACCTGAGACCCTCCCTTTAGCATGAGATGTGATATCCAACTCCTTCCCATTCCAATCCTGAGACCCTTCTGATAGCATGAGATGTGATATCTCAATGTTTCTAATACCAAACCTGAGATCCTTCTGATAGCATGAGATGTGATATCTCAATGCTTCTAATACCAAACCTGAGATCCTTCCTATAACATGAGATGTGATATCCAAATCCTTCCCCTTCCAAACCTGAGACCCTCCCTTTAGCATGAGATGTGATATCCAACTCCTTCCCATTCCAATCCTGAGACCCTTCTGATAGCATGAGATGTGATATCTCAATGCCTCTAATACCAAACCTGAGATCCTACCTCTAACATGAAATGTGATATCCAACTCTTTCCCCTTCCAAACCTGAGAGCCTTCCTATAACATGAGATGTGATATCCAACTCCTTCCCATTCCAACCTGAGACCCTTCCTATAGCATGAGATGTGATATCTCAATGCCTCTAATACCAAACCTGAGATCCTTCCTGTAACATGAAATGTGATATCCAACTCCTTCCCTTTCCAAACCTGAGAGCCTATCTATAGCATGAGATGTGATATCCAAGTCCTTCCCATTCCAATCCTTAGACCCTTCCTACAGCATGCAATATGATATCTCAATGATTCTAATAACAAACCTGAGACCCGTCCTATAACATGAGATGGGATATCCAACTCCTTCCCATTCCAATCCTGAGACACTTCCGATAGCAGAGATGTGATATCTCAATGCTTATACCAAACCTGAGACCCTTCCTATAACATGAGATGTGATATCCAACTCATTCCCGTTCCAAACCTGAGACCCTTCCTTTAGCATGAGAAGTGATATCCAGCTCCTTCCCATTCCAATACTGAGACACTTCCGATAGCATGAGATGTGATATCTCAATGCTTCTAATATCAAAACTGAGACCAACAAAAATGATATGTGATATCTAAGTCCTTCCCATTCCAATCCTGAGACCCTTCCTATAGCATGAGATGTGATATCTCAATGCTTCTAATATCAAACTTGAGACCCTCCCTATAGCATGAGATGTGATATCCAAGTCCTTCCCATTCCAATCCTGAGACACTTCCTATAGCATGAGATGTGATATCTCAATGCTTATACCAAACCTGAGACCCTTCCTACGGCATGAGATGTCATATACAACTCCTTCCCATTCCAATCCTGAGCCCCTTCCTATAGCATGAGATGTGATATCTCAATGCTTATACCAAACCTGAGACCCTTCCTATAGCATGAGATGTGATATCCAACTCCTTCCCATTCCAATCCTGAGACCCTTCCTATAGCATGAGATGTGATGTCTCAATGCTTCTAATACCAAACCTGAGATCCTTCCTATAACATGAGATGTGATATCCAACTCCTTCCATTCCAATCCTGAGACCCTTCCTATAGCATGAGATTTGATATCTCAATGCTTATACCAAACCTGAGACCCTTCCTATAGCATGAGATGTGATATCCAACTCCTTCCCGTTCCAAACCTGAGACCCTTCCTTTAGCATGAGATGTGATATCTAGCTCCTTCCCATTCCAATACTGAGACACTTCCGATAGCATGAGATGTGATATCTCAATGCTTCTAATATCAAAACTGAGACCAACAAAAATGATATGTGATATCTAAGTCCTTCCCATTCCAATCCTGAGACCCTCCCTATAGCATGAGATGTGATATCCAAGTCCTTCCCATTCCAATCCTGAGACCCTTCCTATAGCATGAGATGTGATATCTCAATGCTTCTAATACCAAACCTGAGACCCTTCCTATAACATGAGATGGGAATATCCAACTCCTTACCATTCTAATCCTGAGACCCTTCCGATAGCAGAGATGTGATATCTCAATGCTTATACCAAACCTGAGATCCTTCCTATAACATGAGATGTGATATCCAACTCCTTCCCATTCCAATACTGAGACACTTCCTATAGCAGAGATGTGATATCTCAATGCTTATACCAAACCTGAGACCCTTCCTATAACATGAGATGTGATATCCAACTCATTCCCGTTCCAAACCTGAGACCCTTCCTTTAGCATGAGAAGTGATATCCAGCTCCTTCCCATTCCAATACTGAGACCCTTCTGATAGCATGAGATGTGATATCTCAATGTTTCTAATACCAAACCTGAGATCCTTCTGATAGCATGAGATGTGATATCTCAATGCTTCTAATACCAAACCTGAGATCCTTCCTATAACATGAGATGTGATATCCAAATCCTTCCCCTTCCAAACCTGAGACCCTCCCTTTAGCATGAGATGTGATATCCAACTCCTTCCCATTCCAATCCTGAGACCCTTCTGAAAGCATGAGATGTGATATCTCAATGCCTCTAATACCAAACCTGAGATCCTACCTCTAACATGAAATGTGATATCCAACTCTTTCCCCTTCCAAACCTGAGAGCCTTCCTATAACATGAGATGTGATATCCAACTCCTTCCCATTCCAACCTGAGACCCTACCTATAGCATGAGATGTGATATCTCAATGCCTCTAATACCAAACCTGAGATCCTTCCTGTAACATGAAATGTGATATCCAACTCCTTCCCTTTCCAAACCTGAGAGCCTATCTATAGCATGAGATGTGATATCCAAGTCCTTCCCATTCCAATCCTTAGACCCTTCCTACAGCATGCAATATGATATCTCAATGATTCTAATAACAAACCTGAGACCCGTCCTATAACATGAGATGGGATATCCAACTCCTTCCCATTCCAATCCTGAGACACTTCCGATAGCAGAGATGTGATATCTCAATGCTTATACCAAACCTGAGACCCTTCCTATAACATGAGATGTGATATCCAACTCATTCCCGTTCCAAACCTGAGACCCTTCCTTTAGCATGAGAAGTGATATCCAGCTCCTTCCCATTCCAATACTGAGACACTTCCGATAGCATGAGATGTGATATCTCAATGCTTCTAATATCAAAACTGAGACCAACAAAAATGATATGTGATATCTAAGTCCTTCCCATTCCAATCCTGAGACCCTTCCTATAGCATGAGATGTGATATCTCAATGCTTCTAATATCAAACTTGAGACCCTCCCTATAGCATGAGATGTGATATCCAAGTCCTTCCCATTCCAATCCTGAGACACTTCCTATAGCATGAGATGTGATATCTCAATGCTTATACCAAACCTGAGACCCTTCCTACGGCATGAGATGTCATATACAACTCCTTCCCATTCCAATCCTGAGCCCCTTCCTATAGCATGAGATGTGATATCTCAATGCTTATACCAAACCTGAGACCCTTCCTATAGCATGAGATGTGATATCCAACTCCTTCCCATTCCAATCCTGAGACCCTTCCTATAGCATGAGATGTGATGTCTCAATGCTTCTAATACCAAACCTGAGATCCTTCCTATAACATGAGATGTGATATCCAACTCCTTCCATTCCAATCCTGAGACCCTTCCTATAGCATGAGATTTGATATCTCAATGCTTATACCAAACCTGAGACCCTTCCTATAGCATGAGATGTGATATCCAACTCCTTCCCGTTCCAAACCTGAGACCCTTCCTTTAGCATGAGATGTGATATCTAGCTCCTTCCCATTCCAATACTGAGACACTTCCGATAGCATGAGATGTGATATCTCAATGCTTCTAATATCAAAACTGAGACCAACAAAAATGATATGTGATATCTAAGTCCTTCCCATTCCAATCCTGAGACCCTCCCTAAAGCATGAGATGTGATATCCAAGTCCTTCCCATTCCAATCCTGAGACCCTTCCTATAGCATGAGATGTGATATCTCAATGCTTCTAATACCAAACCTGAGACCCTTCCTATAACATGAGATGGGAATATCCAACTCCTTACCATTCTAATCCTGAGACCCTTCCGATAGCAGAGATGTGATATCTCAATGCTTATACCAAACCTGAGATCCTTCCTATAACATGAGATGTGATATCCAACTCCTTCCCATTCCAATACTGAGACACTTCCTATAGCATGAGATGCGATATCTCACTGCTTATACCAAACCTGAGGCCCTTCCTATAGCATGAGATGTGATATCCAACTCCTTCCCATTCCAATCCTGAGACCCTTCCTATAGCATGAGATGTGATATCTCAATGCTTCTAATATCAAACTTGAGACCCTCCCTATAGCATGAGATGTGATATCCAAGTCCTTCCCATTCCAATCCTGAGACACTTCCTATAGCATGAGATGTGATATCTCAATGCTTCTAATACCAAACCTGAGACTCTTCCTATAACATGAGATGGGATATCCAACTCCTTCCCATTCCAATCCTGAGACCCTTCCGATAGCAGAGATGTGATATCTCAATGCTTATACCAAACCTGAGACCCTTCCTACGGCATGAGATGTCATATACAACTCCTTCCCATTCCAATCCTGAGACCCTTCCTATAGCATGAGATGTGATATCTCAATGCTTATACCAAACCTGAGACCCTTCCTATAGCATGAGATGTGATATCCAACTCCTTCCCATTCCAATCCTGAGACCCTTCCTATAGCATGAGATGTGATGTCTCAATGCTTCTAATACCAAACCTGAGATCCTTCCTATAACATGAGATGTGATATCCAACTCCTTCCATTCCAATCCTGAGACCCTTCCTATAGCATGAGATTTGATATCTCAATGCTTATACCAAACCTGAGACCCTTCCTATAGCATGAGATGTGATACCCAAGTCCTTCCCATTCCAATCCTTAGACCCTTCCTACAGCATGCAATATGATATCTCAATGATTCTAATAACAATCCTGAGACCCGTCCTATAACGTGAGATGGGATATCCAATTCCTTCCCATTCCAATCCTGAGACACTTCCGATAGTAGAGATGTGATATCTCAATGCTTATACCAAACCTGAGACCCTTCCTATAACATGAGATCGGATATCCAACTCCTTCCCGTTCCAAACCTGAGACCCTTCCTTTAGCATGAGATGTGATATCCAGCTCCTTCCCATTCCAATCCTGAGACACTTCCGATAGCATGAGATGTGATATCTCAATGCTTCTAATATCAAAACTGAAACCCTCCCTATAGCATGATATGTGATATCTAAGTCCTTCCCATTCCAATCCTAAGACCCTTCCTATAGCATGAGATGTGATATCTCAATGCTTCTACCAAACCTGAGACCCTTCCTTTAGCATGAGATGTGATATCCAACTCCTTCCCATTCCAATCCTGAGACCCTTCCTATAGCATGAGATGTGATATCTCAATACTTCTAATACCAAACCTGAGATCCTTCCGATAACATGAGATGTGATATACAAATCCTTCCCCTTCCAAACCTGAGACCCTCCCTTTAGCATGAGATGTGATATCCAACTCCTTCTCATTCCAATCCTGAGACCCTTCTGATAGCATGAGATGTGATATCTCAATGTTTCTAATACCAAACCTTAGATCCTTCCGATAGCATGAGATGTGATATCTCAATGCTTCTAATACCAAACCTGAGATCCTTCCTATAACATGAGATGTGATATCCAAATCGTTCCCCTTCCAAACCTGAGACCCTCCCTTTAGCATGAGATGTGATATCCAACTCCTTCCCATTCCAATCCTGAGACCCTTCTGATAGCATGAGATGTGATATCTCAATGCCTCTAATACCAAACCTGAGATCCTACCTCTAACATGAAATGTGATATCCAACTCTTTCCCCTTCCAAACCTGAGAGCCTTCCTATAACATGAGATGTGATATCCAACTCCTTCCCATTCCAACCTGAGACCCTTCCTATAACATGAGATGTGATATCTCAATGCCTCTAATACCAAACCTGAGATCCTTCCTCTAACATGAAATGTGATATCCAACTTCTTCCCTTTCCAAACCTGAGAGCCTATCTATAGCATGAGATGTGATATCCAAGTCCTTCCCATTCCAATCCTTAGACACTTCCTACAGCATGCAATATGATATCTCAATGATTCTAATAACAAACCTGAGACCCGTCCTATAACATGAGATGGGATATCCAACTCCTTCCCATTCCAATCCTGAGACACTTCCGATAGCAGAGATGTGATATCTCAATGCATATACCAAACCTGAGACGCTTCCTATAACATGAGATGTGATATCCAACTCCTTCCCGTTCCAAACCTGAGACCCTTCCTTTAGCATGAGATGTGATATCCAGCTCCTTTCCATTCCAATACTGAGACACTTCCGATAGCATGAGATGTGATATCTCAATGCTTCTAATACCAAACCTGAGACCCTTCCGATAGCATGAGATGTGATATCTCAATGCTTCAAAAACCAAACATGAGAACCATCCTATAACATGAGATGTGAAATCCAAATCCTTCCCTTCCCAAACCTGAGACTCTTCCTATAGCATGAGATGTGATATCTCAATGCTTCTAATATCAAACTTGAGACCCTCCCTATAGCATGAGATGTGATATCCAAGTCCTTCCCATTCCAATCCTGAGACACTTCCTATAGCATGAGATGTGATATCTCAATGCTTCTAATACCAAACCTGAGACTCTTCCTATAACATGAGATGGGATATCCAACTCCTTCCCATTCCAATCCTGAGACTCTTCTGATAGCAGAGATGTGATATCTCAATGCTTATACCAAACCTGAGACCCTTCCTACGGCATGAGATGTCATATACAACTCCTTCCCATTCCAATCCTGAGACCCTTCCTATAGCATGAGATGTGATATCTCAATGCTTATACCAAACCTGAGACCCTTCCTATAGCATGAGATGTGATATCCAACTCCTTCCCATTCCAATCCTGAGACCCTTCCTATAGCATGAGATGTGATGTCTCAATGCTTCTAATACCAAACCTGAGATCCTTCCTATAACATGAGATGTGATATCCAACTCCTTCCATTCCAATCCTGAGACCCTTCCTATAGCATGAGATTTGATATCTCAATGCTTATACCAAACCTGAGACCCTTCCTATAGCATGAGATGTGATATCCAAGTCTTTCCCATTCCAATCCTTAGACCCTTCCTACAGCATGCAATATGATATCTCAATGATCCTAATAACAATCCTGAGACCCGTCCTATAACATGAGATGGGATATCCAATTCCTTCCCATTCCAATCCTGAGACACTTCCGATAGCAGAGATGTGATATCTCAATGCTTATACCAAACCTGAGACCCTTCCTATAACATGAGATCGGATATCCAACTCCTTCCCGTTCCAAACCTGAGACCCTTCCTTTAGCATGAGGTGTAATATCCAGCTCCTTCCCATTCCAATCCTGAGACACTTCCGATAGCATGAGATGTGATATCTCAATGCTTCTAATATCAAAACTGAAACCCTCCCTATAGCATGAGATGTGATATCCAAGTCCTTCCCATTCCAATCCTGAGACCCTTCCTATAGCATGAGATGTGATATCTCAATGCTTCTAATACCAAACCTGAGACCCTTCCTATAACATGAGATTGGAATATCCAACTCCTTCCCATTCCAATCCTGAGACCCTTCCGATAGCAGAGATGTGATATCTCAATTCTTATACCAAACCTGAGATCCTTCCTATAACATGAGATGTGATATCCAACTCCTTCCCATTCCAATCCTGAGACACTTCCTATAGCATGAGATGTGATATCTCACTGCTTATACCAAACCTGAGACCCTTCCTATAGCATGAGATGTGATATCCAACTCCTTCCCATTCCAATCCTGAGACCCTTCCTATAGCATGAGATGTGATATCTCAATGCTTCTAATATCAAACTTGAGAGCCTCCCTATAGCATGAGATGTGATATCCAAGTCCTTCCCATTCCAATCCTGAGAAACTTCCTATAGCATGAGATGTGATATCTCAATGCTTCTAATACCAAACCTGAGACTCTTCCTATAACATGAGATGGGATATTCACCTCCTCCCCATTCCAATCCTGAGACCCTTCCGATAGCAGAGATGTTATATCTCAATGCTTATACCAAACCTGAGACCCTTCCTACGGCATGAGATGTCATATACAACTCCTTCTCATTCCAATCCTGAGACCCTTCCTATAGCATGAGATGAGATATCTCAATGCTTATACCAAACCTGAGACTCTTCCTATAGCATGAGATGTGATATCCAACTCCTTCCCATTCCAATCCTGAGACCCTTCCTATAGCATGAGATGTGATATCTCAATGCTTATACCAAACCTGAGACCCTTCCTACGGCATGAGATGTCATATACAACTCCTTCCGATTCCAATCCTGAGACCCTTCCTATAGCATGAGATGTGATATCGCAATGCTTATACCAAACCTGAGACCCTTCCTACAGCATGAGATGTGATATCCAACTCCTTCCCATTCCAATCCTGAGACCCTTCCTATAGCATGAGATGTGATATCTCAATGCTTATACCAAACCTGAGACCCTTCCTATAACATGAGATGGGATATCCAACTCCTTCCCATTCCAATCCTGAGACACTTCCGATAGCAGAGATGTGATAGCTCAATGCTTATACCAGACCTTAGACCCTTCCTATAACATGAGATCGGATATCCAACTCCTTCCCGTTCCAAACCTGAGACCCTTCCTTTAGCATGAGATGTGATATCCAGCTCCTTCCCATTCCAATCCTGAGACACTTCCGATAGCATGAGATGTGATATCTCATTGCTTCTAATATCAAAACGGAAACCCTCCCTATAGCATGATATGTGATATCTAAGTCCTTCCCATTCCAATCCTGAGACCCTTCCTATAGCATGAGATGTGATATCTCAATGCTTCTACCAAACATGAGACCCTTCCTTTTGCATGAGATGTGATATCCAAATCCTTCCCCTTCCAAACCTGAGACCCTCCCTTTAGCATGAGATGTGATATCCAACTCATTCCCATTCGAATCCTGAGACCCTTCTGATAGCATGAGATGTGATATCTCAATGCTTCTAATACCAAACCTGAGATCCTTCCGATAGCATGAGATGTGATATCTCAATGCTTCTAATACCAAACCTGAGATCCTTCCTATAACATGAGATGTGATATCCAAATCCTTCCCCTTCCAATTCTGAGACCCTCCCTTTAACATGAGATGTGATATCCAACTCCTTCCCATTCCAATCCTGAGACCCTTCTGATAGCATGAGATGTGATATCTCAATGCCTCTAATACCAAACCTGAGATCCTACCTCTAACATGAAATGTGATATCCAACTCTTTCCCCTTCCAAACCTGAGAGCCTTCCTATAACATGAGATGTGATATCCAACTCCTTCCCATTCCAACCTGAGACCCTTCCTATAGCATGAGATGTGATATCTCAATGCCTCTAATACCAAACCTGAGATCCTTCCTCTAACATGAAATGTGATATCCAACTCCTTCCCTTTCCAAACCTAAGAGCCTATCTATAGCATGAGATGTGATATCCAAGTCCTTCCCATTCCAATCCTTAGACCCTTCCTACAGCATGCAATATGATATCTCAATGATTCTAATAACAAACCTGAGACCCGTCCTATAACATGAGATGGGATATCCAAGTCCTTCCCATTCCAATCCTGAGACACTTCCGATAGCAGAGATGTGATATCTCAATGCTTATACCAAACCTGAGACCCTTCCTATAACATGAGATGTGATATCCAACTCCTTCCCGTTCCAAACCTGAGACTCTTCCTTTAGCATGAGTTGTGATATCCAGCTCCTTCCCATTCCAATCCTGAGACACTCACGATAGCATGAGATGTGATATCTCAATGCTTCTAATATCAAAACTGAGACCCTCCCTATAGTATGATATGTGATATCTAAGTCCTTCCCATTCCAATCCTGTGACCCTTCCTATAGCATGAGATGTGATATCTCAATGCTTCTACCAAACCTGAGACCCTTCCTTTAGCATGAGATGTGATATCCAACTCCTTCCCATTCCAATCCTGAGACCCTTCCTATAGCATGAGATGTGATATCTCAATACTTCTAATACCAAACCTGAGATCCTTCCGGTAACATGAGATGTGATATCCAAATCCTTCCCCTTCCAAACCTGAGACCCTCCCTTTAGCATGAAATGTGATATCCAACTCCTTCCCATTCCAATCCTGAGACCCTTCTGATAGCATGAGATGTGATATCTCAATGCTTCTAATACCAAACCTGAGACCCTTCCTACAGCATGCGATGTGATATCTCAATGCTTCTAATATCAAACCTGAGACCCGTCCTATAACATGAGATGGGATATCCAACTCCTTCCCGTTCCAACCTGATACCCTTCCTATAGCATGAGATGTGATATCCAATTCCTTCCCATCCCAATCCTGAGACACCTCTGATAGCAGAGATGTGATATCTCAATGCTTATACCAATCCTGAGACTCTTCCTATAACATGAGATGTGATATCCAACTCCTTCCCGTTCCAAACCTGAGACCCTTCCTATAGCATGAGATGTGATATCCAACTCCTTCCCGTTCCAAACCTGAGACCCTTCCTTTAGCATGAGATGTGATATCCAGCTCCTTCCCATTCCAATCCTGAGACACTTCCGATAGCATGAGATGTGATATCTCAATGCTTCTAATATCAAAACTGAGACCCTCCCTATAGCATGATATGTGATATCTAAGTCCTTCCCATTCCAATCCTGAAACCCTTCCTATAGCATGAGATGTGATATCTCAATGCTTCTACCAAACCTGAGACCCTTCCTTTAGCATGAGATGTGATATCCAACTCCTTCCCATTCCAATCCTGAGACCCTTCCTATAGCCTGAGATGTGATATCTCAATACTTCTAATACCAAACCTGAGATCCTTCCGATAACATGAGATGTGATATCCAATTCCTTCCCATCCCAATCCTGAGACACCTCTGATAGCAGAGATGTGATATCTCAATGCTTATACCAAACAAGAGACTCTTCCTATAACATAAGATGTGATATCCAACTCCTTCCCGTTCAAAACCTGAGACCCTTCCGATAGCATGAGATGTGATATCTCAATGCTTCTAATACCAAACCTGTGATCCTTCCTATAACAAGAGATGTGATATCAAAATCCTTCCCCTTCCAAACCTGAGACCCTCCCTTTAGCATGAGATGTGATATCTCAATGCCTCTAATACCAAACCTGAGATCCTTCCGATAGCATGAGATGTGATATCTCAATGCTTCTAATACCAAACCTGAGATCCTTCCTATAACATGAGATGTGATATCCAAATCCTTCCCCTTCCATTCCTGAGACCCTCCCTTTAGCATGAGATGTGATATCCAAGTCCTTCCCATTCCAATCCTGAGACCCTTCCTATAGCATGAGATGTGATATCTCAATTCTTCTAATACCAAACCTGAGACCCTTCCTATAACATAAGATGGGATATCCAACTCCTTCCCATTCCAATCCTGAGACCCTTCCGATAGCAGAGATGTGATATCTCAATGCTTATACCAAACCTGAGACCCTTCCTGTGGCATGAGATGTCATATACAACTCCTTCCCATTCCAATCCTGAGACCCTTCCTATAGCATGAGATGTGATATCGAACTCCTTCCCATTCCAATCCTGAGACCCTTCCTATAGCATGAGTTTTGATATCTCAATGCTTCTAATACCAAACCTGAGATCCTTCCGATAGCATGAGATGTGATATCTCAGTGCTTCTAATACCAAACCTGAGATCATTCCTATAACACGAGATGTAATATCCAAATCCTTCCCCTTCCAAACCTGAGACCCTCCCTTTAGCATGAGATGTGATATCCAACTCCTTCCCATTCCAATCCTGAGACCCTTCCTATAGCATGAGATGTGATGTCTCAATGCTTCTAATACCAAACCTGAGATCCTTCCTATAACATGAGATGTGATATCCAACTCCTTCCCGTTCCAATCCTGAGACACTTCCTATAGCATGAGAAGTGATATCTCCATGCTTATACCAAACCTGAGACCCTTCCTATAGCATGAGATGTGATATCCAAATCCTTCCCATTCCAATCCTGAGACCCTTCCTATAGCATGAGATGTGATATCTCAATACTTCTAATACCAAACCTGAGATCCTTCCGATAACATGAGATGTGATATCCAAATCCTTCCCCTTCCAAACCTGAGACCCTCCCTTTAGCATGAGATGTGTTATCCAACTCCTTCCCATTCCAATCCTGAGACCCTTCTGATAGCATGAGATGTGATATCTCAATACTTCTAATACCAAACCTGAGATCCTTCCGATAACATGAGATGTGATATCCAAATCCTTCCCCTTCCAAACCTGAGACTCTCCCTTTAGCATGAGATGTGATATCCAACTCCTTCCCATTCCAATCCTGAGACCCTTCTGATAGCATGAGATGTGATATCTCAATGCCTCTAATACCAAACCTGAGATCCTACCTCTAACATGAAATGTGATATCCAACTCTTTCCCCTTCCAAACCTGAGAGCCTTCCTATAACATGAGATGTGATATCCAACTCCTTCCCATTCCAACCTGATACCCTTCCTATAGCATGAGATGTGATATCTCAATGCCTCTAATACCAAACCTCAGATCCTTCCTCTAACATGAAATGTGATATCCAACTCCTTCCCTTTCCAAACCTGAGAGCCTATCTATAGCATGAGATGTGATATCCAAGTCCTTCCCATTCCAATCCTTAGACCCTTCCTACAGCATGCAATATGATATCTCAATGATTCTAATAACAAACCTGAGACCCGTCCTATAACATGAGATGTGATATCCAACTCCTCCCCATTCCAATCCTGAGACCCTTCTGATAGCATGAGATGTGATATCTCAATGCTTCTGATACCAAACCTGAGAACCTTCCGATAGCTTGAGATGTGATATCTCAATGCTTCTAATACCAAACCTGAGATCCTTCCTATAACATGAGATGTGATATCCAAATCCTTCCCCTTCCAAACCTGAGACACTCCCTTTAGCATGAGATGTGATATCCAACTCCTTCCCATTCCAATCCTGAGACCCTTCTGATAGCATGAGATGTGATATCTCAATGCCTCTAATACCAAACCTGAGATCCTACCTCTAACATGAAATGTGATATCCAACTCTCTCCCCTTCCAAACCTGAGAGCCTTCCTATAGCATGAGATGTGATATCCAAGTCCTTCCCATTCCAATACTGAGACCCTTCCTATAACATGAGATGCGATATCCAACTCCTTCCCATTCCAACCTGAGACCCTTCCTATAGCATGAGATGGGATATCCAACTCCTTCCAAATCCAATCCTGATAACCTTCCGATAGCATGAGATGTGATATCCCAATGCTTCTACCAAACCTGAGACCCATACTATGGCATGAGATGTGATATCAAACTCCTTCCCATTCCAATCCTGAGACCCTTCCTATAGCTTGAGATGTGATATCCAACTCCTTCCCATTCCAATTTTGATACCCTTCCTATACCATGAGACTTGATATCTCAATGCTTCTAATACCAAACCTGAGACCCGTTCTATAACATGAGATGTGATATCCAAATCCTTCCCCTTCCAAACCTTAGACCCGTCCTTTATCATGAGATGTGATATCCAACTCCTTCGCATTCCAATCCTTAGACCCTTCCTACAGCATGCAATATGATATCTCAATGATTCTAATAAAAAACCTGAGACCCGTCCTATAACATGAGATGGGATATCCAACTCCTTCCCATTCCAATCCTGAGACACTTCTGATAGCAGAGATGTGATATCTCAATGTTTATACCAAACCTGAGACCCTTCCTATAACATGAGATGTGATATCCAACTCCTTCCCGTTCCAAACCTGAGACCCTTCCTTTAGCATGAGATGTGATATCCAGCTCCTTCCCATTCCAATCCTGAGACACTTCCGATAGCATGAGATGTGATATCTCAATGCTTCTAATATCAAAACTGAGACCCTCCCTATAGCATGCTATGTGATATCTAAGTCCTTCCCATTCCAATCCTGAGACCCTTCCTATAGCATGAGATGTGATATCTAAATACTTCTAATACCAAACCTGAGATCCTTCCGATAACATGAGATGTGATATCTCAATACTTCTAATACCAAACCTGAGATCCTTCCGATAACATGAGATGTGATATCCAATTCCTTCCCATTCCAATCCTGAGACCCTTCCTATAGCCTGAGATGTGATATCTCAATACTTCTAATACCAAACCTGAGATCCTTCCGATAACATGAGATGTGATATCCAATTCCTTCCCATCCCAATCCTGAGACACCTCTGATAGCAGAGATGTGATATCTCAATGCTTATACCAAACAAGAGACTCTTCCTATAACATAAGATGTGATATCCAACTCCTTCCCGTTCAAAACCTGAGACCCTTCCGATAGCATGAGATGTGATATCTCAATGCTTCTAATACCAAACCTGTGATCCTTCCTATAACAAGAGATGTGATATCAAAATCCTTCCCCTTCCAAACCTGAGACCCTCCCTTTAGCATGAGATGTGATATCTCAATGCCTCTAATACCAAACCTGAGATCCTTCCGATAGCATGAGATGTGATATCTCAATGCTTCTAATACCAAACCTGAGATCCTTCCTATAACATGAGATGTGATATCCAAATCCTTCCCCTTCCATTCCTGAGACCCTCCCTTTAGCATGAGATGTGATATCCAAGTCCTTCCCATTCCAATCCTGAGACCCTTCCTATAGCATGAGATGTGATATCTCAATTCTTCTAATACCAAACCTGAGACCCTTCCTATAACATAAGATGGGATATCCAACTCCTTCCCATTCCAATCCTGAGACCCTTCCGATAGCAGAGATGTGATATCTCAATGCTTATACCAAACCTGAGACCCTTCCTGTGGCATGAGATGTCATATACAACTCCTTCCCATTCCAATCCTGAGACCCTTCCTATAGCATGAGATGTGATATCGAACTCCTTCCCATTCCAATCCTGAGACCCTTCCTATAGCATGAGTTTTGATATCTCAATGCTTCTAATACCAAACCTGAGATCCTTCCGATAGCATGAGATGTGATATCTCAGTGCTTCTAATACCAAACCTGAGATCATTCCTATAACACGAGATGTAATATCCAAATCCTTCCCCTTCCAAACCTGAGACCCTCCCTTTAGCATGAGATGTGATATCCAACTCCTTCCCATTCCAATCCTGAGACCCTTCCTATAGCATGAGATGTGATGTCTCAATGCTTCTAATACCAAACCTGAGATCCTTCCTATAACATGAGATGTGATATCCAACTCCTTCCCGTTCCAATCCTGAGACACTTCCTATAGCATGAGAAGTGATATCTCCATGCTTATACCAAACCTGAGACCCTTCCTATAGCATGAGATGTGATATCCAAATCCTTCCCATTCCAATCCTGAGACCCTTCCTATAGCATGAGATGTGATATCTCAATACTTCTAATACCAAACCTGAGATCCTTCCGATAACATGAGATGTGATATCCAAATCCTTCCCCTTCCAAACCTGAGACCCTCCCTTTAGCATGAGATGTGTTATCCAACTCCTTCCCATTCCAATCCTGAGACCCTTCTGATAGCATGAGATGTGATATCTCAATACTTCTAATACCAAACCTGAGATCCTTCCGATAACATGAGATGTGATATCCAAATCCTTCCCCTTCCAAACCTGAGACTCTCCCTTTAGCATGAGATGTGATATCCAACTCCTTCCCATTCCAATCCTGAGACCCTTCTGATAGCATGAGATGTGATATCTCAATGCCTCTAATACCAAACCTGAGATCCTACCTCTAACATGAAATGTGATATCCAACTCTTTCCCCTTCCAAACCTGAGAGCCTTCCTATAACATGAGATGTGATATCCAACTCCTTCCCATTCCAACCTGATACCCTTCCTATAGCATGAGATGTGATATCTCAATGCCTCTAATACCAAACCTCAGATCCTTCCTCTAACATGAAATGTGATATCCAACTCCTTCCCTTTCCAAACCTGAGAGCCTATCTATAGCATGAGATGTGATATCCAAGTCCTTCCCATTCCAATCCTTAGACCCTTCCTACAGCATGCAATATGATATCTCAATGATTCTAATAACAAACCTGAGACCCGTCCTATAACATGAGATGTGATATCCAACTCCTCCCCATTCCAATCCTGAGACCCTTCTGATAGCATGAGATGTGATATCTCAATGCTTCTGATACCAAACCTGAGAACCTTCCGATAGCTTGAGATGTGATATCTCAATGCTTCTAATACCAAACCTGAGATCCTTCCTATAACATGAGATGTGATATCCAAATCCTTCCCCTTCCAAACCTGAGACACTCCCTTTAGCATGAGATGTGATATCCAACTCCTTCCCATTCCAATCCTGAGACCCTTCTGATAGCATGAGATGTGATATCTCAATGCCTCTAATACCAAACCTGAGATCCTACCTCTAACATGAAATGTGATATCCAACTCTCTCCCCTTCCAAACCTGAGAGCCTTCCTATAGCATGAGATGTGATATCCAAGTCCTTCCCATTCCAATACTGAGACCCTTCCTATAACATGAGATGCGATATCCAACTCCTTCCCATTCCAACCTGAGACCCTTCCTATAGCATGAGATGGGATATCCAACTCCTTCCAAATCCAATCCTGATAACCTTCCGATAGCATGAGATGTGATATCCCAATGCTTCTACCAAACCTGAGACCCATACTATGGCATGAGATGTGATATCAAACTCCTTCCCATTCCAATCCTGAGACCCTTCCTATAGCTTGAGATGTGATATCCAACTCCTTCCCATTCCAATTTTGAGACCCTTCCTATACCATGAGACTTGATATCTCAATGCTTCTAATACCAAACCTGAGACCCGTTCTATAACATGAGATGTGATATCCAAATCCTTCCCCTTCCAAACCTTAGACCCGTCCTTTATCATGAGATGTGATATCCAACTCCTTCCCATTCCAATCCTGAGACCCTTCCTATAGCATGAGATGTGATATCTCAATGCTTCTAATACCAAACCTGAGACCCTGCCTATAACATGAGATGGGAATATCCAACTCCTTACCATTCCAATCCTGAGACCCTTCCGATAGCAGAGATGTGATATCTCAATGCTTATAACAAACCTGAGATCCTTCCTATAACATGAGATGTGATATCCAACTCCTTCCCATTCCAATACTGAGACACTTCCTATAGCATGAGATGTGATATCTCACTGCTTATACCAAACCTGAGACCCTTCCTATAGCATGAGATGTGATATCCAACTCCTTCCCATTCCAATCCTGAGACCCTTCCTATAGCATGAGATGTGATATCTCAATGCTTCTAATATCAAACTTGAGACCCTCCCTATAGCATGAGATGTGATATCCAAGTCCTTCCCATTCCAATCCTGAGACACTTCCTATAGCATGAGATGTGATATCTTAATGCTTCTAATACCAAACCTGAGACTCTTCCTATAACATGAGATGGGATATCCAACTCCTTCCCATTCCAATCCTGAGACCCTTCCGATAGCAGAGATGTGATATTTCAATGCTTCTAATACCAAACCTGAGACTCTTCCTATAACATGAGATGTGAAATCCAAATCCTTCCCTTCCCAAACCTGAGACTCTTCCTATAGCATGAGATGTGATATCTCAATGCTTCTACCAAACCTGAAACCCTTCCTATAGCATGAGATGTGATATCCAACTCCTTCCCATTCCAATCCTGAGACACTTCCTATAGCATGAGATGTGATATCACAATGCTTCTAATACCAAACCTGAGACCCATCCTATAACATGAGATGTGATATCCAAATCCTTCCCCTTCCAAACCTGAGACCCTTCCTTTAGCATGAGATGTGATATCCAGCTCCTCCCATTCCAATCCTGAGACCCTTCCGATAGCATGAGATGTGGTATCTCAATGCTTCTAATATCAAAACTGAGACCCTCCCTATAGCATGAGATGTGATATCTAAGTCCTTCCCATTCCAATCCTGAGACCCTTCCGATAGCAGAGATGTGATATCTCAATGCTTATACCAAACCTGAGACCCTTCCTATGGCATGAGATGTGATATCCAACTCCTTGCATTCAAATCCTGAGACCCTCCCTATAACAAGTGATGTCATATCCAACTCCTTCCCATTCCAAACCTGAGACCCTTCCTTTAGCATGAGATGTGATATCCAAATCCTTCACATTCCAATCCGGAGACCAATCCTATAGCATGAGATGTGATATCTCAATGCTTCTAATATCAAAACTGAGACCAACAAAAATGATATGTGATATCTAAGTCCTTCCCATTCCAATCCTGAGACCCTTCCTATAGCATGAGATGTGATATCTCAATGCTTCTAATATCAAACTTGAGACCCTCCCTATAGCATGAGATGTGATATCCAAGTCCTTCCCATTCCAATCCTGAGACACTTCCTATAGCATGAGATGTGATATCTCAATGCTTCTAATACCAAACCTGAGACTCTTCCTATAACATGAGATGGGATATCCAACTCCTTCCCATTCCAATCCTGAGACTCTTCCGATAGCAGAGATGTGATATCTCAATGCTTATACCAAACCTGAGACCCTTCCTACGGCATGAGATGTCATATACAACTCCTTCCCATTCCAATCCTGAGACCCTTCCTATAGCTTGAGATGTGATATCCAACTCCTTCCCATTCCAATTTTGAGACCCTTCCTATACCATGAGACTTGATATCTCAATGCTTCTAATACCAAACCTGAGACCCGTTCTATAACATGAGATGTGATATCCAAATCCTTCCCCTTCCAAACCTTAGACCCGTCCTTTATCATGAGATGTGATATCCAACTCCTTCCCATTCCAATCCTGAGACCCTTCCTATAGCATGAGATGTGATATCTCAATGCTTCTAATACCAAACCTGAGACCCTTCCTATAACATGAGATGGGAATATCCAACTCCTTACCATTCCAATCCTGAGACCCTTCCGATAGCAGAGATGTGATATCTCAATGCTTATACCAAACCTGAGATCCTTCCTATAACATGAGATGTGATATCCAACTCCTTCCCATTCCAATACTGAGACACTTCCTATAGCATGAGATGTGATATCTCACTGCTTATACCAAACCTGAGACCCTTCCTATAGCATGAGATGTGATATCCAACTCCTTCCCATTCCAATCCTGAGACCCTTCCTATAGCATGAGATGTGATATCTCAATGCTTCTAATATCAAACTTGAGACCCTCCCTATAGCATGAGATGTGATATCCAAGTCCTTCCCATTCCAATCCTGAGACACTTCCTATAGCATGAGATGTGATATCTTAATGCTTCTAATACCAAACCTGAGACTCTTCCTATAACATGAGATGGGATATCCAACTCCTTCCCATTCCAATCCTGAGACCCTTCCGATAGCAGAGATGTGATATCTCAATGCTTCTAATACCAAACCTGAGACTCTTCCTATAACATGAGATGTGAAATCCAAATCCTTCCCTTCCCAAACCTGAGACTCTTCCTATAGCATGAGATGTGATATCTCAATGCTTCTACCAAACCTGAAACCCTTCCTATAGCATGAGATGTGATATCCAACTCCTTCCCATTCCAATCCTGGGACACTTCCTATAGCATGAGATGTGATATCACAATGCTTCTAATACCAAACCTGAGACCCATCCTATAACATGAGATGTGATATCCAAATCCTTCCCCTTCCAAACCTGAGACCCTTCCTTTAGCATGAGATGTGATATCCAGCTCCTCCCATTCCAATCCTGAGACCCTTCCGATAGCATGAGATGTGGTATCTCAATGCTTATACCAAACCTGAGACCCTTCCTATGGCATGAGATGTGATATCCAACTCCTTGCCATTCAAATCCTGAGACCCTCCCTATAACAAGAGATGTCATATCCAACTCCTTCCCATTCCAAACCTGAGACCCTTCCTTTAGCATGAGATGTGATATCCAAATCCTTCACATTCCAATCCGGAGACCAATCCTATAGCATGAGATGTGATATCTCAATGCTTCTAATATCAAATCTGAGACCAACAAAAATGATATGTGATATCTAAGTCCTTCCCATTCCAATCCTGAGACCCTTCCTATAGCATGAGATGTGATATCTCAATGCTTCTAATATCAAACTTGAGACCCTCCCTATAGCATGAGATGTGATATCCAAGTCCTTCCCATTCCAATCCTGAGACACTTCCTATAGCATGAGATGTGATATCTCAATGCTTCTAATACCAAACCTGAGACTCTTCCTATAACATGAGATGGGATATCCAACTCCTTCCCATTCCAATCCTGAGACTCTTCCGATAGCAGAGATGTGATATCTCAATGCTTATACCAAACCTGAGACCCTTCCTACGGCATGAGATGTCATATACAACTCCTTCCCATTCCAATCCTGAGACCCTTCCTATAGCATGAGATGTGATATCTCAATGCTTATACCAAACCTGAGACCCTTCCTATAGCATGAGATGTGATATCCAACTCCTTCCATTCCAATCCTGAGACCCTTCCTATAGCATGAGATTTGATATCTCAATGCTTATACCAAACCTGAGACCCTTCCTATAGCATGAGATGTGATACCCAAGTCCTTCCCATTCCAATCCTTAGACCCTTCCTAAAGCATGCAATATGATATCTCAATGATTCTAATAACAATCCTGAGACCCGTCCTATAACGTGAGATGGGATATCCAATTCCTTCCCATTCCAATCCTGAGACACTTCCGATAGCAGAGATGTGATATCTCAATGCTTATACCAAACCTGAGACCCTTCCTATAATATGAGATCGGATATCCAACTCCTTCCCGTTCCAAACCTGAGACCCTTCCTTTAGCATGAGATGTGATATCCAGCTCCTTCCCATTCCAATCCTGAGACACTTCCGATAGCATGAGATGTGATATCTCAATGCTTCTAATATCAAAACTGAAACCCTCCCTATAGCATGATATGTGATATCTAAGTCCTTCCCATTCCAATCCTAAAACCCTTCCTATAGCATGAGATGTGATATCTCAATGCTTCTACCAAACCTGAGACCCTTCCTTTAGCATGAGATGGGATATCCAACTCCTTCCCATTCCAATCCTGAGACCCTTCCTATAGCATGAGATGTGATATCTCAATACTTCTAATACCAAACCTGAGATCCTTCCGATAACATGAGATGTGATATCCAAATCCTTCCCCTTCCAAACCTGAGACCCTCCCTTTAGCATGAGATGTGATATCCAACTCCTTCCCATTCCAATCCTGAGAGCCTTCTGATAGCATGAGATGTGATATCTCAATGTTTCTAATACCAAACCTGAGATCCTTCCGATAGCATGAGATGTGATATCTCAATGCTTCTAATACCAAACCTGAGATCCTTCCTATAACATGAGATGTGATATCCAAATCCTTCCCCTTCCAAACCTGAGACCCTCCCTTTAGCATGAGATGTGATATCCAACTCCTTCCCATTCCAATCCTGAGACCCTTCTGATAGCATGAGATGTGATATCTCAATGCCCCTAATACCAAACCTGAGATCCTACCTCTAACATGAAATGTGATATCCAACTCTTTCCCCTTCCAAACCTGAGAGCCTTCCTATAACATGAGATGTGATATCCAACTCCTTCCCATTCCAACCTGAGACCCTTCCTATAGCATGAGATGTGATATCTCAATGCCTCTAATACCAAACCTGAGGTCCTTCCTGTAACATGAAATGTGATATCCAACTCCTTCCCTTTCCAAACCTGAGAGCCTATCTATAGCATGAGATGTGATATCCAAGTCCTTCCCATTCCAATCCTTAGACCCTTCCTACAGCATGCAATATGATATCTCAATGATTCTAATAACAAACCTGAGACCCGTCCTATAACATGAGATGGGATATCCAACTCCTTCCCATTCCAATCCTGAGACACTTCCGATAGCAGAGATGTGATATCTCAATGCTTTTACCAAGCCTAAGATCCTTCCTATAACATGAGATGTGATATCCAACTCCTTCCCGTTCCAAAGCTGAGAGCCTTCCTTTAGCATGAGATGTGATATCCAGCTCCTTCCCATTCCAATACTGAGACACTTCCGATAGCATGAGATGTGATATCTCAATGCTTCTAATATCAAAACTGAGACCAACAAAAATGATATGTGATATCTAAGTCCTTCCCATTCCAATCCTGAGACCCTTCCTATAGCATGAGATGTGAAATCTCAATGCTTCTAATATCAAACTTGAGACCCTCCCTATAGCATGAGATGTGATATCCAAGTCCTTCCCATTCCAATCCTGAGACACTTCCTATAGCCTGAGATGTGATATCTCAATGCTTCTAATACCAAACCTGAGACTCTTCCTATAACATGAGATGGGATATCCAACTCCTTCCCATTCCAATCCTGAGACTCTTCCGATAGCAGAGATGTGATATCTCAATGCTTATACCAAACCTGAGACCCTTCCTACGGCATGAGATGTCATATACAACTCCTTCCCATTCCAATCCTGAGACCCTTCCTATAGCATGAGATGTGATATCTCAATGCTTATACCAAACCTGAGACCCTTCCTATAGCATGAGATGTGATATCCAACTCCTTCCCATTCCAATCCTGAGACCCTTCCTATAGCATGAGATGTGATGTCTCAATGCTTCTAATACCAAACCTGAGATCCTTCCTATAACATGAGATGTGATATCCAACTCCTTCCATTCCAATCCTGAGACCCTTCCTATAGCATGAGATTTGATATATCAATGCTTATACCAAACCTGAGACCCTTCCTATAGCATGAGATGTGATATCCAACTCCTTCCCGTTCCAAACCTGAGACCCTTCCTTTAGCATGAGATGTGATATCCAGCTCCTTCCCATTCCAATACTGAGACACTTCCGATAGCATGAGATGTGATATCTCAATGCTTCTAATATCAAAACTGAGACCAACAAAAATGATATGTGATATCTAAGTCCTTCCCATTCCAATCCTGAGACCCTCCCTATAGCATGAGATGTGATATCCAAGTCCTTCCCATTCCAATCCTGAGACCCTTCCTATAGCATGAGATGTGATATCTCAATGCTTCTAATACCAAACCTGAGACCCTTCCTATAACATGAGATGGGAATATCCAACTCCTTACCATTCCAATCCTGAGACCCTTCCGATAGCAGAGATGTGATATCTCAATGCTTATACCAAACCTGAGATCCTTCCTATAACATGAGATGTGATATCCAACTCCTTCCCATTCCAATCCTGAGACCCTTCCTATAGCATGAGATGTGATATCTCACTGCTTATACCAAACCTGAGACCCTTCCTATAGCATGAGATGTGATATCCAACTCCTTCCCATTCCAATCCTGAGACCCTTCCTATAGCATGAGATGTGATATCTCACTGCTTATACCAAACCTGAGACCCTTCCTATAGCATGAGATGTGATATCCAACTCCTTCCCATTCCAATCCTGAGACACTTCCTATAGCATGAGATGTGATATCTCAATGCTTCTAATATCAAACTTGAGACCCTCCCTATAGCATGAGATGTGATATCCAAGTCCTTCCCATTCCAATCCTGAGACACTTCCTATAGCATGAGATGTGATATCTCAATGCTTCTAATACCAAACCTGAGACTCTTCCTATAACATGAGATGGGATATCCAACTCCTTCCCATTCCAATCCTGATACCCTTCCGATAGCAGAGATATGATATCTCAATGCTTATACCAAACCTGAGACCCTTCCTACAGCATGAGATGTCATATACAACTCCTTCCCATTCCAATCCTGAGACCCTTCCTATAGAATGAGATGTGATATCTCAATGCTTATACCAAACCTGAGACCCTTCCTATAGCATGAGATGTGATATCCAACTCCTTCCCATTCCAATCCTGAGACCCTTCCTATAGCATGAGATGTGATGTCTCAATGCTTCTAATACCAAACCTGAGATCCTTCCTATAACATGAGATGTGATATCCAACTCCTTCCATTCCAATCCTGAGACCCTTCCTATAGCAGAGATGTGATATCTCAATGCTTATACCAAACCTGAGACCCTTCCTATAACATGAGATCGGATATCCAACTCCTTCCCGTTCCAAACCTGAGACCCTTCCTTTAGCATGAGATGTGATATCCAGCTCCTTCCCATTCCAATCCTGAGACACTTCCGATAGCATGAGATGTGATATCTCAATGCTTCTAATATCAAATCTGAAACCCTCCCTATAGCATGATATGTGATATCTAAGTACTTCCCATTCCAATCCTAAGACCCTTCCTATAGCATGAGATGTGATATCTCAATGCTTCTACCAAACCTGAGACCCTTCCTTTAGCATGAGATGTGATATCCAACTCCTTCCCATTCCAATCCTGAGACCCTTCCTATAGCATGAAATGTGATATCTCAATACTTCTAATACCAAACCTGAGATCCTTCTGATAACATGAGATGTGATATCCAACTCCTTCCCATTCCAATCCTGAGACCCTTCTGATAGCATGAGATGTGATATCTCAATGTTTCTAATACCAAACCTGAGATCCTTCCGATAGCATGAGATGTGATATCTCAATGCTTCTAATACCAAACCTGAGATCCTTCCTATAACATGAGATGTGATATCCAAATCCTTCCCCTTCCAAACCTGAGACCCTCCCTTTAGCATGAGATGTGATATCCAACTCCTTCCCATTCCAATCCTGAGACCCTTCTGATAGCATGAGATGTGATATCTCAATGCCTCTAATACCAAACCTGAGATCCTACCTCTAACATGAAATGTGATATCCAACTCTTTCCCCTTCCAAACCTGAGAGCCTTCCTATAACATGAGATGTGATATCCAACTCCTTCCCATTCCAACCTGAGACCCTTCCTATAGCATGAGATGTGATATCTCAATGGCGCTAATACCAAACCTGAGATCCTTCCTCTAACATGAAATGTGATATCCAACTCCTTCCCTTTCCAAACCTGAGAGCCTATCTATAGCATGAGATGTGATATCCAAGTCCTTCCCATTCCAATCCTTAGACCCTTCCTACAGCATGCAATATGATATCTCAATGATTCTAATAACAAACCTGAGACCCGTCCTATAACATGAGATGGGATATCCAACTCCTTCCCATTCCAATCCTGAGACACTTCCGATAGCAGAGATGTGATATCTCAATGCTTATACCAAACCTAAGACCCTTCCTATAACATGAGATGTGATATCCAACTCCTTCCCGTTCCAAACCTGAGACCCTTCCTTTAGCATGAGATGTGATATCCAGCTCCTTCCCATTCCAATACTGAGACACTTCCGATAGCATGAGATGTGATATCTCAATGCTTCTAATATCAAAAATGAGACCAACAAAAATGATATGTGATATCTAAGTCCTTCCCATTCAAATCCTGAGACCCTTCCTATAGCATGAGATGTGATATCTCAATGCTTCTAATATCAAACTTGAGACCCTCCCTATAGCATGAGATGTGATATCCAACTCCTTCCCATTCCAACCTGAGACCCTTCCTATAGCATGAGATGTGATATCTCAATGCCTCTAATACCAAACCTGAGATCCTTCCTCTAACATGAAATGTGATATCCAACTCCTTCCCTTTCCAAACCTGAGAGCCTATCTATAGCATGAGATGTGATATCCAAGTCCTTCCCAATCCAATCCTTAGACCCTTCCTACAGCATGCAATATGATATCTCAATGATTCTAATAACAAACCTGAGACCCGTCCTATAACATGAGATGGGATATCCAACTCCTTCCCATTCCAATCCTGAGACTCTTCTGATAGCAGAGATGTGATATCTCAATGCTTATACCAAACCTGAGACCCTTCCTACGGCATGAGATGTCATATACAACTCCTTCCCATTCCAATCCTGAGACCCTTCCTATAGCATGAGATGTGATATCTCAATGCTTATACCAAACCTGAGACCCTTCCTATAGCATGAGATGTGATATCCAACTCCTTCCCATTCCAATCCTGAGACCCTTCCTATAGCATGAGATGTGATGTCTCAATGCTTCTAATACCAAACCTGAGATCCTTCCTATAACATGAGATGTGATATCCAACTCCTTCCATTCCAATCCTGAGACCCTTCCTATAGCATGAGATTTGATATCTCAATGCTTATACCAAACCTGAGACCCTTCCTATAGCATGAGATGTGATATCCCAGTCTTTCCCATTCCAATCCTTAGACCCTTCCTACAGCATGCAATATGATATCTCAATGATTCTAATAACAATCCTTAGACCCGTCCTATAACATGAGATGGGATATCCAATTCCTTCCCATTCCAATCCTGAGACACTTCCGATAGCAGAGATGTGATATCTCAATGCTTATACCAAACCTGAGACCCTTCCTATAACATGAGATCGGATATCCAACTCCTTCCCGTTCCAAACCTGAGACCCTTCCTTTAGCATGAGATGTAATATCCAGCTCCTTCCCATTCCAATCCTGAGACACTTCCGATAGCATGAGATGTGATATCTCAATGCTTCTAATATCAAAACTGAAACCCTCCCTATAGCATGATATGTGATATCAAAGTCCTTCCCATTCCAATCCTGAGACCCTTCCTATAGCATGAGATGTGATATCTCAATGCTTCTACCAAACCTGAGACCCTTCCTTTAGCATGAGATGTGATATCAAACTCCTTCCCATTCCAACCTGAGACCCTTCCTATAGCATGAGAAGGGATATCCAACTCCTTCCCAATCCAATCCTGAGACCCTTCCGATAGCATAGATGTGATATCTCAATGCTTATACCAAACCTGAGACCCTTCCTATGGCATGAGATGTGATATCCAACTCCTTGCCATTCAAATCCTGAGACCCTCCCTATAACAAGAGATGTCATATCCAACTCCTTCCCATTCCAAACCTGAGACCCTTCCTTTAGCATGAGATGTGATATCCAAATCCTTCACATTCCAATCCGGAGACTCTTCCTATAACATGAGATGAGATATCCAACTCCTTCCCAATCCAATCCTGAGACCCTTCCGATAGCAGAGATGTGATATCTCAATGCTTCAAAAACCAAACATGAGAACCATCCTATAACATGAGATGTGAAATCCAAATCCTTCCCTTCCCAAACCTGAGACTCTTCCTATAGCATGAGATGTGATATCTCAATGCTTCTAATATCAAACTTGAGACCCTCCCTATAGCATGAGATGTGATATCCAAGTCCTTCCCATTCCAATCCTGAGACACTTCCTATAGCATGAGATGTGATATCTCAATGCTACTAATACCAAACCTGAGACTCTTCCTATAACATGAGATGGGATATCCAACTCCTTCCCATTCCAATCCTGAGACTCTTCTGATAGCAGAGATGTGCTATCTCAATGCTTATACCAAACCTGAGACCCTTCCTACGGCATGAGATGTCATATACAACTCCTTCCCATTCCAATCCTGAGACCCTTCCTATAGCATGAGATGTGATATCTCAATGCTTATACCAAACCTGAGACCCTTCCTATAGCATGAGATGTGATATCCAACTCCTTCCCATTCCAATCCTGAGACCCTTCCTATAGCATGAGATGTGATGTCTCAATGCTTCTAATACAAAACCTGAGATCCTTCCTATAACATGAGATGTGATATCCAACTCCTTCCATTCCAATCCTGAGACCCTTCCTATAGCATGAGATTTGATATCTCAATGCTTATACCAAACCTGAGACCCTTCCTATAGCATGAGATGTGATATCCAAGTCTTTCCCATTCCAATCCTTAGACCCTTCCTACAGCATGCAATATGATATCTCAATGATTCTAATAACAATCCTGAGACCCGTCCTATAACATGAGATCGGATATCCAACTCCTTCCCGTTCCAAACCTGAGACCCTTTCTTTAGCATGAGATGTAATATCCAGCTCCTTCCCATTCCAATCCTGAGACACTTCCGATAGCATGAGATGTGATATCTCAATGCTTCTAATATCAAAACTGAAACCCTCCCTATAGCATGATATGTGATATCTAAGTCCTTCCCATTCCAATCCTGAGACCCTCCCTATAGCATGAGATGTGATATCCAAGTCCTTCCCATTCCAATCCTGAGACCCTTCCTATAGCATGAGATGTGATATCTCAATGCTTCTAATACCAAACCTGAGACCCTTCCTATAACATGAGATGGGAATATCCAACTCCTTACCATTCCAATCCTGAGACCCTTCCGATAGCAGAGATGTGATATCTCAATGCTTATACCAAACCTGAGATCCTTCCTATAACATGAGATGTGATATCCAACTCCTTCCCATTCCAATCCTGAGACCCTTCCTATAGCATGAGATGTGATATCTCACTGCTTATACCAAACCTGAGACCCTTCCTATAGCATGAGATGTGATATCCAACTCCTTCCCATTCCAATCCTGAGACCCTTCCTATAGCATGAGATGTGATATCTCACTGCTTATACCAAACCTGAGACCCTTCCTATAGCATGAGATGTGATATCCAACTCCTTCCCATTCCAATCCTGAGACCCTTCCTATAGCATGAGATGTGATATCTCAATGCTTCTAATATCAAACTTGAGACCCTCCCTATAGCATGAGATGTGATATCCAAGTCCTTCCCATTCCAATCCTGAGACACTTCCTATAGCATGAGATGTGATATCTCAATGCTTCTAATACCAAACCTGAGACTCTTCCTATAACATGAGATGGGATATCCAACTCCTTCCCATTCCAATCCTGATACCCTTCCGATAGCAGAGATATGATATCTCAATGCTTATACCAAACCTGAGACCCTTCCTACAGCATGAGATGTCATATACAACTCCTTCCCATTCCAATCCTGAGACCCTTCCTATAGAATGAGATGTGATATCTCAATGCTTATACCAAACCTGAGACCCTTCCTATAGCATGAGATGTGATATCCAACTCCTTCCCATTCCAATCCTGAGACCCTTCCTATAGCATGAGATGTGATGTCTCAATGCTTCTAATACCAAACCTGAGATCCTTCCTATAACATGAGATGTGATATCCAACTCCTTCCATTCCAATCCTGAGACCCTTCCTATAGCAGAGATGTGATATCTCAATGCTTATACCAAACCTGAGACCCTTCCTATAACATGAGATCGGATATCCAACTCCTTCCCGTTCCAAACCTGAGACCCTTCCTTTAGCATGAGATGTGATATCCAGCTCCTTCCCATTCCAATCCTGAGACACTTCCGATAGCATGAGATGTGATATCTCAATGCTTCTAATATCAAATCTGAAACCCTCCCTATAGCATGATATGTGATATCTAAGTACTTCCCATTCCAATCCTAAGACCCTTCCTATAGCATGAGATGTGATATCTCAATGCTTCTACCAAACCTGAGACCCTTCCTTTAGCATGAGATGTGATATCCAACTCCTTCCCATTCCAATCCTGAGACCCTTCCTATAGCATGAGATGTGATATCTCAATACTTCTAATACCAAACCTGAGATCCTTCCGATAACATGAGATGTGATATCCAACTCCTTCCCATTCCAATCCTGAGACCCTTCTGATAGCATGAGATGTGATATCTCAATGTTTCTAATACCAAACCTGAGATCCTTCCGATAGCATGAGATGTGATATCTCAATGCTTCTAATACCAAACCTGAGATCCTTCCTATAACATGAGATGTGATATCCAAATCCTTCCCCTTCCAAACCTGAGACCCTCCCTTTAGCATGAGATGTGATATCCAACTCCTTCCCATTCCAATCCTGAGACCCTTCTGATAGCATGAGATGTGATATCTCAATGCCTCTAATACCAAACCTGAGATCCTACCTCTAACATGAAATGTGATATCCAACTCTTTCCCCTTCCAAACCTGAGAGCCTTCCTATAACATGAGATGTGATATCCAACTCCTTCCCATTCCAACCTGAGACCCTTCCTATAGCATGAGATGTGATATCTCAATGGCGCTAATACCAAACCTGAGATCCTTCCTCTAACATGAAATGTGATATCCAACTCCTTCCCTTTCCAAACCTGAGAGCCTATCTATAGCATGAGATGTGATATCCAAGTCCTTCCCATTCCAATCCTTAGACCCTTCCTACAGCATGCAATATGATATCTCAATGATTCTAATAACAAACCTGAGACCCGTCCTATAACATGAGATGGGATATCCAACTCCTTCCCATTCCAATCCTGAGACACTTCCGATAGCAGAGATGTGATATCTCAATGCTTATACCAAACTTAAGACCCTTCCTATAACATGAGATGTGATATCCAACTCCTTCCCGTTCCAAACCTGAGACCCTTCCTTTAGCATGAGATGTGATATCCAGCTCCTTCCCATTCCAATACTGAGACACTTCCGATAGCATGAGATGTGATATCTCAATGCTTCTAATATCAAAAATGAGACCAACAAAAATGATATGTGATATCTAAGTCCTTCCCATTCAAATCCTGAGACCCTTCCTATAGCATGAGATGTGATATCTCAATGCTTCTAATATCAAACTTGAGACCCTCCCTATAGCATGAGATGTGATATCCAACTCCTTCCCATTCCAACCTGAGACCCTTCCTATAGCATGAGATGTGATATCTCAATGCCTCTAATACCAAACCTGAGATCCTTCCTCTAACATGAAATGTGATATCCAACTCCTTCCCTTTCCAAACCTGAGAGCCTATCTATAGCATGAGATGTGATATCCAAGTCCTTCCCAATCCAATCCTTAGACCCTTCCTACAGCATGCAATATGATATCTCAATGATTCTAATAACAAACCTGAGACCCGTCCTATAACATGAGATGGGATATCCAACTCCTTCCCATTCCAATCCTGAGACTCTTCTGATAGCAGAGATGTGATATCTCAATGCTTATACCAAACCTGAGACCCTTCCTACGGCATGAGATGTCATATACAACTCCTTCCCATTCCAATCCTGAGACCCTTCCTATAGCATGAGATGTGATATCTCAATGCTTATACCAAACCTGAGACCCTTCCTATAGCATGAGATGTGATATCCAACTCCTTCCCATTCCAATCCTGAGACCCTTCCTATAGCATGAGATGTGATGTCTCAATGCTTCTAATACCAAACCTGAGATCCTTCCTATAACATGAGATGTGATATCCAACTCCTTCCATTCCAATCCTGAGACCCTTCCTATAGCATGAGATTTGATATCTCAATGCTTATACCAAACCTGAGACCCTTCCTATAGCATGAGATGTGATATCCCAGTCTTTCCCATTCCAATCCTTAGACCCTTCCTACAGCATGCAATATGATATCTCAATGATTCTAATAACAATCCTTAGACCCGTCCTATAACATGAGATGGGATATCCAATTCCTTCCCATTCCAATCCTGAGACACTTCCGATAGCAGAGATGTGATATCTCAATGCTTATACCAAACCTGAGACCCTTCCTATAACATGAGATCGGATATCCAACTCCTTCCCGTTCCAAACCTGAGACCCTTCCTTTAGCATGAGATGTAATATCCAGCTCCTTCCCATTCCAATCCTGAGACACTTCCGATAGCATGAGATGTGATATCTCAATGCTTCTAATATCAAAACTGAAACCCTCCCTATAGCATGATATGTGATATCAAAGTCCTTCCCATTCCAATCCTGAGACCCTTCCTATAGCATGAGATGTGATATCTCAATGCTTCTACCAAACCTGAGACCCTTCCTTTAGCATGAGATGTGATATCAAACTCCTTCCCATTCCAACCTGAGACCCTTCCTATAGCATGAGAAGGGATATCCAACTCCTTCCCAATCCAATCCTGAGACCCTTCCGATAGCATAGATGTGATATCTCAATGCTTATACCAAACCTGAGACCCTTCCTATGGCATGAGATGTGATATCCAACTCCTTGCCATTCAAATCCTGAGACCCTCCCTATAACAAGAGATGTCATATCCAACTCCTTCCCATTCCAAACCTGAGACCCTTCCTTTAGCATGAGATGTGATATCCAAATCCTTCACATTCCAATCCGGAGACTCTTCCTATAACATGAGATGAGATATCCAACTCCTTCCCAATCCAATCCTGAGACCCTTCCGATAGCAGAGATGTGATATCTCAATGCTTCAAAAACCAAACATGAGAACCATCCTATAACATGAGATGTGAAATCCAAATCCTTCCCTTCCCAAACCTGAGACTCTTCCTATAGCATGAGATGTGATATCTCAATGCTTCTAATATCAAACTTGAGACCCTCCCTATAGCATGAGATGTGATATCCAAGTCCTTCCCATTCCAATCCTGAGACACTTCCTATAGCATGAGATGTGATATCTCAATGCTACTAATACCAAACCTGAGACTCTTCCTATAACATGAGATGGGATATCCAACTCCTTCCCATTCCAATCCTGAGACTCTTCTGATAGCAGAGATGTGCTATCTCAATGCTTATACCAAACCTGAGACCCTTCCTACGGCATGAGATGTCATATACAACTCCTTCCCATTCCAATCCTGAGACCCTTCCTATAGCATGAGATGTGATATCTCAATGCTTATACCAAACCTGAGACCCTTCCTATAGCATGAGATGTGATATCCAACTCCTTCCCATTCCAATCCTGAGACCCTTCCTATAGCATGAGATGTGATGTCTCAATGCTTCTAATACAAAACCTGAGATCCTTCCTATAACATGAGATGTGATATCCAACTCCTTCCATTCCAATCCTGAGACCCTTCCTATAGCATGAGATTTGATATCTCAATGCTTATACCAAACCTGAGACCCTTCCTATAGCATGAGATGTGATATCCAAGTCTTTCCCATTCCAATCCTTAGACCCTTCCTACAGCATGCAATATGATATCTCAATGATTCTAATAACAATCCTGAGACCCGTCCTATAACATGAGATCGGATATCCAACTCCTTCCCGTTCCAAACCTGAGACCCTTTCTTTAGCATGAGATGTAATATCCAGCTCCTTCCCATTCCAATCCTGAGACACTTCCGATAGCATGAGATGTGATATCTCAATGCTTCTAATATCAAAACTGAAACCCTCCCTATAGCATGATATGTGATATCTAAGTCCTTCCCATTCCAATCCTGAGACCCTTCCTATAGCATGAGATGTGATATCTCAATGCTTCTACCAAACCTGAGACCCTTCCTTTAGCATGAGATGTGATATCCAACTCCTTCCCATTCCAACCTGAGACCCTTCCTATAGCATGAGAAGGGATATCCAACTCCTTCCCAATCCAATCCTGAGACCCCTCCGATAGCAGAGATGTGATATCTCAATGCTTATACCAAACCTGAGACCATTCCTATGGCATGAGATGTGATATCCAACTCCTTGCCATTCAAAACCTGAGACCCTCCCTATAACAAGAGATGTCATATCCAACTCCTTCCCATTCCAAACCTGAGACCCTTCCTTTAGCATGAGATGTGATATCCAAATCCTTCACATTCCAATCCGGAGACCCTTCCTATAACATGAGATGTGATATCCAACTCCTTCCCAATCCAATCCTGAGACCCTTCCGATAGCAGAGATGTGATATCTCAATGCTTATACCAAACCTGAGACCCTTCCTATGGCATGAGATGTGATATCCAACTCCTTGCCATTCAAATCCTGAGACCCTCCCTATAACAAGAGATGTCATATCCAACTCCTTCCCATTCCAAACCTGAGACCCTTCCTTTAGCATGAGATGTGATATCCAAATCCATCACATTCCAATCCGGAGACCAATCCTATAGCATGAGATGTGATATCTCACTGCTTCTAATACCAAACCTGAGACCCTTCCGATAGCATGAGATGTGATATCTCAATGCTTCAAAAACCAAACATGAGAACCATCCTATAACATGAGATGTGAAATCCAAATCCTTCCCTTCCCAAACCTGAGACTCTTCCTATAGCATGAGATGTGATATCTCAATGCTTCTACCAAACCTGAAACCCTTCCTATAGCATGAGATGTGATATCCAACTCCTTCCCATTCCAAACCTGAGACACTTCCTATAGCATGAGATGTGATATCACAATGCTTCTAATACCAAACCTGAGACCCATCCTATAACATGAGATGTGATATCCAAATCCTTCCCCTTCCAAACCTGAGACCCTTCCTTTAGCATGAGATGTGATATCCAGCTCCTCCCATTCCAATCCTGAGACCCTTCCGATAGCATGAGATGTGGTATCTCAATGCTTCTAATATCAAAACTGCGACCCTCTCTATAGCATGAGATGTGATATCTAAGTCCTTCCCATTCCAATCCTGAGACCCTTCCGATAGCAGAGATGTGATATCTCAATGCTTATACCAAACCTGAGACCCTTCCTATGGCATGAGATGTGATATCCAACTCCTTGCCATTCAAATCCTGAGACCCTCCCTATAACAAGAGATGTCATATCCAACTCCTTCCCATTCCAAACCTGAGACCCTTCCTTTAGCATGAGATGTGATATCCAAATCCTTCACATTCCAATCCGGAGACCAATCCTATAGCATGAGATGTGATATCTCAATGCTTCTAATATCAAACTTGAGACCCTCCCTATAGCATGAGATGTGATATCCAAGTCCTTCCCATTCCAATCCTGAGACACTTCCTATAGCATGAGATGTGATATCTCAATGATTCTAATACCAAACCTGAGACTCTTCCTATAACATGAGATGGGATATCCAACTCCTTCCCATTCCAATCCTGAGACTCTTCCGATAGCAGAGATGTGATATCTCAATGCTTCTAATATCAAACTTGAGACCCTCCCTATAGCATGAGATGTGATATCCAAGTCCTTCCCATTCCAATCCTGAGACCCTTCCTATAGCATGAGATGTGATATCTCAATGCTTCTAATATCAAACTTGAGACCCTCCCTATAGCATGAGATGTGATATCCAAGTCCTTCCCATTCCAATCCTGAGACACTTCCTATAGCATGAGATGTGATATCTCAATGCTTCTAATACCAAACCTGAGACTCTTCCTATAACATGAGATGGGATATCCAACTCCTTCCCATTCCAATCCTGAGACTCTTCCGATAGCAGAGATGTGATATCTCAATGCTTATACCAAACCTGAGACCCTTCCCACGGCATGAGATGTCATATACAACTCCTTCCCATTCCAATCCTGAGACCCTTCGTATAGCATGAGATGTGATATCTCAATGCTTATACCAAACCTGAGACCCTTCCTATAGCATGAGATGTGATATCCAACTCCTTCCCATTCCAATCCTGAGACCCTTCCTATAGCATGAGATGTGATGTCTCAATGCTTCTAATACCAAACCTGAGATCCTTCCTATAACATGAGATGTGATATCCAACTCCTTCCATTCCAATCCTGAGACCCTTCCTATAGCATGAGATTTGATATATCAATGCTTATACCAAACCTGAGACCCTTCCTATAGCATGAGATGTGATATCCAACTCCTTCCCGTTCCAAACCTGAGACCCTTCCTTTAGCATGAGATGTGATATCCAGCTCCTTCCCATTCCAATACTGAGACACTTCCTATAGCATGAGATGTGATATCTCAATGCTTCTAATATCAAAACTGAGACCCTCCCTATAGCATGAGATGTGATATCTAAGTCCTTCCCATTCCAATCCTGAGACCCATCCGATAGCAGAGATGTGATATCTCAATGCTTCTAATATCAAAACTGAGACCAACAAAAATGATATGTGATATCTAAGTCCTTCCCATTCCAATCCTGAGACCCTCCCTATAGCATGAGATGTGATATCCAAGTCCTTCCCATTCCAATCCTGAGACCCTTCCTATAGCATGAGATGTGATATCTCAATGCTTCTAATACCAAACCTCAGACCCTTCCTATAACATGAGATGGGAATATCCAACTCCTTACCATTCCAATCCTGAGACCCTTCCAATAGCAGAGATGTGATATCTCAATGCTTATACCAAACCTGAGATCCTTCCTATAACATGAGATGTGATATCCAACTCCTTCCCATTCCAATCCTGAGACCCTTCCTATAGCATGAGATGTGATATCTCACTGCTTATACCAAACCTGAGACCCTTCCTATAGCATGAGATGTGATATCCAACTCCTTCCCATTCCAATCCTGAGACCCTTCCTATAGCATGAGATGTGATATCTCACTGCTTATACCAAACCTGAGACCCTTCCTATAGCATGAGATGTGATATCCAACTCCTTCCCATTCCAATCCTGAGACCCTTCCTATAGCATGAGATGTGATATCTCAATGCTTCTAATATCAAACTTGAGACCCTCCCTATAGCATGAGATGTGATATCCAAGTCCTTCCCATTCCAATCCTGAGACACTTCCTATAGCATGAGATGTGATATCTCAATGCTTCTAATACCAAACCTGAGACTCTTCCTATAACATGAGATGGGATATCCAACTCCTTCCCATTCCAATCCTGAGACCCTTCCGATAGCAGAGATGTGATATCTCAATGCTTATACCAAACCTGAGACCCTTCCTACGGCATGAGATGTCATATACAACTCCTTCCCATTCCAATCCTGAGACCCTTCCTATAGCATGAGATGTGATATCTCAATGCTTATACCAAACCTGAGACCCTTCCTATAGCATGAGATGTGATATCCAACTCCTTCCCATTCCAATCCTGAGACCCTTCCTATAGCATGAGATGTGATGTCTCAATGATTCTAATACCAAACCTGAGATCCTTCCTATAACATGAGATGTGATATCCAACTCCTTCCATTCCAATCCTGAGACCCTTCCTATAGCATGAGATTTGATATCTCAATGCTTATACCAAACCTGAGACCCTTCCTATAGCATGAGATGTGATACCCAAGTCCTTCCCATTCCAATCCTTTGACCCATCCTACATCATGCAATATGATATCTCAATGATTCTAATAACAATCCTGAGACCCGTCCTATAACGTGAGATGGGATATCCAATTCCTTCCCATTCCAATCCTGAGACACTTCCGATAGCAGAGATGTGATATCTCAATGCTTATACCAAACCTGAGACCCTTCCTATAACATGAGATCGGATATCCAACTCCTTCCCGTTCCAAACCTGAGACCCTTCCTTTAGCATGAGATGTGATATCCAGCTCCTTCCCATTCCAATCCTGAGACACTTCCGATAGCATGAGATGTGATATCTCAATGCTTCTAATATCAAATCTGAAACCCTCCCTATAGCATGATATGTGATATCTAAGTACTTCCCATTCCAATCCTAAGACCCTTCCTATAGCATGAGATGTGATATCTCAATGCTTCTACCAAACCTGAGACCCTTCCTTTAGCATGAGATGTGATATCCAACTCCTTCCCATTCCAATCCTGAGACCCTTCCTATAGCATGAGATGTGATATCTCAATACTTCTAATACCAAACCTGAGATCCTTCCGATAACATGAGATGTGATATCCAAATCCTTCCCCTTCCAAACCTGAGACCCTCCCTTTAGCATGAGATGTGATATCCAACTCCTTCCCATTCCAATCCTGAGACCCTTCTGATAGCATGAGATGTGATATCTCAATGTTTCTAATACCAAACCTGAGATCCTTCCGATAGCATGAGATGTGATATCTCAATGCTTCTAATACCAAACCTGAGACCCTTCCTATAACATGAGATGGGAATATCCAACTCCTTACCATTCCAATCCTGAGACCCTTCCGATAGCAGAGATGTGATATCTCAATGCTTATACCAAACCTGAGATCCATCCTATAACATGAGATGTGATATCCAACTCCTTCCCATTCCAATCCTGAGACCCTTCCTATAGCATGAGATGTGATATCTCACTGCTTATACCAAACCTGAGACCCTTCCTATAGCATGAGATGTGATATCCAACTCCTTCCCATTCCAATCCTGAGACCCTTCCTATAGCATGAGATGTGATATCTCAATGCTTCTAATATCAAACTTGAGACCCTCCCTATAGCGTGAGATGTGATATCCAAGTCCTTCCCATTCCAATCCTGAGACACTTCCTATAGCATGAGATGTGATATCTCAATGCTTCTAATACCAAACCTGAGACTCTTCCTATAACATGAGATGGGATATCCAACTCCTTCCCATTCCAATCCTGAGACCCTTCCGATAGCAGAGATGTGATATCTCAATGCTTATACCAAACCTGAGACCCTTCCTACGGCATGAGATGTCATATACAACTCCTTCCCATTCCAATCCTGAGACCCTTCCTATAGCATGAGATGTGATATCTCAATGCTTATACCAAACCTGAGACCCTTCCTATAGCATGAGATGTGATATCCAACTCCTTCCCATTCCAATCCTGAGACCCTTCCTATAGCATGAGATTTGATATCTCAATGCTTATACCAAACCTGAGACCCTTCCTATAGCATGAGATGTGATACCCAAGTCCTTCCCATTCCAATCCTTAGACCCTTCCTACATCATGCAATATGATATCTCAATGATTCTAATAACAATCCTGAGACCCGTCCTATAACGTGAGATGGGATATCCAATTCCTTCCCATTCCAATCCTGAGACACTTCCGATAGCAGAGATGTGATATCTCAATGCTTATACCAAACCTGAGACCCTTCCTATAACATGAGATCGGATATCCAACTCCTTCCCGTTCCAAACCTGAGACCCTTCCTTTAGCATGAGATGTGATATCCAGCTCCTTCCCATTCCAATCCTGAGACACTTCCGATAGCATGAGATGTGATATCTCAATGCTTCTAATATCAAATCTGAAACCCTCCCTATAGCATGATATGTGATATCTAAGTACTTCCCATTCCAATCCTAAGACCCTTCCTATAGCATGAGATGTGATATCTCAATGCTTCTACCAAACCTGAGACCCTTCCTTTAGCATGAGATGTGATATCCAACTCCTTCCCATTCCAATCCTGAGACCCTTCCTATAGCATGAGATGTGATATCTCAATACTTCTAATACCAAACCTGAGATCCTTCCGATAACATGAGATGTGATATCCAAATCCTTCCCCTTCCAAACCTGAGACCCTCCCTTTAGCATGAGATGTGATATCCAACTCCTTCCCATTCCAATCCTGAGACCCTTCTGATAGCATGAGATGTGATATCTCAATGTTTCTAATACCAAACCTGAGATCCTTCCGATAGCATGAGATGTGATATCTCAATGCTTCTAATACCAAACCTGAGATCCTTCCTATAACATGAGATGTGATATCCAAATCCTTCCCCTTCCAAACCTGAGACCCTCCCTTTAGCATGAGATGTGATATCCAACTCCTTCCCATTCCAATCCTGAGACCCTTCTGATAGCATGAGATGTGATATCTCAATGCCTCTAATACCAAACCTGAGATCCTACCTCTAACATGAAATGTGATATCCAACTCTTTCCCCTTCCAAACCTGAGAGCCTTCCTATAACATGAGATGTGATATCCAACTCCTTCCCATTCCAACCTGAGACCCTTCCTATAGCATGAGATGTGATATCTCAATGCCTCTAATACCAAACCTGAGATCCTTCCTCTAACATGAAATGTGATATCCAACTCCTTCCCTTTCCAAACCTGAGAGCCTATCTATAGCATGAGATGTGATATCCAAGTCCTTCCCATTCCAATCCTTAGACCCTTCCTACAGCATGCAATATGATATCTCAATGATTCTAATAACAAACCTGAGACCCGTCCTGTAGGAAGGGTCTAAGGATTGGAATGGGAAAGACTGGGATATCACATCTCATGCTATAGGAAGGGTCTCAGGTTTCGTATAAGCATTGAGATATCAATTCTCATGCTATAGGAAGGGTCTCAGGATTGGAATGGAAGGAGTTGGATATCACATCTCATGTTATAGGAAGGATCTCAGGTTTGGTATTAGAAGCATTGAGACATCACATCTCATGCTATAGGAAGGGTCTCATGATTGGAATGGGAAGGAGTTGGATATCACATCTCATGCTATAGGAAGGGTCTCAGGTTTGGTATAAGCATTGAGATATCACATCTCATGCTATAGGAAGGGTCTCAGGATTGGAATGGGAAGGAGTTGTATATGACATCTCATGCCGTAGGAAGGGTCTCAGGTTTGGTATAAGCATTGAGATATCACATCTCTGCTATCAGAAGAGTCTCAGGATTGGAATGGGAAGGAGTTGGATATCCCATCTCATGTTATAGGAAGAGTCTCAGGTTTGGTATTAGAAGCATTGAGATATCACATCTCATGCTATAGGAAGTGTCTCAGGATTGGAATGGGAAGGACTTGGATATCACATCTCATGCTATAGGGAGGGTCTCAGGATTTGAATGGGAAGGACTTAGATATCACATATCATTTTTGTTGGTCTCAGTTTTGATATTAGAAGCATTGAGATATCACATCTCATGCTATCGGAAGTATCTCAGTATTGGAATGGGAAGGAGCTGGATATCACATCTCATGCTAAAGGAAGGGTCTCAGGTTTGGAACGGGAAGGAGTTGGATATCACATCTCATGTTATAGGAAGGGTCTCAAGTTTGGTATAAGCATTGAGATATCACATCAGTCAGTGTATTAAAGGGAGTCTCAGTCTCTTATCAGCATATTTAATGTTACCAATTGAATATATTCTCGCAGCTCTCTGTTCATTTTATCACAAATAATGTTGTACCATTTCATTTATTTCTGTAAAAAAAGTTAAACTGTGTTTAAAAGAAATTGCTATAATACAAAAACATTTGAAAACAGATAGCTAGTGTGTATTATTTCTTTCTTTCATTTTGCATGGGAAAAGGTTTAAACGTGGGTAGATTTTTAAACAGTGCAATTGTCATTTTAAAACAGATGTGTGCATGATTCTATTCAGTATGGACAGTTGTGAGTGACTGTTTGTAGCATAGCCTGTTGGAGGTACATGAGTCAACGGGAAGAGAGACTCCCTGGACATAGTTCCCTACCGTATATAAGGTAGTGGAAATTACCACAAAAATACCACAATAGCCCACGGTGGCACACAACACTAACACTGAAAATGTGGTATCCCTAAAATGTAGGCCTGAGGTCTCTCTAGTGATCAAGAACAATCTAGATAAAAAACAAGAGATGTTGGATATTGGGGCCACAAATAAACCAACCACTATACCAACCAACCACGCAAACTACCGCGCACATCATCTAAATAGGTCTGAATTCTAAAATAATGCAATGTATTATTGTCATGTGTGACCCAATATGAATACAGAGAGTGATTATTGCTAAAGGTATTTTGGCGGTAAGAAAATACCGCAAAGCCCCAAATATCCACAAAATACCCAACACATCTCATGCCACAGGAAGGGTCTCAGGTTTGGTATAAGCATTGAGATAACACATCTCTGCTATCGGAAGGGTCTCAGGATTGGAATGGGAAGGAGTTGGATATCCCATATTATGTTATAGGAAGGGTCTCAGGTTTGGTATTAGAAGCATTGAGATATCACATCTCATGCTATAGGAAGGGTCTCAGGATTGGAATGGGAAGGACTTGGATATCACATCTCATGCTATAGGGAGGGTCTCACGTTTGGAAAGGGAAGGAGTTGGATATCACATTTCATGTTAGAGGTAGGATCTCAGGTTTGGTATTAGAAGCATTGAGATATCACATCTCATGCTATCGGAAGTATCTCAGGTTTGGTATTAGAGGCATTGAGATATCACATCTCATGCTATCTATCATAAGGGTCTCAGGATTGGAATGGGAAGGAGTTGGATATCACATCTCATGCTAAAGGGAGGGTCTCAGGTTTGGAAGCGGAAGGATTTGGATATCACATCACATGTTATAAGAAGGATCTCAGGTTTGGTATTCGAAGCATTGAGATATCACATCTCATGCTATCGGAAGGGTCTCAGGATTGGAATGGGAAGGAGTTGGATATCACATCTCATGCTAAAGGGAGGGTCTCAGGTTTGGAAGGGGAAGGATTTGGATATCACATCTCATGTTATAGGAAGGATCTCAGGTTTGGTATTAGAAGCATTGAGATATCACATCTCATGCTATCGGAAGTATCTCAGGTTTGGTATTAGAGGCATTGAGATATCACATCTCATGCTATCTATCATAAGGGTCTCAGGATTGGAATGGGAAGGAGTTGGATATCACATCTCATGCTAAAGGGAGGGTCTCAGGTTTGGAAGGGGAAGGATTTGGATATCACATCACATGTTATAAGAAGGATCTCAGGTTTGGTATTAGAAGCATTGAGATATCACATCTCATGCTATCAGAAGGGTCTCAGGATTGGAATGGGAAGGAGTTGGATATCACATCTCATGCTAAAGGGAGGGTCTCAGGTTTGGAAGGGGAAGGATTTGGATATCACGTCTCATGTTATAGGAAGGATCTCAGGTTTGGTATTAGAAGCATTGAGATATCACATCTCATGCTATCGGAAGGATCTCAGGTTTGGTATTAGAGGCATTGAGATATCACATCTCATGCTAAAGGGAGGGTCTCAGGTTTGGAAGGGGAAGGATTTGGATATCACATCTCTTGTTATAGGAAGGATCACAGGTTTGGTATTAGAAGCATTGAGATATCACATCTCATGCTATCGGAAGGGTCTCAGGATTGGAATGGGAAGGAGTTGGATATCACATCTCATGCTAAAGGGAGGGTCTCAGGTTTGGAAGGGGAAGGATTTGGATATCACATCTCATGTTATAGGAAGGATCTCAGGTTTGGTATTAGAAGCATTGAGATATCACATCTCATGCTATCGGAAGTATCTCAGGTTTGGTATTAGAGGCATTGAGATATCACATCTCATGCTATCTATCATAAGGGTCTCAGGATTGGAATGGGAAGGAGTTGGATATCACATCTCATGCTAAAGGGAGGGTCTCAGGTTTGGAAGGGGAAGGATTTGGATATCACATCACATGTTATAAGAAGGATCTCAGGTTTGGTATTAGAAGCATTGAGATATCACATCTCATGCTATCGGAAGGGTCTCAGGATTGGAATGGGAAGGAGTCGGATATCACATCTCATGCTATAGGAAGGCTCTCAGGTTTGGAAGGGGAAAGAGTTGGATATCACATTTCATGTTAGAGGTAGGATCTCAGGTTTGGTATTAGAGGCATTGAGATATCACATATCATGCTATCAGAAGGGTCTCAGGTTTGGAAGGGGAAGGATTTGGATATCACATCTCTTGTTATAGGAAGGATCACAGGTTTGGTATTAGAAGCATTGAGATATCACAACTCATGCTATCGGAAGGGTCTCAGGATTGGAATGGGACGGAGTTGGATATCACATCTCATGCTAAAGGGAGGGTCTCAGGTTTGGAAGGGGAAGGATGTGGATATCACATTTCATGTTAGAGGTAGGATCTCAGGTTTGGTATTGGAGGCATTGAGATATCACATCTCATGCTATCAGAAGGGTCTCAGGATGGGAATGGGAAGGAGTTGGATATCACATCTCATGCTAAAGGGAGGGTCTCAGGTTTGGAAGGGGAAGGATTTGGATATCACATCTCATGTTATCGGAAGGATCTCAGGTTTGGTATTAGAAGCATTGAGATATCACATCTCATGCTATAGGAAGGGTCTCAGGTTTGGTATTAGAAGCATTGAGATATCAAGTCTCATGGTATAGGAAGGGTCTCAGAATTGGAATGGGAAGGAGTTGGATATCTCAAGCTATAGGAAGGGTCTCAGGATTGGAATGGGAAGGGGTTTGATATCACAACTCATGCCATAGTATGGGTCTCAGGTTTGGTAGAAACATTGGGATATCACATCTCATGCTATCGGAAGGGTATCAGGATTTGATCTGGAAGGAGTTGGATATCCCATCTCATGCTATAGGAAGGGTCTCAGGTTGGAATGGGAAGGAGTTGGATATCACATCTCATGTTATAGGAAGGGTCCCAGGATTGGAATGGGAAGGACTTGGATATCACATTTCATGTTAGAGGAAGGATCTCAGGTTTGGTATTAGAGGCATTAAGATATCACATCTCATGTTATAGGAAGGGTCTCACGTTTGGTATAAGCATTGAGATATCACATCTCATGCTATAGGAAGGGTCTCAGGATTGGAATGGGAAGGAGTTGGATATCACATCTCGAGCTATAGGAAGGGTCTCACGTTTGGTATAAGCATTGAGATATCACATCTCATGCTATAGGAAGGGTCTCAGGATTGGAATTGGAAGGTGTTGGATATCACATCTCATGTTATAGGAAAGATCTCAGGTTTGGTATTAGAAGCATTGCGACATCACATCTCATGTTATAGGAAGGGTCTCAGGATTGGAATGGGAAGAACTTGGCTATCACATCTCTTGCTATAGGAAGGGTCTCAGGTTTGGTATAAGCATTGAGATATCACATCTCATGCTATAGGAAGGGTCTCAGGATTGGAATGGGAAGGAGTTGTATATGACATCTCATGCCATAGGAAGGGTCTCAGGTTTGGAATAAGCATTGAGATATCACATCTCATGCTATAGGAAGGGTCTCAGGATTGGAATGGGACGGACTTGGATATCACATCTCATGCTATAGGGAGGGTCTCAGGTTTGGAACGGGAAGGATTTGGATATCACATCGCATGTTATAGGAAGGATCTCAGGATTGGAATGGGAAGGAGTTGGATATCACATCTCATGCTAAAGGGAGGGTCTCAGGTTTGGAAGGGGAAGGATTTGGATATCACATCGCATGTTATAGGAAGGATCTCAGGTTTGGTATTAGAATCATTGAGATATCACATCTCATGCTATCGGAAGTATCTCAGGTTTGGTATTAGAGGCATTGAGATATCACATCTCATGCTATCATAAGGGTCTCAGGATTGGAATGGGAAGGAGTTGGATATCACTTCTCCTGCTAAAGGGAGGGTCTCAGGTTTGGAAGGGGAAGGATTTGGATATCACATCACATGTTATAAGAAGGATCTCAGGTTTGGTATTAGAAGCATTGAGATATCACATCTCATGCTATCAGAAGGGTCTCAGGATTGGAATGGGAGGGAGTTGGATATCACATCTCATGCTATAGGAAGGGTCTCAGGTTTGGAACGGGAAGGAGTTGGATATCACATCTCATGTTATAGGAAGAGTCTCAGGTTTGGTATAAGCATTGAGATATCACATCTCTGCAATCGGAAGTGTCTCAGGATTGGGATGGGAAGGAGTTGGATATCACATCTCATGCTATAGGAAGGGTCTCAGGTTTGGAACGGGAAGGAGTTGGATATCCCATCTCATGTTATAGGACAGGTCTCAGGTTTGGTATTAGAAGCATTGAGATATCACATCGCATGCTGTAGGAAGGGTCTCAGGATTGGAATGGGAAGGAGTTGGATATTACATCTCATGCTATAGGAAGGGTCTCAGGTTTGGTATAAGCATTGAGATATCACATCTCTGCTATCGGAAGTGTCTCAGGATTGGAATGGGAAGGAGTTGGATATCCCATCTCATGTTATAGGACGGGTCTCAGGTTTGTTATTAGAATCATTGAGATATCATATTGCATGCTGTAGGAAGGGTCTAAGGATTGGAATGGGAAGGTCTTGAATATCACATCTCATGCTATAGGTAGGCTCTCAGGTTTGGAAAGGGAAGGAGTTGGATATCACATTTCATGTTAGAGGAAGGATCTCAAGTTTGGTATTAGAGGCATTGAGATATCACATCTCATGCTATAGGAAGGGTCTCAGGATTGGAATGGGAAGGAGTTGGATATCACATTTCATGCTATAGGAAGGGTCTCAGGTTTGGTATAAGCATTGAGATGTCACATCTCATGCTATAGGAAGGGTCTCAGGATTGGAATGGGAAGGAGTTGGATATCACATCTCATGTTATAGGAAGGATCTCAGGTTTGGTATTAGAAGCATTGAGATATCACATCTCATGCTATAGGAAGGGTCTCAGGATTGGAATGGGAAGGAGTTGTATATGACATCTCATGCCATAGGAAGGGTCTCAGGTTTGGTATAAGCATTGAGATATCACATCTCTGCTATCGGAAGGGTCTCAGGATTGGAATGGGAAGGAGTTGGATATCCCATCTCATGTTATAGGAAGAGTCTCAGGTTTGGTATTAGAAGCATTGAGATATCACATCTGATGCTATAGGAAGTGTCTCAGGATTGGAATGGGAAGGAGTTTGATATCACATCTCATGCCATGTATGGGTCTCAGGTTTTGTAGAAGCATTGGGATATCACATCTCATGCTAAAGGAAGGGTATCAGGATTGGATTTGGAAGGAGTTGGATATCACATCTCATGTTATAGGAAGGGTCTCAGGATTGGAATGGGAAGGACTTGGATATCACATCTCATGCTATAGGAAGGCTCTCAGGTTTGGAAGGGGAAGGAGTTGGATATCACATCTCATGCTAAAGGGAGGGTCTCAGGTTTGGAAGGGGAAGGATTTGGATATCACGTCTCATGTTATAGGAAGGATCTCAGGTTTGGTATAAGCATTGAGATATCACATCTCTGCAATCGGAAGTGTCTCAGGATTGGGATGGGAAGGAGTTGGATATCACATCTCATGCTATAGGAAGGGTCTCAGGTTTGGAACGGGAAGGAGTTGGATATCCCATCTCATGTTATAGGACAGGTCTCAGGTTTGGTATTAGAAGCATTGAGATATCACATCGCATGCTGTAGGAAGGGTCTCAGGATTGGAATGGGAAGGAGTTGGATATTACATCTCATGCTATAGGAAGGGTCTCAGGTTTGGTATAAGCATTGAGATATCACATCTCTGCTATCGGAAGTGTCTCAGGATTGGAATGGGAAGGAGTTGGATATCCCATCTCATGTTATAGGACGGGTCTCAGGTTTGTTATTAGAATCATTGAGATATCATATTGCATGCTGTAGGAAGGGTCTAAGGATTGGAATGGGAAGGTCTTGAATATCACATCTCATGCTATAGGTAGGCTCTCAGGTTTGGAAAGGGAAGGAGATGGATATCACATTTCATGTTAGAGGAAGGATCTCAAGTTTGGTATTAGAGGCATTGAGATATCACATCTCATGCTATAGGAAGGGTCTCAGGATTGGAATGGGAAGGAGTTGGATATCACATTTCATGCTATAGGAAGGGTCTCAGGTTTGGTATAAGCATTGAGATGTCACATCTCATGCTATAGGAAGGGTCTCAGGATTGGAATGGGAAGGAGTTGGATATCACATCTCATGTTATAGGAAGGATCTCAGGTTTGGTATTAGAAGCATTGAGATATCACATCTCATGCTATAGGAAGGGTCTCAGGATTGGAATGGGAAGGAGTTGTATATGACATCTCATGCCATAGGAAGGGTCTCAGGTTTGGTATAAGCATTGAGATATCACATCTCTGCTATCGGAAGGGTCTCAGGATTGGAATGGGAAGGAGTTGGATATCCCATCTCATGTTATAGGAAGAGTCTCAGGTTTGGTATTAGAAGCATTGAGATATCACATCTGATGCTATAGGAAGTGTCTCAGGATTGGAATGGGAAGGAGTTTGATATCACATCTCATGCCATGTATGGGTCTCAGGTTTTGTAGAAGCATTGGGATATCACATCTCATGCTATCGGAAGGGTATCAGGATTGGATTTGGAAGGAGTTGGATATCACATCTCATGTTATAGGAAGGGTCTCAGGATTGGAATGGGAAGGACTTGGATATCACATCTCATGCTATAGGAAGGCTCTCAGGTTTGGAAGGGGAAGGAGTTGGATATCACATCTCATGCTAAAGGGAGGGTCTCAGGTTTGGAAGGGGAAGGATTTGGATATCACGTCTCATGTTATAGGAAGGATCTCAGGTTTGGTATTAGAAGCATTGAGATATCACATCTCATGCTATCGGAAGGATCTCAGGTTTGGTATTAGAGGCATTGAGATATCACATCTCATGCTAAAGGGAGGGTCTCAGGTTTGGAAGGGGAAGGATTTGGATATCACATCTCTTGTTATAGGAAGGATCACAGGTTTCGTATTAGAAGCATTGAGATATCACATCTCATGCTATCGGAAGGGTCTCAGGATTGGAATGGGAAGGAGTTGGATATCACATCTCATGCTAAAGGGAGGGTCTCAGGTTTGGAAGGGGAAGGATTTGGATATCACATCTCTTGTTATAGGAAGGATCACAGGTTTGGTATTAGAAGCATTGAGATATCACATCTCATGCTATCGGAAGGGTCTCAGGATTGGAACGGGAAGGAGTCGGATATCACATCTCATGCTATAGGAAGGCTCTCAGGTTTGGAAGGGGAAAGAGTTGGATATCACATTTCATGTTAGAGGTAGGATCTCAGGTTTGGTATTAGAGGCATTGAGATATCACATCTCATGCTATCTATCATAAGGGTCTCAGGATTGGAATGGGAAGGAGTTGGATATCACATCTCATGCTAAAGGGAGGGTCTCAGGTTTGGAAGGAGAAGGATTTGGATATCACATCACATGTTATAAGAAGGATCTCAGGTTTGGTATTAGAAGCATTGAGATATCACATCTCATGCTATCGGAAGGGTCTCAGGATTGGAATGGGAAGGAGTCGGATATCACGTCTCATGCTATAGGAAGGCTCTCAGGTTTGGAAGGGGAAAGAGTTGGATATCACATTTCATGTTAGAGGTAGGATCTCAGGTTTGGTATTAGAGGCATTGAGATATCACATCTCATGCTATCAGAAGGGTCTCAGGATTGGAATGGGAAGGAGTTGGATATCACATATCATGCTAAAGGGAGGGTCTCAGGTTTGGAAGGGGAAGGATTTGGATATCACGTCTCATGTTATAGGAAGGATCTCAGGTTTGGTATTAGAAGCATTGAGATATCACATCTCATGCTATCGGAAGGATCTCAGGTTTGGTATTAGAGGCATTGAGATATCACATCTCATGCTAAAGGGAGGGTCTCAGGTTTGGAAGGGGAAGGATTTGGATATCACATCTCTTGTTATAGGAAGGATCACAGGTTTGGTATTAGAAGCATTGAGATATCACATCTCATGCTATCGGAAGGCTCTCAGGATTGGAATGGGAAGGAGTTGGATATCACATCTCATGCTAAAGGGAGGGTCTCAGGTTTGGAAGGGGAAGGATTTGGATATCACATGTCATGTTATAGGAAGGATCTCAGGTTTGGTATTAGAAGCATTGAGATATCACATCTCATGCTATCGGAAGTATCTCAGGTTTGGTATTAGAGGCATTGAGATATCACATCTCATGCTATCTATCATAAGGGTCTCAGGATTGGAATGGGAAGGAGTTGGATATCACATCTCATGCTAAAGGGAGGGTCTCAGGTTTGGAAGGGGAAGGATTTGGATATCACATCACAAGTTATAAGAAGGATCTCAGGTTTGGTATTAGAAGCATTGAGATATCACATCTCATGCTATCGGAAGGGTCTCAGGATTGGAATGGGAAGGAGTCGGATATCACATCTCATGCTATAGGAAGGCTCTCAGGTTTGGAAGGGGAAAGAGTTGGATATCACATTTCATGTTAGAGGTAGGATCTCAGGTTTGGTATTAGATGCATTGAGATATCACATCTCATGCTATCAGAAGGGTCTCAGGATTGGAATGGGAAGTAGTTGGATATCACATCTCATGCTAAAGGGAGGGTCTCAGGTTTGGAAGGGTAAGGATTTGGATATCACGTCTCATGTTATAGGAAGGATCTCAGGTTTGGTATTAGAAGCATTGAGATATCACATCTCATGCTATCGGAAGGATCTCAGGTTTGATATTAGAGGCATTGAGATATCACATCTCATGCTATCGGAAGGGTCTCAGGATTGGAATGGGACGGAGTTGGATATCACATCTCATGCTAAAGGGAGGGTCTCAGGTTTGGAAGGGGAAGGATGTGGATATCACATTTCATGTTAGAGGTAGGATCTCAGGTTTGGTATTGGAGGCATTGAGATATCACACCTCATGCTATCAGAAGGGTCTCAGGATGGGAATGGGAAGGAGTTGGATATCACATCTCATGCTAAAGGGAGGGTCTCAGGTTTGGAAGGGGAAGGATTTGGATATCACATCTCATGTTATCGGAAGGATCTCAGGTTTGGTATTAGAAGCATTGAGATATCACATCTCATGCTATAGGAAGGGTCTCAGGTTTGGTATTAGAAGCATTGAGATATCAAGTCTCATGGAATAGGAAGGGTCTCAGAATTGGAATGGGAAGGAGTTGGATATCTCAAGCTATAGGAAGGGTCTCAGGATTGGAATGGGAAGGGGTTTGATATCACAACTCATGCCATAGTATGGGTCTCAGGTTTGGTAGAAACATTGGGATATCACATCTCATGCTATCGGAAGGGTATCAGGATTTGATCTGGAAGGAGTTGGATATCCCATCTCATGCTATAGGAAGGGTCTCAGGTTGGAATGGGAAGGAGTTGGATATCACATCTCATGTTATAGGAAGGGTCCCAGGATTGGAATGGGAAGGACTTGGATATCACATTTCATGTTAGAGGAAGGATCTCAGGTTTGGTATTAGAGGCATTAAGATATCACATCTCATGTTATAGGAAGGGTCTCACGTTTGGTATAAGCATTGAGATATCACATCTCATGCTATAGGAAGGGTCTCAGGATTGGAATGGGAAGGAGTTGGATATCACATCTCGAGCTATAGGAAGGGTCTCACGTTTGGTATAAGCATTGAGATATCACATCTCATGCTATAGGAAGGGTCTCAGGATTGGAATGGGAAGGTGTTGGATATCACATCTCATGTTATAGGAAAGATCTCAGGTTTGGTATTAGAAGCATTGCGACATCACATCTCATGTTATAGGAAGGGTCTCAGGATTGGAATGGGAAGGAGTTGTATATGACATCTCATGCCATAGGAAGGGTCTCAGGTTTGGAATAAGCATTGAGATATCACATCTCATGCTATAGGAAGGGTCTCAGGATTGGAATGGGACGGACTTGGATATCACATCTCATGCTATAGGGAGGGTCTCAGGTTTGGAACGGGAAGGATTTGGATATCACATCGCATGTTATAGGAAGGATCTCAGGTTTGGTAAGGGAAGGAGTTGGATATCACATTTCATGTTAGAGGTAGGATCTCAGGTTTGGTATTAGAGGCATTGAGGTATCACATCTCATGCTATCAGAAGGGTCTCAGGATTGGAATGGGAAGGAGTTGGATATCACATCTCATGCTAAAGGGAGGGTCTCAGGTTTGGAAGGGGAAGGATTTGGATATCACATCGCATGTTATAGGAAGGATCTCAGGTTTGGTATTAGAATCATTGAGATATCACATCTCATGCTATCGGAAGTATCTCAGGTTTGGTATTAGAGGCATTGAGATATCACATCTCATGCTATCATAAGGGTCTCAGGATTGGAATGGGAAGGAGTTGGATATCACATCTCATGCTAAAGGGAGGGTCTCAGGTTTGGAAGGGGAAGGATTTGGATATCACATCACATGTTATAAGAAGGATCTCAGGTTTGGTATTAGAAGCATTGAGATATCACATCTCATGCTATCGGAAGGGTCTCAGGATTGGAATGGGAAGGAGTCGGATATCACATCTCATGCTATAGGAAGGCTCTCAGGTTTGGAAGGGGAAAGAGTTGGATATCACATTTCATGTTAGAGGTAGGATCTCAGGTTTGGTATTAGAGGCATTGAGATATCACATATCATGCTATCAGAAGGGTCTCAGGTTTGGAAGGGGAAGGATTTGGATATCACATCTCTTGTTATAGGAAGGATCACAGGTTTGGTATTAGAAGCATTGAGATATCACAACTCATGCTATCGGAAGGGTCTCAGGATTGGAATGGGACGGAGTTGGATATCACATCTCATGCTAAAGGGAGGGTCTCAGGTTTGGAAGGGGAAGGATGTGGATATCACATTTCATGTTAGAGGTAGGATCTCAGGTTTGGTATTGGAGGCATTGAGATATCACATCTCATGCTATCAGAAGGGTCTCAGGATGGGAATGGGAAGGAGTTGGATATCACATCTCATGCTAAAGGGAGGGTCTCAGGTTTGGAAGGGGAAGGATTTGGATATCACATCTCATGTTATCGGAAGGATCTCAGGTTTGGTATTAGAAGCATTGAGATATCACATCTCATGCTATAGGAAGGGTCTCAGGTTTGGTATTAGAAGCATTGAGATATCAAGTCTCATGGTATAGGAAGGGTCTCAGAATTGGAATGGGAAGGAGTTGGATATCTCAAGGTATAGGAAGGGTCTCAGGATTGGAATGGGAAGGGGTTTGATATCACAACTCATGCCATAGTATGGGTCTCAGGTTTGGTAGAAACATTGGGATATCACATCTCATGCTATCGGAAGGGTATCAGGATTTGATCTGGAAGGAGTTGGATATCCCATCTCATGCTATAGGAAGGGTCTCAGGTTGGAATGGGAAGGAGTTGGATATCACATCTCATGTTATAGGAAGGGTCCCAGGATTGGAATGGGAAGGACTTGGATATCACATTTCATGTTAGAGGAAGGATCTCAGGTTTGGTATTAGAGGCATTAAGATATCACATCTCATGTTATAGGAAGGGTCTCACGTTTGGTATAAGCATTGAGATATCACATCTCATGCTATAGGAAGGGTCTCAGGATTGGAATGGGAAGGAGTTGGATATCACATCTCGAGCTATAGGAAGGGTCTCACGTTTGGTATAAGCATTGAGATATCACATCTCATGCTATAGGAAGGGTCTCAGGATTGGAATGGGAAGGTGTTGGATATCACATCTCATGTTATAGGAAAGATCTCAGGTTTGGTATTAGAAGCATTGCGACATCACATCTCATGTTATAGGAAGGGTCTCAGGATTGGAATGGGAAGAAGTTGGCTATCACATCTCTTGCTATAGGAAGGGTCTCAGGTTTGGTATAAGCATTGAGATATCACATCTCATGCTATAGGAAGGGTCTCAGGATTGGAATGGGAAGGAGTTGTATATGACATCTCATGCCATAGGAAGGGTCTCAGGTTTGGAATAAGCATTGAGATATCACATCTCATGCTATAGGAAGGGTCTCAGGATTGGAATGGGACGGACTTGGATATCACATCTCATGCTATAGGGAGGGTCTCAGGTTTGGAACGGGAAGGATTTGGATATCACATCGCATGTTATAGGAAGGATCTCAGGATTGGAATGGGAAGGAGTTGGATATCACATCTCATGCTAAAGGGAGGGTCTCAGGTTTGGAAGGGGAAGGAATTGGATATCACATCACATGTTATAGGAAGGATCTCAGGTTTGGTATTAGAATCATTGAGATATCACATCTCATGCTATCGGAAGTATCTCAGGTTTGGTATTAGAGGCATTGAGATATCACATCTCATGCTATCATAAGGGTCTCAGGATTGGAATGGGAAGGAGTTGGATATCACTTCTCATGCTAAAGGGAGGGTCTCAGGTTTGGAAGGGGAAGGATTTGGATATCACATCACATGTTATAAGAAGGATCTCAGGTTTGGTATTAGAAGCATTGAGATATCACATCTCATGCTATCAGAAGGGTCTCAGGATTGGAATGGGAGGGAGTTGGATATCACATCTCATGCTATAGGAAGGGTCTCAGGTTTGGAACGGGAAGGAGTTGGATATCACATCTCATGTTATAGGAAGAGTCTCAGGTTTGGTATAAGCATTGAGATATCACATCTCTGCAATCGGAAGTGTCTCAGGATTGGGATGGGAAGGAGTTGGATATCACATCTCATGCTATAGGAAGAGTCTCAGGTTTGGAACGGGAAGGAGTTGGATATCCCATCTCATGTTATAGGACAGGTCTCAGGTTTGGTATTAGAAGCATTGAGATATCACATCGCATGCTGTAGGAAGGGTCTCAGGATTGGAATGGGAAGGAGTTGGATATTACATCTCATGCTATAGGAAGGGTCTCAGGTTTGGTATAAGCATTGAGATATCACATCTCTGCTATCGGAAGTGTCTCAGGATTGGAATGGGAAGGAGTTGGATATCCCATCTCATGTTATAGGACGGGTCTCAGGTTTGTTATTAGAATCATTGAGATATCATATTGCATGCTGTAGGAAGGGTCTAAGGATTGGAATGGGAAGGTCTTGAATATCACATCTCATGCTATAGGTAGGCTCTCAGGTTTGGAAAGGGAAGGAGTTGGATATCACATTTCATGTTAGAGGAAGGATCTCAAGTTTGGTATTAGAGGCATTGAGATATCACATCTCATGCTATAGGAAGGGTCTCAGGATTGGAATGGGAAGGAGTTGGATATCACATTTCATGCTATAGGAAGGGTCTCAGGTTTGGTATAAGCATTGAGATGTCACATCTCATGCTATAGGAAGGGTCTCAGGATTGGAATGGGAAGGAGTTGGATATCACATCTCATGTTATAGGAAGGATCTCAGGTTTGGTATTAGAAGCATTGAGATATCACATCTCATGCTATAGGAAGGGTCTCAGGATTGGAATGGGAAGGAGTTGTATATGACATCTCATGCCATAGGAAGGGTCTCAGGTTTGGTATAAGCATTGAGATATCACATCTCTGCTATCGGAAGGGTCTCAGGATTGGAATGGGAAGGAGTTGGATATCCCATCTCATGTTATAGGAAGAGTCTCAGGTTTGGTATTAGAAGCATTGAGATATCACATCTGATGCTATAGGAAGTGTCTCAGGATTGGAATGGGAAGGAGTTTGATATCACATCTCATGCCATGTATGGGTCTCAGGTTTTGTAGAAGCATTGGGATATCACATCTCATGCTATCGGAAGGGTATCAGGATTGGATTTGGAAGGAGTTGGATATCACATCTCATGTTATAGGAAGGGTCTCAGGATTGGAATGGGAAGGACTTGGATATCACATCTCATGCTATAGGAAGGCTCTCAGGTTTGGAAGGGGAAGGAGTTGGATATCACATCTCATGCTAAAGGGAGGGTCTCAGGTTTGGAAGGGGAAGGATTTGGATATCACGTCTCATGTTATAGGAAGGATCTCAGGTTTGGTATTAGAAGCATTGAGATATCACATCTCATGCTATCGGAAGGATCTCAGGTTTGGTATTAGAGGCATTGAGATATCACATCTCATGCTAAAGGGAGGGTCTCAGGTTTGGAAGGGGAAGGATTTGGATATCACATCTCTTGTTATAGGAAGGATCACAGGTTTCGTATTAGAAGCATTGAGATATCACATCTCATGCTATCGGAAGGGTCTCAGGATTGGAATGGGAAGGAGTTGGATATCACATCTCATGCTAAAGGGAGGGTCTCAGGTTTGGAAGGGGAAGAATTTGGATATCACATCTCTTGTTATAGGAAGGATCACAGGTTTGGTATTAGAAGCATTGAGATATCACATCTCATGCTATCGGAAGGGTCTCAGGATTGGAACGGGAAGGAGTCGGATATCACATCTCATGCTATAGGAAGGCTCTCAGGTTTGGAAGGGGAAAGAGTTGGATATCACATTTCATGTTAGAGGTAGGATCTCAGGTTTGGTATTAGAGGCATTGAGATATCACATCTCATGCTATCTATCATAAGGGTCTCAGGATTGGAATGGGAAGGAGTTGGATATCACATCTCATGCTAAAGGGAGGGTCTCAGGTTTGGAAGGGGAAGGATTTGGATATCACATCACATGTTATAAGAAGGATCTCAGGTTTGGTATTAGAAGCATTGAGATATCACATCTCATGCTATCGGAAGGGTCTCAGGATTGGAATGGGAAGGAGTCGGATATCACATCTCATGCTATAGGAAGGCTCTCAGGTTTGGAAGGGGAAAGAGTTGGATATCACATTTCATGTTAGAGGTAGGATCTCAGGTTTGGTATTAGAGGCATTGAGATATCACATCTCATGCTATCAGAAGGGTCTCAGGATTGGAATGGGAAGGAGTTGGATATCACATCTCATGCTAAAGGGAGGGTCTCAGGTTTGGAAGGGGAAGGATTTGGATATCACGTCTCATGTTATAGGAAGGATCTCAGGTTTGGTATTAGAAGCATTGAGATATCACATCTCATGCTATCGGAAGGATCTCAGGTTTGGTATTAGAGGCATTGAGATATCACATCTCATGCTAAAGGGAGGGTCTCAGGTTTGGAAGGGGAAGGATTTGGATATCACATCTCTTGTTATAGGAAGGATCACAGGTTTGGTATTAGAAGCATTGAGATATCACATCTCATGCTATCGGAAGGCTCTCAGGATTGGAATGGGAAGGAGTTGGATATCACATCTCCTGCTAAAGGGAGGGTCTCAGGTTTGGAAGGGGAAGGATTTGGATATCACATCTCATGTTATAGGAAGGATCTCAGGTTTGGTATTAGAAGCATTGAGATATCACATCTCATGCTATCGGAAGTATCTCAGGTTTGGTATTAGAGGCATTGAGATATCACATCTCATGCTATCTATCATAAGGGTCTCAGGATTGGAATGGGAAGGAGTTGGATATCACATCTCATGCTAAAGGGAGGGTCTCAGGTTTGGAAGGGGAAGGATTTGGATATCACATCACAAGTTATAAGAAGGATCTCAGGTTTGGTATTAGAAGCATTGAGATATCACATCTCATGCTATCGGAAGGGTCTCAGGATTGGAATGGGAAGGAGTCAGATATCACATCTCATGCTATAGGAAGGCTCTCAGGTTTGGAAGGGGAAAGAGTTGGATATCACATTTCATGTTAGAGGTAGGATTTCAGGTTTGGTATTAGAGGCATTGAGATATCACATCTCATGCTATCAGAAGGGTCTCAGGATTGGAATGGGAAGTAGTTGGATATCACATCTCATGCTAAAGGGAGGGTCTCAGGTTTGGAAGGGTAAGGATTTGGATATCACGTCTCATGTTATAGGAAGGATCTCAGGTTTGGTATTAGAAGCATTGAGATATCACATCTCATGCTAGCGGAAGGATCTCAGGTTTGATATTAGAGGCATTGAGATATCACATCTCATGCTATCGGAAGGGTCTCAGGATTGGAATGGGACGGAGTTGGATATCACATCTCATGCTAAAGGGAGGGTCTCAGGTTTGGAAGGGGAAGGATGTGGATATCACATTTCATGTTAGAGGTAGGATCTCAGGTTTGGTATTGGAGGCATTGAGATATCACATCTCATGCTATCAGAAGGGTCTCAGGATGGGAATGGGAAGGAGTTGGATATCACATCTCATGCTAAAGGGAGGGTCTCAGGTTTGGAAGGGGAAGGATTTGGATATCACATCTCATGTTATCGGAAGGATCTCAGGTTTGGTATTAGAAGCATTGAGATATCACATCTCATGCTATAGGAAGGGTCTCAGGTTTGGTATTAGAAGCATTGAGATATCAAGTCTCATGGAATAGGAAGGGTCTCAGAATTGGAATGGGAAGGAGTTGGATATCTCAAGCTATAGGAAGGGTCTCAGGATTGGAATGGGAAGGGGTTTGATATCACAACTCATGCCATAGTATGGGTCTCAGGTTTGGTAGAAACATTGGGATATCACATCTCATGCTATCGGAAGGGTATCAGGATTTGATCTGGAAGGAGTTGGATATCCCATCTCATGCTATAGGAAGGGTCTCAGGTTAGAATGGGAAGGAGTTGGATATCACATCTCATGTTATAGGAAGGGTCCCAGGATTGGAATGGGAAGGACTTGGATATCACATTTCATGTTAGAGGAAGGATCTCAGGTTTGGTATTAGAGGCATTAAGATATCACATCTCATGTTATAGGAAGGGTCTCACGTTTGGTATAAGCATTGAGATATCACATCTCATGCTATAGGAAGGGTCTCAGGATTGGAATGGGAAGGAGTTTGATATCACATCTCATGCCATGTATGGGTCTCAGGTTTTGTAGAAGCATTGGGATATCACATCTCATGCTATCGGAAGGGTATCAGGATTGGATTTGGAAGGAGTTGGATATCACATCTCATGTTATAGGAAGGGTCTCAGGATTGGAATGGGAAGGACTTGGATATCACATCTCATGCTATAGGAAGGCTCTCAGGTTTGGAAGGGGAAGGAGTTGGATATCACATCTCATGCTAAAGGGAGGGTCTCAGGTTTGGAAGGGGAAGGATTTGGATATCACGTCTCATGTTATAGGAAGGATCTCAGGTTTGGTATTAGAAGCATTGAGATATTACATCTCATGCTATCGGAAGGATCTCAGGTTTGGTATTAGAGGCATTGAGATATCACATCTCATGCTAAAGGGAGGGTCTCAGGTTTGGAAGGGGAAGGATTTGGATATCACATCTCTTGTTATAGGAAGGATCACAGGTTTCGTATTAGAAGCATTGAGATATCACATCTCATGCTATCGGAAGGGTCTCAGGATTGGAATGGGAAGGAGTTGGATATCACATCTCATGCTAAAGGGAGGGTCTCAGGTTTGGAAGGGGAAGGATTTGGATATCACATCTCTTGTTATAGGAAGGATCACAGGTTTGGTATTAGAAGCATTGAGATATCACATCTCATGCTATCGGAAGGGTCTCAGGATTGGAACGGGAAGGAGTCGGATATCACATCTCATGCTATAGGAAGGCTCTCAGGTTTGGAAGGGGAAAGAGTTGGATATCACATTTCATGTTAGAGGTAGGATCTCAGGTTTGGTATTAGAGGCATTGAGATATCACATCTCATGCTATCTATCATAAGGGTCTCAGGATTGGAATGGGAAGGAGTTGGATATCACATCTCATGCTAAAGGGAGGGTCTCAGGTTTGGAAGGGGAAGGATTTGGATATCACATCACATGTTATAAGAAGGATCTCAGGTTTGGTATTAGAAGCATTGAGATATCACATCTCATGCTATCGGAAGGGTCTCAGGATTGGAATGGGAAGGAGTCGGATATCACATCTCATGCTATAGGAAGGCTCTCAGGTTTGGAAGGGGAAAGAGTTGGATATCACATTTCATGTTAGAGGTAGGATCTCAGGTTTGGTATTAGAGTCATTGAGATATCACATCTCATGCTATCAGAAGGGTCTCAGGATTGGAATGGGAAGGAGTTGGATATCACATCTCATGCTAAAGGGAGGGTCTCAGGTTTGGAAGGGGAAGGATTTGGATATCACGTCTCATGTTATAGGAAGGATCTCAGGTTTGGTATTAGAAGCATTGAGATATCACATCTCATGCTATCGGAAGGATCTCAGGTTTGGTATTAGAGGCATTGAGATATCACATCTCATGCTAAAGGGAGGGTCTCAGGTTTGGAAGGGGAAGGATTTGGATATCACATCTCTTGTTATAGGAAGGATCACAGGTTTGGTATTAGAAGCATTGAGATATCACATCTCATGCTATCGGAAGGCTCTCAGGATTGGAATGGGAAGGAGTTGGATATCACATCTCATGCTAAAGGGAGGGTCTCAGGTTTGGAAGGGGAAGGATTTGGATATCACATCTCATGTTATAGGAAGGATCTCAGGTTTGGTATTAGAAGCATTGAGATATCACATCTCATGCTATCGGAAGTATCTCAGGTTTGGTATTAGAGGCATTGAGATATCACATCTCATGCTATCTATCATAAGGGTCTCAGGATTGGAATGGGAAGGAGTTGGATATCACATCTCATGCTAAAGGGAGGGTCTCAGGTTTGGAAGGGGAAGGATTTGGATATCACATCACAAGTTATAAGAAGGATCTCAGGTTTGGTATTAGAAGCATTGAGATATCACATCTCATGCTATCGGAAGGGTCTCAGGATTGGAATGGGAAGGAGTCGGATATCACATCTCATGCTATAGGAAGGCTCTCAGGTTTGGAAGGGGGAAGAGTTGGATATCACATTTCATGTTAGAGGTAGGATCTCAGGTTTGGTATTAGAGGCATTGAGATATCACATCTCATGCTATCAGAAGGGTCTCAGGATTGGAATGGGAAGTAGTTGGATATCACATCTCATGCTAAAGGGAGGGTCTCAGGTTTGGAAGGGTAAGGATTTGGATATCACGTCTCATGTTATAGGAAGGATCTCAGGTTTGGTATTAGAAGCATTGAGATATCACATCTCATGCTATCGGAAGGATCTCAGGTTTGATATTAGAGGCATTGAGATATCACATCTCATGCTATCGGAAGGGTCTCAGGATTGGAATGGGACGGAGTTGGATATCACATCTCATGCTAAAGGGAGGGTCTCAGGTTTGGAAGGGGAAGGATGTGGATATCACATTTCATGTTAGAGGTAGGATCTCAGGTTTGGTATTGGAGGCATTGAGATATCACATCTCATGCTATCAGAAGGGTCTCAGGATGGGAATGGGAAGGAGTTGGATATCACATCTCATGCTAAAGGGAGGGTCTCAGGTTTGGAAGGGGAAGGATTTGGATATCACATCTCATGTTATCGGAAGGATCTCAGGTTTGGTATTAGAAGCATTGAGATATCACATCTCATGCTATAGGAAGGGTCTCAGGTTTGGTATTAGAAGCATTGAGATATCAAGTCTCATGGAATAGGAAGGGTCTCAGAATTGGAATGGGAAGGAGTTGGATATCTCAAGCTATAGGAAGGGTCTCAGGATTGGAATGGGAAGGGGTTTGATATCACAACTCATGCCATAGTATGGGTCTCAGGTTTGGTAGAAACATTGGGATATCACATCTCATGCTATCGGAAGGGTATCAGGATTTGATCTGGAAGGAGTTGGATATCCCATCTCATGCTATAGGAAGGGTCTCAGGTTGGAATGGGAAGGAGTTGGATATCACATCTCATGTTATAGGAAGGGTCCCAGGATTGGAATGGGAAGGACTTGGATATCACATTTCATGTTAGAGGAAGGATCTCAGGTTTGGTATTAGAGGCATTAAGATATCACATCTCATGTTATAGGAAGGGTCTCACGTTTGGTATAAGCATTGAGATATCACATCTCATGCTATAGGAAGGGTCTCAGGATTGGAATGGGAAGGAGTTGGATATCACATCTCGAGCTATAGGAAGGGTCTCACGTTTGGTATAAGCATTGAGATATCACATCTCATGCTATAGGAAGGGTCTCAGGATTGGAATGGGAAGGTGTTGGATATCACATCTCATGTTATAGGAAAGATCTCAGGTTTGGTATTAGAAGCATTGCGACATCACATCTCATGTTATAGGAAGGGTCTCAGGATTGGAATGGGAAGAAGTTGGCTATCACATCTCATGCTATAGGAAGTGTCTCAGGTTTGGTATAAGCATTGAGATATCACATCTCATGCTATAGGAAGGGTCTCAGGATTGGAATGGGAAGGAGTTGTATATGACATCTCATGCCATAGGAAGGGTCTCAGGTTTGGAATAAGCATTGAGATATCACATCTCATGCTATAGGAAGGGTCTCAGGATTGGAATGGGACGGACTTGGATATCACATCTCATGCTATAGGGAGGGTCTCAGGTTTGGAACGGGAAGGATTTGGATATCACATCGCATGTTATAGGAAGGATCTCAGGTTTGGTAAGGGAAGGAGTTGGATATCACATTTCATGTTAGAGGTAGGATCTCAGGTTTGGTATTAGAGGCATTGAGGTATCACATCTCATGCTATCAGAAGGGTCTCAGGATGGGAATGGGAAGGAGTTGGATATCACATCTCATGCTAAAGGGAGGGTCTCAGGTTTGGAAGGGGAAGGATTTGGATATCACATCTCATGTTATCGGAAGGATCTCAGGTTTGGTATTAGAAGCATTGAGATATCACATCTCATGCTATAGGAAGGGTCTCAGGTTTGGTATTAGAAGCATTGAGATATCAAGTCTCATGGAATAGGAAGGGTCTCAGAATTGGAATGGGAAGGAGTTGGATATCTCAAGCTATAGGAAGGGTCTCAGGATTGGAATGGGAAGGGGTTTGATATCACAACTCATGCCATAGTATGGGTCTCAGGTTTGGTAGAAACATTGGGATATCACATCTCATGCTATCGGAAGGGTATCAGGATTTGATCTGGAAGGAGTTGGATATCCCATCTCATGTTATAGGAAGGGTCTCAGGTTGGAATGGGAAGGAGTTGGATATCACATCTCATGTTATAGGAAGGGTCCCAGGATTGGAATGGGAAGGACTTGGATATCACATTTCATGTTAGAGGAAGGATCTCAGGTTTGTTATTAGAGGCATTAAGATATCACATCTCATGTTATAGGAAGGGTCTCACGTTTGGTATAAGCATTGAGATATCACATCTCATGCTATAGGAAGGGTCTCAGGATTGGAATGGGAAGGAGTTGGATATCACATCTCGAGCTATAGGAAGGGTCTCACGTTTGGTATAAGCATTGAGATATCACATCTCATGCTATAGGAAGGGTCTCAGGATTGGAATGGGAAGGTGTTGGATATCACATCTCATGTTATAGGAAAGATCTCAGGTTTGGTATTAGAAGCATTGCGACATCACATCTCATGTTATAGGAAGGGTCTCAGGATTGGAATGGGAAGAAGTTGGCTATCACATCTCATGCTATAGGAAGTGTCTCAGGTTTGGTATAAGCATTGAGATATCACATCTCATGCTATAGGAAGGGTCTCAGGATTGGAATGGGAAGGAGTTGTATATGACATCTCATGCCATAGGAAGGGTCTCAGGTTTGGAATAAGCATTGAGATATCACATCTCATGCTATAGGAAGGGTCTCAGGATTGGAATGGGACGGACTTGGATATCACATCTCATGCTATAGGGAGGGTCTCAGGTTTGGAACGGGAAGGATTTGGATATCACATCGCATGTTATAGGAAGGATCTCAGGTTTGGTAAGGGAAGGAGTTGGATATCACATTTCATGTTAGAGGTAGGATCTCAGGTTTGGTATTAGAGGCATTGAGGTATCACATCTCATGCTATCAGAAGGGTCTCAGGATTGGAATGGGAAGGAGTTGGATATCACATCTCATGCTAAAGGGAGGGTCTCAGGTTTGGAAGGGGAAGGATTTGGATATCACATCGCATGTTATAGGAAGGATCTCAGGTTTGGTATTAGAATCATTGAGATATCACATCTCATGCTATCGGAAGTATCTCAGGTTTGGTATTAGAGGCATTGAGATATCACATCTCATGCTATCATAAGGGTCTCAGGATTGGAATGGGAAGGAGTTGGATATCACTTCTCATGCTAAAGGGAGGGTCTCAGGTTTGGAAGGGGAAGGATTTGGATATCACATCACATGTTATAAGAAGGATCTCAGGTTTGGTATTAGAAGCATTGAGATATCACATCTCATGCTATCAGAAGGGTCTCAGGATTGGAATGGGAGGGAGTTGGATATCACATCTCATGCTATAGGAAGGGTCTCAGGTTTGGAACGGGAAGGAGTTGGATATCACATCTCATGTTATAGGAAGAGTCTCAGGTTTGGTATAAGCATTGAGATATCACATCTCTGCAATCGGAAGTGTCTCAGGATTGGGATGGGAAGGAGTTGGATATCACATCTCATGCTATAGGAAGGGTCTCAGGTTTGGAACGGGAAGGAGTTGGATATCCCATCTCATGTTATAGGACAGGTCTCAGGTTTGGTATTAGAAGCATTGAGATATCACATCGCATGCTGTAGGAAGGGTCTCAGGATTGGAATGGGAAGGAGTTGGATATTACATCTCATGCTATAGGAAGGGTCTCAGGTTTGGTATAAGCATTGAGATATCACATCTCTGCTATCGGAAGTGTCTCAGGATTGGAATGGGAAGGAGTTGGATATCCCATCTCATGTTATAGGACGGGTCTCAGGTTTGTTATTAGAATCATTGAGATATCATATTGCATGCTGTAGGAAGGGTCTAAGGATTGGAATGGGAAGGTCTTGAATATCACATCTCATGCTATAGGTAGGCTCTCAGGTTTGGAAAGGGAAGGAGTTGGATATCACATTTCATGCTATAGGAAGGGTCTCAGGTTTGGTATAAGCATTGAGATGTCACATCTCATGCTATAGGAAGGGTCTCAGGATTGGAATGGGAAGGAGTTGGATATCACATCTCATGTTATAGGAAGGATCTCAGGTTTGGTATTAGAAGCATTGAGATATCACATCTCATGCTATAGGAAGGGTCTCAGGATTGGAATGGGAAGGAGTTGTATATGACATCTCATGCCATAGGAAGGGTCTCAGGTTTGGTATAAGCATTGAGATATCACATCTCTGCTATCGGAAGGGTCTCAGGATTGGAATGGGAAGGAGTTGGATATCCCATCTCATGTTATAGGAAGAGTCTCAGGTTTGGTATTAGAAGCATTGAGATATCACATCTGATGCTATAGGAAGTGTCCCAGGATTGGAATGGGAAGGAGTTTGATATCACATCTCATGCCATGTATGGGTCTCAGGTTTTGTAGAAGCATTGGGATATCACATCTCATGCTATCGGAAGGGTATCAGGATTGGATTTGGAAGGAGTTGGATATCACATCTCATGTTATAGGAAGGGTCTCAGGATTGGAATGGGAAGGACTTGGATATCACATCTCATGCTATAGGAAGGCTCTCAGGTTTGGAAGGGGAAGGAGTTGGATATCACATTTCATGTTAGAGGTAGGATCTCAGGTTTGGTATTAGAGGCATTGAGATATCACATCTCATGCTATCAGAAGGGTCCCAGGATTGGAATGGGAAGGAGTTGGATATCACATCTCATGCTAAAGGGAGGGTCTCAGGTTTGGAAGGGGAAGGATTTGGATATCACGTCTCATGTTATAGGAAGGATCTCAGGTTTGGTATTAGAAGCATTGAGATATCACATCTCATGCTATCGGAAGGATCTCAGGTTTGGTATTAGAGGCATTGAGATATCACATCTCATGCTAAAGGGAGGGTCTCAGGTTTGGAAGGGGAAGGATTTGGATATCACATCTCTTGTTATAGGAAGGATCACAGGTTTGGTATTAGAAGCATTGAGATATCACATCTCATGCTATCGGAAGGGTCTCAGGATTGGAATGGGAAGGAGTTGGATATCACATCTCATGCTAAAGGGAGGGTCTCAGGTTTGGAAGGGGAAGGATTTGGATATCACATCTCTTGTTATAGGAAGGATCACAGGTTTGGTATTAGAAGCATTGAGATATCACATCTCATGCTATCGGAAGGGTCTCAGGATTGGAACGGGAAGGAATCGGATATCACATCTCATGCTATAGGAAGGCTCTCAGGTTTGGAAGGGGAAAGAGTTGGATATCACATTTCATGTTAGAGGTAGGATCTCAGGTTTGGTATTAGAGGCATTGAGATATCACATCTCATGCTATCAGAAGGGTCTCAGGATTGCAATGGGAAGGAGTTGGATATCACATCTCATGCTAAAGGGAGGGTCTCAGGTTTGGAAGGGGAAGGATTTGGATATCACGTCTCATGTTATAGGAAGGATCTCAGGTTTGGTATTAGAAGCATTGAGATATCACATCTCATGCTATCGGAAGGATCTCAGGTTTGGTATTAGAGGCATTGAGATATCACATCTCATGCTAAAGGGAGGGTCTCAGGTTTGGAAGGGGAAGGATTTGGATATCACATCGCTTGTTATAGGAAGGATCACAGGTTTGGTATTAGAAGCATTGAGATATCACATCTCATGCTATCGGAAGGGTCTCAGGATTGGAATGGGACGGAGTTGGATATCACATCTCATGCTAAAGGGAGTGTCTCAGGTTTGGAAGGGGAAGGATGTGGATATCACATTTCATGTTAGAGGTAGGATCTCAGGTTTGGTATTGGAGGCATTGAGATATCACATCTCATGCTATCAGAAGGGTCTCAGGATGGGAATGGGAAGGAGTTGGATATCACATCTCATGCTAAAGGGAGGGTCTCAGGTTTGGAAGGGGAAGGATTTGGATATCACATCTCATGTTATCGGAAGGATCTCAGGTTTGGTATTAGAAGCATTGAGATATCACATCTCATGCTATAGGAAGGGTCTCAGGTTTGGTATTAGAAGCATTGAGATATCAAGTCTCATGGTATAGGAAGGGTCTCAGAATTGGAATGGGAAGGAGTTGGATATCTCAAGCTATAGGAAGGGTCTCAGGATTGGAATGGGAAGGGGTTTGATATCACAACTCATGCCATAGTATGGGTCTCAGGTTTGGTAGAAACATTGGGATATCACATCTCATGCTATCGGAAGGGTATCAGGATTTGATTTGAAAGGAGTTGGATATCCCATCTCATGCTATAGGAAGGGTCTCAGGTTGGAATGGGAAGGAGTTGGATATCACATCTCATGTTATAGGAAGGGTCCCAGGATTGGAATGGGAAGGACTTGGATATCATATCTCATGCTATAGGAAGGCTCTCAGGTTTGGAAGGGGAAGGAGTTGGATATCACATTTCATGTTAGAGGAAGGATCTCAGGTTTGGTATTAGAGGCATTAAGATATCACATCTCATGTTATAGGAAGGGTCTCACGTTTGGTATAAGCATTGAGATATCACATCTCATGCTATAGGAAGGGTCTCAGGATTGGAATGGGAAGGAGTTGGATATCACATCTCAAGCTATAGGAAGGGTCTCACGTTTGGTATAAGCATTGAGATATCACATCTCATGCTATAGGAAGGGTCTCAGGATTGGAATGGGAAGGTGTTGGATATCACATCTCATGTTATAGGAAATATCTCAGGTTTGGTATTAGAAGCATTGCGACATCACATCTCATGTTATAGGAAGGGTCTCAGGATTGGAATGGGAAGAAGTTGGCTATCACATCTCATGCTATAGGAAGGGTCTCAGGTTTGGTATAAGCATTGAGATATCACATCTCATGCTATAGGAAGGGTCTCAGGATTGGAATGGGAAGGAGTTGTATATGACATCTCATGCCATAGGAAGGGTCTCAGGTTTGGAATAAGCATTGAGATATCACATCTCATGCTATAGGAAGGGTCTCAGGATTGGAATGGGACGGACTTGGATATCACATCTCATGCTATAGGGAGGGTCTCAGGTTTGGAAGGGGAAGGATTTGGATATCACATCGCATGTTATAGGAAGGATCTCAGGTTTGGTAAGGGAAGGAGTTGGATATCACATTTCATGTTAGAGGTAGGATCTCAGGTTTGGTATTATAGGCATTGAGGTATCACATCTCATGCTATCAGAAGGGTCTCAGGATTGGAATGGGAAGGAGTTGTATATCACATCTCATGCTAAAGGGAGGGTCTCAGGTTTGGAAGGGGAAGGATTTGGATATCACATTGAATGTTATAGGAAGGATCTCAGGTTTGGTATTAGAATCATTGAGATATCACATCTCATGCTATCGGAAGTATCTCAGGTTTGGTATTAGAGGCATTGAGATATCACATCTCATGCTATCATAAGGGTCTCAGGATTGGAATGGGAAGGAGTTGGATATCACTTCTCATGCTAAAGGGAGGGTCTCAGGTTTGGAAGGGGAAAGATTTGGATATCACATCACATGTTATAAGAAGGATCTCAGGTTTGGTATTAGAAGCATTGAGATATCACATCTCATGCTATCAGAAGGGTCTCAGGATTGGGATGGGAAGGAGTTGGATATCACATCTCATGCTATAGGAAGGGTCTCAGGTTTGGAACGGGAAGGAGTTGGATATCCCATCTCATGTTATAGGACGGGTCTCAGGTTTGGTATTAGAAGCATTGAGATATCACATCGCATGCTGTAGGAAGGGTCTCAGGATTGGAATGGGAAGGAGTTGGATATTACATCTCATGCTATAGGAAGGGTCTCAGGTTTGGTATAAGCATTGAGATATCACATCTCTGCTATCGGAAGTGTCTCAGGATTGGAATGGGAAGGAGTTGGATATCCCATCTCATGTTATAGGACGGGTCTCAGGTTTGTTATTAGAATCATTGAGATATCATATTGCATGCTGTAGGAAGGGTCTAAGGATTGGAATGGGAAGGACTTGAATATCACATCTCATGCTATAGGTAGGCTCTCAGGTTTGGAAAGGGAAGGAGTTGGATATCACATTTCATGTTAGAGGAAGGATCTCAGGTTTGGTATTAGAGGCATTGAGATATCACATCTCATGCTATAGGAAGGGTCTCAGGATTGGAATGGGAAGGAGTTGGATATCACATCTCATGCTATAGTAAGGGTCTCAGGTGTGGTATAAGCATTGAGATGTGACATCTCATGCTATAGGAAGGGTCTCAGGATTGGAATGGGAAGGAGTTGGATATCACATCTCATGTTATAGGAAGGATCTCAGGTTTGGTATTAGAAGCATTGAGATATCACATCTCATGCTATAGGAAGGGTCTCAGGATTGGAATGGGAAGGAGTTGTATATGACATCTCATGCCATAGGAAGGGTCTCAGGTTTGGTATAAGCATTGAGATATCACATCTCTGCTATCGGAAGGGTCTCAGGATTGGAATGGGAAGGAGTTGGATATCCCATCTCATGTTATAGGAAGAGTCTCAGGTTTGGTATTAGAAGCATTGAGATATCACATCTGATGCTATAGGAAGTGTCTCAGGATTGGAATGGGAAGGAGTTTGATATCACATCTCATGCCATGTATGGGTCTCAGGTTTTGTAGAAGCATTGGGATATCACATCTCATGCTATCGGAAGGGTATCAGGATTGGATTTGGAAGGAGTTGGATATCACATCTCATGTTATAGGAAGGGTCTCAGGATTGGAATGGGAAGGACTTGGATATCACATCTCATGCTATAGGAAGGCTCTCAGGTTTGGAAGGGGAAGGAGTTGGATATCACATTTCATGTTAGAGGTAGGATCTCAGGTTTGGTATTAGAGGCATTGAGATATCACATCTCATGCTATCAGAAGGGTCTCAGGATTGGAATGGGAAGGAGTTGGATATCACATCTCATGCTAAAGGGAGGGTCTCAGGTTTGGAAGGGGAAGGATTTGGATATCACATCTCATGTTATAGGAAGGATCTCAGGTTTGGTATTAGAAGCACTGAGATATCACATCTCATGCTACCGGAAGGATCTCAGGTTTGGTATTAGAGGCATTGAGATATCACATCTCATGCTATCAGAAGGGTCTCAGGATTGGAATGGGAAGGAGTCGGATATCACATCTCATGCTAAAGGGAGGGTCTCAGGTTTGGAAGTGGAAGGATTTGGATATCACATCTCATGTTATAGGAAGGATCTCAGGTTTGGTATTAGAAACATTGAGATATCACATCTCATGCTATAGGAAGGGTCTCAGGATTGGAATGGGAAGGAGTTGGATATCACATCTCAAGCTATAGAAAGGGTCTCAGGATTGGAATGGGAAGGAGTTGGATATCACATCTCAAGCTATAGTAAGGGTCTCAGGATTGGAATGGGAAGGAGTTGGATATCACATCTCATGCTATAGGAAGGGTCTCAGGTTTGGTATTAGCATTGAGATATCCCATCTCATGCTATAGGAAGGGTCTCAGGTTTGGAATCGGAAGGAGTTGTATATGACATCTCATGCCATAGGTAGGGTCTCAGGTTTGGTATAAGCATTGAGATATCACATCTCTGCTATCGGAAGGGTCTCAGGATTGGAATGGGAAGGAGTTGGATATCCCATCTCGTTATAGGAAGGGTCTCAGGTTTTGTATTAGAAGCATTGAGATATCACATCTCATGGTATAGGACGGGTCTCAGAATTGGAATGGGAAGGAGTTAGATATCACTTCTCAAGCTATAGGAAGGGTCTCAGGATTGGAATGGGAAGGAGTTGGATATCACATCTCATGCTAAAGGGAGGGTCTCAGGTTTGGAAGGGGAAGGATTTGGATATCACATCGCATGTTATAGGAAGGATCTCAGGTTTGGTATTAGAATCATTGAGATATCACATCTCATGCTATCGGAAGTATCTCAGGTTTGGTATTAGAGGCATTGAGATATCACATCTCATGCTATCATAAGGGTCTCAGGATTGGAATGGGAAGGAGTTGGATATCACTTCTCATGCTAAAGGGAGGGTCTCAGGTTTGGAAGGGGAAGGATTTGGATATCACATCACATGTTATAAGAAGGATCTCAGGTTTGGTATTAGAAGCATTGAGATATCACATCTCATGCTATCAGAAGGGTCTCAGGATTGGAATGGGAGGGAGTTGGATATCACATCTCATGCTATAGGAAGGGTCTCAGGTTTGGAACGGGAAGGAGTTGGATATCACATCTCATGTTATAGGAAGAGTCTCAGGTTTGGTATAAGCATTGAGATATCACATCTCTGCAATCGGAAGTGTCTCAGGATTGGGATGGGAAGGAGTTGGATATCACATCTCATGCTATAGGAAGGGTCTCAGGTTTGGAACGGGAAGGAGTTGGATATCCCATCTCATGTTGTAGGACGGGTCTCAGGTTTGGTATTAGAAGCATTGAGATATCACATCGCATGCTGTAGGAAGGGTCTCAGGATTGGAATGGGAAGGAGTTGGTTATTACATCTCATGCTATAGGAAGGGTCTCAGGTTTGGTATAAGCATTGAGATATCACATCTCTGCTATCGGAAGTGTCTCAGGATTGGAATGGGAAGGAGTTGGATATCCCATCTCATGTTATAGGACGGGTCTCAGGTTTGTTATTAGAATCATTGAGATATCATATCGCATGCTGTAGGAAGGGTCTAAGGATTGGAATGGGAAGGACTTGAATATCACATCTCATGCTATAGGTAGGCTCTCAGGTTTGGAAAGGGAAGGAGTTGGATATCACATTTCATGTTAGAGGAAGGATCTCAGGTTTGGTATTAGAGGCATTGAGATATCACATCTCATGCTATAGGAAGGGTCTCAGGATTGGAATGGGAAGGAGTTAGATATCACATTTCATGCTATAGGAAGGGTCTCAGGTTTGGTATAAGCATTGAGATGTCACATCTCATGCTATAGGAAGGGTCTCAGGATTGGAATGGGAAGGAGTTGGATATCACATCTCATGTTATGGGAAGGATCTCAGGTTTGGTATTAGAAGCATTGAGATATCACATCTCATGCTATAGGAAGGGTCTCAGGATTGGAATGGGAAGGAGTTGTATATGACATCTCATGCCATAGGAAGGGTCTCAGGTTTGGTATAAGCATTGAGATATCACATCTCTGCTATCGGAAGGGTCTCAGGATTGGAATGGGAAGGAGTTGGATATCCCATCTCATGTTATAGGAAGAGTCTCAGGTTTGGTATTAGAAGCATTGAGATATCACATCTGATGCTATAGGAAGTGTCTCAGGATTGGAATGGGAAGGAGTTTGATATCACATCTCATGCCATGTATGGGTCTCAGGTTTTGTAGAAGCATTGGGATATCACATCTCATGCTATCGGAAGGGTATCAGGATTGGATTTGGAAGGAGTTGGATATCACATCTCATGTTATAGGAAGGGTCTCAGGATTGGAATGGGAAGGACTTGGATATCACATCTCATGCTATAGGAAGGCTCTCAGGTTTGGAAGGGGAAGGAGTTGGATATCACATTTCATGTTAGAGGTAGGATCTCAGGTTTGGTATTAGAGGCATTGAGATATCACATATCATGCTATCAGAAGGGTCTCAGGATTGGAATGGGAAGGAGTTGGATATCACATCTCATGCTAAAGGGAGGGTCTCAGGTTTGGAAGGGGAAGGATTTGGATATCACGTCTCATGTTATAGGAAGGATCTCAGGTTTGGTATTAGAAGCATTGAGATATCACATCTCATGCTATCGGAAGGATCTCAGGTTTGGTATTAGAGGCATTGAGATATCACATCTCATGCTAAAGGGAGGGTCTCAGGTTTGGAAGGGGAAGGATTTGGATATCACATCTCTTGTTATAGGAAGGATCACAGGTTTGGTATTAGAAGCATTGAGATATCACATCTCATGCTATCGGAAGGGTCTCAGGATTGGAATGGGAAGGAGTTGGATATCACATCTCATGCTAAAGGGAGGGTCTCAGGTTTGGAAGGGGAAGGATTTGGATATCACATCTCATGTTATAGGAAGGATCTCAGGTTTGGTATTAGAGGCATTGAGATATCACATCTCATGCTATCTATCATAAGGGTCTCAGGATTGGAATGGGAAGGAGTTGGATATCACATCTCATGCTAAAGGGAGGGTCTCAGGTTTGGAAGGGGAAGGATTTGGATATCACATCACATGTTATAAGAAGGATCTCAGGTTTGGTATTAGAAGCATTGAGATATCACATCTCATGCTATCGGAAGGGTCTCAGGATTGGAACGGGAAGGAGTCGGATATCACATCTCATGCTATAGGAAGGCTCTCAGGTTTGGAAGGGGAAAGAGTTGGATATCACATTTCATGTTAGAGGTAGGATCTCAGGTTTGGTATTAGAGGCATTGAGATATCACATCTCATGCTATCAGAAGGGTCTCAGGATTGGAATGGGAAGGAGTTGGATATCACATCTCATGCTAAAGGGAGGGTCTCAGGTTTGGAAGGGGAAGGATTTGGATATCACGTCTCATGTTATAGGAAGGATCTCAGGTTTGGTATTAGAAGCATTGAGATATCACATCTCATGCTATCGGAAGGATCTCCGGTTTGGTGGTTTGGTATTAGAGGCATTGAGATATCACATCTCATGCTAAAGGGAGGGTCTCAGGTTTGGAAGGGGAAGGATTTGGATATCACATCTCTTGTTATAGGAAGGATCACAGGTTTGGTATTAGAAGCATTGAGATATCACATCTCATGCTATCGGAAGGGTCTCAGGATTGGAATGGGACGGAGTTGGATATCACATCTCATGCTAAAGGGAGGGTCTCAGGTTTGGAAGGGGAAGGATGTGGATATCACATTTCATGTTAGAGGTAGGATCTCAGGTTTGGTATTGGAGGCATTGAGATATCACATCTCATGCTATCAGAAGGGTCTCAGGATGGGAATGGGAAAGAGTTGGATATCACATCTCATGCTAAAGGGAGGGTCTCAGGTTTGGAAGGGGAAGGATTTGGATATCACATCTCATGTTATCGGAAGGATCTCAGGTTTGGTATTAGAAGCATTGAGATATCACATCTCATGCTATAGGAAGGGTCTCAGGTTTGGTATTAGAAGCATTGAGATATCAAGTCTCATGGTATAGGAAGGGTCTCAGAATTGGAATGGGAAGGAGTTGGATATCTCAAGCTATAGGAAGGGTCTCAGGATTGGAACGGGAAGGGGTTTGATATCACAACTCATGCCATAGTATGGGTCTCAGGTTTGGTAGAAACATTGGGATATCACATCTCATGCTATCGGAAGGGTATCAGGATTTGATTTGAAAGGAGTTGGATATCCCATCTCATGCTATAGGAAGGGTCTCAGGTTGGAATGGGAAGGAGTTGGATATCACATCTCATGTTATAGGAAAGGTCCCAGGATTGGAATGGGAAGGACTTGGATATCATATCTCATGCTATAGGAAGGCTCTCAGGTTTGGAAGGGGAAGGAGTTGGATATCACATTTCATGTTAGAGGAAGGATCTCAGGTTTGGTATTAGAGGCATTAAGATATCACATCTCATGTTATAGGAAGGGTCTCACGTTTGGTATAAGCATTGAGATATCACATCTCATGCTATAGGAAGGGTCTCAGGATTGGAATGGGAAGGAGTTGGATATCACATCTCAAGCTATAGGAAGGGTCTCACGTTTGGTATAAGCATTGAGATATCACATCTCATGCTATAGGAAGGGTCTCAGGATTGGAATGGGAAGGAGTTGTATATGACATCTCATGCCATAGGAAGGGTCTCAGGTTTGGAATAAGCATTGAGATATCACATCTCATGCTATAGGAAGGGTCTCAGGATTGGAATGGGACGGACTTGGATATCACATCTCATGCTATAGGGAGGGTCTCAGGTTTGGAAGGGGAAGGATTTGGATATCACATCTCATGCTATAGGAAGGGTCTCAGGTTGGAATGGGAAGGAGTTGGATATCACATCTCATGTTATAGGAAGGGTCCCAGGATTGGAATGGGAAGGACTTGGATATCATATCTCATGCTATAGGAAGGCTCTCAGGTTTGGAAGGGGAAGGAGTTGGATATCACATTTCATGTTAGAGGTAGGATCTCAGGTTTGGTATTAGAGGCATTGAGGTATCACATCTCATGCTATCAGAAGGGTCTCAGGATTGGAATGGGAAGGAGTTGGATATCACATCTCATGCTAAAGGGAGGGTCTCAGGTTTGGAAGGGGAAGGATTTGGATATCACATCGCATGTTATAGGAAGGATCTCAGGTTTGGTATTAGAATCATTGAGATATCACATCTCATGCTATCGGAAGTATCTCAGGTTTGGTATTAGAGGCATTGAGATATCACATCTCATGCTATCACAAGGGTCTCAGGATTGGAATAGGAAGGAGTTGGATATCACTTCTCATGCTAAAGGGAGGGTCTCAGGTTTGGAAGGGGAAGGATTTGGATATCACATCATATGTTATAAGAAGGATCTCAGGTTTGGTATTAGAAGCATTGAGATATCACATCTCATGCTATCAGAAGGGTCTCAGGATTGGAATGGGAAGGAGTTGGATATCACATCTCATGCTATAGGAAGGGTCTCAGGTTTGGAACGGGAAGGAGTTGGATATCACATCTCATGTTATAGGAAGAGTCTCAGGTTTGGTATATGCATTGAGATATCACATCTCTGCAATCGGAAGTGTCTCAGGATTGGGATGGGAAGGAGTTGGATATCACATCTCATGCTATAGGAAGGGTCTCAGGTTTGGAACGGGAAGGAGTTGGATATCCCATCTCATGTTATAGGACGGGTCTCAGGTTTGGTATTAGAAGCATTGAGATATCACATCGCATGCTGTAGGAAGGGTCTCAGGATTGGAATGGGAAGGAGTTGGATATTACATCTCATGCTATAGGAAGGGTCTCAGGTTTGGTATAAGCATTGAGATATCACATCTCTGCTATCGGAAGTGTCTCAGGATTGGAATGGGAAGGAGTTGGATATCCCATCTCATGTTATAGGACGGGTCTCAGGTTTGTTATTAGAATCATTGAGATATCATATTGCATGCTGTAGGAAGGGTCTAAGGATTGGAATGGGAAGGACTTGAATATCACATCTCATGCTATAGGTAGGCTCTCAGGTTTGGAAAGGGAAGGAGTTGGATATCACATTTCATGTTAGAGGAAGGATCTCAGGTTTGGTATTAGAGGCATTGAGATATCACATCTCATGCTATAGGAAGGGTCTCAGGATTGGAATGGGAAGGAGTTGGATATCACATCTCATGCTATAGGAAGGGTCTCAGGTGTGGGATAAGCATTGAGATGTCACATCTCATGCTATAGGAAGGGTCTCAGGATTGGAATGGGAAGGAGTTGGATATCACATCTCATGTTATAGGAAGGATCTCAGGTTTGGTATTAGAAGCATTGAGATATCACATCTCATGCTATAGGAAGGGTCTCAGGATTGGAATGGGAAGGAGTTGTATATGACATCTCATGCCATAGGAAGGGTCTCAGGTTTGGTATAAGCATTGAGATATCACATCTCTGCTATCGGAAGGGTCTCAGGATTGGAATGGGAAGGAGTTGGATATCCCATCTCATGTTATAGGAAGAGTCTCAGGTTTGGTATTAGAAGCATTGAGATATCACATCTGATGCTATAGGAAGTGTCTCAGGATTGGAATGGGAAGGAGTTTGATATCACATCTCATGCCATGTATGGGTCTCAGGTTTTGTAGAAGCAATAGGATATCACATCTCATGCTATAGGAAGGGTATCAGGATTGGATTTGGAAGGAGTTGGATATCACATCTCATGTTATAGGAAGGGTCTCAGGATTGGAATGGGAAGGACTTGGATATCACATCTCATGCTATAGGAAGGCTCTCAGGTTTGGAAGGGGAAGGAGTTGGATATCACATTTCATGTTAGAGGTAGGATCTCAGGTTTGGTATTAGAGGCATTGAGATATCACATCTCATGCTATCAGAAGGGTCTCAGGATTGGAATGGGAAGGAGTTGGATATCACATCTCATGCTAAAGGGAGGGTCTCAGGTTTGGAAGGGGAAGGATTTGGATATCACATCTCATGTTATAGGAAGGATCTCAGGTTTGGTATTAGAAGCACTGAGATATCACATCTCATGCTATCGGAAGGATCTCAGGTTTGGTATTAGAGGCATTGAGATATCACATCTCATGCTATCAGAAGGGTCTCAGGATTGGAATGGGAAGGAGTCGGATATCACATCTCATGCTAAAGGGAGGGTCTCAGGTTTGGAAGTGGAAGGATTTGGATATCACATCTCATGTTATAGGAAGGATCTCAGGTTTGGTATTAGAAGCATTGAGATATCACATCGCATGCTATAGGAAGGGTCCCAGGATTGGAATGGGAAGGAGTTGGATATCACATCTCAAGCTATAGAAAGGGTCTCAGGATTGGAATGGGAAGGAGTTGGATATCACATCTCAAGCTATAGTAAGGGTCTCAGGATTGGAATGGGAAGGAGTTGGATATCACATCTCATGCTATAGGAAGGGTCTCAGGTTTGGTATTAGCATTGAGATATCCCATCTCATGCTATAGGAAGGGTCTCAGGTTTGGAATCGGAAGGAGTTGTATATGACATCTCATGCCATAGGTAGGGTCTCAGGTTTGGTATAAGCATTGAGATATCACATCTCTGCTATCGGAAGGGTCTCAGGATTGGAATGGGAAGGAGTTGGATATCCCATCTCGTTATAGGAAGGGTCTCAGGTTTTGTATTAGAAGCATTGAGATATCACATCTCATGGTATAGGACGGGTCTCAGAATTGGAATGGGAAGGAGTTAGATATCACTTCTCAAGCTATAGGAAGGGTCTCAGGATTGGAATGGGAAGGAGTTGGATATCACATCTCATGCTAAAGGGAGGGTCTCAGGTTTGGAAGGGAAAGGATTTGGATATCACATCGCATGTTATAGGAAGGATCTCAGGTTTGGTATTAGAATCATTGAGATATCACATCTCATGCTATCGGAAGTATCTCAGGTTTGGTATTAGAGGCATTGAGATATCACATCTCATGCTATCATAAGGGTCTCAGGATTGGAATGGGAAGGAGTTGGATATCACTTCTCATGCTAAAGGGAGGGTCTCAGGTTTGGAAGGGGAAGGATTTGGATATCACATCACATGTTATAAGAAGGATCTCAGGTTTGGTATTAGAAGCATTGAGATATCACATCTCATGCTATCGGAAGGGTATCAGGATTGGATTTGGAAGGAGTTGGATATCACATCTCATGTTATAGGAAGGGTCTCAGGATTGGAATGGGAAGGACTTGGATATCACATCTCATGCTATAGGAAGGCTCTCAGGTTTGGAAGGGGAAGGAGTTGGATATCACATTTCATGTTAGAGGTAGGATCTCAGGTTTGGTATTAGAGGCATTGAGATATCACATATCATGCTATCAGAAGGGTCTCAGGATTGGAATGGGAAGGAGTTGGATATCACATCTCATGCTAAAGGGAGGGTCTCAGGTTTGGAAGGGGAAGGATTTGGATATCACGTCTCATGTTATAGGAAGGATCTCAGGTTTGGTATTAGAAGCATTGAGATATCACATCTCATGCTATCGGAAGGATCTCAGGTTTGGTATTAGAGGCATTGAGATATCACATCTCATGCTAAAGGGAGGGTCTCAGGTTTGGAAGGGGAAGGATTTGGATATCACATCTCTTGTTATAGGAAGGATCACAGGTTTGGTATTAGAAGCATTGAGATATCACATCTCATGCTATCGGAAGGGTCTCAGGATTGGAATGGGAAGGAGTTGGATATCACATCTCATGCTAAAGGGAGGGTCTCAGGTTTGGAAGGGGAAGGATTTGGATATCACATCTCATGTTATAGGAAGGATCTCAGGTTTGGTATTAGAGGCATTGAGATATCACATCTCATGCTATCTATCATAAGGGACTCAGGATTGGAATGGGAAGGAGTTGGATATCACATCTCATGCTAAAGGGAGGGTCTCAGGTTTGGAAGGGGAAGGATTTGGATATCACATCACATGTTATAAGAAGGATCTCAGGTTTGGTATTAGAAGCATTGAGATATCACATCTCATGCTATCGGAAGGGTCTCAGGATTGGAACGGGAAGGAGTCGGATATCACATCTCATGCTATAGGAAGGCTCTCAGGTTTGGAAGGGGAAAGAGTTGGATATCACATTTCATGTTAGAGGTAGGATCTCAGGTTTGGTATTAGAGGCATTGAGATATCACATCTCATGCTATCAGAAGGGTCTCAGGATTGGAATGGGAAGGAGTTGGATATCACATCTCATGCTAAAGGGAGGGTCTCAGGTTTGGAAGGGGAAGGATTTGGATATCACGTCTCATGTTATAGGAAGGATCTCAGGTTTGGTATTAGAAGCATTGAGATATCACATCTCATGCTATCGGAAGGATCTCCGGTTTGGTGGTTTGGTATTAGAGGCATTGAGATATCACATCTCATGCTAAAGGGAGGGTCTCAGGTTTGGAAGGGGAAGGATTTGGATATCACATCTCTTGTTATAGGAAGGATCACAGGTTTGGTATTAGAAGCATTGAGATATCACATCTCATGCTATCGGAAGGGTCTCAGGATTGGAATGGGACGGAGTTGGATATCACATCTCATGCTAAAGGGAGGGTCTCAGGTTTGGAAGGGGAAGGATGTGGATATCACATTTCATGTTAGAGGTAGGATCTCAGGTTTGGTATTGGAGGCATTGAGATATCACATCTCATGCTATCAGAAGGGTCTCAGGATGGGAATGGGAAAGAGTTGGATATCACATCTCATGCTAAAGGGAGGGTCTCAGGTTTGGAAGGGGAAGGATTTGGATATCACATCTCATGTTATCGGAAGGATCTCAGGTTTGGTATTAGAAGCATTGAGATATCACATCTCATGCTATAGGAAGGGTCTCAGGTTTGGTATTAGAAGCATTGAGATATCAAGTCTCATTGTATAGGAAGGGTCTCAGAATTGGAATGGGAAGGAGTTGGATATCTCAAGCTATAGGAAGGGTCTCAGGATTGGAACGGGAAGGGGTTTGATATCACAACTCATGCCATAGTATGGGTCTCAGGTTTGGTAGAAACATTGGGATATCACATCTCATGCTATCGGAAGGGTATCAGGATTTGATTTGAAAGGAGTTGGATATCCCATCTCATGCTATAGGAAGGGTCTCAGGTTGGAATGGGAAGGAGTTGGATATCACATCTCATGTTATAGGAAAGGTCCCAGGATTGGAATGGGAAGGACTTGGATATCATATCTCATGCTATAGGAAGGCTCTCAGGTTTGGAAGGGGAAGGAGTTGGATATCACATTTCATGTTAGAGGAAGGATCTCAGGTTTGGTATTAGAGGCATTAAGATATCACATCTCATGTTATAGGAAGGGTCTCACGTTTGGTATAAGCATTGAGATATCACATCTCATGCTATAGGAAGGGTCTCAGGATTGGAATGGGAAGGAGTTGGATATCACATCTCAAGCTATAGGAAGGGTCTCACGTTTGGTATAAGCATTGAGATATCACATCTCATGCTATAGGAAGGGTCTCAGGATTGGAATGGGAAGGAGTTGTATATGACATCTCATGCCATAGGAAGGGTCTCAGGTTTGGAATAAGCATTGAGATATCACATCTCATGCTATAGGAAGGGTCTCAGGATTGGAATGGGACGGACTTGGATATCACATCTCATGCTATAGGGAGGGTCTCAGGTTTGGAAGGGGAAGGATTTGGATATCACATCTCATGCTATAGGAAGGGTCTCAGGTTGGAATGGGAAGGAGTTGGATATCACATCTCATGTTATAGGAAGGGTCCCAGGATTGGAATGGGAAGGACTTGGATATCATATCTCATGCTATAGGAAGGCTCTCAGGTTTGGAAGGGGAAGGAGTTGGATATCACATTTCATGTTAGAGGTAGGATCTCAGGTTTGGTATTAGAGGCATTGAGGTATCACATCTCATGCTATCAGAAGGGTCTCAGGATTGGAATGGGAAGGAGTTGGATATCACATCTCATGCTAAAGGGAGGGTCTCAGGTTTGGAAGGGGAAGGATTTGGATATCACATCGCATGTTATAGGAAGGATCTCAGGTTTGGTATTAGAATCATTGAGATATCCCATCTCATGCTATCGGAAGTATCTCAGGTTTGGTATTAGAGGCATTGAGATATCACATCTCATGCTATCACAAGGGTCTCAGGATTGGAATAGGAAGGAGTTGGATATCACTTCTCATGCTAAAGGGAGGGTCTCAGGTTTGGAAGGGGAAGGATTTGGATATCACATCATATGTTATAAGAAGGATCTCAGGTTTGGTATTAGAAGCATTGAGATATCACATCTCATGCTATCAGAAGGGTCTCAGGATTGGAATGGGAAGGAGTTGGATATCACATCTCATGCTATAGGAAGGGTCTCAGGTTTGGAACGGGAAGGAGTTGGATATCACATCTCATGTTATAGGAAGAGTCTCAGGTTTGGTATATGCATTGAGATATCACATCTCTGCAATCGGAAGTGTCTCAGGATTGGGATGGGAAGGAGTTGGATATCACATCTCATGCTATAGGAAGGGTCTCAGGTTTGGAACGGGAAGGAGTTGGATATCCCATCTCATGTTATAGGACGGGTCTCAGGTTTGGTATTAGAAGCATTGAGATATCACATCGCATGCTGTAGGAAGGGTCTCAGGATTGGAATGGGAAGGAGTTGGATATTACATCTCATGCTATAGGAAGGGTCTCAGGTTTGGTATAAGCATTGAGATATCACATCTCTGCTATCGGAAGTGTCTCAGGATTGGAATGGGAAGGAGTTGGATATCCCATCTCATGTTATAGGACGGGTCTCAGGTTTGTTATTAGAATCATTGAGATATCATATTGCATGCTGTAGGAAGGGTCTAAGGATTGGAATGGGAAGGACTTGAATATCACATCTCATGCTATAGGTAGGCTCTCAGGTTTGGAAAGGGAAGGAGTTGGATATCACATTTCATGTTAGAGGAAGGATCTCAGGTTTGGTATTAGAGGCATTGAGATATCACATCTCATGCTATAGGAAGGGTCTCAGGATTGGAATGGGAAGGAGTTGGATATCACATCTCATGCTATAGGAAGGGTCTCAGGTGTGGGATAAGCATTGAGATGTCACATCTCATGCTATAGGAAGGGTCTCAGGATTGGAATGGGAAGGAGTTGGATATCACATCTCATGTTATAGGAAGGATCTCAGGTTTGGTATTAGAAGCATTGAGATATCACATCTCATGCTATAGGAAGGGTCTCAGGATTGGAATGGGAAGGAGTTGTATATGACATCTCATGCCATAGGAAGGGTCTCAGGTTAGGTATAAGCATTGAGATATCACATCTCTGCTATCGGAAGGGTCTCAGGATTGGAATGGGAAGGAGTTGGATATCCCATCTCATGTTATAGGAAGAGTCTCAGGTTTGGTATTAGAAGCATTGAGATATCACATCTGATGCTATAGGAAGTGTCTCAGGATTGGAATGGGAAGGAGTTTGATATCACATCTCATGCCATGTATGGGTCTCAGGTTTTGTAGAAGCATTGGGATATCACATCTCATGCTATCGGAAGGGTATCAGGATTGGATTTGGAAGGAGTTGGATATCACATCTCATGTTATAGGAAGGGTCTCAGGATTGGAATGGGAAGGACTTGGATATCACATCTCATGCTATAGGAAGGCTCTCAGGTTTGGAAGGGGAAGGAGTTGGATATCACATTTCATGTTAGAGGTAGGATCTCAGGTTTGGTATTAGAGGCATTGAGATATCACATCTCATGCTATCAGAAGGGTCTCAGGATTGGAATGGGAAGGAGTTGGATATCACATCTCATGCTAAAGGGAGGGTCTCAGGTTTGGAAGGGGAAGGATTTGGATATCACATCTCATGTTATAGGAAGGATCTCAGGTTTGGTATTAGAAGCACTGAGATATCACATCTCATGCTATCGGAAGGATCTCAGGTTTGGTATTAGAGGCATTGAGATATCACATCTCATGCTATCAGAAGGGTCTCAGGATTGGAATGGGAAGGAGTCGGATATCACATCTCATGCTAAAGGGAGGGTCTCAGGTTTGGAAGTGGAAGGATTTGGATATCACATCTCATGTTATAGGAAGGATCTCAGGTTTGGTATTAGAAGCATTGAGATATCACATCGCATGCTATAGGAAGGGTCTCAGGATTGGAATGGGAAGGAGTTGGATATCACATCTCAAGCTATAGAAAGGGTCTCAGGATTGGAAAGGGAAGGAGTTGGATATCACATTTCATGTTAGAGGAAGGATCTCAGGTTTGGTATTAGAGGCATTGAGATATCACATCTCATGCTATAGGAAGGGTCTCAGGATTGGAATGGGAAGGAGTTGGATATCACATCTCATGCTATAGGAAGGGTCTCAGGTGTGGGATAAGCATTGAGATGTCACATCTCATGCTATAGGAAGGGTCTCAGGATTGGAATGGGAAGGAGTTGGATATCACATCTCATGTTATAGGAAGGATCTCAGGTTTGGTATTAGAAGCATTGAGATATCACATCTCATGCTATAGGAAGGGTCTCAGGATTGGAATGGGAAGGAGTTGTATATGACATCTCATGCCATAGGAAGGGTCTCAGGTTAGGTATAAGCATTGAGATATCACATCTCTGCTATCGGAAGGGTCTCAGGATTGGAATGGGAAGGAGTTGGATATCCCATCTCATGTTATAGGAAGAGTCTCAGGTTTGGTATTAGAAGCATTGAGATATCACATCTGATGCTATAGGAAGTGTCTCAGGATTGGAATGGGAAGGAGTTTTATATCACATCTCATGCCATGTATGGGTCTCAGGTTTTGTAGAAGCATTGGGATATCACATCTCATGCTATCGGAAGGGTATCAGGATTGGATTTGGAAGGAGTTGGATATCACATCTCATGTTATAGGAAGGGTCTCAGGATTGGAATGGGAAGGACTTGGATATCACATCTCATGCTATAGGAAGGCTCTCAGGTTTGGAAGGGGAAGGAGTTGGATATCACATTTCATGTTAGAGGTAGGATCTCAGGTTTGGTATTAGAGGCATTGAGATATCACATCTCATGCTATCAGAAGGGTCTCAGGATTGGAATGGGAAGGAGTTGGATATCACATCTCATGCTAAAGGGAGGGTCTCAGGTTTGGAAGGGGAAGGATTTGGATATCACATCTCATGTTATAGGAAGGATCTCAGGTTTGGTATTAGAAGCACTGAGATATCACATCTCATGCTATCGGAAGGATCTCAGGTTTGGTATTAGAGGCATTGAGATATCACATCTCATGCTATCAGAAGGGTCTCAGGATTGGAATGGGAAGGAGTCGGATATCACATCTCATGCTAAAGGGAGGGTCTCAGGTTTGGAAGTGGAAGGATTTGGATATCACATCTCATGTTATAGGAAGGATCTCAGGTTTGGTATTAGAAGCATTGAGATATCACATCGCATGCTATAGGAAGGGTCTCAGGATTGGAATGGGAAGGAGTTGGATATCACATCTCAAGCTATAGAAAGGGTCTCAGGATTGGAATGGGAAGGAGTTGGATATCACATCTCAAGCTATAGTAAGGGTCTCAGGATTGGAATGGGAAGGAGTTGGATATCACATCTCATGCTATAGGAAGGGTCTCAGGTTTGGTATTAGCATTGAGATATCCCATCTCATGCTATAGGAAGGGTCTCAGGTTTGGAATCGGAAGGAGTTGTATATGACATCTCATGCCATAGGTAGGGTCTCAGGTTTGGTATAAGCATTGAGATATCACATCTCTGCTATCGGAAGGGTCTCAGGATTGGAATGGGAAGGAGTTGGATATCCCATCTCGTTATAGGAAGGGTCTCAGGTTTTGTATTAGAAGCATTGAGATATCACATCTCATGGTATAGGACGGGTCTCAGAATTGGAATGGGAAGGAGTTAGATATCACTTCTCAAGCTATAGGAAGGGTCTCAGGATTGGAATGGGAAGGAGTTGGATATCACATCTCATGCTAAAGGGAGGGTCTCAGGTTTGGAAGGGAAAGGATTTGGATATCACATCGCATGTTATAGGAAGGATCTCAGGTTTGGTATTAGAATCATTGAGATATCACATCTCATGCTATCGGAAGTATCTCAGGTTTGGTATTAGAGGCATTGAGATATCACATCTCATGCTATCATAAGGGTCTCAGGATTGGAATGGGAAGGAGTTGGATATCACTTCTCATGCTAAAGGGAGGGTCTCAGGTTTGGAAGGGGAAGGATTTGGATATCACATCACATGTTATAAGAAGGATCTCAGGTTTGGTATTAGAAGCATTGAGATATCACATCTCATGCTATCAGAAGGGTCTCAGGATTGGAATGGGAGGGAGTTGGATATCACATCTCATGCTATAGGAAGGGTCTCAGGTTTGGAACGGGAAGGAGTTGGATATCACATCTCATGTTATAGGAAGAGTCTCAGGTTTGGTATAAGCATTGAGATATCACATCTCTGCAATCGGAAGTGTCTCAGGATTGGGATGGGAAGGAGTTGGATATCACATCTCATGCTATAGGAAGGGTCTCAGGTTTGGAACGGGAAGGAGTTGGATATCCCATCTCATGTTATAGGACGGGTCTCAGGTTTGGTATTAGAAGCATTGAGATATCACATCGCATGCTGTAGGAAGGGTCTCAGGATTGGAATGATAAGGAGTTGGATATTACATCTCATGCTATAGGAAGGGTCTCAGGTTTGGTATAAGCATTGAGATATCACATCTCTGCTATCGGAAGTGTCTCAGGATTGGAATGGGAAGGAGTTGGATATCCCATCTCATGTTATAGGACGGGTCTCAGGTTTGTTATTAGAATCATTGAGATATCATATTGCATGCTGTAGGAAGGGTCTAAGGATTGGAATGGGAAGGACTTGAATATCACATCTCATGCTATAGGTAGGCTCTCAGGTTTGGAAAGGGAAGGAGTTGGATATCACATTTCATGTTAGAGGAAGGATCTCCGGTTTGGTATTAGAGGCATTGAGATATCACATCTCATGCTATAGGAAGGGTCTCAGGATTGGAATGGGAAGGAGTTGGATATCACATTTCATGCTATAGGAAGGGTCTCAGGTTTGGTATAAGCATTGAGATGTCACATCTCATGCTATAGGAAGGGTCTCAGGATTGGAATGGGAAGGAGTTGGATATCACATCTCATGTTATAGGAAGGATCTCGGGTTTGGTATTAGAAGCATTGAGATATCACATCTCATGCTATAGGAAGGGTCTCAGGATTGGAATGGGAAGGAGTTGTATATGACATCTCATGCCATAGGAAGGGTCTCAGGTTTGGTATAAGCATTGAGATATCACATCTCTGCTATCGGAAGGGTCTCAGGATTGGAATGGGAAGGAGTTGGATATCCCATCTCATGTTATAGGAAGAGTCTCAGGTTTGGTATTAGAAGCATTGAGATATCACATCTGATGCTATAGGAAGTGTCTCAGGATTGGAATGGGAAGGAGTTTGATATCACATCTCATGCCATGTATGGGTCTCAGGTTTTGTAGAAGCATTGGGATATCACATCTCATGCTATCGGAAGGGTATCAGGATTGGATTTGGAAGGAGTTGGATATCACATCTCATGTTATAGGAAGGGTCTCAGGATTGGAATGGGAAGGACTTGGATATCACATCTCATGCTATAGGAAGGCTCTCAGGTTTGGAAGGGGAAGAAGTTGGATATCACATTTCATGTTAGAGGTAGGATCTCAGGTTTGGTATTAGAGGCATTGAGATATCACATATCATGCTATCAGAAGGGTCTCAGGATTGGAATGGGAAGGAGTTGGATATCACATCTCATGCTAAAGGGAGGGTCTCAGGTTTGGAAGGGGAAGGATTTGGATATCACGTCTCATGTTATAGGAAGGATCTCAGGTTTGGTATTAGAAGCATTGAGATATCACATCTCATGCTATCGGAAGGATCTCAGGTTTGGTATTAGAGGCATTGAGATATCACATCTCATGCTAAAGGGAGGGTCTCAGGTTTGGAAGGGGAAGGAGTTGGATATCACATCTCATGCTAAAGGAAGGGTCTCAGGTTTGGTAGAAGCATTGAGATATCACATCTCATGCTATAGGAAGGGTCACAGGATTGGAATGGGAAGGACTTAGATATCACATATCATACTATAGGGAGGGTCTCAGTTTTGATATTAGAAGCATTGAGATATCACATCTCATGCTATCGTGAGTGTCTCAGGATTGGAATGGGAAGGAGCTGGATATCACAACTCATGCTAAAGGAAGAGTCTCAGGTTTGGAACGGGAAGGAGTTGGATATCACATCTCATGTTATAGGAAGGGTCTCAGGTTTGGTATAAGCATTGAGATATCACATCTCTGCTATCGGAAGTGTCTCAGGATTGGAATGGGAAGGACTTGGATATCCCATCTCATGTTATAGGACGGGTCTCAGGTTTGTTATTAGAATCATTGAGATATCATATTGCATGCTGTAGGAAGGGTCTAAGGATTGGAATGGGAAGGAGTTGGATATCACATCTCATGCTAAAGGGAGGGTCTCAGGTTTGGAAGGGGAAGGATTTGGATATCACATCTCATGTTATAGGAAGGATCTCAGGTTTGGTATTAGAGGCATTGAGATATCACATCTCATGCTATCTATCATAAGGGTCTCAGGATTGGAATGGGAAGGAGTTGGATATCACATCTCATGCTAAAGGGAGGGTCTCAGGTTTGGAAGGGGAAGGATTTGGATATCACATCACATGTTATAAGAAGGATCTCAGGTTTGGTATTAGAAGCATTGAGATATCACATCTCATGCTATCGGAAGGGTCTCAGGATTGGAACGGGAAGGAGTCGGATATCACATCTCATGCTATAGGAAGGCTCTCAGGTTTGGAAGGGGAAAGAGTTGGATATCACATTTCATGTTAGAGGTAGGATCTCAGGTTTGGTATTAGAGGCATTGAGATATCACATCTCATGCTATCAGAAGTGTCTCAGGATTGGAATGGGAAGGAGTTGGATATCACATCTCATGCTAAAGGGAGGGTCTCAGGTTTGGAAGGGGAAGGATTTGGATATCACGTCTCATGTTATAGGAAGGATCTCAGGTTTGGTATTAGAAGCATTGAGATATCACATCTCATGCTTTCGGAAGGATCTCAGGTTTGGTGGTTTGGTATTAGAGGCATTGAGATATCACATCTCATGCTAAAGGGAGGGTCTCAGGTTTGGAAGGGGAAGGATTTGGATATCACATCTCTTGTTATAGGAAGGATCACAGGTTTGGTATTAGAAGCATTGAGATATCACATCTCATGCTATCGGAAGGATCTCAGGATTGGAATGGGACGGAGTTGGATATCACATCTCATGCTAAAGGGAGGGTCTCAGGTTTGGAAGGGGAAGGATGTGGATATCACATTTCATGTTAGAGGTAGGATCTCAGGTTTGGTATTGGAGGCATTGAGATATCACAGCTCATGCTATCAGAAGGGTCTCAGGATGGGAATGGGAAGGAGTTGGATATCACATCTCATGCTAAAGGGAGGGTCTCAGGTTTGGAAGGGGAAGGATTTGGATATCACATCTCATGTTATCGGAAGGATCTCAGGTTTGGTATTAGAAGCATTGAGATATCACATCTCATGCTATTGGAAGGGTCTCAGGTTTGGTATTAGAAGCATTGAGATATCAAGTCTCATGGTATAGGAAGGGTCTCAGAATTGGAATGGGAAGGAGTTGGATATCTCAAGCTATAGGATGGGTCTCAGGATTGGAATGGGAAGGGGTTTGATATCACAACTCATGCCATAGTATGGGTCTCAGGTTTGGTAGAAACATTGGGATATCACATCTCATGCTATCGGAAGGGTATCAGGATTTGATTTGGAAGGAGTTGGACATCCCATCTCATGCTATAGGAAGGGTCTCAGGTTGGAATGGGAAGGAGTTGGATATCACATCTCATGTTATAGGAAGGGTCCCAGGATTGGAATGGGAAGGACTTGGATATCATATCTCATGCTATAGGAAGGCTCTCAGGTTTGGAAGGGGAAGGAGTTGGATATCACATTTCATGTTAGAGGAAGGATCTCAGGTTTGGTATTAGAGGCATTAAGATATCACATCTCATGTTATAGGAAGGGTCTCACGTTTGGTATAAGCATTGAGATATCACATCTCATGCTATAGGAAGGGTCTCAGGATTGGAATGGGAAGGAGTTGGATATCACATCTCAAGCTATAGGAAGGGTCTCACGTTTGGTATAAGCATTGAGATATCACATCTCATGCTATAGGAAGGGTCTCAGGATTGGAATGGGAAGGTGTTGGATATCACATCTCATGTTATAGGAAAGATCTCAGGTTTGGTATTAGAAGCATTGCGACATCACATCTCATGTTATAGGAAGGGTCTCAGGATTGGAATGGGAAGAAGTTGGCTATCACATCTCATGCTATAGGAAGGGTCTCAGGTTTGGTATAAGCATAGAGATATCACATCTCATGCTATAGGAAGGGTCTCAGGATTGGAATGGGAAGGAGTTGTATATGACATCTCATGCCATAGGAAGGGTCTCAGGTTTGGAATAAGCATTGAGATATCACATCTCATGCTATAGGAAGGGTCTCAGGATTGGAATGGGACGGACTTGGATATCACATCTCATGCTATAGGAAGGGTCTCAGGTTTGGAAGGGGAAGGATTTGGATATCACATTGCATGTTATAGGAAGGATCTCAGGTTTGGTAAGGGAAGGAGTTGGATATCACATTTCATGTTAGAGGTAGGATCTCAGGTTTGGTATTAGAGGCATTGAGGTATCACATCTCATGCTATCAGAAGGGTCTCAGGATTGGAATGGGAAGGAGTTGGATATCACATCTCATGCTAAAGGGAGGGTCTCAGGTTTGGAAGGGGAAGGATTTGGATATCACATTGCATGTTATAGGAAGGATCTCAGGTTTGGTATTAGAATCATTGAGATATCACATCTCATGCTATCGGAAGTATCTCAGGTTTGGTATTAGAGGCATTGAGATATCACATCTCATGCTATCATAAGGGTCTCAGGATTGGAATGGGAAGGAGTTGGATATCACTTCTCATGCTAAAGGGAGGGTCTCAGGTTTGGAAGGGGAAGGATTTGGATATCACATCACATGTTATAAGAAGGATCTCAGGTTTGGTATTAGAAGCATTGAGATATCACATCTCATGCTATCAAAAGGGTCTCAGGATTGGTATGGGAAGGAGTTGGATATCACATCTCATGCTATAGGAAGGGTCTCAGGTTTGGAACGGGAAGGAGTTGGATATCACATCTCATGTTATAGGAAGAGTCTCAGGTTTGGTATAAGCATTGAGATATCACATCTCTGCAATCGGAAGTGTCTCAGGATTGGGATGGGAAGGAGTTGGATATCACATCTCATGCTATAGGAAGGGTCTCAGGTTTGGAACGGGAAGGAGTTGGATATCCCATCTCATGTTATAGGACGGGTCTCAGGTTTGGTATTAGAAGCATTGAGATATCACATCGCATGCTGTAGGAAGGGTCTCAGGATTGGAATGGGAAGGAGTTGGATATTACATCTCATGCTATAGGAAGGGTCTCAGGTTTGGTATAAGCATTGAGATATCACATCTCTGCTATCGGAAGTGTCTCAGGATTGGAATGCGAAGGAGTTGGATATCCCATCTCATGTTATAGGACGGGTCTCAGGTTTGTTATTAGAATCATTGAGATATCATATTGCATGCTGTAGGAAGGGTCTAAGGATTGGAATGGGAAGGACTTGAATATCACATCTCATGCTATAGGTAGGCTCTCAGGTTTGGAAAGGGAAGGAGTTGGATATCACATTTCATGTTAGAGGAAGGATCTCAGGTTTGGTATTAGAGGCATTGAGATATCACATCTCATGCTATAGGAAGGGTCTCAGGATTGGAATGGGAAGGAGTTGGATATCACATTTCATGCTATAGGAAGGGTCTCAGGTTTGGTATAAGCATTGAGATGTCACATCTCATGCTATAGGAAGGGTCTCAGGATTGGAATGGGAAGGAGTTGGATATCACATCTCATGTTATAGGAAGGATCTCAGGTTTGGTATTAGAAGCATTGAGATATCACATATCATGCTATAGGAAGGGTCTCAGGATTGGAATGGGAAGGAGTTGTATATGACATCTCATGCCATAGGAAGGGTCTCAGGTTTGGTATAAGCATTGAGATATCACATCTCTGCTATCGGAAGGGTCTCAGGATTGGAATGGGAAGGAGTTGGATATCCCATCTCAGGTTATAGGAAGAGTCTCAGGTTTGGTATTAGAAGCATTGAGATATCACATCTGATGCTATAGGAAGTGTCTCAGGATTGGAATGGGAAGGAGTTTGATATCACATCTCATGCCATGTATGGGTCTCAGGTTTTGTAGAAGCATTGGGATATCACATCTCATGCTATCGGAAGGGTATCAGGATTGGATTTGGAAGGAGTTGGATATCACATCTCATGTTATAGGAAGGGTCTCAGGATTGGAATGGGAAGGACTTGGATATCACATCTCATGCTATAGGAAGGCTCTCAGGTTTGGAAGGGGAAGGAGTTGGATATCACATTTCATGTTAGAGGTAGGATCTCAGGTTTGGTATTAGAGGCATTGAGATATCACATATCATGCTATCAGAAGGGTCTCAGGATTGGAATGGGAAGGAGTTGGATATCACATCTCATGCTAAAGGGAGGGTCTCAGGTTTGGAAGGGGAAGGATTTGGATATCACGTCTCATGTTATAGGAAGGATCTCAGGTTTGGTATTAGAAGCATTGAGATATCACATCTCATGCTATCGGAAGGATCTCTGGTTTGGTATTAGAGACATTGAGATATCACATCTCATGCTAAAGGGAGGGTCTCAGGTTTGGAAGGGGAAGGATTTGGATATCACATCTCTTGTTATAGGAAGGATCACAGGTTTGGTATTAGAAGCATTGAGATATCACATCTCATGCTATCGGAAGGGTCTCAGGATTGGAATGGGAAGGAGTTGGATATCACATCTCATGCTAAAGGGAGGGTCTCAGGTTTGGAAGGGGAAGGATTTGGATATCACATCTCATGTTATAGGAAGGATCTCAGGTTTGGTATTAGAGGCATTGAGATATCACATCTCATGCTATCTATCATAAGGGTCTCAGGATTGGAATGGGAAGGAGTTGGATATCACATCTCATGCTAAAGGGAGGGTCTCAGGTTTGGAAGGGGAAGGATTTGGATATCACATCACATGTTATAAGAAGGATCTCAGGTTTGGTATTAGAAGCATTGAGATATCACATCTCATGCTATCGGAAGGGTCTCAGGATTGGAACGGGAAGGAGTCGGATATCACATCTCATGCTATAGGAAGGCTCTCAGGTTTGGAAGGGGAAAGAGTTGGATATCACATTTCATGTTAGAGGTAGGATCTCAGGTTTGGTATTAGAGGCATTGAGATATAACATCTCATGCTATCAGAAGGGTCTCAGGATTGGAATGGGAAGGAGTTGGATATCACATCTCATGCTAAAGGGAGGGTCTCAGGTTTGGAAGGGGAAGGATTTGGATATCACGTCTCATGTTATAGGAAGGATCTCAGGTTTGGTATTAGAAGCATTGAGATATCACATCTCATGCTATCGGAAGGATCTCAGGTTTGGTGGTTTGGTATTAGAGGCATTGAGATATCACATCTCATGCTAAAGGGAGGGTCTCAGGTTTGGAAGGGGAAGGATTTGGATATCACATCTCATGTTATCGGAAGGATCTCAGGTTTGGTATTAGAAGCATTGAGATATCACATCTCATGCTATCGGAAGGGTCTCAGGATTGGAATGGGACGGAGTTGGATATCACATCTCATGCTAAAGGGAGGGTCTCAGGTTTGGAAGGGGAAGGATGTGGATATCACATTTCATGTTAGAGGTAGGATCTCAGGTTTGGTATTGGAGGCATTGAGATATCACATCTCATGCTATCAGAAGGGTCTCAGGATGGGAATGGGAAGGAGTTGGATATCACATCTCATGCTAAAGGGAGGGTCTCAGGTTTGGAAGGGGAAGGATTTGGATATCACATCTCATGTTATCGGAAGGATCTCAGGTTTGGTATTAGAAGCATTGCGATATCACATCTCATGCTATAGGAAGGGTCTCAGGTTTGGTATTAGAAGCATTGAGATATCAAGTCTCATGGTATAGGAAGGGTCTCAGAATTGGAATGGGAAGGAGTTGGATATCTCAAGCTATAGGATGGGTCTCAGGATTGGAATGGGAAGGGGTTTGATATCACATCTCATGTTATGGGAAGGGTCCCAGGATTGGAATGGGAAGGACTTGGATATCATATCTCATGCTATAGGAAGGCTCTCAGGTTTGGAAGGGGAAGGAGTTGGATATCACATTTCATGTTAGAGGAAGGATCTCAGGTTTGGTATTAGAGGCATTAAGATATCACATCTCATGTTATAGGAAGGGTCTCACGTTTGGTATAAGCATTGAGATATCACATCTCATGCTATAGGAAGGGTCTCAGGATTGGAATGGGAAGGAGTTGGATATCACATCTCAAGCTATAGGAAGGGTCTCACGTTTGGTATAAGCATTGAGATATCACATCTCATGCTATAGGAAAGGTCTCAGGATTGGAATGGGAAGGTGTTGGATATCACATCTCATGTTATAGGAAAGATCTCAGGTTTGGTATTAGAAGCATTGCGACATCACATCTCATGTTATAGGAAGGGTCTCAGGATTGGAATGGGAAGAAGTTGGCTATCACATCTCATGCTATAGGAAGGGTCTCAGGTTTGGTATAAGCATTGAGATATCACATCTCATGCTATAGGAAGGGTCTCAGGATTGGAATGGGAAGGAGTTGTATATGACATCTCATGCCATAGGAAGGGTCTCAGGTTTGGAATAAGCATTGAGATATCACATCTCATGCTATAGGAAGGGTCTCAGGATTGGAATGGGACGGACTTGGATATCACATCTCATGCTATAGGGAGGGTCTCAGGTTTGGAAGGGGAAGGATTTGGATATCACATCTCATGCTATCAGAAGGGTCTCAGGATTGGTATGGGAAGGAGTTGTATATGACATCTCATGCCATAGGAAGGGTCTCAGGTTTGGAATAAGCATTGAGGTATCACATCTCATGATATCAGAAGGGTCTCAGGATTGGAATGGGAAGGAGTTGGATATCACATCTCATGCTAAAGGGAGGGTCTCAGGTTTGGAAGGGGAAGGATTTGGATATCACATCGCATGTTATAGGAAGGATCTCAGGTTTGGTATTAGAATCATTGAGATATCACATCTCATGCTATCGGAAGTATCTCAGGTTTGGTATTAGAGGCATTGAGATATCACATCTCATGCTATCATAAGGGTCTCAGGATTGGAATGGGAAGGAGTTGGATATCACTTCTCATGCTAAAGGGAGGGTCTCAGGTTTGGAAGGGGAAGGATTTGGATATCACATCACATGTTATAAGAAGGATCTCAGGTTTGGTATTAGAAGCATTGAGATATCACATCTCATGCTATCAGAAGGGTCTCAGGATTGGAATGGGAAGGAGTTGGATATCACATCTCATGCTATAGGAAGGGTCTCAGGTTTGGAACGGGAAGGAGTTGGATATCACATCTCATGTTATAGGAAGAGTCTCAGGTTTTGTATAAGCATTGAGATATCACATCTCTGCAATCAGAAGTGTCTCAGGATTGGGATGGGAAGGAGTTGGATATCACATCTCATGCTATAGGAAGGGTCTCAGGTTTGGAACGGGAAGGAGTTGGATATCCCATCTCATGTTATAGGACGGGTCTCAGGTTTGGTATTAGAAGCATTGAGATATCACATCGCATGCTGTAGGAAGGGTCTCAGGATTGGAATGGGAAGGAGTTGGATATTACATCTCATGCTATAGGAAGGGTCTCAGGTTTGGTATAAGCATTGAGATATCACATCTCTGCTATCGGAAGTGTCTCAGGATTGGAATGGGAAGGAGTTGGATATCCCATCTCATGTTATAGGACGGGTCTCAGGTTTGTTATTAGAATCATTGAGATATCATATTGCATGCTGTAGGAAGGGTCTAAGGATTGGAATGGGAAGGACTTGAATATCACATCTCATGCTATAGGTAGGCTCTCAGGTTTGGAAAGGGAAGGAGTTGGATATCACATTTCATGTTAGAGGAAGGATCTCAGGTTTGGTATTAGAGGCATTGAGATATCACATCTCATGCTATAGGAAGGGTCTCAGGATTGGAATGGGAAGGAGTTGGATATCACATCTCATGCTATAGGAAGGGTCTCAGGTGTGGTATAAGCATTGAGATGTCACATCTCATGCTATAGGAAGGGTCTCAGGATTGGAATGGGAAGGAGTTGGATATCACATCTCATGTTATAGGAAGGATCTCAGGTTTGGTATTAGAAGCATTGAGATATCACATCTCATGCTATAGGAAGGGTCTCAGGATTGGAATGGGAAGGAGTTGTATATGACATCTCATGCCATAGGAAGGGTCTCAGGTTTGGTATAAGCATTGAGATATCACATCTCTGCTATCGGAAGGGTCTCAGGATTGGAATGGGAAGGAGTTGGATATCCCATCTCATGTTATAGGAAGAGTCTCAGGTTTGGTATTAGAAGCATTGAGATATCACATCTGATGCTATAGGAAGTGTCTCAGGATTGGAATGGGAAGGAGTTTGATATCACATCTCATGCCATGTATGGGTCTCAGGTTTTGTAGAATAATTGGGATATCACATCTCATGCTATCGGAAGGGTATCAGGATTGGATTTGGAAGGAGTTGGATATCACATCTCATGTTATAGGAAGGGTCTCAGGATTGGAATGGGAAGGACTTGGATATCACATCTCATGCTATAGGAAGGCTCTCAGGTTTGGAAGGGGAAGGAGTTGGATATCACATTTCATGTTAGAGGTAGGATCTCAGGTTTGGTATTAGAGGCATTGAGATATCACATCTCATGCTATCAGAAGGGTCTCAGGATTGGAATGGGAAGGAGTTGGATATCACATCTCATGCTAAAGGGAGGGTCTCAGGTTTGGAAGGGGAAGGATTTGGATATCACATCTCATGTTATAGGAAGGATCTCAGGTTTGGTATTAGAAGCAATGAGATATCACATCTCATGCTATCGGAAGGATCTCAGGTTTGGTATTAGAGGCATTGAGATATCACATCTCATGCTATCAGAAGGGTCTCAGGATTGGAATGGGAAGGAGTCGGATATCACATCTCATGCTAAAGGGAGGGTCTCAGGTTTGGAAGTGGAAGGATTTGGATATCACATCTCATGTTATAGGAAGGATCTCAGGTTTGGTATTAGAAGCATTGAGATATCACATCTCATGCTATAGGAAGGGTCTCAGTATTGGAATGGGAAGGAGTTGGATATCACATCTCAAGCTATAGAAAGGGTCTCAGGATTGGAATGGGAAGGAGTTGGATATCACATCTCAAGCTATAGTAAGGGTCTCAGGATTGGAATGGGAAGGAGTTGGATATCACATCTCATGCTATAGGAAGGGTCTCAGGTTTGGTATTAGCATTGAGATATCCCATCTCATGCTATAGGAAGGGTCTCAGGTTTGGAATCGGAAGGAGTTGTATATGACATCTCATGCCATAGGTAGGGTCTCAGGTTTGTTATAAGCATTGAGATATCACATCTCTGCTATCGGAAGGGTCTCAGGATTGGAATGGGAAGGAGTTGGATATCCCATCTCGTTATAGGAAGGGTCTCAGGTTTGGTATAAGAAGCATTGAGATATCACATCTCATGGTATAGGACGGGTCTCAGAATTGGAATGGGAAGGAGTTAGATATCACTTCTCAAGCTATAGGAAGGGTCTCAGGATTGGAATGGGAAGGAGTTGGATATCACATCTCATGCTAAAGGGAGGGTCTCAGGTTTGGAAGGGGAAGGATTTGGATATCACATCGCATGTTATAGGAAGGATCTCAGGTTTGGTATTAGAATCATTGAGATATCACATCTCATGCTATCGGAAGTATCTCAGGTTTGGTATTAGAGGCATTGAGATATCACATCTCATGCTATCATAAGGGTCTCAGGATTGGAATGGGAAGGAGTTGGATATCACTTCTCATGCTAAAGGGAGGGTCTCAGGTTTGGAAGGGGAAGGATTTGGATATCACATCACATGTTATAAGAAGGATCTCAGGTTTGGTATTAGAAGCATTGAGATATCACATCTCATGCTATCAGAAGGGTCTCAGGATTGGAATGGGAGGGAGTTGGATATCACATCTCATGCTATAGGAAGGGTCTCAGGTTTGGAACGGGAAGGAGTTGGATATCACATCTCATGTTATAGGAAGAGTCTCAGGTTTGGTATAAGCATTGAGATATCACATCTCTGCAATCGGAAGTGTCTCAGGATTGGGATGGGAAGGAGTTGGATATCACATCTCATGCTATAGGAAGGGTCTCAGGTTTGGAACGGGAAGGAGTTGGATATCCCATCTCATGTTATAGGACGGGTCTCAGGTTTGGTATTAGAAGCATTGAGATATCACATCTCATGCTGTAGGAAGGGTCTCAGGATTGGAATGGGAAGGAGTTGGATATTACATCTCATGCTATAGGAAGGGTCTCAGGTTTGGTATAAGCATTGAGATATCACATCTCTGCTATCGGAAGTGTCTCAGGATTGGAATGGGAAGGAGTTGGATATCCCATCTCATGTTATAGGACGGGTCTCAGGTTTGTTATTAGAATCATTGAGATATCATATTGCATGCTGTAGGAAGGGTCTAAGGATTGGAATGGGAAGGACTTGAATATCACATCTCATGCTATAGGTAGGCTCTCAGGTTTGGAAAGGGAAGGAGTTGGATATCACATTTCATGTTAGAGGAAGGATCTCAGGTTTGGTATTAGAGGCATTGAGATAAAACATCTCATGCTATAGGAAGGGTCTCAGGATTGGAATGGGAAGGAGTTGGATATCACATTTCATGCTATAGGAAGGGTCTCAGGTTTGGTATAAGCATTGAGATGTCACATCTCATGCTATAGGAAGGGTCTCAGGATTGGAATGGGAAGGAGTTGGATATCACATCTCATGTTATAGGAAGGATCTCAGGTTTGGTATTAGAAGCATTGAGATATCACATCTCATGCTATAGGAAGGGTCTCAGGGTTGGAATGGGAAGGAGTTGTATATGACATCTCATGCCATAGGAAGGATCTCAGGTTTGGTATAAGCATTGAGATATCACATCTCTGCTATCGGAAGTGTCTCAGGATTGGAATGGGAAGGAGTTGGATATCCCATCTCATGTTATAGGACGGGTCTCAGGTTTGTTATTAGAATCATTGAGATATCATATTGCATGCTGTAGGAAGGGTCTAAGGATTGGAATGGGAAGGACTTGAATATCACATCTCATGCTATAGGTAGGCTCTCAGGTTTGGAAAGGGAAGGAGTTGGATATCACATTTCATGTTAGAGGAAGGATCTCAGGTTTGGTATTAGAGGCATTGAGATATCACATCTCATGCTATAGGAAGGGTCTCAGGATTGGAATGGGAAGGAGTTGGATATCACATCTCATGCTATAGGAAGGGTCTCAGGTGTGGTATAAGCATTGAGATGTCACATCTCATGCTATAGGAAGGGGCTCAGGATTGGAATGGGAAGGAGTTGGATATCACATCTCATGTTATAGGAAGGATCTCAGGTTTGGTATTAGAAGCATTGAGATATCACATCTCATGCTATAGGAAGGGTCTCAGGATTGGAATGGGAAGGAGTTGTATATGACATCTCATGCCATAGGAAGGGTCTCAGGTTTGGTATAAGCATTGAGATATCACATCTCTGCTATCGGAAGGGTCTCAGGATTGGAATGGGAAGGAGTTGGATATCCCATCTCATGTTATAGGAAGAGTCTCAGGTTTGGTATTAGAAGCATTGAGATATCACATCTGATGCTATAGGAAGTGTCTCAGGATTGGAATGGGAAGGAGTTTGATATCACATCTCATGCCATGTATGGGTCTCAGGTTTTGTAGAATAATTGGGATATCACATCTCATGCTATCGGAAGGGTATCAGGATTGGATTTGGAAGGAGTTGGATATCACATCTCATGTTATAGGAAGGGTCTCAGGATTGGAATGGGAAGGACTTGGATATCACATCTCATGCTATAGGAAGGCTCTCAGGTTTGGAAGGGGAAGGAGTTGGATATCACATTTCATGTTAGAGGTAGGATCTCAGGTTTGGTATTAGAGGCATTGAGATATCACATCTCATGCTATCAGAAGGGTCTCAGGATTGGAATGGGAAGGAGTTGGATATCACATCTCATGCTAAAGGGAGGGTCTCAGGTTTGGAAGGGGAAGGATTTGGATATCACATCTCATGTTATAGGAAGGATCTCAGGTTTGGTATTAGAAGCAATGAGATATCACATATCATGCTATCGGAAGGATCTCAGGTTTGGTATTAGAGGCATTGAGATATCACATCTCATGCTATCAGAAGGGTCTCAGGATTGGAATGGGAAGGAGTCGGATATCACATCTCATGCTAAAGGGAGGGTCTCAGGTTTGGAAGTGGAAGGATTTGGATATCACATCTCATGTTATAGGAAGGATCTCAGGTTTGGTATTAGAAGCATTGAGATATCACATCTCATGCTATAGGAAGGGTCTCAGTATTGGAATGGGAAGGAGTTGGATATCACATCTCAAGCTATAGAAAGGGTCTCAGGATTGGAATGGGATGGAGTTGGATATCACATCTCAAGCTATAGTAAGGGTCTCAGGATTGGAATGGGAAGGAGTTGGATATCACATCTCATGCTATAGGAAGGGTCTCAGGTTTGGTATTAGCATTGAGATATCCCATCTCATGCTATAGGAAGGGTCTCAGGTTTGGAATCGGAAGGAGTTGTATATGACATCTCATGCCATAGGTAGGGTCTCAGGTTTGGTATAAGCATTGAGATATCACATCTCTGCTATCGGAAGGGTCTCAGGATTGGAATGGGAAGGAGTTGGATATCCCATCTCGTTATAGGAAGGGTCTCAGGTTTGGTATAAGAAGCATTGAGATATCACATCTCATGGTATAGGACGGGTCTCAGAATTGGAATGGGAAGGAGTTAGATATCACTTCTCAAGCTATAGGAAGGGTCTCAGGATTGGAATGGGAAGGAGTTGGATATCACATCTCATGCTAAAGGGAGGGTCTCAGGTTTGGAAGGGGAAGGATTTGGATATCACATCGCATGTTATAGGAAGGATCTCAGGTTTGGTATTAGAATCATTGAGATATCACATCTCATGCTATCGGAGGTATCTCAGGTTTGGTATTAGAGGCATTGAGATATCACATCTCATGCTATCATAAGGGTCTCAGGATTGGAATGGGAAGGAGTTGGATATCACTTCTCATGCTAAAGGGAGGGTCTCAGGTTTGGAAGGGGAAGGATTTGGATATCACATCACATGTTATAAGAAGGATCTCAGGTTTGGTATTAGAAGCATTGAGATATCACATCTCATGCTATCAGAAGGGTCTCAGGATTGGAATGGGAGGGAGTTGGATATCACATCTCATGCTATAGGAAGGGTCTCAGGTTTGGAACGGGAAGGAGTTGGATATCACATCTCATGTTATAGGAAGAGTCTCAGGTTTGGTATAAGCATTGAGATATCACATCTCTGCAATCGGAAGTGTCTCAGGATTGGGATGGGAAGGAGTTGGATATCACATCTCATGCTATAGGAAGGGTCTCAGGTTTGGAACGGGAAGGAGTTGGATATCCCATCTCATGTTATAGGACGGGTCTCAGGTTTGGTATTAGAAGCATTGAGATATCACATCTCATGCTGTAGGAAGGGTCTCAGGATTGGAATGGGAAGGAGTTGGATATTACATCTCATGCTATAGGAAGGGTCTCAGGTTTGGTATAAGCATTGAGATATCACATCTCTGCTATCGGAAGTGTCTCAGGATTGGAATGGGAAGGAGTTGGATATCCCATCTCATGTTATAGGACCGGTCTCAGGTTTGTTATTAGAATCATTGAGATATCATATTGCATGCTGTAGGAAGGGTCTAAGGATTGGAATGGGAAGGACTTGAATATCACATCTCATGCTATAGGTAGGCTCTCAGGTTTGGAAAGGGAAGGAGTTGGATATCACATTTCATGTTAGAGGAAGGATCTCAGGTTTGGTATTAGAGGCATTGAGATATCACATCTCATGCTATAGGAAGGGTCTCAGGATTGGAATGGGAAGGAGTTGGATATCACATTTCATGCTATAGGAAGGGTCTCAGGTTTGGTATAAGCATTGAGATGTCACATCTCATGCTATAGGAAGGGTCTCAGGATTGGAATGGGAAGGAGTTGGATATCACATCTCATGTTATAGGAAGGATCTCAGGTTTGGTATTAGAAGCATTGAGATATCACATCTCATGCTATAGGAAGGGTCTCAGGGTTGGAATGGGAAGGAGTTGTATATGACATCTCATGCCATAGGAAGGATCTCAGGTTTGGTATAAGCATTGAGATATCACATCTCTGCTATCGGAAGTGTCTCAGGATTGGAATGGGAAGGAGTTGGATATCCCATCTCATGTTATAGGACGGGTCTCAGGTTTGTTATTAGAATCATTGAGATATCATATTGCATGCTGTAGGAAGGGTCTAAGGATTGGAATGGGAAGGACTTGAATATCACATCTCATGCTATAGGTAGGCTCTCAGGTTTGGAAAGGGAAGGAGTTGGATATCACATTTCATGTTAGAGGAAGGATCTCAGGTTTGGTATTAGAGGCATTGAGATATCACATCTCATGCTATAGGAAGGGTCTCAGGATTGGAATGGGAAGGAGTTGGATATCACATCTCATGCTATAGGAAGGGTCTCAGGTGTGGTATAAGCATTGAGATGTCACATCTCATGCTATAGGAAGGGTCTCAGGATTGGAATGGGAAGGAGTTGGATATCACATCTCATGTTATAGGAAGGATCTCAGGTTTGGTATTAGAAGCATTGAGATATCACATCTCATGCTATAGGAAGGGTCTCAGGATTGGAATGGGAAGGAGTTGTATATGACATCTCATGCCATAGGAAGGGTCTCAGGTTTGGTATAAGCATTGAGATATCACATCTCTGCTATCGGAAGGGTATCAGGATTGGAATGGGAAGGAGTTGGATATCCCATCTCATGTTATAGGAAGAGTCTCAGGTTTGGTATTAGAAGCATTGAGATATCACATCTGATGCTATAGGAAGTGTCTCAGGATTGGAATGGGAAGGAGTTTGATATCACATCTCATGCCATGTATGGGTCTCAGGTTTTGTAGAATCATTGGGATATCACATCTCATGCTATCGGAAGGGTATCAGGATTGGATTTGGAAGGAGTTGGATATCACATCTCATGTTATAGGAAGGGTCTCAGGATTGGAATGGGAAGGACTTGGATATCACATCTCATGCTATAGGAAGGCTCTCAGGTTTGGAAGGGGAAGGATTTGGATATCACATCTCATGTTATAGGAAGGATCTCAGGTTTGGTATTAGAAGCAATGAGATATCACATCTCATGCTATCGGAAGGATCTCAGGTTTGGTATTAGAGGCATTGAGATATCACATCTCATGCTATCAGAAGGGTCTCAGGATTGGAATGGGAAGGAGTCGGATATCACATCTCATGCTAAAGGGAGGGTCTCAGGTTTGGAAGTGGAAGGATTTGGATATCACATCTCATGTTATAGGAAGGATCTCAGGTTTGGTATTAGAAGCATTGAGATATCACATCTCATGCTATAGGAAGGGTCTCAGTATTGGAATGGGAAGGAGTTGGATATCACATCTCAAGCTATAGAAAGGGTCTCAGGATTGGAATGGGAAGGAGTTGGATATCACATCTCAAGCTATAGTAAGGGTCTCAGGATTGGAATGGGAAGGAGTTGGATATCACATCTCATGCTATAGGAAGGGTCTCAGGTTTGGTATTAGCATTGAGATATCCCATCTCATGCTATAGGAAGGGTCTCAGGTTTGGAATCGGAAGGAGTTGTATATGACATCTCATGCCATAGGTAGGGTCTCAGGTTTGGTATAAGCATTGAGATATCACATCTCTGCTATCGGAAGGGTCCCAGGATTGGAATGGGAAGGAGTTGGATATCCCATCTCGTTATAGGAAGGGTCTCAGGTTTGGTATAAGAAGCATTGAGATATCACATCTCATGGTATAGGACGGGTCTCAGAATTGGAATGGGAAGGAGTTAGATATCACTTCTCAAGCTATAGGAAGGGTCTCAGGATTGGAATGGGAAGGAGTTGGATATCACATCTCATGCTAAAGGGAGGGTCTCAGGTTTGGAAGGGGAAGGATTTGGATATCACATCGCATGTTATAGGAAGGATCTCAGGTTTGGTATTAGAATCATTGAGATATCACATCTCATGCTATCGGAAGTATCTCAGGTTTGGTATTAGAGGCATTGAGATATCACATCTCATGCTATCATAAGGGTCTCAGGATTGGAATGGGAAGGAGTTGGATATCACTTCTCATGCTAAAGGGAGGGTCTCAGGTTTGGAAGGGGAAGGATTTGGATATCACATCACATGTTATAAGAAGGATCTCAGGTTTGGTATTAGAAGCATTGAGATATCACATCTCATGCTATCAGAAGGGTCTCAGGATTGGAATGGGAGGGAGTTGGATATCACATCTCATGCTATAGGAAGGGTCTCAGGTTTGGAACGGGAAGGAGTTGGATATCACATCTCATGTTATAGGAAGAGTCTCAGGTTTGGTATAAGCATTGAGATATCACATCTCTGCAATCGGAAGTGTCTCAGGATTGGGATGGGAAGGAGTTGGATATCACATCTCATGCTATAGGAAGGGTCTCAGGTTTGGAACGGGAAGGAATTGGATATCCCATCTCATGTTATAGGACGGGTCTCAGGTTTGGTATTAGAAGCATTGAGATATCACATCGCATGCTGTAGGAAGGGTCTCAGGATTGGAATGGGAAGGAGTTGGATATTACATCTCATGCTATAGGAAGGGTCTCAGGTTTGGTATAAGCATTGAGATATCACATCTCTGCTATCGGAAGTGTCTCAGGATTGGAATGGGAAGGAGTTGGATATCCCATCTCATGTTATAGGACGGGTCTCAGGTTTGTTATTAGAATCATTGAGATATCATATTGCATGCTGTAGGAAGGGTCTAAGGATTGGAATGGGAAGGACTTGAATATCACATCTCATGCTATAGGTAGGCTCTCAGGTTTGGAAAGGGAAGGAGTTGGATATCACATTTCATGTTAGAGGAAGGATCTCAGGTTTGGTATTAGAGGCATTGAGATATCACATCTCATGCTATAGGAAGGGTCTCAGGATTGGAATGGGAAGGAGTTGGATATCACATTTCATGCTATAGGAAGGGTCTCAGGTTTGGTATAAGCATTGAGATGTCACATCTCATGCTATAGGAAGGGTCTCAGGATTGGAATGGGAAGGAGTTGGATATCACATCTCATGTTATAGGAAGAGTCTCAGGTTTGGTATAAGCATTGAGATATCACATCTCTGCAATCGGAAGTGTCTCAGGATTGGGATGGGAAGGAGTTGGATATCACATCTCATGCTATAGGTAGGCTCTCAGGTTTGGAAAGGGAAGGAGTTGGATATCACATTTCATGTTAGAGGAAGGATCTCAGGTTTGGTATTAGAGGCATTGAGATATCACATCTCATGGTATAGGAAGGGTCTCAGGATTGGAATGGGAAGGAGTTGGATATCACATTTCATGCTATAGGAAGGGTCTCAGGTTTGGTATAAGCATTGAGATGTCACATCACATGCTATAGGAAGGGTCTCAGGATTGGAATGGGAAGGAGTTGGATATCACATCTCATGTTATAGGAAGGATCTCAGGTTTGGTATTAGAAGCATTGAGATATCACATCTCATGCTATAGGAAGGGTCTCAGGGTTGGAATGGGAAGGAGTTGTATATGACATCTCATGCCATAGGAAGGGTCTCAGGTTTGGTATAAGCATTGAGATATCACATCTCTGCTATCGGAAGTGTCTCAGGATTGGAATGGGAAGGAGTTGGATATCCCATCTCATGTTATAGGACGGGTCTCAGGTTTGTTATTAGAATCATTGAGATATCATATTGCATGCTGTAGGAAGGGTCTAAGGATTGGAATGGGAAGTACTTGAATATCACATCTCATGCTATAGGTAGGCTCTCAGGTTTGGAAAGGGAAGGAGTTGGATATCACATATCATGTTAGAGGAAGGATCTCAGGTTTGGTATTAGAGGCATTGAGATATCACATCTCATGCTATAGGAAGGGTCTCAGGATTGGAATGGGAAGGAGTTGGATATCACATCTCATGCTATAGGAAGGGTCTCAGGTGTGGTATAAGCATTGAGATGTCACATCTCATGCTATAGGAAGGGTCTCAGGATTGGAATGGGAAGGAGTTGGATATCACATCTCATGTTATAGGAAGGATCTCAGGTTTGGTATTAGAAGCATTGAGATATCACATCTCATGCTATAGGAAGGGTCTCAGGATTGGAATGGGAAGGAGTTGTATATGACATCTCATGCCATAGGAAGGGTCTCAGGTTTGGTATAAGCATTGAGATATCACATCTCTGCTATCGGAAGGGTCTCAGGATTGGAATGGGAAGGAGTTGGATATCCCATCTCATGTTATAGGAAGAGTCTCAGGTTTGGTATTAGAAGCATTGAGATATCACATCTGATGCTATAGGAAGTGTCTCAGGATTGGAATGGGAAGGAGTTTGATATCACATCTCATGCCATGTATGGGTCTCAGGTTTTGTAGAATCATTGGGATATCACATCTCATGCTATCGGAAGGGTATCAGGATTGGATTTGGAAGGAGTTGGATATCACATCTCATGTTATAGGAAGGGTCTCAGGATTGGAATGGGAAGGACTTGGATATCACATCTCATGCTATAGGAAGGCTCTCAGGTTTGGAAGGGGAAGGAGTTGGATATCACATTTCATGTTAGAGGTAGGATCTCAGGTTTGGTATTAGAGGCATTGAGATATCACATCTCATGCTATCAGAAGGGTCTCAGGATTGGAATGGGAAGGAGTTGGATATCACATCTCATGCTAAAGGGAGGGTCTCAGGTTTGGAAGGGGAAGGATTTGGATATCACATCTCATGTTATAGGAAGGATCTCAGGTTTGGTATTAGAAGCAATGAGATATCACATCTCATGCTATCGGAAGGATCTCAGGTTTGGTATTAGAGGCATTGAGATATCACATCTCATGCTATCAGAAGGGTCTCAGGATTGGAATGGGAAGGAGTCGGATATCACATCTCATGCTAAAGGGAGGGTCTCAGGTTTGGAAGTGGAAGGATTTGGATATCACATCTCATGTTATAGGAAGGATCTCAGGTTTGGTATTAGAAGCATTGAGATATCACATCTCATGCTATAGGAAGGGTCTCAGTATTGGAATGGGAAGGAGTTGGATATCACATCTCAAGCTATAGAAAGGGTCTCAGGATTGGAATGGGAAGGAGTTGGATATCACATCTCAAGCTATAGTAAGGGTCTCAGGATTGGAATGGGAAGGAGTTGGATATCACATCTCATGCTATAGGAAGGGTCTCAGGTTTGGTATTAGCATTGAGATATCCCATCTCATGCTATAGGAAGGGTCTCAGGTTTGGAATCGGAAGGAGTTGTATATGACATCTCATGCCATAGGTAGGGTCTCAGGTTTGGTATAAGCATTGAGATATCACATCTCTGCTATCGGAAGGGTCTCAGGATTGGAATGGGAAGGAGTTGGATATCCCATCTCGTTATAGGAAGGGTCTCAGGTTTGGTATAAGAAGCATTGAGATATCACATCTCATGGTATAGGACGGGTCTCAGAATTGGAATGGGAAGGAGTTAGATATCACTTCTCAAGCTATAGGAAGGGTCTCAGGATTGGAATGGGAAGGAGTTGGATATCACATCTCATGCTAAAGGGAGGGTCTCAGGTTTGGAAGGGGAAGGATTTGGATATCACATCGCATGTTATAGGAAGGATCTCAGGTTTGGTATTAGAATCATTGAGATATCACATCTCATGCTATCGGAAGTATCTCAGGTTTGGTATTAGAGGCATTGAGATATCACATCTCATGCTATCATAAGGGTCTCAGGATTGGAATAGGAAGGAGTTGGATATCACTTCTCATGCTAAAGGGAGGGTCTCAGGTTTGGAAGGGGAAGGATTTGGATATCACATCACATGTTATAAGAAGGATCTCAGGTTTGGTATTAGAAGCATTGAGATATCACATCTCATGCTATCAGAAGGGTCTCAGGATTGGAATGGGAGGGAGTTGGATATCACATCTCATGCTATAGGAAGGGTCTCAGGTTTGGAACGGGAAGGAGTTGGATATCAAATCTCATGTTATAGGAAGAGTCTCAGGTTTGGTATAAGCATTGAGATATCACATCTCTGCAATCGGAAGTGTCTCAGGATTGGGATGGGAAGGAGTTGGATATCACATCTCATGCTATAGGAAGGGTCTCAGGTTTGGAACGGGAAGGAGTTGGATATCCCATCTCATGTTATAGGACGGGTCTCAGGTTTGGTATTAGAAGCATTGAGATATCACATCGCATGCTGTAGGAAGGGTCTCAGGATTGGAATGGGAAGGAGTTGGATATTACATCTCATGCTATAGGAAGGGTCTCAGGTTTGGTATAAGCATTGAGATATCACACTCTGCTATCGGAAGTGTCTCAGGATTGGAATGGGAAGGAGTTGGATATCCCATCTCATGTTATAGGACGGGTCTCAGGTTTGTTATTAGAATCATTGAGATATCATATTGCATGCTGTAGGAAGGGTCTAAGGATTGGAATGGGAAGGACTTGAATATCACATCTCATGCTATAGGTAGGCTCTCAGGTTTGGAAAGGGAAGGAGTTGGATATCACATTTCATGTTAGAGGAAGGATCTCAGGTTTGGTATTAGAGGCATTGAGATATCACATCTCATGCTATAGGAAGGGTCTCAGGATTGGAATGGGAAGGAGTTGGATATCACATTTCATGCTATAGGAAGGGTCTCAGGTTTGGTATAAGCATTGAGATGTCACATCTCATGCTATAGGAAGGGTCTCAGGATTGGAATGGGAAGGAGTTGGATATCACATCTCCTGTTATAGGAAGGATCTCAGGTTTGGTATTAGAAGCATTGAGATATCACATCTCATGCTATAGGAAGGGTCTCAGGGTTGGAATGGGAAGGAGTTGTATATGACATCTCATGCCATAGGAAGGGTCTCAGGTTTGGTATAAGCATTGAGATATCACATCTCTGCTATCGGAAGGGTCTCAGGATTGGAATGGGAAGGAGTTGGATATCCCATCTCATGTTATAGGAAGAGTCTCAGGTTTGGTATTAGAAGCATTGAGATATCACATCTGATGCTATAGGAAGTGTCTCAGGATTGGAATGGGAAGGAGTTTGATATCACATCTCATGCCATGTATGGGTCTCAGGTTTTGTAGAAGCATTGGGATATCACATCTCATGCTATCGGAAGGGTATCAGGATTGGATTTGGAAGGAGTTGGATATCACATCTCATGTTATAGGAAGGGTCTCAGGATTGGAATGGGAAGGACTTGGATATCACATATCATGCTATAGGAAGGCTCTCAGGTTTGGAAGGGGAAGGAGTTGGATATCACATTTCATGTTAGAGGTAGGATCTCAGGTTTGGTATTAGAGGCATTGAGATATCACATCTCATGCTATCAGAAGGGTCTCAGGATTGGAATGGGAAGGAGTTGGATATCACATCTCATGCTAAAGGGAGGGTCTCAGGTTTGGAAGGGGAAGGATTTGGATATCACGTCTCATGTTATAGGAAGGATCTCAGGTTTGGTATTAGAAGCATTGAGACATCACATCTCATGCTATCGGAAGGATCTCAGGTTTGGTATTAGAGGCATTGAGATATCACATCTCATGCTAAAGGGAGGGTCTCAGGTTTGGAAGGGGAAGGATTTGGATATCACATCTCTTGTTATAGGAAGGATCTCAGGTTTGGTATTAGAGGCATTGAGATATCACATCTCATGCTATCTATCATAAGGGTCTCAGGATTGGAATGGGAAGGAGTTGGATATCACATCTCATGCTAAAGGGAGGGTCTCAGGCTTGGAAGGGGAAGGATTTGGATATCACATCACATGTTATAAGAAGGATCTCAGGTTTGGTATTAGAAGCATTGAGATATCACATCTCATGCTATCGGAAGGGTCTCAGGATTGGAACGAGAAGGAGTCGGATATCACATCTCATGCTATAGGAAGGCTCTCAGGTTTGGAAGGGGAAAGAGTTGGATATCACATTTCATGTTAGAGGTAGGATCTCAGGTTTGGTATTAGAGGCATTGAGATATCACATCTCATGCTATCAGAAGGGTCTCAGGATTGGAATGGGAAGGAGTTGGATATCACATCTCATGCTAAAGGGAGGGTCTCAGGTTTGGAAGGGGAAGGATTTGGATATCACGTCTCATGTTATAGGAAGGATCTCAGGTTTGGTATTAGAAGCATTGAGATATCACATCTCATGCTATCGGAAGGATCTCAGGTTTGGTATTAGAGGCATTGAGATATCACATCTCATGCTAAAGGGAGGGTCTCAGGTTTGGAAGGGGAAGGATTTGGATATCACATCTCTTGTTATAGGAAGGATCACAGGTTTGGTATTAGAAGCATTGAGATATCACATCTCATGCTATCGGAAGGGTCTCAGGATTGGAATGGGACGGAGTTGGATATCACATCTCATGCTAAAGGGAGGGTCTCAGGTTTGGAAGGGGAAGGATGTGGATATCACATTTCATGTTAGAGGTAGGATCTCAGGTTTGGTATTGGAGGCATTGAGATATCACATCTCATGCTATCAGAAGGGTCTCAGGATGGGAATGGGAAGGAGTTGGATATCACATCTCATGCTAAAGGGAGGGTCTCAGGTTTGGAAGGGGAAGGATTTGGATATCACATCTCATGTTATCGGAAGGATCTCAGGTTTGGTATTAGAAGCATTGAGATATCACATCTCATGCTATAGGAAGGGTCTCAGGTTTGGTATTAGAAGCATTGAGATATCAAGTCTCATGGTATAGGAAGGGTCTCAGAATTGGAATGGGAAGGAGTTGGATATCTCAAGCTATAGGAAGGGTCTCAGGATTGGAATGGGAAGGGGTTTGATATCACAACTCATGCCATAGTATGGGTCTCAGGTTTGGTAGAAACATTGGGATATCACATCTCATGCTATCGGAAGGGTATCAGGATTTGATTTGGAAGGAGTTGGATATCCCATCTCATGCTATAGGAAGGGTCTCAGGTTGGAATGGGAAGGAGTTGGATATCACATCTCATGTTATAGGAAGGGTCCCAGGATTGGAATGGGAAGGACTTGGATATCATATCTCATGCTATAGGAAGGCTCTCAGGTTTGGAACGGGAAGGAGTTGGATATCACATTTCATGTTAGAGGAAGGATCTCAGGTTTGGTATTAGAGGCATTAAGATATCACATCTCATGTTATAGGAAGGGTCTCACGTTTGGTATAAGCATTGAGATATCACATCTCATGCTATAGGAAGGGTCTCAGGATTGGAATGGGAAGGAGTTGGATATCACATCTCAAGCTATAGGAAGGGTCTCACGTTTGGTATAAGCATTGAGATATCACATCTCATGCTATAGGAAGGGTCTGAGGATTGGAATGGGAAGGTGTTGGATATCACATCTCATGTTATAGGAAAGATCTCAGGTTTGGTATTAGAAGCATTGCGACATCACATCTCATGTTATAGGAAGGGTCTCAGGATTGGAATGGGAAGAAGTTGGCTATCACATCTCATGCTATAGGAAGGGTCTCAGGTTTGGTATAAGCATTGAGATATCACATCTCATGCTATAGGAAGGGTCTCAGGATTGGAATGGGAAGGAGTTGTATATGACATCTCATGCCATAGGAAGGGTCTCAGGTTTGGAATAAGCATTGAGATATCACATCTCATGCTATAGGAAGGGTCTCAGGATTGGAATGGGACGGACTTGGATATCACATCTCATGCTATAGGGAGGGTCTCAGGTTTGGAAGGGGAAGGATTTGGATATCACATCGCATGTTATAGGAAGGATCTCAGGTTTGGTAAGGGAAGGAGTTGGATATCACATTTCATGTTAGAGGTAGGATCTCAGGTTTGGTATTAGAGGCATTGAGGTATCACATCTCATGCTATCAGAAGGGTCTCAGGATTGGAATGGGAAGGAGTTGGATATCACATCTCATGCTAAAGGGAGGGTCTCAGGTTTGGAAGGGGAAGGATTTGGATATCACATCGCATGTTATAGGAAGGATCTCAGGTTTGGTATTAGAATCATTGAGATATCACATCTCATGCTATCGGAAGTATCTCAGGTTTGGTATTAGAGGCATTGAGATATCACATCTCATGCTATCATAAGGGTCTCAGGATTGGAATGGGAAGGAGTTGGATATCACTTCTCATGCTAAAGGGAGGGTCTCAGGTTTGGAAGGGGAAGGATTTGGATATCACATCACATGTTATAAGAAGGATCTCAGGTTTGGTATTAGAAGCATTGAGATATCACATCTCATGCTATCAGAAGGGTCTCAGGATTGGAATGGGAAGGAGTTGGATATCACATCTCATGCTATAGGAAGGGTCTCAGGTTTGGAACGGGAAGGAGTTGGATATCACATCTCATGTTATAGGAAGAGTCTCAGGTTTGGTATTAGCATTGAGATATCACATCTCTGCAATCGGAAGTGTCTCAGGATTGGGATGGGAAGGAGTTGGATATCACATCTCATGCTATAGGAAGGGTCTCAGGTTTGGAACGGGAAGGAGTTGGATATCCCATCTCATGTTATAGGACGGGTCTCAGGTTTGGTATTAGAAGCATTGAGATATCACATCGCATGCTGTAGGAAGGGTCTCAGGATTGGAATGGGAAGGAGTTGGATATTACATCTCATGCTATAGGAAGGGTCTCAGGTTTGGTATAAGCATTGAAATATCACATCTCTGCTATCGGAAGTGTCTCAGGATTGGAATGGGAAGGAGTTGGATATCCCATCTCATGTTATAGGACGGGTCTCAGGTTTGTTATTAGAATCATTGAGATATCATATTGCATGCTGTAGGAAGGGTCTAAGGATTGGAATGGGAAGGACTTGAATATCACATCTCATGCTATAGGTAGGCTCTCAGGTTTGGAAAGGGAAGGAGTTGGATATCACATTTCATGTTAGAGGAAGGATCTCAGGTTTGGTATTAGAGGCATTGAGATATCACATCTCATGCTATAGGAAGGGTCTCAGGATTGGAATGGGAAGGAGTTGGATATCACATCTCATGCTATAGGAAGGGTCTCAGGTGTGGTATAAGCATTGAGATGTCACATCTCATGCTATAGGAAGGGTCTCAGGATTGGAATGGGAAGGAGTTGGATATCACATCTCATGTTATAGGAAGGATCTTAGGTTTGGTATTAGAAGCATTGAGATATCACATCTCATGGTATAGGAAGGGTCTCAGGATTGGAATGGGAAGGAGTTGTATATGACATCTCATGCCATAGGAAGGGTCTCAGGTTTGGTATAAGCATTGAGATATCACATCTCTGCTATTGGAAGGGTCTCAGGATTGGAATGGGAAGGAGTTGGATATCCCATCTCATGTTATAGGAAGAGTCTCAGGTTTGGTATTAGAAGCATTGAGATATCACATCTGATGCTATAGGAAGTGTCTCAGGATTGGAATGGGAAGGAGTTTGATATCACATCTCATGCCATGTATGGGTCTCAGGTTTTGTAGAAGCATTGGGATATCACATCTCATGCTATCGGAAGGGTATCAGGATTGGATTTGGAAGGAGTTGGATATCACATCTCATGCCATAGGAAGGGTCTCAGGTTTGGTATAAGCATTGAGATATCACATCTCTGCTATTGGAAGGGTCTCAGGATTGGAATGGGAAGGAGTTGGATATCCCATCTCATGTTATAGGAAGAGTCTCAGGTTTGGTATTAGAAGCATTGAGATATCACATCTGATGCTATAGGAAGTGTCTCAGGATTGGAATGGGAAGGAGTTTGATATCACATCTCATGCCATGTATGGGTCTCAGGTTTTGTAGAAGCATTGGGATATCACATCTCATGCTATCGGAAGGGTATCAGGATTGGATTTGGAAGGAGTTGGATATCACATCTCATGTTATAGGAAGGGTCTCAGGATTGGAATGGGAAGGACTTGGATATCACATCTCATGCTATAGGAAGGCTCTCAGGTTTGGAAGGGGAAGGAGTTGGATATCACATTTCATGTTATAGGAAGGATCTCAGGTTTGGTATTAGAAGCATTGAGATATCACATCTCATGCTATAGGAAGGGTCTCAGGATTGGAATGGGAAGGAGTTGGATATCACATCTCATGCTAAAGGGAGGGTCTCAGGTTTGGAAGGGGAAGGATTTGGATATCACATCTCATGTTATAGGAAGGATCTCAGGTTTGGTATTAGAAGCATTGAGATATCACATCTCATGCTATCGGAAGGATCTCAGGTTTGGTATTAGAGGCATTGAGATATCACATCTCATGCTATCAGAAGGGTCTCAGGATTGGAATGGGAAGGAGTTGGATATCACATCTCATGCTAAAGGGAGGGTCTCAGGTTTGGAAGTGGAAGGATTTGGATATCACATCTCATGTTATAGGAAGGATCTCAGGTTTGGTATTAGAAGCATTGAGATGTCACATCTCATGCTATAGGAAGGGTCTCAGGATTGGAATGGGAAGGAGTTGGATATCACATCTCATGTTATAGGAAGGATCTCAGGTTTGGTATTAGAAGCATTGAGATATCACATCTCATGCTATAGGAAGGGTCTCAGGGTTGGAATGGGAAGGAGTTGTATATGACATCTCATGCCATAGGAAGGATCTCAGGTTTGGTATAAGCATTGAGATATCACATCTCTGCTATCGGAAGTGTCTCAGGATTGGAATGGGAAGGAGTTGGATATCCCATCTCATGTTATAGGACGGGTCTCAGGTTTGTTATTAGAATCATTGAGATATCATATTGCATGCTGTAGGAAGGGTCTAAGGATTGGAATGGGAAGGACTTGAATATCACATCTCATGCTATAGGTAGGCTCTCAGGTTTGGAAAGGGAAGGAGTTGGATATCACATTTCATGTTAGAGGAAGGATCTCAGGTTTGGTATTAGAGGCATTGAGATATCACATCTCATGCTATAGGAAGGGTCTCAGGATTGGAATGGGAAGGAGTTGGATATCACATCTCATGCTATAGGAAGGGTCTCAGGTGTGGTATAAGCATTGAGATGTCACATCTCATGCTATAGGAAGGGGCTCAGGATTGGAATGGGAAGGAGTTGGATATCACATCTCATGTTATAGGAAGGATCTCAGGTTTGGTATTAGAAGCATTGAGATATCACATCTCATGCTATAGGAAGGGTCTCAGGATTGGAATGGGAAGGAGTTGTATATGACATCTCATGCCATAGTAAGGGTCTCAGGTTTGGTATAAGCATTGAGATATCACATCTCTGCTATCGGAAGGGTCTCAGGATTGGAATGGGAAGGAGTTGGATATCCCATCTCATGTTATAGGAAGAGTCTCAGGTTTGGTATTAGAAGCATTGAGATATCACATCTGATGCTATAGGAAGTGTCTCAGGATTGGAATGGGAAGGAGTTTGATATCACATCTCATGCCATGTATGGGTCTCAGGTTTTGTAGAATAATTGGGATATCACATCTCATGCTATCGGAAGGGTATCAGGATTGGATTTGGAAGGAGTTGGATATCACATCTCATGTTATAGGAAGGGTCTCAGGATTGGAATGGGAAGGACTTGGATATCACATCTCATGCTATAGGAAGGCTCTCAGGTTTGGAAGGGGAAGGAGTTGGATATCACATTTCATGTTAGAGGTAGGATCTCAGGTTTGGTATTAGAGGCATTGAGATATCACATCTCATGCTATCAGAAGGGTCTCAGGATTGGAATGGGAAGGAGTTGGATATCACATCTCATGCTAAAGGGAGGGTCTCAGGTTTGGAAGGGGAAGGATTTGGATATCACATCTCATGTTATAGGAAGGATCTCAGGTTTGGTATTAGAAGCAATGAGATATCACATATCATGCTATCGGAAGGATCTCAGGTTTGGTATTAGAGGCATTGAGATATCACATCTCATGCTATCAGAAGGGTCTCAGGATTGGAATGGGAAGGAGTCGGATATCACATCTCATGCTAAAGGGAGGGTCTCAGGTTTGGAAGTGGAAGGATTTGGATATCACATCTCATGTTATAGGAAGGATCTCAGGTTTGGTATTAGAAGCATTGAGATATCACATCTCATGCTATAGGAAGGGTCTCAGTATTGGAATGGGAAGGAGTTGGATATCACATCTCAAGCTATAGAAAGGGTCTCAGGATTGGAATGGGAAGGAGTTGGATATCACATCTCAAGCTATAGTAAGGGTCTCAGGATTGGAATGGGAAGGAGTTGGATATCACATCTCATGCTATAGGAAGGGTCTCAGGTTTGGTATTAGCATTGAGATATCCCATCTCATGCTATAGGAAGGGTCTCAGGTTTGGAATCGGAAGGAGTTGTATATGACATCTCATGCCATAGGTAGGGTCTCAGGTTTGGTATAAGCATTGAGATATCACATCTCTGCTATCGGAAGGGTCTCAGGATTGGAATGGGAAGGAGTTGGATATCCCATCTCGTTATAGGAAGGGTCTCAGGTTTGGTATAAGAAGCATTGAGATATCACATCTCATGGTATAGGACGGGTCTCAGAATTGGAATGGGAAGGAGTTAGATATCACTTCTCAAGCTATAGGAAGGGTCTCAGGATTGGAATGGGAAGGAGTTGGATATCACATCTCATGCTAAAGGGAGGGTCTCAGGTTTGGAAGGGGAAGGATTTGGATATCACATCGCATGTTATAGGAAGGATCTCAGGTTTGGTATTAGAATCATTGAGATATCACATCTCATGCTATCGGAGGTATCTCAGGTTTGGTATTAGAGGCATTGAGATATCACATCTCATGCTATCATAAGGGTCTCAGGATTGGAATGGGAAGGAGTTGGATATCACTTCTCATGCTAAAGGGAGGGTCTCAGGTTTGGAAGGGGAAGGATTTGGATATCACATCACATGTTATAAGAAGGATCTCAGGTTTGGTATTAGAAGCATTGAGATATCACATCTCATGCTATCAGAAGGGTCTCAGGATTGGAATGGGAGGGAGTTGGATATCACATCTCATGCTATAGGAAGGGTCTCAGGTTTGGAACGGGAAGGAGTTGGATATCACATCTCATGTTATAGGAAGAGTCTCAGGTTTGGTATAAGCATTGAGATATCACATCTCTGCAATCGGAAGTGTCTCAGGATTGGGATGGGAAGGAGTTGGATATCACATCTCATGCTATAGGAAGGGTCTCAGGTTTGGAACGGGAAGGAGTTGGATATCCCATCTCATGTTATAGGACGGGTCTCAGGTTTGGTATTAGAAGCATTGAGATATCACATCTCATGCTGTAGGAAGGGTCTCAGGATTGGAATGGGAAGGAGTTGGATATTACATCTCATGCTATAGGAAGGGTCTCAGGTTTGGTATAAGCATTGAGATATCACATCTCTGCTATCGGAAGTGTCTCAGGATTGGAATGGGAAGGAGTTGGATATCCCATCTCATGTTATAGGACCGGTCTCAGGTTTGTTATTAGAATCATTGAGATATCATATTGCATGCTGTAGGAAGGGTCTAAGGATTGGAATGGGAAGGACTTGAATATCACATCTCATGCTATAGGTAGGCTCTCAGGTTTGGAAAGGGAAGGAGTTGGATATCACATTTCATGTTAGAGGAAGGATCTCAGGTTTGGTATTAGAGGCATTGAGATATCACATCTCATGCTATAGGAAGGGTCTCAGGATTGGAATGGGAAGGAGTTGGATATCACATTTCATGCTATAGGAAGGGTCTCAGGTTTGGTATAAGCATTGAGATGTCACATCTCATGCTATAGGAAGGGTCTCAGGATTGGAATGGGAAGGAGTTGGATATCACATCTCATGTTATAGGAAGGATCTCAGGTTTGGTATTAGAAGCATTGAGATATCACATCTCATGCTATAGGAAGGGTCTCAGGGTTGGAATGGGAAGGAGTTGTATATGACATCTCATGCCATAGGAAGGATCTCAGGTTTGGTATAAGCATTGAGATATCACATCTCTGCTATCGGAAGTGTCTCAGGATTGGAATGGGAAGGAGTTGGATATCCCATCTCATGTTATAGGACGGGTCTCAGGTTTGTTATTAGAATCATTGAGATATCATATTGCATGCTGTAGGAAGGGTCTAAGGATTGGAATGGGAAGGACTTGAATATCACATCTCATGCTATAGGTAGGCTCTCAGGTTTGGAAAGGGAAGGAGTTGGATATCACATTTCATGTTAGAGGAAGGATCTCAGGTTTGGTATTAGAGGCATTGAGATATCACATCTCATGCTATAGGAAGGGTCTCAGGATTGGAATGGGAAGGAGTTGGATATCACATCTCATGCTATAGGAAGGGTCTCAGGTGTGGTATAAGCATTGAGATGTCACATCTCATGCTATAGGAAGGGTCTCAGGATTGGAATGGGAAGGAGTTGGATATCACATCTCATGTTATAGGAAGGATCTCAGGTTTGGTATTAGAAGCATTGAGATATCACATCTCATGCTATAGGAAGGGTCTCAGGATTGGAATGGGAAGGAGTTGTATATGACATCTCATGCCATAGGAAGGGTCTCAGGTTTGGTATAAGCATTGAGATATCACATCTCTGCTATCGGAAGGGTATCAGGATTGGAATGGGAAGGAGTTGGATATCCCATCTCATGTTATAGGAAGAGTCTCAGGTTTGGTATTAGAAGCATTGAGATATCACATCTGATGCTATAGGAAGTGTCTCAGGATTGGAATGGGAAGGAGTTTGATATCACATCTCATGCCATGTATGGGTCTCAGGTTTTGTAGAATCATTGGGATATCACATCTCATGCTATCGGAAGGGTATCAGGATTGGATTTGGAAGGAGTTGGATATCACATCTCATGTTATAGGAAGGGTCTCAGGATTGGAATGGGAAGGACTTGGATATCACATCTCATGCTATAGGAAGGCTCTCAGGTTTGGAAGGGGAAGGATTTGGATATCACATCTCATGTTATAGGAAGGATCTCAGGTTTGGTATTAGAAGCAATGAGATATCACATCTCATGCTATCGGAAGGATCTCAGGTTTGGTATTAGAGGCATTGAGATATCACATCTCATGCTATCAGAAGGGTCTCAGGATTGGAATGGGAAGGAGTCGGATATCACATCTCATGCTAAAGGGAGGGTCTCAGGTTTGGAAGTGGAAGGATTTGGATATCACATCTCATGTTATAGGAAGGATCTCAGGTTTGGTATTAGAAGCATTGAGATATCACATCTCATGCTATAGGAAGGGTCTCAGTATTGGAATGGGAAGGAGTTGGATATCACATCTCAAGCTATAGAAAGGGTCTCAGGATTGGAATGGGAAGGAGTTGGATATCACATCTCAAGCTATAGTAAGGGTCTCAGGATTGGAATGGGAAGGAGTTGGATATCACATCTCATGCTATAGGAAGGGTCTCAGGTTTGGTATTAGCATTGAGATATCCCATCTCATGCTATAGGAAGGGTCTCAGGTTTGGAATCGGAAGGAGTTGTATATGACATCTCATGCCATAGGTAGGGTCTCAGGTTTGGTATAAGCATTGAGATATCACATCTCTGCTATCGGAAGGGTCCCAGGATTGGAATGGGAAGGAGTTGGATATCCCATCTCGTTATAGGAAGGGTCTCAGGTTTGGTATAAGAAGCATTGAGATATCACATCTCATGGTATAGGACGGGTCTCAGAATTGGAATGGGAAGGAGTTAGATATCACTTCTCAAGCTATAGGAAGGGTCTCAGGATTGGAATGGGAAGGAGTTGGATATCACATCTCATGCTAAAGGGAGGGTCTCAGGTTTGGAAGGGGAAGGATTTGGATATCACATCGCATGTTACAGGAAGGATCTCAGGTTTGGTATTAGAATCATTGAGATATCACATCTCATGCTATCGGAAGTATCTCAGGTTTGGTATTAGAGGCATTGAGATATCACATCTCATGCTATCATAAGGGTCTCAGGATTGGAATGGGAAGGAGTTGGATATCACTTCTCATGCTAAAGGGAGGGTCTCAGGTTTGGAAGGGGAAGGATTTGGATATCACATCACATGTTATAAGAAGGATCTCAGGTTTGGTATTAGAAGCATTGAGATATCACATCTCATGCTATCAGAAGGGTCTCAGGATTGGAATGGGAGGGAGTTGGATATCACATCTCATGCTATAGGAAGGGTCTCAGGTTTGGAACGGGAAGGAGTTGGATATCACATCTCATGTTATAGGAAGAGTCTCAGGTTTGGTATAAGCATTGAGATATCACATCTCTGCAATCGGAAGTGTCTCAGGATTGGGATGGGAAGGAGTTGGATATCACATCTCATGCTATAGGAAGGGTCTCAGGTTTGGAACGGGAAGGAATTGGATATCCCATCTCATGTTATAGGACGGGTCTCAGGTTTGGTATTAGAAGCATTGAGATATCACATCGCATGCTGTAGGAAGGGTCTCAGGATTGGAATGGGAAGGAGTTGGATATTACATCTCATGCTATAGGAAGGGTCTCAGGTTTGGTATAAGCATTGAGATATCACATCTCTGCTATCGGAAGTGTCTCAGGATTGGAATGGGAAGGAGTTGGATATCCCATCTCATGTTATAGGACGGGTCTCAGGTTTGTTATTAGAATCATTGAGATATCATATTGCATGCTGTAGGAAGGGTCTAAGGATTGGAATGGGAAGGACTTGAATATCACATCTCATGCTATAGGTAGGCTCTCAGGTTTGGAAAGGGAAGGAGTTGGATATCACATTTCATGTTAGAGGAAGGATCTCAGGTTTGGTATTAGAGGCATTGAGATATCACATCTCATGCTATAGGAAGGGTCTCAGGATTGGAATGGGAAGGAGTTGGATATCACATTTCATGCTATAGGAAGGGTCTCAGGTTTGGTATAAGCATTGAGATGTCACATCTCATGCTATAGGAAGGGTCTCAGGATTGGAATGGGAAGGAGTTGGATATCACATCTCATGTTATAGGAAGGATCTCAGGTTTGGTATTAGAAGCATTGAGATATCACATCTCATGCTATAGGAAGGGTCTCAGGGTTGGAATGGGAAGGAGTTGTATATGACATCTCATGCCATAGGAAGGGTCTCAGGTTTGGTATAAGCATTGAGATATCACATCTCTGCTATCGGAAGTGTCTCAGGATTGGAATGGGAAGGAGTTGGATATCCCATCTCATGTTATAGGACGGGTCTCAGGTTTGTTATTAGAATCATTGAGATATCATATTGCATGCTGTAGGAAGGGTCTAAGGATTGGAATGGGAAGTACTTGAATATCACATCTCATGCTATAGGTAGGCTCTCAGGTTTGGAAAGGGAAGGAGTTGGATATCACATATCATGTTAGAGGAAGGATCTCAGGTTTGGTATTAGAGGCATTGAGATATCACATCTCATGCTATAGGAAGGGTCTCAGTATTGGAATGGGAAGGAGTTGGATATCACATCTCATGCTATAGGAAGGGTCTCAGGTGTGGTATAAGCATTGAGATGTCACATCTCATGCTATAGGAAGGGTCTCAGGATTGGAATGGGAAGGAGTTGGATATCACATCTCATGTTATAGGAAGGATCTCAGGTTTGGTATTAGAAGCATTGAGATATCACATCTCATGCTATAGGAAGGGTCTCAGGATTGGAATGGGAAGGAGTTGTATATGACATCTCATGCCATAGGAAGGGTCTCAGGTTTGGTATAAGCATTGAGATATCACATCTCTGCTATCGGAAGGGTCTCAGGATTGGAATGGGAAGGAGTTGGATATCCCATCTCATGTTATAGGAAGAATCTCAGGTTTGGTATTAGAAGCATTGAGATATCACATCTGATGCTATAGGAAGTGTCTCAGGATTGGAATGGGAAGGAGTTTGATATCACATCTCATGCCATGTATGGGTCTCAGGTTTTGTAGAATCATTGGGATATCACATCTCATGCTATCGGAAGGGTATCAGGATTGGATTTGGAAGGAGTTGGATATCACATCTCATGTTATAGGAAGGGTCTCAGGATTGGAATGGGAAGGACTTGGATATCACATCTCATGCTATAGGAAGGCTCTCAGGTTTGGAAGGGGAAGGAGTTGGATATCACATTTCATGTTAGAGGTAGGATCTCAGGTTTGGTATTAGAGGCATTGAGATATCACATCTCATGCTATCAGAAGGGTCTCAGGATTGGAATGGGAAGGAGTTGGATATCACATCTCATGCTAAAGGGAGGGTCTCAGGTTTGGAAGGGGAAGGATTTGGATATCACATCTCATGTTATAGGAAGGATCTCAGGTTTGGTATTAGAAGCAATGAGATATCACATCTCATGCTATCGGAAGGATCTCAGGTTTGGTATTAGAGGCATTGAGATATCACATCTCATGCTATCAGAAGGGTCTCAGGATTGGAATGGGAAGGAGTCGGATATCACATCTCATGCTAAAGGGAGGGTCTCAGGTTTGGAAGTGGAAGGATTTGGATATCACATCTCATGTTATAGGAAGGATCTCAGGTTTGGTATTAGAAGCATTGAGATATCACATCTCATGCTATAGGAAGGGTCTCAGTATTGGAATGGGAAGGAGTTGGATATCACATCTCAAGCTATAGAAAGGGTCTCAGGATTGGAATGGGAAGGAGTTGGATATCACATCTCAAGCTATAGTAAGGGTCTCAGGATTGGAATGGGAAGGAGTTGGATATCACATCTCATGCTATAGGAAGGGTCTCAGGTTTGGTATTAGCATTGAGATATCCCATCTCATGCTATAGGAAGGGTCTCAGGTTTGGAATCGGAAGGAGTTGTATATGACATCTCATGCCATAGGTAGGGTCTCAGGTTTGGTATAAGCATTGAGATATCACATCTCTGCTATCGGAAGGGTCTCAGGATTGGAATGGGAAGGAGTTGGATATCCCATCTCGTTATAGGAAGGGTCTCAGGTTTGGTATAAGAAGCATTGAGATATCACATCTCATGGTATAGGACGGGTCTCAGAATTGGAATGGGAAGGAGTTAGATATCACTTCTCAAGCTATAGGAAGGGTCTCAGGATTGGAATGGGAAGGAGTTGGATATCACATCTCATGCTAAAGGGAGGGTCTCAGGTTTGGAAGGGGAAGGATTTGGATATCACATCGCATGTTATAGGAAGGATCTCAGGTTTGGTATTAGAATCATTGAGATATCACATCTCATGCTATCGGAAGTATCTCAGGTTTGGTATTAGAGGCATTGAGATATCACATCTCATGCTATCATAAGGGTCTCAGGATTGGAATAGGAAGGAGTTGGATATCACTTCTCATGCTAAAGGGAGGGTCTCAGGTTTGGAAGGGGAAGGATTTGGATATCACATCACATGTTATAAGAAGGATCTCAGGTTTGGTATTAGAAGCATTGAGATATCACATCTCATGCTATCAGAAGGGTCTCAGGATTGGAATGGGAGGGAGTTGGATATCACATCTCATGCTATAGGAAGGGTCTCAGGTTTGGAACGGGAAGGAGTTGGATATCAAATCTCATGTTATAGGAAGAGTCTCAGGTTTGGTATAAGCATTGAGATATCACATCTCTGCAATCGGAAGTGTCTCAGGATTGGGATGGGAAGGAGTTGGATATCACATCTCATGCTATAGGAAGGGTCTCAGGTTTGGAACGGGAAGGAGTTGGATATCCCATCTCATGTTATAGGACGGGTCTCAGGTTTGGTATTAGAAGCATTGAGATATCACATCGCATGCTGTAGGAAGGGTCTCAGGATTGGAATGGGAAGGAGTTGGATATTACATCTCATGCTATAGGAAGGGTCTCAGGTTTGGTATAAGCATTGAGATATCACACTCTGCTATCGGAAGTGTCTCAGGATTGGAATGGGAAGGAGTTGGATATCCCATCTCATGTTATAGGACGGGTCTCAGGTTTGTTATTAGAATCATTGAGATATCATATTGCATGCTGTAGGAAGGGTCTAAGGATTGGAATGGGAAGGACTTGAATATCACATCTCATGCTATAGGTAGGCTCTCAGGTTTGGAAAGGGAAGGAGTTGGATATCACATTTCATGTTAGAGGAAGGATCTCAGGTTTGGTATTAGAGGCATTGAGATATCACATCTCATGCTATAGGAAGGGTCTCAGGATTGGAATGGGAAGGAGTTGGATATCACATTTCATGCTATAGGAAGGGTCTCAGGTTTGGTATAAGCATTGAGATGTCACATCTCATGCTATAGGAAGGGTCTCAGGATTGGAATGGGAAGGAGTTGGATATCACATCTCCTGTTATAGGAAGGATCTCAGGTTTGGTATTAGAAGCATTGAGATATCACATCTCATGCTATAGGAAGGGTCTCAGGGTTGGAATGGGAAGGAGTTGTATATGACATCTCATGCCATAGGAAGGGTCTCAGGTTTGGTATAAGCATTGAGATATCACATCTCTGCTATCGGAAGGGTCTCAGGATTGGAATGGGAAGGAGTTGGATATCCCATCTCATGTTATAGGAAGAGTTTCAGGTTTGGTATTAGAAGCATTGAGATATCACATCTGATGCTATAGGAAGTGTCTCAGGATTGGAATGGGAAGGAGTTTGATATCACATCTCATGCCATGTATGGGTCTCAGGTTTTGTAGAAGCATTGGGATATCACATCTCATGCTATCGGAAGGGTATCAGGATTGGATTTGGAAGGAGTTGGATATCACATCTCATGTTATAGGAAGGGTCTCAGGATTGGAATGGGAAGGACTTGGATATCACATATCATGCTATAGGAAGGCTCTCAGGTTTGGAAGGGGAAGGAGTTGGATATCACATTTCATGTTAGAGGTAGGATCTCAGGTTTGGTATTAGAGGCATTGAGATATCACATCTCATGCTATCAGAAGGGTCTCAGGATTGGAATGGGAAGGAGTTGGATATCACATCTCATGCTAAAGGGAGGGTCTCAGGTTTGGAAGGGGAAGGATTTGGATATCACGTCTCATGTTATAGGAAGGATCTCAGGTTTGGTATTAGAAGCATTGAGACATCACATCTCATGCTATCGGAAGGATCTCAGGTTTGGTATTAGAGGCATTGAGATATCACATCTCATGCTAAAGGGAGGGTCTCAGGTTTGGAAGGGGAAGGATTTGGATATCACATCTCTTGTTATAGGAAGGATCTCAGGTTTGGTATTAGAGGCATTGAGATATCACATCTCATGCTATCTATCATAAGGGTCTCAGGATTGGAATGGGAAGGAGTTGGATATCACATCTCATGCTAAAGGGAGGGTCTCAGGCTTGGAAGGGGAAGGATTTGGATATCACATCACATGTTATAAGAAGGATCTCAGGTTTGGTATTAGAAGCATTGAGATATCACATCTCATGCTATCGGAAGGGTCTCAGGATTGGAACGGGAAGGAGTCGGATATCACATCTCATGCTATAGGAAGGCTCTCAGGTTTGGAAGGGGAAAGAGTTGGATATCACATTTCATGTTAGAGGTAGGATCTCAGGTTTGGTATTAGAGGCATTGAGATATCACATCTCATGCTATCAGAAGGGTCTCAGGATTGGAATGGGAAGGAGTTGGATATCACATCTCATGCTAAAGGGAGGGTCTCAGGTTTGGAAGGGGAAGGATTTGGATATCACGTCTCATGTTATAGGAAGGATCTCAGGTTTGGTATTAGAAGCATTGAGATATCACATCTCATGCTATCGGAAGGATCTCAGGTTTGGTATTAGAGGCATTGAGATATCACATCTCATGCTAAAGGGAGGGTCTCAGGTTTGGAAGGGGAAGGATTTGGATATCACATCTCTTGTTATAGGAAGGATCACAGGTTTGGTATTAGAAGCATTGAGATATCACATCTCATGCTATCGGAAGGGTCTCAGGATTGGAATGGGACGGAGTTGGATATCACATCTCATGCTAAAGGGAGGGTCTCAGGTTTGGAAGGGGAAGGATGTGGATATCACATTTCATGTTAGAGGTAGGATCTCAGGTTTGGTATTGGAGGCATTGAGATATCACATCTCATGCTATCAGAAGGGTCTCAGGATGGTAATGGGAAGGAGTTGGATATCACATCTCATGCTAAAGGGAGGGTCTCAGGTTTGGAAGGGGAAGGATTTGGATATCACATCTCATGTTATCGGAAGGATCTCAGGTTTGGTATTAGAAGCATTGAGATATCACATCTCATGCTATAGGAAGGGTCTCAGGTTTGGTATTAGAAGCATTGAGATATCAAGTCTCATGGTATAGGAAGGGTCTCAGAATTGGAATGGGAAGGAGTTGGATATCTCAAGCTATAGGAAGGGTCTCAGGATTGGAATGGGAAGGGGTTTGATATCACAACTCATGCCATAGTATGGGTCTCAGGTTTGGTAGAAACATTGGGATATCACATCTCATGCTATCGGAAGGGTATCAGGATTTGATTTGGAAGGAGTTGGATATCCCATCTCATGCTATAGGAAGGGTCTCAGGTTGGAATGGGAAGGAGTTGGATATCACATCTCATGTTATAGGAAGGGTCCCAGGATTGGAATGGGAAGGACTTGGATATCATATCTCATGCTATAGGAAGGCTCTCAGGTTTGGAACGGGAAGGAGTTGGATATCACATTTCATGTTAGAGGAAGGATCTCAGGTTTGGTATTAGAGGCATTAAGATATCACATCTCATGTTATAGGAAGGGTCTCACGTTTGGTATAAGCATTGAGATATCACATCTCATGCTATAGGAAGGGTCTCAGGATTGGAATGGGAAGGAGTTGGATATCACATCTCAAGCTATAGGAAGGGTCTCACGTTTGGTATAAGCATTGAGATATCACATCTCATGCTATAGGAAGGGTCTGAGGATTGGAATGGGAAGGTGTTGGATATCACATCTCATGTTATAGGAAAGATCTCAGGTTTGGTATTAGAAGCATTGCGACATCACATCTCATGTTATAGGAAGGGTCTCAGGATTGGAATGGGAAGAAGTTGGCTATCACATCTCATGCTATAGGAAGGGTCTCAGGTTTGGTATAAGCATTGAGATATCACATCTCATGCTATAGGAAGGGTCTCAGGATTGGAATGGGAAGGAGTTGTATATGACATCTCATGCCATAGGAAGGGTCTCAGGTTTGGAATAAGCATTGAGATATCACATCTCATGCTATAGGAAGGGTCTCAGGATTGGAATGGGACGGACTTGGATATCACATCTCATGCTATAGGGAGGGTCTCAGGTTTGGAAGGGGAAGGATTTGGATATCACATCGCATGTTATAGGAAGGATCTCAGGTTTGGTAAGGGAAGGAGTTGGATATCACATTTCATGTTAGAGGTAGGATCTCAGGTTTGGTATTAGAGGCATTGAGGTATCACATCTCATGCTATCAGAAGGGTCTCAGGATTGGAATGGGAAGGAGTTGGATATCACATCTCATGCTAAAGGGAGGGTCTCAGGTTTGGAAGGGGAAGGATTTGGATATCACATCGCATGTTATAGGAAGGATCTCAGGTTTGGTATTAGAATCATTGAGATATCACATCTCATGCTATCGGAAGTATCTCAGGTTTGGTATTAGAGGCATTGAGATATCACATCTCATGCTATCATAAGGGTCTCAGGATTGGAATGGGAAGGAGTTGGATATCACTTCTCATGCTAAAGGGAGGGTCTCAGGTTTGGAAGGGGAAGGATTTGGATATCACATCACATGTTATAAGAAGGATCTCAGGTTTGGTATTAGAAGCATTGAGATATCACATCTCATGCTATCAGAAGGGTCTCAGGATTGGAATGGGAAGGAGTTGGATATCACATCTCATGCTATAGGAAGGGTCTCAGGTTTGGAACGGGAAGGAGTTGGATATCACATCTCATGTTATAGGAAGAGTCTCAGGTTTGGTATTAGCATTGAGATATCACATCTCTGCAATCGGAAGTGTCTCAGGATTGGGATGGGAAGGAGTTGGATATCACATCTCATGCTATAGGAAGGGTCTCAGGTTTGGAACGGGAAGGAGTTGGATATCCCATCTCATGTTATAGGACGGGTCTCAGGTTTGGTATTAGAAGCATTGAGATATCACATCGCATGCTGTAGGAAGGGTCTCAGGATTGGAATGGGAAGGAGTTGGATATTACATCTCATGCTATAGGAAGGGTCTCAGGTTTGGTATAAGCATTGAAATATCACATCTCTGCTATCGGAAGTGTCTCAGGATTGGAATGGGAAGGAGTTGGATATCCCATCTCATGTTATAGGACGGGTCTCAGGTTTGTTATTAGAATCATTGAGATATCATATTGCATGCTGTAGGAAGGGTCTAAGGATTGGAATGGGAAGGACTTGAATATCACATCTCATGCTATAGGTAGGCTCTCAGGTTTGGAAAGGGAAGGAGTTGGATATCACATTTCATGTTAGAGGAAGGATCTCAGGTTTGGTATTAGAGGCATTGAGATATCACATCTCATGCTATAGGAAGGGTCTCAGGATTGGAATGGGAAGGAGTTGGATATCACATCTCATGCTATAGGAAGGGTCTCAGGTGTGGTATAAGCATTGAGATGTCACATCTCATGCTATAGGAAGGGTCTCAGGATTGGAATGGGAAGGAGTTGGATATCACATCTCATGTTATAGGAAGGATCTTAGGTTTGGTATTAGAAGCATTGAGATATCACATCTCATGGTATAGGAAGGGTCTCAGGATTGGAATGGGAAGGAGTTGTATATGACATCTCATGCCATAGGAAGGGTCTCAGGTTTGGTATAAGCATTGAGATATCACATCTCTGCTATTGGAAGGGTCTCAGGATTGGTATGGGAAGGAGTTGGATATCCCATCTCATGTTATAGGAAGAGTCTCAGGTTTGGTATTAGAAGCATTGAGATATCACATCTGATGCTATAGGAAGTGTCTCAGGATTGGAATGGGAAGGAGTTTGATATCACATCTCATGCCATGTATGGGTCTCAGGTTTTGTAGAAGCATTGGGATATCACATCTCATGCTATCGGAAGGGTATCAGGATTGGATTTGGAAGGAGTTGGATATCACATCTCATGCCATAGGAAGGGTCTCAGGTTTGGTATAAGCATTGAGATATCACATCTCTGCTATTGGAAGGGTCTCAGGATTGGAATGGGAAGGAGTTGGATATCCCATCTCATGTTATAGGAAGAGTCTCAGGTTTGGTATTAGAAGCATTGAGATATCACATCTGATGCTATAGGAAGTGTCTCAGGATTGGAATGGGAAGGAGTTTGATATCACATCTCATGCCATGTATGGGTCTCAGGTTTTGTAGAAGCATTGGGATATCACATCTCATGCTATCGGAAGGGTATCAGGATTGGATTTGGAAGGAGTTGGATATCACATCTCATGTTATAGGAAGGGTCTCAGGATTGGAATGGGAAGGACTTGGATATCACATCTCATGCTATAGGAAGGCTCTCAGGTTTGGAAGGGGAAGGAGTTGGATATCACATTTCATGTTATAGGAAGGATCTCAGGTTTGGTATTAGAAGCATTGAGATATCACATCTCATGCTATAGGAAGGGTCTCAGGATTGGAATGGGAAGGAGTTGGATATCACATCTCATGCTAAAGGGAGGGTCTCAGGTTTGGAAGGGGAAGGATTTGGATATCACATCTCATGTTATAGGAAGGATCTCAGGTTTGGTATTAGAAGCATTGAGATATCACATCTCATGCTATCGGAAGGATCTCAGGTTTGGTATTAGAGGCATTGAGATATCACATCTCATGCTATCAGAAGGGTCTCAGGATTGGAATGGGAAGGAGTTGGATATCACATCTCATGCTAAAGGGAGGGTCTCAGGTTTGGAAGTGGAAGGATTTGGATATCACATCTCATGTTATAGGAAGGATCTCAGGTTTGGTATTAGAAGCATTGAGATATCACATCTCATGCTATAGGAAGGGTCTCAGGATTGGAATGGGAAGGAGTTGGATATCACATCTCAAGCTATAGAAAGGGTCTCAGGATTGGAATGGGAAGGAGTTGGATATCACATCTCAAGCTATAGTAAGGGTCTCAGGATTGGAATGGGAAGGAGTTGGATATCACATCTCATGCTATAGGAAGGGTCTCAGGTTTGGTATTAGCATTGAGATATCCCATCTCATGCTATAGGAAGGGTCTCAGGTTTGGAATCGGAAGGAGTTGTATATGACATCTCATGCCATAGGTAGGGTCTCAGGTTTGGTATAAGCATTGAGATATCACATCTCTGCTATCGGAAGGGTCTCAGGATTGGAATGGGAAGGAGTTGGATATCCCATCTCGTTATAGGAAGGGTCTCAGGTTTGGTATTAGAAGCATTGAGATATCACATCTCATGGTATAGGACGGGTCTCAGAATTGGAATGGGAAGGAGTTAGATATCACATCTCAAGCTATAGGAAGGGTCTCAGGATTGGAATGGGAAGGACTTGGATATCACATCTCATGATATAGGAAGGGTCTCAGGTTTGGTATTAGAAGCATTGAGATATCACATCTCATGCTATAGGAAGGGTCTCAGGATTGGAATGGGAAGGACTTGGATAACACATCTCATGTTATAGGAAGGGTCTCAGGTTTGGTATTAGAAGCATTGAGATATCACATCTCATGCTATAGGAAGGGTCTCAGAATTGGAATGGGAAGGAGTTGGATATCACATCTCAAGCTATAGGAAGGGTCTCAGGATTGGAATGGGAAGGAGTTTGATATCACATCTCATGCGATGTATGGGTCTCAGGTTTTGTAGAAGCATTGGGATATCACATCTAATGCTATCGGAAGGGTATCAGGATTGGATTTGGAAGGAGTTGGATATCCCATCTCATGATATAGGAAGGGTCTCAGGTTGGAATGGGAAGGAGTTGGATATCACATCTCATGTTATAGGAAGGGTCTCAGGATTGGAATGAGAAGGACTTGGATATCACATCTCATGCTATAGGAAGGCTCTCAGGTTTGGAAGGGGAAGGAGTTGGATATCACACTACATGTTAGAGGTAGGATCTCAGGTTTGGTATTAGAGGCATTGAGATATCACATCTCATGCTATCAGAAGGATCTCAGGATCGGAATGGGAAGGAGTTGGATGTCACATCTCATGCTAAAGGGAGGGTGTCAGGTTTGGAAGGGGAAGGATTTGGATATCACATCTCATGTTATAGGAAGGATCTCAGGTTTGGTATTAGACACATTGAGATATCACATCTCATGCTATCGGAAGGATCTCAGGTTTGGTATTAGAGGCATTGAGATATCACATCTCATGCTATCAGAAGGGTCTCAGGATTGGAATGGGAAGGAGTCGGATATCACATCTCATGCTAAAGGGAGGGTCTCAGGTTTACTATTATAAGCATTGAGATATCACATCTCATGTTATAGGAATTAACTCAGGTTTGGTATTAGAGGCATTGAGATATCACATCTCATGCTATCAGAAGGGTCTCAGGATTGGAATGGGAAGGAGTCGGATATCACATCTCATGCTAAAGGGAGGGTCTCAGGTTTGGAAGGGGAAGGATTTGGATATCACATCTCATGTTATAGGAAGGATCTCAGGTTTGGTATTAAAAGCATTGAGATATCACATCTCATGCTATCGGAAGGATCTCAGGTTTGGTATTAGAGGCATTGAGATATCACATCTCATGCTATCAGAACGGTCTCGGGATTGGAATGGGAAGGAGTTGGCTATCACATCTCATGCTAAAGGGAGGGTCTCGAGTTTGGAAGGGGAAGGATTTGGATATCACATCTCATGTTATAGGAAGGATCTCAGGTTTGGTATTAGCATTGAGATATCCCATCTGATGCTATAGGAAGGGTCTCAGGTTTGGAATCGGAAGGAGTTGTATATGACATCTCATGCCATAGGAAGGGTCTCAGGTTTGGTATAAGCATTGAGATATCCCATCTGATGCTATAGGAAGGGTCTCAGGTTTGGAATCGGAAGGAGTTGTATATGACATCTCTGCTATCGGAAGGGTCTCAGGATTGGAATGGGAAGGAGTTGGATATCCCATCTCGTTATAGGAAGGATCTCAGGTTTGGTATTAGAAGCATTGAGATATCACATCTCATGGTATAGGACGGGTCTCAGAATTGGAATGGGAAGGAGTTGGATATCACATCTCAAACTATAGGAAGGGTCTCCGGATTGGAATGGGAAGGACTTGGATATCACATCTCATGTTATAGGAAGGGTCTCAGGTTTGGTATTAGAAGCATTAAGATATCACATCTCATGCTATAGGAAGGGTCTCAGGATTGGAATGGGAAGGACTTGGATATCACATCTCATGTTATAGGAAGGGTCTCAGGTTTGGTATTAGAAGCATTGAGATATCACATCTCATGCTAAAGGAAGGGTCTCTGGATTGGAATGGGAAGGACTTGGATATCACATCTCATGATAAAGGAAGGGTCTAAGGTTTGGAAGGGGAAGGATTTGGATATCACATCTCATGTTATAGGACGGGTCTCAGGTTTGTTATTAGAATCATTGAGATATCATATTGCATGCTGTAGGAAGGGTCTAAGGATTGGAATGGGAAGGACTTGGATATCACATCTCATGCTATCAGAAGGGTCTCAGGATTGGAATGGGAAGGAGTTGGATATCACATCTCATGCTAAAGGAAGGGTTTCAGGATTGGAATGGGAAGGAGTTTGATATCACATCTCATGCCATGTACGGGTCTCAGGTTTTGTAGAAGCATTGGGATATCACATCTCATGCTATCGGAAGGGTATCAAGATTGGATCTGGAAGGAGTTGGATATCACATTTCATGTTAGAGGAAGGATCTCAGGTTTGGTATTAGAAGCATTGAGATATCAAGTCTCATGGTATAGGACGGGTCTCAGAATTGGAACGGGAAGGAGTTGGATATCACATCTCAAGCTATAGGAAGGGTCTCAGGATTGGAATGGGAAGGAGTTTGATATCACATCTCATGCCATGTATGGGTCTCAGGTTTTGTAGAAGCATTGGGATATCACATCTCATGCTATCGGAAGGGTATCAGGATTTGATCTGGAAGGAGTTGGATATCCCATCTCATGCTATCAGAAGGGTCTCAGGATTGGAATGGGAAGGTCTTGGATATCACATCTCATGATAAAGGAAGGGTCTAAGGTTTGGAAGGGGAAGGATTTGGATATCACATCTCATGTTATAGGACCGGTCTCAGGTTTGGTATTAGAAGCATTGAGATATCAAGTCTCATGGTATAGGACGGGTCTCAGAATTGGAATGGGAAGGAGTTGGATATCACATCTCAAGCTATAGGAAGGGTCTCAGGATTGGAATGGGAAGGAGTTTGATATCACATCTCATGCCATGTATGGGTCTCAGGTTTTGTAGAAGCATTGGGATATCACATCTCATGCTATCGGAAGGGTATCAGGATTGGATCTGGAAGGAGTTGGATATCCCATCTCATGCTATAGGAAGGGTCTCAGGTTGGAATGGGAAGGAGTTGGATATCACATCTCATGTTATAGGAAGGGTCTCAGGATTGGAATGGGAAGGACTTGGATATCACATCTCATGCTATAGGAAGGCTCTCAGGTTTGGAAGGGGAAGGAGTTGGATATCACATTTCATGTTAGAGGAAGGATCTCAGGTTTGGTATTAGAGGCATTGAGATATCACATCTCATGCTATCAGAAGGGTCTCAGGATTGGAATGGGAAGGAGTTGGATATCACATCTCATGCTAAAGGGAGGGTCTCAGGTTTGGAAGGGGAAGGATTTGGAGATCACATCTCATGTTATAGGAAGGATCTCAGGTTTGGTATTAGAAGCATTGAGATATCACATCTCATGCTATCGGAAGGATCTCAGGTTTGGTATTAGAGGCATTGAGATATCACATCTCATGCTATCCGAAGGGTCTCAGGATTGGAATGGGAAGGAGTCGGATATCACATCTCATGCTAAATGGAGGGCCTCAGGTTTGGAAGTGGAAGGATTTGGATATCACATCTCATGTTATAGGAAGGATCTCAGGTCGGTATTAGAAGCATTGAGATATCACATCTCATGCTATAGGAAGGGTCTCAGGATTGGAATGGGAAGGAGTTGGATATCACATCTCAAGCTATAGGAAGGGTCTCAGGATTGGAATCGGAAGGAGTTGGATATCACATCTCAAGCTATAGGAATGGTCTCAGGATTGGAATGGGAAGGAGTTGGATATCACATCTCATGCTATAGGAAGGGTCTCAGGTTTGGTATAAGCATTGAGATATCCCATCTCATTCTATAGGAAGGGTCTCAGGTTTGGAATCGGAAGGAGTTGTATATGACATCTCATGCCATAGGAAGGGTCTCAGGTTTGGTATAAGCATTGAGATATCACATCTCTGCTATCGGAAGGGTCTCAGGATTGGAATGGGAAGGAGTTGGATATCCCATCTCGTTATAGGAAGGGTCTCAGGTTTGGTATTAGAAGCATTGAGATATCACATCTCATGCTATGGGAAGGGTTTCAGAATTGGAATGGGAAGGAGTTGGATATCACATCTCAAGCTATAGGAAGGGTCTCAGGATTGGAATGGGAAGGACTTGGATATCACATCTCATGTTATAGGAAGGGTCTCAGGTTTGGTATTAGAAGCATTGAGATATCACATCTCATGCTATGGGAAGGGTCTCAGGATTGGAATGGGAAGGACTTGGATATCACATCTCATGTTATAGGAAGGGTCTCAGGTTTGGTATTAGAAGCATTGAGATATCACATCTCATGCTATGGGAAGGGTCTCAGAATTGGAATGGGAAGGAGTTGGATATCACATCTGAAGCTATAGGAAGGGTCTCAGGATTGGAATGGGAAGGAGTTTGATATCAAATCTCATGCCATGTATGGGTCTCAGGTTTTGTAGAAGCATTGGGATATCACATCTCATGCTATCGGAAGGGTATCAGGATTGGATTTGGAAGAAGTTGGATATCCCATCTCATGCTATAGGAAGGGTCTCAGGTTGGAATGGGAAGGAGTTGGATATCACATCTCATGTTATAGGAAGGGTCTCAGGATTGGAATGGGAAGGACTTGGATATCACATCTCATGCTATAGGAAGGCTCTCAGGTTTGGAAGGGGAAGGAGTTGGTTATCACATTACATGTTAGAGGTAGGATCTCAGGTTTGGTATTAGAGGCATTGAGATATCACATCTCATGCTATCAGAAAGATCTCAGGATCAGAATGGGAAGGAGTTGGATATCACATCTCATGCTAAAGGGAGGGTCTCAGGTTTGGAAGAGGAAGGATTTGGATATCACATCTCATGTTATAGGAAGGATCTCAGGTTTGGTATTAGAAGCATTGAGATATCACATCTCATGCTATAGGAAGGGTCTCAGGATTGGAATGGGAAGGAGTTGGATATCACATCTCAAGCTATAGGAAGGGTCTCAGGATTGGAATCGGAAGGAGTTGGATATCACATCTCAAGCTATAGGAAGGGTCTCAGGATTGGAATGGGAAGGAGTTGGATATCACATCTCATGCTATAGGAAGGGTCTCAGGTTTGGTATTAGAAGCATTGAGATATCACATCTCATGCTATCGGAAGGATCTCAGGTTTGGTATTAGAGGCATTGAGATATCACATCTCATGCTATCCGAAGGGTCTCAGGATTGGAATGGGAAGGAGTCGGATATCACATCTCATGCTAAATGGAGGGCCTCAGGTTTGGAAGTGGAAGGATTTGGATATCACATCTCATGTTATAGGAAGGATCTCAGGTTTGGTATTAGAAGCATTGAGATATCACATCTCATGCTATAGGAAGGGTCTCAGGATTGGAATGGGAAGGAGTTGGATATCACATCTCAAGCTATAGGAAGGGTCTCAGGATTGGAATCGGAAGGAGTTGGATATCACATCTCAAGCTATAGGAAGGGTCTCAGGATTGGAATGGGAAGGAGTTGGATATCACATCTCATGCTATAGGAAGGGTCTCAGGTTTGGTATAAGCATTGAGATATCCCATCTCATTCTATAGGAAGGGTCTCAGGTTTGGAATCGGAAGGAGTTGTATATGACATCTCATGCCATAGGAAGGGTCTCAGGTTTGGTATAAGCATTGAGATATCACATCTCTGCTATCGGAAGGGTCTCAGGATTGGAATGGGAAGGAGTTGGATATCCCATCTCGTTATAGGAAGGGTCTCAGGTTTGGTATTAGAAACATTGAGATATCACATCTCATGCTATGGGAAGGGTTTCAGAATTGGAATGGGAAGGAGTTGGATATCACATCTCAAGCTATAGGAAGGGTCTCAGGATTGGAATGGGAAGGACTTGGATATCACATCTCATGTTATAGGAAGGGTCTCAGGTTTGGTATTAGAAGCATTGAGATATCACATCTCATGCTATAGGAAGGGTCTCAGGATTGGAATGGGAAGGACTTGGATATCACATCTCATGTTATAGGAAGGGTCTCAGGTTTGGTATTAGAAGCATTGAGATATCACATCTCATGCTATGGGAAGGGTCTCAGAATTGGAATGGGAAGGAGTTGGATATCACATCTCAAGCTATAGGAAGGGTCTCAGGATTGGAATGGGAAGGAGTTTGATATCAAATCTCATGCCATGTATGGGTCTCAGGTTTTGTAGAAGCATTGGGATATCACATCTCATACTATCGGAAGGGTATCAGGATTGGATTTGGAAGAAGTTGGATATCCCATCTCATGCCATAGGAAGGGTCTCAGGTTGGAATGGGAAGGAGTTGGATATCACATCTCATGTTATAGGAAGGGTCTCAGGATTGGAATGGGAAGGACTTGGATATCACATCTCATGCTATAGGAAGGCTCTCAGGTTTGGAAGGGGAAGGAGTTGGATATCACATTACATGTTAGAGGTAGGATCTCAGGTTTGGTATTAGAGGCATTGAGATATCACATCTCATGCTATCAGAAGGATCTCAGGATCAGAATGGGAAGGAGTTGGATATCACATCTCATGCTAAAGGGAGGGTCTCAGGTTTGGAAGAGGAAGGATTTGGATATCACATCTCATGTTATAGGAAGGATCTCAGGTTTGGTATTAGACGCATTGAGATATAACATCTCATGCTATCGGAAGGATCTCAGGTTTGGTATTAGAGGCATTGAGATATCACATCTCATGATATCAGAAGGGTCTCAGGATTGGAATGGGAAGGAGTCGGATATCACATCTCATGCTAAAGGGAGGGTCTCAGGTTGGGTATTAGAAGCATTGAGATATCACATCTCATGTTATAGGAAGGGTCTCAGGTTTGGTATTAGAAGCATTGAGACATCACATCTCATGCTATCAGAAGGGTCTCAGGATTGGAATGGGAAAGAGTCGGATATCACATCTCATGCTAAAGGGAGGTTCTCAGGTTTGGAAGGGGAAGGATTTGGATATCACATCTCATGTTATAGGAAGGATCTCAGGTTTGGTATTAGAAGCATTGAGATATCAGATCTCATGCTATCGGAAGGATCTCAGGTTTGGTATTAGAGGCATTGAGATATCACATCTCATGCTATCAGAAGGGTCTCGGGATTGGAATGGGAAGGAGTTGGATATCACATCTCATGTGGGTCTCGGGTTTGGAAGGGGAAGTATTTGGATATCACATCTCATGTTACAGGAAGGATCTCAGGTTTGGTATTAGCATTGAGATATCACATCTCATGCTATCGGAAGGGTATCAGGATTGGATCTGGAAAGAGTTGGATATCCCATCTCATGCTATAGGAAGGGTCTCAAGTTTGGTATAAGCATTGAGATATCCCATCTCATGCTATAGGAAGGGTCTCAGGTTTGGAATCGGAAGGAGTCGTATATGACATCTCATGCCATAGGAAGGGTCTCAGGTTTGGTATAAGCATTGAGATATCACATCTCTGCTATCTGAAGGGTCTCAGGATTGGAATGGGAAGGAGTTGGATATCCCATCCCGTTATAGGAAGGGTCTCAGGTTTGGTATTAGAAGCATTGAGATATCACATCTCATGGTATAGGACGGGTCTCAGAATTGGAATGGGAAGGAGTTGGATATCACATCTCAAGCTATAGAAAGGGTCTCAGTATTGGAATGGGAAGGACTTGGATATCACATCTCATGTTATAGGAAGGATCTCAGGTTTGGTATTAGAAGCATTGAGATATCACATCTCATGCTATAGGAAGGGTCTCAGGATTGGAATGGGAAGGACTTGGATATCACATCTCATGTTATAGGAAGGGTCTCAGGTTTGGTATTAGAAGCATTGAGATATCATATCTCATGCTATGGGAAGGGTCTCAGAATTGGAATGGGAAGGAGTTGGATATCACATCTCAAGCTATAGGAAGGGTCTCAGGATTGGAATGGGAAGGAGTTTGATATCACATCTCATGCCATGTATGGGTCTCAGGTTTTGTAGAAGCATTGGGATATCACATCTCATGCTATCGGAAGGGTATCAGGATTGGATTTGGAAGGAGTTGGATATCCCATCTCATGCTATAGGAAGGGTCTCAGGTTGGAATGGGAAGGAGTTGGATATCACATCTCATGTTATAGGAAGGGTCTCAGGATTGGAATGGGAAGGACTTGGATATCACATCTCATGCTATAGGAAGGCTCTCAGGTTTGGAAGGGGAAGGAGTTGGATATCACATTACATGTTAGAGGTAGGATCTCAGGTTTGGTATTAGAGGCATTGAGATATCACATCTCGTGCTATCAGAAGGATCTCAGGATCGGAATGGGAAGGAGTTGGATATCACATCTCATGCTAAAGGGAGGGTCTCAGGTTTGGAAGGGGAAGGATTTGGATATCACATCTCATGTTATAGGAAGGATCTCAGGTTTGGTATTAGAAGCATTGAAATATCAGATCTCATGCTATCGGAAGGATCTCAGGTTTGGTATTAGAGGCATTGAGATATCACATCTCATGCTATCAGAAGGGTCTCGGGATTGGAATGGGAAGGAGTTGGATATCACATCTCATGTGGGTCTCGGGTTTGGAAGGGGAAGTATTTGGATATCACATCTCATGTTACAGGAAGGATCTCAGGTTTGGTATTAGCATTGAGATATCACATCTCATGCTATCGGAAGGGTATCAGGATTGGATCTGGAAGGAGTTGGATATCCCATCTCATGCTATAGGAAGGGTCTCAGGTTTGGTATAAGCATTGAGATATCCCATCTCATGCTATAGGAAGGGTCTCAGGTTTGGAATCGGAAGGAGTCGTATATGACATCTCATGCCATAGGAAGGGTCTCAGGTTTGGTATAAGCATTGAGATATCACATCTCTGCTATCTGAAGGGTCTCAGGATTGGAATGGGAAGGAGTTGGATATCCCATCTCGTTATAGGAAGGGCCTCAGGTTTGGTATTAGAAGCATTGAGATATCACATCTCATGGTATAGGACGGGTCTCAGAATTGGAATGGGAAGGAGTTGGATATCACATCTCAAGCTATAGGAAGGGTCTCAGTATTGGAATGGGAAGGAGTTGGATATCCCATCTCGTTATAGGAAGGGTCTCAGGTTTGGTATTAGAAGCATTGAGATATCACATCTCATGCTATAGGAAGGGTCTCAGGATTGGAATGGGAAGGACTTGGATATCACATCTCATGTTATAGGAAGGGTCTCAGGTTTGGTATTAGAAGCATTGAGATATCATATCTCATGCTATGGGAAGGGTCTCAGAATTGGCATGGGAAGGAGTTCGATATCACATCTCAAGCTATAGGAAGGGTCTCATGATTGGAATGGGAAGGAGTTTGATATCACATCTCATGCCATGTATGGGTCTCAGGTTTTGTAGAAGCATTGGGATATCACATCTCATGCTATCGGAAGGGTATCAGGATTGGATTTGGAAGGAGTTGGATATCCCATCTCATGCTATAGGAAGGGTCTCAGGTTGGAATGGGAAGGAGTTGGATATCACATCTCATGTTATAGGAAGGGTCTCAGGATTGGAATGGGAAGGACTTGGATATCACATCTCATGCTATAGGAAGGCTCTCAGGTTTGGAAGGGGAAGGAGTTGGATATCACATTACATGTTAGAGGTAGGATCTCAGGTTTGGTATTAGAGGCATTGAGATATCACATCTCATGCTATCAGAAGGATCTCAGGATCGGAATGGGAAGGAGTTGGATATCACATCTCATGCTAAAGGGAGGGTCTCAGGTTTGGAAGGGGAAGGATTTGGAAATCACATCTCATGTTATAGGAAGGATCTCAGGTTTGGTATTAGATGCATTGAGATATCACATCTCATGCTATCGGAAGGATCTCAGGTTTGGTATTAGAGGCATTGAGATATAACATCTCATGCTATCAGAAGGGTCTCAGGATTGGAATGGGAAGGAGTCGGATATCACATCTCATGCTAAAGGGAGGGTCTCAGGTTTGGTATTAGAAGCATTGAGATATCACATCTCATGTTATAGGAAGGATCTCAGGTTTGGTATTAGAGGCATTGAGATATCACATCTCATGCTATCAGAAGGGTCTCAGGATTGGAATGGGAAGGAGTCGGATATCACATCTCATGCTAAAGGGAGGGTCTCAGGTTTGGAAGGGGAAGGATTTGGATATCACATCTCATGTTATAGGAAGGATCTCAGGTTTGGTATTAGAAGCATTGAGATATCACATCTCATGCTATCGGAAGGATCTCAGGTTTCGTATTAGAGGCATTGAGATATCACATCTCATGCTATCAGAAGGGTCTCGGGATTGGAATGGGAAGGAGTTGGATATCACATCTCATGCTAAAGGGAGGGTCTCGGGTTTGGAAGGGGAAGGATTTGGATATCACATCTCATGTTATGGGAAGGACCTCAGGTTTGGTATTAGCATTGAGATATCCCATCTGATGCTATAGGAAGGGTCTCAGGTTTGGAATCGGAAGGAGTTGTATATGACATCTCATGCCATAGGAAGGGTCTCAGGTTTGGTATAAGCATTGAGATATCACATCTCTGCAATCGGAAGGGTCTCAGGATTGGAATGGGAAGGAGTTGGATATCCCATCTCGTTATAGGAAGGGTCTCAGGTTTGGTATTAGAAGCATTGAGATATCACATCTCATGGTATAGGACGGGTCTCAGAATTGGAATGGGAAGGAGTTGGATATCACATCTCAAGCTATAGGAAGGGTCTCAGGATTGGAATGGGAAGGTTTTGGATATCACATCTCATGTTATAGGAAGGGTCTCAGGTTTGGTATTAGAAGCATTGAGATATCACATCCCCTGCTATAGGAAGGGTCTCAGGATTGGAATGGGAAGGACTTGGATATCACATCTCATGTTATAGGAAGGGTCTCAGGTTTGGTATTAGAAGCATTGAGATATCACATCTCATGCTATAGGAAGGGTCTCAGGATTGGAATGGGAAGGTCTTGGATATCACATCTCATGATAAAGGAAGGGTCTAAGGTTTGGAAGGGGAAGGATTTGGATATCACATCTCATGTTATAGGACCAGTCTCAGGTTTGGTATTAGAAGCATTGAGATATCAAGTCTCATGGTATAGGATGGGTCTCAGAATTGGAATGGGAAGGAGTTGGATATCACATCTCAAGCTATAGGAAGGGTCTCAGGATTGGAATGGGAAGGAGTTTGATATCACATCTCATGCCATGTATGTGTCTCAGGTTTTGTAGAAGCATTGGGATATCACATCTCATGCTATCGGAAGGGTATCAGGATTGGATCTGGAAGGAGTTGGATATCCCATCTCATGCTATAGGAAGGGTCTCAGGTTGGAATGGGAAGGAGTTGGATATCACATCTCGTGTTATAGGAAGGGTCTCAGGATTGGAATGGGAAGGACTTGGATATCACATCTCATGCTATAGGAAGGCTCTCAGGTTTGGAAGGGGAAGGAGTTGGATATCACATTTCATGTTAGAGGAAGGATCTCACGTTTGGTATTAGAGGCATTGAGATATCACATCTCATGCTATCAGAAGCGTCTCAGGATTGGAATGGGAAGGAGTTGGATATCACATCTCATGCTAAAGGGAGGGTCTCAGGTTTGGAAGGGGAAGGATTTGGAGATCACATCTCATGTTATAGGAAGGATCTCAGGTTTGGTATTAGAAGCATTGAGATATCACATCTCATGCTATCGGAAGGATCTCAGGTTTGGTATTAGAGGCATTGAGATATCACATCTCATGCTATCAGAAGGGTCTCAGGATTGGAATGGGAAGGAGTCGGATATCACATCTCATGCTAAAGGGAGGGTCTCAGGTTTGGAAGTGGAAGGATTTGGATATCACATCTCATTTTATAGGAAGGATCTCAGGTTTGGTATTAGAAGCATTGAGATTTCACATCTCATGCTATAGGAAAGGTCTCAGGATTGGAATGGGAAGGAGTTGGATATCACATCTCAAGCTATAGGAAGGGTCTCAGGATTGGAATGGGAAGGAGTTGGATATCACATCTCAAGCTATAGGAAGGGTTTCAGGATTGGAATGGGAAGGAGTTGGATATCAAATCTCATGCTATAGGAAGGGTCTCAGGTTTGGTATAAGCATTGAGCTATCCCATCTCATGCTATAGGAAGGGTCTCAGGTTTGGAATCGGAAGGAGTTGTATATGACATCTCATGCCATAGGAAGGGTCTCAGGTTTGGTATAAGCATTGAGATATCACATCTCTGCTATCGGAAGGGTCTCAGGATTGGAATGGGAAGGAGTTGGATATCCCATCTCGTTATAGGAAGGGTCTCAGGTTTGGTATTAGAAGCATTGAGATATCACATCTCATAGTATAGGACGGGTCTCAGAATTGGAATGGGAAGGAGTTGGATATCACATCTCAAGCTATAGGAAGGGTCTCAGGATTGGAATGGGAAGGACTTGGATATCACATCTCATGTTATAGGATGGGTCTCAGGTTTGGTATTAGAAGCATTGAGATATCACATCTCATGCTATAGGAAGGGTCTTAGGATTGGAATGGGAAGGACTTGGATATCACATCTCATGTTATAGGATGGGTCTCAGGTTTGGTATTAGAAGCATTGAGATATCACATCTCATGCTATGGGAAGGGTCTCAGAATTGGAATGGGAAGGAGTTGGATATCACATCTCAAGCTATAGGAAGGGTCTCGGGATTGGAATGGGAAGGACTTGGATATCACATCTCATGTTATAGGAAGGGTCTCAGGTTTGGTATTAGAAGCATTGAGATATCACATCTCATGCTATAGGAAGGGTCTTAGGATTGGAATGGGAAGGACTTGGATATCACATCTCATGTTATAGGATGGGTCTCAGGTTTGGTATTAGAAGCATTGAGATATCACATCTCATGGTATAGGACGGGTCTCAGAATTGGAATGGGAAGGAGTTGGATATCACATCTCAAGCTATAGGAAGGGTCTCGGGATTGGAATGGGAAGGACTTGGATATCACATCTCATGTTATATGAAGGGTCTCAGGTTTGGTATTAGAAGCATTGAGATATCACATCTCATGCTATAGGAAGGGTCTTAGGATTGGAACGGGAAGGACTTGGATATCACATCTCATGTTATAGGATGGGTCTCAGGTTTGGTATTAGAAGCATTGAGATATCACATCTCATGCTATCGGAAGGGTATCAGGATTGGATTTGGAAGGAGTTGGATATCCCATCTCATGCTATAGGAAGGGTCTCAGGTTGGAATGGGAAGGAGTTGGATATCACATCTCATGTTATAGGAAGGGTCTCAGGATTGGAATGGGAAGGACTTGGATATCACATTACATGTTAGATGTAGGATCTCAGGTTTGGTATTAGAGGCATTGAGATATCACATCTCCTGCTATCAGAAGGATCTCAGGATCGGAATGGGAAGGAGTTGGATATCACATCTCATGCTAAAGCGAGGGTCTCAGGTTTGGAAGGGGAAGGATTTGGATATCACATCTCATGTTATAGGAAGGATCTCAGGTTTGGTATTAGACGCATTGAGATATCACATATGCTATCGGAAGGATCTCAGGTTTGGTATTAGAGGCATTGAGATATCACATCTCATGATATAGGAAGGGTCTCACATTGGAATGGGAAGGACTTGGATATCACATCTCATGTTATAGGAAGGGTCTCAGGTTTGGTATTAGAAGCATTGAGATATCATATCTCATGCTATGGGAAGGGTCTCAGAATTGGAATGGGAAGGAGTTGGATATCACATCTCAAGCTATAGGAAGGGTCTCAGGATTGGAATGGGAAGGAGTTTGATATCACATCTCATGCCATGTATGGGTCTCAGGTTTTGTAGAAGCATTGGGATATCACATCTCATGCTATCGGAAGGGTATCAGGATTCGATTTGGAAGGAGTTGGATATCCCATCTCATGCTATAGGAAGGGTCTCAGGTTGGAATGGGAAGGAGTTGGATATCACATCTCATGTTATAGGAAGGGTCTCAGGATTGGAATGGGAAGGACTTGGATATCACATCTCATGCTATAGGAAGGCTCTCAGGTTTGGAAGGGGAAGGAGTTGGATATCACATTACATGTTAGAGGTAGGATCTCAGGTTTGGTATTAGAGGCATTGAGATATCACATCTCATGCTATCAGAAGGATCTCAGGATCGGAATGTGAAGGAGTTGGATATCACATCTCATGCTAAAGGGAGGGTCTCAGGTTTGGAAGGGGAAGGATTTGGATATCACATCTCATGTTATAGGAAGGATCTCAGGTTTGGTATTAGATGCATTGAGATATCACATCTCATGCTATCGGAAGGATCTCAGGTTTGGTATTAGAGGCATTGAGATATAACATCTCATGCTATCAGAAGGGTCTCAGGATTGGAATGGGAAGGAGTCGGATATCACATCTCATGCTAAAGGGAGGGTCTCAGGTTTGGTATTAGAAGCATTGAGATATCACAACTCATGTTATAGGAAGGATCTCAGGTTTGGTATTAGAGGCATTGAGATATCACATCTCATGCTATCAGAAGTTTCTCAGGATTGGAATGGGAAGGAGTCGGATATCACATCTCATGCTAAAGGGAGGGTCTCAGGTTTGGAAGGGGAAGGATTTGGATATCACATCTCATGTTATAGGAAGGATCTCAGGTTTGGTATTAGAAGCAGTGAGATATCACATCTCATGCTATCGGAAGGATCTCAGGTTTCGTATTAGAGGCATTGAGATATCACATCTCATGCTATCAGAAGGGTCTCGGGATTGGAATGGGAAGGAGTTGGATATCACATCTCATGACAAAGGGAGGGTCTCGGGTTTGGAAGGGGAAGGATTTGGATATCACATCTCATGTTATAGGAAGGACCTCAGGTTTGGTATTAGCATTGAGATATCCCATCTGATGCTATAGGAAGGGTCTCAGGTTTGGAATCGGAAGGAGTTGTATATGACATCTCATGCCATAGGAAGGGTCTCAGGTTTGGTATAAGCATTGAGATATCACATCTCTGCTATCGGAAGGGTCTCAGGATTGGAATGGGAAGGAGTTGGATATCCCATCTCGTTATAGGAAGGGTCTCAGGTTTGGTATTAGAAGCATTGAGATATCACATCTCATGGTATAGGACGGGTCTCAGAATTAGAAAGGGAAGGAGTTGGTTATCACATCTCAAGCTATAGGAAGGGTCTCAGGATTGGAATGGGAAGGTTTTGGATATCACATCTCATGTTATAGGAAGGGTCTCAGGTTTGGTATTAGAAGCATTGAGATACCACATCTCATGCTATAGGAAGGGTCTCAGGATTGGAATGGGAAGGACTTGGATATCACATCTCATGTTATAGGAGGGTCTCAGGTTTGGTATTAGAAGCATTGAGATATCACATCTCATGCTATAGGAAGGGTCTCAGGATTGGAATGGGAAGGTCTTGGATATCACATCTCATGATAAAGGAAGGGTCTAAGGTTTGGAAGGGGAAGGATTTGGATATCACATCTCATGTTATAGGACCAGTCTCAGGTTTGGTATTAGAAGCATTGAGATATCAAGTCTCATGGTATAGGATGGGTCTCAGAATTGGAATGGGAAGGAGTTGGATATCACATCTCAAGCTATAGGAAGGGTCTCAGGATTGGAATGGGAAGGAGTTTGATATCACATCTCATGCCATGTATGTGTCTCAGGTTTTGTAGAAGCATTGGGATATCACATCTCATGCTATCCGAAGGGTATCAGGATTGGATCTGGAAGGAGTTGGATATCCCATCTCATGCTATAGGAAGGGTCTCAGGTTGGAATGGGAAGGAGTTGGATATCACATCTCATGTTATAGGAAGGGTCTCAGGATTGGAATGGGAAGGACTTGGATATCACATCTCATGCTATAGGAAGGCTCTCAGGTTTGGAAGGGGAAGGAGTTTGATATCACATTTCATGTTAGAGGAAGGATCTCACGTTTGGTATTAGAGGCATTGAGATATCACATCTCATGCTATCAGAAGCGTCTCAGGATTGGAATGGGAAGGAGTTGGATATCACATCTCATGCTAAAGGGAGGGTCTCAGGTTTGGAAGGGGAAGGATTTGGAGATCACATCTCATGTTATAGGAAGGATCTCAGTTTTGGTATTAGAAGCATTGAGATATCACATCTCATGCTATCGGAAGGATCTCAGGTTTGGTATTAGAGGCATTGAGATATCACATCTCATGCTATCAGAAGGGTCTCAGGATTGGAATGGGAAGGAGTCGGATATCACATCTCATGCTAAAGGGAGGGTCTCAGGTTTGGAAGTGGAAGGATTTGGATATCACATCTCATGTTATAGGAAGGATCTCAGGTTTGGTATTAGAAGCATTGAGATATCACATCTCATGCTATAGGAAAGGTCTCAGGATTGGAATGGGAAGGAGTTGGATATCACATCTCAAGCTATAGGAAGGGTCTCAGGATTGGAATGGGAAGGAGTTGGATATCACATCTCAAGCTATAGGAAGGGTCTCAGGATTGGAATGGGAAGGAGTTGGATATCACATCTCATGCTATAGGAAGGGTCTCAGGTTTGGTATAAGCATTGAGATATCCCATCTCATGCTATAGGAAGGGTCTCAGGGTTGGAATCGGAAGGAGTTGTATATGACATCTCATGCCATAGGAAGGGTCTCAGGTTTGGTATAAGCATTGAGATATCACATCTCTGCTATCGGAAGGGTCTCAGGATTGGAATGGGAAGGAGTTGGATATCCCATCTCGTTATAGGAAGGGTCTCAGGTTTGGTATTAGAAGCATTGAGATATCACATCTCATGGTATAGGACGGGTCTCAGAATTGGAATGGGAAGGAGTTGGATATCACATCTCATGTTATAGGAAGGGTCTCAGGTTTGGTATTAGAAGCATTGAGATATCACATCTCATGCTATAGGAAGTGTCTTAGGATCGGAATGGGAAGGACTTGGATATCACATCTCATGTTATAGGATGGGTCTCAGGTTTGGTATTAGAAGCATTGAGATATCACATCTCATGCTATGGGAAGGGTCTCAGAATTGGAATGGGAAGGAGTTGGATATCACATCTCAAGCTATAGGAAGGGTCTCAGGATTGGAATGGGAAGGAGTTTGATATCACATCTCATGCCATGTATGGGTCTCAGGTTTTGTAGAAGCATTGGGATATCACATCTAATGCTATCGGAAGGGTATCAGGATTGGATTTGGAAGGAGTTGGATATCCCATCTCATGCTATAGGAAGGGTCTCAGGTTGGAATGGGAAGGAGTTGGATATCACATCTCATGTTATAGGAAGGGTCTCAGGATTGGAATGGGAAGGACTTGGATATCACATCTCATGCTATAGGAAGGCTCTCAGGTTTAGAAGGGGAAGGAGTTGGATATCACATTACATGTTAGATGTAGGATCTCAGGTTTGGTATTAGAGGCATTGAGATATCACATCGCCTGCTATCAGAAGGATCTCAGGATCGGAATGGGAAGGAGTTGGATATCACATCTCATGCTAAAGCGAGGGTCTCAGGTTTGGAAGGGGAAGGATTTGGATATCACATCTCATGTTATAGGAAGGATCTCAGGTTTGGTATTAGACGCATTGAGATATCACATATCATGCTATCGGAAGGATCTCAGATTTGGTATTAGAGGCATTGAGATATCACATCTCATGCTATCAGAAGGGTCTCAGGATTGGAATGGGAAGGAGTCGGATATCACATCTCATGCTAAAGGGAGGGTCTCAGGTTTGGTATTAGAAGCATTGAGATATCACATCTCATGTTATAGGAAGGATCTCAGGTTTGGTATTAGAGGCATTGAGATATCACATCTCATGCTATCAGAAGGGTCTCAGGATTGGAATGGGAAAGAGTCGGATAACACATCTCATGCTAAAGGGGGGTCTCAGGTTTGGAAGGGGAAGGATTTGGATATCACATCTCATGTTATAGGAAGGATCTCAGGTTTGGTATTAGAAGCATTGAGAAATCACATCTCATGCTATCGGAAGGATCTCAGGTTTGGTATTAGAGGCATTGAGATATCACATCTCATGCTATCAGAAGGGTCTCGGGATTGGAATGGGAAGGAGTTGGATATCACATCTCATGCTAAGGGGAGGGTCTCCGGTTTGGAAGGGGAAGGATTTGGATATCACATCTCATGTTACAGGAAGGATCTCAGGTTTGGTATTAGCATTGAGATATCCCATCTGATGCTATAGGAAGGGTCTCAGGTTTGGAATCGGAAGGAGTTGTATATGACATCTCATGCCATAGGAAGGGTCTCAGGTTTGGTATAAGCATTGAGATATCACATCTCTGCTATCGGAAGGGTCTCAGGATTGGAATGGGAAGGAGTTGGATATCCCATCTCGTTATAGGAAGGGTCTCAGGTTTGGTATTAGAAGCATTGAGATATCACATCTCATGGTATAGGACGGGTCTCAAATTGGAATGGGAAGGAGTTGGATATCACATCTCAAGCTATAGGAAGGGTCTCAGGATTGGAATGGGAAGGAGTTGGATATCACATCTCATGCTATAGGAAGGGTCTCAGGAATGGAATGGGAAGGAGTTTTATATGACATCTCATGCCATAGGAAGGATCTCAGGTTTGGTATTAGAAGCATTGAGACATCACATCTCATGTTATAGGAAGGGTCTCAGGATTGGAATGGGAAGGAGTTGGATATCACATCTCATGCTATAGGAAGGGTCTCAGGTTTGGTATAAGCATTGAGATATCACATCTCATGCTATAGGAAGGGTCTCAGGATTGGAATGGGAAGGAGTTGTATATGACATCTCATGCCATAGGAAGGGTCTCAGGTTTGGTATAAGCATTGAGATATCACATCTCTGCTATCGGAAGGGTCTCAGGATTGGAATGAGAAGGAGTTGGGTATCCCATCATATGTTATAGGAAGGGTCTCAGGTTTGGTATTAGAAGCATTGAGATATCACATCTCATGCTATAGGAAGGGTCTCAGGATTGGAATGGGAAGGAGTTGGATATCCCATCTCGTTATAGGAAGGGTCTCAGGTTTGGCATTAGAAGCATTGAGATATCACATCTCATGCTATAGGAAGGGTCTCAGGATTGGAATGGGAAGGACTTGGACATCACATCTCATGTTATAGGAAGGGTCTCAGGTTTGGTATTAGAAGCATTTAGATATCACATCTCATGCTATAGGAAGGGTCTCAGGATTGGAATGGGAAGGACTTGGATATCACATCTCATGCTATAGGAAGGATCTCAGGTTTGGTATAAGCATTGAGATATCACATCTCATGCTATAGGAAGGGTCTCAGGATTGGAATGGGAAGGAGTTGGATATCACATCTCAGGTTATAGGAAGGATCTCAGATTTGGTATTAGAAGCATTGAGACATCACATCTCATGCTATAGGAAGGGTCTCAGAATTGGAATGGGAAGGAGTTGGATATCACATCTCATGTTATAGGAAGGGTCTCAGGATTGGAATGGGAAGGACTTCGATATCACATCTCATGTTATAGGAAGGCTCCCAGGTTTGGAAGGGGAAGGAGTTGGATATCGCATTTCATGTTAGAGGTAGGATCTCACGTTTGGTATTAGAGGCATTGAGATATAACATCTCATGCTATCAGAAGGGTCTCAGGATTGGAATGGGAAGGAATTGGATATCACATCTCATGCTAAAGGGAGGGTCTCAGGTTTGGAAGGGGAAGGATTTGGATATCACATCTCGTGTTATAGGAAGGATCTCAGGTTTGGTATTAGAAGAATTGAAATATCACATCTCATGCTATCGGAAGGATCTCAGGTTTGGTATTAGAAGCATTGAGATATCACATCTCATGCTATCAGAACGGTCTCAGGATTGGAATGGGAAGGAGTTGAATATCACATCTCATGCTAAAGGGAGGGTCTCTGGTTTGGAAGGGGAAGGATTTGGATATCACATTTCATGTTATAGGAAGGATCTCAGGTTTGGTATTAGAAGCATTGAGATATCACATCTCATGCTATAGGAAGGGTCTCAGGATTGGAATGGGAAGGAGTTGGATATCACATCTCATGCTATAGGAAGGGTCTCAGGAATGGAATGGGAAGGAGTTTTATATGACATCTCATGCCATAGGAAGGATCTCAGGTTTGGTATTAGAAGCATTGAGACATCACATCTCATGTTATAGGAAGGGTCTCAGGATTGGAATGGGAAGGAGTTGGATATCACATCTCATGCTATAGGAAGGGTCTCAGGTTTGGTATAAGCATTGAGATATCACATCTCATGCTATAGGAAGGGTCTCAGGAATGGAATGGGAAGGAGTTGTATATGACATCTCATGCCATAGGAAGGGTCTCAGGTTTGGTATAAGAATTGAGATATCACATCTCTGCTATCGGAAGGGTCTCAGGATTGGAATGAGAAGGAGTTGGGTATCCCATCTTATGTTATAGGAAGGGTCTCAGGTTTGGTATTAGAAGCATTGAGATATCACATCTCATGCTATAGGAAGGGTCTCAGGATTGGAATGGGAAGGACGTGAATATCACATCTCATGCTATAGGGAGGCTCTCACGTTTGGAAAGGGAAGGAGTTGGATATCACATTTCATGTTAGAGGTAGGATCTCAGGTTTGGTATTAGAGGCATTGAATATCACATCTCATGCTATCAGAAGGGTCTCAGGATTGGAATGGGAAGGAGTTGGATATCACATCTCATGGTAAAGGGAGGGTCTCAGGTTTGGAAGGGGAAGGATTTTGATATCACATCTCATGTTATAGGAAGGATCTCAGGTTTGGTATTAGAAGCATTGAGATATCACATCTCATGCTATCGGAAGGATCTCAGGTTTGGTATTAGAGGGATTGAGATATCCCATCTCATGCTATCGGAAGGGTATCAGGATTGGATTTGGAAGTAGTTGGATATCCCATCTCATGCTATAGGAAGGGTCTCAGGTTGGAATGGGAAGGAGTTGGATATCACATCTCATGTTATAGGATGGGTCTCAGGATTGGAATGGGAAATACTTCAATATCACATCTCATGCTATAGGAAGGCTATCAGGTTTGGAAGGGGAACGAGTTGGATATCACATTTCATGTTAGAGGTAGGATCTCAGGTTTGGTATTAGAGGCATTGAGATATCACATCTCATGCTATCAGAAGGGTCTCAGGATTGGAATGGGAAGGGCTTGGATATCACATCTCATGCTAAAGGGAGGGTCTCAGGTTTGGAAGGGGAAGGATTTGGCTATCACATCTCGTGTTATAGGAATGATCTCAGGTTTGGTATTAGAAGCATTGAGATATCAAATCTCATGCTATAGGAAGGGTCTCAGGATTGGAATCGGAAGGAGTTGGATATCACATCTCATGCTATAGGAAGGGTCTCAGGATTGGAATGGGAAGGAGTTTTATATGACATCTCATGCCATAGGAACGATCTCAGGTTTGGTATTAGAAGCATTGAGACATCACATCTCTGCTATCGGAAGGGTCTCAGGATTGGAATGGGAAGGAGATGGATATCCCATCTCATGTTATAGGAAGGGTCTCAGGATTGGAATGGGAAGGAGTTCGATATCACATCTCTTGCTATAGGAAGGGCCTCAGGTTTTGTATTAGAAGCATTGAGACATCACATCTCATGCTATAGGAAGGGTCTCAGGTTTGGTATAAGCATTGAGATATCACATCTCTGCTATCGGAAGGGTCTCAGGATTGGAATGGGAAGGAGTTGGATATCCCATCTCATGTTATAGGAAGGGTCTCAGGTTTGGTATTAGAAGCATTGAGATATCACATCTCATGCTATAGGAAGGGTCTCAGGATTGGAATGGGAAGGCCTTGGATATCACATCTCATGCTATAGGGAGTGTGTCAAGTTTGATATTAGAAGCATTAAGATAAACAATCTCATGATATTGGAAGGGTCTCAGGATTGGAATGGGAAGGAGTTGGATATCACATCTCATGATAAAGTAAGGGTCTAAGGTTTGGAAGGGGAAGGATTTGGATATCACATCTCATGTTATAGGAAGGGTATCATGATTGGAATGGGAAGGAGTTTGATATCACATCTCATGCCATAGTATGGGTCTCAGGTTTGGTAGAAGCATTGAGATATCAAGTCTCATGGTATAGGAAGGGTCTCAGAATTGGAAAGAGAAGGAGTTGGATATCACATCTCAAGCTATAGGAAGGGTCTCAGGATTGGAATGGGAAGGAGTTTGATATCAGATCTCATGTCATAGTATGGGTCTCAGGTTTGGTAGAAGCATTGGGATATCACATCTCATGCTATCGGAAGAGTATCAGGATTGGATTTGGAAGGAGTTGGATATCCCATCTCATGCTATAGGAAGGGTCTCAGGTTGGAATCGGAAGGAGTTGGATATCACATCTCATGTTATAGGAAGGGTCTCCGGATTGGAATGAGAAGGACTTGGATATCACATCTCATGCTATAGGAAGGCTCTCAGGTTTGGAAAGGGAAGGAGTTGGATATCACATTTCAAGTTAGAGGTAGGATCTCAGGTTTGGTATTAGAGGAATTGAGATATCACATCTCATGCTATCAGAAGGGTCTCAGGATTGGAATGGGAACGAGTTGGATATCACATCTCATGCTAAAGGGAAGGTCTCAGGTTTGGAAGGGGAAGGATTTGGATATCACATCTCATGTTATAGGAAGGATCTCAGGTTTGGTATTAGAAGCATTGAGATATCACATCTCATGCTATCGGAAGGATCTCAGGTTTGATATCACATCTCATGCTATCAGAAGGGTCTCAGGATTGGAATGGGAAGGAGTTGGATATCACATCTCATGGTATAGGAAGGTTCTCAGGTTTGGAACGGGGAGGAGTTGGATATCACATCTCATGTTATAGGAAGGGTCTCATGTTTGGTATAAGAATTGAGATATCACATCTCTGCTATCGAAAGTGTCTCAGTATTGGGATGGGAAGGAATTGGATATCACATCTCATGTCATAGGAAGGATCTCAGGTTTGGTATTAGAAGCATTGAGATATCACATCTCATGCTATAGGAATGGTCTCAGGATTGGAATGGGAAGGAGTTGGATATTACATTCTTGCTATAGGAAAGGGTCTCATGTTTGTAATGGGAATCATTTGGATATCACATATGCTATAGGAAGGGTCTCAGGTTTGGAACGGGAAGGAGTTGGATATCACATCTCATGTTATAGGAAGGGTCTCGGGTTTGGTATAAGCATTGAGATATCACATCTCTGATATCGGAAGTGTCTCAGGATTGAAATGGGAAGGAGTTGGATATCCCATCTCATGTTATAGGACGGGTCTCAGGTTTGGTATTAGAATCATTGAGATATCACATCTCATGCTGTAGGAAGTGTCTAAGGATTGGAATGGGAAGGACTTGGATATCACATCTAATGCTATAGGTAGGCTCTCAGGTTTGGAAAGGGAAGGAGTTGGATATCACATTTCATGTTAGAGGAAGGATCTCAGGTTTGGTATTAGAGGCATTGAGATATCACATCTCATGCTATAGGAAGGGTCTCAGGATTGGAATGGGAAGGATTTGGATATCACATCTCATGCTATAGGAAGGGTCTCAGGTTTGGTATAAGCATTGAGATATCACATCTCATGCTATAGGAAGGGTCTCAGGATTGGAATGGGAAGGAGTTGGATATCACATCTCATGATATAGGTAGGCTCTCAGGTTTGGAAATGGAAGGAGTTGGATATCACATTTCATGTTAGAGGAAGGATCTCAGGTTTGGTATTAGAGGCATTGAGATATCACATCTCATGCTATAGGAAGGGTCTCAGGATTGGAATGGGAAGGATTTGGATATCACATCTCATGCCATAGGAAGGGTCTCAGGATTGGAATGGGAACGAGTTGGATATCACATCTCATGCTAAAGGGAAGATCTCAGGTTTGGAAGGAGAAGGATTTGGATATCACATCTCATGTTATAGGAAGGATCTCAGGTTTGGTATTAGAAGCATTGAGATATCACATCTCATGTTATCGGAAGGATCTCAGGTTTGGTATTAGAGGCATTGAGATATCACATCTCATGCTATCGGAAGGGTCTCAGGATTGGAATGGGAAGGAGTTGGATATCACATCTCATGCTATAGGAAGGTTCTCAGGTTTGGAACGGGAAGGAGTTGGATATCACATCTCATGTTAGAGGAAGGGTCTCAGGTTTGGTATAAGAATTGAGATATCACATCTCTGCTATCGAAAGTGTCTCAGTATTGGGATGGGAAGGAGTTGGATATCACATCTCATTTTATAGGATGGGTCTCAGGTTTGGTATTAGAAGCATTCTCATGCTATAGGAATGGTCTCAGGATTGGAATGGGAAGGAGTTGGATATCACATATGCTATAGGAAGGGTCTCAGGTTTGGTTTAAGCATTGAGATATCACATATCATGCTATAGGAAGGGTCTCAGGATTGGAATGGGAAGGAGTTGGATATCACATCTCATGTTATAGGAAGGATCTCAGATTTGGTATTAGAACCATTGAGACATCACATCTCATGATATATGAAGGGTCTCAGGATTGGAATGGGAAGAAGTTGGATATCACATCTCATGTTATAGGAAGGGTCTCAGGATTGGAATGGGAAGGACTTCGATATCACATCTCATGTTATAGGAAGGCTCCCAGGTTTGGAAGGGGAAGGAGTTGGATATCACATTTCATGTTAGAGGTAGGATCTCAGGTTTGGTATTAGAGGCATTGAGATATAACATCTCATGCTATCAGAAGGGTCTCAGGATTGGAATGGGAAGGAGTTGGATATCACATCTCATGCTAAAGGGAGGGTCTCAGGTTTGGAAGGGGAAGGATTTGGATATCACATCTCATGTTATAGGAAGGATCTCAGGTTTATTATTAGAAGCATTGAGATATCACATCTCATGCTATAGGAAGGGTCTCAGGATTGGAATGGGAAGGAGTTGGATATTACATCTCATGCTATAGGAAGGGTCTCAGGTTTGGAAGGGGAAGGATTTGGATATCACATCTCGTGTTATAGGAATGATCTCAGGTTTGGTATTAGAAGCATTGAGATATCACATCTCATGTTATAGGAAGGGTCTCAGGATTGGAATGGGAAGGAGTTGGATATCACATTTCATGTTAGAGGAAGGATCTCAGGTTTGGTATTAGAGGCATTGAGATATCACATCTCATGCTATAGGAAGGGTCTCAGGATTGGAATGGGAAGGATTTGGATATCACATCTCATGCTATAGGAAGGGTCTCAGGTTTGGTATAAGCATTGAGATATCACATCTCATGCTATAGGAAGGGTCTCAGGATTGGAATGGGAAGGAATTGGATATCACATCTCATGCTATAGGAAGGGTCTCAGGTTTGGTATAAGCATTGAGATATCACATCTCATGCTATATGAAGGGTCTCAGGATTGGAATGGGAAGGAGTTGGATATCACATCTCATGTTATAGGAAGGATCTTAGATTTGGTATTAGAAGCATTGAGACATCACATCTCATGTTATAGGAAGGGTCTCAGGATTGGAATGGGAAGGACTTCGATATCACATCTCATGTTATAGGAAGGCTCCCAGGTTTGGAAGGGGAAGGAGTTGGATATCACATTTCATGTTAGAGGTAGTATCTCAGGTTTGGTATTAGAGGCATTGAGATATAACATCTCATGCTATCAGAAGGGTCTCAGGATTGGAATGGGAAGGAGTTGGATATCACATCTCATGCTAAAGGGAGGGTCTCAGGTTTGGAAGGGGAAGGATTTGGATATCACATCTCATGTTATAGGAAGGATCTCAGGTTTGTTGATAGAAGCATTGAGATATAACATCTCATGCTATAGGAAGGGTCTCAGGATTGGAATGGGAAGGAGTTGGATATCACATCTCATGCTATAGGAAGGGTCTCAGGAATGGAATGGGAAGGAGTTTTATATGACATCTCATGCCATAGGAAGGATCTCAGGTTTGGTATTAGAAGCATTGAGACATCACATCTCATGTTATAGGAAGGGTCTCAGGATTGGAATGGGAAGGAGTTGGATATCACATCTCATGCTATAGGAAGGGTCTCAGGTTTGGTATAAGCATTGAGATGTCACATCTCATGCTATAGGAAGGGTCTCAGGATTGGAATGGGAAGGAGTTGTATATGACATCTCATGCCATAGGAAGGGTCTCAGGTTTGGTATAAGCATTGAGATATCACATCTCTGCTATTGGAAGGGTCTCAGGATTGGAATGGGAAGGAGTTGGATATCCCATCTTATGTTATAGGAAGGGTCTCAGGTTTTGTATTAGAAGCATTGAGATATCACATCTCATGCTATAGGAAGGGTCTCAGGATTGGAATGGGAAGGACTTGAATATCACATCTCATGCTATATGGAGGCTCTCACGTTTGGAAAGGGAAGGAGTTGGATATCACATTTCATGTTAGAGGTAGGATCTCAGGTTTGGTATTAGAGGCATTGAAAATCACATCTCATGCTATCAGAAGGGTCTCAGGATTGGAATGGGAAGGAGTTGGATATCACATCTCATGCTAAAGGGAGGGTCTCAGGTTTGGAAGGGGAAGGATTTTGATATCACATCTCATGTTATAGGAAGGATCTCAGGTTTGGTATTAGAAGCATTGAGATATCACATCTCATGCTATCGGAAGGATCTCAGGTTTGGTATTAGAGGTATTGAGATATCACATCTCATGCTATCGGAAGGGTATCAGGATTGGACTTGGAAGTAGTTTGATATCCCATCTCATGCTATAGGAAGGGTCTCAGGTTGGAATGGGAAGGAGTTGGATATCACATCTCATGTTATAGGAAGGGTCTCAGGATTGGAATGGGAAATACTTCGATATCACATCTCATGCTATAGGAAGGCTCCAGGTTTGGAAGGGGAAGGAGTTGGATATCACATTTCATGTTAGAGGTAGGATCTCAGGTTTGGTATTAGAGGCATTGAGATATCACATCTCATGCTATAGGAAGGGTCTCAGGATTGGAATGGGAAGGAGTTGGATATCACATTTCATGCTATAGGAAGGGTCTTAGGTTTGGTATAAGCATTGAGCTATCACATCTCATGCTTTAGGAAAAGTCTCAAGATTGGAATGGGAAGGAGTAGGATATCACATCTCATGCTATAGGTAGGCTCTCAGGTTTGGAAAGGGAAGGAGTTGGATATCACATTTCATGTTAGAGGAAGGATCCCAGGTTTGGTATTAGAGGCATTGAGATATCACATCTCATGCTAAAGGAAGGGTCTCAGGATTGGAATGGGAAGGATTTGGATATCACATCTCATGCTATAGGAAGGGTCTCAGGTTTGGTATAAGCATTGAGATATCACATCTCATGCTATAGGAAGGGTCTCAGGATTGGAATGGGAAGGAGTTGGATATCACATCTCATGTTATAGGAAGGATCTCAGATTTGGTATTGGAAGCATTGAGACATCACATCTCATGCTATAAGAAGGGTCTCAGGATTGGAATGAGAAGGAGTTGGATATCACATCTCATGTTATAGGAAGGGTCTCAGGATTGGAATGGGAAGGATTTGAATATCACATCTCATGCTATAGGAAGGGTCTCAGGTTTGGTATAAGCATTGAGCTATCACATCTCATGCTTTAGGAAAAGTCTCAGGATTGGAATGGGAAGGAGTAGGATATCACATCTCATGCTATAGGTAGGCTCTCAGGTTTGGAAAGGGAAGGAGTTGGATATCACATTTCATGTTAGAGGAAGGATCCCAGGTTTGGTATTAGAGGCATTGAGATATCACATCTCATGCTATAGGAAGGGTCTCAGGATTGGAATGGGAAGGATTTGGATATCACATCTCATGTTATAGGAAGGGTCTCAGGTTTGGTATAAGCATTGAGATATCACATCTCATGCTATAGGAAGGGTCTCAGGATTGGAATGGGAAGGAGTTGGATATCACATCTCATGTTATAGGAAGGATCTCAGATTTGGTATTGGAAGCATTGAGACATCACATCTCATGCTATAAGAAGGGTCTCAGGATTGGAATGAGAAGGAGTTGGATATCACATCTCATGTTATAGGAAGGGTCTCAGGATGGGAATGGGAAGGACTTCGATATCACATCTCATGTTATAGGAAGGCTCCCAGGTTTGGAAGGGGAAGGAGTTGGATATCACATTTCATGTTAGAGGTAGGATCTCAGGTTTGGTATTAGAGGCATTGAAAATCACATCTCATGCTATCAGAAGGGTCTCAGGATTGGAATGGGAAGGAGTTGGATATCACATCTCATGCTAAAGGGAGGGTCTCAGGTTTGGAAGGGGAAGGATTTTGATATCACATCTCATGTTATAGGAAGGATCTCAGGTTTGGTATTAGAAGCATTGAGATATCACATCTCATGCTATCGGAAGGATCTCAGGTTTGGTATTAGAGGGATTGAGATATCACATCTCATGCTATCGGAAGGGTATCAGGATTGGACTTGGAAGTAGTTTGATATCCCATCTCATGCTATAGGAAGGGTCTCAGGTTGGAATGGGAAGGAGTTGGATATCACATCTCATGTTATAGGAAGGGTCTCAGGATTGGAATGGGAAATACTTCGATATCACATCTCATGCTATAGGAAGGCTCCAGGTTTGGAAGGGGAAGGAGTTGGATATCACATTTCATGTTAGAGGTAGGATCTCAGGTTTGGTATTAGAGGCATTGAGATATCACATCTCATGCTATAGGAAGGGTCTCAGGATTGGAATGGGAAGGATTTAAATATCACATCTCATGCTATAGGAAGGGTCTCAGGTTTGGTATAAGCATTGAGCTATCACATCTCATGCTATAGGAAAAGTCTCAGGATTGGAATGGGAAGGAGTAGGATATCACATCTCATGCTATAGGTAGGCTCTCAGGTTTGGAAAGGGAAGGAGTTGGATATCACATTTCATGTTAGAGGAAGGATCTAAGGTTTGGTATTAGAGGCATTGAGATATCACATCTCATGCTATAGGAAGGGTCTCAGGATTGGAATGGGAAGGATTTGGATATCACATCTCATGCTATAGGAAGGGTCTCAGGTTTGGTATAAGCATTGAGATATCACATCTCATGCTATAGGAAGGGTCTCAGGATTGGAATGGGAAGGAGTTGGATATCACATCTCATGTTATAGGAAGGATCTCAGATTTGGTATTGGAAGCATTGAGACATCACATCTCATGCTATAAGAAGGGTCTCAGGATTGGAATGAGAAGGAGTTGGATATCACATCTCATGTTATAGGAAGGGTCTCAGGATGGGAATGGGAAGGACTTCGATATCACATCTCATGTTATAGGAAGGCTCCCAGGTTTGGAAGGGGAAGGAGTTGGATATCACATTTCATGTTAGAGGTAGGATCTCAGGTTTGGTATTAGAGGCATTGAGATATAACATCTCATGCTATCAGAAGGGTCTCAGGATTGGAATGGGAAGGAGTTGGATATCACATCTCATGCTAAAGGGAGGGTCTCTGGTTTGGAAGGGGAAGGATTTGGATATCACATCTCATGTTATAGGAAGGATCTCAGGTTTGGTATTCGAAGCATTGAGATATCACATCTCATGCTATAGGAAGGGTCTCAGGTTTGGAATGGGAATGAATTGGATATCACATCTCATGTCATAGGAAGGATCTCAGGTTTGGTATTGGAAGCATTGAGATATCACATCTCATGCTATAGGAATGGTCTCAGGATTGGAATGGGAAGGAGTTGGATATTACATTCTTGCTATAGAAAGGGTCTCATGTTTGTAATGGGAAGGAGTTGGATATCACATATGCTATAGGAAGGGTCTCAGGTTTGGAACGGGAAGGAGTTGGATATCACATCTCATGTTATAGGAAGGGTCTCAGGTTTGGTATAAGCTTTGAGATATCACATCTCTGATATCGGAAGTGTCTCAGGATTGAAATGGGAAGGAGTTGGATATCCCATCTCATGTTATAGGACGGGTCTCAGGTTTGGTATTAGAATCATTGAGATATCACATCTTATGCTGTAGGAAATGTCTAAGGATTGGAATGGGAAGGACTTGGATATCACATCTAATGCTATAGGTAGGCTCTCAGGTTTGGAAAGGGAAGGAGTTGGATATCACATTTCATGTTAGAGGAAGGATCTCAGGTTTGGTTTAGAGGCATTGAGATATCACATCTTATGCTATAGGAAGGGTCTCAGGATTGGAATGGGAAGGATTTGGATATCACAGCTCATGTTATAGGAAGGGTCCCAGGTTTGGTATAAGCATTGAGATATCACATCTCATGCTATAGGAAGGGTCTCAGGATTGGAATGGGAAGGAGTTGGATATCACATCTCATGATATAGGTAGGCTCTCAGGTTTGGAAAGGGAAGGAGTTGGATATCACATTTCATGTTAGAGGAAGGATCTCAGGTTTGGTATTAGAGGCATTGAGATATCACATCTCATGCTATAGGAAGGGTCTCAGGATTGGAATGGGAAGGATTTGGATATCACATCTCATGCTATAGGAAGGGTCTCAGGATTGGAATGGGAACGAGTTGGATATCACATCTCATGCTAAAGGGAAGGTCTCAGGTTTGGAAGGGGAAGGATTTGGATATCACATCTCATGTTATAGGAAGGATCTCAGGTTTGGTATTAGAAGCATTGAGATATCACATCTCATGCTATCGGAAGGATCTCAGGTTTGGTATTAGAGGCATTGAGATATCACATCTCATGCTATCGGAAGGGTCTCAGGATTGGAATGGGAAGGAGTTGGATATCACATCTCATGCTATAGGAAGGTTCTCAGGTTTGGAACGGGAAGCAGTTGGATATCACATCTCAGGTTATAGGAAGGGTCTCAGGTTTGGTATAAGCATTGAGATATCACATCTCTGCTATCGGAAGTGTCTCAGGATTGAAATGGGAAGGAGTTGGATATCCCATCTCATGTTATAGGACGGGTCTCAGGTTTGGTATTAGAATCATTGAGATATCACATCTCATGCTGTAGGAAGTGTCTAAGGATTGGAATGGGAAGGACTTGGATATCACATCTCATGCTATAGGTAGTCTCTCAGGTTTGGAAAGGGAAGGAGTTGGATATCACATTTCATGTTAGAGGAAGGATCTCAGGTTTTGTATTAGAGGCATTGAGATATCACATCTCATGCAATAGGAAGGGTCTCAGGATTGGAATGGGAGGATTTGGATATCACATCTCATGCTATAGGAAGGGTCCCAGGTTTGGTATAAGCATTGAGATATCACATCTCATGCTATAGGAAGGGTCTCAGGATTGGAATGGGAAGGAGTTGGATATCACATCTCATGCTATAGATAGGCTCTCAGGTTTGGAAAGGGAAGGATTTGGATATCACATTTCATGTTAGAGGAAGGATCTCAGGTTTGGTATTAGAGGCATTGAGATATCACATCTCATGCTATAGGAAGGGTCTCAGGATTGGAATGGGAAGGATTTGGATATCACATCTCATGCTATAGGAAGGGTCTCAGGTTTGGTATAAGCATTGAGATATCACATATCATGCTATAGGAAAAGTCTCAGGATTGGAATGGGAAGGAGTTGGATATCACATCTCATGCTATAGGTAGGCTCTCAGGTTTGGAAAGGGAAGGATTTGGATATCACATCTCATGCTATAGGAAGGGTCTCAGGTTTGGTATAAGCATTGAGATATCACATCTCATGCTATAGGAAGGGTCTCAGGATTGGAATGGGAAGGAGTTGGATATCACATCTCATGTTATAGGAAGGATCTCAGATTTGGTATTGGAAGCATTGAGACATCACATCTCATGCTATAAGAAGGGTCTCAGGATTGGAATGAGAAGGAGTTGGATATCACATCTCATGTTATAGGAAGGGTCTCAGGATGGGAATGGGAAGGACTTCGATATAACATCTCATGTTATAGGAAGGCTCCCAGGTTTGGAAGGGGAAGGAGTTGGATATCACATTTCATGTTAGAGGTAGGATCTCAGGTTTGGTATTAGAGGCATTGAGATATAACATCTCATGCTATCAGAAGGGTCTCAGGATTGGAATGGGAAGGAGTTGGATATCACATCTCATGCTAAAGGGAGGGTCTCAGGTTTGGAAGGGGAAGGATTTGGATATCACATCTCGTGTTATAGGAAGGATCTCCGGTTTGGTATTAGAAGAATTGAAATATCACATCTCATGCTATCGGAAGGATCTCAGGTTTGGTATTGGAAGCATTGAGATATCACATCTCATACTATCAGAACGGTCTCAGGATTGGAATGGGAAGGAGTTGGATATCACATCTCATGCTAAAGGGAGGGTCTCTGGTTTGGAAGGGGAAGGATTTGGATATCACATCTCATGTTATAGGAAGGATCTCAGGTTTGGTATTCGAAGCATTGAGATATCACATCTCATGCTATAGGAAGGGTCTCAGGTTTGGAATGGGAATGAATTGGATATCACATCTCATGTCATAGGAAGGATCTCAGGTTTGGTATTAGAAGCATTGAGATATCACATCTCATGCTATAGGAATGGTCTCAGGATTGGAATGGAAAGGAGTTGGATATTACATTCTTGCTATAGAAAGGGTCTCATGTTTGTAATGGGAAGGAGTTGGATATCACATATGCTATAGGAAGGGTCTCAGGTTTGGAACGGGAAGGAGTTGGATATCACATCTCATGTTATAGGAAGGGTCTCAGGTTTGGTATAAGCATTGAGATATCACATCTCTGCTATCGGAAGTGTCTCAGGATTGAAATGGGAAGGAGTTGGATATCCCATCTCATGTTATAGGACGGGTCTCAGGTTTGGTATTAGAATCATTGAGATATCACATCTCATGCTGTAGGAAGTGTCTAAGGATTGGAATGGGAAGGACTTGGATATCACATCTCATGCTATAGGTAGTCTCTCAGGTTTGGAAAGGGAAGGAGTTGGATATCACATTTCATGTTAGAGGAAGGATCTCAGGTTTGGTATTAGAGGCATTGAGATATCACATCTCATGCAATAGGAAGGGTCTCAGGATTGGAATGGGAGGATTTGGATATCACATCTCATGCTATAGGAAGGGTCTCAGGTTTGGTATAAGCATTGAGATATCACATCTCATGCTATAGGAAGGGTCTCAGGATTGGAATGGGAAGGAGTTGGATATCACATCTCATGCTATAGGAAGGGTCTCAGGTTTGGTATAAGCATTGAGATATCACATATCATGCTATAGGAAGGGTCTCAGGATTGGAATGGGAAGGAGTTGGATATCACATCTCATGTTATAGGAAGGATCTCAGATTTGGTATTAGAACCATTGAGACATCACATCTCATGCTATAGGAAGGGTCTCAGGATTGGAATGGGAAGAAGTTGGATATCACATCTCATGTTATAGGAAGGCTCCCAGGTTTGGAAGGGGAAGGAGTTGGATATCACATTTCATGCTATAGGAAGGGTCTCAGGTTTGGTATAAGCATTGAGATATCACATCTCATGCTATAGGAAGGGTCTCAGGATTGGAATGGGAAGGAGTTGGATATCACATCTCATGCTATAGATAGGCTCTCAGGTTTGGAAAGGGAAGGATTTGGATATCACATTTCATGTTAGAGGAAGGATCTCAGGTTTGGTATTAGAGGCATTGAGATATCACATCTCATGCTATAGGAAGGGTCTCAGGATTGGAATGGGAAGGATTTGGATATCACATCTCATGTTATAGGAAGGCTCCCAGGTTTGGAAGGGGAAGGAGTTGGATATCACATTTCATGTTAGAGGTAGGATCTCAGGTTTGGTATTAGAAGCATTGAGATATCACATCTCATGTTATAGGAAGGGTCTCAGGATTGGAATGGGAAGGAGTTGGATATCACATTTCATGTTAGAGGAAGGATCTCAGGTTTGGTATTAGAGGCATTGAGATATCACATCTCATGCTATAGGAAGGGTCTCAGGATTGGAATGGGAAGGATTTGGATATCACATCTCATGCTATAGGAAGGGTCTCAGATTTGGTATAAGCATTGAGATATCACATCTCATGCGATAGGAAGGGTCTCAGGATTGGAATGGGAAGGAGTTGGATATCACATCTCATGCTATAGGAAGGGTCTCAGGTTTGGTATAAGCATTGAGATATCACATCTCATGCAATAGGAAGGGTCTCAGGATTGGAATGGGAAGGAGTTGGATATCACATCTCATGTTATAGGAAGGGTCTCAGGATTGGAATGGGAAGGACTTCGATATCACATCTCATGTTATAGGAAGGCTCCCAGGTTTGGAAGGGGAAGGAGTTGGATATCACATTTCATGTTAGAGGTAGTATCTCAGGTTTGGTATTAGAGGCATTGAGATATAACATCTCATGCTATCAGAAGGGTCTCAGGATTGGAATGGGAAGGAGTTGGATATCACATCTCATGCTAAAGGGAGGGTCTCAGGTTTGAAAGGGGAAGGATTTGGATATCACATCTCGTGTTATAGGAAGGATCTCAGGTTTGGTATTAGAAGAATTGAAATATCACATCTCATGCTATCAAAAGGATCTCAGGTTTGGTATTAGAAGCATTGAGATATCACATCTCATGCTATCAGAACGGTCTCAGGATTGGAATGGGAAGGAGTTGGATATCACATCTCATGCTAAAGGGAGGGTCTCTGGTTTGGAAGGGGAAGGATTTGGATATCACATCTCATGTTATAGGAAGGATCTCAGGTTTGTTGTTAGAAGCATTGAGATATCACATCTCATGCTATAGGAAGGGTCTCAGGATTGGAATGGGAAGGAGTTGGATATCACATCTCATGCTATAGGAAGGGTCTCAGGAATGGAATGGGAAGGAGTTTTATATGACATCTCATGCCATAGGAAGGATCTCAGGTTTGGTATTAGAAGCATTGAGACATCACATCTCATGTTATAGGAAGGGTCTCAGGATTGGAATGCGAAGGAGTTGGATATCACATCTCATGCTATAGGAAGGGTCTCAGGTTTGGTATAAGCATTGAGATATCACATCTCATGCTATAGGAAGGGTCTCAGGATTGGAATGGGAAGGAGTTGTATATGACATCTCATGCCATAGGAAGGGTCTCAGGTTTGGTATAAGCATTGAGATATCACATCTCTGCTATTGGAAGGGTCTCAGGATTGGAATGGGAAGGAGTTGGATATCCCATCTTATGTTATAGGAAGGGTCTCAGGTTTGGTATTAGAAGCATTGAGATATCACATCTCATGCTATAGGAAGGGTCTCAGGATTGGAATGGGAAGCACTTGAATATCACATCTCATGCTATATGGAGGCTCTCACGTTTGGAAAGGGAAGGAGTTGGATATCACATTTCATGTTAGAGGTAGGATCTCAGGTTTGGTATTAGAGGCATTGAAAATCACATCTCATGCTATCAGAAGGGTCTCAGGATTGGAATGGGAAGGAGTTGGATATCACATCTCATGCTAAAGGGAGGGTCTCAGGTTTGGAACGGGAAGGATTTTGATATCACATCTCATGTTATAGGAAGGATGTCAGGTTTGGTATTAGAAGCATTGAGATATCACATCTCATGTTATCGGAAGGATCTCAGGTTTGGTATTAGAGGGATTGAGATATCACATCTCATGCTATCGGAAGGGTATCAGGATTGGACTTGGAAGTAGTTTGATATCCCATCTCATGCTATAGGAAGGGTCTCAGGTTGGAATGGGAAGGAGTTGGATATCACATCTCATGTTATAGGAAGGGTCTCAGGATTGGAATGGGAAATACTTCGATATCACATCTCATGCTATAGGAAGGCTCCAGGTTTGGAAGGGGAAGGAGTTGGATATCACATTTCATGTTAGAGGTAGGATCTCAGGTTTGGTATTAGAGGCATTGAGATATCACATCTCATGCTATAGGAAGGGTCTCAGGATTGGAATGGGAAGGAGTTGGATATCACATTTCATGTTAGAGGAAGGATCTCAGGTTTGGTATTAGAGGCATTGAGATATCACATCTCATGCTATAGGAAGGGTCTCAGGATTGGAATGGGAAGGATTTGGATATCACATCTCATGCTATAGGAAGGGTCTCAGGTTTGGTATAAGCATTGAGATATCACATCTCATGTTATAGGAAGGGTCTCAGGATTGGAATGGGAAGGAGTTGGATATCACATTTCATGTTAGAGGAAGGATCTCAGGTTTGGTATTAGAGGCATTGAGATATCACATCTCATGCTATAGGAAGGGTCTCAAGATTGGAATGGGAAGGATTTGGATATCACATCTCATGCTATAGGAAGGGTCTCAGGTTTGGTATAAGCATTGAGATATCACATCTCATGCTATAGGAAGGGTCTCAGGATTGGAATGGGAAGGAGTTGGATATCACATCTCATGTTATAGGAAGGATCTTAGATTTGGTATTAGAAGCATTGAGACATCACATCTCATGCTATATGAAGGGTCTCAGGATTGGAATGGGAAGGAGTTGGATATCACATCTCATGTTATAGGAAGGGTCTCAGGATTGGAATGGGAAGGACTTCGATATCACATCTCATGTTATAGGAAGGCTCCCAGGTTTGGTATAAGCATTGAGATATCACATCTCATGCTATAGGAAGGGTCTCAGGATTGGAATGGGAAGGAGTTGGATATCACATCTCATGTTATAGGAAGGATCTTAGATTTGGTATTAGAAGCATTGGGATATCACATCTCATGCCATCGGAAGGGTATCAGGATTGGATTTGGAAGGAGTTGGATATCCCATCTCATGCTATAGGAAGGGTCTCAGGTTGGAATCGGAAGGAGTTGGATATCACATCTCATGTTACAGGAAGAGTCTCCGGATTGGAATGAGAAGGACTTGGATATCACATCTCATGCTAAAGGGAGGGTCTCAGGTTTGGAAGGGGAAGGATTTGGATATCACATCTCGTGTTATAGGTAGGATCTCAGGTTTGGTATTAGAGGCATTGAGATATCACATCTCATGCTATCAGAAGGGTCTCAGGATTGGAATGGGAAGGAGTTGGATATCACATCTCATGCTAAAGGGAGAGTCTCAGGTTTGGAAGGGGAAGGATTTGGATATCACATCTCATGTTATCGGAAGGATCTCAGGTTTGGTATTAGAAGTATTGAGATATCACATCTCATGCTATCAGAAGGGTCTCAGGATTGGAATGGGAAGGAGTTGGATATCACATCTCATGTTATAGGAAGGATCTCAGGTTTGGTATTAGAAGCATTGAGATATCACATCTCATGCTATCGGAAGGATCTCAGGTTTGGTATTAGAAACATTGAGATATCACATCTCATGCTATCAGAAGGGTCTCAGGATTGGAATGGGAAGGATTTGGATATCACATCTCATGTTATCGGAAGGATCTCAGGTTTGGTATTAGAAGTATTGAGATATCACATCTCATGCTATAGGAAGGGTCTCAGGATTGGAATGGGAAGGAGTTGGATATCACATGCTAAAGGAAGGGTCTCAGGTTTGGTAGAAGCATTGAGATATCACATCTCATGCTATAGGAAGGGTCTTAGGATTGGAATGGGAAGGATTTAGATATCACATATCATGCTATAGGGAGGGTTTCAGTTTTGATATTAGAAGCATTGAGATATCACATCTCATGCTATCGGAAGTGTCTCAGGATTGGAATGGGAAGGAGCTGGATATCACATCTCATGCTAAAGGAAGGGTCTCAGGTTTGGAACGGGAAGGAGTTGGATATCCGATCTCATGTTATAGGAAGGGTCTCAGGTTAGGTATAAGCATTGAGATATCACATCTCTGCTATCGGAAGTGTCTCAGGATTGGAATGGGAAGGAATTGGATATCCCATCTCACGTTATAGGACGGGTCTCAGGATTGTTATTAGAATCATTGAGATATCATATTGCATGCTGTAGGAAGGGTCTAAGGATTGGAATGGGAAGGACTTGGGTATCACATCTCATGCTATAGGAAGGGTCTCAGGTTTGGTATAAGCATTGAGATATCAAATCTCATGCTATAGGAAGGGTCTCAGGATTGGAATGGAAGGAGTTGAATATCACATCTCATGTTATAGGAAGGATCTCAGGTTTGGTATTAGAAGCATTGAGACATCACATCTCATGCTATAGGAAGGGTCTCAGGATTGGAATGGGAAGGAGTTGGATATCACATCTCATGCTATAGGAAGGGTCTCAGGTTTGGTATAAGCATTGAGATATCACATCTCATGCTATAGGAAGGGTCTCAGGATTGGAATGGGAAGGAGTTGTATATGACATCTCATGCCGTAGGAAGGGTCTCAGGTTTGGTATAAGCATTGAGATATCACATCTCTGCTATCGGAAGGGTCTCAGGATTGGAATGGGAAGGAGTTGGATATCCCATCTCATGTTATAGGAAGAGTCTCAGGTTTGGTATTAGAAGCATTGAGATATCACATCTCATGCTATAGGAAGTGTCTCAGGATTGGAATGGGAAGGACTTGGATATCACATCTCATGCTATAGGGAGGGTCTCAAGTTTGATATTAGAAGCATTGAGTTATCACATCTCATGCTATAGGAAGGGTCTCAGGATTGGAATGGGAAGGAGTTGGATATCACATCTCATGCTATAGGAAGGGTCTCAGGTTTGGTATAAGCAGTGAGATATCACAACTCATGCTATAGGAAGTGTCTCAGTATTGGAATGGGAAGGAGTTGGATATCACATCTCATGTTATAGGAAGGATCTCAGGTTTGGTATAAGCATTGAGATATCACATCTCTGCTATCGGAAGGGTCTCAGTATTAGAATGGTAAGGAGTTGGATATTCCCATCTCATGTTATAGGAAGGGTCTCAGGTTTGGTATTAGAAGCATTGAGATATCACATCTCATGCTATAGGAAGGGTCTCAGGATTGGAATGGGAAGGACTTGGATATCCCATCTCATGCTATAGAGAGGGTCTCAGGATTGGAATGGGAAGGACTTAGATATCACATATCATTTTTGTTGGTCTCAGTTTTGATATTAGAAGCATTGAGATATCACATCTCATGCTATCGGAAGTGTCTCAGTATTGGAATGGGAAGGAGCTGGATATCACATCTAATGCTAAAGGAAGGGTCTCAGGTTTGGAACGGGAAGGAGTTGGATATCACATCTCATGCTATAGGAAGGGTCTCAGGTTTGGTATAAGCATTGAGATATCAAATCTCATGCTATAGGAAGGGTCTCAGGATTGGAATGGAAGGAGTTGGATATCACATCTCATGTTATAGGAAGGATCTCAGGTTTGGTATTAGAAGCATTGAGACATCACATCTCATGCTATAGGAAGGGTCTCAGGATTGGAATGGGAAGGAGTTGGATATCACATCTCATGCTATAGGAAGGGTCTCAGGTTTGGTATAAGCATTGAGATATCACATCTCATGCTATAGGAAGGGTCTCAGGATTGGAATGGGAAGGAGTTGTATATGACATCTCATGCCGTAGGAAGGGTCTCAGGTTTGGTATAAGCATTGAGATATCACATCTCATGCTATAGGTAGTGTCTCAGGATTGGAATGGGAAGGACTTGGATATCACTTCTCATGCTATAGGGAGGGTCTCAAGTTTGATATTAGAAGCAATGAGATATCACATCTCATGCTATAGGAAGGGTCTCAGGATTGGAATGGGAAGGACTTAGATATCACATATCATTTTTGTTGGTCTCAGTTTTGATATTAGAAGCATTGAGATATCACATCTCATGCTATCGGAAGTGTCTCAGTATTGGAATGGGAAGGAGCTGGATATCACATCTCATGCTAAAGGAAGGGTCTCAGGTTTGGAACGGGAAGGAGTTGGATATCACATCTCATGTTATAGGAAGGGTCTCAGGTTTGGTATAAGCATTGAGATATCACATCTCTGCTATAGTGAGTGTCTCAGGATTGGAATGGGAAGGACTTGGATATCACATCTCATGCTATAGGGAGGGTCTCAAGTTTGATATTAGAAGCATTGAGTTATCACATCTCATGCTATAGGAAGGGTCTCAGGATTGGAATGGGAAGGAGTTGGATATCACATCTCATGCTATAGGAAGGGTCTCAGGTTTGGTATAAGCAGTGAGATATCACATCTCATGCTATAGGAAGTGTCTCAGTATTGGAATGGGAAGGAGTTGGATATCACATCTCATGTTATTGGAAGGATCTCAGGTTTGGTATAAGCATTGAGATATCACATCTCTGCTATCGGAAGGGTCTCAGTATTAGAATGGTAAGGAGTTGGATATTCCCATCTCATGTTATAGGAAGGGTCTCAGGTTTGGTATTAGAAGCATTGAGATATCACATCTCATGCTATAGGAAGGGTCTCAGGATTGGAATGGGAAGGACTTGGATATCCCATCTCATGCTATAGGGAGGGTCTCAGGATTGGAATGGGAAGGACTTAGATATCACATATCATTTTTGTTGGTCTCAGTTTTGATATTAGAAGCATTGAGATATCACATCTCATGCTATCGGAAGTGTCTCAGTATTGGAATGGGAAGGAGCTGGATATCACATCTAATGCTAAAGGAAGGGTCTCAGGTTTGGAACGGGAAGGAGTTGGATATCACATCTCATGCTATAGGAAGGGTCTCAGGTTTGGTATAAGCATTGAGATATCAAATCTCATGCTATAGGAAGGGTCTCAGGATTGGAATGGAAGGAGTTGGATATCACATCTCATGTTATAGGAAGGATCTCAGGTTTGGTATTAGAAGCATTGAGACATCACATCTCATGCTATAGGAAGGGTCTCAGGATTGGAATGGGAAGGAGTTGGATATCACATCTCATGCTATAGGAAGGGTCTCAGGTTTGGTATAAGCATTGAGATATCACATCTCATGCTATAGGAAGGGTCTCAGGATTGGAATGGGAAGGAGTTGTATATGACATCTCATGCCGTAGGAAGGGTCTCAGGTTTGGTATAAGCATTGAGATATCACATCTCATGCTATAGGTAGTGTCTCAGGATTGGAATGGGAAGGACCTGGATATCACTTCTCATGCTATAGGGAGGGTCTCAAGTTTGATATTAGAAGCAATGAGATATCACATCTCATGCTACTGGAAGGGTCTCAGGATTGGAATGGGAAGGACTTAGATATCACATATCATTTTTGTTGGTCTCAGTTTTGATATTAGAAGCATTGAGATATCACATCTCATGCTATCGGAAGGGTCTCAGGTTTGGAACGGGAAGGAGTTGGATATCACATCTCATGTTATAGGAAGGGTCTCAGGTTTGGTATAAGCATTGAGATATCACATCTCTGCTATCGGAAATGTGTCTCAGTATTGGAATGGGAAGGAGCTGGATATCACATCTCATGCTAAAGGAAGGGTCTCAGGTTTGGAACGGGAAGGAGTTGGATATCACATCTCATGTTATAGGAAGGGTCTCAGGTTTGGTATAAGCATTGAGATATCACATCTCTGCTATCGGAAATGTGTCTCAGTATTGGAATGGGAAGGAGCTGGATATCACATCTCATGCTAAAGGAAGGGTCTCAGGTTTGGAACGGGAAGGAGTTGGATATCACATCTCATGTTATAGGAAGGGTCTCAGGTTTGGTATAAGCATTGAGATATCACATCTCTGCTATCGGAAGTGTCTCAGGATTGGAATGGGAAGGAGTTGGATATCCCATCTCATGTTATAGGACGGGTCTCAGGTTTGTTATTAGAATCATTGAGATATCATATTGCATGCTGTAGGAAGGGTCTAAGGATTGGAATGGGAAGGACTTGGATATCACATCTCATGCTATAGATAGGCTCTCAGGTTTGGAAAGGGAAGGAGTTGGATATCACATTTCATGTTAGAGGAAGGATCTCAGGTTTGCTATTAGAGGCATTGAGATATCACATCTCATGCTATAGGAAGGGTCTCAGGTTGGAATGGGAAGGAGTTGGATATCACATCTCATGTTATAGGAAGGCTCTCAGGTTTGGAAGGGGAAAGAGTTGGATATCACATTTCATGTTAGAGGTAGGATCTCAGGTTTGGTATCAAAGGCATTGAGATATCACATCTCATGCTATCAGAAGGGTCTCAGGATTGGAATGGGAAGGAGTTGGATATCACATCTCATGCTAAAGGGAGGGTCTCAGGTTTGGAAGGGGAAGGATTTGGATATCACATCTCATGTTATAGGAAGGATCTCAGGTTTGGCATTAGAAGCATTGAGATATCACATCTCATGCTATCGGAAGGATCTCAGGTTTGGTATTAGAAACATTGAGATATCACATTTCATGCTATCAGAAGGGTCTCAGGATTGGAATGGGAAGGATTTGGATATCACATCTCATGTTATCGGAAGGATCTCAGGTTTTGTATTAAAAGTATTGAGATATCACATCTCATGCTATAGGAAGGGTCTCAGGATTGGAATGGGAAGGAGTTGGATATCACATCTCATGCTAAAGGAAGGGTCTCAGGTTTGGTAGAAGCATTGAGATATCACATCTCATGCTATAGGAAGGGTCTTAGGATTGGAATGGGAAGGACTTAGATATCACATATCATGCTATAGGGAGGGTTTCAGTTTTGATATTAGAAGCATTGAGATATCACATCTCATGCTATCTGAAGTGTCTCAGGATTGGAATGGGAAGGAGCTGGATATCACATCTCATGCTAAAGGAAGGGTCTCAGGTTTGGAACGGGAAGGAGTTGGATATCCGATCTCATGTTATAGGAAGGGTCTCAGGTTTGGTATAAGCATTGAGATATCACATCTCTGCTATCGGAAGTGTCTCAGGATTGGAATGGGAAGGAATTGGATATCCCATCTCACGTTATAGGACGGGTCTCAGGATTGTTATTAGAATCATTGAGATATCATATTGCATGCTGTAGGAAGGGTCTAAGGATTGGAATGGGAAGGACTTGGGTATCACATCTCATGCTATAGGAAGGGTCTCATGTTTGGTATAAGCATTGAGATATCAAATCTCATGCTATAGGAAGGGTCTCAGGATTGGAATGGAAGGAGTTGGATATCACATCTCATGTTATAGGAAGGATCTCAGGTTTGGTATTAGAAGCATTGAGACATCACATCTCATGCTATAGGAAGGGTCTCAGGATTGGAATGGGAAGGAGTTGGATATCACATCTCATGCTATAGGAAGGGTCTCAGGTTTGGTATAAGCATTGAGATATCACATCTCATGCTATAGGAAGGGTCTCAGGATTGGAATGGAAAGGAGTTGTATATGACATCTCATGCCGTAGGAAGGGTCTCAGGTTTGGTATAAGCATTGAGATATCACATCTCTGCTATCGGAAGGGTCTCAGGATTGGAATGGGAAGGAGTTGGATATCCCATCTCATGTTATAGGAAGAGTCTCAGGTTTGGTATTAGAAGCATTGAGATATCACATCTCATGCTATAGGAAGTGTCTCAGGATTGGAATGGGAAGGACTTGGATATCACATCTCATGCTATAGGGAGGGTCTCAAGTTTGATATTAGAAGCATTGAGATATCACATCTCATGCTATAGGAAGGGTCTCAGGATTGGAATGGGAAGGAGTTGGATATCACATCTCATGCTATAGGAAGGGTCTCAGGTTTGGTATAAGCAGTGAGATATCACATCTCATGCTATAGGAAGTGTCTCAGCATTGGAATGGGAAGGAGTTGGATATCACATCTCATGTTATAGGAAGGATCTCAGGTTTGGTATAAGCATTGAGATATCACATCTCTGCTATCGGAAGGGTCTCAGGATTAGAATGGTAAGGAGTTGGATATTCCCATCTCATGTTATAGGGAGGGTCTCAGGATTGGAATGGGAAGGACTTAGATATCACATCTCATGCTATAGGGAGGGTCTCAGGATTGGAATGGGAAGGACTTAGATATCACATATCATTTTTGTTGGTCTCAGTTTTGATATTAGAAGCATTGAGATATCACATCTCATGCTATCGGAAGTGTCTCAGTATTGGAATGGGAAGGAGCTGGATATCACATCTCATGCTAAAGGAAGGGTCTCAGGTTTGGAACGGGAAGGAGTTGGATATCACATCTCATGCTATAGGAAGGGTCTCAGGTTTGATATAAGCATTGAGATATCAAATCTCATGCTATAGGAAGGGTCTCAGGATTGGAATGGAAGGAGTTGGATATCACATCTCATGTTATAGGAAGGATCTCAGGTTTGGTATTAGAAGCATTGAGACATCAAATCTCATGCTATAGGAAGGGTCTCAGGATTGGAATGGGAAGGAGTTGGATATAACATCTCATGCTATAGGAAGGGTCTCAGGTTTGGTATAAGCATTGAGATATCACATCTCATGCTATAGGAAGGGTCTCAGGATTGGAATGGGAAGGAGTTGTATATGACATCTCCTGCCGTAGAAAGGGTCTCAGGTTTGGTATAAGCATTGAGATATCACATCTCATGCTATAGGAAGTGTCTCAGGATTGGAATGGGAAGGACTTGGATATCACTTCTCATGCTATAGGGAGGGTCTCAAGTTTGATATTAGAAGCATTGAGATATCACATCTCATGCTATAGGAAGGGTCTCAGGATTGGAATGGGAAGGACTTAGATATCACATATCATTTTTGTTGGTCTCAGTTTTGATATTAGAAGCATTGAGATATCACATCTCATGCTATCGGAAGTGTCTCAGTATTGGAATGGGAAGGAGCTGGATATCACATCTCATGCTAAAGGAAGGGTCTCAGGTTTGGAACGGGAAGGAGTTGGATATCACATCTCATGTTATAGGAAGGGTCTCAGGTTTGGTATAAGCATTGAGATATCACATCTCTGCTATCGGAAGTGTCTCAGGATTGGAATGGGAAGGAGTTGGATATCCCATCTCATGTTATAGGACGGGTCTCAGGTTTGTTATTAGAATCATTGAGATATCATATTGCATGCTGTAGGAAGGGTCTAAGGATTGGAATGGGAAGGACTTGGATATCACATCTCATGCTATAGATAGGCTCTCAGGTTTGGAAAGGGAAGGAGTTGGATATCACATTTCATGTTACAGGAAGGATCTCAGGTTTGGTATTAGAGGCATTGAGATATCACATCTCATGCTATAGGAAGGGTCTCAGGTTGGAATGGGAAGGAGTTGGATATCACATCTCATGTTATAGGAAGGCTCTCAGGTTTGGAAGGGGAAAGAGTTGGATATCACATTTCATGTTAGAGGTAGGATCTCAGGTTTGGTATTAGAGGCATTGAGATATCACATCTCATGCTATCAGAAGGGTCTCAGGATTGGAATGGGAAGGAGTTGGATATCACATCTCATGCTAATGGGAGGGTCTCAGGTTTGGAAGGGGAAGGATTTGGATATCACATCTCATGTTATAGGAAGGATCTCAGGTTTGGTATTAGAAGCATTGAGATATCACATCTCATGCTATCGGAAGGATCTCAGGTTTGGTATTAGAAACATTGAGATATCACATCTCATGCTATCAGAAGGGTCTCAGGATTGGAATGGGAAGGAGTTGGATATCACATCTCATGCTAAAGGAAGGGTCTCAGGTTTGGTAGAAGCATTGAGATATCACATCTCATGCTATAGGAAGGGTCTTAGGATTGGAATGGGAAGGACTTAGATATCACATATCATGCTATAGGGAGGGTTTCAGTTTTGATATTAGAAGCATTGAGATATCACATCTCATGCTATCGGAAGTGTCTCAGGATTGGAATGGGAAGGAGCTGGATATCACATCTCATGCTAAAGGAAGGGTCTCAGGTTTGGAACGGGAAGGAGTAGGATATCCGATCTCATGTTATAGGAAGGGTCTCAGGTTTGGTATAAGCATTGAGATATCACATCTCTGCTATCGGAAGTGTCTCAGGATTGGAATGGGAAGGAATTGGATATCCCATCTCACGTTATAGGACGGGTCTCAGGATTGTTATTAGAATCATTGAGATATCATATTGCATGCTGTAGGAAGGGTATAAGGATTGGAATGGGAAGGACTTGGGTATCACATCTCATGCTATAGGAAGGGTCTCAGGTTTGGCATAAGCATTGAGATATCAAATCTCATTCTATAGGAAGGGTCTCAGGATTGGAATGGAAGGAGTTGGATATCACATCTCATGTTATAGGAAGGATCTCAGGTTTGGTATTAGAAGCATTGAGACATCACATCTCATGCTATAGGAAGGGTCTCAGGATTGGAATGGGAAGGAGTTGGATATCACATCTCATGCTATAGGAAGGGTCTCAGGTTTGGTATAAGCATTGAGATATCACATCTCATGCTATAGGAAGGGTCTCAGGATTGGAATGGGAAGGAGTTGTATATGACATCTCATGCCGTAGGAAGGGTCTCAGGTTTGGTATAAGCATTGAGATATCACATCTCTGCTATCGGAAGGGTCTCAGGATTTGAATGGGAAGGAGTTGGATATCCCATCTCATGTTATAGGAAGAGTCTCAGGTTTGGTATTAGAAGCATTGAGATATCACATCTCATGCTATAGGAAGTGTCTCAGGATTGGAATGGGAAGGACTTGGATATCACATCTCATGCTATAGGGAGGGTCTCAAGTTTGATATAAGAAGCATTGAGATATCACATCTCATGCTATAGGAAGGGTCTCAGGATTGGAATGGGAAGGAGTTGGATATCACATCTCATGCTATAGGAAGGGTCTCAGGTTTGGTATAAGCAGTGAGATATCACATCTCATGCTATAGGAAGTGTCTCAGTATTGGAATGGGAAGGAGTTGGATATCACATCTCATGTTATAGGAAGGATCTCAGGTTTGGTATAAGCATTGAGATATCACATCTCTGCTATCGGAAGGGTCTCAGGATTGGAATGGTAAGGAGTTGGATATTCCCATCTCATGTTATAGGAAGGGTCTCAGGTTTGGTATTAGAAGCATTGAGATATCACATCTCATGCTATAGGAAGGGTCTCAGGATTGGAATGGGAAGGACTTGGATATCACATCTCATGCTATAGGGAGGGTCTCAAGTTTGATATTAGAAGCATTGAGATATCACATCTCAGGATATCGGAAGGGTCTCAGGATTGGAATGGGAAGGAGTTGGATATCACATCTCAAGCTATAGGAAGGGTCTCAGGATTGGAATGGGAAGGAGTTTGATATCACATCTCATGCCATAGTATGGGTCTCAGGTTTGGTAGAAGCATTGGGATATCACATCTCATGCTATCGGAAGGGTATCAGGATTGGATTTGGAAGGAGTTGGATATCCCATCTCATGCTATAAGAAGGGTCTCAGGTTGGAATGGGAAGGAGTTGGATATCACATCTCATGTTATAGGAAGGGTCTCAGGATTGGAATGGGAAGGACTTGGATATCACATCTCATGCTATAGGAAGGCTCTCAGGTTTGGAAGGGGAGAGAGTTGGATATTACATTTCATGTTAGAGGTAGGATCTCAGGTTTGGTATTAGAGGCATTGAGATATCACATCTCATGCTATCAGAAGGGTCTCAGGATTGGAATGGGAAAGATTTGGATATCACATCTTGTTAGGAAAGATTTCGTAATTGTAGGTAATTTTCCTTCCATGTGGCAACCCCTAAACTTTTTGCTGTTGTTTTTCACCTTGTTCTTGACTTTGCCAGAGAAGTGCAGCCTTCTGCCGCACTCCTCTGGGCTTTCGCTCCTTTCTTACGGGGAAACTGACATGCCCTTAAGACAGTCAGTACCGGGGAACGCTGTTTCCCGTAGTTTCTTTTATCATGTTGCGGCTTTAGTGCAACATGACACAAGAGGGCACTGTAAGCTAAGTTACAGCTCTCTTGGGTCTCTAGCCTTCTACAGGCCCTAGATACTCGTTTAGGATTGTATTTGATCGGTGCAAGTGATTCAGGGACGGGAATGGTGGCAGCGATCGTTTCTTTGTATTTTGAGCTCCTTTTGGCGTTCTAAGCGCGTTTTCTGCGCTTAACCCAAAATGGTGGCCTGGCTCCCAAAATGGCCAGACCACGAGGCTCCTTTGTCCTGTCCGCTGACCGTCTTGCTCCCTTCAACTTCCCCAGGTCGAGCCGACCCGGGGCCTTCCTTATTTGGGCATGTACTTTCCCGCGAAACACAGATGCTTTCGCTGGCTTCTACATGTCTTGTGTGTGCCTCCAGGGTGTGGGCTGGGATGTCTGGTCCCAATACACATCCTGGGTGCCAGAGAGTCTAGGGTAGTGTGAATGCCTGGGACCACCGTGGTCCGTGATTGGTCCACGAATGGTGTGAGTGTTGATGAGCGGATCTCCCATTGGGCCCCTCCGTTTTGGCGCGAAGGGAACCGTGGATAAGAGGGGGCTGGAAACACCACTACCATGTCGATCTCCTGAGTTCTCACGAACGAAGGAATACAGGAGCCAAGTATCCTGCAACCAAGAGGCTGGACCGAGGAATCGCTGGTGACCCGCTGAAGGACTCCTCCTCTGCACTGCTGTCGCCTTGTGAAACCCTTTTCACCTTTGATCGAACCAGAAGGCCTGTACTGGTACTTCGACCCTTGGAATAGCGGGAACAGCTATTCTCGGCATTTTCACCATCTCCTGCCAGTAAGCCTTCGGAAGCGTCTCTGGGCCATCCAGTTGACTGACCAGCTTACCCGGGAGCCTTGCTCTGTAACCGCCGCCAGGTTGTGTAGTATTTCGAGTCCTTGTCACTCTCACACGCTTCGTACACTTGGCGTTCCCAGGTCGGAAGTGAGTAGTGTACATTTGGCTCAGATACACACTGCCGCTCCGTTGCCCTGCTGTGGTGACAAAACTGTGCAGGTTTCTTCGATTGGGACGTCTTTTTACTCAACACGACGACGAGGCGTTCCCTGCTCTTCTGAACCTGCCAGCTGCTGAACTGACGCGGAGAAGCCTGGGTCTGCTTGCATCGGGGACCGGTGAGTAGTATAGCTAGGATCTGGTCGCCCTCCTGCAGGAGCCCATTGCTTTTCCCCGCTGTGTAAAACAGCACCCGTTTGTCCGTACTCGCGCTCTGCTTCTGCCCACTGTGGAGGCTGCGCTTGAGTCGCGGAACTTGTTCTTCTTCTGTATGCACTAAACTGAACTGCCTGACTTCCTTCGAAGAGCTTCTCCTTTTGCCCGTTGGCACCAGCGCGTGCAGGTACTTTGAGCACAAGGCTCCACTCTTCGCAGGGCTCGGACTTCCATCTAGTTAGGTGTCTCTGAAGGCGAACTGAGTCTAAAGCATTGTATCGCACTGCCTGTTTTCCTTCCCTTTCAGGTGGACTACACATTTCGTGCATATAACGCTTGCGACTGTCGTATTTGTATATATATTGTGTTGATATGGTATGTGTGGTTACCAGTCAATTGGTCGAAAACATTTGGTCGACAGGACAATTGGTCGACACCATTTGGTCGAATGCCAAATGGTCGAATTTTTTTAAATTTTTTTTTACCCCTTTTTTGGTTTTTTTTGGGGGGGTCCCCCACCCAAACCCCTTTTTTTTCTTTTTTTTTTCTTTCCCCACACGAAAACCCACAAAAAAAATATATAAATAATAAAAAAAAAATTCGACCATTTGGCATTCGACCAAATGGTGTCGACCAAATTGCAGTCGACCAAATTGCAGTCGACCAATTGACAGGACACCGGTATGTGTTGGTTTAATATTGTGATATTGTGATTTTCTCGCTACGGTCATTGTTTTAAAGGCCTTAAAATAAACGTGTATATATTTTTTATATAACACCTGTTTGGAGTAGTTTGTAAGTGATCTTGTTTTGTGTGCTCATTGCGGGCTTTCAGTCACCCTCACCGCTCTTGAGACCTAGTCTTGACCGCCGCGATCGCTACCTTGATTGGTCTGGCTCGTCCAGAGGTTACCCTGTTCCAAGTAATTAGGTTGGCCTTCTGAACTTCTGCGCCACCAGGACAGAGTTCAGAAATCCGTCTTAACACATCTCATGTTATAGGACGGGTCTCAGGTTTGTTATTAGAATCATTGAGATATCATATTGCATGCTGTAGGAAGGGCCTAAGGATTGGAATGGGAAGGACTTGGATATCACATCTCATGCTATAGATAGGCTCTCATGTTTGGAAAGGGAAGGAGTTGGATATCACATTTCATGTTAGAGGAAGGATCTCAGGTTTGGTATTAGAGGCATTGAGATATCACATCTCATGCTATAGGAAGGGTCTCAGGTTGGAATGGGAAGGAGTTGGATATCACATCTCATGTTATAGGAAGGCTCTCAGGTTTGGAAGGGGAAAGAGTTGGATATCACATTTCATGTTAGAGGTAGGATCTCAGGTTTGGTATTAGAGGCATTGAGATATCACATCTCATGCTATCAGAAGGGTCTCAGGATTGGAATGGGAAGGAGTTGGATATCACATCTCATGCTAAAGGGAGAGTCTCAGGTTTGGAAGGGGAAGGATTTGGATATCACATCTCATGTTATCGGAAGGATCTCAGGTTTGGTATTAGAAGTATTGAGATATCACATCTCATGCTATCAGAAGGGTCTCAGGATTGGAATGGGAAGGAGTTGGATAACACATTTCATGCTAAAGGGAGGGTCTCAGGTTTGGAAGGGGAAGGATTTGGATATCACATCTCATGTTATCGGAAGGATCTCAGGTTTGGTATTAGAAGTATTGAGATATCACATCTCATGCTATAGGAAGGGTCTCAGGATTGGAATGGGAAGGATTTGGATATCACATCTCATGCTATAGGAAGGGTCTCAGGTTTGGTATAAGCATGGAGATATCACTTCTCATGCTATAGGAAGTGTCTCAGGATTGGAATGGGAAGGAGTTGGATATCACATCTCATGTTATAGGAAAGATCTCAGGTTTGGTATTAGAAGCATTGAGACATCACATCTCATGCTATAGGAAGGGTCTCAGGATTGGAATGGGAAGGAGTTGGATATCACATCTCATGCTAAAGGGAGGGTCTCAGGTTTGGAAGGGGAAGGATTTGGATATTACATCTCGTGTTATAGGAATGATCTCAGGTTTGGTATTAGAAGCATTGAGATATCACATCTCATGCTATCGGAAGGATCTCAGGTTTGGTATTAGAAGCATTGAGATATCAAAACTCATGCTATAGGAAGGGTCTCAGGATTGGAATGGGAAGGAGTTCGATATCACATCTCATGCTATAGGAAGGGTCTCAGGATTGGAATGGGAAGGAGTTGTATATGACATCTCATGCCACAGGAAGGGTCTCAGGTTTGGTATAAGCATTGAGATATCACATCTCTGCTATCGGAAGGGTCTCAGGATTGGAATGGGAAGGAGTTGGATATCCCATCTTATGTTATAGGAAGGGTCTCAGGTTTGGTATTAGAAGCATTGAGATATCACATCTCATGCTATAGGAAGGGTCTCAGGATTGTAATGGGAAGGACTTGGATATCACATCTCATGCTAAAGGGAGGGTCTCAGGAATGGAAGGGGAAGGATTTGGATATCACATCTCATGTTATAGGAAGGATCTCAGGTTTGGTATTAGAAGCATTGAGATATCACATCTCATGCTATCGGAAGGATCTCAGGTTTGGTATTAGAGGCATTGAGATATCACATCTCATGCTAAAGGGAGGGTCTCAGGTTTGGAAGGAGAAGGATGTTGATATCACATCTCTTGTTATAGGAAGGATCACAGGTTTGGTATTAGAAGCATTGAGATATCACATCTCATGCTATCGGAAGGGTCTCAGGTTTTGAACGGGAAGGAGTTGGATATCACATCTTATGTTATAGGAAGAGTCTCAGGTTTGGTATAAGCATTGAGATATCACATCTCTGCTATCGGAGGTGTCTCAGGATTGGGATGGGAAGGAATTGGATATCACATCTCATGCTATCGGAAGGGTATCAGGTTTGGAACGGGAAGGAGTTGGATATCCCATCTCATGTTATAGGACGGATCTCAGGTTTGATATTAGAAGCATTGAGATATCACATTGCATGCTGTAGGAAGGGTCTCAGGTTTGGTATTAGAAGCATTGAGATATCACATCTCATGCTATCAGAACGGTCTCAGGATTGGAATGGGAAGGAGTTGGATATCACATCTCATGCTAAAGGGAGGGTCTCAGGTTTGGAAGGGGAAGGATTTGGATATCACATCTCATGTTATCGGAAGGATCTCAGGTTTGGTATTAGAAGTATTGAGATATCACATCTCAGGCTATAGGAAGGGTCTCAGGATTGGAATGGGAAGGAGTTGGATATCACATCTCATGCTAAAGGAAGGGTCTCAGGTTTGGTAGAAGCATTGAGATATCACATCTCATGCTATAGGAAGGGTCTCAGGATTGGAATGGGAAGGACTTAGATATCACATATCATGCTATAGGGAGGGTCTCATTTTTGATATTAGAAGCATTGAGATATCACATCTCATGCTATCGGAAGTGTCTCAGGATTGGAATGGGAAGGAGCTGGATATCACATCTCATGCTAAAGGAAGGGTCTCAGGTTTGGAACGGGAAGGAGTTGGATATCACATCTCATGCTATAGGAAGGATCTCAGGTTTGGAACGGGAAGGAGTTGGATATCACATCTCATGTTATAGGAAGAGTCTCAGGTTTGGTATAAGCATTGAGATATCACATCTGTGCTATCAGAGGTGTCTCAGGATTGGGATGGGAAGGAACTGGATATCACATCTCATGCTATAGGAAGGGTATCAGGTTTGGAACGGGAAGGAGTTGGATATCCCATCTCATGTTATAGGACGGGTCTCAGGTTTGATATTAGAAGCATTGAGATATCACATCGCATGCTGTAGGAAGGGTCTCAGGTTTGGTATTAGAAGCATTGAGATATCACATCTCATGCTATCAGAAGGGTCTCAGGATTGGAATGGGAAGGAGTTGGATATCACATCTCATGCTAAAGGGAGGGTCTCAGGTTTGGAAGGGGAAGGATTTGGATATCACATCTCATGTTATCGGAAGGATCTCAGGTTTGGTATTAGAAGTATTGAGATATCACATCTCATGCTATAGGAAGGGTCTCAGGATTGGAATGGGAAGGAGTTGGATATCACATCTCATGCTAAAGGAAGGGTCTCAGGTTTGGAACGGGAAGGAGTTGGATATCACATCTCATGTTATAGGAAGGGTCTCAGGTTTGGTATAAGCATTGAGATATCACATCTCTGCTATCGGAAGTGTCTCAGGATTGGAATGGGAAGGACTTGGATATCCCATCTCATGTTATAGGACGGGTCTCAGGTTTGTTATTAGAATCATTGAGATATCATATTGCATGCTGTAGGAAGGGTCTAAGGATTGGAATGGGAAGGACTTGGATATCACATCTCATGCTATAGATAGGCTCTCAGGTTTGGAAAGGGAAGGAGTTGGATATCACATTTCATGTTAGAGGAAGGATCTCAGGTTTGGTATTAGAGGCATTGAGATATCACATCTCATGCTATAGGAAGGGTCTCAGGTTGGAATGGGAAGGAGTTGGATATCACATCTCATGTTATAGGAAGGCTCTCAGGTTTGGAAGGGGAAAGAGTTGGATATCACATTTCATGTTAGAGGTAGGATCTCAGGTTTGGTATTAGAGGCATTGAGATATCACATCTCATGCTATCAGAAGGGTCTCAGGATTGGAATGGGAAGGAGTTGGATATCACATCTCATGTTAAAGGGAGGGTCTCAGAATTGGAAGGGGAAGGATTTGGATATCACATCTCAGGTTTAGTATTAGAAGCATTGAGATATCACATCTCATGCTATCAGAAGGGTCTCAGGATTGGAATGGGAAGGAGTTGGATATCACATCTCATGCTAAAGGGAGGGTCTCAGGTTTGGAAGGGGAAGGATTTGGATATCACATCTCATGTTATCGGAAGGATCTCAGGTTTGGTATTAGAAGTATTGAGATATCACATCTCATGCTATAGGAAGGGTCTCAGGATTGGAATGGGAAGGAGTTGGATATCACATCTCATGCTAAAGGAAGGGTCTCATGTTTGGTAGAAGCATTGAGATATCACATCTCATGCTATAGGAAGGGTCTCAGGATTGGAATGGGAAGGACTTAGATATCACATATCATGCTATAGGGAGGGTTTCAGTTTTGATATTAGAAGCATTGAGATATCACATCTCATGCTATCGGAAGTGTCTCAGGATTGGAATGGGAAGGAGCTGGATATCACATCTCATGCTAAAGGAAGGGTCTCAGGTTTGGAACGGGAAGGAGTTGGATATCCGATCTCATGTTATAGGAAGGGTCTAAGGTCTGGTATAAGCATTGAGATATCACATCTCTGCTATCGGAAGTGTCTCAGGATTGGAATGGGAAGGAGTTGGATATCCCATCTCATGTTATAGGAAGGGTCTCAGGTTTGGTATTAGAAGCATTGAGATATCACATCTCATGCTATCGGAAGGGTCTCAGGTTTTGAACGGGAAGGAGTTGGATATCACATCTTATGTTATAGGAAGAGTCTCAGGTTTGGTATAAGCATTGAGATATCACATCTCTGCTATCGGAGGTGTCTCAGGATTGGGATGGGAAGGAATTGGATATCACATCTCATGCTATAGGAAGGGTATCAGGTTTGGAACGGGAAGGAGTTGGATATCCCATCTCATGTTATAGGACGGGTCTCAGGTTTGATATTAGAAGCATTGAGATATCACATTGCATGCTGTAGGAAGGGTCTCAGGTTTGGTATTAGAAGCATTGAGATATCACATCTCATGCTATCAGAACGGTCTCAGGATTGGAATGGGAAGGAGTTGGATATCACATCTCATGCTAATGGGAGGGTCTCAGGTTTGGAAGGGGAAGGATTTGGATATCACATCTCATGTTATCGGAAGGATCTCAGGTTTGGTATTAGAAGTATTGAGATATCACATCTCAGGCTATAGGAAGGGTCTCAGGATTGGAATGGGAAGGAGTTGGATATCACATCTCATGCTAAAGGAAGGGTCTCAGGTTTGGTAGAAGCATTGAGATATCACATCTCATGCTATAGGAAGGGTCTCAGGATTGGAATGGGAAGGACTTAGATATCACATATCATGCTATAGGGAGGGTCTCATTTTTGATATTAGAAGCATTGAGATATCACATCTCATGCTATCGGAAGTGTCTCAGGATTGGAATGGGAAGGAGCTGGATATCACATCTCATGCTAAAGGAAGGGTCTCAGGTTTGGAACGGGAAGGAGTTGGATATCACATCTCATGCTATAGGAAGGGTCTCAGGTTTGGAACGGGAAGGAGTTGGATATCACATCTCATGTTATAGGAAGAGTCTCAGGTTTGGTATAAGCATTGAGATATCACATCTGTGCTATCAGAGGTGTCTCAGGATTGGGATGGGAAGGAATTGGATATCACATCTCATGCTATAGGAAGGGTATCAGGTTTGGAACGGGAAGGAGTTGGATATCCCATCTCATGTTATAGGACGGGTCTCAGGTTTGATATTAGAAGCATTGAGATATCACATTGCATGCTGTAGGAAGGGTCTCAGGTTTGGTATTAGAAGCATTGAGATATCACATCTCATGCTATCAGAAGGGTCTGAGGATTGGAATGGGAAGGAGTTGGATATCACATCTCATGCTAAAGGGAGGGTCTCAGGTTTGGAAGGGGAAGGATTTGGATATCACATCTCATGTTATCGGAAGGATCTCAGGTTTGGTATTAGAAGTATTGAGATATCACATCTCATGCTATAGGAAGGGTCTCAGGATTGGAATGGGAAGGAGTTGGATATCACATCTCATGCTAAAGGAAGGGTCTCAGGTTTGGTAGAAGCATTGAGATATCACATCTCATGCTATAGGAAGGGTCTCAGGATTGGAATGGGAAGGACTTAGATATCACATATCATACTATAGGGAGGGTCTCAGTTTTGATATTAGAAGCATTGAGATATCACATCTCATGCTATCGTGAGTGTCTCAGGATTGGAATGGGAAGGAGCTGGATATCACATCTCATGCTAAAGGAAGAGTCTCAGGTTTGGAACGGGAAGGAGTTGGATATCACATCTCATGTTATAGGAAGGGTCTCAGGTTTGGTATAAGCATTGAGATATCACATCTCTGCTATCGGAAGTGTCTCAGGATTGGTATGGGAAGGACTTGGATATCCCATCTCATGTTATAGGACGGGTCTCAGGTTTGTTATTAGAATCATTGAGATATCATATTGCATGCTGTAGGAAGGGTCTAAGGATTGGAATGGGAAGGACTTGGATATCACATCTCATGCTATAGATAGGCTCTCAGGTTTGGAAAGGGAAGGAGTTGGATATCACATTTCATGTTAGAGGAAGGATCTCAGGTTTGGTATTAGAGGCATTGAGATATCACATCTCATGCTATAGGAAGGGTCTCAGGTTGGAATGGGAAGGAGTTGGATATCACATCTCATGTTATAGGAAGGCTCTCAGGTTTGGAAGGGGAAAGAGTTGGATATCACATTTCATGTTAGAGGTAGGATCTCAGGTTTGGTATTAGAGGCATTGAGATATCACATCTCATGCTATCAGAAGGGTCTCAGGATTGGAATGGGAAGGAGTTGGATATCACATCTCATGTTAAAGGGAGGGTCTCAGAATTGGAAGGGGAAGGATTTGGATATCACATCTCATGTTATAGGAAGGATCTCAGGTTTAGTATTAGAAGCATTGAGATATCACATCTCATGCTATCGGAAGGATCTCAGGTTTGGTATTAGAAGCATTGAGATATCACATCTCATGCTATCAGAAGGGTCTCAATGGGAAGGAGTTGGTTATCACATCTCATGCTAAAGGGAGGGTCTCAGGTTTGGAAGGGGAAGGATTTGGATATCACATCTCATGTTATCGGAAGGATCTCAGGTTTGGTATTAGAAGTATTGAGATATCACATCTCATGCTATAGGAAGGGTCTCAGGATTGGAATGGGAAGGAGTTGGATATCACATCTCATGCTAAAGGAAGGGTCTCATGTTTGGTAGAAGCATTGAGATATCACATCTCATGCTATAGGAAGGGTCTCAGGATTGGAATGGGAAGGACTTAGATATCACATATCATGCTATAGGGAGGGTTTCAGTTTTGATATTAGAAGCATTGAGATATCACATCTCATGCTATCGGAAGTGTCTCAGGATTGGAATGGGAAGGAGCTGGATATCACATCTCATGCTAAAGGAAGGGTCTCAGGTTTGGAACGGGAAGGAGTTGGATATCCGATCTCATGTTATAGGAAGGGTCTAAGGTCTGGTATAAGCATTGAGATATCACATCTCTGCTATCGGAAGTGTCTCAGGATTGGAATGGGAAGGAGTTGGATATCCCATCTCATGTTATAGGAAGGGTCTCAGGTTTGGTATAAGCATTGAGATATCACATCTCATGCTATAGGAAGGGTCTCAGGATTGGAATGGGAAGGAGTTAGATATCACATCTCATGCTGTAGGAAGGGTCTCAGGTATGGTATAAGCATTGAGATATCACATCTCATGCTATAGGAAGGGTCTCAGGATTGGAATGGGAAGGAGTTGTATATGACATCTCATGCCGTAGGAAGGGTCTCAGGTTTGGTATAAGCATTGAGATATCACATCTCATGCTATAGGGAGGGTCTCAGGATTGGAATGGGAAGGAGTTGTATATGACATCTCATGCCGTAGGAAGGGTCTCAGGTTTGGTATAAGCATTGAGATATCACATCTCTGCTATCGGAAGGGTCTCAGGATTGGAATGGGAAGGAGGTGGATATCCCATCTCATGTTATAGGAAGAGTCTCAGGTTTGGTATTAGAAGCATTGAGATATCACATCTCATGCTATAGGAAGTTTCTCAGGATTGGAATGGGAAGGAGTTGTATATGACATCTCATGCCGTAGGAAGGGTCTCAGGTTTGGTATAAGCATTGAGATATCACATCTCTGCTATCGGAAGGGTCTCAGGATTGGAATGGGAAGGAGGTGGATATCCCATCTCATGTTATAGGAAGAGTCTCAGGTTTGGTATTAGAAGCATTGAGATATCACATCTCATGCTATAGGAAGGGTCTCAGGATTGGAATGGGAAGGAGTTGGATATCACATCTCATGCTATAGGAAGGGTCTCAGGTTTGGTATAAGCAGTGAGATATCACATCTCATGCTATAGGAAGTGTCTCAGGATTGGAATGGGAAGGAGTTGGATATCACATCTCATGTTATAGGAAGGATCTCAGGTTTGGTATAAGAATTGAGATATCACATTTCTGCTATCGGAAGGGTCTCAGGATTGGAATGGGAAGGAGTTGGATATTCCAATCTCATGTTATAGGAAGGGTCTCAGGTTTGGTATTAGAAGCATTGAGATATCACATCTCATGCTATAGGAAGGGTCTCATGATTGGAATGGGAAGGACTTGGATATCACATCTCATGCTATAGGGAGGGTCTCAAGTTTGGTATTAGAAGCATTGAGATATCAAGTCTCATGGTATAGGAAGGGGATCAGAATTGGAATGGGAAGGAGTTGGATGTCACATCTCAAGCTATAGGAAGGGTCTCAGGATTGGAATGGGAAGGACTTGGATATCACATCTCATGCTATAGGGAGGGTCTCAAGTTTGATATTAGAAGCATTGAGATATCACATCTCATGATATCGGAAGGGTCTCAGGATTGGAATGGGAAGGAGTTGGATATCACATCTCATGATAAAGGAAGGGTCTAAGGTTTGGAAGGGGAAGGATTTGGATATCACATCTCATGTTATAGGACGGGTCTCAGGTTTGGTATTAGAAGCATTGAGATATCAAGTCTCATGGTATAGGAAGGGGATCAGAATTGGAATGGGAAGGAGTTGGATGTCACATCTCAAGCTATAGGAAGGGTCTCAGGATTGGAATGGGAAGGACTTGGATATCACATCTCATGCTATAGGGAGGGTCTCAAGTTTGATATTAGAAGCATTGAGATATCACATCTCATGATATCGGAAGGGTCTCAGGATTGGAATGGGAAGGAGTTGGATATCACATCTCATGATAAAGGAAGGGTCTAAGGTTTGGAAGGGGAAGGATTTGGATATCACATCTCATGTTATAGGACGGGTCTCAGGTTTGGTATTAGAAGCATTGAGATATCAAGTCTCATGGTATAGGAAGGGGCTCAGAATTGGAATGGGAAGGAGTTGGATATCAAGTCTCATGGTATAGGAAGGGGCTCAGAATTGGAATGGGAAGGAGTTGGATATCACATCTCATGCTAAAGGGAGGGTCTCAGGTTTGGAAGGGGAAGGATTTGGATATCACATCTCATGTTATAGGAAGGATCTCAGGTTTGGTATTAGAAGCATTGAGATATCATATCGCATGCTATTGGAAGGATCTCAGGATTGGTATTAGAAGCATTGAGATATCACATCTCATGCTATCAGAAGGGTCTCAGGTTTGGAAGGGGAAGGATTTGGATATCACATCTCATGTTATCGGAAGGATCTCAGGTTTGGTATTAGAAGTATTGAGCTATCACATCTCATGCTATAGGAAGGGTCTCAGGATTGGAATGGGAAGGAGTTGGATATCACATCTCATGCTAAAGGAAGGGTCTCAGGTTTGGTAGAAGCATTGAGATATCACATCTCATGCTATAGGAAGGGTCTCAGGATTGGAATGGGAAGGAGTTTGATATCACATCTCATGCTATAGGAAGGGTCTCAGGTTTGGTATAAGCATTGAGATATCACATCTCATGCTATAGGAAGGGTCTCAGGATTGGAATGGGAAGGAGTTGTATATGACATCTCATGCCGTAGGAAGGGTCTCAGGTTTGGTATAAGCATTGAGATATCACATCTCATGCTATAGGAAGGGTCTCAGGATTGGAATGGGAAGGAGTTGGATATCACATCTCATGCTATAGGAAGGGTCTCAGGTTTGGTATAAGCATTGAGATATCACATCTCATGCTATAGGAAGGGTTTCAGGATTGGAATGGGAAGGAGTTGTATATGACATCTCATGCCGTAGGAAGGGTCTCAGGTTTGGTATAAGCATTGAGATATCACATCTCTGCTATCGGAAGGGTCTCAGGATTGGAATGGGAAGGAGTTGGATATCCCATCTCATGTTATAGGAAGAGTCTCAGGTTTGGTATTAGAAGCATTGAGATATCACATCTCATGCTATAGGAAGTGTCTCAGGATTGGAATGGGAAGGACTTGGATATCACATCTCATGCTATAGGGAGGCTCTAAAGTTTGATATTAGAAGCATTGAGATATCACATCTCATGCTATAGGAAGGGTCTCAGGATTGGAATGGGAAGGAGTTGGATATCACATCTCATGCTATAGGAAGGGTCTCAGGTTTGGTATAAGCAGTGAGATATCACATCTCATGCTATAGGAAGTGTCTCAGGATTGGAATGGGAAGGAGTTGTATATCACATCTCATGTTATAGGAAGGATCTCAGGTTTGGTATTAGAAGCATTGAGATATCACATCTCATGCTATAGGAAGGGTCTAAGGTTTGGAAGGGGAAGGATTTGGGTATCACATCTCATGTTATAGGACCGGTCTCAGGTTTGGTATTAGAAGCATTGAGATATCAAGTCTCATGGTATAGGACGGGTCTCAGAATTGGAATGGGAAGGAGTTGGATATCACATCTCAAGCTATAGGAAGGGTCTCAGGATTGGAATGGGAAGGAGTTTGATATCACATCTCATGCCATTGTATGGGTCTCAGGTTTTGTAGAAGCATTGGGATATCACATCTCATGCTATCAGAAGGGTATCGGGATTGGATTTGGAAGGAGTTGGATATCCCATCTCATGCTATAGGAAGGGCCTAAGGTTGGAATGTGAAGGAGTTGGATATCACATCTCATGTTATAGGAAGGGTCTCAGGATTGGAATGGGAAGGACTTGGATATCACATCTCATTCTATAGGAAGGCTCTCAGGGTTGGAAGGGGAAGGAGTTGGATATCACATTTCATGTAGAGGTAGGATCTCAGGTTTGGTATTAGAGGCATTGAGATATCACATCTCATGCTATCAGAAGGGTCTCAGGATTGGAATGGGAAGGAGTTGGATATCACATCTCATGCTAAAGGGAGGGTCTAAGATTTGGAAGGGGAAGGATTTGGACATCACATCTCATGTTATATGAAGGATCTTAGGTTTGGTATTAGAAGCATTGAGATATCACATCTCATGCTATCGGAAGGGTCTCAGGTTTGGTATAAGCATTGAGATATCACATCTCTGCTATCGGAAGGGTCTCAGGATTGGAATGGGAAGGACTTGGATATCACAATTTATGTTATAGGAAGGGTCTCAGGTTTGGTATTAGAAGCATTGAGATATCACATCTCATGCTATAGGAAGGGTCTCAGGATTGGAATGGGAAGGACTTGGATATCACATCTCATGTTATAGGAAGGGTCTCAGGTTTGGTATTAGAAGCATTGAGATATCTCATCTCATGCTATAGGAAGGGTCTCAGGAATGGAATGGGAAGGACTTGGATATCACAACTCATGATAAAGGAAGGGTCTAAGGTTCGGAAGGGGAAGGATTTGGATATCACATCTCATGTTATTGGACCGGTCTCAGGTTTGGTATTAGAAGCATTGAGATATCAAGTCTCATGGTATAGGACGGGAGTTTGATATCACATCATGCCATGGTATGGGTCTCAGGTTTTGTAGAAGCATTGGGATATCACATCTCATGCTATCGGAAGGGTATCAGGATTGGATTTGGAAGGAGTTGGATATCCCATCTCATGCTATAGGAAGGGTCTCAGGTTGGAATGGGAAAGAGTTGGATATCACATCTCATGTTATAGGAAGGGTCTCAGGTTTGGAATGGGAAGGACTTGGATATCACATCTCATGCTGTAGGAAGGCTCTCAGGTTTGGAAAGGGAAGGAGTTGGATATCACATTTCATGTTAGAGGTAGGATCTCAGGTTTGGTATTAGAGGCATTGAGATATCACATCTCATGCTATCAGAAGGGTATCAGGATTGGAATGGGAAGGAGTTGGATATCACATCTCATGCTAAAGGGAGGGTCTCAGGTTTGGAAGGGAAAGGATTTGGATATCACATCTCATGTTATAGGAAGGATCTCAGGTTTGGTATTAGAAGCATTGAGATATCACATCTCATGCTATCAGAAGGATCTCAGGTTTGGTATTAGAAGCATTGAGATATCACATCTCATGCTATAGGAAGGGTCTCAGGATTGGAATGGGAAGGAGTTGGATATCACATCTCATGCTAAAGGAAGGGTCTCAGTTTTGGTAGAAGCATTGCGATATCACATCTCATGCTATAGGAAGGGTCTCAGGATTGGAATCGGAAGGAGTTGGATATCACATCTCATGCTATAGGAAGGGTCTCAGGTTTGGTGTAAGAATTGAAATATCACATCTCTGCTATCGGAAGGGTCTCAGGATTGGAATCGGAAGGACTTAGATATCACATCTCATGCTATAGGGAGGGTCTCAGTTTTGATATTAGAAGCATTGAGATATCACATCTCATGCTATCGGATGGGTCTCAGGATTGGAATGGGAGGAGCTGGATATCACATCTCATGCTAAAGGAAGGGTCTCAGGTTTGGAAGGGGAAGGATTTGGATATCACATCTCATGTTATAGGATGGGTCTCAGGTTTGGTATTAGAAGCATTGTGATATCACATCTCATGCTATAGGAAGTGTCTCAGGATTGGAATGGGAAGGAGTTGGATATCACATCTCATGCTATAGGAAGGGTTTCAGGTTTGGTAGAAGCATTGAGATATCACATCTCATGCTATAGGAAGAGTCTCAGGTTTGGGAAGGGAAGGATTTGGATTTCACATCTCGTGTTATAGGATGGTTCTCATGTTTGGTTTTTGAAGCATTGAGATATCACATCTCATGCTATCGGAAGGGTCTCAGGTTTGGTATTAGAAGCATTGAGATATCACATCTCATGCTAAAGGAAGGGTCTCAGGTTTGGAATGGGAAGGAGTTGGATATGACATCTCTTGTTATAGGGAGGGTCTCAGGATTTGAATGGCAAGGAGTTGGATATCACATCTCATGCCATAGGAAGGGTCTCAGGTTTGGTATAAGCATTGAGATATCACATCTCTGCTATCGGAAGGGTCTCAGGATTGGATTGGGAAGGAGTTGGATATCACATCTCATGTTATAGGAAGGGTCTCCGGATTGGAATGTGAAGGATTTGGATATCACATCTCATGCTAAAGGAAGGGTCTCAGGTTTGGAATGGGAAGGAGTTGGATATGACATCTCGTGTTATAGGGAGGATCTCAGGATTTGAATGGCAAAGAGTTGGATATCACATCTCATGCCATAGGAAGGGTCTCAGGTTGGGTATAAGCATTGAGATATCACATCTCTGCTATCGGAAGGGTCTCAGGATTGGATTGGGAAGGAGTTGGATATCCCTTCTCATGCTATAGGAAGGTTCTCAGGTTGGAATGGGAAGGAGTTGGATATCACATCTCATGCTAAAGGAAGGGTCTCAGGTTTGGTAGAAGCATTGAGATATCACATCTCATGCTATAGGAAGGGTCTCAGGATTGGAATGGGAAGGACTTAGATATCACATATCATGCTATAGGGAGGGTTTCAGTTTTGATATCAGAAGCATTGAGATATCACATCTCATGCTATCGGAAGTGTCTCAGGATTGGAATGGGAAGGAGCTGGATATCACATCTCATGCTAAAGGAAGGGTCTCAGGTTTGGAACGGGAAGGAGTTGGATATCCGATCTCATGTTATAGGAAGGGTCTCAGGTTTGGTATAAGCATTGAGATACCACATCTCTGCTATCGGAAGTGTCTCAGGATTGGAATGCGAAGGAATTGGATATCCCATCTCATGTTATAGGACGGGTCTCAGGATTGTTATTAGAATCATTGAGATATCATATTGCATGCAGTAGGAAGGGTCTAAGGATTGGAATGGGAAAGACTTGGATATCACATCTCATGCTATAGGAAGGGTCTCAGATTTGGTATAAGCATTGAGATATCAAATCTCATGCTATAGGAAGGGTCTCAGGATTGGAATGGAAGGAGTTGGATATCACATCTCATGTTATAGGAAGGATCTCAGGTTTGGTATTAGAAGCATTGTGACATCACATCTCATGCTATAGGAAGGGTCTCAGGATTGGAATGGGAAGGAGTTGGAAATCACATCTCATGCTATAGGAAGGGTCTCAGGTTTGGTATAAGCATTGAGATATCACATCTCATGCTATAGGAAGGGTCTCAGGATTGGAATGGGAAGGAGTTGTATATGACATCTCATGCCGTAGGAAGGGTCTCAGGTTTGGTATAAGCATTGAGATATCACATCTCTGCTATCGGAAGAGTCTCAGGATTGGAATGGGAAGGAGTTGGATATCCCATCTCATGTTATAGGAAGAGTCTCAGGTTTGGTATTAGAAGCATTGAGATATCACATCTCATGCTATAGGAAGTGTCTCAGGATTGGAATGGGAAGGACTTGGATATCACATCTCATGCTATTGGGAGGGTCTCAAGTTTGATATTAGAAGCATTGAGATATCACATCTCATGCTATAGGAAGGGTCTCAGGATTGGAATGGGAAGGAGCTGGATGTCACATCTCATGCTAAAGGAAGGGTCTCAGGTTTGGAACGGGAAGGAGTTGGATATCACATCTCATGTTATAGGAAGGGTCTCAGGTTTGGTATAAGCATTGAGATATCACATCTCTGCTATCGGAAGTGTCTCAGGATTGGAATGCGAAGGAGTTGGATATCCCATCTCATGTTATAGGACGGGTCTCAGGTTTGTTATTAGAATCATTGAGATATCATATTGCATGCAGTAGGAAGGGTCTAAGGATTGGAATGGGAAGGACTTGGATATCACATCTCATGCTATAGATAGGCTCTCAGGTTTGGAAAGGGAAGGAGTTGGATATCACATTTCATGTTAGAGGAAGGATCTCAGGTTTGGTATTAGAGGCATTGAGATATCACATCTCATGCTATAGGAAGGGTCTGAGGTTGGAATGGGAAGGAGTTGGATATCACATCTCATGTTATAGGAAGGCTCTCAGGTTTGGAAGGGGAAAGAGTTGGATATCACATTTCATGTTAGAGGTAGGATCTCAGGTTTGGTATTAGAAGCATTGAGACATCACATCTCATGCTATAGGAAGGGTCTCAGGATTGGAATGGGAAGGAGCTGGATATCACATCTCATGCTATAGGAAGGGTCTCAGGTTTGGTATAAGCATTGAGATATCACATCTCATGCTATAGGAAGGGTCTCAGGATTGGAATGGGAAGGAGTTGTATATGACATCTCATGCCGTAGGAAGGGTCTCAGGTTTGGTATAAGCATTGAGATATCACATCTCTGCTATCGGAAGAGTCTCAGGATTGGACTGGGAAGGAGTTGGATATCCCATCTCATGTTATAGGAAGAGTCTCAGGTTTGGTATTAGAAGCATTGAGATATCACATCTCATGCTATAGGAAGTGTCTCAGGATTGGAATGGGAAGGACTTGGATATCACATCTCATGCTATTGGGAGGGTCTCAAGTTTGATATTAGAAGCATTGAGATATCACATCTCATGCTATAGGAAGGGTCTCAGGATTGGAATGGGAAGGAGCTGGATGTCACATCTCATGCTAAAGGAAGGGTCTCAGGTTTGGAACGGGAAGGAGTTGGATATCACATCTCATGTTATAGGAAGGGTCTCAGGTTTGGTATAAGCATTGAGATATCACATCTCTGCTATCGGAAGTGTCTCAGGATTGGAATGCGAAGGAGTTGGATATCCCATCTCATGTTATAGGACGGGTCTCAGGTTTGTTATTAGAATCATTGAGATATCATATTGCATGCTGTAGGAAGGGTCTAAGGATTGGAATGGGAAGGACTTGGATATCACATCTCATGCTATAGATAGGCTCTCAGGTTTGGAAAGGGAAGGAGTTGGATATCACATTTCATGTTAGAGGAAGGATCTCAGGTTTGGTATTAGAGGCATTGAGATATCACATCTCATGCTATAGGAAGGGTCTGAGGTTGGAATGGGAAGGAGTTGGATATCACATCTCATGTTATAGGAAGGCTCTCAGGTTTGGAAGGGGAAAGAGTTGGATATCACATTTCATGTTAGAGGTAGGATCTCAGGTTTGGTATTAGAGGCATTGAGATATCACATCTCATGCTATCAGAAGGGTCTCAGGATTGGAATGGGAAGGAGTTGGATATCACATCTCATGCTAAAGGGAGGGTCTCAGGTTTGGAAGGGGAAGGATTTGGATATCACATCTCATGTTATAGGAAGGATCTCAGGTTTGGTATTAGAAGCATTGAGATATCACATCTCATGCTATCGGAAGGATCTCAGGTTTGGTATTAGAAGCATTGAGATATCACATCTCATGCTATCAGAAGGGTCTCAGGATTGGAATGGGAAGGAGTTGGATATCACATCTCATGCTAAAGGGAGGGTCTCAGGTTTGGAAGGGGAAGGATTTGGATATCACATCTCATGTTATCGGAAGGATCTCAGGTTTGGTGTTAGAAGTATTGAGATATCACATCTCATGCAATAGGAAGGGTCTCAGGATTGGAATGGGAAGGAGTTGGATATCACATCTCATGCTAAAGGAAGGGTCTCAGGTTTGGTAGAAGCATTGAGATATCACATCTCATGCTATAGGAAGGGTCTTAGGATTGGAATGGGAAGGACTTAGATATCACATATCATGCTATAGGGAGGGTTTCAGTTTTGATATTAGAAGCATTGAGATATCACATCTCATGCTATCGGAAGTGTCTCAGGATTGGAATGGGAAGGAGCTGGATATCACATCTCATGCTAAAGGAAGGGTCTCAGGTTTGGAACGGGAAGGAGTTGGATATCCGATCTCATGTTATAGGAAGGGTCTCAGGTTTGGTATAAGCATTGAGATATCACATCTCTGCTATCGGAAGTGTCTCAGGATTGGAATGGGAAGGAATTGGATATCCCATCTCATGTTATAGGACGGGTCTCAGGATTGTTATTAGAATCATTGAGATATCATATTGCATGCTGTAGGAAGGGTCTAAGGATTGGAATGGGAAAGACTTGGATATCACATCTCATGCTATAGGAAGGGTCTCAGGTTTGGTATAAGCATTGAGATATCAAATCTCATGCTATAGGAAGGGTCTCAGGATTGGAATGGAAGGAGTTGGATATCACATCTCATGTTATAGGAAGGATCTCAGGTTTGGTATTAGAAGCATTGAGACATCACATCTCATGCTATAGGAAGGGTCTCAGGATTGGAATGGGAAGGAGTTGGATATCACATCTCATGCTATAGGAAGGGTCTCAGGTTTGGTATAAGCATTGAGATATCCCATCTCATGCTATAGGAAGGGTCTCAGGATTGGAATGGGAAGGAGTTGTATATGACATCTCATGCCGTAGGAAGGGTCTCAGGTTTGGTATAAGCATTGAGATATCACATCTCTGCTATCGGAAGAGTCTCAGGATTGGAATGGGAAGGAGTTGGATATCCCATCTCATGTTATAGGAAGAGTCTCAGGTTTGGTATTAGAAGCATTGAGATATCACATCTCATGCTATAGGAAGTGTCTCAGGTTTGGAATGGGAAGGACTTGGATATCACATCTCATGCTATAGGGAGGGTCTCAAGTTTGATATTAAAAGCATTGCGATATCACATCTCATGCTATAGGAAGGGTCTCAGGATTGGAATGGGAAGGACTTAGATATCACATATCATTTTTGTTGGTCTCAGTTTTGATATCAGAAGCATTGAGATATCACATCTCATGCTATCGGAAGTGTCTCAGTATTGGAATGGGAAGGAGCTGGATATCACATCTCATGCTAAAGGAAGGGTCTCAGGTTTGGAACGGGAAGGAGTTGGATATCACATCTCATGTTATAGGAAGGGTCTCAGGTTTGGTATAAGCATTGAGATATCACATCTCTGCTATCGGAAGTGTCTCAGGATTGGAATGGGAAGGAGTTGGATATCCCATCTCATGTTATAGGACGGGTCTCAGGTTTGTTATTAGAATCATTGAGATATCATATTGCATGCTGTAGGAAGGGTCTAAGGATTGGAATGGGAAGGACTTGGATATCACATCTCATGCTATAGATAGGCTCTCAGGTTTGGAAAGGGAAGGAGTTGGATATCACATTGCATGTTAGAGGAAGGATCTCAGGTTTGTTATTAGAGGCATTGAGATATCACATCTCATGCTATAGGAAGGGTCTGAGGTTGGAATGGGAAGGAGTTGGATATCACATCTCATGTTATAGGAAGGCTCTCAGGTTTGGAAGGGGAAAGAGTTGGATATCACATTTCATGTGAGAGGTAGGATCTCAGGTTTGGTATTAGAGGCATTGAGATATCACATCTCATGCTATCAGAAAGGTCTCAGGATTGGAATGGGAAGGATTTGGATATCACATCTCATGCTAAAGGGAGGGTCTCAGGTTTGGAAGGGGAAGGATTTGGATCTCACATCTCATGATATAGGAAGGATCTCAGGTTTGGTATTAGAAGCATTGAGATATCACATCTCATGCTATCGGAAGGATCTCAGGTTTGGTATTAGAAGCATTGAGATATCACATCTCATGCTATCAGAAGGGTCTCAGGATTGGAATGGGAAGGAGTTGGATATCACATCTCATGCTAAAGGGAGGGTCTCAGGTTTGGAAGGGGAAGGATTTGGATATCACATCTCATGTTATCGGAAGGATCTCAGGTTTGGTATTAGAAGTATTGAGATATCACATCTCATGCTATAGGAAGGGTCTCAGGATTGGAATGGGAAGGAGTTGGATATCACATCTCATGCTAAAGGTAGGGTCTCAGGTTTGGTAGAAGCATTGAGATATCACATCTCATGCTATAGGAAGGGTCTTAGGATTGGAATGGGAAGGACTTAGATATCACATATCATGCTATAGGGAGGGTTTCAGTTTTGATATTAGAAGCATTGAGATATCACATCTCATGCTATCGGAAGTGTCTCAGGATTGGAATGGGAAGGAGCTGGATATCACATCTCATGCTAAAGGAAGGGTCTCAGGTTTGGAACGGGAAGGAGTTGGATATCCGATCTCATGTTATAGGAAGGGTCTCAGGTTTGGTATAAGCATTGAGATATCACATCTCTGCTATCGGAAGTGTCTCAGGATTGGAATGGGAAGGAATTGGATATCCCTTCTCATGTTATAGGACGGGTCTCAGGATTGTTATTAGAATCATTGAGATATCATATTGCATGCTGTAGGAAGGGTCTAAGGATTGGAATGGGAAGGACTTGGGTATCACATCTCATGCTATAGGAAGGGTCTCAGGTTTGGTATAAGCATTGAGATATCAAATCTCATGCTATAGGAAGGGTCTCAGGATTGGAATGGAAGGAGTTGGATATCACATCTCATGTTATAGGAAGGATCTCAGGTTTGGTATTAGAAGCATTGAGACATCACATCTCATGCTATAGGAAGGGTCTCAGGATTGGAATGGGAAGGAGGTGGATATCACATCTCATGCTATAGGAAGGGTCTCAGGTTTGGTATAAGCATTGAGATATCACATCTCATGCTATAGGAAGGGTCTCAGGATTGGAATGGGAAGGAGTTGTATATGACATCTCATGCCGTAGGAAGGGTCTCAGGTTTGGTATAAGCATTGAGATATCACATCTCTGCTATCGGAAGGGTCTCAGGATTGGAATGTGAAGGAGTTGGATATCCCATCTCATGTTATAGGAAGAGTCTCAGGTTTGGTTTTAGAAGCATTGAGATATCACATCTCATGCTATAGGAAGTGTCTCAAGATTGGAATGGGAAGGACTTGGATATCACATCTCATGCTATAGCGATTGTCTCAAGTTTGATATTAGAAGCATTGAGATATCACATCTCATGCTATAGGAAGGGTCTCAGGATTGGAATGGGAAGGAGTTGGATATCACATTTCATGTGAGAGGTAGGATCTCAGGTTTGGTATTAGAGGCATTGAGATATCACATCTCATGCTATCAGAAAGGTCTCAGGATTGGAATGGGAAGGAGTTGGATATCACATCTCATGCTAAAGGGAGGGTCTCAGGTTTGGAAGGGGAAGTATTTGGATCTCACATCTCATGATATAGGAAGGATCTCAGGTTTGGTATTGTTAAGACGGATTTCTGAACTCTGTCCTGGCGGCGCAGAAGTTCAGAATGCCAACCTAATTACTTGGAACAGGGTAACCTCTGGACAAGCCAGACCAATCAAGGTAGCGATCGCGGCGGTCAAGACTAGGTCTCAAGAGGGGTGAGGGTGACTGAAAGCTCGCAATGAGCACACAAAGCAAGAGCGCTTACAAACTACTCCAAACAGTTGTTATATCAAAAATAGATACACATTTATTTTAAGGCCTTTAAAATAATGACCGTAGCGAGAAAATCACAATATCACAATACTAAGCCAACACATACCATATCCACACAATATATATACAAATACACAGTCGCAAGCGTTTAAAGCACGAAATATGTAGTCCACCTGAAAGGGAAGGAAAACAGGCAGTGCGATAATGCTTTCGACTCAGTTCGCCTTCATAGGCACCTAACTAGATGGAAGTCCGAGCCCTGCGAAGAGTGGAGCCTTGTGCTCAAAGTACCTGCACACGCTGGTGCCAACGGGCAAAAGGAGAAGCTCTTCGGAGGAAGTCAGGCAGTTCGGGTTAGTGCACAGCAGAAGAAGAACAGGTTCCGCAACTCAAGCGCAGCCTCCACAGCGGGCAGAAGCAGAGCGCGAGTACGGCAAAAGGGTGCTGTTTTTACACAGCAGGGAAAAGCAATGGGATACTGCAGGAGGGCGACCAGATCCTAGATATACTACTCACCGGTCCCCGAAGCAAGCAGACCCAGGCTTCTCCACGTTAGTTTCAGCAGCTGGCAGGTTCAGAAGAGCAGGGAACGCCTTGTAGTCGTGTAGAGCAAAAAGACGTCCCAATCGACGAAACCGGCACAGTTTGTTGCCGCAGCAGGACAACGGAGCGGCCGTGCGTACCTGAGTCAAAAGTACACTCCTCCCTTCAGACCTGGGAACGCCAAGTGCACGAAGCGTGGGAGAGTGACAAGGACTCGAGATACTGCACAACCTGGCGGCGGTTACAGAGCAAGACTCCCTTGTAAGCTGGTCAGTCAACTGGATGGCCCAGAGACGCTTCCGAAGGCTTACTTGGCAGGAGATGGTTGAAGATGCCGGGAATAGCTGTTCCTGCTATTCCAAAGGTCGAAGCACCAGTACAGGCCTTCTGGTTCGATCAAGGAGGAAAGGGTTTCACAGGACGACAGCAGTGCAAAGGAGGATTCCTTCAGCGGGTCACCAGCGATTCCTCGGTCCAGCCTCGTGGTTGCAGGATACTTGGCTCCTGTATTCCTTCGTTCGTGAGAACTCAGGAGATCGACATGGTAGTGGTGTTTCCAGCCCCCTCTTATCCACGGTTCCCTTCGCGCCAAAACTGAGGGGAGCCAATGGGAGATCCGCTCATCAACACACATACCATACGTGGACCAATCACGGACCACGGTGGTCCCAGGCATTCACACCACCCTAGACTCTCTGGCACCCAGGATGTGTATTGGGACCAGACATCCCAGCCCACACCCTGGAGGCACACAAACGACATGTAGAAGCCCGCGAAAGCATCTGCGTTTCGCGGGAAAGTACATGCCCAAATAAGGAAGGCCCCGGGTCGCTCGACCTGGGGAAGGTGAAGGGAGCAAGACGGTCAGTGGACAGGACAAAGGAGCCTCGTGGTCTGGCCATTTTGGGAGCCAGGCCACCATTTTGGGTTCAGTGCGAAAAACGTGCTCAGAACGCCAAAAGGAGCTCAAAATAAACAAAACGATCGCTGCCACCATTCCAGTCCCTGAATGACTTGCACCGATCAAATACCATCCTAAACGAGTATCTAGGGCCTGTAGAAGGCTAGAGACCCAAGAGAGCTGTAACTTAGCTTACAGTGCCCTCTTGTGTCATGTTGCACTAAAGCCGCAACATGATAAAAGAAACTACGGGAAACAGCGTTCCCCTGTACTGACTGTCTTAAGGGCATGTCAGTTTCCCCGTAAGAAAGGAGCGAAAGCCCAGAGAAGTGCGGCAGAAGGCTGTACTTCTCTGGCAAAGTCAAGAACAAGGTTAAAAACAATAGCAAAAAGTTTAGGGGTTGCCACATGGAAGGAAAATTCCCTACAATTACGAAATCTTTCCTAACACTCGCCCCTCCCAGACTATGGACAGGGGGAACTAATCCACCCCTGGATGAGTCTCTTGTTCAGGTCGGTTAAACATTCTGGACAACCCATCAGCATTGCTATGTTGGACACCTGGCCTATGCTCAATAGTGAAGTCGAAGCCTTGTAGACTTATGGACCACCTAAGCAACTTTGGATTCTCCCCCTTCATTTTCATTAGCCACTTTAACGGCTTATGGTCAGTTTGCACAGTGAAGTGGGTCCCATAGAGGTAGGGCCTCAGCTTCCTTAGGGCCCACACAACAGAGAAACATTCTTTCTCTACCGTGGACCATCTGAGCTCTCTGTCCTTAAGCTGGCGACTAATAAAACCGATAGGGTGTTCCTTACCCTTCTCATCTACTTGTGATAGTACAGCTCCTATCCCAGTGTCAGAGGCGTCCGTCTGCACGATAAAAGGTCTTTGATAATCAGGGGCCCTGAGCACAGGGGCCTGACACAAGGAGTCTTTTAAGCCATTGAAGGCCTTCTCACACTCGTCGGTCCAAGTTACCTTCTTGGGTTTCTTCGGAGTTGTGAGGGCAGTCAGAGGGGCAGCTATGGTACCATAGTCTGCCACAAAATTGCGGTAATACCCCGTGAGTCCTAAGAAGGCTCTCACTTGGGTTTGCGTAGTGGGGGTAGGCCAGTCTTGTACTGCTTGTACTTTACTGGGTAGAGGCTGTATCCTCCCTCCACCTACTTCATGTCCAAGGTAAACCACTGAGCCTTGTCCAATCTGGCATTTACTAGCCTTTATGGTCAAGTGGGCTTTCTGAAGAGCCTGGAGCACAATCCCGAGGTGTTTCACATGGTCTTCCCAGGTGGCACTGAAAACTGCTATATCGTCCAGATATGCAAGACAGAATTCGTCCAACCCATTCAACACATGATTCACAAGCCTCTGGAAAGTGGCAGGTGCATTCTTCAACCCGAACGGCATTACCCGGAATTGGTAAAGGCCGTCTGGAGTAGAAAATGCTGTCTTCTCCCTGGCATGTTCTGCTAGAGCTATTTGCCAATAGCCAGCAGTGAGGTCAAACGTGCTGAGGTACTTGGAGGCACCCAAAGTATCCACCAGCTCATCTGTTCGAGGCAAGGGGTGTGCATCTGTCTTGGTGACAGCATTCAGAGCCCTGTAATCCACGCAGAACCTCAATTCAGAAGTGCCTGCCTTTGGAACCAAGACCACAGGACTGGACCAAGGACTACTAGAGGGTTCAATCACCCCAAGGTCTAACATTTTGTTGACCTCGGTCTTAATATAAGACCATACTTTATCTGACATCCTGTATCCCCTACTTTTGGTAGGTACACTGTCTCCTGTGTCAATGTTATGTTTGCACCAAGGTGTCAAACCAGGCGACTGTGAGAACAGGGGGGAAAACTGCCTAAGCAAACTTTTCACCTCAGCCTGCTGATCAGAAGTCAGGTGAGGGGCCACTCGGACACCCTCAATGGAGCTATCTGAAGGACCGCTTTGGAACAGGTCGGGGAGAGGTTCTGACTCCTCTTCCTCAACGTCTGAAGCCAGTAGCAGTGCTGCGATTTCGACTCTTGGGACGAAAGCCTTCAGCCTATTCACGTGGAACACTTTTGGAGCCTGTCCAGGCCTTCCAAGGTCCACTAAATAGTTAACCTCACCCAGGGGCTCCACCACTGTGTAAGGGCCTGACCATTTGTCCTGTAAAGCTCGAGGCCTTATGGGATTCATGATCAGGACTTGCTGACCAGGTGTAAAGTTGATGAGGGAAGCTTTCTGGTCGTACCAATGTTTCACCAGCGCTTGCCCTGCCTTCAATTTATCACTAGCCAAGCCCATCAGAAGTACCATCCGTTTTCTGAGCCCTAGCACATAGTCAACTACATTGGTAGTAACAGGGGGAGTGGGCATCTCCCATCCCTCTTTGACGATGGCTAAGGGTCCCCGTACGGGATGACCGAACAGAAGTGCGAAGGGGCTGAAGCCAACACCCTCCTGTGGTACCTCTCGGTAGGCAAACAGTAAGCATGGTAAAAGAAGATCCCATTTTCTTCTCTGGGGCTCCTCCAGAGCCCCAATCATGCTCTTTAACGTTCTGTTGAAACGTTCCACCAGACCATTGGTCTGGGGGTGGTATGCAGAAGAGAACTTGTAGGTGACCCCACATTCTTTCCACATAGCCTGCATATACTTCGACATAAAGTTGCTGCCACGATCTGACACAACTTCTTTAGGGAAGCCAACCCTAGTAAATATGCCGAGTAAAGCTTTTGCAACTGACTTGGCAGTTACAGTTTTCAATGGGATGGCCTCAGGATACCTGGTTGCATGGTCGACCAGCACCAGGATAAACCTATTGCCCGAGGATGTTTGCGGGTCAAGGGGACCAACGATGTCGATACCCTTTCAAATGGTACCCCCACAACTGGGAGCGGTACCAACGGAGCTTGGATTGTCGCGCCAACCTTAACAGACAACTGGCAGGAGGCACAACTCCTGCAGTGACTTTCTACTTGCACCCCCATCTTGGGCCAGTAGAAGTGCATGGATAACCTTTGCTTGGTCCTCTTCATACCAAGGTGACCAGCAAGGGGAACTTCATGCGCCAACTGCAGGAGGAAGGGCCTAACAGCAAGGGGAACCACCAACCTCCTATGGTCTCCTTCTGTAGACTCTGTGGGCTCACTATACAGGAGTCCACCTTCCCAATAAATCCTATGCGTCCCAGGAGGTTCACCCTCAAGCTGGGAGCAGGCCTGTCTCCTTAGGCCTTCCAGAGATGGGCACTCACGTTGGCCTTTACTGAATTCGTCCCTATCAGGACCTCCTTCAACTAACAAGTCCTTTAGTTCAGGATGATCGTTGGGGTCGAATACTTCAGGCATCGCCACTTCCTCGTCAGGCTCGGGCGATCGACCAACTTCCTCCACCGCAGTGGTAGGCGAGCTCGGGGGAATATTCTCTTTCCCCCGTCTTGACTTGTCGACTCCTTTCGCCTTGGGTTTCCCCTTCGGCTGGGGCGGCGTATTGGACTTGGCCAATGCTGCCCGTGCTTGAGACCGTGTGTAGGGTCTTTCGGCAGTGTCTCCTACGAGCCCTAAAGCTCTAAGATCATTGCCTAACAAGACCTTTCCCGGGACGTTTCTCGGAATGCTCACTGGAATCCTGACTGCTGTACCATTTAAAGTAAGATTTACAGGGATCACGGGAAACATACGGAGGGGGCCGTCAGCCAACTTAGTGGGCATCAGAGTAGCTCTGGCAACTTCCTCTGAGTCTACCAAGGTAGAATCCACTACAGTGCGACTGCACCCACTATCCCTAAGAGCTGGAGTATCTACTCCATTGATCAGCACACTGTCTTTAAAGTAGTGCTTGGTATTATCCGGAATCCTAGCATAAGCCTCTGCGACTTTAGGCTCCCAGGAACCCAGGGACACTAAAACTACCTCAGCCTCTATTCCGCTGGGAAATGAGTCTGAGGAGAAGGATGCTCCTGTAATCTCTTCTTCCTCGTAGGAGGAGAAGGCCAGATTAGCGGAGTGGACCCCCAAAGGTCTAACCTTACAACGGGGATCCCCCTTCACATGGTCAGTTGCTCCACAAGCAAAACAGGCTCCAATGGGTCTGTTTACATAGGGAGGCTTATTGTAACCGGAGTTCAGTTTCGGAGGCTGACCTCCACTACCCTGTGAGTTCTCTTGTGTCTTACCCTTGTTTTTCTTTTTGTGGCCCTTATGGGAAGAAGATTTAGCAGATTCCCCACCCTCCATATCTTTGGACTTTTTCCCTTCCTCCTGCTTACCAGGATGAGTTTTGTCCTTATGGGACACTCGATGTGACACCCATAAGTCTGCTGCAATGGCCAGCTTCTTAGGATCTATCTCCTTCGAATCGGCCAAATGCTGCTTAAGCTCCGGGGAAGAAGAAGCAAAAATGTGTTCCAGCATGACAAGATTTATCATGCCTTCGAAGGTAGAGACCTTATAGCCTTCGACCCAGCCAGTTAAGTTTTTCAAGGATTCAGCGACATAAGATACCCAAGTACCACCTTCCTTTTTCTTATACTCTCGAAAACGCTTTAAATATTGGGCCGGAGTCTTCCCAAACTTTAAAATGAGAGTTTGCTTTAACATTGCGAAATCAGCTCGCTCAGCCTTCGACATTTCCATGATGGCACTACAGCCAGAATGGGGCAGTCTACTGAGTAACCACGCAATTTTATCAGCATTGTCAACTTCTTGAACCTCGCATGCATACTCAAACGCATTCAGCCAGTCCATAATGTCATTCCTTTCCTCATACACACTGAGCAGATCTTTCGGAAACCGTGGATGAGAGGAGGCCCCAGACCCATGTCCAGGACCCTTGGATCCATTTGCAACCTGAAGCTTGGCCAGTTCCAACTGGTGATCCCTGTCTTTCTGTTTTTCTGCCTGTTCGATTTTTAGTTTGGCTATGCTGAATTCAAGCTCCTGCTGCCTAAACCGCAGCTCTTGCTTCTTGAATTCAAGCATAGCCTCCCCATCAGCACTGGCAGAGGAAACATTAGACATCTCGTCCTCCCTGTCCTCGTGGTCGCGGTGGATCAGTGCGGCGGCAGAACCGTCGGTTCTACCAGTGAGAGCAGCCCCACCACCTTCCGCACTGTCCTCAGAAGTGATAGCGTCAAGCTGCGCTTCTTGCCATGCCACGATTCTTTGGATCATTTCCAATTTCGTGCCTTGAGAGGAAACCCCTCTCTCCGCACACATCTTTTTTAGTGTTTCTGATTTAGAAGCATTCAAAGTTAACAAGGTACTTGTTTCCATACTGTTTGATAGGACTATGGCCTTTTTAAAGTTATACTATAACAATTCACTACGTGTACTGGTTGGAATAACCTGAAATGCCTTAGTTCGAGCGCAACACTGGATACCTTCAGTCGTATCCCACCGCTGTACACCAATTTGTTAAGACGGATTTCTGAACTCTGTCCTGGCGGCGCAGAAGTTCAGAAGGCCAACCTAATTACTTGGAACAGGGTAACCTCTGGACAAGCCAGACCAATCAAGGTAGCGATCGCGGCGGTCAAGACTAGGGCCCTCATTACGACCCTGGCGGAAAGTAACTGACATGACCGCCATGGCGTAAATAGCGTTTCCGCCATTGCACGATGGAGTAAAGTGCGGCCAATTCCGACCCATCGGGCACGAGCATCACGCCATGGCGGAAGTGCAAAGTCCGCGATGGCGGAAATGACCCCAAAACGACCCTTAACGCCGTCGTACGGCGCCCCAGGTGCAATTCCGCCACCCATCTCAGCGGTCACCGTAATGAGCGGACAGCGCAAAGTACGGCCACCGTAAATGTACGGAAACGGAAGTAAAAACATGGGGCCGGAACGGGAAACAGCACGCCGTACACCTATAAAATCAGAATCCCAACACAACCATTAAAAATCCGACCCTGAGACACATCCCAACCCGTCAGCCACCCCAGATAAAATAATAAAAATGGGAAAAGTAGCCAAAAAAGCCTGCGACCGCAAGCGGCAGGTCCACTTCTCCCACGAGGAACTCACCGTGCTCACGGAGACCCTCCAGGACAATGCCGCCGTCGTCTTCTCGACGCAAATGACCAGGACGGCACTTGCGAACAAGAAGGCCATATGCGCTCTGGTGGCACAGCGGGTAAGTGCGGTGGGAACCGCACCCCGCAACCCACAGCAATGCAGAAAGCGATGGGACGACTTGCGGATACGCGTCCGGAGCATACTTTCAGCCAACCGAAACATCGCCACAGCCACCGGGGGAGGATCGGATTCACCCATCAAGCTGACCCCCTGGGAAGAGATCTGTGCCTCCACCATTGGAATGGAGAGCATAGAGGGAGTCGGAGGGATGGAGAAAGGAGTGCAGACATCCGAAGAATCAGGTAGGTGGCCCAAATAAACCAATGCCAAATCCACAATGTCCAATCATGTGAAGCACCATGTGTCCCCATAGTGCAACAGAAACACATGTCCAGGAGAACGTCCACATACACAGCGCCCTTGAAAAGTCCCATTAAAAACATAAATAAGTCAAAATCCTAAAAACACCCTCTACATGTGCAGCATGCACACCCTAACTGCAGGCCGCAATACAACTGCATCCTCACTACACACAATAATGAGACCACCCCCAAGGCCCTGACCCAAACCACCCTCAGGTACCACCCCAATGCATGTGATACAATGCCATTCCAATTTCCACAGACCCATGATTAACGCACGCCCTCCTTTACTCCACCACAGGGTCCGATTCGAACGACGAGCTTCAGGACACCCCTACCAGCACACCTGCAAAGAGGGCCAAGACCAACGGCCAAAGACCCTCCACCTCAGCAGCACGGATCAAGACACGGCAGCAGCACAAATCAAGTGGCAGCACACTGGAGGGGACTCCAACAGGCACCCCAGCAGCCAGCATGTCCACAACAGCAGCACCACAGGTCCCCCCAATGGATGCCACAGAAGGCACTGCTTCTGGTGGCAGCAGCCCTATAGGTGACACTGCATACATGCCAACCTGCTCCGACACAGAAAACGGCGCCGTCGATGTAGGAGCCATCCATGACCTGTCTCAAACCCCCTGTATGTCACTTCCCATACACCATGAGGAAACCACGCAGGGGCACCCACAAGACGACGACTGGCCAACCACCCCAAGTCCTGTGGCAAGGCAACCTGAGGTGATCACCCCCTCTGTGACACCACCGCAAATGGCCATGGCCCAGCAGAGGCAACAGTCCCTCGAGCAGATGATCGTGCAACAGCAGCAACTGGCCACGCTCCTCAAGGAGCATGCTGCTGAATGTGGGGGTTCCAAGGCAGCCATCGAGGCATCTACCGAGACACTAAGGGCACAAATGGAGACAAGCACCGAGACACTAAGGGCACAAATGGAGACAAGCACCGAGACACTAAGGGCACAAATGGAGAGAAGCACCGAGAGCCTGAGGGGGGAACTGCATGCGACGTCCAAAGACGTATGTGGTGAACTTGCCGCTGTGCGCCGTGTGCTCACTGAGCTCTCACAAACCCTTAGGGACATGCATGGACGTGAGCAGGCAGAGACATCATCCGTTGCAGGCTCCGTCCAGGGCAGCCCCCAACGTAGATCTGGGAGGAACCTGCGCTCCACAGGCAGGGGTGCCCCTGATACCCGGAGAGGGGGCTTGCAATAGCGGCTGCCCACTGACAATGATCAACTTTGGACACTGGTGTTCGGGGGGGAGGTAGGAGGGTGGAGGGGGTGTGTTGGGCTTCACTGGGTGGCGGGTCGTTTGGGTGTGTAACATCATTTCACAATTGCAATACAACTATTCATATCCATCCAATGAGATGCGTGGACATTGTTCCTTGTGTACGAGGCCACACTTGGCGTACAGTCCACATTGTGCATGCACCAGACACACACAGTGCCACAAGTCCCGTGTCCATGTAACAGCCACCAGGCGGGAGTGCTAGAAGCATGCATCTATGATATGCTGACGATTTTCACGGGCCTCCTGTGCCTCGCGGACTCCCTGAGGTGCTGCCACATCCCCACCCTCATCATGTCCATCATCAGGTGCCTGCAGTTCTGCGTCAGGGGGCATAGCCACATTCCTACGTACGCACATGTTGTGTAGCATGACACATGCCATGACCATCTTTGCAACCTTCTCATGGCGGTACAGGAGTGCCCCGCCAGACCTGCTGAGGCAGCGGAAACGAGCCTTCAGTAGGCCGAATGCCTGTTCTATGACTACACGGGTACGTGAGTGGGCATGGTTGTAGTCCTCCTCATGCTGGGTCTGTGGGTTCCGGATTGGTTTGAGGAGCCACCTCTTCAGTGGATACCCGGCATCACCTGTATGTGGACAATAGAGTATGTTGGTGGAATGACATTGCTACGTACGCATCCCCCCCCCCCTCCCTGCCAGGTCATTGACGCATCACCTACCCCACATTCACATGCATCAAATGAGACTCACCGAGTAACCAGGATCGGTGCCCTGCGTGTCGCTCCATGTAGCGTGGTATTGTAGAGTTCCTCAAGACCATAGAATCATGGGTCGATCCCGGAAATCGGGCACAACAGTGCGTGAAGATCCTGTTGGAGTCACACACCATTTGTACATTGATGGAATGATACTGTTTCCGGTTGCGGTACTGGACCTCCATGGCATGTGGGACAACCAATTCCACATGGGTGCAGTCGATGGCACCAATGCAACCCGGAATGCCGGCAAGTGCATGGAATCCCACTTTCGCGTTTGTGAGCTCCTGCTCCGAGCGTGGCATGAAGATGTAGTCGTCTGAGTGCTTCAGGAGGGCATCAAGCACTTGGAATAGTGTCCGTGACAATAGTGGCTGTGAAATGCCATGCAGCTGTCCGACTGTGTGCTGGTAGGTGCCTGTGGCCAGGAAGTGTAGTACAGACACCACCTTCAGTAGGGGTGGAATGGCGGTTGGGCTGTCTATCATGCTGACAAGGTCAGCGTGTGTCATGTCGACGATGGCGGTTATGGTGTCCCGGTCCAAACGGTAGAGGGTGTGGATCTGCTCAGCAGTGAGGTTGAACGGATTGGCTCGGAGGCGTGGGATTGCGGGCTGCCTGCGTGGTGGTAGTGGCTGTGCTGGTGGCCCTTGCTGCCCGTGCCTTGCCCTCCTCCTGCGTCTCCTCTGTGCGGCCGGTTGTTGTAGTAGTTGGAGTTCGTCTTGTTCTTGAAGTTGGAGTACCTGCAGTGCTATCAGGTCCCCCAGGCCCAACATCGCTAGTCCTGCCGGTAGCATTTTGGAGTGGGTGTGGTTGTGGGAGGGGGTTGGGCGTGCAATTTATGTGTTTTCAGGCTGTATTGCCCCCACCTGTGCTGATTCATCCAACCTGTGGCAGCTGCAGTAACTTTCGTCCGGGCACGTCCCGCACACAAGGCTGCAATATGACGCATGGCATCTTGCAATTTCGATCATGTATTCGATCCCGATGGCAGTGCAACATTGGTTCATATGTTAATTCTGCTATGGTCACATTGTTTCACGTACTAGATCTGCAGTCGCAAAGGTACTTGGGTGGGGTCAGTGGAATGTAGTACTCGATCAACGGTGGACCCTCATGCAGCACTGTGGCGACGTACACCAGCGGGTGGGGTTTACGATTCGTGATTGTAGCCAGTTCACATTTTCACTCACAGCCGCACTACATAGATCTAATTGTGTATCCAAGCGTTCACCGATGCCTTTTCGGCGTGATGTTGCAAATGAGGAATTCGAAGGACAGCGCCTTTGGTTTTCAACTAGCGGCGAGGAGCCGCCCACAGGTCTGCCTGGAAGTGTAACGTTCTATTGTAGAATGTCCTTGGGACAGGGCCCATGACGGGAATGCAATGATTGGTATGAATTGAATGGGATGCGCAATGGCGTGGTGGACGATAAGGCAGGACGTACCCAGATACATGTTACTTCACTGCACTGGTAATCCGGGCAGGAGCACAGTGGATTTTGCAGACTGCATTACGCACAGACTCAATGGACATTTCTAATGTGATGTGAGTACATATTCTGGCGTTTTCAGACCGGGATGAGGGAATGATGAATGGATGCATGGACAGAAGTTTGGATTGGGAGTTTGCCATGTACATGGCTTTTTGGGATCTGTCCCCTTCCCCTGCGCTATGTGATGCAAGGCTGCCATGGTGGGACCAGCGTCTATCTGCCCTTGTTGTACCCTCCCTGTCTCGACGCGCCTTCAGGCACCTGTGTCTATGCACGTTAGTATTCCCATTTGATGGATTCTGTTTTGGCAGGCGCATGCACACAGACACTCGTTTGTAATGGTGTATGCTCCTCGATTACTTTCGTTGTGATTCGCAGTTGATTCCTGGGTGACATTGCTCCTTTTGAGTGGGCTGCCATGCATGTGGTTGTAGGATTAGTTTGTCGAATGAAGTGAGTGATGCATTGGAAGTCCGGATGCCCATACTGTTTTTTTTATTCATTTGGGTGACAGGTTTCTCCTGCCCTTTTGCCGCTGCCATCTGTACGCCACTCCTGCAGATGGCTTCTTCAGTCGACACCTGCAGCTTCGAGTCAATCAGTGGAGCACCATTACCATCTTATGGGACGATCGCCAATGGCCCACATGCCCTTACGCAGTACTAGTGGCTAGGAGCAACATTTCGACCTTTCGGATGGACTAGTGCCTACTTCATGGGACGGCCCTGCGGTTCGGGGCGCTTCCGTGTTGCCTTTTGGACGTTAATGTGGCCCCTGTGTACCATGGAGGAACAGGGCGTCACACTGGAAGATGCTGGTCATTTGTTGCGGATGCAGCCCACTGTACTGCTATTATTTTGGAGTTCATTAGCAGATGGCTGTATGGGCTTGGTGTTTGTGATGTGCATTAAATCTATGTGCAGTTGTTCACCGTGTGGCGTTGTTCTTTGCTAGTGATGTGGCATATTCAGGTTGTGGGGCACAATTTGTGGGATGTTCTGCATTGTGTTCCGGCTTCTGAGTGGAGTTTATTTTTATTTTAAGGCCTTTAAAATAATGACCGTAGCGAGAAAATCACAATATCACAATACTAAGCCAACACATACCATATCCACACAATATATATACAAATACACAGTCGCAAGCGTTTAAAGCACGAAATATGTAGTCCACCTGAAAGGGAAGGAAAACAGGCAGTGCGATAATGCTTTCGACTCAGTTCGCCTTCATAGGCACCTAACTAGATGGAAGTCCGAGCCCTGCGAAGAGTGGAGCCTTGTGCTCAAAGTACCTGCACACGCTGGTGCCAACGGGCAAAAGGAGAAGCTCTTCGGAGGAAGTCAGGCAGTTTGGGTTAGTGCACAGCAGAAGAAGAACAGGTTCCGCAACTCAAGCGCAGCCTCCACAGCGGGCAGAAGCAGAGCGCGAGTACGGCAAAAGGGTGCTGTTTTTACACAGCAGGGAAAAGCAATGGGATACTGCAGGAGGGCGACCAGATCCTAGATATACTACTCACCGGTCCCCGAAGCAAGCAGACCCAGGCTTCTCCACGTTAGTTTCAGCAGCTGGCAGGTTCAGAAGAGCAGGGAACGCCTTGTAGTCGTGTAGAGCAAAAAGACGTCCCAATCGACGAAACCGGCACAGTTTGTTGCCGCAGCAGGACAACGGAGCGGCCGTGCGTACCTGAGTCAAAAGTACACTCCTCCCTTCAGACCTGGGAACGCCAAGTGCACGAAGCGTGGGAGAGTGACAAGGACTCGAGATACTGCACAACCTGGCGGCGGTTACAGAGCAAGACTCCCTTGTAAGCTGGTCAGTCAACTGGATGGCCCAGAGACGCTTCCGAAGGCTTACTTGGCAGGAGATGGTTGAAGATGCCGGGAATAGCGGTTCCTGCTATTCCAAAGGTCGAAGCACCAGTACAGGCCTTCTGGTTCGATCAAGGAGGAAAGGGTTTCACAGGACGACAGCAGTGCAAAGGAGGATTCCTTCAGCGGGTCACCAGCGATTCCTCGGTCCAGCCTCGTGGTTGCAGGATACTTGGCTCCTGTATTCCTTCGTTCGTGAGAACTCAGGAGATCGACATGGTAGTGGTGTTTCCAGCCCCCTCTTATCCACGGTTCCCTTCGCGCCAAAACGGAGGGGAGCCAATGGGAGATCCGCTCATCAACACACATACCATACGTGGACCAATCACGGACCACGGTGGTCCCAGGCATTCACACCACCCTAGACTCTCTGGCACCCAGGATGTGTATTGGGACCAGACATCCCAGCCCACACCCTGGAGGCACACAAACGACATGTAGAAGCCCGCGAAAGCATCTGCGTTTCGCGGGAAAGTACATGCCCAAATAAGGAAGGCCCCGGGTCGCTCGACCTGGGGAAGGTGAAGGGAGCAAGACGGTCAGTGGACAGGACAAAGGAGCCTCGTGGTCTGGCCATTTTGGGAGCCAGGCCACCATTTTGGGTTCAGTGCGAAAAACGTGCTCAGAACGCCAAAAGGAGCTCAAAATAAACAAAACGATCGCTGCCACCATTCCAGTCCCTGAATGACTTGCACCGATCAAATACCATCCTAAACGAGTATCTAGGGCCTGTAGAAGGCTAGAGACCCAAGAGAGCTGTAACTTAGCTTACAGTGCCCTCTTGTGTCATGTTGCACTAAAGCCGCAACATGATAAAAGAAACTACGGGAAACAGCGTTCCCCGGTACTGACTGTCTTAAGGGCATGTCAGTTTCCCCGTAAGAAAGGAGCGAAAGCCCAGAGAAGTGCGGCAGAAGGCTGTACTTCTCTGGCAAAGTCAAGAACAAGGTTAAAAACAATAGCAAAAAGTTTAGGGGTTGCCACATGGAAGGAAAATTCCCTACAATTACGAAATCTTTCCTAACAGGTATTAGAAGCATTGAGATATCACATCTCATGCTATCGGAAGGATCTCAGGTTTGGTATTAGAAGCATTGAGATATCACATCTCATGCTATCAGAAGGGTCTCAGGATTGGAATGGGAAGGAGTTGGATATCACATCTCATGCTAAAGGGAGGGTCTCAGGTTTGGAAGGGGAAGGATTTGGATATCACATCTCATGTTATCGGAAGGATCTCAGGTTTGGTATTAGAAGTATTGAGATATCACATCTCATGCTATAGGAAGGGTCTCAGGATTGGAATGGGAAGGAGTTGGATATCACATCTCATGCTAAAGGAAGGGTCTCAGGTTTGGTAGAAGCATTGAGATATCACATCTCATGCTATAGGAAGGGTTTTAGGATTGGAATGGGAAGGACTTAGATATCACATATCATGCTATAGGGAGGGTTTCAGTTTTGATATTAGAAGCATTGAGATATCACATCTCATGCTATCGGAAGTGTCTCAGGATTGGAATGGGAAGGAGCTGGATATCACATCTCATGCTAAAGGGAGGGTCTCAGGTTTGGAAGGGGAAGGATTTGGATATCACATCTCATGTTATCGGAAGGATCTCAGGTTTGGTATTAGAAGTATTGAGATATCACATCTCATGCTATAGGAAGGGTCTCAGGATTGGAATGGGAAGGAGTTGGATATCACATCTCATGCTAAAGGAAGGGTCTCAGGTTTGGTAGAAGCATTGAGATATCACATCTCATGCTATAGGAAGGGTTTTAGGATTGGAATGGGAAGGACTTAGATATCACATATCATGCTATAGGGAGGGTTTCAGTGTTGATATTAGAAGCATTGAGATATCACATCTCATGCTATCGGAAGTGTCTCAGGATTGGAATGGGAAGGAGCTGGATATCACATCTCATGCTAAAGGAAGGGTCCCAGGTTTGGAACGGGAAGGAGTTGGATATCCGATCTCATGTTATAGGAAGGGTCTCAGGTTTGGTATAAGCATTGAGATATCACATCTCTGCTATCGGAAGTGTCTCAGGATTGGAATGGGAAGGAATTGGATATCCCATCTCATGTTATAGGACGGGTCTCAGGATTGTTATTAGAATCATTGAGATATCATATTGCATGCTGTAGGAAGGGTCTAAGGATTGGAATGGGAAGGACTTGGGTATCACATCTCATGCTATAGGAAGGGTCTCAGGTTTGGTATAAGCATTGAGATATCAAATCTCATGCTATAGGAAGGGTCTCAGGATTGGAATGGAAGGAGTTGGATATCACATCTCATGTTATAGGAAGGATCTCAGGTTTGGTATTAGAAGCATTGAGACATCACATCTCATGCTATAGGAAGTGTCTCAGGATTGGAATGGGAAGGACTTGGATATCACATCTCATGCTATAGGGAGGGTCTCAAGTTTGATATTAGAAGCATTGAGATATCACATCTCATGCTATAGGAAGGGTCTCAGGATTGGAATGGGAAGGAGTTGGATATCACATCTCATGCTATAGGAAGGGTCTCAGGTTTGGTATAAGCATTGAGATATCACATCTCATGCTATAGGAAGGGTCTCAGGATTGGAATGGGAAGGAGTTGTATATGACATCTCATGCCGTAGGAAGGGTCTCAGGTTTGGTATAAGCATTGAGATATCACATCTCTGCTATCGGAAGGGTCTCAGGATTGGAATGGGAAGGAGTTGGATATCCCATCTCATGTTATAGGAAGAGTCTCAGGTTTGGTATTAGAAGCATTGAGATATCACATCTCATGCTATAGGAAGTGTCTCAGGATTGGAATGGGAAGGACTTGGATATCACATCTCATGCTATAGGGAGGGTCTCAAGTTTGATATTAGAAGCATTGAGATATCACATCTCATGCTATAGGAAGGGTCTCAGGATTGGAATGGGAAGGAGTTGGATATCACATCTCATGCTATAGGAAGGGTCTCAGGTTTGGTATAAGCAGTGAGATATCACATCTCATGCTATAGGAAGTGTCTCAGTATTGGAATGGGAAGGAGTTGGATATCACATCTCATGTTATAGGAAGGATCTCAGGTTTGGTATAAGCATTGAGATATCACATCTCTGCTATCAGAAGGGTCTCAGGATTGGAATGGTAAGGAGTTGGATATTCCCATCTCATGTTATAGGAAGGGTCTCAGGTTTGGTATTAGAAGCATTGAGATATCACATCTCATGCTATAGGAAGGGTCTCAGGATTGGAATGGAAAGGACTTGGATATCACATCTCATGCTATAGGGAAGGTCTCAAGTTTGATATTAGAAGCATTGAGATATCACATCTCATGATATCGGAAGGGTCTCAGGATTGGAATGGGAAGGAGTTGGATATCACATCTCATGATAAAGGAAGGGTCTAAGGTTTGGAAGGGGAAGGATTTGGATATCACATCTCATGTTATAGGACGGGTCTCAGGTTTGGTATTGGAAGCATTGAGATATCAAGTCTCATGGTATAGGAAGGAGTTGGATATGACATCTCTTGTTATAGGGAGGGTCTCAGGATTTGAATGGCAAGGAGTTGGATATCACATCTCATGCCATAGGAAGGGTCTCAGGTTTGGTATTAGAAGCCTTGAGATATCACATCTCATGGTATAATAAGGGTCTCAGGATTGGAATGGGAAGGAGTTGGATATCACATCTCAAGCTATTTCAGGATTGGAATGGGAAGGAGTTTGATATCACATCTCAAGCTTTAGGAAGGGTCTCAGGTTTGGGAAGGGAAGGATTGGGATTTCACATCTCATGTTATAGGATGGTTCTCATGTTTGGTTTTAGAAGCATTGAGATATCACACCTCATGCTATCGGAAGGGTCTCAGGTTTGGAATGGGAAGGAGTTGGATATCACATCTCATGTTATAGGAAGCATCTCAGGTTTGGTATTAGAAGCATTGAGATATCACATCTCATGCTATAGGAAGGGTCTCAGGATTGGAATGTGAAGGATTTGGATATCAAATCTCATGCTAAAGGAAGGGTCTCAGGTTTGGTATAAGCATTGAGATATCACATCTCTGCTATCGGAAGGGTCTCAGGATTGGATTGGGAAGAAGTTGGACATCCCTTCTCATGCTTTAGGAAGGGTCTCATGTTGGAATGGGAAGGAGTTGGATATCATATCTCATGTTATAGGAAGGGTCTCAAGATTGAAATGGGAAGGATTTGGATATCACATCTCTTGCTATATGAAGGGTCTCAGGTTTTTTATTAGAAACATTGAGATATCACATCTCATGCTATCGGAAGGGTTTCAGGATTGGAATGGGAAGGATTTGGATATCATATCTCATGTTATAGGACGGGTCCCAGGTTTGGTATTAGAAGCATTGAGATATCACATTTTATGGTATAGGAAGGGTCTCAGGTTTGGAATGGGAAGGAGTTGGATATCACATCTCATCCAATAGGAAGGGTCTCAGGTTTGGAATGGGAAGGAATTGGATATCACATCTCATGTTATAGGAAGGATCTCAGGATTGAAATGGGAAGGAGTTGGATATCCCTTCTCATGCTATAGGAAGGGTCTCAGGTTGGAATGGGAAGGATTTGGATATCACATCACTTGCTATAGGAAGGGTCTCAGGTTTTTTATTAGAAACATTGAGATATCACATCTCATGCTATAGGAAGGGTTTAAGGATTGGAATGGGAAGGAGTTGGATATCCCTTCTCATGCTATAGGAAGGGTCTCAGGTTGGAATGGGAAGGATTTGGATATCACATCTCTTGCTATAGGAAGGGTCTCAGGTTTTTTATTAGAAACATTGAGATATCACATCTCATGCTATAGGAAGGGTTTAAGGATTGGAATGGGAAGGATTTGGATATCACATCTCATGCTAAAGGAAGGGTCTCAGGTTTGGAAGGGGAAGGATTTGGATATCACATCTCATGTTATTTGACCGGTCTCAGGGTGAGATATCAAGTCTCATGGTATAGGACGGGAGTTTGATATCACATCATGCCATGGTATGGGTCTCAGGTTTTGTAGAAGCATTGGGATATCACATCTCATGCTATCGGAAGGGTATCAGGATTGGATTTGGAAGGAGTTGTTGGATATCCCATCTCATGCTATAGGAAAGGTCTCAGGTTGGAATGGGAAAGAGTTGGATATCACATCTCATGTTATAGGAAGGGTCTCAAGATTGGAATGGGAAGGACTTGGATATCACATCTCATGCTGTAGGAAGGCTTTCAGGTTTGGAAAGGGAAGGAGTTGGATATCACATTTCATGTTAGAGGTAGGATCTCAGGTTTGGTATTAGAGGCATTGAGATATCACATCTCATGCTATCAGAAGGGTATCAGGATTGGAATGGGAAGGAGTTGGATATCACATCTCATGCTAAAGGGAGGGTCTCAGGTTTGGATGGGGAAGGATTTGGATATCACATCTCATGTTATAGGAAGGATCTCAGGTTTGGTATTAGAAGCATTGAGATATCACATCTCATGCTATCGGAAGGATCTCAGGTTTGGTATTAGAAGCATTGAGATATCACATCTCATGCTATAGGAAGGGTCTCAGGATTGGAATGGGAAGGACTTGGATATCACATCTCATGCTAAAGGAAGGGTCTCAGTTTTGGTAGAAGCATTGCGATATCACATCTCATGCTATAGGAAGGGTCTCAGGATTGGAATCGGAAGGAGTTGGATATCACATCTCATGCTATAGGAAGGGTCTCAGGTTTGGTATAAGCATTGAGATATCACATCTCTGCTATTGGAAGGGTCTCAGGATTGGATTGGGAAGGAGTTGGATATCACATCTCATGTTATAGGAAGGGTCTCCGGATTGGAATGTGAAGGATTTGGATATCACATCTCATGCTAAAGGAAGGGTCTCAGGTTTGGAATGGGAAGGATTTGGATATGACATCTCTTGTTATAGGGAGGGTCTCAGGATTTGAATGGCAAGGTGTTGGATATCACATCTCATGCCATAGGAAGGGTCTCAGGTTTGGTATAAGCATTGAGATATCACATCTCTGCTATCGGAAGGGTCTCAGAATTGGATTGGGAAGGAGTTGGATATCCCTTCTCATGCTATAGGAAGGGTCTCAGGTTGGAATGGTAAGGAGTTGGATATCACATCTCATGCTATAGGGAGGGTTTCAGTTTTGATATTAGAAGCATTGAGATATCACATCTCATGCTATCGGAAGTGTCTCAGGATTGGAATGGGAAGTAGTTGGATATCACATATGCTAAAGGAAAGGTCTCAGGTTTGGAAGGGGAAGGATTTGGATCTCACATCTCATGTTTTAGGACGGGTCTCAGGTTTGGTATTAGAAGCCTTGAGATATCACATCTCATGGTATAATAAGGGTCTCAGGATTGGAATGGGAAGGAGTTGGATATCACATCTCAAGCTATTTCAGGATTGGAATGGGAAGGAGTTTGATATCACATCTCAAGCTATAGGAAGGGTCTCAGGTTTGGGAAGGGAAGGATTGGGATTTCACATCTCATGTTATAGGATGGTTCTCATGTTTGGTTTTAGAAGCATTGAGATATCACATCTCATGCTATCGGAAGGGTCTCAGGTTTGGAATGGGAAGGAGTTGGATATCACATCTCATGTTATAGGAAGCATCTCAGGTTTGGTATTAGAAGCATTGAGATATTACATCTCATGCTATAGGAAGGGTCTCAGGATTGGAATGTGAAGGATTTGGATATCAAATCTCATGCTAAAGGAAGGGTCTCAGGTTTGGTATAAGCATTGAGATATCACATCTCTGCTATCGGAAGGGTCTCAGGATTGGATTGGGAAGGAGTTGGACATCCCTTCTCATGCTATAGGAAGGGTCTCATGTTGGAATGGGAAGGAGTTGGATATCATATCTCATGTTATAGGAAGGGTCTCAAGATTGAAATGGGAAGTATTTGGATATCACATCTCTTGCTATATGAAGGGTCTCAGGTTTTTTATTAGAAACATTGAGATATCACATCTCATGCTATCGGAAGGGTTTCAGGATTGGAATGGGAAGGATTTGGATATCATATCTCATGTTATAGGACGGGTCCCAGGTTTGGTATTAGAAGCATTGAGATATCACATCTTATGGTATAGGAAGGGTCTCAGGTTTGGAATGGGAAGGAGTTGGATATCACATCTCATCCAATAGGAAGGGTCTCAGGTTTGGAATGGGAAGGAATTGGATATCACATCTCATGTTATAGGAAGGATCTCAGGATTGGAATGGGAAGGAGTTGGATATCCCTTCTCATGCTATAGGAAGGGTCTCAGGTTGGAATGGGAAGGATTTGGATATCACATCTCTTGCTATAGGAAGGGTCTCAGGTTTTTTATTAGAAACATTGAGATATCACATCTCATGCTATAGGAAGGGTTTAAGGATTGGAATGGGAAGGAGTTGGATATCCCTTCTCATGCTATAGGAAGGGTCTCAGGTTGGAATGGGAAGGATTTGGATATCACATCTCTTGCTATAGGAAGGGTCTCAGGTTTTTTATTAGAAACATTGAGATATCACATCTCATGCTATAGGAAGGGTTTAAGGATTGGAATGGGAAGGATTTGGATATCACATCTCATGCTAAAGGAAGGGTCTCAGGTTTGGAAGGGGAAGGATTTGGATATCACATCTCATGTTATTTGACCGGTCTCAGGTTTGGTATTAGAAGCATTGAGATATCAAGTCTCATGGTATAGGACGGGAGTTTGATATCACATCATGCCATGGTATGGGTCTCAGGTTTTGTAGAAGCATTGGGATATCACATCTCATGCTATCGGAAGGGTATCAGGATTGGATTTGGAAGGAGTTGTTGGATACCCCATCTCATGCTATAGGAAAGGTCTCAGGTTGGAATGGGAAAGAGTTGGATATCACATCTCATGTTATAGGAAGGGTCTCAAGATTGGAATGGGAAGGACTTGGATATCACATCTCATGCTGTAGGAAGGCTCTCAGGTTTGGAAAGGGAAGGAGTTGGATATCACATTTCATGTTAGAGGTAGGATCTCAGGTTTGGTATTAGAGGCATTGAGATATCACATCTCATGCTATCAGAAGGGTATCAGGATTGGAATGGGAAGGAGTTGGATATCACATCTCATGCTAAAGGGAGGGTCTCAGGTTTGGATGGGGAAGGATTTGGATATCACATCTCATGTTATAGGAAGGATCTCAGGTTTGGTATTAGAAGCATTGAGATATCACATCTCATGCTATCGGAAGGATCTCAGGTTTGGTATTAGAAGCATTGAGATATCACATCTCATGCTATAGGAAGGCTCTCAGGATTGGAATGGGAAGGACTTGGATATCACATCTCATGCTAAAGGAAGGGTCTCAGTTTTGGTAGAAGCATTGCGATATCACATCTCATGCTCTAGGAAGGGTCTCAGGATTGGAATCGGAAGGAGTTGGATATCACATCTCATGCTATAGGAAGGGTCTCAGGTTTGGTATAAGCATTGAGATATCACATCTCTGCTATCGGAAGGGTCTCAGGATTGGATTGGGAAGGAGTTGGATATCACATCTCATTTTATAGGAAGGGTCTCCGGATTGGAATGTGAAGGATTTGGATATCACATCTCATGCTAAAGGAAGGGTCTCAGGTTTGGAAGGGGAAGGATTTGGATATCACATCTCATGTTATTTGACCGGTCTCAGGTTTGGTATTAGAAGCATTGAGATATCAAGTCTCATGGTATAGGACGGGAGTTTGATATCACATCATGCCATGGTATGGGTCTCAGGTTTTGTAGAAGCATTGGGATATCACATCTCATGCTATCGGAAGGGTATCAGGATTGGATTTGGAAGGAGTTGTTGGATATCCCATCTCATGCTATAGGAAAGGTCTCAGGTTGGAATGGGAAAGAGTTGGATATCACATCTCATGTTATAGGAAGGGTCTCAAGATTGGAATGGGAAGGACTTGGATATCACATCTCATGCTGTAGGAAGGCTCTCAGGTTTGGAAAGGGAAGGAGTTGGATATCACATTTCATGTTAGAGGTAGGATCTCAGGTTTGGTATTAGAGGCATTGAGATATCACATCTCATGCTATCAGAAGGGTATCAGGATTGGAATGGGAAGGAGTTGGATATCACATCTCATGCTAAAGGGAGGGTCTCAGGTTTGGATGGGGAAGGATTTGGATATCACATCTCATGTTATAGGAAGGATCTCAGGTTTGGTAGTAGAAGCATTGAGATATCACATCTCATGCTATCGGAAGGATCTCAGGTTTGGTATTAGAAGCATTGAGATATCACATCTCATGCTATAGGAAGGCTCTCAGGATTGGAATGGGAAGGACTTGGATATCACATCTCATGCTAAAGGAAGGGTCTCAGTTTTGGTAGAAGCATTGCGATATCACATCTCATGCTATAGGAAGGGTCTCAGGATTGGAATCGGAAGGAGTTGGATATCACATCTCATGCTATAGGAAGGGTCTCAGGTTTGGTATAAGCATTGAGATATCACATCTCTGCTATCGGAAGGGTCTCAGGATTGGATTGGGAAGGAGTTGGATATCACATCTAATTTTATAGGAAGGGTCTCCGGATTGGAATGTGAAGGATTTGGATATCACATCTCATGCTAAAGGAAGGGTCTCAGGTTTGGAATGGGAAGGAGTTGGATATGACATCTCTTGTTATAGGGAGGGTCTCAGGATTTGAATTGCAAGGTGTTGGATATCACATCTCATGCCATAGGAAGGGTCTCAGGTTTGGTATAAGCATTGAGATATCACATCTCTGCTATCGGAAGGGTCTCAGGTTTGGTATAAGCATTGAGATATCACATCTCTGCTATCGGAAGGGTCTCAGGATTGGATTGGGAAGGAGTTGGATATCACATCTCATGTTATAGGAAGGGTCTCCGGATTGGAATGTGAAGGATTTGGATATCACATCTCATGCTAAAGGAAGGGTCTCCGGTTTTGAATGGGAAGGAGTTGGATATGACATCTCTTGTTATAGGGAGGGTCTCAGGATTTGAATGGCAAGGTGTTGGATATCACATCTCATGCCATAGGAAGGGTCTCAGGTTTGGTATAAGCATTGAGATATCACATCTCTGCTATCGGAAGGGTCTCAGGATTGGGTTGGGAAGGAGTTGGATATCCCTTCTCATGCTATAGGAAGGGTCTCAGGTTGGAATGGGAAGGAGTTGGATATCACATCTCATGCTATAGGGAGGGTTTCAGTTTTGATATTAGAAGCATTGAGATATCACATCTCATGCTATCGGAAGTGTCTCAGGATTGGAATGGGAAGGAGCTGGATATTACATCTCATGCTAAAGGAAGGGTCTCAGGTTTGGAACGGGAAGGAGTTGGATATCCGATCTCATGTTATAGGAAGGGTCTCAGGTTTGGTATAAGCATTGAGATATCACATCTCTGCTATCGGAAGTGTCTCAGGATTGGAATGGGAAGGAGTTGGATATCCCATCTCATGTTATAGGACGGGTCTCAGGATTGTTATTAGAATCATTGAGATATCATATTGCATGCTGTAGGAAGGGTCTAAGGATTGGAATGGGAAAGACTTGGATATCACATCTCATGCTATAGGAAGGGTCTGAGGTTTGGTATAAGCATTGAGATATCAAATCTCATGCTATAGGAAGGGTCTCAGGATTGGAATGGAAGGAGTTGGATATCACATCTCATGTTATAGGAAGGATCTCAGGTTTGGTATTAGAAGCATTGAGACATCACATCTCATGCTATAGGAAGGGTCTCAGGATTGGAATGGGAAGGAGTTGGATATCACATCTCATGCTATAGGAAGGGTCTCAGGTTTGGTATAAGCATTGAGATATCACATCTCATGCTATAGGAAGGGTCTCAGGATTGGAATGGGAAGGAGTTGTATATGACATCTCATGCCGTAGGAAGGGTCTCAGGTTTGGTATAAGCATTGAGATATCACATCTCTACTATCAGAAGAGTCTCAGGATTGGAATGGGAAGGATTTGGATATCCCATCTCATGTTATAGGAAGAGTCTCAGGTTTGGTATTAGAAGCATTGAGATATCACATCTCATGCTATAGGAAGTGTCTCAGGATTGGAATGGGAAGGACTTGGATATCACATCTCATGCTATAGGGAGGGTCTCAAGTTTGATATTAGAAGCATTGAGATATCACATCTCATGCTATAGGAAGAGTCTCAGGTTTGGGAAGGGAAGGATTTGGATTTCACATCTCATGTTATAGGACGGTTCTCATGTTTGGTTTTTGAAGCATTGAGATATCACATCTCATGCTATCGGAAGGGTCTCAGGTTTGGTATTAGAAGCATTGAGATATCACATCTCATGCTATAGGATTGGTCTCTGGATTGGAATGTGAAGGATTTGGATATCACATCTCATGCTAAAGGAAGGGTCTCAGGTTTGGAATGGGAAGGAGTTGGATATGACATCTCTTGTTATAGGGAGGGTCTCAGGATTTGAATGGCAAGGAGTTGGATATCACATCTCATGCCATAGGAAGGGTCTCAGGTTTGGTATAAGCATTGAGATTTCACATCTCTGCTATCGGAAGGGTCTCAGGATTGGATTGGGAAGGAGTTGGATATCACATCTCATGTTATAGGAAGGGTCTCCGGATTGGAATGTGAAGGATTTGGATATCACATCTCATGCTAAAGGAAGGGTCTCAGGTTTGGAATGGGAAGGAGTTGGATATGACATCTCTTGTTATAGGGAGGGTCTCAGGATTTGAATGGCAAGGAGTTGGATATCACATCTCATGCCATAGGAAGGGTCTCAGGTTTGGTATAAGCATTGAGATATCACATCTCTGCTATCGGAAGGGTCTCAGGATTGGATTGGGAAGGAGTTGGATATCCCTTCTCATGCTATAGGAAGGGTCTCAGGTTGGAATGGGAAGGAGTTGGATATCACATCTCATGCTAAAGGAAGGGTCTCAGGTTTGGTAGAAGCATTGAGATATCACATCTCATGCTATCGGAAGTGTCTCAGGATTGGAATGGGAAGGAGCTGGATATTACATCTCATGCTAAAGGAAGGGTCTCAGGTTTGGAACGGGAAGGAGTTGGATATCCGATCTCATGTTATAGGAAGGGTCTCAGGTTTGGTATAAGCATTGAGATATCACATCTCTGCTATCGGAAGTGTCTCAGGATTGGAATGGGAAGGAATTGGATATCCCATCTCATGTTATAGGACGGGTCTCAGGATTGTTATTAGAATCATTGAGATATCATATTGCATGCTGTATGAAGGGTCTAAGGATTGGAATGGGAAAGACTTGGATATCACATCTCATGCTATAGGAAGGGTCTCAGGTTTGGTATAAGCATTGAGATATCAAATCTCATGCTATAGGAAGGGTCTCAGGATTGGAATGGAAGGAGTTGGATATCACATCTCATGTTATAGGAAGGATCTCAGGTTTGGTATTAGAAGCATTGAGACATCACATCTCATGCTATAGGAAGGGTCTCAGGATTGGAATGGGAAGGAGTTGGATATCACATCTCATGCTATAGGAAGGGTCTCAGGTTTGGTATAAGCATTGAGATATCACATCTCATGCTTTAGGAAGGGTCTCAGGATTGGAATGGGAAGGAGTTGTATATGACATCTCATGCCGTAGGAAGGGTCTCAGGTTTGGTATAAGCATTGAGATATCACATCTCTGCTATCAGAAGAGTCTCAGGATTGGAATGGGAAGGAGTTGGATATCCCATCTCATGTTATAGGAAGAGTCTCAGGTTTGGTATTAGAAGCATTGAGATATCACATCTCATGCTATAGGAAGTGTCTCAGGATTGGAATGGGAAGGACTTGGATATCACATCTCATGCTATAGGGAGGGTCTCAAGTTTGATATTAGAAGCATTGAGATATCACATCTCATGCTATAGGATTGGTCTACGGATTGGAATGTGAAGGATTTGGATATCACATCTCATGCTAAAGGAAGGGTCTCAGGTTTGGAATGGGAAGGAGTTGGATATGACATCTCTTGTTATAAGGAGGGTCTCAGGATTTGAACGGCAAGGAGTTGGATATCACATCTCATGCCATAGGAAGGGTCTCAGGTTTGGTATAAGCATTGAGATATCACATCTCTGCTATCGGAAGGGTCTCAGGATTGGAATGGGAAGGACTTAGATATCACATCTCATGCTATAGGGAGGGTCTCAGTTTTGATATTAGAAGCATTCATGCTATCAGAAGGGTCTCAGGATTGGAATGGGAAGGAGTCGGATATCACATCTCATGCTAAAGGGAGGGTCTCAGGTTTGGAAGTGGAAGGATTTGGATATCACATCTCATGTTATAGGAAGGATCTCAGGTTTGGTATTAGAAGCATTGAGATATCACATCTCATGCTATAGGAAAGGTCTCAGGATTGGAATGGGAAGGAGTTGGATATCACATCTCAAGCTATAGGAAGGGTCTCAGGATTGGAATGGGAAGGAGTTGGATATCACATCTCAAGCTATAGGAAGGGTCTCAGGATTGGAATGGGAAGGAGTTGGATATCACATCTCATGCTATAGGAAGGGTCTCAGGTTTGGAATCGGAAGGAGTTGTATATGACATCTCATGCCATAGGAAGGGTCTCAGGTTTGGTATAAGCATTGAGATATCACATCTCTGCTATGGGAAGGGTCTCAGGATTGGAATGGGAAGGAGTTGGATATCCCATCTCGTTATAGGAAGGGTCTCAGGTTTGGTATTAGAAGCATTGAGATATCACATCTCATGGCATAGGACGGGTCTCAGAATTGGAATGGGAAGGAGTTGGATATCACATCTCAAGCTATAGGAAGGGTCTCGGGATTAGAATGGGAAGGACTTGGATATCACATCTCATGTTATAGGAAGGGACTCAGGTTTGGTATTAGAAGCATTGAGATATCACATCTCATGCTATAGGAAGGGTCTTAGGATTGGAATGGGAAGGACTTGGATATCACATCTCATGTTATAGGATGGGTCTCAGGTTTGGTATTAGAAGCATTGAGATATCACATCTCTTGCTATGGGAAGGGTCTCAGAATTGGAATGGGAAGGAGTTGGATATCACATCTCAAGCTATAGGAAGGGTCTCAGGATTGGAATGGGAAGGAGTTTGATATCACATCTCATGCCATGTATGGGTCTCAGGTTTTGTAGAAGCATTGGGATATCACATCTCATGCTATCGGAAGGGTATCAGGATTGGATTTGGAAGGAGTTGGATATCCCATCTCATGCTATAGGAAGGGTCTCAGGTTGGAATGGGAAGGAGTTGGATATCTCATCTCATGTTATAGGAAGGGTCTCAGGATTGGAATGGGAAGGACTTGGATATCACATCTCATGTTATAGGAAGGGTCTCAGGTTTGGTATTAGAATGCTATAGGAAGGGTCTCAGGATTGGAATGGGAAGGAGTTGGATATCACATCTCAAGCTATAGGAAGGGTCTCAGGATTGGAACGGGAAGGAGTTGGATATCACATCTCAAGCTATAGGAAGGGTCTCAGGATTGGAATGGGAAGGAGTTGGATATCACATCTCATGCTATAGGAAGGGTCTCAGGTTTGGTATAAGCATTGAGATATCCCATCTCATGCTATAGGAAGGGTCTCAGGTTTGAAATCGGAAGGAGTTGTATATGACATCTCTTGCCATAGGAAGGGTCTCAGGTTTGGAATAAGCATTGAGATATCACATCTCTGCTATCGGAAGGGTCTCAGGATTGGAATGGGAAGGAGTTGGATATCACATCTCAAGCTATAGGAAGGGTCTCAGGATTGGAATGGGAAGGACTTGGATATCACATCTCATGTTATAGGAAGGGTCTCAGGTTTGGTATTAGAAGCATTGCGATATCACATCTCATGCTATAGGAAGGGTCTCAGGATTGGAATGGGAAGGACTTGGATATCACATCTCATGTTATAGGAAGGGTCTCAGGTTTGGTATTAGAAGCATTGAGATATCACATCTCATGCTATCGGAAGGATCTCAGGTTTGGTATTAGAGACATTGAGATATCACATCTCATGCTATCAGAAGGGTCTCAGGATTGGAATGGGAAGGAGTCGGATTTCACATTTCATGCTAAAGGGAGGGTCTCAGGTTTGGAAGGGGAAGGATTTGGATATCGCATCTCATGTTATAGGAAGGATCTCAGGTTTGGTATTAGAAGCATTGAGATATCACATCTCATGCTATCGGAAGGATCTCAGGTTTGGTGTTAGAGGCATTGAGATATCACATCTCATTCTATCAGAAGGGTCTCGGGATTGGAATGGGAAGTAGTTGGATATCACATCTCATGTTATAGGAAGGATCTCAGGTTTGGTATTAGCATTGAGATATCCCATCTGATGCTACAGGAAGGGTCTCAGGTTTGGAATCAGAAGGAGTTGTATATGACATCTCATGCCATAGGAAGGGTCTCAGGTTTGGTATAAGCATTGAGATATCACATCTCTGCTATCGGAAGGGTCTCAGGATTGGAATGGAGAGGAGTTGGATATCCCATCTTGTTATAGGAAGGGTCTCAGGTTTGGTGTTAGAAGCATTGAGATATCACATCTCATGGTATAGGACGGGTCTCAGAATTGGAATGGGAAGGAGTTGGATATCACATCTCAAGCTATAGGAAGGGTCTCAGGATTGGAATGGGAAGGTTTTGGATATCACATCTCATGTTATAGGAAGGGTCTCAGGTTTGGTATTAGAAGCATTGAGATATCACATCTCATGCTATAGGAAGTTTCTCAGGATTGGAATGGGAAGGACTTGGATATCACATCTCATGTTATAGGAAGGGTCTCAGGTTTGGTATTAGAATCATTGAGATATCACATCTCATGCTATAGGAAGGGTCTCAGGATTGGAATGGGAAGGACTTGGATATCACATCTCATGATAAAGGAAGGGTCTAAGGTTTGGAAGGGGAAGGATTTGGATATCACATCTCATGTTATAGGACCAGTCTCAGGTTTGGTATTAGAAGCATTGAGATATCAAGTCTCATGGTATAGGACGGGTCTCAGAATTGGAATGGGAAGGAGTTGGATATCACATCTCAAGCTATAGGAAGGGTCTCAGGATTGGAATGGGAAGGAGTTTGATATCACATCTCATGCCATGTATGGGTCTCAGGTTTTGTAGAAGCATTGGGATATCACATCTCATGCTATCGGAAGGGTATCAGGATTGGATCTGGAAGGAGTTGGATATCCCATCTCATGCTATAGGAAGGGTCTCAGGTTGGAATGGGAAGGAGTTGGATATCACATCTCATGTTATAGGAAGGGTCTCAGGATTGGAATGGGAAGGACTTGGATATCACATCTCATGCTATAGGAAGGCTCTCAGGTTTGGAAGGGGAAGGAGTTGGATATCACATTTCATGTTAGAGGAAGGATCTCACGTTTGGTATTAGAAGCATTGAGATATCACATCTCATGCTATCGGAAGGATCTCAGGTTTGGTATTAGAGGCATTGAGATATCACATCTCATGCTATCAGAAGGGTCTCAGGATTGGAATGGGAAGGAGTCGGATATCACATCTCATGCTAAAGGGAGGGTCTCAGGTTTGGAAGTGGAAGGATTTGGATATCACATCTCATGTTATAGGAAGGATCTCAGGTTTGGTATTAGAAGCATTGAGATATCACATCTCATGCTATAGGAAAGGTCTCAGGATTGGAATGGGAAGGAGTTGGATATCACATCTCAAGCTATAGGAAGGGTCTCAGGATTGGAATGGGAAGGAGTTGGATATCACATCTCAAGCTATAGGAAGGGTCTCAGGATTGGAATGGGAAGGAGTTGGATATCACATCTCATGCTATAGGAAGGGTCTCAGGTTTGGAATCGGAAGGAGTTGTATATGACATCTCATGCCATAGGAAGGGTCTCAGGTTTGGTATAAGCATTGAGATATCACATCTCTGCTATGGGAAGGGTCTCAGGATTGGAATGGGAAGGAGTTGGATATCCCATCTCGTTATAGGAAGGGTCTCAGGTTTGGTATTAGAAGCATTGAGATATCACATCTCATGGCATAGGACGGGTCTCAGAATTGGAATGGGAAGGAGTTGGATATCACATCTCAAGCTATAGGAAGGGTCTCGGGATTAGAATGGGAAGGACTTGGATATCACATCTCATGTTATAGGAAGGGTCTTAGTATTGGAATGGGAAGGACTTGGATATCACATCTCATGTTATAGGATGGGTCTCAGGTTTGGTATTAGAAGCATTGAGATATCACATCTCATGCTATAGGAAGGGTCTTAGTATTGGAATGGGAAGGACTTGGATATCACATCTCATGTTATAGGATGGGTCTCAGGTTTGGTATTAGAAGCATTGAGATATCACATCTCATGCTATGGGAAGGGTCTCAGAATTGGAATGGGAAGTAGTTGGATAGCACATCTCAAGCTATAGGAAGGGTCTCAGGATTGGAATGGGAAGGAGTTTGATATCACATCTCATGCCATGTATGGGTCTCAGGTTTTGTAGAAGCATTGGGATATCACATCTCATGCTATCGGAAGGGTATCAGGATTGGATTTGGAAGGAGTTGGATATCCCATCTCATGCTATAGGAAGGGTCTCAGGTTGGAATGGGAAGGAGTTGGATATCACATCTCATGTTATACGAAGGGTCTCAGGATTGGAATGGGAAGGACTTGGATATCACATCTCATGTTATAGGAAGGGTCTCAGGTTTGGTATTAGAATGCTATAGGAAGGGTCTCAGGATTGGAATGGGAAGGAGTTGGATATCACATCTCAAGCTATAGGAAGGGTCTCAGGATTGGAATGGGAAGGAGTTGGATATCACATCTCAAGCTATAGGAAGGGTCTCAGGATTGGAATGGGAAGGAGTTGGATATCACATCTCATGCTATAGGAAGGGTCTCAGGTTTGGTATAAGCATTGAGATATCCCATCTCATGCTATAGGAAGGGTCTCAGGTTTGGAATCGGAAGGAGTTGTATATGACATCTCTTGCCATAGGAAGGGTCTCAGGTTTGGTATAAGCATTGAGATATCACATCTCTGCTATCGGAAGGGTCTCAGGATTGGAATGGGAAGGAGTTGGATATCCCATCTCGTTATAGGAAGGGTCTCAGGTTTGGTATTAGAAGCATTGAGATATCACATCTCATGGTATAGGACGGGTTTCAGAATTGGAATGGGAAGGAGTTGGATATCACATCTCAAGCTATAGGAAGGGTCTCAGGATTGGAATGGGAAGGACTTGGATATCACATCTCATGTTATAGGAAGGGTCTCAGGTTTGGTATTAGAAGCATTGCGATATCACATCTCATGCTATAGGAAGGGTCTCAGGATTGGAATGGGAAGGACTTGGATATCACATCTCATGTTATAGGAAGGGTCTCAGGTTTGGTATTAGAAGCATTGAGATATCACATCTCATGCTATCGGAAGGATCTCAGGTTTGGTATTAGAGGCATTGAGATATCACATCTCATGCTATCAGAAGGGTCTCAGGATTGGAATGGGAAGGAGTTGGATATCACATCTCATGCTATAGGAAGGGTCTCAGGTTTGGTATAAGCATTGAGATATCCCATCTCATGCTATAGGAAGGGTCTCAGGTTTGGAATCGGAAGGAGTTGTATATGACATCTCTTGCCATAGGAAGGGTCTCAGGTTTGGTATAAGCATTGAGATATCACATCTCTGCTATCGGAAGGGTCTCAGGATTGGAATGGGAAGGAGTTGGATATCCCATCTCGTTATAGGAAGGGTCTCAGGTTTGGTATTAGAAGCATTGAGATATCACATCTCATGGTATAGGACGGGTTTCAGAATTGGAATGGGAAGGAGTTGGATATCACATCTCAAGCTATAGGAAGGGTCTCAGGATTGGAATGGGAAGGACTTGGATATCACATCTCATGTTATAGGAAGGGTCTCAGGTTTGGTATTAGAAGCATTGCGATATCACATCTCATGCTATAGGAAGGGTCTCAGGATTGGAATGGGAAGGACTTGGATATCACATCTCATGTTATAGGAAGGGTCTCAGGTTTGGTATTAGAAGCATTGAGATATCACATCTCATGCTATCGGAAGGATCTCAGGTTTGGTATTAGAGGCATTGAGATATCACATCTCATGCTATCAGAAGGGTCTCAGGATTGGAATGGGAAGGAGTCGGATATCACATCTCATGCTAAAGGGAGGGTCTCAGGTTTACTATTAGAAGCATTGAGATATCACATCTCATGTTATAGGAAGGAACTCAGGTTTGGTATTAGAGGCATTGAGATATCACATCTCATGCTATCAGAAGGGTCTCAGGATTGGAATGGGAAGGAGTCGGATATCACATCTCATGCTAAAGGGAGGGTCTCAGGTTTGGAAGGGGAAGGATTTGGATATCACATCTCATGTTATAGGAAGGATCTCAGGTTTGGTATTAGAAGCATTGAGATATCACATCTCATGCTATCGGAAGGATCTCAGGTTTGGTATTAGAGGCATTGAGATATCACATCGCATGCTATCAGAAGGGTCTCGGGATTGGAATGGGAAGGAGTTGGATATCACATCTCATGCTAAAGGGAGGGTCTCGGGTTTGGAAGGGGAAGGATTTGGATATCACATCTCATGTTATAGGAAGGATCTCAGGTTTGGTATTAGCATTGAGATATCCCATCTGATGCTATAGGAAGGGTCTCAGGTTTGGAATCGGAATGAGTTGTATATGACATCTCATGCCATAGGAAGGGTCTCAGGTTTGGTATAAGCATTGAGATATCACATCTCTGCTATCGGAAGGGTCTCAGGATTGGAATGGGAAGGAGTTGGATATCCCATCTCGTTATAGGAAGGATCTCAGGTTTGGTATTAGAAGCATTGAGATATCACATCTCATGGTATAGGACGGGTCTCAGAATTGGAATGGGAAGGAGTTGGATATCACATCTCAAGCTATAGGAAGGGTCTCCGGATTGGAATGGGAAGGACTTGGATATCACATCTCATGTTATAGGAAGGGTCTCAGGTTTGGTATTAGAAGCATTGAGATATCACATCTCATGCTATAGGAAGGGTCTCAGGATTGGAATTGGAAGGACTTGGATATCACATCTCATGTTATAGGAAGGGTCTCAGGTTTGGTATTAGAAGCATTGAGATATCACATCTCATGCTACAGGAAGGGTCTAAGGTTTGGAAGGGGAAGGATTTGGATATCACATCTTATGTTATAGGACCGGTCTCAGGTTTGGTATTGGAAGCATTGAGATATCAAGTCTCATGGTATAGGACGGGTCTCAGAATTGGAATGGGAAGGAGTTGGATATCACATCTCAAGCTATAGGAAGGGTCTCAGGATTGGAATGGGAAGGAGTTTGATATCACATCTCATGCCATGTATGGGTCTCAGGTTTTGTAGAAGCATTGGGATATCACATCTCATGCTATCGGAAGGGTATCAGGATTGGATCTGGAAGGAGTTGGATATCCCATCTCATGCTATAGGAAGGGTCTCAGGTTGGAATGGGAAGGAGTTGGATATCACATCTCATGTTATAGGAAGGGTCTCAGGATTGGAATGGGAAGGACTTGGATATCACATCTCATGCTATAGGAAGGCTCTCAGGTTTGGAAGGGGAAGGAGTTGGATATCACATTTCATGTTAGAGGAAGGATCTCAGGTTTGGTATTAGAGGCATTGAGATATCACATCTCATGCTATCAGAAGGGTCTCAGGATTGGAATGGGAAGGAGTCGGATATCACATCTCATGCTAAATGGAGGGTCTCAGGTTTGGAAGTGGAAGGATTTGGATATCACATCTCATGTTATAGGAAGGATCTCAGGTTTGGTATTAGAAGCATTGAGATATCACATCTCATGCTATAGGAAGGGTCTCAGGATTGGAATGGGAAGGAGTTGGATATCACATCTCAAGCTATAGGAAGGGTCTCAGGATTGGAATGGGAAGGAGTTGGATATCACATCTCAAGCTATAGGAAGGGTCTCAGGATTGGAATGGGAAGGAGTTGGATATCACATCTCATGCTATAGGAAGGGTCTCAGGTTTGGTATAAGCATTGAGATATCCCATCTCATGCTATAGGAAGGGTCTCAGGTTTGGAATCGGAAGGTGTTGTATATGACATCTCATGCCATAGGAAGGGTCTCAGGTTTGGTATAAGCATTGAGATATCACATCTCTGCTATCGGAAGGGTCTCAGGATTGGAATGGGAAGGAGTTGGATATCACATCTCAAGCTATAGGAAGGGTCTCAGGTTTGGTATAAGCATTGAGATATCCCATCTCATGCTATAGGAAGGGTCTCAGGTTTGGAATCGGAAGGAGTTGTATATGATGTCATAGGAAGGGTCTCAGGTTTGGTATTAGAAGCATTGAGATATCACATCTCATGGTATAGGACGGGTCTCAGAATTGGAATGGGAAGGAGTTGGATATCACATCTCAAGCTATAGGAAGGGTCTCAGGATTTGAATGGGAAGGACTTGGATATCACATCTCATGTTATAGGAAGGGTCTCAGGTTTGGTATTAGAAGCATTGAGATATCACATCTCATGCTATAGGAAGGGTCTCAGGATTGGAATGGGAAGGACTTGGATATCACATCTCATGTTATAGGAAGGGTCTCAGGTTTGGTATTAGAAGCATTGAGATATCACATCTCATGTTATAGGAAGGGTCTCAGGTTTGGTATTAGAAGCATTGAGATATCACATCTCATGCTATAGGAAGGGTCTCCGGATTGGAATGTGAAGGATTTGGATATCACATCTCATGCTAAAGGAAGGGTCTCCGGTTTTGAATGGGAAGGAGTTGGATATGACATCTCTTGTTATAGGGAGGGTCTCAGGATTTGAATGGCAAGGTGTTGGATATCACATCTCATGCCATAGGAAGGGTCTCAGGTTTGGTATAAGCATTGAGATATCACATCTCTGCTATCGGAAGGGTCTCAGGATTGGGTTGGGAAGGAGTTGGATATCCCTTCTCATGCTATAGGAAGGGTCTCAGGTTGGAATGGGAAGGAGTTGGATATCACATCTCATGCTATAGGGAGGGTTTCAGTTTTGATATTAGAAGCATTGAGATATCACATCTCATGCTATCGGAAGTGTCTCAGGATTGCAATGGGAAGGAGCTGGATATTACATCTCATGCTAAAGGAAGGGTCTCAGGTTTGGAACGGGAAGGAGTTGGATATCCGATCTCATGTTATAGGAAGGGTCTCAGGTTTGGTATAAGCATTGAGATATCACATCTCTGCTATCGGAAGTGTCTCAGGATTGGAATGGGAAGGAGTTGGATATCCCATCTCATGTTATAGGACGGGTCTCAGGATTGTTATTAGAATCATTGAGATATCATATTGCATGCTGTAGGAAGGGTCTAAGGATTGGAATGGGAAAGACTTGGATATCACATCTCATGCTATAGGAAGGGTCTGAGGTTTGGTATAAGCATTGAGATATCAAATCTCATGCTATAGGAAGGGTCTCAGGATTGGAATGGAAGGAGTTGGATATCACATCTCATGTTATAGGAAGGATCTCAGGTTTGGTATTAGAAGCATTGAGACATCACATCTCATGCTATAGGAAGGGTCTCAGGATTGGAATGGGAAGGAGTTGGATATCACATCTCATGCTATAGGAAGGGTCTCAGGTTTGGTATAAGCATTGAGATATCACATCTCATGCTATAGGAAGGGTCTCAGGATTGGAATGGGAAGGAGTTGTATATGACATCTCATGCCGTAGGAAGGGTCTCAGGTTTGGTATAAGCATTGAGATATCACATCTCTACTATCAGAAGAGTCTCAGGATTGGAATGGGAAGGATTTGGATATCCCATCTCATGTTATAGGAAGAGTCTCAGGTTTGGTATTAGAAGCATTGAGATATCACATCTCATGCTATAGGAAGTGTCTCAGGATTGGAATGGGAAGGACTTGGATATCACATCTCATGCTATAGGGAGGGTCTCAAGTTTGATATTAGAAGCATTGAGATATCACATCTCATGCTATAGGAAGAGTCTCAGGTTTGGGAAGGGAAGGATTTGGATTTCACATCTCATGTTATAGGACGGTTCTCATGTTTGGTTTTTGAAGCATTGAGATATCACATCTCATGCTATCGGAAGGGTCTCAGGTTTGGTATTAGAAGCATTGAGATATCACATCTCATGCTATAGGATTGGTCTCTGGATTGGAATGTGAAGGATTTGGATATCACATCTCATGCTAAAGGAAGGGTCTCAGGTTTGGAATGGGAAGGAGTTGGATATGACATCTCTTGTTATAGGGAGGGTCTCAGGATTTGAATGGCAAGGAGTTGGATATCACATCTCATGCCATAGGAAGGGTCTCAGGTTTGGTATAAGCATTGAGATTTCACATCTCTGCTATCGGAAGGGTCTCAGGATTGGATTGGGAAGGAGTTGGATATCACATCTCATGTTATAGGAAGGGTCTCCGGATTGGAATGTGAAGGATTTGGATATCACATCTCATGCTAAAGGAAGGGTCTCAGGTTTGGAATGGGAAGGAGTTGGATATGACATCTCTTGTTATAGGGAGGGTCTCAGGATTTGAATGGCAAGGAGTTGGATATCACATCTCATGCCATAGGAAGGGTCTCAGGTTTGGTATAAGCATTGAGATATCACATCTCTGCTATCGGAAGGGTCTCAGGATTGGATTGGGAAGGAGTTGGATATCCCTTCTCATGCTATAGGAAGGGTCTCAGGTTGGAATGGGAAGGAGTTGGATATCACATCTCATGCTAAAGGAAGGGTCTCAGGTTTGGTAGAAGCATTGAGATATCACATCTCATGCTATCGGAAGTGTCTCAGGATTGGAATGGGAAGGAGCTGGATATTACATCTCATGCTAAAGGAAGGGTCTCAGGTTTGGAACGGGAAGGAGTTGGATATCCGATCTCATGTTATAGGAAGGGTCTCAGGTTTGGTATAAGCATTGAGATATCACATCTCTGCTATCGGAAGTGTCTCAGGATTGGAATGGGAAGGAATTGGATATCCCATCTCATGTTATAGGACGGGTCTCAGGATTGTTATTAGAATCATTGAGATATCATATTGCATGCTGTATGAAGTGTCTAAGGATTGGAATGGGAAAGACTTGGATATCACATCTCATGCTATAGGAAGGGTCTCAGGTTTGGTATAAGCATTGAGATATCAAATCTCATGCTATAGGAAGGGTCTCAGGATTGGAATGGAAGGAGTTGGATATCACATCTCATGTTATAGGAAGGATCTCAGGTTTGGTATTAGAAGCATTGAGACATCACATCTCATGCTATAGGAAGGGTCTCAGGATTGGAATGGGAAGGAGTTGGATATCACATCTCATGCTATAGGAAGGGTCTCAGGTTTGGTATAAGCATTGAGATATCACATCTCATGCTTTAGGAAGGGTCTCAGGATTGGAATGGGAAGGAGTTGTATATGACATCTCATGCCGTAGGAAGGGTCTCAGGTTTGGTATAAGCATTGAGATATCACATCTCTGCTATCAGAAGAGTCTCAGGATTGGAATGGGAAGGAGTTGGATATCCCATCTCATGTTATAGGAAGAGTCTCAGGTTTGGTATTAGAAGCATTGAGATATCACATCTCATGCTATAGGAAGTGTCTCAGGATTGGAATGGGAAGGACTTGGATATCACATCTCATGCTATAGGGAGGGTCTCAAGTTTGATATTAGAAGCATTGAGATATCACATCTCATGCTATAGGATTGGTCTACGGATTGGAATGTGAAGGATTTGGATATCACATCTCATGCTAAAGGAAGGGTCTCAGGTTTGGAATGGGAAGGAGTTGGATATGACATCTCTTGTTATAGGGAGGGTCTCAGGATTTGAACGGCAAGGAGTTGGATATCACATCTCATGCCATAGGAAGGGTCTCAGGTTTGGTATAAGCATTGAGATATCACATCTCTGCTATCGGAAGGGTCTCAGGATTGGAATGGGAAGGACTTAGATATCACATCTCATGCTATAGGGAGGGTCTCAGTTTTGATATTAGAAGCATTCATGCTATCAGAAGGGTCTCAGGATTGGAATGGGAAGGAGTCGGATATCACATCTCATGCTAAAGGGAGGGTCTCAGGTTTGGAAGTGGAAGGATTTGGATATCACATCTCATGTTATAGGAAGGATCTCAGGTTTGGTATTAGAAGCATTGAGATATCACATCTCATGCTATAGGAAAGGTCTCAGGATTGGAATGGGAAGGAGTTGGATATCACATCTCAAGCTATAGGAAGGGTCTCAGGATTGGAATGGGAAGGAGTTGGATATCACATCTCAAGCTATAGGAAGGGTCTCAGGATTGGAATGGGAAGGAGTTGGATATCACATCTCATGCTATAGGAAGGGTCTCAGGTTTGGAATCGGAAGGAGTTGTATATGACATCTCATGCCATAGGAAGGGTCTCAGGTTTGGTATAAGCATTGAGATATCACATCTCTGCTATGGGAAGGGTCTCAGGATTGGAATGGGAAGGAGTTGGATATCCCATCTCGTTATAGGAAGGGTCTCAGGTTTGGTATTAGAAGCATTGAGATATCACATCTCATGGCATAGGACGGGTCTCAGAATTGGAATGGGAAGGAGTTGGATATCACATCTCAAGCTATAGGAAGGGTCTCGGGATTAGAATGGGAAGGACTTGGATATCACATCTCATGTTATAGGAAGGGACTCAGGTTTGGTATTAGAAGCATTGAGATATCACATCTCATGCTATAGGAAGGGTCTTAGGATTGGAATGGGAAGGACTTGGATATCACATCTCATGTTATAGGATGGGTCTCAGGTTTGGTATTAGAAGCATTGAGATATCACATCTCTTGCTATGGGAAGGGTCTCAGAATTGGAATGGGAAGGAGTTGGATATCACATCTCAAGCTATAGGAAGGGTCTCAGGATTGGAATGGGAAGGAGTTTGATATCACATCTCATGCCATGTATGGGTCTCAGGTTTTGTAGAAGCATTGGGATATCACATCTCATGCTATCGGAAGGGTATCAGGATTGGATTTGGAAGGAGTTGGATATCCCATCTCATGCTATAGGAAGGGTCTCAGGTTGGAATGGGAAGGAGTTGGATATCTCATCTCATGTTATAGGAAGGGTCTCAGGATTGGAATGGGAAGGACTTGGATATCACATCTCATGTTATAGGAAGGGTCTCAGGTTTGGTATTAGAATGCTATAGGAAGGGTCTCAGGATTGGAATGGGAAGGAGTTGGATATCACATCTCAAGCTATAGGAAGGGTCTCAGGATTGGAACGGGAAGGAGTTGGATATCACATCTCAAGCTATAGGAAGGGTCTCAGGATTGGAATGGGAAGGAGTTGGATATCACATCTCATGCTATAGGAAGGGTCTCAGGTTTGGTATAAGCATTGAGATATCCATCTCATGCTATAGGAAGGGTCTCAGGTTTGAAATCGGAAGGAGTTGTATATGACATCTCTTGCCATAGGAAGGGTCTCAGGTTTGGTATAAGCATTGAGATATCACATCTCTGCTATCGGAAGGGTCTCAGGATTGGAATGGGAAGGAGTTGGATATCACATCTCAAGCTATAGGAAGGGTCTCAGGATTGGAATGGGAAGGACTTGGATATCACATCTCATGTTATAGGAAGGGTCTCAGGTTTGGTATTAGAAGCATTGAGATATCACATCTCATGCTATCGGAAGGATCTCAGGTTTGGTATTAGAGACATTGAGATATCACATCTCATGCTATCAGAAGGGTCTCAGGATTGGAATGGGAAGGAGTCGGATTTCACATTTCATGCTAAAGGGAGGGTCTCAGGTTTGGAAGGGGAAGGATTTGGATATCGCATCTCATGTTATAGGAAGGATCTCAGGTTTGGTATTAGAAGCATTGAGATATCACATCTCATGCTATCGGAAGGATCTCAGGTTTGGTGTTAGAGGCATTGAGATATCACATCTCATTCTATCAGAAGGGTCTCGGGATTGGAATGGGAAGTAGTTGGATATCACATCTCATGTTATAGGAAGGATCTCAGGTTTGGTATTAGCATTGAGATATCCCATCTGATGCTACAGGAAGGGTCTCAGGTTTGGAATCAGAAGGAGTTGTATATGACATCTCATGCCATAGGAAGGGTCTCAGGTTTGGTATAAGCATTGAGATATCACATCTCTGCTATCGGAAGGGTCTCAGGATTGGAATGGAGAGGAGTTGGATATCCCATCTTGTTATAGGAAGTGTCTCAGGTTTGGTGTTAGAAGCATTGAGATATCACATCTCATGGTATAGGACGGGTCTCAGAATTGGAATGGGAAGGAGATGGATATCACATCTCAAGCTATAGGAAGGGTCTCAGGATTGGAATGGGAAGGTTTTGGATATCACATCTCATGTTATAGGAAGGGTCTCAGGTTTGGTATTAGAAGCATTGAGATATCACATCTCATGCTATAGGAAGGGTCTCAGGATTGGAATGGGAAGGACTTGGATATCACATCTCATGTTATAGGAAGGGTCTCAGGTTTGGTATTAGAATCATTGAGATATCACATCTCATGCTATAGGAAGGGTCTCAGGATTGGAATGGGAAGGACTTGGATATCACATCTCATGATAAAGGAAGGGTCTAAGGTTTGGAAGGGGAAGGATTTGGATATCACATCTCATGTTATAGGACCAGTCTCAGGTTTGGTATTAGAAGCATTGAGATTTCAAGTCTCATGGTATAGGACGGGTCTCAGAATTGGAATGGGAAGGAGTTGGATATCACATCTCAAGCTATAGGAAGGGTCTCAGGATTGGAATGGGAAGGAGTTTGATATCACATCTCATGCCATGTATGGGTCTCAGGTTTTGTAGAAGCATTGGGATATCACATCTCATGCTATCGGAAGGGTATCAGGATTGGATCTGGAAGGAGTTGGATATCCCATCTCATGCTATAGGAAGGGTCTCAGGTTGGAATGGGAAGGAGTTGGATATCACATCTCATGTTATAGGAAGGGTCTCAGGATTGGAATGGGAAGGACTTGGATATCACATCTCATGCTATAGGAAGGCTCTCAGGTTTGGAAGGGGAAGGAGTTGGATATCACATTTCATGTTAGAGGAAGGATCTCACGTTTGGTATTAGAGGCATTGAGATATCACATCTCATGCTATCGGAAGGATCTCAGGTTTGGTATTAGAGGCATTGAGATATCACATCTCATGCTATCAGAAGGGTCTCAGGATTGGAATGGGAAGGAGTCGGATATCACATCTCATGCTAAAGGGAGGGTCTCAGGTTTGGAAGTGGAAGGATTTGGATATCACATCTCATGTTATAGGAAGGATCTCAGGTTTGGTATTAGAAGCATTGAGATATCACATCTCATGCTATAGGAAAGGTCTCAGGATTGGAATGGGAAGGAGTTGGATATCACATCTCAAGCTATAGGAAGGGTCTCAGGATTGGAATGGGAAGGAGTTGGATATCACATCTCAAGCTATAGGAAGGGTCTCAGGATTGGAATGGGAAGGAGTTGGATATCACATCTCATGCTATAGGAAGGGTCTCAGGTTTGGAATCGGAAGGAGTTGTATATGACATCTCATGCCATAGGAAGGGTCTCAGGTTTGGTATAAGCATTGAGATATCACATCTCTGCTATGGGAAGGGTCTCAGGATTGGAATGGGAAGGAGTTGGATATCCCATCTCGTTATAGGAAGGGTCTCAGGTTTGGTATTAGAAGCATTGAGATATCACATCTCATGGCATAGGACGGGTCTCAGAATTGGAATGGGAAGGAGTTGGATATCACATCTCAAGCTATAGGAAGGGTCTCGGGATTAGAATGGGAAGGACTTGGATATCACATCTCATGTTATAGGAAGGGACTCAGGTTTGGTATTAGAAGCATTGAGATATCACATCTCATGCTATAGGAAGGGTCTTAGTATTGGAATGGGAAGGACTTGGATATCACATCTCATGTTATAGGATGGGTCTCAGGTTTGGTATTAGAAGCATTGAGATATCACATCTCATGCTATGGGAAGGGTCTCAGAATTGGAATGGGAAGTAGTTGGATAGCACATCTCAAGCTATAGGAAGGGTCTCAGGATTGGAATGGGAAGGAGTTTGATATCACATCTCATGCCATGTATGGGTCTCAGGTTTTGTAGAAGCATTGGGATATCACATCTCATGCTATCGGAAGGGTATCAGGATTGGATTTGGAAGGAGTTGGATATCCCATCTCATGCTATAGGAAGGGTCTCAGGTTGGAATGGGAAGGAGTTGGATATCACATCTCATGTTATACGAAGGGTCTCAGGATTGGAATGGGAAGGACTTGGATATCACATCTCATGTTATAGGAAGGGTCTCAGGTTTGGTATTAGAATGCTATAGGAAGGGTCTCAGGATTGGAATGGGAAGGAGTTGGATATCACATCTCAAGCTATAGGAAGGGTCTCAGGATTGGAATGGGAAGGAGTTGGATATCACATCTCAAGCTATAGGAAGGGTCTCAGGATTGGAATGGGAAGGAGTTGGATATCACATCTCATGCTATAGGAAGGGTCTCAGGTTTGGTATAAGCATTGAGATATCCCATCTCATGCTATAGGAAGGGTCTCAGGTTTGGAATCGGAAGGAGTTGTATATGACATCTCTTGCCATAGGAAGGGTCTCAGGTTTGGTATAAGCATTGAGATATCACATCTCTGCTATCGGAAGGGTCTCAGGATTGGAATGGGAAGGAGTTGGATATCCCATCTCGTTATAGGAAGGGTCTCAGGTTTGGTATTAGAAGCATTGAGATATCACATCTCATGGTATAGGACGGGTTTCAGAATTGGAATGGGAAGGAGTTGGATATCACATCTCAAGCTATAGGAAGGGTCTCAGGATTGGAATGGGAAGGACTTGGATATCACATCTCATGTTATAGGAAGGGTCTCAGGTTTGGTATTAGAAGCATTGCGATATCACATCTCATGCTATAGGAAGGGTCTCAGGATTGGAATGGGAAGGACTTGGATATCACATCTCATGTTATAGGAAGGGTCTCAGGTTTGGTATTAGAAGCATTGAGATATCACATCTCATGCTATCGGAAGGATCTCAGGTTTGGTATTAGAGGCATTGAGATATCACATCTCATGCTATCAGAAGGGTCTCAGGATTGGAATGGGAAGGAGTCGGATATCACATCTCATGCTAAAGGGAGGTTCTCAGGTTTACTATTAGAAGCATTGAGATATCACATCTCATGTTATAGGAAGGAACTCAGGTTTGGTATTAGAGGCATTGAGATATCACATCTCATGCTATCAGAAGGGTCTCAGGATTGGAATGGGAAGGAGTCGGATATCACATCTCATGCTAAAGGGAGGGTCTCAGGTTTGGAAGGGGAAGGATTTGGATATCACATCTCATGTTATAGGAAGGATCTCAGGTTTGGTATTAGAAGCATTGAGATATCACATCTCATGCTATCGGAAGGATCTCAGGTTTGGTATTAGAGGCATTGAGATATCACATCGCATGCTATCAGAAGGGTCTCGGGATTGGAATGGGAAGGAGTTGGATATCACATCTCATGCTAAAGGGAGGGTCTCGGGTTTGGAAGGGGAAGGATTTGGATATCACATCTCATGTTATAGGAAGGATCTCAGGTTTGGTATTAGCATTGAGATATCCCATCTGATGCTATAGGAAGGGTCTCAGGTTTGGAATCGGAAGGAGTTGTATATGACATCTCATGCCATAGGAAGGGTCTCAGGTTTGGTATAAGCATTGAGATATCACATCTCTGCTATCGGAAGGGTCTCAGGATTGGAATGGGAAGGAGTTGGATATCCCATCTCGTTATAGGAAGGATCTCAGGTTTGGTATTAGAAGCATTGAGATATCACATCTCATGGTATAGGACGGGTCTCAGAATTGGAATGGGAAGGAGTTGGATATCACATCTCAAGCTATAGGAAGGGTCTCCGGATTGGAATGGGAAGGACTTGGATATCACATCTCATGTTATAGGAAGGGTCTCAGGTTTGGTATTAGAAGCATTGAGATATCACATCTCATGCTATAGGAAGGGTCTCAGGATTGGAATTGGAAGGACTTGCATATCACATCTCATGTTATAGGAAGGGTCTCAGGTTTGGTATTAGAAGCATTGAGATATCACATCTCATGCTACAGGAAGGGTCTCTGGATTGGAATGGGAAGGACTTGGATATCACATCTCATGATAAAGGAAGGGTCTAAGGTTTGGAAGGGGAAGGATTTGGATATCACATCTTATGTTATAGGACCGGTCTCAGGTTTGGTATTGGAAGCATTGAGATATCAAGTCTCATGGTATAGGACGGGTCTCAGAATTGGAATGGGAAGGAGTTGGATATCACATCTCAAGCTATAGGAAGGGTCTCAGGATTGGAATGGGAAGGAGTTTGATATCACATCTCATGCCATGTATGGGTCTCAGGTTTTGTAGAAGCATTGGGATATCACATCTCATGCTATCGGAAGGGTATCAGGATTGGATCTGGAAGGAGTTGGATATCCCATCTCATGCTATAGGAAGGGTCTCAGGTTGGAATGGGAAGGAGTTGGATATCACATCTCATGTTATAGGAAGGGTCTCAGGATTGGAATGGGAAGGACTTGGATATCACATCTCATGCTATAGGAAGGCTCTCAGGTTTGGAAGGGGAAGGAGTTGGATATCACATTTCATGTTAGAGGAAGGATCTCAGGTTTGGTATTAGAGGCATTGAGATATCACATCTCATGCTATCAGAAGGGTCTCAGGATTGGAATGGGAAGGAGTCGGATATCACATCTCATGCTAAATGGAGGGTCTCAGGTTTGGAAGTGGAAGGATTTGGATATCACATCTCATGTTATAGGAAGGATCTCAGGTTTGGTATTAGAAGCATTGAGATATCACATCTCATGCTATAGGAAGGGTCTCAGGATTGGAATGGGAAGGAGTTGGATATCACATCTCAAGCTATAGGAAGGGTCTCAGGATTGGAATGGGAAGGAGTTGGATATCACATCTCAAGCTATAGGAAGGGTCTCAGGATTGGAATGGGAAGGAGTTGGATATCACATCTCATGCTATAGGAAGGGTCTCAGGTTTGGTATAAGCATTGAGATATCCCATCTCATGCTATAGGAAGGGTCTCAGGTTTGGAATCGGAAGGAGTTGTATATGACATCTCATGCCATAGGAAGGGTCTCAGGTTTGGTATAAGCATTGAGATATCACATCTCTGCTATCGGAAGGGTCTCAGGATTGGAATGGGAAGGAGTTGGATATCACATCTCAAGCTATAGGAAGGGTCTCAGGTTTGGTATAAGCATTGAGATATCCCATCTCATGCTATAGGAAGGGTCTCAGGTTTGGAATCGGAAGGAGTTGTATATGATGTCATAGGAAGGGTCTCAGGTTTGGTATTAGAAGCATTGAGATATCACATCTCATGGTATAGGACGGGTCTCAGAATTGGAATGGGAAGGAGTTGGATATCACATCTCAAGCTATAGGAAGGGTCTCAGGATTGGAATGGGAAGGACTTGGATATCACATCTCATGTTATAGGAAGGGTCTCAGGTTTGGTATTAGAAGCATTGAGATATCACATCTCATGCTATAGGAAGGGTCTCAGGATTGGAATGGGAAGGACTTGGATATCACATCTCATGTTATAGGAAGGGTCTCAGGTTTGGTATTAGAAGCATTGAGATATCACATCTCATGCTATGGGAAGGGACTCAGAATTGGAATGGGAAGGAGTTGATATCACATCTCAAGCTATAGGAAGGGTCTCAGGATTGGAATGGGAAGGAGTTTGATATCACATCTCATGCCATGTATGGGTCTCAGGTTTTGTAGAAGCATTGGGATATCACATCTCATGCTATCGGAAGGGTATCAGGATTGGATTTGGAAGAAGTTGGATATCCCATCTCATGCTATAGGAAGGGTCTCAGGTTGGAATGGGAAGGAGTTGGATGTCACATCTCATGTTATAGGAAGGGTCTCAGGATTGGAATGGGAAGGACTTGGATATCACATCTCATGCTATAGGAAGGCTCTCAGGTTTGGAAGTGGAAGGAGTTGGATATCACATTACATGTTAGAGGTAGGATCTCAGGTTTGGTATTAGAGGCATTGAGATATCACATCTCATGCTATCAGAAGGATCTCAGGATCGGAATGGGAAGGAGTTGGATATCACATCTCATGCTAAAGGGAGGGTCTCAGGTTTGGAAGGGGAAGGATTTGGATATCACATCTCATGTTATAGGAAGGATCTCAGGTTTGGTATTAGACACATTGAGATATAACATCTCATGCTATCGGAAGGATCTCAGGTTTGGTATTAGAGGCATTGAGATATCACATCTCATGATATCAGAAGGGTCTCAGGATTGGAATGGGAAGGAGTCGGATATCACATCTCATGCTAAAGGGAGGGTCTCAGGTTGGGTATTAGAAGCATTGAGATATCACATCTCATGTTATAGGAAGCATCTCAGGTTTGGTATTAGAGGCATTGAGATATCACATCTCATGCTATCAGAAGGGTCTCAGGATTGGAATGGGAAGGAGTCGGATATCACATCTCATGCTAAAGGGAGGGTCTCAGGTTTGGTATTAGAGGCATTGAGATATCACATCTCATGCTATCAGAAGGGTCTCGGGATTGGAATGGGAAGGAGTTGGATATCACATCTCATGCCATAGGAAGGGTCTCAGGTTTGGTATAAGCATTGAGATATCACATCTCTGCTATCGGAAGGGTCTCAGGATTGGAATGTGAAGGAGTTGGATATCCCATCTCGTTATAGGAAGGATCTCAGGTTTGGTATTAGAAGCATTGAGATATCACATCTCATGGTATAGGACGGGTCTAAGAATAGGAATGGGAAGGAGTTGGATATCACATCTCATGCTATCAGAAGGGTCTCAGGTTTGGAATCGGAAGGAGTTGTATATGACATCTCTTGCCATAGGAAGGGTCTCAGGTTTGGTATAAGCATTGAGATATCACATCTCTGCTATCGGAAGGGTCTCAGGATTGGAATGGGAAGGAGTTGGATATCCCATCTCGTTATAGGAAGGGTCTCAGGTTTGGTATTAGAAGCATTGAGATATCACATCTCATGCTATCGGAAGGATCTCAGGTTTGGTATTAGAGGCATTGAGATATCACATCTCATGCTATCAGAAGGGTCTCAGGATTGGAATGGGAAGGAGTCGGATATCACATCTCATGCTAAAGGGAGGGTCTCAGGTTTACTATTAGAAGCATTGAGATATCACATCTCATGTTATAGGAAGGAACTCAGGTTTGGTATTAGAGGCATTGAGATATCACATCTCATGCTATCAGAAGGGTCTCAGGATTGGAATGGGAAGGAGTCGGATACCACATCTCATGCTAAAGGGAGGGTCTCAGGTTTGGAAGGGGAAGGATTTGGATATCACATCTCATGTTATAGGAAGGATCTCAGGTTTGGTATTAGAAGCATTGAGATATCACATCTCATGCTATCGGAAGGATCTCAGGTTTGGTATTAGAGGCATTGAGATATCACATCGCATGCTATCAGAAGGGTCTCGGGATTGGAATGGGAAGGAGTTGGATATCACATCTCATGCTAAAGGGAGGGTCTCGGGTTTGGAAGGGGAAGGATTTGGATATCACCTCTCATGTTATAGGAAGGATCTCAGGTTTGGTATTAGCATTGAGATATCCCATCTGATGCTATAGGAAGGGTCTCAGGTTTGGAATCGGAAGGAGTTGTATATGACATCTCATGCCATAGGGAGGGTCTCAGGTTTGGTATAAGCATTGAGATATCACATCTCTGCTATCGGAAGGGTCTCAGGATTGGAATGGGAAGGACTTGGATATCACATCTCATGCTATAGATAGGCTCTCAGGTTTGGAAAGGGAAGGAATTGGATATCACATTTCATGTTAGAGGAAGGATCTCAGGTTTGGTATTAGAGGCATTGAGATATCACATCTCATGCTATAGGAAGGGTCTCAGGTTGGAATGGGAAGGAGTTGGATATCACATCTCATGTTAAAGGGAGGGTCTCAGAATTGGAAGGGGAAGGATTTGGATATCACATCTCATGTTATAGGAAGGATCTCAGGTTTGGTATTAGAAGCATTGAGATATCACATCTCATGCTATCGGAAGGATCTCAGGTTTGGTATTAGAAGCATTGAGATATCACATCTCATGCTATAAGAAGGGTCTCAGGATTGGAATGGGAAGGAGTTGGATATCACATCTCATGCTAAAGGGAGGCTCTCAGGTTTGGAAGGGGAAGGATTTGGATATCACATCTCATGTTATCGGAAGGATCTCAGGTTTGGTATTAGAAGTATTGAGATATCACATCTCATGCTATAGGAAGGGTCTCAGGATTGGAATGGGAAGGAGTTGGATATCACATCTCATGCTAAAGGAAGGGTCTCAGGTTTGGTAGAAGAATTGAGATATCACATCTCATGCTATAGGAAGGGTCTCAGGATTGGAATGGGAAGGACTTAGATATCACATATCATGCTATAGGGAGGGTTTCCGTTTTGATATTAGAAGCATTGAGATATCACATCTCATGCTATCGGAAGTGTCTCAGGATTGGAATGGGAAGGAGCTGGATATCACATCTCATGCTAAAGGAAGGGTCTCATTTTTGGAACGGGAAGGAGTTGGATATCCGATCTCATGTTATAGGAAGGGTCTAAGGTCTGGTATAAGCATTGAGATATCACATCTCTGCTATCGGAAGTGTCTCAGGATTGGAATGGGAAGGAGTTGGATTTCCCATCTCATGTTATAGGAAGGGTCTCAGGTTTGGTATAAGCATTGAGATATCACATCTCATGCTATAGGAAGGGTCTCAGGATTGGAATGGGAAGGAGTTGGATATCACATCTCATGCTATAGGAAGGGTCTCAGGTTTGGTATAAGCATTGAGATATCACATCTCATGCTATAGGAAGGGTCTCAGGATTGGAATGGGAAGGAGTTGTATATGACATCTCATGCCGTAGGAAGGGTCTCAGGTTTGGTATAAGCATTGAGATATCACATCTCATGCTATAGGAAGGGTCTCAGGATTGGAATGGGAAGGAGTTGGATATCACATCTCATGCTATAGGAAGGGTCTCAGGTTTGGTATAAGAATTGAGATATCACATCTCTGCTATCGGAAGGGTCTCAGGATTGGAATGGGAAGGAGTTGGATATTCCAATCTCATGTTATAGGAAGGGTCTCAGGTTTGGTATTAGAAGCATTGAGATATCACATCTCATGCTATCGGAAGGATCTCAGGTTTGGTATTAGAATCATTGAGATATCACATCTCATGCTATCAGAAGGGTCTCAGGATTGGAATGGGAAGGAGATGGATATCACATCTCATGCTAAAGGGAGGGTCTCAGGTTTGGAAGGGGAAGGATTTGGATATCACATCTCATGTTATCGGAAGGATCTCAGGTTTGGTATTAGAAGTATTGAGATATCACATCTCATGCTATAGGAAGGGTCTCAGGATTGGAATGGGAAGGAGTTGGATATCACATCTCATGCTAAAGGAAGGGTCTCAGGTTTGGTAGAAGCATTGAGATATCACATCTCATGCTATAGGAAGGGTCTCAGGATTGGAATGGGAAGGACTTAGATATCACATATCATGCTATAGGGAGGGTTTCCGTTTTGATATTAGAAGCATTGAGATATCACATCTCATGCTATCGGAAGTGTCTCAGGATTGGAATGGGAAGGAGCTGGATATCACATCTCATGCTAAAGGAAGGGTCTCAGGTTTGGAACGGGAAGGAGTTGGATATCCGATCTCATGTTATAGGAAGGGTCTAAGGTCTGGTATAAGCATTGAGATATCACATCTCTGCTATCGGAAGTGTCTCAGGATTGGAATGGGAAGGAGTTGGATATCCCATCTCATGTTATAGGAAGGGTCTCAGGTTTGGTATAAGCATTGAGATATCACATCTCATGCTATAGGAAGGGTCTCAGGATTGGAATGGGAAGGAGTTGGATATCACATCTCATGCTATAGGAAGGGTCTCAGGTTTGGTATAAGCATTGAGATATCACATCTCATGCTATAGGAAGGGTCTCAGGATTGGAATGGGAAGGGGTTGTATATGACATCTCATGCCGTAGGAAGGGTCTCAGGTTTGGTATAAGCATTGAGATATCACATCTCATGCTATAGGAAGGGTCTCAGGATTGGAATGGGAAGGATTTGGATATCACATCTCATGCTATAGGAAGGGTCTCAGGTTTGGTATAAGCATTGAGATATCACATCTCATGCTATAGGAAGGGTCTCAGGATTGGAATGGGAAGGAGTTGTATATGACATCTCATGCCGTAGGAAGGGTCTCAGGTTTGGTATAAGCATTGAGATATCACATCTCTGCTATCGGAAGGGTCTCAGGATTGGAATGGGAAGGAGTTGGATATCCCATCTCATGTTATAGGAAGAGTCTCAGGTTTGGTATTAGAAGCATTGAGATATCACATCTCATGCTATAGGAAGTGTCTCAGGATTGGAATGGGAAGGACTTGGATATCACATCTCATGCTATAGGGAGGCTCTCAAGTTTGATATTAGAAGCATTGAGATATCACATCTCATGCTATAGGAAGGGTCTCAGGATTGGAATGGGAAGGAGTTGGATATCACATCTCATGCTATAGGAAGGGTCTCAGGTTTGGTATAAGCAGTGAGATATCACATCTCATGCTATAGGAAGTGTCTCAGGATTGGAATGGGAAGGAGTTGGATATCACATCTCATGTTATAGGAAGGATCTCAGGTTTGGTATAAGAATTGAGATATCACATCTCTGCTATCGGAAGGGTCTCAGGATTGGAATGGGAAGGAGTTGGATATTCCAATCTCATGTTATAGGAAGGGTCTCAGGTTTGGTATTAGAAGCATTGAGATATCACATCTAATGCTATAGGAAGGGTCTCAGGATTGGAATGGGAAGGACTTGGATATCACATCTCATGCTATAGGGAGGGTCTCAAGTTTGATATTAGAAGCATTGAGATATTACATCTCATGATATCGGAAGGGTCTCAGGATTGGAATGGGAAGGAGTTGGATATCACATCTCATGATAAAGGAAGGGTCTAAGGTTTGGAAGGGGAAGGATTTGGATATCACATCTCATGTTATAGGACGGGTCTCAGGTTTGGTATTAGAAGCATTGAGATATCAAGTCTCATGGTATAGGAAGGGGATCAGAATTGGAATGGGAAGGAGTTGGATGTCACATCTCAAGCTATAGGAAGGGTCTCAGGATTGGAATGGGAAGGAGTTGGATATCCCATCTCATGTTATAGGAAGGGTCTCAGGTTTGGTATAAGCATTGAGATATCACATCTCTGCTATAGGAAGGGTCTCAGGATTGGAATGGGAAGGAGTTGTATATGACATCTCATGCCGTAGGAAGGGTCTCAGGTTTGGTATAAGCATTGAGATATCACATCTCATGCTATAGGAAGGGTCTCAGGATTGGAATGGGAAGGAGTTTGATATCACATCTCATGCTATAGGAAGGGTCTCAGGTTTGGTATAAGCATTGAGATATCACATCTCATGCTATAGGAAGGGTCTCAGGATTGGAATGGGAAGGAGTTGTATATGACATCTCATGCCGTAGGAAGGGTCTCAGGTTTGGTATAAGCATTGAGATATCACATCTCTGCTATCGGAAGGGTCTCAGGATTGGAATGGGAAGGAGTTGGATATCCCATCTCATGTTATAGGAAGAGTCTCAGGTTTGGTATTAGAAGCATTGAGATATTACATCTCATGCTATAGGAAGTGTCTCCGGATTGGAATGGGAAGGACTTGGATATCACATCTCATGCTATAGGGAGGCTCTCAAGTTTGATATTAGAAGCATTGAGATATCACATCTCATGCTATAGGAAGGGTCTCAGGATTGGAATGGGAAGGAGTTGGATATCACATCTCATGCTATAGGAAGGGTCTCAGGTTTGGTATAAGCAGTGAGATATCACATCTCATGCTATAGGAAGTGTCTCAGGATTGGAATGGGAAGGAGTTGGATATCACATCTCATGTTATAGGAAGGATCTCAGGTTTGGTATAAGAATTGAGATATCACATCTCTGCTATCGGAAGGGTCTCAGGATTGGAATGGGAAGGAGTTGGATATTCCAATCTCATGTTATAGGAAGGGTCTCAGGTTTGGTATTAGAAGCATTGAGATATCACATCTCATGCTATAGGAAGGGTCTCAGGATTGGAATGGGAAGGACTTGGATATCACATCTCATGCTATAGGGAGGGTCTCAAGTTTGATATTAGAAGCATTGAGATATCAAGTCTCATGATATCGGAAGGGTCTCAGGATTGGAATGGGAAGGAGTTGGATAATACATCTCAAGATAAAGGAAGGGTCTAAGGTTTGGAAGGGGAAGGATTTGGATATCACATCTCATGTTATAGGAAGGGTCTCAGGTTTGGAATAAGCATTGAGATATCACATCTCTGCTATCGGAAGTGTCTCAGGATTGGAATGGGAAGGAGTTGGATATCCCATCTCATGTTATAGGAAGGGTCTCAGGTTTGGTATAAGCATTGAGATATCACATCTCATGCTATAGGAAGGGTCTCAGGATTGGAATGGGAAGGAGTTGGATATCACATCTCATGCTATAGGAAGGGTCTCTGGTTTGGTATAAGCATTGAGATATCACATCTCATGCTATAGGAAGGGTCTCAGGATTGGAATGGGAAGGAGTTGTATATGACATCTCATGCCGTAGGAAGGGTCTCAGGTTTGGTATAAGCATTGAGATATCACATCTCATGCTATAGGAAGGGTCTCAGGATTGGAATGGGAAGGAGTTGGATATCACATCTCATGCTATAGGAAGGGTCTCAGGTTTGGTATAAGCATTGAGATATCACATCTCATGCTATAGGAAGGGTCTCAGGATTGGAATGGGAAGGAGTTGTATATGACATCTCATGCCGTAGGAAGGGTCTCAGGTTTGGTATAAGCATTGAGATATCACATCTCTGCTATCGGAAGGGTCTCAGGATTGGAATGGGAAGGAGTTGGATATCCCATCTCATGTTATAGGAAGAGTCTCAGGTTTGGTATTAGAAGCATTGAGATATCACATCTCATGCTATAGGAAGTGTCTCAGGATTGGAATGGGAAGGACTTGGATACACATCTCATGCTATAGGGAGGCTCTCAAGTTTGATATTAGAAGCATTGAGATATCACTTCTCATGCTATAGGAAGGGTCTCAGGATTGGAATGGGAAGGAGTTGGATATCACATCTCATGCTATAGGAAGGGTCTCAGGTTTGGTATAAGCAGTGAGATATCACATCTCATGCTATAGGAAGTGTCTCAGGATTGGAATGGGAAGGAGTTGGATATCACATCTCATGTTATAGGAAGGATCTCAGGTTTGGTATAAGAATTGAGATATCACATCTCTGCTATCGGAAGGGTCTCAGGATTGGAATGGGAAGGAGTTGGATATTCCAATCTCATGTTATAGGAAGGGTCTCAGGTTTGGTATTAGAAGCATTGAGATATCACATCTCATGCTATAGGAAGGGTCTCAGGATTGGAATGGGAAGGACTTGGATATCACATCTCATGCTATAGGGAGGGTCTCAAGTTTGATATTAGAAGCATTGAGATAAAACATCTCATGATATCGGAAGGGTCTCAGGATTGAATGGGAAGGAGTTGGATATCACATCTCATGATAAAGGAAGGGTCTAAGGTTTGGAAGGGGAAGGATTTGGATATCACATCTCATGTTATAGGACGGGTCTCAGGTTTGGTATTAGAAGCATTGAGATATCAAGTCTCATGGTATAGGAAGGGGATCAGAATTGGAATGGGAAGGAGTTGGATGTCACATCTCAAGCTATAGGAAGGGTCTCAGGATTGGAATGGGAAGGACTTGGATATCACATCTCATGCTATAGGGAGGGTCTCAAGTTTGATATTAGAAGCATTGAGATATCACATCTCATGATATCGGAAGGGTCTCAGGATTGGAATGGGAAGGAGTTGGATATCACATCTCATGATAAAGGAAGGGTCTAAAGTTTGGAAGGGGAAGGATTTGGATATCACATCTCATGTTATAGGACGGGTCTCAGGTTTGGTATTAGAAGCATTGAGATATCAAGTCTCATGCTATAGGAAGGGGCTCAGAATTGGAATGGGAAGGAGTTGGATATCAAGTCTCATGGTATAGGAAGGGGCTCAGAATTGGAATGGGAAGGAGTTGGATATCACATCTCATGCTAAAGGGAGGGTCTCAGGTTTGGAAGGGGAAGGATTTGGATATCACATCTCATGTTATAGGAAGGATCTCAGGTTTGGTATTTGAAGCATTGAGATATCACATCTCATGCTATCGGAAGGATCTCAGGTTTGGTATTAGAAGCATTGAGATATCACATCTCATGCTATCAGAAGGGTCTCAGGATTGGAAGGGGAAGGATTTGGATATCACATCTCATGTTATCGGAAGGATCTCAGGTTTGGTATTAGAAGTATTGAGATATCACATCTCATGCTATAGGAAGGGTCTCAGGATTGGAATGGGAAGGAGTTGGATATCACATCTCATGCTAAAGGAAGGGTCTCAGGTTTGGTAGAAGCATTGAGATATCACATCTCATGCTATAGGAAGGGTCTCAGGATTGGAATGGAAAGGAGTTGGATATCACATCTCATGCTATAGGAAGGGTCTCAGGTTTGGTATAAGCATTGAGATATCACATCTCATGCTATAGGAAGGGTCTCAGGATTGGAATGGGAAGGAGTTGTATATGACATCTCATGCCGTAGGAAGGGTCTCAGGTTTGGTATAAGCATTGAGATATCACATCTCATGCTATAGGAACGGTCTCAGGATTGGAATGGGAAGGAGTTGGATATCACATCTCATGCTATAGGAAGGGTCTCAGGTTTGGTATAAGCATTGAGATATCACATCTCATGCTATAGGAAGGGTCTCAGGATTGGAATGGGAAGGAGTTGTATATGACATCTCATGCCGTAGGAAGGGTCTCAGGTTTGATATAAGCATTGAGATATCACATCTCTGCTATCGGAAGGGTCTCAGGATTGGAATGGGAAGGAGTTGGATATCCCATCTCATGTTATAGGAAGAGTCTCAGGTTTGGTATTAGAAGCATTGAGATATCACATCTCATGCTATAGGAAGTGTCTCAGGATTGGAATGGGAAGGACTTGGATATCACATCTCATGCTATAGGGAGGCTCTCAAGTTTGATATTAGAAGCATTGAGATATCACATCTCATGCTATAGGAAGGGTCTCAGGATTGGAATGGGAAGGAGTTGGATATCACATCTCATGCTATAGGAAGGGTCTCAGGTTTGGTATAAGCAGTGAGATATCACATCTCATGCTATAGGAAGTGTCTCAGGATTGGAATGGGAAGGAGTTGGATATCACATCTCATGTTATAGGAAGGATCTCAGGTTTGGTATAAGAATTGAGATATCACATCTCTGCTATCGGAAGGGTCTCAGGGTTGGAATGGGAAGGAGTTGGATATTCCAATCTCATGTTATAGGAAGGGTCTCAGGTTTGGTATTAGAAGCATTGAGATATCACATCTCATGCTATAGGAAGGGTCTCAGGATTGGAATGGGAAGGACTTGGATATCACATCTCATGCTATAGGGAGGGTCTCAAGTTTGATATTAGAAGCATTGAGATATCACATCTCATGATATCGGAAGGGTCTCAGGATTGGAATGGGAAGGAGTTGGATATCACATCTCATGATAAAGGAAGGGTCTAAGGTTTGGAAGTGGAAGGATTTGTATATCTCATCTCATGTTATAGGACGGGTCTCAGGTTTGGTATTAGAAGCATTGAGATATCAAGTCTCATGGTATAGGAAGGGGCTCAGAATTGGAATGGGAAGGAGTTGGATATCACATCTCAAGCTATAGGAAGGGTCTCAGGATTGGAATGGGAAGGACTTGGATATCACATCTCATGCTATAGGGAGTGTCTCAAGTTTGATATTAGAAGCATTGAGATATCACATCTCATGATATCGGAAGGGTCTCAGGATTGGAATGGGAAGGAGTTGGATATCACATCTCATGATAAAGGAAGGGTCTAAGGTTTGGAAGGGGAAGGATTTGGATATCACATCTCATGTTATAGGACGGGTCTCAGGTTTGGTATTAGAAGCATTGAGATATCAAGTCTCATGGTATAGGAAGGGGCTAAGAATTGGAATGGGAAGGAGTTGGATATCAAGTCTCATGGTATAGGAAGGGGCTCAGAATTGGAATGGGAAGGAGTTGGATATCACATCTCATGTTAAAGGGAGGGTCTCAGGTTTGGAAGGGGAAGGATTTGGATATCACATCTCATGTTATAGGAAGGATCTCAGGTTTGGTATTAGAAGCATTGAGATATCACATCTCAAGCTATCGGAAGGATCTCAGGTTTGGTATTAGAAGCATTGAGATGTCACATCTCATGCTATCAGAAGGGTCTCAGGATTGGAAGGGGAAGGATTTGGATATCACATCTCATGTTATCGGAAGGATCTCAGGTTTGGTATTAGAAGTATTGAGATATCACATCTCATGCTATAGGAAGGGTCTCAGGATTGGAATGGGAAGGAGTTGGATATCACATCTCATGCTAAAGGAAGGGTCTCAGGTTTGGTAGAAGCATTGAGATATCACATCTCATGCTATAGGAAGGGTCTCAGGATTGGAATGGGAAGGACTTAGATATCACATATCATGCTATAGGGAGGGTCTCAGTGTTGATATTAGAAGCATTGAGATATCACATCTCATGCTATCGGAAGTGTCTCAGGATTGGAATGGGAAGGAGCTGGATATCACATCTCATGCTAAAGGAAGGGTCTCAGGTTTGGAATGGGAAGGAGTTGGATATCACATCTCATGTTATAGGAAGGGTCTCAGGTTTGGTATAAGCATTGAGATATCACATCTCTGCTATCGGAAGTGTCTCAGGATTGGAATGGGAAGGAGTTGGATATCCCATCTCATGTTATAGGACGGGTCTCAGGTTTGTTATTAGAATCATTGAGATATCATATTGCATGCTGTAGGAAGGGTCTAAGGATTGGAATGGGAAGGACTTGGATATCACATCTCATGCTATAGATAGGCTCTCAGGTTTGGAAAGGGAAGGAGTTGGATATCACATCTCATGCTATAGGAAGGGTCTCAGGTTTGGTATAAGCATTGAGATTTCACATCTCATGCTATAGGAAGGGTCTCAGGATTGGAATGGGAAGGAGTTGGGTATCACATCTCATGCTATAGGAAGGGTCTCAGGTTTGGTATAAGCATTGAGATTTCACATCTCATGCTATAGGAAGGGTCTCAGGATTGGAATGGAAGGAGTTGGATATCACATCTCATGTTATAGGAAGGATCTCAGGTTTGGTATTAGAAGCATTGAGACATCACATCTCATGCTATAGGAAGGGTCTCAGGATTGGAATGGGAAGGAGTTGGATATCACATCTCATGCTATAGGAAGGGTCTCAGGTTTGGTATAAGCATTGAGATATCACATCTCATGCTATAGGAAGGTTCTCAGGATTGGAATGGGAAGGAGTTGTATATGACATCTCATGCCGTAGGAAGGGTCTCAGGTTGGGTATAAGCATTGAGATATCACATCTCTGCTATCGGAAGGGTCTCGGGATTGGAATGGGAAGGAGTTGGATATCCCATCTCATGTTATAGGAAGAGTCTCAGGTTTGGTATTAGAAGCATTGAGATATCACATCTCATGCTATAGGAAGTGTCTCAGGATTGGAATGGGAAGGACTTGGATATCACGACTCATGCTATAGGGAGGGTCTCAAGTTTGATATTAGAAGCATTGAGATATCACATCTCATGCTATAGGAAGGGTCTCAGGATTGGAATGGGAAGGAGTTGGATATCACATCTCATGCTATAGGAAGGGTCTCACGTTTGGTATAAGCAGTGAGATATCACATCTCATGCTATAGGAAGGGTCTCAGGATTGGAATGGGAAGGAGTTGGATATCACATCTCATGTTATAGGAAGGATATCAGGTTTGGTATAAGCATTGAGATATCACATCTCTGCTATCGGAAGGGTCTCAGGATTGGAATGGGAAGGAGTTGGATATTCCCATCTCATGTTATAGGAAGGGTCTCAGGTTTGGTATTAGAAGCATTGAGATATCACATCTCATGCTGTATGAAGGGTCTCAGGATTGGAATGGGAAGGAGTTGGATATCACATCTCATGCTAAAGGGAGGGTCTCAGGTTTGGAAGGGGAAGGATTTGGATATCACATCTCATGTTATAGGAAGGATCACAGGTTTGGTATTAGAAGCATTGAGATATCACATCTCATGCTATCGGAAGGGTCTCAGGATTGGAATGGGAAGGAGTTGGATATCACATCTCATGCTATAGGAAGGGTCTCAGGTTTGGAACGGGAAGGAGTTGGATATCACATCTCATGTTATAGGAAGAGTCTAAGGTTTGGTAAAAGCATTGAGATATCACATCTCTGCTATCGGAGGTGTCTCAGGATTGGGATGGGAAGGAGTTGGATATCACATCTCATGCTATAGGAAGGATATCAGGTATGGAACGGGAAGGAGTTGGATATCCCATCTCATGTTATAGGACGGGTCTCAGGTTTGGTATTAGAAGCATTGAGATATCACATCGCATGCTGTAGGAAGGATCTCAGGTTTGGAATGGGAAGGAATTGGATATCACATCTCATGTCATAGGAAGTATCTCAGGTTTGGTATTAGAAGCATTGAGATATCACATCTCATGCTATAGGAATGGTCTCAGGATTGGAATGGGTAAGAGTTGGATATTACATTCTTGCTATAGGAAGGGTCTCATGTTTGGAATGGGAAGGAGTTGGATATCACATATGCTATAGGAAGGGTCTCAGGTTTGGAACGGGAAGGAGTTGGATATCACATCTCATGTTATAGGAAGGGTCTCAGGTTTGGTATAAGCATTGAGATAGCACATCTCTGCTATCGGAGGTGGCTCAGGATTGGAATGGGAAGGAGTTGGATATCCCATCTCATGTTATAGGACGGGTCTCTGGTTTGGTAATAGAATCATTGAGATATCACATCGCATGCTGTAGGAAGGGTCTAAGGATTGGAATGGGATGGACTTGGATATCACATCTCATGCTATAGGTAGGCTCTCAGGTTTGGTATAAGCATTGAGATATCACATCTCATGCTATAGGAAGGGTCTAGGGATTGGAATGGGAAGGATTTGGATATTACATCTCATGCTATAGGAAGGGTCTCAGGTTTGGTATAAGCATGGAGATATCACTTCTCATGCTATAGGAAGTGTCTCAGGATTGGAATGGGAAGGAGTTGGATATCACATCTCATGTTATAGGAAGGATCTCAGGTTTGGTATTAGAAGCATTGAGACATCACATCTCATGCTATAGGAAGGGTCTCAGGATTGGAATGGGAAGGAGTTGGATATCACATCTCATGCTAAAGGGAGGGTCTCAGGTTTGGAAGGGGAAGGATTTGGATATTACATCTCGTGTTATAGGAATGATCTCAGGTTTGGTATTAGAAGCATTGAGATATCACATCTCATGCTATCGGAAGGATCTCAGGATTGGAATGGGAAGGAGTTCGATATCACATCTCTTGCTATAGGAAGGGTCTCAGGATTGGAATGGGAAGGAGTTTTATATGACATCTCATGCCATAGGAAGGATCTCAGTTTTGGTATTAGAAGCATTGAGACATCACATCTCATGTTATAGGAAGGGTCTCAGGATTGGAATGGGAAGGAGTTGGATATCACATCTCATGCTATAGGAAGGGTCTCAGGTTTGGTATAAGCATTGAGATATCACATGTCATGCTATAGGAAGGGTCTCAGGATTGGAATGGGAAGGAGTTGTATATGACATCTCATGCCACAGGAAGGGTCTCAGGTTTGGTATAAGCATTGAGATATCACATCTCTGCTATCGGAAGGGTCTCAGGATTGCAATGGGAAGGAGTTGGATATCCCATCTTATGTTATAGGAAGGGTCTCAGGTTTGGTATTAGAAGCATTGAGATATCACATCTCATGCTATAGGAAGGGTCTCAGGATTGGAATGGGAAGGACTTGGATATCACATCTCATGCTATAGGGAGGGTCTCACGTTTGGAAAGGGAAGGAGTTGGATATCACATTTCATGTTAGAGGTAGGATCTCAGATTTGTTATTAGAGGCATTGAGATATCACATCTAATGCTATCAGAAGGGTCTCAGGATTGGAATGGGAAGGAGTTGGATATCACATCTCATGCTAAAGGGAGGGTCTCAGGAATGGAAGGGGAAGGATTTGGATATCACATCTCATGTTATAGGAAGGATCTCAGGTTTGGTATTAGAAGCATTGAGATATCACATCGCATGCTATCGGAAGGATCTCAGGTTTGGTATTAGAGGCATTGAGATATCACATCTCATGCTAAAGGGAGGGTCTCGGGTTTGGAAGGGAAAGGATTTGGATATCACATCTCTTGTTATAGGAAGGATCACAGGTTTGGTATTAGAAGCATTGAGATATCACATCTCATGCTATCGGAAGGGTCTCAGGATTGGAATGGGAAGGAGTTGGATATCACATCTCATGCTATAGGAAGGGTCTCAGGTTTGGAACGGGAAGGAGTTGGATATCACATCTCATGTTATAGGAAGAGTCTCAGGTTTGGTATAAGCATTGAGATATCACATCTCTGCTATCGGAGGTGTCTCAGGATTGGGATGGGAAGGAATTGGATATCACATCTCATGCTATAGGAAGGGTATCAGGTTTGGAACGGGAAGGAGTTGGATATCCCATCTCATGTTATAGGACGGGTCTCAGGTTTGATATTAGAAGCATTGAGATATCCCATCGCATGCTGTAGGAAGGGTCTCAGGTTTGGTATTAGAAGCATTGAGATATCACATCTCATGCTATCAGAAGGGTCTCAGGATTGGAATGGGAAGCAGTTGGATATCACATCTCATGCTAAAGGGAGGGTCTCAGATTTGGAAGGGGAAGGATTTGGATATCACATCTCATGTTATCGGAAGGATCTCAGGTTTGGTATTAGAAGTATTGAGATATCACATCCCATGCTATAGGACGGGTCTCAGGTTTGATATTAGAAGCATTGAGATATCCCATCGCATGCTGTAGGAAGGGTCTCAGGTTTGGTATTAGAAGCATTGAGATATCACATCTCATGCTATCAGAAGGGTCTCAGGATTGGAATGGGAAGCAGTTGGATATCACATCTCATGCTAAAGGGAGGGTCTCAGGATTGGAATGGGAAGGAGTTGGATATCACATCTCATGCTAAAGGAAGGGTCTCAGGTTTGGTAGAAGCATTGAGATATCACATCTCATGCTATAGGAAGGGTCTCAGGATTGGAATGGGAAGGACTTAGATATCACATATCATGCTATAGGGAGGGTCTCAGTTTTGATATTAGAAGCACTGAGATATCAGATCTCATGCTATCGGAAGTGTCTCAGGATTGGAATGGGAAGGAGCTGGATATCACATCTCATGCTAAAGGAAGGGTCTCAGGTTTGGAACGGGAAGGAGTTGGATATCACATCTCATGTTATAGGAAGGGTCTCAGGTTTGGGATAAGCATTGAGATATCACATCTCTGCTATCGGAAGTGTCTCAGGATTGGAATGGGAAGGAGTTGGATATCCTATCTCATGTTATAGGACGGGTCTCAGGTTTGTTATTAGAATCATTGAGATATCATATTTCATGCTGTAGGAAGGGTCTAAGGATTGGAACGGGAAGGACTTGGATATCACATCTCATGCTATAGATAGGCTCTCAGGTTTGGAAAGGGAAGGAGTTGGATATCACATTTCATGTTAGAGGAAGGATCTCAGGTTTGGTATTAGAGGCATTGAGATATCACATCTCATGCTATAGGAAGGGTCTCAGGTTGGAATGGGAAGGAGTTGGATATCACATCTCATGTTATAGGAAGGCTCTGAGGTTTGGAAGGGGAAAGAGTTGGATATCACATTTCATGTTAGAAGTAGGATCTCAGGTTTGGTATTAGAGGCATTGAGATATCACATCTCATGCTATCAGAAGGGTCTCAGGATTGGAAGGGGAAGGAGTTGGATATCACATCTCATGCTAAAGGGAGGGTCTCAGGTTTGGAAGGGGAAGGATTTGGATATCACATCTCATGTTATAGGAAGGATCTCAGGTTTGGTATTAGAAGCATTGAGATATCACATCTCATGCTATCGGAAGGATCTCAGGTTTGGTATTAGAAGCATTGAGATATCACATCTCATGCTATCAGAAGGGTCTCAGGATTGGAATGGGAAGGAGTTGGATATCACATCTCATGCTAAAGGGAGGGTCTCAGGTTTGGAAGGGGAAGGATTTGGATATCACATCTCATGTTATCGGAAGGATCTCAGGTTTGGTATTAGAAGTATTGAGATATCACATCTCATGCTATAGGAAGGGTCTCAGGATTGGAATGGGAAGGAGTTGGATATCCCATTTCATGCTAAAGGAAGGGTCTCAGGTTTGGTAGAAGCATTGAGATATCACATCTCATGCTATAGGAAGGGTCTCAGGATTGGAATGGGAAGGACTTAGATATCACATATCATGCTATAGGGAGGGTCTCAGTTTTGATATTAGAAGCATTGAGATATCACATCTCATTCTATCGGAAGTGTCTCAGGATTGGAATGGGAAGGAGCTGGATATCACATCTCATGCTAAAGGAAGGGTCTCAGGTTTGGAACGGGAAGGAGTTGGATATCCGATCTCATGTTATAGGAAGGGTCTCAGGTTTGGTATAAGCATTGAGATATCAAATCTCTGCTATCGGAAGTGTCTCAGGATTGGAATGGGAAGGAGTTGGATATCCCATCTCATGTTATAGGACGGGTCTCAGGATTGTTATTAGAATCATTGAGATATCATATTGCATGCTGTAGGAAGGGTCTAAGGATTGGAATGGAAGGAGTTGGATATCACATCTCATGTTATAGGAAGGGTCTCAGGTTTGGTATAAGCATTGAGATATCACATCTCATGCTATAGGAAGGGTCTCAGGATTGAAATGGGAAGGAGTTGTATATGACATCTCATGCCGTAGGAAGGGTCTCAGGTTTGGTATAAGCATTGAGATATCACATCTCTGCTATCGGAAGGGTCTCAGGATTGGAATGGGAAGGAGTTGGATATCCCATCTCATGTTATAGGAAGAGTCTCAGGTTTGGTATTAGAAGCATTGAGATATCACATCTCATGCTATAGGAAGTGTCTCAGGATTGGAATGGGAAGGACTTGGATATCACATCTCATGCTATAGGGAGGGTCTCAAGTTTGTATTAGAAGAATTGAGATATCACATCTCATGCTATAGGAAGGGTCTCAGGATTGGAATGGGAAGGAGCTGGATATCACATCTCATGCTATAGGAAGGGTCTCAGGTTTGGTATAAGCAGTGAGATATCACATCTCATGCTATAGGAAGTGTCTCAAGATTGGAATGGGAAGGAGATGGATATCACATCTCATGTTATAGGAAGGATCTCAGGTTTGGTATAAGCATTGAGATATCACATCTCTGCTATCGGAAGGGTCTCAGGATTGGAATGGGAAGGAGTTGGATATTCCCATCTCATGTTACAGGAAGGGTCTCAGGTTTGGTATTAGAAGCATTGAGATATCACATCTCATGCTATAGGAAGGGTCTCAGGATTGGAATGGGAAGGACTTGGATATCACATCTCATACTATAGGGAGGGTCTCAAGTTTGATATTAGAAGCATTGAGATATCACATCTCATGATATCGGAAGGGTCTCAGGATTGGAATGGGAAGGAGTTGGATATCACATCTCATGATAAAGGAAGGGTCTAAGGTTTGGAAGGGGAAGGATTTGGATATCACATCTCATGTTATAGGACGGGTCTCAGGTTTGGTATTAGAAGCATTGAGATATCAAGTCTCATGGTATAGGAAGGGTCTCAGAATTGGAATGGGAAGGAGTTGGATATCACATCTCAAGCTATAGGAAGGGTCTCAGGATTGGAATGGGAAGGAGTTTGATATCACATCTCATGCCATAGTATGGGTCTCAGGTTTGGTAGAAGCATTGGGATATCACATCTCATGCTATCGGAAGGGTATCAGGATTGGATTTGGAAGGAGTTGGATATCCCATCTCATGCTATAGGAAGGGTCTCAGGTTGGAATGGGAAGGAGTTGGATATCACATCTCATGCTAAAGGAAGGGTCTCAGGTTTGGTATTAGAGGCATTGAGATATCACATCTCATGCTATCAGAAGGGTCTCAGGATTGGAGTGGGAAGGAGTTGGATATCACATCTCATGCTAAAGGGAGTGTCTCAGGTTTGGAAGGGGAAGGATTTGGATATCACATCTCATGTTATAGGAAGGATCTCAGGTTTGGTATTAGAAGCATTGAGATATCACATCTCATGCTATCGGAAGGATCTCAGGTTTGGTATTAGAAGCATTGAGATATCACATCTCATGCTATCAGAAGGGTCTCAGGATTGGTATGGGAAGGAGTTGGATATCACATCTCATGTTATCGGAAGGATCTCAGGTTTGGTATTAGAAGTATTGAGATATCACATCTCATGCTATAGGAAGGGTCTCAGGATTGGAATGGGAAGGAGTTGGATATCACATCTCATGCTAAAGGAAGGGTCTCAGGTTTTGTAGAAGCATTGAGATATCACATCTCATGCTATAGGGAGGGTCTCAGGATTGGAATGGGAAGGAGTTGGATATCACATCTCATGCTAAAGGGAGTGTCTCAGGTTTGGAAGGGGAAGGATTTGGATATCACATCTCATGTTATAGGAAGGATCTCAGGTTTGGTATTAGAAGCATTGAGATATCACATCTCATGCTATCGGAAGGATCTCAGGTTTGGTATTAGAAGCATTGAGATATCACATCTCATGCTATCAGAAGGGTCTCAGGATTGGTATGGGAAGGAGTTGGATATCACATCTCATGTTATCGGAAGGATCTCAGGTTTGGTATTAGAAGTATTGAGTTATCACATCTCATGCTATCGGAAGTGTCTCAGGATTGGAATGGGAAGGAGCTGGATGTCACATCTCATGCTAAAGTAAGGGTCTCAGGTTTGGAATGGGAAGGAGTTGGATATCACATCTCATGTTATAGGAAGGGTATCAGGTTTGGTATAAGCATTGAGATATCACATCTCTGCTATCGGAAGTGTCTCAGGATTGGAATGGGAAGGAGTTGGATATCCCATCTCATGTTATAGGACGGGTCTCAGGTTTGTTATTAGAATCATTGAGATATCATATTGCATGCTGTGGGAAGGGTCTAAGGATTGGAATGGGAAGGACTTGGATATCACATCTCATGCTATAGATAGGCTCTCAGGTTTGGAAAGGGAAGGAGTTGGATATCACATTTCATGTTAAAGGAAGGATCTCAGGTTTGGTATTAGAGGCATTGAGATATCACATCTCATGCTATAGGAAGGGTCTCAGGATTGGAATGGGAAGGAGTTGGGTATCACATCTCATGCTATAGGAAGGTCTCAGGTTTGGTATAAGCATTGAGTTATCACATCTCATGCTATAGGAAGGGTCTCAGGATTGGAATGGAAGGAGTTGGATATCACATCTCATGTTATAGGAAGGATCTCAGGTTTGGTATTAGAAGCATTGAGACATCACATCTCATGCTATAGGAAGGGTCTCAGGATTGGAATGGGAAGGAGTTGGATATCACATCTCATGCTATAGGAAGGGTCTCAGGATTGGAATGGAAAGGAGTTGTATATGACATCTCATGCCGTAGGAAGGGTCTCAGGTTTGGTATAAGCATTGAGATATCACATCTCTGCTATCGGAAGGGTCTCAGGATTGGAATGGGAAGGAGTTGGATATCCCATCTCATGTTATAGGAAGAGTCTCAGGTTTGGTATTAGAAGCATTGAGATATCACATCTCATGCTATAGGAAGTGTCTCAGGATTGGAATGGGAAGGACTTGGATATCACATCTCATGCTATAGGGAGGGTCTCAAGTTTGATATTAGAAGCATTGAGATATCACATCTCATGCTATAGGAAGGGTCTCAGGATTGGAATGGGAAGGAGTTGGATATCACATCTCATGCTATAGGAAGGGTCTCAGGTTTGGTATAAGCAGTGAGATATCACATCTCATGCTATAGGAAGGGTCTCAGGATTGGAATGGGAAGGAGTTGGATATCACATCTCATGTTATAGGAAGGATCTCAGGTTTGGTATAAGCATTGAGATATCACATCTCTGCTATCGGACGGGTCTCAGGATTGGAATGGGAAGGAGTTGGATATTCCCATCTCATGTTATAGGAAGGGTCTCAGGTTTGGTATTAGAAGCATTGAGATATCACATCTCATGCTGTAGGAAGGGTCTCAGGATTGGAATGGGAAGGAGTTGGATATCACATCTCATGCTAAAGGGAGGGTCTCAGGTTTGGAAGGGGAAGGATTTGGATATCACATCTTATGTTATAGGAAGGATCACAGGTTTGGTATTAGAAGCATTGAGATATCACATCTCATGCTATCGGAAGGGTCTCAGGATTGGAATGGGAAGGAGTTGGATATCACATCTCATGCTATAGGAAGGGTCTCAGGTTTGGAACGGGAAGGAGTTGGATATCACATGTCATGTTATAGGAAGAGTCTCAGGTTTGGTATAAGCATTGAGATATCACATCTCTGCTATCGGAGGTGTCTCAGGATTGGGATGGGAAGGAGTTGGATATCACATCTCATGCTATAGGAAGGGTATCAGGTTTGGAACGGGAAGGAGTTGGATATCCCATCTCATGTTATAGGACGGGTCTCAGGTTTGGTATTAGAAGCATTGAGATATCACATCGCATGCTGTAGGAAGGATCTCAGGTTTGGAATGGGAAGGAATTGGATATCACATCTCATGTCATAGGAAGTATCTCAGGTTTGGTATTAGAAGCATTGAGATATCACATCTCATGCTATAGGAATGGTCTCAGGATTGGAATGGGTAGGAGTTGGATATTACATTCTTGCTATAGGAAGGGTCTCATGTTTGGAATGGGAAGGAGTTGGATATCACATATGCTATAGGAAGGGTCTCAGGTTTGGAACGGGAAGGAGTTGGATATCACATCTCATGTTATAGGAAGGGTCTCAGGTTTGGTATAAGCATTGAGATATCACATCTCTGCTATCGGAAGTGGCTCAGGATTGGAATGGGAAGGAGTTGGATATCCCATCTCATGTTATAGGACGGGTCTCTGGTTTGGTATTAGAATCATTGAGATATCACATCGCATGCTGTAGGAAGGGTCTAAGGATTGGAATGGGATGGACTTGGATATCACATCTCATGCTATAGGTAGGCTCTCAGGTTTGGTATAAGCATTGAGATATCACATCTCATGCTATAGGAAGGGTCTCAGGATTGGAATGGGAAGGATTTGGATATCACATCTCATGCTATAGGAAGGGTCTCAGGTTTGGTATAAGCATGGAGATATCACTTCTCATGCTATAGGAAGTGTCTCAGGATTGGAATTGGAAGGAGTTGGATATCACATCTCATGTTATAGGAAGGATCTCAGGTTTGGTATTAGAAGCATCGAGACATCACATCTCATGCTATAGGAAGTGTCTCAGGATTGGAATGGGAAGGAGTTGGATATCACATCTCATGCTAAAGGGTGGGTCTCAGGTTTGGAAGGGGAAGGATTTGGATATTACATCTCGTGTTATAGGAATGATCTCAGGTTTGGTATTAGAAGCATTGAGATATCACATCTCATGCTATCGGAAGGATCTCAGGTTTGGTATTAGAAGCATTGAGATATCAAAACTCATGCTATAGGAAGGGTCTCAGGATTGGAATGGGAAGGAGTTCGATATCACATCTCATGCTATAGGAAGGGTCTCAGGATTGGAATGGGAAGGATTTTTATATGACATCTCATGCCATAGGAAGGATCTCAGGTTTGGTATTAGAAGCATTGAGACATCACATCTCATGTTATAGGAAGGGTCTCAGGATTGGAATGAGAAGGAGTTGGATATCACATCTCATGCTATAGGAAGGGTCTCAGGTTTGGTATAAGCATTGAGATATCACATCTCATGCTATAGGAAGGGTCTCAGGATTGGAATGGGAAGGAGTTGTATATGACATCTGTAAGGATATTTGGCGTGTTATAGCACAGAGTACAGCACTACTGCACAGGTAGCATTTTTTTTTTGATGCAGCACCACCACATGGGTGTGGTGCATTGCTATATGTGTTGCCAGAGTGACATGGACATATAAGTAAAGACAGGCTATTCAGTCAAAAACGATTTTTACATATAAGATGCAAATCTATTTTTACAGTTAAAAGCACACATGTGCACATTCAAAATGCACACTATTTTTCACCTGAAATGCCTATGTTGCAAGAGACACATTTGAAAATTAATAACTAACCTTATTAATAACTAACCTGACTAATAAAACTTCATTTAACATAACCCACTAATAAAAATGTGTCTCCACTGCAGAATTAGGCCTACTCTGAAAGTGAACTTTTAAACGCACATTCATTTTTTTTCTCTGCTGCTCTGTCCACATAACTACAGGAAGCAAAGAGCTCGAAGGAACAGGAAATCAGTTTGTTACAATTTTTACTGTAGAAGTGAGCCATTGTGTAGTGAGGGAGGAGATGACATGATTGATTCTGATTGGAGCAGCGTCATAGCAAGTATCATGCTAGAGGCTGTGATTAGAACTTTGCTGGAGAAGCTTGAGGGGAGGGAGAACAATCGAGATCTTGCAGAGCTGGGAGAAGGATCTGTTTCCTGGCTGAGGCATTCCTGCTGCAAAAGCTGAGAGTTCCAGGCAATAACCCCGGTTTGAGAACGGCAGACGCTTGTTCTCACTGGGTTGATTTTCAAGGGAGCCAAATTCAGAAAGAGAATAGCCGAAGAAAACTCATGCTGAACAGATAAGGTAATTACAGAAGCGAGTGGGAGCTGTGCGAAAGTGTGCGAAACTGTTCAGTCAGTGTATTAAAGGGAGTCTCAGTCTCTTATCAGCATATTTAATGTTACCAATTGAATATATTCTCGCAGCTCTCTGTTCATTTTATCACAAATAATGTTGTACCATTTCATTTATTTCTGTAAAAAAAGTTAAACTGTGTTTAAAAGAAATTGCTATAATACAAAAACATTTGAAAACAGATAGCTAGTGTGTATTATTTCTTTCTTTCATTTTGCATGGGAAAAGGTTTAAACATGGGTAGATTTTTAAACAGTGCAATTGTCATTTTAAAACAGATGTGTGCATGATTCTATTCAGTATGGACAGTTGTGAGTGACTGTTTGTAGCATAGCCTGTTGGAGGTACATGAGTCAACGGGAAGAGAGACTCCCTGGACATAGTTCCCTACCGTATATAAGGTAGTGGAAATTACCACAAAAATACCACAATAGCCCATGGTGGCACACAACACTAACACTGAAAATGTGGTATCCCTAAAATGTAGGCCTGAGGTCTCTCTAGTGATCAAGAACAATCTAGATAAAAAACAAGGGATGTTGGATATTGGGGCCACAAATAAACCAACCACTATACCAACCAACCACGCAAACTACCGCGCACATCATCTAAATAGGTCTGAATTCTGAAATAATGCAAGGTATTATTGTCATGTGTGACCCAATATGAATACAGAGAGTGATTATTGCTAAAGGTATTTTGGCGGTAAGAAAATACCGCAAAGCCCCAACTATCCACAAAATTCCCAGCACATCTCATGCCACAGGAAGGGTCTCAGGTTTGGTATAAGCATTGAGATATCACATCTCTGCTATCGGAAGGGTCTCAGGATTGGAATGGGAAGGAGTTGGATATCCCATATTATGTTATAGGAAGGGTCTCAGGTTTGGTATTAGAAGCATTGAGATATCACATCTCATGCTATAGGAAGGGTCTCAGGATTGGAATGGGAAGGACTTGGATATCACATCTCATGCTATAGGGAGGGTCTCACGTTTGGAAAGGGAAGGAGTTGGATATCACATTTCATGTTAGAGGTAGGATCTCAGGTTTGGTATTAGAAGCATTGAGATATCACATCTCATGCTATCGGAAGTATCTCAGGTTTGGTATTAGAGGCATTGAGATATCACATCTCATGCTATCTATCATAAGGGTCTCAGGATTGGAATGGGAAGGAGTTGGATATCACATCTCATGCTAAAGGGAGGGTCTCAGGTTTGGAAGGGGAAGGATTTGGATATCACATCACATGTTATAAGAAGGATCTCAGGTTTGGTATTAGAAGCATTGAGATATCACATCTCATGCTATCGGAAGGGTCTCAGGATTGGAATGGGAAGGAGTTGGATATCACATCTCATGCTAAAGGGAGGGTCTCAGGTTTGGAAGGGGAAGGATTTGGATATCACATCTCATGTTATAGGAAGGATCTCAGGTTTGGTATTAGAAGCATTGAGATATCACATCTCATGCTATCGGAAGTATCTCAGGTTTGGTATTAGAGGCATTGAGATATCACATCTCATGCTATCTATCATAAGGGTCTCAGGATTGGAATGGAAAGGAGTTGGATATCACATCTCATGCTAAAGGGAGGGTCTCAGGTTTGGAAGGGGAAGGATTTGGATATCACATCACATGTTATAAGAAGGATCTCAGGTTTGGTATTAGAAGCATTGAGATATCACATCTCATGCTATCGGAAGGGTCTCAGGATTGGAATGGGAAGGAGTCGGATATCACATCTCATGCTATAGGAAGGCTCTCAGGTTTGGAAGGGGAAAGAGTTGGATATCACATTTCATGTTAGAGGTAGGATCTCAGGTTTGGTATTAGAGGCATTGAGATATCACATCTCATGCTATCAGAAGGGTCTCAGGATTGGAATGGGAAGGAGTTGGATATCACATCTCATGCTAAAGGGAGGGTCTCAGGTTTGGAAGGGGAAGGATTTGGATATCACGTCTCATGTTATAGGAAGGATCTCAGGTTTGGTATTAGAAGCATTGAGATATCACATCTCATGCTATCGGAAGGATCTCAGGTTTGGTATTAGAGGCATTGAGATATCACATCTCATGCTAAAGGGAGGGTCTCAGGTTTGGAAGGGGAAGGATTTGGATATCACATCTCTTGTTATAGGAAGGATCACAGGTTTGGTATTAGAAGCATTGAGATATCACATCTCATGCTATCGGAAGGGTCTCAGGATTGGAATGGGAAGGAGTTGGATATCACATCTCATGCTAAAGGGAGGGTCTCAGGTTTGGAAGGGGAAGGATTTGGATATCACATCTCATGTTATAGGAAGGATCTCAGGTTTGGTATTAGAAGCATTGAGATATCACATCTCATGCTATCGGAAGTATCTCAGGTTTGGTATTAGAGGCATTGAGATATCACATCTCATGCTATCTATCATAAGGGTCTCAGGATTGGAATGGGAAGGAGTTGGATATCACATCTCATGCTAAAGGGAGGGTCTCAGGTTTGGAAGGGGAAGGATTTGGATATCACATCACATGTTATAAGAAGGATCTCAGGTTTGGTATTAGAAGCATTGAGATATCACATCTCATGCTATCGGAAGGGTCTCAGGATTGGAATGGGAAGGAGTCGGATATCACATCTCATGCTATAGGAAGGCTCTCAGGTTTGGAAGGGGAAAGAGTTGGATATCACATTTCATGTTAGAGGTAGGATCTCAGGTTTGGTATTAGAGGCATTGAGATATCACATATCATGCTATCAGAAGGGTCTCAGGTTTGGAAGGGGAAGGATTTGGATATCACATCTCTTGTTATAGGAAGGATCACAGGTTTGGTATTAGAAGCATTGAGATATCACAACTCATGCTATCGGAAGGGTCTCAGGATTGGAATGGGACGGAGTTGGATATCACATCTCATGCTAAAGGGAGGGTCTCAGCTTTGGAAGGGGAAGGATGTGGATATCACATTTCATGTTAGAGGTAGGATCTCAGGTTTGGTATTGGAGGCATTGAGATATCACATCTCATGCTATCAGAAGGGTCTCAGGATGGGAATGGGAAGGAGTTGGATATCACATCTCATGCTAAAGGGAGGGTCTCAGGTTTGGAAGGGGAAGGATTTGGATATCAAATCTCATGTTATCGGAAGGATCTCAGGTTTGGTATTAGAAGCATTGAGATATCACATCTCATGCTATAGGAAGGGTCTCAGGTTTGGTATTAGAAGCATTGAGATATCAAGTCTCATGGTATAGGAAGGGTCTCAGAATTGGAATGGGAAGGAGTTGGATATCTCAAGCTATAGGAAGGGTCTCAGGATTGGAATGGGAAGGGGTTTGATATCACATCTCATGCCATAGTATGGGTCTCAGGTTTGGTAGAAACATTGGGATATCACATCTCATGCTATCGGAAGGGTATCAGGATTTGATCTGGAAGGAGTTGGATATCCCATCTCATGCTATAGGAAGGGTCTCAGGTTGGAATGGGAAGGAGTTGGATATCACATCTCATGTTATAGGAAGGGTCCCAGGATTGGAATGGGAAGGACTTGGATATCACATTTCATGTTAGAGGAAGGATCTCAGGTTTGGTATTAGAGGCATTAAGATATCACATCTCATGTTATAGGAAGGGTCTCACGTTTGGTATAAGCATTGAGATATCACATCTCATGCTATAGGAAGGGTCTCAGGATTGGAATGGGAAGGAGTTGGATATCACATCTCGAGCTATAGGAAGGGTCTCACGTTTGGTATAAGCATTGAGATATCACATCTCATGCTATAGGAAGGGTCTCAGGATTGGAATGGGAAGGTGTTGGATATCACATCTCATGTTATAGGAAAGATCTCAGGTTTGGTATTAGAAGCATTGCGACATCACATCTCATGTTATAGGAAGGGTCTCAGGATTGGAATGGGAAGAAGTTGGCTATCACATCTCATGCTATAGGAAGGGTCTCAGGTTTGGTATAAGCATTGAGATATCACATCTCATGCTATAGGAAGGGTCTCAGGATTGGAATGGGAAGGAGTTGTATATGACATCTCATGCCATAGGAAGGGTCTCAGGTTTGGAATAAGCATTGAGATATCACATCTCATGCTATAGGAAGGGTCTCAGGATTGGAATGGGACGGACTTGGATATCACATCTCATGCAATAGGGAGGGTCTCAGGTTTGGAACGGGAAGGATTTGGATATCACATCGCATGTTATAGGAAGGATCTCAGGTTTGGTAAGGGAAGGAGTTGGATATCACATTTCATGTTAGCGGTAGGATTTCAGGTTTGGTATTAGAGGCATTGCGGTATCACATCTCATGCTATCAGAAGGGTCTCAGGATTGGAATGGGAAGGAGTTGGATATCACATCTCATGCTAAAGGGAGGGTCTCAGGTTTGGAAGGGGAAGGATTTGGATATCACATCGCATGTTATAGGAAGGATCTCAGGTTTGGTATTAGAATCATTGAGATATCACATCTCATGCTATCGGAAGTATCTCAGGTTTGGTATTAGAGGCATTGAGATATCACATCTCATGCTATCATAAGGGTCTCAGGATTGGAATGGGAAGGAGTTGGATATCACTTCTCATGCTAAAGGGAGGGTCTCAGGTTTGGAAGGGGAAGGATTTGGATATCACATCACATGTTATAAGAAGGATCTCAGGTTTGGTATTAGAAGCATTGAGATATCACATCTCATGCTATCAGAAGGGTCTCAGGATTGGAATGGGAGGGAGTTGGATATCACATCTCATGCTATAGGAAGGGTCTCAGGTTTGGAACGGGAAGGAGTTGGATATCACATCTCATGTTATAGGAAGAGTCTCAGGTTTGGTATAAGCATTGAGATATCACATCTCTGCAATCGGAAGTGTCTCAGGATTGGGATGGGAAGGAGTTGGATATCACATCTCATGCTATAGGAAGGGTCTCAGGTTTGGAACGGGAAGGAGTTGGATATCCCATCTCATGTTATAGGACAGGTCTCAGGTTTGGTATTAGAAGCATTGAGATATCACATATCTGCTATCGGAAGTGTCTCAGGATTGGAATGGGAAGGAGTTGGATATCCCATCTCATGTTATAGGACGGGTCTCAGGTTTGTTATTAGAATCATTGAGATATCATATTGCATGCTGTAGGAAGGGTCTAAGGATTGGAATGGGAAGGTCTTGAATATCACATCTCATGCTATAGGTAGGCTCTCAGGTTTGGAAAGGGAAGGAGTTGGATATCACATTTCATGTTAGAGGAAGGATCTCAGGTTTGGTATTAGAGGCATTGAGATATCACATCTCATGCTATAGGAAGGGTCTCAGGATTGGAATGGGAAGGAGTTGGATATCACATTTCATGCTATAGGAAGGGTCTCAGGTTTGGTATAAGCATTGAGATGTCACATCTCATGCTATAGGAAGGGTCTCAGGATTGGAATGGGAAGGAGTTGGATATCACATCTCATGTTATAGGAAGGATCTCAGGTTTGGTATTAGAAGCATTGAGATATCACATCTCATGCTATAGGAAGGGTCTCAGGATTGGAATGGGAAGGAGTTGTATATGACATCTCATGCCATAGGAAGGGTCTCAGGTTTGGTATAAGCATTGAGATATCACATCTCTGCTATCGGAAGGGTCTCAGGATTGGAATGGGAAGGAGTTGGATATCCCATCTCATGTTATAGGAAGAGTCTCAGGTTTGGTATTAGAAGCATTGAGATATCACATCTGATGCTATAGGAAGTGTCTCAGGATTGGAATGGGAAGGAGTTTGATATCACATCTCATGCCATGTATGGGTCTCAGGTTTTGTAGAAGCATTGGGATATCACATCTCATGCTATCGGAAGGGTATCAGGATTGGATTTGGAAGGAGTTGGATATCACATCTCATGTTATAGGAAGGGTCTCAGGATTGGAATGGGAAGGACTTGGATATCACATCTCATGCTATAGGAAGGCTCTCAGGTTTGGAAGGGGAAGGAGTTGGATATCACTTTTCATGTTAGAGGTAGGATCTCAGGTTTGGTATTAGAGGCATTGAGATATCACATCTCATGCTATCAGAAGGGTCCCAGGATTGGAATGGGAAGGAGTTGGATATCACATCTCATGCTAAAGGGAGGGTCTCAGGTTTGGAAGGGGAAGGATTTGGATATCACGTCTCATGTTATAGGAAGGATCACAGGTTTGGTATTAGAAGCATTGAGATATCACATCTCATGCTATCGAAAGGATCTCAGGTTTGGTATTAGAGGCATTGAGATATCACATCTCATGCTAAAGGGAGGGTCTCAGGTTTGGAAGGGGAAGGATTTGGATATCACATCTCTTGTTATAGGAAGGATCACAGGTTTGGTATTAGAAGCATTGAGATATCACATCTCATGCTATCGGAAGGGTCTCAGGATTGGAATGGGAAGGAGTTGGATATCACATCTCATGCTAAAGGGAGGGTCTCAGGTTTGGAAGGGGAAGGATTTGGATATCACATCTCTTGTTATAGGAAGGATCACAGGTTTGGTATTAGAAGCATTGAGATATCACATCTCATGCTATCGGAAGGGTCTCAGGATTGGAACGGGAAGGAGTCGGATATCACATCTCATGCTATAGGAAGGCTCTCAGGTTTGGAAGGGGAAAGAGTTGGATATCACATTTCATGTTAGAGGTAGGATCTCAGGTTTGGTATTAGAGGCATTGAGATATCACATCTCATGCTATCTATCATAAGGGTCTCAGGATTGGAATGGGAAGGAGTTGGATATCACATCTCATGCTAAAGGGAGGGTCTCAGGTTTGGAAGGGGAAGGATTTGGATATCACATCACATGTTATAAGAAGGATCTCAGGTTTGGTATTAGAAGCATTGAGATATCACATCTCATGCTATCGGAAGGGTCTCAGGATTGGAATGGGAAGGAGTCGGATATCACATCTCATGCTATAGGAAGGCTCTCAGGTTTGGAAGGGGAAAGAGTTGGATATCACATTTCATGTTAGAGGTAGGATCTCAGGTTTGGTATTAGAGGCATTGAGATATCACATCTCATGCTATCAGAAGGGTCTCAGGATTGGAATGGGAAGGAGTTGGATATCACATCTCATGCTAAAGGGAGGGTCTCAGGTTTGGAAGGGGAAGGATTTGGATATCACGTCTCATGTTATAGGAAGGATCTCAGGTTTGGTATTAGAAGCATTGAGATATCACATCTCATGCTATCGGAAGGATCTCAGGTTTGGTATTAGAGGAATTGAGATATCACATCTCATGCTAAAGGGAGGGTCTCAGGTTTGGAAGGGGAAGGATTTGGATATCACATCTCTTGTTATAGGAAGGATCACAGGTTTGGTATTAGAAGCATTGAGATATCACATCTCATGCTATCGGAAGGGTCTCAGGATTGGAATGGGAAGGAGTTGGATATCACATCTCATGCTAAAGAGAGGGTCTCAGGTTTGGAAGGGGAAGGATTTGGATATCACATCTCATGTTATAGGAAGGATCTCAGGTTTGGTATTAGAAGCATTGAGATATCACATCTCATGCTATCGGAAGTATCTCAGGTTTGGTATTAGAGGCATTGAGATATCACATCTCATGCTATCTATCATAAGGGTCTCAGGATTGGAATGGGAAGGAGTTGGATATCACATCTCATGCTAAAGGGAGGGTCTCAGGTTTGGAAGGGGAAGGATTTGGATATCACATCACAAGTTATAAGAAGGATCTCAGGTTTGGTATTAGAAGCATTGAGATATCACATCTCATGCTATCAGAAGGGTCTCAGGATTGGAATGGGAAGGAGTTGGATATCACATCTCATGCTAAAGGGAGAGTCTCAGGTTTGGAAGGGGAAGGATTTGGATATCACATCTCATGTTATCGGAAGGATCTCAGGTTTGGTATTAGAAGTATTGAGATATCACATCTCATGCTATCAGAAGGGTCTCAGGATTGGAATGGGAAGGAGTTGGATATCACATCTCATGCTATAGGAAGGCTCTCAGGTTTGGAAGGGGAAAGAGTTGGATATCACATTTCATGTTAGAGGTAGGATCTCAGGTTTGGTATTAGAGGCATTGAGATATCACATCTCATGCTATCAGAAGGGTCTCAGGATTGGAATGGGAAGTAGTTGGATATCACATCTCATGCTAAAGGGAGGGTCTCAGGTTTGGAAGGGTAAGGATTTGGATATCACGTCTCATGTTATAGAAAGGATCTCAGGTTTGGTATTAGAAGCATTGAGATATCACATCTCATGCTATCGGAAGGATCTCAGGTTTGGTATTAGAGGCATTGAGATATCACATCTCATGCTATCGGAAGGGTCTCAGGATTGGAATGGGACGGAGTTGGATATCACATCTCATGCTAAAGGGAGGGTCTCAGGTTTGGAAGGGGAAGGATGTGGATATCACATTTCATGTTAGAGGTAGGATCTCAGGTTTGGTATTGGAGGCATTGAGATATCACATCTCATGCTATCAGAAGGGTCTCAGGATGGGAATGGGAAGGAGTTGGATATCACATCTCATGCTAAAGGGAGGGTCTCAGGTTTGGAAGGGGAAGGATTTGGATATCACATCTCATGTAATCGGAAGGATCTCAGGTTTGGTATTAGAAGCATTGAGATATCACATCTCATGCTATAGGAAGGGTCTCAGGTTTGGTATTAGAAGCATTGAGATATCAAGTCTCATGGTATAGGAAGGGTCTCAGAATTGGAATGGGAAGGAGTTGGATATCTCAAGCTATAGGAAGGGTCTCAGGATTGGAATGGGAAGGGGTTTGATATCACAACTCATGCCATAGTATGGGTCTCAGGTTTGGTATTAGAGGCATTGAGATATCACATCTCATGCTATCAGAAGGGTCTCAGGATTGGAATGGGAAGTAGTTGGATATCACATCTCATGCTAAAGGGAGGGTCTCAGGTTTGGAAGGGTAAGGATTTGGATATCACGTCTCATGTTATAGGAAGGATCTCAGGTTTGGTATTAGAAGCATTGAGATATCACATCTCATGCTATCGGAAGGATCTCAGGTTTGGTATTAGAGGCATTGAGATATCACATCTCATGCTATCGGAAGGGTCTCAGGATTGGAATGGGACGGAGTTGGATATCACATCTCATGCTAAAGGGAGGGTCTCAGGTTTGGAAGGGGAAGGATGTGGATATCACATTTCATGTTAGAGGTAGGATCTCAGGTTTGGTATTGGAGGCATTGAGATATCACATCTCATGCTATCAGAAGGGTCTCAGGATGGGAATGGGAAGGAGTTGGATATCACATCTCATGCTAAAGGGAGGGTCTCAGGTTTGGAAGGGGAAGGATTTGGATATCACATCTCATGTTATCGGAAGGATCTCAGGTTTGGTATTAGAAGCATTGAGATATCACATCTCATGCTATAGGAAGGGTCTCAGGTTTGGTATTAGAAGCATTGAGATATCAAGTCTCATGGTATAGGAAGGGTCTCAGAATTGGAATGGGAAGGAGTTGGATATCTCAAGCTATAGGAAGGGTCTCAGGATTGGAATGGGAAGGGGTTTGATATCACAACTCATGCCATAGTATGGGTCTCAGGTTTGGTAGAAACATTGGGATATCACATCTCATGCTATCGGAAGGGTATCAGGATTTGATCTGGAAGGAGTTGGATATCCCATCTCATGCTATAGGAAGGGTCTCAGGTTGGAATGGGAAGGAGTTGGATATCACATCTCATGTTATAGGAAGGGTCCCAGGATTGGAATGGGAAGGACTTGGATATCACATTTCATGTTAGAGGAAGGATCTCAGGTTTGGTATTAGAGGCATTAAGATATCACATCTCATGTTATAGGAAGGGTCTCACGTTTGGTATAAGCATTGAGATATCACATCTCATGCTATAGGAAGTGTCTCAGGATTGGAATGGGAAGGAGTTGGATATCACATCTCGAGCTATAGGAAGGGTCTCACGTTTGGTATAAGCATTGAGATATCACATCTCATGCTATAGGAAGGGTCTCAGGATTGGAATGGGAAGGTGTTGGATATCACATCTCATGTTATAGGAAAGATCTCAGGTTTGGTATTAGAAGCATTGCGACATCACATCTCATGCTATAGGAAGTGTCTCAGGTTTGGTATAAGCATTGAGATATCACATCTCATGCTATAGGAAGGGTCTCAGGATTGGAATGGGAAGGAGTTGTATATGACATCTCATGCCATAGGAAGGGTCTCAGGTTTGGAATAAGCATTGAGATATCACATCTCATGCTATAGGAAGGGTCTCAGGATTGGAATGGGACGGACTTGGATATCACATCTCATGCTATAGGGAGGGTCTCAGGTTTGGAACGGGAAGGATTTGGATATCACATCGCATGTTATAGGAAGGATCTCAGGTTTGGTAAGGGAAGGAGTTGGATATCACATTTCATGTTAGAGGTAGGATCTCAGGTTTGGTATTAGAGGCATTGAGGTATCACATCTCATGCTATCAGAAGGGTCTCAGGATTGGAATGGGAAGGAGTTGGATATCACATCTCATGCTAAAGGGAGGGTCTCAGGTTTGGAAGGGGAAGGATTTGGATATCACATCGCATGTTATAGGAAGGATCTCAGGTTTGGTATTAGAATCATTGAGATATCACATCTCATGCTATCGGAAGTATCTCAGGTTTGGTATTAGAGGCATTGAGATATCACATCTCATGCTATCATAAGGGTCTCAGGATTGGAATGGGAAGGAGTTGGATATCACTTCTCATGCTAAAGGGAGGGTCTCAGGTTTGGAAGGGGAAGGATTTGGATATCACATCACATGTTATAAGAAGGATCTCAGGTTTGGTATTAGACGCATTGAGATATCACATCTCATGCTATCAGAAGGGTCTCAGGATTGGAATGGGAGGGAGTTGGATATCACATCTCATGCTATAGGAAGGGTCTTAGGTTTGGAACGGGAAGGAGTTGGATATCACATCTCATGTTATAGGAAGAGTCTCAGGTTTGGTATAAGCATTGAGATATCACATCTCTGCAATCGGAAGTGTCTCAGGATTGGGATGGGAAGGAGTTGGATATCACATCTCATGCTATAGGAAGGGTCTCAGGTTTGGAACGGGAAGGAGTTGGATATCCCATCTCATGTTATAGGACAGGTCTCAGGTTTGGTATTAGAAGCATTGAGATATCACATCGCATGCTGTAGGAAGGGTCTCAGGATTGGAATGGGAAGGAGTTGGATATTACATCTCATGCTATAGGAAGGGTCTCAGGTTTGGTATAAGCATTGAGATATCACATCTCTGCTATCGGAAGTGTCTCAGGATTGGAATGGGAAGGAGTTGGATATCCCATCTCATGTTATAGGACGGGTCTCAGGTTTGTTATTAGAATCATTGAGATATCATATTGCATGCTGTAGGAAGGGTCTAAGGATTGGAATGGGAAGGTCTTGAATATCACATCTCATGCTATAGGTAGGCTCTCAGGTTTGGAAAGGGAAGGAGTTGGATATCACATTTCATGCTATAGGAAGGGTCTCAGGTTTGGTATAAGCATTGAGATGTCACATCTCATGCTATAGGAAGGGTCTCAGGATTGGAATGGGAAGGAGTTGGATATCACATCTCATGTTATAGGAAGGATCTCAGGTTTGGTATTAGAAGCATTGAGATATCACATCTCATGCTATAGGAAGGGTCACAGGATTGGAATGGGAAGGAGTTGTATATGACATCTCATGCCATAGGAAGGGTCTCAGGTTTGGTATAAGCATTGAGATATCACATCTCTGCTATCGGAAGGGTCTCAGGATTGGAATGGGAAGGAGTTGGATATCCCATCTCATGTTATAGGAAGAGTCTCAGGTTTGGTATTAGAAGCATTGAGATATCACATCTGATGCTATAGGAAGTGTCTCAGGATTGGAATGGGAAGGAGTTTGATATCACATCTCATGCCATGTATGGGTCTCAGGTTTTGTAGAAGCATTGGGATATCACATCTCATGCTATCGGAAGGGTATCAGGATTGGATTTGGAAGGAGTTGGATATCACATCTCATGTTATAGGAAGGGTCTCAGGATTGGAATGGGAAGGACTTGGATATCACATCTCATGCTATAGGAAGGCTCTCAGGTTTGGAAGGGGAAGGAGTTGGATATCACATTTCATGTTAGAGGTAGGATCTCAGGTTTGGTATTAGAGGCATTGAGATATCACATCTCATGCTATCAGAAGGGTCTCAGGATTGGAATGGGAAGGAGTTGGATATCACATCTCATGCTAAAGGTAGGGTCTCAGGTTTGGAAGGGGAAGGATTTGGATATCACATCTCATGTTATAGGAAGGATCTCAGGTTTGGTATTAGAAGCACTGAGATATCACATCTCATGCTATCGGAAGGATCTCAGGTTTGGTATTAGAGGCATTGAGATATCACATCTCATGCTATCAGAAGGGTCTCAGGATTGGAATGGGAAGGAGTCGGATATCACATCTCATGCTAAAGGGAGGGTCTCAGGTTTGGAAGTGGAAGGATTTGGATATCACATCTCATGTTATAGGAAGGATCTCAGGTTTGGTATTAGAAGCATTGAGATATCACATCTCATGCTATAGGAAGGGTCTCAGGATTGGAATGGGAAGGAGTTGGATATCACATCTCAAGCTATAGAAAGGGTCTCAGGATTGGAATGGGAAGGAGTTGGATATCACATCTCAAGCTATAGTAAGGGTCTCAGGATTGGAATGGGAAGGAGTTGGATATCACATCTCATGCTATAGGAAGGGTCTCAGGTTTGGTATTAGCATTGAGATATCCCATCTCATGCTATAGGAAGGGTCTCAGGTTTGGAATCGGAAGGAGTTGTATATGACATCTCATGCCATAGGTAGGGTCTCAGGTTTGGTATAAGCATTGAGATATCACATCTCTGCTATCGGAAGGGTCTCAGGATTGGAATGGGAAGGAGTTGGATATCCCATCTCGTTATAGGAAGGGTCTCAGGTTTTGTATTAGAAGCATTGAGATATCACATCTCATGGTATAGGACGGGTCTCAGAATTGGAATGGGAAGGAGTTAGATATCACTTCTCAAGCTATAGGAAGGGTCTCAGGATTGGAATGGGAAGGAGTTGGATATCACATCTCATGCTAAAGGGAGGGTCTCAGGTTTGGAAGGGGAAGGATTTGGATATCACATCGCATGTTATAGGAAGGATCTCAGGTTTGGTATTAGAATCATTGAGATATCACATCTCATGCTATCGGAAGTATCTCAGGTTTGGTATTAGAGGCATTGAGATATCACATCTCATGCTATCATAAGGGTCTCAGGATTGGAATGGGAAGGAGTTGGATATCACTTCTCATGCTAAAGGGAGGGTCTCAGGTTTGGAAGGGGAAGGATTTGGATATCACATCACATGTTATAAGAAGGATCTCAGGTTTGGTATTAGAAGCATTGAGATATCACATCTCATGCTATCAGAAGGGTCTCAGGATTGGAATGGGAGGGAGTTGGATATCACATCTCATGCTATAGGAAGGGTCTCAGGTTTGGAACGGGAAGGAGTTGGATATCACATCTCATGTTATAGGAAGAGTCTCAGGTTTGGTATAAGCATTGAGATATCACATCTCTGCAATCGGAAGTGTCTCAGGATTGGGATGGGAAGGAGTTGGATATCACATCTCATGCTATAGGAAGGGTCTCAGGTTTGGAACGGGAAGGAGTTGGATATCCCATCTCATGTTGTAGGACGGGTCTCAGGTTTGGTATTAGAAGCATTGAGATATCACATCGCATGCTGTAGGAAGGGTCTCAGGATTGGAATGGGAAGGAGTTGGATATTACATCTCATGCTATAGGAAGGGTCTCAGGTTTGGTATAAGCATTGAGATATCACATCTCTGCTATCGGAAGTGTCTCAGGATTGGAATGGGAAGGAGTTGGATAACCCATCTCATGTTATAGGACGGGTCTCAGGTTTGTTATTAGAATCATTGAGATATCATATTGCATGCTGTAGGAAGGGTCTAAGGATTGGAATGGGAAGGACTTGAATATCACATCTTATGCTATAGGTAGGCTCTCAGGTTTGGAAAGGGAAGGAGTTGGATATCACATTTCATGTTAGAGGAAGGATCTCAGGTTTGGTATTAGAGGCATTGAGATATCACATCTCATGCTATAGGAAGGGTCTCAGGATTGGAATGGGAAGGAGTTGGATATCACATTTCATGCTATAGGAAGGGTCTCAGGTTTGGTATAAGCATTGAGATGTCACATCTCATGCTATAGGAAGGGTCTCAGGATTGGAATGGGAAGGAGTTGGATATCACATCTCATGTTATAGGAAGGATCTCAGGTTTGGTATTAGAAGCATTGAGATATCACATCTCATGCTATAGGAAGGGTCTCAGGATTGGAATGGGAAGGAGTTGTATATGACATCTCATGCCATAGGAAGGGTCTCAGGTTTGGTATAAGCATTGAGATATCACATCTCTGCTATCGGAAGGGTCTCAGGATTGGAATGGGAAGGAGTTGGATATCCCATCTCATGTTATAGGAAGAGTCTCAGGTTTGGTATTAGAAGCATTGAGATATCACATCTGATGCTATAGGAAGTGTCTCAGGATTGGAATGGGAAGGAGTTTGATATCACATCTCATGCCATGTATGGGTCTCAGGTTTTGTAGAAGCATTGGGATATCACATCTCATGCTATCGGAAGGGTATCAGGATTGGATTTGGAAGGAGTTGGATATCCGATCTCATGTTATAGGAAGGGTCTCAGGATTGGAATGGGAAGGACTTGGATATCACATCTCATGCTATAGGAAGGCTCTCAGGTTTGGAAGGGGAAGGAGTTGGATATCACATTTCATGTTAGAGGTAGGATCTCAGGTTTGGTATTAGAGGCATTGAGATATCACATATCATGCTATCAGAAGGGTCTCAGGATTGGAATGGGAAGGAGTTGGATATCACATATCATGCTAAAGGGAGGGTCTCAGGTTTGGAAGGGGAAGGATTTGGATATCACGTCTCATGTTATAGGAAGGATCTCAGGTTTGGTATTAGAAGCATTGAGATATCACATCTCATGCTATCGGAAGGATCTCAGGTTTGGTATTAGAGGCATTGAGATATCACATCTCATGCTAAAGGGAGGGTCTCAGGTTTGGAAGGGGAAGGATTTGGATATCACATCTCTTGTTATAGGAAGGATCACAGGTTTGGTATTAGAAGCATTGAGATATCACATCTCATGCTATCGGAAGGGTCTCAGGATTGGAATGGGAAGGAGTTGGATATCACATCTCATGCTAAAGGGAGGGTCTCAGGTTTGGAAGGGGAAGGATTTGGATATCACATCTCATGTTATAGGAAGGATCTCAGGTTTGGTATTAGAGGCATTGAGATATCACATCTCATGCTATCTATCATAAGGGTCTCAGGATTGGAATGGGAAGGAGTTGGATATCACATCTCATGCTAAAGGGAGGGTCTCAGGTTTGGAAGGGGAAGGATTTGGATATCACATCACATGTTATAAGAAGGATCTCAGGTTTGGTATTAGAAGCATTGAGATATCACATCTCATGCTATCGGAAGGGTCTCAGGATTGGAACGGGAAGGAGTCGGATATCACATCTCATGCTATAGGAAGGCTCTCAGGTTTGGAAGGGGAAAGAGTTGGATATCACATTTCATGTTAGAGGTAGGATCTCAGGTTTGGTATTAGAGGCATTGAGATATCACATCTCATGCTATCAGAAGGGTCTCAGGATTGGAATGGGAAGGAGTTGGATATCACATCTCATGCTAAAGGGAGGGTCTCAGGTTTGGAAGGGGAAGGATTTGGATATCACGTCTCATGTTATAGGAAGGATCTCAGGTTTGGTATTAGAAGCATTGAGATATCACATCTCATGCTATCGGAAGGATCTCAGGTTTGGTGGTTTGGTATTAGAGGCATTGAGATATCACATCTCATGCTAAAGGGAGGGTCTCAGGTTTGGAAGGGGAAGGATTTGGATATCACATCTCTTGTTATAGGAAGGATCACAGGTTTGGTATTAGAAGCATTGAGATATCACATCTCATGCTATCGGAAGGGTCTCAGGATTGGAATGGGACGGAGTTGGATATCACATCTCATGCTAAAGGGAGGGTCTCAGGTTTGGAAGGGGAAGGATGTGGATATCACATTTCATGTTAGAGGTAGGATCTCAGGTTTGGTATTGGAGGCATTGAGATATCACATCTCATGCTATCAGAAGGGTCTCAGGATGGGAATGGGAAGGAGTTGGATATCACATCTCATGCTAAAGGGAGGGTCTCAGGTTTGGAAGGGGAAGGATTTGGATATCACATCTCATGTTATCGGAAGGATCTCAGGTTTGGTATTAGAAGCATTGAGATATCACATCTCATGCTATAGGAAGGGTCTCAGGTTTGGTATTAGAAGCATTGAGATATCAAGTCTCATGGTATAGGAAGGGTCTCAGAATTGGAATGGGAAGGAGTTGGATATCTCAAGCTATAGGAAGGGTCTCAGGATTGGAATGGGAAGGGGTTTGATATCACAACTCATGCCATAGTATGGGTCTCAGGTTTGGTAGAAACATTGGGATATCACATCTCATGCTATCGGAAGGGTATGAGGATTTGATTTGAAAGGAGTTGGATATCCCATCTCATGCTATAGGAAGGGTCTCAGGTTGGAATGGGAAGGAGTTGGATATCACATCTCATGTTATAGGAAGGGTCCCAGGATTGGAATGGGAAGGACTTGGATATCATATCTCATGCTATAGGAAGGCTCTCAGGTTTGGAAGGGGAAGGAGTTGGATATCACATTTCATGTTAGAGGAAGGATCTCAGGTTTGGTATTAGAGGCATTAAGATATCACATCTCATGTTATAGGAAGGGTCTCACGTTTGGTATAAGCATTGAGATATCACATCTCATGCTATAGGAAGGGTCTCAGGATTGGAATGGGAAGGAGTTGGATATCACATCTCAAGCTATAGGAAGGGTCTCACGTTTGGTATAAGCATTGAGATATCACATCTCATGCTATAGGAAGGGTCTCAGGATTGGAATGGGAAGGAGTTGTATATGACATCTCATGCCATAGGAAGGGTCTCAGGTTTGGAATAAGCATTGAGATATCACATCTCATGCTATAGGAAGGGTCTCAGGATTGGAATGGGACGGACTTGGATATCACATCTCATGCTATAGGGAGGGTCTCAGGTTTGGAAGGGGAAGGATTTGGATATCACATCGCATGTTATAGGAAGGATCTCAGGTTTGGTAAGGGAAGGAGTTGGATATCACATTTCATGTTAGAGGTAGGATCTCAGGTTTGGTATTAGAAGCATTGCGACATCACATCTCATGTTATAGGAAGGGTCTCAGGATTGGAATGGGAAGAAGTTGGCTATCACATCTCATGCTATAGGAAGGGTCTCAGGTTTGGTATAAGCATTGAGATATCACATCTCATGCTATAGGAAGGGTCTCAGGATTGGAATGGGAAGGAGTTGTATATGACATCTCATGCCATAGGAAGGGTCTCAGGTTTGGAAAAAGCATTGAGATATCACATCTCATGCTATAGGAAGGGTCTCAGGATTGGAATGGGACGGACTTGGATATCACATCTCATGCTATAGGGAGGGTCTCAGGTTTGGAAGGGGAAGGATTTGGATATCACATCGCATGTTATAGGAAGGATCTCAGGTTTGGTAAGGGAAGGAGTTGGATATCACATTTCATGTTAGAGGTAGGATCTCAGGTTTGGTATTAGAGGCATTGAGGTATCACATCTCATGCTATCAGAAGGGTCTCAGGATTGGAATGGGAAGGAGTTGGATATCACATCTCATGCTAAAGGGAGGGTCTCAGGTTTGGAAGGGGAAGGATTTGGATATCACATCGCATGTTATAGGAAGGATCTCAGGTTTGGTATTAGAATCATTGAGATATCACATCTCATGCTATCGGAAGTATCTCAGGTTTGGTATTAGAGGCATTGAGATATCACATCTCATGCTATCACAAGGGTCTCAGGATTGGAATAGGAAGGAGTTGGATATCACTTCTCATGCTAAAGGGAGGGTCTCAGGTTTGGAAGGGGAAGGATTTGGATATCACATCACATGTTATAAGAAGGATCTCAGGTTTGGTATTAGAAGCATTGAGATATCACATCTCATGCTATCAGAAGGGTCTCAGGATTGGAATGGGAAGGAGTTGGATATCACATCTCATGCTATAGGAAGGGTCTCAGGTTTGGAACGGGAAGGAGTTGGATATCACATCTCATGTTATAGGAAGAGTCTCAGGTTTGGTATATGCATTGAGATATCACATCTCTGCAATCGGAAGTGTCTCAGGATTGGGATGGGAAGGAGTTGGATATCACATCTCATGCTATAGGAAGGGTCTCAGGTTTGGAACGGGAAGGAGTTGGATATCCCATCTCATGTTATAGGACGGGTCTCAGGTTTGGTATTAGAAGCATTGAGATATCACATCGCATGCTGTAGGAAGGGTCTCAGGATTGGAATGGGAAGGAGTTGGATATTACATCTCATGCTATAGGAAGGGTCTCAGGTTTGGTATAAGCATTGAGATATCACATCTCTGCTATCGGAAGTGTCTCAGGATTGGAATGGGAAGGAGTTGGATATCCCATCTCATGTTATAGGACGGGTCTCAGGTTTGTTATTAGAATCATTGAGATATCATATTGCATGCTGTAGGAAGGGTCTAAGGATTGGAATGGGAAGGACTTGAATATCACATCTCATGCTATAGGTAGGCTCTCAGGTTTGGAAAGGGAAGGAGTTGGATATCACATTTCATGTTAGAGGAAGGATCTCAGGTTTGGTATTAGAGGCATTGAGATATCACATCTCATGCTATAGGAAGGGTCTCAGGATTGGAATGGGAAGGAGTTGGATATCACATCTCATGCTATAGGAAGGGTCTCAGGTGTGGGATAAGCATAGAGATGTCACATCTCATGCTATAGGAAGGGTCTCAGGATTGGAATGGGAAGGAGTTGGATATCACATCTCATGTTATAGGAAGGATCTCAGGTTTGGTATTAGAAGCATTGAGATATCACATCTCATGCTATAGGAAGGGTCTCAGGATTGGAATGGGAAGGAGTTGTATATGACATCTCATGCCATACGAAGGGTCTCAGGTTTGGTATAAGCATTGAGATATCACATCTCTGCTATCGGAAGGGTCTCAGGATTGGAATGGGAAGGAGTTGGATATCCCATCTCATGTTATAGGAAGAGTCTCAGGTTTGGTATTAGAAGCATTGAGATATCACATCTGATGCTATAGGAAGTGTCTCAGGATTGGAATGGGAAGGAGTTTGATATCACATCTCATGCCATGTATGGGTCTCAGGTTTTGTAGAAGCATTGGGATATCACATCTCATGCTATCGGAAGGGTATCAGGATTGGATTTGGAAGGAGTTGGATATCACATCTCATGTTATAGGAAGGGTCTCAGGATTGGAATGGGAAGGACTTGGATATCACATCTCATGCTATAGGAAGGCTCTCAGGTTTGGAAGGGGAAGGAGTTGGATATCACATTTCATGTTAGAGGTAGGATCTCAGGTTTGGTATTAGAGGCATTGAGATATCACATCTCATGCTATCAGAAGGGTCTCAGGATTGGAATGGGAAGGAGTTGGATATCACATCTCATGCTAAAGGGAGGGTCTCAGGTTTGGAAGGGGAAGGATTTGGATATCACATCTCATGTTATAGGAAGGATCTCAGGTTTGGTATTAGAAGCACTGAGATATCACATCTCATGCTATCGGAAGGATCTCAGGTTTGGTATTAGAGGCATTGAGATATCACATCTCATGCTATCAGAAGGGTCTCAGGATTGGAATGGGAAGGAGTCGGATATCACATCTCATGCTAAAGGGAGGGTCTCAGGTTTGGAAGTGGAAGGATTTGGATATCACATCTCATGTTATAGGAAGGATCTCAGGTTTGGTATTAGAAGCATTGAGATATCACATCTCATGCTATAGGAAGGGTCTCAGGATTGGAATGGGAAGGAGTTGGATATCACATCTCAAGCTATAGAAAGGGTCTCAGGATTGGAATGGGAAGGTGTTGGATATCACATCTCAAGCTATAGTAAGGGTCTCAGGATTGGAATGGGAAGGAGTTGGATATCACATCTCATGCTATAGGAAGGGTCTCAGGTTTGGTATTAGCATTGAGATATCCCATCTCATGCTATAGGAAGGGTCTCAGGTTTGGAATCGGAAGGAGTTGTATATGACATCTCATGCCATAGGTAGGGTCTCAGGTTTGGTATAAGCATTGAGATATCACATCTCTGCTATCGGAAGGGTCTCAGGATTGGAATGGGAAGGAGTTGGATATCCCATCTCGTTATAGGAAGGGTCTCAGGTTTTGTATTAGAAGCATTGAGATATCACATCTCATGGTATAGGACGGGTCTCAGAATTGGAATGGGAAGGAGTTAGATATCACTTCTCAAGCTATAGGAAGGGTCTCAGGATTGGAATGGGAAGGAGTTGGATATCACATCTCATGCTAAAGGGAGGGTCTCAGGTTTGGAAGGGGAAGGATTTGGATATCACATCGCATGTTATAGGAAGGATCTCAGGTTTGGTATTAGAATCATTGAGATATCACATCTCATGCTATCGGAAGTATCTCAGGTTTGGTATTAGAGGCATTGAGATATCACATCTCATGCTATCAGAAGGGTCTCAGGATTGGAATGGGAAGGAGTTGGATATCACATCTCATGCTAAAGGGAGGGTCTCAGGTTTGGAAGGGGAAGGATTTGGATATCACGTCTCATGTTATAGGAAGGATCTCAGGTTTGGTATTAGAAGCATTGAGATATCACATCTCATGCTATCGGAAGGATCTCAGGTTTGGTGGTTTGGTATTAGAGGCATTGAGATATCACATCTCATGCTAAAGGGAGGGTCTCAGGTTTGGAAGGGGAAGGATTTGGATATCACATCTCTTGTTATAGGAAGGATCACAGGTTTGGTATTAGAAGCATTGAGATATCACATCTCATGCTATCGGAAGGGTCTCAGGATTGGAATGGGACGGAGTTGGATATCACATCTCATGCTAAAGGGAGGGTCTCAGGTTTGGAAGGGGAAGGATGTGGATATCACATTTCATGTTAGAGGTAGGATCTCAGGTTTGGTATTGGAGGCATTGAGATATCACATCTCATGCTATCAGAAGGGTCTCAGGATGGGAATGGGAAGGAGTTGGATATCACATCTCATGCTAAAGGGAGGGTCTCAGGTTTGGAAGGGGAAGGATTTGGATATCACATCTCATGTTATCGGAAGGATCTCAGGTTTGGTATTAGAAGCATTGAGATATCACATCTCATGCTATAGGAAGGGTCTCAGGTTTGGTATTAGAAGCATTGAGATATCAAGTCTCATGGTATAGGAAGGGTCTCAGAATTGGAATGGGAAGGAGTTGGATATCTCAAGCTATAGGAAGGGTCTCAGGATTGGAATGGGAAGGGGTTTGATATCACAACTCATGCCATAGTATGGGTCTCAGGTTTGGTAGAAACATTGGGATATCACATCTCATGCTATCGGAAGGGTATGAGGATTTGATTTGAAAGGAGTTGGATATCCCATCTCATGCTATAGGAAGGGTCTCAGGTTGGAATGGGAAGGAGTTGGATATCACATCTCATGTTATAGGAAGGGTCCCAGGATTGGAATGGGAAGGACTTGGATATCATATCTCATGCTATAGGAAGGCTCTCAGGTTTGGAAGGGGAAGGAGTTGGATATCACATTTCATGTTAGAGGAAGGATCTCAGGTTTGGTATTAGAGGCATTAAGATATCACATCTCATGTTATAGGAAGGGTCTCACGTTTGGTATAAGCATTGAGATATCACATCTCATGCTATAGGAAGGGTCTCAGGATTGGAATGGGAAGGAGTTGGATATCACATCTCAAGCTATAGGAAGGGTCTCACGTTTGGTATAAGCATTGAGATATCACATCTCATGCTATAGGAAGGGTCTCAGGATTGGAATGGGAAGGAGTTGTATATGACATCTCATGCCATAGGAAGGGTCTCAGGTTTGGAATAAGCATTGAGATATCACATCTCATGCTATAGGAAGGGTCTCAGGATTGGAATGGGACGGACTTGGATATCACATCTCATGCTATAGGGAGGGTCTCAGGTTTGGAAGGGGAAGGATTTGGATATCACATCGCATGTTATAGGAAGGATCTCAGGTTTGGTAAGGGAAGGAGTTGGATATCACATTTCATGTTAGAGGTAGGATCTCAGGTTTGGTATTAGAAGCATTGCGACATCACATCTCATGTTATAGGAAGGGTCTCAGGATTGGAATGGGAAGAAGTTGGCTATCACATCTCATGCTATAGGAAGGGTCTCAGGTTTGGTATAAGCATTGAGATATCACATCTCATGCTATAGGAAGGGTCTCAGGATTGGAATGGGAAGGAGTTGTATATGACATCTCATGCCATAGGAAGGGTCTCAGGTTTGGAAAAAGCATTGAGATATCACATCTCATGCTATAGGAAGGGTCTCAGGATTGGAATGGGACGGACTTGGATATCACATCTCATGCTATAGGGAGGGTCTCAGGTTTGGAAGGGGAAGGATTTGGATATCACATCGCATGTTATAGGAAGGATCTCAGGTTTGGTAAGGGAAGGAGTTGGATATCACATTTCATGTTAGAGGTAGGATCTCAGGTTTGGTATTAGAGGCATTGAGGTATCACATCTCATGCTATCAGAAGGGTCTCAGGATTGGAATGGGAAGGAGTTGGATATCACATCTCATGCTAAAGGGAGGGTCTCAGGTTTGGAAGGGGAAGGATTTGGATATCACATCGCATGTTATAGGAAGGATCTCAGGTTTGGTATTAGAATCATTGAGATATCACATCTCATGCTATCGGAAGTATCTCAGGTTTGGTATTAGAGGCATTGAGATATCACATCTCATGCTATCACAAGGGTCTCAGGATTGGAATAGGAAGGAGTTGGATATCACTTCTCATGCTAAAGGGAGGGTCTCAGGTTTGGAAGGGGAAGGATTTGGATATCACATCACATGTTATAAGAAGGATCTCAGGTTTGGTATTAGAAGCATTGAGATATCACATCTCATGCTATCAGAAGGGTCTCAGGATTGGAATGGGAAGGAGTTGGATATCACATCTCATGCTATAGGAAGGGTCTCAGGTTTGGAACGGGAAGGAGTTGGATATCACATCTCATGTTATAGGAAGAGTCTCAGGTTTGGTATATGCATTGAGATATCACATCTCTGCAATCGGAAGTGTCTCAGGATTGGGATGGGAAGGAGTTGGATATCACATCTCATGCTATAGGAAGGGTCTCAGGTTTGGAACGGGAAGGAGTTGGATATCCCATCTCATGTTATAGGACGGGTCTCAGGTTTGGTATTAGAAGCATTGAGATATCACATCGCATGCTGTAGGAAGGGTCTCAGGATTGGAATGGGAAGGAGTTGGATATTACATCTCATGCTATAGGAAGGGTCTCAGGTTTGGTATAAGCATTGAGATATCACATCTCTGCTATCGGAAGTGTCTCAGGATTGGAATGGGAAGGAGTTGGATATCCCATCTCATGTTATAGGACGGGTCTCAGGTTTGTTATTAGAATCATTGAGATATCATATTGCATGCTGTAGGAAGGGTCTAAGGATTGGAATGGGAAGGACTTGAATATCACATCTCATGCTATAGGTAGGCTCTCAGGTTTGGAAAGGGAAGGAGTTGGATATCACATTTCATGTTAGAGGAAGGATCTCAGGTTTGGTATTAGAGGCATTGAGATATCACATCTCATGCTATAGGAAGGGTCTCAGGATTGGAATGGGAAGGAGTTGGATATCACATCTCATGCTATAGGAAGGGTCTCAGGTGTGGGATAAGCATTGAGATGTCACATCTCATGCTATAGGAAGGGTCTCAGGATTGGAATGGGAAGGAGTTGGATATCACATCTCATGTTATAGGAAGGATCTCAGGTTTGGTATTAGAAGCATTGAGATATCACATCTCATGCTATAGGAAGGGTCTCAGGATTGGAATGGGAAGGAGTTGTATATGACATCTCATGCCATACGAAGGGTCTCAGGTTTGGTATAAGCATTGAGATATCACATCTCTGCTATCGGAAGGGTCTCAGGATTGGAATGGGAAGGAGTTGGATATCCCATCTCATGTTATAGGAAGAGTCTCAGGTTTGGTATTAGAAGCATTGAGATATCACATCTGATGCTATAGGAAGTGTCTCAGGATTGGAATGGGAAGGAGTTTGATATCACATCTCATGCCATGTATGGGTCTCAGGTTTTGTAGAAGCATTGGGATATCACATCTCATGCTATCGGAAGGGTATCAGGATTGGATTTGGAAGGAGTTGGATATCACATCTCATGTTATAGGAAGGGTCTCAGGATTGGAATGGGAAGGACTTGGATATCACATCTCATGCTATAGGAAGGCTCTCAGGTTTGGAAGGGGAAGGAGTTGGATATCACATTTCATGTTAGAGGTAGGATCTCAGGTTTGGTATTAGAGGCATTGAGATATCACATCTCATGCTATCAGAAGGGTCTCAGGATTGGAATGGGAAGGAGTTGGATATCACATCTCATGCTAAAGGGAGGGTCTCAGGTTTGGAAGGGGAAGGATTTGGATATCACATCTCATGTTATAGGAAGGATCTCAGGTTTGGTATTAGAAGCACTGAGATATCACATCTCATGCTATCGGAAGGATCTCAGGTTTGGTATTAGAGGCATTGAGATATCACATCTCATGCTATCAGAAGGGTCTCAGGATTGGAATGGGAAGGAGTCGGATATCACATCTCATGCTAAAGGGAGGGTCTCAGGTTTGGAAGTGGAAGGATTTGGATATCACATCTCATGTTATAGGAAGGATCTCAGGTTTGGTATTAGAAGCATTGAGATATCACATCTCATGCTATAGGAAGGGTCTCAGGATTGGAATGGGAAGGAGTTGGATATCACATCTCAAGCTATAGAAAGGGTCTCAGGATTGGAATGGGAAGGTGTTGGATATCACATCTCAAGCTATAGTAAGGGTCTCAGGATTGGAATGGGAAGGAGTTGGATATCACATCTCATGCTATAGGAAGGGTCTCAGGTTTGGTATTAGCATTGAGATATCCCATCTCATGCTATAGGAAGGGTCTCAGGTTTGGAATCGGAAGGAGTTGTATATGACATCTCATGCCATAGGTAGGGTCTCAGGTTTGGTATAAGCATTGAGATATCACATCTCTGCTATCGGAAGGGTCTCAGGATTGGAATGGGAAGGAGTTGGATATCCCATCTCGTTATAGGAAGGGTCTCAGGTTTTGTATTAGAAGCATTGAGATATCACATCTCATGGTATAGGACGGGTCTCAGAATTGGAATGGGAAGGAGTTAGATATCACTTCTCAAGCTATAGGAAGGGTCTCAGGATTGGAATGGGAAGGAGTTGGATATCACATCTCATGCTAAAGGGAGGGTCTCAGGTTTGGAAGGGGAAGGATTTGGATATCACATCGCATGTTATAGGAAGGATCTCAGGTTTGGTATTAGAATCATTGAGATATCACATCTCATGCTATCGGAAGTATCTCAGGTTTGGTATTAGAGGCATTGAGATATCACATCTCATGCTATCAGAAGGGTCTCAGGATTGGAATGGGAGGGAGTTGGATATCACATCTCATGCTATAGGAAGGGTCTCAGGTTTGGAACGGGAAGGAGTTGGATATCACATCTCATGTTATAGGAAGAGTCTCAGGTTTGGTATAAGCATTGAGATATCACATCTCTGCAATCGGAAGTGTCTCAGGATTGGGATGGGAAGGAGTTGGATATCACATCTCATGCTATAGGAAGGGTCTCAGGTTTGGAACGGGAAGGAGTTGGATATCCCATCTCATGTTATAGGACGGGTCTCAGGTTTGGTATTAGAAGCATTGAGATATCACATCGCATGCTGTAGGAAGGGTCTCAGGATTGGAATGGGAAGGAGTTGGATATTACATCTCATGCTATAGGAAGGGTCTCAGGTTTTTTATAAGCATTGAGATATCACATCTCTGCTATCGGAAGTGTCTCAGGATTGGAATGGGAAGGAGTTGGATATCCCATCTCATGTTATAGGACGGGTCTCAGGTTTGTTATTAGAATCATTGAGATATCATATTGCATGCTGTAGGAAGGGTCTAAGGATTGGAATGGGAAGGACTTGAATATCACATCTCATGCTATAGGTAGGCTCTCAGGTTTGGAAAGGGAAGGAGTTGGATATCACATTTCATGTTAGAGGAAGGATCTCCGGTTTGGTATTAGAGGCATTGAGATATCACATCTCATGCTATAGGAAGGGTCTCAGGATTGGAATGGGAAGGAGTTGGATATCACATTTCATGCTATAGGAAGGGTCTCAGGTTTGGTATAAGCATTGAGATGTCACATCTCATGCTATAGGAAGGGTCTCAGGATTGGAATGGGAAGGAGTTGGATATCACATCTCATGTTATAGGAAGGATCTCAGGTTTGGTATTAGAAGCATTGAGATATCACATCTCATGCTATAGGAAGGGTCTCAGGATTGGAATGGGAAGGAGTTGTATATGACATCTCATGCCATAGGAAGGGTCTCAGGTTTGGTATAAGCATTGAGATATCACATCTCTGCTATCGGAAGGGTCTCAGGATTGGAATGGGAAGGAGTTGGATATCCCATCTCATGTTATAGGAAGAGTCTCAGGTTTGGTATTAGAAGCATTGAGATATCACATCTGATGCTATAGGAAGTGTCTCAGGATTGGAATGGGAAGGAGTTTGATATCACATCTCATGCCATGTATGGGTCTCAGGTTTTGTAGAAGCATTGGGATATCACATCTCATGCTATCGGAAGGGTATCAGGATTGGATTTGGAAGGAGTTGGATTTCACATCTCATGTTATAGGAAGGGTC